>NW_028295802.1:0-2400000 GCF_964341445.2 Mesoplodon mirus | reverse complement strand
CGTAGGGTAAGGTGTAGGGCTGTTTCCCTTTTGGGCTACAGTTATGGTTAGGGAATGGCAAAGCGTAGGGCACAGGTGAGGTTACGGAAACGTGGGAGGGTCAGGCTACATGCTGAGGCACATATCAGTGCCAGCGTACCGGCCAGGAGTAGGCTACGGCTTTGTCGTTTGGTGTAGGGTTGGTGGTGTGTTTCCGTTCCAGGCTAGGGTTAGTGTTAGGGAACAGCAAGGCTTAGGGCACAGGTGAGGGTACGGAAATGTGGGAGGGTCAGGCTACGTGCTGACGCATGGGTCAGTGCCAGCATACGGGCCAGGGGTAGGCTATGTCTTGGGGGTTAGGTGTAGGGCTGGTGGTGTGTCTCCGTTCCGTACTAGGTTTAGGGTTAGGGAACGGCAAGGCTTAGGGCACAGGTGAGGTTACGGTAATGTGGGAAGTTCAGGCTACATGCTGATGAATGTGTCAGTGCCTGCGTAGGGGCCAGGAATAGGCTACATCGTAGGGAATGTTGTAGGGCTGGTGGTGGGTTTCCGTTCCGGGCTAGGGTTAGGGTAAGGGAATGCCAAGGCTTAGGGCACAGGTGAGGTTCCGCAAACGTGGGAGGGTCAGGCTACGTGCTGACGCACTGGTCAGTGCCAGCGTAAGGTCCAGGAGTAGCCTACGGCTTGGGGGTAAGTTGTGGGGCTGGTGGTGGGTTTCCGTTCCTGGCTAGGATTAGGGTTAGGGAACGGCAAGGCTTAGGGCACAGGTGAGGGTACAGAAACGTGGGAGGGTCAGGCTATGTGCTGATGCACGGGTCAGTGCCAGCGTACCGGCTAGTAGTAGGCTACGGCTTGGGGGTTAGGTGTAGGGCTGGTGGTGGGTTTCTGTTCCGGACTAGGTTTAGGGTTAGGGAATGGTAAGGCTTAGGGCACATGTGAGGGTACTGAAATGTGTGAGGGTCAGGCTACGTGCTGACGCACGTGTCAGAGACAGCGTACGGGCCAGGAGTAGGCTGCGGCGTAGGGTAAGGTGTAGGGCTGCTGGTGGATTTCCGTTCCTGGCTAGGGTTATGGTGAGGGAACGGCAAGGCTTAGGGCACAGGTGAGGGTACGGAAACATGGGAGAGTCAGGCTACGGGCTGCCTCACAGGTCAGTGCCATCGTACGGGCCAGGAGTGGGCTACGGCGTATGGTAAGGTGTAGGGCTTCTGGTGGGTTTCCGTTCCTGGCTAGGGTTAGGGTTAGGGAACGGCAAGGCTTAGGGCACAGGTGAGGGTACGGAAACGTGGGAGGGTCAGGCTACGTGCTGACGCACATGTCAGTGCCAGCGTATGGGCCAGGAATAGGCTACGGCATACGTTAAGGTGTAGGGCTGGTGGTGGGATTCCGTTCGGGCTTGGGTTAGAGTTAGTGAATGCCAAGGCTTAGGGCGTAGCTGAGGGTACGGAAAAGTGGGAGGGTCAGGCTACGTGCTGACGCACGGGTCAGTGCCTGTGTACGGGCCCGGAGTAGGCTATGGCATGGGGGTAAGTTTTAAGGCTGGTGGTGGGTTTCCATTCCGGGCTAGGGTTAGGGTTAGGGAACGGCAAGGCTTAGGGCACAGGTGAGGGTACAAAAAAGTGGTAGGGTCAGGCTACGTGCTGACGCACGGGTCAGTGCCAGCGTATGGGCCAGGAGTAGGCTACGGCGTTGGGTAAGGTGAAGGGCTGGTGGTGGGTTTCCCTGCAGGGCTAGGGTTAGGGTTAGGGAACGGCAAAGTTTAGGGCCCAGGTGAGGGTATGGAAACGTGGGTGGGTCAGTGTACATGCTGACGCACTGGTCAGTGCCAGTGTACGGGCCAGGAGTAGGCTACGGCGTAGGGAAAGGTTTAGGGCTGGTGGTGGTTTTCCGTTCCGGGCTAGGGTTAGGGTTAGGGAACGGCAAAGCTTAGGGCACAGGTGAGGGTACGGAAACGTGGGAGGGTCCGGCTACGTGCTGACGCACGTGTCAGTGTCAGCGTACAGGCCAGGAGTAGGCTACGCCATAGGGTAAGGTCTAGGTCTGGTGGTGGGTTTCCGTTCTGGGCTAGGGTTAGGGTTAGGGAACGTCAAGGCTTAGGGCACAGGTGAGGGTACGGAAACGTGGGAGGGCCAGGCTACGTGCTTACGCATGGGTCAGTGCCAGCTTACGGGCCAGCAGTAGGCTACAGCATAGGGTAAGGTATAGGGCTGGAGGTGGGTATCCGTTCTGTGCTAGGGTTAGGGTTAGGGAACGGCAAGGCATAGGGCACAGGTGAGGGTACGGAGACGTGGGAGGGTCAGGCTACATGCTGACGCACGGGTCAGTGCCAGCATATGGGCCAGGAGTAGGCTACAGCTTGGGGGTAAGGTTTAGGGCTGGTGGTAGGTTTCCGTTCCGGGCTAGGCCTAGGGTAAGGGATCGGCAAGGCTTAGGGCACAGGTGAGGGTACGGAAACGTGGGCCGGTCAGGCTACGTGCTGACGCACGGGTCAGTGCCAACGTACGGGCCAGGAGTAGGCTACGGCTTGGGGGTAAGGTGTAGGGCTGGTGGTGGGTTTCTGTTCCGGGCTAGGGTTAGGGTTACGGAAAGGCAAGGCTTATTGCTAAGGAGAGGGTACGGAAACGTGGGAAGGTCACGATACGTGCTGACACACGGGTCAGTGCCAGCGTATGGGCCAGGAGTAGGCTACGGCGTAGGGTAAAGTGTAGGGCTGGTGGTGGGTTTGCGTTCCGGGCTAGTGTTAGGGTTAGGGAACGTCAAGGCTTAGGGCACAGGTGAGGGTACGGAAACGTGAGAGGGTCAGGCTACATGCTGACACACGGGTCAGTGCCAGCGTACGGGCCAGGAGTAGGCTACGGTGTAGGGTATGGTGTAGGGCTGGTGGTGTGTTTCCGTTCCGGGCTAGGTTTAGGGTTAGGGAACGGCAAGGCTTAGGGCACAGGTGAGGGTACGGAAACGTGGGAGGGTCAGGCTACGTGCTGACGCATGTGTCAGAGCCAGCGTACGGGCCAGGAGTAGGCTACGGCGTAGGGTAAAGTGTAGGGCTGGTGGTGGTTTTCCCTTCAGGGCTAGGGTTAGGGTTAGGGAACGGCAAGGCTTAGGGCACAGGTGAGGATACAGAAACGTGAGAGGGTCAGGCTACTTGCTGACGCACGGGTCAGTGCCAGGGTACGGGCCAGGAGTAGGCTACGGCTTGGGGTTTAGGTGTAGAGCTGGTGGTGAGTTTCTGTACCGGGCTAGGGTTAGGGTTAGGGAACGGCAAGGCTTAGGGCACAGGTGAGGGTACGGAAGAGTGGGAGGGTCAGGCTACGTGCTTACGCATGAGTCAGTGCCAGCGTACAGGCCAGGAGTAGGCTACGCCGTAGGCTAAGGTCTAGGGCTGGTGGTGGGTTTCGGTTCCGGGCTAGGGTTAGGGTTAGGGAACGTCAAGGCTTAGTGCACAGGTGAGTGAACGGAAACGTGGGAGTGTCAGGCTACGTGCTTACGCATGAGTCAGTGCCAGCGTATGGGCCAGCAGTAGGCTACAGCGTAGGGTAAGGTATAGGGCTGGTGGTGGGTTTCCATTCCGGGCTAGGGTTAGGGTTAGGGAACGGCAAGGCTTAGGGCACAGGTGAGTGTACGTAAACGTGGGAGGGTCAGGCTACGTGCTGACACACGGGTCAGTGCCAGCATACGGGCCAGGTGTTGGCTACGGCTTGTGGGTAATGTTTAGGGCTGGTGGTGTGTTTCCGTTCCGGGCTAGGGTTAGGGTTAGGGAACGGCAAGGCTTAGGGCAGAGGTGAGGGTACGGAAACGTGGGAGGGTTAGGCTACATGCTGACACACGGGTCAGTGCCCACGTACGGGCCAGGTGTAGGCTACGGCATAGGGTAAAGTGTAGGGCTGGTGGTGGTTTTCCGTTCTGTGCAAGGGTTAGGGTTAGGGAACGGCAAGGCATAGGGCACAGGTGAGGGTACGGAAACGTGGGAGGGTGAGGCTACGTGCTGACGCACGGGTCAGTGCCAGCATACGGGCCAGGAGTAGGCTACATCTTGGTGGTAAGTTGTAGGGCTGGTGGTGGGTTTCCGTTCCGGGCTACGGTTAGGGTAAGGGAACGGCAAGGCTTAGGGCACAGGTGAGGGTACGGAAACGTGGGCAGGTCAGGCTACGTGCTGACGCACGGGTCAGTGCCAACGTACGGGCCAGGTGTAGGCTACGGCGTAGGGTAAGGTGTAGGGCTGGTGGTGGGTTTCCGTTCCGGGCTAGGGTTAGTGTTAGGGAACGTCAAGGCTTAGGGCACAGGTGAGGGTACAGAAAAGTTGGAGGTTCAGGCTACGTGCTGATGCATGGGTCAGTGCCAGCGTACGGGCCAGGAGTAGGCTATGTCGTAGGGAAATGTGTAGGGCTGGTGGTGGGTTTCCATTCCGGGCTAGGGTTAGGGTTAGGGAACGTCAAGGCTTAGGGCACAGGTGAGAGTACGGAAACGGGGGAGGGTCAGGCTATGTGTCGATGCACGGGTCAGTGCCAGCATACCAGCCAGGAGTAGGCTACGTCTTGGGGGTTAGGTGTAGGGCTGGTGGTGGGTTTCCGTTCCGGGCTATGGTTAAGGTTAGGGAACGGCAAGGCTTAGGGCACAGGTGAGGGTATGGAAACTTGGGAGGTTCAGGCTACATGGTGACACACGGGTCAGTGCCAGCGTACGGGCCAGGAATAGGCTATGGCTTGGTGGTAAGCTGTAGGGCTGGTGGTGGGTTTCCGTTCAGGACTAGGGTTAGGGTTAGGGAACGGCAAGGCTTAGGGCACAGGTGAGGGTACGAACACGTGGGAGGGTCAGGCTACGTGTTGACACACGGGTCAGTGCCAGCGTACCAGCCAGGAGTAGGCTACGGCTTGGTGGTTAGGTGTAGGTCTGATGGTGTGTTTCCGTTCCAGGCTCGGGTTAGTGTTAGGGAACAGCAAGTCTTAGGGCACATGTGAGGGTACAGAAACGTGGGAGTGTCAGGCTACGTGCTGACGCACGGGTCAGTGCCAGCATACGGGCCAGGAGTAGGCTACGGCTTGGGGGTTAGGTGTAGGGCTTATGGTGTGTTTCCGTTCAGTACTAGGGTTAGGGTTAGGGAACGGCAAGGCTTACGGCACAGGTGAGGGTACGGTAATGTGGGAAGTTCAGGCTATGTGCTGACGCAAAGGTCAGTGCCAGCGTATGGACCAGGAGTAGGCTACGGCTTGGGGGTAAGGTTTAGGGCTGGTGGTGGGTTTCCGTTCCGGGCTAGGGTTAGGGTTAGGGAATGGCAAGGCTTAGGGCACAGGTGAGGGTACGGAAACGTGGGAGGGTCAGGCTACGTGCTGACACACGGGTCAGTGCCAGCGTACGGGCCAGGACTAGGCTACGGCATACGATAAGGTGTAGGGCTGGTGGTGGTATTCCGTGCCGGGCTAGGGTTAGGATTAGGGAAAGGCAAGGCTTAGGGCACAGGTTTGCGTACGGTAACATTGGAGGCTCAGGCTACGTGCTGAAGCACAGGTCAGTGCCCGCCTACGGGCCAGGTGTAGGCTACGGCATAGAGTAAGGTTTAGGTCTGGTGGTGGGTTTCCGTTCCGGGCTAGGGTTAGGGTTAGTGAACGGCAAGGCTTAGGGCACAGGTGAGGGTACGGAAACGTGGGAGGGTCAGGCTACTTGCTGATGAAAGGGTCAGTGCCTGCGTATGAGCCAGGAATAGGCTACGGCGTAGGGAAAGGTGTAGGGCTGGTGGTGGGTTTCCGTTCCAGTCTAGGGTTAGTGTTAGGGAACGGCAAGGCTTAGGGCACAGGTGAGGGTCCGCAAACGTGGGAGGGTCAGGCTTCGTGCTGACGCACGGGTCTGTGCCAGCGTACGGGCCAGGAGTAGGCTACGGCTTGGGGGTAAGGTGTAGGGCTGGTGGTGGTTTTCCGTTCTGGTCTAGGGTTAGGGTTAGGGAACGGCAAGGCTTAGGGCACAGGTGAGGGTACGGAAACGTGGGAGGGTCAGACTACGTGATGATGCACGGGTCAGTGCTAGCGTACTGGCCAGGAGTAAGCTACGGCTTGGGGGTTAGTTGTAGGGCTGGTGGTGGGTTTCCGTTCCGGACTAGGGTTAGGGTTAGGGAACGGCAATCCTTAGGGCACAGGTGAGGGTACGGAAACGTGGGAGGGTCAGGCTACGTGCTGACGCACGGGTCAGTGCCAGGGTACAGGCAAGGAGTAGGCTACGGCATAGGCTAAGGAGTAAGGCTGGTGGTGGGTTTCCGTTCCATGCTAGGGCTAGGGTAATGGAACGGCAAGGCTTAGGGCACAGGTGAGGGTACAGAAAAGTGGGAGGGTCAGGCTACGTGATGACGCACGGTTCAGTGCCAGCGTACGGGCCAGGAGTAGGCTACGGCATAGGGAAAGGTGTAGGGCTGGTGGTGGGTTTGCGTTCCGGGCTAGGGTTAGGGTTAGGGAACGGCAAGGCTTAGGGCACAGGTGAGGGTACGGAAACGTGGGAGGGTCAGGCTACGTGCTGACGCATGGGTCAGTGCCAGCATATGGGCCAGGAGTAGGCTACGGCTTGGGGGTAACTTGTAGGGCTGGTGGTGGGTATCCGTTCCGGGCTAGTGTTAGGGTTACGGAATGGCAAGGCTTAGGGCACGGGTGAGGGTACAGAAACGTGGGAGGTCATGCTACTTGCTGATGCTCGGGTTAGTGCCACCGAACAGGCCAGGTGTAGGCTACGGCTTGGGGGTAAGGTGTAGGGCTGGTGGTGGGTTTCCATTCCGGGCTCGGGTTAGGGTTACGGAACGGCAAGGCTTAGGGCACAGGTGAGTGTACGGAAACGTGGGAGGGTCAGGCTACATGCTGACGCAAGGGTCAGTGCCACCGTACAGGCCAGGAGTAGGCTACGGCTTAGGGGTGAGTTGTAGGGCTGGTGGTGTGTTTCCGTTCCGGGCTAGGGATAGGGTTAGGGAACGGCAAGGCGTAGGGCACAGCTGAGGGTACGGAAACGTGGGAGGGTCAGGCTACGTGCTGATGCACAGCTCAGTGGCACCGTACCGGCCAGGAGTAGGCTACGGCATATGGTAACGTGTAGGGCTGGTGGTGGGATTCCATTCCGGGCTAGGTTTAGGGTTAGGGAACGGCAAGGCTTAGGGCTCAGGTAAGGGTACAAAAAAGTGGTAGGGTCCGGCTACGTGCTGACGCATGTGTCTGTGTCAGCGTACAGGCCAGGAGTAGGCTACGCCATAGGGTAAGGTCTAGGGCTGGTGGTGGGTTTCTGTTCTGGGCTAGGGTTAGGGTTAGGGAACGTCAAGGCTTAGGGCACAGGTGAGGGTACGGAAACGTGGGAGGGTCAGGCTACGTGATGACGCAAGGCTCACAGCCAGCGTACGGGCCAGGAATAGGCTATGGCGTAGTGTAGAGTGTAGGGCTGGTGGTGGGTTTCTCTTCCGGGCTAGGGTTAGGGTTAGGAAACGGCAAGGCTTAGGGCACAGGTGAAGGTACGGAAACGTGTGAGGGTCAGGCTACGTGCTGACGCACGTGTCAGTGCCAGCGTACTGGCCAGGAGTAGGCTACGGCTTGGGGGTAAGGTGTAGGTCTGGTGGTGGGTTTCCGTTCCGGGCTAGGGTTTGGGTTAGTGAACGGCAAGGCTTAGGGCACAGGTGAGGGTACAGAAACGTGGGAGCTTCAGGCTACGTGCTGATGAAAGTGTCAGTGCCTGCGTACGAGCCAGGAATAGGCTACGGCGTAGGGAAAGGTGTAGGGCTCTTGGTGGGTTTCCGTTCCGGGCTAGGGTTAGTGTTAGGGAACGACAAGTCTTAGGGCACAGGTGAGGGTCCGCAAACGTGGGAGGGTCAGGCTACGTGCTGAAGCACAGGTCAGTGCCTGCGTATGGGCCAGGTGTAGCCTACGGCATAGGGTAATGTGTAGGGCTGGTGGTGGGTTTCCTTTCCGGACTAAGGTTAGTGTTAGGGAATGGCAAGGCTTAGGGCCCAGGTGAGGGTACGGAAACGTGGGAGGGTCAAACTACATGCTGACGCACGGGTCAGTGCGAGCGTACGGGCGAGGAGTAGGCTACCCAGCAGGGAAAGGTTTAGGGATGGTGGTGGGTTTCCGTTCCGGGTTAGGGTTTTGGTTAGGGAACGGCAAGGCTTAGGGCACAGGTGAGGGTACGGAAACGTGGGAGGGATAGGCTACATGCTGACGCACGGGTCAGTGCCAGCGTATGGGCCAGGAGTAGGCTACGGCGTAGGGAAAGGTGTAGGGCTGGTGGTGGGTTTGCGTTCCGGGCTAGGGTTAGGGTTAGGGAACGTCAAGGCTTAGGGCACAGGTGAGGGTAAGGAAACGTGAGAGGGTCAGGCTACATGCTGACGCACAGGTCAGTGCCAGCGTACGGGCCAGGAGTAGGCTACGGTGTAGGGTATGGTGTAGGGCTGGTGGTGGGTTTCCGTTCCGGGCTAGGGTTAGGGTTAGGGAACGGCAAGGCTTAGGGCACAGGTGAGGGTACGGAAACGTGGGAGGGTCAGGCTACGTGCTGACGCATGTGTCAGAGCCAGCGTACGGGCCAGGAGTAGGCTACGGCGTAGGGTAAAGTGTAGGGCTGGTGGTGGTTTTCCCTTCAGGGCTAGGGTTAGGGTTAGGGAACGGCAAGGCTTAGGGCACAGGTGAGGATACAGAAACGTGGGAGGGTCAGGCTACTTGCTGACGCACGGGTCAGTGCCAGCGTACGGGCCAGGTGTAGGCTACGGCTTGTTGGTAATGTTTAGGGCTGGTGGTGGGTTTCCGTTCCGGGCTAGGGTTAGGGTTAGGGAACGGCAAGGCTTAGGGCAGAGGTGAGGGTATGGAAACGTGGGAGGGTTAGGCTACATGCTGACACACGGGTCAGTGCCCACGTACGGGCCAGCTGTAGGCTACGGCATAGGGTAAAGTGTAGGGCTGGTGGTGGTTTTCCGTTCTGTGCTAAGGTTAGGGTTAGGGAACGGCAAGGCATAGGGCACAGGTGAGGGTACGGAAACGTGGGAGGGTCAGGCTACGTGCTGACGCACGGGTCAGTGCCAGCATACGGGCCAGGAGTAGGCTACATCTTGGGGGTAAGTTGTAGGGCTGGTGGTGGGTTTCCGTTCAGGGCTACGGTTAGGGTAAGGGAACGGCAAGGCTTAGGGCACAGGTGAGGGTACGGAAACGTGGGCAGGTCAGGCTACGTGCTGACGCACGGGTCAGTGCCAACGTACGGGCCAGGTGTAGGCTACGGCGTAGGGTAAGGTGTAGGGCTGGTGGTGGGTTTCCGTTCCGGGCTAGGGTTAGTGTTAGGGAACGTCAAGGCTTAGGGTACAGGTGAGGGTACAGAAAAGTTGGAGGTTCAGGCTACGTGCTGATGCAAGGGTCAGTGCCAGCGTACGGGCCAGGAGTAGGCTACGTCGTAGGGAAATGTGTAGGGCTGGTGGTGGATTTCCATTCCGGGCTAGGGTTAGGGTTAGGGAACGTCAAGGCTTAGGGCACAGGTGAGAGTACGGAAACGGGGGAGGGTCAGGCTATGTGTCGATGCACGGGTCAGTGCCAGCGTACCAGCCAGGAGTAGGCTACGGCTTGGGGGTTAGGTGTAGGGCTGGTGGTGGGTTTCCGTTCCGGGCTAGGGTTAGGGTTAGGGAACGGCAAGGCTTAGGGCACAGGTGAGGTTACAGTAACGTGGGAGGGTCAGGCTACGTGCTGACACACGGGTCAGTGCCAGCGTACGGGCCAGGAAAAGGCTATGGCTTGGTGGTAAGCTGTAGGGCTGGTGGTGGGTTTCCGTTCCGGACTAGGGTTAGGGTTAGGGAACGGCAACGCTAAGGGCACAGGTGAGGGTACGGAAACGTGTGAGGGTCAGGCTACGTGTTGACGCACGGGTCAGTGCCAGAGTACGAGCCAGGAGTAGGCTACGGCGTAGGGTAAGGTGTAGGGCTGCTGGTGGGTTTCCGTTCCTGGCTAGGGTTAGGGTGAGGGAACGGCAAGGCTTAGGGCACAGGTGAGGTTACAGTAACGTGGGAGGGTCAGGCTTCGTGCTGACTCACGGGTCAGGGCCAGCGTACGGGCCAGGAGTAGGCTATGGCGTATGGTAAGGTGTAGGGCTTGTGGTGGGTTTCCGTTCCGGGCTAGTGTTAGGGTTAGGGAACGGCAAGGCTTAGGGCACAGGTGAGGGTACGGAAACGTGTGAGGGTCAGGCTACATGCTGACGCACGTGTCAGTGCCAGCGTACGGGCCAGGTATAGGCTACGGCATACGGTAAGTTGTAGGGCTGGTGGTGGGATTCCGTTCCGGCTTGGGTTAGGGTTAGGGAACGGCAAGGCTTAGGGCACAGGTGAGGGTACGGAAACGTGGGAGGGTCAGGCTACATGCTGATGCACGTGTCAGTGCCAGCGTACCGGCCAGGAGTAGGATACGGCGTAGGGTAAGGTGTAGGGCTGTTTCCCTTTCGGGCTACAGTTATGGTTAGGGAATGGCAAAGCGTAGGGCACAGGTGAGGTTACGGAAACGTGGGAGGGTCAGGCTACATGCTGAGGCACATATCAGTGCCAGCGTACCGGCCAGGAGTAGGCTACGGCTTGGTGGTTAGGTGTAGGGTTGGTGGTGTGTTTCCGTTCCAGGCTAGGGTTAGTGTTAGGGAACAGCAAGGCTTAGGGCACAGGTGAGGGTACGGAAATGTGGGAGGGTCAGGCTACGTGCTGACGCACGGGTCAGTGCCAGCGTACGGGCCAGGGGTAGGCTATGTCTTGGGGGTTAGGTGTAGGGCTGGTGGTGTGTCTCCGTTCCGTACTAGGTTTAGGGTTAGGAAACGGCAAGGCTTAGGGCACAGGTGAGGTTACGGTAATGTGGGAAGTTCAGGCTACATGCTGACGCACAGGTCAGTGCCAGCGTATGGGCCAGGAGTAGGCTACGGTTTGGGGGTAAGATGTAGGGCTGGTGGTGGGTTTCCGTTCAAGGCTAGGGTTAGGGTTAGGGAACGGCAAGGCTTAGGGCACAGGTGAGGGTACGGAAACGTGGGAGGGTCAGGCTACATGCTGATGAAAGTGTCAGTGCCTGCGTAGGGGCCAGGAATAGGCTACGTCGTAGGGAAAGTTGTAGGGCTGGTGGTGGGTTTCCGTTCCGGTCTAGGGTTAGGGTTAGGGAATGCCAAGGCTTAGGGCACAGGTGAGGGTCCGCAAACGTGGGAGGGTCAGGCTACGTGCTGACGCACTGGTCAGTGCCAGCGTAAGGTCCAGGAGTAGCCTACGGCTTGGGGGTAAGTTGTAGGGCTGGTGGTGGGTTTCCGTTCCTGGCTAGGATTAGGGTTAGGGAACGGCAAGGCTTAGGGCACAGGTGAGGGTACAGAAACGTGGGAGGGTCAGGCTATGTGCTGATGCACGGGTCAGTGCCAGCGTACCGGCTAGTAGTAGGCTACGGCTTGGGGGTTAGGTGTAGGGCTGGTGGTGGGTTTCTGTTCCGGACTAGGTTTAGGGTTAGGGAACGGTAAGGCTTAGGGCACATGTGAGGGTACTGAAATGTGTGAGGGTCAGGCTACGTGCTGACACACGTGTCAGAGACAGCGTACGGGCCAGGAGTAGGCTGCGGCGTAGGGTAGGGTGTAGGGCTGCTGGTGGATTTCCGTTCCTGGCTAGGGTTATGGTGAGGGAACGGCAAGGCTTAGGGCACAGGTGAGGGTACGGAAACATGGGAGAGTCAGGCTACGGGCTGCCTCACAGGTCAGTGCCATCGTACGGGCCAGGAGTGGGCTACGGCGTATGGTAAGGTGTAGGGCTTCTGGTGGGTTTCCGTTCCTGGCTAGGGTTAGGGTTAGGGAACGGCAAGGCTTAGGGCACAGGTGAGGGTACGGAAACGTGGGAGGGTCAGGCTACGTGCTGACGCACATGTCAGTGCCAGCGTATGGGCCAGGAATAGGCTACGGCATACGTTAAGGTGTAGGGCTGGTGGTGGGATTCCGTTCCGGGCTTGGGTTAGAGTTAGTGAATGCCAAGGCTTAGGGCGTAGCTGAGGGTACGGAAAAGTGGGAGGGTCAGGCTACGTGCTGACGCACGGGTCAGTGCCTGTGTACGGGCCCGGAGTAGGCTATGGCATGGGGGTAAGTTTTAAGGCTGGTGGTGGGTTTCCATTCCGGGCTAGGGTTAGGGTTAGGGAACGGCAAGGCTTAGGGCACAGGTGAGGGTACAAAAAAGTGGTAGGGTCAGGCTACGTGCTGACGCACGGGTCAGTGCCAGCGTATGGGCCAGGAGTAGGCTACGGCGTTGGGTAAGGTGAAGGGCTGGTGGTGGGTTTCCCTGCAGGGCTAGGGTTAGGGTTAGGGAACGGCAAAGTTTAGGGCCCAGGTGAGGGTATGGAAACGTGGGTGGGTCAGTGTACATGCTGACGCACTGGTCAGTGCCAGTGTACGGGCCAGGAGTAGGCTACGGCGTAGGGAAAGGTTTAGGGCTGGTGGTGGGTTTTCGTTCCGGGCTAGGGTTAGGGTTAGGGAACGGCAAAGCTTAGGGCACAGGTGAGGGTACGGAAACGTGGGAGGGTCCGGCTACGTGCTGACGCACGTGTCAGTGTCAGCGTAAAGGCCAGGAGTAGGCTACGCCATAGGGTAAGGTCTAGGGCTGGTGGTGGGTTTCCGTTCTGGGCTAGGGTTAGGGTTAGGGAACGTCAAGGCTTAGGGCACAGGTGAGGGTACGGAAACGTGGGAGGGTCAGGCTACGTGCTTACGCATGGGTCAGTGCCAGCATACGGGCCAGCAGTAGGCTACAGCGTAGGGTAAGGTATAGGGCTGGAGGTGGGTATCCGTTCTGTGCTAGGGTTAGGGTTAGGGAACGGCAAGGCATAGGGCACAGGTGAGGATACGGAGACGTGGGAGGGTCAGGCTACATGCTGACGCACGGGTCAGTGCCAGCATACGGGCCAGGAGTTAGCTACAGCTTGGGGGTAAGGTTTAGGGCTGGTGGTGGGTTTCCGTTCCGGGCTAGGCCTAGGGTAAGGGAACGGCAAGGCTTAGGGCACAGGTGAGGGTACGGAAACGTGGGCCGGTCAGGCTACGTGCTGACGCACGGGTCAGTGCCAACGTACGGGCCAGGAGTAGGCTACGGCTTGGGGGTAAGGTGTAGGGCTGGTGGTGGGTTTCTGTTCCGGGCTAGGGTTAGGGTTACGGAAAGGCAAGGCTTAGTGCTAAGGAGAGGGTACGGAAACGTGGGAAGGTCACGCTACGTGCTGACACACGGGTCAGTGCCAGCATACGGGCCAGGAGTAGGCTACGGCTTAGGGTAAAGTGTAGGGCTGGTGGTGGGTTTGCGTTCCGGGCTAGTGTTAGGGTTAGGGAACGTCAAGGCTTAGGGCACAGGTGAGGGTACGGAAACGTGAGAGGGTCAGGCTACATGCTGACACACGGGTCAGTGCCAGCGTACGGGCCAGGAGTAGGCTACGGTGTAGGGTATGGTGTAGGGCTGGTGGTGGGTTTCCGTTCCGGGCTAGGGTTAGGGTTAGGGAACGGCAAGGCTTAGGGCACAGGTGAGGGTACGGAAACGTGGGAGGGTCAGGCTACGTGCTGACGCATGTGTCAGAGCCAGCGTACGGGCCAGGAGTAGGCTACGGCGTAGGGTAAAGTGTAGGGCTGGTGGTGGTTTTCCCTTCAGGGCTAGGGTTAGGGTTAGGGAACGGCAAGGCTTAGGGCACAGGTGAGGATACATAAACGTGGGAGGGTCAGGCTACTTGCTGACGCACGGGTCAGTGCCAGGGTACGGGCCAGGAGTAGGCTACAGCTTGGGGTTTAGGTGTAGAGCTGGTGGTGGGTTTCTGTACCGGGCTAGGGTTAGGGTTAGGGAACGGCAAGGCTTAGGGCACAGGTGAGGGTACGGAAGAGTGGGAGGGTCAGGCTATTTGCTGACGCACGGGTCAGTGCCAGCGTACAGGCCAGGAGTAGGCTACGGCGTAGGGTAAAGTGTAGGGCTAGTGGTGGTTTTCCGTTCAGGGCTAGGGATAGGGTTAGGGAACGGCAAGGCTTAGGGCACAGGTGAGGATACAGAAACGTGGGAGGGTCAGGCTACGTGCTGACGCACGGGTCAGTGCAATCGTACCGGCCAGGAGTAGGCTACGGCTTGGGGGTTAGGTGTAGGGCTGGTGGTGGGTTTCTGTACCGGGCTAGGGTTAGGGTTAGGGAACGGCAAGGCTTAGGGCAAATGTGATGGTACGGAAACGTGGGAGGGTCAGGCTACGTGCTGACGCACGGGTCAGTGCCAGCGTACGGGCCATAATTAGGCTATGGCTTGGAGGTTAGGTGTAGGGCTGGTGATGGTTTTCCGTTCCGTACTAGGGTTAGGGTTAGGGAACAGCAAGGCTTACGGCACAGGTGAAGGTACGGAAATGTGGGAAGGTCAGGCTACGTGCTGACGCACGGTTCAGTGCCAGCGTTCGGGCCAGGAGTAGGCTACGGCATAGGGTAAGGTGTAGGGCTTGTGGTGGGTTTCCGTTCCGGGCTAGGGTTAGGGTTAGGGAACGGCAAGGCTTAGGGCACAGGTGAGGGTACGGAAACGTAGGAGGGTCAGGCTACGTGCTGACACACGTGTCAGTGTCAGCGTACAGGCCAGGAGTAGGCTACGCCGTAGGCTAAGGTCTAGGGCTGGTGGTGGGTTTCGGTTCCGGGCTAGGGTTAGGGTTAGGGAACGTCAAGGCTTAGTGCACAGGTGAGGGAACGGAAACGTGGGAGCGTCAGGCTACGTGCTTACGCATGAGTCAGTGCCAGCGTATGGGCCAGCAGTAGGCTACAGCGTAGGGTAAGGTATAGGGCTGGTGGTGGGTTTCCGTTCCGGGTTAGGGTTAGGGAACGGCAAGGCTTAGGGCACAGGTGAGTGTACGTAAACGTGGGAGGGTCAGGCTACGTGCTGACGCACGGGTCAGTGCCAGCATACGGGCCAGGTGTTGGCTACGGCTTGTGGGTAATATTTAGGGCTGGTGGTGTGTTTCCATTCCGGGCTAGGGTTAGGGTTAGGGAACGGCAAGGCTTAGGGCAGAGGTGAGGGTACGGAAACGTGGGAGGGTTAGGCTACATGCTGACACACGGGTCAGTGCCCACGTACGGGCCAGGTGTAGGCTACGGCATAGGGTAAAGTGTAGGGCTGGTGGTGGTTTTCCGTTCTGTGCAAGGGTTAGGGTTAGGGAACGGCAAGGCATAGGGCACAGGTGAGGGTACGGAAACGTGGGAGGGTGAGGCTACGTGCTGACGCACGGGTCAGTGCCAGCATACGGGCCAGGAGTAGGCTACATCTTGGTGGTAAGTTGTAGGGCTGGTGGTGGGTTTCCGTTCCGGGCTACAGTTAGGGTAAGGGAACGGCAAGGCTTAGGGCACAGGTGAGGGTACGGAAACGTGGGCAGGTCAGGCTACGTGCTGACGCACGGGTCAGTGCCAACGTACGGGCCAGGTGTAGGCTACGGCGTAGGGTAAGGTGTAGGGCTGGTGGTGGGTTTCCGTTCCGGGCTAGGGTTAGTGTTAGGGAACGTCAAGGCTTAGGGCACAGGTGAGGGTACAGAAAAGTTGGAGGTTCAGGCTACGTGCTGATGCATGGGTCAGTGCCAGCGTACGGGCCAGGAGTAGGCTATGTCGTAGGGAAATGTGTAGGGCTGGTGGTGGGTTTCCATTCCGGGCTAGGGTTAGGGTTAGGGAACGTCAAGGCTTAGGGCACAGGTGAGAGTACGGAAACGGGGGAGGGTCAGGCTATGTGTCGATGCACGGGTCAGTGCCAGCGTACCAGCCAGGAGTAGGCTACGGCTTGGGGGTTAGGTGTAGGGCTGGTGGTGGGTTTCCGTTCCGGGCTATGGTTAAGGTTAGGGAACGGCAAGGCTTAGGGCACAGGTGAGGGTATGGAAACGTGGGAGGTTCAGGCTACATGCTGACACACGGGTCAGTGCCAGCGTACGGGCCAGGAATAGGCTATGGCTTGGTGGTAAGCTGTAGGGCTGGTGGTGGGTTTCCGTTCAGGACTAGGGTTAGGGTTAGGGAACGGCAAGGCTTAGGGCACAGGTGAGGGTACGAACACGTGGGAGGGTCAGGCTACGTGTTGACACACGGGTCAGTGCCAGCGTACCAGCCAGGAGTAGGCTACGGCTTGGTGGTTAGGTGTAGGTCTGATGGTGTGTTTCCATTCCAGGCTCGGGTTAGTGTTAGGGAACAGCAAGTCTTAGGGCACATGTGAGGGTACGGTAATGTGGGAAGTTCAGGCTATGTGATGACGCAAAGGTCAGTGCCAGCGTATGGACCAGGAGTAGGCTACGGCTTGGGGGTAAGGTTTAGGGCTGATGGTGGGTTTCCGTTCCGGGCTAGGGTTAGGGTTAGGGAATGGCAAGGCTTAGGGCACAGGTGAGGGTACGGAAACGTGGGAGGGTCAGGCTACGTGCTGATGAAAGGGTCAGTGCCTGCGTACGGGCCAGGAATAGGCTACGGCGTAGGGAAAGGTATAGGGCTGGTGGTGGGTTTCTGTTCCGGGCTAGGGTTAGGGTTAGGGAACGGCAAGGCTTAGGGCACAGGTGAGGTTACGGAAACGTTGGAGGGTCAGGCTACATGCTGACGCACGGGTCAGTGCCAGCGTACGGGCCAGGACTAGGCTACGGCATACGATAATGTGTAGGGCTGGTGGTGGGATTCCGTGCCGGGCTACGGTTAGGGTTAGGGAAAGGCAAGGTTTAGGGCACAGGTGAGCGTACGGTAACATTGGAGGGTCAGGCTACGTGCTGAAGCACAGGTCAGTGCCTGCGTACGGGCCAGTTGTAGGCTACGGCATAGAGTAAGGTGTAGGTTTGGTGGTGGGTTTCCGTTCCGGGCTAGGGTTAGGGTTAGTGAACGGCAAGGCTTAGGGCACAGGTGAGGGTACGGAAACGTGGGAGGGTCAGGCTACTTGCTGATGAAAGGGTCAGTGCCTGCGTATGAGCCAGGAATAGGCTACGGCGTAGGGAAAGGTGTAGGGCTGGTGGTGGGTTTCCGTTCCAGTCTAGGGTTAGTGTTAGGGAACGGCAAGGCTTAGGGCACAGGTGAGGGTCCGCAAACGTGGGAGGGTCAGGCTTCGTGCTGACGCACGGGTCTGTGCCAGCGTACGGGCCAGGAGTAGTCTACGGCTTGGGGGTAAGTTGTAGGGCTGGTGGTGGGTTTCCGTTCCGGACTAGGGTTAGGGTTAGGGAACGGCAAGCCTTAGGGCACAGGTGAGGGTACGGAAACGTGGGAGGGTCAGGCTACGTGCTGACGCACGGGTCAGTGCCAGGGTACAGGCAAGGAGTAGGCTACGGCATAGGCTAAGGAGTAGGGCTGGTGGTGGGTTTCCATTCCAGGCTAGGGCTAGGGTAAGGGAACGGCAAGGCTTAGGGCACAGGTGAGGGTACGGAAACGTGTGAGGATCAGGCTACGTGCTGACGCAGGAGTCAGTGCCAGCGTACGGGCCAGGAGTAGGCTACGGCATAGGGAAAAGTGTAGGGCTGGTGGTGGGTTTGCGTTCCGGGCTAGGGTTAGGGTTAGGGAACGGCAAGGCTTAGGGCACAGGTGAGGGTACGGAAACGTGGGAGGGTCAGGCTACGTGCTGACGCACGTGTCAGTGCCCGCATACGGGCCAGGTGTAGGCTACAGCATAGGGTAAGGTGTAGGGCTGGTGGTGGGTTTACGTTCCGGGCTAGGGTTAGGGTTAGGGATCGGCAAGGCTTAGGGCACAGGTGAGGGTACGGAAACGTGTGAGGATCAGGCTACGTGCTGACGCACGAGTCAGTGCCAGCGTACGTGCCAGGAGTAGGCTACAGCGTAGGGTAATGTGTAGGGCTGCTGATGGGTTTCTGTTCCTGGCTAGGGTGAGGGTGAGGGAACGGCAAGGCTTAGGGCACAGGTGATGGTACGGAAACGTGGGAGGGTCAGGCTACGTGCTGACGCACGTGTCAGTGCCAGCGTACGGGCCAGGAGTAGGCTACGGCTTGGGGGTAAGTTGTAGGGCTGGTGGTGGTTTTCCGTTCCGGTCTAGGGTTAGGGTTAGTGAACGGCAAGGCTTAGGGCACAGGTGAGGGTACAGAAACGTGGGAGGGTCAGGCTAAGTGCTGATGAAAGTGTCAGTGCCTGCGTATGAGCCAGGAATAGGCTACGGCGTAGGGAAATGTGTAGGGCTGGTGGTGGGTTTCCGTTCCGGGCTAGGGTTAGGGTTAGGGAACGGCAAGTCTTAGGGCACAGGTGAGGGTCCGCAAACGTGGGATGGCCAGGCTACGTGCTGAAGCACAGGTCAGTGCCTGCGTATGCGCCAGGTGTAAGCTACGGCTTAGGGTAAGGTGTAGGGCTGGTGGTGGGTTTCCCTTCCGGGCTAAGGTTAGTGTTAGGGAATGGCAAGGCTGAGGGCCCACGTGAGGGTACGGAAACGTGGGAGGGTCAAACTACATGTTGACGCACGCGTCAGTGCGAGCGTACGGGCGAGGAGTAGGCTACCCACTAGGGAAAGGTTTAGGGATGGTGGTGGGTTTCCGTTCCGAGTTAGGGTTAGGGTTAGGGAACGGCAAGGCTTAGGGCACAGGTGAGGGTACGGAAACGTGGGAGGCTCAGGCTACGTGCTGACGCACGGGTCAGTGTCACCGTACGGGCCAGGAGTAGGCTACGGCGTAGTGTAAGGTTTAGGGCTGGTGGTGGGTTTTTGTTCCGGGCTACGGTAACGGTTAGGGAATGGCAAGGCTTAGGGCACATGTGAGGGTACGGAAACGTGGGAGTGTATGGCTACGTGCTGAAGCACGGGTCAGTGCCAGGGTACGGGCAAGGAGTAGGCTACGGCATAGGGTAAGGTGTAGGGCGGGTGGTGGGTTTCCGTTCCGGGCTAGGGTTAGGGTAAGGGAACAGCAAGGCTTAGGGCACAGGTGAGGGTACGGAAAAGTGGGAGGGTCAGGCTACGTGATGACGCACGGGTCAGTGCCAGCATACGGGCCAGGAGTATGCTACGGCGTAGGGAAAGGTGTAGGGCTGGTGGTGGGTTTGCGTTCCGGGCTAGGGTTAGGGATAGGGAACGTCAAGGCTTAGGGCACATGTGAGGGTATGGAAACGTGAGAGGGTCAGGCTACATGCTGACGCACGGGTCAGTGCCAGCGTACGAGCCAGGAGTAGGCTACGGTGTAGCATATGGTGTAGGGCTGGTGGTGGGTTTCCGTTCCGGGCTAGGGTTAGGGTTAGGGAACGGCAAGGCTTAGGGCACAGGTGAGGGTACGGAAACGTGGGAGGGTCAGGCTACGTGCTGACGCATGTGTCAGAGCCAGCGTACGGGCCAGGAGTAGGCTACGGCGTAGGGTAAAGTGTAGGGCTGGTGGTGGTTTTCCCTTCAGGGCTAGGGTTAGGGTTAGGGAACGGCAAGGCTTAGGGCACAGGTGAGGATACAGAAACGTGGGAGGGTCAGGCTACTTGCTGACGCACGGGTCAGTGCCAGGGTACGGGCCAGGAGTAGGCTACAGCTTGGGGTTTAGGTGTAGAGCTGGTGGTGGGTTTCTGTACCGGGCTAGGTTTAGGGTTAGGGAACGGCAAGGCTTAGGGCACAGGTGAGGGTACGGAAGAGTGGGAGGGTCAGGCTATTTGCTGACGCACGGGTCAGTGCCAGCGTACGGGCCAGGAGTAGGCTACGGCGTAGGGTAAAGTGTAGGGCTAGTGGTGGTTTTCCGTTCAGGGCTAGGGATAGGGTTAGGGAACGGCAAGGCTTAGGGCACAGGTGAGGATACAGAAACGTGGGAGGGTCAGGCTACGTGCTGACACACGGGTCAGTGCAATCGTACCGGCCAGGAGTAGGCTACGGCTTGGGGGTTAGGTGTAGGGCTGGTGGTGGGTTTCTGTACCGGGCTAGGGTTAGGGTTAGGGAACGGCAAGGCTTAGGGCAAATGTGATGGTACGGAAACGTGGGAGGGTCAGGCTACGTGCTGACGCACGGGTCAGTGCCAGCGTACGGGCCATAATTAGGCTATGGCTTGGAGGTTAGGTGTAGGGCTGGTGATGGTTTTCCGTTCCGTACTAGGGTTAGGGTTAGGGAACAGCAAGGCTTACGGCACAGGTGAAGGTACGGAAATGTGGGAAGGTCAGGCTACGTGCTGACGCACGGTTCAGTGCCAGCGTTCGGGCCAGGAGTAGGCTACGGCATAGGGTAAGGTGTAGGGCTTGTGGTGGGTTTCCGTTCCGGGCTAGGGTTAGGGTTAGGGAACGGCAAGGCTTAGGGCACAGGTGAGGGTACGGAAACGTAGGAGGGTCAGGCTACGTGCTGACACACGTGTCAGTGTCAGCGTACAGGCCAGGAGTAGGCTACGCCGTAGGCTAAGGTCTAGGGCTGGTGGTGGGTTTCGGTTCCGGGCTAGGGTTAGGGTTAGGGAACGTCAAGGCTTAGTGCACAGGTGAGGGAACGGAAACGTGGGAGCGTCAGGCTACGTGCTTACGCATGAGTCAGTGCCAGCGTATGGGCCAGCAGTAGGCTACAGCGTAGGGTAAGGTATAGGGCTGGTGGTGGGTTTCCGTTCCGGGCTAGGGTTAGGGTTAGGGAACGGCAAGGCTTAGGGCACAGGTGAGTGTACGTAAACGTGGGAGGGTCAGGCTACGTGCTGACGCACGGGTCAGTGCCAGCATACGGGCCAGGTGTTGGCTACGGCTTGTGGGTAATATTTAGGGCTGGTGGTGTGTTTCCGTTCCGGGCTAGGGTTAGGGTTAGGGAACGGCAAGGCTTAGGGCAGAGGTGAGGGTACGGAAACGTGGGAGGGTTAGGCTACATGCTGACACACGGGTCAGTGCCCACGTACGGGCCAGGTGTAGGCTACGGCATAGGGTAAAGTGTAGGGCTGGTGGTGGTTTTCCGTTCTGTGCAAGGGTTAGGGTTAGGGAACGGCAAGGCATAGGGCACAGGTGAGGGTACGGAAACGTGGGAGGGTGAGGCTACGTGCTGACGCACGGGTCAGTGCCAGCATACGGGCCAGGAGTAGGCTACATCTTGGTGGTAAGTTGTAGGGCTGGTGGTGGGTTTCCGTTCCGGGCTACAGTTAGGGTAAGGGAACGGCAAGGCTTAGGGCACAGGTGAGGGTACGGAAACGTGGGCAGGTCAGGCTACGTGCTGACGCACGGGTCAGTGCCAACGTACGGGCCAGGTGTAGGCTACGGCGTAGGGTAAGGTGTAGGGCTGGTGGTGGGTTTCCGTTCCGGGCTAGGGTTAGTGTTAGGGAACGTCAAGGCTTAGGGCACAGGTGAGGGTACAGAAAAGTTGGAGGTTCAGGCTACGTGCTGATGCATGGGTCAGTGCCAGCGTACGGGCCAGGAGTAGGCTATGTCGTAGGGAAATGTGTAGGGCTGGTGGTGGGTTTCCATTCCGGGCTAGGGTTAGGGTTAGGGAACGTCAAGGCTTAGGGCACAGGTGAGAGTACGGAAACGGGGGAGGGTCAGGCTATGTGTCGATGCACGGGTCAGTGCCAGCGTACCAGCCAGGAGTAGGCTACGGCTTGGGGGTTAGGTGTAGGGCTGGTGGTGGGTTTCCGTTCCGGGCTATGGTTAAGGTTAGGGAACGGCAAGGCTTAGGGCACAGGTGAGGGTATGGAAACGTGGGAGGTTCAGGCTACATGCTGACACACGGGTCAGTGCCAGCGTACGGGCCAGGAATAGGCTATGGCTTGGTGGTAAGCTGTAGGGCTGGTGGTGGGTTTCCGTTCAGGACTAGGGTTAGGGTTAGGGAACGGCAAGGCTTAGGGCACAGGTGAGGGTACGAACACGTGGGAGGGTCAGGCTACGTGTTGACACACGGGTCAGTGCCAGCGTACCAGCCAGGAGTAGGCTACGGCTTGGTGGTTAGGTGTAGGTCTGATGGTGTGTTTCCATTCCAGGCTCGGGTTAGTGTTAGGGAACAGCAAGTCTTAGGGCACATGTGAGGGTACGGTAATGTGGGAAGTTCAGGCTATGTGCTGACGCAAAGGTCAGTGCCAGCGTATGGACCAGGAGTAGGCTACGGCTTGGGGGTAAGGTTTAGGGCTGATGGTGGGTTTCCGTTCCGGGCTAGGGTTAGGGTTAGGGAATGGCAAGGCTTAGGGCACAGGTGAGGGTACGGAAACGTGGGAGGGTCAGGCTACGTGCTGATGAAAGGGTCAGTGCCTGCGTACGGGCCAGGAATAGGCTACGGCGTAGGGAAAGGTATAGGGCTGGTGGTGGGTTTCTGTTCCGGGCTAGGGTTAGGGTTAGGGAACGGCAAGGCTTAGGGCACAGGTGAGGTTACGGAAACGTTGGAGGGTCAGGCTACATGCTGACGCACGGGTCAGTGCCAGCGTACGGGCCAGGACTAGGCTACGGCATACGATAATGTGTAGGGCTGGTGGTGGGATTCCATGCCGGGCTACGGTTAGGGTTAGGGAAAGGCAAGGTTTAGGGCACAGGTGAGCGTACGGTAACATTGGAGGGTCAGGCTACGTGCTGAAGCACAGGTCAGTGCCTGCGTACGGGCCAGTTGTAGGCTACGGCATAGAGTAAGGTGTAGGTCTGGTGGTGGGTTTCCGTTCCGGGCTAGGGTTAGGGTTAGTGAACGGCAAGGCTTAGGGCACAGGTGAGGGTACGGAAACGTGGGAGGGTCAGGCTACTTGCTGATGAAAGGGTCAGTGCCTGCGTATGAGCCAGGAATAGGCTACGGCGTAGGGAAAGGTGTAGGGCTGGTGGTGGGTTTCCGTTCCGGGCTAGGGTTAGTGTTAGGGAACGGCAAGGCTTAGGGCACAGGTGAGGGTCCGCAAACGTGGGAGGGTCAGGCTTCGTGCTGACGCACGGGTCTGTGCCAGCGTACGGGCCAGGAGTAGTCTACGGCTTGGGGGTAAGTTGTAGGGCTGGTGGTGGGTTTCCGTTCCGGACTAGGGTTAGGGTTAGGGAACGGCAAGCCTTAGGGCACAGATGAGGGTACAGAAACGTGGGAGGGTCAGGCTACGTGCTGACGCACGGGTCAGTGCCAGGGTACAGGCAAGGAGTAGGCTACGGCATAGGCTAAGGAGTAGGGCTGGTGGTGGGTTTCCGTTCCAGGCTAGGGCTAGGGTAAGGGAACGGCAAGGCTTAGGGCACAGGTGAGGGTACGGAAACGTGTGAGGATCAGGCTACGTGCTGACGCAGGAGTCAGTGCCAGCGTACGGGCCAGGAGTAGGCTACGGCATAGGGAAAAGTGTAGGGCTGGTGGTGGGTTTGCGTTCCGGGCTAGGGTTAGGGTTAGGGAACGGCAAGGCTTAGGGCACAGGTGAGGGTACGGAAACGTGGGAGGGTCAGGCTACGTGCTGACGCACGTGTCAGTGCCCGCATACGGGCCAGGTGTAGGCTACAGCATAGGGTAAGGTGTAGGGCTGGTGGTGGGTTTACGTTCCGGGCTAGGGTTAGGGTTAGGGATCGGCAAGGCTTAGGGCACAGGTGAGGGTACGGAAACGTGTGAGGATCAGGCTACGTGCTGACGCACGAGTCAGTGCCAGCGTACGTGCCAGGAGTAGGCTACAGCGTAGGGTAATGTGTAGGGCTGCTGATGGGTTTCTGTTCCTGGCTAGGGTGAGGGTGAGGGAACGGCAAGGCTTAGGGCACAGGTGATGGTACGGAAACGTGGGAGGGTCAGGCTACGTGCTGACGCACGTGTCAGTGCCAGCGTACGGGCCAGGAGTAGGCTACGGCTTGGGGGTAAGTTGTAGGGCTGGTGGTGGTTTTCCGTTCCGGTCTAGGGTTAGGGTTAGTGAACGGCAAGGCTTAGGGCACAGGTGAGGGTACAGAAACGTGGGAGGGTCAGGCTAAGTGCTGATGAAAGTGTCAGTGCCTGCGTATGAGCCAGGAATAGGCTACGGCGTAGGGAAATGTGTAGGGCTGGTGGTGGGTTTCCGTTCCGGGCTAGGGTTAGGGTTAGGGAACGGCAAGTCTTAGGACACAGGTGAGGGTCCGCAAACGTGGGATGGCCAGGCTACGTGCTGAAGCACAGGTCAGTGCCCGCGTATGCGCCAGGTGTAGGCTACGGCATAGGGTAAGGTGTATGGCTGGTGGTGGGTTTCCCTTCCGGGCTAAGGTTAGTGTTAGGGAATGGCAAGGCTGAGGGCCCACGTGAGGGTACGGAAACGTGGGAGGGTCAAACTACATGTTGACGCACGGGTCAGTGCGAGCGTACGGGCGAGGAGTAGGCTACCCACTAGGGAAAGGTTTAGGGATGGTGGTGGGTTTCCGTTCCGAGTTAGGGTTAGGGTTAGGGAACGGCAAGGCTTAGGGCACAGGTGAGGGTACGGAAACGTGGGAGGCTCAGGCTACGTGCTGACGCACGGGTCAGTGTCACCGTACGGGCCAGGAGTAGGCTACGGCGTAGTGTAAGGTTTAGGGCTGGTGGTGGGTTTTTGTTCCGGGCTACGGTAACGGTTAGGGAATGGCAAGGCTTAGGGCACATGTGAGGGTACGGAAACGTGGGAGTGTATGGCTACGTGCTGAAGCACGGGTCAGTGCCAGGGTACGGGCAAGGAGTAGGCTACGGCATAGGGTAAGGTGTAGGGCGGGTGGTGGGTTTCCGTTCCGGGCTAGGGTTAGGGTAAGGGAACAGCAAGGCTTAGGGCACAGGTGAGGGTACGGAAAAGTGGGAGGGTCAGGCTACGTGATGACGCACGGGTCAGTGCCAGCATACGGGCCAGGAGTAGGCTACGGCTTGTGGCTAAGTTTTAGGGCTGGTGGTGGCTTTCCGTTCCGGGCTAGGGTTAGGGTTAGGGAACGGCAAGGCTTAGGGCACAGGTGAGGGTACGGAAACGTGGGAGGGTCAGGCTACGTGCTGACACACGGGTCAGTGCCCGCGTACGGGCCATGTGTAGGCTACAGCATAGGGTAAGGTGTAGGGCTAGTGGTGGGTTTCCGTTCCGGGCTAGGGTTAGGGTTAGGGAACGGCAAGGCTTAGGGCACAGGTGAGGGTACGGAAACGTGGGAGTGTCAGGCTACGTGCTGATGCACAGCTCAGTGGCACCGTACCGGGCAGGAGTAGGCTACGGCATATGGTAAGGTTTAGGGCTGGTGGTGGGATTCCATTCCGGTCTAGGTTTAGGGTTAGGGAACGGCAAGGCTTACGGCTCAGGTAAGGGTACAGAAAAGTGGGAGGGTCAGGCTACGTGCTGACACACGTGTCAGTGCCAGTGTACGGGCCAAGAGTAGGCTACGGCTTGTGGGTAAGTTTTAGGGCTGGTGGTGGGTTTCCGTTCCGGGTTAGTGGAAGTGTTAGGGAATGGCAAGGCTTAGGGCACAGGTGAGGGTATGGAAACGTGGGAGGGTCAGGCTACGTGCTGACGCACGGGTCAGTGCCAGCGAACTAGCCAGGAGTAGACTACGGCTTGGGGGTTAGGTGTAGGGCTGCTGGTGGGTTTCCGTTCCCGGCTAGGGTTAGTGTTAGGGAACAGGAAGGCTTAGGGCACAGGTGACATTACGGTAACGTGGGAAGGACAGGCTACGTACTGACGCACAGGTCATTGCCAGCGTATGGACCACGATTAGGCTACGGCTTGGGGGTAAGGTGTAGGGCTTGTGGTGGGTTTCCGTTCCGGGCTAGGGTTAGGGTTAGGGAACGGCAAGCTTTAGGGCACATGTGAGGGTACGGCAACGTGGCAGGGTCAGGATACGTTCTGACGCACGGGTCAGTGCCAGCGTATGGACCAGGAGTAGGCTACGGCTTGGGGGTAAATTGTAGGGCTGGTGGTGGGTTTCCGTTCCGGGCTACAGTTAGGGTTAGGGAACGGCAAAGCTTAGGGCACAGGTGAGGAAACGGAAAAGTGGGAAGGTCAGGCTACGTGATGACGCACGTGTCAGTGCCAGCGTACCGGCCAGGAGTAGGCTACGGCTTGGTTGTAAGTTGTAGGGCTGGTGGTGGGTTTCCGTTCAGGGCTAGGGTTAGGGTTAGGGAACGGCAAGGCTTAGGGCACAGGTGAGGGTACGGAAACGTGGGAGGGTCTGGCTACGTGCTGACGCACGTGTCAGTGCCAGCGTACGGGCCAGGAATATGCTACGGCGTAGGGTAAGGTATAGGGCTGGTGGTGGGTTTCCGTTCATGGGCTAGGGTTAGGGTTAGGAAACGGCAAGGCTTAGGGCCCAGGTGAGGGTACGGAAACGTGGGAGGGTCAGACTACGTGCTGACGCATGGGTCAGTGCCATCGTACGGGCCAGGTGTAGGCTACGGCGTAGGGTACGGTGTAGGGCTGGTTGTGGGTTTCCGTTCAGGGCTAGGGTTAGTGTTAGGGAATGGCAAGGCTTAGGGCCCAGGTGAGGGTACGGAAACGTGGGATGGTCAAACTCCATGCTGACGCACGGGTCAGTGCGAGCGTATGGGCGAGGAGTAGGCTACCCATTAGGGAAAGGTTTAGGGATGGTGGTGGTTTTCCGTTCCGGGTTAAGGTTATGGTTAGGGAACGGAAAGCCTTAGGGCACAGGTGAGGGTACGGAAACGTGGGAGGGTCAGGCTACGTGCTGACGCACGGGTCAGAGCCAGTGTACAGGCAAGGAGTAGGCTACGGCATAGGCTAAGGAGTAGGGCTGGTGGTGGGTTTCCGTTCTGGGCTAGGGCTAGGGTAAGGGAACGGCAAGGCTTAGGGCACAGGTGAGGGTACAGAAAAGTGGGAGGGTCAGGCTACGTGATGACGTACGGTTCAGTGCCAGCGTACGGGCCAGGAGTAGGCTACGGCATAGGGAAAGGTAAAGGGCTGGTGGTGGGTTTGCGTTCCGGGCTAGGGTTAGGGTTAGGGAACGGCAAGGCTTAGGGCACAGGTGAGGGTACGGAAACGTGGGAGGGTCACGCTACGTGCTGACGCACGGGTCAGTGCCAGCATATGGGCCAGGAATAGGCTATGGCTTGGGGGTAAGTTGTAGGGCTGGTGGTGGGTATCCGTTCCGGGCTAGGGTTAGGGTTACGGAATGGCAAGGCTTAGGGCACGGGTGAGGGTACAGAAACGTGGGAGGTTCATGCTACTTGCTGATGCTCGGGTTAGTGCCACCGAACGGGCCAGGTGTAGGCTACGGCTTGGGCGTAAGGTGTAGGGCTGGTGGTGGGTTTCCGTTCCGGGCTCGGGTTAGGGTTACGGAACGGCAAGGCTTAGGGCACAGGTGAGGGTACGGAAACGTGGGAGGTTCAGGCTACATGCTGACGCAAGGGTCAGTGCCACCGTACAGCCCAGGAGTAGGCTACGGCTTAGGGGTAAGTTGTAGAGCTGGTGGTGGGTTTCCGTTCCGGGCTAGGGATAGGGTTAGGGAACGGCAAGGCGTAGGGCACAGCTGAGGGTACGGAAACGTGGGAGGGTCAGGCTACGTGCTGATGCACGGCTCAGTGGCACCGTACCGGGCAGGAGTAGGCTACGGCATATGGTAAGGTGTAGGGCTGGTGGTGGGATTCCATTCCGGGCTAGGTTTAGGGTTAGGGAACGGCAAGGCTTAGGGCTCAGGTAAGGGTACAGAAAAGTGGGAGGGTCAGGCTACGTGCTGACGCACGTGTCAGTGCCAGTGTACGGGCCAGGAGTAGGCTACGGCTTGTGGGTAAGGTTTAGGGCTGGTGGTGGGTTTCCGTTCCGGGCTAGGGTAAGGGTTAGGGAACGGCAAGGCTTAGGGCACAGGTGAGGTTACGGAAACGTGGCAGGGTCAGGCTACAAGCTGACGCACGGGTCAGTGCCAGCGTACGGGCCAGGACTAGGCTACAGCATACGATAAGGTGTAGGGCTGGTGGTGGGATTCCGTGCCGGTCTAGGGTTAGGGTTAGGGAACGGCGAGGCTTAGGGCACAGGTGAGCATACGGTAACATGGGAGGGTCAGGCTATGTACTGAAGCACAGGTCAGTGCCCACGTACGGGCCAGGTGTAGGCTACAGCATAGGGTAAGGTGTAGGGCTGGTGGTGGCTTTCCATTCCGGGCTAGGGTTAGTGTTAGGGAATGGCAAGGCTTAGGGCACATGTGAGGGTACGGAAACGTGGGAGGGTCAGGCTACATGCTGACGCACGTGTCAGTGCCAGCGTACGGGCCAGGAGTAGGCTACGGCGTAGGGTAAGGTTTAGTGCTGGTGGTGGGTTTCCATTCCGGGCTAGGGTTAGGGTTAGGGAACGGCAAGGCTTAGGGCACAGGTGATGGTACGGAAACGTGGGAGGGTCAGGCTACGTGCTGACGCACGGTTCAGTGCCAGCGTACGGGCCAGGAGTAGGCTACGGCTTGTGGGTAAGTTTTAGGGCTGGTGGTGGGTTTCCGTTCCGGGCTAGGGTTAGGGTAAGGGAACGGCAAGGCTTAGAGCACAGCTGAGGGTACGGTAACATGGTAGTGTCAGGCTACGTGCTGAAGCACAGGCTATTACCCGCGTACGGGCCAGGTATAGGCTACGTCATAGGGTAAGGTGTAGGGCTGGTGGTGTGTTTCCGTTCCGGGCTAGGGTTAGGGTTAGGGAACGGCAAGGCTTATGGCACAGGTGAGGTTACGGAAACGTGGGAGGGTCAGGCTATGTGCTGACGCACGGGTCAGTGCCAGCATATGGGCCAGGAGTAGGCTACGGCGTGGTGGTAAGTTGTAGGGCTGGTGGTGGGTTTCTGTTCCAGGCTAGGGTTAGGGTTATCGAACGTCAAGGCTTAGGGCACAGGTGAGGGTACGGAAACTTGGGAGGGTCAGGCTACGTGCTGATGCAAGGATCAGTGCCAGCGTATGGGCCAGGAATATGCTACGGCATAGGGTAAAGTGTAGGGCTGGTGGTTGGATTCTGTTCCGGGCTAGGGTTAGGGTTAGGGAACGGCAAAGCTTAGGGCCCAGGTGAGGGTACGGAAACGTGGGAGGGTCAGGGTACCTGCTGACGCACGTGTCAGTGCCAGCGTACCGGCCAGGTGTAGGCTACGGCTTGGGGGTTAGATGTAGGGCTGGTGGCGGGTTTTCATTCAAGGCTAGGGTTATGGTTAGGGAACGGCAAGGCTTAGGGCACAGGTGAGGGTACGGAAACGTGCGAGGGTCAGGCTACATGGTGACGCACGGGCCAGTGCCATGTACGGTTCAGGAGTAGGCTAGGTTTGGGCGTTAGGTTTAGGGCTGGTGGTGGTATTCCGTTCCGGGCTTGGGTTAGAGTTAGAGAAGGCCAAGGCTTAGGGCTTAGCAGAGTGTACGGAAAAGTGGGAGGGTCAGGCTAGGTGCTGACGCACGGGTCAGTGCCTGTGTATGGGCCAGGAGTAGGCTATGGCATGGGGGTAAGTTTTACGGCTGGTGGTGGGTTTCCATTCCGGGCTAGGGTTAGTGTTAGGGAACGGCAAGGTTTAGGGCCCAGGTGAGGGTATGGAAACGTGGGGTGTCAGTCTACATGCTGACGCACGGGTCAGTGCCAGCATACGGGCCAGGAGTAGGCTACGCCGTAGGGTAAGGTCTAGGGCTGGTGGTGGTTTTCCGTTCTGGGCTAGGGTAATGGTTAGGGAATGTCAAGGCTTAGGGCACAGGTGAGGGTACGGAAACGTGGGAGGTTCAGGCTACGTGCTGACGCACGTGTCAGTGTCAGCGTACAGGCCAGGAGTAGGCTACGCCGTAGGGTAAGGTCTAGGGATGGTGGTGGTTTTCCGTTCTGGGCTAGGGTAATGGTTAGGGAATGTCAAGGCTTAGGGCACAGGTGAGGGTACGGAAACGTGGGAGGGTCAGGCTACGTGCTGACGCACGGGTCAGTGCCAGCGTACGGGCCAGGAGTAGGCTACGGCGTAGGGAAAGGTGTAGGGCTGGTGGTGGGTTTGCGTTCCGGGCTAGGGTTAGGGATAGGGAACGTCAAGGCTTAGGGCACAAGTGAGGGTACGGAAACGTGAGAGGGTCAGGCTACATGCTGACGCACGGGTCAGTGCCATCGTACGGGCCAGGAGTAGGCTACGGTGTAGGGTATGGTGTAGGGCTGGTGGTGGGTTTCCGTTCCGGGCTAGGGTTAGGGTTAGGGAACGGCAAGGCTTAGGGCACAGGTGAGGGTACGGAAATGTGGGAAGGTGAGGCTAGGTGCTGACGCACGGGTCAGTGCCAGCATACGGGCCAGGAGTAAGTTACGGCGTAGGGTAAGGTGTAGGGCTGGTGGTGGTTTTCCGTTCCGGGCTAGGGTTAGGGTTATGGAACGGCAAGGCTTAGGGCACAGGTGAGGGTACGGAAACGTGGGAGGGTCAGGCTACGTGCTGACGCATGTGTCAGAGCCAGCATACGGGCCAGGAGTAGGCTACTGCTTGGGGGTAAGATGTAGGGCTGGTGGTGGGTTTCCTTTCTGGGCTAGGGTTAGGGTTAGGGAACGGCAAGGCTTAGGGCACAGGTGAGGGTACGGAAAAGTGGGAGGGTCAGGCTACTTGCTGACGCACGGGTCAGTGCCAGCGTACGGGCCAGGAGTAGGCTACGGCGTAGGGTAAAGTGTAGGGCTGGTGGTGGTTTTCCGTTCAGGGCTAGGGTTACGGTTAGGGAACGGCAAGGCTTAGGGCACAGGTGAGGATACAGTAACGTGGGAGGGTCAGGCTACGTGCTGACGCACGGGTCAGTGCAATCGTACCGGCCAGGAGTAGGCTACGGCTTGGGGTTTAGGTGTAGGGCTGGTGGTGGGTTTCTGTACCGGGCTAGTGTTAGGGTTAGGGAACGGCAAGGCTTAGGGCAAAGGTGATGGTACGGAAACGTGGGAGGGTCAGGCTACGTGCTGACGCACGGGTCAGTGCCAGCGTACGGGCCATAAGTAGGCTATGGCTTGGACGTTACTTGTAGGGCTGGTGATGGTTTTCCGTTCCGTACTAGGGTTAGGGTTAGGGAACAGCAAGGCTTACGGCACAGGTGAAGGTACGGAAATGTGTGAAGGTCAGGCTACGTGCTGACGCACGGGTCAGTGTTGGCGTTCGGGCCAGGAGTAGGCTACGGCATAGGGTAAGGTGTAGGGCTTGTGGTGGGTTTCCGTTTCGGGTTAGGGTTAGGGTTAGGGAACGGCAAGGCTTAGGGCCCAGATGAGGATACGGAAACGTGTGGGGGTCAGACTACATGCTGACGCACGGGTCAGTGCCAGCGTACGGGCCAGGAGTAGGCTACGGCGTAGGGAAAGGTTTAGGGCTGGTGGTGGGTTTCCGTTCCGGGCTAGGGTTAGGGTTAGGGAACGGCAAGGCTTAGGGCACAGGTGAGGGTACGGAAACGTGGGAGGGTCAGGCTACGTGCTGACGCACGGGTCAGTGCCAGCGTACGGGCCAGGAATAGGCTATGGCATACATTAAGGTGTAGGGCTGGTGGTGGGATTTCGTTCCAGGCTTGGGTTAGAGTTAGGGAAGGCCAAGGCTTAGGGCTTAGCAGAGGGTACGGAAAAGTGGGAGGGTCAGGCTACGTGCTGATGCACGTGTCAGTGCCTGTGTACGGGCCAGGAGTAGGCTATGGCATGGGGGTAAGTATTAGGGCTGGTGGTGGGTTTCCATTCCGGGCTAGGTTTAGTGTTAGGGAATGGCAAGGTTTAGGGCCCATGTGAGGGTATGGAAACGTGGGGTGTCAGTCTACATGCTGACGCACGGGTCAGTGCCAGCGTTCGGGCCAGGAATAGGCTATGGCTTGGGGGAAGCTGTAGGGCTGGTGGTGGGTTTCCGCTCCGGACTAGCGTTAGGGTAAGGGAACGTCAAGGCTTAGGGCACAGGTGAGGGTACGGAAACGTGGGCGGGTCAGGCTACGTGCTGACGCATGGGTCATTGCCAACGTACGGGCCAGGTGTAGGCTACGGCATAGGGTAAGGTGTAGGGCTGGAGGTGGGTTTCCGTTCTGTGCTAGGGTTAGGGTTAGGGAACGGCAAGGCATAGGGCACAGGTGAGGGTACGGAAACGTGGGAGGGTCAGGCTACGTGCTGACGCACGGGTCAGTGCCAGCGTACGGGCCAGGAGTAGGCTACGGCGTAGGGAATGGTCTAGGGCTAATGGTGGGTTTCCATTCCGGGCTAGGGTTAGGGTTAGGGAAAGGCAAGGTTTAGGGCACAGGTGAGGGTACGGAAAGGTGGGAGGGTCAGGCTACGTGCTGACGCACGGGTCAATGCCAGTGTACGGACCAGGAGTAGGCTACGGCTTGGGGTTAAGTTGTAGGGCTGGTGGTGTGTTTCCGTTTCGGGCTAGGGTTAGGGTTAGGCAACGTCAAGGCTTAGGGCACAGGTGAGGGTACGGAAACGTGGGATGGTCAGGCTACTTGCTGACCCACGGGTCAGTGCCAGCGTATGGGCCAGGAGTAGTCTATGGCTTGGTGGGTAAGATGTAGGGCTGGTGGTCCTTTTCCGTGCCGGGCTAGGGTTAGGGTTACGGAACGGCAAGGCTTAGGGCACAGGTGAGGGTACGGAAACGTGGGAGCGTCAGGCTACGTGCTGACACATGGGTCAGTGCCAGCGTACAGGCCAGGAGTAGGCTACGGCATAGGTTAAGGTCTAGGGCTGGTGGTGGGTTTCCGTTCCGGGCTAGGGTTAGGGTTAGGGAAAGGCAAGGCTTAGGGCCAGGTGAGGGTACGGAAACGTGGGAGGGTCAGGCTACGTGCTGACGCACGGGTCAGTGCCATCGTACCGGCTAGGAATAGGCTACGGCTTGGGGGTTAGTGTAGGGCTGGTGGTGGGTTTCCGTTCCGGTCTAGGGTTAGTGTTAGGGAAGAGCAAGGCTTAGGGCATAGTTGAGTGTACGGAAACGTGGGAGGGTCAGGCTACGTGCTGACGCATGGGTCAGTGCCAGCGTACGGGCCAGGAGTAGGCTATGGATTGTGGGTTAGGTGTAGGGCTTGTGGTGTGTTTCTGTCCCGTACTAGGGTTAGGGTTAGGGAACGGCAAGGCTTAGGGCACAGGTGACGTTACGGTAACGTGGGAAGGTCAGGCTACATGCTGACGCACAGGTCAGTGCCAGCGTATGGACCACGAGTAGGCTATGGCTTGGGGGTAAGGTGTAGGGCTTGTGGTGGGTTTCCGTTCCGGGCTAGGGTTAGGGTTAGGGAATGGCAAGGTTTAGGGCACAGGTGAGGGTACAGCAACGTGGCAGTTTCAGGATACGTTCTGACGCACGGGTCAGTGCCAGCGTATGGACCAGGAGTAGGCTACAGTTGGGGGTAAGGTGTAGGGCTGTTGGTGGGTTTCCGTTCCGGGCTACAGTTAGGGTTAGGGAACGGCAAAGCTTAGGGCACACGTGAGGGTACGGAAACGAGGGAGGTTCAGGCTACGTGATGACACACGTGTCAGTGCCAGCGTACCGGCCAGGAGTAGGCTACGGTTTGGTGGTTAGGTGTAGGGCTGGTGGTGGGTTTCCATTCAAGGCTATGGTTAGTGTTAGGGAACAGCAAGGCTTAGGGCACAGGTGAGGGTACGGAAACGTGGGAGGGTCAGGCTACGTGCTGACGCACGGGTCAGTGCCAGCGTACGGGCCAGGAGTAGGCTACGGCTTGGGGGTAAGTTGTAGGGCTGGTGGTGTGTTTCCGTTCTGGGCTAGGGTTAGGGTTAGGGAACGGCAAGGCTTAGGGCACAGCTGAGGGTACAGAAACGTGGGAGGGTCAGGCTATGTGCTGATGCACGGCTCAGTGGCAGCATACCGGCCAGGAGTAGGTTACGGCATATGGTTATGTGTAGGGCTGGTGGTGGGATTCCGTTCCGGTCTAGGGTTAGGGTTAGGGAACGGCAAGTCTTAGGGCTCAGGTAAGGGTACAGGAAAGTGGGAGGGTCAGGCTACGTGCTGACGCACGGGTCAGTGCCAGTGTACGGGCCAGGTGTAGGCTACGGCTTGTGGGTAAGGTTTAGGGCTGGTGGTGGGTTTCCTTTCAGGGCTAGGGTTATGGTTAGGGAACGGCAAGGCTTAGGTCACAGGTGATGGTACGGAAACGTGGGAGTGTCAGGCTACGTGCTGACGCACGGTCAGTGCCAGCGTACGGGCCAGGGGTAAGCCACGGCTTGTGGGTTAGGATTAGGGCTGGTGGTGGGTTTCCGTTCCGGGCTAGGGTTAGAGTTAGGGAACGACAAGCCTTAGGGCACAGGTGAGGGTACGGTAACATGGGAGGGTCAGGCTACATGCTGAAGCACAGGTCAGTGCCCGCGTACGGTCCAGGTGTAGGCTACGGCATAGAGTAAGGTGTAGGGCTGGGGGTGGGTTTCCGTTCCGTGTTAGGATTAGGATTAGGGAACGGCAAGGCTTAGGGCACAGGTGAGGTTACGGAATCGTGGGAGGGTCAGGCTACGTGCTGACACACGGCTCAGTGCCAGCATATGGGCCAGGAGCAGGCTACGGCGTGGTGGTAAGGTGTAGGGCTGGTGGTGGGTCTCTGTTCCGGGCTAGGGTTAGGGTTAGGGAACGTCAAGGCTTAGGGCACAGGTGAGGGTACGGAAACGTGGGAGGGTCAGGCTAAGTGCTGACGCATGGGTCAGTGCCAGCGTACGTGCCAGGAATAGGCTACGGCGTAGGGTAGAGTTTAGGGCTGGTGGTGGGTTTCTGTTCTGGGCTAGGGTTAGTGTTAGGGAACGGCAAGGCTTAGGGCACAGGTGAGGGTAAGGAAAAGTGTAAGGGTCAGGCTACGTGCTGACGCACGTGTCAGTGCCAGCATACCAGCCAGGAGTAGGGTAAGGCTTCGGGGTTAGGTGTTGGGCTGATGGTGTGTTTCCATTCTGTGCTAGGGTTAGGGTTAGGGAACGGTAAGGCTTAGGTCACAGGTGAGCGTACGGAAACGTGGGAGGGTCAGGCTACGTGCTGCCGCACGTGTGAGTGCCAGCGTACGGGCCAGGAGTAGGCTATGGCTTGGGCGTTAGGTGTAGGGCTGGTGGAGGGTTTCCGTTCCGTACTAGGGATAGCGTTAGGGAACAGCAAGGCTTAGGGAACAGGTGAGGGTACGGAAATGTGGTAAGGTCAGGCTACGTGCTGACGCAAGGGTCAGTGCCAGCGTACGGGCCAGGAGTAGGCTACGGCTTTGTGGTTAGGTGTAGGGCTGGTGGTGGGTTTCCGTTCCAGGCTCGGGTTAGTGTTAGGGAACAGCAAGGCTTAGGGCACACGTGAGGGTACGGAAACTTGGGAGGGGCAGGCTACGTGCTGACGCACGGGTCAGTGCCAGCGTACAGGCCAGCATTAGGCTATGGCTTGGGGGTTAGGTGTAGGGCTTGTAGTGTGTTTCCGTTCCGTACTAGGGTTAGGGTTAGGGAACGGCAAGGCTTAGGGCACAGGTGAGGGTACGGTAATGTGGGAAGTTCAGGCTACGTGCTGACGCACAGGTCAGTGCCAGCGTATGGACCAGGAGTAGGCTACGGCTTGGGGGTAAGGTTTAGGGCTTGTGTTGGGTTTCCGTTCCGGGCTAGGGTTAGGGTTAGGGAACGGCAAGGCTTAGGGCACAGGTGAGGGTACGGAAACGTGGGAGGATCAGGCTACGTGCTGATGAAAGGGTCAGTGCCTGCGTATGGGCCAGGAATAGGCTACGGCGTAGGGAAAGGTGTAGGGCTGGTGGTGGGTTTCCGTTCCAGGCTAGGGTTAGGGTTAGGGAATGGCAAGGCTTAGGGCACAGGTGAGGGTCCGCAAACGTGGGAGGGTCAGTCTACGTGCTTACGCACGGGTCAGTGCCAGCGTAAGGTCCAGGAGTAGCCTACGGCTTGGGGGTAAGGTGTAGGGCTGGTGGTGGGTTTCCGTTCATGTCTAGGGTTAGGGTTAGGGAACGGCAAGGCTTAGAGCACAGGTGAGGGTACGGAAACGGGGGAGGGCCAGGCTATGTGTCGATGCACGGGTCAGTGCCAGCGTACCAGCCAGGAGTAGGCTACGGCTTGGGGGTTAGGTGTAGGGCTGGTGTTGGGTTTCCGTTCGGGGCTAGGGTTAGGGTTAGGGAACGGCAAGGCTTAGGGCACAGGTGAGGGTACGGAAACATGGGAGGGTCAGGCTACGTGCTGACTCACGGGACAGTGCCGGCGTACGGGCCAGGAGTAGGCTATGGCGTATGGTAAGGTGTAGGGCTTGTGGTGGGTTTTCGTTCCGGGCTAGTGTTAGTGTTAGGGATCGGCAAGGCTTAGGGCACAGGTGAGAGTACGGAAACGTGTGAGGTTCAGGCTACATGCTGACGCACGTGTCAGTGCCAGCGTACGGGCCAGGAATAGGCTACGGCATACGGTAATGTGTAGTGCTGGTGGTGGCATTCCGTTCCGGCTTGGGTTATGGTTAGTGAACGGCAAGGCTTAGGGCACAGGTGAGGGTACGGAAACGTGGGAGGGTCAGGCTTCATGCTGATGCACGTGTCAGAGCCAGCGTACCGGCCAGGAGTAGGCTACGGCGTAGGGTAATGTGTTGGGCTGTTTCCCTTTCGGGCGACAGTTAGGGTTAGGGAATGGCAAAGCGTAGGGCACAGGTGAGGTTACGGAAACGGGGGAGGTTCAGGCTACATGCTGATGCACGTGTCAGTGCCAGCGTACCGGCCAGGAGTAGGCTACGGCTTGGTGGTTAGGTGTAGGGTTGGTGGTGTGTTTCCGTTCCAGGCTAGGGTTAGTGTTAGGGAACAGCAAGGCTTAGGGCACAGGTGAGGGTACGGAAATGTGGGAGGGTCAGGCTACGTGCTGACGCACGGGTCAGTGCCAGCGTACGGGCCAGGAGTAGGCTATGGCTTGGGTGTTAGTTGTAGGGCTGGTGGTGTGTTTCCGTTCCGTACTAGGGTTAGAGTTAGGGAACGGCAAGGCTTAGGGCACAGGTGAGGTTACGGTAATGTGGGAAGTTCAGGCTACGTGCTGACGCACAGGTCAGTGCCAGCGTATGGACCAGGAGTAGGCTACGGCTTGGGGGTAAGGTGTAGGGCTGGTCGTGGGTTTCCGTTCCGGGCTAGGGTTAGGGTTAGGGAACGGCAAGGCTTAGGGCACAGGTGAGGGTACGGAAACGTGGGAGGGTCAGGCTATGTGCTGATGCATGGGTCAGTGCCAGCGTACCGGCTAGGAGTAGGCTACGGCTTGGGGGTTAGGTGTAGGGCTGGTGGTGGGATTCCGTTCCGCGCTAGGTTTAGGGTTAGGGAACTGCAAGGCTTAGGGCACAGGTGAGGGTACGGAAACGTGGGAGGGTCAGGCTACATGCTTACGCACGGGTCAGTGCCAGCGTACGGGCCAGGAATAGTCTATGGCTTGGGGGTAAGCTGTAGGGCTGGTGGTGGGTTTCTGTTCCGGACTAGGGTTAGGGTTAGGGAACGGCAAGGCTTAGGGCACAGGTGAGGGTACGGAAATGTTTGAGGGTCAGGCTACGTACTGACGCACGGGTCAGTGCCAGCGTACGGGCCAGGAGTAGGCTAAGGCGTAGGGTAAGGTGTAGGGCTGCTAGTGGATTTCCGTTCCTGGCTAGGGTTATGGTGTGGGAACGGCAAGGCTTAGGGCACAGGTGAGGGTACGGAAACGTGGGAGGGTCAGGCTACGTGCTGACTCACGGGTCAGTGCCAGCGTACGGGCAGGATTGGGCTACGGCGTATGGTAAGGTTTAGGGCTTCTGGTGGGTTTCCAATCCTGGCTAGGGTTAGGGTTAGGGAACGGCAAGGCTTAGGGCACAGGTGAGGGTACGGAAACGTGGGAGGGTCAGGCTACGTGCTGACGCATGTGTCAGTGCCAGCGTACGGGCTAGGAATAGGCTACGGCATACGTTAAGGTGTAGGGCTGGTGGTGTGATTCCGTTCCGGGCTTGGGTTAGATTTAGGGAAGTCCAAGGCTTTGGGCTTAGCTGAGGGTACGGAAAAGTGGGAGTGTCAGGCTACGTGATGACGCACGGGTCAGTGCCTGTATACGGGCCAGGAGTAGGCTATGGCATGGGGGTAAGTTTTAGGGCTGGTGGTGGGTTTCCATTCCGGGCTAGGGTTAGTGTTAGGGAACGGCAAGGTTTAGGGCCCAGGTGAGGGTATGGAAACGTGGGGTGTCAGTCTACATGCTGACGCACGGGTCAGTGCCAGCGTACGGGCCAGGAGTAGGCTACGGCATAGGGAAAGGTTTAGGGCTGGTGGTGGGTTTCCGTTCCGGGCTAGGGTTAGGGTTAGGGAACGGCAAAGCTTAGGGCACAGGTGAGGGTACGGAAACGTGGGAGGGTCAGGCTACGTGCTGACACACGTGTCAGTGTCAGCGTACAGGCCAGGAGTAGGCTACGCCGTAGGGTAAGGTCTAGGGCTGGTGGTGGTTTTCCGTTCTGGGCTAGGGTTAGGGTTAGGGAACGTCAAGGCTTAGGGCACAGGTGAGGGTACGGAAACGTGGGAGGGTCAGGCTACGTGCTGACGCATGGGTCAGTGCCACCATACGGGCCAGGAGTAGGCTACAGCTTGGGGGTAAGATGTAGGGCTGCTGGTGGGTTTCTATTCCTGGCTAGGGTGAGGGTGAGGGAACGGCAAGGCTTAGGGCACAGGTGATGGTACAGAAACGTGGGAGGGTCATGCTACGTGCTGACGCATGGGTCAGTGCCAGCGTACGGGCCAGGAGTAGGCTACGGCATAGGGAATGGTCTAGGGCTGGTGGTGGGTTTCCGTTCTGGGCTAGGGTTAGGGTTAGGGAAAGGCAAGATTTAGGGCACAGGTGTGGGTACGGAAATGTGGGAGGGTCAGGCTACGTGCTGACGCACGGGTCAGTGCCAGTGTACGTACCAGGAGTAGGCTACGGCTTGGGGGTAATTTGTAGGGCTGGTGGTGGGATTCTGTTTTGGGCTAGGGTTAGGGTTAGGCAACGGAAAGGCTTAGGGCACAGGTGAGGGTACGGAAACGTGGGAGGGTCAGTCTACTTGCTGACCCACGGGTCAGTGCCAGCCTATGGGCCAGGAATAGTCTACGGCTTGGGGGTAAGTTGTAGGGCTGGTGGTCCGTTTCCGTGCCGGGCTAGGGTTAGGGTTACTGAACGGCAAGGCTTAGGGCACTGGTGAGGGTTACGGAAACGTGGGAGGGTCAGGCTACATGCTGACGCACGGGTCAGTGTCCGCGTATGGTCCAGGAGTAAGCTACGGCGTACGGTAAAGTGTAGGGCTGGTGGTGGGTTTCCGTTCCGGGCTAGGGTTAGGGTTACGGAACGGCAAGGCTTAGGGCACAGGTGAGGGTACGGAAACGTGGGAGCGTCAGGCTACGTGCTGACGCATGGGTCAGTGCTAGCGTACGGGCCATGAGTACGCTATGGCATGGAGGTTTGGTGTAGGGCTGGTGGTGGGTTTCCGTTCCGGGCTAGGGTTAGGGTTAGGGAACGTCAAGGCTTAGGGCACAGGTGAGGGTATGGAAACGTGGGAGGGTCAGGCTACGTACTGATGCATGGGTCAGTGCCAGCGTACGGGCCAGGAGTAGGCTACGGTGTAGGGTAACGTGTAGGGCTGTTGGTGGGTTTTCGTTGCGGGGTACGGTTAGGGTTAGGGAACGGCAAGGCTTAGGGCACAGGTGAGGGAACGGAAACGTGGGAGGGTCAGGCTACTTGCTGACGCACGGGTCAGTGCCAGCATACGGACAAGGAGTAGGCTACGTGGTAGGCTAAGGTCTAGGGCTGGTGGTGGGTGTCCGTTCCGGGCTAGGGTTAGGGTTAGGAAACGTCAAGGCTTAGGGCACAGGTGAGCTTACGGAAACGTGGGAGGGTCAGGCTACGTACTGATGCACGGGTTAGTGCCAGCATATGGGCCAGGAGTAGGCTACGGTGTAAGGTAAGGTGTAGGGCTGGTAGTGGGTTTTGGTTCCGGGCTACGGTTAGGGTTAGGGAACGGCAAGGCTTAGGGCACAGGTGAGGGTATGGAAACGTGGGAGGGTCAGGCTACGTACAGACGCACGGGTCATTGCCAGCGTACAAGCCAGGAGTAGGCTACGGCGTTGGGTAAGGCGTAAGGCAGGTGGTGGGTTTCCGTTCTGGGCTAGGTTTAGGGTTAGGGAACGGCATGGCTTAGGGCCCAGGTGAGGGTACGGCAACGTGGCAGTGTCAGGATACGTTCTGACGCACGCGTCAGTGCCAGCATATGGACCAGGAGTAGGCTACGGCTTGGGGGTAAGGTTTAGGGCTGGTGGTGGGTTTCCATTCTGGGCTAGGGTTAGGGTTAGTGAACGGCAAGGCTTAGGGCACAGGTGAGGTTACGGAAACGTGGGAAGGTCAGGCTACTTGCTGATGAAAGGGTCACTGCCTGCGTACGAGCCAGGAATAGGCTACGGCTTAGGGAAAGGTTTAGGGCTGGTGGTGGGTTTCCGTTCAGGGCTAGGGTTAGGGATAGGGAACGGCAAGGATTAGGGCACAGGTGAGGTTCCGCTAACGTTGGAGGGTCAGGCTACGTGCTGACGCACAGGTCAGTTCCAGCGTACGGGCCAGGAGTAGGCTACGGCTTGGGGGTAAGGTTTAGGGCTGGTGGTGGGTTTCTGTTCCGGGCTAGGGTTAGGGTTAGGGAACGGCAAGGCTTAGGGCACAGGTGAGGGTACGGAAAGTTGGGAGGGTCAGGCTACGTGCTGATGCACGGGTCAGTACCAGCGTACGGGCCAGGAGTAGGCTACGGCTTGGGGTTAAGTTGTAGGGCTGGTGGTGTGTTTCCGTTCCGGGCTAGGGTTAGGGTTAGGGAATGGCAAGGCTTAGGGCACAGTTGAGGGTACGAAAAAGTGGGAGGGTCTGGCTACGTGCTGACGCACAGGTCAGTGCCAGCGTACGGGCCAGGAGTAGGCTACGGCGTAACGTAAGGTGTAGGGCTGGTGGTGGGTTTCCGTTCTGGACTAGGGTTAGGGTTAGGGAACGACAAAGCTTATGGCACAGGTGAGGGTACGGAAACGTGGGAGGGTCAGGCTACGTGCTGACACACGGGTCATTGCCAGCGTATGGGCCAGGAGTAGGCTACGGCTTTTGGGTAAGTTTTGGGGCTGGTGGTGGGTTTCTGTTCTGGGCTAGGGTTAGGTTTAGGAAACGGCAAGGCTTAGGGCACAGGTGAGGTTACGGAAACGTGGGAGGGTCAGGCTACGTGCTGACACACGGGTCAGTGCCAGTGTACAAGCCAGGATTAGGCTACGGCGTAGGGTAAGCTGTAGGGTTCGTGGTTGTTTTCTGTTCCGGACTAGGGTTAGGGTTAGGGAAAGGCAAGGCTTAGGGCACAGGTGAGGTTACAGAAATGTGGGAGGGTCAGGCTATGTGGTGACGCACGTTTCAGTGCCAGCATACGGGCCAGGAGTAGGCTACGGCTTGGGGGTAAACTGTAGGGCTGGTGGTGGGTTTCCGTTCCGGGCTAGGGTTAGGGTTAGGGAACGGCAAGGCTTAGGGCACAGGTGAGGGTAGGGAAACGTGGGAGGGTCAGGCTACATGCTGACGCACGGGTCAGTGCCAGCGTCCGGGCCAGGAGTAGGCTATGGCTTGGGGGTAAGCTGTAGGGCTGGTGGTGTGTTTCCTTTTCGGAATAGGGTTAGGGTTAGGGAACGTCAAGGCTTAGGGCACAGGTGAGGGTACGGAAACGTTTGAGGGTCAGGCTACGTGCTGACGCGCGGGTTAGTGCCAGCGTATGGGCCAGGTGTAGGCTACGGCGTAGGGTAATGTGTAGGGCTGGTGGTGGGTTTCCGTTCCGGGCTAGGGTTAGTGTTAGGGAACGGCAAGGCTTAGGGCACAGTTGAGGGCACGGAAACGTGGGAGGTTCAGGCTACGTGCTAATGCACGTGTCAATGCCAGCGTATGGGCCAGGAGTAGGCTACGTCGTAGAGAAAGGTGTATGGCTGCTGGTTCGTTTCCGTTCGGGGCTAGGGTTAGGGATAGGGATCAGCAAGGCTTAGGGCAGAGGTGAGGGTACGGAAACGTGGGAGGGTCAGGCTACGTGCTGACGCATGGGTCAGTGCCAGCGTACAGGCCAGGAGTAGGCTATGGCTTGGGTGTTAGGTGTAGGGCTGGTGGTGTGTTTCCGTTCCGTACTAGGGTTAGGGTTAGGGAACGGCAAGGCTTAGGGCACAGGTGAGGGTACGGAAACGTGGGAGGGTCAGGCTACGTGCTGATGAAAGGGTCAGGGCCTGCGTACAGGCCAGGAATAGGCTACGGCGTAGTGAAAGGTATAGGGCTGGTGGTGGGTTTCTGTTCCGGGCTAGGGTTAGGGTTCGGGAACGGCAAGGCTTAGGGCACAGGTGAGGGTACGGAAACGTGGGAGGGTCAGGCTACGTGCTGACCCACGGGTCAGTGCGAGCGTACGGGCCAGGAGTAGGCTACGGCATAGGGAAAGGTGTAGGGCTGGTGGTGGGTTTGCGTTCCGGGCTAGGGTTAGGGTTAGGGAACGTCAAAGCTTAGGGCACAGGTGAGGGTACAGAAACGTGAGAGGGTCAGGCTACATGCTGACGCACGGATCAGTGCCAGCGTACGGGCCAGGAGTTGGCTACGGTGTAGGGTATGGTGTAGGGCTGGTGGTGGGTTTCCGTTCCGGGCTAGGGTTAGGGTTAGGGAACGGCAAGGCTTAGGGCACAGCTGAGGGTACGGAAATGTGGGAAGGTGAGGCTAGGTGCTGACGCACGGGTCAGTGCCAGCGTACGGTCCAGGAGTAGGCTACGGCGTAGGGTAAGGTGTAGGGCTGGTGGTGGGTTTCCGTTCCGGGCTAGGGTTAGGGTTATGGAACGGAAAGGCTTAGGGCACAGGTGAGGGTACGGAAACGTGGGAGGGTCAGGCTACGTGCTGACCCATGTGTCAGAGCCAGCATACGGGCCAGGAGTAGGCTACTGCTTGGGGGTAAGGTATAGGGCTGGCGGTGGGTTTTCGTTCTGGGCTAGGGTTAGGGTTAGGGAACGGCAAGGATTAGGGCACAGGTGAGGGTACGGAAAAGTGGGAGGGTCAGGCTACATGGTGACGCACGGGTCAGTGCCAGCGTACGGGCCAGGAATAGGCTACGGCGTAGGATAAAGTGTAGGGCTGGTGGTGGTTTTCCGTTCAGGGCTAGGGTTAGGGTTAGGGAACGGCAAGGCTTAGGGCACAGGTGAGGATACAGAAAAGTGGGAGGGTCAGGCTACATGCTGCCGCACGGGTCAGTGTCAGCGTATGGGCCAGGAGTAGGCTATGGCTTGGGCGTTAGGTGTAGGGCTGGTGGAGGGTTTCCGTTCCGTACTAGGGATAGGGTTAGGGAACAGCAAGGCTTAGGGAAAAGGTGAGGGTACGGAAATGTGGGAAAGTTAGGCTACGTGCTGACGCACGGGTCAGTGCCAGCATACGGGACAGGAGTAGGCTACGGCGTAGGGTATGGTATAGGGCTGGTGGTGGGTTTCCGTTTCGGGCTAGGGTTAGGGTTAGGGAACGGCAAGGCTTAGGGCAAAGGTGAGGGTACGGAAACATGGGAGGGGCAGGCTACGTGCTGACGCATGCGTCAGTGCCAGCGTTCGGGCCAGGAGTAGGCTACGGCGTAGGGTAAGGTGTAGGGCTGGTGGTGGGTTTCCGTTCCAGGCTAGTGTTAGTGTTAGGGAACAGCAAGGCTTAGGGCACAGGTGAGGGTACGGAAACATGGGAGGGGCAGGCTACGTGCTGACGCAAGGGTCAGTGCCAGCGTACGGGCCAGCATTAGGCTATGGCTTGGGGGTTAGGTGTAGGGCTTGTGGTGTGTTTCGGTTCCGTACTAGGGTTAGGGTTAGGGAACGGCAAGGCTTAGGGCACAGGTGAGGGTACGGTAATGTGGGAAGTTCAGGCTACGTGCTGACGCACAGGTCAGTGCCAGCGTATGGATCAGGAGTAGGCTACGGCTTGGGGGTAAGGTTTAGGGCTGGTGTTGGGTTTCCGTTCCGGGCTAGGGTTAGGGTTAGGGAACGGCAAGGCTTAGGGCACAGGTGAGGGTACGGAAACGTGGGAGGGTCAGGCTACGTGCTGATGAAAGGGTCAGTGCCTGCGTATGGGCCAGGAATAGGCTACGGCGTAGGGAAAGGTTTAGGGCTGGTGGTGGGTTTCCGTTCCGGGCTAGGGTTAGGGTTAGGGAATGGCAAGGCTTAGGGCACAGGTGAGGGTACGGAAACGTGTGAGGGTCAGGCTACGTGCTGACGCATGGGTTAGTGCCATCGTACGGGCCAGGAGTAGGCTACGGCGTAGGGTAAAGTTTAGGGCTGCTGGTGGGTTTCCGTTCCTGGCTAAGGTTAGGGTGAGGGAACGGCAAGACTTAGGGCACAGGTGAGGGTACGGAAACGTGGGAGGGTCAGGCTACGTGCTGACTCACATGTCAGTGCCAGCGTACGGGCCAGGAGTAGGCTATGGCGTATGGTGAGGTGTAGGGCTTGTGGTGGGTTTTCGTTCCGGGCTAGTGTTAGGGTTAGGGAACGGCAAGGCTTAGGGCACAGGTGAGGGTACGGAAACCTGTGAGGGTCAGGCTACATGCTGACACACGTGTCAGTGCCAGCGTACGGGCCAGGAATAGGCTACGGCACACAGTAATGTGTAGGGCTGGTGGTGGGATTCCGTTCCGGCTTGGGTTATGGTTAGTGAACGGCAAGGCTTAGGGCACAGGTGAGGGTACGGAAACGTGGGAGGGTCAGGCTTCATGCTGATGCACGTGTCAGTGCCAGCGTACCGGCCAGGAGTAGGCTACGGCGTAGGGTAATGTGTAGGGCTGTTTCCCTTTCGGGCTACAGTTAGGGTTAGGGAAAGGCAAAGCGTAGGGCACAGGTGAGGTTACGGAAACGAGGGAGGATCAGGCTACATGCTGATGCACGTGTCAGTGCCAGCGTAATGGCCAGGAGTAGGCTACGGCTTCGTGGTTAGGTGTAGGCTTGCTGGTGTGTTTCCGTTCCAGTCTAGGGTTAGTGTTAGGGAACAGCAAGGCTTAGGGCACAGGTGAGGGTACGGAAATGTGGGAGGGTCAGGCTACGTGCTGACGCACAGGTCAGTGCCAGCGTACGGGCCAGGAGTAGGCTATGGCTTGGGGGTTAGTTGTAGGGCTGGTGGTGTGTTTCCGTTCTGTACTAGGGTTAGAGTTAGGGAACGGCAAGGCTTAGGGCACAGGTGAGGTTACGGTAATGTGGGACGTTTAGGCTACGTGCTGACGCACAGGTCAGTGCCAGCGTATGGACCAGGAGTAGGCTACGGCTTGGGGGTAAGGTGTAGGGCTGGTGGTGGGTTTCCGTTCCTGGCTAAGATAAGGGTAAGGGAACGGCAAGGCTTAGGGCACAGGTGAGGGTACAGAAACGTGGGAGGGTCAGGCTACGTGCTGATGAAAGGGTCAGTGCCTGCGTACGATCCAGGAATAGGCTACGGTGTACGGAAAGGTGTAGGGCTGGTGTTGGGTTTCCGTTCAGGGCTAGGGTTAGGGTTAGGGAACGGCAAGGCTTAGGGCTCAGGTGAGGTTCCGCAAAGGTGGGAGGGTCAGGCTACGTGCTGACGCACGGGTCAGTTCCAGCGTACGGGCCAGGAGTAGGCTACGGCTTGGGGGTAAGGTGTAGGGCTGGTTGTGGGTTTCCGTTCCAGGCTAGGTTTAGGGTTAGGGAACGGAAAGTCTTAGGGCACAGGTGAGGGTACGGAAACGTGGGAGGGTCAGGCTACATGCTGACGCACGGGTCAGTGCCAGCGTACGGACCAGGAGTAGGCTATGACGTAGGGTTAGGTGTATGGCTGCTGGTGGGTTTCCGTTCCTGGCTAGGGTTAGGGTGAGGGAACGGCAAGGCTTAGGGCACAGGTGAGGGTACGGTAACATTGGAGGGTTAGGCTACGTGGTGAAGCACAGGTGATTACCCACGTATGGGCCAGGTGTAAGCTACGGCATAGGGTAAGGTGTAGGGCTGGTGGTGGGTTTTCATTCCGGGCTAGGGTTAGGGTTAGGAAACGGCAAGGCTTAGGGCACAGGTGACGTTACGGAAACGTGGGAGGGTCAGGCTACGTGCTGACGCATGGGTCAGTGCCAGCATATGGGCCAGGAGTAGGCTACGGCGTGGTGGTAAGTTGTAGGGCTGGTGGTGTGTTTCCGTTCCGGGCTAGGGTTAGGGTTAGGGAACGGCAAGGCTTAGGGCACAAGTGAGGGTACGGAAAAGTGGGAAGGTCAGGCTACTTGCTGACACACGGGTCAGTGCCAGCGTACGGGCCAGGAGTAGGCTACGGCGTAGGGTAAAGTGTAGGGCTGGTGGTGGTTTTCCGTTCAGGGCTAGGGTTAGGGTTAGGGAACGGCAAGGCTTAGGGCACAGGTGAGGATACAGAAACGTGGGAGGGTCAGGCTACATGCTGACGCACGGGCCAGTGCAAGCGTACCGGCCAGGTGTAGGCTACGGCTTGGGGTTTAGGTGTAGGGCTGGTGGTGGGTTTCTGTACCGGGCTAGGGTTAGGGTTAGGGAACGGCAAGGCTTAGGGCAAAGGTGATGGTACGGAAACGTGGGAGGGTCAGGCTACGTGATGACGCACAGGTCAGTGCCAACGTACAGGCCAGGAGTAGGCTACGGCGTAGGGTAATGTCTAGGGATGGTGGTGGGTTTCCGTTCCGGGCTAGGGTTAGGGTTAGGGAACGTCAAGGCTTAGGGCACAGGTGAGGGTACGGAAACGTGGGAGGGTCAGGCTACGTACTGATGCATGGGTCAGTGCCAGCGTACGGGCTAGGAGTAGGCTACGGTGTAGGGTAACGTGTAGGGCTGTTGGTGGGTTTTCATTGCGGGGTACGGTTAGGGTTAGGGAACGGCAAGGCTTAGGGCATAGGTGAGGGAACGGAAACGTGGGAGGGTCAGGCTACGTGCTGACGCACGGGTCAGTGCCAGCGTACGGGCAAGGAGTAGGCTACGGGGTAGGGTAAGGTCTAGGGCTGGTGGTGGGTTTCCGTTCCAGGCTATGGTTAGTGTTAGGGAAAGGCAAGGCTTAGGGCTCAGGTGAGGGTACAGAAAAGTTGGAGCTTCAGGCTACGTGCTAATGCACGTGTCAATGCTAGCGTACGGGCCAGGAGTAGGCTACGTCGTAGAGAAAGGTTTATGGCTGGTGGTGGGTTTCCTTTCTGGGCTAGGGTTAGGGATAGGGAACGGAAAGGCTTAGGGCACAGGTGAGGTTACGGAAACGTGGGAGGGTCAGGCTACGTGCTGACGCATGGGTCAGTGCCAGCGTACAGGCCAGGATTAGGCTATGGCTTGGGTGTAAGTTGTAGGGTTGGTGGTGGGTTTCCGTTCCGGGCTATGGTTAGGGTTAGTGAAAGGCAAGGCTTAGGGCACAGGTGAGGATACGGAAACGTGGGAGGGTCACGCTACGTGCTGACGCACGTGTCAGTGCCACAATACGGGCCAGGAGTAGGCTACGGCTTGGGGGTAAGTTGTAGGGCTGGTGGTGCGTTTCCGTTGGGGGCTAGGGTTAGGGTTAGGGAACGGCAAGGCTTAGGGCATAGGTGAGGGTACGGAAACGTGGGAGGGTTAGACAACGTGCTGACGCACGGGTCAGTGCCAGCGTACGGGCCAGGAGTAGGCTGCGGCGTAGGGTAAAGTGTAGGTCTGGTGGTGGGTTTCCGTTCCGGGCTAGGGTTAGGGTTACGGAACGTCAAGGCTTAGTCCTCAGGTGAGGGTACGGAAAAGTGGGAGTGTCTCGCTACGTGCTGACGCACGGGTCAGTGCCAGCGTACCGGCCAGGAGTAGGCTACGTCTTCGGGGTTAGGTGTAGGGCTGGTGGTGGGTTTCCGTTCCGGGCTGGGGTTAGGGTTAGGGAACGGCAAGTCTTAGGGCACAGGTGATGGTACGGAAACGTGGGAGCGTCAGGCTACGTGCTGACGGATGGGCCAGTGCCAGCGTACAGGCCAGGAGTAGGCTATGTCGTAGGGTAAGGTCTAGGGCTGGTGGTGGTTTTCCGTTCCAGGCTAGGGTTAGGGTTAGGGAACGGCAAGGCTTTTGGCACAGGTGAGGGTACGGAAACGTGGCAGGGTCAGGCTATGTGCTGACGCACGGGTCAGTGGCAGCGTACCGGCCAGGAGTAGTCCACAGGTTGGGGGTTAGTTGTAGGGCTGGTGGTGGGTCTCCGTTCCGGGCTAGGGTTAGTGGTAGGGAACAGCAAGGCTTAGGGCACAGGTGAGGGTACGGAAACTTGGGAGGGTCAGGCTACGTGCTGACGCACGGGTCAGTTCCAGCGTACGGGCCAGGAGTAGGCTATGGCTTGGGGGTTAGTTGTAGGGCTTGTGGTGTGTTTCCATTCCGTACTAGGGTTAGGGTTAGGGAACGGCAAGGCTTAGGGCACAGGTGACGTTACGGTAATGTGGGAAGGTCAGGCTACGTGCTGACGCACAAATCAGAGCCCGCGTATGGACCAGGAGTAGGCTACAGCTTGGGGGTAAGGTGTAGGGCTTGTGGTGGGTTTCCGTTCCAGGCTAGGGTTAGGGTTAGGGAACGGCAAGGCTTAGGGCACAGGTGAGGGTACGGCAAAATGGCAGGGTCAGGATACGTGCTGATGAAAGGTTCAGTGCCTGCGTACGGGCTAGGAATAGGCTACGGCGTAGGGAAAGGTATAGGGCTGGTGGTGGATTTCTGTTCCGGGCTAGGGTTACGGTTAGGGAACGGCAAGGCTTAGGAGTTACCAGGCTGCCACCTGTAAGGAAGAGGATGCGTCACCCATAACGTCTGCTGAAATTTCTCTCCGGGCTGAGGTGAGGAAGGAAAAAAAGGAGTGTGGGCCGGGACAGGAGGGGTATCTCAGGCAGGAAAATGGAAAGCTTCCAGAAGAGCGCCTGTGGCCAGGACCATCCTGGCTGGCTTGCAGGCACAAAGTGGGCCTGTGTGCTGTCGCTGCTGTGGCTCCACTGCCCTTCCTCTAGGCTTTCAAGCCCTTGTACATATTCAGGTGTTTTACCTGGGAAGGGTGGGAACAGTTCAGCAGCAGCTGGCCTGGGGCTCAGCTCACGTTTACTCACAGACGCCTCGGCACGGTCCCGCAGCTTTGCAATGAGGACCCACCTTGCGTGGGGTGGGGCTGCTGGCTGTATGGGAGATGATTCTCCACATCTGACCAATTTCAGAATTGTTTACCTCTGGAGTAAGTGCCTTGATAGGGTTTTCCTCTGTATAACTGTTGGGTTCAGGTTTTTTTTTTTCTCCATTGTTTCAAGTTAAATTTTATTCCTCTTTTATGTATTTATAGATATAAGCATGGAAATAAGTCATTCATATAAATACATCTGTGTGAATGGAAGAACATTTTTCTGTTTCATTTTTAAAAATTTTGAAATTTAAATTTATTTTCTTATAGAGCAGGTTATTATTAGTTATGTATTTTATGCATTTACATGTATACAGGTCAATCCCAATCTCCCAACTCATCCCACCACCACCACCACCCCATGGCTTCCCCCTCTTTGTGTCCATACGTTTGTTCTCTACCTGTGTGTCTCTATTTCTGCCCTGCAAACAAGTTCATCTGTACCACTTTTCTAGGTACCAAATATAGGCATTAATATACAATATTTGTTTTTCTGTTTCTGACTTACTCCACTCAGTATGACAGTCTCTAGATCCATCGAGTTCTCTACAAATGACCCAGTTTCATTCCTTTATATGGTTGAGTAATACTCCATTTTATATATGTACCACATCTTTATCCGTTCTTCTGTCTGTGGGCATTTAGGTTGCTTCCATTACCTGGCTATTGTAAATAGTGCTGCAATGAACATTGTGGTGAATGTGTCTCTTTGATTTACGGTTTTCTCTGGGTATATGCTCAGAAGTGGGATTGCTGGATCAGATGGTACTCCTCTTTTTAGTTTTTTAAAGGAACCTCCATACTGTTCTCCATAGTGACTGTATCAATTTACATTCCCACCAATAGTGGAAGAGGGTTCCTTTTGTCCACACCCTCCCCAGAATTTTTGTTTGTAGATTTTCTGATGATGCCGATTCTTACAGGTGTGACGTGAAACCTCATTGTAGTTTTGATTTGCATTTCTCTAATAATTAGTGCTGTTGAGCAGCTTTTCATGTGCGTCTTGGCCATCTCTGATTCTCCTTTGAAGAAACGTCTCTTTAGATCTTCTGCCCATTTTTTTTGGGTTGTTTGTTTTAGTAATATTAAGCTGCATGTGCTGTTTATATATATTGGAGATTAAACCTTTGTCCATTGATTCGTTTGCAATGATTTTCGCCCATTCTGAGGGATGCCTTTTTCCATTCCCGTGTTTTTTAACAAAAAAGGAAAGAAAGGAAAAGAAGCAGAACACTAATGTGCGTAAAATATGCCTTTTGAAACGGTCGTTTTGAAATATGGACGTCCTTTGAATTTTTTGGTCGATATGTGACCCCAGGATTTGATTTCAGGGCAGGTGTCATTTACAGGCCTGCAATGATGTTGAATATCAACTGACCATTAGCGTTGGGATTAAAGCTGCTGTTGTGTGAAACGGCCACAAGGTGGCAGCAGTTCACCCTTACCAAATCTGGTTACTAGGGCAAGAGAGCCTCAGTGGAAGTGGTGTTCTAGATTGGAGTTTAGAATGGAATGTGCCAGGAGAAAGCCCCTCACGTTTGTCTCACTACTTCTTGTTCGTGTTTTTAATTTAAGTTTTTATTTTTTATTACAGCAAGTTTGATTACAATGTTTGGCTTGCTGTAGGTGTGGAAGATGTGGTTCTTTTACATATATACAGATGACTGTTCTTCCTGGGATCCTTTTCCCATGTACGTTATGACAGAATGTTGAGTAGTCCTCTCTTGGTATTCTGTAGGTCTTTGGTGATGATATATGTCACCTGTGTTTGTATATGTCTGTTAACCCCGATATCGTAATGAAACCAATCCTCACACCTTTCCATTGGTGAACCATAAGTTTGTTTAATGAATCTGTGATTGCCCTTCTCCGTGGAAATATCTGCCCTGGTATCCATTTTTAGGTAACACCTATAAGTGATATGATATGATATGTGTCTTTCACTTTCTGACTTACTACAAGTCACGTGATTACTTCTAGACTCATCTACGGTGCTGCAAATGGCATTGTGTCCTTTTTTCCCTTGGCTTCTCTTCTGCCTTAGCAAGGTCCATTTTCAACAATGTGATTCCCTGAGGGTTGTGGATTAGCTGACCTGGGCAGCCTTACGCTGCCAGCTGGCCCTCCCCAGGTTTGCCTGGTTGAGTTCAAGAAAAACAGTGCTCCAGGCAGCAATAGCCCCTGAAGCTGTGCCTGACTCCATATTCTCTGCCCCATCAGCAGTCTCGGGTCTGTGCTGGTGGGAGGGAGTGAGGGGCCACAGCTTTGTTGGTGGCCCAGTGTGAGGGGGGCTCGGCTGGACTTTCTGCAGGAGTTGCCAGGCTGCCACCTGTAAAGAAGAGGATGTGTCACCCATACCTTCCGCTGGAATTTCTCTCCGGACAGAGGTGAGGAAGGAAAAAAGCAGTGGGGGCCGGGACAGGAGTGGTATCTCAGGCAGGGTAATGGAAAGCTTCCTGAAGAGCGCCAGGGTCCAGGACCACCCTGGCTGGCCTGCAGGCACCAAGTTGGCCTGTGTGCTGTCGCTGGTGTGGTTCCACGGCCCTTCCTCTAGGCTTTCAAGGCCTTGTACATATTCAGGTGTTTTACCTGGGAAGGGTGGGAACAGTTCAGCAGCAACTGGCCTGGGGCTCAGCTCACGTTTACTCACAGATGCCTCGGCACGGTCCCCCAGCTTTGCAATGAGGACGCTCATTGAGTGGGGGGGTGGGTTGCTGGCTGTATGGGAGATGATTCCCAACCTCTGACCAATTTCAGAATTGTTGACCGCTGGAGCAAGTGCCCTGATAGGGTTTTCCTCTGTATAAATCGTGGGTTCAGGGTTTTTTTTTTTTTCTTTTATGGTTCAAGTTAGATTTTATTCCTCTTTTATGTATTTATAGATATAAGCATGTAAATAATTCATTCTTATAAATACATCTGTGTGAAGGGAAGAACTTTCTTCTGTTTTATTTTTAAATTTTATTTTTTAAGATTTTGAAATTTAATTTTATTTATTTTTTATACAGCAGGTTATTATTAGTTATGTATTTTATGCATATACATGTATACAGGTCAATCCCCATCTCCCAACTCATCCCACCACCGTCACCCCATAGCTTCCCAAACTTGGTGTCCATACGTTTGTTCTCTACCGCTGTGTCTCTATTTCTTCCATGCAAATCAGTTCATCTGTACCATTTTTTAGGTTCCATATATATGCATTAATATACAATATTTGTTTTCCTCTTTCAGACTTAATTCTTTCTCTATGACAGTCACTAGATCCATCGATGTCTCTACAAAGGACCCAGTTTCATTCCCCTTTATGGCCGAGTAATATTCCATTTTATATATGTACCACATCTTTATCCATTCATGTGTCTGTGGGCATTTAGGTTGCTTCCATTACCTGGCTATTGTAAATAGTGCTGCAATGAACATTGTGGTGAATGTGCCTTTTTGATTTATGGTTTTCTCTGGGTATATGCCCAGAAGTGGGATTGCTGGATCAGATGGTAATTCTATTTCTAGTTTTTTTTAAGGAAACTCCATACTGTTTTCCATAGTGACTGTATCAATTTACATTCTCACCAATAGTGGAAGAGGGCTCCTTTTGTCCACACCCTCCCCAGAATTGGTTGTTTGTAGATTTCCTGATGATGCCGATTCTAACAGGTGTGAGGTGATACCTCATTGTAGTTTTGATTTGCATTTCTCTAATAATTAGTGCTGTTGAGCAGCTTTTCATGTGCGTCTTGGCCATTTCTGTGTCTTCTTTGAAGAAACGTCTGTTTAGATCTTCTGCCCATTTTTGTATTGGGTTGTTTGTTTTTTTTTTAATATTAAGCTGCATGTGCTGTTTATATATATTGGAGATTAAACCTCTGTCCATTGATTCGTCTGCAACGATTTTCGCCCATTCTGAGGGATGCCTTTTTCCATTCCCGTGTTTTTTAACAAAAAAGGAAAGAAAGGAAAAGAAGCAGAACACTAATGTGCGTAAAATATGCCTTTTGAAACGGTCGTTTTGAAATATGGACATCCTTTGAATTTTTTGGTGGATATGTGACACCAGGATATATTTTCAGGGCAGGTGTCATTTACAGGCCTGCAATGATTTTGAATATCAACTGAACATTAGCACTGGGATTAAAGCTGCTGTTGTGTGAAACGGCCACAAGGTGGCAGCAGTTCACCCTTACCAAATCTGGTTACTAGGGCAAGAGAGCCTCAGTGGAAGTGGTGTTCTAGATTGGAATTTAGAATGGAATGTGCCAGGAGAAAGCCCCTCACGTTTGTCTCACTACATCTTGTTCGTGTTTTTAATTTAATTTTTTTTTTATTTTTTATTACAGCAAGTTTGATTACAATGTTTGGCTTGTTGTAGGTTTGGAAGATGTGGTTCTTTTACACCTATACAGATGACTGTTCTTCCTGGGATCCTTTTCCCATGCACGTTATGACAGAATGTTGAGTAGTCCTCTCTTGGTATTCTGTAGGTCTTTGGTGATTATATATGTCACCTGTGTTTGTATATATCTGTTAACCCCGATATCGTAATGAAACCAATCCTCACACCTTTCCATTGGTGAACCATAAGTTTGTTTAATGAATCTGTGATTGCCCTTCTCCGTGGAAATATCTGCCCTGGTATCCATTTTTAGGTAACACCTATAAGTGATATGATATGATATGTGTCTTTCACTTTCTGACTTACTACAAGTCACGTGATTACTTCTAGACTCATCTACGGTGCTGCAAATGGCATTGTGTCCTTTTTTCCCTTGGCTTCTCTTCTGCCTTAGCGGGCTCCATTTTCAACAATGTGATTCCCTGAGGGTTGTGGATTAGCTGACCTGGGCAGCCTTACCCTGCCGGCCCGCCCTCCCCAGGTGTGCCTCGTTGAGGTCAATATAAACAGAGCTCCAGGCTGCAATAGACCCTGCAGTTGTGCCTGACTCCATATTCTCTGCCCCGTCAGCAGTCTCGGGGCTGTGCTGGTGGGAGTGAGGGGCCACAGCTTTGTGGGTGGCCCGGTGTGAGTGGGGTTCTGCTGGCCTTTCTGCAGGAGTTGCCAGGCTGCCGCCTGTAAAGAAGAGGTTGTGTCACCCATACCTTCCACTGGAATTTCTCTCCTGACAGAGGTGAGGAAGGAAAAAAGCAGTGGGGGCCGGGACAGGAGGGGTATCTCAGGCAGGGCAATGGAAAGCTTCTGGAAGAGCGCTCGGGGCCAGGACCACCCTGGCTGGCCTGCAGGCACCAAGCTGGCCTGCGTGCTGTCGCTGGTGTGGCTCCACGGTCCTTCCTCTAGGCTTTCAAGCCCTTGTACATATTCAGGTGTTTTACCTGGAAAGGGTGGGAACAGTTCAGCAGCAGCTGGCCTGGGGCTCAGCTCACGTTTACTCACAGATGCCTCGGCACGGTCCCCCAGCTTTGCAATGAGGACGCTCCTTGCGTGGGGGGTGGGTTGCTGGCTGTATGGGAGATGGTACCCAACCTCTGACCAATTTCAGAATTGTTTACCACTGGAGAAAGTGCCCTGATAGGGTTTTCCTCTGTATAACTCGTGGGTTCAGGTTTTTTTTTTTTCTTTTATGGTTCAAGTTAGATTTTATTCCCCTTTTATGTATTTATAGATATAAGCATGGAAATAATTCATTCCAATAAATACATCTGTGTGACGGGAAGAATTTTTTCTGTTTTATTTATAAATTTTATTTTTTAAAATTTTGAAATTTAATTTTATTTATGTTTTTATACAGCACGTTATTATTAGCTATGTATTTTATGCATATACATGTATACAGGTCAATCCCAAACTCCCAACTCATCCCACCACCACCACCCCATGGCTTCCCACACTTGGTGTCCATACGTTTGTTCTCTACATCTGTGTCTCTATTTCTTCCCTGCAAACCAGTTCATCTGTAGCATTTTTAGGCTCCACATATATGCATAATATACAATATTTGTTTTCCTCTTTCTGACTTACTTCATTTTGTATGACAGTCTCTCGATCCATCGATGTCTCTACAGATGACCCAGTTTCATTCCTTTTTATGGCCGAGTTATATTCCATTTTATATATGTACCACATCTTTATCCATTCATCTGTCTGTGGGCATTTAGGTTGCTTCCATTACCTCGCTATTGTAAATAGTGCTGCAACGAACTTTGTGGTGAATGTGCCTTTTTGAAATACGGTTTTCTCTGGGTATATGCCCAGAAGTGGGATTGCTGGATCAGATTGTAATTCTATTTCTAGTTTTTCTAAGGAAACTCCATACTGTTCTCCATAGTGACTGTATCAATTTACATTCCCAGCAATAGTGGAAGAGGGCTCCTTTTGTCCACACCCTCCCCAGAATTGGTTGTTTGTAGATTTTCTGATGATGCCGATTCTAACAGGTGTGAGGTGATACCTCATTGTAGTTTTGATTTGCATTTCTCTAATAATTTGTGCTGTTGAGCAGCTTTTCATGTGCGTCTTGGCCATCTCTGTGTCTTCTTTGAAGAAACGTCTCTTTAGAACTTCTGCCCATTTTTGTATTGGGTTGTTTGTTTTTTTTAATATTAAGCTGCATGAGTTGTTTATATATATTGGAGATTAAACCTCTATACATTGATTCTTCTGCAATGATTTTCGCCCATTCTGAGGGATGCCTTTTTCAATTCCCGTGTTTTTTAACAAAAAAGGAAAGAAAGGAAAAGAAGCAGAACACTAATGTGCATAAAATATGACTTTTGAAATGGTCGTTTTGAAATATGGACGTCCTTTGAGTTTTTTGGTCGATATGTGACCACAGGATTTGTTTTCAGGGCAGGTGTCATTTACAGGCCTGCAATGATTTTGAATATCAACTGAACATTAGCACTGGGATTAAAGCTGCTGTTGTGTGAAACGGCCACAAGGTGGCAGCAGTTCACCCTTACCAAATCTGGTTACTAGGGCAAGAGAGCCTCAGTGGAAGTGGTGTTCTAGATTGGAGTTTAGAATGGAATGTGCCGGGAGAAAGCCCCTCACGTTTGTCTCACTACTTCTTGTTCGTGTTTTTAATTTAATTTTTTATTTTTTATTACAGCAAGTTTGATTACAATGTTTGGCTTGCTGTACATGTGGAAGATGTTGTTCTTTTACACATATACAGATGTCTGTTCTTCCTGGAATCCTTTTCCCATGTACGTTATGACAGAATGTTGAGTAGTCCTCTCTTGGTATTCTGTAGGTCTTTGGTGATTATATATGTCACCTGTGTTTGTATATGTCTGTTAACCCCGATATCGTAATGAAACCAATCCTCACACCTTTCCATTGGTGAACCATAAGTTTGTTTAATGAATCTGTGATTGCCCTTCTCCGTGGAAATATCTGCCCTGGTATCCATTTTTAGGTAACACCTATAAGTGATATGATATGATATGTGTCTTTCACTTTCTGACTTACTACAAGTCACGTGATTACTTCTAGACTCATCTACGGTGCTGCAAATGGCATTGTGTCCTTTTTTCCCTTGGCTTCTCTTCTGCCTTAGCGGGGTCCATTTTCAACAATGTGATTCCCTGAGGGTTGTGGATTAGCTGACCTGGGCAGCCTTACCCTGCCGGCCCGCCCTCCCCAGGTGTGCCTCGTTGAGGTCAATATAAACAGAGCTCCAGGCAGCAATAGCCCCTGAAGCTGTGCCTGACTCCATATTCTCTGCCCCGTCAGCAGTCTCGGGGCTGTGCTGGTGGGAGGGAGTGAGGGGCCACAGCTTTGTGGGTGGCCCGGTGTGAGTGGGGTTCTGCTGGCCTTTCTGCAGGAGTTGCCAGGCTGCCGCCTGTAAAGAAGAGGATGTGTCACCCATACCTTCCGCTGGAATTTCTCTCCGGACAGAGGTGAGGAAGGAAAAAAGCAGTGGGGGCCGGGACAGGAGGGGTATCTCAGGCAGGGCAATGGAAAGCTTCTGGAAGAGCGCCAGGGTCCAGGACCACGCTGGCTGGCCTGCAGGCACCAAGTTGGCCTGCGTGCTGTCGCTGGTGTGGCTCCACGGTCCTTCCTCTAGGCTTTCAAGCCCTTGTACATATTCAGGTGTTTTACCTGGAAAGGGTGGGAACAGTTCAGCAGCAGCTGGCCTGGGGCTCAGCTCACGTTTACTCACAGATGCCTCGGCACGGTCCCCCAGCTTTGCAATGAGGACGCTCCTTGCGTGGGGGTTGGGTTGCTGGCTGTATGGGAGATGGTTCCCCACCTCTGACCAATTTCAGAATTGTTTACCACTGGAGCAAGTGCCGTGATAGGGTTTTCCTCTGTATAACTCGTGGGTTCACTTTTTTTTTCTTTTATGTTTCAAGTTAGATGTTATTCCTCTTTTATGTATTTATAGATATAAGCATGGAAATAATTCATTCCTATAAATACATCTGTGTGACGGGAAGAACTTTTTTCTGTTTTATTTTTAAATTTTATTTTTTAAAATTTTGAAATTTTATTTATTTTTTTATACAGCACGTTATTATTAGTTATGTATTTTATGCATATACATGTATACAGGTCAATCCCAAACTCCCAACTCATCCCACCACCACCACCCCATGGCTTCCCACACTTGGTGTCCATACGTTTGTTCTCTACCTCTGTGTCTCTATTTCTTCCCTGCAAACCAGTTCATCTGTACCATTTTAGGCTCCACATATATGCATTAATATACAATATTTGTTTTCCTCTTTCTGACTTACTTCATTCTGTATGACAGTCTCTCGATCCATCGATGTCTCTACAAATGACCCAGTTTCATTCCTTTTTATGGCCGAGTAATATTCCATTTTATATATGTACCACATCTTTATCCATTCATCTGTCTGTGGGCATTTAGGTTGCTTCCATTACCTGGCTATTGTAAATAGTGCTGCAACGAACATTGTGGTGAATGTGCCTTTTTGAAATACGGTTTTCTCTGGGTATATGCCCAGAAGTGGGATTGCTGGATCAGATGGTAATTCTATTTCTAGTTTTTTTAAGGAAACTCCATACTGTTCTCCATAGTGACTGTATCAATTTACATTCCCACCAATAGTGGAAGAGGGCTCCTTTTGTCCACACCCTCCCCAGAATTGGTTGTTTGTAGATTTTCTGATGATGCCGATTCTAACAGGTGTGAGGTGATACCTCATTGTAGTTTTGATTTGCATTTCTCTAATAATTAGTGCTGTTGAGCAGCTTTTCATGTGCGTCTTGTCCATCTCTGTGTCTCCTTTGAAGAATCGTCTCTTTCGATCTTCTGCCCATTTTTTTGGGGTTGTTTGTTTTTTTAATATTAAGCTGCATGAGCTGTTTATATATATTGGAGATTAAACCTCTGTCCTTTGATTCGTCTGCAACGATTTTCGCCCATTCTGAGGGATGCCTTTTTCCATTCCCGTGTTTTTTAACAAAAAAGGAAAGAAAGGAAAAGAAGCAGAACACTAATGTGCATAAAATATGCCTTTTGGAACGTTCGTTTTGAAATATGGACCTCCTTTGAATTTTTTGGTCGATATGTGACCCCAGGATTTGTTTTCAGGGCAGGTGTCATTTACAGGCCTGCAATGATTTTGAATATCAACTGACCATTAGCTTTGGGATTAAAGCTGCTGTTGTGTGAAACGGCCACAAGGTGGCAGCAGTTCACCCTTACCAAATCTGGTTACTAGGGCAAGAGAGCCTCAGTGGAAGTGGTTTTCTAGATTGGAGTTTAGAATGGAATGTGCCAGGAGAAAGCCCCTCACGTATGTCTCACTACTTCTTGTTCGTGTTTTTCATTTAATTTTTTATTTTTTATTACAGCAAGTTTGATTACAATGTTTGGCTTTTTGTAGGTGTGGAAGATGTGGTTCTTTTACACATATACAGATGACTGTTCTTCCTGGGATCCTTTTCCCATGTACGTTATGACAGAATGTTGAGTAGTCCTCTCTTGGTATTCTGTAGGTCTTTGGTGATGATATATGTCACCTGTGTTTGTATATGTCTGTTAACCCCGATATCGTAATGAAACCAATCCTCACACCTTTCCATTGGTGAACCATAAGTTTGTTTAATGAATCTGTGATTGCCCTTCTCCGTGGAAATATCTGCCCTGGTATCCATTTTTAGGTAACACCTATAAGTGATATGATATGATATGTGTCTTTCACTTTCTGACTTACTACAAGTCACGTGATTACTTCTAGACTCATCTACGGTGCTGCAAATGGCATTGTGTCCTTTTTTCCCTTGGCTTCTCTTCTGCCTTAGCGGGGTCCATTTTCAACAATGTGATTCCCTGAGGGTTGTGGATTAGCTGACCTGGGCAGCCTTACCCTGCCGGCCCGCCCTCCCCAGGTGTGCCTCGTTGAGGTCAATATAAACAGCGCTCCAGGCAGCAATAGCCCCTTAAGCTGTGCCTGACTCCATATTCTCTGTCCGTCAGCAGTCTCGGGGCTGTGCTGGTGGGAGGGAGTGAGGGGCCACAGCTTTGTGGGTGGCCCGGTGTGAGTGGGGTTCTGCTGGCCTTTCTGCAGGAGTTGCCAGGCTGCCGCCTGTAAAGAAGAGGATGTGTCACCCATACCTTCCGCTGGAATTTCTCTCCGGACAGAGGTGAGGAAGGAAAAAAAGCAGTGGGGGCCCTGACAGGAGGGGTATCTCAGTCAGGGCAATGGAAAGCTTCTGGAAGAGCGCCCGGGGCCTGGACCACCCTGGCTGGCCTGCAGGCACCAAGTTGGCCTGCGTGCTGTCGCTGGTGTGGCTCCACGGTCCTTCCTCTAGGCTTTCAAGCCCTTGTACTTATTCAGGTGTTTTACCTGGAAAGGGTGGGAACAGTTCAGCAGCAGCTGGCCTGGGGCTCAGCTCACGTTTACTCACAGATGCCTCGGCATGGTCAACCAGCTTTGCAATGAGGATGCTCCTTGCGTGGGGGGTGGGTTGCTGGCTGTATGGGAGATGATTCCCCACCTCTGACCAATTTCAGAATTGTTTACCACTGGAGCAAGTGCCCTGATAAGGTTTTCCTCTGTATAACTCGTGTGTTCAGGTTTTTTTTTTTCTTTTATGGTTCAAATTAGATTTTATTCCTCTTTTATGTATTTATAGATATAAGCATGGAAATAATTCATTCCTATAAATACATCTGTGTGACGGGAAGAACTTTTTTCTGTTTTATTTTTAAATTTAATTTTTTAAAATTTTGAAATTTAATTTTATTTATTTTTTTATACAGCACGTTACTATTAGTTATGTATTTTATGCATATACATGTATACAGGTCAATCCCAAACTCCCAACTCATCCCACCACCACCACCCCATGGCTTCCCACACTTGGTGTCCATACGTTTGTTCTCTACCTCTGTGTCTCTATTTCTTCCCTGGAAACAAGTACATCTGTACCATTTTTAGGCTCCACATATATGCATTAATATACAATATTTGTTTTCCTCTTTCTGACTTACTTCATTCTGTATGACCGTCTCTCGATCCATCGATGTCTCTACAAATGACCCAGTTTCATTCCTGTTTATGGCCGAGGAATATTCCATTTTATATATGTACCACATCTTTATCCATTCATCTGTCTGTGGGCATTTAGGTTGCTTCCATTACCTGGCTATTGTAAATAGTGCTGCAATGAATATTGTGGTGAATGTGCCTTTTTGAAATATGGTTTTCTCTGGGTATATGCCCAGAAGTGAGATTGCTGGATCCGATGGTAATTCTATTTCTAGTTTTTTTTTAAGGAAACTCCATACTGTTCTCCATAGTGACTGTATCAATTTACATTCCCACCAATAGTGGAAGAGGGCTCCTTTTGTCCACACCCTCCCCAGAATTTGTTGTTTGTAGATATCCTGATGATGCCAATTCTAACAGGTGTGAGGTAATACCTCATTGTAGTTTTGATTTGCATTTCTCTAATAATTAGTGCTGTTGAGCAGCTTTTTATGTGCGTCTTGGCCATCTCTGTGTCTTCTTTGAAGAAACGTCCATTTAGATCTTCTGCCCATTTTTGTATTGGGATGTTTGTTTTTTTAATATTAAGCTGCATGAACTGTTTATATAAATTGGAGATTAAACCTTTGTCCATTGATTGGTTTGCAACGATTTTCACCCATTCTGAGGGATGCCTTTTTCCATTCCCGATTTTTTTTACAAAAAAAGGAAAGAAAGAAAAAGAAGCAGAACACTAATGTGCGTAAAATATGCCTTTTGAAATGGTCGTTTTGAAATATGGACGTGCTTTGAATTTTTTGGTCGATATGTGACCCCAGAATTTGTTTTCAGGGCAGGTGTGATTTACAGGCCTGCAATGATTTTGAATATCAATGGACCATTAGCGCTGGGATTAAAGCTGCTGTTGTGTGAAACGGCCACAAGGTGGCAGCAGTTCTCCCTTACCAAATCTGGTTAAGAGGGCAACAGAGCCTCAATGGAAGTCGTGTTCTAGATTGGAATTTAGAATGGAATGTGCCAGGAGAAAGACCCTCAAGTGTGTCTCACTACAACTTGTTTATGTTTTTAATTTATTTTAATTTATTTTTTATTACAGCAAGTTTGATTACAATGTGTGTCTTGTTGTAGATGTGGAAGATGTGGTTCTTTTACACATATAGAGATGTCTGATCTTCCGGGGGTCCTTTTCCCATGTACGTTATGACAGAATGTTGAGTAGTCTTCTCTTGGTATTCCGTAGGTCTTTGGTGATTATATATGTCACCTGTGTTTGTATATGTCTGTTAACCCCGATATCGTAATGAAACCAATCCTCACACCTTTCCATTGGTGAACCATAAGTTTGTTTAATGAATCTGTGATTGCCCTTCTCCCTGGAAATATCTGCCCTGCTATCCATTTTTAGGTAACACCTATAAGTGATATGATATGATATGTGTCTTTCACTTTCTGACTTACTACAAGTCACGTGAATACTTCTAGACTTATCTACGGTGCTGCAAATGGCATTGTGTCCTTTTTTCCCTTGGCTTCTCTTCTGCCTTAGCGGGGTCCATTTTCAACAATGTGATTCCCTGAGGGTTGTGGATTAGCTGACCTGGGCAGCCTTACCCTGCCGGCCCGCCCTCCCCAGTTGTGCCTCGTTGAGGTCAATATAAACAGAGCTCCAGGCAGCAATATCCCCTGAAGCTGTGCCTGACTCCATATTCTCTGCCCCGTCAGCAGTCTCGGGGCTGTGCTGGTGGGAGGGAGTGAGGGGCCACAGCTTTGTGGGTGGCCCGGTGTGAGTGGGGTTCTGCTGGCCTTTCTGCAGGAGTTGCCAGACTGCTGCCTGTAAAGAAGAGGATGTGTCACCCATACCTTCCGCTGGAATTTCTCTCCGGACAGAGGTGAGGAAGGAAAAAAGCAGTGGGGGCCGGGACAGGAGGGGTATCTCAGGCAGGGCAATGGAAAGCTTCTGGAAGAGCGCCAGGGTCCAGGACCACGCTGGCTGGCCTGCAGGCACCAAGTTGGCCTGCGTGCTGTTGCTGGTGTGGCTCCACGGTCCTTCCTCTAGGCTTTCAAGCCCTTGTACATATTCAGGTGTTTTACCTGGAAAGGGTGGGAACAGTTCAGCAGCAGCTGGCCTGGGGCTCAGCTCACGTTTACTCACAGATGCCTCGGCACGGTCCCCCAGCTTTGCAATGAGGACGCTCCTTGCGTGGGGGTTGGGTTGCTGGCTGTATGGGAGATGGTTCCCCACCTCTGACCAATTTCAGAATTGTTTACCACTGGAGCAAGTGCCGTGATAGGGTTTTCCTCTGTATAACTCGTGGGTTCACTTTTTTTTTCTTTTATGTTTCAAGTTAGATGTTATTCCTCTTTTATGTATTTATAGATATAAGCATGGAAATAATTCATTCCTATAAATACATCTGTGTGACGGGAAGAACTTTTTTCTGTTTTATTTTTAAATTTTATTTTTTAAAATTTTGAAATTTTATTTATTTTTTTATACAGCACGATATTATTAGTTATGTATTTTATGCATATACATGTATACAGGTCAATCCCAAACTCCCAACTCATCCCACCACCACCACCCCATGGCTTCCCACACTTGGTGTCCATACGTTTGTTCTCTACCTCTGTGTCTCTATTTCTTCCCTGCAAACCAGTTCATCTGTACCATTTTTAGGCTCCACATATATGCATTAATATACAATATTTGTTTTCCTCTTTCTGACTTACTTCATTCTGTATGACAGTCTCTCGATCCATCGATGTCTCTACAAATGACCCAGTTTCATTCCTTTTTATGGCCGAGTAATATTCCATTTTATATATGTACCACATCTTTATCCATTCATCTGTCTGTGGGCATTTAGGTTGCTTCCATTACCTGGCTATTGTAAATAGTGCTGCAACGAACATTGTGGTGAATGTGCCTTTTTGAAATACGGTTTTCTCTGGGTATATGCCCAGAAGTGGGATTGCTGGATCAGATGGTAATTCTATTTCTAATTTTTTTAAGGAAACTCCATACTGTTCTCCATAGGGACTGTATCAATTTACATTCCCACCAATAGTGGAAGAGGGCTCCTTTTGTCCACACCCTCCCCAGAATTGGTTGTTTGTAGATTTTCTGATGATGCCGATTCTAACAGGTGTGAGGTGATACCTCATTGTAGTTTTTATTTGCATTTCTCTAATAATTAGTGCTGTTGAGCAGCTTTTCATGTGCGTCTTGGCCATCTCTGTGTCTCATTTGAAGAAACGTCTCTTTAGATCTTCTGCCCATTTTTTTTGGGTTGTTTGTTTTTTTAATATTAAGCTGCATGAGCTGTTTATATATATTGGAGATTAAACCTCTGTCCATTGATTCGTCTGCAACGATTTTCGCCCATTCTGAGGGATGCCTTTTTCCATTCCCGTGTTTTTTAACAAAAAAGGAAAGAAAGGAAAAGAAGCAGAACACTAATGTGCGTAAAATATGCCTTTTGAAACGGTCGTTTTGAAATATGGACGTCCTTTGAAATTTTTGGTCGATATGTGACCCCAGGATTTGTTTTCAGGGCAGGTGTCATTTACAGGCCTGCAATGATTTTGAATATCAATTGACCATTAGCGTTGGGATTAAAGCTGCTGTTGTGTGAAACGGCCACAAGGTGGCAGCAGTTCACCCTTACCAAATCTGGTTACTAGGGCAAGAGAGCCTCAGTGGAAGTGGTGTTCTAGATTGGAGTTTAGAATGGAATGTACCAGGAGAAAGCCCCTCACGTTTGTCTCACTACTTCTTGTTCGTGTTTTTAATTTAAGTTTTTATTTTTTATTACAGCATTTTGATTACAATGTTTGGCTTGTTATAGGTGTGGAAGATGTGGTTCTTTTACACATATACAGATGACTGTTCTTCTTGGGATCCTTTTCCCATGTACGTTATGACAGAATGTTGAGTAGTCCTCTCTTGGTATTCTGTAGGTCTTTGGTGATTATATATGTCACCTGGGTTTGTATATGTCTGTTAACCCCGATATCGTAATGAAACCAATCCTCACACCTTTCCATTGGTGAACCATAAGTTTGTTTAATGAATCTGTGATTGCCCTTCTCCGTGGAAATATCTGCCCTGGTATCCATTTTTAGGTAACACCTATAAGTGATATGATATGATATGTGTCTTTCACTTTCTGACTTACTACAAGTCACGTGATTACTTCTAGACTCATCTACGGTGCTGCAAATGGCATTGTGTCCTTTTTTCCCTTGGCTTCTCTTCTGCCTTAGCGGGGTCCATTTTCAACAATGTGATTCCCTGAGGGTTGTGGATTAGCTGACCTGGGCAGGCTTACCCTGCCGGCCCGCCCTCCCCAGGTGTGCCTCGTTGAGGTCAATATAAACAGAGCTCCAGGCAGCAATAGCCCCTGAAGCTGTGCCTGACTCCATATTCTCTGCCCCGTCAGCAGTCTCGGGGCTGTGCTGGTGGGAGGGAGTGAGGGGCCACAGCTTTGTGGGTGGCCCGGTGTGAGTGGGGTTCTGCTGGCCTTTCTGCAGGAGTTGCCAGGCTGCCGCCTGTAAAGAAGAGGATGTGTCACCCATACCTTCCGCTGGAATTTCTCTCCGGACAGAGGTGAGGAAGGAAAAAAGCAGTGGGGGCCGGGACAGGAGGGGTATCTCAGGCAGGGCAATGGAAAGCTTCTGGAAGAGCGCCAGGGTCCAGGACCACGCTGGCTGGCCTGCAGGCACCAAGTTGGCCTGCGTGCTGTCGCTGGTGTGGCTCCACGGTCCTTCCTCTAGGCTTTCAAGCCCTTGTACATATTCAGGTGTTTTACCTGGAAAGGGTGGGAACAGTTCAGCAGCAGCTGGCCTGGGGCTCAGCTCACGTTTACTCACAGATGCCTCGGCACGGTCCCCCAGCTTTGCAATGAGGACGCTCCTTGCGTGGGGGTTGGGTTGCTGGCTGTATGGGAGATGGTTCCCCACCTCTGACCAATTTCAGAATTGTTTACCACTGGAGCAAGTGCCGTGATAGGGTTTTCCTCTGTATAACTCGTGGGTTCACTTTTTTTTTCTTTTATGTTTCAAGTTAGATGTTATTCCTCTTTTATGTATTTATAGATATAAGCATGGAAATAATTCATTCCTATAAATACATCTGTGTGACGGGAAGAACTTTTTTCTGTTTTATTTTTAAATTTTATTTTTTAAAATTTTGAAATTTTATTTATTTTTTTATACAGCACGTTATTATTAGTTATGTATTTTATGCATATACATGTATACAGGTCAATCCCAAACTCCCAACTCATCCCACCACCACCACCCCATGGCTTCCCACACTTGGTGCCCATACGTTTGTTCTCTACCTCTGTGTCTCTATTTCTTCCCTGCAAACCAGTTCATCTGTACCATTTTTAGGCTCCACATATATGCATTAATATACAATATTTGTTTTCCTCTTTCTGACTTACTTCATTCTGTATGACAGTCTCTCGATCCATCGATGTCTCTACAAATGACCCAGTTTCATTCCTTTTTATGGCCGAGTAATATTCCATTTTATATATGTACCACATCTTTATCCATTCATCTGTCTGTGGGCATTTAGTTTGCTTCCATTACCTGGCTATTGTAAATAGTGCTGCAACGAACATTGTGGTGAATGTGCCTTTTTGAAATACGGTTTTCTCTGGGTATATGCCCAGAAGTGGGATTGCTGGATCAGATGGTAATTCTATTTCTAATTTTTTTAAGGAAACTCCATACTGTTCTCCATAGTGACTGTATCAATTTACATTCCCACCAGTAGTGGAAGAGGGCTCCTTTTGTCCACACCCTCCCCAGAATTGGTTGTTTGTAGATTTTCTGATGATGCCGATTCTAACAGGTGTGAGGTGAAATCTCATTGTAGTTTTGATTTGCATTTCTCTGATAATTAGTGCTGTTGAGCAGCTTTTCATGTGCGTCTTGGCCATCTCTGTGTCTCCTTTGAAGAAACGTCTCTTTAGATCTTCTGCCCATTTTTTTGGGTTGTTTGTTTTTTTAATATTAAGCTGCATGAGCTGTTTATATATATTGGAGATTAAACCTCTGTCCATTGATTCGTCTGCAACGATTTTCGCCCATTCTGAGGGATGCCTTTTTCCATTCCCGTGTTTTTTAACAAAAACGGAAAGAAAGGAAAAGAAGCAGAACACTAATGTGCGTAAAATATGCCTTTTGAAACAGTCGTTTTGACATATGGACGTCCTTTGAATTTTTTGGTCGATATGTGACACCAGGATTTGTTTTCAGGGCAGGTGTCATTTACAGGCCTGCAATGATTTTGAATATCAACTGACCATTAGCGTTGGGATTAAAGCTGCTGTTGTGTGAAACGGCCACAAGGTGGCAGCAGTTCACCCTTACCAAATCTGGTTACTAGGGCAAGAGAGCCTCAGTGGAAGTGGTGTTCTAGATTGGAGTTTAGAATGGAATGTGCCAGGAGAAAGCCCCTCACGTTTGTCTTACTACTTCTTGTTCGTGTTTTTAATTTAATTTTTATTTTTTATTACAGCAAGTTTGATTACAATGTTTGGCTTGTTGTAGGTGTGGAAGATGTGGTTCTTTTATACATATACACATGTCTGTTCTTCCTGGGATCCTTTTCCCATGTACGTTATGACAGAATGTTGAGTAGTCCTCTCTTGGTATTCTGTAGGTCTTTGGTGATGATATATGTCACCTGTGTTTGTATATGTCTGTTAACCCCGATATCGTAATGAAACCAATCCTCACACCTTTCCATTGGTGAACCATAAGTTTGTTTAATGAATCTGTGATTGCCCTTCTCCGTGGAAATATCTGCCCTGGTATCCATTTTTAGGTAACACCTATAAGTGATATGATATGATATGTGTCTTTCACTTTCTGACTTACTACAAGTCACGTGATTACTTCTAGACTCATCTACGGTGCTGCAAATGGCATTGTGTCCTTTTTTCCCTTGGCTTCTCTTCTGCCTTAGCGAGGTCCATTTTCAACAATGTGATTCCTTGAGGGTTGTGGATTAGCTGACCTGGGCAGCCTTACCCTGCCGGCCCGCCCTCCCCAGGTGTGCCTCGTTGAGGTCAATATAAACAGCGCTCCAGGCAGCAATAGCCCCTGAAGCTGTGCCTGACTCCATATTCTCTGCCCCGTCAGCAGTCTCGGGGCTGTGCTGGTGGGAGGGAGTGAGGGGCCACAGCTTTGTGGGTGGCCCGGTGTGAGTGGGGTTCTGCTGGCCTTTCTGCAGGAGTTGCCAGGCTGCCGCCTGTAAAGAAGAGGTGGTGTCACCCATACCTTCCGCTGGAATTTCTCTCCGGACAGAGGTGAGGAAGGAAAAAAGCAGTGGGGGCCGGGACAGGAGGGGTATCTCAGGAAGGTCAATGGAAAGCTTATGGAGGAGTGCCAGGGTCCAGGACCACCCTGGCTGGCCTGCAGGCACCAAGTTGGCCTGCGTGCTGTCGCTGGTGTGGCTCCACAGTCCTTCCTCTAGGGTTTCAAGCCCTTGTACATATTCAGGTGTTTTACCTGGAAAGGGTGGGGACAGTTCAGCAGCAGCTGGCCTGGGGCTCAACTCACGTTTACTCACAGATGCCTCGGCACGGTCCCCCAGCTTTGCAATAAGGACGCTCCTTGTGTGGGGGGTGGGTTGCTGGCTGTATGGGAGAGGGTTACCCACCTCTGACCAATTTCAGAATTGTTTACCACTGGAGCAAGTGCCGTGATAGGGTTTTCCTCTGTATAACTAGTGGGTTCACTTTTTTCTTCTTTTATCGTTCAAGTTAGATTTTATTCCTCTTTTATGTATTTATAGATATAAGCATGGAAATAATTCATTCCTATAAATACATCTGTGTGACGGGAAGAACTTTTTTCTGTTTTATTTTTAAATTTTATTTTTTAAAATTTTGAAATTAAATTTTATTTATTTTTTTTATACAGCACATTATTATTAGTTATGTATTTTATGCATATACATGTATACAGGTCAATCCCAAACTCCCAACTCATCCCACCACCACCACCCCATGGCTTCCCACACTTGGTGTCCATACGTTTGTTCTCTACCTCTATGTCTCTATTACTTCCCTGCAAACCAGTTCATCTGTACCATTTTTAGGCTCCACATATATGCATTAATATACAATATTTGTTTTCCTCTTTCTGACTTACTTCATTCTGTATGACAGTCTCTCGATCCATCGATGTCTCTACAAATGACCCAGTTTCATTCCTTTTTATGGCCGAGTCATATTCCATTTTATATATGTACCACATCTTTATCCATTCATCTGTCTGTGTGCATTTAGGTTGCTTCCATTACCTGGCTATTGTAAATAGTGCTGCAACGAACATTGTGGTGAATGTGCCTTTTTGAAATACGGTTTTCTCTGGCTATATGCCCAGAAGTGCGATTGCTGGATCAGATGGTAATTCTATTTCTAATTTTTTTAAGGAAACTCCATACTGTTCTCCATAGTGACTGTATCAATTTACATTCCCACCAATAGTGGAAGAGGGCTCCTTTTGTCCACACCCTCCCCAGAATTGGTTGTTTGTAGATTTTCTGATGATGCCGATTCTAACAGGTGTGAGGTGAAACCTCATTGTAGTTTTGATTTGCATTTCTCTAATAATTAGTGCTGTTGAGCAGCTTTTCATGTGCGTCTTGGCCATCTCTGTGTCTCCTTTGAAGAAACGTCTCTTTAGATCTTCTGCCCATTTTTTGGGGGTTGTTTGTTTTTTTTAATATTAAGCTGCATGAGCTGTTTATATATATTGGAGATTAAACCTCTGTCCATTTATTCGTCTGCAACGATTTTCGCCCATTCTGAGGGATGCCTTTTTCCATTCCCGTGTTTTTTAACAAAAAAGGAAAGAAAGGAAAAGAAGCAGAACACTAATGTGCGTAAAATATGCCTTTTGAAACGGTCGTTTTGAAATATGGACGTCCTTTGAATTTTTTGGTCGATATGTGACCCCAGGATTTGTTTTCAGGGCAGGTGTCATTTACAGGCCTGCAATGATTTTGAATATCAACTGACCATTAGCGCTGGGATTAAAGCTGCTGTTGTGTGAAACGGCCACAAGGTGGCAGCAGTTCACCCTTACCAAATCTGGTTACTAGGGCAAGAGAGCCTCAGTGGAAGTGGTGTTCTAGATTGGAGTTTAGAATGGAATGTGCCAGGAGAAAGCCCCTCACGTTTGTCTCACTACTTCTTGTTCGTGTTTTTAATTTAAGTTTTTATTTTTTATTACAGCAAGTTTGATTACAATGTTTGGCTTGTTGTAGGTGTGGAAGATGTGGTTCTTTTACACATATACAGATGACTGTTCTTCCTGGGATCCTTTTCCCATGTACGTTATGACAGAATGTTGAGTAGTCCTCTCTTGGTATTCTGTAGGTCTTTGGTGATTATATATGTCACCTGTGTTTGTATATGTCTGTTAACCCCGATATCGTAATGAAACCAATCCTCACACCTTTCCATTGTTGAACCATAAGTTTGTTTAATGAATCTGTGATTGCCCTTCTCCCTGGAAATATCTGCCCTGCTATCCATTTTTAGGTAACACCTATAAGTGATATGATATGATATGTGTCTTTCACTTTCTGACTTACTACAAGTCATGTGAATACTTCTAGACTTATCTACGGTGCTGCAAATGGCATTGTGTCCTTTTTTCCCTTGGCTTCTTTTCTGACTTAGCGGGGTCCATTTTCAACAATGTGATTCCCTGAGGGTTGTGGATTAGCTGACCTGGGCAGCCTTACCCTGCCGGCCCGCCCTCCCCAAGTGTGCCTCGTTGAGGTCTATATAAACAGAGCTACAGGCAGCAATAGCCCCTGAAGCTGTGACTGACTCCATATTCTCTGCCCCGTCAGCAGTCTCGGGGCTGTGCTGGTGAGAGGGAGTGAGGGGCCACAGCTTTGTGGGTGGCCCGGTGTGAGTGGGGTTCTGCTGGCCTTTCTGCAGGAGTTACCAGGATGCCGCCTGTAAAGAAGAGGATGTGTCACCCATACCTTCCGCTGGAATTTCTCTCCGGACAGAGGTGATGAAGGAAAAAAGCAGTGGGGGCCGGGACAAGAGGGTTATCTCAGGCAGGGCAATGGAAAGCTTCTGGAAGAGCGCCAGGGTCCAGGACCACACTGGCTGGCCTGCAGGCACCAAGTTGGCCTGCGTGCTGTCGCTGGTGTGGCTCCACCGTCCTTCCTCTAGGCTTTCAAGCCCTTGTACATATTCAGGTGTTTTACCTGGAAAGGGTGGGGACAGCTCAGCAGTAGCTGGCCTGGGGCTCAGATCACGTTTACTCACAGATGCCTCGGCACGGTCCCCCAGCTTTGCAATGAGGACGCTCCTTGCATGGCGGGGGGGTTGCTGGCTGTATGGGAGATGGTTCCCCACTTCTGACCAATTTCAGAATTGTTTACCGCTGGAGCAAGTGCCATGATAGTGTTTTCCTCTGTATAACTCGTGGGTTCACTTTTTTTTTCTTTTATCGTTCAAGTTAGATTTTATTCCTCTTTTATGTATTTATAGATATAATCATGGAAATAATTCATTCCTATAAATACATCTGTGTGAAGGGAAGAACTTTTTTCTGTTTTATTTTTAAATTTTATTTTTTAAAATTTTGAAATTTAAATTTATTTATATTTTTAAAGAGCACGTTATTATTAGTTATGTATTTTATGCATATACATGTATATAGGTCAATCCCAATCTCCCATCTCATCCCACCAACACCACCCCATGGCTTCCCACACTTGGTGTCCATACGTTTGTTCTCTACCTCTGTGTCTCTATTTCTTCCCTGCAAACCAGTTCATCTGTACCATTTTTTAGGCTCCACTTCTATGCATTAATATACAATATTTGTTTTCCTCTTTCTGACTTACTTCATTCTGTATAACAGTCTCTCCATCCATCGATGTCTCTACAAATGACTCAGTTTCATTCCTTTTTATGGCCGAGTAATATTCCATTTTATATATGTACCACATCTTTATCCATTCATCTGTCTGAGGGCATATTCGTTGCTTCCATTACTTGGCTAATGTAAATAGTGTTGCAACGAACATTGTGGTGAATGTGCCTTTTTGATTTACGGTTTTTCTGGGTATATGCCCAGAAGTAGGATTGCTGGATCAGATGGTAATTCTATTTCTAGTTTTTTTAAGGAAACTCCATACTGTTCTCCATAGTGACTGTATCAATTTACATTCCCAGCAATAGTGGAAGAGGGCTCCTTTTGTCCACACCCTCCCCGAATTGGTTGTTTGTAGATTTTCTGATGATGCCGATTCTAACAGGTGTGAGGTGATACCTCATTGTAGTTTTGATTTGCATTTCTCTAATAATTATTGCTGTTGAGCAGCTTCTCATGTGCGTCTTGGCCATCTCTGTGTCTCCTTTGAAGAAACGTCTCTTTAGATCTTCTGCCCATTTTTTTTTGGGTTGTTTGTTTTTTTAATATTAAGCTGCATGAGCTGTTTATATATATTGGAGATTAAACCTCTGTCCATTGATTCGTCTGCAACGATTTTCGCCCATTCTGAGGGATGCCTTTTTCCATTCCCGTGTTTTTTAACAAAAAAGGAAAGAAAGGAAAAGAAGCAGAACACTAATGTGCGTAAAATATGCCTTTTGAATCGGTCGTTTTGAAATATGGACGTCCTTTGAATTTTTTGGTCGATATGTGACCCCAGGATTTGTTTTCAGGGCAGGTGTCATTTACAGGCCTGCAATGATTTTGAAGATCAACTGACCATTAGCACTGGGATAAAAGCTGCTGTTGTGTGAAACGGCCACAATGTGGCAGCAGTTCTCCCTTACCAAATCTGGTTACTAGGGCAAGAGAGCCTCAGTGGAAGTGGTGTTCTAGATTGGAGTTTAGAATGGAATGTGCCAGGAGAAAGCCCCTCAAGTTTGTCTCACTACTTCTTTTTCGTGTTTTTAATTTAATTTTTTATTTTTTATTACAGCAAGTTTGATTACAATGTTTGGCTTGTTGTAGGTGTGGAAGATGTGGTTCTTTTACTCATATACAGATGTCTGTTCTTCCTGGGATCCTTTTCCCATGTATGTTATGACAGAATATTGAGTAGTCCTCTCTTGGTATTCTGTAGGTCTTTGGTGATTATATATGTCACCTGTGTTTGTATATGTCTGTTAACCCCGATATTGTAATGAAACCAATCCTCACACCTTTCCATTGGTGAACCATAAGTCTGTTTAATGAATCTGTGATTGCCCATCTCCGTGGAAATATCTGCCCTGGTATCCATTTTTAGGTAACACCTATAAGTGATATGATATGATATGTGTCTTCCACTTTCTGACTTACTACAAGTCACGTGATTACTTCTAGACTCATCTACGGTGCTGCAAATGGCATTGTGTCCTTTTTTCCCTTGGCTTCTCTTCTGCCTTAGCGGGGTCCATATTCAACAATGTGATTCCCTGAGGGTTGTGGATTAGCTGACCTGGGCAGCCTTACCCTGCCGGCCCGCCCTCCCCAGGTGTGCCTCGTTGAGGTCAATATAAACAGAGCTCCAGGCAGCAATAGCCCCTGAAGCTGTGCCTGACTCCATATTCTCTGCCCCGTCAGCAGTCTCGGGGCTGTGCTGGTGGGAGGGAGTGAGGGGCCACAGCTTTGTTGGTGGCCCGGTGTGAGTGGGGTTCTGCTGGCCTTTCTGCAGGAGTTGCCAGGCTGCCGCCTGTAAAGAAGAGGATGTGTCACACATACCTTCCACTGGAATTTCTCTCCGGACAGAGGTGAGGAAGGAAAAAAGCAGTGGGGGCCGGGACAGGAGGGGTATCTCAGGCAGGGCAATGGAAAGCTTCTGGAAGAGCGCCCGGGGACAAGACCACCCTGGCTGGCCTGCAGGCACCAAGTTGGCCTGCGTGCTGTCGCTGGTGTGGCTCCACGGTCCTTCCACTAGGCTTTCAAGCCCTTGTACATATTCAGGAGTTTTACCTGGAAAGGGTGGGAACAGTTCAGCAGCAGCTGGCCTGGGGCTCAGCTCACGTTTACTCACAGATGCCTCGGCACGGTCCCCAAGCTTTGCAATGAGGTCGCTCCTTGCGTGGGGGGTGGGTTGATGGCTGTATGGGAGATGCTTCCCCACCTCTGACCAATTTCATAATTGTTTACGACTGGAGCAAGTGCCCTGATAGGGTTTTCCTCTGTATAACTCGTGGGTTCAGGTTTTTTTTTTCTTTTATGGTTCAAGTTAGATTTTATTCCTCTTTTATGTATTTATAGATATAAGCATGGAAATAATTCATTCCTATAAATACATCTGTGTGACGGGAAGAACTTTTTTCTGTTTTATTTTTAAATTTTATTTTTTTAAATTTTGAAATTTAATTTTATTTATTTTTTTATACAGCACGTTATTATTAGATATGTTTTTTATGCATATACATGTATACAGGTCAATCCCAAACTCCCAACTCATCCCACCACCACCACCCCATGGCTTCCCACACTTGGTGTCCATACGTTTGTTCTCTACCTCTGTGTCTCTATTTCTTCCCTGCAAACCAGTTCATCTGTACCATTTTTAGTCTCCACATATATGCATTAATATACAATATTTGTTTTCCTCTTTCTGACTTACTTCATTCTGTATGACAGTCTCTCGATCCATCGATGTCTCTACAAATGACCCAGTTTCATTCCTTTTTATGGCCGAGTAATATTCCATTTTATATGTACCACATCTTTATCCATTCATCTGTCTGTGGGCATTTAGGTTGCTTCCATTACCTGGCTATTGTAAATAGTGCTGCAACAAACATTGTGGTGAATGTGCCTTTTTGAAATACGGTTTTCTCTGGGTATATGCACAGAAGTGGGATTGCTGGATCAGATGGTAATTCTATTTCTAATTTTTTTAAGGAAACTCCATACTGTTCTCCATAGTTACTGTATCAATTTACATTCCCACCAATAGTGGAAGAGGGCTCCTTTTGTCCACACCATCCCCAGAATTGGTTGTTTGTAGATTTCCTGATGATGCCGATTCTAACAGGTGTGAGGTGATACCTCATTGTAGTATTGATTTGCATTTCTCTAATAATTAGTGCTGTTGAGCAGCTTTTCACGTGCGTCTTGGCCATCTCTGTGTCTCCTTTGAAGAAACGTCTCTTTAGATCTTCTGCCCATTTTTTTTGGGTTGTTTGTTTTTTTAATATTAAGCTGCATGAGCTGTTTATATATATTGGAGATTAAACCTCTGTCCATTGATTCGTCTGCAAGGATTTTTGCCCATTCTGAGGGATGCCTTTTTCCATTCCCGTGTTTTTTAACAAAAAAGGAAAGAAAGGAAAAGAAGCAGAACACTAATGTGCGTAAAATATGCCTTTTGAAACGGTCGTTTTGAAATATGGACGTCCTTTGAATTTTTTGGTCGATATGTGACCCCAGGATTTGTTTTCAGGGCAGGTGTCATTTACAGGCCTGCAATGATTTTGAATATCAACTGACCATTAGCACTGGGATTAAAGCTGCTGTTGTGTGAAACGGCCACAAGTTGGCAGCAGTTCTCCCTTACCAAATCTGGTTACTAGGGCAAGAGAGCCTCAGTGGAAGTGGTGTTCTAGATTGGAATTTAGAATGGAATGTGCCAGGAGAAAGCCCCTCAAGTTTGTCTCACTACTTTTTGTTCGTGTTTTTAATTTAATTTTTTATTTTTTATTACAGCAAGTTTGATTACAATGTTTGGCTTGTTGTAGGTGTGGAAGATGTGGTTCTTTTACACATATACAGATGTCTGTTCTTCCTGGGATCCTTTTCCCATGTATGTTATGACAGAATATTGAGTAGTCCTCTCTTGGTATTCTGTAGGTCTTTGGTGATTATATATGTCACCTGTGTTTGTATATGTCTGTTAACCCCGATATCGTAATGAAACCAATCCTCACAGCTTTCCATTGGTGAACCATAAGTCTGTTTAATGAATCTGTGATTGCCCATCTCCGTGGAAATATCTGCCCTGGTATCCATTTTTAGGTAACACCTATAAGTGATATGATATGATATGTGTCTTTCACTTTCTGACTTACTACAAGTCACGTGATTACTTCTAGACTCATCTACGGTGCTGCAAATGGCATTGTGTCCTTTTCTCCCTTGGCTTCTATTCTGCCTTAGCGAGGTCCATTTTCAACAATGTGATTCCCTGAGGGTTGTGGATTTGCTGACCTGGGCAGCCTTACCCTGCCGGCCCGCCCTCCCCAGGTGTGCCTCGTTGAGGTCAATATAAACAGAGCTCCAGGCAGCAATAGCCCCTGAAGCTGTGCCTGACTCCATATTCTCTGCCCCGTCAGCAGTCTCGGGGCTGTGCTGGTGGGAGGGAGTGAGGGGCCACAGCTTTGTGGGTGGCCCGGTGTGAGTGGGGCTCTGCTGGCCTTTCTGCAGGAGTTGCCAGGCTGCCGCCTGTAAAGAAGAGGATGTGTCACCCATACCTTCCGCTGGAATTTCTCTCCGGACAGAGGTGAGGAAGGAAAAAAGCAGTGGGGGCCGGGACAGGAGGGGTATCTCAGGCAGGGCAATGGAAAGCTTCTGGAAGAGCGCCAGGGTCCAGGACCACGCTGGCTGGCCTGCAGGCACCAAGTTGGCCTGCGTGCTGTCGCTGGTGTGGCTCCACGGTCCTTCCTCTAGGCTTTCAAGCCCTTGTACATATTCAGGTGTTTTACCTGGAAAGGGTGGGAACAGTTCAGCAGCAGCTGGCCTGGGGCTCAGCTCACGTTTACTCACAGATGCCTCGGCACGGTCCCCCAGCTTTGCAATGAGGTCGCTCCTTGCGTGGGGGGTGGGTTGATGGCTGTATGGGAGATGCTTCCCCACCTCTGACCAATTTCATAATTGTTTACGACTGGAGCAAGTGCCCTGATAGGGTTTTCCTCTGTATAACTCGTGGGTTCAGGTTTTTTTTTTTCTTTTATGTTTCAAGTTAGATTTTATTCCTCTTTTATGTATTTATAGATATAAGCATGGAAATAATTCATTCCTATAAATACATCTGTGTGACGGGAAGAACTTTTTTCTGTTTTATTTTTAAATTTTATTTTTTTAAATTTTGAAATTTAATTTTATTTATTTTTTTATACAGCACATTATTATTAGTTATGTATTTTATGCATATACATGTACACAGGTCAATCCCAAACTCCCAACTCATCCCACCACCACCACCCCATGGCTTCCCACACTTGGTGTCCATACGTTTGTTCTCTACCTCTGTGTCTCTATTTCTTCCCTGCAAACCAGTTCATCTGTACCATTTTTAGCCTCCACATATATGCATTAATATACAATATTTGTTTTCCTCTTTCTGACTTACTTCATTCTGTATGACAGTCTCTCGATCCATCGATGTCTCTACAAATGACCCAGTTTCATTCCTTTTTATGGCCGAGTAATATTCCATTTCATATATGTACCACCTCTTTATCCATTCATCTGTCTGTGGGCAATTAGGTTGCGTCCATTACCTGGCTATTGTAAATAGTGCTGCAATGAACATTGTGGTGAATGTGCATTTTTGATTTACGGTTTCCTCTGGGTATATGCCCAGAAGTGCGATTGCTGGATCAGATGGTAATTCTATTTCTAGTTTTTTTAAGGAAACTCCATACTGTTCTCCATAGTGACTGTATCAATTTACATTCCCACCAATAGTGGAGGAGGGCTCCTTTTGTCCACACCCTCCCCAGAATTGGTTGTTTGTAGATTTTCTGATGATGCCGATTCTTACAGGTGTGAGGTGAAACCTCATTGTAGTTTTGATTTGTATTTCTCTAATAATTAGTGCTGTTGAGCAGCTTTTCATGTGCGTCTTAGCCATCTCTGTGTCTCCTTTGAAGAAACGTCTCTTTAGATCGTCTGCCCATTTTTTTTGGGGTTGTTTGTTTTTTTAATATTAACCTGCATGAGCTGTTTATATATATTGGAGATTAAACCTCTGTCCATTGATTCGTCTGCAACGATTTTCGCCCATTCTGAGGGATGCTTTTTTCCATTCCCGCTTTTTTTAACAAAAAAAGGAAAGAAAGGAAAAGAAGCAGAACACTAATGTGCGTAAAATATGCCTTTTGAAATGGTCGTTTTGAAATATGGACGTCCTTTGAATATTTTGGTCGATATGTGACCCCAGGATTTGTTTTCAGGGCAGGTGTCATTTACAGGCCTGCAATGATTTTGAATATCAACTGACCATTAGCGCTGGGATTAAAGCTGCTGTTGTGTGAAACGGCCACAAGGTGGCAGCAGTTCACCCTTACCAAATCTGGTTACTAGGGCAAGAGAGCCTCAGTGGAAGTGGTGTTCTAGATTGGAGTTTAGAATGGAATGTGCCAGGAGAAAGCCCCTCACGTTTGTCTCACTACTTCTTGTTCGTGTTTTTAATTTAAGTTTTTATTTTTTATTACAGCAAGTTTGATTACAATGTTTGGCTTGTTGTAGGTGTGGAAGATGTGGTTCTTTTACACATATACACATGTCTGTTCTTCCTGGGATCCTTCTCCCATGTACGTTATGACAGAATGTTGAGTAGTCCTCTCTTGGTATTCTGTAGGTCTTTGGTGATTATATATGTCACCTGTGTTTGTATATGTCTGTTAACCCCGATATCGTAATGAAACCAATCCTCACACCTTTCCATTGGTGAACCATAAGTTTGTTTACTGAATCTGTGATTGCCCTTCTCCGTGGAAATATCTGCCCTGGTATCCATTTTTAGGTAACACCTATAACTGATATGATATGATATGTGTCTTTCACTTTCTGACTTACTACAAGTCACGTGATTACTTCTAGACTCATCTACGGTGCTGCAAATGGCATTGTGTCCTTTTTTCCTTTGGCTTCTCTTCTGCCTTAGCGGGGTCCATTTTCAACAATGTGATTCCCTGAGGGTTGTGGATTAGCTGACCTGGGCAGCCTTACCCTGCCGGCCCGCCCTCCCCAGGTGTGCCTCGTTGAGGTCAATATAAACAGCGCTGCAGGCAGCAATAGCCCCTGAAGCTGTGCCTGACTCCATATTCTCTGCCCCGTCAACAGTCTCGGGACGGTGCTGGTGGGAGGGAGTGAGGGGCCACAGCTTTGTGGGTGGCCCGGTGTGAGTGGGGTTCTGCTGGCCTTTCTGCAGGAGTTGCCAGGCTGCCGCCTGTAAAGAAGAGGTGGTGTCACCCATACCTTCCGCTGGAATTTCTCTCCGGACAGAGGTGAGGAAGGAAAAATGCAGTGGGGGCCGGGACAGGAGGGGTATCTCAGGCAGGGCAATGGAAAGCTTCTGGAAGAGCGCCCGGGGCCAAGACCACGCTGGCTGGCCTGCAGGCACCAAGATGGCCTGCGTGCTGTCGCTGGTGTGGCTCCACGGTCCTTCCTCTAGGCTTTCAAGCCCTTGTACATATTCAGGTGTTTTACCTGGAAAGGGTGGGAACAGTTCAGCAGCAGCTGGCCTGGGGCTCAGCTCACGTTTACTCACAGATGCCTCGGCACGGTCCCCCAGCTTTGCAATGAGGATGCTCCTTGCGTGGGGGGTGGGTTGATGGCTGTATGGGAGATGCTTCCCCACCTCTGACCAATTTCAGAATTGTTTACCACTGGAGCAAGTGCCCTGATAGGATTTTCCTCTGTATAACTCGTGGGTTCAGGTTTTTTTTTCTTTTATGGTTCAAGTTAGATTTTATTCCTCTTTTATGTATTTATAGATATAAGCATGGAAATAATTCATTCCTATAAATACATCTGTGTGACGGGAAGAACTTTTTTCTGTTTTATTTTTAAATATTATTTTTTAAAATTTTGAAATTTAATTTTATTTTTTTTTATACACCACGTTATTATTAGTTATGTATTTTATGCATATACATGTATACAGGTCAATCCCAAACTCCCAACTCATCCCACCACCACCACCCCATGGCTTCCCACACTTGGTGTCCATACGTTTGTTCTCTACCTCTGTGTCTCTATTTCTTCCCAGCAAACCAGTTCATCTGTACTATTTTTAGGCTCCACATATATGCATTAATATACAATATTTGTTTTCCTCTTTCTGACTTACTTCATTCTGTATGACAGTCTCTCGATCCATCGATGTCTCTACAAATGACCCAGTTTCATTCCTTTTTATGGCCGAGTCATATTCCATTTTATATATGTACCACATCTTTATCCATTCATCTGTCTGTGGGCATTTAGGTTGCTTCCATTACCTGGCTATTGTAAATAGTGCTGCAACGAACATTGTGGTGAATGTGCCTTTTTGAAATACGGTTTTCTCTGGGTATATGCCCAGAAGTGGGATTGCTGGATCAGATGGTAATTCTATTTCAAGTTTTTTTAAGGAAACTCCATACTGTTCTCAATACTGACTGTATCAATTTACATTCCCAGCAATAGTGGAAGAGGGCTCCTTTTGTCCACACCCTCCCCAGAATTGGTTGTTTTTAGATTTTCTGATGATGCCGATTCTAACAGGTGTGAGGTGAAACCTCGTTGTAGTTTTGGTTTGCATTTCTCTAATAATTAGTGCTGTTGAGCAGCTTTTCATGTGCGTCTTAGCCATCTCTGTGTCTCCTTTGAAGAAACGTCTCTTTAGATCTTCTGCCCATTTTCTTGGGGGTTGTTTGTTTTTTTTAATATTAAGCTGCATGAGCTGTTTATATATATTGGAGATTAAACCTCTGTCCATTGATTCGTCTGCAACGATTTTCGCCCATTCTGAGGGATGCCTTTTTCCATTCCCGTGTTTTTTAACAAAAAAGGAGAGAAAGGAAAAGAAGCAGAACACTAATGTGCGTAAAATATGCCTTTTGAAACGGTCGTTTTGAAATATGGACGTGCTTTGAATTTTTTGGTCGATATGTGACCCCAGGATTTGTTTTCAGGGCAGGTGTCATTTACAGGCCTGCAATGATTTTGAATATCAACTGACCATTAGCGCTGGGATTAAAGCTGCTGCTGTGTGAAATTGCCACAAGGTGGCAGCAGTTCACCCTTACCAAATCTGGTTACTAGGGCAAGAGAGCCTCAGTGGAAGTGGTGTTCTAGATTGGAGTTTAGAATGGAATGTGCCAGGAGAAAGCCCCTCACGTTTGTCTCACTACTTCTTGTTCATGTTTTTAATTTAATTTTATTTTTTATTACAGCAAGTTTGATTACAATGTTTGGCTTCTTGTAGGTGTGGAAGATGTGGTTCTTTTACACATATACAGATGACTGTTCTTCCTGGGATCCTTTTTCCATGTACCTTATGACAGAATGTTGAGTAGTCCTCTCTTGGTATTCTGTAGGTCTTTGGTGATTATATATGTCACCTGTGTTTGTATATGTCTGTTAACCCCGATATCGTAACGAAACCAATCCTCACACCTTTCCATTGGTGAACCATAAGTTTGTTTAATGAATCTGTGATTGCCCTTCTCCGTGGAAATATCTGCCCTGGTATCCATTTTTAGGTAACAACTATAAGTGATATGATATGATATGTGTCTTTCACTTTCTGACTTACTACAAGTCACGTGAATACTTCTAGACACATCTACGGTGCTGCAAATGGCATTGTGTCCTTTTTTTCCTTGGCTTCTCTTCTGCCTTAGTGGGGTCCATTTTCAACAATGTGATTCCCTGAGGGTTGTGGATTAGCTGACCTGGGCAGCCTTACCCTGCCGGCCCGCCCTCCCCAGGTGTGCCTCGTTGAGGTCAATATAAACAGAGCTCCAGGCAGCAATAGCCCCTGAAGCTGTGCCTGACTCCATATTCTCTGCCCCGTCAGCAGTCTCGGGGCTGTGCTGGTGGGAAGGAGTGAGGGGCCACAGCTTTGTGGGTGGCCCGGTGTGAGTGGGGTTCTGCTGGCCTTTTTGCAGGAGTTGCCAGGCTGCCGCCTGTAAAGTAGAGGATGTGTCACCCATACCTTCCGCTGGAATTTCTCTCCGGACAGAGGTGAGGAAGGAAAAAAGCAGTGGGGGCCGGGACAGGAGGGGTATCTCAGGCAGGGCAATGGAAAGCTTCTGGAAGAGCGCCAGGGTCCAGGACCACGCTGGCTGGCCTGCAGGCACCAAGTTGGCCTGCGTGCTGTCGCTGGTGTGGCTCCACGGTCCTTCCTCTAGGCTTTCAAGCCCTTGTACATATTCAGGTGTTTTACCTGGAAAGGGTGGGAACAGTTCAGCAGCAGCTGGCCTGGGGCTCAGCTCACGTTTACTCACAGATGCCTCGGCACGGTCCCCCAGCTTTGCAATGAGGACGCTCCTTGCGTGGGGGTTGGGTTGCTGGCTGTATGGGAGATGGTTCCCCACCTCTGACCAATTTCAGAATTGTTTACCACTGGAGCAAGTGCCGTGATAGGGTTTTCCTCTGTATAACTCGTGGGTTGACTTTTTGTTTCTTTTATGTTTCAAGTTAGATGTTATTCCTCTTTTATGTATTTATAGATATAAGCATGGAAATAATTCATTCCTATAAATACATCTGTGTGACGGGAAGAACTTTTTTCTGTTTTATTTTTAAATTTTATTTTTTAAAATTTTGAAATTTTATTTTTTTATACAGCACGTTATTATTAGTTATGTATTTTATGCATATACATGTATACAGGTCAATCCCAAACTCCCAACTCATCCCACCACCACCACCCCATGGCTTCCCACACTTGGTGTCCATACGTTTGTTCTCTACCTCTGTGTCTCTATTTCTTCCCTGCAAACCAGTTCATCTGTACCATTTTTAGGCTCCACATATATGCATTAATATACAATATTTGTTTTCCTCTTTCTGACTTACTTCATTCTGTATGACAGTCTCTCGATCCATCGATGTCTCTACAAATGACCCAGTTTCATTCCTTTTTATGGCCGAGTAATATTCCATTTTATATATGTACCACATCTTTATCCACTCATCTGTCTGTGGGCATTTAGGTTGCTTCCATTACCTGGCTATTGTAAATAGTGCTGCAACGAACATTGTGGTGAATGTGCCTTTTTGAAGTACGGTTTTCTCTGGGTATATGCCCAGAAGTGGGATTGCTGGATCAGATGGTAATTCTATTTCTAATTTTTTTAAGGAAACTCCATACTGTTCTCCATAGGGACTGTATCAATTTACATTCCCACCAATAGTGGAAGAGGGCTCCTTTTGTCCACACCCTCCCCAGAATTGGTTGTTTGTAGATTTTCTGATGATGCCGATTCTAACAGGTGTGAGGTGATACCTCATTGTAGTTTTGATTTGCATTTCTCTAATAATTAGTGCTGTTGAGCAGCTTTTCATGTGCGTCTTGGCCATCTCTGTGTCTCCTTTGAAGAAACGTCTCTTTAGATCTTCTGCCCATTTTTTGGGGGTTGTTTGTTTTTTTAATATTAAGCTGCATGAGCTGTTTATATATATTGGAGATTAAACCTCTGTCCATTGATTCGTCTGCAACGATTTTCGCCCATTCTGAGGGATGCCTTTTTCCATTCCCGTGTTTTTTAACAAAAAAGGAAAGAAAGGAAAAGAAGCAGAACACTAATGTGCGTAAAATATGCCTTTTGAAACGGTCGTTTTGAAATATGGACGTACTTTGAATTTTTTGGTCGATATGTGACCCCAGGATTTCTTTTCAGGGCAGGTGTCATTTACAGGCCTGCAATGATTTTGAATATCAACTGACCATTAGCGTTGGGATTAAAGCTGCTGTTGTGTGAAACGGCCACAAGGTGGCAGCAGTTCACCCTTACCAAATCTGGTTACTAGGGCAAGAGAGCCTCAGTGGACGTGGTGTTCTAGATTGGAGTTTAGAATGGAATGTGCCAGCAGAAAGCCCCTCACGTTTGTCTCACTACTTCTTGTTCGTGTTTTTAATTTATTTTTTTTATTTTTTATTACAGCAAGTTTGATTACAATGTTTGGCTTGTTGTAGGTGTGGAAGATGTGGTTCCTTTACACATATACAGATGACTGTTCTTCTTGGGATCCTTTTCCCATGTACGTTATGACAGAATGTTGAGTAGTTCTCTCTTGGTATTCTGTAGGTCTTTGGTGATTATATATGTCACCTGTGTTTGTATATGTCTGTTAACCCCGATATCGTAATGAAACCAATCCTCACACCTTTCCATTGGTGAACCATAAGTTTGTTTAATGAATCTGTGATTGCCCTTCTCCGTGGAAATATCTGCCCTGGTATCCATTTTTAGGTAACACCTATAAGTGATATGATATGATATGTGTCTTTCACTTTCTGACTTACTACAAGTCACGTGATTACTTCGAGACTCTTCTACGGTGCTGCAAATGGCATTGTGTCCTTTTTTCCCTTGGCTTCTCTTCTGCCTTAGCGGGGTCCATTTTCAACAGTGTGATTCCCTGAGGGTTGTGGATTAGCTGACCTGGGCAGCCTTACCCTGCCGGCCCGCCCTCCCCAGGTGTGCCTCGTTGAGGTCAATATAAACAGAGCTCCAGGCAGCAATAGCCCCTGAAGCTGTGCCTGACTCCATATTCTCTGCCCCGTCAGCAGTCTCGGGGCTGTGCTGGTGGGAGGGAGTGAGGGGCCACAGCTTTGTGGGTGGCCCGGTGTGAATGGGGCTCTGCTGGCCTTTCTGCAGGAGTTGCCAGGCTGCCGCCTGTAAAGAAGAGGATGTGTCACCCATACCTTCCGCTGGAATTTCTCTCCGGACAGAGGTGAGGAAGGAAAAAAGCAGTGGGGGCCGGGACAGGAGGGGTATCTCACGCAGGGCAATGGAAAGCTTCTGGAAGAGCGCCCGGGGACAAGACCACCCTGGCTGGCCTGCAGGCACCAAGTTGGCCTGCGTGCTGTCGCTGGTGTGGCTCCACGGTCCTTCCACTATGCTTTCAAGCCCTTGTACATATTCAGGTGTTTTACCTGGAAAGGGTGGGAACAGTTCAGCAGCAGCTGGCCTGGGGCTCAGCTCACGTTTACTCACAGATGCCTCGGCACGGTCCCCCAGCTTTGCAATGAGGTCGCTCCTTGCGTGGGGGGTGGGTTGATGGCTGTATGGGAGATGCTTCCCCACCTCTGACCAATTTCATAATTGTTTACGACTGGAGCAAGTGCCCTGATAGAGTTTTCCTCTGTATAACTCGTGGGTTCAGGTTTTTTTTTTTCTTTTATGTTTCAAGTTAGATTTTATTCCTCTTTTATGTATTTATAGATATAAGCATGGAAATAATTCATTCCTATAAATACATCTGTGTGACGGGAAGAACTTTTTTCTGTTTTATTTTTAAATTTTATTTTTTTAAATTTTGAAATTTAATTTTATTTATTTTTTTATACAGCACATTATTATTAGTTATGTATTTTATGCATATACATGTACACAGGTCAATCCCAAACTCCCAACTCATCCCACCACCACCACCCCATGGCTTCCCACACTTGGTGTCCATACGTTTGTTCTCTACCTCTGTGTCTCTATTTCTTCCCTGCAAACCAGTTCATCTGTACCATTTTTAGGCTCCACATATATGCATTAATATACAATATTTGTTTTCCTCTTTCTGACTTACTTCATTCTGTATGACAGTCTCTCGATCCATCGATGTCTCTACAAATGACCCAGTTTCATTCCTTTTTATGGCCGAGTAATATTCCATTTCATATATGTACCACCTCTTTATCCATTCATCTGTCTGTGGGCAATTAGGTTGCGTCCATTACCTGGCTATTGTAAATAGTGCTGCAATGAACATTGTGGTGAATGTGCCTTTTTGATTTACGGTTTCCTCTGGGTATATGCCCAGAAGTGCGATTGCTGGATCAGATGGTAATTCTATTTCTAGTTTTTTTAAGGAAACTCCATACTGTTCTCCATAGTGACTGTATCAATTTACATTCCCACCAATAGTGGAAGAGGGCTCCTTTTGTCCACACCCTCCCCAGAATTGGTTGTTTGTAGATTTTCTGATGATGCCGATTCTTACAGGTGTGAGGTGAAACCTCATTGTAGTTTTGATTTGTATTTCTCTAATAATTAGTGCTGTTGAGCAGCTTTTCATGTGCGTCTTAGCCATCTCTGTGTCTCCTTTGAAGAAACGTCTCTTTAGATCGTCTGCCCATTTTTTTTGGGGTTGTTTGTTTTTTTAATATTAACCTGCATAAGCTGTTTATATATATTGGAGATTAAACCTCTCTCCATTGATTCGTCTGCAACGATTTTCGCCCATTCTGAGGGATGCTTTTTTCCATTCCCGCTTTTTTTAACAAAAAAAGGAAAGAAAGGAAAAGAAGCAGAACACTAATGTGCGTAAAATATGCCTTTTGAAATGGTCGTTTTGAAATATGGACGTCCTTTGAATATTTTGGTCGATATGTGACCCCAGGATTTGTTTTCAGGGCAGGTGTCATTTACAGGCCTGCAATGATTTTGAATATCAACTGACCATTAGCGCTGGGATTAAAGCTGCTGTTGTGTGAAACGGCCACAAGGTGGCAGCAGTTCACCCTTACCAAATCTGGTTACTAGGGCAAGAGAGCCTCAGTGGAAGTGGTGTTCTAGATTGGAGTTTAGAATGGAATGTGCCAGGAGAAAGCCCCTCACGTTTGTCTCACTACTTCTTGTTCGTGTTTTTAATTTAAGTTTTTATTTTTTATTACAGCAAGTTTGATTACAATGTTTGGCTTGTTGTAGGTGTGGAAGATGTGGTTCTTTTACACATATACACATGTCTGTTCTTCCTGGGATCCTTCTCCCATGTACGTTATGACAGAATGTTGAGTAGTCCTCTCTTGGTATTCTGTAGGTCTTTGGTGATTATATATGTCACCTGTGTTTGTATATGTCTGTTAACCCCGATATCGTAATGAAACCAATCCTCACACCTTTCCATTGGTGAACCATAAGTTTGTTTAATGAATCTGTGATTGCCCTTCTCCGTGGAAATATCTGCCCTGGTATCCATTTTTAGGTAACACCTATAACTGATATGATATGATATGTGTCTTTCACTTTCTGACTTACTACAAGTCACGTGATTACTTCTAGACTCATCTACGGTGCTGCAAATGGCATTGTGTCCTTTTTTCCTTTGGCTTCTCTTCTGCCTTAGCGGGGTCCATTTTCAACAATGTGATTCCCTGAGGGTTGTGGATTAGCTGACCTGGGCAGCCTTACCCTGCTTGCCGGCCCTCCACACGTGTGCCTCATTGAGGTCAATATAAACAGCGCTGCAGGCAGCAATAGCCCCTGAAGCTGTGCCTGACTCCATATTCTCTGCCCCGTCAGCAGTCTCGGGACGGTGCTGGTGGGAGGGAGTGAGGGGCCACAGCTTTGTGGGTGGCCCGGTGTGAGTGGGGTTCTGCTGGCCTTTCTGCAGGAGTTGCCAGGCTGCCGCCTGTAAAGAAGAGGTGGTGTCACCCATACCTTCCGCTGGAATTTCTCTCCGGACAGAGGTGAGGAAGGAAAAAAGCAGTGGGGGCCGGGACAGGAGGGGTATCTCAGGCAGGGCAATGGAAAGCTTCTGGAAGAGCGCCCGGGGACAAGACCACGCTGGCTGGCCTGCAGGCACCAAGTTGGCCTGCGTGCTGTCGCTGGTGTGGCTCCACGGTCCTTCCTCTAGGCTTTCAAGCCCTTGTACATATTCAGGTGTTTTACCTGGAAAGGGTGGGAACAGTTCAGCAGCAGCTGGCCTGGGGCTCAGCTCACGTTTACTCACAGATGCCTCGGCACGGTCCCCCAGCTTTGCAATGAGGATGCTCCTTGCGTGGGGGGTGGGTTGATGGCTGTATGGGAGATGCTTCCCCACATCTGACCAATTTCAGAATTGTTTACCACTGGAGCAAGTGCCCTGATAGGGTTTTCCTCTGTATAACTCGTGGGTTCAGGTTTTTTTTCTTTTATGGTTCAAGTTAGATTTTATTCCTCTTTTATGTATTTATAGATATAAGCATGGAAATAATTCATTCCTATAAATACATCTGTGTGACGGGAAGAACTTTTTTCTGTTTTATTTTTAAATATTATTTTTTAAAATTTTGAAATTTAATTTTATTTTTTTTATACACCACGTTATTATTAGTTATGTATTTTATGCATATACATGTATACAGGTCAATCCCAAACTCCCAACTCATCCCACCACCACCACCCCATGGCTTCCCACACTTGGTGTCCATACGTTTGTTCTCTACCTCTGTGTCTCTATTTCTTCCCAGCAAACCAGTTCATCTGTACTATTTTTAGGCTCCACATATATGCATTAATATACAATATTTGTTTTCCTCTTTCTGACTTACTTCATTCTGTATGACAGTCTCTCGATCCATCGATGTCTCTACAAATGACCCAGTTTCATTCCTTTTTATGGCCGAGTCATATTCCATTTCATATATGTACCACCTCTTTATCCATTCATCTGTCTGTGGGCAATTAGGTTGCGTCCATTACCTGGCTATTGTAAATAGTGCTGCAATGAACATTGTGGTGAATGTTCCTTTTTGATTTACGGTTTCCTCTGGGTATATGCCCAGAAGTGGGATTGCTGGATCAGATGGTAATTCTATTTCAAGTTTTTTTAAGGAAACTCCATACTGTTCTCCATAGTGACTGTATCAATTTACATTCCCAGCAATAGTGGAAGAGGGCTCCTTTTGTCCACACCCTCCCCAGAATTGGTTGTTTGTAGATTTTCTGATGATGCCGATTCTAACAGGTGTGAGGTGAAACCTCGTTGTAGTTTTGATTTGCATTTCTCTAATAATTAGTGCTGTTGAGCAGCTTTTCATGTGCGTCTTAGCCATCTCTGTGTCTCCTTTGAAGAAACGTCTCTTTAGATCTTCTGCCCATTTTTTTGGGGGTTGTTTGTTTTTTTTAATATTAAGCTGCATGAGCTGTTTATATATATTGGAGATTAAACCTCTGTCCATTGATTCGTCTGCAACGATTTTCGCCCATTCTGAGGGATGCCTTTTTCCATTCCCGTGTTTTTTAACAAAAAAGGAAAGAAAGGAAAAGAAGCAGAACACTAATGTGCGTAAAATATGCCTTTTGAAACGGTCGTTTTGAAATATGGACGTGCTTTGAATTTTTTGGTCGATATGTGACCCCAGGATTTGTTTTCAGGGCAGGTGTCATTTACAGGCCTGCAATGATTTTGAATATCAACTGACCATTAGCGCTGGGATTAAAGCTGCTGTTGTGTGAAAGGGCCACAAGGTGGCAGCAGTTCACCCTTACCAAATGTGGTTACTAGGGCAAGAGAGCCTCAGTGGAAGTGGTGTTCTAGATTGGAGTTTAGAATGGAATGTGCCAGGAGAAAGCCCCTCACGTTTGTCTCACTACTTCTTGTTCATGTTTTTAATTTAATTTTATTTTTTATTACAGCAAGTTTGATTACAATGTTTGGCTTCTTGTAGGTGTGGAAGATGTGGTTCTTTTACACATATACAGATGACTGTTCTTCCTGGGATCCTTTTTCCATGTACCTTATGACAGAATGTTGAGTAGTCCTCTCTTGGTATTCTGTAGGTCTTTGGTGATTATATATGTCACCTGTGTTTGTATATGTCTGTTAACCCCGATATCGTAACGAAACCAATCCTCACACCTTTCCATTGGTGAACCATAAGTTTGTTTAATGAATCTGTGATTGCCCTTCTCCGTGGAAATATCTGCCCTGGTATCCATTTTTAGGTAACACCTATAAGTGATATGATATGATATGTGTCTTTCACTTTCTGACTTACTACAAGTCACGTGAATACTTCTAGACACATCTACGGTGCTGCAAATGGCATTGTGTCCTTTTTTTCCTTGGCTTCTCTTCTGCCTTAGTGGGGTCCATTTTCAACAATGTGATTCCCTGAGGGTTGTGGATTAGCTGACCTGGGCAGCCTTACCCTGCCGGCCCGCCCTCCCCAGGTGTGCCTCGTTGAGGTCAATATAAACAGAGCTCCAGGCAGCAATAGCCCCTGAAGCTGTGCCTGACTCCATATTCTCTGCCCCGTCAGCAGTCTCGGGGCTGTGCTGGTGGGAGGGAGTGAGGGGCCACAGCTTTGTGGGTGGCCCGGTGTGAGTGGGGTTCTGCTGGCCTTTTTGCAGGAGTTGCCAGGCTGCCGCCTGTAAAGAAGAGGATGTGTCACCCATACCTTCCGCTGGAATTTCTCTCCGGACAGAGGTGAGGAAGGAAAAAAGCAGTGGGGGCCGGGACAGGAGGGGTATCTCAGGCAGGGCAACGGAAAGCTTCTGGAAGAGCGCCCGGGGACAAGACCACGCTGGCTGGCCTGCAGGCACCAAGTTGGCCTGCGTGCTGTCGCTGGTGTGGCTCCACGGTCCTTCCTCTAGGCTTTCAAGCCCTTGTACATATTCAGGTGTTTTACCTGGAAAGGCTGGGAACAGTTCAGCAGCAGCTGGCCTGGGGCTCAGCTCACGTTTACTCACAGATGCCTCGGCACGGTCCCCCAGCTTTGCAATGAGGATGCTCCTTGCGTGGGGGGTGGGTTGATGGCTGTATGGGAGATGCTTCCCCACCTCTGACCAATTTCAGAATTGTTTACCACTGGAGCAAGTGCCCTGATAGGGTTTTCCTCTGTATAACTCGTGGGTTCAGGTTTTTTTTTCTTTTATGGTTCAAGTTAGATTTTATTCCTCTTTTATGTATTTATAGATATAAGCATGGAAATAATTCATTCCTATAAATACATCTGTGTGACGGGAAGAACATTTTTCTGTTTTATTTTTAAATATTATTTTTTAAAATTTTGAAATTTAATTGTATTTTTTTTTATACACCACGTTATTATTAGTTATGTATTTTATGCATATACATGTATACAGGTCAATCCCAAACTCCCAACTCATCCCACCACCACCACCCCATGGCTTCCCACACTTGGTGTCCATACGTTTGTTCTCTACCTCTGTGTCTCTATTTCTTCCCAGCAAACCAGTTCATCTGTACTATTTTTAGGCTCCACATATATGCATTAATATACAATATTTGTTTTCCTCTTTCTGACTTACTTCATTCTGTATGACAGTCTCTCGATCCATTGATGTCTCTACAAATGACCCAGTTTCATTCCTTTTTATGGCCGAGTCATATTCCATTTTATATATGTACCACATCTTTATCCATTCATCTGTCTGTGGGCATTTAGGTTGCTTCCATTACCTGGCTATTGTAAATAGTGCTGCAACGAACATTGTGGTGAATGTGCCTTTTTGAAATACGGTTTTCTCTGGGTATATGCCCAGAAGTGCGATTGCTGGATCAGATGGTAATTCTATTTCAAGTTTTTTTAAGGAAACTCCATACTGTTCTCCATAGTGACTGTGTCAATTTACATTCCCAGCAATAGTGGAAGAGGGCTCCTTTTGTCCACACCCTCCCCAGAATTGGTTGTTTGTAGATTTTCTGATGATGCCGATTCTAACAGGTGTGAGGTGAAACCTCGTTGTAGTTTTGATTTGCATTTCTCTAATAATTAGTGCTGTTGAGCAGCTTTTCATGTGCGTCTTAGCCATCTCTGTGTCTCCTTTGAAGAAACGTCTCTTTAGATCTTCTGCCCATTTTCTTGGAGGTTGTTTGTTTTTTTTAATATTAAGCTGCATGAGCTGTTTATATATATTGGAGATTAAACCTCTGTCCATTGATTCGTCTGCAACGATTTTCGCCCATTCTGAGGGATGCCTTTTTCCATTCCCGTGTTTTTTAACAAAAAAGGAAAGAAAGGAAAAGAAGCAGAACACTAATGTGCGTAAAATATGCCTTTTGAAACGGTCGTTTTGAAATATGGACGTGCTTTGAATTTTTTGGTCGATATGTGACCCCAGGATTTGTTTTCAGGGCAGGTGTCATTTACAGGCCTGCAATGATTTTGAATATCAACTGACCATTAGCGCTGGGATTAAAGCTGCTGTTGTGTGAAATGGCCACAAGGTGGCAGCAGTTCACCCTTACCAAATGTGGTTACTAGGGCAAGAGAGCCTCAGTGGAAGTGGTGTTCTAGATTGGAGTTTAGAATGGAATGTGCCAGGAGAAAGCCCCTCACGTTTGTCTCACTACTTCTTGTTCATGTTTTTAATTTAATTTTATTTTTTATTACAGCAAGTTTGATTACAATGTTTGGCTTGTTGTAGGTGTGGAAGATGTGGTTCTTTTACACATATACAGATGACTGTTCTTCCTGGGATCCTTTTTCCATGTACCTTATGACAGAATGTTGAGTAGTCCTCTCTTGGTATTCTGTAGGTCTTTGGTGATTATATATGTCACCTGTGTTTGTATATGTCTGTTAACCCCGATATCTTAACGAAACCAATCCTCACACCTTTCCATTGGTGAACCATAAGTTTGTTTAATGAATCTGTGATTGCCCTTCTCCGTGGAAATATCTGCCCTGGTATCCATTTTTAGGTAACACCTATAAGTGATATGATATGATATGTGTCTTTCACTTTCTGACTTACTACAAGTCACGTGAATACTTCTAGACACATCTACGGTGCTGCAAATGGCATTGTGTCCTTTTTTTCCTTGGCTTCTCTTCTGCCTTAGTGGGGTCCATTTTCAACAATGTGATTCCCTGAGGGTTGTGGATTAGCTGACCTGGGCAGCCTTACCCTGCCGGCCCGCCCTCCCCAGGTGTGCCTCGTTGAGGTCAATATAAACAGAGCTCCAGGCAGCAATAGCCCCTGAAGCTGTGCCTGACTCCATATTCTCTGCCCCGTCAGCAGTCTCGGGGCTGTGCTGGTGGGAGGGAGTGAGGGGCCACAGCTTTGTGGGTGGCCCGGTGTGAGTGGGGTTCTGCTGGCCTTTTTGCAGGAGTTGCCAGGCTGCCGCCTGTAAAGTAGAGGATGTGTCACCCATACCTTCCGCTGGAATTTCTCTCCGGACAGAGGTGAGGAAGGAAAAAAGCAGTGGGGGCCGGGACAGGAGGGGTATCTCAGGCAGGGCAATGGAAAGCTTCTGGAAGAGCGCCAGGGTCCAGGACCACGCTGGCTGGCCTGCAGGCACCAAGTTGGCCTGCGTGCTGTCGCTGGTGTGGCTCCACGGTCCTTCCTCTAGGCTTTCAAGCCCTTGTACATATTCAGGTGTTTTACCTGGAAAGGGTGGGAACAGTTCAGCAGCAGCTGGCCTGGGGCTCAGCTCACGTTTACTCACAGATGCCTCGGCACGGTCCCCCAGCTTTGCAATGAGGACGCTCCTTGCGTGGGGGTTGGGTTGCTGGCTGTATGGGAGATGGTTCCCCACCTCTGACCAATTTCAGAATTGTTTACCACTGGAGCAAGTGCCGTGATAGTGTTTTCCTCTGTATAACTCGTGGGTTGACTTTTTTTTTCTTTTATGTTTCAAGTTAGATGTTATTCCTCTTTTATGTATTTATAGATATAAGCATGGAAATAATTCATTCCTATAAATACATCTGTGTGACGGGAAGAACTTTTTTCTGTTTTATTTTTAAATTTTATTTTTTAAAATTTTGAAATTTTATTTATTTTTTTATACAGCACGTTATTATTAGTTATGTATTTTATGCATATACATGTATACAGGTCAATCCCAAACTCCCAACTCATCCCACCACCACCACCCCATGGCTTCCCACACTTGGTGTCCATACGTTTGTTCTCTACCTCTGTGTCTCTATTTCTTCCCTGCAAACCAGTTCATCTGTACCATTTTTAGGCTCCACATATATGCATTAATATACAATATTTGTTTTCCTCTTTCTGACTTACTTCATTCTGTATGACAGTCTCTCGATCCATCGATGTCTCTACAAATGACCCAGTTTCATTCCTTTTTATGGCCGAGTCATATTCCATTTTATATATGTACCACATCTTTATCCATTCATCTGTCTGTGGGCATTTAGGTTGCTTCCATTACCTGGCTATTGTAAATAGTGCTGCAACGAACATTGTGGTGAATGTGCCTTTTTGAAATACGGTTTTCTCTGGGTATATGCCCAGAAGTGGGATTGCTGGATCAGATGGTAATTCTATTTCTAATTTTTTTAAGGAAACTCCATACTGTTCTCCATAGGGACTGTATCAATTTACATTCCCACCAATAGTGGAAGAGGGCTCCTTTTGTCCACACCCTCCCCAGAATTGGTTGTTTGTAGATTTCCTGATGATGCCGATTCTAACAGGTGTGAGGTGATACCTCATTGTAGTTTTGATTTGCATTTCTCTAATAATTAGTGCTGTTGAGCAGCTTTTCATGTGCGTCTTGGCCATCTCTGTGTCTCCTTTGAAGAAACGTCTCTTTAGATCTTCTGCCCATTTTTTTGGGGTTGTTTGTTTTTTTAATATTAAGCTGCATGAGCTGTTTATATATATTGGAGATTAAACCTCTGTCCATTGATTCGTCTGCAACGATTTTCGCCCATTCTGAGGGATGCCTTTTTCCATTCCCGTGTTTTTTAACAAAAAAGGAAAGAAAGGAAAAGAAGCAGAACACTAATGTGCGTAAAATATGCCTTTTGAAACGGTCGTTTTGAAATATGGACGTCCTTTGAATTTTTTGGTCGATATGTGACCCCAGGATTTGTTTTCAGGGCAGGTGTCATTTACAGGCCTGCAATGATTTTGAATATCAACTGACCATTAGCGTTGGGATTAAAGCTGCTGTTGTGTGAAACGGCCACAAGGTGGCAGCAGTTCACCCTTACCAAATCTGGTTACTAGGGCAAGAGAGCCTCAGTGGACGTGGTGTTCTAGATTGGAGTTTAGAATGGAATGTGCCAGGAGAAAGCCCCTCACGTTTGTCTCACTACTTCTTGTTCGTGTTTTTAATTTATTTTTTTTATTTTTTATTACAGCAAGTTTGATTACAATGTTTGGCTTGTTGTAGGTGTGGAAGATGTGGTTCCTTTACACATATACAGATGACTGTTCTTCTTGGGATCCTTTTCCCATGTACGTTATGACAGAATGTTGAGTAGTCCTCTCTTGGTATTCTGTAGGTCTTTGGTGATTATATATGTCACCTGTGTTTGTATATGTCTGTTAACCCCGATATCGTAATGAAACCAATCCTCACACCTTTCCATTGGTGAACCATAAGTTTGTTTAATGAATCTGTGATTGCCCTTCTCCGTGGAAATATCTGCCCTGGTATCCATTTTTAGGTAACACCTATAAGTGATATGATATGATATGTGTCTTTCACTTTCTGACTTACTACAAGTCACGTGATTACTTCTAGACTCATCTACGGTGCTGCAAATGGCATTGTGTCCTTTTTTCCCTTGGCTTCTCTTCTGCCTTAGCGGGGTCCATTTTCAACAATGTGATTCCCTGAGGGTTGTGGATTAGCTGACCTGGGCAGCCTTACCCTGCCGGCCCGCCCTCCCCAGGTGTGCCTCGTTGAGGTCAATATAAACAGCGCTGCAGGCAGCAATAGCCCCTGAAGCTGTGCCTGACTCCATATTCTCTGCCCCGTCAGCAGTCTCGGGGCTGTGCTGGTGGGAGGGAGTGAGGGGCCACAGCTTTGTGGGTGGCCCGGTGTGAGTGGGGCTCTGCTGGCCTTTCTGCAGGAGTTGCCAGGCTGCCGCCTGTAAAGAAGAGGATGTGTCACCCATACCTTCCGCTGGAATTTCTCTCCGGACAGAGGTGAGGAAGGAAAAAAGCAGTGGGGGCCGGGACAGGAGGGGTATCTCAGGCAGGGCAATGGAAAGCTTCTGGAAGAGCGCCCGGGGACAAGACCACGCTGGCTGGCCTGCAGGCACCAAGTTGGCCTGCGTGCTGTCGCTGGTGTGGCTCCACGGTCCTTCCACTATGCTTTCAAGCCCTTGTACATATTCAGGTGTTTTACCTGGAAAGGGTGGGAACAGTTCAGCAGCAGCTGGCCTGGGGCTCAGCTCACGTTTACTCACAGATGCCTCGGCACGGTCCCCAAGCTTTGCAATGAGGTCGCTCCTTGCGTGGGGGGTGGGTTGATGGCTGTATGGGAGATGCTTCCCCACCTCTGACCAATTTCATAATTGTTTACGACTGGAGCAAGTGCCCTGATAGGGTTTTCCTCTGTATAACTCGTGGGTTCAGGTTTTTTTTTTCTTTTATGTTTCAAGTTAGATTTTATTCCTCTTTTATGTATTTATAGATATAAGCATGGAAATAATTCATTCCTATAAATACATCTGTGTGACGGGAAGAACTTTTTTCTGTTTTATTTTTAAATTTTATTTTTTAAAATTTTGAAATTTAATTTTATTTATTTTTTTATACAGCACATTATTATTAGTTATGTATTTTATGCATATACATGTACACAGGTCAATCCCAAACTCCCAACTCATCCCACCACCACCACCCCATGGCTTCCCACACTTGGTGTCCATACGTTTGTTCTCTACCTCTGTGTCTCTATTTCTTCCCTGCAAACCAGTTCATCTGTACCATTTTTAGGCTCCACATATATGCATTAATATACAATATTTGTTTTCCTCTTTCTGACTTACTTCATTCTGTATGACAGTCTCTCGATCCATCGATGTCTCTACAAATGACCCAGTTTCATTCCTTTTTATGGCCGAGTAATATTCCATTTCATATATGTACCACCTCTTTATCCATTCATCTGTCTGTGGGCAATTAGGTTGCGTCCATTACCTGGCTATTGTAAATAGTGCTGCAATGAACATTGTGGTGAATGTGCCTTTTTGATTTACGGTTTCCTCTGGGTATATGCTCAGAACTGCGATTGCTGGATCAGATGGTAATTCTATTTCTAGTTTTTTTAAGGAAACTCCATACTGTTCTCCATAGTGACTGTATCAATTTACATTCCCACCAATAGTGGAAGAGGGCTCCTTTTGTCCACACCCTCCCCAGAATTGGTTGTTTGTAGATTTTCTGATGATGCCGATTCTTACAGGTGTGAGGTGAAACCTCATTGTAGTTTTGATTTGTATTTCTCTAATAATTAGTGCTGTTGAGCAGCTTTTCATGTGCGTCTTAGCCATCTCTGTGTCTCCTTTGAAGAAACGTCTCTTTAGATCGTCTGCCCATTTTTTGGGGGGTTGTTTGTTTTTTTAATATTAACCTGCATGAGCTGTTTATATATATTGGAGATTAAACCTCTGTCCATTGATTCGTCTGCAACGATTTTCGCCCATTCTGAGGGATGCTTTTTTCCATTCCCGCTTTTTTTAACAAAAAAAGGAAAGAAAGGAAAAGAAGCAGAACACTAATGTGCGTAAAATATGCCTTTTGAAATGGTCGTTTTGAAATATGGATGTCTTTTGAATATTTTGGTCGATATGTGACCCCAGGATTTGTTTTCAGGGCAGGTGTCATTTACAGGCCTGCAATGATTTTGAATATCAACTGACCATTAGCGCTGGGATTAAAGCTGCTGTTGTGTGAAACGGCCACAAGGTGGCAGCAGTTCACCCTTACCAAATCTGGTTACTAGGGCAAGAGAGCCTCAGTGGAAGTGGTGTTCTAGATTGGAGTTTAGAATGGAATGTGCCAGCAGAAAGCCCCTCACGTTTGTCTCACTTCTTCTTGTTTGTGTTTTTAATTTAATTTTTATTTTTTATTACAGCAAGTTTGATTACAATGTTTGGCTTGTTGTAGGTGTGGAAGATGTGGTTCTTTTATACATATACACATGTCTGTTCTTCCTGGGATCCTTTTCCCATGTACGTTATGACAGAATGTTGAGTAGTCCTCTCTTGGTATTCTGTAGGTCTTTGGTGATGATATATGTCACCTGTGTTTGTATATGTCTGTTAACCCCGATATCGTAATGAAACCAATCCTCACACCTTTCCATTGGTGAACCATAAGTTTGTTTAATGAATCTGTGATTGCCCTTCTCCGTGGAAATATCTGCCCTGGTATCCATTTTTAGGTAACACCTATAAGTGATATGATATGATATGTGTCTTTCACTTTCTGACTTACTACAAGTCACGTGATTACTTCTAGACTCATCTACGGTGCTGCAAATGGCATTGTGTCCTTTTTTCCCTTGGCTTCTCTTCTGCCTTAGCGAGGTCCATTTTCAACAATGTGATTCCTTGAGGGTTGTGGATTAGCTGACCTGGGCAGCCTTACCCTGCCGGCCCGCCCTCCCCAGGTGTGCCTCGTTGAGGTCAATATAAACAGCGCTCCAGGCAGCAATAGCCCCTGAAGCTGTGCCTGACTCCATATTCTCTGCCCCGTCAGCAGTCTCGGGGCTGTGCTGGTGGGAGGGAGTGAGGGGCCACAGCATTGTGGGTGGCCCGGTGTGAGTGGGGTTCTGCTGGCCTTTCTGCAGGAGTTGCCAGGCTGCCGCCTGTAAAGAAGAGGTTGTGTCACCCATACCTTCCGCTGGAATTTCTCTCCGGACAGAGGTGAGGAAGGAAAAAAGCAGTGGGGGCCGGGACAGGAGAGGTATCTCAGGCAGTGCAGTGGAAACCTTCTGGAAGAGTGCCCGGGGCCAGGACCACCCTGGCTGTCCTGCAGGCACCAAGTTGCACTGCGTGCTGTCACTGGTGTGGCTCCACGGTCCTTCCCCTAGGCTTTCAAGCCCTTGTACATATTCAGGTGTTTTACCTGGAAAGGGTGGGAACAGTTCAGCAGCAGCTGGCCTCGGGCTCAGCTCACGTTTACTCACAGATGCCTCGGCACGGTCCCCCAGCTTTGCATTGAGGATGCTCCTTGCGTGGGGGTCAGTTGCTGGCTGTATGGGAGATGGTTCCCAACCTCTGACCAATTTCAGAATTGTTTACCGCCAGAGCAAGTGCCGTGATAGTGTTTTCCTCTGTGTAACTCGTGGGTTCACTTTTTTTTTCTTTTATGGTTCAAGTTAGATTTTATTCCTCTTTTATGTATTTATAGATATAAGCATGGAAATAATTCATTCCTATAAATACATCTGTGTGACGGGAAGAACTTTTTTCTGTTTTATTTTTAAATTTTATTTTTTAAAATTTTGAAATTTAATTTTATTTATTTTTTTTATACAGCACGTTATTATTAGTTATATATATTATGCATATACATGTATACAGGTCAATCCCAAACTCCCAACTCATCCCACCACCACCACCCCATGGCTTCCCACACTTGGTGTCCATACGTGTGTTCTCTACCTCTGTGTCTCTATTTCTTCCCTGCAAACCAGTTCATCTGTACCATTTTTAGGCTCCACATATATGCATTAATATACAATATTTGTTTTCCTCTTTCTGACTTACTTCATTCTGTATGACAGTCTCTCGATCCAACAATGTCTCTACAAATGACCCAGTTTCATTCCTTTTTATGGCCGAGTAATATTCCATTTTATATATGTACCACATCTTTATCCATTCATCTGTCTGTGGGCATTTAGGTTGCTTCCATTACCTGGCTATTGTAAATAGTGCTGCAACGAACATTGTGGTGAATGTGCCTTTTTGAAATACGGTTTTCTCTGGGTATATGCCCAGAAGTGGGATTGCTGGATCAGATGGTAATTCTATTTCTAGTTTTTTTAAGGAAACTCCATACTGTTCTCCATAGTGCCTGTATCAATTTACATTCCCACCAATAGTGGAAGAGGGCTCCTTTTGTCCACACCCTCCCCAGAATTGGTTGTTTGTAGATTTTCTGATGATGCTGATTCTTACAGGTGTGACGTGAAACCTCATTGTAGTTTTGATTTGCATTTCTCTAATAATTAGTGCTGTTGAGCAGCTTTTCATGTGCGTCTTGGCCATCTATGAGTCTCCTTTGAAGAAACGTCTCTTTAGATCTTCTGCCCATTTTTTGGGGTTGTTTGTTTTTTTAATATTAAGCTGCATTAGCTGTTTATATATATTGGAGATTAAACCTCTGTCCATTGATTCGTCTGCAACGATTTTCGCCCATTCTGAGGGATGCTTTTTTCCATTCCCGTTTTTTTTTAACAAAAAAGGAAAGAAAGGAAAAGAAGCAGAACACTAATGTGCCTAAAATATGCCTTTTGAAACGGTCGTTTTGACATATGGACGTCCTTTGAATTTTTTGGTCGATATGTGACCCCAGGATTTATTTTCAGGGCAGGTGTCATTTACAGGCCTGCAATGATTTTGAATATCAACTGACCATTAGCGCTGGGATTAAAGCTGCTGTTGTGTGAAACGGACACAAGGTGGCAGCAGTTCACCCTTACCAAATCTGGTTACTAGGGCAAGAGAGCCTAAGTGGAAGTGGTTTTCTAGATTGGAGTTTGAATGGAATGTGCCAGGAGAAAGCCCCTCACGTTTGTCTCACTACTTCTTTTTCGTGTTTTTAATTTAAGTTTTTATTTTTTATTACAGCAAGTTTGATTACAATGTTTGGCTTGTTGTAGGTGTGGAAGATGTGGTTCTTTTACACATATACACATGTCTGTTCTTCCTGGGATCCTTTTCCCATGTACGTTATGACAGAATATTGAGTAGTCCTCTCTTGGTATTCTGTAGGTCTTTGGTGATTATATATGTCACCTGTGTTTGTATATGTCTGTTAACCCCGATATCGTAATGAAACCAATCCTCACACCTTTCCATTGGTGAACCATAAGTTTGTTTACTGAATCTGTGATTGCCCTTCTCCGTGGAAATATCTGCCCTGGTATCCATTTTTAGGTAACACCTATAACTGATATGATATGATATGTGTCTTTCACTTTCTGACTTACTACAAGTCACGTGATTACTTCTAGACTCATCTACGGTGCTGCAAATGGCATTGTGTCCTTTTTTCCATTGGCTTCTCTTCTGCCTTAGCGGGGTCCATTTTCAACAATGTGATTCCCTGAGGGTTGTGGATTAGCTGACCTGGGCAGCCTTACCCTGCTGGCCGGCCCTCCACACGTGTGCCTCGTTGAGGTCAATATAAACAGCGCTGCAGGCAGCAATAGCCCCTGAAGCTGTGCCTGACTCCATATTCTCTGCCCCGTCAGCAGTCTCGGGGCTGTGCTGGTGGGAGGGAGTGAGGGGCCACAGCTTTGTGGGTGGCCCGGTGTGAGTGGGTTTCTGCTGGCCTTTCTGCAGGAGTTGCCAGGCTGCCGCCTGTAAAGAAGAGGTGGTGTCACCCATACCTTCCGCTGGAATTTCTCTCCGGACAGAGGTGAGGAAGGAAAAAAGCAGTGGGGGCCGGGACAGGAGGGGTATCTCAGGCAGGGCAATGGAAAGGTTCTGGAAGAGCGCCCGGGGCCAAGACCACGCTGGCTGGCCTGCAGGCACCAAGTTGGCCTGCGTGCTGTCGCTGGTGTGGCTCCACGGTCCTTCCTCTAGGCTTTCAAGCCCTTGTACATATTCAGGTGTTTTACCTGGAAAGGGTGGGAACAGTTCAGCAGCAGCTGGCCTGGGGCTCAGCTCACGTTTACTCACAGATGCCTCGGCACGGTCCCCCAGCTTTGCAATGAGGACGCTCCTTGCGTGGGGGGTGGGTTGATGGCTGTATGGGAGATGCTTCCCCACCTCTGACCAATTTCAGAATTGTTTACCACTGGAGCAAGTGCCCTGATAGGGTTTTCCTCTGTATAACTCGTGGGTTCACGTTTTTTTTTCTTTTATGGTTCAAGTTAGATTTTATTCCTCTTTTATGTATTTATAGATATAAGCATGGAAATAATTCATTCCTATAAATACATCTGTGTGACGGGAAGAACTTTTTTCTGTTTTATTTTTAAATATTATTTTTTAAAATTTTGAAATTTAATTTTTTTTTTATACACCACGTTATTATTAGTTATGTATTTTATGCATATACATGTATACAGGTCAATCCCAAACTCCCAACTCATCCCACCACCACCACCCCATGGCTTCCTACACTTGGTGTCCATACGTTTGTTCTCTACCTCTGTGTCTCTATTTCTTCCCAGCAAACCAGTTCATCTGTACTATTTTTAGGCTCCACATATATGCATTAATATACAATATTTGTTTTCCTCTTTCTGACTTACTTCATTCTGTATGACAGTCTCTCGATCCATCGATGTCTCTACAAATGACCCAGTTTCATTCCTTTTTATGGCCGAGTCATATTCCATTTTATATATGTACCACATCTTTATCCATTCATCTGTCTGTGGGCATTTAGGTTGCTTCCATTACCTGGCTATTGTAAATAGTGCTGCAACGAACATTGTGGTGAATGTGCCTTTTTGAAATACGGTTTTCTCTGGATATATGCCCAGAAGTGGGATTGCTGGATCAGATTGTAATTCTATTTCAAGTTTTTTAAGAAAACTCCATACTGTTCTCCATAGTGACTGTATCAATTTACTTTCCCAGCAATAGTGGAAGAGGGCTCGTTTTGTCCACACCCTCCCCAGAATTGGTTGTTTGTAGATTTTCTGATGATGCCGATTCTAACAGGTGTGAGGTGAAACCTCGTTGTAGTTTTGATTTGCATTTCTCTAATAATTAGTGCTGTTGAGCAGCTTTTCATGTGCGTCTTGGCCATCTCTGTGTCTCCTTTGAAGAAACGTCTCTTTAGATCTTCTGCCCATTTTTTTGGGGTTGTTTGTTTTTTTAATATTAAGCTGCATGAGCTGTTTATATATATTGGAGATTAAACCTCTGTCCATTGATTCGTCTGCAACGATTTTCGCCCATTCTGAGGGATGCCTTTTTCCATTCCCGTGTTTTTTAACAAAAAAGGAAAGAAAGGAAAAGAAGCAGAACACTAATGTGCGTAAAATATGCCTTTTGAAACGGTCGTTTTGAAATATGGACGTCCTTTGAATTTTTTGGTCGATATGTGACCCCAGGATTTGTTTTCAGGGCAGGTGTCATTTACAGGCCTGCAATGATTTTGAATATCAACTGACCATTAGCGTTGGGATTAAAGCTGCTGTTGTGTGAAACGGCCACAAGGTGGCAGCAGTTCACCCTTACCAAATCTGGTTACTAGGGCAAGAGAGCCTCAGTGGACGTGGTGTTCTAGATTGGAGTTTAGAATGGAATGTGCCAGGAGAAAGCCCCTCACGTTTGTCTCACTACTTCTTGTTCGTGTTTTTAATTTATTTTTTTTATTTTTTATTACAGCAAGTTTGATTACAATGTTTGGCTTGTTGTAGGTGTGGAAGATGTGGTTCCTTTACACATATACAGATGACTGTTCTTCTTGGGATCCTTTTCCCATGTACGTTATGACAGAATGTTGAGTAGTCCTCTCTTGGTATTCTGTAGGTCTTTGGTGATTATATATGTCACCTGTGTTTGTATATGTCTGTTAACCCCGATATCGTAATGAAACCAATCCTCACACCTTTCCATTGGTGAACCATAAGTTTGTTTAATGAATCTGTGATTGCCCTTCTCCGTGGAAATATCTGCCCTGGTATCCATTTTTAGGTAACACCTATAAGTGATATGATATGATATGTGTCTTTCACTTTCTGACTTACTACAAGTCACGTGATTACTTCTAGACTCATCTACGGTGCTGCAAATGGCATTGTGTCCTTTTTTCCCTTGGCTTCTCTTCTGCCTTAGCGGGGTCCATTTTCAACAATGTGATTCCCTGAGGGTTGTGGATTAGCTGACCTGGGCAGCCTTACCCTGCCGGCCCGCCCTCCCCAGGTGTGCCTCGTTGAGGTCAATATAAACAGCGCTGCAGGCAGCAATAGCCCCTGAAGCTGTGCCTGACTCCATATTCTCTGCCCCGTCAGCAGTCTCGGGGCTGTGCTGGTGGGAGGGAGTGAGGGGCCACAGCTTTGTGGGTGGCCCGGTGTGAGTGGGGCTCTGCTGGCCTTTCTGCAGGAGTTGCCAGGCTGCCGCCTGTAAAGAAGAGGATGTGTCACCCATACCTTCCGCTGGAATTTCTCTCCGGACAGAGGTGAGGAAGGAAAAAAGCAGTGGGGGCCGGGACAGGAGGGGTATCTCAGGCAGGGCAATGGAAAGCTTCTGGAAGAGCGCCCGGGGACAAGACCACGCTGGCTGGCCTGCAGGCACCAAGTTGGCCTGCGTGCTGTCGCTGGTGTGGCTCCACGGTCCTTCCACTATGCTTTCAAGCCCTTGTACATATTCAGGTGTTTTACCTGGAAAGGGTGGGAACAGTTCAGCAGCAGCTGGCCTGGGGCTCAGCTCACGTTTACTCACAGATGCCTCGGCACGGTCCCCAAGCTTTGCAATGAGGTCGCTCCTTGCGTGGGGGGTGGGTTGATGGCTGTATGGGAGATGCTTCCCCACCTCTGACCAATTTCATAATTGTTTACGACTGGAGCAAGTGCCCTGATAGGGTTTTCCTCTGTATAACTCGTGGGTTCAGGTTTTTTTTTTTCTTTTATGTTTCAAGTTAGATTTTATTCCTCTTTTATGTATTTATAGATATAAGCATGGAAATAATTCATTCCTATAAATACATCTGTGTGACGGGAAGAACTTTTTTCTGTTTTATTTTTAAATTTTATTTTTTTTAATTTTGAAATTAAATTTTATTTATTTTTTTATACAGCACATTATTATTAGTTATGTATTTTATGCATATACATGTACACAGGTCAATCCCAAACTCCCAACTCATCCCACCACCACCACCCCATGGCTTCCCACACTTGGTGTCCATACGTTTGTTCTCTACCTCTGTGTCTCTATTTCTTCCCTGCAAACCAGTTCATCTGTACCATTTTTAGGCTCCACATATATGCATTAATATACAATATTTGTTTTCCTCTTTCTGACTTACTTCATTCTGTATGACAGTCTCTCGATCCATCGATGTCTCTACAAATGACCCAGTTTCATTCCTTTTTATGGCCGAGTAATATTCCATTTCATATATGTACCACCTCTTTATCCATTCATCTGTCTGTGGGCAATTAGGTTGCGTCCATTACCTGGCTATTGTAAATAGTGCTGCAATGAACATTGTGGTGAATGTGCCTTTTTGATTTACGGTTTCCTCTGGGTATATGCCCAGAAGTGCGATTGCTGGATCAGATGGTAATTCTATTTCTAGTTTTTTTAAGGAAACTCCATACTGTTCTCCATAGTGACTGTATCAATTTACATTCCCACCAATAGTGGAGGAGGGCTCCTTTTGTCCACACCCTCCCCAGAATTGGTTGTTTGTAGATTTTCTGATGATGCCGATTCTTACAGGTGTGAGGTGAAACCTCATTGTAGTTTTGATTTGTATTTCTCTAATAATTAGTGCTGTTGAGCAGCTTTTCATGTGCGTCTTAGCCATCTCTGTGTCTCCTTTGAAGAAACGTCTCTTTAGATCGTCTGCCCATTTTTTGGGGGGTTGTTTGTTTTTTTAATATTAACCTGCATGAGCTGTTTATATATATTGGAGATTAAACCTCTGTCCATTGATTCGTCTGCAACGATTTTCGCCCATTCTGAGGGATGCTTTTTTCCATTCCCGCTTTTTTTAACAAAAAAAGGAAAGAAAGGAAAAGAAGCAGAACACTAATGTGCGTAAAATATGCCTTTTGAAATGGTCGTTTTGAAATATGGACGTCCTTTGAATATTTTGGTCGATATGTGACCCCAGGATTTGTTTTCAGGGCAGGTGTCATTTACAGGCCTGCAATGATTTTGAATATCAACTGACCATTAGCGCTGGGATTAAAGCTGCTGTTGTGTGAAACGGCCACAAGGTGGCAGCAGTTCACCCTTACCAAATCTGGTTACTAGGGCAAGAGAGCCTCAGTGGAAGTGGTGTTCTAGATTGGAGTTTAGAATGGAATGTGCCAGCAGAAAGCCCCTCACGTTTGTCTCACTACTTCTTGTTTGTGTTTTTAATTTAATTTTTATTTTTTATTACAGCAAGTTTGATTACAATGTTTGGCTTGTTGTAGGTGTGGAAGATGTGGTTCTTTTATACATATACACATGTCTGTTCTTCCTGGGATCCTTTTCCCATGTACGTTATGACAGAATGTTGAGTAGTCCTCTCTTGGTATTCTGTAGGTCTTTGGTGATGATATATGTCACCTGTGTTTGTATATGTCTGTTAACCCCGATATCGTAATGAAACCAATCCTCACACCTTTCCATTGGTGAACCATAAGTTTGTTTAATGAATCTGTGATTGCCCTTCTCCGTGGAAATATCTGCCCTGGTATCCATTTTTAGGTAACACCTATAAGTGATATGATATGATATGTGTCTTTCACTTTCTGACTTACTACAAGTCACGTGATTACTTCTAGACTCATCTACGGTGCTGCAAATGGCATTGTGTCCTTTTTTCCCTTGGCTTCTCTTCTGCCTTAGCGAGGTCCATTTTCAACAATGTGATTCCTTGAGGGTTGTGGATTAGCTGACCTGGGCAGCCTTACCCTGCCGGCCCGCCCTCCCCAGGTGTGCCTCGTTGAGGTCAATATAAACAGCGCTCCAGGCAGCAATAGCCCCTGAAGCTGTGCCTGACTCCATATTCTCTGCCCCGTCAGCAGTCTCGGGGCTGTGCTGGTGGGAGGGAGTGAGGGGCCACAGCATTGTGGGTGGCCCGGTGTGAGTGGGGTTCTGCTGGCCTTTCTGCAGGAGTTGCCAGGCTGCCGCCTGTAAAGAAGAGGTTGTGTCACCCATACCTTCCGCTGGAATTTCTCTCCGGACAGAGGTGAGGAAGGAAAAAAGCAGTGGGGGCCGGGACAGGAGGGGTATCTCAGGCAGTGCAGTGGAAACCTTCTGGAAGAGTGCCCGGGGCCAGGACCACCCTGGCTGGCCTGCAGGCACCAAGTTGCACTGCGTGCTGTCACTGGTGTGGCTCCACGGTCCTTCCCCTAGGCTTTCAAGCCCTTGTACATATTCAGGTGTTTTACCTGGAAAGGGTGGGAACAGTTCAGCAGCAGCTGGCCTCGGGCTCAGCTCACGTTTACTCACAGATGCCTCGGCACGGTCCCCCAGCTTTGCATTGAGGATGCTCCTTGCGTGGGGGTCAGTTGCTGGCTGTATGGGAGATGGTTCCCAACCTCTGACCAATTTCAGAATTGTTTACCGCCAGAGCAAGTGCCGTGATAGGGTTTTCCTCTGTGTAACTCGTGGGTTCACTTTTTTTTTCTTTTATGGTTCAAGTTAGATTTTATTCCTCTTTTATGTATTTATAGATATAAGCATGGAAATAATTCATTCCTATAAATACATCTGTGTGACGGGAAGAACTTTTTTCTGTTTTATTTTTAAATTTTATTTTTTAAAATTTTGAAATTTAATTTTATTTATTTTTTTTATACAGCACGTTATTATTAGTTATATATATTATGCATATACATGTATACAGGTCAATCCCAAACTCCCAACTCATCCCACCACCACCACCCCATGGCTTCCCACACTTGGTGTCCATACGTGTGTTCTCTACCTCTGTGTCTCTATTTCTTCCCTGCAAACCAGTTCATCTGTACCATTTTTAGGCTCCACATATATGCATTAATATACAATATTTGTTTTCCTCTTTCTGACTTACTTCATTCTGTATGACAGTCTCTCGATCCAACAATGTCTCTACAAATGACCCAGTTTCATTCCTTTTTATGGCCGAGTAATATTCCATTTTATATATGTACCACATCTTTATCCATTCATCTGTCTGTGGGCATTTAGGTTGCTTCCATTACCTGGCTATTGTAAATAGTGCTGCAACGAACATTGTGGTGAATGTGCCTTTTTGAAATACGGTTTTCTCTGGGTATATGCCCAGAAGTGGGATTGCTGGATCAGATGGTAATTCTATTTCTAGTTTTTTTAAGGAAACTCCATACTGTTCTCCATAGGGACTGTATCAATTTACATTCCCACCAATAGTGGAAGAGGGCTCCTTTTGTCCACACCCTCCCCAGAATTGGTTGTTTGTAGATTTTCTGATGATGCTGATTCTTACAGGTGTGACGTGAAACCTCATTGTAGTTTTGATTTGCATTTCTCTAATAATTAGTGCTGTTGAGCAGCTTTTCATGTGCGTCTTGGCCATCTCTGTGTCTCCTTTGAAGAAACGTCTCTTTAGATCTTCTGCCCATTTTTTGGGGTTGTTTGTTTTTTTAATATTAAGCTGCATTAGCTGTTTATATATATTGGAGATTAAACCTCTGTCCATTGATTCGTCTGCAACGATTTTCGCCCATTCTGAGGGATGCTTTTTTCCATTCCCGTTTTTTTTTAACAAAAAAGGAAAGAAAGGAAAAGAAGCAGAACACTAATGTGCCTAAAATATGCCTTTTGAAACGGTCGTTTTGACATATGGACGTCCTTTGAATTTTTTGGTCGATATGTGACCCCAGGATTTATTTTCAGGGCAGGTGTCATTTACAGGCCTGCAATGATTTTGAATATCAACTGACCATTAGCGTTGGGATTAAAGCTGCTGTTGTGTGAAACGGACACAAGGTGGCAGCAGTTCACCCTTACCAAATCTGGTTACTAGGGCAAGAGAGCCTAAGTGGAAGTGGTTTTCTAGATTGGAGTTTAGAATGGAATGTGCCAGGAGAAAGCCCCTCACGTTTGTCTCACTACTTCTTTTTCGTGTTTTTAATTTAAGTTTTTATTTTTTATTACAGCAAGTTTGATTACAATGTTTGGCTTGTTGTAGGTGTGGAAGATGTGGTTCTTTTACACATATACACATGTCTGTTCTTCCTGGGATCCTTTTCCCATGTACGTTATGACAGAATGTTGAGTAGTCCTCTCTTGGTATTCTGTAGGTCTTTGGTGATTATATATGTCACCTGTGTTTGTATATGTCTGTTAACCCCGATATCGTAATGAAACCAATCCTCACACCTTTCCATTGGTGAACCATAAGTTTGTTTACTGAATCTGTGATTGCCCTTCTCCGTGGAAATATCTGCCCTGGTATCCATTTTTAAGGTAACACCTATAACTGATATGATATGATATGTGTCTTTCACTTTCTGACTTACTACAAGTCACGTGATTACTTCTAGACTCATCAACGGTGCTGCAAATGGCATTGTGTCCTTTTTTCCATTGGCTTCTCTTCTGCCTTAGCGGGGTCCATTTTCAACAATGTGATTCCCTGAGGGTTGTGGATTAGCTGACCTGGGCAGCCTTACCCTGCTGGCCGGCCCTCCACACGTGTGCCTCGTTGAGGTCAATATAAACAGCGCTGCAGGCAGCAATAGCCCCTGAAGCTGTGCCTGACTCCATATTCTCTGCCCCGTCAGCAGTCTCGGGGCTGTGCTGGTGGGCGGGAGTGAGGGGCCACAGCTTTGTGGGTGGCCCGGTGTGAGTGGGGTTCTGCTGGCCTTTCTGCAGGAGTTGCCAGGCTGCCGCCTGTAAAGAAGAGGTGGTGTCACCCATACCTTCCGCTGGAATTTCTCTCCGGACAGAGGTGAGGAAGGAAAAAAGCAGTGGGGGCCGGGACAGGAGGGGTATCTCAGGCAGGGCAATGGAAAGGTTCTGGAAGAGCGCCCGGGGCCAAGACCACGCTGGCTGGCCTGCAGGCACCAAGTTGGCCTGCGTGCTGTCGCTGGTGTGGCTCCACAGTCCTTCCTGTAGGGTTTCAAGCCCTTGTACATATTCAGGTGTTTTACCTGGAAAGGGTGGGGACAGTTCAGCAGCAGCTGGCCTGGGGCTCAGCTCACGTTTACTCACAGATGCCTCGGCACGGTCCCCCAGCTTTGCAATGAGGACGCTCCTTACGTGGGGGGTGGGTTGCTGGCTGTATGGGAGAGGGTTCCCCACCTCTGACCAATTTCAGAATTGTTTACCGCTGGAGCAAGTGCCGTGATAGGGTTTTCCTCTGTATAACTAGTGGGTTCACTTTTTTCTTCTTTTATCGTTCAAGTTAGATTTTATTCCTCTTTTATGTATTTATAGATATAAGCATGGAAATAATTCATTCCTATAAATACATCTGTGTGACGGGAAGAACTTTTTTCTGTTTTATTTTTAAATTTTATTTTTTAAAATTTTGAAATTAAATTTTATTTATTTTTTTTATACAGCACATTATTATTAGTTATGTATTTTATGCACATACATGTATACAGGTCAATCCCAAACTCCCAACTCATCCCACCACCACCACCCCATGGCTTCCCACACTTGGTGTCCATACGTTTGTTCTCTACCTCTATGTCTCTATTACTTCCCTGCAAACCAGTTCATCTGTACCATTTTTAGGCTCCACATATATGCATTAATATACAATATTTGTTTTCCTCTTTCTGACTTACTTCATTCTGTATGACAGTCTCTCGATCCATCGATGTCTCTACAAATGACCCAGTTTCATTCCTTTTTATGGCCGAGTCATATTCCATTTTATATATGTACCACATCTTTATCCATTCATCTGTCTGTGGGCATTTAGGTTGCTTCCATTACCTGGCTATTGTAAATAGTGCTGCAACGAACATTGTGGTGAATGTGCCTTTTTGAAATACGGTTTTCTCTGGGTATATGCCCAGAAGTGCGATTGCTGGATCAGATGGTAATTCTATTTCTAATTTTTTTAAGGAAACTCCATACTGTTCTCCATAGTGACTGTATCAATTTACATTCCCACCAATAGTGGAAGAGGGCTCCTTTTGTCCACACCCTCCCCAGAATTGGTTGTTTGTAGATTTTCTGATGATGCCGATTCTAACAGGTGTGAGGTGAAACCTCATTGTAGTTTTGATTTGCATTTCTCTAATAATTAGTGCTGTTGAGCAGCTTTTCATGTGCCTCTTGGCCATCTCTGTGTCTCCTTTGAAGAAACGTCTCTTTAGATCTTCTGCCCATTTTTTGGGGGTTGTTTGTTTTTTTAATATTAAGCTGCATGAGCTGTTTATATATATTGGAGATTAAACCTCTGTCCATTGATTCGTCTGCAACGATTTTCGCCCATTCTGAGGGATGCCTTTTTCCATTCCCGTGTTTTTTAACAAAAAAGGAAAGAAAGGAAAAGAAGCAGAACACTAATGTGCGTAAAATATGCCTTTTGAAACGGTCGTTTTGAAATATGGACGTCCTTTGAATTTTTTGGTCGATATGTGACCCCAGGATTTGTTTTCAGGGCAGGTGTCATTTACAGGCCTGCAATGATTTTGAATATCAACTGACCATTAGCGCTGGGATTAAAGCTGCTGTTGTGTGAAACGGCCACAAGGTGGCAGCAGTTCACCCTTACCAAATGTGGTTACTAGGGCAAGAGAGCCTCAGTGGAAGTGGTGTTCTAGTTTGGAGTTTAGAATGGAATGTGCCAGGAGAAAGCCCCTCACGTTTGTCTCACTACTTCTTGTTCGTGTTTTTAATTTAAGTTTTTATTTTTTATTACAGCAAGTTTGATTACAATGTTTGGCTTGTTGTAGGTGTGGAAGATGTGGTTCTTTTACACATATACAGATGACTGTTCTTCCTGGGATCCTTTTCCCATGTAGGTTATGACAGAATGTTGAGTAGTCCTCTCTTGGTATTCTGTAGGTCTTTGGTGATTATATATGTCACCTGTGTTTGTATATGTCTGTTAACCCCGATATCGTAATGAAACCAATCCTCACACCTTTCCATTGGTGAACCATAAGTTTGTTTAATGAATCTGTGATTGCCCTTCTCCGTGGAAATATCTGCCCTGGTATCCATTTTTAGGTAACACCTATAAGTGATATGATATGATATGTGTCTTTCACTTTCTGACTTACTACAAGTCACGTGATTACTTCGAGACTCTTCTACGGTGCTGCAAATGGCATTGTGTCCTTTTTTCCCTTGGCTTCTCTTCTGCCTTAGCGGGGTCCATTTTCAACAATGTGATTCCCTGAGGGTTGTGGATTAGCTGACCTGGGCAGCCTTACCCTGCCGGCCCGCCCTCCCCAAGTGTGCCTCGTTGAGGTCTATATAAACAGAGCTCCAGGCAGCAATAGCCCCTGAAGCTGTGCCTGACTCCATATTCTCTGCCCCGTCAGCAGTCTCGGGGCTGTGCTGGTGAGAGGGAGTGAGGGGCCACAGCTTTGTGGGTGGCCCGGTGTGAGTGGGGTTCTGCTGGCCTTTCTGCAGGAGTTGCCAGGCTGCCGCCTGTTAAGAAGAGTATGTGTCACCCATACCTTCCGCTGGAATTTCTCTCCGGACAGAGGTGATGAAGGAAAAAAGCAGTGGGGGCCGGGACAAGAGGGTTATCTCAGGCAGGGCAATGGAAAGCTTCTGGAAGAGCGCCAGGGTCCAGGACCACACTGGCTGTCCTGCAGGCACCAAGTTGGCCTGCGTGCTGTCGCTGGTGTGGCTCCACCGTCCTTCCTCTAGGCTTTCAAGCCCTTGTACATATTCAGGTGTTTTACCTGGAAAGGGTGGGGACATCTCAGCAGCAGCTGGCCTGGGGCTCAGCTCACGTTTACTCACAGATGCCTCGGCACGGTCCCCCAGCTTTGCAATGAGGACGCTCCTTGCATGGCGGGGGGGTTGCTGGCTGTATGGGAGATGGTTCCCCACTTCTGACCAATTTCAGAATTGTTTACCGCTGGAGCAAGTGCCATGATAGGGTTTTCCTCTGTATAACTCGTGGGTTCACTTTTTTTTTCTTTTATCGTTCAAGTTAGATTTTATTCCTCTTTTATGTATTTATAGATATAATCATGGAAATAATTCATTCCTATAAACACATCTGTGTGAAGGGAAGAAATTTTTTCTGTTTTATTTTTAAATTTTATTTTTTAAAATTTTGAAATTTAAATTTATTTATATTTTTAAAGAGCACGTTATTATTAGTTATGTATTTTATGCATATACATGTATATAGGTCAATCCCAATCTCCCATCTCATCCCACCAACACCACCCCATGGCTTCCCACACTTGGTGTCCATACGTTTGTTCTCTACCTCTGTGTCTCTATTTCTTCCCTGCAAACCAGTTCATCTGTACCATTTTTTAGGCTCCACTTATATGCATTAATATACAATATTTGTTTTCCTCTTTCTGACTTACTTCATTCTGTATAACAGTCTCTCCATCCATCGATGTCTCTACAAATGACTCAGTTTCATTCCTTTTTATGGCCGAGTAATATTCCATTTTATATATGTACCACATCTTTATCCATTCATCTGTCTGTGGGCATATTGGTTGCTTCCATTAGTTGGCTAATGTAAATAGTGTTGCAACGAACATTGTGGTGAATGTGCCTTTTTGATTTACCGTTTTTCTGGGTATATGCCCAGAAGTAGGATTGCTGGATCAGATGGTAATTCTATTTCTAGTTTTTTTAAGGAAACTCCATACTGTTCTCCATAGTGACTGTATCAATTTACATTCCCAGCAATAGTGGAAGAGGGCTCCTTTTGTCCACACCCTCCCCGAATTGGTTGTTTGTAGATTTTCTGATGATGCCGATTCTAACAGGTGTGAGGTGATACCTCATTGTAGTTTTGATTTGCATTTCTCTAATAATTATTGCTGTTGAGCAGCTTTTCATGTGCGTCTTGGCCATCTCTGTGTCTCCTTTGAAGAAACGTCTCTAGATCTTCTGCCCATTTTCTTGGGGGTTGTTTGTTTTTTTTAATGTTAAGCTGCATGAGCTGTTTATATATATTGGAGATTAAACCTCTGTCCATTGATTCGTCTGCAACGATTTTCGCCCATTCTGAGGGATGCCTTTTTCCATTCCCGTGTTTTTTAACAAAAAAGGAAAGAAAGGAAAAGAAGCAGAACACTAATGTGCGTAAAATATGCCTTTTGAAACGGTCGTTTTGAAATATGGACGTGCTTTGAATTTTTTGGTCGATATGTGACCCCAGGATTTGTTTTCAGGGCAGGTGTCATTTACAGGCCTGCAATGATTTTGAATATCAACTGACCATTAGCACTGGGATTAAAGCTGCTGTTGTGTGAAACGGCCACAATGTGGCAGCAGTTCTCCCTTACCAAATCTGGTTACTAGGGCAAGAGAGCCTCAGTGGAAGTGGTGTTCTAGATTGGAGTTTAGAATGGAATGTGGCAGGAGAAAGCCCCTCAATTTTGTCTCACTACTTCTTTTTCGTGTTTTTAATTTAATTTTTTATTTTTTATTACAGCAAGTTTGATTACAATGTTTGGCTTGTTGTAGGTGTGGAAGATGTGGTTCTTTTACTCATATACAGATGTCTGTTCTTCCTGGGATCCTTTTCCCATGTATGTTATGACAGAATATTGAGTAGTCCTCTCTTGGTATTCTGTAGGTCTTTGGTGATTATATATGTCACCTGTGTTTGTATATGTGTGTTAACCCCGATATCGTAATGAAACCAATCCTCACACCTTTCCATTGGTGAACCATAAGTCTGTTTAATGAATCTGTGATTGCCCATCTCCGTGGAAATATCTGCCCTGGTATCCATTTTTAGGTAACACCTATAAGTGATATGATATGATATGTGTCTTCCACTTTCTGACTTACTACAAGTCACGTGATTACTTCTAGACTCATCTACGGTGCTGCAAATGGCATTGTGTCCTTTTTTCCCTTGGCTTCTCTTCTGCCTTAGCGGGGTCCATATTCAACAATGTGATTCCCTGAGGGTTGTGGATTAGCTGACCTGGGCAGCCTTACCCTGCCGGCCCGCCCTCCCCAGGGGTGCCTCGTTGAGGTCAATATAAACAGAGCTCCAGGCAGCAATAGCCCCTGAAGCTGTGCCTGACTCCATATTCTCTGCCCCGTCAGCAGTCTCGGGGCTGTGCTGGTGGGAGGGAGTGAGGGGCCACAGCTTTGTGGGTGGCCCGGTGTGAGTGGGGTTCTGCTGGCCTTTCTGCAGGAGTTGCCAGGCTGCCGCCTGTAAAGAAGAGGATGTGTCACACATACCTTCCACTGGAATTTCTCTCCGGACAGAGGTGAGGAAGGAAAAAAGCAGTGGGGGCCGGGACAGGAGGGGTATCTCAGGCAGGGCAATGGAAAGCTTCTGGAAGAGCGCCCGGGGACAAGACCACCCTGGCTGGCCTGCAGGCACCAAGTTGGCCTGCGTGCTGTCGCTGGTGTGGCTCCACGGTCCTTCCACTAGGCTTTCAAGCCCTTGTACATATTCAGGTGTTTTACCTGGAAAGGGTGGGAACAGTTCAGCAGCAGCTGGCCTGGGGCTCAGCTCACGTTTACTCACAGATGCCTCGGCACGGTCCCCAAGCTTTGCAATGAGGTCGCTCCTTGCGTGGGGGGTGGGTTGATGGCTGTATGGGAGATGCTTCCCCACCTCTGACCAATTTCATAATTGTTTACGACTGGAGCAAGTGCCCTGATAGGGTTTTCCTCTGTATAACTCGTGGGTTCAGGTTTTTATTTTCTTTTATGGTTCAAGTTAGATTTTATTCCTCTTTTATGTATTTATAGATATAAGCATGGAAATAATTCATTCCTATAAATACATCTGTGTGACGGGAAGAACTTTTTTCTGTTTTATTTTTAAATTTTATTTTTTTAAATTTTGAAATTTAATTTTATTTATTTTTTTATACAGCACATTATTATTAGTTATGTATTTTATGCATATACATGTACACAGGTCAATCCCAAACTCCCAACTCATCCCACCACAACCACCCCATGGCTTCCCACACTTGGTGTCCATACGTTTGTTCTCTACCTCTGTGTCTCTATTTCTTCCCTGCAAACCAGTTCATCTGTAGCATTTTTAGGCTCCACATATATGCATTAATATACAATATTTGTTTTCCTCTTTCTGACTTACTTCATTCTGTATGACAGTCTCTCGATCCATCGATGTCTCTACAAATGACCCAGTTTCATTCCTTTTTATGGCCGAGTAATATTCCATTTTATATATGTACCACATCTTTATCCATTCATCTGTCTGTGGGCATTTAGGTTGCGTCCATTACCTGGCTATTGTAAATAGTGCTGCAATGAACATTGTGGTGAATGTGCCTTTTTGTTTTACGGTTTCCTCTGTGTATATGCCCAGAAGTGCGATTGCTGGATCAGATGGTAATTCTATTTCTAGTTTTTTTAAGGAAACTCCATACTGTTCTCCATAGTGACTGTATCAATTTACATTCCCACCAATAGTGGAAGAGGGCTCCTTTTGTCCACACACTCCCCAGAATTGGTTGTTTGTAGATTTTCTGATGATGCCGATTCTTACAGGTGTGAGGTGATACCTCATTGTAGTTTTGATTTGTATTTCTCTAATAATTAGTGCTGTTGAGCAGCTTTTCATGTGCGTCTTAGCCATCTCTGTGTCTCCTTTGAAGAAACGTCTCTTTAGATCGTCTGCCCATTTTTTGGGGGGTTGTTTGTTTTTTTAATATTAACCTGCATGAGCTGTTTATATATATTGGAGATTAAACCTCTGTCCATTGATTCATCTGCAACGATTTTCGCCCATTCTGAGGGATGCTTTTTTCCATTCCCCCTTTTTTTAACAAAAAAAGGAAAGAAAGGAAAAGAAGCAGAACACTAATGTGCGTAAAATATGCCTTTTGAAATGGTCGTTTTGAAATATGGACGTCCTTTGAATTTTTTGGTCGATATGTGACCCCAGGATTTGTTTTCAGGGCAGGTGTCATTTACAGGCCTGCAATGATTTTGAATATCAACTGATCATTAGCGCTGGGATTAAAGCTGCTGTTGTGTGAAACGGCCACAAGGTGGCAGCAGTTCACCCTTACCAAATCTGGTTACTAGGGCAAGAGAGCCTCAGTGGAAGTGGTGTTCTAGATTGGAGTTTAGAATGGAATGTGCCAGGAGAAAGCCCCTCACGTTTGTCTCACTACTTCTTGTTCGTGTTTTTAATTTAATTTTTTATTTTTTATTACAGCAAGTTTGATTACAATGTTTGGCTTGTTGTAGGTGTGGAAGATGTGGTTCTTTTACACATATACACATGTCTGTTCTTCCTGGGATCCTTCTCCCATGTACGTTATGACAGAATGTTGAGTAGTCCTCTCTTGGTATTCTGTAGGTCTTTGGTGATTATATATGGCACCTGTGTTTGTATATATCTGTTAACCCCGATATCGTAATGAAACCAATCCTCACACCTTTCCATTGGTGAACCATAAGTTTGTTTAATGAATCTGTGATTGCCCTTCTCCGTGGAAATATCTGCCCTGGTATCCATTTTTAGGTAACACCTATAAGTGATATGATATGATATGTGTCTTTCACTTTCTGACTTACTACAAGTCACGTGATTACTTCTAGACTCATCTACGGTGCTGCAAATGGCATTGTGTCCTTTTTTCCCTTGGCTTCTCTTCTGCCTTAGCGGGGTCCATTTTCAACAATGTGATTCCCTGAGGGTTGTGGATTAGCTGACCTGGGCAGACTTACCCTGCCGGCCCGCCCTCCCCAAGTGTGCCTCGTTGAGGTCAATATAAACAGAGCTCCAGGCAGCAATAGCCCCTGAAGCTGTGCCTGACTCCATATTCTCTGCCCCGTCAGCAGTCTTGGGGCTGTGCTGGTGGGAGGGAGTGAGGGGCCACAGCTTTGTGGGTGGCCCGGTGTGAGTGGGGCTCTGCTGGCCTTTCTGCAGGAGTTGCCAGGCTGCCGCCTGTAAAGAAGAGGATGTGTCACCCATACCTTCCGCTGGAATTTCTCTCCGGACAGAGTTGAGGAAGGAAAAAAGCAGTGGGGGCCGGGACAGGAGGGGTATCTCAGGCAGGGCAATGGAAAGCTTCCGGAAGAGCGTCCAGGACCAGGACCACCCTGGCTGGCCTGCAGGCAACAAGTTGGCCTGCGTGCTGTCGCTGGTGTGGCTCGACGGCCCTTCCTCTAGCCTTTCAAGCCCTTGTACATATTCAGGTGTTTTACCTGGGAATGGTGGGAACAGTTCAGCAGCAGCTGGCCTGGGGCTCAGCTCATGTTTACTCACAGATGCCTTGGCACGATCCCCCAGCTTTGCAATGAGGACACTCCTTGCGTGGGGGGTGGGTTGCTGGCTGTATGGGAGATGGTTCCCCACCTCTGACCAATTTCAGAATTGTTTACCGCTGGAGCAAGTGCCCAGATAGGGTTTTCCTCTGTAAAACTCGTGAGTTCAGGTTTTTTTTTTCTTTTATGGTTCAAGTTATATTTTATTCCTCTTTTATGAATTTATAGATATAAGCATTGAAATAATTCATTCCTATAAATACATCTGTGTGACGGGAAGAACTTTTTTCTGTTTTATTGTTAAATTCTATTTTTTTTTAAATTTGAAAAATAATTTTATTTATGTTTTTATACAGCACGTTATTATTAGTTATGTATTTTATGCATATACATGTATACAGGTCAATCCCAAACTCCCAACTCATCCCACCACCACCACCCCATGGCTTCCCACACTTGGTGTCCATACGTTTGTTCTCTACCTCTGTGTCTCTATTTCTTCCCTGCAAACCAGTTCATCTGTACCATTTTTAGGCTCCACATATATGCATTAATATACAATATTTGTTTTCCTCTTTCTGACTTACTTCATTCTGTATGACAGTCTCTCGATCCATCGATGTCTCTACAGATGACCCAGTTTCATTCCTTTTTATGGCCGAGTCATATTCCATTTTATATATGTACCACATCTTTATCCATTCATCTGTCTGTGGGCATTTAGGTTGCTTCCATTACCTGGCTATTGTAAATAGTGCTGCAACGAACATTGTGGAGAATGTGCCTTTTTGAAATACGGTTTTCTCTGGGTATATGCCCAGAAGTGGGATTGCTGGATCAGATGGTAATTCTATTTCTAGTTTTTTTAAGGAAACTCCATACTGTTCTCCATAGTGACTGTATCAATTTACATTCCCACCAATAGTGGAAGAGGGCTCCTTTTGTCCACACCCTCCCCAGAATTGGTTGTTTGTAGATTTTCTGATGATGCCGATTCTAACAGGTGTGAGGTGATACCTCATTGTAGTTTTGATTTGCATTTCTCTAATAATTAGTGCTGATGAGCAGCTTTTCATGTGCGTCTTGGCCATCTCTGTGTCTCCTTTGAAGAAACGTCTCTTTAGATCTTCTGCCCATTTTTTTTGGGTTGTTTGTTTTTTTAATATTAAGCTGCATGAGCTGTTTATATATATTGGAGATTAAACCTCTGTCCATTGATTCGTCTGCAACGATTTTCGCCCATTCTGAGGGATGCCTTTATCCATTCCCGTGTTTTTTAACAAAAAAGGAAAGAAAGGAAAAGAAGCAGAACACTAATGTGCGTAAAATATGCCTTTTGAAACGGTCGTTTTGAAATATGGACGTCCTTTGAATTTTTTGGTCGATATGTGACCCCAGGATTTGTTTTCAGGGCAGGTGTCATTTACAGGCCTGCAATGATTTTGAATATCAACTGACCATTAGCGTTGGGATTAAAGCTGCTGTTGTGTGAAACGGCCACAAGGTGGCAGCAGTTCACCCTTACCAAATCTGGTTACTAGGGCAAGAGAGCCTCAGTGGAAGTGGTGTTCTAGATTGGAGTTTAGAATGGAATGTACCAGGAGAAAGCCCCTCACGTTTGTCTCACTACTTCTTGTTCGTGTTTTTAATTTAATTTTTTTATTTTTTATTACAGCAAGTTTGATTACAATGTTTGGCTTGTTGTAGGTGTGGAAGATGTGGTTCCTTTACACATATACAGATGACTGTTCTTCTTGGGATCCTTTTCCCATGTACGTTATGACAGAATGTTGAGTAGTCCTCTCTTGGTATTCTGTAGGTCTTTGGTGATTATATATGTCACCTGTGTTTGTATATGTCTGTTAACCCCGATATCGTAATGAAACCAATCCTCACACCTTTCCATTGGTGAACCATAAGTTTGTTTAATGAATCTGTGATTGCCCTTCTCCGTGGAAATATCTGCCCTGGTATCCATTTTTAGGTAACACCTATAAGTGATATGATATGATATGTGTCTTTCACTTTCTGACTTACTACAAGTCACGTGATTACTTCTAGACTCATCTACGGTGCTGCAAATGGCATTGTGTCCTTTTTTCCCTTGGCTTCTCTTCTGCCTTAGCGGGGTCCATTTTCAACAATGTGATTCCCTGAGGGTTGTGGATTAGCTGACCTGGGCAGCCTTACCCTGCCGGCCCGCCCTCCCCAGGTGTGCCTCGTTGAGGTCAATATAAACAGAGCTCCAGGCAGCAATAGCCCCTGAAGCTGTGCCTGACTCCATATTCTCTGCCCCGTCAGCAGTCTCGGGGCTGTGCTGGTGGGAGGAGGGAGTGAGGGGCCACAGCTTTGTGGGTGGCCCGGTGTGAGTGGGGTTCTGCTGGCCTTTCTGCAGGAGTTGCCAGGCTGCCGCCTGTAAAGAAGAGGATGTGTCACCCATACCTTCCGCTGGAATTTCTCTCCGGACAGAGGTGAGGAAGGAAAAAAGCAGTGGGGGCCGGGACAGGAGGGGTATCTCAGGCAGGGCAATGGAAAGCTTCTGGAAGAGCGCCAGGGTCCAGGACCACGCTGGCTGGCCTGCAGGCACCAAGTTGGCCTGCGTGCTGTCGCTGGTGTGGCTCCACGGTCCTTCCTCTAGGCTTTCAAGCCCTTGTACATATTCAGGTGTTTTACCTGGAAAGGGTGGGAACAGTTCAGCAGCAGCTGCCCTGGGGCTCAGCTCACGTTTACTCACAGATGCCTCGGCACGGTCCCCCAGCTTTGCAATGAGGATGCTCCTTGCGTGGGGGTTGGGTTGCTGGCTGTATGGGAGATGGTTCCCCACCTCTGACCAATTTCAGAATTGTTTACCACTGGAGCAAGTGCCGTGATAGGGTTTTCCTCTGTATAACTCGTGGGTTCACTTTTTTTTTCTTTTATGTTTCAAGTTAGATGTTATTCCTCTTTTATGTATTTATAGATATAAGCATGGAAATAATTCATTCCTATAAATACATCTGTGTGACGGGAAGAACTTTTTTCTGTTTTATTTTTAAAATTTTGAAATTTTATTTATTTTTTTATACAGCACGTTATTATTAGTTATGTATTTTATGCATATACATGTATACAGGTCAATCCCAAACTCCCAACTCATCCCACCACCACCACCCCATGGCTTCCCACACTTGGTGTCCATACGTTTGTTCTCTACCTCTGTGTCTCTATTTCTTCCCTGCAAACCAGTTCATCTGTAGCATTTTTAGGCTCCACATATATGCATTAATATACAATATTTGTTTTCCTCTTTCTGACTTACTTCATTCTGTATGACAGTCTCTCGATCCATCGATGTCTCTACAGATGACCCAGTTTCATTCCTTTTTATGGCCGAGTCATATTCCATTTTATATATGTACCACATCTTTATCCATTCATCTGTCTGTGGGCATTTAGGTTGCTTCCATTACCTGGCTATTGTAAATAGTGCTGCAACGAACATTGTGGTGAATGTGCCTTTTTGAAATACGGTTTTCTCTGGGTATATGCCCAGAAGAGGGATTGCTGGATCAGATGGTAATTCTATTTCTAGATTTTTTAAGGAAACTCCATACTGTTCTCCATAGGGACTGTATCAATTTACATTCCCACCAATAGTGGAAGAGGGCTCCTTTTGTCCACACCCTCCCCAGAATTGGTTGTTTGTAGATTTTCTGATGATGCCGATTCTAACAGGTGTGAGGTGATACCTCATTGTAGTTTTGATTTGCATTTCTCTAATAATTAGTGCTGTTGAGCAGCTTTTCATGTGCGTCTTGGCCATCTCTGTGTCTCCTTTGAAGAAACGTCTCTTTAGATCTTCTGCCCATTTTTTTGGGTTGTTTGTTTTTTAATATTAAGCTGCATGAGCTGTTTATATATATTGGAGATTAAACCTCTGTCCATTGATTCGTCTGCAACGATTTTCGCCCATTCTGAGGGATGCCTTTTTCCATTCCCGTGTTTTTTAACAAAAAAGGAAAGAAAGGAAAAGAAGCAGAACACTAATGTGCGTAAAATATGCCTTTTGAAACGGTCGTTTTGAAATATGGACGTCCTTTGAATTTTTTGGTCGATATGTGACCCCAGGATTTGTTTTCAGGGCAGGTGTCATTTACAGGCCTGCAATGATTTTGAATATCAACTGACCATTAGCGTTGGGATTAAAGCTGCTGTTGTGTGAAACGGCCACAAGGTGGCAGCAGTTCACCCTTACCAAATCTGGTTACTAGGGCAAGAGAGCCTCAGTGGAAGAGGTGTTCTAGATTGGAGTTTAGAATGGAATGTGCCAGGAGAAAGCCCCTCACGTTTGTCTCACTACTTCTTGTTCGTGATTTTAATTTAATTTTTTTATTTTTTATTACAGCAAGTTTGATTACAATGTTTGGCTTGTTGTAGGTGTGGAAGATATGGTTCCTTTACACATATACAGATGACTGTTTTTCTTGGGATCCTTTTCCCAAGTACGTTATGACAGAATGTTGAGTAGTCCTCTCTTGGTATTCTGTAGGTCTTTGGTGATTATATATGTCACCTGTGTTTGTATATGTCTGTTAACCCCGATATCGTAATGAAACCAATCCTCACACCTTTCCATTGGTGAACCATAAGTTTGTTTAATGAATCTGTGATTGCCCTTCTCCGTGGAAATATCTGCCCTGGTTTCCAGTTTTAGGTAACACCTAGAAGTGATATGATATGATATGTGTCTTTCACTTTCTGACTTACTACAAGTCACGTGATTACTTCTAGACTCATCTACGGTGCTGCAAATGGCATTGTGTCCTTTTTTCCCTTGGCTTCTCTTCTGCCTTAGCGGGGTCCATTTTCAACAATGTCATTCCCTGAGGGTTGTGGATTAGCTGACCTGGGCAGCCTTACCCTGCCGGCCCGCCCTCCCCAGGTGTGCCTCGTTGAGGTCAATATAAACAGAGCTCCAGGCAGCAATAGCCCCTGAAGCTGTGCCTGACTCCATATTCTCTGCCCCGTCAGCAGTCTCGGGGCTGTGCTGGTGGGAGGAGGGAGTGAGGGGCCACAGCTTTGTGGGTGGCCCGGTGTGAGTGGGGTTCTGCTGGCCTTTCTGCAGGAGTTGCCAGGCTGCCGCCTGTAAAGAAGAGGATGTGTCACCCATACCTTCTGCTGGAATTTCTCTCCGGACAGAGGTGAGGAAGGAAAAAAGCAGTGGGGGCCAGGACAGGAGGGGTATCTCAGGCAGGGCAATGGAAAGCTTCTGGAAGAGCGCCAGGGTCCAGGACCACGCCGGCTGGCCTGCAGGCACCAAGTTGGCCTGCGTGCTGTCGCTGGTGTGGCTCCACGGTCCTTCCTCTAGGCTTTCAAGCCCTTGTACATATTCAGGTGTTTTACCTGGAAAGGGTGGGAACAGTTCAGCAGCAGCTGGCCTGGGGCTCAGCTCACGTTTACTCACAGATGCCTTGGCACGGTCCCCCAGCTTTGCAATGAGGACGCTCCTTGCGTGGGGGTTGGGTTGCTGGCTGTATGGGAGATGGTTCCCCACCTCTGACCAATTTCAGAATTGTTTACCACTGGAGCAAGTGCCGTGATAGGGTTTTCCTCTGTATAACTCGTGGGTTCACTTTTTTTTTTCTTTTATGTTTCAAGTTAGATGTTATTCCTCTTTTATGTATTTATAGATATAAGCATGGAAATAATTCATTCCTATAAATACATCTGTGTGACGGGAAGAACTTTTTTCTGTTTTATTTTTAAATTTTATTTTTTAAAATTTTGAAATTTTATTTATTTTTTTATACAGCACGTTATTATTAGTTATGTATTTTATGCATATACATGTATACAGGTCAATCCCAAACTCCCAACTCATCCCACCACCACCACCCCATGGCTTCCCACACTTGGTGTCCATACGTTTGTTCTCTACCTCTGTGTCTCTATTTCTTCCCTGCAAACCAGTTCATCTGTAGCATTTTTAGGCTCCACATATATGCATTAATATACAATATTTGTTTTCCTCTTTCTGACTTACTTCATTCTGTATGACAGTCTCTCGATCCATCGATGTCTCTACAGATGACCCAGTTTCATTCCTTTTTATGGCCGAGTCATATTCCATTTTATATATGTACCACATCTTTATCCATTCATCTGTCTGTGGGCATTTAGGTTGCTTCCATTACCTGGCTATTGTAAATAGTGCTGCAACGAACATTGTGGTGAATGTGCCTTTTTGAAATACGGTTTTCTCTGGGTATATGCCCAGAAGTGGGATTGCTGGATCAGATGGTAATTCTATTTCTAGTTTTTTTAAGGAAACTCCATACTGTTCTCCATAGGGACTGTATCAATTTACATTCCCACCAATAGTGGAAGAGGGCTCCTTTTGTCCACACCCTCCCCAGAATTGGTTGTTTGTAGATTTTCTGATGATGCCGATTCTAACAGGTGTGAGGTGATACCTCATTGTAGTTTTGATTTGCATTTCTCTAATAATTAGTGCTGTTGAGCAGCTTTTCATGTGCGTCTTGGCCATCTCTGTGCCTCCTTTGAAGAAACGTCTCTTTAGATCTTCTGCCCATTTTTTTTGGGTTGTTTGTTTTTTTAATATTAAGCTGCATGAGCTGTTTATATATATTGGAGATTAAACCTCTGTCCATTGATTCGTCTGCAATGATTTTCGCCCATTCTGAGGGATGCCTTTTTCCATTCCCGTGTTTTTTAACAAAAAAGGAAAGAAAGGAAAAGAAGCAGAACACTAATGTGCGTAAAATATGCCTTTTGAAACGGTCGTTTTGAAATATGGACGTCCTTTGAATTTTTTGGTCGATATGTGACCCCAGGATTTGTTTTCAGGGCAGGTGTCATTTACAGGCCTGCAATGATTTTGAATATCAACTGACCATTAGCATTGGGATTAAAGCTGCTGTTGTGTGAAACGGCCACAAGGTGGCAGCAGTTCACCCTTAACAAATCTGGTTACTAGGGCAAGAGAGCCTCAGTGGAAGTGGTGTTCTAGATTGGAGTTTAGAATGGAATGTGCCAGGAGAAAGCCCCTCACGTTTGTCTCACTACTTCTTGTTCGTGTTTTTAATTTAATTTTTTTATTTTTTATTACAGCAAGTTTGATTACAATGTTTGGCTTGTTGTAGGTGTGGAAGATGTGGTTCTTTTACACATATACAGATGACTGTTCTTCTTGGGATCCTTTTCCCATGTACGTTATGACAGAATGTTGAGTAGTCCTCTCTTGGTATTCTGTAGGTCTTTGGTGATTATATATGTCACCTGTGTTTGTATATGTCTGTTAACCCCGATATCGTAACGAAACCAATCCTCACACCTTTCCATTGGTGAACCATAAGTTTGTTTAATGAATCTGTGATTGCCCTTCTCCCTGGAAATATCTGCCCTGGTATCCATTTTTAGGTAACACCTATAAGTGATATGATATGATATGTGTCTTTCACTTTCTGACTTACTACAAGTCACGTGATTACTTCTAGACTCATCTACGGTGCTGCAAATGGCATTGTGTCCTTTTTTCCCTTGGCTTCTCTTCTGCCTTAGCGGGGTCCATTTTCAACAATGTGATTCCCTGAGGGTTGTGGATTAGCTGACCTGGGCAGCCTTACCCTGCCGGCCCGCCCTCCCCAGGTGTGCCTCGTTGAGGTCAATATAAACAGAGCTCCAGGCAGCAATAGCCCCTGAAGCTGTGCCTGACTCCATATTCTCTGCCCCGTCAGCAGTCTCGGGGCTGTGCTGGTGGGAGGAGGGAGTGAGGGGCCACAGCTTTGTGGGTGGCCCGGTGTGAGTGGGGTTCTGCTGGCCTTTCTGCAGGAGTTGCCAGGCTGCCGCCTGTAAAGAAGAGGATGTGTCACCCATACCTTCCGCTGGAATTTCTCTCCGGACAGAGGTGAGGAAGGAAAAAAGCAGTGGGGGCCGGGACAGGAGGGGTATCTCAGGCAGGGCAATGGAAAGCTTCTGGAAGAGCGCCAGGGTCCAGGACCACGCCGGCTGGCCTGCAGGCACCAAGTTGGCCTGCGTGCTGTCGCTGGTGTGGCTCCACGGTCCTTCCTCTAGGCTTTCAAGCCCTTGTACATATTCAGGTGTTTTACCTGGAAAGGGTGGGAACAGTTCAGCAGCAGCTGGCCTGGGGCTCAGCTCACGTTTACTCACAGATGCCTCGGCACGGTCCCCCAGCTTTGCAATGAGGACGCTCCTTGCGTGGGGGTTGGGTTGCTGGCTGTATGGGAGATGGTTCCCCACCTCTGACCAATTTCAGAATTGTTTACCACTGGAGCAAGTGCCGTGATAGGGTTTTCCTCTGTATAACTCGTGGGTTCACTTTTTTTTTTCTTTTATGTTTCAAGTTAGATGTTATTCCTCTTTTATGTATTTATAGATATAAGCATGGAAATAATTCATTCCTATAAATACATCTGTGTGACGGGAAGAACTTTTTTCTGTTTTATTTTTAAATTTTATTTTTTAAAATTTTGAAATTTTATTTATTTTTTTATACAGCACGTTATTATTAGTTATGTATTTTATGCATATACATGTATACAGGTCAATCCCAAACTCCCAACTCATCCCACCACCACCACCCCATGGCTTCCCACACTTGGTGTCCATACGTTTGTTCTCTACCTCTGTGTCTCTATTTCTTCCCTGCAAACCAGTTCATCTGTACCATTTTTAGGCTCCACATATATGCATTAATATACAATATTTGTTTTCCTCTTTCTGACTTACTTCATTCTGTATGACAGTCTCTCGATCCATCGATGTCTCTACAGATGACCCAGTTTCATTCCTTTTTATGGCCGAGTCATATTCCATTTTATATATGTACCACATCTTTATCCATTCATCTGTCTGTGGGCATTTAGGTTGCTTCCATTACCTGGCTATTGTAAATAGTGCTGCAACGAACATTGTGGTGAATGTGCCTTTTTGAAATACGGTTTTCTCTGGGTATATGCCCAGAAGTGGGATTGCTGGATCAGATGGTAATTCTATTTCTAGTTTTTTTAAGGAAACTCCATACTGTTCTCCATAGGGACTGTATCAATTTACATTCCCACCAATAGTGGAAGAGGGCTCCTTTTGTCCACACCCTCCCCAGAATTGGTTGTTTGTAGATTTTCTGATGATGCCGATTCTAACAGGTGTGAGGTGATACCTCATTGTAGTTTTGATTTGCATTTCTCTAATAATTAGTGCTGTTGAGCAGCTTTTCATGTGCGTCTTGGCCATCTCTGTGCCTCCTTTGAAGAAACGTCTCTTTAGATCTTCTGCCCATTTTTTTTGGGTTGTTTGTTTTTTTAATATTAAGCTGCATGAGCTGTTTATATATATTGGAGATTAAACCTCTGTCCATTGATTCGTCTGCAACGATTTTCGCCCATTCTGAGGGATGCCTTTTTCCATTCCCGTGTTTTTTAACAAAAAAGGAAAGAAAGGAAAAGAAGCAGAACACTAATGTGCGTAAAATATGCCTTTTGAAACGGTCGTTTTGAAATATGGACGTCCTTTGAATATTTTGGTCGATATGTGACCCCAGGATTTGTTTTCAGGGCAGGTGTCATTTACAGGCCTGCAAAGATTTTGAATATCAACTGACCATTAGCGTTGGGATTAAAGCTGCTGTTGTGTGAAACGGCCACAAGGTGGCAGCAGTTCACCCTTACCAAATCTGGTTACTAGGGCAAGAGAGCCTCAGTGGAAGTGGTGTTCTAGATTGGAGTTTAGAATGGAATGTGCCAGGAGAAAGCCCCTCACGTTTGTCTCACTACTTCTTGTTCGTGTTTTTAATTTAATTTTTTTATTTTTTATTACAGCAAGTTTGATTACAATGTTTGGCTTGTTGTAGGTGTGGAAGATGTGGTTCTTTTACACATATACAGATGACTGTTCTTCTTGGGATCCTTTTCCCATGTACGTTATGACAGAATGTTGAGTAGTCCTCTCTTGGTATTCTGTAGGTCTTTGGTGATTATATATGTCACCTGTGTTTGTATATGTCTGTTAACCCCGATATCGTAATGAAACCAATCCTCACACCTTTCCATTGGTGAACCATAAGTTTGTTTAATGAATCTGTGATTGCCCTTCTCCGTGGAAATATCTGCCCTGGTATCCATTTTTAGGTAACACCTATAAGTGATATGATATGATATGTGTCTTTCACTTTCTGACTTACTACAAGTCACGTGATTACTTCTAGACTCATCTACGGTGCTGCAAATGGCATTGTGTCCTTTTTTCCCTTGGCTTCTCTTCTGCCTTAGCGGGGTCCATTTTCAACAATGTGATTCCCTGAGGGTTGTGGATTAGCTGACCTGGGCAGCCTTACCCTGCCGGCCCGCCCTCCCCAGGTGTGCCTCGTTGAGGTCAATATAAACAGAGCTCCAGGCAGCAATAGCCCCTGAAGCTGTGCCTGACTCCATATTCTCTGCCCCGTCAGCAGTCTCGGGGCTGTGCTGGTGGGAGGAGGGAGTGAGGGGCCACAGCTTTGTGGGTGGCCCGGTGTGAGTGGGGTTCTGCTGGCCTTTCTGCAGGAGTTGCCAGGCTGCCGCCTGTAAAGAAGAGGATGTGTCACCCATACCTTCCGCTGGAATTTCTCTCCGGACAGAGGTGAGGAAGGAAAAAAGCAGTGGGGGCCGGGACAGGAGGGGTATCTCAGGCAGGGCAATGGAATGCTTCTGGAAGAGCGCCAGGGTCCAGGACCACGCCGGCTGGCCTGCAGGCACCAAGTTGGCCTGCGTGCTGTCGCTGGTGTGGCTCCACGGTCCTTCCTCTAGGCTTTCAAGCCCTTGTACATATTCAGGTGTTTTACCTGGAAAGGGTGGGAACAGTTCAGCAGCAGCTGGCCTGGGGCTCAGCTCACGTTTACTCACAGATGCCTCGGCACGGTCCCCCAGCTTTGCAATGAGGACGCTCCTTGCGTGGGGGTTGGGTTGCTGGCTGTATGGGAGATGGTTCCCCACCTCTGACCAATTTCAGAATTGTTTACCACTGGAGCAAGTGCCGTGATAGGGTTTTCCTCTGTATAACTCGTGGGTTCACTTTTTTTTTTCTTTTATGTTTCAAGTTAGATGTTATTCCTCTTTTATGTATTTATAGATATAAGCATGGAAATAATTCATTCCTATAAATACATCTGTGTGACGGGAAGAACTTTTTTCTGTTTTATTTTTAAATTTTATTTTTTAAAATTTTGAAATTTTATTTATTTTTTTATACAGCACGTTATTATTAGTTATGTATTTTATGCATATACATGTATACAGGTCAATCCCAAACTCCCAACTCATCCCACCACCACCACCCCATGGCTTCCCACACTTGGTGTCCATACGTTTGTTCTCTACCTCTGTGTCTCTATTTCTTCCCTGCAAACCAGTTCATCTGTAGCATTTTTAGGCTCCACATATATGCATTAATATACAATATTTGTTTTCCTCTTTCTGACTTACTTCATTCTGTATGACAGTCTCTCGATCCATCGATGTCTCTACAGATGACCCAGTTTCATTCCTTTTTATGGCCGAGTCATATTCCATTTTATATATGTACCACATCTTTATCCATTCATCTGTCTGTGGGCATTTAGGTTGCTTCCATTACCTGGCTATTGTAAATAGTGCTGCAACGAACATTGTGGTGAATGTGCCTTTTTGAAATACGGTTTTCTCTGGGTATATGCCCAGAAGTGGGATTGCTGGATCAGATGGTAATTCTATTTCTAGTTTTTTTAAGGAAACTCCATACTGTTCTCCATAGGGACTGTATCAATTTACATTCCCACCAATAGTGGAAGAGGGCTCCTTTTGTCCACACCCTCCCCAGAATTGGTTGTTTGTAGATTTTCTGATGATGCCGATTCTAACAGGTGTGAGGTGATACCTCATTGTAGTTTTGATTTGCATTTCTCTAATAATTAGTGCTGTTGAGCAGCTTTTCATGTGCGTCTTGGCCATCTCTGTGCCTCCTTTGAAGGAACGTCTCTTTAGATCTTCTGCCCATTTTTTTTGGGTTGTTTTTTGTTTTTTTAATATTAAGCTGCATGAGCTGTTTATATATATTGGAGATTAAACCTCTGTCCATTGATTCGTCTGCAATGATTTTCGCCCATTCTGAGGGATGCCTTTTTCCATTCCCGTGTTTTTTAACAAAAAAGGAAAGAAAGGAAAAGAAGCAGAACACTAATGTGCGTAAAATATGCCTTTTGAAATGGTCGTTTTGAAATATGGACGTCCTTTGAATTTTTTGGTCGATATGTGACCCCAGGATTTGTTTTCAGGGCAGGTGTCATTTACAGGCCTGCAATGATTTTGAATATCAACTGACCATTAGCATTGGGATTAAAGCTGCTGTTGTGTGAAACGGCCACAAGGTGGCAGCAGTTCACCCTTAACAAATCTGGTTACTAGGGCAAGAGAGCCTCAGTGGAAGTGGTGTTCTAGATTGGAGTTTAGAATGGAATGTGCCAGGAGAAAGCCCCTCACGTTTGTCTCACTACTTCTTGTTCGTGTTTTTAATTTAATTTTTTTATTTTTTATTACAGCAAGTTTGATTACAATGTTTGGCTTGTTGTAGGTGTGGAAGATGTGGTTCTTTTACACATATACAGATGACTGTTCTTCTTGGGATCCTTTTCCCATGTACGTTATGACAGAATGTTGAGTAGTCCTCTCTTGGTATTCTGTAGGTCTTTGGTGATTATATATGTCACCTGTGTTTGTATATGTCTGTTAACCCCGATATCGTAATGAAACCAATCCTCACACCTTTCCATTGGTGAACCATAAGTTTGTTTAATGAATCTGTGATTGCCCTTCTCCCTGGAAATATCTGCCCTGGTATCCATTTTTAGGTAACACCTATAAGTGATATGATATGATATGTGTCTTTCACTTTCTGACTTACTACAAGTCACGTGATTACTTCTAGACTCATCTACGGTGCTGCAAATGGCATTGTGTCCTTTTTTCCCTTGGCTTCTCTTCTGCCTTAGCGGGGTCCATTTTCAACAATGTGATTCCCTGAGGGTTGTGGATTAGCTGACCTGGGCAGCCTTACCCTGCCGGCCCGCCCTCCCCAGGTGTGCCTCGTTGAGGTCAATATAAACAGAGCTCCAGGCAGCAATAGCCCCTGAAGCTGTGCCTGACTCCATATTCTCTGCCCCGTCAGCAGTCTCGGGGCTGTGCTGGTGGGAGGAGGGAGTGAGGGGCCACAGCTTTGTGGGTGGCCCGGTGTGAGTGGGGTTCTGCTGGCCTTTCTGCAGGAGTTGCCAGGCTGCCGCCTGTAAAGAAGAGGATGTGTCACCCATACCTTCCGCTGGAATTTCTCTCCGGACAGAGGTGAGGAAGGAAAAAAGCAGTGGGGGCCGGGACAGGAGGGGTATCTCAGGCAGGGCAATGGAAAGCTTCTGGAAGAGCGCCAGGGTCCAGGACCACGCCGGCTGGCCTGCAGGCACCAAGTTGGCCTGCGTGCTGTCGCTGGTGTGGCTCCACGGTCCTTCCTCTAGGCTTTCAAGCCCTTGTACATATTCAGGTGTTTTACCTGGAAAGGGTGGGAACAGTTCAGCAGCAGCTGGCCTGGGGCTCAGCTCACGTTTACTCACAGATGCCTTGGCACGGTCCCCCAGCTTTGCAATGAGGACGCTCCTTGCGTGGGGGTTGGGTTGCTGGCTGTATGGGAGATGGTTCCCCACCTCTGACCAATTTCAGAATTGTTTACCACTGGAGCAAGTGCCGTGATAGGGTTTTCCTCTGTATAACTCGTGGGTTCACTTTTTTTTTTCTTTTATGTTTCAAGTTAGATGTTATTCCTCTTTTATGTATTTATAGATATAAGCATGGAAATAATTCATTCCTATAAATACATCTGTGTGACGGGAAGAACTTTTTTCTGTTTTATTTTTAAATTTTATTTTTTAAAATTTTGAAATTTTATTTATTTTTTTATACAGCACGTTATTATTAGTTATGTATTTTATGCATATACATGTATACAGGTCAATCCCAAACTCCCAACTCATCCCACCACCACCACCCCATGGCTTCCCACACTTGGTGTCCATACGTTTGTTCTCTACCTCTGTGTCTCTATTTCTTCCCTGCAAACCAGTTCATCTGTAGCATTTTTAGGCTCCACATATATGCATTAATATACAATATTTGTTTTCCTCTTTCTGACTTACTTCATTCTGTATGACAGTCTCTCGATCCATCGATGTCTCTACAGATGACCCAGTTTCATTCCTTTTTATGGCCGAGTCATATTCCATTTTATATATGTACCACATCTTTATCCATTCATCTGTCTGTGGGCATTTAGGTTGCTTCCATTACCTGGCTATTGTAAATAGTGCTGCAACGAACATTGTGGTGAATGTGCCTTTTTGAAATACGGTTTTCTCTGGGTATATGCCCAGAAGTGGGATTGCTGGATCAGATGGTAATTCTATTTCTAGTTTTTTTAAGGAAACTCCATACTGTTCTCCATAGGGACTGTATCAATTTACATTCCCACCAATAGTGGAAGAGGGCTCCTTTTGTCCACACCCTCCCCAGAATTGGTTGTTTGTAGATTTTCTGATGATGCCGATTCTAACAGGTGTGAGGTGATACCTCATTGTAGTTTTGATTTGCATTTCTCTAATAATTAGTGCTGTTGAGCAGCTTTTCATGTGCGTCTTGGCCATCTCTGTGCCTCCTTTGAAGAAACGTCTCTTTAGATCTTCTGCCCATTTTTTTTGGGTTGTTTGTTTTTTTAATATTAAGCTGCATGAGCTGTTTATATATATTGGAGATTAAACCTCTGTCCATTGATTCGTCTGCAATGATTTTCGCCCATTCTGAGGGATGCCTTTTTCCATTCCCGTGTTTTTTAACAAAAAAGGAAAGAAAGGAAAAGAAGCAGAACACTAATGTGCGTAAAATATGCCTTTTGAAACGGTCGTTTTGAAATATGGACGTCCTTTGAATTTTTTGGTCGATATGTGACCCCAGGATTTGTTTTCAGGGCAGGTGTCATTTACAGGCCTGCAATGATTTTGAATATCAACTGACCATTAGCGTTGGGATTAAAGCTGCTGTTGTGTGAAACGGCCACAAGGTGGCAGCAGTTCACCCTTACCAAATCTGGTTACTAGGGCAAGAGAGCCTCAGTGGAAGTGGTGTTCTAGATTGGAGTTTAGAATGGAATGTGCCAGGAGAAAGCCCCTCACGTTTGTCTCACTACTTCTTGTTCGTGTTTTTAATTTAATTTTTTTATTTTTTATTACAGCAAGTTTGATTACAATGTTTGGCTTGTTGTAGGTGTGGAAGATGTGGTTCTTTTACACATATACAGATGACTGTTCTTCTTGGGATCCTTTTCCCATGTACGTTATGACAGAATGTTGAGTAGTCCTCTCTTGGTATTCTGTAGGTCTTTGGTGATTATATATGTCACCTGTGTTTGTATATGTCTGTTAACCCCGATATCGTAATGAAACCAATCCTCACACCTTTCCATTGGTGAACCATAAGTTTGTTTAATGAATCTGTGATTGCCCTTCTCCCTGGAAATATCTGCCCTGGTATCCATTTTTAGGTAACACCTATAAGTGATATGATATGATATGTGTCTTTCACTTTCTGACTTACTACAAGTCACGTGATTACTTCTAGACTCATCTACGGTGCTGCAAATGGCATTGTGTCCTTTTTTCCCTTGGCTTCTCTTCTGCCTTAGCGGGGTCCATTTTCAACAATGTGATTCCCTGAGGGTTGTGGATTAGCTGACCTGGGCAGCCTTACCCTGCCGGCCCGCCCTCCCCAGGTGTGCCTCGTTGAGGTCAATATAAACAGAGCTCCAGGCAGCAATAGCCCCTGAAGCTGTGCCTGACTCCATATTCTCTGCCCCGTCAGCAGTCTCGGGGCTGTGCTGGTGGGAGGAGGGAGTGAGGGGCCACAGCTTTGTGGGTGGCCCGGTGTGAGTGGGGTTCTGCTGGCCTTTCTGCAGGAGTTGCCAGGCTGCCGCCTGTAAAGAAGAGGATGTGTCACCCATACCTTCCGCTGGAATTTCTCTCCGGACAGAGGTGAGGAAGGAAAAAAGCAGTGGGGGCCGGGACAGGAGGGGTATCTCAGGCAGGGCAATGGAAAGCTTCTGGAAGAGCGCCAGGGTCCAGGACCACGCCGGCTGGCCTGCAGGCACCAAGTTGGCCTGCGTGCTGTCGCTGGTGTGGCTCCACGGTCCTTCCTCTAGGCTTTCAAGCCCTTGTACATATTCAGGTGTTTTACCTGGAAAGGGTGGGAACAGTTCAGCAGCAGCTGGCCTGGGGCTCAGCTCACGTTTACTCACAGATGCCTCGGCACGGGCCCCCAGCTTTGCAATGAGGACGCTCCTTGCGTGGGGGTTGGGTTGCTGGCTGTATGGGACATGGTTCCCCACCTCTGACCAATTTCAGAATTGTTTACCACTGGAGCAAGTGCCGTGATAGGGTTTTCCTCTGTATAACTCGTGGGTTCACTTTTTTTTTCTTTTATGTTTCAAGTTAGATGTTATTCCTCTTTTATGTATTTATAGATATAAGCATGGAAATAATTCATTCCTATAAATACATCTGTGTGACGGGAAGAACTTTTTTCTGTTTTATTTTTAAATTTTATTTTTTAAAATTTTGAAATTTTATTTATTTTTTTATACAGCACGTTATTATTAGTTATGTATTTTATGCATATACATGTATACAGGTCAATCCCAAACTCCCAACTCATCCCACCACCACCACCCCATGGCTTCCCACACTTGGTGTCCATACGTTTGTTCTCTACCTCTGTGTCTCTATTTCTTCCCTGCAAACCAGTTCATCTGTAGCATTTTTAGGCTCCACATATATGCATTAATATACAATATTTGTTTTCCTCTTTCTGACTTACTTCATTCTGTATGACAGTCTCTCGATCCATCGATGTCTCTACAGATGACCCAGTTTCATTCCTTTTTATGGCCGAGTCATATTCCATTTTATATATGTACCACATCTTTATCCATTCATCTGTCTGTGGGCATTTAGGTTGCTTCCATTACCTGGCTATTGTAAATAGTGCTGCAACGAACATTGTGGTGAATGTGCCTTTTTGAAATACGGTTTTCTCTGGGTATATGCCCAGAAGTGGGATTGCTGGATCAGATGGTAATTCTATTTCTAGTTTTTTTAAGGAAACTCCATACTGTTCTCCATAGGGACTGTATCAATTTACATTCCCACCAATAGTGGAAGAGGGCTCCTTTTGTCCACACCCTCCCCAGAATTGGTTGTTTGTAGATTTTCTGATGATGCCGATTCTAACAGGTGTGAGGTGATACCTCATTGTAGTTTTGATTTGCATTTCTCTAATAATTAGTGCTGTTGAGCAGCTTTTCATGTGCGTCTTGGCCATCTCTGTGCCTCCTTTGAAGAAACGTCTCTTTAGATCTTCTGCCCATTTTTTTTGGGTTGTTTGTTTTTTTAATATTAAGCTGCATGAGCTGTTTATATATATTGGAGATTAAACCTCTGTCCATTGATTCGTCTGCAATGATTTTCGCCCATTCTGAGGGATGCCTTTTTCCATTCCCGTGTTTTTTAACAAAAAAGGAAAGAAAGGAAAAGAAGCAGAACACTAATGTGCGTAAAATATGCCTTTTGAAACGGTCGTTTTGAAATATGGACGTCCTTTGAATTTTTTGGTCGATATGTGACCCCAGGATTTGTTTTCAGGGCAGGTGTCATTTACAGGCCTGCAATGATTTTGAATATCAACTGACCATTAGCGTTGGGATTAAAGCTGCTGTTGTGTGAAACGGCCACAAGGTGGCAGCAGTTCACCCTTACCAAATCTGGTTACTAGGGCAAGAGAGCCTCAGTGGAAGTGGTGTTCTAGATTGGAGTTTAGAATGGAATGTGCCAGGAGAAAGCCCCTCACGTTTGTCTCACTACTTCTTGTTCGTGTTTTTAATTTAATTTTTTTATTTTTTATTACAGCAAGTTTGATTACAATGTTTGGCTTGTTGTAGGTGTGGAAGATGTGGTTCTTTTACACATATACAGATGACTGTTCTTCTTGGGATCCTTTTCCCATGTACGTTATGACAGAATGTTGAGTAGTCCTCTCTTGGTATTCTGTAGGTCTTTGGTGATTATATATGTCACCTGTGTTTGTATATGTCTGTTAACCCCGATATCGTAATGAAACCAATCCTCACACCTTTCCATTGGTGAACCATAAGTTTGTTTAATGAATCTGTGATTGCCCTTCTCCCTGGAAATATCTGCCCTGGTATCCATTTTTAGGTAACACCTATAAGTGATATGATATGATATGTGTCTTTCACTTTCTGACTTACTACAAGTCACGTGATTACTTCTAGACTCATCTACGGTGCTGCAAATGGCATTGTGTCCTTTTTTCCCTTGGCTTCTCTTCTGCCTTAGCGGGGTCCATTTTCAACAATGTGATTCCCTGAGGGTTGTGGATTAGCTGACCTGGGCAGCCTTACCCTGCCGGCCCGCCCTCCCCATGTGTGCCTCGTTGAGGTCAATATAAACAGAGCTCCAGGCAGCAATAGCCCCTGAAGCTGTGCCTGACTCCATATTCTCTGCCCCGTCAGCAGTCTCGGGGCTGTGCTGGTGGGAGGAGGGAGTGAGGGGCCACAGCTTTGTGGGTGGCCCGGTGTGAGTGGGGTTCTGCTGGCCTTTCTGCAGGAGTTGCCAGGCTGCCGCCTGTAAAGAAGAGGATGTGTCACCCATACCTTCCGCTGGAATTTCTCTCCGGACAGAGGTGAGGAAGGAAAAAAGCAGTGGGGGCCGGGACAGGAGGGGTATCTCAGGCAGGGCAATGGAAAGCTTCTGGAAGAGCGCCAGGGTCCAGGACCACGCCGGCTGGCCTGCAGGCACCAAGTTGGCCTGCGTGCTGTCGCTGGTGTGGCTCCACGGTCCTTCCTCTAGGCTTTCAAGCCCTTGTACATATTCAGGTGTTTTACCTGGAAAGGGTGGGAACAGTTCAGCAGCAGCTGGCCTGGGGCTCAGCTCACGTTTACTCACAGATGCCTCGGCACGGGCCCCCAGCTTTGCAATGAGGACGCTCCTTGCGTGGGGGTTGGGTTGCTGGCTGTATGGGAGATGGTTCCCCACCTCTGACCAATTTCAGAATTGTTTACCACTGGAGCAAGTGCCGTGATAGGGTTTTCCTCTGTATAACTCGTGGGTTCACTTTTTTTTTCTTTTATGTTTCAAGTTAGATGTTATTCCTCTTTTATGTATTTATAGATATAAGCATGGAAATAATTCATTCCTATAAATACATCTGTGTGACGGGAAGAACTTTTTTCTGTTTTATTTTTAAATTTTATTTTTTAAAATTTTGAAATTTTATTTATTTTTTTATACAGCACGTTATTATTAGTTATGTATTTTATGCATATACATGTATACAGGTCAATCCCAAACTCCCAACTCATCCCACCACCACCACCCCATGGCTTCCCACACTTGGTGTCCATACGTTTGTTCTCTACCTCTGTGTCTCTATTTCTTCCCTGCAAACCAGTTCATCTGTACCATTTTTAGGCTCCACATATATGCATTAATATACAATATTTGTTTTCCTCTTTCTGACTTACTTCATTCTGTATGACAGTCTCTCGATCCATCGATGTGTCTACAGATGACCCAGTTTCATTCCTTTTTATGGCCGAGTCATATTCCATTTTATATATGTACCACATCTTTATCCATTCATCTGTCTGTGGGCATTTAGGTTGCTTCCATTACCTGGCTATTGTAAATAGTGCTGCAACGAACATTGTGGTGAATGTGCCTTTTTGAAATACGGTTTTCTCTGGGTATATGCCCAGAAGTGGGATTGCTGGATCAGATGGTAATTCTATTTCTAGTTTTTTTAAGGAAACTCCATACTGTTCTCCATAGGGACTGTATCAATTTACATTCCCACCAATAGTGGAAGAGGGCTCCTTTTGTCCACACCCTCCCCAGAATTGGTTGTTTGTAGATTTTCTGATGATGCCGATTCTAACAGGTGTGAGGTGATACCTCATTGTAGTTTTGATTTGCATTTCTCTAATAATTAGTGCTGTTGAGCAGCTTTTCATGTGCGTCTTGGCCATCTCTGTGTCTCCTTTGAAGAAACGTCTCTTTAGATCTTCTGCCCATTTTTTTGGGGTTGTTTGTTTTTTTAATATTAAGCTGCATGAGCTGTTTATATATATTGGAGATTAAACCTCTGTCCATTGATTCGTCTGCAACGATTTTCGCCCATTCTGAGGGATGCCTTTATCCATTCCCGTGTTTTTTAACAAAAAAGGAAAGAAAGGAAAAGAAGCAGAACACTAATGTGCGTAAAATATGCCTTTTGAAACGGTCGTTTTGAAATATGGACGTCCTTTGAATTTTTTGGTCGATATGTGACCCCAGGATTTGTTTTCAGGGCAGGTGTCATTTACAGGCCTGCAATGATTTTGAATATCAACTGACCATTAGCGTTGGGATTAAAGCTGCTGTTGTGTGAAACGGCCACAAGGTGGCAGCAGTTCACCCTTACCAAATCTGGTTACTAGGGCAAGAGAGCCTCAGTGGAAGTGGTGTTCTAGATTGGAGTTTAGAATGGAATGTACCAGGAGAAAGCCCCTCACGTTTGTCTCACTACTTCTTGTTCGTGTTTTTAATTTAATTTTTTTTATTTTTTATTACAGCAAGTTTGATTACAATGTTTGGCTTGTTGTAGGTGTGGAAGATGTGGTTCCTTTACACATATACAGATGACTGTTCTTCTTGGGATCCTTTTCCCATGTACGTTATGACAGAATGTTGAGTAGTCCTCTCTTGGTATTCTGTAGGTCTTTGGTGATTATATATGTCACCTGTGTTTGTATATGTCTGTTAACCCCGATATCGTAATGAAACCAATCCTCACACCTTTCCATTGGTGAACCATAAGTTTGTTTAATGAATCTGTGATTGCCCTTCTCCCTGGAAATATCTGCCCTGGTATCCATTTTTAGGTAACACCTATAAGTGATATGATATGATATGTGTCTTTCACTTTCTGACTTACTACAAGTCACGTGATTACTTCTAGACTCATCTACGGTGCTGCAAATGGCATTGTGTCCTTTTTTCCCTTGGCTTCTCTTCTGCCTTAGCGGGGTCCATTTTCAACAATGTGATTCCCTGAGGGTTGTGGATTAGCTGACCTGGGCAGCCTTACCCTGCCGGCCCGCCCTCCCCATGTGTGCCTCGTTGAGGTCAATATAAACAGAGCTCCAGGCAGCAATAGCCCCTGAAGCTGTGCCTGACTCCATATTCTCTGCCCCGTCAGCAGTCTCGGGGCTGTGCTGGTGGGAGGAGGGAGTGAGGGGCCACAGCTTTGTGGGTGGCCCGGTGTGAGTGGGGTTCTGCTGGCCTTTCTGCAGGAGTTGCCAGGCTGCCGCCTGTAAAGAAGAGGATGTGTCACCCATACCTTCCGCTGGAATTTCTCTCCGGACAGAGGTGAGGAAGGAAAAAAGCAGTGGGGGCCGGGACAGGAGGGGTATCTCAGGCAGGGCAATGGAAAGCTTCTGGAAGAGCGCCAGGGTCCAGGACCACGCCGGCTGGCCTGCAGGCACCAAGTTGGCCTGCGTGCTGTCGCTGGTGTGGCTCCACGGTCCTTCCTCTAGGCTTTCAAGCCCTTGTACATATTCAGGTGTTTTACCTGGAAAGGGTGGGAACAGTTCAGCAGCAGCTGACCTGGGGCTCAGCTCACGTTTACTCACAGATGCCTCGGCACGGTCCCCCAGCTTTGCAATGAGGACGCTCCTTGCGTGGGGGTTGGGTTGCTGGCTGTATGGGAGATGGTTCCCCACCTCTGACCAATTTCAGAATTGTTTACCACTGGAGCAAGTGCCGTGATAGGGTTTTCCTCTGTATAACTCGTGGGTTCACTTTTTTTTTTCTTTTATGTTTCAAGTTAGATGTTATTCCTCTTTTATGTATTTATAGATATAAGCATGGAAATAATTCATTCCTATAAATACATCTGTGTGACGGGAAGAACTTTTTTCTGTTTTATTTTTAAATTTTATTTTTTAAAATTTTGAAATTTTATTTATTTTTTTATACAGCACGTTATTATTAGTTATGTATTTTATGCATATACATGTATACAGGTCAATCCCAAACTCCCAACTCATCCCACCACCACCACCCCATGGCTTCCCACACTTGGTGTCCATACGTTTGTTCTCTACCTCTGTGTCTCTATTTCTTCCCTGCAAACCAGTTCATCTGTAGCATTTTTAGGCTCCACATATATGCATTAATATACAATATTTGTTTTCCTCTTTCTGACTTACTTCATTCTGTATGACAGTCTCTCGATCCATCGATGTCTCTACAGATGACCCAGTTTCATTCCTTTTTATGGCCGAGTCATATTCCATTTTATATATGTACCACATCTTTATCCATTCATCTGTCTGTGGGCATTTAGGTTGCTTCCATTACCTGGCTATTGTAAATAGTGCTGCAACGAACATTGTGGTGAATGTGCCTTTTTGAAATACGGTTTTCTCTGGGTATATGCCCAGAAGTGGGATTGCTGGATCAGATGGTAATTCTATTTCTAGTTTTTTTAAGGAAACTCCATACTGTTCTCCATAGGGACTGTATCAATTTACATTCCCACCAATAGTGGAAGAGGGCTCCTTTTGTCCACACCCTCCCCAGAATTGGTTGTTTGTAGATTTTCTGATGATGCCGATTCTAACAGGTGTGAGGTGATACCTCATTGTAGTTTTGATTTGCATTTCTCTAATAATTAGTGCTGTTGAGCAGCTTTTCATGTGCGTCTTGGCCATCTCTGTGTCTCCTTTGAAGAAACGTCTCTTTAGATCTTCTGCCCATTTTTTTGGGGTTGTTTGTTTTTTTAATATTAAGCTGCATGAGCTGTTTATATATATTGGAGATTAAACCTCTGTCCATTGATTCGTCTGCAACGATTTTCGCCCATTCTGAGGGATGCCTTTATCCATTCCCGTGTTTTTTAACAAAAAAGGAAAGAAAGGAAAAGAAGCAGAACACTAATGTGCGTAAAATATGCCTTTTGAAACGGTCGTTTTGAAATATGGACGTCCTTTGAATTTTTTGGTCGATATGTGACCCCAGGATTTGTTTTCAGGGCAGGTGTCATTTACAGGCCTGCAATGATTTTGAATATCAACTGACCATTAGCGTTGGGATTAAAGCTGCTGTTGTGTGAAACGGCCACAAGGTGGCAGCAGTTCACCCTTACCAAATCTGGTTACTAGGGCAAGAGAGCCTCAGTGGAAGTGGTGTTCTAGATTGGCGTTTAGAATGGAATGTACCAGGAGAAAGCCCCTCACGTTTGTCTCACTACTTCTTGTTCGTGTTTTTAATTTAATTTTTTTTATTTTTTATTACAGCAAGTTTGATTACAATGTTTGGCTTGTTGTAGGTGTGGAAGATGTGGTTCCTTTACACATATACAGATGACTGTTCTTCTTGGGATCCTTTTCCCATGTACGTTATGACAGAATGTTGAGTAGTCCTCTCTTGGTATTCTGTAGGTCTTTGGTGATTATATATGTCACCTGTGTTTGTATATGTCTGTTAACCCCGATATCGTAATGAAACCAATCCTCACACCTTTCCATTGGTGAACCATAAGTTTGTTTAATGAATCTGTGATTGCCCTTCTCCGTGGAAATATCTGCCCTGGTATCCATTTTTAGGTAACACCTATAAGTGATATGATATGATATGTGTCTTTCACTTTCTGACTTACTACAAGTCACGTGATTACTTCTAGACTCATCTACGGTGCTGCAAATGGCATTGTGTCCTTTTTTCCCTTGGCTTCTCTTCTGCCTTAGCGGGGTCCATTTTCAACAATGTGATTCCCTGAGGGTTGTGGATTAGCTGACCTGGGCAGCCTTACCCTGCCGGCCCGCCCTCCCCAGGTGTGCCTCGTTGAGGTCAATATAAACAGAGCTCCAGGCAGCAATAGCCCCTGAAGCTGTGCCTGACTCCATATTCTCTGCCCCGTCAGCAGTCTCGGGGCTGTGCTGGTGGGAGGAGGGAGTGAGGGGCCACAGCTTTGTGGGTGGCCCGGTGTGAGTGGGGTTCTGCTGGCCTTTCTGCAGGAGTTGCCAGGCTGCCGCCTGTAAAGAAGAGGATGTGTCACCCATACCTTCCGCTGGAATTTCTCTCCGGACAGAGGTGAGGAAGGAAAAAAGCAGTGGGGGCCGGGACAGGAGGGGTATCTCAGGCAGGGCAATGGAAAGCTTCTGGAAGAGCGCCAGGGTCCAGGACCACGCCGGCTGGCCTGCAGGCACCAAGTTGGCCTGCGTGCTGTCGCTGGTGTGGCTCCACGGTCCTTCCTCTAGGCTTTCAAGCCCTTGTACATATTCAGGTGTTTTACCTGGAAAGGGTGGGAACAGTTCAGCAGCAGCTGGCCTGGGGCTCAGCTCACGTTTACTCACAGATGCCTTGGCACGGTCCCCCAGCTTTGCAATGAGGACGCTCCTTGCGTGGGGGTTGGGTTGCTGGCTGTATGGGAGATGGTTCCCCACCTCTGACCAATTTCAGAATTGTTTACCACTGGAGCAAGTGCCGTGATAGGGTTTTCCTCTGTATAACTCGTGGGTTCACTTTTTTTTTTCTTTTATGTTTCAAGTTAGATGTTATTCCTCTTTTATGTATTTATAGATATAAGCATGGAAATAATTCATTCCTATAAATACATCTGTGTGACGGGAAGAACTTTTTTCTGTTTTATTTTTAAATTTTATTTTTTAAAATTTTGAAATTTTATTTATTTTTTTATACAGCACGTTATTATTAGTTATGTATTTTATGCATATACATGTATACAGGTCAATCCCAAACTCCCAACTCATCCCACCACCACCACCCCATGGCTTCCCACACTTGGTGTCCATACGTTTGTTCTCTACCTCTGTGTCTCTATTTCTTCCCTGCAAACCAGTTCATCTGTAGCATTTTTAGGCTCCACATATATGCATTAATATACAATATTTGTTTTCCTCTTTCTGACTTACTTCATTCTGTATGACAGTCTCTCGATCCATCGATGTCTCTACAGATGACCCAGTTTCATTCCTTTTTATGGCCGAGTCATATTCCATTTTATATATGTACCACATCTTTATCCATTCATCTGTCTGTGGGCATTTAGGTTGCTTCCATTACCTGGCTATTGTAAATAGTGCTGCAACGAACATTGTGGTGAATGTGCCTTTTTGAAATACGGTTTTCTCTGGGTATATGCCCAGAAGTGGGATTGCTGGATCAGATGGTAATTCTATTTCTAGTTTTTTTAAGGAAACTCCATACTGTTCTCCATAGGGACTGTATCAATTTACATTCCCACCAATAGTGGAAGAGGGCTCCTTTTGTCCACACCCTCCCCAGAATTGGTTGTTTGTAGATTTTCTGATGATGCCGATTCTAACAGGTGTGAGGTGATACCTCATTGTAGTTTTGATTTGCATTTCTCTAATAATTAGTGCTGTTGAGCAGCTTTTCATGTGCGTCTTGGCCATCTCTGTGCCTCCTTTGAAGAAACGTCTCTTTAGATCTTCTGCCCATTTTTTTTGGGTTGTTTGTTTTTTTAATATTAAGCTGCATGAGCTGTTTATATATATTGGAGATTAAACCTCTGTCCATTGATTCGTCTGCAATGATTTTCGCCCATTCTGAGGGATGCCTTTTTCCATTCCCGTGTTTTTTAACAAAAAAGGAAAGAAAGGAAAAGAAGCAGAACACTAATGTGCGTAAAATATGCCTTTTGAAACGGTCGTTTTGAAATATGGACGTCCTTTGAATTTTTTGGTCGATATGTGACCCCAGGATTTGTTTTCAGGGCAGGTGTCATTTACAGGCCTGCAATGATTTTGAATATCAACTGACCATTAGCGTTGGGATTAAAGCTGCTGTTGTGTGAAACGGCCACAAGGTGGCAGCAGTTCACCCTTAACAAATCTGGTTACTAGGGCAAGAGAGCCTCAGTGGAAGTGGTGTTCTAGATTGGAGTTTAGAATGGAATGTGCCAGGAGAAAGCCCCTCACGTTTGTCTCACTACTTCTTGTTCGTGTTTTTAATTTATTTTTTTTATTTTTTATTACAGCAAGTTTGATTACAGTGTTTGGCTTGTTGTAGGTGTGGAAGATGTGGTTCTTTTACACATATACAGATGACTGTTCTTCTTGGGATCCTTTTCCCATGTACGTTATGACAGAATGTTGAGTAGTCCTCTCTTGGTATTCTGTAGGTCTTTGGTGATTATATATGTCACCTGTGTTTGTATATGTCTGTTAACCCCGATATCGTAATGAAACCAATCCTCACACCTTTCCATTGGTGAACCATAAGTTTGTTTAATGAATCTGTGATTGCCCTTCTCCCTGGAAATATCTGCCCTGGTATCCATTTTTAGGTAACACCTATAAGTGATATGATATGATATGTGTCTTTCACTTTCTGACTTACTACAAGTCACGTGATTACTTCTAGACTCATCTACGGTGCTGCAAATGGCATTGTGTCCTTTTTTCCCTTGGCTTCTCTTCTGCCTTAGCGGGGTCCATTTTCAACAATGTGATTCCCTGAGGGTTGTGGATTAGCTGACCTGGGCAGCCTTACCCTGCCGGCCCGCCCTCCCCATGTGTGCCTCGTTGAGGTCAATATAAACAGAGCTCCAGGCAGCAATAGCCCCTGAAGCTGTGCCTGACTCCATATTCTCTGCCCCGTCAGCAGTCTCGGGGCTGTGCTGGTGGGAGGAGGGAGTGAGGGGCCACAGCTTTGTGGGTGGCCCGGTGTGAGTGGGGTTCTGCTGGCCTTTCTGCAGGAGTTGCCAGGCTGCCGCCTGTAAAGAAGAGGATGTGTCACCCATACCTTCCGCTGGAATTTCTCTCCGGACAGAGGTGAGGAAGGAAAAAAGCAGTGGGGGCCGGGACAGGAGGGGTATCTCAGGCAGGGCAATGGAAAGCTTCTGGAAGAGCGCCAGGGTCCAGGACCACGCCGGCTGGCCTGCAGGCACCAAGTTGGCCTGCGTGCTGTCGCTGGTGTGGCTCCACGGTCCTTCCTCTAGGCTTTCAAGCCCTTGTACATATTCAGGTGTTTTACCTGGAAAGGGTGGGAACAGTTCAGCAGCAGCTGACCTGGGGCTCAGCTCACGTTTACTCACAGATGCCTCGGCACGGTCCCCCAGCTTTGCAATGAGGACGCTCCTTGCGTGGGGGTTGGGTTGCTGGCTGTATGGGAGATGGTTCCCCACCTCTGACCAATTTCAGAATTGTTTACCACTGGAGCAAGTGCCGTGATAGGGTTTTCCTCTGTATAACTCGTGGGTTCACTTTTTTTTTTCTTTTATGTTTCAAGTTAGATGTTATTCCTCTTTTATGTATTTATAGATATAAGCATGGAAATAATTCATTCCTATAAATACATCTGTGTGACGGGAAGAACTTTTTTCTGTTTTATTTTTAAATTTTATTTTTTAAAATTTTGAAATTTTATTTATTTTTTTATACAGCACGTTATTATTAGTTATGTATTTTATGCATATACATGTATACAGGTCAATCCCAAACTCCCAACTCATCCCACCACCACCACCCCATGGCTTCCCACACTTGGTGTCCATACGTTTGTTCTCTACCTCTGTGTCTCTATTTCTTCCCTGCAAACCAGTTCATCTGTAGCATTTTTAGGCTCCACATATATGCATTAATATACAATATTTGTTTTCCTCTTTCTGACTTACTTCATTCTGTATGACAGTCTCTCGATCCATCGATGTCTCTACAAATGACCCAGTTTCATTCCTTTTTATGGCCGAGTCATATTCCATTTTATATATGTACCACATCTTTATCCATTCATCTGTCTGTGGGCATTTAGGTTGCTTCCATTACCTGGCTATTGTAAATAGTGCTGCAACGAACATTGTGGTGAATGTGCCTTTTTGAAATACGGTTTTCTCTGGGTATATGCCCAGAAGTGGGATTGCTGGATCAGATGGTAATTCTATTTCTAGTTTTTTTAAGGAAACTCCATACTGTTCTCCATAGGGACTGTATCAATTTACATTCCCACCAATAGTGGAAGAGGGCTCCTTTTGTCCACACCCTCCCCAGAATTGGTTGTTTGTAGATTTTCTGATGATGCCGATTCTAACAGGTGTGAGGTGATACCTCATTGTAGTTTTGATTTGCATTTCTCTAATAATTAGTGCTGTTGAGCAGCTTTTCATGTGCGTCTTGGCCATCTCTGTGTCTCCTTTGAAGAAACGTCTCTTTAGATCTTCTGCCCATTTTTTTTGGGTTGTTTGTTTTTTTAATATTAAGCTGCATGAGCTGTTTATATATATTGGAGATTAAACCTCTGTCCATTGATTCGTCTGCAACGATTTTCGCCCATTCTGAGGGATGCCTTTATCCATTCCCGTGTTTTTTAACAAAAAAGGAAAGAAAGGAAAAGAAGCAGAACACTAATGTGCGTAAAATACGCCTTTTGAAACGGTCGTTTTGAAATATGGACGTCCTTTGAATTTTTTGGTCGATATGTGACCCCAGGATTTGTTTTCAGGGCAGGTGTCATTTACAGGCCTGCAATGATTTTGAATATCAACTGACCATTAGCGTTGGGATTAAAGCTGCTGTTGTGTGAAACGGCCACAAGGTGGCAGCAGTTCACCCTTACCAAATCTGGTTACTAGGGCAAGAGAGCCTCAGTGGAAGTGGTGTTCTAGATTGGCGTTTAGAATGGAATGTACCAGGAGAAAGCCCCTCACGTTTGTCTCACTACTTCTTGTTCGTGTTTTTAATTTAATTTTTTTTATTTTTTATTACAGCAAGTTTGATTACAATGTTTGGCTTGTTGTAGGTGTGGAAGATGTGGTTCCTTTACACATATACAGATGACTGTTCTTCTTGGGATCCTTTTCCCATGTACGTTATGACAGAATGTTGAGTAGTCCTCTCTTGGTATTCTGTAGGTCTTTGGTGATTATATATGTCACCTGTGTTTGTATATGTCTGTTAACCCCGATATCGTAATGAAACCAATCCTCACACCTTTCCATTGGTGAACCATAAGTTTGTTTAATGAATCTGTGATTGCCCTTCTCCGTGGAAATATCTGCCCTGGTATCCATTTTTAGGTAACACCTATAAGTGATATGATATGATATGTGTCTTTCACTTTCTGACTTACTACAAGTCACGTGATTACTTCTAGACTCATCTACGGTGCTGCAAATGGCATTGTGTCCTTTTTTCCCTTGGCTTCTCTTCTGCCTTAGCGGGGTCCATTTTCAACAATGTGATTCCCTGAGGGTTGTGGATTAGCTGACCTGGGCAGCCTTACCCTGCCGGCCCGCCCTCCCCAGGTGTGCCTCGTTGAGGTCAATATAAACAGAGCTCCAGGCAGCAATAGCCCCTGAAGCTGTGCCAGACTCCATATTCTCTGCCCCGTCAGCAGTCTCGGGGCTGTGCTGGTGGGAGGAGGGAGTGAGGGGCCACAGCTTTGTGGGTGGCCCGGTGTGAGTGGGGTTCTGCTGGCCTTTCTGCAGGAGTTGCCAGGCTGCCGCCTGTAAAGAAGAGGATGTGTCACCCATACCTTCCGCTGGAATTTCTCTCCGGACAGAGGTGAGGAAGGAAAAAAGCAGTGGGGGCCGGGACAGGAGGGGTATCTCAGGCAGGGCAATGGAAAGCTTCTGGAAGAGCGCCAGGGTCCAGGACCACGCCGGCTGGCCTGCAGGCACCAAGTTGGCCTGCGTGCTGTCGCTGGTGTGGCTCCACGGTCCTTCCTCTAGGCTTTCAAGCCCTTGTACATATTCAGGTGTTTTACCTGGAAAGGGTGGGAACAGTTCAGCAGCAGCTGGCCTGGGGCTCAGCTCACGTTTACTCACAGATGCCTTGGCACGGTCCCCCAGCTTTGCAATGAGGACGCTCCTTGCGTGGGGGTTGGGTTGCTGGCTGTATGGGAGATGGTTCCCCACCTCTGACCAATTTCAGAATTGTTTACCACTGGAGCAAGTGCCGTGATAGGGTTTTCCTCTGTATAACTCGTGGGTTCACTTTTTTTTTCTTTTATGTTTCAAGTTAGATGTTATTCCTCTTTTATGTATTTATAGATATAAGCATGGAAATAATTCATTCCTATAAATACATCTGTGTGACGGGAAGAACTTTTTTCTGTTTTATTTTTAAATTTTATTTTTTAAAATTTTGAAATTTTATTTATTTTTTTATACAGCACGTTATTATTAGTTATGTATTTTATGCATATACATGTATACAGGTCAATCCCAAACTCCCAACTCATCCCACCACCACCACCCCATGGCTTCCCACACTTGGTGTCCATACGTTTGTTCTCTACCTCTGTGTCTCTATTTCTTCCCTGCAAACCAGTTCATCTGTAGCATTTTTAGGCTCCACATATATGCATTAATATACAATATTTGTTTTCCTCTTTCTGACTTACTTCATTCTGTATGACAGTCTCTCGATCCATCGATGTCTCTACAGATGACCCAGTTTCATTCCTTTTTATGGCCGAGTCATATTCCATTTTATATATGTACCACATCTTTATCCATTCATCTGTCTGTGGGCATTTAGGTTGCTTCCATTACCTGGCTATTGTAAATAGTGCTGCAACGAACATTGTGGTGAATGTGCCTTTTTGAAATACGGTTTTCTCTGGGTATATGCCCAGAAGTGGGATTGCTGGATCAGATGGTAATTCTATTTCTAGTTTTTTTAAGGAAACTCCATACTGTTCTCCATAGGGACTGTATCAATTTACATTCCCACCAATAGTGGAAGAGGGCTCCTTTTGTCCACACCCTCCCCAGAATTGGTTGTTTGTAGATTTTCTGATGATGCCGATTCTAACAGGTGTGAGGTGATACCTCATTGTAGTTTTGATTTGCATTTCTCTAATAATTAGTGCTGTTGAGCAGCTTTTCATGTGCGTCTTGGCCATCTCTGTGCCTCCTTTGAAGAAACGTCTCTTTAGATCTTCTGCCCATTTTTTTGGGTTGTTTGTTTTTTTAATATTAAGCTGCATGAGCTGTTTATATATATTGGAGATTAAACCTCTGTCCATTGATTCGTCTGCAATGATTTTCGCCCATTCTGAGGGATGCCTTTTTCCATTCCCGTGTTTTTTAACAAAAAAGGAAAGAAAGGAAAAGAAGCAGAACACTAATGTGCGTAAAATATGCCTTTTGAAACGGTCGTTTTGAAATATGGACGTCCTTTGAATTTTTTGGTCGATATGTGACCCCAGGATTTGTTTTCAGGGCAGGTGTCATTTACAGGCCTGCAATGATTTTGAATATCAACTGACCATTAGCGTTGGGATTAAAGCTGCTGTTGTGTGAAACGGCCACAAGGTGGCAGCAGTTCACCCTTACCAAATCTGGTTACTAGGGCAAGAGAGCCTCAGTGGAAGTGGTGTTCTAGATTGGAGTTTAGAATGGAATGTGCCAGGAGAAAGCCCCTCACGTTTGTCTCACTACTTCTTGTTCGTGTTTTTAATTTAATTTTTTTATTTTTTATTACAGCAAGTTTGATTACAATGTTTGGCTTGTTGTAGGTGTGGAAGATGTGGTTCTTTTACACATATACAGATGACTGTTCTTCTTGGGATCCTTTTCCCATGTACGTTATGACAGAATGTTGAGTAGTCCTCTCTTGGTATTCTGTAGGTCTTTGGTGATTATATATGTCACCTGTGTTTGTATATGTCTGTTAACCCCGATATCGTAATGAAACCAATCCTCACACCTTTCCATTGGTGAACCATAAGTTTGTTTAATGAATCTGTGATTGCCCTTCTCCCTGGAAATATCTGCCCTGGTATCCATTTTTAGGTAACACCTATAAGTGATATGATATGATATGTGTCTTTCACTTTCTGACTTACTACAAGTCACGTGATTACTTCTAGACTCATCTACGGTGCTGCAAATGGCATTGTGTCCTTTTTTCCCTTGGCTTCTCTTCTGCCTTAGCGGGGTCCATTTTCAACAATGTGATTCCCTGAGGGTTGTGGATTAGCTGACCTGGGCAGCCTTACCCTGCCGGCCCGCCCTCCCCAGGTGTGCCTCGTTGAGGTCAATATAAACAGAGCTCCAGGCAGCAATAGCCCCTGAAGCTGTGCCTGACTCCATATTCTCTGCCCCGTCAGCAGTCTCGGGGCTGTGCTGGTGGGAGGAGGGAGTGAGGGGCCACAGCTTTGTGGGTGGCCCGGTGTGAGTGGGGTTCTGCTGGCCTTTCTGCAGGAGTTGCCAGGCTGCCGCCTGTAAAGAAGAGGATGTGTCACCCATACCTTCCGCTGGAATTTCTCTCCGGACAGAGGTGAGGAAGGAAAAAAGCAGTGGGGGCCGGGACAGGAGGGGTATCTCAGGCAGGGCAATGGAAAGCTTCTGGAAGAGCGCCAGGGTCCAGGACCACGCCGGCTGGCCTGCAGGCACCAAGTTGGCCTGCGTGCTGTCGCTGGTGTGGCTCCACGGTCCTTCCTCTAGGCTTTCAAGCCCTTGTACATATTCAGGTGTTTTACCTGGAAAGGGTGGGAACAGTTCAGCAGCAGCTGACCTGGGGCTCAGCTCACGTTTACTCACAGATGCCTCGGCACGGTCCCCCAGCTTTGCAATGAGGACGCTCCTTGCGTGGGGGTTGGGTTGCTGGCTGTATGGGAGATGGTTCCCCACCTCTGACCAATTTCAGAATTGTTTACCACTGGAGCAAGTGCCGTGATAGGGTTTTCCTCTGTATAACTCGTGGGTTCACTTTTTTTTTTCTTTTATGTTTCAAGTTAGATGTTATTCCTCTTTTATGTATTTATAGATATAAGCATGGAAATAATTCATTCCTATAAATACATCTGTGTGACGGGAAGAACTTTTTTCTGTTTTATTTTTAAATTTTATTTTTTAAAATTTTGAAATTTTATTTATTTTTTTATACAGCACGTTATTATTAGTTATGTATTTTATGCATATACATGTATACAGGTCAATCCCAAACTCCCAACTCATCCCACCACCACCACCCCATGGCTTCCCACACTTGGTGTCCATACGTTTGTTCTCTACCTCTGTGTCTCTATTTCTTCCCTGCAAACCAGTTCATCTGTAGCATTTTTAGGCTCCACATATATGCATTAATATACAATATTTGTTTTCCTCTTTCTGACTTACTTCATTCTGTATGACAGTCTCTCGATCCATCGATGTCTCTACAGATGACCCAGTTTCATTCCTTTTTATGGCCGAGTCATATTCCATTTTATATATGTACCACATCTTTATCCATTCATCTGTCTGTGGGCATTTAGGTTGCTTCCATTACCTGGCTATTGTAAATAGTGCTGCAACGAACATTGTGGTGAATGTGCCTTTTTGAAATACGGTTTTCTCTGGGTATATGCCCAGAAGTGGGATTGCTGGATCAGATGGTAATTCTATTTCTAGTTTTTTTAAGGAAACTCCATACTGTTCTCCATAGGGACTGTATCAATTTACATTCCCACCAATAGTGGAAGAGGGCTCCTTTTGTCCACACCCTCCCCAGAATTGGTTGTTTGTAGATTTTCTGATGATGCCGATTCTAACAGGTGTGAGGTGATACCTCATTGTAGTTTTGATTTGCATTTCTCTAATAATTAGTGCTGTTGAGCAGCTTTTCATGTGCGTCTTGGCCATCTCTGTGCCTCCTTTGAAGAAACGTCTCTTTAGATCTTCTGCCCATTTTTTTGGGTTGTTTGTTTTTTTAATATTAAGCTGCATGAGCTGTTTATATATATTGGAGATTAAACCTCTGTCCATTGATTCGTCTGCAATGATTTTCGCCCATTCTGAGGGATGCCTTTTTCCATTCCCGTGTTTTTTAACAAAAAAGGAAAGAAAGGAAAAGAAGCAGAACACTAATGTGCGTAAAATATGCCTTTTGAAACGGTCGTTTTGAAATATGGACGTCCTTTGAATTTTTTGGTCGATATGTGACCCCAGGATTTGTTTTCAGGGCAGGTGTCATTTACAGGCCTGCAATGATTTTGAATATCAACTGACCATTAGCGTTGGGATTAAAGCTGCTGTTGTGTGAAACGGCCACAAGGTGGCAGCAGTTCACCCTTAACAAATCTGGTTACTAGGGCAAGAGAGCCTCAGTGGAAGTGGTGTTCTAGATTGGAGTTTAGAATGGAATGTGCCAGGAGAAAGCCCCTCACGTTTGTCTCACTACTTCTTGTTCGTGTTTTTAATTTAATTTTTTTATTTTTTATTACAGCAAGTTTGATTACAATGTTTGGCTTGTTGTAGGTGTGGAAGATGTGGTTCTTTTACACATATACAGATGACTGTTCTTCTTGGGATCCTTTTCCCATGTACGTTATGACAGAATGTTGAGTAGTCCTCTCTTGGTATTCTGTAGGTCTTTGGTGATTATATATGTCACCTGTGTTTGTATATGTCTGTTAACCCCGATATCGTAATGAAACCAATCCTCACACCTTTCCATTGGTGAACCATAAGTTTGTTTAATGAATCTGTGATTGCCCTTCTCCCTGGAAATATCTGCCCTGGTATCCATTTTTAGGTAACACCTATAAGTGATATGATATGATATGTGTCTTTCACTTTCTGACTTACTACAAGTCATGTGATTACTTCTAGACTCATCTACGGTGCTGCAAATGGCATTGTGTCCTTTTTTCCCTTGGCTTCTCTTCTGCCTTAGCGGGGTCCATTTTCAACAATGTGATTCCCTGAGGGTTGTGGATTAGCTGACCTGGGCAGCCTTACCCTGCCGGCCCGCCCTCCCCATGTGTGCCTCGTTGAGGTCAATATAAACAGAGCTCCAGGCAGCAATAGCCCCTGAAGCTGTGCCTGACTCCATATTCTCTGCCCCGTCAGCAGTCTCGGGGCTGTGCTGGTGGGAGGAGGGAGTGAGGGGCCACAGCTTTGTGGGTGGCCCGGTGTGAGTGGGGTTCTGCTGGCCTTTCTGCAGGAGTTGCCAGGCTGCCGCCTGTAAAGAAGAGGATGTGTCACCCATACCTTCCGCTGGAATTTCTCTCCGGACAGAGGTGAGGAAGGAAAAAAGCAGTGGGGGCCGGGACAGGAGGGGTATCTCAGGCAGGGCAATGGAAAGCTTCTGGAAGAGCGCCAGGGTCCAGGACCACGCCGGCTGGCCTGCAGGCACCAAGTTGGCCTGCGTGCTGTCGCTGGTGTGGCTCCACGGTCCTTCCTCTAGGCTTTCAAGCCCTTGTACATATTCAGGTGTTTTACCTGGAAAGGGTGGGAACAGTTCAGCAGCAGCTGACCTGGGGCTCAGCTCACGTTTACTCACAGATGCCTCGGCACGGTCCCCCAGCTTTGCAATGAGGACGCTCCTTGCGTGGGGGTTGGGTTGCTGGCTGTATGGGAGATGGTTCCCCACCTCTGACCAATTTCAGAATTGTTTACCACTGGAGCAAGTGCCGTGATAGGGTTTTCCTCTGTATAACTCGTGGGTTCACTTTTTTTTTTCTTTTATGTTTCAAGTTAGATGTTATTCCTCTTTTATGTATTTATAGATATAAGCATGGAAATAATTCATTCCTATAAATACATCTGTGTGACGGGAAGAACTTTTTTCTGTTTTATTTTTAAATTTTATTTTTTAAAATTTTGAAATTTTATTTATTTTTTTATACAGCACGTTATTATTAGTTATGTATTTTATGCATATACATGTATACAGGTCAATCCCAAACTCCCAACTCATCCCACCACCACCACCCCATGGCTTCCCACACTTGGTGTCCATACGTTTGTTCTCTACCTCTGTGTCTCTATTTCTTCCCTGCAAACCAGTTCATCTGTAGCATTTTTAGGCTCCACATATATGCATTAATATACAATATTTGTTTTCCTCTTTCTGACTTACTTCATTCTGTATGACAGTCTCTCGATCCATCGATGTCTCTACAAATGACCCAGTTTCATTCCTTTTTATGGCCGAGTCATATTACATTTTATATATGTACCACATCTTTATCCATTCATCTGTCTGTGGGCATTTAGGTTGCTTCCATTACCTGGCTATTGTAAATAGTGCTGCAACGAACATTGTGGTGAATGTGCCTTTTTGAAATACGGTTTTCTCTGGGTATATGCCCAGAAGTGGGATTGCTGGATCAGATGGTAATTCTATTTCTAGTTTTTTTAAGGAAACTCCATACTGTTCTCCATAGGGACTGTATCAATTTACATTCCCACCAATAGTGGAAGAGGGCTCCTTTTGTCCACACCCTCCCCAGAATTGGTTGTTTGTAGATTTTCTGATGATGCCGATTCTAACAGGTGTGAGGTGATACCTCATTGTAGTTTTGATTTGCATTTCTCTAATAATTAGTGCTGTTGAGCAGCTTTTCATGTGCGTCTTGGCCATCTCTGTGTCTCCTTTGAAGAAACGTCTCTTTAGATCTTCTGCCCATTTTTTTTGGGTTGTTTGTTTTTTTAATATTAAGCTGCATGAGCTGTTTATATATATTGGAGATTAAACCTCTGTCCATTGATTCGTCTGCAACGATTTTCGCCCATTCTGAGGGATGCCTTTATCCATTCCCGTGTTTTTTAACAAAAAAGGAAAGAAAGGAAAAGAAGCAGAACACTAATGTGCGTAAAATATGCCTTTTGAAACGGTCGTTTTGAAATATGGACGTCCTTTGAATTTTTTGGTCGATATGTGACCCCAGGATTTGTTTTCAGGGCAGGTGTCATTTACAGGCCTGCAATGATTTTGAATATCAACTGACCATTAGCGTTGGGATTAAAGCTGCTGTTGTGTGAAACGGCCACAAGGTGGCAGCAGTTCACCCTTACCAAATCTGGTTACTAGGGCAAGAGAGCCTCAGTGGAAGTGGTGTTCTAGATTGGCGTTTAGAATGGAATGTACCAGGAGAAAGCCCCTCACGTTTGTCTCACTACTTCTTGTTCGTGTTTTTAATTTAATTTTTTTTATTTTTTATTACAGCAAGTTTGATTACAATGTTTGGCTTGTTGTAGGTGTGGAAGATGTGGTTCCTTTACACATATACAGATGACTGTTTTTCTTGGGATCCTTTTCCCATGTACGTTATGACAGAATGTTGAGTAGTCCTCTCTTGGTATTCTGTAGGTCTTTGGTGATTATATATGTCACCTGTGTTTGTATATGTCTGTTAACCCCGATATCGTAATGAAACCAATCCTCACACCTTTCCATTGGTGAACCATAAGTTTGTTTAATGAATCTGTGATTGCCCTTCTCCCTGGAAATATCTGCCCTGGTATCCATTTTTAGGTAACACCTATAAGTGATATGATATGATATGTGTCTTTCACTTTCTGACTTACTACAAGTCACGTGATTACTTCTAGACTCATCTACGGTGCTGCAAATGGCATTGTGTCCTTTTTTCCCTTGGCTTCTCTTCTGCCTTAGCGGGGTCCATTTTCAACAATGTGATTCCCTGAGGGTTGTGGATTAGCTGACCTGGGCAGCCTTACCCTGCCGGCCCGCCCTCCCCATGTGTGCCTCGTTGAGGTCAATATAAACAGAGCTCCAGGCAGCAATAGCCCCTGAAGCTGTGCCTGACTCCATATTCTCTGCCCCGTCAGCAGTCTCGGGGCTGTGCTGGTGGGAGGAGGGAGTGAGGGGCCACAGCTTTGTGGGTGGCCCGGTGTGAGTGGGGTTCTGCTGGCCTTTCTGCAGGAGTTGCCAGGCTGCCGCCTGTAAAGAAGAGGATGTGTCACCCATACCTTCCGCTGGAATTTCTCTCCGGACAGAGGTGAGGAAGGAAAAAAGCAGTGGGGGCCGGGACAGGAGGGGTATCTCAGGCAGGGCAATGGAAAGCTTCTGGAAGAGCGCCAGGGTCCAGGACCACGCCGGCTGGCCTGCAGGCACCAAGTTGGCCTGCGTGCTGTCGCTGGTGTGGCTCCACGGTCCTTCCTCTAGGCTTTCAAGCCCTTGTACATATTCAGGTGTTTTACCTGGAAAGGGTGGGAACAGTTCAGCAGCAGCTGACCTGGGGCTCAGCTCACGTTTACTCACAGATGCCTCGGCACGGTCCCCCAGCTTTGCAATGAGGACGCTCCTTGCGTGGGGGTTGGGTTGCTGGCTGTATGGGAGATGGTTCCCCACCTCTGACCAATTTCAGAATTGTTTACCACTGGAGCAAGTGCCGTGATAGGGTTTTCCTCTGTATAACTCGTGGGTTCACTTTTTTTTTTCTTTTATGTTTCAAGTTAGATGTTATTCCTCTTTTATGTATTTATAGATATAAGCATGGAAATAATTCATTCCTATAAATACATCTGTGTGACGGGAATAACTTTTTTCTGTTTTATTTTTAAATTTTATTTTTTAAAATTTTGAAATTTTATTTATTTTTTTATACAGCACGTTATTATTAGTTATGTATTTTATGCATATACATGTATACAGGTCAATCCCAAACTCCCAACTCATCCCACCACCACCACCCCATGGCTTCCCACACTTGGTGTCCATACGTTTGTTCTCTACCTCTGTGTCTCTATTTCTTCCCTGCAAACCAGTTCATCTGTAGCATTTTTAGGCTCCACATATATGCATTAATATACAATATTTGTTTTCCTCTTTCTGACTTACTTCATTCTGTATGACAGTCTCTCGATCCATCGATGTCTCTACAAATGACCCAGTTTCATTCCTTTTTATGGCCGAGTCATATTCCATTTTATATATGTACCACATCTTTATCCATTCATCTGTCTGTGGGCATTTAGGTTGCTTCCATTACCTGGCTATTGTAAATAGTGCTGCAACGAACATTGTGGTGAATGTGCCTTTTTGAAATACGGTTTTCTCTGGGTATATGCCCAGAAGTGGGATTGCTGGATCAGATGGTAATTCTATTTCTAGTTTTTTTAAGGAAACTCCATAATGTTCTCCATAGGGACTGTATCAATTTACATTCCCACCAATAGTGGAAGAGGGCTCCTTTTGTCCACACCCTCCCCAGAATTGGTTGTTTGTAGATTTTCTGATGATGCCGATTCTAACAGGTGTGAGGTGATACCTCATTGTAGTTTTGATTTGCATTTCTCTAATAATTAGTGCTGTTGAGCAGCTTTTCATGTGCGTCTTGGCCATCTCTGTGCCTCCTTTGAAGAAACGTCTCTTTAGATCTTCTGCCCATTTTTTTTGGGTTGTTTGTTTTTTTAATATTAAGCTGCATGAGCTGTTTATATATATTGGAGATTAAACCTCTGTCCATTGATTCGTCTGCAATGATTTTCGCCCATTCTGAGGGATGCCTTTTTCCATTCCCGTGTTTTTTAACAAAAAAGGAAAGAAAGGAAAAGAAGCAGAACACTAATGTGCGTAAAATATGCCTTTTGAAACGGTCGTTTTGAAATATGGACGTCCTTTGAATTTTTTGGTCGATATGTGACCCCAGGATTTGTTTTCAGGGCAGGTGTCATTTACAGGCCTGCAATGATTTTGAATATCAACTGACCATTAGCATTGGGATTAAAGCTGCTGTTGTGTGAAACGGCCACAAGGTGGCAGCAGTTCACCCTTAACAAATCTGGTTACTAGGGCAAGAGAGCCTCAGTGGAAGTGGTGTTCTAGATTGGAGTTTAGAATGGAATGTGCCAGGAGAAAGCCCCTCACGTTTGTCTCACTACTTCTTGTTCGTGTTTTTAATTTAATTTTTTTATTTTTTATTACAGCAAGTTTGATTACAATGTTTGGCTTGTTGTAGGTGTGGAAGATGTGGTTCTTTTACACATATACAGATGACTGTTCTTCTTGGGATCCTTTTCCCATGTACGTTATGACAGAATGTTGAGTAGTCCTCTCTTGGTATTCTGTAGGTCTTTGGTGATTATATATGTCACCTGTGTTTGTATATGTCTGTTAACCCCGATATCGTAATGAAACCAATCCTCACACCTTTCCATTGGTGAACCATAAGTTTGTTTAATGAATCTGTGATTGCCCTTCTCCCTGGAAATATCTGCCCTGGTATCCATTTTTAGGTAACACCTATAAGTGATATGATATGATATGTGTCTTTCACTTTCTGACTTACTACAAGTCACGTGATTACTTCTAGACTCATCTACGGTGCTGCAAATGGCATTGTGTCCTTTTTTCCCTTGGCTTCTCTTCTGCCTTAGCGGGGTCCATTTTCAACAATGTGATTCCCTGAGGGTTGTGGATTAGCTGACCTGGGCAGCCTTACCCTGCCGGCCCGCCCTCCCCAGGTGTGCCTCGTTGAGGTCAATATAAACAGAGCTCCAGGCAGCAATAGCCCCTGAAGCTGTGCCTGACTCCATATTCTCTGCCCCGTCAGCAGTCTCGGGGCTGTGCTGGTGGGAGGAGGGAGTGAGGGGCCACAGCTTTGTGGGTGGCCCGGTGTGAGTGGGGTTCTGCTGGCCTTTCTGCAGGAGTTGCCAGGCTGCCGCCTGTAAAGAAGAGGATGTGTCACCCATACCTTCCGCTGGAATTTCTCTCCGGACAGAGGTGAGGAAGGAAAAAAGCAGTGGGGGCCGGGACAGGAGGGGTATCTCAGGCAGGGCAATGGAAAGCTTCTGGAAGAGCGCCAGGGTCCAGGACCACGCCGGCTGGCCTGCAGGCACCAAGTTGGCCTGCGTGCTGTCGCTGGTGTGGCTCCACGGTCCTTCCTCTAGGCTTTCAAGCCCTTGTACATATTCAGGTGTTTTACCTGGAAAGGGTGGGAACAGTTCAGCAGCAGCTGGCCTGGGGCTCAGCTCACGTTTACTCACAGATGCCTCGGCACGGTCCCCCAGCTTTGCAATGAGGACGCTCCTTGCGTGGGGGTTGGGTTGCTGGCTGTATGGGAGATGGTTCCCCACCTCTGACCAATTTCAGAATTGTTTACCACTGGAGCAAGTGCCGTGATAGGGTTTTCCTCTGTATAACTCGTGGGTTCACTTTTTTTTTTCTTTTATGTTTCAAGTTAGATGTTATTCCTCTTTTATGTATTTATAGATATAAGCATGGAAATAATTCATTCCTATAAATACATCTGTGTGACGGGAAGAACTTTTTTCTGTTTTATTTTTAAATTTTATTTTTTAAAATTTTGAAATTTCATTTATTTTTTTATACAGCACGTTATTATTAGTTATGTATTTTATGCATATACATGTATACAGGTCAATCCCAAACTCCCAACTCATCCCACCACCACCACCCCATGGCTTCCCACACTTGGTGTCCATACGTTTGTTCTCTACCTCTGTGTCTCTATTTCTTCCCTGCAAACCAGTTCATCTGTAGCATTTTTAGGCTCCACATATATGCATTAATATACAATATTTGTTTTCCTCTTTCTGACTTACTTCATTCTGTATGACAGTCTCTCGATCCATCGATGTCTCTACAGATGACCCAGTTTCATTCCTTTTTATGGCCGAGTCATATTCCATTTTATATATGTACCACATCTTTATCCATTCATCTGTCTGTGGGCATTTAGGTTGCTTCCATTACCTGGCTATTGTAAATAGTGCTGCAACGAACATTGTGGTGAATGTGCCTTTTTGAAATACGGTTTTCTCTGGGTATATGCCCAGAAGTGGGATTGCTGGATCAGATGGTAATTCTATTTCTAGTTTTTTTAAGGAAACTCCATACTGTTCTCCATAGGGACTGTATCAATTTACATTCCCACCAATAGTGGAAGAGGGCTCCTTTTGTCCACACCCTCCCCAGAATTGGTTGTTTGTAGATTTTCTGATGATGCCGATTCTAACAGGTGTGAGGTGATACCTCATTGTAGTTTTGATTTGCATTTCTCTAATAATTAGTGCTGTTGAGCAGCTTTTCATGTGCGTCTTGGCCATCTCTGTGCCTCCTTTGAAGGAACGTCTCTTTAGATCTTCTGCCCATTTTTTTTGGGTTGTTTGTTTTTTTAATATTAAGCTGCATGAGCTGTTTATATATATTGGAGATTAAACCTCTGTCCATTGATTCGTCTGCAATGATTTTCGCCCATTCTGAGGGATGCCTTTTTCCATTCCCGTGTTTTTTAACAAAAAAGGAAAGAAAGGAAAAGAAGCAGAACACTAATGTGCGTAAAATATGCCTTTTGAAACGGTCGTTTTGAAATATGGACGTCCTTTGAATTTTTTGGTCGATATGTGACCCCAGGATTTGTTTTCAGGGCAGGTGTCATTTACAGGCCTGCAATGATTTTGAATATCAACTGACCATTAGCATTGGGATTAAAGCTGCTGTTGTGTGAAACGGCCACAAGGTGGCAGCAGTTCACCCTTAACAAATCTGGTTACTAGGGCAAGAGAGCCTCAGTGGAAGTGGTGTTCTAGATTGGAGTTTAGAATGGAATGTGCCAGGAGAAAGCCCCTCACGTTTGTCTCACTACTTCTTGTTCGTGTTTTTAATTTAATTTTTTTATTTTTTATTACAGCAAGTTTGATTACAATGTTTGGCTTGTTGTAGGTGTGGAAGATGTGGTTCTTTTACACATATACAGATGACTGTTCTTCTTGGGATCCTTTTCCCATGTACGTTATGACAGAATGTTGAGTAGTCCTCTCTTGGTATTCTGTAGGTCTTTGGTGATTATATATGTCACCTGTGTTTGTATATGTCTGTTAACCCCGATATCGTAATGAAACCAATCCTCACACCTTTCCATTGGTGAACCATAAGTTTGTTTAATGAATCTGTGATTGCCCTTCTCCCTGGAAATATCTGCCCTGGTATCCATTTTTAGGTAACACCTATAAGTGATATGATATGATATGTGTCTTTCACTTTCTGACTTACTACAAGTCACGTGATTACTTCTAGACTCATCTACGGTGCTGCAAATGGCATTGTGTCCTTTTTTCCCTTGGCTTCTCTTCTGCCTTAGCGGGGTCCATTTTCAACAATGTGATTCCCTGAGGGTTGTGGATTAGCTGACCTGGGCAGCCTTACCCTGCCGGCCCGCCCTCCCCAGGTGTGCCTCGTTGAGGTCAATATAAACAGAGCTCCAGGCAGCAATAGCCCCTGAAGCTGTGCCTGACTCCATATTCTCTGCCCCGTCAGCAGTCTCGGGGCTGTGCTGGTGGGAGGAGGGAGTGAGGGGCCACAGCTTTGTGGGTGGCCCGGTGTGAGTGGGGTTCTGCTGGCCTTTCTGCAGGAGTTGCCAGGCTGCCGCCTGTAAAGAAGAGGATGTGTCACCCATACCTTCCGCTGGAATTTCTCTCCGGACAGAGGTGAGGAAGGAAAAAAGCAGTGGGGGCCGGGACAGGAGGGGTATCTCAGGCAGGGCAATGGAAAGCTTCTGGAAGAGCGCCAGGGTCCAGGACCACGCCGGCTGGCCTGCAGGCACCAAGTTGGCCTGCGTGCTGTCGCTGGTGTGGCTCCACGGTCCTTCCTCTAGGCTTTCAAGCCCTTGTACATATTCAGGTGTTTTACCTGGAAAGGGTGGGAACAGTTCAGCAGCAGCTGGCCTGGGGCTCAGCTCACGTTTACTCACAGATGCCTCGGCACGGTCCCCCAGCTTTGCAATGAGGACGCTCCTTGCGTGGGGGTTGGGTTGCTGGCTGTATGGGAGATGGTTCCCCACCTCTGACCAATTTCAGAATTGTTTACCACTGGAGCAAGTGCCGTGATAGGGTTTTCCTCTGTATAACTCGTGGGTTCACTTTTTTTTTTCTTTTATGTTTCAAGTTAGATGTTATTCCTCTTTTATGTATTTATAGATATAAGCATGGAAATAATTCATTCCTATAAATACATCTGTGTGACGGGAAGAACTTTTTTCTGTTTTATTTTTAAATTTTATTTTTTAAAATTTTGAAATTTCATTTATTTTTTTATACAGCACGTTATTATTAGTTATGTATTTTATGCATATACATGTATACAGGTCAATCCCAAACTCCCAACTCATCCCACCACCACCACCCCATGGCTTCCCACACTTGGTGTCCATACGTTTGTTCTCTACCTCTGTGTCTCTATTTCTTCCCTGCAAACCAGTTCATCTGTAGCATTTTTAGGCTCCACATATATGCATTAATATACAATATTTGTTTTCCTCTTTCTGACTTACTTCATTCTGTATGACAGTCTCTCGATCCATCGATGTCTCTACAGATGACCCAGTTTCATTCCTTTTTATGGCCGAGTCATATTCCATTTTATATATGTACCACATCTTTATCCATTCATCTGTCTGTGGGCATTTAGGTTGCTTCCATTACCTGGCTATTGTAAATAGTGCTGCAACGAACATTGTGGTGAATGTGCCTTTTTGAAATACGGTTTTCTCTGGGTATATGCCCAGAAGTGGGATTGCTGGATCAGATGGTAATTCTATTTCTAGTTTTTTTAAGGAAACTCCATACTGTTCTCCATAGGGACTGTATCAATTTACATTCCCACCAATAGTGGAAGAGGGCTCCTTTTGTCCACACCCTCCCCAGAATTGGTTGTTTGTAGATTTTCTGATGATGCCGATTCTAACAGGTGTGAGGTGATACCTCATTGTAGTTTTGATTTGCATTTCTCTAATAATTAGTGCTGTTGAGCAGCTTTTCATGTGCGTCTTGGCCATCTCTGTGCCTCCTTTGAAGGAACGTCTCTTTAGATCTTCTGCCCATTTTTTTTGGGTTGTTTGTTTTTTTAATATTAAGCTGCATGAGCTGTTTATATATATTGGAGATTAAACCTCTGTCCATTGATTCGTCTGCAATGATTTTCGCCCATTCTGAGGGATGCCTTTTTCCATTCCCGTGTTTTTTAACAAAAAAGGAAAGAAAGGAAAAGAAGCAGAACACTAATGTGCGTAAAATATGCCTTTTGAAACGGTCGTTTTGAAATATGGACGTCCTTTGAATTTTTTGGTCGATATGTGACCCCAGGATTTGTTTTCAGGGCAGGTGTCATTTACAGGCCTGCAATGATTTTGAATATCAACTGACCATTAGCATTGGGATTAAAGCTGCTGTTGTGTGAAACGGCCACAAGGTGGCAGCAGTTCACCCTTAACAAATCTGGTTACTAGGGCAAGAGAGCCTCAGTGGAAGTGGTGTTCTAGATTGGAGTTTAGAATGGAATGTGCCAGGAGAAAGCCCCTCACGTTTGTCTCACTACTTCTTGTTCGTGTTTTTAATTTAATTTTTTTATTTTTTATTACAGCAAGTTTGATTACAATGTTTGGCTTGTTGTAGGTGTGGAAGATGTGGTTCTTTTACACATATACAGATGACTGTTCTTCTTGGGATCCTTTTCCCATGTACGTTATGACAGAATGTTGAGTAGTCCTCTCTTGGTATTCTGTAGGTCTTTGGTGATTATATATGTCACCTGTGTTTGTATATGTCTGTTAACCCCGATATCGTAATGAAACCAATCCTCACACCTTTCCATTGGTGAACCATAAGTTTGTTTAATGAATCTGTGATTGCCCTTCTCCCTGGAAATATCTGCCCTGGTATCCATTTTTAGGTAACACCTATAAGTGATATGATATGATATGTGTCTTTCACTTTCTGACTTACTACAAGTCACGTGATTACTTCTAGACTCATCTACGGTGCTGCAAATGGCATTGTGTCCTTTTTTCCCTTGGCTTCTCTTCTGCCTTAGCGGGGTCCATTTTCAACAATGTGATTCCCTGAGGGTTGTGGATTAGCTGACCTGGGCAGCCTTACCCTGCCGGCCCGCCCTCCCCAGGTGTGCCTCGTTGAGGTCAATATAAACAGAGCTCCAGGCAGCAATAGCCCCTGAAGCTGTGCCTGACTCCATATTCTCTGCCCCGTCAGCAGTCTCGGGGCTGTGCTGGTGGGAGGAGGGAGTGAGGGGCCACAGCTTTGTGGGTGGCCCGGTGTGAGTGGGGTTCTGCTGGCCTTTCTGCAGGAGTTGCCAGGCTGCCGCCTGTAAAGAAGAGGATGTGTCACCCATACCTTCCGCTGGAATTTCTCTCCGGACAGAGGTGAGGAAGGAAAAAAGCAGTGGGGGCCGGGACAGGAGGGGTATCTCAGGCAGGGCAATGGAAAGCTTCTGGAAGAGCGCCAGGGTCCAGGACCACGCCGGCTGGCCTGCAGGCACCAAGTTGGCCTGCGTGCTGTCGCTGGTGTGGCTCCACGGTCCTTCCTCTAGGCTTTCAAGCCCTTGTACATATTCAGGTGTTTTACCTGGAAAGGGTGGGAACAGTTCAGCAGCAGCTGGCCTGGGGCTCAGCTCACGTTTACTCACAGATGCCTCGGCACGGTCCCCCAGCTTTGCAATGAGGACGCTCCTTGCGTGGGGGTTGGGTTGCTGGCTGTATGGGAGATGGTTCCCCACCTCTGACCAATTTCAGAATTGTTTACCACTGGAGCAAGTGCCGTGATAGGGTTTTCCTCTGTATAACTCGTGGGTTCACTTTTTTTTTTTCTTTTATGTTTCAAGTTAGATGTTATTCCTCTTTTATGTATTTATAGATATAAGCATGGAAATAATTCATTCCTATAAATACATCTGTGTGACGGGAAGAACTTTTTTCTGTTTTATTTTTAAATTTTATTTTTTAAAATTTTGAAATTTTATTTATTTTTTTATACAGCACGTTATTATTAGTTATGTATTTTATGCATATACATGTATACAGGTCAATCCCAAACTCCCAACTCATCCCACCACCACCACCCCATGGCTTCCCACACTTGGTGTCCATACGTTTGTTCTCTACCTCTGTGTCTCTATTTCTTCCCTGCAAACCAGTTCATCTGTAGCATTTTTAGGCTCCACATATATGCATTAATATACAATATTTGTTTTCCTCTTTCTGACTTACTTCATTCTGTATGACAGTCTCTCGATCCATCGATGTCTCTACAGATGACCCAGTTTCATTCCTTTTTATGGCCGAGTCATATTCCATTTTATATATGTACCACATCTTTATCCATTCATCTGTCTGTGGGCATTTAGGTTGCTTCCATTACCTGGCTATTGTAAATAGTGCTGCAACGAACATTGTGGTGAATGTGCCTTTTTGAAATACGGTTTTCTCTGGGTATATGCCCAGAAGTGGGATTGCTGGATCAGATGGTAATTCTATTTCTAGTTTTTTTAAGGAAACTCCATACTGTTCTCCATAGGGACTGTATCAATTTACATTCCCACCAATAGTGGAAGAGGGCTCCTTTTGTCCACACCCTCCCCAGAATTGGTTGTTTGTAGATTTTCTGATGATGCCGATTCTAACAGGTGTGAGGTGATACCTCATTGTAGTTTTGATTTGCATTTCTCTAATAATTAGTGCTGTTGAGCAGCTTTTCATGTGCGTCTTGGCCATCTCTGTGCCTCCTTTGAAGGAACGTCTCTTTAGATCTTCTGCCCATTTTTTTTGGGTTGTTTGTTTTTTTAATATTAAGCTGCATGAGCTGTTTATATATATTGGAGATTAAACCTCTGTCCATTGATTCGTCTGCAATGATTTTCGCCCATTCTGAGGGATGCCTTTTTCCATTCCCGTGTTTTTTAACAAAAAAGGAAAGAAAGGAAAAGAAGCAGAACACTAATGTGCGTAAAATATGCCTTTTGAAACGGTCGTTTTGAAATATGGACGTCCTTTGAATTTTTTGGTCGATATGTGACCCCAGGATTTGTTTTCAGGGCAGGTGTCATTTACAGGCCTGCAATGATTTTGAATATCAACTGACCATTAGCATTGGGATTAAAGCTGCTGTTGTGTGAAACGGCCACAAGGTGGCAGCAGTTCACCCTTAACAAATCTGGTTACTAGGGCAAGAGAGCCTCAGTGGAAGTGGTGTTCTAGATTGGAGTTTAGAATGGAATGTGCCAGGAGAAAGCCCCTCACGTTTGTCTCACTACTTCTTGTTCGTGTTTTTAATTTAATTTTTTTATTTTTTATTACAGCAAGTTTGATTACAATGTTTGGCTTGTTGTAGGTGTGGAAGATGTGGTTCTTTTACACATATACAGATGACTGTTCTTCTTGGGATCCTTTTCCCATGTACGTTATGACAGAATGTTGAGTAGTCCTCTCTTGGTATTCTGTAGGTCTTTGGTGATTATATATGTCACCTGTGTTTGTATATGTCTGTTAACCCCGATATCGTAATGAAACCAATCCTCACACCTTTCCATTGGTGAACCATAAGTTTGTTTAATGAATCTGTGATTGCCCTTCTCCCTGGAAATATCTGCCCTGGTATCCATTTTTAGGTAACACCTATAAGTGATATGATATGATATGTGTCTTTCACTTTCTGACTTACTACAAGTCACGTGATTACTTCTAGACTCATCTACGGTGCTGCAAATGGCATTGTGTCCTTTTTTCCCTTGGCTTCTCTTCTGCCTTAGCGGGGTCCATTTTCAACAATGTGATTCCCTGAGGGTTGTGGATTAGCTGACCTGGGCAGCCTTACCCTGCCGGCCCGCCCTCCCCAGGTGTGCCTCGTTGAGGTCAATATAAACAGAGCTCCAGGCAGCAATAGCCCCTGAAGCTGTGCCTGACTCCATATTCTCTGCCCCGTCAGCAGTCTCGGGGCTGTGCTGGTGGGAGGAGGGAGTGAGGGGCCACAGCTTTGTGGGTGGCCCGGTGTGAGTGGGGTTCTGCTGGCCTTTCTGCAGGAGTTGCCAGGCTGCCGCCTGTAAAGAAGAGGATGTGTCACCCATACCTTCCGCTGGAATTTCTCTCCGGACAGAGGTGAGGAAGGAAAAAAGCAGTGGGGGCCGGGACAGGAGGGGTATCTCAGGCAGGGCAATGGAAAGCTTCTGGAAGAGCGCCAGGGTCCAGGACCACGCCGGCTGGCCTGCAGGCACCAAGTTGGCCTGCGTGCTGTCGCTGGTGTGGCTCCACGGTCCTTCCTCTAGGCTTTCAAGCCCTTGTACATATTCAGGTGTTTTACCTGGAAAGGGTGGGAACAGTTCAGCAGCAGCTGGCCTGGGGCTCAGCTCACGTTTACTCACAGATGCCTCGGCACGGTCCCCCAGCTTTGCAATGAGGACGCTCCTTGCGTGGGGTTTGGGTTGCTGGCTGTATGGGAGATGGTTCCCCACCTCTGACCAATTTCAGAATTGTTTACCACTGGAGCAAGTGCCGTGATAGGGTTTTCCTCTGTATAACTCGTGGGTTCACTTTTTTTTTTTCTTTTATGTTTCAAGTTAGATGTTATTCCTCTTTTATGTATTTATAGATATAAGCATGGAAATAATTCATTCCTATAAATACATCTGTGTGACGGGAAGAACTTTTTTCTGTTTTATTTTTAAATTTTATTTTTTAAAATTTTGAAATTTTATTTATTTTTTTATACAGCACGTTATTATTAGTTATGTATTTTATGCATATACATGTATACAGGTCAATCCCAAACTCCCAACTCATCCCACCACCACCACCCCATGGCTTCCCACACTTGGTGTCCATACGTTTGTTCTCTACCTCTGTGTCTCTATTTCTTCCCTGCAAACCAGTTCATCTGTAGCATTTTTAGGCTCCACATATATGCATTAATATACAATATTTGTTTTCCTCTTTCTGACTTACTTCATTCTGTATGACAGTCTCTCGATCCATCGATGTCTCTACAGATGACCCAGTTTCATTCCTTTTTATGGCCGAGTCATATTCCATTTTATATATGTACCACATCTTTATCCATTCATCTGTCTGTGGGCATTTAGGTTGCTTCCATTACCTGGCTATTGTAAATAGTGCTGCAACGAACATTGTGGTGAATGTGCCTTTTTGAAATACGGTTTTCTCTGGGTATATGCCCAGAAGTGGGATTGCTGGATCAGATGGTAATTCTATTTCTAGTTTTTTTAAGGAAACTCCATACTGTTCTCCATAGGGACTGTATCAATTTACATTCCCACCAATAGTGGAAGAGGGCTCCTTTTGTCCACACCCTCCCCAGAATTGGTTGTTTGTAGATTTTCTGATGATGCCGATTCTAACAGGTGTGAGGTGATACCTCATTGTAGTTTTGATTTGCATTTCTCTAATAATTAGTGCTGTTGAGCAGCTTTTCATGTGCGTCTTGGCCATCTCTGTGCCTCCTTTGAAGGAACGTCTCTTTAGATCTTCTGCCCATTTTTTTTGGGTTGTTTGTTTTTTTAATATTAAGCTGCATGAGCTGTTTATATATATTGGAGATTAAACCTCTGTCCATTGATTCGTCTGCAATGATTTTCGCCCATTCTGAGGGATGCCTTTTTCCATTCCCGTGTTTTTTAACAAAAAAGGAAAGAAAGGAAAAGAAGCAGAACACTAATGTGCGTAAAATATGCCTTTTGAAACGGTCGTTTTGAAATATGGACGTCCTTTGAATTTTTTGGTCGATATGTGACCCCAGGATTTGTTTTCAGGGCAGGTGTCATTTACAGGCCTGCAATGATTTTGAATATCAACTGACCATTAGCATTGGGATTAAAGCTGCTGTTGTGTGAAACGGCCACAAGGTGGCAGCAGTTCACCCTTAACAAATCTGGTTACTAGGGCAAGAGAGCCTCAGTGGAAGTGGTGTTCTAGATTGGAGTTTAGAATGGAATGTGCCAGGAGAAAGCCCCTCACGTTTGTCTCACTACTTCTTGTTCGTGTTTTTAATTTAATTTTTTTATTTTTTATTACAGCAAGTTTGATTACAATGTTTGGCTTGTTGTAGGTGTGGAAGATGTGGTTCTTTTACACATATACAGATGACTGTTCTTCTTGGGATCCTTTTCCCATGTACGTTATGACAGAATGTTGAGTAGTCCTCTCTTGGTATTCTGTAGGTCTTTGGTGATTATATATGTCACCTGTGTTTGTATATGTCTGTTAACCCCGATATCGTAATGAAACCAATCCTCACACCTTTCCATTGGTGAACCATAAGTTTGTTTAATGAATCTGTGATTGCCCTTCTCCCTGGAAATATCTGCCCTGGTATCCATTTTTAGGTAACACCTATAAGTGATATGATATGATATGTGTCTTTCACTTTCTGACTTACTACAAGTCACGTGATTACTTCTAGACTCATCTACGGTGCTGCAAATGGCATTGTGTCCTTTTTTCCCTTGGCTTCTCTTCTGCCTTAGCGGGGTCCATTTTCAACAATGTGATTCCCTGAGGGTTGTGGATTAGCTGACCTGGGCAGCCTTACCCTGCCGGCCCGCCCTCCCCAGGTGTGCCTCGTTGAGGTCAATATAAACAGAGCTCCAGGCAGCAATAGCCCCTGAAGCTGTGCCTGACTCCATATTCTCTGCCCCGTCAGCAGTCTCGGGGCTGTGCTGGTGGGAGGAGGGAGTGAGGGGCCACAGCTTTGTGGGTGGCCCGGTGTGAGTGGGGTTCTGCTGGCCTTTCTGCAGGAGTTGCCAGGCTGCCGCCTGTAAAGAAGAGGATGTGTCACCCATACCTTCCGCTGGAATTTCTCTCCGGACAGAGGTGAGGAAGGAAAAAAGCAGTGGGGGCCGGGACAGGAGGGGTATCTCAGGCAGGGCAATGGAAAGCTTCTGGAAGAGCGCCAGGGTCCAGGACCACGCCGGCTGGCCTGCAGGCACCAAGTTGGCCTGCGTGCTGTCGCTGGTGTGGCTCCACGGTCCTTCCTCTAGGCTTTCAAGCCCTTGTACATATTCAGGTGTTTTACCTGGAAAGGGTGGGAACAGTTCAGCAGCAGCTGGCCTGGGGCTCAGCTCACGTTTACTCACAGATGCCTCGGCACGGGCCCCCAGCTTTGCAATGAGGACGCTCCTTGCGTGGGGGTTGGGTTGCTGGCTGTATGGGACATGGTTCCCCACCTCTGACCAATTTCAGAATTGTTTACCACTGGAGCAAGTGCCGTGATAGGGTTTTCCTCTGTATAACTCGTGGGTTCACTTTTTTTTTCTTTTATGTTTCAAGTTAGATGTTATTCCTCTTTTATGTATTTATAGATATAAGCATGGAAATAATTCATTCCTATAAATACATCTGTGTGACGGGAAGAACTTTTTTCTGTTTTATTTTTAAATTTTATTTTTTAAAATTTTGAAATTTTATTTATTTTTTTATACAGCACGTTATTATTAGTTATGTATTTTATGCATATACATGTATACAGGTCAATCCCAAACTCCCAACTCATCCCACCACCACCACCCCATGGCTTCCCACACTTGGTGTCCATACGTTTGTTCTCTACCTCTGTGTCTCTATTTCTTCCCTGCAAACCAGTTCATCTGTAGCATTTTTAGGCTCCACATATATGCATTAATATACAATATTTGTTTTCCTCTTTCTGACTTACTTCATTCTGTATGACAGTCTCTCGATCCATCGATGTCTCTACAGATGACCCAGTTTCATTCCTTTTTATGGCCGAGTCATATTCCATTTTATATATGTACCACATCTTTATCCATTCATCTGTCTGTGGGCATTTAGGTTGCTTCCATTACCTGGCTATTGTAAATAGTGCTGCAACGAACATTGTGGTGAATGTGCCTTTTTGAAATACGGTTTTCTCTGGGTATATGCCCAGAAGTGGGATTGCTGGATCAGATGGTAATTCTATTTCTAGTTTTTTTAAGGAAACTCCATACTGTTCTCCATAGTGACTGTATCAATTTACATTCCCACCAATAGTGGAAGAGGGCTCCTTTTGTCCACACCCTCCCCAGAATTGGTTGTTTGTAGATTTTCTGATGATGCCGATTCTAACAGGTGTGAGGTGATACCTCATTGTAGTTTTGATTTGCATTTCTCTAATAATTAGTGCTGTTGAGCAGCTTTTCATGTGCGTCTTGGCCATCTCTGTGTCTCCTTTGAAGAAACGTCTCTTTAGATCTTCTGCCCATTTTTTTTGGGTTGTTTGTTTTTTTAATATTAAGCTGCATGAGCTGTTTATATATATTGGAGATTAAACCTCTGTCCATTGATTCGTCTGCAACGATTTTCGCCCATTCTGAGGGATGCCTTTATCCATTCCCGTGTTTTTTAACAAAAAAGGAAAGAAAGGAAAAGAAGCAGAACACTAATGTGCGTAAAATATGCCTTTTGAAACGGTCGTTTTGAAATATGGACGTCCTTTGAATTTTTTGGTCGATATGTGACCCCAGGATTTGTTTTCAGGGCAGGTGTCATTTACAGGCCAGCAATGATTTTGAATATCAACTGACCATTAGCGTTGGGATTAAAGCTGCTGTTGTGTGAAACGGCCACAAGGTGGCAGCAGTTCACCCTTACCAAATCTGGTTACTAGGGCAAGAGAGCCTCAGTGGAAGTGGTGTTCTAGATTGGCGTTTAGAATGGAATGTACCAGGAGAAAGCCCCTCACGTTTGTCTCACTACTTCTTGTTCGTGTTTTTAATTTAATTTTTTTTATTTTTTATTACAGCAAGTTTGATTACAATGTTTGGCTTGTTGTAGGTGTGGAAGATGTGGTTCCTTTACACATATACAGATGACTGTTTTTCTTGGGATCCTTTTCCCATGTACGTTATGACAGAATGTTGAGTAGTCCTCTCTTGGTATTCTGTAGGTCTTTGGTGATTATATATGTCACCTGTGTTTGTATATGTCTGTTAACCCCGATATCGTAATGAAACCAATCCTCACACCTTTCCATTGGTGAACCATAAGTTTGTTTAATGAATCTGTGATTGCCCTTCTCCGTGGAAATATCTGCCCTGGTATCCATTTTTAGGTAACACCTATAAGTGATATGATATGATATGTGTCTTTCACTTTCTGACTTACTACAAGTCACGTGATTACTTCTAGACTCATCTACGGTGCTGCAAATGGCATTGTGTCCTTTTTTCCCTTGGCTTCTCTTCTGCCTTAGCGGGGTCCATTTTCAACAATGTGATTCCCTGAGGGTTGTGGATTAGCTGACCTGGGCAGCCTTACCCTGCCGGCCCGCCCTCCCCAGGTGTGCCTCGTTGAGGTCAATATAAACAGAGCTCCAGGCAGCAATAGCCCCTGAAGCTGTGCCTGACTCCATATTCTCTGCCCCGTCAGCAGTCTCGGGGCTGTGCTGGTGGGAGGAGGGAGTGAGGGGCCACAGCTTTGTGGGTGGCCCAGTGTGAGTGGGGTTCTGCTGGCCTTTCTGCAGGAGTTGCCAGGCTGCCGCCTGTAAAGAAGAGGATGTGTCACCCATACCTTCCGCTGGAATTTCTCTCCGGACAGAGGTGAGGAAGGAAAAAAGCAGTGGGGGCCGGGACAGGAGGGGTATCTCAGGCAGGGCAATGGAAAGCTTCTGGAAGAGCGCCAGGGTCCAGGACCACGCCGGCTGGCCTGCAGGCACCAAGTTGGCCTGCGTGCTGTCGCTGGTGTGGCTCCACGGTCCTTCCTCTAGGCTTTCAAGCCCTTGTACATATTCAGGTGTTTTACCTGGAAAGGGTGGGAACAGTTCAGCAGCAGCTGGCCTGGGGCTCAGCTCACGTTTACTCACAGATGCCTTGGCACGGTCCCCCAGCTTTGCAATGAGGACGCTCCTTGCGTGGGGGTTGGGTTGCTGGCTGTATGGGAGATGGTTCCCCACCTCTGACCAATTTCAGAATTGTTTACCACTGGAGCAAGTGCCGTGATAGGGTTTTCCTCTGTATAACTCGTGGGTTCACTTTTTTTTTTCTTTTATGTTTCAAGTTAGATGTTATTCCTCTTTTATGTATTTATAGATATAAGCATGGAAATAATTCATTCCTATAAATACATCTGTGTGACGGGAATAACTTTTTTCTGTTTTATTTTTAAATTTTATTTTTTAAAATTTTGAAATTTTATTTATTTTTTTATACAGCACGTTATTATTAGTTATGTATTTTATGCATATACATGTATACAGGTCAATCCCAAACTCCCAACTCATCCCACCACCACCACCCCATGGCTTCCCACACTTGGTGTCCATACGTTTGTTCTCTACCTCTGTGTCTCTATTTCTTCCCTGCAAACCAGTTCATCTGTACCATTTTTAGGCTCCACATATATGCATTAATATACAATATTTGTTTTCCTCTTTCTGACTTACTTCATTCTGTATGACAGTCTCTCGATCCATCGATGTCTCTACAGATGACCCAGTTTCATTCCTTTTTATGGCCGAGTCATATTCCATTTTATATATGTACCACATCTTTATCCATTCATCTGTCTGTGGGCATTTAGGTTGCTTCCATTACCTGGCTATTGTAAATAGTGCTGCAACGAACATTGTGGTGAATGTGCCTTTTTGAAATACGGTTTTCTCTGGGTATATGCCCAGAAGTGGGATTGCTGGATCAGATGGTAATTCTATTTCTAGTTTTTTTAAGGAAACTCCATACTGTTCTCCATAGGGACTGTATCAATTTACATTCCCACCAATAGTGGAAGAGGGCTCCTTTTGTCCACACCCTCCCCAGAATTGGTTGTTTGTAGATTTTCTGATGATGCCGATTCTAACAGGTGTGAGGTGATACCTCATTGTAGTTTTGATTTGCATTTCTCTAATAATTAGTGCTGTTGAGCAGCTTTTCATGTGCGTCTTGGCCATCTCTGTGCCTCCTTTGAAGAAACGTCTCTTTAGATCTTCTGCCCATTTTTTTTGGGTTGTTTGTTTTTTTAATATTAAGCTGCATGAGCTGTTTATATATATTGGAGATTAAACCTCTGTCCATTGATTCGTCTGCAATGATTTTCGCCCATTCTGAGGGATGCCTTTTTCCATTCCCGTGTTTTTTAACAAAAAAGGAAAGAAAGGAAAAGAAGCAGAACACTAATGTGCGTAAAATATGCCTTTTGAAACGGTCGTTTTGAAATATGGACGTCCTTTGAATTTTTTGGTCGATATGTGACCCCAGGATTTGTTTTCAGGGCAGGTGTCATTTACAGGCCTGCAATGATTTTGAATATCAACTGACCATTAGCGTTGGGATTAAAGCTGCTGTTGTGTGAAACGGCCACAAGGTGGCAGCAGTTCACCCTTACCAAATCTGGTTACTAGGGCAAGAGAGCCTCAGTGGAAGTGGTGTTCTAGATTGGAGTTTAGAATGGAATGTGCCAGGAGAAAGCCCCTCACGTTTGTCTCACTACTTCTTGTTCGTGTTTTTAATTTAATTTTTTTTATTTTTTATTACAGCAAGTTTGATTACAATGTTTGGCTTGTTGTAGGTGTGGAAGATGTGGTTCTTTTACACATATACAGATGACTGTTCTTCTTGGGATCCTTTTCCCATGTACGTTATGACAGAATGTTGAGTAGTCCTCTCTTGGTATTCTGTAGGTCTTTGGTGATTATATATGTCACCTGTGTTTGTATATGTCTGTTAACCCCGATATCGTAATGAAACCAATCCTCACACCTTTCCATTGGTGAACCATAAGTTTGTTTAATGAATCTGTGATTGCCCTTCTCCCTGGAAATATCTGCCCTGGTATCCATTTTTAGGTAACACCTATAAGTGATATGATATGATATGTGTCTTTCACTTTCTGACTTACTACAAGTCACGTGATTACTTCTAGACTCATCTACGGTGCTGCAAATGGCATTGTGTCCTTTTTTCCCTTGGCTTCTCTTCTGCCTTAGCGGGGTCCATTTTCAACAATGTGATTCCCTGAGGGTTGTGGATTAGCTGACCTGGGCAGCCTTACCCTGCCGGCCCGCCCTCCCCATGTGTGCCTCGTTGAGGTCAATATAAACAGAGCTCCAGGCAGCAATAGCCCCTGAAGCTGTGCCTGACTCCATATTCTCTGCCCCGTCAGCAGTCTCGGGGCTGTGCTGGTGGGAGGAGGGAGTGAGGGGCCACAGCTTTGTGGGTGGCCCGGTGTGAGTGGGGTTCTGCTGGCCTTTCTGCAGGAGTTGCCAGGCTGCCGCCTGTAAAGAAGAGGATGTGTCACCCATACCTTCCGCTGGAATTTCTCTCCGGACAGAGGTGAGGAAGGAAAAAAGCAGTGGGGGCCGGGACAGGAGGGGTATCTCAGGCAGGGCAATGGAAAGCTTCTGGAAGAGCGCCAGGGTCCAGGACCACGCCGGCTGGCCTGCAGGCACCAAGTTGGCCTGCGTGCTGTCGCTGGTGTGGCTCCACGGTCCTTCCTCTAGGCTTTCAAGCCCTTGTACATATTCAGGTGTTTTACCTGGAAAGGGTGGGAACAGTTCAGCAGCAGCTGGCCTGGGGCTCAGCTCACGTTTACTCACAGATGCCTTGGCACGGTCCCCCAGCTTTGCAATGAGGACGCTCCTTGCGTGGGGGTTGGGTTGCTGGCTGTATGGGAGATGGTTCCCCACCTCTGACCAATTTCAGAATTGTTTACCACTGGAGCAAGTGCCGTGATAGGGTTTTCCTCTGTATAACTCGTGGGTTCACTTTTTTTTTTCTTTTATGTTTCAAGTTAGATGTTATTCCTCTTTTATGTATTTATAGATATAAGCATGGAAATAATTCATTCCTATAAATACATCTGTGTGACGGGAAGAACTTTTTTCTGTTTTATTTTTAAATTTTATTTTTTAAAATTTTGAAATTTTATTTATTTTTTTATACAGCACGTTATTATTAGTTATGTATTTTATGCATATACATGTATACAGGTCAATCCCAAACTCCCAACTCATCCCACCACCACCACCCCATGGCTTCCCACACTTGGTGTCCATACGTTTGTTCTCTACCTCTGTGTCTCTATTTCTTCCCTGCAAACCAGTTCATCTGTACCATTTTTAGGCTCCACATATATGCATTAATATACAATATTTGTTTTCCTCTTTCTGACTTACTTCATTCTGTATGACAGTCTCTCGATCCATCGATGTCTCTACAGATGACCCAGTTTCATTCCTTTTTATGGCCGAGTCATATTCCATTTTATATATGTACCACATCTTTATCCATTCATCTGTCTGTGGGCATTTAGGTTGCTTCCATTACCTGGCTATTGTAAATAGTGCTGCAACGAACATTGTGGTGAATGTGCCTTTTTGAAATACGGTTTTCTCTGGGTATATGCCCAGAAGTGGGATTGCTGGATCAGATGGTAATTCTATTTCTAGTTTTTTTAAGGAAACTCCATACTGTTCTCCATAGGGACTGTATCAATTTACATTCCCACCAATAGTGGAAGAGGGCTCCTTTTGTCCACACCCTCCCCAGAATTGGTTGTTTGTAGATTTTCTGATGATGCCGATTCTAACAGGTGTGAGGTGATACCTCATTGTAGTTTTGATTTGCATTTCTCTAATAATTAGTGCTGTTGAGCAGCTTTTCATGTGCGTCTTGGCCATCTCTGTGCCTCCTTTGAAGAAACGTCTCTTTAGATCTTCTGCCCATTTTTTTTGGGTTGTTTGTTTTTTTAATATTAAGCTGCATGAGCTGTTTATATATATTGGAGATTAAACCTCTGTCCATTGATTCGTCTGCAACGATTTTCGCCCATTCTGAGGGATGCCTTTATCCATTCCCGTGTTTTTTAACAAAAAAGGAAAGAAAGGAAAAGAAGCAGAACACTAATGTGCGTAAAATATGCCTTTTGAAACGGTCGTTTTGAAATATGGACGTCCTTTGAATTTTTTGGTCGATATGTGACCCCAGGATTTGTTTTCAGGGCAGGTGTCATTTACAGGCCTGCAATGATTTTGAATATCAACTGACCATTAGCGTTGGGATTAAAGCTGCTGTTGTGTGAAACGGCCACAAGGTGGCAGCAGTTCACCCTTACCAAATCTGGTTACTAGGGCAAGAGAGCCTCAGTGGAAGTGGTGTTCTAGATTGGCGTTTAGAATGGAATGTACCAGGAGAAAGCCCCTCACGTTTGTCTCACTACTTCTTGTTCGTGTTTTTAATTTAATTTTTTTTATTTTTTATTACAGCAAGTTTGATTACAATGTTTGGCTTGTTGTAGGTGTGGAAGATGTGGTTCCTTTACACATATACAGATGACTGTTCTTCTTGGGATCCTTTTCCCATGTACGTTATGACAGAATGTTGAGTAGTCCTCTCTTGGTATTCTGTAGGTCTTTGGTGATTATATATGTCACCTGTGTTTGTATATGTCTGTTAACCCCGATATCGTAATGAAACCAATCCTCACACCTTTCCATTGGTGAACCATAAGTTTGTTTAATGAATCTGTGATTGCCCTTCTCCGTGGAAATATCTGCCCTGGTATCCATTTTTAGGTAACACCTATAAGTGATATGATATGATATGTGTCTTTCACTTTCTGACTTACTACAAGTCACGTGATTACTTCTAGACTCATCTACGGTGCTGCAAATGGCATTGTGTCCTTTTTTCCCTTGGCTTCTCTTCTGCCTTAGCGGGGTCCATTTTCAACAATGTGATTCCCTGAGGGTTGTGGATTAGCTGACCTGGGCAGCCTTACCCTGCCGGCCCGCCCTCCCCAGGTGTGCCTCGTTGAGGTCAATATAAACAGAGCTCCAGGCAGCAATAGCCCCTGAAGCTGTGCCTGACTCCATATTCTCTGCCCCGTCAGCAGTCTCGGGGCTGTGCTGGTGGGAGGAGGGAGTGAGGGGCCACAGCTTTGTGGGTGGCCCGGTGTGAGTGGGGTTCTGCTGGCCTTTCTGCAGGAGTTGCCAGGCTGCCGCCTGTAAAGAAGAGGATGTGTCACCCATACCTTCCGCTGGAATTTCTCTCCGGACAGAGGTGAGGAAGGAAAAAAGCAGTGGGGGCCGGGACAGGAGGGGTATCTCAGGCAGGGCAATGGAAAGCTTCTGGAAGAGCGCCAGGGTCCAGGACCACGCCGGCTGGCCTGCAGGCACCAAGTTGGCCTGCGTGCTGTCGCTGGTGTGGCTCCACGGTCCTTCCTCTAGGCTTTCAAGCCCTTGTACATATTCAGGTGTTTTACCTGGAAAGGGTGGGAACAGTTCAGCAGCAGCTGGCCTGGGGCTCAGCTCACGTTTACTCACAGATGCCTTGGCACGGTCCCCCAGCTTTGCAATGAGGACGCTCCTTGCGTGGGGGTTGGGTTGCTGGCTGTATGGGAGATGGTTCCCCACCTCTGACCAATTTCAGAATTGTTTACCACTGGAGCAAGTGCCGTGATAGGGTTTTCCTCTGTATAACTCGTGGGTTCACTTTTTTTTTTCTTTTATGTTTCAAGTTAGATGTTATTCCTCTTTTATGTATTTATAGATATAAGCATGGAAATAATTCATTCCTATAAATACATCTGTGTGACGGGAAGAACTTTTTTCTGTTTTATTTTTAAATTTTATTTTTTAAAATTTTGAAATTTTATTTATTTTTTTATACAGCACGTTATTATTAGTTATGTATTTTATGCATATACATGTATACAGGTCAATCCCAAACTCCCAACTCATCCCACCACCACCACCCCATGGCTTCCCACACTTGGTGTCCATACGTTTGTTCTCTACCTCTGTGTCTCTATTTCTTCCCTGCAAACCAGTTCATCTGTAGCATTTTTAGGCTCCACATATATGCATTAATATACAATATTTGTTTTCCTCTTTCTGACTTACTTCATTCTGTATGACAGTCTCTCGATCCATCGATGTCTCTACAGATGACCCAGTTTCATTCCTTTTTATGGCCGAGTCATATTCCATTTTATATATGTACCACATCTTTATCCATTCATCTGTCTGTGGGCATTTAGGTTGCTTCCATTACCTGGCTATTGTAAATAGTGCTGCAACGAACATTGTGGTGAATGTGCCTTTTTGAAATACGGTTTTCTCTGGGTATATGCCCAGAAGTGGGATTGCTGGATCAGATGGTAATTCTATTTCTAGTTTTTTTAAGGAAACTCCATACTGTTCTCCATAGGGACTGTATCAATTTACATTCCCACCAATAGTGGAAGAGGGCTCCTTTTGTCCACACCCTCCCCAGAATTGGTTGTTTGTAGATTTTCTGATGATGCCGATTCTAACAGGTGTGAGGTGATACCTCATTGTAGTTTTGATTTGCATTTCTCTAATAATTAGTGCTGTTGAGCAGCTTTTCATGTGCGTCTTGGCCATCTCTGTGCCTCCTTTGAAGAAACGTCTCTTTAGATCTTCTGCCCATTTTTTTGGGTTGTTTGTTTTTTTAATATTAAGCTGCATGAGCTGTTTATATATATTGGAGATTAAACCTCTGTCCATTGATTCGTCTGCAATGATTTTCGCCCATTCTGAGGGATGCCTTTTTCCATTCCCGTGTTTTTTAACAAAAAAGGAAAGAAAGGAAAAGAAGCAGAACACTAATGTGCGTAAAATATGCCTTTTGAAACGGTCGTTTTGAAATATGGACGTCCTTTGAATTTTTTGGTCGATATGTGACCCCAGGATTTGTTTTCAGGGCAGGTGTCATTTACAGGCCTGCAATGATTTTGAATATCAACTGACCATTAGCGTTGGGATTAAAGCTGCTGTTGTGTGAAACGGCCACAAGGTGGCAGCAGTTCACCCTTACCAAATCTGGTTACTAGGGCAAGAGAGCCTCAGTGGAAGTGGTGTTCTAGATTGGAGTTTAGAATGGAATGTGCCAGGAGAAAGCCCCTCACGTTTGTCTCACTACTTCTTGTTCGTGTTTTTAATTTAATTTTTTTATTTTTTATTACAGCAAGTTTGATTACAATGTTTGGCTTGTTGTAGGTGTGGAAGATGTGGTTCTTTTACACATATACAGATGACTGTTCTTCTTGGGATCCTTTTCCCATGTACGTTATGACAGAATGTTGAGTAGTCCTCTCTTGGTATTCTGTAGGTCTTTGGTGATTATATATGTCACCTGTGTTTGTATATGTCTGTTAACCCCGATATCGTAATGAAACCAATCCTCACACCTTTCCATTGGTGAACCATAAGTTTGTTTAATGAATCTGTGATTGCCCTTCTCCCTGGAAATATCTGCCCTGGTATCCATTTTTAGGTAACACCTATAAGTGATATGATATGATATGTGTCTTTCACTTTCTGACTTACTACAAGTCACGTGATTACTTCTAGACTCATCTACGGTGCTGCAAATGGCATTGTGTCCTTTTTTCCCTTGGCTTCTCTTCTGCCTTAGCGGGGTCCATTTTCAACAATGTGATTCCCTGAGGGTTGTGGATTAGCTGACCTGGGCAGCCTTACCCTGCCGGCCCGCCCTCCCCAGGTGTGCCTCGTTGAGGTCAATATAAACAGAGCTCCAGGCAGCAATAGCCCCTGAAGCTGTGCCTGACTCCATATTCTCTGCCCCGTCAGCAGTCTCGGGGCTGTGCTGGTGGGAGGAGGGAGTGAGGGGCCACAGCTTTGTGGGTGGCCCGGTGTGAGTGGGGTTCTGCTGGCCTTTCTGCAGGAGTTGCCAGGCTGCCGCCTGTAAAGAAGAGGATGTGTCACCCATACCTTCCGCTGGAATTTCTCTCCGGACAGAGGTGAGGAAGGAAAAAAGCAGTGGGGGCCGGGACAGGAGGGGTATCTCAGGCAGGGCAATGGAAAGCTTCTGGAAGAGCGCCAGGGTCCAGGACCACGCCGGCTGGCCTGCAGGCACCAAGTTGGCCTGCGTGCTGTCGCTGGTGTGGCTCCACGGTCCTTCCTCTAGGCTTTCAAGCCCTTGTACATATTCAGGTGTTTTACCTGGAAAGGGTGGGAACAGTTCAGCAGCAGCCGACCTGGGGCTCAGCTCACGTTTACTCACAGATGCCTCGGCACGGTCCCCCAGCTTTGCAATGAGGACGCTCCTTGCGTGGGGGTTGGGTTGCTGGCTGTATGGGAGATGGTTCCCCACCTCTGACCAATTTCAGAATTGTTTACCACTGGAGCAAGTGCCGTGATAGGGTTTTCCTCTGTATAACTCGTGGGTTCACTTTTTTTTTTCTTTTATGTTTCAAGTTAGATGTTATTCCTCTTTTATGTATTTATAGATATAAGCATGGAAATAATTCATTCCTATAAATACATCTGTGTGACGGGAAGAACTTTTTTCTGTTTTATTTTTAAATTTTATTTTTTAAAATTTTGAAATTTTATTTATTTTTTTATACAGCACGTTATTATTAGTTATGTATTTTATGCATATACATGTATACAGGTCAATCCCAAACTCCCAACTCATCCCACCACCACCACCCCATGGCTTCCCACACTTGGTGTCCATACGTTTGTTCTCTACCTCTGTGTCTCTATTTCTTCCCTGCAAACCAGTTCATCTGTAGCATTTTTAGGCTCCACATATATGCATTAATATACAATATTTGTTTTCCTCTTTCTGACTTACTTCATTCTGTATGACAGTCTCTCGATCCATCGATGTCTCTACAAATGACCCAGTTTCATTCCTTTTTATGGCCGAGTCATATTCCATTTTATATATGTACCACATCTTTATCCATTCATCTGTCTGTGGGCATTTAGGTTGCTTCCATTACCTGGCTATTGTAAATAGTGCTGCAACGAACATTGTGGTGAATGTGCCTTTTTGAAATACGGTTTTCTCTGGGTATATGCCCAGAAGTGGGATTGCTGGATCAGATGGTAATTCTATTTCTAGTTTTTTTAAGGAAACTCCATACTGTTCTCCATAGGGACTGTATCAATTTACATTCCCACCAATAGTGGAAGAGGGCTCCTTTTGTCCACACCCTCCCCAGAATTGGTTGTTTGTAGATTTTCTGATGATGCCGATTCTAACAGGTGTGAGGTGATACCTCATTGTAGTTTTGATTTGCATTTCTCTAATAATTAGTGCTGTTGAGCAGCTTTTCATGTGCGTCTTGGCCATCTCTGTGCCTCCTTTGAAGAAACGTCTCTTTAGATCTTCTGCCCATTTTTTTTGGGTTGTTTGTTTTTTTAATATTAAGCTGCATGAGCTGTTTATATATATTGGAGATTAAACCTCTGTCCATTGATTCGTCTGCAATGATTTTCGCCCATTCTGAGGGATGCCTTTTTCCATTCCCGTGTTTTTTAACAAAAAAGGAAAGAAAGGAAAAGAAGCAGAACACTAATGTGCGTAAAATATGCCTTTTGAAACGGTCGTTTTGAAATATGGACGTCCTTTGAATTTTTTGGTCGATATGTGACCCCAGGATTTGTTTTCAGGGCAGGTGTCATTTACAGGCCTGCAATGATTTTGAATATCAACTGACCATTAGCATTGGGATTAAAGCTGCTGTTGTGTGAAACGGCCACAAGGTGGCAGCAGTTCACCCTTACCAAATCTGGTTACTAGGGCAAGAGAGCCTCAGTGGAAGTGGTGTTCTAGATTGGAGTTTAGAATGGAATGTGCCAGGAGAAAGCCCCTCACGTTTGTCTCACTACTTCTTGTTCGTGTTTTTAATTTAATTTTTTTATTTTTTATTACAGCAAGTTTGATTACAATGTTTGGCTTGTTGTAGGTGTGGAAGATGTGGTTCTTTTACACATATACAGATGACTGTTCTTCTTGGGATCCTTTTCCCATGTACGTTATGACAGAATGTTGAGTAGTCCTCTCTTGGTATTCTGTAGGTCTTTGGTGATTATATATGTCACCTGTGTTTGTATATGTCTGTTAACCCCGATATCGTAATGAAACCAATCCTCACACCTTTCCATTGGTGAACCATAAGTTTGTTTAATGAATCTGTGATTGCCCTTCTCCCTGGAAATATCTGCCCTGGTATCCATTTTTAGGTAACACCTATAAGTGATATGATATGATATGTGTCTTTCACTTTCTGACTTACTACAAGTCACGTGATTACTTCTAGACTCATCTACGGTGCTGCAAATGGCATTGTGTCCTTTTTTCCCTTGGCTTCTCTTCTGCCTTAGCGGGGTCCATTTTCAACAATGTGATTCCCTGAGGGTTGTGGATTAGCTGACCTGGGCAGCCTTACCCTGCCGGCCCGCCCTCCCCATGTGTGCCTCGTTGAGGTCAATATAAACAGAGCTCCAGGCAGCAATAGCCCCTGAAGCTGTGCCTGACTCCATATTCTCTGCCCCGTCAGCAGTCTCGGGGCTGTGCTGGTGGGAGGAGGGAGTGAGGGGCCACAGCTTTGTGGGTGGCCCGGTGTGAGTGGGGTTCTGCTGGCCTTTCTGCAGGAGTTGCCAGGCTGCCGCCTGTAAAGAAGAGGATGTGTCACCCATACCTTCCGCTGGAATTTCTCTCCGGACAGAGGTGAGGAAGGAAAAAAGCAGTGGGGGCCGGGACAGGAGGGGTATCTCAGGCAGGGCAATGGAAAGCTTCTGGAAGAGCGCCAGGGTCCAGGACCACGCCGGCTGGCCTGCAGGCACCAAGTTGGCCTGCGTGCTGTCGCTGGTGTGGCTCCACGGTCCTTCCTCTAGGCTTTCAAGCCCTTGTACATATTCAGGTGTTTTACCTGGAAAGGGTGGGAACAGTTCAGCAGCAGCTGGCCTGGGGCTCAGCTCACGTTTACTCACAGATGCCTCGGCACGGTCCCCCAGCTTTGCAATGAGGACGCTCCTTGCGTGGGGGTTGGGTTGCTGGCTGTATGGGAGATGGTTCCCCACCTCTGACCAATTTCAGAATTGTTTACCACTGGAGCAAGTGCCGTGATAGGGTTTTCCTCTGTATAACTCGTGGGTTCACTTTTTTTTTTTCTTTTATGTTTCAAGTTAGATGTTATTCCTCTTTTATGTATTTATAGATATAAGCATGGAAATAATTCATTCCTATAAATACATCTGTGTGACGGGAAGAACTTTTTTCTGTTTTATTTTTAAATTTTATTTTTTAAAATTTTGAAATTTTATTTATTTTTTTATACAGCACGTTATTATTAGTTATGTATTTTATGCATATACATGTATACAGGTCAATCCCAAACTCCCAACTCATCCCACCACCACCACCCCATGGCTTCCCACACTTGGTGTCCATACGTTTGTTCTCTACCTCTGTGTCTCTATTTCTTCCCTGCAAACCAGTTCATCTGTAGCATTTTTAGGCTCCACATATATGCATTAATATACAATATTTGTTTTCCTCTTTCTGACTTACTTCATTCTGTATGACAGTCTCTCGATCCATCGATGTCTCTACAGATGACCCAGTTTCATTCCTTTTTATGGCCGAGTCATATTCCATTTTATATATGTACCACATCTTTATCCATTCATCTGTCTGTGGGCATTTAGGTTGCTTCCATTACCTGGCTATTGTAAATAGTGCTGCAACGAACATTGTGGTGAATGTGCCTTTTTGAAATACGGTTTTCTCTGGGTATATGCCCAGAAGTGGGATTGCTGGATCAGATGGTAATTCTATTTCTAGTTTTTTTAAGGAAACTCCATACTGTTCTCCATAGGGACTGTATCAATTTACATTCCCACCAATAGTGGAAGAGGGCTCCTTTTGTCCACACCCTCCCCAGAATTGGTTGTTTGTAGATTTTCTGATGATGCCGATTCTAACAGGTGTGAGGTGATACCTCATTGTAGTTTTGATTTGCATTTCTCTAATAATTAGTGCTGTTGAGCAGCTTTTCATGTGCGTCTTGGCCATCTCTGTGCCTCCTTTGAAGAAACGTCTCTTTAGATCTTCTGCCCATTTTTTTTTGGGTTGTTTGTTTTTTTAATATTAAGCTGCATGAGCTGTTTATATATATTGGAGATTAAACCTCTGTCCATTGATTCGTCTGCAATGATTTTCGCCCATTCTGAGGGATGCCTTTTTCCATTCCCGTGTTTTTTAACAAAAAAGGAAAGAAAGGAAAAGAAGCAGAACACTAATGTGCGTAAAATATGCCTTTTGAAACGGTCGTTTTGAAATATGGACGTCCTTTGAATTTTTTGGTCGATATGTGACCCCAGGATTTGTTTTCAGGGCAGGTGTCATTTACAGGCCTGCAATGATTTTGAATATCAACTGACCATTAGCATTGGGATTAAAGCTGCTGTTGTGTGAAACGGCCACAAGGTGGCAGCAGTTCACCCTTACCAAATCTGGTTACTAGGGCAAGAGAGCCTCAGTGGAAGTGGTGTTCTAGATTGGAGTTTAGAATGGAATGTGCCAGGAGAAAGCCCCTCACGTTTGTCTCACTACTTCTTGTTCGTGTTTTTAATTTAATTTTTTTATTTTTTATTACAGCAAGTTTGATTACAATGTTTGGCTTGTTGTAGGTGTGGAAGATGTGGTTCTTTTACACATATACAGATGACTGTTCTTCTTGGGATCCTTTTCCCATGTACGTTATGACAGAATGTTGAGTAGTCCTCTCTTGGTATTCTGTAGGTCTTTGGTGATTATATATGTCACCTGTGTTTGTATATGTCTGTTAACCCCGATATCGTAATGAAACCAATCCTCACACCTTTCCATTGGTGAACCATAAGTTTGTTTAATGAATCTGTGATTGCCCTTCTCCCTGGAAATATCTGCCCTGGTATCCATTTTTAGGTAACACCTATAAGTGATATGATATGATATGTGTCTTTCACTTTCTGACTTACTACAAGTCACGTGATTACTTCTAGACTCATCTACGGTGCTGCAAATGGCATTGTGTCCTTTTTTCCCTTGGCTTCTCTTCTGCCTTAGCGGGGTCCATTTTCAACAATGTGATTCCCTGAGGGTTGTGGATTAGCTGACCTGGGCAGCCTTACCCTGCCGGCCCGCCCTCCCCATGTGTGCCTCGTTGAGGTCAATATAAACAGAGCTCCAGGCAGCAATAGCCCCTGAAGCTGTGCCTGACTCCATATTCTCTGCCCCGTCAGCAGTCTCGGGGCTGTGCTGGTGGGAGGAGGGAGTGAGGGGCCACAGCTTTGTGGGTGGCCCGGTGTGAGTGGGGTTCTGCTGGCCTTTCTGCAGGAGTTGCCAGGCTGCCGCCTGTAAAGAAGAGGATGTGTCACCCATACCTTCCGCTGGAATTTCTCTCCGGACAGAGGTGAGGAAGGAAAAAAGCAGTGGGGGCCGGGACAGGAGGGGTATCTCAGGCAGGGCAATGGAAAGCTTCTGGAAGAGCGCCAGGGTCCAGGACCACGCCGGCTGGCCTGCAGGCACCAAGTTGGCCTGCGTGCTGTCGCTGGTGTGGCTCCACGGTCCTTCCTCTAGGCTTTCAAGCCCTTGTACATATTCAGGTGTTTTACCTGGAAAGGGTGGGAACAGTTCAGCAGCAGCTGGCCTGGGGCTCAGCTCACGTTTACTCACAGATGCCTCGGCACGGTCCCCCAGCTTTGCAATGAGGACGCTCCTTGCGTGGGGGTTGGGTTGCTGGCTGTATGGGAGATGGTTCCCCACCTCTGACCAATTTCAGAATTGTTTACCACTGGAGCAAGTGCCGTGATAGGGTTTTCCTCTGTATAACTCGTGGGTTCACTTTTTTTTTTCTTTTATGTTTCAAGTTAGATGTTATTCCTCTTTTATGTATTTATAGATATAAGCATGGAAATAATTCATTCCTATAAATACAGCTGTGTGACGGGAAGAACTTTTTTCTGTTTTATTTTTAAATTTTATTTTTTAAAATTTTGAAATTTTATTTATTTTTTTATACAGCACGTTATTATTAGTTATGTATTTTATGCATATACATGTATACAGGTCAATCCCAAACTCCCAACTCATCCCACCACCACCACCCCATGGCTTCCCACACTTGGTGTCCATACGTTTGTTCTCTACCTCTGTGTCTCTATTTCTTCCCTGCAAACCAGTTCATCTGTACCATTTTTAGGCTCCACATATATGCATTAATATACAATATTTGTTTTCCTCTTTCTGACTTACTTCATTCTGTATGACAGTCTCTCGATCCATCGATGTCTCTACAGATGACCCAGTTTCATTCCTTTTTATGGCCGAGTCATATTCCATTTTATATATGTACCACATCTTTATCCATTCATCTGTCTGTGGGCATTTAGGTTGCTTCCATTACCTGGCTATTGTAAATAGTGCTGCAACGAACATTGTGGTGAATGTGCCTTTTTGAAATACGGTTTTCTCTGGGTATATGCCCAGAAGTGGGATTGCTGGATCAGATGGTAATTCTATTTCTAGTTTTTTTAAGGAAACTCCATACTGTTCTCCATAGGGACTGTATCAATTTACATTCCCACCAATAGTGGAAGAGGGCTCCTTTTGTCCACACCCTCCCCAGAATTGGTTGTTTGTAGATTTTCTGATGATGCCGATTCTAACAGGTGTGAGGTGATACCTCATTGTAGTTTTGATTTGCATTTCTCTAATAATTAGTGCTGTTGAGCAGCTTTTCATGTGCGTCTTGGCCATCTCTGTGCCTCCTTTGAAGAAACGTCTCTTTAGATCTTCTGCCCATTTTTTTTTGGGTTGTTTGTTTTTTTAATATTAAGCTGCATGAGCTGTTTATATATATTGGAGATTAAACCTCTGTCCATTGATTCGTCTGCAATGATTTTCGCCCATTCTGAGGGATGCCTTTTTCCATTCCCGTGTTTTTTAACAAAAAAGGAAAGAAAGGAAAAGAAGCAGAACACTAATGTGCGTAAAATATGCCTTTTGAAACGGTCGTTTTGAAATATGGACGTCCTTTGAATTTTTTGGTCGATATGTGACCCCAGGATTTGTTTTCAGGGCAGGTGTCATTTACAGGCCTGCAATGATTTTGAATATCAACTGACCATTAGCATTGGGATTAAAGCTGCTGTTGTGTGAAACGGCCACAAGGTGGCAGCAGTTCACCCTTACCAAATCTGGTTACTAGGGCAAGAGAGCCTCAGTGGAAGTGGTGTTCTAGATTGGAGTTTAGAATGGAATGTGCCAGGAGAAAGCCCCTCACGTTTGTCTCACTACTTCTTGTTCGTGTTTTTAATTTAATTTTTTTATTTTTTATTACAGCAAGTTTGATTACAATGTTTGGCTTGTTGTAGGTGTGGAAGATGTGGTTCTTTTACACATATACAGATGACTGTTCTTCTTGGGATCCTTTTCCCATGTACGTTATGACAGAATGTTGAGTAGTCCTCTCTTGGTATTCTGTAGGTCTTTGGTGATTATATATGTCACCTGTGTTTGTATATGTCTGTTAACCCCGATATCGTAATGAAACCAATCCTCACACCTTTCCATTGGTGAACCATAAGTTTGTTTAATGAATCTGTGATTGCCCTTCTCCCTGGAAATATCTGCCCTGGTATCCATTTTTAGGTAACACCTATAAGTGATATGATATGATATGTGTCTTTCACTTTCTGACTTACTACAAGTCACGTGATTACTTCTAGACTCATCTACGGTGCTGCAAATGGCATTGTGTCCTTTTTTCCCTTGGCTTCTCTTCTGCCTTAGCGGGGTCCATTTTCAACAATGTGATTCCCTGAGGGTTGTGGATTAGCTGACCTGGGCAGCCTTACCCTGCCGGCCCGCCCTCCCCAGGTGTGCCTCGTTGAGGTCAATATAAACAGAGCTCCAGGCAGCAATAGCCCCTGAAGCTGTGCCTGACTCCATATTCTCTGCCCCGTCAGCAGTCTCGGGGCTGTGCTGGTGGGAGGAGGGAGTGAGGGGCCACAGCTTTGTGGGTGGCCCGGTGTGAGTGGGGTTCTGCTGGCCTTTCTGCAGGAGTTGCCAGGCTGCCGCCTGTAAAGAAGAGGATGTGTCACCCATACCTTCCGCTGGAATTTCTCTCCGGACAGAGGTGAGGAAGGAAAAAAGCAGTGGGGGCCGGGACAGGAGGGGTATCTCAGGCAGGGCAATGGAAAGCTTCTGGAAGAGCGCCAGGGTCCAGGACCACGCCGGCTGGCCTGCAGGCACCAAGTTGGCCTGCGTGCTGTCGCTGGTGTGGCTCCACGGTCCTTCCTCTAGGCTTTCAAGCCCTTGTACATATTCAGGTGTTTTACCTGGAAAGGGTGGGAACAGTTCAGCAGCAGCTGGCCTGGGGCTCAGCTCACGTTTACTCACAGATGCCTCGGCACGGTCCCCCAGCTTTGCAATGAGGACGCTCCTTGCGTGGGGGTTGGGTTGCTGGCTGTATGGGAGATGGTTCCCCACCTCTGACCAATTTCAGAATTGTTTACCACTGGAGCAAGTGCCGTGATAGGGTTTTCCTCTGTATAACTCGTGGGTTCACTTTTTTTTTTCTTTTATGTTTCAAGTTAGATGTTATTCCTCTTTTATGTATTTATAGATATAAGCATGGAAATAATTCATTCCTATAAATACATCTGTGTGACGGGAAGAACTTTTTTCTGTTTTATTTTTAAATTTTATTTTTTAAAATTTTGAAATTTTATTTATTTTTTTATACAGCACGTTATTATTAGTTATGTATTTTATGCATATACATGTATACAGGTCAATCCCAAACTCCCAACTCATCCCACCACCACCACCCCATGGCTTCCCACACTTGGTGTCCATACGTTTGTTCTCTACCTCTGTGTCTCTATTTCTTCCCTGCAAACCAGTTCATCTGTAGCATTTTTAGGCTCCACATATATGCATTAATATACAATATTTGTTTTCCTCTTTCTGACTTACTTCATTCTGTATGACAGTCTCTCGATCCATCGATGTCTCTACAGATGACCCAGTTTCATTCCTTTTTATGGCCGAGTCATATTCCATTTTATATATGTACCACATCTTTATCCATTCATCTGTCTGTGGGCATTTAGGTTGCTTCCATTACCTGGCTATTGTAAATAGTGCTGCAACGAACATTGTGGTGAATGTGCCTTTTTGAAATACGGTTTTCTCTGGGTATATGCCCAGAAGTGGGATTGCTGGATCAGATGGTAATTCTATTTCTAGTTTTTTTAAGGAAACTCCATACTGTTCTCCATAGGGACTGTATCAATTTACATTCCCACCAATAGTGGAAGAGGGCTCCTTTTGTCCACACCCTCCCCAGAATTGGTTGTTTGTAGATTTTCTGATGATGCCGATTCTAACAGGTGTGAGGTGATACCTCATTGTAGTTTTGATTTGCATTTCTCTAATAATTAGTGCTGTTGAGCAGCTTTTCATGTGCGTCTTGGCCATCTCTGTGCCTCCTTTGAAGAAACGTCTCTTTAGATCTTCTGCCCATTTTTTTTTGGGTTGTTTGTTTTTTTAATATTAAGCTGCATGAGCTGTTTATATATATTGGAGATTAAACCTCTGTCCATTGATTCGTCTGCAATGATTTTCGCCCATTCTGAGGGATGCCTTTTTCCATTCCCGTGTTTTTTAACAAAAAAGGAAAGAAAGGAAAAGAAGCAGAACACTAATGTGCGTAAAATATGCCTTTTGAAACGGTCGTTTTGAAATATGGACGTCCTTTGAATTTTTTGGTCGATATGTGACCCCAGGATTTGTTTTCAGGGCAGGTGTCATTTACAGGCCTGCAATGATTTTGAATATCAACTGACCATTAGCATTGGGATTAAAGCTGCTGTTGTGTGAAACGGCCACAAGGTGGCAGCAGTTCACCCTTACCAAATCTGGTTACTAGGGCAAGAGAGCCTCAGTGGAAGTGGTGTTCTAGATTGGAGTTTAGAATGGAATGTGCCAGGAGAAAGCCCCTCACGTTTGTCTCACTACTTCTTGTTCGTGTTTTTAATTTAATTTTTTTATTTTTTATTACAGCAAGTTTGATTACAATGTTTGGCTTGTTGTAGGTGTGGAAGATGTGGTTCTTTTACACATATACAGATGACTGTTCTTCTTGGGATCCTTTTCCCATGTACGTTATGACAGAATGTTGAGTAGTCCTCTCTTGGTATTCTGTAGGTCTTTGGTGATTATATATGTCACCTGTGTTTGTATATGTCTGTTAACCCCGATATCGTAATGAAACCAATCCTCACACCTTTCCATTGGTGAACCATAAGTTTGTTTAATGAATCTGTGATTGCCCTTCTCCCTGGAAATATCTGCCCTGGTATCCATTTTTAGGTAACACCTATAAGTGATATGATATGATATGTGTCTTTCACTTTCTGACTTACTACAAGTCACGTGATTACTTCTAGACTCATCTACGGTGCTGCAAATGGCATTGTGTCCTTTTTTCCCTTGGCTTCTCTTCTGCCTTAGCGGGGTCCATTTTCAACAATGTGATTCCCTGAGGGTTGTGGATTAGCTGACCTGGGCAGCCTTACCCTGCCGGCCCGCCCTCCCCAGGTGTGCCTCGTTGAGGTCAATATAAACAGAGCTCCAGGCAGCAATAGCCCCTGAAGCTGTGCCTGACTCCATATTCTCTGCCCCGTCAGCAGTCTCGGGGCTGTGCTGGTGGGAGGAGGGAGTGAGGGGCCACAGCTTTGTGGGTGGCCCGGTGTGAGTGGGGTTCTGCTGGCCTTTCTGCAGGAGTTGCCAGGCTGCCGCCTGTAAAGAAGAGGATGTGTCACCCATACCTTCCGCTGGAATTTCTCTCCGGACAGAGGTGAGGAAGGAAAAAAGCAGTGGGGGCCGGGACAGGAGGGGTATCTCAGGCAGGGCAATGGAAAGCTTCTGGAAGAGCGCCAGGGTCCAGGACCACGCCGGCTGGCCTGCAGGCACCAAGTTGGCCTGCGTGCTGTCGCTGGTGTGGCTCCACGGTCCTTCCTCTAGGCTTTCAAGCCCTTGTACATATTCAGGTGTTTTACCTGGAAAGGGTGGGAACAGTTCAGCAGCAGCTGGCCTGGGGCTCAGCTCACGTTTACTCACAGATGCCTCGGCACGGTCCCCCAGCTTTGCAATGAGGACGCTCCTTGCGTGGGGGTTGGGTTGCTGGCTGTATGGGAGATGGTTCCCCACCTCTGACCAATTTCAGAATTGTTTACCACTGGAGCAAGTGCCGTGATAGGGTTTTCCTCTGTATAACTCGTGGGTTCACTTTTTTTTTTTCTTTTATGTTTCAAGTTAGATGTTATTCCTCTTTTATGTATTTATAGATATAAGCATGGAAATAATTCATTCCTATAAATACATCTGTGTGACGGGAAGAACTTTTTTCTGTTTTATTTTTAAATTTTATTTTTTAAAATTTTGAAATTTTATTTATTTTTTTATACAGCACGTTATTATTAGTTATGTATTTTATGCATATACATGTATACAGGTCAATCCCAAACTCCCAACTCATCCCACCACCACCACCCCATGGCTTCCCACACTTGGTGTCCATACGTTTGTTCTCTACCTCTGTGTCTCTATTTCTTCCCTGCAAACCAGTTCATCTGTAGCATTTTTAGGCTCCACATATATGCATTAATATACAATATTTGTTTTCCTCTTTCTGACTTACTTCATTCTGTATGACAGTCTCTCGATCCATCGATGTCTCTACAGATGACCCAGTTTCATTCCTTTTTATGGCCGAGTCATATTCCATTTTATATATGTACCACATCTTTATCCATTCATCTGTCTGTGGGCATTTAGGTTGCTTCCATTACCTGGCTATTGTAAATAGTGCTGCAACGAACATTGTGGTGAATGTGCCTTTTTGAAATACGGTTTTCTCTGGGTATATGCCCAGAAGTGGGATTGCTGGATCAGATGGTAATTCTATTTCTAGTTTTTTTAAGGAAACTCCATACTGTTCTCCATAGGGACTGTATCAATTTACATTCCCACCAATAGTGGAAGAGGGCTCCTTTTGTCCACACCCTCCCCAGAATTGGTTGTTTGTAGATTTTCTGATGATGCCGATTCTAACAGGTGTGAGGTGATACCTCATTGTAGTTTTGATTTGCATTTCTCTAATAATTAGTGCTGTTGAGCAGCTTTTCATGTGCGTCTTGGCCATCTCTGTGCCTCCTTTGAAGAAACGTCTCTTTAGATCTTCTGCCCATTTTTTTTTGGGTTGTTTGTTTTTTTAATATTAAGCTGCATGAGCTGTTTATATATATTGGAGATTAAACCTCTGTCCATTGATTCGTCTGCAATGATTTTCGCCCATTCTGAGGGATGCCTTTTTCCATTCCCGTGTTTTTTAACAAAAAAGGAAAGAAAGGAAAAGAAGCAGAACACTAATGTGCGTAAAATATGCCTTTTGAAACGGTCGTTTTGAAATATGGACGTCCTTTGAATTTTTTGGTCGATATGTGACCCCAGGATTTGTTTTCAGGGCAGGTGTCATTTACAGGCCTGCAATGATTTTGAATATCAACTGACCATTAGCGTTGGGATTAAAGCTGCTGTTGTGTGAAACGGCCACAAGGTGGCAGCAGTTCACCCTTACCAAATCTGGTTACTAGGGCAAGAGAGCCTCAGTGGAAGTGGTGTTCTAGATTGGAGTTTAGAATGGAATGTGCCAGGAGAAAGCCCCTCACGTTTGTCTCACTACTTCTTGTTCGTGTTTTTAATTTAATTTTTTTATTTTTTATTACAGCAAGTTTGATTACAATGTTTGGCTTGTTGTAGGTGTGGAAGATGTGGTTCTTTTACACATATACAGATGACTGTTCTTCTTGGGATCCTTTTCCCATGTACGTTATGACAGAATGTTGAGTAGTCCTCTCTTGGTATTCTGTAGGTCTTTGGTGATTATATATGTCACCTGTGTTTGTATATGTCTGTTAACCCCGATATCGTAATGAAACCAATCCTCACACCTTTCCATTGGTGAACCATAAGTTTGTTTAATGAATCTGTGATTGCCCTTCTCCCTGGAAATATCTGCCCTGGTATCCATTTTTAGGTAACACCTATAAGTGATATGATATGATATGTGTCTTTCACTTTCTGACTTACTACAAGTCACGTGATTACTTCTAGACTCATCTACGGTGCTGCAAATGGCATTGTGTCCTTTTTTCCCTTGGCTTCTCTTCTGCCTTAGCGGGGTCCATTTTCAACAATGTGATTCCCTGAGGGTTGTGGATTAGCTGACCTGGGCAGCCTTACCCTGCCGGCCCGCCCTCCCCAGGTGTGCCTCGTTGAGGTCAATATAAACAGAGCTCCAGGCAGCAATAGCCCCTGAAGCTGTGCCTGACTCCATATTCTCTGCCCCGTCAGCAGTCTCGGGGCTGTGCTGGTGGGAGGAGGGAGTGAGGGGCCACAGCTTTGTGGGTGGCCCGGTGTGAGTGGGGTTCTGCTGGCCTTTCTGCAGGAGTTGCCAGGCTGCCGCCTGTAAAGAAGAGGATGTGTCACCCATACCTTCCGCTGGAATTTCTCTCCGGACAGAGGTGAGGAAGGAAAAAAGCAGTGGGGGCCGGGACAGGAGGGGTATCTCAGGCAGGGCAATGGAAAGCTTCTGGAAGAGCGCCAGGGTCCAGGACCACGCCGGCTGGCCTGCAGGCACCAAGTTGGCCTGCGTGCTGTCGCTGGTGTGGCTCCACGGTCCTTCCTCTAGGCTTTCAAGCCCTTGTACATATTCAGGTGTTTTACCTGGAAAGGGTGGGAACAGTTCAGCAGCAGCTGGCCTGGGGCTCAGCTCACGTTTACTCACAGATGCCTCGGCACGGTCCCCCAGCTTTGCAATGAGGACGCTCCTTGCGTGGGGGTTGGGTTGCTGGCTGTATGGGAGATGGTTCCCCACCTCTGACCAATTTCAGAATTGTTTACCACTGGAGCAAGTGCCGTGATAGGGTTTTCCTCTGTATAACTCGTGGGTTCACTTTTTTTTTTCTTTTATGTTTCAAGTTAGATGTTATTCCTCTTTTATGTATTTATAGATATAAGCATGGAAATAATTCATTCCTATAAATACATCTGTGTGACGGGAAGAACTTTTTTCTGTTTTATTTTTAAATTTTATTTTTTAAAATTTTGAAATTTTATTTATTTTTTTATACAGCACGTTATTATTAGTTATGTATTTTATGCATATACATGTATACAGGTCAATCCCAAACTCCCAACTCATCCCACCACCACCACCCCATGGCTTCCCACACTTGGTGTCCATACGTTTGTTCTCTACCTCTGTGTCTCTATTTCTTCCCTGCAAACCAGTTCATCTGTAGCATTTTTAGGCTCCACATATATGCATTAATATACAATATTTGTTTTCCTCTTTCTGACTTACTTCATTCTGTATGACAGTCTCTCGATCCATCGATGTCTCTACAGATGACCCAGTTTCATTCCTTTTTATGGCCGAGTCATATTCCATTTTATATATGTACCACATCTTTATCCATTCATCTGTCTGTGGGCATTTAGGTTGCTTCCATTACCTGGCTATTGTAAATAGTGCTGCAACGAACATTGTGGTGAATGTGCCTTTTTGAAATACGGTTTTCTCTGGGTATATGCCCAGAAGTGGGATTGCTGGATCAGATGGTAATTCTATTTCTAGTTTTTTTAAGGAAACTCCATACTGTTCTCCATAGGGACTGTATCAATTTACATTCCCACCAATAGTGGAAGAGGGCTCCTTTTGTCCACACCCTCCCCAGAATTGGTTGTTTGTAGATTTTCTGATGATGCCGATTCTAACAGGTGTGAGGTGATACCTCATTGTAGTTTTGATTTGCATTTCTCTAATAATTAGTGCTGTTGAGCAGCTTTTCATGTGCGTCTTGGCCATCTCTGTGCCTCCTTTGAAGAAACGTCTCTTTAGATCTTCTGCCCATTTTTTTTGGGTTGTTTGTTTTTTTAATATTAAGCTGCATGAGCTGTTTATATATATTGGAGATTAAACCTCTGTCCATTGATTCGTCTGCAACGATTTTCGCCCATTCTGAGGGATGCCTTTTTCCATTCCCGTGTTTTTTAACAAAAAAGGAAAGAAAGGAAAAGAAGCAGAACACTAATGTGCGTAAAATATGCCTTTTGAAACGGTCGTTTTGAAATATGGACGTCCTTTGAATATTTTGGTCGATATGTGACCCCAGGATTTGTTTTCAGGGCAGGTGTCATTTACAGGCCTGCAAAGATTTTGAATATCAACTGACCATTAGCGTTGGGATTAAAGCTGCTGTTGTGTGAAACGGCCACAAGGTGGCAGCAGTTCACCCTTACCAAATCTGGTTACTAGGGCAAGAGAGCCTCAGTGGAAGTGGTGTTCTAGATTGGAGTTTAGAATGGAATGTGCCAGGAGAAAGCCCCTCACGTTTGTCTCACTACTTCTTGTTCGTGTTTTTAATTTAATTTTTTTATTTTTTATTACAGCAAGTTTGATTACAATGTTTGGCTTGTTGTAGGTGTGGAAGATGTGGTTCTTTTACACATATACAGATGACTGTTCTTCTTGGGATCCTTTTCCCATGTACGTTATGACAGAATGTTGAGTAGTCCTCTCTTGGTATTCTGTAGGTCTTTGGTGATTATATATGTCACCTGTGTTTGTATATGTCTGTTAACCCCGATATCGTAATGAAACCAATCCTCACACCTTTCCATTGGTGAACCATAAGTTTGTTTAATGAATCTGTGATTGCCCTTCTCCCTGGAAATATCTGCCCTGGTATCCATTTTTAGGTAACACCTATAAGTGATATGATATGATATGTGTCTTTCACTTTCTGACTTACTACAAGTCACGTGATTACTTCTAGACTCATCTACGGTGCTGCAAATGGCATTGTGTCCTTTTTTCCCTTGGCTTCTCTTCTGCCTTAGCGGGGTCCATTTTCAACAATGTGATTCCCTGAGGGTTGTGGATTAGCTGACCTGGGCAGCCTTACCCTGCCGGCCCGCCCTCCCCATGTGTGCCTCGTTGAGGTCAATATAAACAGAGCTCCAGGCAGCAATAGCCCCTGAAGCTGTGCCTGACTCCATATTCTCTGCCCCGTCAGCAGTCTCGGGGCTGTGCTGGTGGGAGGAGGGAGTGAGGGGCCACAGCTTTGTGGGTGGCCCGGTGTGAGTGGGGTTCTGCTGGCCTTTCTGCAGGAGTTGCCAGGCTGCCGCCTGTAAAGAAGAGGATGTGTCACCCATACCTTCCGCTGGAATTTCTCTCCGGACAGAGGTGAGGAAGGAAAAAAGCAGTGGGGGCCGGGACAGGAGGGGTATCTCAGGCAGGGCAATGGAAAGCTTCTGGAAGAGCGCCAGGGTCCAGGACCACGCCGGCTGGCCTGCAGGCACCAAGTTGGCCTGCGTGCTGTCGCTGGTGTGGCTCCACGGTCCTTCCTCTAGGCTTTCAAGCCCTTGTACATATTCAGGTGTTTTACCTGGAAAGGGTGGGAACAGTTCAGCAGCAGCCGGCCTGGGGCTCAGCTCACGTTTACTCACAGATGCCTCGGCACGGTCCCCCAGCTTTGCAATGAGGACGCTCCTTGCGTGGGGGTTGGGTTGCTGGCTGTATGGGAGATGGTTCCCCACCTCTGACCAATTTCAGAATTGTTTACCACTGGAGCAAGTGCCGTGATAGGGTTTTCCTCTGTATAACTCGTGGGTTCACTTTTTTTTTTCTTTTATGTTTCAAGTTAGATGTTATTCCTCTTTTATGTATTTATAGATATAAGCATGGAAATAATTCATTCCTATAAATACATCTGTGTGACGGGAAGAACTTTTTTCTGTTTTATTTTTAAATTTTATTTTTTAAAATTTTGAAATTTTATTTATTTTTTTATACAGCACGTTATTATTAGTTATGTATTTTATGCATATACATGTATACAGGTCAATCCCAAACTCCCAACTCATCCCACCACCACCACCCCATGGCTTCCCACACTTGGTGTCCATACGTTTGTTCTCTACCTCTGTGTCTCTATTTCTTCCCTGCAAACCAGTTCATCTGTAGCATTTTTAGGCTCCACATATATGCATTAATATACAATATTTGTTTTCCTCTTTCTGACTTACTTCATTCTGTATGACAGTCTCTCGATCCATCGATGTCTCTACAAATGACCCAGTTTCATTCCTTTTTATGGCCGAGTCATATTCCATTTTATATATGTACCACATCTTTATCCATTCATCTGTCTGTGGGCATTTAGGTTGCTTCCATTACCTGGCTATTGTAAATAGTGCTGCAACGAACATTGTGGTGAATGTGCCTTTTTGAAATACGGTTTTCTCTGGGTATATGCCCAGAAGTGGGATTGCTGGATCAGATGGTAATTCTATTTCTAGTTTTTTTAAGGAAACTCCATACTGTTCTCCATAGGGACTGTATCAATTTACATTCCCACCAATAGTGGAAGAGGGCTCCTTTTGTCCACACCCTCCCCAGAATTGGTTGTTTGTAGATTTTCTGATGATGCCGATTCTAACAGGTGTGAGGTGATACCTCATTGTAGTTTTGATTTGCATTTCTCTAATAATTAGTGCTGTTGAGCAGCTTTTCATGTGCGTCTTGGCCATCTCTGTGCCTCCTTTGAAGAAACGTCTCTTTAGATCTTCTGCCCATTTTTTTTGGGTTGTTTGTTTTTTTAATATTAAGCTGCATGAGCTGTTTATATATATTGGAGATTAAACCTCTGTCCATTGATTCGTCTGCAATGATTTTCGCCCATTCTGAGGGATGCCTTTTTCCATTCCCGTGTTTTTTAACAAAAAAGGAAAGAAAGGAAAAGAAGCAGAACACTAATGTGCGTAAAATATGCCTTTTGAAACGGTCGTTTTGAAATATGGACGTCCTTTGAATTTTTTGGTCGATATGTGACCCCAGGATTTGTTTTCAGGGCAGGTGTCATTTACAGGCCTGCAATGATTTTGAATATCAACTGACCATTAGCATTGGGATTAAAGCTGCTGTTGTGTGAAACGGCCACAAGGTGGCAGCAGTTCACCCTTACCAAATCTGGTTACTAGGGCAAGAGAGCCTCAGTGGAAGTGGTGTTCTAGATTGGAGTTTAGAATGGAATGTGCCAGGAGAAAGCCCCTCACGTTTGTCTCACTACTTCTTGTTCGTGTTTTTAATTTAATTTTTTTATTTTTTATTACAGCAAGTTTGATTACAATGTTTGGCTTGTTGTAGGTGTGGAAGATGTGGTTCTTTTACACATATACAGATGACTGTTCTTCTTGGGATCCTTTTCCCATGTACGTTATGACAGAATGTTGAGTAGTCCTCTCTTGGTATTCTGTAGGTCTTTGGTGATTATATATGTCACCTGTGTTTGTATATGTCTGTTAACCCCGATATCGTAATGAAACCAATCCTCACACCTTTCCATTGGTGAACCATAAGTTTGTTTAATGAATCTGTGATTGCCCTTCTCCCTGGAAATATCTGCCCTGGTATCCATTTTTAGGTAACACCTATAAGTGATATGATATGATATGTGTCTTTCACTTTCTGACTTACTACAAGTCACGTGATTACTTCTAGACTCATCTACGGTGCTGCAAATGGCATTGTGTCCTTTTTTCCCTTGGCTTCTCTTCTGCCTTAGCGGGGTCCATTTTCAACAATGTGATTCCCTGAGGGTTGTGGATTAGCTGACCTGGGCAGCCTTACCCTGCCGGCCCGCCCTCCCCATGTGTGCCTCGTTGAGGTCAATATAAACAGAGCTCCAGGCAGCAATAGCCCCTGAAGCTGTGCCTGACTCCATATTCTCTGCCCCGTCAGCAGTCTCGGGGCTGTGCTGGTGGGAGGAGGGAGTGAGGGGCCACAGCTTTGTGGGTGGCCCGGTGTGAGTGGGGTTCTGCTGGCCTTTCTGCAGGAGTTGCCAGGCTGCCGCCTGTAAAGAAGAGGATGTGTCACCCATACCTTCCGCTGGAATTTCTCTCCGGACAGAGGTGAGGAAGGAAAAAAGCAGTGGGGGCCGGGACAGGAGGGGTATCTCAGGCAGGGCAATGGAAAGCTTCTGGAAGAGCGCCAGGGTCCAGGACCACGCCGGCTGGCCTGCAGGCACCAAGTTGGCCTGCGTGCTGTCGCTGGTGTGGCTCCACGGTCCTTCCTCTAGGCTTTCAAGCCCTTGTACATATTCAGGTGTTTTACCTGGAAAGGGTGGGAACAGTTCAGCAGCAGCTGGCCTGGGGCTCAGCTCACGTTTACTCACAGATGCCTCGGCACGGTCCCCCAGCTTTGCAATGAGGACGCTCCTTGCGTGGGGGTTGGGTTGCTGGCTGTATGGGAGATGGTTCCCCACCTCTGACCAATTTCAGAATTGTTTACCACTGGAGCAAGTGCCGTGATAGGGTTTTCCTCTGTATAACTCGTGGGTTCACTTTTTTTTTTTCTTTTATGTTTCAAGTTAGATGTTATTCCTCTTTTATGTATTTATAGATATAAGCATGGAAATAATTCATTCCTATAAATACATCTGTGTGACGGGAAGAACTTTTTTCTGTTTTATTTTTAAATTTTATTTTTTAAAATTTTGAAATTTTATTTATTTTTTTATACAGCACGTTATTATTAGTTATGTATTTTATGCATATACATGTATACAGGTCAATCCCAAACTCCCAACTCATCCCACCACCACCACCCCATGGCTTCCCACACTTGGTGTCCATACGTTTGTTCTCTACCTCTGTGTCTCTATTTCTTCCCTGCAAACCAGTTCATCTGTAGCATTTTTAGGCTCCACATATATGCATTAATATACAATATTTGTTTTCCTCTTTCTGACTTACTTCATTCTGTATGACAGTCTCTCGATCCATCGATGTCTCTACAGATGACCCAGTTTCATTCCTTTTTATGGCCGAGTCATATTCCATTTTATATATGTACCACATCTTTATCCATTCATCTGTCTGTGGGCATTTAGGTTGCTTCCATTACCTGGCTATTGTAAATAGTGCTGCAACGAACATTGTGGTGAATGTGCCTTTTTGAAATACGGTTTTCTCTGGGTATATGCCCAGAAGTGGGATTGCTGGATCAGATGGTAATTCTATTTCTAGTTTTTTTAAGGAAACTCCATACTGTTCTCCATAGGGACTGTATCAATTTACATTCCCACCAATAGTGGAAGAGGGCTCCTTTTGTCCACACCCTCCCCAGAATTGGTTGTTTGTAGATTTTCTGATGATGCCGATTCTAACAGGTGTGAGGTGATACCTCATTGTAGTTTTGATTTGCATTTCTCTAATAATTAGTGCTGTTGAGCAGCTTTTCATGTGCGTCTTGGCCATCTCTGTGCCTCCTTTGAAGAAACGTCTCTTTAGATCTTCTGCCCATTTTTTTTTGGGTTGTTTGTTTTTTTAATATTAAGCTGCATGAGCTGTTTATATATATTGGAGATTAAACCTCTGTCCATTGATTCGTCTGCAATGATTTTCGCCCATTCTGAGGGATGCCTTTTTCCATTCCCGTGTTTTTTAACAAAAAAGGAAAGAAAGGAAAAGAAGCAGAACACTAATGTGCGTAAAATATGCCTTTTGAAACGGTCGTTTTGAAATATGGACGTCCTTTGAATTTTTTGGTCGATATGTGACCCCAGGATTTGTTTTCAGGGCAGGTGTCATTTACAGGCCTGCAATGATTTTGAATATCAACTGACCATTAGCATTGGGATTAAAGCTGCTGTTGTGTGAAACGGCCACAAGGTGGCAGCAGTTCACCCTTACCAAATCTGGTTACTAGGGCAAGAGAGCCTCAGTGGAAGTGGTGTTCTAGATTGGAGTTTAGAATGGAATGTGCCAGGAGAAAGCCCCTCACGTTTGTCTCACTACTTCTTGTTCGTGTTTTTAATTTAATTTTTTTATTTTTTATTACAGCAAGTTTGATTACAATGTTTGGCTTGTTGTAGGTGTGGAAGATGTGGTTCTTTTACACATATACAGATGACTGTTCTTCTTGGGATCCTTTTCCCATGTACGTTATGACAGAATGTTGAGTAGTCCTCTCTTGGTATTCTGTAGGTCTTTGGTGATTATATATGTCACCTGTGTTTGTATATGTCTGTTAACCCCGATATCGTAATGAAACCAATCCTCACACCTTTCCATTGGTGAACCATAAGTTTGTTTAATGAATCTGTGATTGCCCTTCTCCCTGGAAATATCTGCCCTGGTATCCATTTTTAGGTAACACCTATAAGTGATATGATATGATATGTGTCTTTCACTTTCTGACTTACTACAAGTCACGTGATTACTTCTAGACTCATCTACGGTGCTGCAAATGGCATTGTGTCCTTTTTTCCCTTGGCTTCTCTTCTGCCTTAGCGGGGTCCATTTTCAACAATGTGATTCCCTGAGGGTTGTGGATTAGCTGACCTGGGCAGCCTTACCCTGCCGGCCCGCCCTCCCCATGTGTGCCTCGTTGAGGTCAATATAAACAGAGCTCCAGGCAGCAATAGCCCCTGAAGCTGTGCCTGACTCCATATTCTCTGCCCCGTCAGCAGTCTCGGGGCTGTGCTGGTGGGAGGAGGGAGTGAGGGGCCACAGCTTTGTGGGTGGCCCGGTGTGAGTGGGGTTCTGCTGGCCTTTCTGCAGGAGTTGCCAGGCTGCCGCCTGTAAAGAAGAGGATGTGTCACCCATACCTTCCGCTGGAATTTCTCTCCGGACAGAGGTGAGGAAGGAAAAAAGCAGTGGGGGCCGGGACAGGAGGGGTATCTCAGGCAGGGCAATGGAAAGCTTCTGGAAGAGCGCCAGGGTCCAGGACCACGCCGGCTGGCCTGCAGGCACCAAGTTGGCCTGCGTGCTGTCGCTGGTGTGGCTCCACGGTCCTTCCTCTAGGCTTTCAAGCCCTTGTACATATTCAGGTGTTTTACCTGGAAAGGGTGGGAACAGTTCAGCAGCAGCCGACCTGGGGCTCAGCTCACGTTTACTCACAGATGCCTCGGCACGGTCCCCCAGCTTTGCAATGAGGACGCTCCTTGCGTGGGGGTTGGGTTGCTGGCTGTATGGGAGATGGTTCCCCACCTCTGACCAATTTCAGAATTGTTTACCACTGGAGCAAGTGCCGTGATAGGGTTTTCCTCTGTATAACTCGTGGGTTCACTTTTTTTTTTCTTTTATGTTTCAAGTTAGATGTTATTCCTCTTTTATGTATTTATAGATATAAGCATGGAAATAATTCATTCCTATAAATACATCTGTGTGACGGGAAGAACTTTTTTCTGTTTTATTTTTAAATTTTATTTTTTAAAATTTTGAAATTTTATTTATTTTTTTATACAGCACGTTATTATTAGTTATGTATTTTATGCATATACATGTATACAGGTCAATCCCAAACTCCCAACTCATCCCACCACCACCACCCCATGGCTTCCCACACTTGGTGTCCATACGTTTGTTCTCTACCTCTGTGTCTCTATTTCTTCCCTGCAAACCAGTTCATCTGTAGCATTTTTAGGCTCCACATATATGCATTAATATACAATATTTGTTTTCCTCTTTCTGACTTACTTCATTCTGTATGACAGTCTCTCGATCCATCGATGTCTCTACAAATGACCCAGTTTCATTCCTTTTTATGGCCGAGTCATATTCCATTTTATATATGTACCACATCTTTATCCATTCATCTGTCTGTGGGCATTTAGGTTGCTTCCATTACCTGGCTATTGTAAATAGTGCTGCAACGAACATTGTGGTGAATGTGCCTTTTTGAAATACGGTTTTCTCTGGGTATATGCCCAGAAGTGGGATTGCTGGATCAGATGGTAATTCTATTTCTAGTTTTTTTAAGGAAACTCCATACTGTTCTCCATAGGGACTGTATCAATTTACATTCCCACCAATAGTGGAAGAGGGCTCCTTTTGTCCACACCCTCCCCAGAATTGGTTGTTTGTAGATTTTCTGATGATGCCGATTCTAACAGGTGTGAGGTGATACCTCATTGTAGTTTTGATTTGCATTTCTCTAATAATTAGTGCTGTTGAGCAGCTTTTCATGTGCGTCTTGGCCATCTCTGTGCCTCCTTTGAAGAAACGTCTCTTTAGATCTTCTGCCCATTTTTTTTGGGTTGTTTGTTTTTTTAATATTAAGCTGCATGAGCTGTTTATATATATTGGAGATTAAACCTCTGTCCATTGATTCGTCTGCAATGATTTTCGCCCATTCTGAGGGATGCCTTTTTCCATTCCCGTGTTTTTTAACAAAAAAGGAAAGAAAGGAAAAGAAGCAGAACACTAATGTGCGTAAAATATGCCTTTTGAAACGGTCGTTTTGAAATATGGACGTCCTTTGAATTTTTTGGTCGATATGTGACCCCAGGATTTGTTTTCAGGGCAGGTGTCATTTACAGGCCTGCAATGATTTTGAATATCAACTGACCATTAGCATTGGGATTAAAGCTGCTGTTGTGTGAAACGGCCACAAGGTGGCAGCAGTTCACCCTTACCAAATCTGGTTACTAGGGCAAGAGAGCCTCAGTGGAAGTGGTGTTCTAGATTGGAGTTTAGAATGGAATGTGCCAGGAGAAAGCCCCTCACGTTTGTCTCACTACTTCTTGTTCGTGTTTTTAATTTAATTTTTTTATTTTTTATTACAGCAAGTTTGATTACAATGTTTGGCTTGTTGTAGGTGTGGAAGATGTGGTTCTTTTACACATATACAGATGACTGTTCTTCTTGGGATCCTTTTCCCATGTACGTTATGACAGAATGTTGAGTAGTCCTCTCTTGGTATTCTGTAGGTCTTTGGTGATTATATATGTCACCTGTGTTTGTATATGTCTGTTAACCCCGATATCGTAATGAAACCAATCCTCACACCTTTCCATTGGTGAACCATAAGTTTGTTTAATGAATCTGTGATTGCCCTTCTCCCTGGAAATATCTGCCCTGGTATCCATTTTTAGGTAACACCTATAAGTGATATGATATGATATGTGTCTTTCACTTTCTGACTTACTACAAGTCACGTGATTACTTCTAGACTCATCTACGGTGCTGCAAATGGCATTGTGTCCTTTTTTCCCTTGGCTTCTCTTCTGCCTTAGCGGGGTCCATTTTCAACAATGTGATTCCCTGAGGGTTGTGGATTAGCTGACCTGGGCAGCCTTACCCTGCCGGCCCGCCCTCCCCATGTGTGCCTCGTTGAGGTCAATATAAACAGAGCTCCAGGCAGCAATAGCCCCTGAAGCTGTGCCTGACTCCATATTCTCTGCCCCGTCAGCAGTCTCGGGGCTGTGCTGGTGGGAGGAGGGAGTGAGGGGCCACAGCTTTGTGGGTGGCCCGGTGTGAGTGGGGTTCTGCTGGCCTTTCTGCAGGAGTTGCCAGGCTGCCGCCTGTAAAGAAGAGGATGTGTCACCCATACCTTCCGCTGGAATTTCTCTCCGGACAGAGGTGAGGAAGGAAAAAAGCAGTGGGGGCCGGGACAGGAGGGGTATCTCAGGCAGGGCAATGGAAAGCTTCTGGAAGAGCGCCAGGGTCCAGGACCACGCCGGCTGGCCTGCAGGCACCAAGTTGGCCTGCGTGCTGTCGCTGGTGTGGCTCCACGGTCCTTCCTCTAGGCTTTCAAGCCCTTGTACATATTCAGGTGTTTTACCTGGAAAGGGTGGGAACAGTTCAGCAGCAGCTGGCCTGGGGCTCAGCTCACGTTTACTCACAGATGCCTCGGCACGGTCCCCCAGCTTTGCAATGAGGACGCTCCTTGCGTGGGGGTTGGGTTGCTGGCTGTATGGGAGATGGTTCCCCACCTCTGACCAATTTCAGAATTGTTTACCACTGGAGCAAGTGCCGTGATAGGGTTTTCCTCTGTATAACTCGTGGGTTCACTTTTTTTTTTTCTTTTATGTTTCAAGTTAGATGTTATTCCTCTTTTATGTATTTATAGATATAAGCATGGAAATAATTCATTCCTATAAATACATCTGTGTGACGGGAAGAACTTTTTTCTGTTTTATTTTTAAATTTTATTTTTTAAAATTTTGAAATTTTATTTATTTTTTTATACAGCACGTTATTATTAGTTATGTATTTTATGCATATACATGTATACAGGTCAATCCCAAACTCCCAACTCATCCCACCACCACCACCCCATGGCTTCCCACACTTGGTGTCCATACGTTTGTTCTCTACCTCTGTGTCTCTATTTCTTCCCTGCAAACCAGTTCATCTGTAGCATTTTTAGGCTCCACATATATGCATTAATATACAATATTTGTTTTCCTCTTTCTGACTTACTTCATTCTGTATGACAGTCTCTCGATCCATCGATGTCTCTACAGATGACCCAGTTTCATTCCTTTTTATGGCCGAGTCATATTCCATTTTATATATGTACCACATCTTTATCCATTCATCTGTCTGTGGGCATTTAGGTTGCTTCCATTACCTGGCTATTGTAAATAGTGCTGCAACGAACATTGTGGTGAATGTGCCTTTTTGAAATACGGTTTTCTCTGGGTATATGCCCAGAAGTGGGATTGCTGGATCAGATGGTAATTCTATTTCTAGTTTTTTTAAGGAAACTCCATACTGTTCTCCATAGGGACTGTATCAATTTACATTCCCACCAATAGTGGAAGAGGGCTCCTTTTGTCCACACCCTCCCCAGAATTGGTTGTTTGTAGATTTTCTGATGATGCCGATTCTAACAGGTGTGAGGTGATACCTCATTGTAGTTTTGATTTGCATTTCTCTAATAATTAGTGCTGTTGAGCAGCTTTTCATGTGCGTCTTGGCCATCTCTGTGCCTCCTTTGAAGAAACGTCTCTTTAGATCTTCTGCCCATTTTTTTTTGGGTTGTTTGTTTTTTTAATATTAAGCTGCATGAGCTGTTTATATATATTGGAGATTAAACCTCTGTCCATTGATTCGTCTGCAATGATTTTCGCCCATTCTGAGGGATGCCTTTTTCCATTCCCGTGTTTTTTAACAAAAAAGGAAAGAAAGGAAAAGAAGCAGAACACTAATGTGCGTAAAATATGCCTTTTGAAACGGTCGTTTTGAAATATGGACGTCCTTTGAATTTTTTGGTCGATATGTGACCCCAGGATTTGTTTTCAGGGCAGGTGTCATTTACAGGCCTGCAATGATTTTGAATATCAACTGACCATTAGCATTGGGATTAAAGCTGCTGTTGTGTGAAACGGCCACAAGGTGGCAGCAGTTCACCCTTACCAAATCTGGTTACTAGGGCAAGAGAGCCTCAGTGGAAGTGGTGTTCTAGATTGGAGTTTAGAATGGAATGTGCCAGGAGAAAGCCCCTCACGTTTGTCTCACTACTTCTTGTTCGTGTTTTTAATTTAATTTTTTTATTTTTTATTACAGCAAGTTTGATTACAATGTTTGGCTTGTTGTAGGTGTGGAAGATGTGGTTCTTTTACACATATACAGATGACTGTTCTTCTTGGGATCCTTTTCCCATGTACGTTATGACAGAATGTTGAGTAGTCCTCTCTTGGTATTCTGTAGGTCTTTGGTGATTATATATGTCACCTGTGTTTGTATATGTCTGTTAACCCCGATATCGTAATGAAACCAATCCTCACACCTTTCCATTGGTGAACCATAAGTTTGTTTAATGAATCTGTGATTGCCCTTCTCCCTGGAAATATCTGCCCTGGTATCCATTTTTAGGTAACACCTATAAGTGATATGATATGATATGTGTCTTTCACTTTCTGACTTACTACAAGTCACGTGATTACTTCTAGACTCATCTACGGTGCTGCAAATGGCATTGTGTCCTTTTTTCCCTTGGCTTCTCTTCTGCCTTAGCGGGGTCCATTTTCAACAATGTGATTCCCTGAGGGTTGTGGATTAGCTGACCTGGGCAGCCTTACCCTGCCGGCCCGCCCTCCCCAGGTGTGCCTCGTTGAGGTCAATATAAACAGAGCTCCAGGCAGCAATAGCCCCTGAAGCTGTGCCTGACTCCATATTCTCTGCCCCGTCAGCAGTCTCGGGGCTGTGCTGGTGGGAGGAGGGAGTGAGGGGCCACAGCTTTGTGGGTGGCCCGGTGTGAGTGGGGTTCTGCTGGCCTTTCTGCAGGAGTTGCCAGGCTGCCGCCTGTAAAGAAGAGGATGTGTCACCCATACCTTCCGCTGGAATTTCTCTCCGGACAGAGGTGAGGAAGGAAAAAAGCAGTGGGGGCCGGGACAGGAGGGGTATCTCAGGCAGGGCAATGGAAAGCTTCTGGAAGAGCGCCAGGGTCCAGGACCACGCCGGCTGGCCTGCAGGCACCAAGTTGGCCTGCGTGCTGTCGCTGGTGTGGCTCCACGGTCCTTCCTCTAGGCTTTCAAGCCCTTGTACATATTCAGGTGTTTTACCTGGAAAGGGTGGGAACAGTTCAGCAGCAGCTGGCCTGGGGCTCAGCTCACGTTTACTCACAGATGCCTCGGCACGGTCCCCCAGCTTTGCAATGAGGACGCTCCTTGCGTGGGGGTTGGGTTGCTGGCTGTATGGGAGATGGTTCCCCACCTCTGACCAATTTCAGAATTGTTTACCACTGGAGCAAGTGCCGTGATAGGGTTTTCCTCTGTATAACTCGTGGGTTCACTTTTTTTTTTTCTTTTATGTTTCAAGTTAGATGTTATTCCTCTTTTATGTATTTATAGATATAAGCATGGAAATAATTCATTCCTATAAATACATCTGTGTGACGGGAAGAACTTTTTTCTGTTTTATTTTTAAATTTTATTTTTTAAAATTTTGAAATTTTATTTATTTTTTTATACAGCACGTTATTATTAGTTATGTATTTTATGCATATACATGTATACAGGTCAATCCCAAACTCCCAACTCATCCCACCACCACCACCCCATGGCTTCCCACACTTGGTGTCCATACGTTTGTTCTCTACCTCTGTGTCTCTATTTCTTCCCTGCAAACCAGTTCATCTGTAGCATTTTTAGGCTCCACATATATGCATTAATATACAATATTTGTTTTCCTCTTTCTGACTTACTTCATTCTGTATGACAGTCTCTCGATCCATCGATGTCTCTACAGATGACCCAGTTTCATTCCTTTTTATGGCCGAGTCATATTCCATTTTATATATGTACCACATCTTTATCCATTCATCTGTCTGTGGGCATTTAGGTTGCTTCCATTACCTGGCTATTGTAAATAGTGCTGCAACGAACATTGTGGTGAATGTGCCTTTTTGAAATACGGTTTTCTCTGGGTATATGCCCAGAAGTGGGATTGCTGGATCAGATGGTAATTCTATTTCTAGTTTTTTTAAGGAAACTCCATACTGTTCTCCATAGGGACTGTATCAATTTACATTCCCACCAATAGTGGAAGAGGGCTCCTTTTGTCCACACCCTCCCCAGAATTGGTTGTTTGTAGATTTTCTGATGATGCCGATTCTAACAGGTGTGAGGTGATACCTCATTGTAGTTTTGATTTGCATTTCTCTAATAATTAGTGCTGTTGAGCAGCTTTTCATGTGCGTCTTGGCCATCTCTGTGCCTCCTTTGAAGAAACGTCTCTTTAGATCTTCTGCCCATTTTTTTTGGGTTGTTTGTTTTTTTAATATTAAGCTGCATGAGCTGTTTATATATATTGGAGATTAAACCTCTGTCCATTGATTCGTCTGCAATGATTTTCGCCCATTCTGAGGGATGCCTTTTTCCATTCCCGTGTTTTTTAACAAAAAAGGAAAGAAAGGAAAAGAAGCAGAACACTAATGTGCGTAAAATATGCCTTTTGAAACGGTCGTTTTGAAATATGGACGTCCTTTGAATTTTTTGGTCGATATGTGACCCCAGGATTTGTTTTCAGGGCAGGTGTCATTTACAGGCCTGCAATGATTTTGAATATCAACTGACCATTAGCATTGGGATTAAAGCTGCTGTTGTGTGAAACGGCCACAAGGTGGCAGCAGTTCACCCTTACCAAATCTGGTTACTAGGGCAAGAGAGCCTCAGTGGAAGTGGTGTTCTAGATTGGAGTTTAGAATGGAATGTGCCAGGAGAAAGCCCCTCACGTTTGTCTCACTACTTCTTGTTCGTGTTTTTAATTTAATTTTTTTATTTTTTATTACAGCAAGTTTGATTACAATGTTTGGCTTGTTGTAGGTGTGGAAGATGTGGTTCTTTTACACATATACAGATGACTGTTCTTCTTGGGATCCTTTTCCCATGTACGTTATGACAGAATGTTGAGTAGTCCTCTCTTGGTATTCTGTAGGTCTTTGGTGATTATATATGTCACCTGTGTTTGTATATGTCTGTTAACCCCGATATCGTAATGAAACCAATCCTCACACCTTTCCATTGGTGAACCATAAGTTTGTTTAATGAATCTGTGATTGCCCTTCTCCCTGGAAATATCTGCCCTGGTATCCATTTTTAGGTAACACCTATAAGTGATATGATATGATATGTGTCTTTCACTTTCTGACTTACTACAAGTCACGTGATTACTTCTAGACTCATCTACGGTGCTGCAAATGGCATTGTGTCCTTTTTTCCCTTGGCTTCTCTTCTGCCTTAGCGGGGTCCATTTTCAACAATGTGATTCCCTGAGGGTTGTGGATTAGCTGACCTGGGCAGCCTTACCCTGCCGGCCCGCCCTCCCCATGTGTGCCTCGTTGAGGTCAATATAAACAGAGCTCCAGGCAGCAATAGCCCCTGAAGCTGTGCCTGACTCCATATTCTCTGCCCCGTCAGCAGTCTCGGGGCTGTGCTGGTGGGAGGAGGGAGTGAGGGGCCACAGCTTTGTGGGTGGCCCGGTGTGAGTGGGGTTCTGCTGGCCTTTCTGCAGGAGTTGCCAGGCTGCCGCCTGTAAAGAAGAGGATGTGTCACCCATACCTTCCGCTGGAATTTCTCTCCGGACAGAGGTGAGGAAGGAAAAAAGCAGTGGGGGCCGGGACAGGAGGGGTATCTCAGGCAGGGCAATGGAAAGCTTCTGGAAGAGCGCCAGGGTCCAGGACCACGCCGGCTGGCCTGCAGGCACCAAGTTGGCCTGCGTGCTGTCGCTGGTGTGGCTCCACGGTCCTTCCTCTAGGCTTTCAAGCCCTTGTACATATTCAGGTGTTTTACCTGGAAAGGGTGGGAACAGTTCAGCAGCAGCTGGCCTGGGGCTCAGCTCACGTTTACTCACAGATGCCTCGGCACGGTCCCCCAGCTTTGCAATGAGGACGCTCCTTGCGTGGGGGTTGGGTTGCTGGCTGTATGGGAGATGGTTCCCCACCTCTGACCAATTTCAGAATTGTTTACCACTGGAGCAAGTGCCGTGATAGGGTTTTCCTCTGTATAACTCGTGGGTTCACTTTTTTTTTTTCTTTTATGTTTCAAGTTAGATGTTATTCCTCTTTTATGTATTTATAGATATAAGCATGGAAATAATTCATTCCTATAAATACATCTGTGTGACGGGAAGAACTTTTTTCTGTTTTATTTTTAAATTTTATTTTTTAAAATTTTGAAATTTTATTTATTTTTTTATACAGCACGTTATTATTAGTTATGTATTTTATGCATATACATGTATACAGGTCAATCCCAAACTCCCAACTCATCCCACCACCACCACCCCATGGCTTCCCACACTTGGTGTCCATACGTTTGTTCTCTACCTCTGTGTCTCTATTTCTTCCCTGCAAACCAGTTCATCTGTAGCATTTTTAGGCTCCACATATATGCATTAATATACAATATTTGTTTTCCTCTTTCTGACTTACTTCATTCTGTATGACAGTCTCTCGATCCATCGATGTCTCTACAGATGACCCAGTTTCATTCCTTTTTATGGCCGAGTCATATTCCATTTTATATATGTACCACATCTTTATCCATTCATCTGTCTGTGGGCATTTAGGTTGCTTCCATTACCTGGCTATTGTAAATAGTGCTGCAACGAACATTGTGGTGAATGTGCCTTTTTGAAATACGGTTTTCTCTGGGTATATGCCCAGAAGTGGGATTGCTGGATCAGATGGTAATTCTATTTCTAGTTTTTTTAAGGAAACTCCATACTGTTCTCCATAGGGACTGTATCAATTTACATTCCCACCAATAGTGGAAGAGGGCTCCTTTTGTCCACACCCTCCCCAGAATTGGTTGTTTGTAGATTTTCTGATGATGCCGATTCTAACAGGTGTGAGGTGATACCTCATTGTAGTTTTGATTTGCATTTCTCTAATAATTAGTGCTGTTGAGCAGCTTTTCATGTGCGTCTTGGCCATCTCTGTGCCTCCTTTGAAGAAACGTCTCTTTAGATCTTCTGCCCATTTTTTTTTGGGTTGTTTGTTTTTTTAATATTAAGCTGCATGAGCTGTTTATATATATTGGAGATTAAACCTCTGTCCATTGATTCGTCTGCAATGATTTTCGCCCATTCTGAGGGATGCCTTTTTCCATTCCCGTGTTTTTTAACAAAAAAGGAAAGAAAGGAAAAGAAGCAGAACACTAATGTGCGTAAAATATGCCTTTTGAAACGGTCGTTTTGAAATATGGACGTCCTTTGAATTTTTTGGTCGATATGTGACCCCAGGATTTGTTTTCAGGGCAGGTGTCATTTACAGGCCTGCAATGATTTTGAATATCAACTGACCATTAGCATTGGGATTAAAGCTGCTGTTGTGTGAAACGGCCACAAGGTGGCAGCAGTTCACCCTTACCAAATCTGGTTACTAGGGCAAGAGAGCCTCAGTGGAAGTGGTGTTCTAGATTGGAGTTTAGAATGGAATGTGCCAGGAGAAAGCCCCTCACGTTTGTCTCACTACTTCTTGTTCGTGTTTTTAATTTAATTTTTTTATTTTTTATTACAGCAAGTTTGATTACAATGTTTGGCTTGTTGTAGGTGTGGAAGATGTGGTTCTTTTACACATATACAGATGACTGTTCTTCTTGGGATCCTTTTCCCATGTACGTTATGACAGAATGTTGAGTAGTCCTCTCTTGGTATTCTGTAGGTCTTTGGTGATTATATATGTCACCTGTGTTTGTATATGTCTGTTAACCCCGATATCGTAATGAAACCAATCCTCACACCTTTCCATTGGTGAACCATAAGTTTGTTTAATGAATCTGTGATTGCCCTTCTCCCTGGAAATATCTGCCCTGGTATCCATTTTTAGGTAACACCTATAAGTGATATGATATGATATGTGTCTTTCACTTTCTGACTTACTACAAGTCACGTGATTACTTCTAGACTCATCTACGGTGCTGCAAATGGCATTGTGTCCTTTTTTCCCTTGGCTTCTCTTCTGCCTTAGCGGGGTCCATTTTCAACAATGTGATTCCCTGAGGGTTGTGGATTAGCTGACCTGGGCAGCCTTACCCTGCCGGCCCGCCCTCCCCAGGTGTGCCTCGTTGAGGTCAATATAAACAGAGCTCCAGGCAGCAATAGCCCCTGAAGCTGTGCCTGACTCCATATTCTCTGCCCCGTCAGCAGTCTCGGGGCTGTGCTGGTGGGAGGAGGGAGTGAGGGGCCACAGCTTTGTGGGTGGCCCGGTGTGAGTGGGGTTCTGCTGGCCTTTCTGCAGGAGTTGCCAGGCTGCCGCCTGTAAAGAAGAGGATGTGTCACCCATACCTTCCGCTGGAATTTCTCTCCGGACAGAGGTGAGGAAGGAAAAAAGCAGTGGGGGCCGGGACAGGAGGGGTATCTCAGGCAGGGCAATGGAAAGCTTCTGGAAGAGCGCCAGGGTCCAGGACCACGCCGGCTGGCCTGCAGGCACCAAGTTGGCCTGCGTGCTGTCGCTGGTGTGGCTCCACGGTCCTTCCTCTAGGCTTTCAAGCCCTTGTACATATTCAGGTGTTTTACCTGGAAAGGGTGGGAACAGTTCAGCAGCAGCCGACCTGGGGCTCAGCTCACGTTTACTCACAGATGCCTCGGCACGGTCCCCCAGCTTTGCAATGAGGACGCTCCTTGCGTGGGGGTTGGGTTGCTGGCTGTATGGGAGATGGTTCCCCACCTCTGACCAATTTCAGAATTGTTTACCACTGGAGCAAGTGCCGTGATAGGGTTTTCCTCTGTATAACTCGTGGGTTCACTTTTTTTTTTCTTTTATGTTTCAAGTTAGATGTTATTCCTCTTTTATGTATTTATAGATATAAGCATGGAAATAATTCATTCCTATAAATACATCTGTGTGACGGGAAGAACTTTTTTCTGTTTTATTTTTAAATTTTATTTTTTAAAATTTTGAAATTTTATTTATTTTTTTATACAGCACGTTATTATTAGTTATGTATTTTATGCATATACATGTATACAGGTCAATCCCAAACTCCCAACTCATCCCACCACCACCACCCCATGGCTTCCCACACTTGGTGTCCATACGTTTGTTCTCTACCTCTGTGTCTCTATTTCTTCCCTGCAAACCAGTTCATCTGTAGCATTTTTAGGCTCCACATATATGCATTAATATACAATATTTGTTTTCCTCTTTCTGACTTACTTCATTCTGTATGACAGTCTCTCGATCCATCGATGTCTCTACAAATGACCCAGTTTCATTCCTTTTTATGGCCGAGTCATATTCCATTTTATATATGTACCACATCTTTATCCATTCATCTGTCTGTGGGCATTTAGGTTGCTTCCATTACCTGGCTATTGTAAATAGTGCTGCAACGAACATTGTGGTGAATGTGCCTTTTTGAAATACGGTTTTCTCTGGGTATATGCCCAGAAGTGGGATTGCTGGATCAGATGGTAATTCTATTTCTAGTTTTTTTAAGGAAACTCCATACTGTTCTCCATAGGGACTGTATCAATTTACATTCCCACCAATAGTGGAAGAGGGCTCCTTTTGTCCACACCCTCCCCAGAATTGGTTGTTTGTAGATTTTCTGATGATGCCGATTCTAACAGGTGTGAGGTGATACCTCATTGTAGTTTTGATTTGCATTTCTCTAATAATTAGTGCTGTTGAGCAGCTTTTCATGTGCGTCTTGGCCATCTCTGTGCCTCCTTTGAAGAAACGTCTCTTTAGATCTTCTGCCCATTTTTTTTGGGTTGTTTGTTTTTTTAATATTAAGCTGCATGAGCTGTTTATATATATTGGAGATTAAACCTCTGTCCATTGATTCGTCTGCAATGATTTTCGCCCATTCTGAGGGATGCCTTTTTCCATTCCCGTGTTTTTTAACAAAAAAGGAAAGAAAGGAAAAGAAGCAGAACACTAATGTGCGTAAAATATGCCTTTTGAAACGGTCGTTTTGAAATATGGACGTCCTTTGAATTTTTTGGTCGATATGTGACCCCAGGATTTGTTTTCAGGGCAGGTGTCATTTACAGGCCTGCAATGATTTTGAATATCAACTGACCATTAGCATTGGGATTAAAGCTGCTGTTGTGTGAAACGGCCACAAGGTGGCAGCAGTTCACCCTTACCAAATCTGGTTACTAGGGCAAGAGAGCCTCAGTGGAAGTGGTGTTCTAGATTGGAGTTTAGAATGGAATGTGCCAGGAGAAAGCCCCTCACGTTTGTCTCACTACTTCTTGTTCGTGTTTTTAATTTAATTTTTTTATTTTTTATTACAGCAAGTTTGATTACAATGTTTGGCTTGTTGTAGGTGTGGAAGATGTGGTTCTTTTACACATATACAGATGACTGTTCTTCTTGGGATCCTTTTCCCATGTACGTTATGACAGAATGTTGAGTAGTCCTCTCTTGGTATTCTGTAGGTCTTTGGTGATTATATATGTCACCTGTGTTTGTATATGTCTGTTAACCCCGATATCGTAATGAAACCAATCCTCACACCTTTCCATTGGTGAACCATAAGTTTGTTTAATGAATCTGTGATTGCCCTTCTCCCTGGAAATATCTGCCCTGGTATCCATTTTTAGGTAACACCTATAAGTGATATGATATGATATGTGTCTTTCACTTTCTGACTTACTACAAGTCACGTGATTACTTCTAGACTCATCTACGGTGCTGCAAATGGCATTGTGTCCTTTTTTCCCTTGGCTTCTCTTCTGCCTTAGCGGGGTCCATTTTCAACAATGTGATTCCCTGAGGGTTGTGGATTAGCTGACCTGGGCAGCCTTACCCTGCCGGCCCGCCCTCCCCAGGTGTGCCTCGTTGAGGTCAATATAAACAGAGCTCCAGGCAGCAATAGCCCCTGAAGCTGTGCCTGACTCCATATTCTCTGCCCCGTCAGCAGTCTCGGGGCTGTGCTGGTGGGAGGAGGGAGTGAGGGGCCATAGCTTTGTGGGTGGCCCGGTGTGAGTGGGGTTCTGCTGGCCTTTCTGCAGGAGTTGCCAGGCTGCCGCCTGTAAAGAAGAGGATGTGTCACCCATACCTTCCGCTGGAATTTCTCTCCGGACAGAGGTGAGGAAGGAAAAAAGCAGTGGGGGCCGGGACAGGAGGGGTATCTCAGGCAGGGCAATGGAAAGCTTCTGGAAGAGCGCCAGGGTCCAGGACCACGCCGGCTGTCCTGCAGGCACCAAGTTGGCCTGCGTGCTGTCGCTGGTGTGGCTCCACGGTCCTTCCTCTAGGCTTTCAAGCCCTTGTACATATTCAGGTGTTTTACCTGGAAAGGGTGGGAACAGTTCAGCAGCAGCTGGCCTGGGGCTCAGCTCACGTTTACTCACAGATGCCTCGGCACGGTCCCCCAGCTTTGCAATGAGGACGCTCCTTGCGTGGGGGTTGGGTTGCTGGCTGTATGGGAGATGGTTCCCCACCTCTGACCAATTTCAGAATTGTTTACCACTGGAGCAAGTGCCGTGATAGGGTTTTCCTCTGTATAACTCGTGGGTTCACTTTTTTTTTTCTTTTATGTTTCAAGTTAGATGTTATTCCTCTTTTATGTATTTATAGATATAAGCATGGAAATAATTCATTCCTATAAATACATCTGTGTGACGGGAAGAACTTTTTTCTGTTTTATTTTTAAATTTTATTTTTTAAAATTTTGAAATTTTATTTATTTTTTTATACAGCACGTTATTATTAGTTATGTATTTTATGCATATACATGTATACAGGTCAATCCCAAACTCCCAACTCATCCCACCACCACCACCCCATGGCTTCCCACACTTGGTGTCCATACGTTTGTTCTCTACCTCTGTGTCTCTATTTCTTCCCTGCAAACCAGTTCATCTGTAGCATTTTTAGGCTCCACATATATGCATTAATATACAATATTTGTTTTCCTCTTTCTGACTTACTTCATTCTGTATGACAGTCTCTCGATCCATCGATGTCTCTACAGATGACCCAGTTTCATTCCTTTTTATGGCCGAGTCATATTCCATTTTATATATGTACCACATCTTTATCCATTCATCTGTCTGTGGGCATTTAGGTTGCTTCCATTACCTGGCTATTGTAAATAGTGCTGCAACGAACATTGTGGTGAATGTGCCTTTTTGAAATACGGTTTTCTCTGGGTATATGCCCAGAAGTGGGATTGCTGGATCAGATGGTAATTCTATTTCTAGTTTTTTTAAGGAAACTCCATACTGTTCTCCATAGTGACTGTATCAATTTACATTCCCACCAATAGTGGAAGAGGGCTCCTTTTGTCCACACCCTCCCCAGAATTGGTTGTTTGTAGATTTTCTGATGATGCCGATTCTAACAGGTGTGAGGTGATACCTCATTGTAGTTTTGATTTGCATTTCTCTAATAATTAGTGCTGTTGAGCAGCTTTTCATGTGCGTCTTGGCCATCTCTGTGCCTCCTTTGAAGAAACGTCTCTTTAGATCTTCTGCCCATTTTTTTTGGGTTGTTTGTTTTTTTAATATTAAGCTGCATGAGCTGTTTATATATATTGGAGATTAAACCTCTGTCCATTGATTCGTCTGCAACGATTTTCGCCCATTCTGAGGGATGCCTTTTTCCATTCCCGTGTTTTTTAACAAAAAAGGAAAGAAAGGAAAAGAAGCAGAACACTAATGTGCGTAAAATATGCCTTTTGAAACGGTCGTTTTGAAATATGGACGTCCTTTGAATTTTTTGGTCGATATGTGACCCCAGGATTTGTTTTCAGGGCAGGTGTCATTTACAGGCCTGCAAAGATTTTGAATATCAACTGACCATTAGCGTTGGGATTAAAGCTGCTGTTGTGTGAAACGGCCACAAGGTGGCAGCAGTTCACCCTTACCAAATCTGGTTACTAGGGCAAGAGAGCCTCAGTGGAAGTGGTGTTCTAGATTGGAGTTTAGAATGGAATGTGCCAGGAGAAAGCCCCTCACGTTTGTCTCACTACTTCTTGTTCGTGTTTTTAATTTAATTTTTTTATTTTTTATTACAGCAAGTTTGATTACAATGTTTGGCTTGTTGTAGGTGTGGAAGATGTGGTTCTTTTACACATATACAGATGACTGTTCTTCTTGGGATCCTTTTCCCATGTACGTTATGACAGAATGTTGAGTAGTCCTCTCTTGGTATTCTGTAGGTCTTTGGTGATTATATATGTCACCTGTGTTTGTATATGTCTGTTAACCCCGATATCGTAATGAAACCAATCCTCACACCTTTCCATTGGTGAACCATAAGTTTGTTTAATGAATCTGTGATTGCCCTTCTCCGTGGAAATATCTGCCCTGGTATCCATTTTTAGGTAACACCTATAAGTGATATGATATGATATGTGTCTTTCACTTTCTGACTTACTACAAGTCACGTGATTACTTCTAGACTCATCTACGGTGCTGCAAATGGCATTGTGTCCTTTTTTCCCTTGGCTTCTCTTCTGCCTTAGCGGGGTCCATTTTCAACAATGTGATTCCCTGAGGGTTGTGGATTAGCTGACCTGGGCAGCCTTACCCTGCCGGCCCGCCCTCCCCAGGTGTGCCTCGTTGAGGTCAATATAAACAGAGCTCCAGGCAGCAATAGCCCCTGAAGCTGTGCCTGACTCCATATTCTCTGCCCCGTCAGCAGTCTCGGGGCTGTGCTGGTGGGAGGAGGGAGTGAGGGGCCACAGCTTTGTGGGTGGCCCGGTGTGAGTGGGGTTCTGCTGGCCTTTCTGCAGGAGTTGCCAGGCTGCCGCCTGTAAAGAAGAGGATGTGTCACCCATACCTTCCGCTGGAATTTCTCTCCGGACAGAGGTGAGGAAGGAAAAAAGCAGTGGGGGCCGGGACAGGAGGGGTATCTCAGGCAGGGCAATGGAAAGCTTCTGGAAGAGCGCCAGGGTCCAGGACCACGCCGGCTGGCCTGCAGGCACCAAGTTGGCCTGCGTGCTGTCGCTGGTGTGGCTCCACGGTCCTTCCTCTAGGCTTTCAAGCCCTTGTACATATTCAGGTGTTTTACCTGGAAAGGGTGGGAACAGTTCAGCAGCAGCTGGCCTGGGGCTCAGCTCACGTTTACTCACAGATGCCTCGGCACGGTCCCCCAGCTTTGCAATGAGGACGCTCCTTGCGTGGGGGTTGGGTTGCTGGCTGTATGGGACATGGTTCCCCACCTCTGACCAATTTCAGAATTGTTTACCACTGGAGCAAGTGCCGTGATAGGGTTTTCCTCTGTATAACTCGTGGGTTCACTTTTTTTTTTCTTTTATGTTTCAAGTTAGATGTTATTCCTCTTTTATGTATTTATAGATATAAGCATGGAAATAATTCATTCCTATAAATACATCTGTGTGACGGGAAGAACTTTTTTCTGTTTTATTTTTAAATTTTATTTTTTAAAATTTTGAAATTTTATTTATTTTTTTATACAGCACGTTATTATTAGTTATGTATTTTATGCATATACATGTATACAGGTCAATCCCAAACTCCCAACTCATCCCACCACCACCACCCCATGGCTTCCCACACTTGGTGTCCATACGTTTGTTCTCTACCTCTGTGTCTCTATTTCTTCCCTGCAAACCAGTTCATCTGTAGCATTTTTAGGCTCCACATATATGCATTAATATACAATATTTGTTTTCCTCTTTCTGACTTACTTCATTCTGTATGACAGTCTCTCGATCCATCGATGTCTCTACAGATGACCCAGTTTCATTCCTTTTTATGGCCGAGTCATATTCCATTTTATATATGTACCACATCTTTATCCATTCATCTGTCTGTGGGCATTTAGGTTGCTTCCATTACCTGGCTATTGTAAATAGTGCTGCAACGAACATTGTGGTGAATGTGCCTTTTTGAAATACGGTTTTCTCTGGGTATATGCCCAGAAGTGGGATTGCTGGATCAGATGGTAATTCTATTTCTAGTTTTTTTAAGGAAACTCCATACTGTTCTCCATAGGGACTGTATCAATTTACATTCCCACCAATAGTGGAAGAGGGCTCCTTTTGTCCACACCCTCCCCAGAATTGGTTGTTTGTAGATTTTCTGATGATGCCGATTCTAACAGGTGTGAGGTGATACCTCATTGTAGTTTTGATTTGCATTTCTCTAATAATTAGTGCTGTTGAGCAGCTTTTCATGTGCGTCTTGGCCATCTCTGTGCCTCCTTTGAAGAAACGTCTCTTTAGATCTTCTGCCCATTTTTTTTTGGGTTGTTTGTTTTTTTAATATTAAGCTGCATGAGCTGTTTATATATATTGGAGATTAAACCTCTGTCCATTGATTCGTCTGCAATGATTTTCGCCCATTCTGAGGGATGCCTTTTTCCATTCCCGTGTTTTTTAACAAAAAAGGAAAGAAAGGAAAAGAAGCAGAACACTAATGTGCGTAAAATATGCCTTTTGAAACGGTCGTTTTGAAATATGGACGTCCTTTGAATTTTTTGGTCGATATGTGACCCCAGGATTTGTTTTCAGGGCAGGTGTCATTTACAGGCCTGCAATGATTTTGAATATCAACTGACCATTAGCGTTGGGATTAAAGCTGCTGTTGTGTGAAACGGCCACAAGGTGGCAGCAGTTCACCCTTACCAAATCTGGTTACTAGGGCAAGAGAGCCTCAGTGGAAGTGGTGTTCTAGATTGGAGTTTAGAATGGAATGTGCCAGGAGAAAGCCCCTCACGTTTGTCTCACTACTTCTTGTTCGTGTTTTTAATTTAATTTTTTTATTTTTTATTACAGCAAGTTTGATTACAATGTTTGGCTTGTTGTAGGTGTGGAAGATGTGGTTCTTTTACACATATACAGATGACTGTTCTTCTTGGGATCCTTTTCCCATGTACGTTATGACAGAATGTTGAGTAGTCCTCTCTTGGTATTCTGTAGGTCTTTGGTGATTATATATGTCACCTGTGTTTGTATATGTCTGTTAACCCCGATATCGTAATGAAACCAATCCTCACACCTTTCCATTGGTGAACCATAAGTTTGTTTAATGAATCTGTGATTGCCCTTCTCCGTGGAAATATCTGCCCTGGTATCCATTTTTAGGTAACACCTATAAGTGATATGATATGATATGTGTCTTTCACTTTCTGACTTACTACAAGTCACGTGATTACTTCTAGACTCATCTACGGTGCTGCAAATGGCATTGTGTCCTTTTTTCCCTTGGCTTCTCTTCTGCCTTAGCGGGGTCCATTTTCAACAATGTGATTCCCTGAGGGTTGTGGATTAGCTGACCTGGGCAGCCTTACCCTGCCGGCCCGCCCTCCCCAGGTGTGCCTCGTTGAGGTCAATATAAACAGAGCTCCAGGCAGCAATAGCCCCTGAAGCTGTGCCTGACTCCATATTCTCTGCCCCGTCAGCAGTCTCGGGGCTGTGCTGGTGGGAGGAGGGAGTGAGGGGCCACAGCTTTGTGGGTGGCCCGGTGTGAGTGGGGTTCTGCTGGCCTTTCTGCAGGAGTTGCCAGGCTGCCGCCTGTAAAGAAGAGGATGTGTCACCCATACCTTCCGCTGGAATTTCTCTCCGGACAGAGGTGAGGAAGGAAAAAAGCAGTGGGGGCCGGGACAGGAGGGGTATCTCAGGCAGGGCAATGGAAAGCTTCTGGAAGAGCGCCAGGGTCCAGGACCACGCCGGCTGGCCTGCAGGCACCAAGTTGGCCTGCGTGCTGTCGCTGGTGTGGCTCCACGGTCCTTCCTCTAGGCTTTCAAGCCCTTGTACATATTCAGGTGTTTTACCTGGAAAGGGTGGGAACAGTTCAGCAGCAGCTGGCCTGGGGCTCAGCTCACGTTTACTCACAGATGCCTCGGCACGGTCCCCCAGCTTTGCAATGAGGACGCTCCTTGCGTGGGGGTTGGGTTGCTGGCTGTATGGGAGATGGTTCCCCACCTCTGACCAATTTCAGAATTGTTTACCACTGGAGCAAGTGCCGTGATAGGGTTTTCCTCTGTATAACTCGTGGGTTCACTTTTTTTTTTCTTTTATGTTTCAAGTTAGATGTTATTCCTCTTTTATGTATTTATAGATATAAGCATGGAAATAATTCATTCCTATAAATACATCTGTGTGACGGGAAGAACTTTTTTCTGTTTTATTTTTAAATTTTATTTTTTAAAATTTTGAAATTTTATTTATTTTTTTATACAGCACGTTATTATTAGTTATGTATTTTATGCATATACATGTATACAGGTCAATCCCAAACTCCCAACTCATCCCACCACCACCACCCCATGGCTTCCCACACTTGGTGTCCATACGTTTGTTCTCTACCTCTGTGTCTCTATTTCTTCCCTGCAAACCAGTTCATCTGTAGCATTTTTAGGCTCCACATATATGCATTAATATACAATATTTGTTTTCCTCTTTCTGACTTACTTCATTCTGTATGACAGTCTCTCGATCCATCGATGTCTCTACAGATGACCCAGTTTCATTCCTTTTTATGGCCGAGTCATATTCCATTTTATATATGTACCACATCTTTATCCATTCATCTGTCTGTGGGCATTTAGGTTGCTTCCATTACCTGGCTATTGTAAATAGTGCTGCAACGAACATTGTGGTGAATGTGCCTTTTTGAAATACGGTTTTCTCTGGGTATATGCCCAGAAGTGGGATTGCTGGATCAGATGGTAATTCTATTTCTAGTTTTTTTAAGGAAACTCCATACTGTTCTCCATAGGGACTGTATCAATTTACATTCCCACCAATAGTGGAAGAGGGCTCCTTTTGTCCACACCCTCCCCAGAATTGGTTGTTTGTAGATTTTCTGATGATGCCGATTCTAACAGGTGTGAGGTGATACCTCATTGTAGTTTTGATTTGCATTTCTCTAATAATTAGTGCTGTTGAGCAGCTTTTCATGTGCGTCTTGGCCATCTCTGTGCCTCCTTTGAAGAAACGTCTCTTTAGATCTTCTGCCCATTTTTTTTTGGGTTGTTTGTTTTTTTAATATTAAGCTGCATGAGCTGTTTATATATGTTGGAGATTAAACCTCTGTCCATTGATTCGTCTGCAATGATTTTCGCCCATTCTGAGGGATGCCTTTTTCCATTCCCGTGTTTTTTAACAAAAAAGGAAAGAAAGGAAAAGAAGCAGAACACTAATGTGCGTAAAATATGCCTTTTGAAACGGTCGTTTTGAAATATGGACGTCCTTTGAATTTTTTGGTCGATATGTGACCCCAGGATTTGTTTTCAGGGCAGGTGTCATTTACAGGCCTGCAATGATTTTGAATATCAACTGACCATTAGCATTGGGATTAAAGCTGCTGTTGTGTGAAACGGCCACAAGGTGGCAGCAGTTCACCCTTACCAAATCTGGTTACTAGGGCAAGAGAGCCTCAGTGGAAGTGGTGTTCTAGATTGGAGTTTAGAATGGAATGTGCCAGGAGAAAGCCCCTCACGTTTGTCTCACTACTTCTTGTTCGTGTTTTTAATTTAATTTTTTTATTTTTTATTACAGCAAGTTTGATTACAATGTTTGGCTTGTTGTAGGTGTGGAAGATGTGGTTCTTTTACACATATACAGATGACTGTTCTTCTTGGGATCCTTTTCCAATGTACGTTATGACAGAATGTTGAGTAGTCCTCTCTTGGTATTCTGTAGGTCTTTGGTGATTATATATGTCACCTGTGTTTGTATATGTCTGTTAACCCCGATATCGTAATGAAACCAATCCTCACACCTTTCCATTGGTGAACCATAAGTTTGTTTAATGAATCTGTGATTGCCCTTCTCCCTGGAAATATCTGCCCTGGTATCCATTTTTAGGTAACACCTATAAGTGATATGATATGATATGTGTCTTTCACTTTCTGACTTACTACAAGTCACGTGATTACTTCTAGACTCATCTACGGTGCTGCAAATGGCATTGTGTCCTTTTTTCCCTTGGCTTCTCTTCTGCCTTAGCGGGGTCCATTTTCAACAATGTGATTCCCTGAGGGTTGTGGATTAGCTGACCTGGGCAGCCTTACCCTGCCGGCCCGCCCTCCCCATGTGTGCCTCGTTGAGGTCAATATAAACAGAGCTCCAGGCAGCAATAGCCCCTGAAGCTGTGCCTGACTCCATATTCTCTGCCCCGTCAGCAGTCTCGGGGCTGTGCTGGTGGGAGGAGGGAGTGAGGGGCCACAGCTTTGTGGGTGGCCCGGTGTGAGTGGGGTTCTGCTGGCCTTTCTGCAGGAGTTGCCAGGCTGCCGCCTGTAAAGAAGAGGATGTGTCACCCATACCTTCCGCTGGAATTTCTCTCCGGACAGAGGTGAGGAAGGAAAAAAGCAGTGGGGGCCGGGACAGGAGGGGTATCTCAGGCAGGGCAATGGAAAGCTTCTGGAAGAGCGCCAGGGTCCAGGACCACGCCGGCTGGCCTGCAGGCACCAAGTTGGCCTGCGTGCTGTCGCTGGTGTGGCTCCACGGTCCTTCCTCTAGGCTTTCAAGCCCTTGTACATATTCAGGTGTTTTACCTGGAAAGGGTGGGAACAGTTCAGCAGCAGCTGGCCTGGGGCTCAGCTCACGTTTACTCACAGATGCCTCGGCACGGTCCCCCAGCTTTGCAATGAGGACGCTCCTTGCGTGGGGGTTGGGTTGCTGGCTGTATGGGAGATGGTTCCCCACCTCTGACCAATTTCAGAATTGTTTACCACTGGAGCAAGTGCCGTGATAGGGTTTTCCTCTGTATAACTCGTGGGTTCACTTTTTTTTTTCTTTTATGTTTCAAGTTAGATGTTATTCCTCTTTTATGTATTTATAGATATAAGCATGGAAATAATTCATTCCTATAAATACATCTGTGTGACGGGAATAACTTTTTTCTGTTTTATTTTTAAATTTTATTTTTTAAAATTTTGAAATTTTATTTATTTTTTTATACAGCACGTTATTATTAGTTATGTATTTTATGCATATACATGTATACAGGTCAATCCCAAACTCCCAACTCATCCCACCACCACCACCCCATGGCTTCCCACACTTGGTGTCCATACGTTTGTTCTCTACCTCTGTGTCTCTATTTCTTCCCTGCAAACCAGTTCATCTGTAGCATTTTTAGGCTCCACATATATGCATTAATATACAATATTTGTTTTCCTCTTTCTGACTTACTTCATTCTGTATGACAGTCTCTCGATCCATCGATGTCTCTACAGATGACCCAGTTTCATTCCTTTTTATGGCCGAGTCATATTCCATTTTATATATGTACCACATCTTTATCCATTCATCTGTCTGTGGGCATTTAGGTTGCTTCCATTACCTGGCTATTGTAAATAGTGCTGCAACGAACATTGTGGTGAATGTGCCTTTTTGAAATACGGTTTTCTCTGGGTATATGCCCAGAAGTGGGATTGCTGGATCAGATGGTAATTCTATTTCTAGTTTTTTTAAGGAAACTCCATACTGTTCTCCATAGGGACTGTATCAATTTACATTCCCACCAATAGTGGAAGAGGGCTCCTTTTGTCCACACCCTCCCCAGAATTGGTTGTTTGTAGATTTTCTGATGATGCCGATTCTAACAGGTGTGAGGTGATACCTCATTGTAGTTTTGATTTGCATTTCTCTAATAATTAGTGCTGTTGAGCAGCTTTTCATGTGCGTCTTGGCCATCTCTGTGCCTCCTTTGAAGAAACGTCTCTTTAGATCTTCTGCCCATTTTTTTTGGGTTGTTTGTTTTTTTAATATTAAGCTGCATGAGCTGTTTATATATATTGGAGATTAAACCTCTGTCCATTGATTCGTCTGCAACGATTTTCGCCCATTCTGAGGGATGCCTTTTTCCATTCCCGTGTTTTTTAACAAAAAAGGAAAGAAAGGAAAAGAAGCAGAACACTAATGTGCGTAAAATATGCCTTTTGAAACGGTCGTTTTGAAATATGGACGTCCTTTGAATATTTTGGTCGATATGTGACCCCAGGATTTGTTTTCAGGGCAGGTGTCATTTACAGGCCTGCAAAGATTTTGAATATCACCTGACCATTAGCGTTGGGATTAAAGCTGCTGTTGTGTGAAACGGCCACAAGGTGGCAGCAGTTCACCCTTACCAAATCTGGTTACTAGGGCAAGAGAGCCTCAGTGGAAGTGGTGTTCTAGATTGGAGTTTAGAATGGAATGTGCCAGGAGAAAGCCCCTCACGTTTGTCTCACTACTTCTTGTTCGTGTTTTTAATTTAATTTTTTTATTTTTTATTACAGCAAGTTTGATTACAATGTTTGGCTTGTTGTAGGTGTGGAAGATGTGGTTCTTTTACACATATACAGATGACTGTTCTTCTTGGGATCCTTTTCCCATGTACGTTATGACAGAATGTTGAGTAGTCCTCTCTTGGTATTCTGTAGGTCTTTGGTGATTATATATGTCACCTGTGTTTGTATATGTCTGTTAACCCCGATATCGTAATGAAACCAATCCTCACACCTTTCCATTGGTGAACCATAAGTTTGTTTAATGAATCTGTGATTGCCCTTCTCCGTGGAAATATCTGCCCTGGTATCCATTTTTAGGTAACACCTATAAGTGATATGATATGATATGTGTCTTTCACTTTCTGACTTACTACAAGTCACGTGATTACTTCTAGACTCATCTACGGTGCTGCAAATGGCATTGTGTCCTTTTTTCCCTTGGCTTCTCTTCTGCCTTAGCGGGGTCCATTTTCAACAATGTGATTCCCTGAGGGTTGTGGATTAGCTCACCTGGGCAGCCTTACCCTGCCGGCCCGCCCTCCCCAGGTGTGCCTCGTTGAGGTCAATAGAAACAGAGCTCCAGGCAGCAATAGCCCCTGAAGCTGTGCCTGACTCCATATTCTCTGCCCCGTCAGCAGTCTCGGGGCTGTGCTGGTGGGAGGAGGGAGTGAGGGGCCACAGCTTTGTGGGTGGCCCGGTGTGAGTGGGGTTCTGCTGGCCTTTCTGCAGGAGTTGCCAGGCTGCCGCCTGTAAAGAAGAGGATGTGTCACCCATACCTTCCGCTGGAATTTCTCTCCGGACAGAGGTGAGGAAGGAAAAAAGCAGTGGGGGCCGGGACAGGAGGGGTATCTCAGGCAGGGCAATGGAAAGCTTCTGGAAGAGCGCCAGGGTCCAGGACCACGCCGGCTGGCCTGCAGGCACCAAGTTGGCCTGCGTGCTGTCGCTGGTGTGGCTCCACGGTCCTTCCTCTAGGCTTTCAAGCCCTTGTACATATTCAGGTGTTTTACCTGGAAAGGGTGGGAACAGTTCAGCAGCAGCTGGCCTGGGGCTCAGCTCACGTTTACTCACAGATGCCTCGGCACGGTCCCCCAGCTTTGCAATGAGGACGCTCCTTGCGTGGGGGTTGGGTTGCTGGCTGTATGGGAGATGGTTCCCCACCTCTGACCAATTTCAGAATTGTTTACCACTGGAGCAAGTGCCGTGATAGGGTTTTCCTCTGTATAACTCGTGGGTTCACTTTTTTTTTTCTTTTATGTTTCAAGTTAGATGTTATTCCTCTTTTATGTATTTATAGATATAAGCATGGAAATAATTCATTCCTATAAATACATCTGTGTGACGGGAAGAACTTTTTTCTGTTTTATTTTTAAATTTTATTTTTTAAAATTTTGAAATTTTATTTATTTTTTTATACAGCACGTTATTATTAGTTATGTATTTTATGCATATACATGTATACAGGTCAATCCCAAACTCCCAACTCATCCCACCACCACCACCCCATGGCTTCCCACACTTGGTGTCCATACGTTTGTTCTCTACCTCTGTGTCTCTATTTCTTCCTTGCAAACCAGTTCATCTGTACCATTTTTAGGCTCCACATATATGCATTAATATACAATATTTGTTTTCCTCTTTCTGACTTACTTCATTCTGTATGACAGTCTCTCGATCCATCGATGTCTCTACAAATGACCCAGTTTCATTCCTTTTTATGGCCGAGTCATATTCCATTTTATATATGTACCACATCTTTATCCATTCATCTGTCTGTGGGCATTTAGGTTGCTTCCATTACCTGGCTATTGTAAATAGTGCTGCAACGAACATTGTGGTGAATGTGCCTTTTTGAAATACGGTTTTCTCTGGGTATATGCCCAGAAGTGGGATTGCTGGATCAGATGGTAATTCTATTTCTAGTTTTTTTAAGGAAACTCCATACTGTTCTCCATAGGGACTGTATCAATTTACATTCCCACCAATAGTGGAAGAGGGCTCCTTTTGTCCACACCCTCCCCAGAATTGGTTGTTTGTAGATTTTCTGATGATGCCGATTCTAACAGGTGTGAGGTGATACCTCATTGTAGTTTTGATTTGCATTTCTCTAATAATTAGTGCTGTTGAGCAGCTTTTCATGTGCGTCTTGGCCATCTCTGTGCCTCCTTTAAAGAAACGTCTCTTTAGATCTTCTGCCCATTTTTTTTGGGTTGTTTGTTTTTTTAATATTAAGCTGCATGAGCTGTTTATATATATTGGAGATTAAACCTCTGTCCATTGATTCGTCTGCAATGATTTTCGCCCATTCTGAGGGATGCCTTTTTCCATTCCCGTGTTTTTTAACAAAAAAGGAAAGAAAGGAAAAGAAGCAGAACACTAATGTGCGTAAAATATGCCTTTTGAAACGGTCGTTTTGAAATATGGACGTCCTTTGAATTTTTTGGTCGATATGTGACCCCAGGATTTGTTTTCAGGGCAGGTGTCATTTACAGGCCTGCAATGATTTTGAATATCAACTGACCATTAGCATTGGGATTAAAGCTGCTGTTGTGTGAAACGGCCACAAGGTGGCAGCAGTTCACCCTTACCAAATCTGGTTACTAGGGCAAGAGAGCCTCAGTGGAAGTGGTGTTCTAGATTGGAGTTTAGAATGGAATGTGCCAGGAGAAAGCCCCTCACGTTTGTCTCACTACTTCTTGTTCGTGTTTTTAATTTAATTTTTTTTATTTTTTATTACAGCAAGTTTGATTACAATGTTTGGCTTGTTGTAGGTGTGGAAGATGTGGTTCTTTTACACATATACAGATGACTGTTCTTCTTGGGATCCTTTTCCCATGTACGTTATGACAGAATGTTGAGTAGTCCTCTCTTGGTATTCTGTAGGTCTTTGGTGATTATATATGTCACCTGTGTTTGTATATGTCTGTTAACCCCGATATCGTAATGAAACCAATCCTCACACCTTTCCATTGGTGAACCATAAGTTTGTTTAATGAATCTGTGATTGCCCTTCTCCGTGGAAATATCTGCCCTGGTATCCATTTTTAGGTAACACCTATAAGTGATATTTTATGATACGTGTCTTTCACTTTCTGACTTACTACAAGTCACGTGATTACTTCTAGACTCATCTACGGTGCTGCAAATGGCATTGTGTCCTTTTTTCCCTTGGCTTCTCTTCTGCCTTAGCGGGGTCCATTTTCAACAATGTGATTCCCTGAGGGTTGTGGATTAGCTGACCTGGGCAGCCTTACCCTGCCGGCCCGCCCTCCCCAGGTGTGCCTCGTTGAGGTCAATATAAACAGAGCTCCAGGCAGCAATAGCCCCTGAAGCTGTGCCTGACTCCATATTCTCTGCCCCGTCAGCAGTCTCGGGGCTGTGCTGGTGGGAGGAGGGAGTGAGGGGCCACAGCTTTGTGGGTGGCCCGGTGTGAGTGGGGTTCTGCTGGCCTTTCTGCAGGAGTTGCCAGGCTGCCGCCTGTAAAGAAGAGGATGTGTCACCCATACCTTCCGCTGGAATTTCTCTCCGGACAGAGGTGAGGAAGGAAAAAAGCAGTGGGGGCCGGGACAGGAGGGGTATCTCAGGCAGGGCAATGGAAAGCTTCTGGAAGAGCGCCAGGGTCCAGGACCACGCTGGCTGGCCTGCAGGCACCAAGTTGGCCTGCGTGCTGTCGCTGGTGTGGCTCCACGGTCCTTCCTCTAGGCTTTCAAGCCCTTGTACATATTCAGGTGTTTTACCTGGAAAGGGTGGGAACAGTTCAGCAGCAGCTGGCCTGGGGCTCAGCTCACGTTTACTCACAGATGCCTCGGCACGGGCCCCCAGCTTTGCAATGAGGACGCTCCTTGCGTGGGGGTTGGGTTGCTGGCTGTATGGGACATGGTTCCCCACCTCTGACCAATTTCAGAATTGTTTACCACTGGAGCAAGTGCCGTGATAGGGTTTTCCTCTGTATAACTCGTGGGTTCACTTTTTTTTTCTTTTATGTTTCAAGTTAGATGTTATTCCTCTTTTATGTATTTATAGATATAAGCATGGAAATAATTCATTCCTATAAATACATCTGTGTGACGGGAAGAACTTTTTTCTGTTTTATTTTTAAATTTTATTTTTTAAAATTTTGAAATTTTATTTATTTTTTTATACAGCACGTTATTATTAGTTATGTATTTTATGCATATACATGTATACAGGTCAATCCCAAACTCCCAACTCATCCCACCACCACCACCCCATGGCTTCCCACACTTGGTGTCCATACGTTTGTTCTCTACCTCTGTGTCTCTATTTCTTCCCTGCAAACCAGTTCATCTGTACCATTTTTAGGCTCCACATATATGCATTAATATACAATATTTGTTTTCCTCTTTCTGACTTACTTCATTCTGTATGACAGTCTCTCGATCCATCGATGTCTCTACAGATGACCCAGTTTCATTCCTTTTTATGGCCGAGTCATATTCCATTTTATATATGTACCACATCTTTATCCATTCATCTGTCTGTGGGCATTTAGGTTGCTTCCATTACCTGGCTATTGTAAATAGTGCTGCAACGAACATTGTGGTGAATGTGCCTTTTTGAAATACGGTTTTCTCTGGGTATATGCCCAGAAGTGGGATTGCTGGATCAGATGGTAATTCTATTTCTAGTTTTTTTAAGGAAACTCCATACTGTTCTCCATAGGGACTGTATCAATTTACATTCCCACCAATAGTGGAAGAGGGCTCCTTTTGTCCACACCCTCCCCAGAATTGGTTGTTTGTAGATTTTCTGATGATGCCGATTCTAACAGGTGTGAGGTGATACCTCATTGTAGTTTTGATTTGCATTTCTCTAATAATTAGTGCTGTTGAGCAGCTTTTCATGTGCGTCTTGGCCATCTCTGTGTCTCCTTTGAAGAAACGTCTCTTTAGATCTTCTGCCCATTTTTTTTGGGTTGTTTGTTTTTTTAATATTAAGCTGCATGAGCTGTTTATATATATTGGAAATTAAACCTCTGTCCATTGATTCGTCTGCAATGATTTTCGCCCATTCTGAGGGATGCCTTTTTCCATTCCCGTGTTTTTTAACAAAAAAGGAAAGAAAGGAAAAGAAGCAGAACACTAATGTGCGTAAAATATGCCTTTTGAAACGGTCGTTTTGAAATATGGACGTCCTTTGAATTTTTTGGTCGATATGTGACCCCAGGATTTGTTTTCAGGGCAGGTGTCATTTACAGGCCTGCAATGATTTTGAATATCAACTGACCATTAGCATTGGGATTAAAGCTGCTGTTGTGTGAAACGGCCACAAGGTGGCAGCAGTTCACCCTTAACAAATCTGGTTACTAGGGCAAGAGAGCCTCAGTGGAAGTGGTGTTCTAGATTGGAGTTTAGAATGGAATGTGCCAGGAGAAAGCCCCTCACGTTTGTCTCACTACTTCTTGTTCGTGTTTTTAATTTAATTTTTTTTATTTTTTATTACAGCAAGTTTGATTACAATGTTTGGCTTGTTGTAGGTGTGGAAGATGTGGTTCTTTTACACATATACAGATGACTGTTCTTCTTGGGATCCTTTTCCCATGTACGTTATGACAGAATGTTGAGTAGTCCTCTCTTGGTATTCTGTAGGTCTTTGGTGATTATATATGTCACCTGTGTTTGTATATGTCTGTTAACCCCGATATCGTAATGAAACCAATCCTCACACCTTTCCATTGGTGAACCATAAGTTTGTTTAATGAATCTGTGATTGCCCTTCTCCCTGGAAATATCTGCCCTGGTATCCATTTTTAGGTAACACCTATAAGTGATATGATATGATATGTGTCTTTCACTTTCTGACTTACTACAAGTCACGTGATTACTTCTAGACTCATCTACGGTGCTGCAAATGGCATTGTGTCCTTTTTTCCCTTGGCTTCTCTTCTGCCTTAGCGGGGTCCATTTTCAACAATGTGATTCCCTGAGGGTTGTGGATTAGCTGACCTGGGCAGCCTTACCCTGCCGGCCCGCCCTCCCCAGGTGTGCCTCGTTGAGGTCAATATAAACAGAGCTCCAGGCAGCAATAGCCCCTGAAGCTGTGCCTGACTCCATATTCTCTGCCCCGTCAGCAGTCTCGGGGCTGTGCTGGTGGGAGGAGGGAGTGAGGGGCCACAGCTTTGTGGGTGGCCCGGTGTGAGTGGGGTTCTGCTGGCCTTTCTGCAGGAGTTGCCAGGCTGCCGCCTGTAAAGAAGAGGATGTGTCACCCATACCTTCCGCTGGAATTTCTCTCCGGACAGAGGTGAGGAAGGAAAAAAGCAGTGGGGGCCGGGACAGGAGGGGTATCTCAGGCAGGGCAATGGAAAGCTTCTGGAAGAGCGCCAGGGTCCAGGACCACGCCGGCTGCCCTGCAGGCACCAAGTTGGCCTGCGTGCTGTCGCTGGTGTGGCTCCACGGTCCTTCCTCTAGGCTTTCAAGCCCTTGTACATATTCAGGTGTTTTACCTGGAAAGGGTGGGAACAGTTCAGCAGCAGCTGGCCTGGGGCTCAGCTCACGTTTACTCACAGATGCCTCGGCACGGTCCCCCAGCTTTGCAATGAGGACGCTCCTTGCGTGGGGGTTGGGTTGCTGGCTGTATGGGAGATGGTTCCCCACCTCTGACCAATTTCAGAATTGTTTACCACTGGAGCAAGTGCCGTGATAGGGTTTTCCTCTGTATAACTCGTGGGTTCACTTTTTTTTTTCTTTTATGTTTCAAGTTAGATGTTATTCCTCTTTTATGTATTTATAGATATAAGCATGGAAATAATTCATTCCTATAAATACATCTGTGTGACGGGAAGAACTTTTTTCTGTTTTATTTTTAAATTTTATTTTTTAAAATTTTGAAATTTTATTTATTTTTTTATACAGCACGTTATTATTAGTTATGTATTTTATGCATATACATGTATACAGGTCAATCCCAAACTCCCAATTCATCCCACCACCACCACCCCATGGCTTCCCACACTTGGTGTCCATACGTTTGTTCTCTACCTCTGTGTCTCTATTTCTTCCCTGCAAACCAGTTCATCTGTACCATTTTTAGGCTCCACATATATGCATTAATATACAATATTTGTTTTCCTCTTTCTGACTTACTTCATTCTGTATGACAGTCTCTTGATCCATCGATGTCTCTACAGATGACCCAGTTTCATTCCTTTTTATGGCCGAGTCATATTCCATTTTATATATGTACCACATCTTTATCCATTCATCTGTCTGTGGGCATTTAGGTTGCTTCCATTACCTGGCTATTGTAAATAGTGCTGCAACGAACATTGTGGTGAATGTGCCTTTTTGAAATACGGTTTTCTCTGGGTATATGCCCAGAAGAGGGATTGCTGGATCAGATGGTAATTCTATTTCTAGTTTTTTTAAGGAAACTCCATACTGTTCTCCATAGGGACTGTATCAATTTACATTCCCACCAATAGTGGAAGAGGGCTCCTTTTGTCCACACCCTCCCCAGAATTGGTTGTTTGTAGATTTTCTGATGATGCCGATTCTAACAGGTGTGAGGTGATACCTCATTGTAGTTTTGATTTGCATTTCTCTAATAATTAGTGCTGTTGAGCAGCTTTTCATGTGCGTCTTGGCCATCTCTGTGTCTCCTTTGAAGAAACGTCTCTTTAGATCTTCTGCCCATTTTTTTTTGGGTTGTTTGTTTTTTAATATTAAGCTGCATGAGCTGTTTATATATATTGGAGATTAAACCTCTGTCCATTGATTCGTCTGCAACGATTTTCGCCCATTCTGAGGGATGCCTTTTTCCATTCCCGTGTTTTTTAACAAAAAAGGAAAGAAAGGAAAAGAAGCAGAACACTAATGTGCGTAAAATATGCCTTTTGAAACGGTCGTTTTGAAATATGGACGTCCTTTGAATTTTTTGGTCGATATGTGACCCCAGGATTTGTTTTCAGGGCAGGTGTCATTTACAGGCCTGCAATGATTTTGAATATCAACTGACCATTAGCGTTGGGATTAAAGCTGCTGTTGTGTGAAACGGCCACAAGGTGGCAGCAGTTCACCCTTACCAAATCTGGTTACTAGGGCAAGAGAGCCTCAGTGGAAGTGGTGTTCTAGATTGGAGTTTAGAATGGAATGTGCCAGGAGAAAGCCCCTCACGTTTGTCTCACTACTTCTTGTTCGTGTTTTTAATTTAATTTTTTTATTTTTTATTACAGCAAGTTTGATTACAATGTTTGGCTTGTTGTAGGTGTGGAAGATATGGTTCCTTTACACATATACAGATGACTGTTCTTCTTGGGATCCTTTTCCCATGTACGTTATGACAGAATGTTGAGTAGTCCTCTCTTGTTATTCTGTAGGACTTTGGTGATTATATATGTCACCTGTGTTTGTATATGTCTGTTAACCCCGATATCGTAATGAAACCAATCCTCACACCTTTCCATTGGTGAACCATAAGTTTGTTTAATGAATCTGTGATTGCCCTTCTCCGTGGAAATATCTGCCCTGGTTTCCAGTTTTAGGTAACACCTATAAGTGATATGATATGATATGTGTCTTTCACTTTCTGACTTACTACAAGTCACGTGATTACTTCTAGACTCATCTACGGTGCTGCAAATGGCATTGTGTCCTTTTTTCCCTTGGCTTCTCTTCTGCCTTAGCGGGGTCCATTTTCAACAATGTGATTCCCTGAGGGTTGTGGATTAGCTGACCTGGGCAGCCTTACCCTGCCGGCCCGCCCTCCCCAGGTGTGCCTCGTTGAGGTCAATATAAACAGAGCTCCAGGCAGCAATAGCCCCTGAAGCTGTGCCTGACTCCATATTCTCTGCCCCGTCAGCAGTCTCGGGGCTGTGCTGGTGGGAGGAGGGAGTGAGGGGCCACAGCTTTGTGGGTGGCCCGGTGTGAGTGGGGTTCTGCTGGCCTTTCTGCAGGAGTTGCCAGGCTGCCGCCTGTAAAGAAGAGGATGTGTCACCCATACCTTCCGCTGGAATTTCTCTCCGGACAGAGGTGAGGAAGGAAAAAAGCAGTGGGGGCCGGGACAGGAGGGGTATCTCAGGCAGGGCAATGGAAAGCTTCTGGAAGAGCGCCAGGGTCCAGGACCACGCCGGCTGGCCTGCAGGCACCAAGTTGGCCTGCGTGCTGTCGCTGGTGTGGCTCCACGGTCCTTCCTCTAGGCTTTCAAGCCCTTGTACATATTCAGGTGTTTTACCTGGAAAGGGTGGGAACAGTTCAGCAGCAGCTGGCCTGGGGCTCAGCTCACGTTTACTCACAGATGCCTTGGCACGGTCCCCCAGCTTTGCAATGAGGACGCTCCTTGCGTGGGGGTTGGGTTGCTGGCTGTATGGGAGATGGTTCCCCACCTCTGACCAATTTCAGAATTGTTTACCACTGGAGCAAGTGCCGTGATAGGGTTTTCCTCTGTATAACTCGTGGGTTCACTTTTTTTTTTCTTTTATGTTTCAAGTTAGATGTTATTCCTCTTTTATGTATTTATAGATATAAGCATGGAAATAATTCATTCCTATAAATACATCTGTGTGACGGGAAGAACTTTTTTCTGTTTTATTTTTAAATTTTATTTTTTAAAATTTTGAAATTTTATTTATTTTTTTATACAGCACGTTATTATTAGTTATGTATTTTATGCATATACATGTATACAGGTCAATCCCAAACTCCCAACTCATCCCACCACCACCACCCCATGGCTTCCCACACTTGGTGTCCATACGTGTGTTCTCTACCTCTGTGTCTCTATTTCTTCCCTGCAAACCAGTTCATCTGTAGCATTTTTAGGCTCCACATATATGCATTAATATACAATATTTGTTTTCCTCTTTCTGACTTACTTCATTCTGTATGACAGTCTCTCGATCCATCGATGTCTCTACAGATGACCCAGTTTCATTCCTTTTTATGGCCGAGTCATATTCCATTTTATATATGTACCACATCTTTATCCATTCATCTGTCTGTGGGCATTTAGGTTGCTTCCATTACCTGGCTATTGTAAATAGTGCTGCAACGAACATTGTGGTGAATGTGCCTTTTTGAAATACGGTTTTCTCTGGGTATATGCCCAGAAGTGGGATTGCTGGATCAGATGGTAATTCTATTTCTAGTTTTTTTAAGGAAACTCCATACTGTTCTCCATAGGGACTGTATCAATTTACATTCCCACCAATAGTGGAAGAGGGCTCCTTTTGTCCACACCCTCCCCAGAATTGGTTGTTTGTAGATTTTCTGATGATGCCGATTCTAACAGGTGTGAGGTGATACCTCATTGTAGTTTTGATTTGCATTTCTCTAATAATTAGTGCTGTTGAGCAGCTTTTCATGTGCGTCTTGGCCATCTCTGTGCCTCCTTTGAAGAAACGTCTCTTTAGATCTTCTGCCCATTTTTTTGGGTTGTTTGTTTTTTTAATATTAAGCTGCATGAGCTGTTTATATATATTGGAGATTAAACCTCTGTCCATTGATTCGTCTGCAATGATTTTCGCCCATTCTGAGGGATGCCTTTTTCCATTCCCGTGTTTTTTAACAAAAAAGGAAAGAAAGGAAAAGAAGCAGAACACTAATGTGCGTAAAATATGCCTTTTGAAACGGTCGTTTTGAAATATGCACGTCCTTTGAATTTTTTGGTTGATATGTGACCCCAGGATTTGTTTTCAGGGCAGGTGTCATTTACAGGCCTGCAATGATTTTGAATATCAACTGACCATTAGCATTGGGATTAAAGCTGCTGTTGTGTGAAACGGCCACAAGGTGGCAGCAGTTCACCCTTAACAAATCTGGTTACTAGGGCAAGAGAGCCTCAGTGGAACTGGTGTTCTAGATTGGAGTTTAGAATGGAATGTGCCAGGAGAAAGCCCCTCACGTTTGTCTCACTACTTCTTGTTCGTGTTTTTAATTTAATTTTTTTTATTTTTTATTACAGCAAGTTTGATTACAATGTTTGGCTTGTTGTAGGTGTGGAAGATGTGGTTCTTTTACACATATACAGATGACTGTTCTTCTTGGGATCCTTTTCCCATGTACGTTATGACAGAATGTTGAGTAGTCCTCTCTTGGTATTCTGTAGGTCTTTGGTGATTATATATGTCACCTGTGTTTGTATATGTCTGTTAACCCCGATATCGTAATGAAACCAATCCTCACACCTTTCCATTGGTGAACCATAAGTTTGTTTAATGAATCTGTGATTGCCCTTCTCCCTGGAAATATCTGCCCTGGTATCCATTTTTAGGTAACACCTATAAGTGATATGATATGATATGTGTCTTTCACTTTCTGACTTACTACAAGTCACGTGATTACTTCTAGACTCATCTACGGTGCTGCAAATGGCATTGTGTCCTTTTTTCCCTTGGCTTCTCTTCTGCCTTAGCGGGGTCCATTTTCAACAATGTGATTCCCTGAGGGTTGTGGATTAGCTGACCTGGGCAGCCTTACCCTGCCGGCCCGCCCTCCCCAGGTGTGCCTCGTTGAGGTCAATATAAACAGAGCTCCAGGCAGCAATAGCCCCTGAAGCTGTGCCTGACTCCATATTCTCTGCCCCGTCAGCAGTCTCGGGGCTGTGCTGGTGGGAGGAGGGAGTGAGGGGCCACAGCTTTGTGGGTGGCCCGGTGTGAGTGGGGTTCTGCTGGCCTTTCTGCAGGAGTTGCCAGGCTGCCGCCTGTAAAGAAGAGGATGTGTCACCCATACCTTCCGCTGGAATTTCTCTCCGGACAGAGGTGAGGAAGGAAAAAAGCAGTGGGGGCCGGGACAGGAGGGGTATCTCAGGCAGGGCAATGGAAAGCTTCTGGAAGAGCGCCAGGGTCCAGGACCACGCCGGCTGGCCTGCAGGCACCAAGTTGGCCTGCGTGCTGTCGCTGGTGTGGCTCCACGGTCCTTCCTCTAGGCTTTCAAGCCCTTGTACATATTCAGGTGTTTTACCTGGAAAGGGTGGGAACAGTTCAGCAGCAGCTGGCCTGGGGCTCAGCTCACGTTTACTCACAGATGCCTCGGCACGGTCCCCCAGCTTTGCAATGAGGACGCTCCTTGCGTGGGGGTTGGGTTGCTGGCTGTATGGGAGATGGTTCCCCACCTCTGACCAATTTCAGAATTGTTTACCACTGGAGCAAGTGCCGTGATAGGGTTTTCCTCTGTATAACTCGTGGGTTCACTTTTTTTTTTCTTTTATGTTTCAAGTTAGATGTTATTCCTCTTTTATGTATTTATAGATATAAGCATGGAAATAATTCATTCCTATAAATACATCTGTGTGACGGGAAGAACTTTTTTCTGTTTTATTTTTAAATTTTATTTTTTAAAATTTTGAAATTTTATTTATTTTTTTATACAGCACGTTATTATTAGTTATGTATTTTATGCATATACATGTATACAGGTCAATCCCAAACTCCCAACTCATCCCACCACCACCACCCCATGGCTTCCCACACTTGGTGTCCATACGTTTGTTCTCTACCTCTGTGTCTCTATTTCTTCCCTGCAAACCAGTTCATCTGTAGCATTTTTAGGCTCCACATATATGCATTAATATACAATATTTGTTTTCCTCTTTCTGACTTACTTCATTCTGTATGACAGTCTCTCGATCCATCGATGTCTCTACAGATGACCCAGTTTCATTCCTTTTTATGGCCGAGTCATATTCCATTTTATATATGTACCACATCTTTATCCATTCATCTGTCTGTGGGCATTTAGGTTGCTTCCATTACCTGGCTATTGTAAATAGTGCTGCAACGAACATTGTGGTGAATGTGCCTTTTTGAAATACGGTTTTCTCTGGGTATATGCCCAGAAGTGGGATTGCTGGATCAGATGGTAATTCTATTTCTAGTTTTTTTAAGGAAACTCCATACTGTTCTCCATAGGGACTGTATCAATTTACATTCCCACCAATAGTGGAAGAGGGCTCCTTTTGTCCACACCCTCCCCAGAATTGGTTGTTTGTAGATTTTCTGATGATGCCGATTCTAACAGGTGTGAGGTGATACCTCATTGTAGTTTTGATTTGCATTTCTCTAATAATTAGTGCTGTTGAGCAGCTTTTCATGTGCGTCTTGGCCATCTCTGTGCCTCCTTTGAAGAAACGTCTCTTTATATCTTCCGCCCATTTTTTTTGGGTTGTTTGTTTTTTTAATATTAAGCTGCATGAGCTGTTTATATATATTGGAGATTAAACCTCTGTCCATTGATTCGTCTGCAACGATTTTCGCCCATTCTGAGGGATGCCTTTTTCCATTCCCGTGTTTTTTAACAAAAAAGGAAAGAAAGGAAAAGAAGCAGAACACTAATGTGCGTAAAATATGCCTTTTGAAACGGTCGTTTTGAAATATGGACGTCCTTTGAATATTTTGGTCGATATGTGACCCCAGGATTTGTTTTCAGGGCAGGTGTCATTTACAGGCCTGCAAAGATTTTGAATATCAACTGACCATTAGCGTTGGGATTAAAGCTGCTGTTGTGTGAAACGGCCACAAGGTGGCAGCAGTTCACCCTTAACAAATCTGGTTACTAGGGCAAGAGAGCCTCAGTGGAAGTGGTGTTCTAGATTGGAGTTTAGAATGGAATGTGCCAGGAGAAAGCCCCTCACGTTTGTCTCACTACTTCTTGTTCGTGTTTTTAATTTAATTTTTTTATTTTTTATTACAGCAAGTTTGATTACAATGTTTGGCTTGTTGTAGGTGTGGAAGATGTGGTTCTTTTACACATATACAGATGACTGTTCTTCTTGGGATCCTTTTCCCATGTACGTTATGACAGAATGTTGAGTAGTCCTCTCTTGGTATTCTGTAGGTCTTTGGTGATTATATATGTCACCTGTGTTTGTATATGTCTGTTAACCCCGATATCGTAATGAAACCAATCCTCACACCTTTCCATTGGTGAACCATAAGTTTGTTTAATGAATCTGTGATTGCCCTTCTCCGTGGAAATATCTGCCCTGGTATCCATTTTTAGGTAACACCTATAAGTGATATGATATGATATGTGTCTTTCACTTTCTGACTTACTACAAGTCACGTGATTACTTCTAGACTCATCTACGGTGCTGCAAATGGCATTGTGTCCTTTTTTCCCTTGGCTTCTCTTCTGCCTTAGCGGGGTCCATTTTCAACAATGTGATTCCCTGAGGGTTGTGGATTAGCTCACCTGGGCAGCCTTACCCTGCCGGCCCGCCCTCCCCAGGTGTGCCTCGTTGAGGTCAATATAAACAGAGCTCCAGGCAGCAATAGCCCCTGAAGCTGTGCCTGACTCCATATTCTCTGCCCCGTCAGCAGTCTCGGGGCTGTGCTGGTGGGAGGAGGGAGTGAGGGGCCACAGCTTTGTGGGTGGCCCGGTGTGAGTGGGGTTCTGCTGGCCTTTCTGCAGGAGTTGCCAGGCTGCCGCCTGTAAGAAGAGGATGTGTCACCCATACCTTCCGCTGGAATTTCTCTCCGGACAGAGGTGAGGAAGGAAAAAAGCAGTGGGGGCCGGGACAGGAGGGGTATCTCAGGCAGGGCAATGGAAAGCTTCTGGAAGAGCGCCAGGGTCCAGGACCACGCCGGCTGGCCTGCAGGCACCAAGTTGGCCTGCGTGCTGTCGCTGGTGTGGCTCCACGGTCCTTCCTCTAGGCTTTCAAGCCCTTGTACATATTCAGGTGTTTTACCTGGAAAGGGTGGGAACAGTTCAGCAGCAGCTGGCCTGGGGCTCAGCTCACGTTTACTCACAGATGCCTCGGCACGGTCCCCCAGCTTTGCAATGAGGACGCTCCTTGCGTGGGGGTTGGGTTGCTGGCTGTATGGGAGATGGTTCCCCACCTCTGACCAATTTCAGAATTGTTTACCACTGGAGCAAGTGCCGTGATAGGGTTTTCCTCTGTATAACTCGTGGGTTCACTTTTTTTTTTCTTTTATGTTTCAAGTTAGATGTTATTCCTCTTTTATGTATTTATAGATATAAGCATGGAAATAATTCATTCCTATAAATACATCTGTGTGACGGGAAGAACTTTTTTCTGTTTTATTTTTAAATTTTATTTTTTAAAATTTTGAAATTTTATTTATTTTTTTATACAGCACGTTATTATTAGTTATGTATTTTATGCATATACATGTATACAGGTCAATCCCAAACTCCCAACTCATCCCACCACCACCACCCCATGGCTTCCCACACTTGGTGTCCATACGTTTGTTCTCTACCTCTGTGTCTCTATTTCTTCCCTGCAAACCAGTTCATCTGTAGCATTTTTAGGCTCCACATATATGCATTAATATACAATATTTGTTTTCCTCTTTCTGACTTACTTCATTCTGTATGACAGTCTCTCGATCCATCGATGTCTCTACAGATGACCCAGTTTCATTCCTTTTTATGGCCGAGTCATATTCCATTTTATATATGTACCACATCTTTATCCATTCATCTGTCTGTGGGCATTTAGGTTGCTTCCATTACCTGGCTATTGTAAATAGTGCTGCAACGAACATTGTGGTGAATGTGCCTTTTTGAAATACGGTTTTCTCTGGGTATATGCCCAGAAGTGGGATTGCTGGATCAGATGGTAATTCTATTTCTAGTTTTTTTAAGGAAACTCCATACTGTTCTCCATAGGGACTGTATCAATTTACATTCCCACCAATAGTGGAAGAGGGCTCCTTTTGTCCACACCCTCCCCAGAATTGGTTGTTTGTAGATTTTCTGATGATGCCGATTCTAACAGGTGTGAGGTGATACCTCATTGTAGTTTTGATTTGCATTTCTCTAATAATTAGTGCTGTTGAGCAGCTTTTCATGTGCGTCTTGGCCATCTCTGTGCCTCCTTTGAAGAAACGTCTCTTTAGATCTTCTGCCCATTTTTTTTGGGTTGTTTGTTTTTTTAATATTAAGCTGCATGAGCTGTTTATATATATTGGAGATTAAACCTCTGTCCATTGATTCGTCTGCAATGATTTTCGCCCATTCTGAGGGATGCCTTTTTCCATTCCCGTGTTTTTTAACAAAAAAGGAAAGAAAGGAAAAGAAGCAGAACACTAATGTGCGTAAAATATGCCTTTTGAAACGGTCGTTTTGAAATATGGACGTCCTTTGAATTTTTTGGTCGATATGTGACCCCAGGATTTGTTTTCAGGGCAGGTGTCATTTACAGGCCTGCAATGATTTTGAATATCAACTGACCATTAGCATTGGGATTAAAGCTGCTGTTGTGTGAAACGGCCACAAGGTGGCAGCAGTTCACCCTTAACAAATCTGGTTACTAGGGCAAGAGAGCCTCAGTGGAAGTGGTGTTCTAGATTGGAGTTTAGAATGGAATGTGCCAGGAGAAAGCCCCTCACGTTTGTCTCACTACTTCTTGTTCGTGTTTTTAATTTAATTTTTTTATTTTTTATTACAGCAAGTTTGATTACAATGTTTGGCTTGTTGTAGGTGTGGAAGATGTGGTTCTTTTACACATATACAGATGACTGTTCTTCTTGGGATCCTTTTCCCATGTACGTTATGACAGAATGTTGAGTAGTCCTCTCTTGGTATTCTGTAGGTCTTTGGTGATTATATATGTCACCTGTGTTTGTATATGTCTGTTAACCCCGATATCGTAATGAAACCAATCCTCACACCTTTCCATTGGTGAACCATAAGTTTGTTTAATGAATCTGTGATTGCCCTTCTCCGTGGAAATATCTGCCCTGGTATCCATTTTTAGGTAACACCTATAAGTGATATGATATGATATGTGTCTTTCACTTTCTGACTTACTACAAGTCACGTGATTACTTCTAGACTCATCTACGGTGCTGCAAATGGCATTGTGTCCTTTTTTCCCTTGGCTTCTCTTCTGCCTTAGCGGGGTCCATTTTCAACAATGTGATTCCCTGAGGGTTGTGGATTAGCTGACCTGGGCAGCCTTACCCTGCCGGCCCGCCCTCCCCAGGTGTGCCTCGTTGAGGTCAATATAAACAGAGCTCCAGGCAGCAATAGCCCCTGAAGCTGTGCCTGACTCCATATTCTCTGCCCCGTCAGCAGTCTCGGGGCTGTGCTGGTGGGAGGAGGGAGTGAGGGGCCACAGCTTTGTGGGTGGCCCGGTGTGAGTGGGGTTCTGCTGGCCTTTCTGCAGGAGTTGCCAGGCTGCCGCCTGTAAAGAAGAGGATGTGTCACCCATACCTTCCGCTGGAATTTCTCTCCGGACAGAGGTGAGGAAGGAAAAAAGCAGTGGGGGCCGGGACAGGAGGGGTATCTCAGGCAGGGCAATGGAAAGCTTCTGGAAGAGCGCCAGGGTCCAGGACCACGCTGGCTGGCCTGCAGGCACCAAGTTGGCCTGCGTGCTGTCGCTGGTGTGGCTCCACGGTCCTTCCTCTAGGCTTTCAAGCCCTTGTACATATTCAGGTGTTTTACCTGGAAAGGGTGGGAACAGTTCAGCAGCAGCTGGCCTGGGGCTCAGCTCACGTTTACTCACAGATGCCTCGGCACGGTCCCCCAGCTTTGCAATGAGGACGCTCCTTGCGTGGGGGTTGGGTTGCTGGCTGTATGGGAGATGGTTCCCCACCTCTGACCAATTTCAGAATTGTTTACCACTGGAGCAAGTGCCGTGATAGGGTTTTCCTCTGTATAACTCGTGGGTTCACATTTTTTTTTTCTTTTATGTTTCAAGTTAGATGTTATTCCTCTTTTATGTATTTATAGATATAAGCATGGAAATAATTCATTCCTATAAATACATCTGTGTGACGGGAAGAACTTTTTTCTGTTTTATTTTTAAAATTTTGAAATTTTATTTATTTTTTTATACAGCACGTTATTATTAGTTATGTATTTTATGCATATACATGTATACAGGTCAATCCCAAACTCCCAACTCATCCCACCACCACCACCCCATGGCTTCCCACACTTGGTGTCCATACGTTTGTTCTCTACCTCTGTGTCTCTATTTCTTCCCTGCAAACCAGTTCATCTGTACCATTTTTAGGCTCCACATATATGCATTAATATACAATATTTGTTTTCCTCTTTCTGAATTACTTCATTCTGTATGACAGTCTCTCGATCCATCGATGTCTCTACAGATGACCCAGTTTCATTCCTTTTTATGGCCGAGTCATATTCCATTTTATATATGTACCACATCTTTATCCATTCATCTGTCTGTGGGCATTTAGGTTGCTTCCATTACCTGGCTATTGTAAATAGTGCTGCAACGAACATTGTGGTGAATGTGCCTTTTTGAAATACGGTTTTCTCTGGGTATATGCCCAGAAGTGGGATTGCTGGATCAGATGGTAATTCTATTTCTAGTTTTTTTAAGGAAACTCCATACTGTTCTCCATAGGGACTGTATCAATTTACATTCCCACCAATAGTGGAAGAGGGTTCCTTTTGTCCACACCCTCCCCAGAATTGGTTGTTTGTAGATTTTCTGATGATGCCGATTCTAACAGGTGTGAGGTGATACCTCATTGTAGTTTTGATTTGCATTTCTCTAATAATTAGTGCTGTTGAGCAGCTTTTCATGTGCGTCTTGGCCATCTCTGTGTCTCCTTTGAAGAAACGTCTCTTTAGATCTTCTGCCCATTTTTTTTGGGTTGTTTGTTTTTTAATATTAAGCTGCATAAGCTGTTTATATATATTGGAGATTAAACCTCTGTCCATTGATTCGTCTGCAACGATTTTCGCCCATTCTGAGGGATGCCTTTTTCCATTCCCGTGTTTTTTAACAAAAAAGGAAAGAAAGGAAAAGAAGCAGAACACTAATGTGCGTAAAATATGCCTTTTGAAACGGTCATTTTGAAATATGGACGTCCTTTGAATTTTTTGGTCGATATGTGACCCCAGGATTTGTTTTCAGGGCAGGTGTCATTTACAGGCCTGCAATGATTTTGAATATCAACTGACCATTAGCGTTGGGATTAAAGCTGCTGTTGTGTGAAACGGCCACAAGGTGGCAGCAGTTCACCCTTACCAAATCTGGTTACTAGGGCAAGAGAGCCTCAGTGGAAGTGGTGTTCTAGATTGGAGTTTAGAATGGAATGTGCCAGGAGAAAGCCCCTCACGTTTGTCTCACTACTTCTTGTTCGTGTTTTTAATTTAATTTTTTTATTTTTTATTACAGCAAGTTTGATTACAATGTTTGGCTTGTTGTAGGTGTGGAAGATGTGGTTCCTTTACACATATACAGATGACTGTTCTTCTTGGGATCCTTTTCCCATGTACGTTATGACAGAATGTTGAGTAGTCCTCTCTTGGTATTCTGTAGGTCTTTGGTGATTATATATCTCACCTGTGTTTGTATATGTCTGTTAACCCCGATATCGTAATGAAACCAATCCTCACACCTTTCCATTGGTGAACCATAAGTTTGTTTAATGAATCTGTGATTGCCCTTCTCCGTGGAAATATCTGCCCTGGTATCCATTTTTAGGTAACACCTATAAGTGATATGATATGATATGTGTCTTTCACTTTCTGACTTACTACAAGTCACGTGATTACTTCTAGACTCATCTACGGTGCTGCAAATGGCATTGTGTCCTTTTTTCCCTTGGCTTCTCTTCTGCCTTAGTGGGGTCCATTTTCAACAATGTGATTCCCTGAGGGTTGTGGATTAGCTGACCTGGGCAGCCTTACCCTGCCGGCCCGCCCTCCCCAGGTGTGCCTCGTTGAGGTCAATATAAACAGAGCTCCAGGCAGCAATAGCCCCTGAAGCTGTGCCTGACTCCATATTCTCTGCCCCGTCAGCAGTCTCGGGGCTGTGCTGGTGGGAGGAGGGAGTGAGGGGCCACAGCTTTGTGGGTGGCCCGGTGTGAGTGGGGTTCTGCTGGCCTTTCTGCAGGAGTTGCCAGGCTGCCGCCTGTAAAGAAGAGGATGTGTCACCCATACCTTCCGCTGGAATTTCTCTCCGGACAGAGGTGAGGAAGGAAAAAAGCAGTGGGGGCCGGGACAGGAGGGGTATCTCAGGCAGGGCAATGGAAAGCTTCTGGAAGAGCGCCAGGGTCCAGGACCACGCCGGCTGGCCTGCAGGCACCAAGTTGGCCTGTGTGCTGTCGCTGGTGTGGCTCCACGGTCCTTCCTCTAGGCTTTCAAGCCCTTGTACATATTCAGGTGTTTTACCTGGAAAGGGTGGGAACAGTTCAGCAGCAGCTGGCCTGGGGCTCAGCTCACGTTTACTCACAGATGCCTCGGCACGGTCCCCCAGCTTTGCAATGAGGACGCTCCTTGCGTGGGGGTTGGGTTGCTGGCTGTATGGGACATGGTTCCCCACCTCTGACCAATTTCAGAATTGTTTACCACTGGAGCAAGTGCCGTGATAGGGTTTTCCTCTGTATAACTCGTGGGTTCACTTTTTTTTTCTTTTATGTTTCAAGTTAGATGTTATTCCTCTTTTATGTATTTATAGATATAAGCATGGAAATAATTCATTCCTATAAATACATCTGTGTGAAGGGAATAACTTTTTTCTGTTTTATTTTTAAATTTTATTTTTTAAAATTTTGAAATTTTATTTATTTTTTTATACAGCACGTTATTATTAGTTATGTATTTTATGCATATACATGTATACAGGTCAATCCCAAACTCCCAACTCATCCCACCACCACCACCCCATGGCTTCCCACACTTGGTGTCCATACGTTTGTTCTCTACCTCTGTGTCTCTATTTCTTCCCTGCAAACCAGTTCATCTGTACCATTTTTAGGCTCCACATATATGCATTAATATACAATATTTGTTTTCCTCTTTCTGACTTACTTCATTCTGTATGACAGTCTCTCGATCCATCGATGTCTCTACAGATGACCCAGTTTCATTCCTTTTTATGGCCGAGTCATATTCCATTTTATATATGTACCACATCTTTATCCATTCATCTGTCTGTGGGCATTTAGGTTGCTTCCATTACCTGGCTATTGTAAATAGTGCTGCAACGAACATTGTGGTGAATGTGCCTTTTTGAAATACGGTTTTCTCTGGGTATATGCCCAGAAGTGGGATTGCTGGATCAGATGGTAATTCTATTTCTAGTTTTTTTAAGGAAACTCCATACTGTTCTCCATAGTGACTGTATCAATTTACATTCCCACCAATAGTGGAAGAGGGCTCCTTTTGTCCACACCCTCCCCAGAATTGGTTGTTTGTAGATTTTCTGATGATGCCGATTCTAACAGGTGTGAGGTGATACCTCATTGTAGTTTTGATTTGCATTTCTCTAATAATTAGTGCTGTTGAGCAGCTTTTCATGTGCGTCTTGGCCATCTCTGTGTCTCCTTTGAAGAAACGTCTCTTTAGATCTTCTGCCCATTTTTTTTGGGTTGTTTGTTTTTTTAATATTAAGCTGCATGAGCTGTTTATATATATTGGAGATTAAACCTCTGTCCATTGATTCGTCTGCAACGATTTTCGCCCATTCTGAGGGATGCCTTTATCCATTCCCGTGTTTTTTAACAAAAAAGGAAAGAAAGGAAAAGAAGCAGAACACTAATGTGCGTAAAATATGCCTTTTGAAACGGTCGTTTTGAAATATGGACGTCCTTTGAATTTTTTGGTCGATATGTGACCCCAGGATTTGTTTTCAGGGCAGGTGTCATTTACAGGCCTGCAATGATTTTGAATATCAACTGACCATTAGCGTTGGGATTAAAGCTGCTGTTGTGTGAAACGGCCACAAGGTGGCAGCAGTTCACCCTTACCAAATCTGGTTACTAGGGCAAGAGAGCCTCAGTGGAAGTGGTGTTCTAGATTGGAGTTTAGAATGGAATGTACCAGGAGAAAGCCCCTCACGTTTGTCTCACTACTTCTTGTTCGTGTTTTTAATTTAATTTTTTTATTTTTTATTACAGCAAGTTTGATTACAATGTTTGGCTTGTTGTAGGTGTGGAAGATGTGGTTCCTTTACACATATACAGATGACTGTTCTTCTTGGGATCCTTTTCCCATGTACGTTATGACAGAATGTTGAGTAGTCCTCTCTTGGTATTCTGTAGGTCTTTGGTGATTATATATGTCACCTGTGTTTGTATATGTCTGTTAACCCCGATATCGTAATGAAACCAATCCTCACACCTTTCCATTGGTGAACCATAAGTTTGTTTAATGAATCTGTGATTGCCCTTCTCCCTGGAAATATCTGCCCTGGTATCCATTTTTAGGTAACACCTATAAGTGATATGATATGATATGTGTCTTTCACTTTCTGACTTACTACAAGTCACGTGATTACTTCTAGACTCATCTACGGTGCTGCAAATGGCATTGTGTCCTTTTTTCCCTTGGCTTCTCTTCTGCCTTAGCGGGGTCCATTTTCAACAATGTGATTCCCTGAGGGTTGTGGATTAGCTGACCTGGGCAGCCTTACCCTGCCGGCCCGCCCTCCCCAGGTGTGCCTCGTTGAGGTCAATATAAACAGAGCTCCAGGCAGCAATAGCCCCTGAAGCTGTGCCTGACTCCATATTCTCTGCCCCGTCAGCAGTCTCGGGGCTGTGCTGGTGGGAGGAGGGAGTGAGGGGCCACAGCTTTGTGGGTGGCCCGGTGTGAGTGGGGTTCTGCTGGCCTTTCTGCAGGAGTTGCCAGGCTGCCGCCTGTAAAGAAGAGGATGTGTCACCCATACCTTCCGCTGGAATTTCTCTCCGGACAGAGGTGAGGAAGGAAAAAAGCAGTGGGGGCCGGGACAGGAGGGGTATCTCAGGCAGGGCAATGGAAAGCTTCTGGAAGAGCGCCAGGGTCCAGGACCACGCCGGCTGGCCTGCAGGCACCAAGTTGGCCTGCGTGCTGTCGCTGGTGTGGCTCCACGGTCCTTCCTCTAGGCTTTCAAGCCCTTGTACATATTCAGGTGTTTTACCTGGAAAGGGTGGGAACAGTTCAGCAGCAGCTGGCCTGGGGCTCAGCTCACGTTTACTCACAGATGCCTCGGCACGGTCCCCCAGCTTTGCAATGAGGACGCTCCTTGCGTGGGGGTTGGGTTGCTGGCTGTATGGGAGATGGTTCCCCACCTCTGACCAATTTCAGAATTGTTTACCACTGGAGCAAGTGCCGTGATAGGGTTTTCCTCTGTATAACTCGTGGGTTCACTTTTTTTTTTCTTTTATGTTTCAAGTTAGATGTTATTCCTCTTTTATGTATTTATAGATATAAGCATGGAAATAATTCATTCCTATAAATACATCTGTGTGACGGGAAGAACTTTTTTCTGTTTTATTTTTAAATTTTATTTTTTAAAATTTTGAAATTTTATTTATTTTTTTATACAGCACGTTATTATTAGTTATGTATTTTATGCATATACATGTATACAGGTCAATCCCAAACTCCCAACTCATCCCACCACCACCACCCCATGGCTTCCCACACTTGGTGTCCATACGTTTGTTCTCTACCTCTGTGTCTCTATTTCTTCCCTGCAAACCAGTTCATCTGTAGCATTTTTAGGCTCCACATATATGCATTAATATACAATATTTGTTTTCCTCTTTCTGACTTACTTCATTCTGTATGACAGTCTCTCGATCCATCGATGTCTCTACAGATGACCCAGTTTCATTCCTTTTTATGGCCGAGTCATATTCCATTTTATATATGTACCACATCTTTATCCATTCATCTGTCTGTGGGCATTTAGGTTGCTTCCATTACCTGGCTATTGTAAATAGTGCTGCAACGAACATTGTGGTGAATGTGCCTTTTTGAAATACGGTTTTCTCTGGGTATATGCCCAGAAGTGGGATTGCTGGATCAGATGGTAATTCTATTTCTAGTTTTTTTAAGGAAACTCCATACTGTTCTCCATAGGGACTGTATCAATTTACATTCCCACCAATAGTGGAAGAGGGCTCCTTTTGTCCACACCCTCCCCAGAATTGGTTGTTTGTAGATTTTCTGATGATGCCGATTCTAACAGGTGTGAGGTGATACCTCATTGTAGTTTTGATTTGCATTTCTCTAATAATTAGTGCTGTTGAGCAGCTTTTCATGTGCGTCTTGGCCATCTCTGTGCCTCCTTTGAAGAAACGTCTCTTTAGATCTTCTGCCCATTTTTTTTGGGTTGTTTGTTTTTTTAATATTAAGCTGCATGAGCTGTTTATATATATTGGAGATTAAACCTCTGTCCATTGATTCGTCTGCAATGATTTTCGCCCATTCTGAGGGATGCCTTTTTCCATTCCCGTGTTTTTTAACAAAAAAGGAAAGAAAGGAAAAGAAGCAGAACACTAATGTGCGTAAAATATGCCTTTTGAAACGGTCGTTTTGAAATATGGACGTCCTTTGAATTTTTTGGTCGATATGTGACCCCAGGATTTGTTTTCAGGGCAGGTGTCATTTACAGGCCTGCAATGATTTTGAATATCAACTGACCATTAGCATTGGGATTAAAGCTGCTGTTGTGTGAAACGGCCACAAGGTGGCAGCAGTTCACCCTTAACAAATCTGGTTACTAGGGCAAGAGAGCCTCAGTGGAAGTGGTGTTCTAGATTGGAGTTTAGAATGGAATGTGCCAGGAGAAAGCCCCTCACGTTTGTCTCACTACTTCTTGTTCGTGTTTTTAATTTAATTTTTTTATTTTTTATTACAGCAAGTTTGATTACAATGTTTGGCTTGTTGTAGGTGTGGAAGATGTGGTTCTTTTACACATATACAGATGACTGTTCTTCTTGGGATCCTTTTCCCATGTACGTTATGACAGAATGTTGAGTAGTCCTCTCTTGGTATTCTGTAGGTCTTTGGTGATTATATATGTCACCTGTGTTTGTATATGTCTGTTAACCCCGATATCGTAATGAAACCAATCCTCACACCTTTCCATTGGTGAACCATAAGTTTGTTTAATGAATCTGTGATTGCCCTTCTCCGTGGAAATATCTGCCCTGGTATCCATTTTTAGGTAACACCTATAAGTGATATGATATGATATGTGTCTTTCACTTTCTGACTTACTACAAGTCACGTGATTACTTCTAGACTCATCTACGGTGCTGCAAATGGCATTGTGTCCTTTTTTCCGTTGGCTTCTCTTCTGCCTTAGCGGGGTCCATTTTCAACAATGTGATTCCCTGAGGGTTGTGGATTAGCTGACCTGGGCAGCCTTACCCTGCCGGCCCGCCCTCCCCAGGTGTGCCTCGTTGAGGTCAATATAAACAGAGCTCCAGGCAGCAATAGCCCCTGAAGCTGTGCCTGACTCCATATTCTCTGCCCCGTCAGCAGTCTCGGGGCTGTGCTGGTGGGAGGAGGGAGTGAGGGGCCACAGCTTTGTGGGTGGCCCGGTGTGAGTGGGGTTCTGCTGGCCTTTCTGCAGGAGTTGCCAGGCTGCCGCCTGTAAAGAAGAGGATGTGTCACCCATACCTTCCGCTGGAATTTCTCTCCGGACAGAGGTGAGGAAGGAAAAAAGCAGTGGGGGCCGGGACAGGAGGGGTATCTCAGGCAGGGCAATGGAAAGCTTCTGGAAGAGCGCCAGGGTCCAGGACCACGCTGGCTGGCCTGCAGGCACCAAGTTGGCCTGCGTGCTGTCGCTGGTGTGGCTCCACGGTCCTTCCTCTAGGCTTTCAAGCCCTTGTACATATTCAGGTGTTTTACCTGGAAAGGGTGGGAACAGTTCAGCAGCAGCTGGCCTGGGGCTCAGCTCACGTTTACTCACAGATGCCTCGGCACGGTCCCCCAGCTTTGCAATGAGGACGCTCCTTGCGTGGGGGTTGGGTTGCTGGCTGTATGGGAGATGGTTCCCCACCTCTGACCAATTTCAGAATTGTTTACCACTGGAGCAAGTGCCGTGATAGGGTTTTCCTCTGTATAACTCGTGGGTTCACATTTTTTTTTCTTTTATGTTTCAAGTTAGATGTTATTCCTCTTTTATGTATTTATAGATATAAGCATGGAAATAATTCATTCCTATAAATACATCTGTGTGACGGGAAGAACTTTTTTCTGTTTTATTTTTAAAATTTTGAAATTTTATTTATTTTTTTATACAGCACGTTATTATTAGTTATGTATTTTATGCATATACATGTATACAGGTCAATCCCAAACTCCCAACTCATCCCACCACCACCACCCCATGGCTTCCCACACTTGGTGTCCATACGTTTGTTCTCTACCTCTGTGTCTCTATTTCTTCCCTGCAAACCAGTTCATCTGTAGCAATTTTAGGCTCCACATATATGCATTAATATACAATATTTGTTTTCCTCTTTCTGACTTACTTCATTCTGTATGACAGTCTCTCGATCCATCGATGTCTCTACAGATGACCCAGTTTCATTCCTTTTTATGGCCGAGTCATATTCCATTTTATATATGTACCACATCTTTATCCATTCATCTGTCTGTGGGCATTTAGGTTGCTTCCATTACCTGGCTATTGTAAATAGTGCTGCAACGAACATTGTGGTGAATGTGCCTTTTTGAAATACGGTTTTCTCTGGGTATATGCCCAGAAGTGGGATTGCTGGATCAGATGGTAATTCTATTTCTAGTTTTTTTAAGGAAACTCCATACTGTTCTCCATAGGGACTGTATCAATTTACATTCCCACCAATAGTGGAAGAGGGTTCCTTTTGTCCACACCCTCCCCAGAATTGGTTGTTTGTAGATTTTCTGATGATGCCGATTCTAACAGGTGTGAGGTGATACCTCATTGTAGTTTTGATTTGCATTTCTCTAATAATTAGTGCTGTTGAGCAGCTTTTCATGTGCGTCTTGGCCATCTCTGTGTCTCCTTTGAAGAAACGTCTCTTTAGATCTTCTGCCCATTTTTTTGGGTTGTTTGTTTTTTAATATTAAGCTGCATGAGCTGTTTATATATATTGGAGATTAAACCTCTGTCCATTGATTCGTCTGCAACGATTTTCGCCCATTCTGAGGGATGCCTTTTTCCATTCCCGTGTTTTTTAACAAAAAAGGAAAGAAAGGAAAAGAAGCAGAACACTAATGTGCGTAAAATATGCCTTTTGAAACGGTCGTTTTGAAATATGGACGTCCTTTGAATTTTTTGGTCGATATGTGACCCCAGGATTTGTTTTCAGGGCAGGTGTCATTTACAGGCCTGCAATGATTTTGAATATCAACTGACCATTAGCGTTGGGATTAAAGCTGCTGTTGTGTGAAACGGCCACAAGGTGGCAGCAGTTCACCCTTACCAAATCTGGTTACTAGGGCAAGAGAGCCTCAGTGGAAGTGGTGTTCTAGATTGGAGTTTAGAATGGAATGTGCCAGGAGAAAGCCCCTCACGTTTGTCTCACTACTTCTTGTTCGTGTTTTTAATTTAATTTTTTTATTTTTTATTACAGCAAGTTTGATTACAATGTTTGGCTTGTTGTAGGTGTGGAAGATGTGGTTCCTTTACACATATACAGATGACTGTTCTTCTTGGGATCCTTTTCCCATGTCCGTTATGACAGAATGTTGAGTAGTCCTCTCTTGGTATTCTGTAGGTCTTTGGTGATTATATATGTCACCTGTGTTTGTATATGTCTGTTAACCCCGATATCGTAATGAAACCAATCCTCACACCTTTCCATTGGTGAACCATAAGTTTGTTTAATGAATCTGTGATTGCCCTTCTCCGTGGAAATATCTGCCCTGGTATCCATTTTTAGGTAACACCTATAAGTGATATGATATGATATGTGTCTTTCACTTTCTGACTTACTACAAGTCACGTGATTACTTCTAGACTCATCTACGGTGCTGCAAATGGCATTGTGTCCTTTTTTCCCTTGGCTTCTCTTCTGCCTTAGTGGGGTCCATTTTCAACAATGTGATTCCCTGAGGGTTGTGGATTAGCTGACCTGGGCAGCCTTACCCTGCCGGCCCGCCCTCCCCAGGTGTGCCTCGTTGAGGTCAATATAAACAGAGCTCCAGGCAGCAATAGCCCCTGAAGCTGTGCCTGACTCCATATTCTCTGCCCCGTCAGCAGTCTCGGGGCTGTGCTGGTGGGAGGAGGGAGTGAGGGGCCACAGCTTTGTGGGTGGCCCGGTGTGAGTGGGGTTCTGCTGGCCTTTCTGCAGGAGTTGCCAGGCTGCCGCCTGTAAAGAAGAGGATGTGTCACCCATACCTTCCGCTGGAATTTCTCTCCGGACAGAGGTGAGGAAGGAAAAAAGCAGTGGGGGCCGGGACAGGAGGGGTATCTCAGGCAGGGCAATGGAAAGCTTCTGGAAGAGCGCCAGGGTCCAGGACCACGCCGGCTGGCCTGCAGGCACCAAGTTGGCCTGTGTGCTGTCGCTGGTGTGGCTCCACGGTCCTTCCTCTAGGCTTTCAAGCCCTTGTACATATTCAGGTGTTTTACCTGGAAAGGGTGGGAACAGTTCAGCAGCAGCTGGCCTGGGGCTCAGCTCACGTTTACTCACAGATGCCTCGGCACGGTCCCCCAGCTTTGCAATGAGGACGCTCCTTGCGTGGGGGTTGGGTTGCTGGCTGTATGGGACATGGTTCCCCACCTCTGACCAATTTCAGAATTGTTTACCACTGGAGCAAGTGCCGTGATAGGGTTTTCCTCTGTATAACTCGTGGGTTCACTTTTTTTTTCTTTTATGTTTCAAGTTAGATGTTATTCCTCTTTTATGTATTTATAGATATAAGCATGGAAATAATTCATTCCTATAAATACATCTGTGTGAAGGGAATAACTTTTTTCTGTTTTATTTTTAAATTTTATTTTTTAAAATTTTGAAATTTTATTTATTTTTTTATACAGCACGTTATTATTAGTTATGTATTTTATGCATATACATGTATACAGGTCAATCCCAAACTCCCAACTCATCCCACCACCACCACCCCATGGCTTCCCACACTTGGTGTCCATACGTTTGTTCTCTACCTCTGTGTCTCTATTTCTTCCCTGCAAACCAGTTCATCTGTACCATTTTTAGGCTCCACATATATGCATTAATATACAATATTTGTTTTCCTCTTTCTGACTTACTTCATTCTGTATGACAGTCTCTCGATCCATCGATGTCTCTACAGATGACCCAGTTTCATTCCTTTTTATGGCCGAGTCATATTCCATTTTATATATGTACCACATCTTTATCCATTCATCTGTCTGTGGGCATTTAGGTTGCTTCCATTACCTGGCTATTGTAAATAGTGCTGCAACGAACATTGTGGTGAATGTGCCTTTTTGAAATACGGTTTTCTCTGGGTATATGCCCAGAAGTGGGATTGCTGGATCAGATGGTAATTCTATTTCTAGTTTTTTTAAGGAAACTCCATACTGTTCTCCATAGTGACTGTATCAATTTACATTCCCACCAATAGTGGAAGAGGGCTCCTTTTGTCCACACCCTCCCCAGAATTGGTTGTTTGTAGATTTTCTGATGATGCCGATTCTAACAGGTGTGAGGTGATACCTCATTGTAGTTTTGATTTGCATTTCTCTAATAATTAGTGCTGTTGAGCAGCTTTTCATGTGCGTCTTGGCCATCTCTGTGTCTCCTTTGAAGAAACGTCTCTTTAGATCTTCTGCCCATTTTTTTTGGGTTGTTTGTTTTCTTAATATTAAGCTGCATGAGCTGTTTATATATATTGGAGATTAAACCTCTGTCCATTGATTCGTCTGCAACGATTTTCGCCCATTCTGAGGGATGCCTTTATCCATTCCCGTGTTTTTTAACAAAAAAGGAAAGAAAGGAAAAGAAGCAGAACACTAATGTGCGTAAAATATGCCTTTTGAAACGGTCGTTTTGAAATATGGACGTCCTTTGAATTTTTTGGTCGATATGTGACCCCAGGATTTGTTTTCAGGGCAGGTGTCATTTACAGGCCTGCAATGATTTTGAATATCAACTGACCATTAGCGTTGGGATTAAAGCTGCTGTTGTGTGAAACGGCCACAAGGTGGCAGCAGTTCACCCTTACCAAATCTGGTTACTAGGGCAAGAGAGCCTCAGTGGAAGTGGTGTTCTAGATTGGAGTTTAGAATGGAATGTACCAGGAGAAAGCCCCTCACGTTTGTCTCACTACTTCTTGTTCGTGTTTTTAATTTAATTTTTTTATTTTTTATTACAGCAAGTTTGATTACAATGTTTGGCTTGTTGTAGGTGTGGAAGATGTGGTTCCTTTACACATATACAGATGACTGTTCTTCTTGGGATCCTTTTCCCATGTACGTTATGACAGAATGTTGAGTAGTCCTCTCTTGGTATTCTGTAGGTCTTTGGTGATTATATATGTCACCTGTGTTTGTATATGTCTGTTAACCCCGATATCGTAATGAAACCAATCCTCACACCTTTCCATTGGTGAACCATAAGTTTGTTTAATGAATCTGTGATTGCCCTTCTCCGTGGAAATATCTGCCCTGGTATCCATTTTTAGGTAACACCTATAAGTGATATGATATGATATGTGTCTTTCACTTTCTGACTTACTACAAGTCACGTGATTACTTCTAGACTCATCTACGGTGCTGCAAATGGCATTGTGTCCTTTTTTCCCTTGGCTTCTCTTCTGCCTTAGCGGGGTCCATTTTCAACAATGTGATTCCCTGAGGGTTGTGGATTAGCTGACCTGGGCAGCCTTACCCTGCCGGCCCGCCCTCCCCAGGTGTGCCTCGTTGAGGTCAATATAAACAGAGCTCCAGGCAGCAATAGCCCCTGAAGCTGTGCCTGACTCCATATTCTCTGCCCCGTCAGCAGTCTCGGGGCTGTGCTGGTGGGAGGAGGGAGTGAGGGGCCACAGCTTTGTGGGTGGCCCGGTGTGAGTGGGGTTCTGCTGGCCTTTCTGCAGGAGTTGCCAGGCTGCCGCCTGTAAAGAAGAGGATGTGTCACCCATACCTTCCGCTGGAATTTCTCTCCGGACAGAGGTGAGGAAGGAAAAAAGCAGTGGGGGCCGGGACAGGAGGGGTATCTCAGGCAGGGCAATGGAAAGCTTCTGGAAGAGCGCCAGGGTCCAGGACCACGCTGGCTGGCCTGCAGGCACCAAGTTGGCCTGCGTGCTGTCGCTGGTGTGGCTCCACGGTCCTTCCTCTAGGCTTTCAAGCCCTTGTACATATTCAGGTGTTTTACCTGGAAAGGGTGGGAACAGTTCAGCAGCAGCTGGCCTGGGGCTCAGCTCACGTTTACTCACAGATGCCTCGGCACGGTCCCCCAGCTTTGCAATGAGGACGCTCCTTGCGTGGGGGTTGGGTTGCTGGCTGTATGGGAGATGGTTCCCCACCTCTGACCAATTTCAGAATTGTTTACCACTGGAGCAAGTGCCGTGATAGGGTTTTCCTCTGTATAACTCGTGGGTTCACATTTTTTTTTCTTTTATGTTTCAAGTTAGATGTTATTCCTCTTTTATGTATTTATAGATATAAGCATGGAAATAATTCATTCCTATAAATACATCTGTGTGACGGGAAGAACTTTTTTCTGTTTTATTTTTAAAATTTTGAAATTTTATTTATTTTTTTATACAGCACGTTATTATTAGTTATGTATTTTATGCATATACATGTATACAGGTCAATCCCAAACTCCCAACTCATCCCACCACCACCACCCCATGGCTTCCCACACTTGGTGTCCATACGTTTGTTCTCTACCTCTGTGTCTCTATTTCTTCCCTGCAAACCAGTTCATCTGTACCATTTTTAGGCTCCACATATATGCATTAATATACAATATTTGTTTTCCTCTTTCTGACTTACTTCATTCTGTATGACAGTCTCTCGATCCATCGATGTCTCTACAGATGACCCAGTTTCATTCCTTTTTATGGCCGAGTCATATTCCATTTTATATATGTACCACATCTTTATCCATTCATCTGTCTGTGGGCATTTAGGTTGCTTCCATTACCTGGCTATTGTAAATAGTGCTGCAACGAACATTGTGGTGAATGTGCCTTTTTGAAATACGGTTTTCTCTGGGTATATGCCCAGAAGTGGGATTGCTGGATCAGATGGTAATTCTATTTCTAGTTTTTTTAAGGAAACTCCATACTGTTCTCCATAGGGACTGTATCAATTTACATTCCCACCAATAGTGGAAGAGGGCTCCTTTTGTCCACACCCTCCCCAGAATTGGTTGTTTGTAGATTTTCTGATGATGCCGATTCTAACAGGTGTGAGGTGATACCTCATTGTAGTTTTGATTTGCATTTCTCTAATAATTAGTGCTGTTGAGCAGCTTTTCATGTGCGTCTTGGCCATCTCTGTGTCTCCTTTGAAGAAACGTCTCTTTAGATCTTCTGCCCATTTTTTTTGGGTTGTTTGTTTTTTTAATATTAAGCTGCATGAGCTGTTTATATATATTGGAGATTAAACCTCTGTCCATTGATTCGTCTGCAACGATTTTCGCCCATTCTGAGGGATGCCTTTATCCATTCCCGTGTTTTTTAACAAAAAAGGAAAGAAAGGAAAAGAAGCAGAACACTAATGTGCGTAAAATATGCCTTTTGAAACGGTCGTTTTGAAATATGGACGTCCTTTGAATTTTTTGGTCGATATGTGACCCCAGGATTTGTTTTCAGGGCAGGTGTCATTTACAGGCCTGCAATGATTTTGAATATCAACTGACCATTAGCGTTGGGATTAAAGCTGCTGTTGTGTGAAACGGCCACAAGGTGGCAGCAGTTCACCCTTACCAAATCTGGTTACTAGGGCAAGAGAGCCTCAGTGGAAGTGGTGTTCTAGATTGGAGTTTAGAATGGAATGTACCAGGAGAAAGCCCCTCACGTTTGTCTCACTACTTCTTGTTCGTGTTTTTAATTTAATTTTTTTATTTTTTATTACAGCAAGTTTGATTACAATGTTTGGCTTGTTGTAGGTGTGGAAGATGTGGTTCCTTTACACATATACAGATGACTGTTCTTCTTGGGATCCTTTTCCCATGTACGTTATGACAGAATGTTGAGTAGTCCTCTCTTGGTATTCTGTAGGTCTTTGGTGATTATATATGTCACCTGTGTTTGTATATGTCTGTTAACCCCGATATCGTAATGAAACCAATCCTCACACCTTTCCATTGGTGAACCATAAGTTTGTTTAATGAATCTGTGATTGCCCTTCTCCGTGGAAATATCTGCCCTGGTATCCATTTTTAGGTAACACCTATAAGTGATATGATATGATATGTGTCTTTCACTTTCTGACTTACTACAAGTCACGTGATTACTTCTAGACTCATCTACGGTGCTGCAAATGGCATTGTGTCCTTTTTTCCCTTGGCTTCTCTTCTGCCTTAGCGGGGTCCATTTTCAACAATGTGATTCCCTGAGGGTTGTGGATTAGCTGACCTGGGCAGCCTTACCCTGCCGGCCCGCCCTCCCCAGGTGTGCCTCGTTGAGGTCAATATAAACAGAGCTCCAGGCAGCAATAGCCCCTGAAGCTGTGCCTGACTCCATATTCTCTGCCCCGTCAGCAGTCTCGGGGCTGTGCTGGTGGGAGGAGGGAGTGAGGGGCCACAGCTTTGTGGGTGGCCCGGTGTGAGTGGGGTTCTGCTGGCCTTTCTGCAGGAGTTGCCAGGCTGCCGCCTGTAAAGAAGAGGATGTGTCACCCATACCTTCCGCTGGAATTTCTCTCCGGACAGAGGTGAGGAAGGAAAAAAGCAGTGGGGGCCGGGACAGGAGGGGTATCTCAGGCAGGGCAATGGAAAGCTTCTGGAAGAGCGCCAGGGTCCAGGACCACGCCGGCTGGCCTGCAGGCACCAAGTTGGCCTGCGTGCTGTCGCTGGTGTGGCTCCACGGTCCTTCCTCTAGGCTTTCAAGCCCTTGTACATATTCAGGTGTTTTACCTGGAAAGGGTGGGAACAGTTCAGCAGCAGCTGGCCTGGGGCTCAGCTCACGTTTACTCACAGATGCCTCGGCACGGTCCCCCAGCTTTGCAATGAGGACGCTCCTTGCGTGGGGGTTGGGTTGCTGGCTGTATGGGAGATGGTTCCCCACCTCTGACCAATTTCAGAATTGTTTACCACTGGAGCAAGTGCCGTGATAGGGTTTTCCTCTGTATAACTCGTGGGTTCACTTTTTTTTTTCTTTTATGTTTCAAGTTAGATGTTATTCCTCTTTTATGTATTTATAGATATAAGCATGGAAATAATTCATTCCTATAAATACATCTGTGTGACGGGAAGAACTTTTTTCTGTTTTATTTTTAAATTTTATTTTTTAAAATTTTGAAATTTTATTTATTTTTTTATACAGCACGTTATTATTAGTTATGTATTTTATGCATATACATGTATACAGGTCAATCCCAAACTCCCAACTCATCCCACCACCACCACCCCATGGCTTCCCACACTTGGTGTCCATACGTTTGTTCTCTACCTCTGTGTCTCTATTTCTTCCCTGCAAACCAGTTCATCTGTAGCATTTTTAGGCTCCACATATATGCATTAATATACAATATTTGTTTTCCTCTTTCTGACTTACTTCATTCTGTATGACAGTCTCTCGATCCATCGATGTCTCTACAGATGACCCAGTTTCATTCCTTTTTATGGCCGAGTCATATTCCATTTTATATATGTACCACATCTTTATCCATTCATCTGTCTGTGGGCATTTAGGTTGCTTCCATTACCTGGCTATTGTAAATAGTGCTGCAACGAACATTGTGGTGAATGTGCCTTTTTGAAATACGGTTTTCTCTGGGTATATGCCCAGAAGTGGGATTGCTGGATCAGATGGTAATTCTATTTCTAGTTTTTTTAAGGAAACTCCATACTGTTCTCCATAGGGACTGTATCAATTTACATTCCCACCAATAGTGGAAGAGGGCTCCTTTTGTCCACACCCTCCCCAGAATTGGTTGTTTGTAGATTTTCTGATGATGCCGATTCTAACAGGTGTGAGGTGATACCTCATTGTAGTTTTGATTTGCATTTCTCTAATAATTAGTGCTGTTGAGCAGCTTTTCATGTGCGTCTTGGCCATCTCTGTGCCTCCTTTGAAGAAACGTCTCTTTAGATCTTCTGCCCATTTTTTTTGGGTTGTTTGTTTTTTTAATATTAAGCTGCATGAGCTGTTTATATATATTGGAGATTAAACCTCTGTCCATTGATTCGTCTGCAATGATTTTCGCCCATTCTGAGGGATGCCTTTTTCCATTCCCGTGTTTTTTAACAAAAAAGGAAAGAAAGGAAAAGAAGCAGAACACTAATGTGCGTAAAATATGCCTTTTGAAACGGTCGTTTTGAAATATGGACGTCCTTTGAATTTTTTGGTCGATATGTGACCCCAGGATTTGTTTTCAGGGCAGGTGTCATTTACAGGCCTGCAATGATTTTGAATATCAACTGACCATTAGCATTGGGATTAAAGCTGCTGTTGTGTGAAACGGCCACAAGGTGGCAGCAGTTCACCCTTAACAAATCTGGTTACTAGGGCAAGAGAGCCTCAGTGGAAGTGGTGTTCTAGATTGGAGTTTAGAATGGAATGTGCCAGGAGAAAGCCCCTCACGTTTGTCTCACTACTTCTTGTTCGTGTTTTTAATTTAATTTTTTTATTTTTTATTACAGCAAGTTTGATTACAATGTTTGGCTTGTTGTAGGTGTGGAAGATGTGGTTCTTTTACACATATACAGATGACTGTTCTTCTTGGGATCCTTTTCCCATGTACGTTATGACAGAATGTTGAGTAGTCCTCTCTTGGTATTCTGTAGGTCTTTGGTGATTATATATGTCACCTGTGTTTGTATATGTCTGTTAACCCCGATATCGTAATGAAACCAATCCTCACACCTTTCCATTGGTGAACCATAAGTTTGTTTAATGAATCTGTGATTGCCCTTCTCCGTGGAAATATCTGCCCTGGTATCCATTTTTAGGTAACACCTATAAGTGATATGATATGATATGTGTCTTTCACTTTCTGACTTACTACAAGTCACGTGATTACTTCTAGACTCATCTACGGTGCTGCAAATGGCATTGTGTCCTTTTTTCCGTTGGCTTCTCTTCTGCCTTAGCGGGGTCCATTTTCAACAATGTGATTCCCTGAGGGTTGTGGATTAGCTGACCTGGGCAGCCTTACCCTGCCGGCCCGCCCTCCCCAGGTGTGCCTCGTTGAGGTCAATATAAACAGAGCTCCAGGCAGCAATAGCCCCTGAAGCTGTGCCTGACTCCATATTCTCTGCCCCGTCAGCAGTCTCGGGGCTGTGCTGGTGGGAGGAGGGAGTGAGGGGCCACAGCTTTGTGGGTGGCCCGGTGTGAGTGGGGTTCTGCTGGCCTTTCTGCAGGAGTTGCCAGGCTGCCGCCTGTAAAGAAGAGGATGTGTCACCCATACCTTCCGCTGGAATTTCTCTCCGGACAGAGGTGAGGAAGGAAAAAAGCAGTGGGGGCCGGGACAGGAGGGGTATCTCAGGCAGGGCAATGGAAAGCTTCTGGAAGAGCGCCAGGGTCCAGGACCACGCTGGCTGGCCTGCAGGCACCAAGTTGGCCTGCGTGCTGTCGCTGGTGTGGCTCCACGGTCCTTCCTCTAGGCTTTCAAGCCCTTGTACATATTCAGGTGTTTTACCTGGAAAGGGTGGGAACAGTTCAGCAGCAGCTGGCCTGGGGCTCAGCTCACGTTTACTCACAGATGCCTCGGCACGGTCCCCCAGCTTTGCAATGAGGACGCTCCTTGCGTGGGGGTTGGGTTGCTGGCTGTATGGGAGATGGTTCCCCACCTCTGACCAATTTCAGAATTGTTTACCACTGGAGCAAGTGCCGTGATAGGGTTTTCCTCTGTATAACTCGTGGGTTCACATTTTTTTTTCTTTTATGTTTCAAGTTAGATGTTATTCCTCTTTTATGTATTTATAGATATAAGCATGGAAATAATTCATTCCTATAAATACATCTGTGTGACGGGAAGAACTTTTTTCTGTTTTATTTTTAAAATTTTGAAATTTTATTTATTTTTTTATACAGCACGTTATTATTAGTTATGTATTTTATGCATATACATGTATACAGGTCAATCCCAAACTCCCAACTCATCCCACCACCACCACCCCATGGCTTCCCACACTTGGTGTCCATACGTTTGTTCTCTACCTCTGTGTCTCTATTTCTTCCCTGCAAACCAGTTCATCTGTAGCAATTTTAGGCTCCACATATATGCATTAATATACAATATTTGTTTTCCTCTTTCTGACTTACTTCATTCTGTATGACAGTCTCTCGATCCATCGATGTCTCTACAGATGACCCAGTTTCATTCCTTTTTATGGCCGAGTCATATTCCATTTTATATATGTACCACATCTTTATCCATTCATCTGTCTGTGGGCATTTAGGTTGCTTCCATTACCTGGCTATTGTAAATAGTGCTGCAACGAACATTGTGGTGAATGTGCCTTTTTGAAATACGGTTTTCTCTGGGTATATGCCCAGAAGTGGGATTGCTGGATCAGATGGTAATTCTATTTCTAGTTTTTTTAAGGAAACTCCATACTGTTCTCCATAGGGACTGTATCAATTTACATTCCCACCAATAGTGGAAGAGGGTTCCTTTTGTCCACACCCTCCCCAGAATTGGTTGTTTGTAGATTTTCTGATGATGCCGATTCTAACAGGTGTGAGGTGATACCTCATTGTAGTTTTGATTTGCATTTCTCTAATAATTAGTGCTGTTGAGCAGCTTTTCATGTGCGTCTTGGCCATCTCTGTGTCTCCTTTGAAGAAACGTCTCTTTAGATCTTCTGCCCATTTTTTTGGGTTGTTTGTTTTTTAATATTAAGCTGCATGAGCTGTTTATATATATTGGAGATTAAACCTCTGTCCATTGATTCGTCTGCAACGATTTTCGCCCATTCTGAGGGATGCCTTTTTCCATTCCCGTGTTTTTTAACAAAAAAGGAAAGAAAGGAAAAGAAGCAGAACACTAATGTGCGTAAAATATGCCTTTTGAAACGGTCGTTTTGAAATATGGACGTCCTTTGAATTTTTTGGTCGATATGTGACCCCAGGATTTGTTTTCAGGGCAGGTGTCATTTACAGGCCTGCAATGATTTTGAATATCAACTGACCATTAGCGTTGGGATTAAAGCTGCTGTTGTGTGAAACGGCCACAAGGTGGCAGCAGTTCACCCTTACCAAATCTGGTTACTAGGGCAAGAGAGCCTCAGTGGAAGTGGTGTTCTAGATTGGAGTTTAGAATGGAATGTGCCAGGAGAAAGCCCCTCACGTTTGTCTCACTACTTCTTGTTCGTGTTTTTAATTTAATTTTTTTATTTTTTATTACAGCAAGTTTGATTACAATGTTTGGCTTGTTGTAGGTGTGGAAGATGTGGTTCCTTTACACATATACAGATGACTGTTCTTCTTGGGATCCTTTTCCCATGTCCGTTATGACAGAATGTTGAGTAGTCCTCTCTTGGTATTCTGTAGGTCTTTGGTGATTATATATGTCACCTGTGTTTGTATATGTCTGTTAACCCCGATATCGTAATGAAACCAATCCTCACACCTTTCCATTGGTGAACCATAAGTTTGTTTAATGAATCTGTGATTGCCCTTCTCCGTGGAAATATCTGCCCTGGTATCCATTTTTAGGAAACACCTATAAGTGATATGATATGATATGTGTCTTTCACTTTCTGACTTACTACAAGTCACGTGATTACTTCTAGACTCATCTACGGTGCTGCAAATGGCATTGTGTCCTTTTTTCCCTTGGCTTCTCTTCTGCCTTAGCGGGGTCCATTTTCAACAATGTGATTCCCTGAGGGTTGTGGATTAGCTGACCTGGGCAGCCTTACCCTGCCGGCCCGCCCTCCCCAGGTGTGCCTCGTTGAGGTCAATATAAACAGAGCTCCAGGCAGCAATAGCCCCTGAAGCTGTGCCTGACTCCATATTCTCTGCCCCGTCAGCAGTCTCGGGGCTGTGCTGGTGGGAGGAGGGAGTGAGGGGCCACAGCTTTGTGGGTGGCCCGGTGTGAGTGGGGTTCTGCTGGCCTTTCTGCAGGAGTTGCCAGGCTGCCGCCTGTAAAGAAGAGGATGTGTCACCCATACCTTCCGCTGGAATTTCTCTCCGGACAGAGGTGAGGAAGGAAAAAAGCAGTGGGGGCCGGGACAGGAGGGGTATCTCAGGCAGGGCAATGGAAAGCTTCTGGAAGAGCGCCAGGGTCCAGGACCACGCCGGCTGGCCTGCAGGCACCAAGTTGGCCTGCGTGCTGTCGCTGGTGTGGCTCCACGGTCCTTCCTCTAGGCTTTCAAGCCCTTGTACATATTCAGGTGTTTTACCTGGAAAGGGTGGGAACAGTTCAGCAGCAGCTGGCCTGGGGCTCAGCTCACGTTTACTCACAGATGCCTCGGCACGGTCCCCCAGCTTTGCAATGAGGACGCTCCTTGCGTGGGGGTTGGGTTGCTGGCTGTATGGGACATGGTTCCCCACCTCTGACCAATTTCAGAATTGTTTACCACTGGAGCAAGTGCCGTGATAGGGTTTTCCTCTGTATAACTCGTGGGTTCACTTTTTTTTTTCTTTTATGTTTCAAGTTAGATGTTATTCCTCTTTTATGTATTTATAGATATAAGCATGGAAATAATTCATTCCTATAAATACATCTGTGTGACGGGAAGAACTTTTTTCTGTTTTATTTTTAAATTTTATTTTTTAAAATTTTGAAATTTTATTTATTTTTTTATACAGCACGTTATTATTAGTTATGTATTTTATGCATATACATGTATACAGGTCAATCCCAAACTCCCAACTCATCCCACCACCACCACCCCATGGCTTCCCACACTTGGTGTCCATACGTTTGTTCTCTACCTCTGTGTCTCTATTTCTTCCCTGCAAACCAGTTCATCTGTACCATTTTTAGGCTCCACATATATGCATTAATATACAATATTTGTTTTCCTCTTTCTGACTTACTTCATTCTGTATGACAGTCTCTCGATCCATCGATGTCTCTACAGATGACCCAGTTTCATTCCTTTTTATGGCCGAGTCATATTCCATTTTATATATGTACCACATCTTTATCCATTCATCTGTCTGTGGGCATTTAGGTTGCTTCCATTACCTGGCTATTGTAAATAGTGCTGCAACGAACATTGTGGTGAATGTGCCTTTTTGAAATACGGTTTTCTCTGGGTATATGCCCAGAAGTGGGATTGCTGGATCAGATGGTAATTCTATTTCTAGTTTTTTTAAGGAAACTCCATACTGTTCTCCATAGGGACTGTATCAATTTACATTCCCACCAATAGTGGAAGAGGGCTCCTTTTGTCCACACCCTCCCCAGAATTGGTTGTTTGTAGATTTTCTGATGATGCCGATTCTAACAGGTGTGAGGTGATACCTCATTGTAGTTTTGATTTGCATTTCTCTAATAATTAGTGCTGTTGAGCAGCTTTTCATGTGCGTCTTGGCCATCTCTGTGCCTCCTTTGAAGAAACGTCTCTTTAGATCTTCTGCCCATTTTTTTTGGGTTGTTTGTTTTTTTAATATTAAGCTGCATGAGCTGTTTATATATATTGGAGATTAAACCTCTGTCCATTGATTCGTCTGCAATGATTTTCGCCCATTCTGAGGGATGCCTTTTTCCATTCCCGTGTTTTTTAACAAAAAAGGAAAGAAAGGAAAAGAAGCAGAACACTAATGTGCGTAAAATATGCCTTTTGAAACGGTCGTTTTGAAATATGGACGTCCTTTGAATTTTTTGGTCGATATGTGACCCCAGGATTTGTTTTCAGGGCAGGTGTCATTTACAGGCCTGCAATGATTTTGAATATCAACTGACCATTAGCATTGGGATTAAAGCTGCTGTTGTGTGAAACGGCCACAAGGTGGCAGCAGTTCACCCTTAACAAATCTGGTTACTAGGGCAAGAGAGCCTCAGTGGAAGTGGTGTTCTAGATTGGAGTTTAGAATGGAATGTGCCAGGAGAAAGCCCCTCACGTTTGTCTCACTACTTCTTGTTCGTGTTTTTAATTTAATTTTTTTATTTTTTATTACAGCAAGTTTGATTACAATGTTTGGCTTGTTGTAGGTGTGGAAGATGTGGTTCTTTTACACATATACAGATGACTGTTCTTCTTGGGATCCTTTTCCCATGTACGTTATGACAGAATGTTGAGTAGTCCTCTCTTGGTATTCTGTAGGTCTTTGGTGATTATATATGTCACCTGTGTTTGTATATGTCTGTTAACCCCGATATCGTAATGAAACCAATCCTCACACCTTTCCATTGGTGAACCATAAGTTTGTTTAATGAATCTGTGATTGCCCTTCTCCCTGGAAATATCTGCCCTGGTATCCATTTTTAGGTAACACCTATAAGTGATATGATATGATATGTGTCTTTCACTTTCTGACTTACTACAAGTCACGTGATTACTTCTAGACTCATCTACGGTGCTGCAAATGGCATTGTGTCCTTTTTTCCCTTGGCTTCTCTTCTGCCTTAGCGGGGTCCATTTTCAACAATGTGATTCCCTGAGGGTTGTGGATTAGCTCACCTGGGCAGCCTTACCCTGCCGGCCCGCCCTCCCCAGGTGTGCCTCGTTGAGGTCAATATAAACAGAGCTCCAGGCAGCAATAGCCCCTGAAGCTGTGCCTGACTCCATATTCTCTGCCCCGTCAGCAGTCTCGGGGCTGTGCTGGTGGGAGGAGGGAGTGAGGGGCCACAGCTTTGTGGGTGGCCCGGTGTGAGTGGGGTTCTGCTGGCCTTTCTGCAGGAGTTGCCAGGCTGCCGCCTGTAAAGAAGAGGATGTGTCACCCATACCTTCCGCTGGAATTTCTCTCCGGACAGAGGTGAGGAAGGAAAAAAGCAGTGGGGGCCGGGACAGGAGGGGTATCTCAGGCAGGGCAATGGAAAGCTTCTGGAAGAGCGCCAGGGTCCAGGACCACGCCGGCTGGCCTGCAGGCACCAAGTTGGCCTGCGTGCTGTCGCTGGTGTGGCTCCACGGTCCTTCCTCTAGGCTTTCAAGCCCTTGTACATATTCAGGTGTTTTACCTGGAAAGGGTGGGAACAGTTCAGCAGCAGCTGGCCTGGGGCTCAGCTCACGTTTACTCACAGATGCCTCGGCACGGTCCCCCAGCTTTGCAATGAGGACGCTCCTTGCGTGGGGGTTGGGTTGCTGGCTGTATGGGAGATGGTTCCCCACCTCTGACCAATTTCAGAATTGTTTACCACTGGAGCAAGTGCCGTGATAGGGTTTTCCTCTGTATAACTCGTGGGTTCACTTTTTTTTTTCTTTTATGTTTCAAGTTAGATGTTATTCCTCTTTTATGTATTTATAGATATAAGCATGGAAATAATTCATTCCTATAAATACATCTGTGTGACGGGAAGAACTTTTTTCTGTTTTATTTTTAAATTTTATTTTTTAAAATTTTGAAATTTTATTTATTTTTTTATACAGCACGTTATTATTAGTTATGTATTTTATGCATATACATGTATACAGGTCAATCCCAAACTCCCAACTCATCCCACCACCACCACCCCATGGCTTCCCACACTTGGTGTCCATACGTTTGTTCTCTACCTCTGTGTCTCTATTTCTTCCCTGCAAAACAGTTCATCTGTACCATTTTTAGGCTCCACATATATGCATTAATATACAATATTTGTTTTCCTCTTTCTGACTTACTTCATTCTGTATGACAGTCTCTCGATCCATCGATGTCTCTACAGATGACCCAGTTTCATTCCTTTTTATGGCCGAGTCATATTCCATTTTATATATGTACCACATCTTTATCCATTCATCTGTCTGTGGGCATTTAGGTTGCTTCCATTACCTGGCTATTGTAAATAGTGCTGCAACGAACATTGTGGTGAATGTGCCTTTTTGAAATACGGTTTTCTCTGGGTATATGCCCAGAAGTGGGATTGCTGGATCAGATGGTAATTCTATTTCTAGTTTTTTTAAGGAAACTCCATACTGTTCTCCATAGGGACTGTATCAATTTACATTCCCACCAATAGTGGAAGAGGGCTCCTTTTGTCCACACCCTCCCCAGAATTGGTTGTTTGTAGATTTTCTGATGATGCCGATTCTAACAGGTGTGAGGTGATACCTCATTGTAGTTTTGATTTGCATTTCTCTAATAATTAGTGCTGTTGAGCAGCTTTTCATGTGCGTCTTGGCCATCTCTGTGTCTCCTTTCAAGAAACGTCTCTTTAGATCTTCTGCCCATTTTTTTTGGGTTGTTTGTTTTTTTAATATTAAGCTGCATGAGCTGTTTATATATATTGGAGATTAAACCTCTGTCCATTGATTCGTCTGCAACGATTTTCGCCCATTCTGAGGGATGCCTTTTTCCATTCCCGTGTTTTTTAACAAAAAAGGAAAGAAAGGAAAAGAAGCAGAACACTAATGTGCGTAAAATATGCCTTTTGAAACGGTCGTTTTGAAATATGGACGTCCTTTGAATTTTTTGGTCGATATGTGACCCCAGGATTTGTTTTCAGGGCAGGTGTCATTTACAGGCCTGCAATGATTTTGAATATCAACTGACCATTAGCGTTGGGATTAAAGCTGCTGTTGTGTGAAACGGCCACAAGGTGGCAGCAGTTCACCCTTACCAAATCTGGTTACTAGGGCAAGAGAGCCTCAGTGGAAGTGGTGTTCTAGATTGGAGTTTAGAATGGAATGTGCCAGGAGAAAGCCCCTCACGTTTGTCTCACTACTTCTTGTTCGTGTTTTTAATTTAATTTTTTTATTTTTTATTACAGCAAGTTTGATTACAATGTTTGGCTTGTTGTAGGTGTGGAAGATGTGGTTCCTTTACACATATACAGATGACTGTACTTCTTGGGATCCTTTTCCCATGTACGTTATGACAGAATGTTGAGTAGTCCTCTCTTGGTATTCTGTAGGTCTTTGGTGATTATATATGTCACCTGGGTTTGTATATGTCTGTTAACCCCGATATCGTAATGAAACCAATCCTCACACCTTTCCATTGGTGAACCATAAGTTTGTTTAATGAATCTGTGATTGCCCTTCTCCCTGGAAATATCTGCCCTGGTATCCATTTTTAGGTAACACCTATAAGTGATATGATATGATATGTGTCTTTCACTTTCTGACTTACTACAAGTCACGTGATTACTTCTAGACTCATCTACGGTGCTGCAAATGGCATTGTGTCCTTTTTTCCCTTGGCTTCTCTTCTGCCTTAGCGGGGTCCATTTTCAACAATGTGATTCCCTGAGGGTTGTGGATTAGCTCACCTGGGCAGCCTTACCCTGCCGGCCCGCCCTCCCCAGGTGTGCCTCGTTGAGGTCAATATAAACAGAGCTCCAGGCAGCAATAGCCCCTGAAGCTGTGCCTGACTCCATATTCTCTGCCCCGTCAGCAGTCTCGGGGCTGTGCTGGTGGGAGGAGGGAGTGAGGGGCCACAGCTTTGTGGGCGGCCCGGTGTGAGTGGGGTTCTGCTGGCCTTTCTGCAGGAGTTGCCAGGCTGCCGCCTGTAAAGAAGAGGATGTGTCACCCATACCTTCCGCTGGAATTTCTCTCCGGACAGAGGTGAGGAAGGAAAAAAGCAGTGGGGGCCGGGACAGGAGGGGTATCTCAGGCAGGGCAATGGAAAGCTTCTGGAAGAGCGCCAGGGTCCAGGACCACGCCGGCTGGCCTGCAGGCACCAAGTTGGCCTGCGTGCTGTCGCTGGTGTGGCTCCACGGTCCTTCCTCTAGGCTTTCAAGCCCTTGTACATATTCAGGTGTTTTACCTGGAAAGGGTGGGAACAGTTCAGCAGCAGCTGGCCTGGGGCTCAGCTCACGTTTACTCACAGATGCCTCGGCACGGTCCCCCAGCTTTGCAATGAGGACGCTCCTTGCGTGGGGGTTGGGTTGCTGGCTGTATGGGAGATGGTTCCCCACCTCTGACCAATTTCAGAATTGTTTACCACTGGAGCAAGTGCCGTGATAGGGTTTTCCTCTGTATAACTCGTGGGTTCACATTTTTTTTTCTTTTATGTTTCAAGTTAGATGTTATTCCTCTTTTATGTATTTATAGATATAAGCATGGAAATAATTCATTCCTATAAATACATCTGTGTGACGGGAAGAACTTTTTTCTGTTTTATTTTTAAATTTTATTTTTTAAAATTTTGAAATTTTATTTATTTTTTTATACAGCACGTTATTATTAGTTATGTATTTTATGCATATACATGTATACAGGTCAATCCCAAACTCCCAACTCATCCCACCACCACCACCCCATGGCTTCCCACACTTGGTGTCCATACGTTTGTTCTCTACCTCTGTGTCTCTATTTCTTCCCTGCAAAACAGTTCATCTGTACCATTTTTAGGCTCCACATATATGCATTAATATACAATATTTGTTTTCCTCTTTCTGACTTACTTCATTCTGTATGACAGTCTCTCGATCCATCGATGTCTCTACAGATGACCCAGTTTCATTCCTTTTTATGGCCGAGTCATATTCCATTTTATATATGTACCACATCTTTATCCATTCATCTGTCTGTGGGCATTTAGGTTGCTTCCATTACCTGGCTATTGTAAATAGTGCTGCAACGAACATTGTGGTGAATGTGCCTTTTTGAAATACGGTTTTCTCTGGGTATATGCCCAGAAGTGGGATTGCTGGATCAGATGGTAATTCTATTTCTAGTTTTTTTAAGGAAACTCCATACTGTTCTCCATAGGGACTGTATCAATTTACATTCCCACCAATAGTGGAAGAGGGCTCCTTTTGTCCACACCCTCCCCAGAATTGGTTGTTTGTAGATTTTCTGATGATGCCGATTCTAACAGGTGTGAGGTGATACCTCATTGTAGTTTTGATTTGCATTTCTCTAATAATTAGTGCTGTTGAGCAGCTTTTCATGTGCGTCTTGGCCATCTCTGTGTCTCCTTTCAAGAAACGTCTCTTTAGATCTTCTGCCCATTTTTTTTGGGTTGTTTGTTTTTTTAATATTAAGCTGCATGAGCTGTTTATATATATTGGAGATTAAACCTCTGTCCATTGATTCGTCTGCAACGATTTTCGCCCATTCTGAGGGATGCCTTTTTCCATTCCCGTGTTTTTTAACAAAAAAGGAAAGAAAGGAAAAGAAGCAGAACACTAATGTGCGTAAAATATGCCTTTTGAAACGGTCGTTTTGAAATATGGACGTCCTTTGAATTTTTTGGTCGATATGTGACCCCAGGATTTGTTTTCAGGGCAGGTGTCATTTACAGGCCTGCAATGATTTTGAATATCAACTGACCATTAGCGTTGGGATTAAAGCTGCTGTTGTGTGAAACGGCCACAAGGTGGCAGCAGTTCACCCTTACCAAATCTGGTTACTAGGGCAAGAGAGCCTCAGTGGAAGTGGTGTTCTAGATTGGAGTTTAGAATGGAATGTGCCAGGAGAAAGCCCCTCACGTTTGTCTCACTACTTCTTGTTCGTGTTTTTAATTTAATTTTTTTATTTTTTATTACAGCAAGTTTGATTACAATGTTTGGCTTGTTGTAGGTGTGGAAGATGTGGTTCCTTTACACATATACAGATGACTGTACTTCTTGGGATCCTTTTCCCATGTACGTTATGACAGAATGTTGAGTAGTCCTCTCTTGGTATTCTGTAGGTCTTTGGTGATTATATATGTCACCTGGGTTTGTATATGTCTGTTAACCCCGATATCGTAATGAAACCAATCCTCACACCTTTCCATTGGTGAACCATAAGTTTGTTTAATGAATCTGTGATTGCCCTTCTCCGTGGAAATATCTGCCCTGGTATCCATTTTTAGGTAACACCTATAAGTGATATGATATGATATGTGTCTTTCACTTTCTGACTTACTACAAGTCACGTGATTACTTCTAGACTCATCTACGGTGCTGCAAATGGCATTGTGTCCTTTTTTCCCTTGGCTTCTCTTCTGCCTTAGCGGGGTCCATTTTCAACAATGTGATTCCCTGAGGGTTGTGGATTAGCTCACCTGGGCAGCCTTACCCTGCCGGCCCGCCCTCCCCAGGTGTGCCTCGTTGAGGTCAATATAAACAGAGCTCCAGGCAGCAATAGCCCCTGAAGCTGTGCCTGACTCCATATTCTCTGCCCCGTCAGCAGTCTCGGGGCTGTGCTGGTGGGAGGAGGGAGTGAGGGGCCACAGCTTTGTGGGTGGCCCGGTGTGAGTGGGGTTCTGCTGGCCTTTCTGCAGGAGTTGCCAGGCTGCCGCCTGTAAAGAAGAGGATGTGTCACCCATACCTTCCGCTGGAATTTCTCTCCGGACAGAGGTGAGGAAGGAAAAAAGCAGTGGGGGCCGGGACAGGAGGGGTATCTCAGGCAGGGCAATGGAAAGCTTCTGGAAGAGCGCCAGGGTCCAGGACCACGCTGGCTGGCCTGCAGGCACCAAGTTGGCCTGCGTGCTGTCGCTGGTGTGGCTCCACGGTCCTTCCTCTAGGCTTTCAAGCCCTTGTACATATTCAGGTGTTTTACCTGGAAAGGGTGGGAACAGTTCAGCAGCAGCTGGCCTGGGGCTCAGCTCACGTTTACTCACAGATGCCTCGGCACGGTCCCCCAGCTTTGCAATGAGGACGCTCCTTGCATGGGGGTTGGGTTGCTGGCTGTATGGGAGATGGTTCCCCACCTCTGACCAATTTCAGAATTGTTTACCACTGGAGCAAGTGCCGTGATAGGGTTTTCCTCTGTATAACTCGTGGGTTCACTTTTTTTTTCTTTTATGTTTCAAGTTAGATGTTATTCCTCTTTTATGTATTTATAGATATAAGCATGGAAATAATTCATTCCTATAAATACATCTGTGTGACGGGAAGAACTTTTTTCTGTTTTATTTTTAAAATTTTGAAATTTTATTTATTTTTTTATACAGCACGTTATTATTAGTTATGTATTTTATGCATATACATGTATACAGGTCAATCCCAAACTCCCAACTCATCCCACCACCACCACCCCATGGCTTCCCACACTTGGTGTCCATACGTTTGTTCTCTACCTCTGTGTCTCTATTTCTTCCCTGCAAACCAGTTCATCTGTACCATTTTTAGGCTCCACATATATGCATTAATATACAATATTTGTTTTCCTCTTTCTGACTTACTTCATTCTGTATGACAGTCTCTCGATCCATCGATGTCTCTACAGATGACCCAGTTTCATTCCTTTTTATGGCCGAGTCATATTCCATTTTATATATGTACCACATCTTTATCCATTCATCTGTCTGTGGGCATTTAGGTTGCTTCCATTACCTGGCTATTGTAAATAGTGCTGCAACGAACATTGTGGTGAATGTGCCTTTTTGAAATACGGTTTTCTCTGGGTATATGCCCAGAAGTGGGATTGCTGGATCAGATGGTAATTCTATTTCTAGTTTTTTTAAGGAAACTCCATACTGTTCTCCATAGGGACTGTATCAATTTACATTCCCACCAATAGTGGAAGAGGGCTCCTTTTGTCCACACCCTCCCCAGAATTGGTTGTTTGTAGATTTTCTGATGATGCCGATTCTAACAGGTGTGAGGTGATACCTCATTGTAGTTTTGATTTGCATTTCTCTAATAATTAGTGCTGTTGAGCAGCTTTTCATGTGTGTCTTGGCCATCTCTGTGCCTCCTTTGAAGAAACGTCTCTTTAGATCTTCTGCCCATTTTTTTGGGTTGTTTGTTTTTTTAATATTAAGCTGCATGAGCTGTTTATATATATTGGAGATTAAACCTCTGTCCATTGATTCGTCTGCAACGATTTTCGCCCATTCTGAGGGATGCCTTTTTCCATTCCCGTGTTTTTTAACAAAAAAGGAAAGAAAGGAAAAGAAGCAGAACACTAATGTGCGTAAAATATGCCTTTTGAAACGGTCGTTTTGAAATATGGACGTCCTTTGAATATTTTGGTCGATATGTGACCCCAGGATTTGATTTCAGGGCAGGTGTCATTTACAGGCCTGCAAAGATTTTGAATATCAACTGACCATTAGCGTTGGGATTAAAGCTGCTGTTGTGTGAAACGGCCACAAGGTGGCAGCAGTTCACCCTTACCAAATCTGGTTACTAGGGCAAGAGAGCCTCAGTGGAAGTGGTGTTCTAGATTGGAGTTTAGAATGGAATGTGCCAGGAGAAAGCCCCTCACGTTTGTCTCACTACTTCTTGTTCGTGTTTTTAATTTAATTTTTTTATTTTTTATTACAGCAAGTTTGATTACAATGTTTGGCTTGTTGTAGGTGTGGAAGATGTGGTTCTTTTACACATATACAGATGACTGTTCCTCTTGGGATCCTTTTCCCATGTACGTTATGACAGAATGTTGAGTAGTCCTCTCTTGGTATTCTGTAGGTCTTTGGTGATTATATATGTCACCTGTGTTTGTATATGTCTGTTAACCCCGATATCGTAATGAAACCAATCCTCACACCTTTCCATTGGTGAACCATAAGTTTGTTTAATGAATCTGTGATTGCCCTTCTCCGTGGAAATATCTGCCCTGGTATCCATTTTTAGGTAACACCTATAAGTGATATGATATGATATGTGTCTTTCACTTTCTGACTTACTACAAGTCACGTGATTACTTCTAGACTCATCTACGGTGCTGCAAATGGCATTGTGTCCTTTTTTCCCTTGGCTTCTCTTCTGCCTTAGCGGGGTCCATTTTCAACAATGTGATTCCCTGAGGGTTGTGGATTACCTGACCTGGGCAGCCTTACCCTGCCGGCCCGCCCTCCCCAGGTGTGCCTCGTTGAGGTCAATATAAACAGAGCTCCAGGCAGCAATAGCCCCTGAAGCTGTGCCTGACTCCATATTCTCTGCCCCGTCAGCAGTCTCGGGGCTGTGCTGGTGGGAGGAGGGAGTGAGGGGCCACAGCTTTGTGGGTGGCCCGGTGTGAGTGGGGTTCTGCTGGCCTTTCTGCAGGAGTTGCCAGGCTGCCGCCTGTAAAGAAGAGGATGTGTCACCCATACCTTCCGCTGGAATTTCTCTCCGGACAGAGGTGAGGAAGGAAAAAAGCAGTGGGGGCCGGGACAGGAGGGGTATCTCAGGCAGGGCAATGGAAAGCTTCTGGAAGAGCGCCAGGGTCCAGGACCACGCCGGCTGGCCTGCAGGCACCAAGTTGGCCTGCGTGCTGTCGCTGGTGTGGCTCCACGGTCCTTCCTCTAGGCTTTCAAGCCCTTGTACATATTCAGGTGTTTTACCTGGAAAGGGTGGGAACAGTTCAGCAGCAGCTGGCCTGGGGCTCAGCTCACGTTTACTCACAGATGCCTCGGCACGGTCCCCCAGCTTTGCAATGAGGACGCTCCTTGCGTGGGGGTTGGGTTGCTGGCTGTATGGGAGATGGTTCCCCACCTCTGACCAATTTCAGAATTGTTTACCACTGGAGCAAGTGCCGTGATAGGGTTTTCCTCTGTATAACTCGTGGGTTCACATTTTTTTTTCTTTTATGTTTCAAGTTAGATGTTATTCCTCTTTTATGTATTTATAGATATAAGCATGGAAATAATTCATTCCTATAAATACATCTGTGTGACGGGAAGAACTTTTTTCTGTTTTATTTTTAAATTTTATTTTTTAAAATTTTGAAATTTTATTTATTTTTTTATACAGCACGTTATTATTAGTTATGTATTTTATGCATATACATGTATACAGGTCAATCCCAAACTCCCAACTCATCCCACCACCACCACCCCATGGCTTCCCACACTTGGTGTCCATACGTTTGTTCTCTACCTCTGTGTCTCTATTTCTTCCCTGCAAAACAGTTCATCTGTACCATTTTTAGGCTCCACATATATGCATTAATATACAATATTTGTTTTCCTCTTTCTGACTTACTTCATTCTGTATGACAGTCTCTCGATCCATCGATGTCTCTACAGATGACCCAGTTTCATTCCTTTTTATGGCCGAGTCATATTCCATTTTATATATGTACCACATCTTTATCCATTCATCTGTCTGTGGGCATTTAGGTTGCTTCCATTACCTGGCTATTGTAAATAGTGCTGCAACGAACATTGTGGTGAATGTGCCTTTTTGAAATACGGTTTTCTCTGGGTATATGCCCAGAAGTGGGATTGCTGGATCAGATGGTAATTCTATTTCTAGTTTTTTTAAGGAAACTCCATACTGTTCTCCATAGGGACTGTATCAATTTACATTCCCACCAATAGTGGAAGAGGGCTCCATTTGTCCACACCCTCCCCAGAATTGGTTGTTTGTAGATTTTCTGATGATGCCGATTCTAACAGGTGTGAGGTGATACCTCATTGTAGTTTTGATTTGCATTTCTCTAATAATTAGTGCTGTTGAGCAGCTTTTCATGTGCGTCTTGGCCATCTCTGTGTCTCCTTTGAAGAAACGTCTCTTTAGATCTTCTGCCCATTTTTTTTGGGTTGTTTGTTTTTTTAATATTAAGCTGCATGAGCTGTTTATATATATTGGAGATTAAACCTCTGTCCATTGATTCGTCTGCAACGATTTTCGCCCATTCTGAGGGATGCCTTTTTCCATTCCCGTGTTTTTTAACAAAAAACGAAAGAAAGGAAAAGAAGCAGAACACTAATGTGCGTAAAATATGCCTTTTGAAACGGTCGTTTTGAAATATGGACGTCCTTTGAATTTTTTGGTCGATATGTGACCCCAGGATTTGTTTTCAGGGCAGGTGTCATTTACAGGCCTGCAATGATTTTGAATATCAACTGACCATTAGCGTTGGGATTAAAGCTGCTGTTGTGTGAAACGGCCACAAGGTGGCAGCAGTTCACCCTTACCAAATCTGGTTACTAGGGCAAGAGAGCCTCAGTGGAAGTGGTGTTCTAGATTGGAGTTTAGAATGGAATGTGCCAGGAGAAAGCCCCTCACGTTTGTCTCACTACTTCTTGTTCGTGTTTTTAATTTAATTTTTTTATTTTTTATTACAGCAAGTTTGATTACAATGTTTGGCTTGTTGTAGGTGTGGAAGATGTGGTTCCTTTACACATATACAGATGACTGTACTTCTTGGGATCCTTTTCCCATGTACGTTATGACAGAATGTTGAGTAGTCCTCTCTTGGTATTCTGTAGGTCTTTGGTGATTATATATGTCACATGTGTTTGTATATGTCTGTTAACCCCGATATCGTAATGAAACCAATCCTCACACCTTTCCATTGGTGAACCATAAGTTTGTTTAATGAATCTGTGATTGCCCTTCTCCATGGAAATATCTGCCCTGGTATCCATTTTTAGGTAACACCTATAAGTGATATGATATGATATGTGTCTTTCACTTTCTGACTTACTACAAGTCACGTGATTACTTCTAGACTCATCTACGGTGCTGCAAATGGCATTGTGTCCTTTTTTCCCTTGGCTTCTCTTCTGCCTTAGCGGGGTCCATTTTCAACAATGTGATTCCCTGAGGGTTGTGGATTAGCTGACCTGGGGAGCCTTACCCTGCCGGCCCGCCCTCCCCAGGTGTGCCTCATTGAGGTCAATATAAACAGAGCTCCAGGCAGCAATAGCCCCTGAAGCTGTGCCTGACTCCATATTCTCTGCCCCGTCAGCAGTCTCGGGGCTGTGCTGGTGGGAGGGAGTGAGGGGCCACAGCTTTGTGGGTGGCCCGGTGTGAGTGGGGTTCTGCTGGCCTTTCTGCAGGAGTTGCCAGGCTGCCGCCTGTAAAGAAGAGGATGTGTCACCCATACCTTCCGCTGGAATTTCTCTCCGGACAGAGGTGATGAAGGAAAAAAGCAGTGGGGGCCGGGACAGGAGGGGTATCTCAGGCAGGGCAATGGAAAGCTTCTGGAAGAGCGCCAGGGTCCAGGACCACGCTGGCTGGCCTGCAGGCACCAAGTTGGCCTGCGTGCTGTCGCTGGTGTGGCTCCACGGTCCTTCCTCTAGGCTTTCAAGCCCTTGTACATATTCAGGTGTTTTACCTGGAAAGGGTGGGAACAGTTCAGCAGCAGCTGGCCTGGGGCTCAGCTCACGTTTACTCACAGATGCCTCGGCACGGTCCCCCAGCTTTGCAATGAGGACGCTCCTTGCGTGGGGGTTGGGTTGCTGGCTGTATGGGAGATGGTTCCCCACCTCTCACCAATTTCAGAATTGTTTACCACTGGAGCAAGTGCCGTGATAGGGTTTTCCTCTGTATAACTCGTGGGTTCACATTTTTTTTTCTTTTATGTTTCAAGTTAGATGTTATTCCTCTTTTATGTATTTATAGATATAAGCATGGAAATAATTCATTCCTATAAATACATCTGTGTGACGGGAAGAACTTTTTTCTGTTTTATTTTTAAATTTTATTTTTTAAAATTTTGAAATTTTATTTATTTTTTTATACAGCACGTTATTATTAGTTATGTATTTTATGCATATACATGTATACAGGTCAATCCCAAACTCCCAACTCATCCCACCACCACCACCCCATGGCTTCCCACACTTGGTGTCCATACGTTTGTTCTCTACCTCTGTGTCTCTATTTCTTCCCTGCAAACCAGTTCATCTGTACCATTTTTAGGCTCCACATATATGCATTAATATACAATATTTGTTTTCCTCTTTCTGACTTACTTCATTCTGTATGACAGTCTCTCGATCCATCGATGTCTCTACAGATGACCCAGTTTCATTCCTTTTTATGGCCGAGTCATATTCCATTTTATATATGTACCACATCTTTATCCATTCATCTGTCTGTGGGCATTTAGGTTGCTTCCATTACCTGGCTATTGTAAATAGTGCTGCAACGAACATTGTGGTGAATGTGCCTTTTTGAAATACGGTTTTCTCTGGGTATATGCCCAGAAGTGGGATTGCTGGATCAGATGGTAATTCTATTTCTAGTTTTTTTAAGGAAACTCCATACTGTTCTCCATAGGGACTGTATCAATTTACATTCCCACCAATAGTGGAAGAGGGCTCCATTTGTCCACACCCTCCCCAGAATTGGTTGTTTGTAGATTTTCTGATGATGCCGATTCTAACAGGTGTGAGGTGATACCTCATTGTAGTTTTGATTTGCATTTCTCTAATAATTAGTGCTGTTGAGCAGCTTTTCATGTGCGTCTTGGCCATCTCTGTGTCTCCTTTGAAGAAACGTCTCTTTAGATCTTCTGCCCATTTTTTTTTGGGTTGTTTGTTTTTTTAATATTAAGCTGCATGAGCTGTTTATATATATTGGAGATTAAACCTCTGTCCATTGATTCGTCTGCAACGATTTTCGCCCATTCTGAGGGATGCCTTTTTCCATTCCCGTGTTTTTTAACAAAAAACGAAAGAAAGGAAAAGAAGCAGAACACTAATGTGCGTAAAATATGCCTTTTGAAACGGTCGTTTTGAAATATGGACGTCCTTTGAATTTTTTGGTCGATATGTGACCCCAGGATTTGTTTTCAGGGCAGGTGTCATTTACAGGCCTGCAATGATTTTGAATATCAACTGACCATTAGCGTTGGGATTAAAGCTGCTGTTGTGTGAAACGGCCACAAGGTGGCAGCAGTTCACCCTTAACAAATCTGGTTACTAGGGCAAGAGAGCCTCAGTGGAAGTGGTGTTCTAGATTGGAGTTTAGAATGGAATGTGCCAGGAGAAAGCCCCTCACGTTTGTCTCACTACTTCTTGTTCGTGTTTTTAATTTAATTTTTTTATTTTTTATTACAGCAAGTTTGATTACAATGTTTGGCTTGTTGTAGGTGTGGAAGATGTGGTTCCTTTACACATATACAGATGACTGTACTTCTTGGGATCCTTTTCCCATGTACGTTATGACAGAATGTTGAGTACTCCTCTCTTGGTATTCTGTAGGTCTTTGGTGATTATATATGTCACATGTGTTTGTATATGTCTGTTAACCCCGATATCGTAATGAAACCAATCCTCACACCTTTCCATTGGTGAACCATAAGTTTGTTTAATGAATCTGTGATTGCCCTTCTCCGTGGAAATATCTGCCCTGGTATCCATTTTTAGGTAACACCTATAAGTGATATGATATGATATGTGTCTTTCACTTTCTGACTTACTACAAGTCACGTGATTACTTCTAGACTCATCTACGGTGCTGCAAATGGCATTGTGTCCTTTTTTCCCTTGGCTTCTCTTCTGCCTTAGCGGGGTCCATTTTCAACAATGTGATTCCCTGAGGGTTGTGGATTAGCTGACCTGGGCAGCCTTACCCTGCCGGCCCGCCCTCCCCAGGTGTGCCTCATTGAGGTCAATATAAACAGAGCTCCAGGCAGCAATAGCCCCTGAAGCTGTGCCTGACTCCATATTCTCTGCCCCGTCAGCAGTCTCGGGGCTGTGCTGGTGGGAGGGAGTGAGGGGCCACAGCTTTGTGGGTGGCCCGGTGTGAGTGGGGTTCTGCTGGCCTTTCTGCAGGAGTTGCCAGGCTGCCGCCTGTAAAGAAGAGGATGTGTCACCCATACCTTCCGCTGGAATTTCTCTCCGGACAGAGGTGAGGAAGGAAAAAAGCAGTGGGGGCCGGGACAGGAGGGGTATCTCAGGCAGGGCAATGGAAAGCTTCTGGAAGAGCGCCAGGGTCCAGGACCACGCTGGCTGGCCTGCAGGCACCAAGTTGGCCTGCGTGCTGTCGCTGGTGTGGCTCCACGGTCCTTCCTCTAGGCTTTCAAGCCCTTGTACATATTCAGGTGTTTTACCTGGAAAGGGTGGGAACAGTTCAGCAGCAGCTGGCCTGGGGCTCAGCTCACGTTTACTCACAGATGCCTCGGCACGGTCCCCCAGCTTTGCAATGAGGACGCTCCTTGCGTGGGGGTTGGGTTGCTGGCTGTATGGGAGATGGTTCCCCACCTCTGACCAATTTCAGAATTGTTTACCACTGGAGCAAGTGCCGTGATAGGGTTTTCCTATGTATAACTCGTGGGTTCACTTTTTTTTTCTTTTATATTTCAAGTTAGATGTTATTCCTCTTTTATGTATTTATAGATATAAGCATGGAAATAATTCATTCCTATAAATACATCTGTGTGACGGGAAGAACTTTTTTCTGTTTTATTTTTAAATTTTATTTTTTAAAATTTTGAAATTTTATTTATTTTTTTATACAGCACGTTATTATTAGTTATGTATTTTATGCATATACATGTATACAGGTCAATCCCAAACTCCCAACTCATCCCACCACCACCACCCCATGGCTTCCCACACTTGGTGTCCATACGTTTGTTCTCTACCTCTGTGTCTCTATTTCTTCCCTGCAAACCAGTTCATCTCTACCATTTTTAGGCTCCACATATATGCATTAATATACAATATTTGTTTTCTTCTTTCTGACTTACTTCATTCTGTATGACAGTCTCTCGATCCATCGATGTCTCTACAGATGACCCAGTTTCATTCCTTTTTATGGCCGAGTCATATTCCATTTTATATATGTACCACATCTTTATCCATTCATCTGTCTGTGGGCATTTAGGTTGCTTCCATTACCTGGCTATTGTAAATAGTGCTGCAACGAACATTGTGGTGAATGTGCCTTTTTGAAATACGGTTTTCTCTGGGTATATGCCCAGAAGTGGGATTGCTGGATCAGATGTTAATTCTATTTCTAGTTTTTTTAAGGAAACTCCATACTGTTCTCCATAGTGACTGTATCAATTTACATTCCCACCAATAGTGGAAGAGGGCTCCTTTTGTCCACACCCTCCCCAGAATTGGTTGTTTGTAGATTTTCTGATGATGCCGATTCTAACAGGTGTGAGGTGATACCTCATTGTAGTTTTGATTTGCATTTCTCTAATAATTAGTGCTGTTGAGCAGCTTTTCATGTGCGTCTTGGCCATCTCTGTGTCTCCTTTGAAGAAACGTCTCTTTAGATCTTCTGCCCATTTTTTTTTTGGGTTGTTTGTTTTTTTAATATTAAGCTGCATGAGCTGTTTATATATATTGGAGATTAAACCTCTGTCCATTGATTCGTCTGCAACGATTTTCGCCCATTCTGAGGGATGCCTTTATCCATTCCCGTGTTTTTTAACAAAAAAGGAAAGAAAGGAAAAGAAGCAGAACACTAATGTGCGTAAAATATGCCTTTTGAAACGGTCGTTTTGAAATATGGACGTCCTTTGAATTTTTTGGTCGATATGTGACCCCAGGATTTGTTTTCAGGGCAGGTGTCATTTACAGGCCTGCAATGATTTTGAATATCAACTGACCATTAGCGTTGGGATTAAAGCTGCTGTTGTGTGAAACGGCCACAAGGTGGCAGCAGTTCACCCTTACCAAATCTGGTTACTAGGGCAAGAGAGCCTCAGTGGAAGTGGTGTTCTAGATTGGAGTTTAGAATGGAATGTACCAGGAGAAAGCCCCTCACGTTTGTCTCACTACTTCTTGTTCGTGTTTTTAATTTAATTTTTTTATTTTTTATTACAGCAAGTTTGATTACAATGTTTGGCTTGTTGTAGGTGTGGAAGATGTGGTTCCTTTACACATATACAGATGACTGTTCTTCTTGGGATCCTTTTCCCATGTACGTTATGACAGAATGTTGAGTAGTCCTCTCTTGGTATTCTGTAGGTCTTTGGTGATTATATATGTCACCTGTGTTTGTATATGTCTGTTAACCCCGATATCATAATGAAACCAATCCTCACACCTTTCCATTGGTGAACCATAAGTTTGTTTAATGAATCTGTGATTGCCCTTCTCCGTGGAAATATCTGCCCTGGTATCCATTTTTAGGTAACACCTATAAGTGATATGATATGATATGTGTCTTTCACTTTCTGACTTACTACAAGTCACGTGATTACTTCTAGACTCATCTACGGTGCTGCAAATGGCATTGTGTCCTTTTTTCCCTTGGCTTCTCTTCTGCCTTAGCGGGGTCCATTTTCAACAATGTGATTCCCTGAGGGTTGTGGATTAGCTGACCTGGGCAGCCTTACCCTGCCGGCCCGCCCTCCCCAGGTGTGCCTCGTTGAGGTCAATATAAACAGAGCTCCAGGCAGCAATAGCCCCTGAAGCTGTGCCTGACTCCATATTCTCTGCCCCGTCAGCAGTCTCGGGGCTGTGCTGGTGGGAGGAGGGAGTGAGGGGCCACAGCTTTGTGGGTGGCCCGGTGTGAGTGGGGTTCTGCTGGCCTTTCTGCAGGAGTTGCCAGGCTGCCGCCTGTAAAGAAGAGGATGTGTCACCCATACCTTCCGCTGGAATTTCTCTCCGGACAGAGGTGAGGAAGGAAAAAAGCAGTGGGGGCCGGGACAGGAGGGGTATCTCAGGCAGGGCAATGGAAAGCTTCTGGAAGAGCGCCAGGGTCCAGGACCACGCTGGCTGGCCTGCAGGCACCAAGTTGGCCTGCGTGCTGTCACTGGTGTGGCTCCACGGTCCTTCCTCTAGGCTTTCAAGCCCTTGTACATATTCAGGTGTTTTAGCTGGAAAGGGTGGGAACAGTTCAGCAGCAGCTGGCCTGGGGCTCAGCTCACGTTTACTCACAGATGCCTCGGCAAGGGCCCCCAGCTTTGCAATGAGGACGCTCCTTGCGTGGGGGTTGGGTTGCTGGCTGTATGGGAGATGGTTCCCCACCTCTGACCAATTTCAGAATTGTTTACCACTGGAGCAAGTGCCGTGATAGGGTTTTCCTCTGTATAACTCGTGGGTTCACTTTTTTTTTCTTTTATGTTTCAAGTTAGATGTTATTCCTCTTTTATGTATTTATAGATATAAGCATGGAAATAATTCATTCCTATAAATACATCTGTGTGACGGGAAGAACTTTTTTCTGTTTTATTTTTAAAATTTTGAAATTTTATTTATTTTTTTATACAGCACGTTATTATTAGTTATGTATTTTATGCATATACATGTATACAGGTCAATCCCAAACTCCCAACTCATCCCACCACCACCACCCCATGGCTTCCCACACTTGGTGTCCATACGTTTGTTCTCTACCTCTGTGTCTCTATTTCTTCCCTGCAAACCAGTTCATCTGTACCATTTTTAGGCTCCACATATATGCATTAATATACAATATTTGTTTTCCTCTTTCTGACTTACTTCATTCTGTATGACAGTCTCTCGATCCATTGATGTCTCTACAAATGACCCAGTATCATTCCTTTTTATGGCCGAGTCATATTCCATTTTATATATGTACCACATCTTTATCCATTCATCTGTCTGTGGGCATTTAGGTTGCTTCCATTACCTGGCTATTGTAAATAGTGCTGCAACGAACATTGTGGTGAATGTGCCTTTTTGAAATACGGTTTTCTCTGGGTATATGCCCAGAAGTGGGATTGCTGGATCAGATGGTAATTCTATTTCTAGTTTTTTTAAGGAAACTCCATACTCTTCTCCATAGGGACTGTATCAATTTACATTCCCACCAATAGTGGAAGAGGGCTCCTTTTGTCCACACCCTCCCCAGAATTGGTTGTTTGTAGATTTTCTGATGATGCCGATTCTAACAGGTGTGAGGTGATACCTCATTGTAGTTTTGATTTGCATTTCTCTAATAATTAGTGCTGTTGAGCAGCTTTTCATGTGCGTCTTGGCCATCTCTGTGTCTCCTTTGAAGAAACGTCTCTTTAGATCTTCTGCCCATTTTTTTGGGGTTGTTTGTTTTTTTTAATATTAAGCTGCATGAGCTGTTTATATATATTGGAGATTAAACCTCTGTCCATTGATTCGTCTGCAACGATTTTCGCCCATTCTGAGGGATGCCTTTTTCCATTCCCGTGTTTTTTAACAAAAAAGGAAAGAAAGGAAAAGAAGCAGAACACTAATGTGCGTAAAATATGCCTTTTGAAACGGTGGTTTTGAAATATGGACGTCCTTTGAATTTTTTGGTCGATATGTGACCCCAGGATTTGTTTTCAGGGCAGGTGTCATTTACAGGCCTGCAATGATTTTGAATATCAACTGACCATTAGCGTTGGGATTAAAGCTGCTGTTGTGTGAAACGGCGACAAGGTGGCAGCAGTTCACCCTTACCAAATCTGGTTACTAGGGCAAGAGAGCCTCAGTGGAAGTGGTGTTCTAGATTGGAGTTTAGAATGGAATGTGCCAGGAGAAAGCCCCTCACGTTTGTCTCACTACTTCTTGTTCGTGTTTTTAATTTAAGTTTTTATTTTTTATTACAGCAAGTTTGATTACAATGTTTGGCTTGTTGTAGGTGTGGAAGATGTGGTTCTTTTACACATATACAGATGACTGTTCTTCTTGGGATCCTTTTCCCATGTACGTTATGACAGAATGTTGAGTAGTCCTCTCTTGGTATTCTGTAGGTCTTTGGTGATTATATATGTCACCTGTGTTTGTATATGTCTGTTAACCCCGATATCGTAATGAAACCAATCCTCACACCTTTCCATTGGTGAACCATAATTTTGTTTAATGAATCTGTGATTGCCCTTCTCCGTGGAAATATCTGCCCTGGTATCCATTTTTAGGTAACACCTATAAGTGATATGATATGATATATGTCTTTCACTTTCTGACTTACTACAAGTCACGTGATTACTTCTAGACTCATCTACGGTGCTGCAAATGGCATTGTGTCCTTTTTTCCCTTGGCTTCTCTTCTGCCTTAGCGGGGTCCATTTTCAACAATGTGATTCCCTGAGGGTTGTGGATTAGCTGACCTGGGCAGCCTTACCCTGCCGGCCCGCCCTCCCCAGGTGTGCCTCGTTGAGGTCAATATAAACAGAGCTCCAGGCAGCAATAGCCCCTGAAGCTGTGCCTGACTCCATATTCTCTGCCCCGTCAGCAGTCTCGGGGCTGTGCTGGTGGGAGGGAGTGAGGGGCCACAGCTTTGTGGGTGGCCCGGTGTGAGTGGGGTTCTGCTGGCCTTTCTGCAGGAGTTGCCAGGCTGCCGCCTGTAAAGAAGAGGATGTGTCACCCATACCTTCCGCTGGAATTTCTCTCCGGACAGAGGTGAGGAAGGAAAAAAGCAGTGGGGGCCGGGACAGGAGGGGTATCTCAGGCAGGGCAATGGAAAGCTTCTGGAAGAGCGCCAGGGTCCAGGACCACGCTGGCTGGCCTGCAGGCACCAAGTTGGCCTGCGTGCTGTCGCTGGTGTGGCTCCACCGTCCTTCCTCTAGGCTTTCAAGCCCTTGTACATATTCAGGTGTTTTACCTGGAAAGGGTGGGAACAGTTCAGCAGCAGCTGGCCTGGGGCTCAGCTCACGTTTACTCACAGATGCCTTGGCACGGTCCCCCAGCTTTACAATGAGGACGCTTCTTGCGTGGGGGTTGGGTTGCTGGCTGTATGGGAGATGGTTCCCCACCTCTGACCAATTTCAGAATTGTTTACCACTGGAGGCAGTGCCGTGATAGGGTTTTCCTCTGTATAACTCGTGGGTTCACTTTTTTTTTCTTTTATGTTTCAAGTTAGATGTTATTCCTCTTTTATGTATTTATAGATATAAGCATGGAAATAATTCATTCCTATAAATACATCTGTGTGACGGGAAGAATTTTTTCTGTTCTATTTTTAAATTTTATTTTTTAAAATTTTGAAATTTAATTTTATTTATTGTTTTTATACAGCACGTTATTATTAGTTATGTATTTTATGCATATACATGTATACAGGTCAATCCCAATCTCCCAACTCATCCCACCACCACCACCCCATGGCTTCCCACACTTGGTGTCCATACGTTTGTTCTCTACCTCTGTGTCTCTATTTCTTCCCTGCAAACCAGTTCATCTGTACCATTTTTAGGCTCCACATATATGCATTAATATACAATATTTGTTTTCCTCTTTCTGACTTACTTCATTCTGTATGACAGTCTCTCGATCCATCGATGTCTCTACAAATGACCCAGTTTCATTCCTTTTTATGGCCGAGTCATATTCCATTTTATATATGTACCACATCTTTATCCATTCATCTGTCTGTGGGCATTTAGGTTGCTTCCATTACCTGGCTATTGTAAATAGTGCTGCAACGAACATTGTGGTGAATGTGCCTTTTTGAAATACGGTTTTCTCTGGGTATATGCCCAGAAGTGGGATTGCTGGATCAGATGGTAATTCTATTTCTAGGTTTTTTAAGGAAACTCCATACTGTTCTCCATAGTGACTGTATCAATTTACATTCCCACCAATAGTGGAAGAGGGCTCCTTTTGTCCACACCCTCCCCAGAATTGGTTGTTTGTAGATTTTCTGATGATGCCGATTCTAACAGGTGTGAGGTGATACCTCATTGTAGTTTTGATTTGCATTTCTCTAATAATTCTGTTGAGCAGCTTTTCATGTGCGTCTTGGCCATCTCTGTGTCTCCTTTGAAGAAACGTCTCTTTAGATCTTCTGCCCTTTTTTTTGGGTTGTTTGTTTGTTTAATATTAAGCTGCATGAGCTGTTTATATATATTGGAGATTAAACCTCTGTCCATTGATTCGTCTGCAACGATTTTCGCCCATTCTGAGGGATGCCTTTTTCCATTCCCGTGTTTTTTAACAAAAAAGGAAAGAAAGGAAAAGAAGCAGAACACTAATGTGCGTAAAATATGCCTTTTGAAACGGTCCTTTTGAAATATGGACGTCCTTTGAATTTTTTGGTCGATATGTGAACCCAGGATTTGTTTTCAGGGCAGGTGTCATTTACAGGCCTGCAATGATTTTGAATATCAACTGACCATTAGTGCTGTGATTAAAGCTGCTGTTGTGTGAAACGGCCACAAGCTGGCAGCAGTTCTCCCTTACCAAATTGGTTACTAAGGCAAGAGAGCCTCAGTGGAAGTGGTATTCTAGATTGGAATTTAGAATGGAATGTGCCAGGAGAAAGCCCCTCACGTTTGTCTCACTACTTCTTGTTCGTGTTTTTAATTTAATTTTTTATTTTTTATTACAGCAAGTTTGATTACAATGTTTGGCTTGTTGTAGGTGTGGAAGATGTGGTTCTTTTACACATATACAGATGACTGTTCTTCCTGGGATCCTTTTCCCATGTACGTTATGACAGAATGTTGAGTAGTCCTCTCTTGGTATTCTGTAGGTCTTTGGTGATTATATATGTCACCTGTGTTTGTATATGTCTGTTAACCCCGATATCGTAATGAAACCAATCCTCACACCTTTCCATTGGTGAACCATAAGTTTGTTTAATGAATCTGTGATTGCCCTTCTCCGTGGAAATATCTGCCCTGGTATCCATTTTTAGGTAACACCTATAAGTGATATGATATGATATGTGTCTTTCACTTTCTGACTTACTACAAGTCACGTGATTACTTCTAGTCTCATCTACGGTGCTGCAAATCGCATTGTGTCCGTTTTTCCCTTGGCTTCTCTTCTGCCTTAGCGAGGTCCATTTTCAACAATGTGATTCCCTGAGGGTTGTGGATTAGCTGACCTGGGCAGCCTTACCCTGCCGTCCCGCCCTCCCCAGGTGTGCCTCGTTGAGGTCAATATAAACAGAGCTCCAGGCAGCAATAGCCCCTGAAGCTGTGCCTGACTCCATATTCTCTGCCCCGTCAGCAGTCTCGGGGTTGGGCTGGTGTGAGCGAGTGAGGGGCCACAGCTTTGTGTGTGGCCCGGTGTGAGTGGGGCTCTGCTGGCCTTTCTGCAGGAGTTGCCAGGCTGCCGCCTGTAAAGAAGAGGATGTGTCACCCATACCTTCCGCTGGAATTTCTCTCCGGACAGAGGTGAGGAAGGAAAAAAGCAGTGGGTGCCGGCAGAGTAGGGGTATCTCAGGCAGGGCAATGGAAATCTTCCGGAAGAGATCCCGGGGCCAGGACCACCCTGGCTGGCCTGCAGGCACCAAGTTGGCCTGCGTGCTGTCGCTGGTGTGGCTCCACGGCCCTTCCTCTAGGCTTTCAAGCCCTTGTACATATTCAGGTGTTTTACCTGGAAAGGGTGGGAACAGTTCAGCAGCAGCTGGCCTGGGGCTCAGCTCACGTTTACTCACAGATGCCTCGGCACGGTCCCCCAGCTTTGCAATGAGGACGCTCCTTACGTGGGGGGTGGGTTGCTGGCTGTATGGGAGATGGTTCCCCAACTCTGACCAATTTCAGAATTGTTTACCACTGGAGCAAGTGCCCTGATAGGGATTTCCTCTGTATAACTCGTGGGTTCAGGTTTTTTTTTCTTTTATGGTTCAAGTTAGATTTTATTCCTCTTTTATGTGTTTATAGATATAAGCATGGAAATAATTCGTTCCTATAAATACATCTGTGTGACGGGAAGAACTTTTTTTCTGTTTTATTTTTAAATTTTATTTTTTAAAATTTTGAAATTTAATTGTATTTATTTTTTTATACAGCACGTTATTATTAGTTATGTATTTTATGCATATACATGTATACAGGTCAATCCCAAACTCCCAACTCATCCCACCACCACCACCCCATGGCTTCCCACACTTGGTGTCCATACGTTTGTTCTCTACCTCTGTGTCTCTATTTCTTCCCTGCAAACCAGTTCATCTGTACCATTTTTAGGCTCCACATATATGCATTAATATACAATATTTGTTTTCCTCTTTCTGACTTACTTCATTCTGTATGACAGTCTCTCGATCCATCGATGTCTCTACAAATGACCCAGGTTCATTCCTTTTTATGGCCGAGTCATATTCCATTTTATATATGTACCACATCTTTATCCATTCATCTGTCTGTGGGCATTTAGGTTGCTTCCATTACCTGGCTATTGTAAATAGTGCTGCAACGAACATTGTGGTGAATGTGCACTTTTGAAATACGGTTATCTCTGGGTATATGCCCAGAAGTGGGATTGCGGGATCTGATGGTAATTCTATTTCTAGTTTTTTTTAAGGAAACTCCATACTGTTCTCCATAGTGACTGTATCAATTTACATTCCCACCAATAGTGGAAGAGGGCTCCTTTTGTCCACACCCTCCCCAGAATTGGTTGTTTGTAGATTTTCTGATGATGCCGATTCTAACAGGTGTGAGGTGATACCTCATTGTAGTTTTGATTTGCATTTCTCTAATAATTCTGTTGAGCAGCTTTTCATGTGCGACTTAGCCATCTCTGTGTCTCCTTTGAAGAAACGTCTCTTTAGATCTTCTGCCCATTTATTTTGGGTTGTTTGTTTTTTTAATATTAAGCTGCATGAGCTGTTTATATATATTGGAGATTAAACCTCTGTCCATTGATTCGTCTGCAACGATTTTCGCCCATCCTGAGGGATGCCTTTTTCCATTCCCGTGTTTTTTAACAAAAAAGGAAAGAAAGGAAAAGAAGCAGAACACTAATGTGCGTAAAATATGCCTTTTGAAACGGTCGTTTTGAAATATGGACGTCCTTTGAATTTTTTGGTCGATATGTGACCCCAGGATATGTTTTCAGGGCAGGTGTCATTTACAGGCCTGCAATGATTTTGAATATCAACTGACCATTAGCGTTGGGATTAAAGCTGCTGTTGTGTGAAACGGCCACAAGGTGGCAGCAGTTCACCCTTACCAAATCTGGTTACTAGGGCAAGAGAGCCTCAGTGGAAGTGGTGTTCTAGATTGGAGTTTAGAATGGAATGTGCCAGGAGAAAGCCCCTCACGTTTGTCTCACTACTTGTTGTTCGTGTATGTAATTTAATTTAATATTTTTTATTACAGCAAGTTTGATTACAATGTTTGGCTTGTTGTAGGTGTGGAAGATGTGGTTCTTTTACACATATACAGATGACTGTTCTTCCTGGGATACTTTTCTCATGTACGTTATGACAGAATGTTGAGTAGTCCTCTCTTGGTATTCTGTAGGTCTTTGGTGATTATATATGTCACCTGTGTTTGTATATGTCTGTTAACCCCGATATCATAATGAAACCAATCCTCACACCTTACCATTGGTGAACCATAAGTTTGTTTAATGAATCTGTGATTGCCCTTCTCCGTGGAAATATCTGCCCTGGTATCCATTTTTAGGTAACACCTATAAGTGATATGATATGATATGTGTCTTTCACTTTCTGACTTACTACAAGTCACGTGATTACTTCTAGATTCATCTACGGTGCTGCAAATGGCATTGTGTCCTTTTTTCCCTTGGCTTCTATTCTGCCTTAGCGAGGTCCATTTTCAACAATGTGATTCCCTGAGGGTTGTGGATTAGCTGACCTGGGCAGCCTTACCCTGCCGTCCCGCCCTCCCCAGGTGTGCCTCATTGAGGTCAATATAAACAGAGCTCCAGGCAGCAATAGCCCCTGAAGCTGTGCCTGACTCCATATTCTCTGCCCCGTTAGCAGTCTCGGGGTTGGGCTGGTGGGATCGAGTGAGGGGTTACAGCTTTGTGTGTGGCCCGGTGTGAGTGGGGCTCTGCTGGCCTTTCTGCAGGAGTTGCCAGGCTGCCGCCTGTAAAGAAGAGGATGTGTCACCCATACCTTCCGCTGGAATTTCTCTCCGGACAGAGGTGAGGAAGGAAAAAAGCAGTGGGGGCCGGGACAGGAGGGGTATCTCAGGCAGGGCAATGGAAAGCTTCTGGAAGAGCGCCAGGGTCCAGGACCACGCTGGCTGGCCTGCAGGCACCAAGTTGGCCTGCGTGCTGTCGCTGGTGTGGCTCCACGGCCCTTCCTCTAGGCTTTCAAGCCCTTGTACATATTCAGGTGTTTTAGCTGGAAAGGGTGGGAACAGTTCAGCAGCAGCTGGCCTGGGGCTCAGCTCACGTTTACTCACAGATGCCTCGGCACGGTCCCCCAGCTTTGCAATGAGGACGCTCCTTACGTGGGGGGTGGGTTGCTGGCTGTATGGGAGATGGTTCCCCAACTCTGACCAATTTCAGAATTGTTTACCACTGGAGCAAGTGCCCTGATAGGGATTTCCTCTGTATAACTCGTGGGTTCAGGTTTTTTTTTCTTTTATGGTTCAAGTTAGATTTTATTCCTCTTTTATGTGTTTATAGATATAAGCATGGAAATAATTCATTCCTATAAATACATCTGTGTGACGGGAAGAATTTTTTCTGTTCTATTTTTAAATTTTATTTTTTAAAATTTTGAAATTTAATTTTATTTATTGTTTTTATACAGCACGTTATTATTAGTTATGTATTTTATGCATATACATGTATACAGGTCAATCCCAATCTCCCAACTCATCCCACCACCACCACCCCATGGCTTCCCACACTTGGTGTCCATACGTTTGTTCTCTACCTCTGTGTCTCTATTTCTTCCCTGCAAACCAGTTCATCTGTACCATTTTTAGGCTCCACATATATGCATTAATATACAATATTTGTTTTCCTCTTTCTGACTTACTTCATTCTGTATGACAGTCTCTCGATCCATCGATGTCTCTACAAATGACCCAGTTTCATTCCTTTTTATGGCCGAGTCATATTCCATTTTATATATGTACCACATCTTTATCCATTCATCTGTCTGTGGGCATTTAGGTTGCTTCCATTACCTGGCTATTGTAAATAGTGCTGCAACGAACATTGTGGTGAATGTGCCTTTTTGAAATACGGTTTTCTCTGGGTATATGCCCAGAAGTGGGATTGCTGGATCAGATGGTAATTCTATTTCTAGGTTTTTTAAGGAAACTCCATACTGTTCTCCATAGTGACTGTATCAATTTCCATTCCCACCAATAGTGGAAGAGGGCTCCTTTTGTCCACACCCTCCCCAGAATTGGTTGTTTGTAGATTTTCTGATGATGCCGATTCTAACAGGTGTGAGGTGAAACCTCATTGTAGTTTTGATTTGCATTTCTCTAATAATTAGTGCTGTTGAGCAGCTTTTCTGTGCGTCTTGGCCATCTCTGTGTCTCCTTTGAAGAAACGTCTCTTTAGATCTTCTGCCCATTTTTTGGGGTGATGTTTGTTTTTTAATATTAAGCTGCATGAGCTGTTCATATATATTGGAGTTTAAACCTCTGTCCATTGATTCGTCTGCAACGATTTTCGCCCATTCTGAGGGATGCCTTTTTCCATTCCCGTGTTTTTTAACAAAAAAGGAAAGAAAGGAAAAGAAGCAGAACACTAATGTGCGTAAAATATGCCTTTTGAAACGGTCCTTTTGAAATATGGACGTCCTTTGAATTTTTTGGTCGATATGTGAACCCAGGATTTGTTTTCAGGGCAGGTGACATTTACAGGCCTGCAATGATTTTGAATATCAACTGACCATTAGTGCTGGGATTAAAGCTGCTGTTGTGTGAAACGGCCACAAGCTGGCAGCAGTTCTCCCTTACCAAATTGGTTACTAAGGCAAGAGAGCCTCAGTGGAAGTGGTGTTCTAGATTGGAATTTAGAATGAAATGTGCCAGGAGAAAGCCCCTCACGTTTGTCTCACTACTTCTTGTTCGTGTTTTTAATTTAAGTTTTTATTTTTTATTACAGCAAGTTTGATTACAATGTTTGGCTTGCTGTAGGTGTGGAAGATGTGGTTCTTTTACACATATACAGATGTCTGTTCTTCCTGGGATCCTTTTCCCATGTACGTTATGACAGAATGTTGAGTAGTCCTCTCTTGGTATTCTGTAGGTCTTTGGTGATTATATATGTCACCTGTGTTTGTATATGTCTGTTAACCCCGATATCGTAATGAAACCAATCCTCACACCTTTCCATTGGTGAACCATAAGTTTGTTTAATGAATCTGTGATTGCCCTTCTCCGTGGAAATATCTGCCCTGGTATCCATTTTTAGGTAACACCTATAAGTGATATGATATGATATGTGTCTTTCACTTTCTGACTTACTACAAGTCACGTGATTACTTCTAGACTCTTCTACGGTGCTGCACATGGCATTGTGTCCTTTTTTTCCTTGGCTTCTCTTCTGCCTTAGCGGGGTCCATTTTCAACAATGTGATTCCCTGAGGGTTGTGGATTAGCTGACCTGTGCAGCCTTACCCTGCCGGTCCGCCCTCCCCAGGTGTGCCTTGTTGTGTTCAATATAAACAGCGCTCCAGGCAGCAATAGCCCCTGAAGCTGTGCCTGACTCCATATTCTCTGCCCCGTCAGCAGGTTCGGGGCTGTGCTGGTGGGAGGGAGTGAGGGGCCACAGCTTTGTGGGTGGCCCGGTGTGAGTGGGGTTCTGCTGGCCTTTCTGTAGGAGTTGCCAGGCTGCCGCCTGCAAAGAAGAGGATGTGTCACCCATACCTTCCGATGGAATTTCTCTCCGGACAGAGGTGAGGAAGGAAAAAAGCAGTGGGTAAAGGGACAGCCGGGGAATCTCAGGCAGGGCAATGGAAAGCTTCTGGAAGAGCGCCCAGGGCCAGGACCACCCTGGCTGGCCTGCAGGCACCAAGTTGGCCTGCGTGCTGTCGCTGGTGTGGCTCCACCTTCCTTCCTCTAGGCTTTCACGCCCTTGTACATATTCAGGTGTTTTACCTGGAAAGGGTGGGAACAGTTCAGCAGCAGCTGGCCTGGGGCTCAGCTCACGTTTACTCACAGATGCCTCGGCACGGTCCCCCAGCTTTGCAATGAGGACGCTCCTTGCATGGGGGGGTGGGTTGCTGGCTGTATGGGAGATGGTTCCCCACCTCTGACCAATTTCAGAATTGTTTACCGCTGGAGCAAGTGCCGTGATAGGGTTTTCCTCTGTATAACTCGTGGGGTCACTTTTTTTTTCTTTTATGGTTCAAGTTAAACTTTATTCCTCTTTTATGTATTTATAAATATAAGCATGGAAATAATTCATTCCTATAAATACATCTGTGTGACGGGAAGAATTTTTTCTGTTCTATTTTTAAATTTTATTTTTTAAAATTTTAAAATTTAATTTTATTTATTTTTTTTATACAGCACGTTATTATTAGTTATGTATTTTATGCATATACATGTATACAGGTCAATCCCAATCTCCCAACTCATCCCACCACCACCACCCCATGGCTTCCCACACTTGGTGTCCATACGTTTGTTCTCTACCTCTGTGTCTCTATTTCTTCCCTGCAAACCAGTTCATCTGTACCATTTTTAGGCTCCACATATATGCATTAATATACAATATTTGTTTTCCTCTTTCTGACTTACTTCATTCTGTATGACAGTCTCTCGATCCATCGATGTCTCTACAAATGACCCAGTTTCATTCCTTTTTATGGCCGAGTCATATTCCATTTTATATATGTACCACATCTTTATCCATTCATCTGTCTGTGGGCATTTAGGTTGCTTCCATTACCTGGCTATTGTAAATAGTGCTGCAACGAACATTGTGGTGAATGTGCCTTTTTGAAATACGGTTTTCTCTGGGTATATGCCCAGAAGTGGGATTGCTGGATCAGATGGTAATTCTATTTCTAGGTTTTTTAAGGAAACTCCATACTGTTCTCCATAGTGACTGTATCAATTTCCATTCCCACCAATAGTGGAAGAGGGCTCCTTTTGTCCACACCCTCCCCAGAATTGGTTGTTTGTAGATTTTCTGATGATGCCGATTCTAACAGGTGTGAGGTGAAACCTCATTGTAGTTTTGATTTGCATTTCTCTAATAATTAGTGCTGTTGAACAGCTTTTCTGTGTGTCTTGGCCATCTCTGTGTCTCCTTTGAAGAAACGTCTCTTTAGATCTTCTGCCCATTTTTTGGGGTGTTGTTTGTTTTTTAATATTAAGCTGCATGAGCTGTTCATATATATTGGAGATTAAACCTCTGTCCATTGATTCGTCTGCAACGATTTTCGCCCATTCTGAGGGATGCCTTTTTCCATTCCCGTGTTTTTTAACAAAAAAGGAAAGAAAGGAAAAGAAGCAGAACACTAATGTGCGTAAAATATGCCTTTTGAAACGGTCCTTTTGAAATATGGACGTCCTTTGAATTTTTTGGTCGATATGTGAACCCAGGATTTGTTTTCAGGGCAGGTGTCATTTACAGGCCTGCAATGATTTTGAATATCAACTGACCATTAGTGCTGGGATTAAAGCTGCTGTTGTGTGAAACGGCCACAAGCTGGCAGCAGTTCTCCCTTACCAAATTGGTTACTAAGGCAAGAGAGCCTCAGTGGAAGTGGTGTTCTAGATTGGAATTTAGAATGGAATGTGCCAGGAGAAAGCCCCTCACGTTTGTCTCACTACTTCTTGTTCGTGTTTTTAATTTAATTTTTTATTTTTTATTACAGCAAGTTTGATTACAATGTTTGGCTTGTTGTAGGTGTGGAAGATGTGGTTCTTTTACACATATACAGATGACTGTTCTTCCTGGGATCCTTTTCCCATGTACGTTATGACAGAATGTTGAGTAGTCCTCTCTTGGTATTCTGTAGGTCTTTGGTGATTATATATGTCACCTGTGTTTGTATATGTCTGTTAACCCCGATATCGTAATGAAACCAATCCTCACACCTTTCCATTGGTGAACCATAAGTTTGTTTAATGAATCTGTGATTGCCCTTCTCCGTGGAAATATCTGCCCTGGTATCCATTTTTAGGTAACACCTATAAGTGATATGATATGATATGTGTCTTTCACTTTCTGACTTACTACAAGTCACGTGATTACTTCTAGTCTCATCTACGGTGCTGCAAATCGCATTGTGTCCGTTTTTCCCTTGGCTTCTCTTCTGCCTTAGCGAGGTCCATTTTCAACAATGTGATTCCCTGAGGGTTGTGGATTAGCTGACCTGGGCAGCCTTACCCTGCCGTCCCGCCCTCCCCAGGTGTGCCTCGTTGAGGTCAATATAAACAGAGCTCCAGGCAGCAATAGCCCCTGAAGCTGTGCCTGACTCCATATTCTCTGCCCCGTCAGCAGTCTCGGGGTTGGGCTGGTGTGAGCGAGTGAGGGGCCACAGCTTTGTGTGTGGCCCGGTGTGAGTGGGGCTCTGCTGGCCTTTCTGCAGGAGTTGCCAGGCTGCCGCCTGTAAAGAAGAGGATGTGTCACCCATACCTTCCGCTGGAATTTCTCTCCGGACAGAGGTGAGGAAGGAAAAAAGCAGTGGGTGCCGGCAGAGTAGGGGTATCTCAGGCAGGGCAATGGAAATCTTCCGGAAGAGATCCCGGGGCCAGGACCACCCTGGCTGGCCTGCAGGCACCAAGTTGGCCTGCGTGCTGTCGCTGGTGTGGCTCCACGGCCCTTCCTCTAGGCTTTCAAGCCCTTGTACATATTCAGGTGTTTTAGCTGGAAAGGGTGGGAACAGTTCAGCAGCAGCTGGCCTGGGGCTCAGCTCACGTTTACTCACAGATGCCTCGGCACGGTCCCCCAGCTTTGCAATGAGGACGCTCCTTACGTGGGGGGTGGGTTGCTGGCTGTATGGGAGATGGTTCCCCAACTCTGACCAATTTCAGAATTGTTTACCACTGGAGCAAGTGCCCTGATAGGGATTTCCTCTGTATAACTCGTGGGTTCAGGTTTTTTTTTCTTTTATGGTTCAAGTTAGATTTTATTCCTCTTTTATGTGTTTATAGATATAAGCATGGAAATAATTCGTTCCTATAAATACATCTGTGTGACGGGAAGAACTTTTTTTCTGTTTTATTTTTAAATTTTATTTTTTAAAATTTTGAAATTTAATTGTATTTATTTTTTTATACAGCACGTTATTATTAGTTATGTATTTTATGCATATACATGTATACAGGTCAATCCCAAACTCCCAACTCATCCCACCACCACCACCCCATGGCTTCCCACACTTGGTGTCCATACGTTTGTTCTCTACCTCTGTGTCTCTATTTCTTCCCTGCAAACCAGTTCATCTGTACCATTTTTAGGCTCCACATATATGCATTAATATACAATATTTGTTTTCCTCTTTCTGACTTACTTCATTCTGTATGACAGTCTCTCGATCCATCGATGTCTCTACAAATGACCCAGGTTCATTCCTTTTTATGGCCGAGTCATATTCCATTTTATATATGTACCACATCTTTATCCATTCATCTGTCTGTGGGCATTTAGGTTGCTTCCATTACCTGGCTATTGTAAATAGTGCTGCAACGAACATTGTGGTGAATGTGCACTTTTGAAATACGGTTATCTCTGGGTATATGCCCAGAAGTGGGATTGCGGGATCTGATGGTAATTCTATTTCTAGTTTTTTTTAAGGAAACTCCCTACTGTTCTCCATAGTGACTGTATCAATTTACATTCCCACCAATAGTGGAAGAGGGCTCCTTTTGTCCACACCCTCCCCAGAATTGGTTGTTTGTAGATTTTCTGATGATGCCGATTCTAACAGGTGTGAGGTGATACCTCATTGTAGTTTTGATTTGCATTTCTCTAATAATTCTGTTGAGCAGCTTTTCATGTGCGACTTAGCCATCTCTGTGTCTCCTTTGAAGAAACGTCTCTTTAGATCTTCTGCCCATTTATTTTGGGTTGTTTGTTTTTTTAATATTAAGCTGCATGAGCTGTTTATATATATTGGAGATTAAACCTCTGTCCATTGATTCGTCTGCAACGATTTTCGCCCATCCTGAGGGATGCCTTTTTCCATTCCCGTGTTTTTTAACAAAAAAGGAAAGAAAGGAAAAGAAGCAGAACACTAATGTGCGTAAAATATGCCTTCTGAAACGGTCGTTTTGAAATATGGACGTCCTTTGAATTTTTTGGTCGATATGTGACCCCAGGATATGTTTTCAGGGCAGGTGTCATTTACAGGCCTGCAATGATTTTGAATATCAACTGACCATTAGCGTTGGGATTAAAGCTGCTGTTGTGTGAAACGGCCACAAGGTGGCAGCAGTTCACCCTTACCAAATCTGGTTACTAGGGCAAGAGAGCCTCAGTGGAAGTGGTGTTCTAGATTGGAGTTTAGAATGGAATGTGCCAGGAGAAAGCCCCTCACGTTTGTCTCACTACTTGTTGTTCGTGTATGTAATTTAATTTAATATTTTATATTACAGCAAGTTTGATTACAATGTTTGGCTTGTTGTAGGTGTGGAAGATGTGGTTCTTTTACACATATACAGATGACTGTTCTTCCTGGGATCCTTTTCTCATGTACGTTATGACAGAATGTTGAGTAGTCCTCTCTTGGTATTCTGTAGGTCTTTGGTGATTATATATGTCACCTGTGTTTGTATATGTCTGTTAACCCCGATATCATAATGAAACCAATCCTCACACCTTACCATTGGTGAACCATAAGTTTGTTTAATGAATCTGTGATTGCCCTTCTCCGTGGAAATATCTGCCCTGGTATCCATTTTTAGGTAACACCTATAAGTGATATGATATGATATGTGTCTTTCACTTTCTGACTTACTACAAGTCACGTGATTACTTCTAGATTCATCTACGGTGCTGCAAATGGCATTGTGTCCTTTTTTCCCTTGGCTTCTATTCTGCCTTAGCGAGGTCCATTTTCAACAATGTGATTCCCTGAGGGTTGTGGATTAGCTGACCTGGGCAGCCTTACCCTGCCGTCCCGCCCTCCCCAGGTGTGCCTCGTTGAGGTCAATATAAACAGAGCTCCAGGCAGCAATAGCCCCTGAAGCTGTGCCTGACTCCATATTCTCTGCCCCGTTAGCAGTCTCGGGGTTGGGCTGGTGGGATCGAGTGAGGGGTTACAGCTTTGTGTGTGGCCCGGTGTGAGTGGGGCTCTGCTGGCCTTTCTGCAGGAGTTGCCAGGCTGCCGCCTGTAAAGAAGAGGATGTGTCACCCATACCTTCCGCTGGAATTTCTCTCCGGACAGAGGTGAGGAAGGAAAAAAGCAGTGGGGGCCGGGACAGGAGGGGTATCTCAGGCAGGGCAATGGAAAGCTTCTGGAAGAGCGCCAGGGTCCAGGACCACGCTGGCTGGCCTGCAGGCACCAAGTTGGCCTGCGTGCTGTCGCTGGTGTGGCTCCACGGCCCTTCCTCTAGGCTTTCAAGCCCTTGTACATATTCAGGTGTTTTAGCTGGAAAGGGTGGGAACAGTTCAGCAGCAGCTGGCCTGGGGCTCAGCTCACGTTTACTCACAGATGCCTCGGCACGGTCCCCCAGCTTTGCAATGAGGACGCTCCTTACGTGGGGGGTGGGTTGCTGGCTGTATGGGAGATGGTTCCCCAACTCTGACCAATTTCAGAATTGTTTACCACTGGAGCAAGTGCCCTGATAGGGATTTCCTCTGTATAACTCGTGGGTTCAGGTTTTTTTTTCTTTTATGGTTCAAGTTAGATTTTATTCCTCTTTTATGTGTTTATAGATATAAGCATGGAAATAATTCGTTCCTATAAATACATCTGTGTGACGGGAAGAACTTTTTTTCTGTTTTATTTTTAAATTTTATTTTTTAAAATTTTGAAATTTAATTGTATTTATTTTTTTATACAGCACGTTATTATTAGTTATGTATTTTATGCATATACATGTATACAGGTCAATCCCAAACTCCCAACTCATCCCACCACCACCACCCCATGGCTTCCCACACTTGGTGTCCATACGTTTGTTCTCTACCTCTGTGTCTCTATTTCTTCCCTGCAAACCAGTTCATCTGTACCATTTTTAGGCTCCATATATATGCATTAATATACAATATTTGTTTTCCTCTTTCTGACTTACTTCATTCTGTATGACAGTCTCTCGATCCATCGATGTCTCTACAAATGACCCAGTTTCATTCCTTTTTATGGCCGAGTCATATTCCATTTTATATATGTACCACATCTTTATCCATTCATCTGTCTGTGGGCATTTAGGTTGCTTCCATTACCTGGCTATTGTAAATAGTGCTGCAACGAACATTGTGGTGAATGTGCACTTTTGAAATACGGTTATCTCTGGGTATATGCCCAGAAGTGGGATTGCGGGATCTGATGGTAATTCTATTTCTAGTTTTTTTTAAGGAAACTCCATACTGTTCTCCATAGTGACTGTATCAATTTACATTCCCACCAATAGTGGAAGAGGGCTCCTTTTGTCCACACCCTCCCCAGAATTGGTTGTTTGTAGATTTTCTGATGATGCCGATTCTAACAGGTGTGAGGTGATACCTCATTGTAGTTTTGATTTGCATTTCTCTAATAATTCTGTTGAGCAGCTTTTCATGTGCGTCTTGGCCATCTCTGTGTCTCCTTTGAAGAAACGTCTCTTTAGATCTTCTGCCCTTTTTTTTGGGTTGTTTGTTTGTTTAATATTAAGCTGCATGAGCTGTTTATATATATTGGAGATTAAACCTCTGTCCATTGATTCGTCTGCAACGATTTTCGCCCATTCTGAGGGATGCCTTTTTCCATTCCCGTGTTTTTTAACAAAAAAGGAAAGAAAGGAAAAGAAGCAGAACACTAATGTGCGTAAAATATGCCTTTTGAAACGGTCCTTTTGAAATATGGACGTCCTTTGAATTTTTTGGTCGATATGTGAACCCAGGATTTGTTTTCAGGGCAGGTGTCATTTACAGGCCTGCAATGATTTTGAATATCAACTGACCATTAGTGCTGGGATTAAAGCTGCTGTTGTGTGAAACGGCCACAAGCTGGCAGCAGTTCTCCCTTACCAAATTGGTTACTAAGGCAAGAGAGCCTCAGTGGAAGTGGTATTCTAGATTGGAATTTAGAATGGAATGTGCCAGGAGAAAGCCCCTCACGTTTGTCTCACTACTTCTTGTTCGTGTTTTTAATTTAATTTTTTATTTTTTATTACAGCAAGTTTGATTACAATGTTTGGCTTGTTGTAGGTGTGGAAGATGTGGTTCTTTTACACATATACAGATGACTGTTCTTCCTGGGATCCTTTTCCCATGTACGTTATGACAGAATGTTGAGTAGTCCTCTCTTGGTATTCTGTAGGTCTTTGGTGATTATATATGTCACCTGTGTTTGTATATGTCTGTTAACCCCGATATCGTAATGAAACCAATCCTCACACCTTTCCATTGGTGAACCATAAGTTTGTTTAATGAATCTGTGATTGCCCTTCTCCGTGGAAATATCTGCCCTGGTATCCATTTTTAGGTAACACCTATAAGTGATATGATATGATATGTGTCTTTCACTTTCTGACTTACTACAAGTCACGTGATTACTTCTAGTCTCATCTACGGTGCTGCAAATCGCATTGTGTCCGTTTTTCCCTTGGCTTCTCTTCTGCCTTAGCGAGGTCCATTTTCAACAATGTGATTCCCTGAGGGTTGTGGATTAGCTGACCTGGGCAGCCTTACCCTGCCGTCCCGCCCTCCCCAGGTGTGCCTCGTTGAGGTCAATATAAACAGAGCTCCAGGCAGCAATAGCCCCTGAAGCTGTGCCTGACTCCATATTCTCTGCCCCGTCAGCAGTCTCGGGGTTGGGCTGGTGTGAGCGAGTGAGGGGCCACAGCTTTGTGTGTGGCCCGGTGTGAGTGGGGCTCTGCTGGCCTTTCTGCAGGAGTTGCCAGGCTGCCGCCTGTAAAGAAGAGGATGTGTCACCCATACCTTCCGCTGGAATTTCTCTCCGGACAGAGGTGAGGAAGGAAAAAAGCAGTGGGTGCCGGCAGAGTAGGGGTATCTCAGGCAGGGCAATGGAAATCTTCCGGAAGAGATCCCGGGGCCAGGACCACCCTGGCTGGCCTGCAGGCACCAAGTTGGCCTGCGTGCTGTCGCTGGTGTGGCTCCACGGCCCTTCCTCTAGGCTTTCAAGCCCTTGTACATATTCAGGTGTTTTACCTGGAAAGGGTGGGAACAGTTCAGCAGCAGCTGGCCTGGGGCTCAGCTCACGTTTACTCACAGATGCCTCGGCACGGTCCCCCAGCTTTGCAATGAGGACGCTCCTTACGTGGGGGGTGGGTTGCTGGCTGTATGGGAGATGGTTCCCCAACTCTGACCAATTTCAGAATTGTTTACCACTGGAGCAAGTGCCCTGATAGGGATTTCCTCTGTATAACTCGTGGGTTCAGGTTTTTTTTTCTTTTATGGTTCAAGTTAGATTTTATTCCTCTTTTATGTGTTTATAGATATAAGCATGGAAATAATTCGTTCCTATAAATACATCTGTGTGACGGGAAGAACTTTTTTTCTGTTTTATTTTTAAATTTTATTTTTTAAAATTTTGAAATTTAATTGTATTTATTTTTTTATACAGCACGTTATTATTAGTTATGTATTTTATGCATATACATGTATACAGGTCAATCCCAAACTCCCAACTCATCCCACCACCACCACCCCATGGCTTCCCACACTTGGTGTCCATACGTTTGTTCTCTACCTCTGTGTCTCTATTTCTTCCCTGCAAACCAGTTCATCTGTACCATTTTTAGGCTCCACATATATGCATTAATATACAATATTTGTTTTCCTCTTTCTGACTTACTTCATTCTGTATGACAGTCTCTCGATCCATCGATGTCTCTACAAATGACCCAGGTTCATTCCTTTTTATGGCCGAGTCATATTCCATTTTATATATGTACCACATCTTTATCCATTCATCTGTCTGTGGGCATTTAGGTTGCTTCCATTACCTGGCTATTGTAAATAGTGCTGCAACGAACATTGTGGTGAATGTGCACTTTTGAAATACGGTTATCTCTGGGTATATGCCCAGAAGTGGGATTGCGGGATCTGATGGTAATTCTATTTCTAGTTTTTTTTAAGGAAACTCCATACTGTTCTCCATAGTGACTGTATCAATTTACATTCCCACCAATAGTGGAAGAGGGCTCCTTTTTTCCACACCCTCCCCAGAATTGGTTGTTTGTAGATTTTCTGATGATGCCGATTCTAACAGGTGTGAGGTGATACCTCATTGTAGTTTTGATTTGCATTTCTCTAATAATTCTGTTGAGCAGCTTTTCATGTGCGACTTAGCCATCTCTGTGTCTCCTTTGAAGAAACGTCTCTTTAGATCTTCTGCCCATTTATTTTGGGTTGTTTGTTTTTTTAATATTAAGCTGCATGAGCTGTTTATATATATTGGAGATTAAACCTCTGTCCATTGATTCGTCTGCAACGATTTTCGCCCATCCTGAGGGATGCCTTTTTCCATTCCCGTGTTTTTTAACAAAAAAGGAAAGAAAGGAAAAGAAGCAGAACACTAATGTGCGTAAAATATGCCTTTTGAAACGGTCGTTTTGAAATATGGACGTCCTTTGAATTTTTTGGTCGATATGTGACCCCAGGATATGTTTTCAGGGCAGGTGTCATTTACAGGCCTGCAATGATTTTGAATATCAACTGACCATTAGCGTTGGGATTAAAGCTGCTGTTGTGTGAAACGGCCACAAGGTGGCAGCAGTTCACCCTTACCAAATCTGGTTACTAGGGCAAGAGAGCCTCAGTGGAAGTGGTGTTCTAGATTGGAGTTTAGAATGGAATGTGCCAGGAGAAAGCCCCTCACGTTTGTCTCACTACTTGTTGTTCGTGTATGTAATTTAATTTAATATTTTTTATTACAGCAAGTTTGATTACAATGTTTGGCTTGTTGTAGGTGTGGAAGATGTGGTTCTTTTACACATATACAGATGACTGTTCTTCCTGGGATCCTTTTCTCATGTACGTTATGACAGAATGTTGAGTAGTCCTCTCTTGGTATTCTGTAGGTCTTTGGTGATTATATATGTCACCTGTGTTTGTATATGTCTGTTAACCCCGATATCATAATGAAACCAATCCTCACACCTTACCATTGGTGAACCATAAGTTTGTTTAATGAATCTGTGATTGCCCTTCTCCGTGGAAATATCTGCCCTGGTATCCATTTTTAGGTAACACCTATAAGTGATATGATATGATATGTGTCTTTCACTTTCTGACTTACTACAAGTCACGTGATTACTTCTAGATTCATCTACGGTGCTGCAAATGGCATTGTGTCCTTTTTTCCCTTGGCTTCTATTCTGCCTTAGCGAGGTCCATTTTCAACAATGTGATTCCCTGAGGGTTGTGGATTAGCTGACCTGGGCAGCCTTACCCTGCCGTCCCGCCCTCCCCAGGTGTGCCTCGTTGAGGTCAATATAAACAGAGCTCCAGGCAGCAATAGCCCCTGAAGCTGTGCCTGACTCCATATTCTCTGCCCCGTTAGCAGTCTCGGGGTTGGGCTGGTGGGATCGAGTGAGGGGTTACAGCTTTGTGTGTGGCCCGGTGTGAGTGGGGCTCTGCTGGCCTTTCTGCAGGAGTTGCCAGGCTGCCGCCTGTAAAGAAGAGGATGTGTCACCCATACCTTCCGCTGGAATTTCTCTCCGGACAGAGGTGAGGAAGGAAAAAAGCAGTGGGGGCCGGGACAGGAGGGGTATCTCAGGCAGGGCAATGGAAAGCTTCTGGAAGAGCGCCAGGGTCCAGGACCACGCTGGCTGGCCTGCAGGCACCAAGTTGGCCTGCGTGCTGTCGCTGGTGTGGCTCCACGGCCCTTCCTCTAGGCTTTCAAGCCCTTGTACATATTCAGGTGTTTTAGCTGGAAAGGGTGGGAACAGTTCAGCAGCAGCTGGCCTGGGGCTCAGCTCACGTTTACTCACAGATGCCTCGGCACGGTCCCCCAGCTTTGCAATGAGGACGCTCCTTACGTGGGGGGTGGGTTGCTGGCTGTATGGGAGATGGTTCCCCAACTCTGACCAATTTCAGAATTGTTTACCACTGGAGCAAGTGCCCTGATAGGGATTTCCTCTGTATAACTCGTGGGTTCAGGTTTTTTTTTCTTTTATGGTTCAAGTTAGATTTTATTCCTCTTTTATGTGTTTATAGATATAAGCATGGAAATAATTCGTTCCTATAAATACATCTGTGTGACGGGAAGAACTTTTTTTCTGTTTTATTTTTAAATTTTATTTTTTAAAATTTTGAAATTTAATTGTATTTATTTTTTTATACAGCACGTTATTATTAGTTATGTATTTTATGCATATACATGTATACAGGTCAATCCCAAACTCCCAACTCATCCCACCACCACCACCCCATGGCTTCCCACACTTGGTGTCCATACGTTTGTTCTCTACCTCTGTGTCTCTATTTCTTCCCTGCAAACCAGTTCATCTGTACCATTTTTAGGCTCCATATATATGCATTAATATACAATATTTGTTTTCCTCTTTCTGACTTACTTCATTCTGTATGACAGTCTCTCGATCCATCGATGTCTCTACAAATGACCCAGTTTCATTCCTTTTTATGGCCGAGTCATATTCCATTTTATATATGTACCACATCTTTATCCATTCATCTGTCTGTGGGCATTTAGGTTGCTTCCATTACCTGGCTATTGTAAATAGTGCTGCAACGAACATTGTGGTGAATGTGCACTTTTGAAATACGGTTATCTCTGGGTATATGCCCAGAAGTGGGATTGCGGGATCTGATGGTAATTCTATTTCTAGTTTTTTTTAAGGAAACTCCATACTGTTCTCCATAGTGACTGTATCAATTTACATTCCCACCAATAGTGGAAGAGGGCTCCTTTTGTCCACACCCTCCCCAGAATTGGTTGTTTGTAGATTTTCTGATGATGCCGATTCTAACAGGTGTGAGGTGATACCTCATTGTAGTTTTGATTTGCATTTCTCTAATAATTCTGTTGAGCAGCTTTTCATGTGCGTCTTGGCCATCTCTGTGTCTCCTTTGAAGAAACGTCTCTTTAGATCTTCTGCCCTTTTTTTTGGGTTGTTTGTTTGTTTAATATTAAGCTGCATGAGCTGTTTATATATATTGGAGATTAAACCTCTGTCCATTGATTCGTCTGCAACGATTTTCGCCCATTCTGAGGGATGCCTTTTTCCATTCCCGTGTTTTTTAACAAAAAAGGAAAGAAAGGAAAAGAAGCAGAACACTAATGTGCGTAAAATATGCCTTTTGAAACGGTCCTTTTGAAATATGGACGTCCTTTGAATTTTTTGGTCGATATGTGAACCCAGGATTTGTTTTCAGGGCAGGTGTCATTTACAGGCCTGCAATGATTTTGAATATCAACTGACCATTAGTGCTGGGATTAAAGCTGCTGTTGTGTGAAACGGCCACAAGCTGGCAGCAGTTCTCCCTTACCAAATTGGTTACTAAGGCAAGAGAGCCTCAGTGGAAGTGGTATTCTAGATTGGAATTTAGAATGGAATGTGCCAGGAGAAAGCCCCTCACGTTTGTCTCACTACTTCTTGTTCGTGTTTTTAATTTAATTTTTTATTTTTTATTACAGCAAGTTTGATTACAATGTTTGGCTTGTTGTAGGTGTGGAAGATGTGGTTCTTTTACACATATACAGATGACTGTTCTTCCTGGGATCCTTTTCCCATGTACGTTATGACAGAATGTTGAGTAGTCCTCTCTTGGTATTCTGTAGGTCTTTGGTGATTATATATGTCACCTGTGTTTGTATATGTCTGTTAACCCCGATATCGTAATGAAACCAATCCTCACACCTTTCCATTGGTGAACCATAAGTTTGTTTAATGAATCTGTGATTGCCCTTCTCCGTGGAAATATCTGCCCTGGTATCCATTTTTAGGTAACACCTATAAGTGATATGATATGATATGTGTCTTTCACTTTCTGACTTACTACAAGTCACGTGATTACTTCTAGTCTCATCTACGGTGCTGCAAATCGCATTGTGTCCGTTTTTCCCTTGGCTTCTATTCTGCCTTAGCGAGGTCCATTTTCAACAATGTGATTCCCTGAGGGTTGTGGATTAGCTGACCTGGGCAGCCTTACCCTGCCGTCCCGCCCTCCCCAGGTGTGCCTCGTTGAGGTCAATATAAACAGAGCTCCAGGCAGCAATAGCCCCTGAAGCTGTGCCTGACTCCATATTCTCTGCCCCGTCAGCAGTCTCGGGGTTGGGCTGGTGTGAGCGAGTGAGGGGCCACAGCTTTGTGTGTGGCCCGGTGTGAGTGGGGCTCTGCTGGCCTTTCTGCAGGAGTTGCCAGGCTGCCGCCTGTAAAGAAGAGGATGTGTCACCCATACCTTCCGCTGGAATTTCTCTCCGGACAGAGGTGAGGAAGGAAAAAAGCAGTGGGTGCCGGAAGAGTAGGGGTATCTCAGGCAGGGCAATGGAAATCTTCCGGAAGAGATCCCGGGGCCAGGACCACCCTGGCTGGCCTGCAGGCACCAAGTTGGCCTGCGTGCTGTCGCTGGTGTGGCTCCACGGCCCTTCCTCTAGGCTTTCAAGCCCTTGTACATATTCAGGTGTTTTACCTGGAAAGGGTGGGAACAGTTCAGCAGCAGCTGGCCTGGGGCTCAGCTCACGTTTACTCACAGATGCCTCGGCACGGTCCCCCAGCTTTGCAATGAGGACGCTCCTTACGTGGGGGGTGGGTTGCTGGCTGTATGGGAGATGGTTCCCCAACTCTGACCAATTTCAGAATTGTTTACCACTGGAGCAAGTGCCCTGATAGGGATTTCCTCTGTATAACTCGTGGGTTCAGGTTTTTTTTTCTTTTATGGTTCAAGTTAGATTTTATTCCTCTTTTATGTGTTTATAGATATAAGCATGGAAATAATTCGTTCCTATAAATACATCTGTGTGACGGGAAGAACTTTTTTTCTGTTTTATTTTTAAATTTTATTTTTTAAAATTTTGAAATTTAATTGTATTTATTTTTTTATACAGCACGTTATTATTAGTTATGTATTTTATGCATATACATGTATACAGGTCAATCCCAAACTCCCAACTCATCCCACCACCACCACCCCATGGCTTCCCACACTTGGTGTCCATACGTTTGTTCTCTACCTCTGTGTCTCTATTTCTTCCCTGCAAACCAGTTCATCTGTACCATTTTTAGGCTCCACATATATGCATTAATATACAATATTTGTTTTCCTCTTTCTGACTTACTTCATTCTGTATGACAGTCTCTCGATCCATCGATGTCTCTACAAATGACCCAGGTTCATTCCTTTTTATGGCCGAGTCATATTCCATTTTATATATGTACCACATCTTTATCCATTCATCTGTCTGTGGGCATTTAGGTTGCTTCCATTACCTGGCTATTGTAAATAGTGCTGCAACGAACATTGTGGTGAATGTGCACTTTTGAAATACGGTTATCTCTCGGTATATGCCCAGAAGTGGGATTGCGGGATCTGATGGTAATTCTATTTCTAGTTTTTTTTAAGGAAACTCCATACTGTTCTCCATAGTGACTGTATCAATTTACATTCCCACCAATAGTGGAAGAGGGCTCCTTTTTTCCACACCCTCCCCAGAATTGGTTGTTTGTAGATTTTCTGATGATGCCGATTCTAACAGGTGTGAGGTGATACCTCATTGTAGTTTTGATTTGCATTTCTCTAATAATTCTGTTGAGCAGCTTTTCATGTGCGACTTAGCCATCTCTGTGTCTCCTTTGAAGAAACATCTCTTTAGATCTTCTGCCCATTTTTTTTGGGTTGTTTGTTTTTTTAATATTAAGCTGCATGAGCTGTTTATATATATTGGAGATTAAACCTCTGTCCATTGATTCGTCTGCAACGATTTTCGCCCATCCTGAGGGATGCCTTTTTCCATTCCCGTGTTTTTTAACAAAAAAGGAAAGAAAGGAAAAGAAGCAGAACACTAATGTGCGTAAAATATGCCTTTTGAAACGGTCGTTTTGAAATATGGACGTCCTTTGAATTTTTTGGTCGATATGTGACCCCAGGATATGTTTTCAGGGCAGGTGTCATTTACAGGCCTGCAATGATTTTGAATATCAACTGACCATTAGCATTGGGATTAAAGCTGCTGTTGTGTGAAACGGCCACAAGGTGGCAGCAGTTCACCCTTACCAAATCTGGTTACTAGGGCAAGAGAGCCTCAGTGGAAGTGGTGTTCTAGATTGGAGTTTAGAATGGAATGTGCCAGGAGAAAGCCCCTCACGTTTGTCTCACTACTTGTTGTTCGTGTATGTAATTTAATTTAATATTTTTTATTACAGCAAGTTTGATTACAATGTTTGGCTTGTTGTAGGTGTGGAAGATGTGGTTCTTTTACACATATACAGATGACTGTTCTTCCTGGGATCCTTTTCTCATGTACGTTATGACAGAATGTTGAGTAGTCCTCTCTTGGTATTCTGTAGGTCTTTGGTGATTATATATGTCACCTGTGTTTGTATATGTCTGTTAACCCCGATATCATAATGAAACCAATCCTCACACCTTACCATTGGTGAACCATAAGTTTGTTTAATGAATCTGTGATTGCCCTTCTCCGTGGAAATATCTGCCCTGGTATCCATTTTTAGGTAACACCTATAAGTGATATGATATGATATGTGTCTTTCACTTTCTGACTTACTACAAGTCACGTGATTACTTCTAGATTCATCTACGGTGCTGCAAATGGCATTGTGTCCTTTTTTCCCTTGGCTTCTATTCTGCCTTAGCGAGGTCCATTTTCAACAATGTGATTCCCTGAGGGTTGTGGATTAGCTGACCTGGGCAGCCTTACCCTGCCGTCCCGCCCTCCCCAGGTGTGCCTCGTTGAGGTCAATATAAACAGAGCTCCAGGCAGCAATAGCCCCTGAAGCTGTGCCTGACTCCATATTCTCTGCCCCGTCAGCAGTCTCGGGGTTGGGCTGGTGGGAGCGAGTGAGGGGTTACAGCTTTGTGTGTGGCCCAGTGTGAGTGGGGCTCTGCTGGCCTTTCTGCAGGAGTTGCCAGGCTGCCGCCTGTAAAGAAGAGGATGTGTCACCCATACCTTCCGCTGGAATTTCTCTCCGGACAGAGGTGAGGAAGGAAAAAAGCAGTGCGTGCCGGCAGAGTAGGGGTATCTCAGGCAGGGCAATGGAAATCTTCCGGAAGAGATCCCGGGGCCAGGACCACCCTGGCTGGCCTGCAGGCACCAAGTTGGCCTGCGTGCTGTCGCTGGTGTGGCTCCACGGCCCTTCCTCTAGGCTTTCAAGCCCTTGTACATATTCAGGTGTTTTAGCTGGAAAGGGTGGGAACAGTTCAGCAGCAGCTGGCCTGGGGCTCAGCTCACGTTTACTCACAGATGCCTCGGCACGGTCCCCCAGCTTTGCAATGAGGACGCTCCTTACGTGGGGGGTGGGTTGCTGGCTGTATGGGAGATGGTTCCCCAACTCTGACCAATTTCAGAATTGTTTACCAATGGAGCAAGTGCCCTGATAGGGATTTCCTCTGTATAACTCGTGGGTTCAGGTTTTTTTTTCTTTTATGGTTCAAGTTAGATTTTATTCCTCTTTTATGTGTTTATAGATATAAGCATGGAAATAATTCGTTCCTATAAATACATCTGTGTGACGGGAAGAACTTTTTTTCTGTTTTATTTTTAAATTTTATTTTTTAAAATTTTGAAATTTAATTGTATTTATTTTTTTATACAGCACGTTATTATTAGTTATGTATTTTATGCATATACATGTATACAGGTCAATCCCAACCTCCCAACTCATCCCACCACCACCACCCCATGGCTTCCCACACTTGGTGTCCATACGTTTGTTCTCTACCTCTGTGTCTCTATTTCTTCCCTGCAAACCAGTTCATCTGTACCATTTTTAGGCTCCATATATATGCATTAATATACAATATTTGTTTTCCTCTTTCTGACTTACTTCATTCTGTATGACAGTCTCTCGATCCATCGATGTCTCTACAAATGACCCAGTTTCATTCCTTTTTATGGCCGAGTCATATTCCATTTTATATATGTACCACATCTTTATCCATTCATCTGTCTGTGGGCATTTAGGTTGCTTCCATTACCTGGCTATTGTTAATAGTGCTGCAACGAACATTGTGGTGAATGTGCACTTTTGAAATACGGTTATCTCTGGGTATATGCCCAGAAGTGGGATTGCGGGATCTGATGGTAATTCTATTTCTAGTTTTTTTTAAGGAAACTCCATACTGTTCTCCATAGGGACTGTATCAATTTACATTCCCACCAATAGTGGAAGAGGGCTCCTTTTGTCCACACCCTCCCCAGAATTGGTTGTTTGTAGATTTTCTGATGATGCCGATTCTAACAGGTGTGAGGTGATACCTCATTGTAGTTTTGATTTGCATTTCTCTAATAATTCTGTTGAGCAGCTTTTCATGTGCGACTTAGCCATCTCTGTGTCTCCTTTGAAGAAACGTCTCTTTAGATCTTCTGCCCATTTTTTTTGGGTTGTTTGTTTTTTTAATATTAAGCTGCATGAGCTGTTTATATATATTGGAGATTAAACCTCTGTCCATTGATTCGTCTGCAACGATTTTCGCCCATCCTGAGGGATGCCTTTTTCCATTCCCGTGTTTTTTAACAAAAAAGGAAAGAAAGGAAAAGAAGCAGAACACTAATGTGCGTAAAATATGCCTTTTGAAACGGTCGTTTTGAAATATGGACGTCCTTTGAATTTTTTGGTCGGTATGTGACCCCAGGATATGTTTTCAGGGCAGGTGTCATTTACAGGCCTGCAATGATTTTGAATATCAACTGACCATTAGCATTGGGATTAAAGCTGCTGTTGTGTGAAACGGCCACAAGGTGGCAGCAGTTCACCCTTACCAAATCTGGTTACTAGGGCAAGAGAGCCTCAGTGGAAGTGGTGTTCTAGATTGGAGTTTAGAATGGAATGTGCCAGGAGAAAGCCCCTCACGTTTGTCTCACTACTTGTTGTTCGTGTATGTAATTTAATTTAATATTTTTTATTACAGCAAGTTTGATTACAATGTTTGGCTTGTTGTAGGTGTGGAAGATGTGGTTCTTTTACACATATACAGATGACTGTTCTTCCTGGGATCCTTTTCTCATGTACGTTATGACAGAATGTTGAGTAGTCCCCTCTTGGTATTCTGTAGGTCTTTGGTGATTATATATGTCACCTGTGTTTGTATATGTCTGTTAACCCCGATATCATAATGAAACCAATCCTCACACCTTACCATTGGTGAACCATAAGTTTGTTTAATGAATCTGTGATTGCCCTTCTCCGTGGAAATATCTGCCCTGGTATCCATTTTTAGGTAACACCTATAAGTGATATGATATGATATGTGTCTTTCACTTTCTGACTTACTACAAGTCACGTGATTACTTCTAGATTCATCTACGGTGCTGCAAATGGCATTGTGTCCTTTTTTCCCTTGGCTTCTATTCTGCCTTAGCGAGGTCCATTTTCAACAATGTGATTCCCTGAGGGTTGTGGATTAGCTGACCTGGGCAGCCTTACCCTGCCGTCCCGCCCTCCCCAGGTGTGCCTCGTTGAGGTCAATATAAACAGAGCTCCAGGCAGCAATAGCCCCTGAAGCTGTGCCTGACTCCATATTCTCTGCCCCGTCAGCAGTCTCGGGGTTGGGCTGGTGTGAGCGAGTGAGGGGTTACAGCTTTGTGTGTGGCCCGGTGTGAGTGGGGCTCTGCTGGCCTTTCTGCAGGAGTTGCCAGGCTGCCGCCTGTAAAGAAGAGGATGTGTCACCCATACCTTCCGCTGGAATTTCTCTCCGGACAGAGGTGAGGAAGGAAAAAAGCAGTGGGTGCCGGCAGAGTAGGGGTATCTCAGGCAGGGCAATGGAAATCTTCCGGAAGAGATCCCGGGTCCAGGACCACCCTGGCTGGCCTGCAGGCACCAAGTTGGCCTGCGTGCTGTAGCTGGTGTGGCTCCACGGCCCTTCCTCTAGGCTTTCAAGCCCTTGTACATATTCAGGTGTTTTAGCTGGAAAGGGTGGGAACAGTTCAGCAGCAGCTGGCCTGGGGCTCAGCTCACGTTTACTCACAGATGCCTCGGCACGGTCCCCCAGCTTTGCAATGAGGACGCTCCTTACGTGGGGGGTGGGTTGCTGGCTGTATGGGAGATGGTTCCCCAACTCTGACCAATTTCAGAATTGTTTACCAATGGAGCAAGTGCCCTGATAGGGATTTCCTCTGTATAACTCGTGGGTTCAGGTTTTTTTTTCTTTTATGGTTCAAGTTAGATTTTATTCCTCTTTTATGTGTTTATAGATATAAGCATGGAAATAATTCGTTCCTATAAATACATCTGTGTGACGGGAAGAACTTTTTTTCTGTTTTATTTTTAAATTTTATTTTTTAAAATTTTGAAATTTAATTGTATTTATTTTTTTATACAGCACGTTATTATTAGTTATGTATTTTATGCATATACATGTATACAGGTCAATCCCAACCTCCCAACTCATCCCACCACCACCACCCCATGGCTTCCCACACTTGGTGTCCATACGTTTGTTCTCTACCTCTGTGTCTCTATTTCTTCCCTGCAAACCAGTTCATCTGTACCATTTTTAGGCTCCATATATATGCATTAATATACAATATTTGTTTTCCTCTTTCTGACTTACTTCATTCTGTATGACAGTCTCTCGATCCATCGATGTCTCTACAAATGACCCAGTTTCATTCCTTTTTATGGCCGAGTCATATTCCATTTTATATATGTACCACATCTTTATCCATTCATCTGTCTGTGGGCATTTAGGTTGCTTCCATTACCTGGCTATTGTTAATAGTGCTGCAACGAACATTGTGGTGAATGTGCACTTTTGAAATACGGTTATCTCTGGGTATATGCCCAGAAGTGGGATTGCGGGATCTGATGGTAATTCTATTTCTAGTTTTTTTTAAGGAAACTCCATACTGTTCTCCATAGTGACTGTATCAATTTACATTCCCACCAATAGTGGAAGAGGGCTCCTTTTGTCCACACCCTCCCCAGAATTGGTTGTTTGTAGATTTTCTGATGATGCCGATTCTAACAGGTGTGAGGTGATACCTCATTGTAGTTTTGATTTGCATTTCTCTAATAATTCTGTTGAGCAGCTTTTCATGTGCGTCTTGGCCATCTCTGTGTCTCCTTTGAAGAAACGTCTCTTTAGATCTTCTGCCCATTTTTTTTGGGTTGTTTGTTTGTTTAATATTAAGCTGCATGAGCTGTTTATATATATTGGAGATTAAACCTCTGTCCATTGATTCGTCTGCAACGATTTTCGCCCATTCTGAGGGATGCATTTTTCCATTCCCGTGTTTTTTAACAAAAAAGGAAAGAAAGGAAAAGAAGCAGAACACTAATGTGCGTAAAATATGCCTTTTGAAACGGTCGTTTTGAAATATGGACGTCCTTTGAATTTTTTGGTCGATATGTGACCCCAGGATATGTTTTCAGGGCAGGTGTCATTTACAGGCCTGCAATGATTTTGAATATCAACTGACCATTAGCGTTGGGATTAAAGCTGCTGTTGTGTGAAACGGCCACAAGGTGGCAGCAGTTCACCCTTACCAAATCTGGTTACTAGGGCAAGAGAGCCTCAGTGGAAGTGGTGTTCTAGATTGGAGTTTAGAATGGAATGTGCCAGGAGAAAGCCCCTCACGTTTGTCTCACTACTTCTTGTTCGTGTATGTAATTTAATTTAATATTTTTTATTACAGCAAGTTTGATTACAATGTTTGGCTTGTTGTAGGTGTGGAAGATGTGGTTCTTTTACACATATACAGATGACTGTTCTTCCTGGGATCCTTTTCTCATGTACGTTATGACAGAATGTTGAGTAGTCCTCTCTTGCTATTCTGTAGGTCTTCGGTGATTATATATGACACCTGTGTTTGTATATGTCTGTTAACCCCTATATCGTAATGAAACCAATCCTCACACCTTTCCATTGGTGAACCATAAGTTTGTTTAATGAATCTGTGATTGCCCTTCTCCGTGGAAATATCTGCCCTGGTATCCATTTTTAGGTAACACCTATAAGTGATATGATATGATATGTGTCTTTCACTTTCTGACTTACTACAAGTCACGTGATTAATTCTAGACTCATCTACGGTGCTGCAAATGGCATTGTGTCCTTTTTTCCCTTGGCTTCTCTTCTGCCTTAGTGGGGTCCATTTTCAACAATGTGATTCCCTGAGGGTTGTGGATTAGCTGATCTGGGCAGCCTTACCCTGCCGGCCCGCCCTCCCCAAGTGTGCCTCTTTGAGGTCAATATAAACAGCGCTCCAGGCAGCAATAGCCCCTGACGCTGTGCCTGACTCCATATTCTCTGCCCCGTCAGCAGTCTCGGGGCTGTGCTGGTGGGAGGGAGTGAGGGGCCACAGCTTTGTGGGTGGCCCGGTGTGAGTGGCGTTCTGTTGGCCTTCCTGCAGGAGTTGCCAGGCTGCCGCCTATAAAGAAGAGGATGTGTCACCCATACCTTCCTCTGGAATTTCTCTCCGGACAGAGGTGAGGAAGGAAAAACGAAGTGTGTGCCGGGACAGGAGGGTATCTCAGGCAGGGCAATGGAACGCTTCTGGAAGAGCGCCAGGGTCCAGGACCACGCCGGCTGGCCTGCAGGCACCAAGTTGGCCTGCGTGCTGTCACTGGTGTGGCTCCACGGTCCTTCCTCTAGGCTTTCAAGCCCTTGTACATATTCAGGTGTTTTACGTGGAAAGGGTGGGAACAGTTCAGCAGCAGCTGGCCTGGGGCTCAGCTCACGTTTACTCACAGATGCCTCGGCACGGTCCCCCAGCTTTGCAATGAGGACGCTCCTTGCGTGGGGAGTGGTTTGCTGGCTGTATGGGAGATGGTTCCCCACCTCTGACCAATTTCAGAATTGTTAACCGCTGGAGCAAGTGCCGTGATAGGGTTTTCCTCTGTATAACTCGTGGGTTCAATTTTTTTCTCTTTTATGGTTCAAGTTAGATTTTATTCCTCTTTTATGTAATTATAGATATAAGCATGGAAATAATTCATTCCTATAAATACATCTGTGTGACGGGAAGAACTTTTTTCTGCTTTATTTTTAAATTTTATTTTTTAAAATTTTGAAATTTAATTTTATTTATTTTTTATACAGCACGTTATTATTAGCTATGTATTTTATGCATATACATGTATACAGGTCAATCCTAATCTCCCAACTCATCCCACCACCACCACCCCATGGCTTCCCACACTTGGTGTCCATACGTTTGTTCTCTACCTCTGTGTCTCTATTTCTTCCCTGCAAACCAGTTCATCTGTACCATTTTTTTAGGTTCCACATATATGCATTAATATACAATATTTGTTTTCCTCTTTCTGACTTACTTCATTCTGTATGACAGTCTCTCGATCCATCGATGTCTCTACAAATGACCCAGTTTCATTCCTTTTTATGGCCGAGTAATATTCCATTTTATATATGTACCACATCTTTATCCATTCATCTGTCTGTGGGCATTTAGGTTGCTTCCATTACCTGGCTATTGTAAATAGTGCTGCAACGAACATTGTGGTGAATGTGCCTTTTTGAAATACGGTTTTCTCTGGGTATATGCCCAGAAGTGGAATTGCTGGATCAAATGGTAATTCTATTTCTAATTTTTTTTAAGGAAACTCCATACTGTTCTCCATAGTGACTGTATCAATTTACATTCCCACCAATAGTGGAAGAGGGCTCCTTTTGTCCACACCCTCCCCAGAATTGGTGGTTTGTAGATTTTCTGATGATGCCGATTCTAACAGGTGTGAGGTGATACCTCATTGTAGTTTTGATTTGCATTTCTCTAATAATTAGTGCTGTTGAGCAGCTTTTCATGTGCGTCTTGGCCATCTCTGTGTCTCCTTTGAAGAAACGTCTCTTTAGATCTTCGGCCCATTTTTTTTTGGGTTGTTTGTTTTTTTAATATTTAGCTGCATGAGCTGTTTATATATATTGGAGATTAAAACTCTGTCCATTGATTCGTCTGCAACGATTTTCGCCCATTCTGTGGGATGCCATTTTCCATTCCCGTGATTTTTAACAAAAAAGGAAAGAAAGGAAAAGAAGCAGAACACTAATGTGCGTAAAATATGCCTTTTGAAATGGTCGTTTTGAAATATGGACGGCCTTTGAATTTTTTGGTCGATATGTGAACCCAGTATTTGTTTTCAGGGCAGGTGTCATTTACAGGCCTGCAATGATTTTGAATATCAACTGACCATTAGCGTTGGGATTAAAGCTGCTGTTGTGTGAAACGGCCACAAGTTGGCAGCAGTTCACCCTTAACAAATCTGGTTACTAGGGCAAGAGAGCCTCAGTGGAAGTGGTGTTCTAGATTGGAGTTTAGAATGGAATGTGCCAGGAGAAAGCCCCTCAAGTTTGTCTCACTACTTCTTGTTCGTGTTTTTAATTTAATTTTTTATTTTTTATTACAGCAAGTTTGATTACAATGTTTGGCTTGTTGTAGGTGTGGAAGATGTGGTTCTTTTACACATATACAGATGTCTGTTCTTCCTGGGATCCTTTTCCCATGTACGTTATGACAGAATGTTGAGTAGTCCACTCTTGGTATTCTGTAGGTCTTTGGTGATTATATATGTCACCTGTGTTTGTATATGTCTGTTAACCCCGATATCGTAATGAAACCAATCCTCACACCTTTCCATTGGTGAACCATAAGTTTGTTTAATGAATCTGTGATTGCCCTTCTCCGTGGAAATATCTGCCCTGGTATCCATTTTTAGGTAACACCTATAAGTGATATGATATGATATGTGTCTTTCACTTTCTGACTTACTACAAGTCACGTGATTAATTCTAGACTCATCTACGGTGCTGCAAATGGCATTGTGTCCTTTTTTCCCTTGGCTTCTCTTCTGCCTTAGTGGGGTCCATTTTCAACAATGTGATTCCCTGAGGGTTGTGGATTAGCTGATCTGGGCAGCCTTACCCTGCCGGCCCGCCCTCCCCAGGTGTGCCTCTTTGAGGTCAATATAAACAGAGCTCCAGGCAGCAATAGCCCCTGAAGCTGTGCCTGACTCCATATTCTCTGCCCCGTCAGCAGTCTCGGGGCTGTGCTGGTGGGAGGGAGTGAGGGGCCACAGCTTTGTGGGTGGCCCGGTGTGAGTGGCGTTCTGTTGGCCTTTCTGCAGGAGTTGCCAGGCTGCCGCCTGTAAAGAAGAGGATGTGTCACCCATACCTTCCGCTGGAATTTCTCTCCGGACAGAGGTGAGGAAGGAAAAACGAAGTGGGGGCCGGGACAGGAGGGGTATCTCAGGCAGGGCAATGGAACGCTTCTGGAAGAGCGCCAGGGTCCAGGACCACCCTGGCTCGCCTGCAGGCACCAAGTTGGCCTGCGTGCTGTCGCTGGTGTGGCTCCACGGTCCTTCCTCTAGGCTTTCAAGCCCGTGTACATATTCAGGTGTTTTACGTGGAAAGGGTGGGAACAGTTCAGCAGCAGCTGGCCTGGGGCTCAGCTCACATTTACTCACAGAGGCCTCGGCACGGTCCCCCAGCTTTGCAATGAGGACGCTCCTTGCGTGGGGAGTGGTTTGCTGGCTGTATGGGAGATGGTTCCCCACCTCTGACCAATTTCAGAATTGTTAACCGCTGGAGCAATTGCCGTTATAGGGTTTTCCTCTGTATAACTCGTGGGTTCAATTTTTTTCTCTTTTATGGTTCAAGTTAGATTTTATTCCTCTTTTATGTAATTATAGATATAAGCATGGAAATAATTCATTCCTATAAATACATCTGTGTGACAGGAAGAACATTTTTCTGCTTTATTTTTAAATTTTAATTTTTAAAATTTTGAAATTTAATTTTATTTATTTTTTATACAGCACGTTATTATTAGCTATGTATTTTATGCATATACATGTATACAGGTCAATCCTAATCTCCCAACTCATCCCACCACCACCACCCCATGGCTTCCCACACTTGGTGTCCATACGTTTGTTCTCTACCTCTGTGTCTCTATTTCTTCCCTGCAAACCAGTTCATCTGTACCATTTTTTTAGGTTCCACATATATGCATTAATATACAATATTTGTTTTCCTCTTTCTGACTTACTTCATTCTGTATGACAGTCTCTCGATCCATCGATGTCTCTACAAATGACCCAGTTTCATTCCTTTTTATGGCCGAGTAATATTCCATTTTATATATGTACCACATCTTTATCCATTCATCTGTCTGTGGGCATTTAGGTTGCTTCCATTACCTGGCTATTGTAAATAGTGCTGCAACGAACATTGTGGTGAATGTGCCTTTTTGAAATACGGTTTTCTCTGGGTATATGCCCAGAAGTGGAATTGCTGGATCAAATGGTAATTCTATTTCTAATTTTTTTTAAGGAAACTCCATACTGTTCTCCATAGTGACTGTATCAATTTACATTCCCACCAATAGTGGAAGAGGGCTCCTTTTGTCCACACCCTCCCCAGAATTGGTGGTTTGTAGATTTTCTGATGATGCCGATTCTAACAGGTGTGAGGTGATACCTCATTGTAGTTTTGATTTGCATTTCTCTAATAATTAGTTCTGTTGAGCAGCTTTTCATGTGTGTCTTGGCCATCTCTTTGTCTCCTTTGAAGAAACGTCTCTTTAGATCTTCGGCCCATTTTTTTTTGGGTTGTTTGTTTTTTTAATATTTAGCTGCATGAGCTGTTTATATATATTGGAGATTAAACCTCTGTCCATTGATTCGTCTGCAACGATTTTCGCCCATTCTGTGGGATGCCATTTTCCATTCCCGTGTTTTTTAACAAAAAAGGAAAGAAAGGAAAAGAAGCAGAACACTAATGTGCGTAAAATATGCCTTTAGAAATGGTCGTTTTGAAATATGGACGGCCTTTGAATTTTTTGGTCGCTATGTGAACCCAGGATTTGTTTTCAGGGCAGGTGTCATTTACAGGCCTGCAATGATTTTGAATATCAACTGACCATTAGCGTTGGGATTAAAGCTGCTGTTGTGTGAAACGGCCACAAGGTGGCAGCAGTTCACCCTTACCAAATCTGGTTACTAGGGCAAGAGAGCCTCAGTGGAAGTGGTGTTCTAGATTGGAGTTTAGAATGGAATGTGCCAGGAGAAAGCCCCTCACGTTTGTCTCACTACTTCTTGTTCGTGTTTTTAATTTAATTTTTTATTTTTTATTACAGCAAGTTTGATTACAATGTTTGGCTTGTTGTAGGTGTGGAAGATGTGGTTCTTTTACACATATACAGATGTCTGTTCTTCCTGGGATCCTTTTCCCATGTACGTTATGACAGAATGTTGAGTAGTCCACTCTTGGTATTCTGTAGGTCTTTGGTGATTATATATGTCACCTGTGTTTGTATATGTCTGTTAACCCCTATATCGTAATGAAACCAATCCTCACACCTTTCCATTGGTGAACCATAAGTTTGTTTAATGAATCTGTGATTGCCCTTCTCCGTGCAAATATCTGCCCTGGTATCCGTTTTTAGGTAACACCTATAAGTGATATGATATGATATGTGTCTTTCACTTTCTGACTTACTACAAGTCACGTGATTACTTCTAGACTCATCTACGGTGCTGCAAATGGCATTGTGTCCTTTTTTCTCTTGGCTTCTATTCTGCCTTAGCGAGGTCCATTTTCAACAATGTGATTCCCTGAGGGTTGTGGATTAGCTGACCTGGGCAGCCTTACCCTGCCGGCCCGCCCTCCCCAGGTGTGCCTCGTTGAGGTCAATATAAACAGAGCTCCAGGCAGCAATAGCCCCTGAAGCTCTGCCTGACTCCATATTCTCTGCCCTGTCAGCTGTCTCGGGGCTGTGCTGGTGGGAGGGAGTGAGGAGCCACAGCTTTGTGGGTGGCCCGGTGTGAGTGGGGCTCTGCTGGCCTTTCTGCAGGAGTTGCCAAGCAGCCGCCTGTAAAGAATAGGTTGTGTCACCCATACATTCCGCTGGAATTTCTCTCCGGACAGAGGTGAGGAAGGAAAAAAAGCAGTGGGGGCCGGGACTGGAGGGGTATCTCAGGCAGGGCAATGGAAAGCTTCTGCAAGAGCGCCCGGGTCCAGGACCACCCTGGCTGGCCTGCAGGCACCAATTTGGCCTGCGTGCTGTCGCTGGTGTGGCTCCACGGTCCTTCCTCTAGGCTTTCAAGCCCTTGTACATATTCAGGTGTTTTACCTGGAAAGATTCGGAACAGTTCTGCAGCAGCTGGCCTGGGGCTCAACTCACGTTTACTCACAGATGCCTCGGCACGGTCCCCCAGCTTTGCAATGAGGACGCTCCTTGCGTGGGGGGTGGGTTGCTGGCTGTATGGGAGATGGTTCCCCACCTCTGACCAATTTCAGAATTGTTTACCGCTGGAGCAATTGCCCAGATAGGATTTTCCTCTGTAAAACTCGTGAGTTCAGGTTTTTTTTTTTCTTTTATGGTTCAAGTTAGATTTTATTCCTCTTTTATGTATTTATAGATATAAGCATGGAAATAATTCATTCCTATAAATACATCTGTGTGACGGGAAGAACTTTTTTCTGTTTTATTTTTAAATTTTATTCTTTTAAATTTTGTAATACAATTTTATTTATGTTTTTATACAGCAGGTTTTTATTAGTTATGTATTTTATGCATATACATGTATACAGGTCAATCCCAATCTCCCAACTCATCCCACCAGCACCACCCCATGCCTTCCCACACTTGGTGTCCATTCGTTTGTTATCTACCTCTGTGTCTCTATTTCTTCCCTGCAAACCAGTTCATCTGTACGGTTTTTTAGGCTCCACATATATGCATTAATATACAATATTTGTTTTCCTCTTTCTGAATTACTTCATTCTGTATGACAGTCTCTCCATCCATCGATGTTTCTACAAATGACTAAGTTTCATTCCTTTTTATGGCCGAGTCATACTCCATTTTATATATGTACCACATCTTTATCCATTCATCTGTCTGTGGGCATTTAGGTTGCTTCCATTACCTGGCTATTGTAAATAGTGCTGAAATGAACATTGTGGTGAATGTGCCTTTTAGATTTACGGTTTTATCTGGGTATATGCCCAGAAGTGGGATTGCTGGATCAGATGGTAATTCTATTTCTAATTTTCTTAAGGAAACTCCATACTGTTCTCCATAGTGACTGTATCAATTTACATTCCCACCAATAGTGGAAGAGGGCTCATTTTGTCCACACCCTCCCCAGAATTTGTTGTTTGTAGATTTTCTGATGATGCCGATTCTAACAGGTGTGAGGTGATACCTCATTGTAGTTTTGATTTGCATTTCTCTAATAATTAGTGCTGTTGAGCAGCTTTTCTGTGCGTCTTGGCCATCTCTGTGTCTCCTTTGAAGAAACGTCTCTTTAGATCTTCTGCACATTTTTTTTTGGGTTGTTTGTTTTTTTAATATTAAGCTGCATGAGCTGTTTATATATATTGGAGATTAAACCTCTGTCCATTGATTCGTTTGCAACGATTTTCGCCCATTCTGAGGGATGCCTTTTTCCATTCCCGTTTTTTTTAACAAAAAAGGAAAGAAAGGAAAAGAAGCAGAACACTACTGTGCGTAAAATATGCCTTTTGAAATGGTCGTTTTGAAATATGGACGTCCTTTGAATTTTTTGGTCGATATGTGACCCCAGGATTTGTTTTCAGGGCAGGTGTGATTTACAGGCCTGCAATGATTTTGAATATCAACTGACCATAAGTGCTGGGATTAAAGCTGCTGTTGTGTGAAACGGCCACAAGGTGGCAGCAGTTCTCCCTTACCAAATCTGGTTACTAGGGCAAGACAGCCTCAGTGGAAGTGGTGTTCTAGATTGCAATTTAGAATGGAATGTGCAAGGAGAAAGCCCCTCAAGTTTGTCTCACTACTTCTTGTTCGTGTTTTTAATTTATTTTTTTTTTTATTTTTTATTACAGCAAGTTTGGTTACAATGTTTGGCTTGTTGTAGGTGTGGAAGATGTGGTTCTTTTACACATATACAGATGTCTGTTCTTCCTGGGATCCTTTTCCCATGTACGTTATGACAGAATGTTGATTAGTCCACTCTTGGTATTCTGTAGGTCTTTGGTGATTATATATGTCACCTGTGTTTGTATATGTCTGTTAACCCCGATATCGTAATGAAACCAATCCTCACACCTTTCCATTGGTGAACCATAAGTTTGTTTAATGAATCTGTGTTTGCCCTTCTCCGTGGAAATATCTGCCCTGGTATCCGTTTTTAGGTAACACCTATAAGTGATATGATATGATATGTGTCTTTCACTTTCTGACTTACTACAAGTCACGTGATTACTTCTAGACTCATCTACGGTGCTGCAAATGGCACCGTGTCCTTTTTTCCCTTGGCTTCTCTTCTGCCTTAGCGAGGTCCATTTTCCCCAATGTGATTCCCTGAGGGTTGTGGATTAGCTGACCTGGGCAGCCTTACCCTGCCTGCCCGCCCTCCCCTGGTGTGCCTCGTCAGGCTATATGCTGACACACCGGTCATTGCCAGCGTATGGGCCAGGAGTAGGCTATGTCTTGGGGGTAAGCTGTAGGGCTGGTGGTGGGTTTCCGTTCTGGACTAGGGTTAGGGTTAGGGAACGGCAAGGCTTAGGGCACAGGTGAGTGTATGGAAACGTGTGAGGGTCCGGCTACGTGCTGACGCACGGGTCAGTGCCCGCGTACGGGCCAGGAGTAGGCTGCGGCGTAGGGTAAGGTATAGGGCTTGTGGTGGGTTTCCATTCCGGGATGGGATTAGGGTTAGGGAACCGCAAGGCTTAGGGCACAGGTGAGGGTACCGAAACGTGGGAGGGTCAGGCTACATGCTGACGCACGGGTCATTGCCAGCATATGGGCCAGGATTAGGCTTCAGCTTGGGGGTAAGTTGTAGGGCTGGTGGTGGGTTTCCGTTCCGGGCTAGGGTTAGGGTTACGGAACGGCAAGGCTTAGGGCACAGGTGAGGGTACGGAAACGTGTGAGGGTCAAGCTACGTGCTGACGCACTGGTCAGTGACAGCGTACGGGCCAGGAGTAGGATACGGCGTAGGGTAAGGTTTAGGGCTGGTGGTGGGTTTCATTTCCGGGTTAGCGTTAGGGTGAGGAAACGGCAAGGCTAGGGCACAGGTGAGGGTACGGAAAAGTGGGATGGTCAGGCTACGTGCTGACGCACGGGTCAGTGCCAGCGTACGTGCCAGGAGTAGGCTACGGCTAGGGGATAAGTTGTAGGCCTGGTGGTGAGTTTCCGTTCCGGGCTAGGGTTAGTGTTAGGGAACGGCAAGTCTTAGGGCACAGGTGAGGGTACGGAAACGTGGGAGGGTCAGCCTAAGTACTGACGCACGGGTCAGTGCCAGCGTACCGGCCAGGAGTAGACTATGGCTTGGGGGTAAGCTGTAGGGCTGGTGGTGTGTTTCCTTTCCGGACTAGGGTTAGGGTTAGGGAATGGCAAGGCTTAGGGCACAGGTGAGGGTAAGGAAACGTGGGAGGATCAGGCTACGTGCTGACGCACGTGTCAGTGCCAGCGTACGGGCCAGGAATAGGCTACTGCTTGGAGGTAAGGTTTAGGGCTGGTGGTGGGTTTCCGTTCAGGGTTAGGGTTAGTGTTAGGGAACGTCAAGGTTTAGGGCACAGGTGAGGGTACTGAAACGTGGGAGGGTCAGGCTACATGCTGACGCACGGGTCAGTGCCAGCGTACGGACCAGGTGTAGGCTACAGCTTGGGGGTAAGGTGTAGGGCTGATGGTGGGTTTCCGTTCCGGTGTAGGGTAAGGGTTATGGAACCACAAGACTTAGGGCCCACGTGAGGGTACGGAAACGTGGGAGGGTCAGGCTACGTGCTGACGCACGGGTCAGTGCCAGCGTACGGGCCAGGAGTAGGCTACAGCTTGCAGGTAAGTTGTAGGGATGGTGATGGGTTTCGGTTCCGGGCTAGGGTTAGTGTTAGGGAATGGCAAGGCTTACGGCACAGGTGAGAGTACGGAAATGTGGGAAAGTCAGGCTACGTGCTGACGCACAGTTCAGTGCCAGCGTACGGGCCAGGATCAGGCTACGGCATAGGGTAAGGCTTAGGGCTGGTTGTGGGTTTCCGTTCGGGCTAGGGTTAGGTTGAGGGAACTGCAATGCTTAAGGCACAGGTGAGGGAACGGAAACGTGGGTGGGTCAGGCTACGTGCTGATTCACGGGTCAGTGCCAGTGTACGGGCCAGGATTAGGCTACGGCGTAGGGTAAGGTGTGGGGCTGGTGGTGGTTTTCCGTTCCATGCTAGTGTTAGGGTTAGGGAACGGCAAGGCTTAGGGCACAGGTGAGGGTATGGAAACGTGGGACGGTCAGGCTATGTGCTGACGCACGGGTCAGTGCCAGCGTATGGACCAGGAGTAGGCTACGGCTTGTGGGTAAGGTGTAGGGCTGGTGGTGGGTTTCCGTTCGGGTCTAGGGTTAGGGTTAGGGAACGGCAAGGCTTATGGCACACGTGAGGGTACGGAAACTGGGGAGGTTCAGGCTACGTGCTGACGCACGGGTCAGTGCCAGCGTATGCACCAGGAGTAGGCTACAGCTTGTGTGTAAGTTGTTGGGCTGATGATGGTTTTCTGTTCCGGGCTAGGGTTAGGGTTAGGGAACGGCATGGCTTAGGGCACAGGTGAGGGTACAGAAACGTGGGAGGGTCAGGATAAGTGCTGACGCACGGGTCAGTGCCAGCGTACGGACCAGGAGTAGGCTACGGCATACGGTAAAGTTTAGGGCTGGTGGTGGGTTTCCGTTCCAGGCTAGGGTTAGGGTTAGGGAATGGCATGGCTTAGGGCACAAGTGAGGGTTCGGAAACGTGGGAGGGTCAGGCTACGTGCTGACGCACGGGTCAGTGCCAGCGTACCGGCCAGGAGTAGGCTACGGCTTGGGGGTTAGGTGTAGGGCTGGTTGTGCGTTTCCCTTCCTTACTAGGTTTAGGGTTAGGGAACGGCAAGGCTTAGGGCAGAGGTGAGGGTACAGTAACATGGGAGGGTCAGGCTACGTGCTGACGCACGTGTCATGGCCAGCGTACCGGCCAGGAGTAGGCTACGGCTTGGGGGTAAGGTGTAGGGCTGGAGGTGGGTTTCCGTTCCGGGCTAGGGTTAGGGTTAGTGAACGGCAAGGCTTAGGGCACAGGTGAGAGTACGTCAACGTGGGAGGGTCAGGCTACGTGCTGATGAAAGGGTCAGTGCCTGCGTACGAGCTTGGAATAGGCTACGGCGTACGGAAAGGTGTAGGGCTGCTGGTGGGTTTCTGTTCATGGCTAGGGTGAGGGTGAGGGAACGGCAAGGCTTAGGGCACAGGTGATGGTACAGAAACGTGGGAGGGTCAGGCTACGTGCTGACGCACGGGTCAGTGCAAGCGTACGGGCCAGGAGAAGGCTACGGCTTGAGGGTAAGTTTTAGGGCTGGTGGTGGGTTTCAGTTCAGGACTAGGGTTAGGGTTAGGGAACGGCAAGGCTTAGGGCACAGGTGAGGGTACGGTAACATGGGAGGTTCAGGCTACGTTCTGAAGCACAGGTCAGTGCCCGTGTACGGGCCAGGTGTAGGCTACGGCATAGGGTAAGGTGTAGGGCTGGTGGTGGGTTTTCGTTCCGGGCTAGGGTTAAGGTTAGGAAACGGCAAGGCTTAGGGCACAGGTGAGGGTACGGAAACGTGGGAGGGTCAGGCTACGTGCTGACACCCGGCTCAGTGCCAGCGTACGGGCCAGGAATAAGCTATGGCGTAGGGTAGAGTGTAGGGATGGTGGTGGGTTTCTGTTCCGGGCTAGGGTTAGGGTTAGGAAACGGCAAGGCTTAGGGCACAGGTGAGGGTACGGAAACGTGGGAGGGTCAGGCTACATGGTGATGCACGGGTCAGTGCCAGCATATGGGCCAGGAGTAGGCTACGGCGTGGTGGTAAGGTGTAAGGCTGGTGGTGGGTTTCTGTTCTGGGCTAGGGTTAGGGTTAGGGAACGTCAAGACTTAGGGCACAGGTGATGGTACAGAAACGTGGGAAGGTCAGGCTACGTGCTGACGCATGGCTAAGTGCCAGCGTATGGGCCAGGAATAGGCTATGGCGTAGGGTAGAGTGTAGGGCTGGTGGTGGGTTTCTGTTCCGGGCTAGGGTTAGGGTTAGGAAACGGCAAGGATTAGGGAACGGGTGAGGGTACGGAAACGTGTGAGGGTCAGGCTACGTGCTGACGCACGTGTCAGTACCAGTGTACGGGCCAGGAGTAGGCTACGGCTTGGGGGTAAGTTGTAGGGTTGGTGGTGGGTTTCCGTTCCGGGCTAGGGTTAGGGTTAGTGAACGGCAAGGATTAGGGCACAGGTGAGGGTACAGAAACATGGGAGGGTCAGGCTACGTGCTGATGAAACGGTGAGTGCCTGCGTACGAGCCAGGAATAGGCTACGGCGTTGGGAAAGGTGTAGGGCTGGTGGTGGGTTTCCGTTCCGGGCTAGGGTTAGGGTTAGGGAACGGCAAGGCTTAGGGCTCAGGTGAGGGTCCGAAAACGTGGGAGGGTCAGGCTACGTGCTGAAGCACAGGTCAGTGCCCGCGTATGGACCAGGTGTAGGCTACGGCATAGGGTAAGGTGTAGGACTCGTGGTGGGTTTCCGTTCCGGGCTAGGGTTAGTGTTAGGGAATGGCAAGGCTTAGGGCACAGGTGAGTGTACGGAAACGTGGGAGGGTCAAACTCCATGCTGACGCACGGGTCAGTGCGAGCGTACGGGCGAGGAGTAGGCTACCCAGTAGGGAAAGGTTTAGGGATGGTGGTGGGTTTCCCTTCCGGGTTAGGGTTAGGGTTAGGGAACGGCAAGGCTTAGGGCACAGGTGAGGGTACGGAAACGTGGGAGGGTCAGGCTACGTGCTGACGCACGGGTCAGTGACAGCGTACGGGCCAGGATTAGGCTACGGCGTAGGGAATGGTGTAGGCCTGGTGGTGGGTTTTCGTTCCGGTCTATGGTTAGGGTTAGGGAATGGCAAGGCCTAGGGCACAGGTGATGGTACGGAAACGTGGGAGGGTCTGGCTACGTGCTGACGCACGGGTCAGTGCCAGGGTACAGGCAAGGAGTAGGCTACGGCATAGGCTAAGGAGTAGGGCTGGTGGTGGGTTTCCGTTCAGGGCTAGGGCTAGGGTAAGGGAACGGCAAGGCTTAGGGCACAGGTGAGGGTACGGAAAAGTGGGAGGGTCAGGCTACGTGTTGACGCACGGTTCAGTGCCAGCGTACGGGCCAGGAGTAGGCTGTGGTGTAGGGTATGGTGTAGGGCTGGTGGAGGGTTTCCGTTCCAGGCTAGGGTTAGTGTTAGGGAACGGCAAGGCTTAGGGCACAGGTGATGATACGGAAACGTGGGAGGGTCAGGCTACGTGCTGACGCACGGGTCACTGCCAGCGTACAGGCCAGGAGTGGGCTAAGGCTTGTGGCTAAGTTTTAGGGGTGGTGGTGTCTTTCCATTTCGGGCTAGGGTTAGGGTTAGAGAACGGCAAGGCTTAGGGCACAGGTGAGGGTACAGAAACGTGGGAGGTTCAGGCTACGTGCTGACGCACGCGTCAGTGCGCGCATATGGGCCAGGTGTAGGCTACAGCATAGGGTAAGGTGTAGGGCTGGTGGTGGGTTTCCGTTCCGGGCTAGGGTTAGGGTTAGGGAACGGCAAGGCTTAGTGCACGGGTGAGGGTACAGGAACGTGGGAGGTTCAGGCTGCTTGCTGATGCACGGGTTAGTGCCACCAAACGGGCCAGGTGTAGGCTACGGCTTGGGGGTAAGGTGTAGGGCTGGTGGTGGGTTTCCGTTCCGGGCTCAGGTTAGGGTTATGGAACGGCAAGGCTTAGGGCACAGGTGAGGGTACGGAAACGTGGGAGGGTCAGGCTACATGCTGACGCAAGGGTCATTGCCACCGTACAGGCCAGGAGTAGGCTACGGCATGGGGGTAAGTTGTAGGGCTGATGGTGGGTTCCCGTTCCTTGCTAGGGATAGTGTTAGGGAACGGCAAGGCGTAGGGCACAGCTGAGGGTACGGAAACGTGGGAGGGTCAGGCTACGTGCTGATGCACGGCTCAGTGGCAGCGTACCGGGCAGGAGTAGACTACGGCATATGGTAAGGTGTAGGGCTGGTGCTGGGATTCTGTTCCGGGCTAGGGTTAGGGTTAGGGAATGGCAAGGCTTAGGGCTCAGGTAAGGGTACAGAAAAGTGGGAGGGTCAGGCTACGTGCCGACGCACGGGTCAGTGCCAGTGTACGGGCCACGAGTAGGCTACGGCTTGTGGGTAAGGTTTAGGGCTGGTGGTGGGTTTCCATTCCGGGCTAGGGTAAGGGTTAGGGAACGGCAAGGCTTAGGGCACAGGTGAGGGTACGGAAACGTGGGAGGGTCAGGCTACGTGCTGATGAAAGGGTCAGTGCCTGTGTACGGGCCAGGAATAGGCTACGGCGTAGGGAAAGGTATAGGGCTGGTGGTGGGTTTCTGTTCCGGGCTAGGGTTAGGGTTAGGGAACGGCAAGGCTTAGGGCACAGGTGAGGTTACGGAAACGTGGGAGGGTCAAGCTACATGCTGACGCACGGGTCAGTGCCAGCGTACGGGCCAGGACTAGGCTACGGCATACGATAAGGTGTAGGGCTAGTGGTGGATTTCCGTTCCGGGCTAGGGTTAGGGTTAGGGAACGGCAAGGCTTAGGGCACAGGTGAGGGTACGGAAACGTCGGAAGGTCAGGCTACGTGCTGTCGCACCTATCAGTGCCAGCGTACCGGCCAGGAGTAGGCTACGGCTTGGAGGTTAGGTGTAGGGCTGATGGTGTGTTTCCGTTCCGGGCTAGGGTTAGTGTTAGGGAACAGCAAGTCTTAGGGCACAGGTGAGGGTACGGAAACGTGGGAGGGTCAGGCTACGTGCTGACGCACGGGTCAGTGCCAGCGTACGGGCCAGGAGTAGGCTGTGGCTTGGGGGTTAGGTGTAGGGCTTGTGGTGTGTTTCCGTTCCATACTAGGGTTAGGGTTAGGGAACGGCAAGGCTTAGGGCACAGGTGAGGGTACGGTAATGTGGGAAGTTCAGGCTACGTGCTGACGCACAGGTCATTGCCAGCGTATGGACCAGGAGTAGGCTACGGCTTGGGGGTAAGGTTTAGGGCTGGTGGTGTGTTTCCGTTCCGGGCTAGGGTTAGGGTTAGGGAACGGCAAGGCTTAGGGCACAGGTGAGGGTACAGAAACGTGGGAGGGTCAGGCTACGTGCTGACGCACGGGTCAGTGCCAGCATAAGGTATAGGAATAGGCTACGGCTTTGGGGTAAGTTGTAGGGCTGGTGGTGGGTTTCCGTTCCGGGCTAGGCTTAGGGTTAGGGAACGGCAAGGCTTAGGGCACAGGTGAGGGTCCACAAACGTGGGAGTGTCAGGCTTCTTGCTGACGCACGGGTCTGTGCCAGCGTACGGGCCAGGAGTAGGCTACGGCTTGGGGGTAAGATTTAGGGCTTGTGGTGGGTTTCCGTTCCGGGCTACGGTTAGGTTTAGGGAACGGCAAGGCTTAGGGCACAGGTGAGGGTACGGAAACGTGGGAGCGTCAGGCTACGTGATGATGCACGTGTCAGTGCCAGCGTACTGGCCAGGAGTAAGCTACGGCTTGGGGGTTAGGTGTAGGGCTGGTGGTGGGTTTCCGTTCCACGCTAGGGTTAGGGTTAGGGAACGGCAAGGCTTAGGGCACAGGTGAGGGTACGGAAACGTGGGAGAGTCAGGCTACATGCTGACGCACGGGTCAGTGCCAGCGTACGGGCCAGGAATTGGCTATGGCTTGGGGGTAAGCTGTAGGGCTGGTGGTGGGTTTCCGTTCCGGGCTAGGGTTAGGGTTAGTGAACGGCAAGGCTTAGGGCACAGGTGAGGGTACAGAAACGTGGGAGGGTCAGGCTACGTGCTGATGAATCGGTGAGTGCTGGCGTACGAGCCAGGAATAGGCTACGGCGTTGGGAAAGGTGTAGGGCTGTTGCTGGGTTTCGTTCCGGGCTAGGGTTAGGGTTAGGGAACGGCAAGCCTTAGGGCACATGTGAGGGTCCGCAAACGTGGGAGGGTCAGGCTACGTGCAGAAGCACAGGTCAGTGCCCGCGTATGGGCCAGGTGTAGGCTACAGCATAGGGTAATGTGTAGGGCTGGTGGTGGGTTTCCGTTCCGGGCTAGGGTTAGGTTTAGGGAATGGCATGTCTTAGGGCCCAGGTGAGGGTACGGAAACCTGGGAGGGTCAAACTCCATGCTGACACACGGGTCAGTGCGAGCGTACTGGCGAGGAGTAGGCTACCCAGTAGGGAAAGGTTTAGGGATGGTGGTGGGTTTCCGTTCTGGGTTAGGTTTAGGGTTAGGGAACGGCAAGGCTTAGGGCAAAGGTGAGGGTACGGAAACGTGGGAGGGTCAGGCTACATGCTGACGCACGGGTCAGTGCCAGCGTACGGGCCAGGAATAGGCTATGGCTTGGGGGTAAGCTGTAGGGCTGGTGGTGGGTTTCCGTTCCTGACTAGGGTTAGGGTTAGGGAACGGCAAGGCTTAGGGCACAGGTGAGAGTACGGAAACGTGTGAGGGTCAGGCTACGTGCTGAGGCACGTGTCAGTACCAGCGTTCGTGCCAGGAGTAGGCTACGGCGTAGGGTAAGGTGTAGGGCTGCTGATGGGTTTCTGTTCCTGGCTAGGGTGAGGGTGAGGGAACGGCAAGGCTTAGGGCACAGGTGATGTTACGGAAAAGTGGGAAGGTCAGGCTACGTGCTGACGCATGGGTCAGTGCCAGCGTACGGGCCAGGAGTAGGCTACGGCTTGTGGGTAAGTTTTAGGGCTGGTGGTGTGTTTCCGTTCCGGGCTAGGGGTAGGGTTAGGGAACGGCAAGGCTTAGGGCACAGGTGAGGGTACGGTAACATGGGAGGGTCAGGCTACGTGCTGAAGCACAGGTCAGTGCCCGCGAACGGGCCAGGTGTAGGCTACGGCATAGGGTAAGGTGTAGGGTTGGTGGTGGGTTTCCGTTCCGGGCTAGGGTTAAGGTTAGGGAACGGCAAGGCTTAGGGCACAGGTGAGGTTACGGAAACGTGGGAGGGTCAGGCTACGTGGTGACGCACGGGTCAGTGCCAGCATATGGGCCAGGAGTAGGCTATGGCGTGGTGGTTAGGTGTAGGGCTGGTGGTGGGTTTCTGTTCCGGGCTAGGGTTAGGGTTAGGGAGCGTCAGGGCTTAGGGCACAGGTGATGGTACGGAAACGTGGGAAAGTCAGGCTACGTGCTGACGACGGCTCAGTGCCAGCGTACGGGCCAGGAATAGGCTATGGCGGAGGGTAGAGTGTAGGGCTGGTGGTGGGTTTCTGTTCCGGGCTAGGGTTAGGGTTAGGAAACGGCAAGGCTTAGGGCACAGGTGAGGGTACGGAAACGTGTGAGGGTCAGGCTACGTGCTGACGCACGTTACAGTGCCAGCGTATCGGCCAGTTGTATGTTACGGCTTGGGGGTAAGGTGTAGGACTGGTGGTGGGTTTCCGCTACGGGCTAGGGTTAGTGTCAGTGAACGGCAAGGCTTAGGGCACAGGTGAGGGTACGGAAATGTGGGAGGGTCTGGCTACGTGCTGACGCATGGGTCAGTGCCAGGGTACAGGCAAGGAGTAGGCTACGGCATAGGCTAAGGAGTAGGGCTGGTGGTGGGTTTCCGTTCCGGGCTAGGGCTAGGGTAAGGGAACGGCAAGGCTTAGGGCACAGGTGACGGTACGGAAAAGCGGGAGCGTCAGGCTACGTGATGACGCACGGGTCAGTGCCAGCATAAGGTCCAGGAATAGGCTACCGCTTTGGGGTAAGTTGTAGGGCTGGTGGTGGGTTTCCGTTCCGGGCTAGGGTTAGGGTTAGGGAACGGCAAGGCTTAGGGCACAGGTGAGGGTCCACAAACGTGGGAGGGTCAGGCTTCGTGCTGACGCATGGGTCTGTGCCAGCGTACGGGCCAGGAGTAGGCTACGGCTTGGGGGTAAGGTGTAGGGCTGGTGGTGGGTTTCCGTTCCGGGCTACGGTTAGGTTTAGGGAACGGCAAGGCTTAGGGCACAGGTGAGGGTACGGAGACGTGGGAGCGTCAGGCTACGTGATGATGCACGTGTCAGTGCCAGCGTACTGGCCAGGAGTAAGCTACGGCTTGGGGGGTTAGGTGTAGGGCTGGTGGTGGGTTTCCGTTCCGCGCTAGGGTTAGGGTTAGGGAACGGCAAGGCTTAGGGCACAGGTGAGGGTACGGAAACGTGGGAGAGTCAGGCTACATGCTGACGCACGGGTCAGTGCCAGCGTACGGGCCAGGAATAGGCTATGGCTTGGGGGTAAGCTGTAGGGCTGGTGGTGGGTTTCCGTTCCGGACTAGGGTTAGGGTTAGGGAACGGAAAGGCTTAGGGCACAGGTGAGGGTACGGAGACGTGTGAGGGTCAGGCTACGTGCTGAGGCACGTGTCAGTGCCAGCGTACGTGCCAGGAGTAGGCTACGGCGTAGGGTAAGGTTTAGGGCTGCTGATGGGTTTCTGTTCCTGGCTAGGGTGAGGGTGAGGGAACGGCAAGGCTTAGGGCACAGGTGATTGTACGGAAACGTGGGAAGGTCAGGCTAAGTGCTGACACACGGGTCAGTGCCAGCGTACGGGCCAGGAATAGGCTATGGCCTAGGGTAGAGTGTAGGGCTGGTGGTGGGTTTCTTTTCCGGGCTAGGGTTAGGGTTAGGAAACGGCAAGGCTTAGGGCACAGGTGAGGGTACGGAAACGTGTGAGGGTCAGGCTACGTGCTGATGCACGTGTCAGTGCCAGCGTACCGGCCAAGTGTAAGCTACGCCTTGGGGGTAAGGTGTAGGGCTGGTGGTGGGTTTCCGCTCCGGGCTAGGGTTAGGGTTAGTGAACGGCAAGGCTTAGGGCACAGGTGAGGGTACAGAAACGTGGGAGGGTCAGGCTACGTGCTGATGAATCGGTGAGTGCTGGCGTACGAGCCAGGAATAGGCTACGGCGTTGGGAAAGGTGTAGGGCTGTTGCTGGGTTTCGTTCCGGGCTAGGGTTAGGGTTAGGGAACGGCAAGCCTTAGGGCACATGTGAGGGTCCGCAAACGTGGGAGGGTCAGGCTACGTGCAGAAGCACAGGTCAGTGCCCGCGTATGGGCCAGGTGTAGGCTACAGCATAGGGTAATGTGTAGGGCTGGTGGTGGGTTTCCGTTCCGGGCTAGGGTTAGGTTTAGGGAATGGCATGTCTTAGGGCCCAGGTGAGGGTACGGAAACCTGGGAGGGTCAAACTCCATGCTGACACACGGGTCAGTGCGAGCGTACTGGCGAGGAGTAGGCTACCCAGTAGGGAAAGGTTTAGGGATGGTGGTGGGTTTCCGTTCTGGGTTAGGTTTAGGGTTAGGGAACGGCAAGGCTTAGGGCAAAGGTGAGGGTACGGAAACGTGGGAGGGTCAGGCTACATGCTGACGCACGGGTCAGTGCCAGCGTACGGGCCAGGAATAGGCTATGGCTTGGGGGTAAGCTGTAGGGCTGGTGGTGGGTTTCCGTTCCTGACTAGGGTTAGGGTTAGGGAACGGCAAGGCTTAGGGCACAGGTGAGAGTACGGAAACGTGTGAGGGTCAGGCTATGTGCTGAGGCACGTGTCAGTACCAGCGTTCGTGCCAGGAGTAGGCTACGGCGTAGGGTAAGGTGTAGGGCTGCTGATGGGTTTCTGTTCCTGGCTAGGGTGAGGGTGAGGGAACGGCAAGGCTTAGGGCACAGGTGATGTTACGGAAAAGTGGGAAGGTCAGGCTACGTGCTGACGCATGGGTCAGTGCCAGCGTACGGGCCAGGAGTAGGCTACGGCTTGTGGGTAAGTTTTAGGGCTGGTGGTGTGTTTCCGTTCCGGGCTAGGGGTAGGGTTAGGGAACGGCAAGGCTTAGGGCACAGGTGAGGGTACGGTAACATGGGAGGGTCAGGCTACGTGCTGAAGCACAGGTCAGTGCCCGCGAACGGGCCAGGTGTAGGCTACGGCATAGGGTAAGGTGTAGGGTTGGTGGTGGGTTTCCGTTCCGGGCTAGGGTTAAGGTTAGGGAACGGCAAGGCTTAGGGCACAGGTGAGGTTACGGAAACGTGGGAGGGTCAGGCTACGTGGTGACGCACGGGTCAGTGCCAGCATATGGGCCAGGAGTAGGCTATGGCGTGGTGGTTAGGTGTAGGGCTGGTGGTGGGTTTCTGTTCCGGGCTAGGGTTAGGGTTAGGGAGCGTCAGGGCTTAGGGCACAGGTGATGGTACGGAAACGTGGGAAAGTCAGGCTACGTGCTGACGACGGCTCAGTGCCAGCGTACGGGCCAGGAATAGGCTATGGCGGAGGGTAGAGTGTAGGGCTGGTGGTGGGTTTCTGTTCCGGGCTAGGGTTAGGGTTAGGAAACGGCAAGGCTTAGGGCACAGGTGAGGGTACGGAAACGTGTGAGGGTCAGGCTACGTGCTGACGCACGTTACAGTGCCAGCGTATCGGCCAGTTGTATGTTACGGCTTGGGGGTAAGGTGTAGGACTGGTGGTGGGTTTCCGCTACGGGCTAGGGTTAGTGTCAGTGAACGGCAAGGCTTAGGGCACAGGTGAGGGTACGGAAATGTGGGAGGGTCTGGCTACGTGCTGACGCATGGGTCAGTGCCAGGGTACAGGCAAGGAGTAGGCTACGGCATAGGCTAAGGAGTAGGGCTGGTGGTGGGTTTCCGTTCCGGGCTAGGGCTAGGGTAAGGGAACGGCAAGGCTTAGGGCACAGGTGACGGTACGGAAAAGCGGGAGCGTCAGGCTACGTGATGACGCACGGGTCAGTGCCAGCATAAGGTCCAGGAATAGGCTACCGCTTTGGGGTAAGTTGTAGGGCTGGTGGTGGGTTTCCGTTCCGGGCTAGGGTTAGGGTTAGGGAACGGCAAGGCTTAGGGCACAGGTGAGGGTCCACAAACGTGGGAGGGTCAGGCTTCGTGCTGACGCATGGGTCTGTGCCAGCGTACGGGCCAGGAGTAGGCTACGGCTTGGGGGTAAGGTGTAGGGCTGGTGGTGGGTTTCCGTTCCGGGCTACGGTTAGGTTTAGGGAACGGCAAGGCTTAGGGCACAGGTGAGGGTACGGAAACGTGGGAGCGTCAGGCTACGTGATGATGCACGTGTCAGTGCCAGCGTACTGGCCAGGAGTAAGCTACGGCTTGGGGGGTTAGGTGTAGGGCTGGTGGTGGGTTTCCGTTCCGCGCTAGGGTTAGGGTTAGGGAACGGCAAGGCTTAGGGCACAGGTGAGGGTACGGAAACGTGGGAGAGTCAGGCTACATGCTGACGCACGGGTCAGTGCCAGCGTACGGGCCAGGAATAGGCTATGGCTTGGGGGTAAGCTGTAGGGCTGGTGGTGGGTTTCCGTTCCGGACTAGGGTTAGGGTTAGGGAACGGCAAGGCTTAGGGCACAGGTGAGGGTACGGAGACGTGTGAGGGTCAGGCTACGTGCTGAGGCACGTGTCAGTGCCAGCGTACGTGCCAGGAGTAGGCTACGGCGTAGGGTAAGGTTTAGGGCTGCTGATGGGTTTCTGTTCCTGGCTAGGGTGAGGGTGAGGGAACGGCAAGGCTTAGGGCACAGGTGATTGTACGGAAACGTGGGAAGGTCAGGCTAAGTGCTGACACACGGGTCAGTGCCAGCGTACGGGCCAGGAATAGGCTATGGCCTAGGGTAGAGTGTAGGGCTGGTGGTGGGTTTCTTTTCCGGGCTAGGGTTAGGGTTAGGAAACGGCAAGGCTTAGGGCACAGGTGAGGGTACGGAAACGTGTGAGGGTCAGGCTACGTGCTGATGCACGTGTCAGTGCCAGCGTACCGGCCAAGTGTAAGCTACGCCTTGGGGGTAAGGTGTAGGGCTGGTGGTGGGTTTCCGCTCCGGGCTAGGGTTAGGGTTAGTGAACGGCAAGGCTTAGGGCACAGGTGAGGGTACAGAAACGTGGGAGGGTCAGGCTACGTGCTGATGAATCGGTGAGTGCTGGCGTACGAGCCAGGAATAGGCTACGGCGTTGGGAAAGGTGTAGGGCTGTTGCTGGGTTTCGTTCCGGGCTAGGGTTAGGGTTAGGGAACGGCAAGCCTTAGGGCACATGTGAGGGTCCGCAAACGTGGGAGGGTCAGGCTACGTGCAGAAGCACAGGTCAGTGCCCGCGTATGGGCCAGGTGTAGGCTACAGCATAGGGTAATGTGTAGGGCTGGTGGTGGGTTTCCGTTCCGGGCTAGGGTTAGGTTTAGGGAATGGCATGTCTTAGGGCCCAGGTGAGGGTACGGAAACCTGGGAGGGTCAAACTCCATGCTGACACACGGGTCAGTGCGAGCGTACTGGCGAGGAGTAGGCTACCCAGTAGGGAAAGGTTTAGGGATGGTGGTGGGTTTCCGTTCTGGGTTAGGTTTAGGGTTAGGGAACGGCAAGGCTTAGGGCAAAGGTGAGGGTACGGAAACGTGGGAGGGTCAGGCTACATGCTGACGCACGGGTCAGTGCCAGCGTACGGGCCAGGAATAGGCTATGGCTTGGGGGTAAGCTGTAGGGCTGGTGGTGGGTTTCCGTTCCTGACTAGGGTTAGGGTTAGGGAACGGCAAGGCTTAGGGCACAGGTGAGAGTACGGAAACGTGTGAGGGTCAGGCTATGTGCTGAGGCACGTGTCAGTACCAGCGTTCGTGCCAGGAGTAGGCTACGGCGTAGGGTAAGGTGTAGGGCTGCTGATGGGTTTCTGTTCCTGGCTAGGGTGAGGGTGAGGGAACGGCAAGGCTTAGGGCACAGGTGATGTTACGGAAAAGTGGGAAGGTCAGGCTACGTGCTGACGCATGGGTCAGTGCCAGCGTACGGGCCAGGAGTAGGCTACGGCTTGTGGGTAAGTTTTAGGGCTGGTGGTGTGTTTCCGTTCCGGGCTAGGGGTAGGGTTAGGGAACGGCAAGGCTTAGGGCACAGGTGAGGGTACGGTAACATGGGAGGGTCAGGCTACGTGCTGAAGCACAGGTCAGTGCCCGCGAACGGGCCAGGTGTAGGCTACGGCATAGGGTAAGGTGTAGGGTTGGTGGTGGGTTTCCGTTCCGGGCTAGGGTTAGGGTTAGGGAACGGCAAGGCTTAGTGCACGGGTGAGGGTACAGGAACGTGGGAGGTTCAGGCTGCTTGCTGATGCACGGGTTAGTGCCACCAAACGGGCCAGGTGTAGGCTACGGCTTGGGGGTAAGGTGTAGGGCTGGTGGTGGGTTTCCGTTCAGGGCTCGGGTTAGGGTTATGGAACGGCAAGGCTTAGGGCACAGGTGAGGGTACGGAAACGTGGGAGGGTCAGGCTACATGCTGACGCAAGGGTCATTGCCACCGTACAGGCCAGGAGTAGGCTACGGCATGGGGGTAAGTTGTAGGGCTGATGGTGGGTTCCCGTTCCTTGCTAGGGATAGTGTTAGGGAACGGCAAGGCGTAGGGCACAGCTGAGGGTACGGAAACGTGGGAGGGTCAGGCTACGTGCTGATGCACGGCTCAGTGGCAGCGTACCGGGCAAAAGTAGGCTACGGCATATGGTAAGGTGTAGGGCTGGTGCTGGGATTCTGTTCCGGGCTAGGGTTAGGGTTAGGGAATGGCAAGGCTTAGGGCTCAGGTAAGGGTACAGAAAAGTGGGAGGGTCAGGCTACGTGCCGACGCACGGGTCAGTGCCAGTATACGGGCCACGAGTAGGCTACGGCTTGTGGGTAAGGTTTAGGGCTGGTGGTGGGTTTCCATTCCGGGCTAGGGTAAGGGTTAGGGAACGGCAAGGCTTAGGGCACAGGTGAGGGTATGGAAACGTGGGAGGGTCAGGCTACGTGCTGATGAAAGGGTCAGTGCCTGTGTACGGGCCAGGAATAGGCTACGGCGTAGGGAAAGGTATAGGGCTGGTGGTGGGTTTCTGTTCCGGGCTAGGGTTAGGGTTAGGGAACGGCAAGGCTTAGGGCACAGGTGAGGTTACGGAAACGTGGGAGGGTCAAGCTACATGCTGACGCACGGGTCAGTGCCAGCGTACGGGCCAGGACTAGGCTACGGCATACGATAAGGTGTAGGGCTAGTGGTGGATTTCCGTTCCGGGCTAGGGTTAGGGTTAGGGAACGGCAAGGCTTAGGGCACAGGTGAGGGTACGGAAACGTCGGAAGGTCAGGCTACGTGCTGTCGCACCTATCAGTGCCAGCGTACCGGCCAGGAGTAGGCTACGGCTTGGAGGTTAGGTGTAGGGCTGATGGTGTGTTTCCGTTCCGGGCTAGGGTTAGTGTTAGGGAACAGCAAGTCTTAGGGCACAGGTGAGGGTACGGAAACGTGGGAGGGTCAGGCTACGTGCTGACGCACGGGTCAGTGCCAGCGTACGGGCCAGGAGTAGGCTGTGGCTTGGGGGTTAGGTGTAGGGCTTGTGGTGTGTTTCCGTTCCATACTAGGGTTAGGGTTAGGGAACGGCAAGGCTTAGGGCACAGGTGAGGGTACGGTAATGTGGGAAGTTCAGGCTACGTGCTGACGCACAGGTCATTGCCAGCGTATGGACCAGGAGTAGGCTACGGCTTGGGGGTAAGGTTTAGGGCTGGTGGTGTGTTTCCGTTCCGGGCTAGGGTTAGGGTTAGGGAACGGCAAGGCTTAGGGCACAGGTGAGGGTACAGAAACGTGGGAGGGTCAGGCTACGTGCTGACGCACGGGTCAGTGCCAGCATAAGGTATAGGAATAGGCTACGGCTTTGGGGTAAGTTGTAGGGCTGGTGGTGGGTTTCCGTTCCGGGCTAGGCTTAGGGTTAGGGAACGGCAAGGCTTAGGGCACAGGTGAGGGTCCACAAACGTGGGAGTGTCAGGCTTCTTGCTGACGCACGGGTCTGTGCCAGCGTACGGGCCAGGAGTAGGCTACGGCTTGGGGGTAAGATTTAGGGCTTGTGGTGGGTTTCCGTTCCGGGCTACGGTTAGGTTTAGGGAACGGCAAGGCTTAGGGCACAGGTGAGGGTACGGAAACGTGGGAGCGTCAGGCTACGTGATGATGCACGTGTCAGTGCCAGCGTACTGGCCAGGAGTAAGCTACGGCTTGGGGGTTAGGTGTAGGGCTGGTGGTGGGTTTCCGTTCCACGCTAGGGTTAGGGTTAGGGAACGGCAAGGCTTAGGGCACAGGTGAGGGTACGGAAACGTGGGAGAGTCAGGCTACATGCTGACGCACGGGTCAGTGCCAGCGTACGGGCCAGGAATTGGCTATGGCTTGGGGGTAAGCTGTAGGGCTGGTGGTGGGTTTCCGTTCCGGACTAGGGTTAGGGTTAGGGAACGGCAAGGCTTAGGGCACAGGTGAGGGTACGGAGACGTGTGAGGGTCAGGCTACGTGCTGAGGCACGTGTCAGTGCCAGCGTACGTGCCAGGAGTAGGCTACGGCGTAGGGTAAGGTTTAGGGCTGCTGATGGGTTTCTGTTCCTGGCTAGGGTGAGGGTGAGGGAACGGCAAGGCTTAGGGCACAGGTGATTGTACGGAAACGTGGGAAGGTCAGGCTAAGTGCTGACGCACGGGTCAGTGCCAGCGTACGGGCCAGGAATAGGCTATGGCCTAGGGTAGAGTGTAGGGCTGGTGGTGGGTTTCTTTTCCGGGCTAGGGTTAGGGTTAGGAAACGGCAAGGCTTAGGGCACAGGTGAGGGTACGGAAACGTGTGAGGGTCAGGCTACGTGCTGATGCACGTGTCAGTGCCAGCGTACCGGCCAAGTGTAAGCTACGCCTTGGGGGTAAGGTGTAGGGCTGGTGGTGGGTTTCCGCTCCGGGCTAGGGTTAGGGTTAGTGAACGGCAAGGCTTAGGGCACAGGTGAGGGTACAGAAACGTGGGAGGGTCAGGCTACGTGCTGATGAATCGGTGAGTGCTGGCGTACGAGCCAGGAATAGGCTACGGCGTTGGGAAAGGTGTAGGGCTGTTGCTGGGTTTCGTTCCGGGCTAGGGTTAGGGTTAGGGAACGGCAAGCCTTAGGGCACATGTGAGGGTCCGCAAACGTGGGAGGGTCAGGCTACGTGCAGAAGCACAGGTCAGTGCCCGCGTATGGGCCAGGTGTAGGCTACAGCATAGGGTAATGTGTAGGGCTGGTGGTGGGTTTCCGTTCCGGGCTAGGGTTAGGTTTAGGGAATGGCATGTCTTAGGGCCCAGGTGAGGGTACGGAAACCTGGGAGGGTCAAACTCCATGCTGACACACGGGTCAGTGCGAGCGTACTGGCGAGGAGTAGGCTACCCAGTAGGGAAAGGTTTAGGGATGGTGGTGGGTTTCCGTTCTGGGTTAGGTTTAGGGTTAGGGAACGGCAAGGCTTAGGGCAAAGGTGAGGGTACGGAAACGTGGGAGGGTCAGGCTACATGCTGACGCACGGGTCAGTGCCAGCGTACGGGCCAGGAATAGGCTATGGCTTGGGGGTAAGCTGTAGGGCTGGTGGTGGGTTTCCGTTCCTGACTAGGGTTAGGGTTAGGGAACGGCAAGGCTTAGGGCACAGGTGAGAGTACGGAAACGTGTGAGGGTCAGGCTACGTGCTGAGGCACGTGTCAGTACCAGCGTTCGTGCCAGGAGTAGGCTACGGCGTAGGGTAAGGTGTAGGGCTGCTGATGGGTTTCTGTTCCTGGCTAGGGTGAGGGTGAGGGAACGGCAAGGCTTAGGGCACAGGTGATGTTACGGAAAAGTGGGAAGGTCAGGCTACGTGCTGACGCATGGGTCAGTGCCAGCGTACGGGCCAGGAGTAGGCTATGGCTTGTGGGTAAGTTTTAGGGCTGGTGGTGTGTTTCCGTTCCGGGCTAGGGGTAGGGTTAGGGAACGGCAAGGCTTAGGGCACAGGTGAGGGTACGGTAACATGGGAGGGTCAGGCTACGTGCTGAAGCACAGGTCAGTGCCCGCGAACGGGCCAGGTGTAGGCTACGGCATAGGGTAAGGTGTAGGGTTGGTGGTGGGTTTCCGTTCCGGGCTAGGGTTAAGGTTAGGGAACGGCAAGGCTTAGGGCACAGGTGAGGTTACGGAAACGTGGGAGGGTCAGGCTACGTGGTGACGCACGGGTCAGTGCCAGCATATGGGCCAGGAGTAGGCTATGGCGTGGTGGTTAGGTGTAGGGCTGGTGGTGGGTTTCTGTTCCGGGCTAGGGTTAGGGTTAGGGAGCGTCAGGGCTTAGGGCACAGGTGATGGTACGGAAACGTGGGAAAGTCAGGCTACGTGCTGACGACGGCTCAGTGCCAGCGTACGGGCCAGGAATAGGCTATGGCGGAGGGTAGAGTGTAGGGCTGGTGGTGGGTTTCTGTTCCGGGCTAGGGTTAGGGTTAGGAAACGGCAAGGCTTAGGGCACAGGTGAGGGTACGGAAACGTGTGAGGGTCAGGCTACGTGCTGACGCACGTTACAGTGCCAGCGTATCGGCCAGTTGTATGTTACGGCTTGGGGGTAAGGTGTAGGACTGGTGGTGGGTTTCCGCTACGGGCTAGGGTTAGTGTCAGTGAACGGCAAGGCTTAGGGCACAGGTGAGGGTACGGAAATGTGGGAGGGTCTGGCTACGTGCTGACGCATGGGTCAGTGCCAGGGTACAGGCAAGGAGTAGGCTACGGCATAGGCTAAGGAGTAGGGCTGGTGGTGGGTTTCCGTTCCGGGCTAGGGCTAGGGTAAGGGAACGGCAAGGCTTAGGGCACAGGTGACGGTACGGAAAAGCGGGAGGGTCAGGCTACGTGCCGACGCACGGGTCAGTGCCAGTATACGGGCCACGAGTAGGCTACGGCTTGTGGGTAAGGTTTAGGGCTGGTGGTGGGTTTCCATTCCGGGCTAGGGTAAGGGTTAGGGAACGGCAAGGCTTAGGGCACAGGTGAGGGTACGGAAACGTGGGAGGGTCAGGCTACGTGCTGATGAAAGGGTCAGTGCCTGTGTACGGGCCAGGAATAGGCTACGGCGTAGGGAAAGGTATAGGGCTGGTGGTGGGTTTCTGTTCCGGGCTAGGGTTAGGGTTAGGGAACGGCAAGGCTTAGGGCACAGGTGAGGTTACGGAAACGTGGGAGGGTCAAGCTACATGCTGACGCACGGGTCAGTGCCAGCGTACGGGCCAGGACTAGGCTACGGCATACGATAAGGTGTAGGGCTAGTGGTGGATTTCCGTTCCGGGCTAGGGTTAGGGTTAGGGAACGGCAAGGCTTAGGGCACAGGTGAGGGTACGGAAACGTCGGAAGGTCAGGCTACGTGCTGTCGCACCTATCAGTGCCAGCGTACCGGCCAGGAGTAGGCTACGGCTTGGAGGTTAGGTGTAGGGCTGATGGTGTGTTTCCGTTCCGGGCTAGGGTTAGTGTTAGGGAACAGCAAGTCTTAGGGCACAGGTGAGGGTACGGAAACGTGGGAGGGTCAGGCTACGTGCTGACGCACGGGTCAGTGCCAGCGTACGGGCCAGGAGTAGGCTGTGGCTTGGGGGTTAGGTGTAGGGCTTGTGGTGTGTTTCCGTTCCATACTAGGGTTAGGGTTAGGGAACGGCAAGGCTTAGGGCACAGGTGAGGGTACGGTAATGTGGGAAGTTCAGGCTACGTGCTGACGCACAGGTCATTGCCAGCGTATGGACCAGGAGTAGGCTACGGCTTGGGGGTAAGGTTTAGGGCTGGTGGTGTGTTTCCGTTCCGGGCTAGGGTTAGGGTTAGGGAACGGCAAGGCTTAGGGCACAGGTGAGGGTACAGAAACGTGGGAGGGTCAGGCTACGTGCTGACGCACGGGTCAGTGCCAGCATAAGGTATAGGAATAGGCTACGGCTTTGGGGTAAGTTGTAGGGCTGGTGGTGGGTTTCCGTTCCGGGCTAGGCTTAGGGTTAGGGAACGGCAAGGCTTAGGGCACAGGTGAGGGTCCACAAACGTGGGAGTGTCAGGCTTCTTGCTGACGCACGGGTCTGTGCCAGCGTACGGGCCAGGAGTAGGCTACGGCTTGGGGGTAAGATTTAGGGCTTGTGGTGGGTTTCCGTTCCGGGCTACGGTTAGGTTTAGGGAACGGCAAGGCTTAGGGCACAGGTGAGGGTACGGAAACGTGGGAGCGTCAGGCTACGTGATGATGCACGTGTCAGTGCCAGCGTACTGGCCAGGAGTAAGCTACGGCTTGGGGGTTAGGTGTAGGGCTGGTGGTGGGTTTCCGTTCCACGCTAGGGTTAGGGTTAGGGAACGGCAAGGCTTAGGGCACAGGTGAGGGTACGGAAACGTGGGAGAGTCAGGCTACATGCTGACGCACGGGTCAGTGCCAGCGTACGGGCCAGGAATTGGCTATGGCTTGGGGGTAAGCTGTAGGGCTGGTGGTGGGTTTCCGTTCCGGACTAGGGTTAGGGTTAGGGAACGGCAAGGCTTAGGGCACAGGTGAGGGTACGGAGACGTGTGAGGGTCAGGCTACGTGCTGAGGCACGTGTCAGTGCCAGCGTACGTGCCAGGAGTAGGCTACGGCGTAGGGTAAGGTTTAGGGCTGCTGATGGGTTTCTGTTCCTGGCTAGGGTGAGGGTGAGGGAACGGCAAGGCTTAGGGCACAGGTGATTGTACGGAAACGTGGGAAGGTCAGGCTAAGTGCTGACGCACGGGTCAGTGCCAGCGTACGGGCCAGGAATAGGCTATGGCCTAGGGTAGAGTGTAGGGCTGGTGGTGGGTTTCTTTTCCGGGCTAGGGTTAGGGTTAGGAAACGGCAAGGCTTAGGGCACAGGTGAGGGTACGGAAACGTGTGAGGGTCAGGCTACGTGCTGATGCACGTGTCAGTGCCAGCGTACCGGCCAAGTGTAAGCTACGCCTTGGGGGTAAGGTGTAGGGCTGGTGGTGGGTTTCCGCTCCGGGCTAGGGTTAGGGTTAGTGAACGGCAAGGCTTAGGGCACAGGTGAGGGTACAGAAACGTGGGAGGGTCAGGCTACGTGCTGATGAATCGGTGAGTGCTGGCGTACGAGCCAGGAATAGGCTACGGCGTTGGGAAAGGTGTAGGGCTGTTGCTGGGTTTCGTTCCGGGCTAGGGTTAGGGTTAGGGAACGGCAAGCCTTAGGGCACATGTGAGGGTCCGCAAACGTGGGAGGGTCAGGCTACGTGCAGAAGCACAGGTCAGTGCCCGCGTATGGGCCAGGTGTAGGCTACAGCATAGGGTAATGTGTAGGGCTGGTGGTGGGTTTCCGTTCCGGGCTAGGGTTAGGTTTAGGGAATGGCATGTCTTAGGGCCCAGGTGAGGGTACGGAAACCTGGGAGGGTCAAACTCCATGCTGACACACGGGTCAGTGCGAGCGTACTGGCGAGGAGTAGGCTACCCAGTAGGGAAAGGTTTAGGGATGGTGGTGGGTTTCCGTTCTGGGTTAGGTTTAGGGTTAGGGAACGGCAAGGCTTAGGGCAAAGGTGAGGGTACGGAAACGTGGGAGGGTCAGGCTACATGCTGACGCACGGGTCAGTGCCAGCGTACGGGCCAGGAATAGGCTATGGCTTGGGGGTAAGCTGTAGGGCTGGTGGTGGGTTTCCGTTCCTGACTAGGGTTAGGGTTAGGGAACGGCAAGGCTTAGGGCACAGGTGAGAGTACGGAAACGTGTGAGGGTCAGGCTACGTGCTGAGGCACGTGTCAGTACCAGCGTTCGTGCCAGGAGTAGGCTACGGCGTAGGGTAAGGTGTAGGGCTGCTGATGGGTTTCTGTTCCTGGCTAGGGTGAGGGTGAGGGAACGGCAAGGCTTAGGGCACAGGTGATGTTACGGAAAAGTGGGAAGGTCAGGCTACGTGCTGACGCATGGGTCAGTGCCAGCGTACGGGCCAGGAGTAGGCTACGGCTTGTGGGTAAGTTTTAGGGCTGGTGGTGTGTTTCCGTTCCGGGCTAGGGGTAGGGTTAGGGAACGGCAAGGCTTAGGGCACAGGTGAGGGTACGGTAACATGGGAGGGTCAGGCTACGTGCTGAAGCACAGGTCAGTGCCCGCGAACGGGCCAGGTGTAGGCTACGGCATAGGGTAAGGTGTAGGGTTGGTGGTGGGTTTCCGTTCCGGGCTAGGGTTAAGGTTAGGGAACGGCAAGGCTTAGGGCACAGGTGAGGTTACGGAAACGTGGGAGGGTCAGGCTACGTGGTGACGCACGGGTCAGTGCCAGCATATGGGCCAGGAGTAGGCTATGGCGTGGTGGTTAGGTGTAGGGCTGGTGGTGGGTTTCTGTTCCGGGCTAGGGTTAGGGTTAGGGAGCGTCAGGGCTTAGGGCACAGGTGATGGTACGGAAACGTGGGAAAGTCAGGCTACGTGCTGACGACGGCTCAGTGCCAGCGTACGGGCCAGGAATAGGCTATGGCGGAGGGTAGAGTGTAGGGCTGGTGGTGGGTTTCTGTTCCGGGCTAGGGTTAGGGTTAGGAAACGGCAAGGCTTAGGGCACAGGTGAGGGTACGGAAACGTGTGAGGGTCAGGCTACGTGCTGACGCACGTTACAGTGCCAGCGTATCGGCCAGTTGTATGTTACGGCTTGGGGGTAAGGTGTAGGACTGGTGGTGGGTTTCCGCTACGGGCTAGGGTTAGTGTCAGTGAACGGCAAGGCTTAGGGCACAGGTGAGGGTACGGAAATGTGGGAGGGTCTGGCTACGTGCTGACGCATGGGTCAGTGCCAGGGTACAGGCAAGGAGTAGGCTACGGCATAGGCTAAGGAGTAGGGCTGGTGGTGGGTTTCCGTTCCGGGCTAGGGCTAGGGTAAGGGAACGGCAAGGCTTAGGGCACAGGTGACGGTACGGAAAAGCGGGAGCGTCAGGCTACGTGATGACGCACGGGTCAGTGCCAGCATAAGGTCCAGGAATAGGCTACCGCTTTGGGGTAAGTTGTAGGGCTGGTGGTGGGTTTCCGTTCCGGGCTAGGGTTAGGGTTAGGGAACGGCAAGGCTTAGGGCACAGGTGAGGGTCCACAAACGTGGGAGGGTCAGGCTTCGTGCTGACGCATGGGTCTGTGCCAGCGTACGGGCCAGGAGTAAGCTACGGCTTGGGGGGTTAGGTGTAGGGCTGGTGGTGGGTTTCCGTTCCGCGCTAGGGTTAGGGTTAGGGAACGGCAAGGCTTAGGGCACAGGTGAGGGTACGGAAACGTGGGAGAGTCAGGCTACATGCTGACGCACGGGTCAGTGCCAGCGTACGGGCCAGGAATAGGCTATGGCTTGGGGGTAAGCTGTAGGGCTGGTGGTGGGTTTCCGTTCCGGACTAGGGTTAGGGTTAGGGAACGGCAAGGCTTAGGGCACAGGTGAGGGTACGGAGACGTGTGAGGGTCAGGCTACGTGCTGAGGCACGTGTCAGTGCCAGCGTACGTGCCAGGAGTAGGCTACGGCGTAGGGTAAGGTTTAGGGCTGCTGATGGGTTTCTGTTCCTGGCTAGGGTGAGGGTGAGGGAACGGCAAGGCTTAGGGCACAGGTGATTGTACGGAAACGTGGGAAGGTCAGGCTAAGTGCTGACACACGGGTCAGTGCCAGCGTACGGGCCAGGAATAGGCTATGGCCTAGGGTAGAGTGTAGGGCTGGTGGTGGGTTTCTTTTCCGGGCTAGGGTTAGGGTTAGGAAACGGCAAGGCTTAGGGCACAGGTGAGGGTACGGAAACGTGTGAGGGTCAGGCTACGTGCTGATGCACGTGTCAGTGCCAGCGTACCGGCCAAGTGTAAGCTACGCCTTGGGGGTAAGGTGTAGGGCTGGTGGTGGGTTTCCGCTCCGGGCTAGGGTTAGGGTTAGTGAACGGCAAGGCTTAGGGCACAGGTGAGGGTACAGAAACGTGGGAGGGTCAGGCTACGTGCTGATGAATCGGTGAGTGCTGGCGTACGAGCCAGGAATAGGCTACGGCGTTGGGAAAGGTGTAGGGCTGTTGCTGGGTTTCGTTCCGGGCTAGGGTTAGGGTTAGGGAACGGCAAGCCTTAGGGCACATGTGAGGGTCCGCAAACGTGGGAGGGTCAGGCTACGTGCAGAAGCACAGGTCAGTGCCCGCGTATGGGCCAGGTGTAGGCTACAGCATAGGGTAATGTGTAGGGCTGGTGGTGGGTTTCCGTTCCGGGCTAGGGTTAGGTTTAGGGAATGGCATGTCTTAGGGCCCAGGTGAGGGTACGGAAACCTGGGAGGGTCAAACTCCATGCTGACACACGGGTCAGTGCGAGCGTACTGGCGAGGAGTAGGCTACCCAGTAGGGAAAGGTTTAGGGATGGTGGTGGGTTTCCGTTCTGGGTTAGGTTTAGGGTTAGGGAACGGCAAGGCTTAGGGCAAAGGTGAGGGTACGGAAACGTGGGAGGGTCAGGCTACATGCTGACGCACGGGTCAGTGCCAGCGTACGGGCCAGGAATAGGCTATGGCTTGGGGGTAAGCTGTAGGGCTGGTGGTGGGTTTCCGTTCCTGACTAGGGTTAGGGTTAGGGAACGGCAAGGCTTAGGGCACAGGTGAGAGTACGGAAACGTGTGAGGGTCAGGCTACGTGCTGAGGCACGTGTCAGTACCAGCGTTCGTGCCAGGAGTAGGCTACGGCGTAGGGTAAGGTGTAGGGCTGCTGATGGGTTTCTGTTCCTGGCTAGGGTGAGGGTGAGGGAACGGCAAGGCTTAGGGCACAGGTGATGTTACGGAAAAGTGGGAAGGTCAGGCTACGTGCTGACGCATGGGTCAGTGCCAGCGTACGGGCCAGGAGTAGGCTACGGCTTGTGGGTAAGTTTTAGGGCTGGTGGTGTGTTTCCGTTCCGGGCTAGGGGTAGGGTTAGGGAACGGCAAGGCTTAGGGCACAGGTGAGGGTACGGTAACATGGGAGGGTCAGGCTACGTGCTGAAGCACAGGTCAGTGCCCGCGAACGGGCCAGGTGTAGGCTACGGCATAGGGTAAGGTGTAGGGTTGGTGGTGGGTTTCCGTTCCGGGCTAGGGTTAGGGTTAGGGAACGGCAAGGCTTAGTGCACGGGTGAGGGTACAGGAACGTGGGAGGTTCAGGCTGCTTGCTGATGCACGGGTTAGTGCCACCAAACGGGCCAGGTGTAGGCTACGGCTTGGGGGTAAGGTGTAGGGCTGGTGGTGGGTTTCCGTTCAGGGCTCGGGTTAGGGTTATGGAACGGCAAGGCTTAGGGCACAGGTGAGGGTACGGAAACGTGGGAGGGTCAGGCTACATGCTGACGCAAGGGTCATTGCCACCGTACAGGCCAGGAGTAGGCTACGGCATGGGGGTAAGTTGTAGGGCTGATGGTGGGTTCCCGTTCCTTGCTAGGGATAGTGTTAGGGAACGGCAAGGCGTAGGGCACAGCTGAGGGTACGGAAACGTGGGAGGGTCAGGCTACGTGCTGATGCACGGCTCAGTGGCAGCGTACCGGGCAGGAGTAGGCTACGGCATATGGTAAGGTGTAGGGCTGGTGCTGGGATTCTGTTCCGGGCTAGGGTTAGGGTTAGGGAATGGCAAGGCTTAGGGCTTAGGTAAGGGTACAGAAAAGTGGGAGGGTCAGGCTACGTGCCGACGCACGGGTCAGTGCCAGTATACGGGCCACGAGTAGGCTACGGCTTGTGGGTAAGGTTTAGGGCTGGTGGTGGGTTTCCATTCCGGGCTAGGGTAAGGGTTAGGGAACGGCAAGGCTTAGGGCACAGGTGAGGGTACGGAAACGTGGGAGGGTCAGGCTACGTGCTGATGAAAGGGTCAGTGCCTGTGTACGGGCCAGGAATAGGCTACGGCGTAGGGAAAGGTATAGGGCTGGTGGTGGGTTTCTGTTCCGGGCTAGGGTTAGGGTTAGGGAACGGCAAGGCTTAGGGCACAGGTGAGGTTACGGAAACGTGGGAGGGTCAAGCTACATGCTGACGCACGGGTCAGTGCCAGCGTACGGGCCAGGACTAGGCTACGGCATACGATAAGGTGTAGGGCTAGTGGTGGATTTCCGTTCCGGGCTAGGGTTAGGGTTAGGGAACGGCAAGGCTTAGGGCACAGGTGAGGGTACGGAAACGTCGGAAGGTCAGGCTACGTGCTGTCGCACCTATCAGTGCCAGCGTACCGGCCAGGAGTAGGCTACGGCTTGGAGGTTAGGTGTAGGGCTGATGGTGTGTTTCCGTTCCGGGCTAGGGTTAGTGTTAGGGAACAGCAAGTCTTAGGGCACAGGTGAGGGTACGGAAACGTGGGAGGGTCAGGCTACGTGCTGACGCACGGGTCAGTGCCAGCGTACGGGCCAGGAGTAGGCTGTGGCTTGGGGGTTAGGTGTAGGGCTTGTGGTGTGTTTCCGTTCCATACTAGGGTTAGGGTTAGGGAACGGCAAGGCTTAGGGCACAGGTGAGGGTACGGTAATGTGGGAAGTTCAGGCTACGTGCTGACGCACAGGTCATTGCCAGCGTATGGACCAGGAGTAGGCTACGGCTTGGGGGTAAGGTTTAGGGCTGGTGGTGTGTTTCCGTTCCGGGCTAGGGTTAGGGTTAGGGAACGGCAAGGCTTAGGGCACAGGTGAGGGTACAGAAACGTGGGAGGGTCAGGCTACGTGCTGACGCACGGGTCAGTGCCAGCATAAGGTATAGGAATAGGCTACGGCTTTGGGGTAAGTTGTAGGGCTGGGGGTGGGTTTCCGTTCCGGGCTAGGCTTAGGGTTAGGGAACGGCAAGGCTTAGGGCACAGGTGAGGGTCCACAAACGTGGGAGTGTCAGGCTTCTTGCTGACGCACGGGTCTGTGCCAGCGTACGGGCCAGGAGTAGGCTACGGCTTGGGGGTAAGATTTAGGGCTGGTGGTGGGTTTCCGTTCCGGGCTACGGTTAGGTTTAGGGAACGGCAAGGCTTAGGGCACAGGTGAGGGTACGGAAACGTGGGAGCGTCAGGCTACGTGATGATGCACGTGTCAGTGCCAGCGTACTGGCCAGGAGTAAGCTACGGCTTGGGGGTTAGGTGTAGGGCTGGTGGTGGGTTTCCGTTCCACGCTAGGGTTAGGGTTAGGGAACGGCAAGGCTTAGGGCACAGGTGAGGGTACGGAAACGTGGGAGAGTCAGGCTACATGCTGACGCACGGGTCAGTGCCAGCGTACGGGCCAGGAATTGGCTATGGCTTGGGGGTAAGCTGTAGGGCTGGTGGTGGGTTTCCGTTCCGGACTAGGGTTAGGGTTAGGGAACGGCAAGGCTTAGGGCACAGGTGAGGGTACGGAGACGTGTGAGGGTCAGGCTACGTGCTGAGGCACGTGTCAGTGCCAGCGTACGTGCCAGGAGTAGGCTACGGCGTAGGGTAAGGTTTAGGGCTGCTGATGGGTTTCTGTTCCTGGCTAGGGTGAGGGTGAGGGAACGGCAAGGCTTAGGGCACAGGTGATTGTACGGAAACGTGGGAAGGTCAGGCTAAGTGCTGACGCACGGGTCAGTGCCAGCGTACGGGCCAGGAATAGGCTATGGCCTAGGGTAGAGTGTAGGGCTGGTGGTGGGTTTCTTTTCCGGGCTAGGGTTAGGGTTAGGAAACGGCAAGGCTTAGGGCACAGGTGAGGGTACGGAAACGTGTGAGGGTCAGGCTACGTGCTGATGCACGTGTCAGTGCCAGCGTACCGGCCAAGTGTAAGCTACGCCTTGGGGGTAAGGTGTAGGGCTGGTGGTGGGTTTCCGCTCCGGGCTAGGGTTAGGGTTAGTGAACGGCAAGGCTTAGGGCACAGGTGAGGGTACAGAAACGTGGGAGGGTCAGGCTACGTGCTGATGAATCGGTGAGTGCTGGCGTACGAGCCAGGAATAGGCTACGGCGTTGGGAAAGGTGTAGGGCTGTTGCTGGGTTTCGTTCCGGGCTAGGGTTAGGGTTAGGGAACGGCAAGCCTTAGGGCACATGTGAGGGTCCGCAAACGTGGGAGGGTCAGGCTACGTGCAGAAGCACAGGTCAGTGCCCGCGTATGGGCCAGGTGTAGGCTACAGCATAGGGTAATGTGTAGGGCTGGTGGTGGGTTTCCGTTCCGGGCTAGGGTTAGGTTTAGGGAATGGCATGTCTTAGGGCCCAGGTGAGGGTACGGAAACCTGGGAGGGTCAAACTCCATGCTGACACACGGGTCAGTGCGAGCGTACTGGCGAGGAGTAGGCTACCCAGTAGGGAAAGGTTTAGGGATGGTGGTGGGTTTCCGTTCTGGGTTAGGTTTAGGGTTAGGGAACGGCAAGGCTTAGGGCAAAGGTGAGGGTACGGAAACGTGGGAGGGTCAGGCTACATGCTGACGCACGGGTCAGTGCCAGCGTACGGGCCAGGAATAGGCTATGGCTTGGGGGTAAGCTGTAGGGCTGGTGGTGGGTTTCCGTTCCTGACTAGGGTTAGGGTTAGGGAACGGCAAGGCTTAGGGCACAGGTGAGAGTACGGAAACGTGTGAGGGTCAGGCTACGTGCTGAGGCACGTGTCAGTACCAGCGTTCGTGCCAGGAGTAGGCTACGGCGTAGGGTAAGGTGTAGGGCTGCTGATGGGTTTCTGTTCCTGGCTAGGGTGAGGGTGAGGGAACGGCAAGGCTTAGGGCACAGGTGATGTTACGGAAAAGTGGGAAGGTCAGGCTACGTGCTGACGCATGGGTCAGTGCCAGCGTACGGGCCAGGAGTAGGCTACGGCTTGTGGGTAAGTTTTAGGGCTGGTGGTGTGTTTCCGTTCCGGGCTAGGGGTAGGGTTAGGGAACGGCAAGGCTTAGGGCACAGGTGAGGGTACGGTAACATGGGAGGGTCAGGCTACGTGCTGAAGCACAGGTCAGTGCCCGCGAACGGGCCAGGTGTAGGCTACGGCATAGGGTAAGGTGTAGGGTTGGTGGTGGGTTTCCGTTCCGGGCTAGGGTTAAGGTTAGGGAACGGCAAGGCTTAGGGCACAGGTGAGGTTACGGAAACGTGGGAGGGTCAGGCTACGTGGTGACGCACGGGTCAGTGCCAGCATATGGGCCAGGAGTAGGCTATGGCGTGGTGGTTAGGTGTAGGGCTGGTGGTGGGTTTCTGTTCCAGGCTAGGGTTAGGGTTAGGGAGCGTCAGGGCTTAGGGCACAGGTGATGGTACGGAAACGTGGGAAAGTCAGGCTACGTGCTGACGACGGCTCAGTGCCAGCGTACGGGCCAGGAATAGGCTATGGCGGAGGGTAGAGTGTAGGGCTGGTGGTGGGTTTCTGTTCCGGGCTAGGGTTAGGGTTAGGAAACGGCAAGGCTTAGGGCACAGGTGAGGGTACGGAAACGTGTGAGGGTCAGGCTACGTGCTGACGCACGTTACAGTGCCAGCGTATCGGCCAGTTGTATGTTACGGCTTGGGGGTAAGGTGTAGGACTGGTGGTGGGTTTCCGCTACGGGCTAGGGTTAGTGTCAGTGAACGGCAAGGCTTAGGGCACAGGTGAGGGTACGGAAATGTGGGAGGGTCTGGCTACGTGCTGACGCATGGGGCAGTGCCAGGGTACAGGCAAGGAGTAGGCTACGGCATAGGCTAAGGAGTAGGGCTGGTGGTGGGTTTCCGTTCCGGGCTAGGGCTAGGGTAAGGGAACGGCAAGGCTTAGGGCACAGGTGACGGTACGGAAAAGCGGGAGCGTCAGGCTACGTGATGACGCACGGGTCAGTGCCAGCATAAGGTCCAGGAATAGGCTACCGCTTTGGGGTAAGTTGTAGGGCTGGTGGTGGGTTTCCGTTCCGGGCTAGGGTTAGGGTTAGGGAACGGCAAGGCTTAGGGCACAGGTGAGGGTCCACAAACGTGGGAGGGTCAGGCTTCGTGCTGACGCATGGGTCTGTGCCAGCGTACGGGCCAGGAGTAGGCTACGGCTTGGGGGTAAGGTGTAGGGCTGGTGGTGGGTTTCCGTTCCGGGCTACGGTTAGGTTTAGGGAACGGCAAGGCTTAGGGCACAGGTGAGGGTACGGAAACGTGGGAGCGTCAGGCTACGTGATGATGCACGTGTCAGTGCCAGCGTACTGGCCAGGAGTAAGCTACGGCTTGGGGGGTTAGGTGTAGGGCTGGTGGTGGGTTTCCGTTCCGCGCTAGGGTTAGGGTTAGGGAACGGCAAGGCTTAGGGCACAGGTGAGGGTACGGAAACGTGGGAGAGTCAGGCTACATGCTGACGCACGGGTCAGTGCCAGCGTACGGGCCAGGAATAGGCTATGGCTTGGGGGTAAGCTGTAGGGCTGGTGGTGGGTTTCCGTTCCGGACTAGGGTTAGGGTTAGGGAACGGCAAGGCTTAGGGCACAGGTGAGGGTACGGAGACGTGTGAGGGTCAGGCTACGTGCTGAGGCACGTGTCAGTGCCAGCGTACGTGCCAGGAGTAGGCTACGGCGTAGGGTAAGGTTTAGGGCTGCTGATGGGTTTCTGTTCCTGGCTAGGGTGAGGGTGAGGGAACGGCAAGGCTTAGGGCACAGGTGATTGTACGGAAACGTGGGAAGGTCAGGCTAAGTGCTGACACACGGGTCAGTGCCAGCGTACGGGCCAGGAATAGGCTATGGCCTAGGGTAGAGTGTAGGGCTGGTGGTGGGTTTCTTTTCCGGGCTAGGGTTAGGGTTAGGAAACGGCAAGGCTTAGGGCACAGGTGAGGGTACGGAAACGTGTGAGGGTCAGGCTACGTGCTGATGCACGTGTCAGTGCCAGCGTACCGGCCAAGTGTAAGCTACGCCTTGGGGGTAAGGTGTAGGGCTGGTGGTGGGTTTCCGCTCCGGGCTAGGGTTAGGGTTAGTGAACGGCAAGGCTTAGGGCACAGGTGAGGGTACAGAAACGTGGGAGGGTCAGGCTACGTGCTGATGAATCGGTGAGTGCTGGCGTACGAGCCAGGAATAGGCTACGGCGTTGGGAAAGGTGTAGGGCTGTTGCTGGGTTTCGTTCCGGGCTAGGGTTAGGGTTAGGGAACGGCAAGCCTTAGGGCACATGTGAGGGTCCGCAAACGTGGGAGGGTCAGGCTACGTGCAGAAGCACAGGTCAGTGCCCGCGTATGGGCCAGGTGTAGGCTACAGCATAGGGTAATGTGTAGGGCTGGTGGTGGGTTTCCGTTCCGGGCTAGGGTTAGGTTTAGGGAATGGCATGTCTTAGGGCCCAGGTGAGGGTACGGAAACCTGGGAGGGTCAAACTCCATGCTGACACACGGGTCAGTGCGAGCGTACTGGCGAGGAGTAGGCTACCCAGTAGGGAAAGGTTTAGGGATGGTGGTGGGTTTCCGTTCTGGGTTAGGTTTAGGGTTAGGGAACGGCAAGGCTTAGGGCAAAGGTGAGGGTACGGAAACGTGGGAGGGTCAGGCTACATGCTGACGCACGGGTCAGTGCCAGCGTACGGGCCAGGAATAGGCTATGGCTTGGGGGTAAGCTGTAGGGCTGGTGGTGGGTTTCCGTTCCTGACTAGGGTTAGGGTTAGGGAACGGCAAGGCTTAGGGCACAGGTGAGAGTACGGAAACGTGTGAGGGTCAGGCTACGTGCTGAGGCACGTGTCAGTACCAGCGTTCGTGCCAGGAGTAGGCTACGGCGTAGGGTAAGGTGTAGGGCTGCTGATGGGTTTCTGTTCCTGGCTAGGGTGAGGGTGAGGGAACGGCAAGGCTTAGGGCACAGGTGATGTTACGGAAAAGTGGGAAGGTCAGGCTACGTGCTGACGCATGGGTCAGTGCCAGCGTACGGGCCAGGAGTAGGCTACGGCTTGTGGGTAAGTTTTAGGGCTGGTGGTGTGTTTCCGTTCCGGGCTAGGGGTAGGGTTAGGGAACGGCAAGGCTTAGGGCACAGGTGAGGGTACGGTAACATGGGAGGGTCAGGCTACGTGCTGAAGCACAGGTCAGTGCCCGCGAACGGGCCAGGTGTAGGCTACGGCATAGGGTAAGGTGTAGGGTTGGTGGTGGGTTTCCGTTCCGGGCTAGGGTTAGGGTTAGGGAACGGCAAGGCTTAGTGCACGGGTGAGGGTACAGGAACGTGGGAGGTTCAGGCTGCTTGCTGATGCACGGGTTAGTGCCACCAAACGGGCCAGGTGTAGGCTACGGCTTGGGGGTAAGGTGTAGGGCTGGTGGTGGGTTTCCGTTCAGGGCTCGGGTTAGGGTTATGGAACGGCAAGGCTTAGGGCACAGGTGAGGGTACGGAAACGTGGGAGGGTCAGGCTACATGCTGACGCAAGGGTCATTGCCACCGTACAGGCCAGGAGTAGGCTACGGCATGGGGGTAAGTTGTAGGGCTGATGGTGGGTTCCCGTTCCTTGCTAGGGATAGTGTTAGGGAACGGCAAGGCGTAGGGCACAGCTGAGGGTACGGAAACGTGGGAGGGTCAGGCTACGTGCTGATGCACGGCTCAGTGGCAGCGTACCGGGCAGGAGTAGGCTACGGCATATGGTAAGGTGTAGGGCTGGTGCTGGGATTCTGTTCCGGGCTATGGTTAGGGTTAGGGAATGGCAAGGCTTAGGGCTTAGGTAAGGGTACAGAAAAGTGGGAGGGTCAGGCTACGTGCCGACGCACGGGTCAGTGCCAGTATACGGGCCACGAGTAGGCTACGGCTTGTGGGTAAGGTTTAGGGCTGGTGGTGGGTTTCCATTCCGGGCTAGGGTAAGGGTTAGGGAACGGCAAGGCTTAGGGCACAGGTGAGGGTACGGAAACGTGGGAGGGTCAGGCTACGTGCTGATGAAAGGGTCAGTGCCTGTGTACGGGCCAGGAATAGGCTACGGCGTAGGGAAAGGTATAGGGCTGGTGGTGGGTTTCTGTTCCGGGCTAGGGTTAGGGTTAGGGAACGGCAAGGCTTAGGGCACAGGTGAGGTTACGGAAACGTGGGAGGGTCAAGCTACATGCTGACGCACGGGTCAGTGCCAGCGTACGGGCCAGGACTAGGCTACGGCATACGATAAGGTGTAGGGCTAGTGGTGGATTTCCGTTCCGGGCTAGGGTTAGGGTTAGGGAACGGCAAGGCTTAGGGCACAGGTGAGGGTACGGAAACGTCGGAAGGTCAGGCTACGTGCTGTCGCACCTATCAGTGCCAGCATACCGGCCAGGAGTAGGCTACGGCTTGGAGGTTAGGTGTAGGGCTGATGGTGTGTTTCCGTTCCGGGCTAGGGTTAGTGTTAGGGAACAGCAAGTCTTAGGGCACAGGTGAGGGTACGGAAACGTGGGAGGGTCAGGCTACGTGCTGACGCACGGGTCAGTGCCAGCGTACGGGCCAGGAGTAGGCTGTGGCTTGGGGGTTAGGTGTAGGGCTTGTGGTGTGTTTCCGTTCCATACTAGGGTTAGGGTTAGGGAACGGCAAGGCTTAGGGCACAGGTGAGGGTACGGTAATGTGGGAAGTTCAGGCTACGTGCTGACGCACAGGTCATTGCCAGCGTATGGACCAGGAGTAGGCTACGGCTTGGGGGTAAGGTTTAGGGCTGGTGGTGTGTTTCCGTTCCGGGCTAGGGTTAGGGTTAGGGAACGGCAAGGCTTAGGGCACAGGTGAGGGTACAGAAACGTGGGAGGGTCAGGCTACGTGCTGACGCACGGGTCAGTGCCAGCATAAGGTATAGGAATAGGCTACGGCTTTGGGGTAAGTTGTAGGGCTGGTGGTGGGTTTCCGTTCCGGGCTAGGCTTAGGGTTAGGGAACGGCAAGGCTTAGGGCACAGGTGAGGGTCCACAAACGTGGGAGTGTCAGGCTTCTTGCTGACGCACGGGTCTGTGCCAGCGTACGGGCCAGGAGTAGGCTACGGCTTGGGGGTAAGATTTAGGGCTGGTGGTGGGTTTCCGTTCCGGGCTACGGTTAGGTTTAGGGAACGGCAAGGCTTAGGGCACAGGTGAGGGTACGGAAACGTGGGAGCGTCAGGCTACGTGATGATGCACGTGTCAGTGCCAGCGTACTGGCCAGGAGTAAGCTACGGCTTGGGGGGTTAGGTGTAGGGCTGGTGGTGGGTTTCCGTTCCGCGCTAGGGTTAGGGTTAGGGAACGGCAAGGCTTAGGGCACAGGTGAGGGTACGGAAACGTGGGAGAGTCAGGCTACATGCTGACGCACGGGTCAGTGCCAGCGTACGGGCCAGGAATAGGCTATGGCTTGGGGGTAAGCTGTAGGGCTGGTGGTGGGTTTCCGTTCCGGACTAGGGTTAGGGTTAGGGAACGGCAAGGCTTAGGGCACAGGTGAGGGTACGGAGACGTGTGAGGGTCAGGCTACGTGCTGAGGCACGTGTCAGTGCCAGCGTACGTGCCAGGAGTAGGCTACGGCGTAGGGTAAGGTTTAGGGCTGCTGATGGGTTTCTGTTCCTGGCTAGGGTGAGGGTGAGGGAACGGCAAGGCTTAGGGCACAGGTGATTGTACGGAAACGTGGGAAGGTCAGGCTAAGTGCTGACACACGGGTCAGTGCCAGCGTACGGGCCAGGAATAGGCTATGGCCTAGGGTAGAGTGTAGGGCTGGTGGTGGGTTTCTTTTCCGGGCTAGGGTTAGGGTTAGGAAACGGCAAGGCTTAGGGCACAGGTGAGGGTACGGAAACGTGGGAGGGTCAGGCTGCTTGCTGATGCATGGGTCAGTGCCAGCGTACGGGCCAGGAGTAGGCTACGGCTTGTGGGTAAGTTTTAGGGCTGGTGGTGTGTTTCCGTTCCGGGCTAGGGGTAGGGTTAGGGAACGGCAAGGCTTAGGGCACAGGTGAGGGTACGGTAACATGGGAGGGTCAGGCTACGTGCTGAAGCACAGGTCAGTGCCCGCGAACGGGCCAGGTGTAGGCTACGGCATAGGGTAAGGTGTAGGGTTGGTGGTGGGTTTCCGTTCCGGGCTAGGGTTAGGGTTAGGGAACGGCAAGGCTTAGTGCACGGGTGAGGGTACAGGAACGTGGGAGGTTCAGGCTGCTTGCTGATGCACGGGTTAGTGCCACCAAACGGGCCAGGTGTAGGCTACGGCTTGGGGGTAAGGTGTAGGGCTGGTGGTGGGTTTCCGTTCAGGGCTCGGGTTAGGGTTATGGAACGGCAAGGCTTAGGGCACAGGTGAGGGTACGGAAACGTGGGAGGGTCAGGCTACATGCTGACGCAAGGGTCATTGCCACCGTACAGGCCAGGAGTAGGCTACGGCATGGGGGTAAGTTGTAGGGCTGATGGTGGGTTCCCGTTCCTTGCTAGGGATAGTGTTAGGGAACGGCAAGGCGTAGGGCACAGCTGAGGGTACGGAAACGTGGGAGGGTCAGGCTACGTGCTGATGCACGGCTCAGTGGCAGCGTACCGGGCAGGAGTAGGCTACGGCATATGGTAAGGTGTAGGGCTGGTGCTGGGATTCTGTTCCGGGCTAGGGTTAGGGTTAGGGAATGGCAAGGCTTAGGGCTTAGGTAAGGGTACAGAAAAGTGGGAGGGTCAGGCTACGTGCCGACGCACGGGTCAGTGCCAGTATACGGGCCACGAGTAGGCTACGGCTTGTGGGTAAGGTTTAGGGCTGGTGGTGGGTTTCCATTCCGGGCTAGGGTAAGGGTTAGGGAACGGCAAGGCTTAAGGCACAGGTGAGGGTACGGAAACGTGGGAGGGTCAGGCTACGTGCTGATGAAAGGGTCAGTGCCTGTGTACGGGCCAGGAATAGGCTACGGCGTAGGGAAAGGTATAGGGCTGGTGGTGGGTTTCTGTTCCGGGCTAGGGTTAGGGTTAGGGAACGGCAAGGCTTAGGGCACAGGTGAGGTTACGGAAACGTGGGAGGGTCAAGCTACATGCTGACGCACGGGTCAGTGCCAGCGTACGGGCCAGGACTAGGCTACGGCATACGATAAGGTGTAGGGCTAGTGGTGGATTTCCGTTCCGGGCTAGGGTTAGGGTTAGGGAACGGCAAGGCTTAGGGCACAGGTGAGGGTCCACAAACGTGGGAGGGTCAGGCTTCGTGCTGACGCATGGGTCTGTGCCAGCGTACGGGCCAGGAGTAGGCTACGGCTTGGGGGTAAGGTGTAGGGCTGGTGGTGGGTTTCCGTTCCGGGCTACGGTTAGGTTTAGGGAACGGCAAGGCTTAGGGCACAGGTGAGGGTACGGAAACGTGGGAGAGTCAGGCTACATGCTGACGCACGGGTCAGTGCCAGCGTACGGGCCAGGAATAGGCTATGGCTTGGGGGTAAGCTGTAGGGCTGGTGGTGGGTTTCCGTTCCGGACTAGGGTTAGGGTTAGGGAACGGCAAGGCTTAGGGCACAGGTGAGGGTACGGAGACGTGTGAGGGTCAGGCTACGTGCTGAGGCACGTGTCAGTGCCAGCGTACGTGCCAGGAGTAGGCTACGGCGTAGGGTAAGGTTTAGGGCTGCTGATGGGTTTCTGTTCCTGGCTAGGGTGAGGGTGAGGGAACGGCAAGGCTTAGGGCACAGGTGATTGTACGGAAACGTGGGAAGGTCAGGCTAAGTGCTGACACACGGGTCAGTGCCAGCGTACGGGCCAGGAATAGGCTATGGCCTAGGGTAGAGTGTAGGGCTGGTGGTGGGTTTCTTTTCCGGGCTAGGGTTAGGGTTAGGAAACGGCAAGGCTTAGGGCACAGGTGAGGGTACGGAAACGTGGGAGGGTCAGGCTGCTTGCTGATGCATGGGTCAGTGCCAGCGTACGGGCCAGGAGTAGGCTACGGCTTGTGGGTAAGTTTTAGGGCTGGTGGTGTGTTTCCGTTCCGGGCTAGGGGTAGGGTTAGGGAACGGCAAGGCTTAGGGCACAGGTGAGGGTACGGTAACATGGGAGGGTCAGGCTACGTGCTGAAGCACAGGTCAGTGCCCGCGAACGGGCCAGGTGTAGGCTACGGCATAGGGTAAGGTGTAGGGTTGGTGGTGGGTTTCCGTTCCGGGCTAGGGTTAGGGTTAGGGAACGGCAAGGCTTAGTGCACGGGTGAGGGTACAGGAACGTGGGAGGTTCAGGCTGCTTGCTGATGCACGGGTTAGTGCCACCAAACGGGCCAGGTGTAGGCTACGGCTTGGGGGTAAGGTGTAGGGCTGGTGGTGGGTTTCCGTTCAGGGCTCGGGTTAGGGTTATGGAACGGCAAGGCTTAGGGCACAGGTGAGGGTACGGAAACGTGGGAGGGTCAGGCTACATGCTGACGCAAGGGTCATTGCCACCGTACAGGCCAGGAGTAGGCTACGGCATGGGGGTAAGTTGTAGGGCTGATGGTGGGTTCCCGTTCCTTGCTAGGGATAGTGTTAGGGAACGGCAAGGCGTAGGGCACAGCTGAGGGTACGGAAACGTGGGAGGGTCAGGCTACGTGCTGATGCACGGCTCAGTGGCAGCGTACCGGGCAGGAGTAGGCTACGGCATATGGTAAGGTGTAGGGCTGGTGCTGGGATTCTGTTCCGGGCTAGGGTTAGGGTTAGGGAATGGCAAGGCTTAGGGCTTAGGTAAGGGTACAGAAAAGTGGGAGGGTCAGGCTACGTGCCGACGCACGGGTCAGTGCCAGTATACGGGCCACGAGTAGGCTACGGCTTGTGGGTAAGGTTTAGGGCTGGTGGTGGGTTTCCATTCCGGGCTAGGGTAAGGGTTAGGGAACGGCAAGGCTTAGGGCACAGGTGAGGGTACGGAAACGTGGGAGGGTCAGGCTACGTGCTGATGAAAGGGTCAGTGCCTGTGTACGGGCCAGGAATAGGCTACGGCGTAGGGAAAGGTATAGGGCTGGTGGTGGGTTTCTGTTCCGGGCTAGGGTTAGGGTTAGGGAACGGCAAGGCTTAGGGCACAGGTGAGGTTACGGAAACGTGGGAGGGTCAAGCTACATGCTGACGCACGGGTCAGTGCCAGCGTACGGGCCAGGACTAGGCTACGGCATACGATAAGGTGTAGGGCTAGTGGTGGATTTCCGTTCCGGGCTAGGGTTAGGGTTAGGGAACGGCAAGGCTTAGGGCACAGGTGAGGGTACGGAAACGTCGGAAGGTCAGGCTACGTGCTGTCGCACCTATCAGTGCCAGCGTACCGGCCAGGAGTAGGCTACGGCTTGGAGGTTAGGTGTAGGGCTGATGGTGTGTTTCCGTTCCGGGCTAGGGTTAGTGTTAGGGAACAGCAAGTCTTAGGGCACAGGTGAGGGTACGGAAACGTGGGAGGGTCAGGCTACGTGCTGACGCACGGGTCAGTGCCAGCGTACGGGCCAGGAGTAGGCTGTGGCTTGGGGGTTAGGTGTAGGGCTTGTGGTGTGTTTCCGTTCCATACTAGGGTTAGGGTTAGGGAACGGCAAGGCTTAGGGCACAGGTGAGGGTACGGTAATGTGGGAAGTTCAGGCTACGTGCTGACGCACAGGTCATTGCCAGCGTATGGACCAGGAGTAGGCTACGGCTTGGGGGTAAGGTTTAGGGCTGGTGGTGTGTTTCCGTTCCGGGCTAGGGTTAGGGTTAGGGAACGGCAAGGCTTAGGGCACAGGTGAGGGTACAGAAACGTGGGAGGGTCAGGCTACGTGCTGACGCACGGGTCAGTGCCAGCATAAGGTATAGGAATAGGCTACGGCTTTGGGGTAAGTTGTAGGGCTGGTGGTGGGTTTCCGTTCCGGGCTAGGCTTAGGGTTAGGGAACGGCAAGGCTTAGGGCACAGGTGAGGGTCCACAAACGTGGGAGTGTCAGGCTTCTTGCTGACGCACGGGTCTGTGCCAGCGTACGGGCCAGGAGTAGGCTACGGCTTGGGGGTAAGATTTAGGGCTTGTGGTGGGTTTCCGTTCCGGGCTACGGTTAGGTTTAGGGAACGGCAAGGCTTAGGGCACAGGTGAGGGTACGGAAACGTGGGAGCGTCAGGCTACGTGATGATGCACGTGTCAGTGCCAGCGTACTGGCCAGGAGTAAGCTACGGCTTGGGGGTTAGGTGTAGGGCTGGTGGTGGGTTTCCGTTCCACGCTAGGGTTAGGGTTAGGGAACGGCAAGGCTTAGGGCACAGGTGAGGGTACGGAAACGTGGGAGAGTCAGGCTACATGCTGACGCACGGGTCAGTGCCAGCGTACGGGCCAGGAATTGGCTATGGCTTGGGGGTAAGCTGTAGGGCTGGTGGTGGGTTTCCGTTCCGGACTAGGGTTAGGGTTAGGGAACGGCAAGGCTTAGGGCACAGGTGAGGGTACGGAGACGTGTGAGGGTCAGGCTACGTGCTGAGGCACGTGTCAGTGCCAGCGTACGTGCCAGGAGTAGGCTACGGCGTAGGGTAAGGTTTAGGGCTGCTGATGGGTTTCTGTTCCTGGCTAGGGTGAGGGTGAGGGAACGGCAAGGCTTAGGGCACAGGTGATTGTACGGAAACGTGGGAAGGTCAGGCTAAGTGCTGACGCACGGGTCAGTGCCAGCGTACGGGCCAGGAATAGGCTATGGCCTAGGGTAGAGTGTAGGGCTGGTGGTGGGTTTCTTTTCCGGGCTAGGGTTAGGGTTAGGAAACGGCAAGGCTTAGGGCACAGGTGAGGGTACGGAAACGTGTGAGGGTCAGGCTACGTGCTGATGCACGTGTCAGTGCCAGCGTACCGGCCAAGTGTAAGCTACGCCTTGGGGGTAAGGTGTAGGGCTGGTGGTGGGTTTCCGCTCCGGGCTAGGGTTAGGGTTAGTGAACGGCAAGGCTTAGGGCACAGGTGAGGGTACAGAAACGTGGGAGGGTCAGGCTACGTGCTGATGAATCGGTGAGTGCTGGCGTACGAGCCAGGAATAGGCTACGGCGTTGGGAAAGGTGTAGGGCTGTTGCTGGGTTTCGTTCCGGGCTAGGGTTAGGGTTAGGGAACGGCAAGCCTTAGGGCACATGTGAGGGTCCGCAAACGTGGGAGGGTCAGGCTACGTGCAGAAGCACAGGTCAGTGCCCGCGTATGGGCCAGGTGTAGGCTACAGCATAGGGTAATGTGTAGGGCTGGTGGTGGGTTTCCGTTCCGGGCTAGGGTTAGGTTTAGGGAATGGCATGTCTTAGGGCCCAGGTGAGGGTACGGAAACCTGGGAGGGTCAAACTCCATGCTGACACACGGGTCAGTGCGAGCGTACTGGCGAGGAGTAGGCTACCCAGTAGGGAAAGGTTTAGGGATGGTGGTGGGTTTCCGTTCTGGGTTAGGTTTAGGGTTAGGGAACGGCAAGGCTTAGGGCAAAGGTGAGGGTACGGAAACGTGGGAGGGTCAGGCTACATGCTGACGCACGGGTCAGTGCCAGCGTACGGGCCAGGAATAGGCTATGGCTTGGGGGTAAGCTGTAGGGCTGGTGGTGGGTTTCCGTTCCTGACTAGGGTTAGGGTTAGGGAACGGCAAGGCTTAGGGCACAGGTGAGAGTACGGAAACGTGTGAGGGTCAGGCTACGTGCTGAGGCACGTGTCAGTACCAGCGTTCGTGCCAGGAGTAGGCTACGGCGTAGGGTAAGGTGTAGGGCTGCTGATGGGTTTCTGTTCCTGGCTAGGGTGAGGGTGAGGGAACGGCAAGGCTTAGGGCACAGGTGATGTTACGGAAAAGTGGGAAGGTCAGGCTACGTGCTGACGCATGGGTCAGTGCCAGCGTACGGGCCAGGAGTAGGCTACGGCTTGTGGGTAAGTTTTAGGGCTGGTGGTGTGTTTCCGTTCCGGGCTAGGGGTAGGGTTAGGGAACGGCAAGGCTTAGGGCACAGGTGAGGGTACGGTAACATGGGAGGGTCAGGCTACGTGCTGAAGCACAGGTCAGTGCCCGCGAACGGGCCAGGTGTAGGCTACGGCATAGGGTAAGGTGTAGGGTTGGTGGTGGGTTTCCGTTCCGGGCTAGGGTTAAGGTTAGGGAACGGCAAGGCTTAGGGCACAGGTGAGGTTACGGAAACGTGGGAGGGTCAGGCTACGTGGTGACGCACGGGTCAGTGCCAGCATATGGGCCAGGAGTAGGCTATGGCGTGGTGGTTAGGTGTAGGGCTGGTGGTGGGTTTCTGTTCCGGGCTAGGGTTAGGGTTAGGGAGCGTCAGGGCTTAGGGCACAGGTGAGGGTACGGAAACGTGGGAAAGTCAGGCTACGTGCTGACGACGGCTCAGTGCCAGCGTACGGGCCAGGAATAGGCTATGGCGGAGGGTAGAGTGTAGGGCTGGTGGTGGGTTTCTGTTCCGGGCTAGGGTTAGGGTTAGGAAACGGCAAGGCTTAGGGCACAGGTGAGGGTACGGAAACGTGTGAGGGTCAGGCTACGTGCTGACGCACGTTACAGTGCCAGCGTATCGGCCAGTTGTATGTTACGGCTTGGGGGTAAGGTGTAGGACTGGTGGTGGGTTTCCGCTACGGGCTAGGGTTAGTGTCAGTGAACGGCAAGGCTTAGGGCACAGGTGAGGGTACGGAAATGTGGGAGGGTCTGGCTACGTGCTGACGCATGGGTCAGTGCCAGGGTACAGGCAAGGAGTAGGCTACGGCATAGGCTAAGGAGTAGGGCTGGTGGTGGGTTTCCGTTCCGGGCTAGGGCTAGGGTAAGGGAACGGCAAGGCTTAGGGCACAGGTGACGGTACGGAAAAGCGGGAGCGTCAGGCTACGTGATGACGCACGGGTCAGTGCCAGCATAAGGTCCAGGAATAGGCTACCGCTTTGGGGTAAGTTGTAGGGCTGGTGGTGGGTTTCCGTTCCGGGCTAGGGTTAGGGTTAGGGAACGGCAAGGCTTAGGGCACAGGTGAGGGTCCACAAACGTGGGAGGGTCAGGCTTCGTGCTGACGCATGGGTCTGTGCCAGCGTACGGGCCAGGAGTAGGCTACGGCTTGGGGGTAAGGTGTAGGGCTGGTGGTGGGTTTCCGTTCCGGGCTACGGTTAGGTTTAGGGAACGGCAAGGCTTAGGGCACAGGTGAGGGTACGGAAACGTGGGAGCGTCAGGCTACGTGATGATGCACGTGTCAGTGCCAGCATACTGGCCAGGAGTAAGCTACGGCTTGGGGGGTTAGGTGTAGGGCTGGTGGTGGGTTTCCGTTCCGCGCTAGGGTTAGGGTTAGGGAACGGCAAGGCTTAGGGCACAGGTGAGGGTACGGAAACGTGGGAGAGTCAGGCTACATGCTGACGCACGGGTCAGTGCCAGCGTACGGGCCAGGAATAGGCTATGGCTTGGGGGTAAGCTGTAGGGCTGGTGGTGGGTTTCCGTTCCGGACTAGGGTTAGGGTTAGGGAACGGCAAGGCTTAGGGCACAGGTGAGGGTACGGAGACGTGTGAGGGTCAGGCTACGTGCTGAGGCACGTGTCAGTGCCAGCGTACGTGCCAGGAGTAGGCTACGGCGTAGGGTAAGGTTTAGGGCTGCTGATGGGTTTCTGTTCCTGGCTAGGGTGAGGGTGAGGGAACGGCAAGGCTTAGGGCACAGGTGATTGTACGGAAACGTGGGAAGGTCAGGCTAAGTGCTGACACACGGGTCAGTGCCAGCGTACGGGCCAGGAATAGGCTATGGCCTAGGGTAGAGTGTAGGGCTGGTGGTGGGTTTCTTTTCCGGGCTAGGGTTAGGGTTAGGAAACGGCAAGGCTTAGGGCACAGGTGAGGGTACGGAAACGTGTGAGGGTCAGGCTACGTGCTGATGCACGTGTCAGTGCCAGCGTACCGGCCAAGTGTAAGCTACGCCTTGGGGGTAAGGTGTAGGGCTGGTGGTGGGTTTCCGCTCCGGGCTAGGGTTAGGGTTAGTGAACGGCAAGGCTTAGGGCACAGGTGAGGGTACAGAAACGTGGGAGGGTCAGGCTACGTGCTGATGAATCGGTGAGTGCTGGCGTACGAGCCAGGAATAGGCTACAGCGTTGGGAAAGGTGTAGGGCTGTTGCTGGGTTTCGTTCCGGGCTAGGGTTAGGGTTAGGGAACGGCAAGCCTTAGGGCACATGTGAGGGTCCGCAAACGTGGGAGGGTCAGGCTACGTGCAGAAGCACAGGTCAGTGCCCGCGTATGGGCCAGGTGTAGGCTACAGCATAGGGTAATGTGTAGGGCTGGTGGTGGGTTTCCGTTCCGGGCTAGGGTTAGGTTTAGGGAATGGCATGTCTTAGGGCCCAGGTGAGGGTACGGAAACCTGGGAGGGTCAAACTCCATGCTGACACACGGGTCAGTGCGAGCGTACTGGCGAGGAGTAGGCTACCCAGTAGGGAAAGGTTTAGGGATGGTGGTGGGTTTCCGTTCTGGGTTAGGTTTAGGGTTAGGGAACAGCAAGGCTTAGGGCAAAGGTGAGGGTACGGAAACGTGGGAGGGTCAGGCTACATGCTGACGCACGGGTCAGTGCCAGCGTACGGGCCAGGAATAGGCTATGGCTTGGGGGTAAGCTGTAGGGCTGGTGGTGGGTTTCCGTTCCTGACTAGGGTTAGGGTTAGGGAACGGCAAGGCTTAGGGCACAGGTGAGAGTACGGAAACGTGTGAGGGTCAGGCTACGTGCTGAGGCACGTGTCAGTACCAGCGTTCGTGCCAGGAGTAGGCTACGGCGTAGGGTAAGGTGTAGGGCTGCTGATGGGTTTCTGTTCCTGGCTAGGGTGAGGGTGAGGGAACGGCAAGGCTTAGGGCACAGGTGATGTTACGGAAAAGTGGGAAGGTCAGGCTACGTGCTGACGCATGGGTCAGTGCCAGCGTACGGGCCAGGAGTAGGCTACGGCTTGTGGGTAAGTTTTAGGGCTGGTGGTGTGTTTCCGTTCCGGGCTAGGGGTAGGGTTAGGGAACGGCAAGGCTTAGGGCACAGGTGAGGGTACGGTAACATGGGAGGGTCAGGCTACGTGCTGAAGCACAGGTCAGTGCCCGCGAACGGGCCAGGTGTAGGCTACGGCATAGGGTAAGGTGTAGGGTTGGTGGTGGGTTTCCGTTCCGGGCTAGGGTTAAGGTTAGGGAACGGCAAGGCTTAGGGCACAGGTGAGGTTACGGAAACGTGGGAGGGTCAGGCTACGTGGTGACGCACGGGTCAGTGCCAGCATATGGGCCAGGAGTAGGCTATGGCGTGGTGGTTAGGTGTAGGGCTGGTGGTGGGTTTCTGTTCCGGGCTAGGGTTAGGGTTAGGGAGCGTCAGGGCTTAGGGCACAGGTGATGGTACGGAAACGTGGGAAAGTCAGGCTACGTGCTGACGACGGCTCAGTGCCAGCGTACGGGCCAGGAATAGGCTATGGCGGAGGGTAGAGTGTAGGGCTGGTGGTGGGTTTCTGTTCCGGGCTAGGGTTAGGGTTAGGAAACGGCAAGGCTTAGGGCACAGGTGAGGGTACGGAAACGTGTGAGGGTCAGGCTACGTGCTGACGCACGTTACAGTGCCAGCGTATCGGCCAGTTGTATGTTACGGCTTGGGGGTAAGGTGTAGGACTGGTGGTGGGTTTCCGCTACGGGCTAGGGTTAGTGTCAGTGAACGGCAAGGCTTAGGGCACAGGTGAGGGTACGGAAATGTGGGAGGGTCTGGCTACGTGCTGACGCATGGGTCAGTGCCAGGGTACAGGCAAGGAGTAGGCTACGGCATAGGCTAAGGAGTAGGGCTGGTGGTGGGTTTCCGTTCCGGGCTAGGGCTAGGGTAAGGGAACGGCAAGGCTTAGGGCACAGGTGACGGTACGGAAAAGCGGGAGCGTCAGGCTACGTGATGACGCACGGGTCAGTGCCAGCATAAGGTCCAGGAATAGGCTACCGCTTTGGGGTAAGTTGTAGGGCTGGTGGTGGGTTTCCGTTCCGGGCTAGGGTTAGGGTTAGGGAACGGCAAGGCTTAGGGCACAGGTGAGGGTCCACAAACGTGGGAGGGTCAGGCTTCGTGCTGACGCATGGGTCTGTGCCAGCGTACGGGCCAGGAGTAGGCTACGGCTTGGGGGTAAGGTGTAGGGCTGGTGGTGGGTTTCCGTTCTGGGCTACGGTTAGGTTTAGGGAACGGCAAGGCTTAGGGCACAGGTGAGGGTACGGAAACGTGGGAGCGTCAGGCTACGTGATGATGCACGTGTCAGTGCCAGCGTACTGGCCAGGAGTAAGCTACGGCTTGGGGGGTTAGGTGTAGGGCTGGTGGTGGGTTTCCGTTCCGCGCTAGGGTTAGGGTTAGGGAACGGCAAGGCTTAGGGCACAGGTGAGGGTACGGAAACGTGGGAGAGTCAGGCTACATGCTGACGCACGGGTCAGTGCCAGCGTACGGGCCAGGAATAGGCTATGGCTTGGGGGTAAGCTGTAGGGCTGGTGGTGGGTTTCCGTTCCGGACTAGGGTTAGGGTTAGGGAACGGCAAGGCTTAGGGCACAGGTGAGGGTACGGAGACGTGTGAGGGTCAGGCTACGTGCTGAGGCACGTGTCAGTGCCAGCGTACGTGCCAGGAGTAGGCTACGGCGTAGGGTAAGGTTTAGGGCTGCTGATGGGTTTCTGTTCCTGGCTAGGGTGAGGGTGAGGGAACGGCAAGGCTTAGGGCACAGGTGATTGTACGGAAACGTGGGAAGGTCAGGCTAAGTGCTGACACACGGGTCAGTGCCAGCGTACGGGCCAGGAATAGGCTATGGCCTAGGGTAGAGTGTAGGGCTGGTGGTGGGTTTCTTTTCCGGGCTAGGGTTAGGGTTAGGAAACGGCAAGGCTTAGGGCACAGGTGAGGGTACGGAAACGTGTGAGGGTCAGGCTACGTGCTGATGCACGTGTCAGTGCCAGCGTACCGGCCAAGTGTAAGCTACGCCTTGGGGGTAAGGTGTAGGGCTGGTGGTGGGTTTCCGCTCCGGGCTAGGGTTAGGGTTAGTGAACGGCAAGGCTTAGGGCACAGGTGAGGGTACAGAAACGTGGGAGGGTCAGGCTACGTGCTGATGAATCGGTGAGTGCTGGCGTACGAGCCAGGAATAGGCTACGGCGTTGGGAAAGGTGTAGGGCTGTTGCTGGGTTTCGTTCCGGGCTAGGGTTAGGGTTAGGGAACGGCAAGCCTTAGGGCACATGTGAGGGTCCGCAAACGTGGGAGGGTCAGGCTACGTGCAGAAGCACAGGTCAGTGCCCGCGTATGGGCCAGGTGTAGGCTACAGCATAGGGTAATGTGTAGGGCTGGTGGTGGGTTTCCGTTCCGGGCTAGGGTTAGGTTTAGGGAATGGCATGTCTTAGGGCCCAGGTGAGGGTACGGAAACCTGGGAGGGTCAAACTCCATGCTGACACACGGGTCAGTGCGAGCGTACTGGCGAGGAGTAGGCTACCCAGTAGGGAAAGGTTTAGGGATGGTGGTGGGTTTCCGTTCTGGGTTAGGTTTAGGGTTAGGGAACGGCAAGGCTTAGGGCAAAGGTGAGGGTACGGAAACGTGGGAGGGTCAGGCTACATGCTGACGCACGGGTCAGTGCCAGCGTACGGGCCAGGAATAGGCTATGGCTTGGGGGTAAGCTGTAGGGCTGGTGGTGGGTTTCCGTTCCTGACTAGGGTTAGGGTTAGGGAACGGCAAGGCTTAGGGCACAGGTGAGAGTACGGAAACGTGTGAGGGTCAGGCTACGTGCTGAGGCACGTGTCAGTACCAGCGTTCGTGCCAGGAGTAGGCTACGGCGTAGGGTAAGGTGTAGGGCTGCTGATGGGTTTCTGTTCCTGGCTAGGGTGAGGGTGAGGGAACGGCAAGGCTTAGGGCACAGGTGATGTTACGGAAAAGTGGGAAGGTCAGGCTACGTGCTGACGCATGGGTCAGTGCCAGCGTACGGGCCAGGAGTAGGCTACGGCTTGTGGGTAAGTTTTAGGGCTGGTGGTGTGTTTCCGTTCCGGGCTAGGGGTAGGGTTAGGGAACGGCAAGGCTTAGGGCACAGGTGAGGGTACGGTAACATGGGAGGGTCAGGCTACGTGCTGAAGCACAGGTCAGTGCCCGCGAACGGGCCAGGTGTAGGCTACGGCATAGGGTAAGGTGTAGGGTTGGTGGTGGGTTTCCGTTCCGGGCTAGGGTTAGGGTTAGGGAACGGCAAGGCTTAGTGCACGGGTGAGGGTACAGGAACGTGGGAGGTTCAGGCTGCTTGCTGATGCACGGGTTAGTGCCACCAAACGGGCCAGGTGTAGGCTACGGCTTGGGGGTAAGGTGTAGGGCTGGTGGTGGGTTTCCGTTCAGGGCTCGGGTTAGGGTTATGGAACGGCAAGGCTTAGGGCACAGGTGAGGGTACGGAAACGTGGGAGGGTCAGGCTACATGCTGACGCAAGGGTCATTGCCACCGTACAGGCCAGGAGTAGGCTACGGCATGGGGGTAAGTTGTAGGGCTGATGGTGGGTTCCCGTTCCTTGCTAGGGATAGTGTTAGGGAACGGCAAGGCGTAGGGCACAGCTGAGGGTACGGAAACGTGGGAGGGTCAGGCTACGTGCTGATGCACGGCTCAGTGGCAGCGTACCGGGCAGGAGTAGGCTACGGCATATGGTAAGGTGTAGGGCTGGTGCTGGGATTCTGTTCCGGGCTAGGGTTAGGGTTAGGGAATGGCAAGGCTTAGGGCTCAGGTAAGGGTACAGAAAAGTGGGAGGGTCAGGCTACGTGCCGACGCACGGGTCAGTGCCAGTATACGGGCCACGAGTAGGCTACGGCTTGTGGGTAAGGTTTAGGGCTGGTGGTGGGTTTCCATTCCGGGCTAGGGTAAGGGTTAGGGAACGGCAAGGCTTAGGGCACAGGTGAGGGTACGGAAACGTGGGAGGGTCAGGCTACGTGCTGATGAAAGGGTCAGTGCCTGTGTACGGGCCAGGAATAGGCTACGGCGTAGGGAAAGGTATAGGGCTGGTGGTGGGTTTCTGTTCCGGGCTAGGGTTAGGGTTAGGGAACGGCAAGGCTTAGGGCACAGGTGAGGTTACGGAAACGTGGGAGGGTCAAGCTACATGCTGACGCACGGGTCAGTGCCAGCGTACGGGCCAGGACTAGGCTACGGCATACGATAAGGTGTAGGGCTAGTGGTGGATTTCCGTTCCGGGCTAGGGTTAGGGTTAGGGAACGGCAAGGCTTAGGGCACAGGTGAGGGTACGGAAACGTCGGAAGGTCAGGCTACGTGCTGTCGCACCTATCAGTGCCAGCGTACCGGCCAGGAGTAGGCTACGGCTTGGAGGTTAGGTGTAGGGCTGATGGTGTGTTTCCGTTCCGGGCTAGGGTTAGTGTTAGGGAACAGCAAGTCTTAGGGCACAGGTGAGGGTACGGAAACGTGGGAGGGTCAGGCTACGTGCTGACGCACGGGTCAGTGCCAGCGTACGGGCCAGGAGTAGGCTGTGGCTTGGGGGTTAGGTGTAGGGCTTGTGGTGTGTTTCCGTTCCATACTAGGGTTAGGGTTAGGGAACGGCAAGGCTTAGGGCACAGGTGAGGGTACGGTAATGTGGGAAGTTCAGGCTACGTGCTGACGCACAGGTCATTGCCAGCGTATGGACCAGGAGTAGGCTACGGCTTGGGGGTAAGGTTTAGGGCTGGTGGTGTGTTTCCGTTCCGGGCTAGGGTTAGGGTTAGGGAACGGCAAGGCTTAGGGCACAGGTGAGGGTACAGAAACGTGGGAGGGTCAGGCTACGTGCTGACGCACGGGTCAGTGCCAGCATAAGGTATAGGAATAGGCTACGGCTTTGGGGTAAGTTGTAGGGCTGGGGGTGGGTTTCCGTTCCGGGCTAGGCTTAGGGTTAGGGAACGGCAAGGCTTAGGGCACAGGTGAGGGTCCACAAACGTGGGAGTGTCAGGCTTCTTGCTGACGCACGGGTCTGTGCCAGCGTACGGGCCAGGAGTAGGCTACGGCTTGGGGGTAAGATTTAGGGCTTGTGGTGGGTTTCCGTTCCGGGCTACGGTTAGGTTTAGGGAACGGCAAGGCTTAGGGCACAGGTGAGGGTACGGAAACGTGGGAGCGTCAGGCTACGTGATGATGCACGTGTCAGTGCCAGCGTACTGGCCAGGAGTAAGCTACGGCTTGGGGGTTAGGTGTAGGGCTGGTGGTGGGTTTCCGTTCCACGCTAGGGTTAGGGTTAGGGAACGGCAAGGCTTAGGGCACAGGTGAGGGTACGGAAACGTGGGAGAGTCAGGCTACATGCTGACGCACGGGTCAGTGCCAGCGTACGGGCCAGGAATTGGCTATGGCTTGGGGGTAAGCTGTAGGGCTGGTGGTGGGTTTCCGTTCCGGACTAGGGTTAGGGTTAGGGAACGGCAAGGCTTAGGGCACAGGTGAGGGTACGGAGACGTGTGAGGGTCAGGCTACGTGCTGAGGCACGTGTCAGTGCCAGCGTACGTGCCAGGAGTAGGCTACGGCGTAGGGTAAGGTTTAGGGCTGCTGATGGGTTTCTGTTCCTGGCTAGGGTGAGGGTGAGGGAACGGCAAGGCTTAGGGCACAGGTGATTGTACGGAAACGTGGGAAGGTCAGGCTAAGTGCTGACGCACGGGTCAGTGCCAGCGTACGGGCCAGGAATAGGCTATGGCCTAGGGTAGAGTGTAGGGCTGGTGGTGGGTTTCTTTTCCGGGCTAGGGTTAGGGTTAGGAAACGGCAAGGCTTAGGGCACAGGTGAGGGTACGGAAACGTGTGAGGGTCAGGCTACGTGCTGATGCACGTGTCAGTGCCAGCGTACCGGCCAAGTGTAAGCTACGCCTTGGGGGTAAGGTGTAGGGCTGGTGGTGGGTTTCCGCTCCGGGCTAGGGTTAGGGTTAGTGAACGGCAAGGCTTAGGGCACAGGTGAGGGTACAGAAACGTGGGAGGGTCAGGCTACGTGCTGATGAATCGGTGAGTGCTGGCGTACGAGCCAGGAATAGGCTACGGCGTTGGGAAAGGTGTAGGGCTGTTGCTGGGTTTCGTTCCGGGCTAGGGTTAGGGTTAGGGAACGGCAAGCCTTAGGGCACATGTGAGGGTCCGCAAACGTGGGAGGGTCAGGCTACGTGCAGAAGCACAGGTCAGTGCCCGCGTATGGGCCAGGTGTAGGCTACAGCATAGGGTAATGTGTAGGGCTGGTGGTGGGTTTCCGTTCCGGGCTAGGGTTAGGTTTAGGGAATGGCATGTCTTAGGGCCCAGGTGAGGGTACGGAAACCTGGGAGGGTCAAACTCCATGCTGACACACGGGTCAGTGCGAGCGTACTGGCGAGGAGTAGGCTACCCAGTAGGGAAAGGTTTAGGGATGGTGGTGGGTTTCCGTTCTGGGTTAGGTTTAGGGTTAGGGAACGGCAAGGCTTAGGGCAAAGGTGAGGGTACGGAAACGTGGGAGGGTCAGGCTACATGCTGACGCACGGGTCAGTGCCAGCGTACGGGCCAGGAATAGGCTATGGCTTGGGGGTAAGCTGTAGGGCTGGTGGTGGGTTTCCGTTCCTGACTAGGGTTAGGGTTAGGGAACGGCAAGGCTTAGGGCACAGGTGAGAGTACGGAAACGTGTGAGGGTCAGGCTACGTGCTGAGGCACGTGTCAGTACCAGCGTTCGTGCCAGGAGTAGGCTACGGCGTAGGGTAAGGTGTAGGGCTGCTGATGGGTTTCTGTTCCTGGCTAGGGTGAGGGTGAGGGAACGGCAAGGCTTAGGGCACAGGTGATGTTACGGAAAAGTGGGAAGGTCAGGCTACGTGCTGACGCATGGGTCAGTGCCAGCGTACGGGCCAGGAGTAGGCTACGGCTTGTGGGTAAGTTTTAGGGCTGGTGGTGTGTTTCCGTTCCGGGCTAGGGGTAGGGTTAGGGAACGGCAAGGCTTAGGGCACAGGTGAGGGTACGGTAACATGGGAGGGTCAGGCTACGTGCTGAAGCACAGGTCAGTGCCCGCGAACGGGCCAGGTGTAGGCTACGGCATAGGGTAAGGTGTAGGGTTGGTGGTGGGTTTCCGTTCCGGGCTAGGGTTAAGGTTAGGGAACGGCAAGGCTTAGGGCACAGGTGAGGTTACGGAAACGTGGGAGGGTCAGGCTACGTGGTGACGCACGGGTCAGTGCCAGCATATGGGCCAGGAGTAGGCTATGGCGTGGTGGTTAGGTGTAGGGCTGGTGGTGGGTTTCTGTTCCGGGCTAGGGTTAGGGTTAGGGAGCGTCAGGGCTTAGGGCACAGGTGATGGTACGGAAACGTGGGAAAGTCAGGCTACGTGCTGACGACGGCTCAGTGCCAGCGTACGGGCCAGGAATAGGCTATGGCGGAGGGTAGAGTGTAGGGCTGGTGGTGGGTTTCTGTTCCGGGCTAGGGTTAGGGTTAGGAAACGGCAAGGCTTAGGGCACAGGTGAGGGTACGGAAACGTGTGAGGGTCAGGCTACGTGCTGACGCACGTTACAGTGCCAGCGTATCGGCCAGTTGTATGTTACGGCTTGGGGGTAAGGTGTAGGACTGGTGGTGGGTTTCCGCTACGGGCTAGGGTTAGTGTCAGTGAACGGCAAGGCTTAGGGCACAGGTGAGGGTACGGAAATGTGGGAGGGTCTGGCTACGTGCTGACGCATGGGTCAGTGCCAGGGTACAGGCAAGGAGTAGGCTACGGCATAGGCTAAGGAGTAGGGCTGGTGGTGGGTTTCCGTTCCGGGCTAGGGCTAGGGTAAGGGAACGGCAAGGCTTAGGGCACAGGTGACGGTACGGAAAAGCGGGAGCGTCAGGCTACGTGATGACGCACGGGTCAGTGCCAGCATAAGGTCCAGGAATAGGCTACCGCTTTGGGGTAAGTTGTAGGGCTGGTGGTGGGTTTCCGTTCCGGGCTAGGGTTAGGGTTAGGGAACGGCAAGGCTTAGGGCACAGGTGAGGGTCCACAAACGTGGGAGGGTCAGGCTTCGTGCTGACGCATGGGTCTGTGCCAGCGTACGGGCCAGGAGTAGGCTACGGCTTGGGGGTAAGGTGTAGGGCTGGTGGTGGGTTTCCGTTCCGGGCTACGGTTAGGTTTAGGGAACGGCAAGGCTTAGGGCACAGGTGAGGGTACGGAAACGTGGGAGCGTCAGGCTACGTGATGATGCACGTGTCAGTGCCAGCGTACTGGCCAGGAGTAAGCTACGGCTTGGGGGGTTAGGTGTAGGGCTGGTGGTGGGTTTCCGTTCCGCGCTAGGGTTAGGGTTAGGGAACGGCAAGGCTTAGGGCACAGGTGAGGGTACGGAAACGTGGGAGAGTCAGGCTACATGCTGACGCACGGGTCAGTGCCAGCGTACGGGCCAGGAATAGGCTATGGCTTGGGGGTAAGCTGTAGGGCTGGTGGTGGGTTTCCGTTCCGGACTAGGGTTAGGGTTAGGGAACGGCAAGGCTTAGGGCACAGGTGAGGGTACGGAGACGTGTGAGGGTCAGGCTACGTGCTGAGGCACGTGTCAGTGCCAGCGTACGTGCCAGGAGTAGGCTACGGCGTAGGGTAAGGTTTAGGGCTGCTGATGGGTTTCTGTTCCTGGCTAGGGTGAGGGTGAGGGAACGGCAAGGCTTAGGGCACAGGTGATTGTACGGAAACGTGGGAAGGTCAGGCTAAGTGCTGACACACGGGTCAGTGCCAGCGTACGGGCCAGGAATAGGCTATGGCCTAGGGTAGAGTGTAGGGCTGGTGGTGGGTTTCTTTTCCGGGCTAGGGTTAGGGTTAGGAAACGGCAAGGCTTAGGGCACAGGTGAGGGTACGGAAACGTGTGAGGGTCAGGCTACGTGCTGATGCACGTGTCAGTGCCAGCGTACCGGCCAAGTGTAAGCTACGCCTTGGGGGTAAGGTGTAGGGCTGGTGGTGGGTTTCCGCTCCGGGCTAGGGTTAGGGTTAGTGAACGGCAAGGCTTAGGGCACAGGTGAGGGTACAGAAACGTGGGAGGGTCAGGCTACGTGCTGATGAATCGGTGAGTGCTGGCGTACGAGCCAGGAATAGGCTACGGCGTTGGGAAAGGTGTAGGGCTGTTGCTGGGTTTCGTTCCGGGCTAGGGTTAGGGTTAGGGAACGGCAAGCCTTAGGGCACATGTGAGGGTCCGCAAACGTGGGAGGGTCAGGCTACGTGCAGAAGCACAGGTCAGTGCCCGCGTATGGGCCAGGTGTAGGCTACAGCATAGGGTAATGTGTAGGGCTGGTGGTGGGTTTCCGTTCCGGGCTAGGGTTAGGTTTAGGGAATGGCATGTCTTAGGGCCCAGGTGAGGGTACGGAAACCTGGGAGGGTCAAACTCCATGCTGACACACGGGTCAGTGCGAGCGTACTGGCGAGGAGTAGGCTACCCAGTAGGGAAAGGTTTAGGGATGGTGGTGGGTTTCCGTTCTGGGTTAAGGTTTAGGGTTAGGGAACGGCAAGGCTTAGGGCAAAGGTGAGGGTACGGAAACGTGGGAGGGTCAGGCTACATGCTGACGCACGGGTCAGTGCCAGCGTACGGGCCAGGAATAGGCTATGGCTTGGGGGTAAGCTGTAGGGCTGGTGGTGGGTTTCCGTTCCTGACTAGGGTTAGGGTTAGGGAACGGCAAGGCTTAGGGCACAGGTGAGAGTACGGAAACGTGTGAGGGTCAGGCTACGTGCTGAGGCACGTGTCAGTACCAGCGTTCGTGCCAGGAGTAGGCTACGGCGTAGGGTAAGGTGTAGGGCTGCTGATGGGTTTCTGTTCCTGGCTAGGGTGAGGGTGAGGGAACGGCAAGGCTTAGGGCACAGGTGATGTTACGGAAAAGTGGGAAGGTCAGGCTACGTGCTGACGCATGGGTCAGTGCCAGCGTACGGGCCAGGAGTAGGCTACGGCTTGTGGGTAAGTTTTAGGGCTGGTGGTGTGTTTCCGTTCCGGGCTAGGGGTAGGGTTAGGGAACGGCAAGGCTTAGGGCACAGGTGAGGGTACGGTAACATGGGAGGGTCAGGCTACGTGCTGAAGCACAGGTCAGTGCCCGCGAACGGGCCAGGTGTAGGCTACGGCATAGGGTAAGGTGTAGGGTTGGTGGTGGGTTTCCGTTCCGGGCTAGGGTTAAGGTTAGGGAACGGCAAGGCTTAGGGCACAGGTGAGGTTACGGAAACGTGGGAGGGTCAGGCTACGTGGTGACGCACGGGTCAGTGCCAGCATATGGGCCAGGAGTAGGCTATGGCGTGGTGGTTAGGTGTAGGGCTGGTGGTGGGTTTCTGTTCTGGGCTAGGGTTAGGGTTAGGGAGCGTCAGGGCCTAGGGCACAGGTGATGGTACGGAAACGTGGGAAAGTCAGGCTACGTGCTGACGACGGCTCAGTGCCAGCGTACGGGCCAGGAATAGGCTATGGCGGAGGGTAGAGTGTAGGGCTGGTGGTGGGTTTCTGTTCCGGGCTAGGGTTAGGGTTAGGAAACGGCAAGGCTTAGGGCACAGGTGAGGGTACGGAAACGTGTGAGGGTCAGGCTACGTGCTGACGCACGTTACAGTGCCAGCGTATCGGCCAGTTGTATGTTACGGCTTGGGGGTAAGGTGTAGGACTGGTGGTGGGTTTCCGCTACGGGCTAGGGTTAGTGTCAGTGAACGGCAAGGCTTAGGGCACAGGTGAGGGTATGGAAATGTGGGAGGGTCTGGCTACGTGCTGACGCATGGGTCAGTGCCAGGGTACAGGCAAGGAGTAGGCTACGGCATAGGCTAAGGAGTAGGGCTGGTGGTGGGTTTCCGTTCCGGGCTAGGGCTAGGGTAAGGGAACGGCAAGGCTTAGGGCACAGGTGACGGTACGGAAAAGCGGGAGCGTCAGGCTACGTGATGACGCACGGGTCAGTGCCAGCATAAGGTCCAGGAATAGGCTACCGCTTTGGGGTAAGTTGTAGGGCTGGTGGTGGGTTTCCGTTCCGGGCTAGGGTTAGGGTTAGGGAACGGCAAGGCTTAGGGCACAGGTGAGGGTCCACAAACGTGGGAGGGTCAGGCTTCGTGCTGACGCATGGGTCTGTGCCAGCGTACGGGCCAGGAGTAGGCTACGGCTTGGGGGTAAGGTGTAGGGCTGGTGGTGGGTTTCCGTTCCGGGCTACGGTTAGGTTTAGGGAACGGCAAGGCTTAGGGCACAGGTGAGGGTACGGAAACGTGGGAGCGTCAGGCTACGTGATGATGCACGTGTCAGTGCCAGCGTACTGGCCAGGAGTAAGCTACGGCTTGGGGGGTTAGGTGTAGGGCTGGTGGTGGGTTTCCGTTCCGCGCTAGGGTTAGGGTTAGGGAACGGCAAGGCTTAGGGCACAGGTGAGGGTACGGAAACGTGGGAGAGTCAGGCTACATGCTGACGCACGGGTCAGTGCCAGCGTACGGGCCAGGAATAGGCTATGGCTTGGGGGTAAGCTGTAGGGCTGGTGGTGGGTTTCCGTTCCGGACTAGGGTTAGGGTTAGGGAACGGCAAGGCTTAGGGCACAGGTGAGGGTACGGAGACGTGTGAGGGTCAGGCTACGTGCTGAGGCACGTGTCAGTGCCAGCGTACGTGCCAGGAGTAGGCTACGGCGTAGGGTAAGGTTTAGGGCTGCTGATGGGTTTCTGTTCCTGGCTAGGGTGAGGGTGAGGGAACGGCAAGGCTTAGGGCACAGGTGAGGGTACGGAAACGTGGGAAGGTCAGGCTAAGTGCTGACACACGGGTCAGTGCCAGCGTACGGGCCAGGAATAGGCTATGGCCTAGGGTAGAGTGTAGGGCTGGTGGTGGGTTTCTTTTCCGGGCTAGGGTTAGGGTTAGGAAACGGCAAGGCTTAGGGCACAGGTGAGGGTACGGAAACGTGTGAGGGTCAGGCTACGTGCTGATGCACGTGTCAGTGCCAGCGTACCGGCCAAGTGTAAGCTACGCCTTGGGGGTAAGGTGTAGGGCTGGTGGTGGGTTTCCGCTCCGGGCTAGGGTTAGGGTTAGTGAACGGCAAGGCTTAGGGCACAGGTGAGGGTACAGAAACGTGGGAGGGTCAGGCTACGTGCTGATGAATCGGTGAGTGCTGGCGTACGAGCCAGGAATAGGCTACGGCGTTGGGAAAGGTGTAGGGCTGTTGCTGGGTTTCGTTCCGGGCTAGGGTTAGGGTTAGGGAACGGCAAGCCTTAGGGCACATGTGAGGGTCCGCAAACGTGGGAGGGTCAGGCTACGTGCAGAAGCACAGGTCAGTGCCCGCGTATGGGCCAGGTGTAGGCTACAGCATAGGGTAATGTGTAGGGCTGGTGGTGGGTTTCCGTTCCGGGCTAGGGTTAGGTTTAGGGAATGGCATGTCTTAGGGCCCAGGTGAGGGTACGGAAACCTGGGAGGGTCAAACTCCATGCTGACACACGGGTCAGTGCGAGCGTACTGGCGAGGAGTAGGCTACCCAGTAGGGAAAGGTTTAGGGATGGTGGTGGGTTTCCGTTCTGGGTTAGGTTTAGGGTTAGGGAACGGCAAGGCTTAGGGCAAAGGTGAGGGTACGGAAACGTGGGAGGGTCAGGCTACATGCTGACGCACGGGTCAGTGCCAGCGTACGGGCCAGGAATAGGCTATGGCTTGGGGGTAAGCTGTAGGGCTGGTGGTGGGTTTCCGTTCCTGACTAGGGTTAGGGTTAGGGAACGGCAAGGCTTAGGGCACAGGTGAGAGTACGGAAACGTGTGAGGGTCAGGCTATGTGCTGAGGCACGTGTCAGTACCAGCGTTCGTGCCAGGAGTAGGCTACGGCGTAGGGTAAGGTGTAGGGCTGCTGATGGGTTTCTGTTCCTGGCTAGGGTGAGGGTGAGGGAACGGCAAGGCTTAGGGCACAGGTGATGTTACGGAAAAGTGGGAAGGTCAGGCTACGTGCTGACGCATGGGTCAGTGCCAGCGTACGGGCCAGGAGTAGGCTACGGCTTGTGGGTAAGTTTTAGGGCTGGTGGTGTGTTTCCGTTCCGGGCTAGGGGTAGGGTTAGGGAACGGCAAGGCTTAGGGCACAGGTGAGGGTACGGTAACATGGGAGGGTCAGGCTACGTGCTGAAGCACAGGTCAGTGCCCGCGAACGGGCCAGGTGTAGGCTACGGCATAGGGTAAGGTGTAGGGTTGGTGGTGGGTTTCCGTTCCGGGCTAGGGTTAGGGTTAGGGAACGGCAAGGCTTAGTGCACGGGTGAGGGTACAGGAACGTGGGAGGTTCAGGCTGCTTGCTGATGCACGGGTTAGTGCCACCAAACGGGCCAGGTGTAGGCTACGGCTTGGGGGTAAGGTGTAGGGCTGGTGGTGGGTTTCCGTTCAGGGCTCGGGTTAGGGTTATGGAACGGCAAGGCTTAGGGCACAGGTGAGGGTACGGAAACGTGGGAGGGTCAGGCTACATGCTGACGCAAGGGTCATTGCCACCGTACAGGCCAGGAGTAGGCTACGGCATGGGGGTAAGTTGTAGGGCTGATGGTGGGTTCCCGTTCCTTGCTAGGGATAGTGTTAGGGAACGGCAAGGCGTAGGGCACAGCTGAGGGTACGGAAACGTGGGAGGGTCAGGCTACGTGCTGATGCACGGCTCAGTGGCAGCGTACCGGGCAGGAGTAGGCTACGGCATATGGTAAGGTGTAGGGCTGGTGCTGGGATTCTGTTCCGGGCTAGGGTTAGGGTTAGGGAATGGCAAGGCTTAGGGCTCAGGTAAGGGTACAGAAAAGTGGGAGGGTCAGGCTACGTGCCGACGCACGGGTCAGTGCCAGTATACGGGCCACGAGTAGGCTACGGCTTGTGGGTAAGGTTTAGGGCTGGTGGTGGGTTTCCATTCCGGGCTAGGGTAAGGGTTAGGGAACGGCAAGGCTTAGGGCACAGGTGAGGGTACGGAAACGTGGGAGGGTCAGGCTACGTGCTGATGAAAGGGTCAGTGCCTGTGTACGGGCCAGGAATAGGCTACGGCGTAGGGAAAGGTATAGGGCTGGTGGTGGGTTTCTGTTCCGGGCTAGGGTTAGGGTTAGGGAACGGCAAGGCTTAGGGCACAGGTGAGGTTACGGAAACGTGGGAGGGTCAAGCTACATGCTGACGCACGGGTCAGTGCCAGCGTACGGGCCAGGACTAGGCTACGGCATACGATAAGGTGTAGGGCTAGTGGTGGATTTCCGTTCCGGGCTAGGGTTAGGGTTAGGGAACGGCAAGGCTTAGGGCACAGGTGAGGGTACGGAAACGTCGGAAGGTCAGGCTACGTGCTGTCGCACCTATCAGTGCCAGCGTACCGGCCAGGAGTAGGCTACGGCTTGGAGGTTAGGTGTAGGGCTGATGGTGTGTTTCCGTTCCGGGCTAGGGTTAGTGTTAGGGAACAGCAAGTCTTAGGGCACAGGTGAGGGTACGGAAACGTGGGAGGGTCAGGCTACGTGCTGACGCACGGGTCAGTGCCAGCGTACGGGCCAGGAGTAGGCTGTGGCTTGGGGGTTAGGTGTAGGGCTTGTGGTGTGTTTCCGTTCCATACTAGGGTTAGGGTTAGGGAACGGCAAGGCTTAGGGCACAGGTGAGGGTACGGTAATGTGGGAAGTTCAGGCTACGTGCTGACGCACAGGTCATTGCCAGCGTATGGACCAGGAGTAGGCTACGGCTTGGGGGTAAGGTTTAGGGCTGGTGGTGTGTTTCCGTTCCGGGCTAGGGTTAGGGTTAGGGAACGGCAAGGCTTAGGGCACAGGTGAGGGTACAGAAACGTGGGAGGGTCAGGCTACGTGCTGACGCACGGGTCAGTGCCAGCATAAGGTATAGGAATAGGCTACGGCTTTGGGGTAAGTTGTAGGGCTGGGGGTGGGTTTCCGTTCCGGGCTAGGCTTAGGGTTAGGGAACGGCAAGGCTTAGGGCACAGGTGAGGGTCCACAAACGTGGGAGTGTCAGGCTTCTTGCTGACGCACGGGTCTGTGCCAGCGTACGGGCCAGGAGTAGGCTACGGCTTGGGGGTAAGATTTAGGGCTTGTGGTGGGTTTCCGTTCCGGGCTACGGTTAGGTTTAGGGAACGGCAAGGCTTAGGGCACAGGTGAGGGTACGGAAACGTGGGAGCGTCAGGCTACGTGATGATGCACGTGTCAGTGCCAGCGTACTGGCCAGGAGTAAGCTACGGCTTGGGGGTTAGGTGTAGGGCTGGTGGTGGGTTTCCGTTCCACGCTAGGGTTAGGGTTAGGGAACGGCAAGGCTTAGGGCACAGGTGAGGGTACGGAAACGTGGGAGAGTCAGGCTACATGCTGACGCACGGGTCAGTGCCAGCGTACGGGCCAGGAATTGGCTATGGCTTGGGGGTAAGCTGTAGGGCTGGTGGTGGGTTTCCGTTCCGGACTAGGGTTAGGGTTAGGGAACGGCAAGGCTTAGGGCACAGGTGAGGGTACGGAGACGTGTGAGGGTCAGGCTACGTGCTGAGGCACGTGTCAGTGCCAGCGTACGTGCCAGGAGTAGGCTACGGCGTAGGGTAAGGTTTAGGGCTGCTGATGGGTTTCTGTTCCTGGCTAGGGTGAGGGTGAGGGAACGGCAAGGCTTAGGGCACAGGTGATTGTACGGAAACGTGGGAAGGTCAGGCTAAGTGCTGACGCACGGGTCAGTGCCAGCGTACGGGCCAGGAATAGGCTATGGCCTAGGGTAGAGTGTAGGGCTGGTGGTGGGTTTCTTTTCCGGGCTAGGGTTAGGGTTAGGAAACGGCAAGGCTTAGGGCACAGGTGAGGGTACGGAAACGTGTGAGGGTCAGGCTACGTGCTGATGCACGTGTCAGTGCCAGCGTACCGGCCAAGTGTAAGCTACGCCTTGGGGGTAAGGTGTAGGGCTGGTGGTGGGTTTCCGCTCCGGGCTAGGGTTAGGGTTAGTGAACGGCAAGGCTTAGGGCACAGGTGAGGGTACAGAAACGTGGGAGGGTCAGGCTACGTGCTGATGAATCGGTGAGTGCTGGCGTACGAGCCAGGAATAGGCTACGGCGTTGGGAAAGGTGTAGGGCTGTTGCTGGGTTTCGTTCCGGGCTAGGGTTAGGGTTAGGGAACGGCAAGCCTTAGGGCACATGTGAGGGTCCGCAAACGTGGGAGGGTCAGGCTACGTGCAGAAGCACAGGTCAGTGCCCGCGTATGGGCCAGGTGTAGGCTACAGCATAGGGTAATGTGTAGGGCTGGTGGTGGGTTTCCGTTCCGGGCTAGGGTTAGGTTTAGGGAATGGCATGTCTTAGGGCCCAGGTGAGGGTACGGAAACCTGGGAGGGTCAAACTCCATGCTGACACACGGGTCAGTGCGAGCGTACTGGCGAGGAGTAGGCTACCCAGTAGGGAAAGGTTTAGGGATGGTGGTGGGTTTCCGTTCTGGGTTAGGTTTAGGGTTAGGGAACGGCAAGGCTTAGGGCAAAGGTGAGGGTACGGAAACGTGGGAGGGTCAGGCTACATGCTGACGCACGGGTCAGTGCCAGCGTACGGGCCAGGAATAGGCTATGGCTTGGGGGTAAGCTGTAGGGCTGGTGGTGGGTTTCCGTTCCTGACTAGGGTTAGGGTTAGGGAACGGCAAGGCTTAGGGCACAGGTGAGAGTACGGAAACGTGTGAGGGTCAGGCTACGTGCTGAGGCACGTGTCAGTACCAGCGTTCGTGCCAGGAGTAGGCTACGGCGTAGGGTAAGGTGTAGGGCTGCTGATGGGTTTCTGTTCCTGGCTAGGGTGAGGGTGAGGGAACGGCAAGGCTTAGGGCACAGGTGATGTTACGGAAAAGTGGGAAGGTCAGGCTACGTGCTGACGCATGGGTCAGTGCCAGCGTACGGGCCAGGAGTAGGCTACGGCTTGTGGGTAAGTTTTAGGGCTGGTGGTGTGTTTCCGTTCCGGGCTAGGGGTAGGGTTAGGGAACGGCAAGGCTTAGGGCACAGGTGAGGGTACGGTAACATGGGAGGGTCAGGCTACGTGCTGAAGCACAGGTCAGTGCCCGCGAACGGGCCAGGTGTAGGCTACGGCATAGGGTAAGGTGTAGGGTTGGTGGTGGGTTTCCGTTCCGGGCTAGGGTTAAGGTTAGGGAACGGCAAGGCTTAGGGCACAGGTGAGGTTACGGAAACGTGGGAGGGTCAGGCTACGTGGTGACGCACGGGTCAGTGCCAGCATATGGGCCAGGAGTAGGCTATGGCGTGGTGGTTAGGTGTAGGGCTGGTGGTGGGTTTCTGTTCCGGGCTAGGGTTAGGGTTAGGGAGCGTCAGGGCTTAGGGCACAGGTGATGGTACGGAAACGTGGGAAAGTCAGGCTACGTGCTGACGACGGCTCAGTGCCAGCGTACGGGCCAGGAATAGGCTATGGCGGAGGGTAGAGTGTAGGGCTGGTGGTGGGTTTCTGTTCCGGGCTAGGGTTAGGGTTAGGAAACGGCAAGGCTTAGGGCACAGGTGAGGGTACGGAAACGTGTGAGGGTCAGGCTACGTGCTGACGCACGTTACAGTGCCAGCGTATCGGCCAGTTGTATGTTACGGCTTGGGGGTAAGGTGTAGGACTGGTGGTGGGTTTCCGCTACGGGCTAGGGTTAGTGTCAGTGAACGGCAAGGCTTAGGGCACAGGTGAGGGTACGGAAATGTGGGAGGGTCTGGCTACGTGCTGACGCATGGGTCAGTGCCAGGGTACAGGCAAGGAGTAGGCTACGGCATAGGCTAAGGAGTAGGGCTGGTGGTGGGTTTCCGTTCCGGGCTAGGGCTAGGGTAAGGGAACGGCAAGGCTTAGGGCACAGGTGACGGTATGGAAAAGCGGGAGCGTCAGGCTACGTGATGACGCACGGGTCAGTGCCAGCATAAGGTCCAGGAATAGGCTACCGCTTTGGGGTAAGTTGTAGGGCTGGTGGTGGGTTTCCGTTCCGGGCTAGGGTTAGGGTTAGGGAACGGCAAGGCTTAGGGCACAGGTGAGGGTCCACAAACGTGGGAGGGTCAGGCTTCGTGCTGACGCATGGGTCTGTGCCAGCGTACGGGCCAGGAGTAGGCTACGGCTTGGGGGTAAGGTGTAGGGCTGGTGGTGGGTTTCCGTTCCGGGCTACGGTTAGGTTTAGGGAACGGCAAGGCTTAGGGCACAGGTGAGGGTACGGAGACGTGTGAGGGTCAGGCTACGTGCTGAGGCACGTGTCAGTGCCAGCGTACGTGCCAGGAGTAGGCTACGGCGTAGGGTAAGGTTTAGGGCTGCTGATGGGTTTCTGTTCCTGGCTAGGGTGAGGGTGAGGGAACGGCAAGGCTTAGGGCACAGGTGATTGTACGGAAACGTGGGAAGGTCAGGCTAAGTGCTGACGCACGGGTCAGTGCCAGCGTACGGGCCAGGAATAGGCTATGGCCTAGGGTAGAGTGTAGGGCTGGTGGTGGGTTTCTTTTCCGGGCTAGGGTTAGGGTTAGGAAACGGCAAGGCTTAGGGCACAGGTGAGGGTACGGAAACGTGTGAGGGTCAGGCTACGTGCTGATGCACGTGTCAGTGCCAGCGTACCGGCCAAGTGTAAGCTACGCCTTGGGGGTAAGGTGTAGGGCTGGTGGTGGGTTTCCGCTCCGGGCTAGGGTTAGGGTTAGTGAACGGCAAGGCTTAGGGCACAGGTGAGGGTACAGAAACGTGGGAGGGTCAGGCTACGTGCTGATGAATCGGTGAGTGCTGGCGTACGAGCCAGGAATAGGCTACGGCGTTGGGAAAGGTGTAGGGCTGTTGCTGGGTTTCGTTCCGGGCTAGGGTTAGGGTTAGGGAACGGCAAGCCTTAGGGCACATGTGAGGGTCCGCAAACGTGGGAGGGTCAGGCTACGTGCAGAAGCACAGGTCAGTGCCCGCGTATGGGCCAGGTGTAGGCTACAGCATAGGGTAATGTGTAGGGCTGGTGGTGGGTTTCCGTTCCGGGCTAGGGTTAGGTTTAGGGAATGGCATGTCTTAGGGCCCAGGTGAGGGTACGGAAACCTGGGAGGGTCAAACTCCATGCTGACACACGGGTCAGTGCGAGCGTACTGGCGAGGAGTAGGCTACCCAGTAGGGAAAGGTTTAGGGATGGTGGTGGGTTTCCGTTCTGGGTTAGGTTTAGGGTTAGGGAACGGCAAGGCTTAGGGCAAAGGTGAGGGTACGGAAACGTGGGAGGGTCAGGCTACATGCTGACGCACGGGTCAGTGCCAGCGTACGGGCCAGGAATAGGCTATGGCTTGGGGGTAAGCTGTAGGGCTGGTGGTGGGTTTCCGTTCCTGACTAGGGTTAGGGTTAGGGAACGGCAAGGCTTAGGGCACAGGTGAGAGTACGGAAACGTGTGAGGGTCAGGCTATGTGCTGAGGCACGTGTCAGTACCAGCGTTCGTGCCAGGAGTAGGCTACGGCGTAGGGTAAGGTGTAGGGCTGCTGATGGGTTTCTGTTCCTGGCTAGGGTGAGGGTGAGGGAACGGCAAGGCTTAGGGCACAGGTGATGTTACGGAAAAGTGGGAAGGTCAGGCTACGTGCTGACGCATGGGTCAGTGCCAGCGTACGGGCCAGGAGTAGGCTACGGCTTGTGGGTAAGTTTTAGGGCTGGTGGTGTGTTTCCGTTCCGGGCTAGGGGTAGGGTTAGGGAACGGCAAGGCTTAGGGCACAGGTGAGGGTACGGTAACATGGGAGGGTCAGGCTACGTGCTGAAGCACAGGTCAGTGCCCGCGAACGGGCCAGGTGTAGGCTACGGCATAGGGTAAGGTGTAGGGTTGGTGGTGGGTTTCCGTTCCGGGCTAGGGTTAAGGTTAGGGAACGGCAAGGCTTAGGGCACAGGTGAGGTTACGGAAACGTGGGAGGGTCAGGCTACGTGGTGACGCACGGGTCAGTGCCAGCATATGGGCCAGGAGTAGGCTATGGCGTGGTGGTTAGGTGTAGGGCTGGTGGTGGGTTTCTGTTCCGGGCTAGGGTTAGGGTTAGGGAGCGTCAGGGCTTAGGGCACAGGTGATGGTACGGAAACGTGGGAAAGTCAGGCTACGTGCTGACGACGGCTCAGTGCCAGCGTACGGGCCAGGAATAGGCTATGGCGGAGGGTAGAGTGTAGGGCTGGTGGTGGGTTTCTGTTCCGGGCTAGGGTTAGGGTTAGGAAACGGCAAGGCTTAGGGCACAGGTGAGGGTACGGAAACGTGTGAGGGTCAGGCTACGTGCTGACGCACGTTACAGTGCCAGCGTATCGGCCAGTTGTATGTTACGGCTTGGGGGTAAGGTGTAGGACTGGTGGTGGGTTTCCGCTACGGGCTAGGGTTAGTGTCAGTGAACGGCAAGGCTTAGGGCACAGGTGAGGGTACGGAAATGTGGGAGGGTCTGGCTACGTGCTGACGCATGGGTCAGTGCCAGGGTACAGGCAAGGAGTAGGCTACGGCATAGGCTAAGGAGTAGGGCTGGTGGTGGGTTTCCGTTCCGGGCTAGGGCTAGGGTAAGGGAACGGCAAGGCTTAGGGCACAGGTGACGGTACGGAAAAGCGGGAGCGTCAGGCTACGTGATGACGCACGGGTCAGTGCCAGCATAAGGTCCAGGAATAGGCTACCGCTTTGGGGTAAGTTGTAGGGCTGGTGGTGGGTTTCCGTTCCGGGCTAGGGTTAGGGTTAGGGAACGGCAAGGCTTAGGGCACAGGTGAGGGTCCACAAACGTGGGAGGGTCAGGCTTCGTGCTGACGCATGGGTCTGTGCCAGCGTACGGGCCAGGAGTAGGCTACGGCTTGGGGGTAAGGTGTAGGGCTGGTGGTGGGTTTCCGTTCCGGGCTACGGTTAGGTTTAGGGAACGGCAAGGCTTAGGGCACAGGTGAGGGTACGGAAACGTGGGAGCGTCAGGCTACGTGATGATGCACGTGTCAGTGCCAGCGTACTGGCCAGGAGTAAGCTACGGCTTGGGGGGTTAGGTGTAGGGCTGGTGGTGGGTTTCCGTTCCGCGCTAGGGTTAGGGTTAGGGAACGGCAAGGCTTAGGGCACAGGTGAGGGTACGGAAACGTGGGAGAGTCAGGCTACATGCTGACGCACGGGTCAGTGCCAGCGTACGGGCCAGGAATAGGCTATGGCTTGGGGGTAAGCTGTAGGGCTGGTGGTGGGTTTCCGTTCCGGACTAGGGTTAGGGTTAGGGAACGGCAAGGCTTAGGGCACAGGTGAGGGTACGGAGACGTGTGAGGGTCAGGCTACGTGCTGAGGCACGTGTCAGTGCCAGCGTACGTGCCAGGAGTAGGCTACGGCGTAGGGTAAGGTTTAGGGCTGCTGATGGGTTTCTGTTCCTGGCTAGGGTGAGGGTGAGGGAACGGCAAGGCTTAGGGCACAGGTGATTGTACGGAAACGTGGGAAGGTCAGGCTAAGTGCTGACGCACGGGTCAGTGCCAGCGTACGGGCCAGGAATAGGCTATGGCCTAGGGTAGAGTGTAGGGCTGGTGGTGGGTTTCTTTTCCGGGCTAGGGTTAGGGTTAGGAAACGGCAAGGCTTAGGGCACAGGTGAGGGTACGGAAACGTGTGAGGGTCAGGCTACGTGCTGATGCACGTGTCAGTGCCAGCGTACCGGCCAAGTGTAAGCTACGCCTTGGGGGTAAGGTGTAGGGCTGGTGGTGGGTTTCCGCTCCGGGCTAGGGTTAGGGTTAGTGAACGGCAAGGCTTAGGGCACAGGTGAGGGTACAGAAACGTGGGAGGGTCAGGCTACGTGCTGATGAATCGGTGAGTGCTGGCGTACGAGCCAGGAATAGGCTACGGCGTTGGGAAAGGTGTAGGGCTGTTGCTGGGTTTCGTTCCGGGCTAGGGTTAGGGTTAGGGAACGGCAAGCCTTAGGGCACATGTGAGGGTCCGCAAACGTGGGAGGGTCAGGCTACGTGCAGAAGCACAGGTCAGTGCCCGCGTATGGGCCAGGTGTAGGCTACAGCATAGGGTAATGTGTAGGGCTGGTGGTGGGTTTCCGTTCCGGGCTAGGGTTAGGTTTAGGGAATGGCATGTCTTAGGGCCCAGGTGAGGGTACGGAAACCTGGGAGGGTCAAACTCCATGCTGACACACGGGTCAGTGCGAGCGTACTGGCGAGGAGTAGGCTACCCAGTAGGGAAAGGTTTAGGGATGGTGGTGGGTTTCCGTTCTGGGTTAGGTTTAGGGTTAGGGAACGGCAAGGCTTAGGGCAAAGGTGAGGGTACGGAAACGTGGGAGGGTCAGGCTACATGCTGACGCACGGGTCAGTGCCAGCGTACGGGCCAGGAATAGGCTATGGCTTGGGGGTAAGCTGTAGGGCTGGTGGTGGGTTTCCGTTCCTGACTAGGGTTAGGGTTAGGGAACGGCAAGGCTTAGGGCACAGGTGAGAGTACGGAAACGTGTGAGGGTCAGGCTACGTGCTGAGGCACGTGTCAGTACCAGCGTTCGTGCCAGGAGTAGGCTACGGCGTAGGGTAAGGTGTAGGGCTGCTGATGGGTTTCTGTTCCTGGCTAGGGTGAGGGTGAGGGAACGGCAAGGCTTAGGGCACAGGTGATGTTACGGAAAAGTGGGAAGGTCAGGCTACGTGCTGACGCATGGGTCAGTGCCAGCGTACGGGCCAGGAGTAGGCTACGGCTTGTGGGTAAGTTTTAGGGCTGGTGGTGTGTTTCCGTTCCGGGCTAGGGGTAGGGTTAGGGAACGGCAAGGCTTAGGGCACAGGTGAGGGTACGGTAACATGGGAGGGTCAGGCTACGTGCTGAAGCACAGGTCAGTGCCCGCGAACGGGCCAGGTGTAGGCTACGGCATAGGGTAAGGTGTAGGGTTGGTGGTGGGTTTCCGTTCCGGGCTAGGGTTAAGGTTAGGGAACGGCAAGGCTTAGGGCACAGGTGAGGTTACGGAAACGTGGGAGGGTCAGGCTACGTGGTGACGCACGGGTCAGTGCCAGCATATGGGCCAGGAGTAGGCTATGGCGTGGTGGTTAGGTGTAGGGCTGGTGGTGGGTTTCTGTTCCGGGCTAGGGTTAGGGTTAGGGAGCGTCAGGGCTTAGGGCACAGGTGATGGTACGGAAACGTGGGAAAGTCAGGCTACGTGCTGACGACGGCTCAGTGCCAGCGTACGGGCCAGGAATAGGCTATGGCGGAGGGTAGAGTGTAGGGCTGGTGGTGGGTTTCTGTTCCGGGCTAGGGTTAGGGTTAGGAAACGGCAAGGCTTAGGGCACAGGTGAGGGTACGGAAACGTGTGAGGGTCAGGCTACGTGCTGACGCACGTTACAGTGCCAGCGTATCGGCCAGTTGTATGTTACGGCTTGGGGGTAAGGTGTAGGACTGGTGGTGGGTTTCCGCTACGGGCTAGGGTTAGTGTCAGTGAACGGCAAGGCTTAGGGCACAGGTGAGGGTACGGAAATGTGGGAGGTTCTGGCTACGTGCTGACGCATGGGTCAGTGCCAGGGTACAGGCAAGGAGTAGGCTACGGCATAGGCTAAGGAGTAGGGCTGGTGGTGGGTTTCCGTTCCGGGCTAGGGCTAGGGTAAGGGAACGGCAAGGCTTAGGGCACAGGTGACGGTATGGAAAAGCGGGAGCGTCAGGCTACGTGATGACGCACGGGTCAGTGCCAGCATAAGGTCCAGGAATAGGCTACCGCTTTGGGGTAAGTTGTAGGGCTGGTGGTGGGTTTCCGTTCCGGGCTAGGGTTAGGGTTAGGGAACGGCAAGGCTTAGGGCACAGGTGAGGGTCCACAAACGTGGGAGGGTCAGGCTTCGTGCTGACGCATGGGTCTGTGCCAGCGTACGGGCCAGGAGTAGGCTACGGCTTGGGGGTAAGGTGTAGGGCTGGTGGTGGGTTTCCGTTCCGGGCTACGGTTAGGTTTAGGGAACGGCAAGGCTTAGGGCACAGGTGAGGGTACGGAGACGTGTGAGGGTCAGGCTACGTGCTGAGGCACGTGTCAGTGCCAGCGTACGTGCCAGGAGTAGGCTACGGCGTAGGGTAAGGTTTAGGGCTGCTGATGGGTTTCTGTTCCTGGCTAGGGTGAGGGTGAGGGAACGGCAAGGCTTAGGGCACAGGTGATTGTACGGAAACGTGGGAAGGTCAGGCTAAGTGCTGACGCACGGGTCAGTGCCAGCGTACGGGCCAGGAATAGGCTATGGCCTAGGGTAGAGTGTAGGGCTGGTGGTGGGTTTCTTTTCCGGGCTAGGGTTAGGGTTAGGAAACGGCAAGGCTTAGGGCACAGGTGAGGGTACGGAAACGTGTGAGGGTCAGGCTACGTGCTGATGCACGTGTCAGTGCCAGCGTACCGGCCAAGTGTAAGCTACGCCTTGGGGGTAAGGTGTAGGGCTGGTGGTGGGTTTCCGCTCCGGGCTAGGGTTAGGGTTAGTGAACGGCAAGGCTTAGGGCACAGGTGAGGGTACAGAAACGTGGGAGGGTCAGGCTACGTGCTGATGAATCGGTGAGTGCTGGCGTACGAGCCAGGAATAGGCTACGGCGTTGGGAAAGGTGTAGGGCTGTTGCTGGGTTTCGTTCCGGGCTAGGGTTAGGGTTAGGGAACGGCAAGCCTTAGGGCACATGTGAGGGTCCGCAAACGTGGGAGGGTCAGGCTACGTGCAGAAGCACAGGTCAGTGCCCGCGTATTGTCCAGGTGTAGGCTACAGCATAGGGTAATGTGTAGGGCTGGTGGTGGGTTTCCGTTCCGGGCTAGGGTTAGGTTTAGGGAATGGCATGTCTTAGGGCCCAGGTGAGGGTACGGAAACCTGGGAGGGTCAAACTCCATGCTGACACACGGGTCAGTGCGAGCGTACTGGCGAGGAGTAGGCTACCCAGTAGGGAAAGGTTTAGGGATGGTGGTGGGTTTCCGTTCTGGGTTAGGTTTAGGGTTAGGGAACGGCAAGGCTTAGGGCAAAGGTGAGGGTACGGAAACGTGGGAGGGTCAGGCTACATGCTGACGCACGGGTCAGTGCCAGCGTACGGGCCAGGAATAGGCTATGGCTTGGGGGTAAGCTGTAGGGCTGGTGGTGGGTTTCCGTTCCTGACTAGGGTTAGGGTTAGGGAACGGCAAGGCTTAGGGCACAGGTGAGAGTACGGAAACGTGTGAGGGTCAGGCTACGTGCTGAGGCACGTGTCAGTACCAGCGTTCGTGCCAGGAGTAGGCTACGGCGTAGGGTAAGGTGTAGGGCTGCTGATGGGTTTCTGTTCCTGGCTAGGGTGAGGGTGAGGGAACGGCAAGGCTTAGGGCACAGGTGATGTTACGGAAAAGTGGGAAGGTCAGGCTACGTGCTGACGCATGGGTCAGTGCCAGCGTACGGGCCAGGAGTAGGCTACGGCTTGTGGGTAAGTTTTAGGGCTGGTGGTGTGTTTCCGTTCCGGGCTAGGGGTAGGGTTAGGGAACGGCAAGGCTTAGGGCACAGGTGAGGGTACGGTAACATGGGAGGGTCAGGCTACGTGCTGAAGCACAGGTCAGTGCCCGCGAACGGGCCAGGTGTAGGCTACGGCATAGGGTAAGGTGTAGGGTTGGTGGTGGGTTTCCGTTCCGGGCTAGGGTTAAGGTTAGGGAACGGCAAGGCTTAGGGCACAGGTGAGGTTACGGAAACGTGGGAGGGTCAGGCTACGTGGTGACGCACGGGTCAGTGCCAGCATATGGGCCAGGAGTAGGCTATGGCGTGGTGGTTAGGTGTAGGGCTGGTGGTGGGTTTCTGTTCCGGGCTAGGGTTAGGGTTAGGGAGCGTCAGGGCTTAGGGCACAGGTGATGGTACGGAAACGTGGGAAAGTCAGGCTACGTGCTGACGACGGCTCAGTGCCAGCGTACGGGCCAGGAATAGGCTATGGCGGAGGGTAGAGTGTAGGGCTGGTGGTGGGTTTCTGTTCCGGGCTAGGGTTAGGGTTAGGAAACGGCAAGGCTTAGGGCACAGGTGAGGGTACGGAAACGTGTGAGGGTCAGGCTACGTGCTGACGCACGTTACAGTGCCAGCGTATCGGCCAGTTGTATGTTACGGCTTGGGGGTAAGGTGTAGGACTGGTGGTGGGTTTCCGCTACGGGCTAGGGTTAGTGTCAGTGAACGGCAAGGCTTAGGGCACAGGTGAGGGTACGGAAATGTGGGAGGGTCTGGCTACGTGCTGACGCATGGGTCAGTGCCAGGGTACAGGCAAGGAGTAGGCTACGGCATAGGCTAAGGAGTAGGGCTGGTGGTGGGTTTCCGTTCCGGGCTAGGGCTAGGGTAAGGGAACGGCAAGGCTTAGGGCACAGGTGACGGTATGGAAAAGCGGGAGCGTCAGGCTACGTGATGACGCACGGGTCAGTGCCAGCATAAGGTCCAGGAATAGGCTACCGCTTTGGGGTAAGTTGTAGGGCTGGTGGTGGGTTTCCGTTCCGGGCTAGGGTTAGGGTTAGGGAACGGCAAGGCTTAGGGCACAGGTGAGGGTCCACAAACGTGGGAGGGTCAGGCTTCGTGCTGACGCATGGGTCTGTGCCAGCGTACGGGCCAGGAGTAGGCTACGGCTTGGGGGTAAGGTGTAGGGCTGGTGGTGGGTTTCCGTTCCGGGCTACGGTTAGGTTTAGGGAACGGCAAGGCTTAGGGCACAGGTGAGGGTACGGAGACGTGTGAGGGTCAGGCTACGTGCTGAGGCACGTGTCAGTGCCAGCGTACGTGCCAGGAGTAGGCTACGGCGTAGGGTAAGGTTTAGGGCTGCTGATGGGTTTCTGTTCCTGGCTAGGGTGAGGGTGAGGGAACGGCAAGGCTTAGGGCACAGGTGATTGTACGGAAACGTGGGAAGGTCAGGCTAAGTGCTGACGCACGGGTCAGTGCCAGCGTACGGGCCAGGAATAGGCTATGGCCTAGGGTAGAGTGTAGGGCTGGTGGTGGGTTTCTTTTCCGGGCTAGGGTTAGGGTTAGGAAACGGCAAGGCTTAGGGCACAGGTGAGGGTACGGAAACGTGTGAGGGTCAGGCTACGTGCTGATGCACGTGTCAGTGCCAGCGTACCGGCCAAGTGTAAGCTACGCCTTGGGGGTAAGGTGTAGGGCTGGTGGTGGGTTTCCGCTCCGGGCTAGGGTTAGGGTTAGTGAACGGCAAGGCTTAGGGCACAGGTGAGGGTACAGAAACGTGGGAGGGTCAGGCTACGTGCTGATGAATCGGTGAGTGCTGGCGTACGAGCCAGGAATAGGCTATGGCGTTGGGAAAGGTGTAGGGCTGTTGCTGGGTTTCGTTCCGGGCTAGGGTTAGGGTTAGGGAACGGCAAGCCTTAGGGCACATGTGAGGGTCCGCAAACGTGGGAGGGTCAGGCTACGTGCAGAAGCACAGGTCAGTGCCCGCGTATTGTCCAGGTGTAGGCTACAGCATAGGGTAATGTGTAGGGCTGGTGGTGGGTTTCCGTTCCGGGCTAGGGTTAGGTTTAGGGAATGGCATGTCTTAGGGCCCAGGTGAGGGTACGGAAACCTGGGAGGGTCAAACTCCATGCTGACACACGGGTCAGTGCGAGCGTACTGGCGAGGAGTAGGCTACCCAGTAGGGAAAGGTTTAGGGATGGTGGTGGGTTTCCGTTCTGGGTTAGGTTTAGGGTTAGGGAACGGCAAGGCTTAGGGCAAAGGTGAGGGTACGGAAACGTGGGAGGGTCAGGCTACATGCTGACGCACGGGTCAGTGCCAGCGTACGGGCCAGGAATAGGCTATGGCTTGGGGGTAAGCTGTAGGGCTGGTGGTGGGTTTCCGTTCCTGACTAGGGTTAGGGTTAGGGAACGGCAAGGCTTAGGGCACAGGTGAGAGTACGGAAACGTGTGAGGGTCAGGCTACGTGCTGAGGCACGTGTCAGTACCAGCGTTCGTGCCAGGAGTAGGCTACGGCGTAGGGTAAGGTGTAGGGCTGCTGATGGGTTTCTGTTCCTGGCTAGGGTGAGGGTGAGGGAACGGCAAGGCTTAGGGCACAGGTGATGTTACGGAAAAGTGGGAAGGTCAGGCTACGTGCTGACGCATGGGTCAGTGCCAGCGTACGGGCCAGGAGTAGGCTACGGCTTGTGGGTAAGTTTTAGGGCTGGTGGTGTGTTTCCGTTCCGGGCTAGGGGTAGGGTTAGGGAACGGCAAGGCTTAGGGCACAGGTGAGGGTACGGTAACATGGGAGGGTCAGGCTACGTGCTGAAGCACAGGTCAGTGCCCGCGAACGGGCCAGGTGTAGGCTACGGCATAGGGTAAGGTGTAGGGTTGGTGGTGGGTTTCCGTTCCGGGCTAGGGTTAAGGTTAGGGAACGGCAAGGCTTAGGGCACAGGTGAGGTTACGGAAACGTGGGAGGGTCAGGCTACGTGGTGACGCACGGGTCAGTGCCAGCATATGGGCCAGGAGTAGGCTATGGCGTGGTGGTTAGGTGTAGGGCTGGTGGTGGGTTTCTGTTCCGGGCTAGGGTTAGGGTTAGGGAGCGTCAGGGCTTAGGGCACAGGTGATGGTACGGAAACGTGGGAAAGTCAGGCTACGTGCTGACGACGGCTCAGTGCCAGCGTACGGGCCAGGAATAGGCTATGGCGGAGGGTAGAGTGTAGGGCTGGTGGTGGGTTTCTGTTCCGGGCTAGGGTTAGGGTTAGGAAACGGCAAGGCTTAGGGCACAGGTGAGGGTACGGAAACGTGTGAGGGTCAGGCTACGTGCTGACGCACGTTACAGTGCCAGCGTATCGGCCAGTTGTATGTTACGGCTTGGGGGTAAGGTGTAGGACTGGTGGTGGGTTTCCGCTACGGGCTAGGGTTAGTGTCAGTGAACGGCAAGGCTTAGGGCACAGGTGAGGGTACGGAAATGTGGGAGGGTCTGGCTACGTGCTGACGCATGGGTCAGTGCCAGGGTACAGGCAAGGAGTAGGCTACGGCATAGGCTAAGGAGTAGGGCTGGTGGTGGGTTTCCGTTCCGGGCTAGGGCTAGGGTAAGGGAACGGCAAGGCTTAGGGCACAGGTGACGGTACGGAAAAGCGGGAGCGTCAGGCTACGTGATGACGCACGGGTCAGTGCCAGCATAAGGTCCAGGAATAGGCTACCGCTTTGGGGTAAGTTGTAGGGCTGGTGGTGGGTTTCCGTTCCGGGCTAGGGTTAGGGTTAGGGAACGGCAAGGCTTAGGGCACAGGTGAGGGTCCACAAACGTGGGAGGGTCAGGCTTCGTGCTGACGCATGGGTCTGTGCCAGCGTACGGGCCAGGAGTAGGCTACGGCTTGGGGGTAAGGTGTAGGGCTGGTGGTGGGTTTCCGTTCCGGGCTACGGTTAGGTTTAGGGAACGGCAAGGCTTAGGGCACAGGTGAGGGTACGGAGACGTGGGAGCGTCAGGCTACGTGATGATGCACGTGTCAGTGCCAGCGTACTGGCCAGGAGTAAGCTACGGCTTGGGGGGTTAGGTGTAGGGCTGGTGGTGGGTTTCCGTTCCGCGCTAGGGTTAGGGTTAGGGAACGGCAAGGCTTAGGGCACAGGTGAGGGTACGGAAACGTGGGAGAGTCAGGCTACATGCTGACGCACGGGTCAGTGCCAGCGTACGGGCCAGGAATAGGCTATGGCTTGGGGGTAAGCTGTAGGGCTGGTGGTGGGTTTCCGTTCCGGACTAGGGTTAGGGTTAGGGAACGGAAAGGCTTAGGGCACAGGTGAGGGTACGGAGACGTGTGAGGGTCAGGCTACGTGCTGAGGCACGTGTCAGTGCCAGCGTACGTGCCAGGAGTAGGCTACGGCGTAGGGTAAGGTTTAGGGCTGCTGATGGGTTTCTGTTCCTGGCTAGGGTGAGGGTGAGGGAATGGCAAGGCTTAGGGCACAGGTGATTGTACGGAAACGTGGGAAGGTCAGGCTAAGTGCTGACGCACGGGTCAGTGCCAGCGTACGGGCCAGGAATAGGCTATGGCCTAGGGTAGAGTGTAGGGCTGGTGGTGGGTTTCTTTTCCGGGCTAGGGTTAGGGTTAGGAAACGGCAAGGCTTAGGGCACAGGTGAGGGTACGGAAACGTGTGAGGGTCAGGCTACGTGCTGATGCACGTGTCAGTGCCAGCGTACCGGCCAAGTGTAAGCTACGCCTTGGGGGTAAGGTGTAGGGCTGGTGGTGGGTTTCCGCTCCGGGCTAGGGTTAGGGTTAGTGAACGGCAAGGCTTAGGGCACAGGTGAGGGTACAGAAACGTGGGAGGGTCAGGCTACGTGCTGATGAATCGGTGAGTGCTGGCGTACGAGCCAGGAATAGGCTACGGCGTTGGGAAAGGTGTAGGGCTGTTGCTGGGTTTCGTTCCGGGCTAGGGTTAGGGTTAGGGAACGGCAAGCCTTAGGGCACATGTGAGGGTCCGCAAACGTGGGAGGGTCAGGCTACGTGCAGAAGCACAGGTCAGTGCCCGCGTATGGGCCAGGTGTAGGCTACAGCATAGGGTAATGTGTAGGGCTGGTGGTGGGTTTCCGTTCCGGGCTAGGGTTAGGTTTAGGGAATGGCATGTCTTAGGGCCCAGGTGAGGGTACGGAAACCTGGGAGGGTCAAACTCCATGCTGACACACGGGTCAGTGCGAGCGTACTGGCGAGGAGTAGGCTACCCAGTAGGGAAAGGTTTAGGGATGGTGGTGGGTTTCCGTTCTGGGTTAGGTTTAGGGTTAGGGAACGGCAAGGCTTAGGGCAAAGGTGAGGGTACGGAAACGTGGGAGGGTCAGGCTACATGCTGACGCACGGGTCAGTGCCAGCGTACGGGCCAGGAATAGGCTATGGCTTGGGGGTAAGCTGTAGGGCTGGTGGTGGGTTTCCGTTCCTGACTAGGGTTAGGGTTAGGGAACGGCAAGGCTTAGGGCACAGGTGAGAGTACGGAAACGTGTGAGGGTCAGGCTACGTGCTGAGGCACGTGTCAGTACCAGCGTTCGTGCCAGGAGTAGGCTACGGCGTAGGGTAAGGTGTAGGGCTGCTGATGGGTTTCTGTTCCTGGCTAGGGTGAGGGTGAGGGAACGGCAAGGCTTAGGGCACAGGTGATGTTACGGAAAAGTGGGAAGGTCAGGCTACGTGCTGACGCATGGGTCAGTGCCAGCGTACGGGCCAGGAGTAGGCTACGGCTTGTGGGTAAGTTTTAGGGCTGGTGGTGTGTTTCCGTTCCGGGCTAGGGGTAGGGTTAGGGAACAGCAAGGCTTAGGGCACAGGTGAGGGTACGGTAACATGGGAGGGTCAGGCTACGTGCTGAAGCACAGGTCAGTGCCCGCGAACGGGCCAGGTGTAGGCTACGGCATAGGGTAAGGTGTAGGGTTGGTGGTGGGTTTCCGTTCCGGGCTAGGGTTAAGGTTAGGGAACGGCAAGGCTTAGGGCACAGGTGAGGTTACGGAAACGTGGGAGGGTCAGGCTACGTGGTGACGCACGGGTCAGTGCCAGCATATGGGCCAGGAGTAGGCTATGGCGTGGTGGTTAGGTGTAGGGCTGGTGGTGGGTTTCTGTTCCGGGCTAGGGTTAGGGTTAGGGAGCGTCAGGGCTTAGGGCACAGGTGATGGTACGGAAACGTGGGAAAGTCAGGCTACGTGCTGACGACGGCTCAGTGCCAGCGTACGGGCCAGGAATAGGCTATGGCGGAGGGTAGAGTGTAGGGCTGGTGGTGGGTTTCTGTTCCGGGCTAGGGTTAGGGTTAGGAAACGGCAAGGCTTAGGGCACAGGTGAGGGTACGGAAACGTGTGAGGGTCAGGCTACGTGCTGACGCACGTTACAGTGCCAGCGTATCGGCCAGTTGTATGTTACGGCTTGGGGGTAAGGTGTAGGACTGGTGGTGGGTTTCCGCTACGGGCTAGGGTTAGTGTCAGTGAACGGCAAGGCTTAGGGCACAGGTGAGGGTACGGAAATGTGGGAGGGTCTGGCTACGTGCTGACGCATGGGTCAGTGCCAGGGTACAGGCAAGGAGTAGGCTACGGCATAGGCTAAGGAGTAGGGCTGGTGGTGGGTTTCCGTTCCGGGCTAGGGCTAGGGTAAGGGAACGGCAAGGCTTAGGGCACAGGTGACGGTACGGAAAAGCGGGAGCGTCAGGCTACGTGATGACGCACGGGTCAGTGCCAGCATAAGGTCCAGGAATAGGCTACCGCTTTGGGGTAAGTTGTAGGGCTGGTGGTGGGTTTCCGTTCCGGGCTAGGGTTAGGGTTAGGGAACGGCAAGGCTTAGGGCACAGGTGAGGGTCCACAAACGTGGGAGGGTCAGGCTTCGTGCTGACGCATGGGTCTGTGCCAGCGTACGGGCCAGGAGTAGGCTACGGCTTGGGGGTAAGGTGTAGGGCTGGTGGTGGGTTTCCGTTCCGGGCTACGGTTAGGTTTAGGGAACGGCAAGGCTTAGGGCACAGGTGAGGGTACGGAAACGTGGGAGCGTCAGGCTACGTGATGATGCACGTGTCAGTGCCAGCGTACTGGCCAGGAGTAAGCTACGGCTTGGGGGGTTAGGTGTAGGGCTGGTGGTGGGCTTCCGTTCCGCGCTAGGGTTAGGGTTAGGGAACGGCAAGGCTTAGGGCACAGGTGAGGGTACGGAAACGTGGGAGAGTCAGGCTACATGCTGACGCACGGGTCAGTGCCAGCGTACGGGCCAGGAATAGGCTATGGCTTGGGGGTAAGCTGTAGGGCTGGTGGTGGGTTTCCGTTCCGGACTAGGGTTAGGGTTAGGGAACGGCAAGGCTTAGGGCACAGGTGAGGGTACGGAGACGTGTGAGGGTCAGGCTACGTGCTGAGGCACGTGTCAGTGCCAGCGTACGTGCCAGGAGTAGGCTACGGCGTAGGGTAAGGTTTAGGGCTGCTGATGGGTTTCTGTTCCTGGCTAGGGTGAGGGTGAGGGAACGGCAAGGCTTAGGGCACAGGTGATTGTACGGAAACGTGGGAAGGTCAGGCTAAGTGCTGACGCACGGGTCAGTGCCAGCGTACGGGCCAGGAATAGGCTATGGCCTAGGGTAGAGTGTAGGGCTGGTGGTGGGTTTCTTTTCCGGGCTAGGGTTAGGGTTAGGAAACGGCAAGGCTTAGGGCACAGGTGAGGGTACGGAAACGTGTGAGGGTCAGGCTACGTGCTGATGCACGTGTCAGTGCCAGCGTACCGGCCAAGTGTAAGCTACGCCTTGGGGGTAAGGTGTAGGGCTGGTGGTGGGTTTCCGCTCCGGGCTAGGGTTAGGGTTAGTGAACGGCAAGGCTTAGGGCACAGGTGAGGGTACAGAAACGTGGGAGGGTCAGGCTACGTGCTGATGAATCGGTGAGTGCTGGCGTACGAGCCAGGAATAGGCTACGGCGTTGGGAAAGGTGTAGGGCTGTTGCTGGGTTTCGTTCCGGGCTAGGGTTAGGGTTAGGGAACGGCAAGCCTTAGGGCACATGTGAGGGTCCGCAAACGTGGGAGGGTCAGGCTACGTGCAGAAGCACAGGTCAGTGCCCGCGTATGGGCCAGGTGTAGGCTACAGCATAGGGTAATGTGTAGGGCTGGTGGTGGGTTTCCGTTCCGGGCTAGGGTTAGGTTTAGGGAATGGCATGTCTTAGGGCCCAGGTGAGGGTACGGAAACCTGGGAGGGTCAAACTCCATGCTGACACACGGGTCAGTGCGAGCGTACTGGCGAGGAGTAGGCTACCCAGTAGGGAAAGGTTTAGGGATGGTGGTGGGTTTCCGTTCTGGGTTAGGTTTAGGGTTAGGGAACGGCAAGGCTTAGGGCAAAGGTGAGGGTACGGAAACGTGGGAGGGTCAGGCTACATGCTGACGCACGGGTCAGTGCCAGCGTACGGGCCAGGAATAGGCTATGGCTTGGGGGTAAGCTGTAGGGCTGGTGGTGGGTTTCCGTTCCTGACTAGGGTTAGGGTTAGGGAACGGCAAGGCTTAGGGCACAGGTGAGAGTACGGAAACGTGTGAGGGTCAGGCTACGTGCTGAGGCACGTGTCAGTACCAGCGTTCGTGCCAGGAGTAGGCTACGGCGTAGGGTAAGGTGTAGGGCTGCTGATGGGTTTCTGTTCCTGGCTAGGGTGAGGGTGAGGGAACGGCAAGGCTTAGGGCACAGGTGATGTTACGGAAAAGTGGGAAGGTCAGGCTACGTGCTGACGCATGGGTCAGTGCCAGCGTACGGGCCGGGAGTAGGCTACGGCTTGTGGGTAAGTTTTAGGGCTGGTGGTGTGTTTCCGTTCCGGGCTAGGGGTAGGGTTAGGGAACGGCAAGGCTTAGGGCACAGGTGAGGGTACGGTAACATGGGAGGGTCAGGCTACGTGCTGAAGCACAGGTCAGTGCCCGCGAACGGGCCAGGTGTAGGCTACGGCATAGGGTAAGGTGTAGGGTTGGTGGTGGGTTTCCGTTCCGGGCTAGGGTTAAGGTTAGGGAACGGCAAGGCTTAGGGCACAGGTGAGGTTACGGAAACGTGGGAGGGTCAGGCTACGTGGTGACGCACGGGTCAGTGCCAGCATATGGGCCAGGAGTAGGCTATGGCGTGGTGGTTAGGTGTAGGGCTGGTGGTGGGTTTCTGTTCCGGGCTAGGGTTAGGGTTAGGGAGCGTCAGGGCTTAGGGCACAGGTGATGGTACGGAAACGTGGGAAAGTCAGGCTACGTGCTGACGACGGCTCAGTGCCAGCGTACGGGCCAGGAATAGGCTATGGCGGAGGGTAGAGTGTAGGGCTGGTGGTGGGTTTCTGTTCCGGGCTAGGGTTAGGGTTAGGAAACGGCAAGGCTTAGGGCACAGGTGAGGGTACGGAAACGTGTGAGGGTCAGGCTACGTGCTGACGCACGTTTCAGTGCCAGCGTATCGGCCAGTTGTATGTTACGGCTTGGGGGTAAGGTGTAGGACTGGTGGTGGGTTTCCGCTACGGGCTAGGGTTAGTGTCAGTGAACGGCAAGGCTTAGGGCACAGGTGAGGGTACGGAAATGTGGGAGGGTCTGGCTACGTGCTGACGCATGGGTCAGTGCCAGGGTACAGGCAAGGAGTAGGCTACGGCATAGGCTAAGGAGTAGGGCTGGTGGTGGGTTTCCGTTCCGGGCTAGGGCTAGGGTAAGGGAACGGCAAGGCTTAGGGCACAGGTGACGGTACGGAAAAGCGGGAGGGTCAGGCTACGTGATGACGCACGGGTCAGTGCCAGCATAAGGTCCAGGAATAGGCTACCGCTTTGGGGTAAGTTGTAGGGCTGGTGGTGGGTTTCCGTTCCGGGCTAGGGTTAGGGTTAGGGAACGGCAAGGCTTAGGGCACAGGTGAGGGTCCACAAACGTGGGAGTGTCAGGCTTCGTGCTGACGCATGGGTCTGTGCCAGCGTACGGGCCAGGAGTAGGCTACGGCTTGGGGGTAAGGTGTAGGGCTGGTGGTGGGTTTCCGTTCCGGGCTACGGTTAGGTTTAGGGAACGGCAAGGCTTAGGGCACAGGTGAGGGTACGGAAACGTGGGAGCGTCAGGCTACGTGATGATGCACGTGTCAGTGCCAGCGTACTGGCCAGGAGTAAGCTACGGCTTGGGGGGTTAGGTGTAGGGCTGGTGGTGGGTTTCCGTTCCGCGCTAGGGTTAGGGTTAGGGAACGGCAAGGCTTAGGGCACAGGTGAGGGTACGGAAACTTGGGAGAGTCAGGCTACATGCTGACGCACGGGTCAGTGCCAGCGTACGGGCCAGGAATAGGCTATGGCTTGGGGGTAAGCTGTAGGGCTGGTGGTGGGTTTCCGTTCCGGACTAGGGTTAGGGTTAGGGAACGGCAAGGCTTAGGGCACAGGTGAGGGTACGGAGACGTGTGAGGGTCAGGCTATGTGCTGAGGCACGTGTCAGTGCCAGCGTACGTGCCAGGAGTAGGCTACGGCGTAGGGTAAGGTTTAGGGCTGCTGATGGGTTTCTGTTCCTGGCTAGGGTGAGGGTGAGGGAACGGCAAGGCTTAGGGCACAGGTGATTGTACGGAAACGTGGAAAGGTCAGGCTAAGTGCTGACGCACGGGTCAGTGCCAGCGTACGGGCCAGGAATAGGCTATGGCGTAGGGTAGAGTGTAGGGCTGGTGGTGGGTTTCTTTTCCGGGCTAGGGTTAGGGTTAGGAAACGGCAAGGCTTAGGGCACAGGTGAGGGTACGGAAACGTGTGAGGGTCAGGCTACGTGCTGACGCACGTGTCAGTGCCAGCGTACCGGCCAAGTGTAAGCTACGCCTTGGGGGTAAGGTGTAGGGCTGGTGGTGGGTTTCCGCTCAGGGCTAGGGTTAGGGTTAGTGAACGGCAAGGCTTAGGGCACAGGTGAGGGTACGGAAACGTGGGAGGGTCAGGCTACGTGCTGATGAATCGGTGAGTGCTGGCGTACGAGCCAGGAATAGGCTACGGCGTTGGGAAAGGTGTAGGGCTGTTGCTGGGTTTTGTTCCGGGCTAGGGTTAGGGTTAGGGAACGGCAAGCCTTAGGGCACATGTGAGGGTCCGCAAACGTGGGAGGGTCAGGCTACGTGCAGAAGCACAGGTCAGTGCCCGCGTATGGGCCAGGTGTAGGCTACAGCATAGGGTAATGTGTAGGGCTGGTGGTGGGTTTCCGTTCCGGGCTAGGGTTAGGTTTAGTGAATGGCATGTCTTAGGGCCCAGGTGAGGGTACGGAAACCTGGGAGGGTCAAACTCCATGCTGACACACGGGTCAGTGCGAGCGTACTGGCGAGGAGTAGGCTACCCAGTAGGGAAAGGTTTAGGGATGGTGGTGGGTTTCCGTTCTGGGTTAGGTTTAGGGTTAGGGAACGGCAAGGCTTAGGGCACAGGTGAGGGTACGGAAACGTGGGAGGGTCAGGCTACATGATGACGCACGCGTCAGTGCCCGCATATGGGCCAGGTGTAGGCTACAGCATAGGGTAAGGTGTAGGGCTGGTGGTGGGTTTCCGTTCCGGGCTGCGGTTAGGGTTAGGGAACGGCAAGGCTTAGGGCACAGGTGAGGGTACGGAAACGTGGGAGGGTCAGGCTACGTGCTGATGAAAGTGTCAGTGCCTGCGTACGTGCCAGGAATAGGCTACGGCATAGGGAAAGGTGTAGGGCTGTTGGTGGGTTTCCGTACCAGGCTAGGGTTAGGGTTAGGGAATGGCAAGGCTTAGGGCACAGGTGATGATCCGCAAACGTGGGAGGGTCAGGCTACGTGCTGACACACGGGTCAGTGCCAGCATAAGGTCCAGGAATAGGCTACGGCTTTGGGGTAAGTTGTAGGGCTGGTGGTGTGTTTCCGTTCCTGGCTAGTGTTAGGGTTAGGGAACGGCAAGGCTTAGGGCACAGGTGAGGGTCCACAAACGTGGGAGGGTCAGGCTTCGTGCTGACGCAGGGGTCTGTGCCAGCGTACGGGCCAGGAGAAGGATACGGCTTGGGGGTAAGGTGTAGGGCTGGTGGTGGGTTTCCGTTCCGGGCTACGGTTAGGGTTAGGGAAAGGCAAGGCTTAGGGCACAGGTGAGGGTACAGAAACTTGGGGGGGTCAGGCTACGTGCTGATGCACGGCTCAGTGGCAGTATACCGGGCAGGAGTAGTCTACGGCATATGGTAAGCTGTAGGGCTTGTGGTGGGATTCCGTTCTGGGCTAGGGTTAGGGTTAGGGAACGGCAAGGCTTAGGGCTCAGGTAAGGGTACAGAAAAGTGGGAGGGTCAGGCTACGTGCTGACGCACGGGTCAGTGCCAGTGTACGGGCCAGGAGTAGGCTACGGCTTGTGGGTAAGGTATAGGGCTGGTGGTGGGTTTCCATTCCGGGCTAGGGTAAGGGTTAGGGAACGGCAAGTCTTAGGGCACAGGTGAGTTTACGGAAACTTGGGAGGGTCAGGCTACATGCTGACGCAAGGGTCTGTGCCAGCGTACGGGCCAGGACTAGGCTAAGGCATACGATAACGTGTAGGGATGGTGGAGGGATTCCGTGCCGGGCTAGGGTAAGGGCTAGGGAACGGCAAGGCTTAGGGCACAGGTGAGTGTACGGTAACATGGGAGGGTCAGGCTACGTGCTGAAGCACAGGTCAGTGCCCGCGTACGGGCCAGGTGTAGGCTACGGCATAGAGTAAGGTGTATGGCTGGTGGTGGGTTTCCGTTCCGGGCTAGGGTTAGGGTTAGTGAACGGCAAGGCTTAGGGCACAGGTGAGGGTACGGAAACGTGGGAGGGTCAGGCTACTTGCTGATGAAAGGGTCAGTGCCTGCGTATGAGCCAGGAATAGGCTACGGCAAAGGGAAAAGTGTAGGGCTGGTGGTGGGTTTCCGTTCCGGTCTAGGGTTAGTGTTAGGGAACGGCAAGGCTTAGGGCACAGGTGAGGCTCAGCACACGTGGGAGGGTCAGGCTTCGTGCTGACGCACGGGTCTGTGCCAGCGTACGGGCCAGGAGTAGGCTACGGCGTAGGGCAAGGTGTGGGGCTGGTAGTGCGTTTCCGTTCCGGGCTTGGGTTAGGGTTAGGGAAAGGCAAAGTTTAGGGCACAGGTGAGGGTCCGCAAACGTGGGAGGGTCAGGCTACGTGCTGACGCACAGGTCAGTGCCAGCGTAATGTCCAGGAGTAGCCTACGGCTTTGGGGTTAGTTGTAGGGTTGGTGGTGGGTTTCCATTCCTGGCTAGGATTAGGGTTAGGGAACGGCAAGGCTTAGGGCACAGGTGAGGGTACAGAAACGTGGGAGGGTCAGGCTATGTGTCGATGCACGGGTCAGTGCCAGCATACCAGCCAGGAGTAGGCTACGGCTTGGGGGTTAGGTGTAGGGCTGTTGGTGGGTTTCCGTTCCGGGCTAGTGTTAGGGTTAGGGAACGGCAAAGCTTAGGGCACAGGTGAGGGTACGGAAACGTGGGAGGTTCAGGCTACATGCTGACACACGGATCAGTGCCAGCGTACGGGCCAGGAGTAGGCTATGGCTTGGTGGTAAGCTGTAGGGCTGGTGGTGGGTTTCCGTTCCGGACTAGGGTTAGGGTTAGGGAAGGGCAACGCTTAGGGCACAGGTGAGGGTACGGAAACGTGTGAGGGTCAGGCTACGTGCTGACCCACGGGTCAGTGCCAGCGTACGGGCCAGGAGTAGGCTACGGCGTAGGGTAAGGTGTAGGGCTGCTGGTGGGTTTCCCTGCAGGGCTAGGGTTAGGGTTAGGGAACGGCAAGGTTTAGGGCCCAGGTGAGGGTATGGAAACGTGGGTGGGTCAGTCTACATGCTGACGCACGGGTCAGTGCCAGCATACGGGCCAGGATTAGGCTACGGCGTAGGGAAAGGTTTAGGGCTGGTGGTGGGTTTCCGTTCCGGTCTAGGGTTAGGGTTAGGGAACGGCAAAGCTTAGGGCACAGGTGAGGGTACGGAAACGTGGGAGGGTCAGGCTACGTGCTGATGCACGTGTCAGTGCCAGCGTACGGGCCACGAGTTGGCTATGGCGTATGGTAAGGTGTAGGGCTTTTGGTGGGATTCCGTTCCGGGCTAGTGTTAGGGTTAGGGAACGGCAAGGCTTAGGGCACAGGTGAGGGTACGGAAACGTGGGAGGGTCAGGGTACATGCTGATGCACGTGTCAGTGCCAGCGTACCGGCCAGGAGTAGGCTACGGCGTAGGGTAAGGTGTAGGGCTGTTTCCCTTTCGGGCTACAGTTAGGGTTAGGGAATGGCAAAGCGTAGGGCACAGGTGAGGTTACGGAAACGTGGGAGGGTCAGGCTACATGCTGATGCACGTGTCAGTGCCAGCGTACCGGCCAGGAGTAGGCTACGGCTTGGTGGTTAGGTGTAGGGTTGGTGGTGTGTTTCCATTCCAGGCTAGGGTTAGTGTTAGGGAACAGCAAGGCTTAGGGCACAGGTGAGGGTACGGAAATGTGGGAGGGTCAGGCTACGTGCTGACGCACGGGTCAGTGCCATCGTACGGGCCAGGAGTAGGCTATGGCTTGGGGGTTAGGTGTAGGGCTGGTGGTGTGTTTCCGTTCCGTACTAGGGTTAGGGTTAGGGAACGGCAAGGTTTAGGGCACAGGTGAGGTTACGGTAATGTGGGAATTTCAGGCTACGTGCTGACGCACAGGTCAGTGCCAGCGTATGGACCAGGAGTAGGCTACGGCTTGGGGGTAAGTTGTAGGGCTGGTGGTGGGTTTCCGTTCCGGGCTGGGGTTAGGGTTAGGGAACGGCAAGGCTTAGGGCACAGGTGAGGGTACGGAAACATGGGAGGGTCAGGCTACGTGCTGATGAAAGGATCAATGCCTGCGTACGGGCCAGGTATAGGCTACGGCGTAGGGAAAGGTGTAGGGCTGGTGTTGGGTTTCCGTTCCGGGCTAGGGATAGGGTTAGGGAATGGCAAGGCTTAGGGCACAGGTGAGGGTCCGCAAACGTGGGAGGGTCAGGCTACGTGCTGACGCACAGGTCAGTGCCAGCGTAATGTCCAGGAGTAGCCTACGGCTTGGGGGTTAGTTGTAGGGCTGGTGGTGGGTTTCCGTTCCTGGCTAGGATTAGGGTTAGGGAACGGCAAGGCTTAGGGCACAGGTGAGGGTACAGAAACGTGGGAGGGTCAGGCTATGTGTCGATGCACGGATCAGTGCCAGCGTACCAGCCAGGAGTAGGCTACGGCTTGGGGGTTAGGTGTAGGGCTGTTGGTGGGTTTCCGTTCCGGGCTAGTGTTAGGGTTAGGGAACGGCAAGGCTTAGGGCACAGGTGAGGGTACGGAAACGTGGGAGGGTCAGGCTACATGCTGACGCACGTGTCAGTGCCAGCGTATGGGCCAGGAATAGGCTACGGCATACGGTAAGGTGTAGTGCTGGTGGTGGGATTCCGTTCCCGCTTGGGTTAGGGTTAGGGAACGGCAAGGCTTAGGGCACAGGTGAGGGTACGGAAACGTGGGAGGGTCAGGGTACATGCTGATGCACGTGTCAGTGCCAGCGTACCGGCCAGGAGTAGGCTACGGCGTAGGGTAAGGTGTAGGGCTGTTTCCCTTTCGGGCTACAGTTAGGGTTAGGGAATGGCAAAGCGTAGGGCACAGGTGAGGTTACGGAAACGTGGGAGGGTCAGGCTACATGCTGATGCACGTGTCAGTGCCAGCGTACCGGCCAGGAGTAGGCTACGGCTTGGTGGTTAGGTGTAGGGTTGGTGGTGTGTTTCCATTCCAGGCTAGGGTTAGTGTTAGGGAACAGCAAGGCTTAGGGCACAGGTGAGGGTACGGAAATGTGGGAGGGTCAGGCTACGTGCTGACGCACGGGTCAGTGCCATCGTACGGGCCAGGAGTAGGCTATGGCTTGGGGGTTAGGTGTAGGGCTGGTGGTGTGTTTCCGTTCCGTACTAGGGTTAGGGTTAGGGAACGGCAAGGTTTAGGGCACAGGTGAGGTTACGGTAATGTGGGAATTTCAGGCTACGTGCTGACGCACAGGTCAGTGCCAGCGTATGGACCAGGAGTAGGCTACGGCTTGGGGGTAAGTTGTAGGGCTGGTGGTGGGTTTCCGTTCCGGGCTGGGGTTAGGGTTAGGGAACGGCAAGGCTTAGGGCACAGGTGAGGGTACGGAAACATGGGAGGGTCAGGCTACGTGCTGATGAAAGGATCAATGCCTGCGTACGGGCCAGGTATAGGCTACGGCGTAGGGAAAGGTGTAGGGCTGGTGTTGGGTTTCCGTTCCGGGCTAGGGATAGGGTTAGGGAATGGCAAGGCTTAGGGCACAGGTGAGGGTCCGCAAACGTGGGAGGGTCAGGCTACGTGCTGACGCACAGGTCAGTGCCAGCGTAATGTCCAGGAGTAGCCTACGGCTTGGGGGTTAGTTGTAGGGTTGGTGGTGGGTTTCCGTTCCTGGCTAGGATTAGGGTTAGGGAACGGCAAGGCTTAGGGCACAGGTGAGGGTACCTAAACGTGGGAGGGTCAGGCTATGTGTCGATGCACGGGTCAGTGCCAGCGTACCAGCCAGGAGTAGGCTACGGCTTGGGGGTTAGGTTTAGGGCTGTTGGTGGGTTTCCGTTCCGGGCTAGTGTTAGGGTTAGGGAACGGCAAGGCTTAGGGCACAGGTGAGGGTACGGAAACGTGGGAGGGTCAGGCTACATGCTGACGCACGTGTCAGTGCCAGCGTATGGGCCAGGAATAGGCTACGGCATACGGTAAGGTGTAGGGCTGGTGGTGGGATTCCGTTCCGGCTTGGGTTTGGGTTAGGGAACGGCAAGGCTTAGGGCACAGGTGAGGGTACGGAAACGTGGGAGGGTCAGGGTACATGCTGATGCACGTGTCAGTGCCAGCGTACCGGCCAGGAGTAGGCTACGGCGTAGGGTAAGGTGTAGGGCTGTTTCCCTTTCGGGCTACAGTTAGGGTTAGGGAATGGCAAAGCGTAGGGCACAGGTGAGGTTACGGAAACGTGGGAGGGTCAGGCTACATGCTGATGCACGTGTCAGTGCCAGCGTACTGGCCAGGAGTAGGCTACGGCTTGGTGGTTAGGTGTAGGGTTGGTGGTGTGTTTCCATTCCAGGCTAGGGTTAGTGTTAGGGAACAGCAAGGCTTAGGGCACAGGTGAGGGTACGGAAATGTGGGAGGGTCAGGCTACGTGCTGACGCACGGGTCAGTGCCATCGTACGGGCCAGGAGTAGGCTATGGCTTGGGGGTTAGGTGTAGGGCTGGTGGTGTGTTTCCGTTCCATACTAGGGTTAGGGTTAGGGAACGGCAAGGCTTAGGGCACAGGTGAGGTTACGGTAATGTGGGAATTTCAGGCTACGTGCTGACGCACAGGTCAGTGCCAGCGTATGGACCAGGAGTAGGCTACGGCTTGGGGGTAAGTTTTAGGGCTGGTGGTGGGTTTCCGTTCCGGGCTGGGTTTAGGGTTAGGGAACGGCAAGGTTTAGGGCACAGGTGAGGGTACGGAAACATGGGAGGGTCAGGCTACGTGCTGATGAAAGGATCAATGCCTGCGTATGGGCCAGGTATAGGCTACGGCGTAGGGAAAGGTGTAGGGCTGGTGTTGGGTTTCCGTTCCAGGCTAGGGATAGGGTTAGGGAATGGCAAGGCTTAGGGCACAGGTGAGGGTCCGCAAACGTGGGAGGGTCAGGCTACGTGCTGACGCACAGGTCAGTGCCAGGGTAATGTCCAGGAGTAGCCTACGGCTTTGGGGTTAGTTGTAGGGCTGGTGGTGGGTTTCCATTCCTGGCTAGGATTAGGGTTAGGGAACGGCAAGGCTTAGGGCACAGGTGAGGGTACAGAAACGTGGGAGGGTCAGGCTATGTGTCGATGCACGGGTCAGTGCCAGCGTACCAGCCAGGAGTAGGCTACGGCTTGGGGGTTAGGTGTAGGGCTGTTGGTGGGTTTCCGTTCCGGGCTAGTGTTAGGGTTAGGGAACGGCAAGGCTTAGGGCACAGGTGAGGGTACGGAAACGTGGGAGGTTCAGGCTACATGCTGACACACGGATCAGTGCCAGCGTACGGGCCAGGAGTAGGCTATGGCTTGGTGGTAAGCTGTAGGGCTGGTGGTGGGTTTCCGTTCCGGACTAGGGTTAGGGTTAGGGAAGGGCAACGCTTAGGGCACAGGTGAGGGTACGGAAACGTGTGAGGGTCAGGCTACGTGCTGACCCACGGGTCAGTGCCAGCGTACGGGCCAGGAGTAGGCTACGGCTTAGGGTAAGGTGTAGGGCTGCTGGTGGGTTTCCCTGCAGGGCTAGGGTTAGGGTTAGGGAACGGCAAGGTTTAGGGCCCAGGTGAGGGTATGGAAACGTGGGTGGGTCAGTCTACATGCTGACGCACGGGTCAGTGCCAGCATACGGGCCAGGATTAGGCTACGGCTTAGGGAAAGGTTTAGGGCTGGTGGTGGGTTTCCGTTCCGGTCTAGGGTTAGGGTTAGGGAACGGCAAAGCTTAGGGCACAGGTGAGGGTACGGAAACGTGGGAGGGTCAGGCTACGTGCTGATGCACGTGTCAGTGCCAGCGTACGGGCCACGAGTAGGCTATGGCGTATGGTAAGGTATAGGGCTTTTGGTGGGATTCCGTTCCGGGCTAGTGTTAGGGTTAGGGAACGGCAAGGCTTAGGGCACAGGTGAGGGTACGGAAACGTGGGAGGGTCAGGCTACATGCTGACGCACGTGTCAGTGCCAGCGTATGGGCCAGGAATAGGCTACGGCATACGGTAAGGTGTAGGGCTGGTGGTGGGATTCCGTTCCCGCTTGGGTTAGGGTTAGGGAACGGCAAGGCTTAGGGCACAGGTGAGGGTACGGAAACGTGGGAGGGTCAGGGTACATGCTGATGCACGTGTCAGTGCCAGCGTACCGGCCAGGAGTAGGCTACGGCGTAGGGTAAGGTGTAGGGCTGTTTCCCTTTCGGGCTACAGTTAGGGTTAGGGAATGGCAAAGCGTAGGGCACAGGTGAGGTTACGGAAACGTGGGAGGGTCAGGCTACATGCTGATGCACGTGTCAGTGCCAGCGTACCGGCCAGGAGTAGGCTACGGCTTGGTGGTTAGGTGTAGGGTTGGTGGTGTGTTTCCATTCCAGGCTAGGGTTAGTGTTAGGGAACAGCAAGGCTTAGGGCACAGGTGAGGGTACGGAAATGTGGGAGGGTCAGGCTACGTGCTGACGCACGGGTCAGTGCCATCGTACGGGCCAGGAGTAGGCTATGGCTTGGGGGTTAGGTGTAGGGCTGGTGGTGTGTTTCCGTTCCGTACTAGGGTTAGGGTTAGGGAACGGCAAGGTTTAGGGCACAGGTGAGGTTACGGTAATGTGGGAATTTCAGGCTACGTGCTGACGCACAGGTCAGTGCCAGCGTATGGACCAGGAGTAGGCTACGGCTTGGGGGTAAGTTGTAGGGCTGGTGGTGGGTTTCCGTTCCGGGCTGGGGTTAGGGTTAGGGAACGGCAAGGCTTAGGGCACAGGTGAGGGTACGGAAACATGGGAGGGTCAGGCTACGTGCTGATGAAAGGATCAATGCCTGCGTACGGGCCAGGTATAGGCTACGGCGTAGGGAAAGGTGTAGGGCTGGTGTTGGGTTTCCGTTCCGGGCTAGGGATAGGGTTAGGGAATGGCAAGGCTTAGGGCACAGGTGAGGGTCCGCAAACGTGGGAGGGTCAGGCTACGTGCTGACGCACAAGTCAGTGCCAGCGTAATGTCCAGGAGTAGCCTACGGCTTGGGGGTTAGTTGTAGGGCTGGTGGTGGGTTTCCGTTCCTGGCTAGGATTAGGGTTAGGGAACGGCAAGGCTTAGGGCACAGGTGAGGGTACAGAAACGTGGGAGGGTCAGGCTATGTGTCGATGCACGGGTCAGTGCCAGCGTACCAGCCAGGAGTAGGCTACGGCTTGGGGGTTAGGTGTAGGGCTGTTGGTGGGTTTCCGTTCAGGGCTAGTGTTAGGGTTAGGGAACGTCAAGGCTTAGGGCACAGGTGAGGGTACAGGAACGTGGGAGGGTCAGGCTACGTGTTTACGCATGGGTCAGTGCCAGCATACGGGCCAGCTGTAGGCTACAGCATAGGGTAAGGTATAGGGCTGGAGGTGGGTTTCCGTTCTGTGCTAGGGTTAGGGTTAGGGAACGGCAAGGCATAGGGCACAGGGGAGGGTACGGAAACGTGGGAGGGTCAGGCTACGTGCTGACGCAAGGGTCAGTGCCAGCGTACGGGTCAGGAGTAGGCTACGGCTTGGGGGTAAGGTGTAGGGCTGGTGGTGGGTTTCCGTTCCGGACTAGGGTTAGGGTTAGGGAACGGGAAGGCTTAGGGCACAGGTGAGGGTACGGAAACGTGGGAGGGTCAGGCTACGTACTGACGCACGGTCAGTGCCAGCGTACGGGCCAGGAGTAGGCTACGCCGTAGTGTAAGGTGTAGGGCTGGTGGTGGGTTTCCGTTCTGGGCTAGGGTTAGGGTAAGGGAACGGCAAGGCTTAGGGCACAGGTGAGGGTACGGAAACGTGGGCCGTTTAGGCTACGAGCTTAACCACGGGTCAGTGCCAACGTACGGGCCAGGTGTAGGCTACGGCATAGGGTAAGGTGTAGGGCTGGAAGTGGGTTTCCGTTCTGTGCTAGGGTTAGGGTTAGGGAACGGCAAGGCATAGGGCACAGGTGAGGGTACGGAAACGTGGGAGGGTCAGGCTATGTGCTGACGCAAGGGTCAGTGCCAGCGTACGGGCCAGGAGTAGGCTACGGCGTAGGGAATGGTCTAGGGCTGGTGGTGGGTTTCCGTTCCGGGCTAGGGTTAGGGTTAGGGAAAGGCAAGGCTTAGGGCACAGGTGAGGGTACGGAAAGGTGGGAGGGTCAGGCTACATGCTGACACACGGGTCAGTGCCAGTGTACGGACCAGGAGTAGGCTACGGCTTGGGGGTAAGGTGTAGGGCTGGTGGTGGTTTTCCGTTTCGAGCTAGGGTTAGGGTTAGGCAACGGCAAGGTTTAGGGCACAGGTGAGGGTACGGAAACGTGAGAGGGTCAGGCTACGTGCTGCCGCATGGGTCAGTGCCAGCGTACGGGCCAGGACTAGTCTATGGCTTGGGTGTTAGTTGTAGGGCTGCTGGTGGGTTTCCGTTCCGGGCTAGGGTTAGGGTTAGGGAACAGCAAGGTTTAGGGCGTAGGTGAGGGTATGGAAACTTGGGGGTGTCTGTCTACATGCTGACGCACGGGTCAGTGCCAGCGTACGGGCCAGGAGTAGGCTACGGCGTTGGGTAAGGTGTAGGGCAGGTGGTGGGTTTCCGTTCAGGGCTAGGTTTAGGGTTAGGGAACGGCAAGGCTTAGGGCCCAGGTGAGGGTACGGCAACGTGGCAGTGTCAGGATACGTTCTGGCGCACGGGTCAGTGCCAGCGTATTGACCAGGAGTAGGCTACGGCTTGGGGGTAAGGTTTAGGGCTGGTGGTGGGTTTCCGTTCTGGGCTAGGGTTAGGGTTAGTGAACTGCAAGTCTTAGGGCACAGGTGAGGTAACGGAAACGTGGGAAGGTCAGGCTACGTGCTGATGAAAGGGTCAGTGCCTGCGTACAAGCCAGGAATACGCTGCGGCTTAGGGAAAGGTGTAGGGCTGGTGGTGGGTTTCCGTTCAGGGCTAGGGTTAGGGTTAGGGAACGGCAAGCATTAGGGCACAGGTGAGGTTCCGCAAACGTTGGAGGGTCAGGTTACGTGCTGACGCACAGGTCAGTTCCAGCGTACGGGCCAGGAGTAGGCTACGGCTTGGGAGTAAGTTGTAGGGCTGGTGGTGGGTTTCCGTTCCGGGCTAGGGTTAGGTTTAGGGAACGGCAAGGCTTATAGCACAGGTGAGGGTACGGAAAGGTGGGAGTTTCAGGCTACGTGCTGATGCATGGGTCAGTGCCAGCGTACGGGCCAGGAGTAGGCTACGGCTTGGGGGTAAGTTTCAGGGCTGGTGGTGGGTTTCCGTTCCGGGCTAGGGTTAGGGTTAGGGAACGGCAATGCTTAGGGCACAGTTGAGGTTACGGAAACGTGGGAGGGTCAGGCTACGTGCTGATGCAGGGGTCACAGCCAGCGTACAGGCCAGGAGTAGGCTACGGCGTAGGGTAAAGTGTAGGGCTGGTGCTGGGTTTCCCTTCCGGGCTAGGGTTAGGGTTAGGGAACAGCAAGACTTAGGGCACAGGTGAGGGTACTGAAACGTGGGAGGGTCAGGCTACGTGGTGACGCACGGGTCAGTGCCACCGTACCGGCCAGGAGTAGGCTACGGCTTGGGGGTTAGGTGTAGGGCTGGTGGTGGGTTTCCTTTCCGGGCTAGGGTTAGGGTTAGGGAACGGCAAGGCTTAGGGCACAGGTGAGGGTACGGAAACGTGGGAGGGTGAGGCTACATGCTGACGCACGGGTCAGTGCCAGCGTATGGGCCATGAGTAGGCTATGGCGTGGAGGTTAGGTGTAGGGCTGGTGGTGGTTTTCCGTTCCGTACTAGCGTTAGGGTAAGGGAACGGCAAGGCTTAGGGCACAGGTGAGGGTACGGAAATGTGGGAAGGTCAGGCTACGTGCTGATGCACGTGTCAGTGCCAGCGTACGGGCCAGGAGTAGGCTACGGCATAGGGTAAGGTGTAGGGCTGGTGGTGGGTTTCCGTTCCAGGCTAGGGTTAGGGTTAGGGAACGGCAAGACTTAGGGCACAGGTGAGGGTACGGAAACGTGGTAGGGTCAGGCTACGTGCTGACACACGAGTCAGTGCCAGCGTTCGGGCCAGGAGTAGGCTACGGCGTAGGGTAAGGTGTAGGGCTGGTGGTGGGTTTCCGTTCTGGGCTAGGGTTAGAGTTAGGGAACGGCAAGGCTTAGGGCCCAGGTGAGGGTACGGAAACGTGTGGGGGTCTGACTACATGCTGACGCACGGGTCAGTGCCAGCGTACGGGCCAGAAGTAGGCTACGGCGTAGGGAAAGGTTTCAGGCTGGTGGTGGGTTTCCTTTCCGGGCTAGGGTTATGGTTAGGGAACTGCAAGGCTTAGGGCACAGGTGAGGGTACGGAAACGTGGGAGGGTCAGGCTACGTGCTGATGCACGTGTCAGTGCCAGCGTACCGGCCAGGAGTAGGCTATGGCTTGGGGGTAAGCTGTAGGGCTGGTGGTGTGTTTCCGTTCTGGGCTAGGGTTAGCGTTAGGGTACGGCAAGGGTTAGGGCACAGGTGAGGTTACGGAAACGTGGGAGTGTCAGGCTACGTGCTGACGCACGTGTCAGTGCCAGCGTACCGGCCAAGAGTAGGCTACGGCTTGGGGGTTAGTTGTAGGGCTGTTGGTGGGTTTCCGTTCCGGGCTAGGGTTAGGGTTAGGGAACGGCAAGGCTTAGGGCACTGGTGAGGGTACAGAAATGTGAGAAGGACAGGCTACGTGCTGACGCACGTGTCAGTGCCAGCGTACGGGCCAGGAGTAGGCTACGGCATAGGGTAAGGTGTAGGGCTGCTGGTGGGTTTCCTTTCCGGGCTAGGTTTAGGGTTAGGGAACGGCAAGACTTAGGGCACAGGTGAGGGTACGGAAACGTTGTAGGGACAGGCTACGTGCTGACGCATTGGTCAATGCCAGCGTTCGGGCCAGGAGTAGGCTACGGCGTAGGGTAAGGTGTAGGACTGGTGGTGGGTTTCCGTTCCGGGCTAAGGTTAGTGTTAGGGAACGGCAAGGCTTCGGGCCCCGGTGTGGGTACGGAAACGTGGGGTGGTCAGATTACACACTGACGCACGGGTCAGTGCCAGCATACAGGCCAGGAGTAGGCTACGCCAGAGGGTAATGTCTAGGGCTGGTGGTGGTTTATGTTCCGGACTAGGGTTAGGGTTAGGGAACGTCAAGGCTTAGGGCACAGGTGAGGGTACGGAAACGTGGGGGGGTCAGGCTACGTGCTGACGCACGGGCCAGTGCCAGCGTACCGGCCAGGAGTAGGCTACGGCTTGGGGGTTAGTTGTAGGGCTGGTGGTTGTTTTCCGTTCCAGGCTAGGGTTAGTGTTATGGAACAGCAAGGCTTAGGGCACAGGGGAGGGTACGGAAACGTGGGAGGGTCAGGCTACATGCTGACGCATGGGTCAGTGCCAGCGTACGGGCGAGGAGTAGGCTATGGCTTGGGGGTTAGGTGTAGGGCTTGTGTTGTGTTTCCCTTCCGTACTAGTGTTAGGGTTAAAGAACGGCAAGGCTTAGGGCACAGGTGACGTTACGATAATGTGGGAAGTTCACGCTACGTGCTGACGCACATGTCAGTGCCAGCGTATGGACCAGGAGTAGGCTACGGCTTGGGGGTATGGTGTAGGGCTGGTGGTGGGTTTCCGTTCCGGGCTAGGGTTAGAGTTAGGGAACGGCAAGGCTTAGGGCAGAGGTGACGGTACGGTAACATGGGAGGGTCAGGCTACGTGCTGAAGCACATGTCAGTGCCAGCGTACGGGCCAGGAGTAGGCTACGGCTTGTGGGTAAGCTTAAGGGCTGGTGGTGGGTTTCCGTTCTGGGCTAGGGTTAGAGTTAGGGAACGGCAAGTCTTACGGCACAGTTGAGGGTACGGAATCGTGGGATGGTCAGGCTACGTTCTGACGCACGGGTCAGTGCCCGTGTACGGGCCAGGTGTAGGCTACGACATATGGTGAGGTGTAGGGATGGTGGTGGTTTTCCGTTCCGGCTAGGGTTAGGGTTAGGGAACGGCAAGGCTTAGGGGACAGGTGAGGGTACGGAAACGTGGGAGGGTCAGGCTACGTCCTGACGCATGGGTCATTGTCAGCATACGGGGGAGGAGTAGGCTACGGCTTGTGGGTAAGATGTAGAGCTGGTGGTGGGTTTCCGTTCTGGGCTAGGGTTAGTGTTAGGAACGGCCAGGCTTAGGGCACAGTTGAGGGTCCTGAAACGTGGGAGGGTCAGGCTACTTGCTGACGCACGTGTCAGTGCCAGAGTACGGGCCAGGAGTAGGCTACGGCTTGGTGTTAAGGTGTAGGGCTGGTGGTGGGTTTCCATTCCGGGCTAGGTTTAGGGTTACGGAACGGCAAGGCTTAGTGCTCAGGTGAGGGTACGGAAACGTGGGAGGGTCAGGCTACGTGCTGACGCACGGGTCAGTGCCAGCATACAGGCCAGCAGTAGGCTACGCCGGAGGGTAATGTCTACGGCTGGTGGTGGGTTTCTGTTCTGGGCTAGGGTTAGGGTTAGGGAACGTCAAGGCTTAAGGCACAGGTGAGGGTACGGAAACGTGGGAGGGTCAGGCTACGTGCTGACACATGGGTCAGTGCCCACGTACGGGCCAGGTGTAGGCTACAGCATAGGGTAAGTTGTAGGGCTGGTGGTGGGTTTCCGTTCCTCGCTAGGGTTAGGGTGAGGGAACGGCAAGGCTTAGGACACAGGTAAGGGTACGGAAACGTGGGAGTGTCAGGCTACGTGATGACGCACGTGTCAGTGCCAGCGTACAGGCCAGGAGTACGCTACGGCGTAGGGTAATGTCTAGGGATGGTGGTGGGTTTCCGTTCCTGGCTAGGGTTAGGTTTAGGGAACGTCAAGGCTTAGGGCACAGGTGAGGGTAAGGAAACGTGGGAGGGTCAGGCTACGTACTGATGCATGGATCAGTGCCAGCGTACGGGCCAGGAGTAGGCTACGGTGTAGGGTAACGTGTAGGGCTGTTGGTGGGTTTTCATTGCGGGGTACGGTTAGGGTTAGGGAACGGCAAGGCTTAGGGCACAGGTGAGGGAACGGAAACGTGGGAGTGTCAGGCTACGTGCTGACACACGGGTCAGTGCCAGCGTATGGGCAAGGAGTAGGCTACGGGGTTTGGTAAGGTCTAGGGCTGGTGGTTTGTTTCCATTCCGGGCTAGGGTTAGTGTTAGGGAACGGCAAGGCTTCGGGCCCCGGTGTGGGTACGGAAACGTGGGGTGGTCAGATTACATGCTGACGCACGGGCCAGTACCAGCATACCGGCCCGGAGTAGGCTACGGCTTAGGGGTTAGGTGTAGGGCTGGTGGTTGTTTTCCGTTCCAGGCTAGGGTTAGTGTTAGGGAATAGCAAGTCTTAGGGCACAGGGGAGGGTACGGAAACGTGGGAGGGTCAGGCTACGTGCTGACGCACGGGCCAGTGCCAGCGTACCGGCCAGGAGTAGGCTATGGCTTAGGGGTTAGTTGTAGGGCTGGTGGTGTGTTTCCCTTCCGTACTAGTGTTAGGGTTAAAGAACGGCAAGGCTTAGGGCACAGGTGACGTTACGATAATGTGGGAAGGTCAGGCTACGTGCTGACGCACATGTCAGTGCCCACGTACGGGCCAGGTGTAGGCTACGTCATAGGGTAAGGTTTAGGGCTGGTGGTCGGTTTTCGTACTGGGCTAGGGTTAGGGTTAGGGAACGGCAAGCCTTAGGGCACAGGTGAGGGTACGGAAACGTGGTAGTGTCAGGCTACGTGCTGACGCATGGGACAGTGCCAGCGTTCCGGCCAGGAGTAGGCTACGGCGTAGGGTAAGGTGTAGGACTGGTGGTGTGTTTCCGTTCCGGGCTAGGGTTAGTGTTAGGGAACGGCAAGGCTTCGGGCCCCGGTGTGGGTACGGAAACGTGGGGTGGTCAGATTACATGCTGACGCACGGGTCAGTGCCAGCATACAGGCCAGGAGTAGGCTACGCCGGAGGGTAATGTCTAGGGCTGGTGGTGGGTTTCTGTTCGGGGCTAGGGTTAGGGTTAGGGAACGTCAAGGCTTAGGGCACAGGTGAGGGTACGGAAACGTGGGAGGGTCAGGCTACGTGCTGACGCACGGGCCAGTGCCAGCGTACCGGCCAGGAGTAGGCTACGGCTTCGGGGTTAGGTGTAGGGCTGGTGGTGTGTTTCCCTTCCGTACTAGTGTTAGGGTTAAAGAACGGCAAGGCTTAGGGCACAGGTGACGTTACGATAATGTGGGAAGGTCAGGCTACGTGCTGACGCACATGTCACTGCCAGCGTATGGACCAGGAGTAGGCTACGGCTTGGGGGTAAGGTGTAGGGCTGGTGGTGTGTTTCCGTTGGGGCCTAGGGTTAGGGTTCGGGAATGGCAAGGCTTAGGGCACAGGTGAGGGTACGGAAACGTTGGAGGGTCAGGCTACATGCTGACGCATGGGTCAGTGCCAGCGTACGGGCCAGGAGTAGGCTACGGCTTGTGGGTAAGGTTTAGGTCTGGTGGTGGGTTTCCGTTCCGGGCTAGGGTTAGAGTTAGGGAACGGCAAGGCTTAGGGCAGAGGTGACGGTACGGTAACATGGGAGGGTCAGGCTACGGGCTGAAGCACATGTCAGTGCCCGCTTACGGGCCAGGTGTAGGCTACGTCATAGGGTAAGGTTTAGGGCTGGTGGTCGGTTTCCGTTCCGGGCTAGGGTTAGGTTTACGGAACGGAAAGACTTAGGGCACAGGTGAGGGTACGGAAACGTGGGAGGGTCAGGCTACATGCTGACGCAAGGTTCAGTGCCACCGTACAGTCCAGGAGTAGGCTACGGCGTAGGTTAAGGTGTAGGGCTGGTGGTGGGTTTCCATTCAGGGCTAGGGTTAGGGTTAGGGAACGTCAAGGCTTAGGGCACAGGTGAGGGTACGGAAACATGGGAGGGTCAGTCTACGTACTGACGCACGGGTCAGTGCCAGCGTACGGGCCAGGAGTAGGTTACGGCGTAGGGTAAGGTGTAGGGCTGGTTGTTGGTTTCCGTTCCGGCTACGTTTAGGGTTAGGGAACGGCAAAGCTTAGGGCACATGTTAGGATATGGAAACGTGGGAGGGTCAGGCTACGTGCTGACGCATGGGTCAGTGCCAGTGTACGGGCCAGGAGTAGGCTACGGCTTGTGGGTAAGATTTAGAGCTGGTGGTGGGTTTCCGTTCGGGGCTAGGGTTAGGGTTAGGGAACGGCAAGTCTTACGGCACAGGTGAGGGTACGGAAATGTGGAAGGGTCAGGCTACGTGCTGACACACGGGTCAGTGCCCGCGTACGGGCCAGGTGTAGGCTACGACATATGGTGAGGTGTAGGGCTGGTGGTGGTTTTCCGTTCCGGCTAGGGTTAGGGTTAGGGAACGGCAAGGCTTAGGGGACAGGTGAGGGTACGGAAACGTGGGAGGGTCAGGCTACGTGCTGACACACGGGTCAGTGTCAGCATACGGGCCAGGAGTAGGCTACGGCTTGTGGGTAAGGTGTAGAGCTGGTGGTGTGTTTCCGTTCTGGGCTAGGGTTAGTGTTAGGAACGGCCAGGCTTAGGGCACAGTTGAGGGTCCTGAAAGGTGGGAGGGTCAGGCTACTTGCTGACGCACGTGTCAGTGCCGAGTATGGGCCAGGCGTAGGCTACGGCTTTGGGGTTAGGTGTAGGGCTGGTGGTGGGTTTCCATTCCGGGCTAGGGTTAGGGTTACCGAACGGCAAGGCTTAGTGCTCAGGTGAGGGTACGGAAACGTGGGAGGGTCAGGCTACGTGCTGACGCACGGGTCAGTGCCAGCATACAGGCCAGGCGTAGGCTACGCCGGAGGGTAATGTCTAGGGCTGGTGGTGGGTTTCTGTTCCAGGCTAGGCTTAGGGTTAGGGAACGTCAAGGCTTAGGGCTCAGGTGAGGGTACGGAAACGTGGGAGGGACAGGCTACGTGCTGACACACGGGTCAGTGCCAGTGTACAGGCCAGGAGTAGGCTACGGCATAGGGTAAGCTGTAGGGTTCGTGGTGGGTTTCCATTCTGGACTAGGGTTAGGGTTAGGGAAAGGCAAGACTTAGGGCACAGGTGAGGTTACAGAAACGTGGGAGGGTCAGGCTATGTGGTGACGCACGTGTCAGTGCCAGCATACGGGCCAGGAGTAGGCTACGGCTTGGGGGTAACGTGTAGGGATGGTGGTGGGTTTCCGTTCCGGGCTAGGGTTAGGGTTAGGGAACGGCAAGGCTTAGGGCACAGGTGAGGGTACGGAAACGTGGGAGGGTCAGGCTACATGCTGACGCATGGGTCAGTGCCAGCGTACGGGCCAGGAGTAGGCTACGGAGTAGGGTATGGTGTAGGGCTGGTGGTGGGTTTCCGTTCCGGGGTCGGTTTAGGGTTAGGGAACGGCAAGGCTTAGGGCACAGGTGAGGGTACGGAAACGAGGGAGGGTCAGGCTACGTGCTGACGCACGGGTCTGTGCCAGCGTACGGGCCAGGAGTAGGTTACGGCATAGGGTAAGGTTTAGGGCTGGTGGAGGGTTTCCGTTCCAGGCTAGCGTTTGGGTTAGGGAACGGCAAGGCTTAGGAGTTGCCAGGCTGTCACCTGTAAAGAAGAGGATGCGTCACCCATAATGTCTGCTGGAATTTCTCTCTGGGCTGAGGTGAGGAAGGAAAAAAAGGAGTGGGGGCCGGGATAGGAGGGGTATCTCAGGCAGGAAAATGGAAAGCTTCCAGAAGAGCGCCCGTGGCCAGGACCATCCTGGCTGGCCTGCAGGCACCAAGTGGGCCTGTGTGCTGTCGCTGGTGTGGCTCCACTGCCCTTCCTCTAGGCTTTCAAGCCCTTGTACATATTCAGGTGTTTTACCTGGGAAGGGTGGGAACAGTTCAGCAGCAGCTGGCCTGGGGCTCAGCTCACATTTACTCACAGACGCCTCGGCACGGTCCCGCAGCTTGGCAATGAGGACCTTCCTTGCTTGGGGTTGGGCTGCTGGCTGTATGGGAGATGATTCTCCACATCTGACCAATTTCAGAATTGTTTACCGCTGGAGTAAGTGCCTTGATAGGGTTTTCCTCTGTATAACTGTTGGGTTCAGGTTTTTTTTTCTCCATTGTTTCAAGTTAAATTTTATTCCTCTTTTATGTATTTATAGATATAAGCATGGAAATAAGTCATTCATATAAATACATCTGTGTGAATGGAAGAACTTTTTTCTGTTTTATTTTTAAAAATTTTGAAATTTAATTTTATTTTCTTATACAGCAGGTTATTATTAGTTATGTATTTTATGCATTTACATGTATACAGGTCAATCCCAATCTCCCAACTCATCCCACCACCACCACCACCCCATGGCTTCCCCCTCTTTGTGTCCATACGTTTTTTCTCTACCTCTGAGTCTCTATTTCTGCCCTGCAAACAAGTTCATCTGTACCACTTTTCTAGGTACCAAATATAGGCATTAATATACAATATTTGTTTTTCTGTTTCTGACTTACTCCACTCTGTATGACAGTCTCTAGATCCATCGAGTTCTCTACAAATGACCCAGTTTCATTCCTTTATATGGTTGAGTAATACTCCATGTTATATATGTACCACATCTTTATCCGTTCTTCTGTTTGTGGGCATTTAGGTTGCTTCCATTACCTGGCTATTGTAAATAGTGCTGCAATGAATATTGGGGTGAATGTGTCTCTTTGATTTATGGTTTTCTCTGGGTATATGCTCAGAAGTGGGATTGCTGGATCAGATGGTACTCCTCTTTTTAGTTTTTTAAAGGAACCTCCATACTGTTCTCCATAGTGACTGTATCAATTTACATTCCCACCAATAGTGGAAGAGGGTTCCTTTTGTCCACACCCTCCTCAGAATTTTTGTTTTTAGATTTTCTGATGATGCCGACTCTAATGGGTGTGACGTCATACCTTATTGTAGTTTTGATTTGCATTTCTCTAACAATTAGTGATGTTGAGCAGCTTTTCATGTGCGTCTTGGCCATCTCTGTGTCTTCTTTGAAGAAACGTCTCTTTAGATCTTCTGCCCATTTTTGTATTGGGTTGTTTGTTTTTTTAATATTAAGCTGCATGAGCTGTTTATATATATTGGAGATTAAACCTCTGTCCATTGAGTCGTTTGCAACGATTTTTGCCCATTCTGAGGGATGCCTTTTTCCATTCCCGTTTTTTTTTAACAAAAAAGGAAAGAAAGGAAAAGAAGCAGAACACTAATGTGCGTAAAATATGCCTTTTGAAACGGTCGTTTTGAAATATGGACGTCCTTTGAATTTTTTGGTCGATATGTGACCCCAGGAATTGTGTTCAGGGCAGGTGTCATTTACAGGCCTGCAATGATTTTGAATATCAACTGACCATTAGCGCTGGGATTAAAGCTGCTGTTCTGTGAAACGGCCACAAGGTGGCAGCAGTTCACCCTTACCAAATCCGGTTAATAGGGCAAGAGAGCCTCAGTGGAAGTGGTGTTCTAGATTGGAATTTAGAATGGAATGTGCCAGGAGAAAGCCCCTCACGTTTGTCTCACTACTTCTTGTTCGTGTTTTTAATTTATTTTTTTTATTTTTTATTACAGCAAGTTTGATTACAATGTTTGGCTTGTTGTAGGTGTGGAAGATGTGGTTCTTTTACACATATACAGATGTCTGTTCTTCCTGGGATCCTTTTCCCATGTACGTTATGACAGAATGTTGAGTAGTCCTCTCTTGGTATTCTGTAGGTCTTTGGTGATTATATATGTCATCTGTGTTTGTATATGTCTGTTAACCCCGATATCATAATGAAACGAAACCTCACACCTTTCCATTCGTGAACCATAAGTTCGTTTAATGAATCTGTGATTGCCCTTCTCCGTGGAAATATCTGCCCTGGTATCCATTTTTAGGTAACACCTATAAGTGATATGATATGGTATGTGTCTTTCACTTTCTGACTTACTACAAGTCACGTGATTACTTCGAGACTCATCTACGGTGCTGCAAATGGCATTGTGTCCTTTTTTTCCTTGGCTTCTATTCTGCCTTAGTGAGGTCCATTTTCAACAATGTGATTCCCTGAGGGTTGTGGATTAGCTGACATGGGCAGCCTTACCCTGCCGGCCTGCCCACCCCAGGTGTGCCTCGTTGAGGTCAATATAAACAGCGCTCCAGGCAGCAATAGCCCCTGAAGCTGTGCCTGACTCCATATTCTCTGCCCCGTCAGCAGTCTCGGGGCTGTGCTAGTGGGTGGGAGTGAGGGGCCACAGCTTTGTGGTTGGCCCGGTGTGAGTGGGGCTCTGCTGGCCTTTCTGCAGGAGTTGCCAGGCTGACACCTGTAAAGAAGAGGATGTGTCACCCATACCTTCCGCTGGAATTTCTCTCCGGACAGAGGTGAGGAAGGAAAAAAGCAGTGGGAGCCAGGACAGGAGGGGTATCTCAGGCAGGGCAATGGAAAGCTTCCGGAAGAGCGCCCGGGGCCAGGACCACCCTGGCTGGCCTGCAGGCACCAAGTTGGCCTGCGTGTTGTCGCTGGTGTGGCTCGACAGCCCTTCCTCTAGGCTTTCAAGCCCTTGTACATATTCAGGTGTTTTACCTGGGAAGGGTGGGAACAGTTCAGCAGCAGCTGGCCTGGGGCTCAGCTCACGTTTACGCACAGATGCCTCGGCACAATCCCCCAGCTTTGCAATGAGGACGCTCCTTGCGTGGGGGGTGGGCTCCTGGCTGTATGGGAGATGGTTCCCCACCTCTGACCAATTTCAGAATTGTTTACCGCTGGAGCAAGAGTCCAGATAGGGTTTTCCTCTGTATAAATGGTGGGTTCAGGTTTTTTTTTTCTTTTATGTTTCAAGTTAGATTTTATTCCTCTTTTATGTATTTATAGATATAAGCATGGAAATAATTCATTCCTATAAATACATCTGTGTGACGGGAAGAACTTTTTTCTCTTTTATTTTTAAATTTTATTTTTTAGAATTTTGAAATTCATTAAATTATTTTTTATACAGCAGTTTATTATTAGTTATGTATTTTATGCATATACATTTATACAGGTCAATCCCAATCTCCCAACTCATCCCACCACCACCACCCCATGGCTTCCAACACTTGGTGTCCATACGTTTGTTCTCTACCTCTGTGTCTCTATTTCTTCGCTGCAAACCAGTTCATCTGTACCATTTTTTAGGTTCCACATATATGCCTTAATATACAGTATTTGGTTTCCTCTTTCTGACTTCATTCTGTATGACAGTCCCTTGATCCATCGATGTCTCTACAAATGACCCAGTTTCATTCCTTTTTATGGCCGAGTAATATTTCATTTTATATATGTACCACATCTTTATCCATTTATCTGTCTGTGGGCATTTAGGTGGCTTCTATTACCTGGCTATTGTAAATTGTGCTGCAACGAACATTGTGGTGAATGTGCCTTTTTGAAATACGGTTTTCTCTGGGTATATGCCCAGAAGTGGGATTGCTGGATCAGATGGTAATTCTATTTCTAATTTTTTTAAGGAAACTCCATACTGTTCTCCATAGTGACTGTATCAATTTACATTCCCACCAATAGTGGAAGAGGGCTCCTTTTGTCCACACCCTCCCCAGAATTGGTTGTTTGTAGATTTTCTGATGATGCCGATTCTAACAGGTGTGAGGTGATACCTCAATGTACTTTTGATTTGCATTTCTCTAATAATTAGTTCTTTTGAGCAGCTTTTCATGTGCGTCTTGGCCATCTCTGTGTCTCCTTTGAAGAAACGTCTCTTTAGATCTTCTGCCCATTTTTTTGGGGGGTTGTTTGTTTTTTTAATATTAAGCTGCATGAGCTGTTTATATATATTGGAGATTAAACCTCTGTCCATTGATTCGTCTGCAACGATTTTCGCCCATTCTGTGGGATGCCATTTTCCATTCCCGTGTTTTTTAACAAAAAAGGAAAGAAAGGAAAAGAAGCAGAACACTAATGTGCGTAAAATATGCCTTTCGAAATGGTCGTTTTGTAATATGGACGTCCTTTGAATTTTTTGGTCGATATGTCACCCCAGGATTTGTTTTCAGGGCAGGTGTCATTTACAGGCCTGCAATGATTTTGAATATCAACTGACCATTAGCGTTGGGATTAAAGCTGCTGTTGTGTGAAACGGCCACAAGGTGGCAGCAGTTCACCCTTACCAAATCTGGTTACTAGGGCAAGAGAGCCTCAGTGGAAGTGGTGTTCTAGATCGGAGTTTAGAATGGAATGTGCCAGGAGAAAGCCCCTCACGTTTGTCTCACTACTTCTTGTTCGTTTATTTAATTTAATTTAATATTTTTTATTACAGCAAGTTTGATTACAATGTTTGGCTTGTTGTAGGTGTGGAAGATGTGGTTCTTTTACACATATACAGATGACTGTTCTTCCTGGGATCCTTTTCCCATGTACGTTATGACAGAATGTTGAGTAGTCCTCTCTTGGTATTCTGTAGGTCTTTGGTGATTATATATGTCACCTGTGTTTGTATATGTCTGTTAACCCCGATATCGTAATGAAACCAATCCTCACACCTTTCCATTGGTGAACCATAAGTTTGTTTAATGAATCTGTGATTGCCCTTCTCCGTGGAAATATCTGCCCTGGTATCCATTTTTAGGTAACACCTCTAAGTGATATGATATGTGTCTTTCACTTTCTGACTTACTACAAGTCACGTGATTACTTCTAGACTTATCTACGGTGCTGCAAATGGCATTGTGTCCTTTTTTCCCTTGGCTTCTCTTCTGCCTTAGAGAGGTCCATTTTCAACAATGTGATTCCCTGAGGGTTGTGGATTAGCTGACCTGGGCAGCCTTACCCTGCCGGCCTGCCCTCCCCAGGTGTGCCTCGTTGAGGTCAATATAAACAGAGCTCCAGGCAGCAATAGCCCCTGAAGCTGTGCCTGACTCCATATTCTCTGCCCCATCAGCAGTCTCGGGGCTGTGCTGGTGGCAGGGAATGAGGGGCCACAGCTTTGTGGGTGGCCCGGTGTGAGTGGGGTTCTGCTGGCCTTTCTGCAGGAGTTGCCAGGCTGCCGCCTGTAAAGAAGAGGATGTGTCACCCATACCTTCCGCTGGAATTTCTCTCTAGACAGAGGTGAGGAAGGAAAAAAGCAGTGGGGGCCGGGACAGGAGGGGTATCTCAGGCAGGGCAATGGAGAGCTTCCAGAAGAGCACCCGTGCCCAGGACCACCCTGGCTGGCCTGCAGGCACCAAGTTGGCATGCGTGGTGTCGCTGGTGTGGCTCCACGATCCTTCCTCTAGGCTTTCAAGCCCTTGTACATATTCAGGTGTTTTACCTGGAAAGGGTGGGAACAGTTCAGCAGCAGCTGGCCTGGGGCTCATCTCACGTTTACTCACAGATGCCTCGGCACGGTCCCCCAGCTTTGCAATGAGGACGCTCCTTGCGTGGGGGGTGGGTTGCTGGCTGTATGGGAGATGGTTCCCCACCTCTGACCAATTTCAGAATTGTTTACCACTGGAGCAAGTGCCCTGATAGGGTTTTCCTCTGTATAACTCGTGGGTTCAGGTTTTTTTTTCTTTTATGGTTCAAGTTAGATTTTATTCCTCTTTTATGTATTTATAGATATAAGCATGGAAATAATTCATTCCTGTAAATACATCTGTGTGACGGGAAGAACTTTTTTCTGTTTTATTTTTAAATTTTATTTTTTAAAATTTTGAAATTTACTTTTATTTATTTTCTTATACAGCACGTTATTATTAGTTATGTAGTTTATGCATATACATGTATACAGGTCAATCCCAAACTCCCAACTCATCCCACCACCACCACCCCATGGATTCCCACCCTTGGTGTCCATACGTTTGTTCTCTACCTCTGTGTCTCTATTTCTTCCCTGCAAACCAGTTCATCTGTACCATTTTTAGGCTCCACATATATGCATTAATATACAATATTTGTTTTCCTCTTTCTGACTTACTTCATTCTGTATGACAGTCTCTCGATCCATCGATGTCTCTACAAATGACCCAGTTTCATTCCTTTTTATGGCCGAGTCATATTCCATTTTATATATGTACCACATCTTTATCCATTCATCTGTCTGTGGGCATTTAGGTTGCTTCCATTACCTGGCTATTGTAAATAGTGCTGCAACGAACATTGTGGTGAATGTGCCTTTTTGAAATACGGTTTTCTCTGGGTATATGTCCAGAAGTGGGATTGCTGGATCAGATGGTAATTCTATTTCTAGTTTTTTTAAGGAAACTCCATACTGTTCTCCATAGTGACTGTATCAATTTACATTCCCACCAATAGTGGAAGAGGGCTCCTTTTGTCCACACCCTCCCCAGAATTGGTTGTTTGTAGATTTTCTGATGATGCCGATTCTAACAGGTGTGAGGTGATACCTCATTGTAGTTTTGATTTGCATTTCTCTAATAATTAGTGCTGTTGAGCAGCTTTTCATGTGCGTCTTGGCCATCTCTGTGTCTCCTTTGAAGAAACGTCTCTTTAGATCTTCTGCCCATTTTTTTTGGGTTGTTTGTTTTTTTAATATTAAGCTGCATGAGCTGTTTATATATATTGGAGATTAAACCTGTGTCCATTGATTCGTTTGCAACGATTTTAACCCATCCTGAGGGATGCCTTTTTCCATTCCCGTTTTTTTTAACAAAAAAGGAAATAAAGGAAAAGAAGCAGAACACTAATGTGCGTAAAATATGCCTTTTGAAACGGTCGTTTTGAAATATGGACGTCCTTTGAATTTTTTGGTCGATATGTGACCCCAGGAATTGTGTTCAGGGCAGGTGTCATTTACAGGCCTGCAGTGATTTTGAATATCAACTGACCATTAGCGTTGGGATTAAAGCTGCTGTTGTGTGAAACGGCCACAAGGTGGCAGCAGTTCACCCTTACCAAATCTGGTTACTAGGGCAAGAGAGCCTCAGTGGAAGTGGTGTTCTAGATTGGAGTTTAGAATGGAATGTACCAGGTGAAAGCCCCTCACGTTTGTTTCACTACTTCTTGTTCGTGTTTTTAATTTAAGTTTTTATTTTTTATTACAGCAAGTTTGATTACAATGTTTGGCTTGTTGTAGGTGTGGAAGATGTGGTTCTTTTACACATATACAGATGACTGTTCTTCTTGGGATCCTTTTCCCATGTACGTTATGACAGAATATTGAGTAGTCCTCTCTTGGTATTCTGTAGGTCTTTGGTGATTATATATGTCACCTGTGTTTGTATATGTCTGTTAACCCCGATATCGTAATGAAACCAATCCTCACACCTTTCCATTGGTGAACCATAAGTTTGTTTAATGAATCTGTGATTGCCCTTCTCCGTGGAAATATCTGCCCTGGTATCCATTTTTAGGTAACACCTATAAGTGATATGATATGATATGTTTCTTTCACTTTCTGACTTACTACAAGTCACGTGATTACTTCTAGACTCATCTACGGTGCTGCAAATGGCATTGTGTCCTTTTTTCCCTTGGCTTCTCTTCTGCCTTAGCGGGGTCCATTTTCAACAATGTGATTCCCTGAGGGTTGTGGATAAGCTGACCTGGGCAGCCTTACACTGCTGGCCCGCCCTCCCCAGGTGTGCCTCATTGAGGTCAATATAAACAGAGCTCCAGGCAGCAATAGCCCCTGAAGCTGTGCCTGACTCCATATTCTCTGCCCCGTCAGCAGTCTCGGGGCTGTGCTGGTGGGAGGGAGGGAGGGGCCACAGCTTTGTGGGTGGCCCGGTGTGAGTGGGGTTCTGCTGGCCTTTCTGCAGGAGTTGCCAGGCTGCCGCCTGTAAAGAAGAGGATGTGTCACCCATACCTTCCGCTGGAATTTCTCTCCGGACAGAGGTGAGGAAGGAAAAAAGCAGTGGGGTCCGGGACAGGAGTGGTATCTCAGGCAGGGCAATGGAAAGCTTCTGGAAGAGCGCCAGGGTCCAGGACGACGCTGGCTGGCCTGCAGGCACCAAGTTGGCCTGCGTGCTGTCGCTGGTGTGGCTCCACGGTCCTTCCTCTAGGCTTTCAAGCCCTTGTACATATTCAGGTGTTTTACCTGGAAAGGGTGGGAACAGTTCAGCATCAGCTGGCCTGGGGCTCAGCTCACGTTTACTCACAGATGCCTCGGCACGGTCCCCCAGCTTTGCAATGAGGACGCTCCTTGCATGGGGGGTGGGTTGCTGGCTGTATGGGAGATGGTTCCCCACCTCTGACCAATTTCAGAATTGTTTACCACTGGAGCAAGTGCCGTGATAGGGTTTTCCTCTGTATAACTCCTGGGTTCAGGTTTTTTTTTTCTTTTATGGTTCAAGTTAGATTTTATTCCCCTTTTATGTATTTATAGATATAAGCATGGAAATAATTCTTTCCTATAAATACATCTGTGTGATGGGAAGAATTTTTTCTGTTTTATTTTTAAATTTTATTTTTTAAAATTTTGAAATTTAATTTAATTTATTTTTTTTATACAGCACGTTATTATTAGTTATGTATTTTATGTATATACATGTATACAGGTCAATCCCAATCTCCCAACTCATCCCACCACCACCACCCCATGGCTTTCCACACTTGGTGTCCATACGTTTGTTCTCTACCTCTTTCTCTATTTCTTCCCTGCAAACCAGTTCATCTGTACCATTTTTAGGCTCCACATATTTGCATTAATATACAATATTTGTTTTCCTCTTTCTGACTTACTTCATTCTGTATGACAGTCTCTCGATCCATCGATGTCTCTACAAATGACCCAGTTTCATTCCTTTTTATGGCCGAGTCATATTCCATTTTATATATGTACCACATCTTTATCCATTCATCTGTCTGTGGGCATTTAGGTTGCTTCCATTACCTGGCTATTGTAAATAGTGCTGCAACGAACATTGTGGTGAATGTGCCTTTTTGAAATACGGTTTTCTCTGGGTATATGTCCAGAAGTGGGATTGCTGGATCAGATGGTAATTCTATTTCTAGTTTTTTTAAGGAAACTCCATACTGTTCTCCATAGTGACTGTATCAATTTACATTCCCACCAATAGTGGAAGAGGGCTCCTTTTGCCCACACCCTCCCCAGAATTGGTTGTTTGTAGATTTTCTGATGATGCCGATTCTAACAGGTGTGAGGTGATACCTCATTGTAGTTTTGATTTGCATTTCTCTAATAATTAGTGCTGTTGAGCAGCTTTTCATGTGCGTCTTGGCCATCTCTGTGATTCCTTTGAAGAAACGTCTCTTTAGATCTTCTGCCCATTTTTTGGGGGTTGTTTGTTTTTTTAATATTAAGCTGCATGAGCTGTTTATATATATTGGAGATTAAACCTGTGTCCATTGATTCGTCTGCAACGATTTTCGCCCATTCTCAGGGATGCCTTTTTCCATTCCCGTGTTTTTTAACAAAAAAGGAAAGAAAGGAAAAGAAGCAGAACACTAATGTCCGTAAAATATGCCTTTTGAAATGGTCGTTTTGAAATATGGACGTCCTTTGAATTTTTTGGTCGATATGTGACCCCAGGATTTGTTTTCAGGGCAGGTGTCATTTACAGGCCTGCAATGATTTTGAATATCAACTGACCATTAGCGTTGGGATTAAAGCTGCTGTTGTGTGAAACGGCCACAAGGTGGCAGCAGTTCACCCTTACCAAATCTGGTTACTAGGGCAAGAGAGCCTCAGTGGAAGTGGTGTTCTAGATTGGTGTTTAGAATGGAATGGGCCAGGAGAAAGCCCCTCTCGTTTGTCTCACTATTTCTTGTTCGTGTTTTTAATTTAATTTTTTATTTTTTATTACAGCAAGTTTGACTACAATGTTTGGCTTGTTGTAGGTGTGGAAGATGTGGTTCTTTTACACATATACAGATGACTGTTCTTCTTGGGATCCTTTTCCCATGTACGTTATGACAGAATGTTGAGTAGTCCTCTCTTGGTATTCTGTAGGTCTTTGGTGATTATATATGTCACCTGTGTTTGTATATGTCTGTTAACCCCGATATTATAATGAAACCAATCCTCAAACCTTTCCATTGGTGAACCATAAGTTTGTTTAATGAATCTGTGATTGCCCTTCTCCGTGGAAATATCTGCCCTGGTATCCATTTTTAGGTAACACCTATAAGTGATATGATACGATATGTGTCTTTCACTTTCTGACTTACTACAAGTCACGTGATTACTTCGAGACTCTTCTACGGTGCTGCAAATGGCATTGTGTCCTTTTTTCCCTTGGCTTCTCTTCTGCCTTAGCGGGGTCCATTTTCAACAATGTGATTCCCTGAGGGTTGTGGATTAGCTGACCTGGGCTGCCTTACCCTGCCGGCCCGCCCTCCCTAGGTGTGCCTCGTTGAGGTCAATATAAACAGAGCTCCAGGCAGCAATAGCCCCTGAAGCTGTGCCTGACTCCATATTCTCTGCCCCGTCAGCAGTCTCGGGGCTGTGCTGGTGGGAGGGAGTGAGGGGCCACAGCTTTGTGGGTGGCCCGTTGTGAGTGGGGTTCTGCTGGCCTTTCTGCAGGAGTTGCCAGGCAACCGCCTGTAAAGAAGAGGATGTGTCACCCATACCTTCCGCTGGAATTTCTCTCCGGACAGAGGTGAGGAAGGAAAAAAGCAGTGGGGGCCGGGACAGGAGGGGTATCTCAGGCAGGGCAATGGAAAGCTTCTGGAAGAGCACCCGGGGCCAGGACCACGCTGGCTGGCCTGCAGGCACCAAGTTGGCCTGCGTGCTGTCGCTGGTGTGGCTCCACGGTCCTTCCTCTAGGCTTTCAAGCCCTTGTACATATTCAGGTGTTTTACCTGGAAAGGGTGGGAACAGTTCAGCAGCAGCTGGCCTGGGGCTCAGCTCACGTTTACTCACAGATGCCTCGGCACGGTCCCCCAGCTTTGCAATGAGGACGCTCCTTGCGTGGGGGTTGGGTTGCTGGCTGTATGGGAGATGGTTCCCCACCTCTGACCAATTTCAGAATTGTTTACCACTGGAGCAAGTGCCCTGATAGGGTTTTCCTCTGTATAACTCCTGGGTTCAGGTTTTTTTTTTTCTTTTATGGTTCAAGTTAGATTTTATTCCCCTTTTATGTATTTATAGATATAAGCATGGAAATAATTCTTTCCTATAAATACATCTGTGTGATGGGAAGAATTTTTTCTGTTTTATTTTTAAATTTTATTTTTTAAAATTTTGAAATTTAATTTTATTCATTTTTTTATACAGCACGTTATTATTAGTTATGTATTTTATGCATATACATGTATACAGGTCAATCCCAATCTCCCAACTCATCCCACCACCACCACCCCATGGCTTCCCACACTTGGTGTCCATACGTTTGTTCTCTACCTCTGTGTCTCTATTTCTTCCCTGCAAACCAGTTCATCTGTACCATTTTTAGGCTCCACATATATGCATTAATATACAATATTTGTTTTCCTCTTTCTGACTTACTTCATTCTGTATGACAGTCTCTCGATCCATCGATGTCTCTACAAATGACCCAGTTTCATTCCTTTTTATGGCCGAGTAATATTCCATTTTATATATGTACCACATCTTTATCCATTCATCTGTCTGTGGGCATTTAGGTTGCTTCCATTACCTGGCTATTGTAAATAGTGCTGCAACGAACATTGTGGTGAATGTGCCTTTTTGAAATACGGTTTTCTCTGGGTATATGTCCAGAAGTGGGATTGCTGGATCAGATGGTAATTCTATTTCTAGTTTTTTTAAGGAAACTCCATACTGTTCTCCATAGTGACTGTATCAATTTACATTCCCACCAATAGTGGAAGAGGGCTCCTTTTGTCCACACCCTCCCCAGAATTGGTTGTTTGTAGATTTTCTGATGATGCCGATTCTAACAGGTGTGAGGTGATACCTCATTGTAGTTTTGATTTGCATTTCTCTAATAATTAGTGCTGTTGAGCAGCTTTTCATGTGTGTCTTGGCCATCTCTGTGTCTCCTTTGAAGAAACGTCTCTTTAGATCTTCTGCCCATTTTTTTTGGGTTGTTTGTTTTTTTAATATTAAGCTGCATGAGCTGTTTATATATATTGGAGATTAAACCTGTGTCCATTGATTCGTTTGCAACGATTTTAACCCATCCTGAGGGATGCCTTTTTCCATTCCCGTTTTTTTTAACAAAAAAGGAAATAAAGGAAAAGAAGCAGAACACTAATGTGCGTAAAATATGCCTTTTGAAACGGTCGTTTTGAAATATGGACGTCCTTTGAATTTTTTGGTCGATATGTGACCCCAGGAATTGTGTTCAGGGCAGGTGTCATTTACAGGCCTGCAGTGATTTTGAATATCAACTGACCTTTAGCGTTGGGATTAAAGCTGCTGTTGTGTGAAACGGCCACAAGGTGGCAGCAGTTCACCCTTACCAAATCTGGTTACTAGGGCAAGAGAGCCTCAGTGGAAGTGGTGTTCTAGATTGGAGTTTAGAATGGAATGTACCAGGAGAAAGCCCCTCACGTTTGTTTCACTACTTCTTGTTCGTGTTTTTAATTTAAGTTTTTATTTTTTATTACAGCAAGTTTGATTACAATGTTTGGCTTGTTGTAGGTGTGGAAGATGTGGTTCTTTTACACATATACAGATGACTGTTCTTCTTGGGATCCTTTTCCCATGTACGTTATGACAGAATATTGAGTAGTCCTCTCTTGGTATTCTGTAGGACTTTGGTGATTATATATGTCACCTGTGTTTGTATATGTCTGTTAACCCCGATATCGTAATGAAACCAATCCTCACACCTTTCCATTGGTGAACCATAAGTTTGTTTAATGAATCTGTGATTGCCCTTCTCCGTGGAAATATCTGCCCTGGTATCCATTTTTAGGTAACACCTATAAGTGATATGATATGATATGTGTCTTTCACTTTCTGACTTACTACAAGTCACGTGATTACTTCTAGACTCATCTACGGTGCTGCAAATGGCATTGTGTCCTTTTTTCCCTTGGCTTCTCTTCTGCCTTAGCGGGGTCCATTTTCAACAATGTGATTCCCTGAGGGTTGTGGATTAGCTGACCTGGGCAGCCTTACACTGCTGGCCCGCCCTCCCCAGGTGAGCCTCGTTGAGGTCAATATAAACAGAGCTCCAGGCAGCAATAGCCCCTGAAGCTGTGCCTGACTCCATATTCTCTGCCCCGTCAGCAGTCTCGGGGCTGTGCTGGTGGGAGGGAGGGAGGGGCCACAGCTTTGTGGGTGGCCCGGTGTGAGTGGGGTTCTGCTGGCCTTTCTGCAGGAGTTGCCAGGCTGCCGCCTGTAAAGAAGAGGATGTGTCACCCATACCTTCCGCTGGAATTTCTCTCCGGACAGAGGTGAGGAAGGAAAAAAGCAGTGGGGTCCGGGACAGGAGTGGTATCTCAGGCAGGGCAATGGAAAGCTTCTGGAAGAGCGCCAGGGTCCAGGACCACGCTGGCTGGCCTGCAGGCACCAAGTTGGCCTGCGTGCTGTCGCTGGTGTGGCTCCACGGTCCTTCCTCTAGGCTTTCAAGCCCTTGTACATATTCAGGTGATTTACCTGGAAAGGGTGGGAACAGTTCAGCAGCAGCTGGCCTGGGGCTCAGCTCACGTTTACTCACAGATGCCTCGGCACGGTCCCCCAGCTTTGCAATGAGGACGCTCCTTGCATGGGGGGTGGGTTGCTGGCTGTATGGGAGATGGTTCCCCACCTCTGACCAATTTCAGAATTGTTTACCACTGGAGCAAGTGCCCTGATAGGGTTTTCCTCTGTATAACTCCTGGGTTCAGGTTTTTTTTTTCTTTTATGGTTCAAGTTAGATTTTATTCCCCTTTTATGTATTTATAGATATAAGCATGGAAATAATTCTTTCCTATAAATACATCTGTGTGATGGGAAGAATTTTTTCTGTTTTATTTTTAAATTTTATTTTTTAAAATTTTGAAATTTAATTTAATTTATTTTTTTTATACAGCACGTTATTATTAGTTATGTATTTTATGTATATACATGTATACAGGTCAATCCCAAACTCCCAACTCATCCCACCACCACCACCCCATGGCTTCCCACACTTGGTGTCCATACGTTTGTTCTCTACCTCTGTCTCTATTTCTTCCCTGCAAACCAGTTCATCTGTACCATTTTTAGGCTCCACATATTTGCATTAATATACAATATTTGTTTTCCTCTTTCTGACTTACTTCATTCTGTATGACAGTCTCTCGATCCATCGATGTCTCTACAAATGACCCAGTTTCATTCCTTTTTATGGCCGAGTCATATTCCATTTTATATATGTACCACATCTTTATCCATTCATCTGTCTGTGGGCATTTAGGTTGCTTCCATTACCTGGCTATTGTAAATAGTGCTGCAACGAACATTGTGGTGAATGTGCCTTTTTGAAATACGGTTTTCTCTGGGTATATGTCCAGAAGTGGGATTGCTGGATCAGATGGTAATTCTATTTCTAGTTTTTTTAAGGAAACTCCATACTGTTCTCCATAGTGACTGTATCAATTTACATTCCCACCAATAGTGGAAGAGGGCTCCTTTTGTCCACACCCTCCCCAGAATTGGTTGTTTGTAGATTTTCTGATGATGCCGATTCTAACAGGTGTGAGGTGATACCTCATTGTAGTTTTGATTTGCATTTCTCTAATAATTAGTGCTGTTGAGCAGCTTTTCATGTGCGTCTTGGCCATCTCTGTGACTCCTTTGAAGAAACGTCTCTTTAGATCTTCTGCCCATTTTTTTGGGGTTGTTTGTTTTTTTAATATTAAGCTGCATGAGCTGTTTATATATATTGGAGATTAAACCTGTGTCCATTGATTCGTCTGCAACGATTTTCGCCCATTCTCAGGGATGCCTTTTTCCATTCCCGTGTTTTTTAACAAAAAAGGAAAGAAAGGAAAAGAAGCAGAACACTAATGTCCGTAAAATATGCCTTTTGAAATGGTCGTTTTGAAATATGGACGTCCTTTGAATTTTTTGGTCGATATGTGACCCCAGGATTTGTTTTCAGGGCAGGTGTCATTTACAGGCCTGCAATGATTTTGAATATCAACTGACCATTAGCGTTGGGATTAAAGCTGCTGTTGTGTGAAACGGCCACAAAGTGGCAGCAGTTCACCCTTACCAAATCTGGTTACTAGTGCAAGAGAGCCTCAGTGGAAGTGGTGTTCTAGATTGGAGTTTAGAATGGAATGGGCCAGGAGAAAGCCCCTCACGTTTGTCTCACTATTTCTTGTTCGTGTTTTTAATTTAATTTTTTATTTTTTATTACAGCAAGTTTGACTACAATGTTTGGCTTGTTGTAGGTGTGGAAGATGTGGTTCTTTTACACATATACAGATGACTGTTCTTCTTGGGATCCTTTTCCCATGTACGTTATGACAGAATGTTGAGTAGTCCTCTCTTGGTATTCTGTAGGTCTTTGGTGATTATATATGTCACCTGTGTTTGTATATGTCTGTTAACCCCGATATTATAATGAAACCAATCCTCAAACCTTTCCATTGGTGAACCATAAGTTTGTTTAATGAATCTGTGATTGCCCTTCTCCGTGGAAATATCTGCCCTGGTATCCATTTTTAGGTAACACCTATAAGTGATATGATACGATATGTGTCTTTCACTTTCTGACTTACTACAAGTCACGTGATTACTTCGAGACTCTTCTACGGTGCTGCAAATGGCATTGTGTCCTTTTTTCCCTTGGCTTCTCTTCTGCCTTAGCGGGGTCCATTTTCAACAATGTGATTCCCTGAGGGTTGTGGATTAGCTGACCTGGGCTGCCTTACCCTGCCGGCCCGCCCTCCCTAGGTGTGCCTCGTTGAGGTCAATATAAACAGAGCTCCAGGCAGCAATAGCCCCTGAAGCTGTGCCTGACTCCATATTCTCTGCCCCGTCAGCAGTCTCGGGGCTGTGCTGGTGGGAGGGAGTGAGGGGCCACAGCTTTGTGGGTGGCCCGTTGTGAGTGGGGTTCTGCTGGCCTTTCTGCAGGAGTTGCCAGGCAACCGCCTGTAAAGAAGAGGATGTGTCACCCATACCTTCCGCTGGAATTTCTCTCCGGACAGAGGTGAGGAAGGAAAAAAGCAGTGGGGGCCGGGACAGGAGGGGTATCTCAGGCAGGGCAATGGAAAGCTTCTGGAAGAGCACCCGGGGCCAGGACCACGCTGGCTGGCCTGCAGGCACCAAGTTGGCCTGCGTGCTGTCGCTGGTGTGGCTCCACGGTCCTTCCTCTAGGCTTTCAAGCCCTTGTACATATTCAGGTGTTTTACCTGGAAAGGGTGGGAACAGTTCAGCAGCAGCTGGCCTGGGGCTCAGCTCACGTTTACTCACAGATGCCTCGGCACGGTCCCCCAGCTTTGCAATGAGGACGCTCCTTGCGTGGGGGTTGGGTTGCTGGCTGTATGGGAGATGGTTCCCCACCTCTGACCAATTTCAGAATTGTTTACCACTGGAGCAAGTGCCCTGATAGGGTTTTCCTCTGTATAACTCCTGGGTTCAGGTTTTTTTTTTCTTTTATGGTTCAAGTTAGATTTTATTCCCCTTTTATGTATTTATAGATATAAGCATGGAAATAATTCTTTCCTATAAATACATCTGTGTGATGGGAAGAATTTTTTCTGTTTTATTTTTAAATTTTATTTTTTAAAATTTTGAAATTTAATTTTATTCATTTTTTTATACAGCACGTTATTATTAGTTATGTATTTTATGCATATACATGTATACAGGTCAATCCCAATCTCCCAACTCATCCCACCACCACCACCCCATGGCTTCCCACACTTGGTGTCCATACGTTTGTTCTCTACCTCTGTGTCTCTATTTCTTCCCTGCAAACCAGTTCATCTGTACCATTTTTAGGCTCCACATATATGCATTAATATACAATATTTGTTTTCCTCTTTCTGACTTACTTCATTCTGTATGACAGTCTCTCGATCCATCGATGTCTCTACAAATGACCCAGTTTCATTCCTTTTTATGGCCGAGTAATATTCCATTTTATATATGTACCACATCTTTATCCATTCATCTGTCTGTGGGCATTTAGGTTGCTTCCATTACCTGGCTATTGTAAATAGTGCTGCAACGAACATTGTGGTGAATGTGCCTTTTTGAAATACGGTTTTCTCTGGGTATATGTCCAGAAGTGGGATTGCTGGATCAGATGGTAATTCTATTTCTAGTTTTTTTAAGGAAACTCCATACTGTTCTCCATAGTGACTGTATCAATTTACATTCCCACCAATAGTGGAAGAGGGCTCCTTTTGTCCACACCCTCCCCAGAATTGGTTGTTTGTAGATTTTCTGATGATGCCGATTCTAACAGGTGTGAGGTGATACCTCATTGTAGTTTTGATTTGCATTTCTCTAATAATTAGTGCTGTTGAGCAGCTTTTCATGTGTGTCTTGGCCATCTCTGTGTCTCCTTTGAAGAAACGTCTCTTTAGATCTTCTGCCCATTTTTTTTGGGTTGTTTGTTTTTTTAATATTAAGCTGCATGAGCTGTTTATATATATTGGAGATTAAACCTGTGTCCATTGATTCGTTTGCAACGATTTTAACCCATCCTGAGGGATGCCTTTTTCCATTCCCGTTTTTTTTAACAAAAAAGGAAATAAAGGAAAAGAAGCAGAACACTAATGTGCGTAAAATATGCCTTTTGAAACGGTCGTTTTGAAATATGGACGTCCTTTGAATTTTTTGGTCGATATGTGACCCCAGGAATTGTGTTCAGGGCAGGTGTCATTTACAGGCCTGCAGTGATTTTGAATATCAACTGACCTTTAGCGTTGGGATTAAAGCTGCTGTTGTGTGAAACGGCCACAAGGTGGCAGCAGTTCACCCTTACCAAATCTGGTTACTAGGGCAAGAGAGCCTCAGTGGAAGTGGTGTTCTAGATTGGAGTTTAGAATGGAATGTACCAGGAGAAAGCCCCTCACGTTTGTTTCACTACTTCTTGTTCGTGTTTTTAATTTAAGTTTTTATTTTTTATTACAGCAAGTTTGATTACAATGTTTGGCTTGTTGTAGGTGTGGAAGATGTGGTTCTTTTACACATATACAGATGACTGTTCTTCTTGGGATCCTTTTCCCATGTACGTTATGACAGAATATTGAGTAGTCCTCTCTTGGTATTCTGTAGGACTTTGGTGATTATATATGTCACCTGTGTTTGTATATGTCTGTTAACCCCGATATCGTAATGAAACCAATCCTCACACCTTTCCATTGGTGAACCATAAGTTTGTTTAATGAATCTGTGATTGCCCTTCTCCGTGGAAATATCTGCCCTGGTATCCATTTTTAGGTAACACCTATAAGTGATATGATATGATATGTGTCTTTCACTTTCTGACTTACTACAAGTCACGTGATTATTTCTAGACTCATCTACGGTGCTGCAAATGGCATTGTGTCCTTTTTTCCCTTGGCTTCTCTTCTGCCTTAGCGGGGTCCATTTTCAACAATGTGATTCCCTGAGGGTTGTGGATTAGCTGACCTGGGCAGCCTTACACTGCTGGCCCGCCCTCCCCAGGTGAGCCTCGTTGAGGTCAATATAAACAGAGCTCCAGGCAGCAATAGCCCCTGAAGCTGTGCCTGACTCCATATTCTCTGCCCCGTCAGCAGTCTCGGGGCTGTGCTGGTGGGAGGGAGGGAGGGGCCACAGCTTTGTGGGTGGCCCGGTGTGAGTGGGGTTCTGCTGGCCTTTCTGCAGGAGTTGCCAGGCTGCCGCCTGTAAAGAAGAGGATGTGTCACCCATACCTTCCGCTGGAATTTCTCTCCGGACAGAGGTGAGGAAGGAAAAAAGCAGTGGGGTCCGGGACAGGAGTGGTATCTCAGGCAGGGCAATGGAAAGCTTCTGGAAGAGCGCCAGGGTCCAGGACCACGCTGGCTGGCCTGCAGGCACCAAGTTGGCCTGCGTGCTGTCGCTGGTGTGGCTCCACGGTCCTTCCTCTAGGCTTTCAAGCCCTTGTACATATTCAGGTGATTTACCTGGAAAGGGTGGGAACAGTTCAGCAGCAGCTGGCCTGGGGCTCAGCTCACGTTTACTCACAGATGCCTCGGCACGGTCCCCCAGCTTTGCAATGAGGACGCTCCTTGCATGGGGGGTGGGTTGCTGGCTGTATGGGAGATGGTTCCCCACCTCTGACCAATTTCAGAATTGTTTACCACTGGAGCAAGTGCCCTGATAGGGTTTTCCTCTGTATAACTCCTGGGTTCAGGTTTTTTTTTTCTTTTATGGTTCAAGTTAGATTTTATTCCCCTTTTATGTATTTATAGATATAAGCATGGAAATAATTCTTTCCTATAAATACATCTGTGTGATGGGAAGAATTTTTTCTGTTTTATTTTTAAATTTTATTTTTTAAAATTTTGAAATTTAATTTAATTTATTTTTTTTATACAGCACGTTATTATTAGTTATGTATTTTATGTATATACATGTATACAGGTCAATCCCAAACTCCCAACTCATCCCACCACCACCACCCCATGGCTTCCCACACTTGGTGTCCATACGTTTGTTCTCTACCTCTGTCTCTATTTCTTCCCTGCAAACCAGTTCATCTGTACCATTTTTAGGCTCCACATATTTGCATTAATATACAATATTTGTTTTCCTCTTTCTGACTTACTTCATTCTGTATGACAGTCTCTCGATCCATCGATGTCTCTACAAATGACCCAGTTTCATTCCTTTTTATGGCCGAGTCATATTCCATTTTATATATGTACCACATCTTTATCCATTCATCTGTCTGTGGGCATTTAGGTTGCTTCCATTACCTGGCTATTGTAAATAGTGCTGCAACGAACATTGTGGTGAATGTGCCTTTTTGAAATACGGTTTTCTCTGGGTATATGTCCAGAAGTGGGATTGCTGGATCAGATGGTAATTCTATTTCTAGTTTTTTTAAGGAAACTCCATACTGTTCTCCATAGTGACTGTATCAATTTACATTCCCACCAATAGTGGAAGAGGGCTCCTTTTGTCCACACCCTCCCCAGAATTGGTTGTTTGTAGATTTTCTGATGATGCCGATTCTAACAGGTGTGAGGTGATACCTCATTGTAGTTTTGATTTGCATTTCTCTAATAATTAGTGCTGTTGAGCAGCTTTTCATGTGCGTCTTGGCCATCTCTGTGACTCCTTTGAAGAAACGTCTCTTTAGATCTTCTGCCCATTTTTTGGGGGTTGTTTGTTTTTTTAATATTAAGCTGCATGAGCTGTTTATATATATTGGAGATTAAACCTGTGTCCATTGATTCGTCTGCAACGATTTTCGCCCATTCTCAGGGATGCCTTTTTCCATTCCCGTGTTTTTTAACAAAAAAGGAAAGAAAGGAAAAGAAGCAGAACACTAATGTCCGTAAAATATGCCTTTTGAAATGGTCGTTTTGAAATATGGACGTCCTTTGAATTTTTTGGTCGATATGTGACCCCAGGATTTGTTTTCAGGGCAGGTGTCATTTACAGGCCTGCAATGATTTTGAATATCAACTGACCATTAGCGTTGGGATTAAAGCTGCTGTTGTGTGAAACGGCCACAAAGTGGCAGCAGTTCACCCTTACCAAATCTGGTTACTAGTGCAAGAGAGCCTCAGTGGAAGTGGTGTTCTAGATTGGAGTTTAGAATGGAATGGGCCAGGAGAAAGCCCCTCACGTTTGTCTCACTATTTCTTGTTCGTGTTTTTAATTTAATTTTTTATTTTTTATTACAGCAAGTTTGACTACAATGTTTGGCTTGTTGTAGGTGTGGAAGATGTGGTTCTTTTACACATATACAGATGACTGTTCTTCTTGGGATCCTTTTCCCATGTACGTTATGACAGAATGTTGAGTAGTCCTCTCTTGGTATTCTGTAGGTCTTTGGTGATTATATATGTCACCTGTGTTTGTATATGTCTGTTAACCCCGATATTATAATGAAACCAATCCTCACACCTTTCCATTGGTGAACCATAAGTTTGTTTAATGAATCTGTGATTGCCCTTCTCCGTGGAAATATCTGCCCTGGTATCCATTTTTAGGTAACACCTATAAGTGATATGATATGATATGTGTCTTTCACTTTCTGACTTACTACAAGTCACGTGATTACTTCTAGACTCATCTACGGTGCTGCAAATGGCATTGTGTCCTTTTTTCCCTTGGCTTCTCTTCTGCCTTAGCGGGGTCCATTTTCAACAATGTGATTCCCTGAGGGTTGTGGATTAGCTGACCTGGGCAGCCTTACCCTGCCGGCCCGCCCTCCCCAGGTGTGCCTCGTTGAGGTCAATATAAACAGAGCTCCAGGCAGCAATAGCCCCTGAAGCTGTGCCTGACTCCATATTCTCTGCCCCGTCAGCAGTCTCGGGGCTGTGCTGGTGGGAGGGAGTGAGGGGCCACAGCTTTGTGGGTGGCCCGGTGTGAGTGGGGTTCTGCTGGCCTTTCTGCAGGAGTTGCCAGGCTACCGCCTGTAAAGAAGAGGATGTGTCACCCATACCTTCCGCTGGAATTTCTCTCCGGACAGAGGTGAGGAAGGAAAAAAGCAGTGGGGCCCGGAACAGGAGGGGTATCTCAGGCAGGGCAATGGAAAGCTTCTGGAAGAGCACCCGGGGCCAGGACCACGCTGGCTGGCCTGCAGGCACCAAGTTGGCCTGCGTGCTGTCGCTGGTGTGGCTCCACGGTCCTTCCTCTAGGCTTTCAAGCCCTTGTACATATTCAGGTGTTTTACCTGGAAAGGGTGGGAACAGTTCAGCAGCAGCTGGCCTGGGGCTCAGCTCACGTTTACTCAGAGATGCCTCGGCACGGTCCCCCAGCTTTGCAATGAGGACGCTCCTTGCGTGGGGGGTAGGTTGCTGGCTGTATGGGAGATGGTTCCCCACCTCTGACCAATTTCAGAATTGTTTACCACTGGAGCAAGTGCCCTGATAGGGTTTTCCTCTGTATAACTCCTGGGTTCAGGTTTTTTTTTTCTTTTATGGTTCAAGTTAGATTTTATTCCCCTTTTATGTATTTATAGATATAAGCATGGAAATAATTCTTTCCTATAAATACATCTGTGTGATGGGAAGAATTTTTTCTGTTTTATTTTTAAATTTTATTTTTTAAAATTTTGAAATTTAATTTTATTCATTTTTTTTATACAGCACGTTATTATTAGTTATGTATTTTATGCATATACATGTATACAGGTCAATCCCAATCTCCCAACTCATCCCACCACCACCACCCCATGGCTTCCCGCACTTGGTGTCCATACGTTTGTTCTCTACCTCTGTGTCTCTATTTCTTCCCTGCAAACCAGTTCATCTGTACCATTTTTAGGCTCCACATATATGCATTAATATACAATATTTGTTTTCCTCTTTCTGACTTACTTCATTCTGTATGACAGTCTCTCGATCCATCGATGTCTCTACAAATGACCCAGTTTCATTCCTTTTATGGCCGAGTCATATTGCAATTTATATATGTACCACATCTTTATCCATTCATCTGTCTGTGGGCATTTAGGTTGCTTCCATTACCTGGCTATTGTAAATATTGCTGCAACGAACATTGTGGTGAATGTGCCTTTTTGAAATACGGTTTTCTCTGGGTATATGCCCAGAAGTGGGATTGCTGGATCAGATGGTAATTCTATTTCTAGTTTTTTTAAGGAAACTCCATACTGTTCTCCATAGTGACTGTATCAATTTACATTCCCACCAATAGTGGAAGAGGGCTCCTTTTGTCCACACCCTCCCCAGAATTGGTTGTTTGTAGATTTTCTGATGATGCCGATTCTAACAGGTGTGAGGTGATACCTCATTGTAGTTTTGATTTGCATTTCTCTAATAATTAGTGCTGTTGAGCAGCTTTTCATGTGCGTCTTGGCCATCTCTGTGTCTCCTTTGAAGAAACGTCTCTTTAGATCTTCTGCCCATTTTTGTATTGGGTTGTTTGTTTTTTTTAATATTAAGCTGCATGAGCTGTTTATACATATTGGAGATTAAACCTCTGTACATTGATTCGTCTGCAACGATTTTCGCCCATTCTGAGGGATGCCTTTTTCCATTCCTGTGTTTTTTAACAAAAAAGGAAAGAAAGGAAAAGAAGCAGAACACTAACGTGCGTAAAATATGCCTTTTGAAACGGTCGTTTTGAAATATGGATGTCCTTTGAATTTTTTGGTCGATATGTGACCCCAGGATTTGTTTTCAGGGCAGTTGATATTTACAGGCCTGCAATGATTTTGAATATCAACTGACCATTAGTGTTGGGATTAAAGCTGCTGTTGTGTGAAACGGCCACAAGGTGGCAGCAGTTCACCCTTACCAAATCTGGTTACAAGGGCAAGAGAGCCTCAGTGGAAGTGGTGTTCTAGATTGGAGTTTAGAATGGAATGTACCAGGAGAAAGCCCCTCACGTTTGTCTCACTACTTCTTGTTCGTGTTTTTAATTTAAGTTTTTATTTTTTATTACAGCAAGTTTGATTACAGTGTTTGGCTTGTTGTAGGTGTGGAAGATGTGGTTCTTTTACACATATACAGATGTCTGTTCTTCCTGGGATCCTTTTCCCATGTACGTTATGACAGAATGTTGAGTAGTCCTCTCTTGGTATTCTGTAGGTCTTTGGTGATTATATATGTCACCTGTGTTTGTATATGTCTGTTAACCCCGATATCGTAATGAAACCAATCCTCACACATTTCCATTGGTGAACCATAAGTTTGTTTAATGAATATGTGATTGCCCTTCTCTGTGGAAATATCTGCCCTGGTATCCATTTTTAGGTAACACCTATAAGTGATATGATATGATATGTGTCTTTCACTTTCTGACTTACTACAAGTCACGTGATTACTTCTAGACTCATCTACGGTGCTGCAAATGGCATTGTGTCCTTTTTTCCCTTGGCTTCTCTTCTGCCTTAGCGGGGTCCATTTTCAACAATGTGATTCCCTGAGGGTTGTGGATTAGCTGACCTGGGCAGCCTTACCCTGCCGGCCCGCCCTCCCCAGGTGTGCCTCGTTGAAGTCAATATAAACAGAGCTCCAGGCAGCAATAGCCCCTGAAGCTGTGCCTGACTCCATATTCTCTGCCCCGTCAGCAGTCTCGGGGCTGTGCTGGTGGGAGGGAGTGAGGGGCCACAGCTTTGTGGGTGGCCCGGTGTGAGTGGGATTCTGCTGGCCTTTCTGCAGGAGTTGCCAGGCTGCCACATGTAAAGAAGAGGATGTGTCACCCATACCTTCCGCTGGAATTTCTCTCCGGACAGAGGTGAGGAAGGAAAAAAGCCGTGGGGTCCGGGACAGGAGTGGTATCACAGGCAGGGCAATCGAAAGCTTCTGGAAGAGCGCCAGGGTCCAGGACCACGCTGGCTGGCCTGCAGGCACCAAGTTGGCCTGCGTGCTGTCGCTGGTGTGGCTCCACGGTCCTTCCTCTAGGCTTTCAAGCCCTTGTACATATTCAGGTGTTTTACCTGGAAAGGGTGGGAACAGTTCAGCAGCAGCTGGCCTGGGGCTCAGCTCACGTTTACTCACAGATGCCTCGGCACGGTCCCCCAGCTTTGCAATGAGGACGCTCCTTGCGTGGGGGTTGGGTTGCTGGCTGTATGTGAGATGGTTCCCCACCTCTGACCAATTTCAGAATTGTTTACCACTGGAGCAAGTGCCGTGATAGGGTTTTCCTCTGTATAACTCGTGGGTTCACTTTTTGTTTCTTTTATGTTTCAAGTTAGATGTTATTCCTCTTTTATGTATTTATAGATATAAGCATGGAAATAATTCATTCCTATAAATACATCTGTGTGACGGGAAGAACTTTTTTCTGTTTTATTTTTAAATTTTATTTTTTAAAATTTTGAAATTTTATTTATTTTTTTATACAGCACGTTATTATTAGTTATGTATTTTATGCATATACATGTATACAGGTCAATCCCAAACTCCCAACTCATCCCACCACCACCACCCCATGGCTTCCCACACTTGGTGTCCATACGTTTGATCTCTACCTCTGTGTCTCTATTTCTTCCTTGCAAACCAGTTCATCTGTACCATTTTTAGGCTCCACATATATGCATTAATATACAATATTTGTTTTCCTCTTTCTGACTTACTTCATTCTGTATGACAGTCTCTCGATTCATCGATGTCTCTACAAATGACCCAGTTTCATTCCTTTTTATGGTCGAGTAATATTCCATTTTATATATGTACCACATCTTTATCCATTCATCTGTCTGTGGGCATTTAGGTTGCTTCCATTACCTGGCTATTGTAAATAGTGCTGCAACGAACATTGTGGTGAATGTGCCTTTTTGAAATACGGTTTTCTCTGGGTATATGCCCAGAAGTGGGATTGCTGGATCAGATGGTAATTCTATTTCTAGTTTTTTTAAGGAAACTCCATACTGTTCTCCATAGTGACTGTATCAATTTACATTCCCACCAATATTGGAAGAGGGCTCCTTTTGTCCACACCCTCCCCAGAATTGGTTGTTTGTAGATTTTCTGATGATGATGATTCTAACAGGTGTGAGGTGATACCTCATTGTAGTTTTGATTTTCATTTCTCTAATAATTAGTGCTGTTGAGCAGCTTTTCATGTGCATCTTGGCCATCTCTGTGTCTCCTTTGAAGAAACGTCTCTTTAGACCTTCTGCCCATTTTTTTGGGTTGTTTGTTTTTTAATATTAAGCTGCATGAGCTGTTTATATATATTGGAGATTAAACCTCTGTCCATTGATTCGTCTGCAACGATTTTCGCCCATTCTGAGGGATGCCTTTTTCCATTCCCGTGTTTTTTAACAAAAAAGGAAAGAAAGGAAAAGAAGCAGAACACTAATGTGCGTAAAATATGCCGTTTGAAACGGTCGTTTTGAAATATGGACGTCCTTTGAAATTTTTGGTCGATATGTGACCCCAGGATTTGTTTTCAGGGCAGGTGTCATTTACAGGCCTGCAATGATTTTGAATATCAACTGACCATTAGCGTTGGGATTAAAGCTGCTGTTGTGTGAAACGGCCACAAGGTGGCAGCAGTTCACCCTTACCAAATCTGGTTACTAGGGCAAGAGAGCCTCAGTGGAAGTGGTGTTCTAGATTGGAGTTTAGAATGGAATGTGCCAGGAGAAAGCCCCTCACGTTTGTCTCACTATTTCTTGTTCGTGTTTTTAATTTAATTTTTTATTTTTTATTACAGCAAGTTTGATTACAATGTTTGGCTTGTTGTAGGTGTGGAAGATGTGGTTCTTTTACACATATACAGATGACTGTTCTTCTTGGGATCCTTTTCCCATGTACGTTATGACAGAATGTTGAGTAGTCCTCTCTTGGTATTCTGTAGGTCTTTGGTGATTATATATGTCACCTGTGTTTGTATATGTCTGTTAACCCCGATATCGTAATGAAACCAATCCTCACACCTTTCCATTGGTGAACCATAAGTTTGTTTAATGAATCTGTGATTGCCCTTCTCCGTGGAAATATCTGCCCTAGTATCCATTTTTAGGTAACACCTATAAGTGATATGATATGATATGTGTCTTTCACTTTCTGACTTACTACAAGTCACGTGATTACTTCTAGACTCATCTACGGTGCTGCAAATGGCATTGTGTCCTTTTTTCCCTTGGCTTCTCTTCTGCCTTAGCGGGGTCCATTTTCAACAATGTGATTCCCTGAGGGTTGTGGATTAGCTGACCTGGGCAGCCTTACCCTGCCGGCCCGCCCTCCCCAGGTGTGCCTCGTTGAGGTCAATATAAACAGAGCTCCAGGCAGCAATAGCCCCTGAAGCTGTGCCTGACTCCATATTCTCTGCCCCGTCAGCAGTCTCGGGGCTGTGCTGGTGGGAGGGAGTGAGGGGCCACAGCTTTGTGGGTGGCCCGGTGTGAGTGGGGTTCTGCTGGCCTTTCTGCAGGAGTTGCCAGGCTGCCGCCTGTAAAGAAGAGGATGTGTCACCCATACCTTCCGCTGGAATTTCTCTCCGGACAGAGGTGAGGAAGGAAAAAAGCAGTGGGGGCCGGGACAGGAGGGGTATCTCAGGCAGGGCAATGGAAAGCTTCTGGAAGAGCGCCAGGGTCCAGGACCACGCTGGCTGGCCTGCAGGCACCAAGTTGGCCTGCGTGCTGTCGCTGGTGTGGCTCCACGGTCCTTCCTCTAGGCTTTCAAGCCCTTGTACATATTCAGGTGTTTTACCTGGAAAGGGTGGGAACAGTTCAGCAGCAGCTGGCCTGGGGCTCAGCTCACGTTTACTCACAGATGCCTCGGCACGGGCCCCCAGCTTTGCAATGAGGACGCTCCTTGCGTGGGGGTTGGGTTGCTGGCTGTATGGGAGATGGTTCCCCACCTCTGACCAATTTCAGAATTGTTTACCACTGGAGCAAGTGCCGTGATAGGGTTTTCCTCTGTATAACTCGTGGGTTCACTTTTTGTTTCTTTTATGTTTCAAGTTAGATGTTATTCCTCTTTTATGTATTTATAGATATAAGCATGGAAATAATTCATTCCTATAAATACATCTGTGTGACGGGAAGAACTTTTTTCTGTTTTATTTTTAAATTTTATTTTTTAAAATTTTGAAATTTTATTTATTTTTTTATACAGCACGTTATTATTAGTTATGTATTTTATGCATATACATGTATACAGGTCAATCCCAAACTCCCAACTCATCCCACCACCACCACCCCATGGCTTCCCACACTTGGTGTCCATACGTTTGTTCTCTACCTCTGTGTCTCTATTTCTTCCCTGCAAACCAGTTCATCTGTACCATTTTTAGGCTCCACATATATGCATTAATATACAATATTTGTTTTCCTCTTTCTGACTTACTTCATTCTGTATGACAGTCTCTCGATTCATCGATGTCTCTACAAATGACCCAGTTTCATTCCTTTTTATGGCCGAGTAATATTCCATTTTATATATGTACCACATCTTTATCCATTCATCTGTCTGTGGGCATTTAGGTTGCTTCCATTACCTGGCTATTGTAAATAGTGCTGCAACGAACATTGTGGTGAATGTGCCTTTTTGAAATACGGTTTTCTCTGGGTATATGCCCAGAAGTGGGATTGCTGGATCAGATGGTAATTCTATTTCTAGTTTTTTTAAGGAAACTCCATACTGTTCTCCATAGTGACTGTATCAATTTACATTCCCACCAATATTGGAAGAGGGCTCCTTTTGTCCACACCCTCCCCAGAATTGGTTGTTTGTAGATTTTCTGATGATGATGATTCTAACAGGTGTGAGGTGATACCTCATTGTAGTTTTGATTTTCATTTCTCTAATAATTAGTGCTGTTGAGCAGCTTTTCATGTGCATCTTGGCCATCTCTGTGTCTCCTTTGAAGAAACGTCTCTTTAGACCTTCTGCCCATTTTTTTGGGTTGTTTGTTTTTTTAATATTAAGCTGCATGAGCTGTTTATATATATTGGAGATTAAACCTCTGTCCATTGATTCGTCTGCAACGATTTTCGCCCATTCTAAGGGATGCCTTTTTCCATTCCCGTGTTTTTTAACAAAAAAGGAAAGAAAGGAAAAGAAGCAGAACACTAATGTGCGTAAAATATGCCGTTTGAAACGGTCGTTTTGAAATATGGACGTCCTTTGAAATTTTTGGTCGATATGTGACCCCAGGATTTGTTTTCAGGGCAGGTGTCATTTACAGGCCTGCAATGATTTTGAATATCAACTGACCATTAGCGTTGGGATTAAAGCTGCTGTTGTGTGAAACGGCCACAAGGTGGCAGCAGTTCACCCTTACCAAATCTGGTTACTAGGGCAAGAGAGCCTCAGTGGAAGTGGTGTTCTAGATTGGAGTTTAGAATGGAATGTGCCAGGAGAAAGCCCCTCACGTTTGTCTCACTATTTCTTGTTCGTGTTTTTAATTTAATTTTTTATTTTTTATTACAGCAAGTTTGATTACAATGTTTGGCTTGTTGTAGGTGTGGAAGATGTGGTTCTTTTACACATATACAGATGACTGTTCTTCTTGGGATCCTTTTCCCATGTACGTTATGACAGAATGTTGAGTAGTCCTCTCTTGGTATTCTGTAGGTCTTTGGTGATTATATATGTCACCTGTGTTTGTATATGTCTGTTAACCCCGATATCGTAATGAAACCAATCCTCACACCTTTCCATTGGTGAACCATAAGTTTGTTTAATGAATCTGTGATTGCCCTTCTCCGTGGAAATATCTGCCCTGGTATCCATTTTTAGGTAACACCTATAAGTGATATGATATGATATGTGTCTTTCACTTTCTGACTTACTACAAGTCACGTGATTACTTCTAGACTCATCTACGGTGCTGCAAATGGCATTGTGTCCTTTTTTCCCTTGGCTTCTCTTCTGCCTTAGCGGGGTCCATTTTCAACAATGTGATTCCCTGAGGGTTGTGGATTAGCTGACCTGGGCAGCCTTACCCTGCCGGCCCGCCCTCCCCAGGTGTGCCTCGTTGAGGTCAATATAAACAGAGCTCCAGGCAGCAATAGCCCCTGAAGCTGTGCCTGACTCCATATTCTCTGCCCCGTCAGCAGTCTCGGGGCTGTGCTGGTGGGAGGGAGTGAGGGGCCACAGCTTTGTGGGTGGCCCGGTGTGAGTGGGGTTCTGCTGGCCTTTCTGCAGGAGTTGCCAGGCTGCCGCCTGTAAAGAAGAGGATGTGTCACCCATACCTTCCGCTGGAATTTCTCTCCGGACAGAGGTGAGGAAGGAAAAAAGCAGTGGGGGCCGGGACAGGAGGGGTATCTCAGGCAGGGCAATGGAAAGCTTCTGGAAGAGCGCCAGGGTCCAGGACCACGCTGGCTGGCCTGCAGGCACCAAGTTGGCCTGCGTGCTGTCGCTGGTGTGGCTCCACGGTCCTTCCTCTAGGCTTTCAAGCCCTTGTACATATTCAGGTGTTTTACCTGGAAAGGGTGGGAACAGTTCAGCAGCAGCTGGCCTGGGGCTCAGCTCACGTTTACTCACAGATGCCTCGGCACGGTCCCCCAGCTTTGCAATGAGGACGCTCCTTGCGTGGGGGTTGGGTTGCTGGCTGTATGGGAGATGGTTCCCCACCTCTGACCAATTTCAGAATTGTTTACCACTGGAGCAAGTGCCGTGATAGGGTTTTCCTCTGTATAACTCGTGGGTTCACTTTTTGTTTCTTTTATGTTTCAAGTTAGATGTTATTCCTCTTTTATGTATTTATAGATATAAGCATGGAAATAATTCATTCCTATAAATACATTTGTGTGACGGGAAGAACTTTTTTCTGTTTTATTTTTAAATTTTATTTTTTAAAATTTTGAAATTTTATTTATTTTTTTATACAGCACGTTATTATTAGTTATGTATTTTATGCATATACATGTATACAGGTCAATCCCAAACTCCCAACTCATCCCACCACCACCACCCCATGGCTTCCCACACTTGGTGTCCATACGTTTGTTCTCTACCTCTGTGTCTCTATTTCTTCCCTGCAAACCAGTTCACCTGTACCATTTTAGGCTCCACATATATGCATTAATATACAATATTTGTTTTCCTCTTTCTGACTTACTTCATTCTGTATGACAGTCTCTCGATCCATCGATGTCTCTACAAATGACCCAGTTTCATTCCTTTTTATGGCCGAGTAATATTCCATTTTATATATGTACCACATCTTTATCCATTCATCTGTCTGTGGGCATTTAGGTTGCTTCCATTACCTGGCTATTGTAAATAGTGCTGCAACGAACATTGTGGTGAAGGTGCCTTTTTGAAATACGGTTTTCTCTGGGTATATGCCCAGAAGTGGGATTGCTGGATCAGATGGTAATTCTATTTCTAGTTTTTTTAAGGAAACTCCATACTGTTCTCCATAGGGACTGTATCAATTTACATTCCCACCAATAGTGGAAGAGGGCTCCTTTTGTCCACACCCTCCCCAGAATTGGTTGTTTGTAGATTTTCTGATGATGCCGATTCTAACAGGTGTGAGGTGATACCTCATTGTAGTTTTGATTTGCATTTCTCTAATAATTAGTGCTGTTGAGCAGCTTTTCATGTGCGTCTTGGCCATCTCTGTGTCTCCTTTGAAGAAACGTCTCTTTAGATCTTCTGCCCATTTTTGTATTGGGATGTTTGTTTTTTTAATATTAAGCTGCATGAGCTGTTTATATATATTGGAGATTAAACCTCTGTCCATTGATTCGTCTGCAACGATTTTCGCCCATTCTGAGGGATGCCTTTTTCCATTCCCGTGTTTTTTAACAAAAAAGGAAAGAAAGGAAAAGAAGCAGAACACTAATGTGCGTAAAATATGCCTTTTGAAACGGTCGTTTTGAAATATGGACGTCCTTTGAAATTTTTGGTCGATATGTGACCCCAGGATTTGTTTTCAGGGCAGGTGTCATTTACTGGCCTGCAATGATTTTGAATATCAACTGACCATTAGCGTTGGGATTAAAGCTGCTGTTGTGTGAAACGGCCACAAGGTGGCAGCAGTTCACCCTTACCAAATCTGGTTACTAGGGCAAGAGAGCCTCAGTGGAAGTGGTGTTCTAGATTGGAGTTTAGAATGGAATGTGCCAGGAGAAACCCCCTCACGTTTGTCTCACTACTTCTTGTTCGTGTTTTTAATTTAAGTTTTTATTTTTTATTACAGCAAGTTTGATTACAATGTTTGGCTTGTTGTAGGTGTGGAAGATGTGGTTCTTTTACACATATACAGATGACTGTTCTTCTTGGGATCCTTTTCCCATGTACGTTATGACAGAATGTTGAGTAGTCCTCTCTTGGTATTCTGTAGGTCTTTGGTGATTATATATGTCACCTGTGTTTGTATATGTCTGTTAACCCCGATATCGTAATGAAACCAATCCTCACACCTTTCCATTGGTGAACCATAAGTTTGGTTAGTGAATCTGTGATTGCCCTTCTCCGTGGAAATATCTGCCCTGGTATCCATTTTTAGGTAACACCTATAAGTGATATGATATGATATGTGTCTTTCACTTTCTGACTTACTACAAGTCACGTGATTACTTCGAGACTCATCTACGGTGCTGCAAATGGCATTGTGTCCTTTTTTCCCTTGGCTTCTCTTCTGCCTTAGCGGGGTCCATTTTCAACAATGTGATTCCCTGAGGGTTGTGGATTAGCTGACCTGGGCAGCCTTACCCTGCCGGCCCGCCCTCCCCAGGTGTGCCTCGTTGAGGTCAATATAAACAGAGCTCCAGGCAGCAATAGCCCCTGAAGCTGTGCCTGACTCCATATTCTCTGCCCCGTCAGCAGTCTCGGGGCTGTGCTGGTGGGAGGGAGTGAGGGGCCACAGCTTTGTGGGTGGCCCGGTGTGAGTGGGGTTCTGCTGGCCTTTCTGCAGGAGTTGCCAGGCTGCCGCCTGTAAAGAAGAGGATGTGTCACCCATACCTTCCGCTGGAATTTCTCTCCGGACAGAGGTGAGGAAGGAAAAAAGCAGTGGGGGCCGGGACAGGAGGGGTATCTCAGGCAGGGCAATGGAAAGCTTCTGGAAGAGCGCCAGGGTCCAGGACCACGCTGGCTGGCCTGCAGGCACCAAGTTGGCCTGCGTGCTGTCGCTGGTGTGGCTCCACGGTCCTTCCTCTAGGCTTTCAAGCCCTTGTACATATTCAGGTGTTTTACCTGGAAAGGGTGGGAACAGTTCAGCAGCAGCTGGCCTGGGGCTCAGCTCACGTTTACTCACAGATGCCTCGGCACGGTCCCCCAGCTTTGCAATGAGGACACTCCTTGCGTGGGGGTTGGGTTGCTGGCTGTATGAGAGATGGTTCCCCACCTCTGACCAATTTCAGAATTGTTTACCACTGGAGCAAGTGCCGTGATAGGGTTTTCCTCTGTATAACTCGTGGGTTCACTTTTTTTTTTCTTTTATGTTTCAAGTTAGATGTTATTCCTCTTTTATGTATTTATAGATATAAGCATGGAAATAATTCATTCCTATAAATACATCTGTGTGACGGGAAGAACTTTTTTCTGTTTTATTTTTAAATTTTATTTTTTAAAATTTTGAAATTTTATTTATTTTTTTTATACAGCACGTTATTATTAGTTATGTATTTTATGCATATACATGTATACAGGTCAATCCCAAACTCCCAACTCATCCCAACACCACCACCCCATGGCTTCCCACAGTTGGTGCCCATACGTTTGTTCTCTACCTCTGTGTCTCTATTTCTTCCCTGCAAACCAGTTCATCTGTACCATTTTTAGGCTCCACATATATGCATTAATATACAATATTTGTTTTCCTCTTTCTGACTTACTTCATTCTGTATGACAGTCTCTCGATCCATCGATGTCTCTACAAATGAGCCAGTTTCATTCCTTTTTATGGCCGAGTAATATTCCATTTTATATATGTACCACATCTTTATCCATTCATCTGTCTGTGGGCATTTAGGTTGCTTCCATTACCTGGCTATTGTAAATAGTGCTGCAACGAACATTGTGGTGAATGTGCCTTTTTGAAATACGGTTTTCTCTGGGTATATGCCCAGAAGTGGGATTGCTGGATCAGATGGTAATTCTATTTCTAATTTTTTTAAGGAAACTCCATACTGTTCTCCATAGGGACTGTATCAATTTACATTCCCACCAATAGTGGAAGAGGGCTCCTTTTGTCCACACCCTCCCCAGAATTGGTTGTTTGTAGATTTTCTGATGATGCCGATTCTAACAGGTGTGAGGTGATACCTCATTGTAGTTTTGATTTGCATTTCTCTAATAATTAGTGCTGTTGAGCAGCTTTTCATGTGCGTCTTGGCCATCTCTGTGCCTCCTTTGAAGAAACGTCTCTTTAGATCTTCTGCCCATTTTTTTTGGGTTGTTTGTTTTATTAATATTAAGCTGCATGAGCTGTTTATATATATTGGAGATTAAACCTCTGTCCATTGATTCGTCTGCAACGATTTTCGCCCATTCTGAGGGATGCCTTTTTCCATTCCCGTGTTTTTTAACAAAAAAGGAAAGAAAGGAAAAGAAGCAGAACACTAATGTGCGTAAAATATGCCTTTTGAAATGGTCGTTTTGAAATATGGACGTCGTTTGAAATTTTTGGTCGATATGTGACCCCAGGATTTGTTTTCAGGGCAGGTGTCATTTACAGGCCTGCAATGATTTTGAATATCAACTGACCATTAGCGTTGGGATTAAAGCTGCTGTTGTGTGAAACGGCCACAAGGTGGCAGCAGTTCACCCTTACCAAATCTGGTTACTAGGGCAAGAGAGCCTCAGTGGAAGTGGTGTTCTAGATTGGAGTTTAGAATGGAATGTACCAGGAGAAAGCCCCTCACGTTTGTCTCACTACTTCTTGTTCGTGTTTTGAATTTAAGTTTTTATTTTTTATTACAGCAAGTTTGATTACAATGTTTGGCTTGTTGTAGGTGTGGAAGATGTGGTTCTTTTACACATATACAGATGACTGTTCTTCTTGGGATCCTTTTCCCATGTACGTTATGACAGAATGTTGAGTAGTCCTCTCTTGGTATTCTGTAGGTCTTTGGTGATTATATATGTCACCTGTGTTTGTATATGTCTGTTAACCCCGATATCGTAATGAAACCAATCCTCACACCTTTCCATTGGTGAACCATAAGTTTGTTTAATGAATCTGTGATTGCCCTTCTCCGTGGAAATATCTGCCCTGGTATCCATTTTTAGGTAACACCTATAAGTGATATGATATGATATGTGTCTTTCACTTTCTGACTTACTACAAGTCACGTGATTACTTCTAGACTCATCTACGGTGCTGCAAATGGCATTGTGTCCTTTTTTCCCTTGGCTTCTCTTCTGCCTTAGCGGGGTCCATTTTCAACAATGTGATTCCCTGAGGGTTGTGGATTAGCTGACCTGGGCAGCCTTACCCTGCCGGCCCGCCCTCCCCAGGTGTGCCTCGTTGAGGTCAATATAAACAGAGCTCCAGGCAGCAATAGCCCCTGAAGCTGTGCCTGACTCCATATTCTCTGCCCCGTCAGCAGTCTCGGGGCTGTGCTGGTGGGAGGGAGTGAGGGGCCACAGCTTTGTGGGTGGCCCGGTGTGAGTGGGGTTCTGCTGGCCTTTCTGCAGGAGTTGCCAGGCTGCCACATGTAAAGAAGAGGATGTGTCACCCATACCTTCCGCTGGAATTTCTCTCCGGACAGAGGTGAGGAAGGAAAAAAGCCGTGGGGTCCGGGACAGGAGTGGTATCACAGGCAGGGCAATCGAAAGCTTCTGGAAGAGCGCCAGGGTCCAGGACCACGCTGGCTGGCCTGCAGGCACCAAGTTGGCCTGCGTGCTGTCGCTGGTGTGGCTCCACGGTCCTTCCTCTAGGCTTTCAAGCCCTTGTACATATTCAGGTGTTTTACCTGGAAAGGGTGGGAACAGTTCAGCAGCAGCTGGCCTGGGGCTCAGCTCACGTTTACTCACAGATGCCTCGGCACGGTCCCCCAGCTTTGCAATGAGGACGCTCCTTGCGTGGGGGTTGGGTTGCTGGCTGTATGGGAGATGGTTCCCCACCTCTGACCAATTTCAGAATTGTTTACCACTGGAGCAAGTGCCGTGATAGGGTTTTCCTCTGTATAACTCGTGGGTTCACTTTTTGTTTCTTTTATGTTTCAAGTTAGATGTTATTCCTCTTTTATGTATTTATAGATATAAGCATGGAAATAATTCATTCCTATAAATACATCTGTGTGACGGGAAGAACTTTTTTCTGTTTTATTTTTAAATTTTATTTTTTAAAATTTTGAAATTTTATTTATTTTTTTATACAGCACGTTATTATTAGTTATGTATTTTATGCATATACATGTATACAGGTCAATCCCAAACTCCCAACTCATCCCACCACCACCACCCCATGGCTTCCCACACTTGGTGTCCATACGTTTGTTCTCTACCTCTGTGTCTCTATTTCTTCCTTGCAAACCAGTTCATCTGTACCATTTTTAGGCTCCACATATATGCATTAATATACAATATTTGTTTTCCTCTTTCTGACTTACTTCATTCTGTATGACAGTCTCTCGATTCATCGATGTCTCTACAAATGACCCAGTTTCATTCCTTTTTATGGCCGAGTAATATTCCATTTTATATATGTACCACATCTTTATCCATTCATCTGTCTGTGGGCATTTAGGTTGCTTCCATTACCTGGCTATTGTAAATAGTGCTGCAACGAACATTGTGGTGAATGTGCCTTTTTGAAATACGGTTTTCTCTGGGTATATGCCCAGAAGTGGGATTGCTGGATCAGATGGTAATTCTATTTCTAGTTTTTTTAAGGAAACTCCATACTGTTCTCCATAGTGACTGTATCAATTTACATTCCCACCAATATTGGAAGAGGGCTCCTTTTGTCCACACCCTCCCCAGAATTGGTTGTTTGTAGATTTTCTGATGATGATGATTCTAACAGGTGTGAGGTGATACCTCATTGTAGTTTTGATTTTCATTTCTCTAATAATTAGTGCTGTTGAGCAGCTTTTCATGTGCATCTTGGCCATCTCTGTGTCTCCTTTGAAGAAACGTCTCTTTAGACCTTCTGCCCATTTTTTTGGGTTGTTTGTTTTTTTAATATTAAGCTGCATGAGCTGTTTATATATATTGGAGATTAAACCTCTGTCCATTGATTCGTCTGCAACGATTTTCGCCCATTCTGAGGGATGCCTTTTTCCATTCCCGTGTTTTTTAACAAAAAAGGAAAGAAAGGAAAAGAAGCAGAACACTAATGTGCGTAAAATATGCCGTTTGAAACGGTCGTTTTGAAATATGGACGTCCTTTGAAATTTTTGGTCGATATGTGACCCCAGGATTTGTTTTCAGGGCAGGTGTCATTTACAGGCCTGCAATGATTTTGAATATCAACTGACCATTAGCGTTGGGATTAAAGCTGCTGTTGTGTGAAACGGCCACAAGGTGGCAGCAGTTCACCCTTACCAAATCTGGTTACTAGGGCAAGAGAGCCTCAGTGGAAGTGGTGTTCTAGATTGGAGTTTAGAATGGAATGTGCCAGGAGAAAGCCCCTCACGTTTGTCTCACTATTTCTTGTTCGTGTTTTTAATTTAATTTTTTATTTTTTATTACAGCAAGTTTGATTACAATGTTTGGCTTGTTGTAGGTGTGGAAGATGTGGTTCTTTTACACATATACAGATGACTGTTCTTCTTGGGATCCTTTTCCCATGTACGTTATGACAGAATGTTGAGTAGTCCTCTCTTGGTATTCTGTAGGTCTTTGGTGATTATATATGTCACCTGTGTTTGTATATGTCTGTTAACCCCGATATCGTAATGAAACCAATCCTCACACCTTTCCATTGGTGAACCATAAGTTTGTTTAATGAATCTGTGATTGCCCTTCTCCGTGGAAATATCTGCCCTAGTATCCATTTTTAGGTAACACCTATAAGTGATATGATATGATATGTGTCTTTCACTTTCTGACTTACTACAAGTCACGTGATTACTTCTAGACTCATCTACGGTGCTGCAAATGGCATTGTGTCCTTTTTTCCCTTGGCTTCTCTTCTGCCTTAGCGGGGTCCATTTTCAACAATGTGATTCCCTGAGGGTTGTGGATTAGCTGACCTGGGCAGCCTTACCCTGCCGGCCCGCCCTCCCCAGGTGTGCCTCGTTGAGGTCAATATAAACAGAGCTCCAGGCAGCAATAGCCCCTGAAGCTGTGCCTGACTCCATATTCTCTGCCCCGTCAGCAGTCTCGGGGCTGTGCTGGTGGGAGGGAGTGAGGGGCCACAGCTTTGTGGGTGGCCCGGTGTGAGTGGGGTTCTGCTGGCCTTTCTGCAGGAGTTGCCAGGCTGCCGCCTGTAAAGAAGAGGATGTGTCACCCATACCTTCCGCTGGAATTTCTCTCCGGACAGAGGTGAGGAAGGAAAAAAGCAGTGGGGGCCGGGACAGGAGGGGTATCTCAGGCAGGGCAATGGAAAGCTTCTGGAAGAGCGCCAGGGTCCAGGACCACGCTGGCTGGCCTGCAGGCACCAAGTTGGCCTGCGTGCTGTCGCTGGTGTGGCTCCACGGTCCTTCCTCTAGGCTTTCAAGCCCTTGTACATATTCAGGTGTTTTACCTGGAAAGGGTGGGAACAGTTCAGCAGCAGCTGGCCTGGGGCTCAGCTCACGTTTACTCACAGATGCCTCGGCACGGGCCCCCAGCTTTGCAATGAGGACGCTCCTTGCGTGGGGGTTGGGTTGCTGGCTGTATGGGAGATGGTTCCCCACCTCTGACCAATTTCAGAATTGTTTACCACTGGAGCAAGTGCCGTGATAGGGTTTTCCTCTGTATAACTCGTGGGTTCACTTTTTGTTTCTTTTATGTTTCAAGTTAGATGTTATTCCTCTTTTATGTATTTATAGATATAAGCATGGAAATAATTCATTCCTATAAATACATCTGTGTGACGGGAAGAACTTTTTTCTGTTTTATTTTTAAATTTTATTTTTTAAAATTTTGAAATTTTATTTATTTTTTTATACAGCACGTTATTATTAGTTATGTATTTTATGCATATACATGTATACAGGTCAATCCCAAACTCCCAACTCATCCCACCACCACCAGCCCATGGCTTCCCACACTTGGTGTCCATACGTTTGTTCTCTACCTCTGTGTCTCTATTTCTTCCCTGCAAACCAGTTCATCTGTACCATTTTTAGGCTCCACATATATGCATTAATATACAATATTTGTTTTCCTCTTTCTGACTTACTTCATTCTGTATGACAGTCTCTCGATTCATCGATGTCTCTACAAATGACCCAGTTTCATTCCTTTTTATGGCCGAGTAATATTCCATTTTATATATGTACCACATCTTTATCCATTCATCTGTCTGTGGGCATTTAGGTTGCTTCCATTACCTGGCTATTGTAAATAGTGCTGCAACGAACATTGTGGTGAATGTGCCTTTTTGAAATACGGTTTTCTCTGGGTATATGCCCAGAAGTGGGATTGCTGGATCAGATGGTAATTCTATTTCTAGTTTTTTTAAGGAAACTCCATACTGTTCTCCATAGTGACTGTATCAATTTACATTCCCACCAATATTGGAAGAGGGCTCCTTTTGTCCACACCCTCCCCAGAATTGGTTGTTTGTAGATTTTCTGATGATGATGATTCTAACAGGTGTGAGGTGATACCTCATTGTAGTTTTGATTTTCATTTCTCTAATAATTAGTGCTGTTGAGCAGCTTTTCATGTGCATCTTGGCCATCTCTGTGTCTCCTTTGAAGAAACGTCTCTTTAGACCTTCTGCCCATTTTTTTGGGTTGTTTGTTTTTTTAATATTAAGCTGCATGAGCTGTTTATATATATTGGAGATTAAACCTCTGTCCATTGATTCGTCTGCAACGATTTTCGCCCATTCTGAGGGATGCCTTTTTCCATTCCCGTGTTTTTTAACAAAAAAGGAAAGAAAGGAAAAGAAGCAGAACACTAATGTGCGTAAAATATGCCGTTTGAAACGGTCGTTTTGAAATATGGACGTCCTTTGAAATTTTTGGTCGATATGTGACCCCAGGATTTGTTTTCAGGGCAGGTGTCATTTACAGGCCTGCAATGATTTTGAATATCAACTGACCATTAGCGTTGGGATTAAAGCTGCTGTTGTGTGAAACGGCCACAAGGTGGCAGCAGTTCACCCTTACCAAATCTGGTTACTAGGGCAAGAGAGCCTCAGTGGAAGTGGTGTTCTAGATTGGAGTTTAGAATGGAATGTGCCAGGAGAAAGCCCCTCACGTTTGTCTCACTATTTCTTGTTCGTGTTTTTAATTTAATTTTTTATTTTTTATTACAGCAAGTTTGATTACAATGTTTGGCTTGTTGTAGGTGTGGAAGATGTGGTTCTTTTACACATATACAGATGACTGTTCTTCTTGGGATCCTTTTCCCATGTACGTTATGACAGAATGTTGAGTAGTCCTCTCTTGGTATTCTGTAGGTCTTTGGTGATTATATATGTCACCTGTGTTTGTATATGTCTGTTAACCCCGATATCGTAATGAAACCAATCCTCACACCTTTCCATTGGTGAACCATAAGTTTGTTTAATGAATCTGTGATTGCCCTTCTCCGTGGAAATATCTGCCCTGGTATCCATTTTTAGGTAACACCTATAAGTGATATGATATGATATGTGTCTTTCACTTTCTGACTTACTACAAGTCACGTGATTACTTCTAGACTCATCTACGGTGCTGCAAATGGCATTGTGTCCTTTTTTCCCTTGGCTTCTCTTCTGCCTTAGCGGGGTCCATTTTCAACAATGTGATTCCCTGAGGGTTGTGGATTAGCTGACCTGGGCAGCCTTACCCTGCCGGCCCGCCCTCCCCAGGTGTGCCTCGTTGAGGTCAATATAAACAGAGCTCCAGGCAGCAATAGCCCCTGAAGCTGTGCCTGACTCCATATTCTCTGCCCTGTCAGCAGTCTCGGGGCTGTGCTGGTGGGAGGGAGTGAGGGGCCACAGCTTTGTGGGTGGCCCGGTGTGAGTGGGGTTCTGCTGGCCTTTCTGCAGGAGTTGCCAGGCTGCCGCCTGTAAAGAAGAGGATGTGTCACCCATACCTTCCGCTGGAATTTCTCTCCGGACAGAGGTGAGGAAGGAAAAAAGCAGTGGGGGCCGGGACAGGAGGGGTATCTCAGGCAGGGCAATGGAAAGCTTCTGGAAGAGCGCCAGGGTCCAGGACCACGCTGGCTGGCCTGCAGGCACCAAGTTGGCCTGCGTGCTGTCGCTGGTGTGGCTCCACGGTCCTTCCTCTAGGCTTTCAAGCCCTTGTACATATTCAGGTGTTTTACCTGGAAAGGGTGGGAACAGTTCAGCAGCAGCTGGCCTGGGGCTCAGCTCACGTTTACTCACAGATGCCTCGGCACGGTCCCCCAGCTTTGCAATGAGGACACTCCTTGCGTGGGGGTTGGGTTGCTGGCTGTATGGGAGATGGTTCCCCACCTCTGACCAATTTCAGAATTGTTTACCACTGGAGCAAGTGCCGTGATAGGGTTTTCCGATGTATAACTCGTGGGTTCACTTTTTTTTTCTTTTATGTTTCAAGTTAGATGTTATTCCTCTTTTATGTATTTATAGATATAAGCATGGAAATAATTCATTCCTATAAATACATCTGTGTGACGGGAAGAACTTTTTTCTGTTTTATTTTTAAATTTTATTTTTTAAAATTTTGAAATTTTATTTATTTTTTTTATACAGCACGTTATTATTAGTTATGTATTTTATGCATATACATGTATACAGGTCAATCCCAAACTCCCAACTCATCCCACCACCACCACCCCATGGCTTCCCACAGTTGGTGCCCATACGTTTGTTCTCTACCTCTGTGTCTCTATTTCTTCCCTGCAAACCAGTTCATCTGTACCATTTTTAGGCTCCACATATATGCATTAATATACAATATTTGTTTTCCTCTTTCTGACTTACTTCATTCTGTATGACAGTCTCTCGATCCATCGATGTCTCTACAAATGACCCAGTTTCATTCCTTTTTATGGCCGAGTAATATTCCATTTTATATATGTACCACATCTTTATCCATTCATCTGTCTGTGGGCATTTAGGTTGCTTCCATTACCTGGCTATTGTAAATAGTGCTGCAACGAACATTGTGGTGAATGTGCCTTTTTGAAATACGGTTTTCTCTGGGTATATGCCCAGAAGTGGGATTGCTGGATCAGATGGTAATTCTATTTCTAATTTTTTTAAGGAAACTCCATACTGTTCTCCATAGGGACTGTATCAATTTACATTCCCACCAATAGTGGAAGAGGGCTCCTTTTGTCCACACCCTCCCCAGAATTGGTTGTTTGTAGATTTTCTGATGATGCCGATTCTAACAGGTGTGAGGTCATACCTCATTGTAGTTTTGATTTGCATTTCTCTAATAATTAGTGCTGTTGAGCAGCTTTTCATGTGCGTCTTGGCCATCTCTGTGTCTCCTTTGAAGAAACGTCTCTTTAGATCTTCTGCCCATCTTTTTTGGGTTGTTTGTTTTCTTAATATTAAGCTGCATGAGCTGTTTATATATATTGGAGATTAAACCTCTGTCCATTGATTCGTCTGCAACGATTTTCGCCCATTCTGAGGGATGCCTTTTTCCATTCCCGTGTTTTTTAACAAAATAGGAAAGAAAGGAAAAGAAGCAGAACACTAATGTGCGTAAAATATGCCTTTTGAAACAGTCGTTTTGAAATATGGACGTCCTTTGAATTTTTTCGTCGATATGTGACCCCAGGATTTGTTTTCAGGGCAGGTGTCATTTACAGGCCTGCAATGATTTTGAATATCAACTGACCATTAGCGTTGGGATTAAAGCTGCTGTTGTGTGAAACGGCCACAAGGTGGCAGCAGTTCACCCTTACCAAATCTGGTTACTAGGGCAAGAGAGCCTCAGTGGAAGTGGTGTTCTAGATTGGAGTTTAGAATGGAATGTACCAGGAGAAAGCCCCTCACGTTTGTCTCACTACTTCTTGTTCGTGTTTTGAATTTAAGTTTTTATTTTTTATTACAGCAAGTTTGATTACAATGTTTGGCTTGTTGTAGGTGTGGAAGATGTGGTTCTTTTACACATATACAGATGACTGTTCTTCTTGGGATCCTTTTCCCATGTACGTTATGACAGAATGTTGAGTAGTCCTCTCTTGGTATTCTGTAGGTCTTTGGTGATTATATATGTCACCTGTGTTTGTATATGTCTGTTAACCCCGATATCGTAATGAAACGAATCCTCACACCTTTCCATTGGTGAACCATAAGTTTGTTTAATGAATCTGTGATTGCCCTTCTCCGTGGAAATATCTGCCCTGGTATCCATTTTTAGGTAACACCTATAAGTGATATGATATGATATGTGTCTTTCACTTTCTGACTTACTACAAGTCACGTGATTACTTCTAGACTCATCTACGGTGCTGCAAATGGCATTGTGTCCTTTTTTCCCTTGGCTTCTCTTCTGCCTTAGCGGGGTCCATTTTCAACAATGTGATTCCCTGAGGGTTGTGGATTAGCTGACCTGGGCAGCCTTACCCTGCCGGCCCGCCCTCCCCAGGTGTGCCTCGTTGAGGTCAATATAAACAGAGCTCCAGGCAGCAATAGCCCCTGAAGCTGTGCCTGACTCCATATTCTCTGCCCCGTCAGCAGTCTCGGGGCTGTGCTGGTGGGAGGGAGTGAGGGGCCACAGCTTTGTGGGTGGCCCGGTGTGAGTGGGGTTCTGCTGGCCTTTCTGCAGGAGTTGCCAGGCTGCCGCCTGTAAAGAAGAGGATGTGTCACCCATACCTTCCGCTGGAATTTCTCTCCGGACAGAGGTGAGGAAGGAAAAAACCAGTGGGGGCCGGGACAGGAGGGGTATCTCAGGCAGGGCAATGGAAAGCTTCTGGAAGAGCGCCAGGGTCCAGGACTACGCTGGCTGGCCTGCAGGCACCAAGTTGGCCTGCGTGCTGTCGCTGGTGTGGCTCCACGGTCCTTCCTCTAGGCTTTCAAGCCCTTGTACATATTCAGGTGTTTTACCTGGAAAGGGTGGGAACAGTTCAGCAGCAGCTGGCCTGGGGCTCAGCTCACGTTTACTCACAGATGCCTCGGCACGGTCCCCCAGCTTTGCAATGAGGACGCTCCTTGCGTGGGGGTTGGGTTGCTGGCTGTATGGGAGATGGTTCCCCACCTCTGACCAATTTCAGAATTGTTTACCACTGGAGCAAGTGCCGTGATAGGGTTTTCCTCTGTATAACTCGTGGGTTCACTTTTTTTTTCTTTTATGTTTCAAGTTAGATGTTATTCCTCTTTTATGTATTTATAGATATAAGCATGGAAATAATTCATTCCTATAAATACATCTGTGTGACGGGAAGAACTTTTTTCTGTTTTATTTTTAAATTTTATTTTTTAAAATTTTGAAATTTTATTTATTTTTTTATACAGCACGTTATTATTAGTTATGTATTTTATGCATATACATGTATACAGGTCAATCCCAAACTCCCAACTCATCCCACCACCACCACCCCATGGCTTCCCACACTTGGTGTCCATACGTTTGTTCTCTACCTCTGTGTCTCTATTTCTTCCCTGCAAACCAGTTCATCTGTACCATTTTTAGGCTCCACATATATGCATTAATATACAATATTTGTTTTCCTCTTTCTGACTTACTTCATTCTGTATGACAGTCTCTCGATCCATCGATGTCTCTACAAATGAGCCAGTTTCATTCCTTTTTATGGCCGAGTAATATTCCATTTTATATATGTACCACATCTTTATCCATTCATCTGTCTGTGGGCATTTAGGTTGCTTCCATTACCTGGCTATTGTAAATAGTGCTGCAACGAACATTGTGGTGAATGTGCCTTTTTGAAATACGGTTTTCTCTGGGTATATGCCCAGAAGTGGGATTGCTGGATCAGATGGTAATTCTATTTCTAATTTTTTTAAGGAAACTCCATACTGTTCTCCATAGGGACTGTATCAATTTACATTCCCACCAATAGTGGAAGAGGGCTCCTTTTGTCCACACCCTCCCCAGAATTGGTTGTTTGTAGATTTTCTGATGATGCCGATTCTAACAGGTGTGAGGTGATACCTCATTGTAGTTTTGATTTGCATTTCTCTAATAATTAGTGCTGTTGAGCAGCTTTTCATGTGCGTCTTGGCCATCTCTGTGTCTCCTTTGAAGAAACGTCTCTTTAGATCTTCTGCCCATTTTTTGGGGGTTGTTTGTTTTATTAATATTAAGCTGCATGAGCTGTTTATATATATTGGAGATTAAACCTCTGTCCATTGATTCGTCTGCAACGATTTTCGCCCATTCTGAGGGATGCCTTTTTCCATTCCCGTGTTTTTTAACAAAAAAGGAAAGAAAGGAAAAGAAGCAGAACACTAATGTGCGTAAAATATGCCTTTTGAAACGGTCGTTTTGAAATATGGACGTCCTTTGAAATTTTTGGTCGATATGTGACCCCAGGATTTGTTTTCAGGGCAGGTGTCATTTACAGGCCTGCAATGATTTTGAATATCAACTGACCATTAGCGTTGGGATTAAAGCTGCTGTTGTGTGAAACGGCCACAAGGTGGCAGCAGTTCACCCTTACCAAATCTGGTTACTAGGGCAAGAGAGCCTCAGTGGAAGTGGTGTTCTAGATTGGAGTTTAGAATGGAATGTACCAGGAGAAAGCCCCTCACGTTTGTCTCACTACTTCTTGTTCGTGTTTTTAATTTAAGTTTTTATTTTTTATTACAGCATTTTGATTACAATGTTTGGCTTGTTGTAGGTGTGGAAGATTGGTTCTTTTACACATATACAGATGACTGTTCTTCCTGGGATCCTTTTCCCATGTACGTTATGACAGAATGTTGAGTAGTCCTCTCTTGGTATTCTGTAGGTCTTTGGTGATTATATATGTCACCTGTGTTTGTATATGTCTGTTAACCCCGATATCGTAATGAAACCAATCCTCACACCTTTCCATTGGTGAACCATAAGTTTGTTTAATGAATCTGTGATTGCCCTTCTCCGTGGAAATATCTGCCCTGGTATCCATTTTTAGGTAACACCTATATGTGATATGATATGATATGTGTCTTTCACTTTCTGACTTACTACAAGTCACGTGATTACTTCTAGACTCATCTACGGTGCTGCAAATGGCATTGTGTCCTTTTTTCCCTTGGCTTCTCTTCTGCCTTAGCGGGGTCCATTTTCAACAATGTGATTCCCTGAGGGTTGTGGATTAGCTGACCTGGGCAGCCTTACCCTGCCGGCCCACCCTCCCCAGGTGTTCCTCGTTGAGGTCAAAATAAACAGAGCTCCAGGCAGCAATAGCCCCTGAAGCTGTGCCTGACTCCATATTCTCTGCCCCGTCAGCAGTCTCGGGGCTGTGCTGGTGGGAGGGAGTGAGGGGCCACAGCTTTGTGGGTGGCCCGGTGTGAGTGGGGTTCTGCTGGCCTTTCTGCAGGAGTTGCCAGGCTGCCGCCTGTAAAGAAGAGGATGTGTCACCCATACCTTCCGCTGGAATTTCTCTCCGGACAGAGGTGAGGAAGGAAAAAAGCAGTGGGGGCCGGGACAGGAGGGGTATCTCAGGCAGGGCAATGGAAAGCTTCTGGAAGAGCGCCAGGTTCCAGGACCACGCTGGCTGGCCTGCAGGCACCAAGTTGGCCTGCGTGCTGTCGCTGGTGTGGCTCCACGGTCCTTCCTCTAGGCTTTCAAGCCCTTGTACATATTCAGGTGTTTTACCTGGAAAGGGTGGGAACAGTTCAGCAGCAGCTGGCCTGGGGCTCATCTCACGTTTACTCACAGATGCCACGGCACGGTCCCCCAGCTTTGCAATGAGGACGCTCCTTGCGTGGGGGTTGTGTTGCTGGCTGTATGGGAGATGGTTCCCCACCTCTGACCAATTTCAGAATTGTTTACCACTGGAGCAAGTGCCGTGATAGGGTTTTCCTCTGTATAACTCGTGGGTTCACATTTTTTTTCTTTTATGTTTCAAGTTAGATGTTATTCCTCTTTTATGTATTTATAGATATAAGCATGGAAATAATTCATTCCTATAAATACATCTGTGTGACGGGAAGAACTTTTTCTGTTTTATTTTTAAATTTTATTTTTTAAAATTTTGAAATTTTATTTAATTTTTTATACAGCACGTTATTATTAGTTATGTATTTTATGCATATACATGTATACAGGTCAATCCCAAACTCCCAACTCATCCCACCACCACCACCCCATGGCTTCCCACACTTGGTGTCCATACGTTTGTTCTCTACCTCTGTGTCTCTATTTCTTCCCTGCAAACCAGTTCATCTGTACCATTTTTAGGCTCCACATATATGCATTAATATACAATATTTGTTTTCCTCTTTCTGACTTACTTCATTCTGTATGACAGTCTCTCGATCCATCGATGTCTCTACAGATGACCCAGTTTCATTCCTTTGTATGGCCGAGTAATATTCCATTTTATATATGTACCACATCTTTATCCATTCATCTGTCTGTGGGCATTTAGGTTGCTTCCATTACCTGGCTATTGTAAATAGTGCTGCAACGAACATTGTGGTGAATGTGCCTTTTTGAAATACGGTTTTCTCTGGGTATATGCCCAGAAGTGGGATTGCTGGATCAGATGGTAATTCTATTTCTAATTTTTTTAAGGAAACTCCATACTGTTCTCCATAGGGACTGTATCAATTTACATTCCCACCAATAGTGGAAGAGGGCTCCTTTTGTCCACACCCTCCCCAGAATTGGTTGTTTGTAGATTTTCTGATGATGCCGATTCTAACAGGTGTGAGGTGATACCTCATTGTAGTTTTGATTTGCATTTCTCTAATAATTAGTGCTGTTGAGCAGCTTTTCATGTGCGTCTTGGCCATCTCTGTGTCTCCTTTGAAGAAACGTCTCTTTAGATCTTCTGCCCATTTTTTTGGGGTTGTTTGTTTTATTAATATTAAGCTGCATGAGCTGTTTATATATATTGGAGATTAAACCTCTGTCCATTGATTCGTCTGCAACGATTTTCGCCCATTCTGAGGGATGCCTTTTTCCATTCCCGTGTTTTTTAACAAAAAAGGAAAGAAAGGAAAAGAAGCAGAACACTAATGTGCGTAAAATATGCCTTTTGAAACGGTGGTTTTGAAATATGGACGTCCTTTGAAATTTTTGGTCGATATGTGACCCCAGGATTTGTTTTCAGGGCAGGTATCATTTACAGGCCTGCAATGATTTTGAATATCAACTGACCATTAGCGATGGGATTAAAGCTGCTGTTGTGTGAAACGGCCACAAGGTGGCAGCAGTTCACCCTTACCAAATCTGGTTACTAAGGCAAGAGAGCCTCAGTGGAAGTGGTGTTCTAGATTGGAGTTTAGAATGGAATGTACAAGGAGAAAGCCCCTCACGTTTGTCTCACTACTTCTTGTTCGTGTTTTTACTTTAAGTTTTTATTTTTTATTACAGCATTTTGATTATAATGTTTGGCTTGTTGTAGGTGTGGAAGATGTGGTTCTTTTACACATATACAGATGACTGTTCTTCTTGGGATCCTTTTCCCATGTACGTTATGACAGAATGTTGAGTAGTCCTCTCTTGGTATTCTGTAGGTCTTTGGTGATTATATATGTCACCTGTGTTTGTATATGTCTGTTAACCCCGATATCGTAATGAAACCAATCCTCACACCTTTCCATTGGTGAACCATAAGTTTGTTTAATGAATCTGTGATTGCCCTTCTCCCTGGAAATATCTGCCCTGGTATCCATTTTTAGGTAACACCTATATGTGATATGATATGATATGTGTCTTTCACTTTCTGACTTACTACAAGTCACGTGATTACTTCGAGACTCATCTACGGTGCTGCAAATGGCATTGTGTCCTTTTTTCCCTTGGCTTCTCTTCTGCCTTAGCGGGGTCCATTTTCAACAATGTGATTCCCTGAGGGTTGTGGATTAGCTGACCTGGGCAGCCTTACCCTGCCGGCCCGCCCTCCCCAGGTGTGCCTCGTTGAGGTCAATATAAACAGAGCTCCAGGCAGCAATAGCCCCTGAAGCTGTGCCTGACTCCATATTCTCTGCCCCGTCAGCAGTCTCGGGGCTGTGCTGGTGGGAGGGAGTGAGGGGCCACAGCTTTGTGGGTGGCCCGGTGTGAGTGGGGTTCTGCTGGCCTTTCTGCAGGAGTTGCCAGGCTGCCGCCTGTAAAGAAGAGGATGTGTCACCCATACCTTCCGCTGGAATTTCTCTCCGGACAGAGGTGAGGAAGGAAAAAAGCAGTGGGGGCCGGGACAGGAGGGGTATCTCAGGCAGGGCAATGGAAAGCTTCTGGAAGAGCGCCAGGGTCCAGGACCACGCTGGCTGGCCTGCAGGCGCCAAGTTGGCCTGCGTGCTGTCACTGGTGTGGCTCCACGGTCCTTCCTCTAGGCTTTCAAGCCCTTGTACATATTCAGGTGTTTTACCTGGAAAGGGTGGGAACAGTTCAGCAGCAGCTGGCCTGGGGCTCAGCTCACGTTTACTCACAGATGCCTCGGCACGGTCCCCCAGCTTTGCAATGAGGACGCTCCTTGCGTGGGGGTTGGGTTGCTGGCTGTATGGGAGATGGTTCCCCACCTCTGACCAATTTCAGAATTGTTTACCACTGGAGCAAGTGCCGTGATAGGGTTTTCCTCTGTATAACTCGTGGGTTCACTTTTTGTTTCTTTTATGTTTCAAGTTAGATGTTATTCCTCTTTTATGTATTTATAGATATAAGCATGGAAATAATTCATTCCTATAAATACATCTGTGTGACGGGAAGAACTTTTTTCTGTTTTATTTTTAAATTTTATTTTTTAAAATTTTGAAATTTTATTTATTTTTTTATACAGCACGTTATTATTAGTTATGTATTTTATGCATATACATGTATACAGGTCAATCCCAAACTCCCAACTCATCCCACCACCACCACCCCATGGCTTCCCACACTTGGTGTCCATACGTTTGTTCTCTACCTCTGTGTCTCTATTTCTTCGCTGCAAACCAGTTCATCTGTACCATTTTTAGGCTCCACATATATGCATTAATATACAATATTTGTTTTCCTCTTTCTGACTTACTTCATTCTGTATGACAGTCTCTCGATCCATCGATGTCTCTACAAATGAGCCAGTTTCATTCCTTTTTATGGCCGAGTAATATTCCATTTTATATATGTACCACATCTTTATCCATTCATCTGTCTGTGGGCATTTAGGTTGCTTCCATTACCTGGCTATTGTAAATAGTGCTGCAACGAACATTGTGGTGAATGTGCCTTTTTGAAATACGGTTTTCTCTGGGTATATGCCCAGAAGTGGGATTGCTGGATCAGATGGTAATTCTATTTCTAGTTTTTTTAAGGAAACTCCATACTGTTCTCCATAGTGACTGTATCAATTTACATTCCCACCAATAGTGGAAGAGGGCTCCTTTTGTCCACACCCTCCCCAGAATTGGTTGTTTGTAGATTTTCTGATGATGCCGATTCTAACAGGTGTGAGGTGATACCTCATTGTAGTTTTGATTTGCATTTCTCTAATAATTAGTGCTGTTGAGCAGCTTTTCATGTGCGTCTTGGCCATCTCTGTGTCTCCTTTGAAGAAACGTCTCTTTAGATCTTCTGCCCATTTTTTTTGGGTTGTTTGTTTTCTTAATATTAAGCTGCATGAGCTGTTTATATATATTGGAGATTAAACCTCTGTCCATTGATTCGTCTGCAACGATTTTCGCCCATTCTGAGGGATGCCTTTTTCCATTCCCGTGTTTTTTAACAAAAAAGGAAAGAAAGGAAAAGAAGCAGAACACTAATGTGCGTAAAATATGCCTTTTGAAACGGTCGTTTTGAAATATGGACGTCCTTTGAAATTTTTGGTCGATATGTGACCCCAGGATTTGTTTTCAGGGCAGGTATCATTTACAGGCCTGCAATGATTTTGAATATCAACTGACCATTAGCGTTGGGATTAAAGCTGCTGTTGTGTGAAACGGCCACAAGGTGGCAGCAGTTCACCCTTACCAAATCTGGTTACTAGGGCAAGAGAGCCTCAGTGGAAGTGGTGTTCTAGATTGGAGTTTAGAATGGAATGTGCCAGGAGAAAGCCCCTCACGTTTGTCTCATTACTTCTTGTTCGTGTTTTTAATTTAATTTTTTTTATTTTTTATTACAGCATTTTGATTACAATGTTTGGCTTGTTGTAGGTGTGGAAGATGTGGTTCTTTTACACATATACAGATGACTGTTCTTCTTGGGATCCTTTTCCCATGTACGTTATGACAGAATGTTGAGTAGTCCTCTCTTGGTATTCTGTAGGTCTTTGGTGATTATATATGTCACCTGTGTTTGTATATGTCTGTTAACCCCGATATCGTAATGAAACCAATCCTCACACCTTTCCATTGGTGAACCATAAGTTTGTTTAATGAATCTGTGATTGCCCTTCTCTGTGGAAATATCTGCCCTGGTATCCATTTTTAGGTAACACCTATAAGTGATATGATATGATATGTGTCTTTCACTTTCTGACTTACTACAAGTCACGTGATTACTTCGAGACTCATCTACGGTGCTGCAAATGGCATTGTGTCCTTTTTTCCCTTGGCTTCTCTTCTGCCTTAGCGGGGTCCATTTTCAACAATGTGATTCCCTGAGGGTTGTGGATTAGCTGACCTGGGCAGCCTTACCCTGCCGGCCCGCCCTCCCCAGGTGTGCCTCGTTGAGGTCAATATAAACAGAGCTCCAGGCAGCAATAGCCCCTGAAGCTGTGCCTGACTCCATATTCTCTGCCCCGTCAGCAGTCTCGGGGCTGTGCTGGTGGGAGGAGGGAGTGAGGGGCCACAGCTTTGTGGGTGGCCCGGTGTGAGTGGGGTTCTGCTGGCCTTTGTGCAGGAGTTGCCAGGCTGCCGCCTGTAAAGAAGAGGATGTGTCACCCATACCTTCCGCTGGAATTTCTCTCCGGACAGAGGTGAGGAAGGAAAAAAGCAGTGGGGGACGGGACAGGAGGGGTATCTCAGGCAGGGCAATGGAAAGCTTCTGGAAGAGCGCCAGGGTCCAGGACCACGCTGGCTGGCCTGCAGGCACCAAGTTGGCCTGCGTGCTGTCGCTGGTGTGGCTCCACGGTCCTTCCTCTAGGCTTTCAAGCCCTTGTACATATTCAGGTGTTTTACCTGGAAAGGGTGGGAACAGTTCAGCAGCAGCTGGCCTGGGGCTCAGCTCACGTTTACTCACAGATGCCTCGGCACGGTCCCCCAGCTTTGCAATGAGGACGCTCCTTGCGTGGGGGTTGGGTTGCTGGCTGTATGGGAGATGGTTCCCCACCTCTGACCAATTTCAGAATTGTTTACCACTGGAGCAAGTGCCGTGATAGGGTTTTCCTCTGTATAACTCGTGGGTTCACTTTTTTTTTCTTTTATGTTTCAAGTTAGATGTTATTCCTCTTTTATGTATTTATAGATATAAGCATGGAAATAATTCATTCCTATAAATACATCTGTGTGACGGGAAGAACTTTTTTCTGTTTTATTTTTAAATTTTATTTTTTAAAATTTTGAAATTTTATTTATTTTTTTATACAGCACGTTATTATTAGTTATGTATTTTATGCATATACATGTATACAGGTCAATCCCAAACTCCCAACTCATCCCACCACCACCACCCCATGGCTTCCCACACTTGGTGTCCACACGTTTGTTCTCTACCTCTGTGTCTCTATTTCTTCCCTGTAAACCAGTTCATCTGTACCATTTTTAGGCTCCACATATATGCATTAATATACAATATTTGTTTTCCTCTTTCTGACTTACTTCATTCTGTATGACAGTCTCTCGATCCATCGATGTCTCTACAGATGACCCAGTTTCATTCCTTTTTATGGCCGAGTAATATTCCATTTTATATATGTACCACATCTTTATCCATTCATCTGTCTGTGGGCATTTAGGTTGCTTCCATTACCTGGCTATTGTAAATAGTGCTGCAACGAACATTGTGGTGAATGTGCCTTTTTGAAATACGGTTTTCTCTGGGTATATGCCCAGAAGTGGGATTGCTGGATCAGATGGTAATTCTATTTCTAATTTTTTTAAGGAAACTCCATACTGTTCTCCATAGAGACTGTATCAATTTACATTCCCACCAATAGTGGAAGAGGGTTCCTTTTGTCCACACCCTCCCCAGAATTGGTTGTTTGTAGATTTTCTGATGATGCCGATTCTAACAGGTGTGAGGTGATACCTCATTGTAGTTTTGATTTGCATTTCTCTAATAATTAGTGCTGTTGAGCAGCTTTTCATGTGCGTCTTGGCCATCTCTGTGTCTCCTTTGAAGAAACGTCTCTTTAGATCTTCTGCCCATTTTTTTTGGGTTGTTTGTTTTTTTTAATATTAAGCTGCATGAGCTGTTTATATATATTGGAGATTAAACCTCTGTCCATTGATTCGTCTGCAACGATTTTCGCACATTCTGAGGGATGCCTTTTTCCATTCCCGTGTTTTTTAACAAAATAGGAAAGAAAGGAAAAGAAGCAGAACACTAATGTGCGTAAAATATGCCTTTTGAAACGGTCGTTTTGAAATATGGACGACCTTTGAATATTTTGGTCGATATGTGACCCCAGGATTTGTTTTCAGGGCAGGTGTCATTTACAGGCCTGCAATGATTTTGAATATCAACTGACCATTAGCGTTGGGATTAAAGCTGCTGTTGTGTGAAACGGCCACAAGGTGGCAGCAGTTCACCCTTACCAAATCTGGTTACTAGGGCAAGAGAGCCTCAGTGGAAGTGGTGTTCTAGATTGGAGTTTAGAATGGAATGTGCCAGGAGAAAGCCCCTCACGTTTGTCTCACTACTTCTTGTTCGTGTTTTTAATTTAATTTTTTTATTTTTTATTACACCAAGTTTGATTACAATGTTTGGCTTGTTGTAGGTGTGGAAGATGTGGTTCTTTTACACATATACAGATGACTGTTCTTCTTGGGATCCTTTTCCCATGTACGTTATGACAGAATGTTGAGTAGTCCTCTCTTGGTATTCTGTAGGTCTTTGGTGATTATATATGTCACCTGTGTTTGTATATGTCTGTTAACCCCGATATCGTAATGAAACCAATCCTCACACCTTTCCATTGGTGAACCATAAGTTTGTTTAATGAATCTGTGATTGCCCTTCTCCGTGGAAATATCTGCCCTGGTATCCATTTTTAGGTAACACCTATAAGTGATATGATATGATATGTGTCTTTCACTTTCTGACTTACTACAAGTCACGTGATTACTTCGAGACTCATCTACGGTGCTGCAAATGGCATTGTGTCCTTTTTTCCCTTGGCTTCTCTTCTGCCTTAGCGGGGTCCATTTTCAACAATGTGATTCCCTGAGGGTTGTGGATTAGCTGACCTGGGCAGCCTTACCCTGCCGGCCCGCCCTCCCCAGGTGTGCCTCGTTGAGGTCAATATAAACAGAGCTCCAGGCAGCAATAGCCCCTGAAGCTGTGCCTGACTCCATATTCTCTGCCCCGTCAGCAGTCTCGGGGCTGTGCTGGTGGGAGGGAGTGAGGGGCCACAGCTTTGTGGGTGGCCCGGTGTGAGTGGGGTTCTGCTGGCCTTTCTGCAGGAGTTGCCAGGCTGCCGCCTGTAAAGAAGAGGATGTGTCACCCATACCTTCCGCTGGAATTTCTCTCCGGACAGAGGTGAGGAAGGAAAAAAGCAGTGGGTTCCGGGACAGGAGGGGTATCTCAGGCAGGGCAATGGAAAGCTTCTGGAAGAGAGCCAGGGTCCAGGACCACGCTGGCTGGCCTGCAGGCACCAAGTTGGCCTGCGTGCTGTCGCTGGTGTGGCTCCACGGTCCTTCCTCTAGGCTTTCAAGCCCTTGTACATATTCAGGTGTTTTACCTGGAAAGGGTGGGAACAGTTCAGCAGCAGCTGGCCTGGGGCTCAGCTCACGTTTACTCACAGATGCCTCGGCACGGTCCCCCAGCTTTGCAATGAGGACGCTCCTTGCGTGGGGTTTGGGTTGCTGGCTGTATGGGAGATGGTTCCCCACCTCTGACCAATTTCAGAATTGTTTACCACTGGAGCAAGTGCCGTGATAGGGTTTTCCTCTGTATAACTCGTGGGTTCACCTTTTTTTTCTTTTATGTTTCAAGTTAGATGTTATTCCTCTTTTATGTATTTATAGATATAAGCATGGAAATAATTCATTCCTATAAATACATCTGTGTGACGGGAAGAACTTTTTCCTGTTTTATTTTTAAATTTTATTTTTTAAAATTTTGAAATTTTATTTATTTTTTTATACAGCACGTTATTATTAGTTATGTATTTTATGCATATACATGTATACAGGTCAATCCCAAACTCCCAACTCATCCCACCACCACCACCCCATGGCTTCCCACACTTGGTGTCCATACGTTTGTTCTCTACCTCTGTGTCTCTATTTCTTCCCTGCAAACCAGTTCATCTGTACCATTTTTAGGCTCCACAAATATGCATTAATATACAATATTTGTTTTCCTCTTTCTGACTTACTTCATTCTGTATGACAGTCTCTCGATCCATCGATGTCTCTACAGATGACCCAGTTTCATTCGTTTTTATGGCCGAGTAATATTCCATTTTATATATGTACCACATCTTTATCCATTCATCTGTCTGTGGGCATTTAGGTTGCTTCCATTACCTGGCTATTGTAAATAGTGCTGCAACGAACATTGTGGTGAATGTGCCTTTTTGAAATACGGTTTTCTCTGGGTATATGCCCAGAAGTGGGATTGCTGGATCAGATGGTAATTCTATTTCTAGTTTTTTTAAGGAAACTCCATACTGTTCTCCATAGTGACTGTATCAATTTACATTCCCACCAATAGTGGAAGAGGGCTCCTTTTGTCCACACCCTCCCCAGAATTGGTTGTTTGTAGATTTTCTGATGATGCCGATTCTAACAGGTGTGAGGTGATACCTCATTGTAGTTTTGATTTGCATTTCTCTAATAATTAGTGCTGTTGAGCAGCTTTTCATGTGCGTCTTGGCCATCTCTGTGTCTCCTTTGAAGAAACGTCTCTTTAGATCTGCCCATTTTTTGGGGGTTGTTTGTTTTTTTAATATTAAGCTGCATGAGCTGTTTATATATATTGGAGATTAAACCTCTGTCCATTGATTCGTCTGCAACGATTTTCGCCCATTCTGAGGGATGCCTTTTTCCATTCCCGTGTTTTTTAACAAAAAAGGAAAGAAAGGAAAAGAAGCAGAACACTAATGTGCGTAAAATATGCCTTTTGAAACGGTCGTTTTGAAATATGGACGTCCTTTGAAATTTTTGGTCGATATGTGACCCCAGGATTTGTTTTCAGGGCAGGTGTCATTTACAGGCCTGCAATGATTTTGAATATCAACTGACCATTAGCGTTGGGATTAAAGCTGCTGTTGTGTGAAACGGCCACAAGGTGGCAGCAGTTCACCCTTACCAAATCTGGTTACTAGGGCAAGAGAGCCTCAGTGGAAGTGGTGTTCTAGATTGGAGTTTAGAATGGAATGTACCAGGAGAAAGCCCCTCACGTTTGTCTCACTACTTCTTGTTCGTGTTTTTAATTTAAGTTTTTATTTTTTATTACAGCATTTTGATTACAATGTTTGGCTTGTTATAGGTGTGGAAGATGTGGTTCTTTTACACATATACAGATGACTGTTCTTCTTGGGATCCTTTTCCCATGTACGTTATGACAGAATGTTGAGTAGTCCTCTCTTGGTATTCTGTAGGTCTTTGGTGATTATATATGTCACCTGTGTTTGTATATGTCTGTTAACCCCGATATCGTAATGAAACGAATCCTCACACCTTTCCATTGGTGAACCATAAGTTTGTTTAATGAATCTGTGATTGCCCTTCTCCGTGGAAATATCTGCCCTGGTATCCATTTTTAGGTAACACCTATAAGTGATATGATATGATATGTGTCTTTCACTTTCTGACTTACTACAAGTCACGTGATTACTTCTAGACTCATCTACGGTGCTGCAAATGGCATTGTGTCCTTTTTTCCCTTGGCTTCTCTTCTGCCTTAGCGGGGTCCATTTTCAACAATGTGATTCCCTGAGGGTTGTGGATTAGCTGACCTGGGCAGCCTTACCCTGCCGGCCCGCCCTCCCCAGGTGTGCCTCGTTGAGGTCAATATAAACAGAGCTCCAGGCAGCAATAGCCCCTGAAGCTGTGCCTGACTCCATATTCTCTGCCCCGTCAGCAGTCTCGGGGCTGTGCTGGTGGGAGGGAGTGAGGGGCCACAGCTTTGTGGGTGGCCCGGTGTGAGTGGGGTTCTCCTGGCCTTTCTGCAGGAGTTGCCAGGCTGCCGCCTGTAAAGAAGAGGATGTGTCACCCATACCTTCCGCTGGAATTTCTCTCCGGACAGAGGTGAGGAAGGAAAAAAGCAGTGGGGGCCGGGACAGGAGGGGTATCTCAGGCAGGGCAATGGAAAGCTTCTGGAAGAGCGCCAGGGTCCAGGACCACGCTGGCTGGCCTGCAGGCACCAAGTTGGCCTGCGTGCTGTCGCTGGTGTGGCTCCACGGTCCTTCCTCTAGGCTTTCAAGCCCTTGTACATATTCAGGTGTTTTACCTGGAAAGGGTGGGAACAGTTCAGCAGCAGCTGGCCTGGGGCTCAGCTCACGTTTACTCACAGATGCCTCGGCACGGTCCCCCAGCTTTGCAATGAGGACGCTCCTTGCGTGGGGGGTGGGTTGCTGGCTGTATGGGAGATGGTTCCCCACCTCTGACCAATTTCAGAATTGTTTACAACTGGAGCAAGTGCCCTGATAGGGTTTTCCTCTGTATAACTCCTGGGTTCAGGTTTTTTTTTTCTTTTATGTTTCAAGTTAGATTTTATTCCCCTTTTATGTATTTATAGATATAAGCATGGAAATAATTCATTCCTATAAATACATCTGTGTGACGGGAAGAACTATTTTCTGTTTTATTTTTAAATTTTATTTTTTAAAATTTTGAAATTTTATTTATTTTTTTATACAGCACGTTATTATTAGTTATGTATTTTATGCATATACATGTATACAGGTCAATCCCAAACTCCCAACTCATCCCACCACCACCACCCCATGGCTTCCCACACTTGGTGTCCATACGTTTGTTCTCTACCTCTGTGTCTCTATTTCTTCCCTGCAAACCAGTTCATCTGTACCATTTTTAGGCTCCACATATATGCATTAATATACAATATTTGTTTTCCTCTTTCTGACTTACTTCATTCTCTATGACAGTCTCTCGATCAAACGATGTCTCTACAGATGACCCAGTTTCATTCCTTTTTATGGCCGAGTAATATTCCATTTTATATATGTACCACATCTTTATCCATTCATCTGTCTGTGGGCATTTAGGTTGCTTCCATTACCTGGCTATTGTAAATAGTGCTGCAACGAACATTGTGGTGAATGTGCCTTTTTGAAATACGGTTTTCTCTGGGTATATGCCCAGAAGTGGGATTGCTGGATCAGATGGTAATTCTATTTCTAGTTTTTTTAAGGAAACTCCATACTGTTCTCCATAGTGACTGTATCAATTTACATTCCCACCAATAGTGGAAGAGGGCTCCTTTTGTCCACACCCTCCCCAGAATTGGTTGTTTGTAGATTTTCTGATGATGCCGATTCTAACAGGTGTGAGGTGATACCTCATTGTAGTTTTGATTTGCATTTCTCTAATAATTAGTGCTGTTGAGCAGCTTTTCATGTGCGTCTTGGCCATCTCTGTGTCTCCTTTGAAGAAACGTCTCTTTAGATCTGCCCATTTTTTTGGGGTTGTTTGTTTTTTTAATATTAAGCTGCATGAGCTGTTTATATATATTGGAGATTAAACCTCTGTCCATTGTTTCGTCTGCAACGATTTTCGCCCATTCTGAGGGATGCCTTTTTCCATTCCCGTGTTTTTTAACAAAAAAGGAAAGAAAGGAAAAGAAGCAGAACACTAATGTGCGTAAAATATGCCTTTTGAAACGGTCGTTTTGAAATATGGACGTCCTTTGAAATTTTTGGTCGATATGTGACCCCAGGATTTGTTTTCAGGGCAGGTGTCATTTACAGGCCTGCAATGATTTTGAATATCAACTGACCATTAGCGTTGGGATTAAAGCTGCTGTTGTGTGAAACGGCCACAAGGTGGCAGCAGTTCACCCTTACCAAATCTGGTTACTAGGGCAAGAGAGCCTCAGTGGAAGTGGTGTTCTAGATTGGAGTTTAGAATGGAATGTACCAGGAGAAAGCCCCTCACGTTTGTCTCACTACTTCTTGTTCGTGTTTTTAATTTAAGTTTTTATTTTTTATTACAGCATTTTGATTACAATGTTTGGCTTGTTGTAGGTGTGGAAGATGTGGTTCTTTTACACATATACAGATGACTGTTCTTCTTGGGATCCTTTTCCCATGTACGTTATGACAGAATGTTGAGTAGTCCTCTCTTGGTATTCTGTAGGTCTTTGGTGATTATATATGTCACCTGTGTTTGTATATGTCTGTTAACCCCGATATCGTAATGAAACCAATCCTCACACCTTTCCATTGGTGAACCATAAGTTTGTTTAATGAATCTGTGATTGCCCTTCTCCGTGGAAATATCTGCCCTGGTATCCATTTTTAGGTAACACCTATAAGTGATATGATATGATATGTGTCTTTCACTTTCTGACTTACTACAAGTCACGTGATTACTTCTAGACTCATCTACGGTGCTGCAAATGGCATTGTGTCCTTTTTTCCCTTGGCTTCTCTTCTGACTTAGCGGGGTCCATTTTCAACAATGTGATTCCCTGAGGGTTGTGGATTAGCTGACCTGGGCAGCCTTACCCTGCCGGCCCGCCCTCCCCAGGTGTTCCTCGTTGAGGTCAATATAAACAGAGCTCCAGGCAGCAATAGCCCCTGAAGCTGTGCCTGACTCCATATTCTCTGCCCCGTCAGCAGTCTCGGGGCTGTGCTGGTGGGAGGGAGTGAGGGGCCACAGCTTTGTGGGTGGCCCGGTGTGAGTGGGGTTCTGCTGGCCTTTCTGCAGGAGTTGCCAGGCTGCCGCCTGTAAAGAAGAGGATGTGTCACCCATACCTTCCGCTGGAATTTCTCTCCGGACAGAGGTGAGGAAGGAAAAAAGCAGTGGGGGCCGGGACAGGAGGGGTATCTCAGGCAGGGCAATGGAAAGCTTCTGGAAGAGCGCCAGGGTCCAGGACCACGCTGGCTGGCCTGCAGGCACCAAGTTGGCCTGCGTGCTGTCGCTGGTGTGGCTCCACGGTCCTTCCTCTAGGCTTTCAAGCCCTTGTACATATTCAGGTGTTTTACCTGGAAAGGGTGGGAACAGTTCAGCAGCAGCTGGCCTGGGGCTCAGCTCACGTTTACTCACAGATGCCTCGGCACGGTCCCCCAGCTTTGCAATGAGGACGCTCCTTGCGTGGGGGTTGGGTTGCTGGCTGTATGGGAGATGGTTCCCCACCTCTGACCAATTTCAGAATTGTTTACCACTGGAGCCAGTGCCGTGATAGGGTTTTCCTCTCTATAACTCGTGGGTTCACTTTTTGTTTCTTTTATGTTTCAAGTTAGATGTTATTCCTCTTTTATGTATTTATAGATATAAGCATGGAAATAATTCATTCCTATAAATACATCTGTGTGACGGGAAGAACTTTTTTCTGTTTTATTTTTAAATTTTATTTTTTAAAATTTTGAAATTTTATTTATTTTTTTATACAGCACGTTATTATTAGTTATGTATTTTATGCATATACATGTATACAGGTCAATCCCAAACTCCCAACTCATCCCACCACCACCACCCCATGGCTTCCCACACTTGGTGTCCATACGTTTGTTCTCTACCTCTGTGTCTCTATTTCTTCCCTGCAAACCAGTTCATCTGTACCATTTTTAGGCTCCACATATATGCATTAATATACAATATTTGTTTTCCTCTTTCTGACTTACTTCATTCTGTATGACAGTCTCTCGATCAAACGATGTCTCTACAGATGAGCCAGTTTCATTCCTTTTTATGGCCGAGTAATATTCCATTTTATATATGTACCACATCTTTATCCATTCATCTGTCTGTGGGCATTTAGGTTGCTTCCATTACCTGGCTATTGTAAATAGTGCTGCAACGAACATTGTGGTGAATGTGCCTTTTTGAAATACGGTTTTCTCTGGGTATATGCCCAGAAGTGGGATTGCTGGATCAGATGGTAATTCTATTTCTAGTTTTTTTAAGGAAACTCCATACTGTTCTCCATAGTGACTGTATCAATTTACATTCCCACCAATAGTGGAAGAGGGCTCCTTTTTTCCACACCCTCCCCAGAATTGGTTGTTTGTAGATTTTCTGATGATGCCGATTCTAACAGGTGTGAGGTGATACCTCATTGTAGTTTTGATTTGCATTTCTCTAATAATTAGTGCTGTTGAGCAGCTTTTCATGTGCGTCTTGGCCATCTCTGTGTCTCCTTTGAAGAAACGTCTCTTTAGATCTGCCCATTTTTTTGGGGTTGTTTGTTTTTTTAATATTAAGCTGCATGAGCTCTTTATATATATTGGAGATTAAACCTCTGTCCATTGTTTCGTCTGCAACGATTTTCGCCCATTCTGAGGGATGCCTTTTTCCATTCCCGTGTTTTTTAACAAAAAAGGAAAGAAAGGAAAAGAAGCAGAACACTAATGTGCGTAAAATATGCCTTTTGAAACGGTCGTTTTGAAATATGGACGTCCTTTGAAATTTTTGGTCGATATGTGACCCCAGGATTTGTTTTCAGGGCAGGTGTCATTTACAGGCCTGCAATGATTTTGAATATCAACTGACCATTAGCGTTGGGATTAAAGCTGCTGTTGTGTGAAACGGCCACAAGGTGGCAGCAGTTCACCCTTACCAAATCTGGTTACTAGGGCAAGAGAGCCTCAGTGGAAGTGGTGTTCTAGATTGGAGTTTAGAATGGAATGTACCAGGAGAAAGCCCCTCACGTTTGTCTCACTACTTCTTGTTCGTGTTTTTAATTTAAGTTTTTATTTTTTATTACAGCATTTTGATTACAATGTTTGGCTTGTTGTAGGTGTGGAAGATGTGGTTCTTTTACACATATACAGATGACTGTTCTTCTTGGGATCCTTTTCCCATGTACGTTATGACAGAATGTTGAGTAGTCCTCTCTTGGTATTCTGTAGGTCTTTGGTGATTATATATGTCACCTGTGTTTGTATATGTCTGTTAACCCCGATATCGTAATGAAACCAATCCTCACACCTTTCCATTGGTGAACCATAAGTTTGTTTAATGAATCTGTGATTGCCCTTCTCCGTGGAAATATCTGCCCTGGTATCCATTTTTAGGTAACACCTATAAGTGATATGATATGATATGTGTCTTTCACTTTCTGACTTACTACAAGTCACGTGATTACTTCTAGACTCATCTACGGTGCTGCAAATGGCATTGTGTCCTTTTTTCCCTTGGCTTCTCTTCTGACTTAGCGGGGTCCATTTTCAACAATGTGATTCCCTGAGGGTTGTGGATTAGCTGACCTGGGCAGCCTTACCCTGCCGGCCCGCCCTCCCCAGGTGTTCCTCGTTGAGGTCAATATAAACAGAGCTCCAGGCAGCAATAGCCCCTGAAGCTGTGCCTGACTCCATATTCTCTGCCCCGTCAGCAGTCTCGGGGCTGTGCTGGTGGGAGGGAGTGAGGGGCCACAGCTTTGTGGGTGGCCCGGTGTGAGTGGGGTTCTGCTGGCCTTTCTGCAGGAGTTGCCAGGCTGCCGCCTGTAAAGAAGAGGATGTGTCACCCATACCTTCCGCTGGAATTTCTCTCCGGACAGAGGTGAGGAAGGAAAAAAGCAGTGGGGGCCGGGACAGGAGGGGTATCTCAGGCAGGGCAATGGAAAGCTTCTGGAAGAGCGCCAGGGTCCAGGACCACGCTGGCTGGCCTGCAGGCACCAAGTTGGCCTGCGTGCTGTCGCTGGTGTGGCTCCACGGTCCTTCCTCTAGGCTTTCAAGCCCTTGTACATATTCAGGTGTTTTACCTGGAAAGGGTGGGAACAGTTCAGCAGCAGCTGGCCTGGGGCTCAGCTCACGTTTACTCACAGATGCCTCGGCACGGTCCCCCAGCTTTGCAATGAGGACGCTCCTTGCGTGGGGGTTGGGTTGCTGGCTGTATGGGAGATGGTTCCCCACCTCTGACCAATTTCAGAATTGTTTACCACTGGAGCCAGTGCCGTGATAGGGTTTTCCTCTCTATAACTCGTGGGTTCACTTTTTGTTTCTTTTATGTTTCAAGTTAGATGTTATTCCTCTTTTATGTATTTATAGATATAAGCATGGAAATAATTCATTCCTATAAATACATCTGTGTGACGGGAAGAACTTTTTTCTGTTTTATTTTTAAATTTTATTTTTTAAAATTTTGAAATTTTATTTATTTTTTTATACAGCACGTTATTATTAGTTATGTATTTTATGCATATACATGTATACAGGTCAATCCCAAACTCCCAACTCATCCCACCACCACCACCCCATGGCTTCCCACACTTGGTGTCCATACGTTTGTTCTCTACCTCTGTGTCTCTATTTCTTCCCTGCAAACCAGTTCATCTGTACCATTTTTAGGCTCCACATATATGCATTAATATACAATATTTGTTTTCCTCTTTCTGACTTACTTCATTCTGTATGACAGTCTCTCGATCAAACGATGTCTCTACAGATGAGCCAGTTTCATTCCTTTTTATGGCCGAGTAATATTCCATTTTATATATGTACCACATCTTTATCCATTCATCTGTCTGTGGGCATTTAGGTTGCTTCCATTACCTGGCTATTGTAAATAGTGCTGCAACGAACATTGTGGTGAATGTGCCTTTTTGAAATACGGTTTTCTCTGGGTATATGCCCAGAAGTGGGATTGCTGGATCAGATGGTAATTCTATTTCTAGTTTTTTTAAGGAAACTCCATACTGTTCTCCATAGTGACTGTATCAATTTACATTCCCACCAATAGTGGAAGAGGGCTCCTTTTTTCCACACCCTCCCCAGAATTGGTTGTTTGTAGATTTTCTGATGATGCCGATTCTAACAGGTGTGAGGTGATACCTCATTGTAGTTTTGATTTGCATTTCTCTAATAATTAGTGCTGTTGAGCAGCTTTTCATGTGCGTCTTGGCCATCTCTGTGTCTCCTTTGAAGAAACGTCTCTTTAGATCTGCCCATTTTTTTGGGGTTGTTTGTTTTTTTAATATTAAGCTGCATGAGCTCTTTATATATATTGGAGATTAAACCTCTGTCCATTGTTTCGTCTGCAACGATTTTCGCCCATTCTGAGGGATGCCTTTTTCCATTCCCGTGTTTTTTAACAAAAAAGGAAAGAAAGGAAAAGAAGCAGAACACTAATGTGCGTAAAATATGCCTTTTGAAACGGTCGTTTTGAAATATGGACGTCCTTTGAAATTTTTGGTCGATATGTGACCCCAGGATTTGTTTTCAGGGCAGGTGTCATTTACAGGCCTGCAATGATTTTGAATATCAACTGACCATTAGCGTTGGGATTAAAGCTGCTGTTGTGTGAAACGGCCACAAGGTGGCAGCAGTTCACCCTTACCAAATCTGGTTACTAGGGCAAGAGAGCCTCAGTGGAAGTGGTGTTCTAGATTGGAGTTTAGAATGGAATGTACCAGGAGAAAGCCCCTCACGTTTGTCTCACTACTTCTTGTTCGTGTTTTTAATTTAAGTTTTTATTTTTTATTACAGCAAGTTTGATTACAATGTTTGGCTTGTTGTAGGTGTGGAAGATGTGGTTCTTTTACACATATACAGATGACTGTTCTTCTTGGGATCCTTTTCCCATGTACGTTATGACAGAATGTTGAGTAGTCCTCTCTTGGTATTCTGTAGGTCTTTGGTGATTATATATGTCACCTGTGTTTGTATATGTCTGTTAACCCCGATATCGTAATGAAACCAATCCTCACACCTTTCCATTGGTGAACCATAAGTTTGTTTAATGAATCTGTGATTGCCCTTCTCCGTGGAAATATCTGCCCTGGTATCCATTTTTAGGTAACACCTATAAGTGATATGATATGATATGTGTCTTTCACTTTCTGACTTACTACAAGTCACGTGATTACTTCTAGACTCATCTACGGTGCTGCAAATGGCATTGTGTCCTTTTTTCCCTTGGCTTCTCTTCTGACTTAGCGGGGTCCATTTTCAACAATGTGATTCCCTGAGGGTTGTGGATTAGCTGACCTGGGCAGCCTTACCCTGCCGGCCCGCCCTCCCCAGGTGTGCCTCGTTGAGGTCAATATAAACAGAGCTCCAGGCAGCAATAGCCCCTGAAGCTGTGCCTGACTCCATATTCTCTGCCCCGTCAGCAGTCTCGGGGCTGTGCTGGTGGGAGGGAGTGAGGGGCCACAGCTTTGTGGGTGGCCCGGTGTGAGTGGGGTTCTGCTGGCCTTTCTGCAGGAGTTGCCAGGCTGCCGCCTGTACAGAAGAGGATGTGTCACCCATACCTTCCGCTGGAATTTCTCTCCGGACAGAGGTGAGGAAGGAAAAAAGCAGTGGGGGCCGGGACAGGAGGGGTATCTCAGGCAGGGCAATGGAAAGCTTCTGGAAGAGCGCCAGGGTCCAGGACCACGCTGGCTGGCCTGCAGGCACCAAGTTGGCCTGCGTGCTGTCGCTGGTGTGGCTCCACAGTCCTTCCTCTAGGCTTTCAAGCCCTTGTACATATTCAGGTGTTTTACCTGGAAAGGGTGGGAACAGTTCAGCAGCAGCTGGCCTGGGGCTCAGCTCACGTTTACTCACAGATGCCTCGGCACGGTCCCCCAGCTTTGCAATGAGGACGCTCCTTGCGTGGGGGTTGGGTTGCTGGCTGTATGGGAGATGGTTCCCCACCTCTGACCAATTTCAGAATTGTTTACCACTGGAGCCAGTGCCGTGATAGGGTTTTCCTCTGTATAACTCGTGGGTTCACTTTTTTTTCTTTTATGTTTCAAGTTAGATGTTATTCCTCTTTTATGTATTTATAGATATAAGCATGGAAATAATTCATTCCTATAAATACATCTGTGTGACGGGAAGAACTTTTTTCTGTTTTATTTTTAAATTTTATTTTTTAAAAGTTTGAAATTTTATTTATTTTTTTATACAGCACGTTATTATTAGTTATGTATTTTATGCATATACATGTATACAGGTCAATCCCAAACTCCCAACTCATCCCACCACCACCACCCCATGGCTTCCCACACTTGGTGTCCATACGTTTGTTCTCTACCTCTGTGTCTCTATTTCTTCCCTGCAAACCAGTTCATCTGTACCATTTTTAGGCTCCACATATATGCATTAATATACAATATTTGTTTTCCTCTTTCTGACTTACTTCATTCTGTATGACAGTCTCTCGATCCATCGATGTCTCTACAAATGACCCAGTTTCATTCCTTTTTATGGCCGAGTCATATTCCATTTTATATATGTACCACATCTTTATCCATTCATCTGTCTGTGGGCATTTAGGTTGCTTCCATTACCTGGCTATTGTAAATAGTGCTGCAACGAACATTGTGGTGAATGTGCCTTTTTGAAATACGGTTTTCTCTGGGTATATGCCCAGAAGTGGGATTGCTGGATCATATGGTAATTCTATTTCTAGTTATTTTAAGGAAACTCCATACTGTTCTCCATAGGGACTGTATCAATTTACATTCCCACCAATAGTGGAAGAGGGCTCCTTTTGTCCACACCCTCCCCAGAATTGGTTGTTTGTAGATTTTCTGATGATGCCGATTCTAACAGGTGTGAGGTGATACCTCATTGTAGTTTTGATTTGCATTTCTCTAATAATTAGTGCTGTTGAGCAGCTTTTCATGTGCGTCTTGGCCATCTCTGTGTCTCCTTTGAAGAAACGTCTCTTTAGATCTTCTGCCCATTTTTTTGGGGTTGTTTGTTTTTTTAATATTAAGCTGCATGAGCTGTTTATGTATATTGGAGATTAAACCTCTGTCCATTGATTCGTCTGCAAACATTTTCGCCCATTCTGAGGGATGCCTTTTTCCATTCCCGTGTTTTTTAACAAAAAAGGAAAGAAAGGAAAAGAAGCAGAACACTAATGTGCGTAAAATATGCCTTTTGAAATGGTGGTTTTGAAATATGGACGTCCTTTGAAATTTTTGGTCAATATGTGACCCCAGGATTTGTTTTCAGGGCAGGTGTCATTTACAGGCCTGCAATGATTTTGAATATCAACTGACCATTAGCGTTGGGATTAAAGCTGCTGTTGTGTGAAACGGCCACAAGGTGGCAGCAGTTCACCCTTACCAAATCTGGTTACTAGGGCAAGAGAGCCTCAGTGGAAGTGGTGTTCTAGATTGGAGTTTAGAATGGAATGTACCAGGAGAAAGCCCCTCACGTTTGTCTCACTACTTCTTGTTCGTGTTTTTAATTTAAGTTTTTATTTTTTATTACAGCAAGTTTGATTACAATGTTTGGCTTGTTGTAGGTGTGGAAGATGTGGTTCTTTTACACATATACAGATGACTGTTCTTCTTGGGATCCTTTTCCCATGTACGTTATGACAGAATGTTGAGTAGTCCTCTCTTGGTATTCTGTAGGTCTTTGGTGATTATATATGTCACCTGTGTTTGTATATGTCTGTTAACCCCGATATCATAATGAAACCAATCCTCACACCTTTCCATTGGTGAACCATAAGTTTGTTTAATGAATCTGTGATTGCCCTTCTCCGTGGAAATATCTGCCCTGGTATCCATTTTTAGGTAACACCTATAAGTGATATGATATGATATGTGTCTTTCACTTTCTGACTTACTACAAGTCACGTGATTACTTCGAGACTCTTCTACGGTGCTGCAAATGGCATTGTGTCCTTTTTTCCCTTGGCTTCTCTTCTGCCTTAGCGGGGTCCATTTTCAACAATGTGATTCCCTGAGGGTTGTGGATTAGCTGACCTGGGCAGCCTTACCCTGCCGGCCCGCCCTCCCCAGGTGTGCCTCGTTGAGGTCAATATAAACAGAGCTCCAGGCAGCAATAGCCCCTGAAGCTGTGCCTGACTCCATATTCTCTGCCCCGTCAGCAGTCTCGGGGCTGTGCTGGTGGGAGGGAGTGAGGGGCCACAGCTTTGTGGGTGACCCGGTGTGAGTGGGGTTCTGCTGGCCTTTCTGCAGGAGTTGCCAGGCTGCCGCCTGTAAAGAAGAGGATGTGTCACCCATACCTTCCGCTGGAATTTCTCTCCGGACAGAGGTGAGGAAGGAAAAAAGCAGTGGGGGCCGGGACAGGAGGTGTATCTCAGGCAGGGCAATGGAAAGCTTCTGGAAGAGCGCCAGGGTCCAGGACCACGCTGGCTGGCCTGCAGGCACCAAGTTGGCCTGCGTGCTGTCGCTGGTGTGGCTCCACGGTCCTTCCTCTAGGCTTTCAAGCCCTTGTACATATTCAGGTGTTTTACCTGGAAAGGGTGGGAACAGTTCAGCAGCAGCTGGCCTGGGGCTCAGCTCACGTTTACTCACAGATGCCTCGGCATGGTCCCCCAGCTTTGCAATGAGGACGCTCCTTGCGTGGGGGTTGGGTTGCTGGCTGTATGGGAGATGGTTCCCCACCTCTGACCAATTTCAGAATTGTTTACCACTGGAGCAAGTGCCGTGATAGGGTTTTCCTCTGTATAACTCGTGGGTTCACTTTTTGTTTCTTTTATGTTTCAAGTTAGATGTTATTCCTCTTTTATGTATTTATAGATATAAGCATGGAAATAATTCATTCCTATAAATACATCTGTGTGACGGGAAGAACTTTTTTCTGTTTTATTTTTAAATTTTATTTTTTAAAATTTTGAAATTTTATTTATTTTTTTATACAGCACGTTATTATTAGTTATGTATTTTATGCATATACATGTATACAGGTCAATCCCAAACTCCCAACTCATCCCACCACCACCACCCCATGGCTTCCCACACTTGGTGTCCATACGTTTGTTCTCTACCTCTGTGTCTCTATTTCTTCCCTGCAAACCAGTTCATCTGTACCATTTTTAGGCTCCACATATATGCATTAATATACAATATTTGTTTTCCTCTTTCTGACTTACTTCATTCTGTATGACAGTCTCTCGATCCATCGATGTCTCTACAAATGAGCCAGTTTCATTCCTTTTTATGGCCGAGTAATATTCCATTTTATATATGTACCACATCTTTATCCATTCATCTGTCTGTGGGCATTTAGGTTGCTTCCATTACCTGGCTATTGTAAATAGTGCTGCAACGAACATTGTGGTGAATGTGCCTTTTTGAAATACGGTTTTCTCTGGGTATATGCCCAGAAGTGGGATTGCTGGATCAGATGGTAATTCTATTTCTAGTTTTTTTAAGGAAACTCCATACTGTTCTCCATAGTGACTGTATCAATTTACATTCCCACCAATAGTGGAAGAGGGCTCCTTTTGTCCACACCCTCCCCAGAATTGGTTGTTTGTAGATTTTCTGATGATGCCGATTCTAACAGGTGTGAGGTGATACCTCATTGTAGTTTTGATTTGCATTTCTCTAATAATTAGTGCTGTTGAGCAGCTTTTCATGTGCGTCTTGGCCATCTCTGTGTCTCCTTTGAAGAAACGTCTCTTTAGATCTTCTGCCCATTTTTTTGGGGTTGTTTGTTTTCTTAATATTAAGCTGCATGAGCTGTTTATATATATTGGAGATTAAACCTCTGTCCATTGATTCGTCTGCAACGATTTTCGCCCATTCTGAGGGATGCCTTTTTCCATTCCCGTGTTTTTTAACAAAAAAGGAAAGAAAGGAAAAGAAGCAGAACACTAATGTGCGTAAATTATGCCTTTTGAAATGGTCGTTTTGAAATATGGACGTCCTTTGAAATTTTTGGTCGATATGTGACCCCAGGATTTGTTTTCAGGGCAGGTGTCATTTACAGGCCTGCAATGATTTTGAATATCAACTGACCATTAGCGTTGGGATTAAAGCTGCTGTTGTGTGAAACGGCCACAAGGTGGCAGCAGTTCACCCTTACCAAATCTGGTTACTAGGGCAAGAGAGCCTCAGTGGAAGTGGTGTTCTAGATTGGAGTTTAGAATGGAATGTGCCAGGAGAAAGCCCCTCACGTTTGTCTCACTACTTCTTGTTCATGTTTTTAATTTAATTTTTTTTATTTTTTATTACAGCATGTTTGATTACAATGTTTGGCTTGTTGTAGGTGTGGAAGATGTGGTTCTTTTACACATATACAGATGACTGTTCTTCTTGGGATCCTTTTCCCATGTACGTTATGACAGAATGTTGAGTAGTCCTCTCTTGGTATTCTGTAGGTCTTTGGTGATTATATATGTCACCTGTGTTTGTATATGTCTGTTAACCCCGATATCGTAATGAAACCAATCCTCACACCTTTCCATTGGTGAACCATAAGTTTGTTTAATGAATCTGTGATTGCCCTTCTCCGTGGAAATATCTGCCCTGGTATCCATTTTTAGGTAACACCTATAAGTGATATGATATGATATGTGTCTTTCACTTTCTGACTTACTACAAGTCACGTGATTACTTCGAGACTCTTCTACGGTGCTGCAAATGGCATTGTGTCCTTTTTTCCCTTGGCTTCTCTTCTGCCTTAGCGGGGTCCATTTTCAACAATGTGATTCCCTGAGGGTTGTGGATTAGCTGACCTGGGCAGCCTTACCCTGCCGGCCCGCCCTCCCCATGTGTGCCTCGTTGAGGTCAATATAAACAGAGCTCCAGGCAGCAATAGCCCCTGAAGCTGTGCCTGACTCCATATTCTCTGCCCCGTCAGCAGTCTCGGGGCTGTGCTGGTGGGAGGGAGTGAGGGGCCACAGCTTTGTGGGTGGCCCGGTGTGAGTGGGGTTCTGCTGGCCTTTCTGCAGGAGATGCCAGGCTGCCGCCTGTAAAGAAGAGGATGTGTCACCCATACCTTCCGCTGGAATTTCTCTCCGGACCGAGGTGAGGAAGGAAAAAAGCAGTGGGGGCCGGGACAGGAGGGGTATCTCAGGCAGGGCAATGGAAAGCTTCTGGAAGAGCACCAGGGTCCAGGACCACGCTGGCTGGCCTGCAGGCACCAAGTTGGCCTGTGTGCTGTCGCTGGTGTGGCTCCACGGTCCTTCCTCTAGGCTTTCAAGCCCTTGTACATATTCAGGTGTTTTACCTGGAAAGGGTGGGAACAGTTCAGCAGCAGCTGGCCTGGGGCTCAGCTCACGTTTACTCACAGATGCCTTGGCACGGTCCCCCAGCTTTGCAATGAGGACGCTCCTTGCGTGGGGGTTGGGTTGCTGGCTGTATGGGAGATGGTTCCCCACCTCTGACCAATTTCAGAATTGTTTACCACTGGAGCAAGTGCCGTGATAGGGTTTTCCTCTGTATAACTCGTGGGTTCACTTTTTGTTTCTTTTATGTTTCAAGTTAGATGTTATTCCTCTTTTATGTATTTATAGATATAAGCATGGAAATAATTCATTCCTATAAATACATCTGTGTGACGGGAAGAACTTTTTTCTGTTTTATTTTTAAATTTTATTTTTTAAAATTTTGAAATTTTATTTATTTTTTTATACAGCACGTTATTATTAGTTATGTATTTTATGCATATACATGTATACAGGTCAATCCCAAACTCCCAACTCATCCCACCACCACCACCCCATGGCTTCCCACACTTGGTGTCCATACGTTTGTTCTCTACCTCTGTGTCTCTATTTCTTCCCTGCAAACCAGTTCATCTGTACCATTTTTAGGCTCCACATATATGCATTAATATACAATATTTGTTTTCCTCTTTCTGACTTACTTCATTCTGTATGACAGTCTCTCGATCCATCGATGTCTCTACAAATGACCCAGTTTCATTCCTATTTATGGCCGAGTAATATTCCATTTTATATATGTACCACATCTTTATCCATTCATCTGTCTGTGGGCATTTAGGTTGCTTCCATTACCTGGCTATTGTAAATAGTGCTGCAACGAACATTGTGGTGAATGTGCCTTTTTGAAATACGGTTTTCTCTGGGTATATGCCCAGAAGTGGGATTGCTGGATCAGATGGTAATTCTATTTCTAGTTTTTTTAAGGAAACTCCATACTGTTCTCCATAGGGACTGTATCAATTTACATTCCCACCAATAGTGGAAGAGGGCTCCTTTTGTCCACACCCTCCCCAGAATTGGTTGTTTGTAGATTTTCTGATGATGCCGATTCTAACAGGTGTGAGGTGATACCTCATTGTAGTTTTGATTTGCATTTCTCTAATAATTAGTGCTGTTGAGCAGCTTTTCATGTGCGTCTTGGCCATCTCTGTGTCTCCTTTGAAGAAACGTCTCTTTAGATCTTCTGCCCATTTTTTTGGGGTTGTTTGTTTTCTTAATATTAAGCTGCATGAGCTGTTTATATATATTGGAGATTAAACCTCTGTCCATTGATTCGTCTGCAACGATTTTCGCCCATTCTGAGGGATGCCTTTTTCCATTCCCGTGTTTTTTAACAAAAAAGGAAAGAAAGGAAAAGAAGCAGAACACTAATGTGCGTAAATTATGCCTTTTGAAATGGTCGTTTTGAAATATGGACGTCCTTTGAAATTTTTGGTCGATATGTGACCCCAGGATTTGTTTTCAGGGCAGGTGTCATTTACAGGCCTGCAATGATTTTGAATATCAACTGATCATTAGCGTTGGGATTAAAGCTGCTGTTGTGTGAAACGGCCACAAGGTGGCAGCAGTTCACCCTTACCAAATCTGGTTACTAGGGCAAGAGAGCCTCAGTGGAAGTGGTGTTCTAGATTGGAGTTTAGAATGGAATGTGCCAGGAGAAAGCCCCTCACGTTTGTCTCACTACTTCTTGTTCGTGTTTTTAATTTAATTTTTTTTATTTTTTATTACAGCATGTTTGATTACAATGTTTGGATTGTTGTAGGTGTGGAAGATGTGGTTCTTTTACACATATACAGATGACTGTTCTTCTTGGGATCCTTTTCCCATGTACGTTATGACAGAATGTTGAGTAGTCCTCTCTTGGTATTCTGTAGGTCTTTGGTGATTATATATGTCACCTGTGTTTGTATATGTCTGTTAACCCCGATATCGTAATGAAACCAATCCTCACACCTTTCCATTGGTGAACCATAAGTTTGTTTAATGAATCTGTGATTGCCCTTCTCCGTGGAAATATCTGCCCTGGTATCCATTTTTAGGTAACACCTATAAGTGATATGATATGATATGTGTCTTTCACTTTCTGACTTACTACAAGTCACGTGATTACTTCGAGACTCTTCTACGGTGCTGCAAATGGCATTGTGTCCTTTTTTCCCTTGGCTTCTCTTCTGCCTTAGCGGGGTCCATTTTCAACAATGTGATTCCCTGAGGGTTGTGGATTAGCTGACCTGGGCAGCCTTACCCTGCCGGCCCGCCCTCCCCAGGTGTGCCTCGTTGAGGTCAATATAAACAGAGCTCCAGGCAGCAATAGCCCCTGAAGCTGTGCCTGACTCCATATTCTCTGCCCCGTCAGCAGTCTCGGGGCTGTGCTGGTGGGAGGGAGTGAGGGGCCACAGCTTTGTGGGTGGCCCGGTGTGAGTGGGGTTCTGCTGGCCTTTCTGCAGGAGATGCCAGGCTGCCGCCTGTAAAGAAGAGGATGTGTCACCCATACCTTCCGCTGGAATTTCTCTCCGGACCGAGGTGAGGAAGGAAAAAAGCAGTGGGGGCCGGGACAGGAGGGGTATCTCAGGCAGGGCAATGGAAAGCTTCTGGAAGAGCGCCAGGGTCCAGGACCACGCTGGCTGGCCTGCAGGCACCAAGTTGGCCTGTGTGCTGTCGCTGGTGTGGCTCCACGGTCCTTCCTCTAGGCTTTCAAGCCCTTGTACATATTCAGGTGTTTTACCTGGAAAGGGTGGGAACAGTTCAGCAGCAGCTGGCCTGGGGCTCAGCTCACGTTTACTCACAGATGCCTCGGCATGGTCCCCCAGCTTTGCAATGAGGACGCTCCTTGCGTGGGGGTTGGGTTGCTGGCTGTATGGGAGATGGTTCCCCACCTCTGACCAATTTCAGAATTGTTTACCACTGGAGCAAGTGCCGTGATAGGGTTTTCCTCTGTATAACTCGTGGGTTCACTTTTTGTTTCTTTTATGTTTCAAGTTAGATGTTATTCCTCTTTTATGTATTTATAGATATAAGCATGGAAATAATTCATTCCTATAAATACATCTGTGTGACGGGAAGAACTTTTTTCTGTTTTATTTTTAAATTTTATTTTTTAAAATTTTGAAATTTTATTTATTTTTTTATACAGCACGTTATTATTAGTTATGTATTTTATGCATATACATGTATACAGGTCAATCCCAAACTCCCAACTCATCCCACCACCACCACCCCATGGCTTCCCACACTTGGTGTCCATACGTTTGTTCTCTACCTCTGTGTCTCTATTTCTTCCCTGCAAACCAGTTCATCTGTACCATTTTTAGGCTCCACATATATGCATTAATATACAATATTTGTTTTCCTCTTTCTGACTTACTTCATTCTGTATGACAGTCTCTCGATCCATCGATGTCTCTACAAATGAGCCAGTTTCATTCCTTTTTATGGCCGAGTAATATTCCATTTTATATATGTACCACATCTTTATCCATTCATCTGTCTGTGGGCATTTAGGTTGCTTCCATTACCTGGCTATTGTAAATAGTGCTGCAACGAACATTGTGGTGAATGTGCCTTTTTGAAATACGGTTTTCTCTGGGTATATGCCCAGAAGTGGGATTGCTGGATCAGATGGTAATTCTATTTCTAGTTTTTTTAAGGAAACTCCATACTGTTCTCCATAGGGACTGTATCAATTTACATTCCCACCAATAGTGGAAGAGGGCTCCTTTTGTCCACACCCTCCCCAGAATTGGTTGTTTGTAGATTTTCTGATGATGCCGATTCTAACAGGTGTGAGGTGATACCTCATTGTAGTTTTGATTTGCATTTCTCTAATAATTAGTGCTGTTGAGCAGCTTTTCATGTGCGTCTTGGCCATCTCTGTGTCTCCTTTGAAGAAACGTCTCTTTAGATCTTCTGCCCATTTTTTTGGGGTTGTTTGTTTTTTTAATATTAAGCTGCATGAGCTGTTTATATATATTGGAGATTAAACCTCTGTCCATTGATTCGTCTGCAACGATTTTCGCCCATTCTGAGGGATGCCTTTTTCCATTCCCGTGTTTTTTAACAAAAAAGGAAAGAAAGGAAAAGAAGCAGAACACTAATGTGCGTAAAATATGCCTTTTGAAATGGTCGTTTTGAAATATGGACGTCCTTTGAAATTTTTGGTCGATATGTGACCCCAGGATTTGTTTTCAGGGCAGGTGTCATTTACAGGCCTGCAATGATTTTGAATATCAACTGACCATTAGCGTTGGGATTAAAGCTGCTGTTGTGTGAAACGGCCACAAGGTGGCAGCAGTTCACCCTTACCAAATCTGGTTACTAGGGCAAGAGAGCCTCAGTGGAAGTGGTGTTCTAGATTGGAGTTTAGAATGGAATGTGCCAGGAGAAAGCCCCTCACGTTTGTCTCACTACTTCTTGTTCGTGTTTTTAATTTAATTTTTTTATTTTTTATTACAGCAAGTTTGATTACAATGTTTGGCTTGTTGTAGGTGTGGAAGATGTGGTTCTTTTACACATATACAGATGACTGTTCTTCTTGGGATCCTTTTCCCATGTACGTTATGACAGAATGTTGAGTAGTCCTCTCTTGGTATTCTGTAGGTCTTTGGTGATTATATATGTCACCTGTGTTTGTATATGTCTGTTAACCCCGATATCGTAATGAAACCAATCCTCACACCTTTCCATTGGTGAACCATAAGTTTGTTTAATGAATCTGTGATTGCCCTTCTCCGTGGAAATATCTGCCCTGGTATCCATTTTTAGGTAACACCTATAAGTGATATGATATGATATGTGTCTTTCACTTTCTGACTTACTACAAGTCACGTGATTACTTCGAGACTCTTCTACGGTGCTGCAAATGGCATTGTGTCCTTTTTTCCCTTGGCTTCTCTTCTGCCTTAGCGGGGTCCATTTTCAACAATGTGATTCCCTGAGGGTTGTGGATTAGCTGACCTGGGCAGCCTTACCCTGCCGGCCCGCCCTCCCCAGGTGTGCCTCGTTGAGGTCAATATAAACAGAGCTCCAGGCAGCAATAGCCCCTGAAGCTGTGCCTGACTCCATATTCTCTGCCCCGTCAGCAGTCTCGGGGCTGTGCTGGTGGGAGGGAGTGAGGGGCCACAGCTTTGTGGGTGGCCCGGTGTGAGTGGGGTTCTGCTGGCCTTTCTGCAGGAGATGCCAGGCTGCCGCCTGTAAAGAAGAGGATGTGTCACCCATACCTTCCGCTGGAATTTCTCTCCGGACCGAGGTGAGGAAGGAAAAAAGCAGTGGGGGCCGGGACAGGAGGGGTATCTCAGGCAGGGCAATGGAAAGCTTCTGGAAGAGCGCCAGGGTCCAGGACCACGCTGGCTGGCCTGCAGGCACCAAGTTGGCCTGTGTGCTGTCGCTGGTGTGGCTCCACGGTCCTTCCTCTAGGCTTTCAAGCCCTTGTACATATTCAGGTGTTTTACCTGGAAAGGGTGGGAACAGTTCAGCAGCAGCTGGCCTGGGGCTCAGCTCACGTTTACTCACAGATGCCTTGGCACGGTCCCCCAGCTTTGCAATGAGGACGCTCCTTGCGTGGGGGTTGGGTTGCTGGCTGTATGGGAGATGGTTCCCCACCTCTGACCAATTTCAGAATTGTTTACCACTGGAGCAAGTGCCCTGATAGGATTTTCCTCTGTATAACTCCTGGGTTCAGGTTTTTTTTTCTTTTATGTTTCAAGTTAGATTTTATTCCCCTTTTATGTATTTATAGATATAAGCATGGAAATAATTCTTTCCTATAAATACATCTGTGTGATGGGAAGAATTTTTTCTGTTTTATTTATAAATTTTATTTTTTAAAATTTTGAAATTTTATTTTATTCATTTTTTTTATACAGCACGTTATTATTAGTTATGTATTTTATGTATATACATGTATACAGGTCAATCCCAAACTCCCAACTCATCCCACCACCACCACCCCATGTCTTCCCACATTTGGTGTCCATACGTTTGTTCTCTACCTCTGTGTCTCTATTTCTTCCCTGCAAACCAGTTCATCTGTACCATTTTTAGGCTCCACATATATGCATTAATATACAATATTTGTTTTCCTCTTTCTGACTTACTTCATTCTGTATGACAGTCTCTCGATCCATCGATGTCTCTACAAATGAGCCAGTTTCATTCCTTTTTATGGCCGAGTAATATTCCATTTTATATATGTACCACATCTTTATCCATTCATCTGTCTGTGGGCATTTAGGTTGCTTCCATTACCTGGCTATTGTAAATAGTGCTGCAACGAACATTGTGGTGAATGTGCCTTTTTGAAATACGGTTTTCTCTGGGTATATGCCCAGAAGTGGGATTGCTGGATCAGATGGTAATTCTATTTCTAGTTTTTTTAAGGAAACTCCATACTGTTCTCCATAGGGACTGTATCAATTTACATTCCCACCAATAGTGGAAGAGGGCTCCTTTTGTCCACACCCTCCCCAGAATTGGTTGTTTGTAGATTTTCTGATGATGCCGATTCTAACAGGTGTGAGGTGATACCTCATTGTAGTTTTGATTTGCATTTCTCTAATAATTAGTGCTGTTGAGCAGCTTTTCATGTGCGTCTTGGCCATCTCTGTGTCTCCTTTGAAGAAACGTCTCTTTAGATCTTCTGCCCATCTTTTTTGGGTTGTTTGTTTTCTTAATATTAAGCTGCATGAGCTGTTTATATATATTGGAGATTAAACCTCTGTCCATTGATTCGTCTGCAACGATTTTCGCCCATTCTGAGGGATGCCTTTTTCCATTCCCGTGTTTTTTAACAAAAAAGGAAAGAAAGGAAAAGAAGCAGAACACTAATGTGCGTAAAATATGCCTTTTGAAACGGTCGTTTTGAAATATGGACGTCCTTTGAAATTTTTGGTCGATATGTGACCCCAGGATTTGTTTTCAGGGCAGGTGTCATTTACAGGCCTGCAATGATTTTGAATATCAACTGACCATTAGCGTTGGGATTAAAGCTGCTGTTGTGTGAAACGGCCACAAGGTGGCAGCAGTTCACCCTTACCAAATCTGGTTACTAGGGCAAGAGAGCCTCAGTGGAAGTGGTGTTCTAGATTGGAGTTTAGAATGGAATGTGCCAGGAGAAAGCCCCTCACGTTTGTCTCACTACTTCTTGTTCGTGTTTTTAATTTAATTTTTTTATTTTTTATTACAGCAAGTTTGATTACAATGTTTGGCTTGTTGTAGGTGTGGAAGATGTGGTTCTTTTACACATATACAGATGACTGTTCTTCTTGGGATCCTTTTCCCATGTACGTTATGACAGAATGTTGAGTAGTCCTCTCTTGGTATTCTGTAGGTCTTTGGTGATTATATATGTCACCTGTGTTTGTATATGTCTGTTAACCCCGATATCGTAATGAAACCAATCCTCACACCTTTCCATTGGTGAACCATAAGTTTGTTTAATGAATCTGTGATTGCCCTTCTCCGTGGAAATATCTGCCCTGGTATCCATTTTTAGGTAACACCTATAAGTGATATGATATGATATGTGTCTTTCACTTTCTGACTTACTACAAGTCACGTGATTACTTCGAGACTCTTCTACGGTGCTGCAAATGGCATTGTGTCCTTTTTTCCCTTGGCTTCTCTTCTGCCTTAGCGGGGTCCATTTTCAACAATGTGATTCCCTGAGGGTTGTGGATTAGCTGACCTGGGCAGCCTTACCCTGCCGGCCCGCCCTCCCCAGGTGTGCCTCGTTGAGGTCAATATAAACAGAGCTCCAGGCAGCAATAGCCCCTGAAGCTGTGCCTGACTCCATATTCTCTGCCCCGTCAGCAGTCTCGGGGCTGTGCTGGTGGGAGGGAGTGAGGGGCCACAGCTTTGTGGGTGGCCCGGTGTGAGTGGGGTTCTGCTGGCCTTTCTGCAGGAGTTGCCAGGCTGCCGCCTGTAAAGAAGAGGATGTGTCACCCATACCTTCCGCTGGAATTTCTCTCCGGACCGAGGTGAGGAAGGAAAAAAGCAGTGGGGGCCGGGACAGGAGGGGTATCTCAGGCAGGGCAATGGAAAGCTTCTGGAAGAGCGCCAGGGTCCAGGACCACGCTGGCTGGCCTGCAGGCACCAAGTTGGCCTGCGTGCTGTCGCTGGTGTGGCTCCACGGTCCTTCCTCTAGGCTTTCAAGCCCTTGTACATATTCAGGTGTTTTACCTGGAAAGGGTGGGAACAGTTCAGCAGCAGCTGGCCTGGGGCTCAGCTCACGTTTACTCACAGATGCCTCGGCACGGTCCCCCAGCTTTGCAATGAGGACGCTCCTTGCGTGGGGGGTGGGTTGCTGGCTGTATGGGAGATGGTTCCCCACCTCTGACCAATTTCAGAATTGTTTACCACTGGAGCAAGTGCCCTGATAGGGTTTTCCTCTGTATAACTCCTGGGTTCAGGTTTTTTTTTTCTTTTATGTTTCAAGTTAGATTTTATTCCCCTTTTATGTATTTATAGATATAAGCATGGAAATAATTCTTTCCTATAAATACATCTGTGTGATGGGAAGAATTTTTTCTGTTTTATTTATAAATTTTATTTTTTAAAATTTTGAAATTTTATTTTATTTATTTTTTTTATACAGCACGTTATTATTAGTTATGTATTTTATGTATATACATGTATACAGGTCAATCCCAAACTCCCAACTCATCCCACCACCACCACCCCATGTCTTCCCACACTTGGTGTCCATACGTTTGTTCTCTACCTCTGTGTCTCTATTTCTTCCCTGCAAACCAGTTCATCTGTACCATTTTTAGGCTCCACATATATGCATTAATATACAATATTTGTTTTCCTCTTTCTGACTTACTTCATTCTGTATGACAGTCTCTCGATCCATCGATGTCTCTACAAATGAGCCAGTTTCATTCCTTTTTATGGCCGAGTAATATTCCATTTTATATATGTACCACATCTTTATCCATTCATCTGTCTGTGGGCATTTAGGTTGCTTCCATTACCTGGCTATTGTAAATAGTGCTGCAACGAACATTGTGGTGAATGTGCCTTTTTGAAATACGGTTTTCTCTGGGTATATGCCCAGAAGTGGGATTGCTGGATCAGATGGTAATTCTATTTCTAATTTTTTTAAGGAAACTCCATACTGTTCTCCATAGGGACTGTATCAATTTACATTCCCACCAATAGTGGAAGAGGGCTCCTTTTGTCCACACCCTCCCCAGAATTGGTTGTTTGTAGATTTTCTGATGATGCCGATTCTAACAGGTGTGAGGTGATACCTCATTGTAGTTTTGATTTGCATTTCTCTAATAATTAGTGCTGTTGAGCAGCTTTTCATGTGCGTCTTGGCCATCTCTGTGTCTCCTTTGAAGAAACATCTCTTTAGATCTTCTGCCCATCTTTTTTGGGTTGTTTGTTTTCTTAATATTAAGCTGCATGAGCTGTTTATATATATTGGAGATTAAACCTCTGTCCATTGATTCGTCTGCAACGATTTTCGCCCATTCTGAGGGATGCCTTTTTCCATTCCCGTGTTTTTTAACAAAAAAGGAAAGAAAGGAAAAGAAGCAGAACACTAATGTGCGTAAAATATGCCTTTTGAAACGGTCGTTTTGAAATATGGACGTCCTTTGAAATTTTTGGTCGATATGTGACCCCAGGATTTGTTTTCAGGGCAGGTGTCATTTACAGGCCTGCAATGATTTTGAATATCAACTGACCATTAGCGTTGGGATTAAAGCTGCTGTTGTGTGAAACGGCCACAAGGTGGCAGCAGTTCACCCTTACCAAATCTGGTTACTAGGGCAAGAGAGCCTCAGTGGAAGTGGTGTTCTAGATTGGAGTTTAGAATGGAATGTACCAGGAGAAAGCCCCTCACGTTTGTCTCACTACTTCTTGTTCGTGTTTTTAATTTAAGTTTTTATTTTTTATTACAGCAAGTTTGATTACAATGTTTGGCTTGTTGTAGGTGTGGAAGATGTGGTTCTTTTACACATATACAGATGACTGTTCTTCTTGGGATCCTTTTCCCATGTACGTTATGACAGAATGTTGAGTAGTCCTCTCTTGGTATTCTGTAGGTCTTTGGTGATTATATATGTCACCTGTGTTTGTATATGTCTGTTAACCCCGATATCGTAATGAAACCAATCCTCACACCTTTCCATTGGTGAACCATAAGTTTGTTTAATGAATCTGTGATTGCCCTTCTCCGTGGAAATATCTGCCCTGGTATCCATTTTTAGGTAACACCTATAAGTGATATGATATGATATGTGTCTTTCACTTTCTGACTTACTACAAGTCACGTGATTACTTCGAGACTCTTCTACGGTGCTGCAAATGGAATTGTGTCCTTTTTTCCCTTGGCTTCTCTTCTGCCTTAGCAGGGTCCATTTTCAACAATGTGATTCCCTGAGGGTTGTGGATTAGCTGACCTGGGCAGCCTTACCCTGCCGGCCCGCCCTCCCCAGGTGTGCCTCGTTGAGGTCAATATAAACAGAGCTCCAGGCAGCAATAGCCCCTGAAGCTGTGCCTGACTCCATATTCTCTGCCCCGTCAGCAGTCTCGGGGCTGTGCTGGTGGGAGGGAGTGAGGGGCCACAGCTTTGTGGGTGGCCCGGTGTGAGTGGGGTTCTGCTGGCCTTTCTGCAGGAGTTGCCAGGCTGCCGCCTGTAAAGAAGAGGATGTGTCACCCATACCTTCCGCTGGAATTTCTCTCCGGACAGAGGTGAGGAAGGAAAAAAGCAGTGGGGGCCGGGACAGGAGGGGTATCTCAGGCAGGGCAATGGAAAGCTTCTGGAAGAGCGCCAGGGTCCAGGACCACGCTGGCTGGCCTGCAGGCACCAAGTTGGCCTGCGTGCTGTCGCTGGTGTGGCTCCACGGTCCTTCCTCTAGGCTTTCAAGCCCTTGTACATATTCAGGTGTTTTACCTGGAAAGGGTGGGAACAGTTCAGCAGCAGCTGGCCTGGGGCTCAGCTCACGTTTACTCACAGATGCCTCGGCACGGTCCCCCAGCTTTGCAATGAGGACGCTCCTTGCGTGGGGGGTGGGTTGCTGGCTGTATGGGAGATGGTTCCCCACCTCTGACCAATTTCAGAATTGTTTACAACTGGAGCAAGTGCCCTGATAGGGTTTTCCTCTGTATAACTCCTGGGTTCAGGTTTTTTTTTTCTTTTATGTTTCAAGTTAGATTTTATTCCCCTTTCATGTATTTATAGATATAAGCATGGAAATAATTCTTTCCTATAAATACATCTGTGTGATGGGAAGAATTTTTTCTGTTTTATTTATAAATTTTATTTTTTAAAATTTTGAAATTTTATTTTATTTATTTTTTTTATACAGCACGTTATTATTAGTTATGTATTTTATGTATATACATGTATACAGGTCAATCCCAAACTCCCAACTCATCCCACCACCACCACCCCATGTCTTCCCACACTTGGTGTCCATACGTTTGTTCTCTACCTCTGTGTCTCTATTTCTTCCCTGCAAACCAGTTCATCTGTACCATTTTTAGGCTCCACATATATGCATTAATATACAATATTTGTTTTCCTCTTTCTGACTTACTTCATTCTGTATGACAGTCTCTCGATCCATCGATGTCTCTACAAATGAGCCAGTTTCATTCCTTTTTATGGCCGAGTAATATTCCATTTTATATATGTACCACATCTTTATCCATTCATCTGTCTGTGGGCATTTAGGTTGCTTCCATTACCTGGCTATTGTAAATAGTGCTGCAACGAACATTGTGGTGAATGTGCCTTTTTGAAATACGGTTTTCTCTGGGTATATGCCCAGAAGTGGGATTGCTGGATCAGATGGTAATTCTATTTCTAATTTTTTTAAGGAAACTCCATACTGTTCTCCATAGGGACTGTATCAATTTACATTCCCACCAATAGTGGAAGAGGGCTCCTTTTGTCCACACCCTCCCCAGAATTGGTTGTTTGTAGATTTTCTGATGATGCCGATTCTAACAGGTGTGAGGTGATACCTCATTGTAGTTTTGATTTGCATTTCTCTAATAATTAGTGCTGTTGAGCAGCTTTTCATGTGCGTCTTGGCCATCTCTGTGTCTCCTTTGAAGAAACGTCTCTTTAGATCTTCTGCCCATCTTTTTTGGGTTGTTTGTTTTCTTAATATTAAGCTGCATGAGCTGTTTATATATATTGGAGATTAAACCTCTGTCCATTGATTCGTCTGCAACGATTTTCGCCCATTCTGAGGGATGCCTTTTTCCATTCCCGTGTTTTTTAACAAAAAAGGAAAGAAAGGAAAAGAAGCAGAACACTAATGTGCGTAAAATATGCCTTTTGAAACGGTCGTTTTGAAATATGGACGTCCTTTGAAATTTTTGGTCGATATGTGACCCCAGGATTTGTTTTCAGGGCAGGTGTCATTTACAGGCCTGCAATGATTTTGAATATCAACTGACCATTAGCGTTGGGATTAAAGCTGCTGTTGTGTGAAACGGCCACAAGGTGGCAGCAGTTCACCCTTACCAAATCTGGTTACTAGGGCAAGAGAGCCTCAGTGGAAGTGGTGTTCTAGATTGGAGTTTAGAATGGAATGTGCCAGGAGAAAGCCCCTCACGTTTGTCTCACTACTTCTTGTTCGTGTTTTTAATTTAATTTTTTTTATTTTTTATTACAGCAAGTTTGATTACAATGTTTGGCTTGTTGTAGGTGTGGAAGATGTGGTTCTTTTACACATATACAGATGACTGTTCTTCTTGGGATCCTTTTCCCATGTACGTTATGACAGAATGTTGAGTAGTCCTCTCTTGGTATTCTGTAGGTCTTTGGTGATTATATATGTCACCTGTGTTTGTATATGTCTGTTAACCCCGATATCGTAATGAAACCAATCCTCACACCTTTCCATTGGTGAACCATAAGTTTGTTTAATGAATCTGTGATTGCCCTTCTCCGTGGAAATATCTGCCCTGGTATCCATTTTTAGGTAACACCTATAAGTGATATGATATGATATGTGTCTTTCACTTTCTGACTTACTACAAGTCACGTGATTACTTCGAGACTCTTCTACGGTGCTGCAAATGGCATTGTGTCCTTTTTTCCCTTGGCTTCTCTTCTGCCTTAGCGGGGTCCATTTTCAACAATGTGATTCCCTGAGGGTTGTGGATTAGCTGACCTGGGCAGCCTTACCCTGCCGGCCCGCCCTCCCCAGGTGTGCCTCGTTGAGGTCAATATAAACAGAGCTCCAGGCAGCAATAGCCCCTGAAGCTGTGCCTGACTCCATATTCTCTGCCCCGTCAGCAGTCTCGGGGCTGTGCTGGTGGGAGGGAGTGAGGGGCCACAGCTTTGTGGGTGGCCCGGTGTGAGTGGGGTTCTGCTGGCCTTTCTGCAGGAGTTGCCAGGCTGCCGCCTGTAAAGAAGAGGATGTGTCACCCATACCTTCCGCTGGAATTTCTCTCCGGACAGAGGTGAGGAAGGAAAAAAGCAGTGGGGGCCGGGACAGGAGGGGTATCTCAGGCAGGGCAATGGAAAGCTTCTGGAAGAGCGCCAGGGTCCAGGACCACGCTGGCTGGCCTGCAGGCACCAAGTTGGCCTGCGTGCTGTCGCTGGTGTGGCTCCACGGTCCTTCCTCTAGGCTTTCAAGCCCTTGTACATATTCAGGTGTTTTACCTGGAAAGGGTGGGAACAGTTCAGCAGCAGCTGGCCTGGGGCTCAGCTCACGTTTACTCACAGATGCCTCGGCACGGTCCCCCAGCTTTGCAATGAGGACGCTCCTTGCGTGGGGGGTGGGTTGCTGGCTGTATGGGAGATGGTTCCCCACCTCTGACCAATTTCAGAATTGTTTACCACTGGAGCAAGTGCCCTGATAGGGTTTTCCTCTGTATAACTCCTGGGTTCAGGTTTTTTTTTTCTTTTATGTTTCAAGTTAGATTTTATTCCCCTTTTATGTATTTATAGATATAAGCATGGAAATAATTCTTTCCTATAAATACATCTGTGTGATGGGAAGAATTTTTTCTGTTTTATTTATAAATTTTATTTTTTAAAATTTTGAAATTTTATTTTATTTATTTTTTTTATACAGCACGTTATTATTAGTTATGTATTTTATGTATATACATGTATACAGGTCAATCCCAAACTCCCAACTCATCCCACCACCACCACCCCATGTCTTCCCACACTGGGTGTCCATACGTTTGTTCTCTACCTCTGTGTCTCTATTTCTTCCCTGCAAACCAGTTCATCTGTACCATTTTTAGGCTCCACATATATGCATTAATATACAATATTTGTTTTCCTCTTTCTGACTTACTTCATTCTGTATGACAGTCTCTCGATCCATCGATGTCTCTACAAATGACCCAGTTTCATTCCTTTTTATGGCCGAGTAATATTCCATTTTATATATGTACCACATCTTTATCCATTCATCTGTCTGTGGGCATTTAGGTTGCTTCCATTACCTGGCTATTGTAAATAGTGCTGCAACGAACATTGTGGTGAATGTGCCTTTTTGAAATACGGTTTTCTCTGGGTATATGCCCAGAAGTGGGATTGCTGGATCAGATGGTAATTCTATTTCTAATTTTTTTAAGGAAACTCCATACTGTTCTCCATAGGGACTGTATCAATTTACATTCCCACCAATAGTGGAAGAGGGCTCCTTTTGTCCACACCCTCCCCAGAATTGGTTGTTTGTAGATTTTCTGATGATGCCGATTCTAACAGGTGTGAGGTGATACCTCATTGTAGTTTTGATTTGCATTTCTCTAATAATTAGTGCTGTTGAGCAGCTTTTCATGTGCGTCTTGGCCATCTCTGTGTCTCCTTTGAAGAAACGTCTCTTTAGATCTTCTGCCCATCTTTTTTGGGTTGTTTGTTTTCTTAATATTAAGCTGCATGAGCTGTTTATATATATTGGAGATTAAACCTCTGTCCATTGATTCGTCTGCAACGATTTTCGCCCATTCTGAGGGATGCCTTTTTCCATTCCCGTGTTTTTTAACAAAATAGGAAAGAAAGGAAAAGAAGCAGAACACTAATGTGCGTAAAATATGCCTTTTGAAACAGTCGTTTTGAAATATGGACGTCCTTTGAATTTTTTCGTCGATATGTGACCCCAGGATTTGTTTTCAGGGCAGGTGTCATTTACAGGCCTGCAATGATTTTGAATATCAACTGACCATTAGCGTTGGGATTAAAGCTGCTGTTGTGTGAAACGGCCACAAGGTGGCAGCAGTTCACCCTTACCAAATCTGGTTACTAGGGCAAGAGAGCCTCAGTGGAAGTGGTGTTCTAGATTGGAGTTTAGAATGGAATGTGCCAGGAGAAAGCCCCTCACGTTTGTCTCACTACTTCTTGTTCGTGTTTTTAATTTAATTTTTTTATTTTTTATTACAGCAAGTTTGATTACAATGTTTGGCTTGTTGTAGGTGTGGAAGATGTGGTTCTTTTACACATATACAGATGACTGTTCTTCTTGGGATCCTTTTCCCATGTACGTTATGACAGAATGTTGAGTAGTCCTCTCTTGGTATTCTGTAGGTCTTTGGTGATTATATATGTCACCTGTGTTTGTATATGTCTGTTAACCCCGATATCGTAATGAAACCAATCCTCACACCTTTCCATTGGTGAACCATAAGTTTGTTTAATGAATCTGTGATTGCCCTTCTCCGTGGAAATATCTGCCCTGGTATCCATTTTTAGGTAACACCTATAAGTGATATGATATGATATGTGTCTTTCACTTTCTGACTTACTACAAGTCACGTGATTACTTCGAGACTCATCTACGGTGCTGCAAATGGCATTGTGTCCTTTTTTCCCTTGGCTTCTCTTCTGACTTAGCAGGGTCCATTTTCAACAATGTGATTCCCTGAGGGTTGTGGATTAGCTGACCTGGGCAGCCTTACCCTGCCGGCCCGCCCTCCCCAGGTGTGCCTCGTTGAGGTCAATATAAACAGAGCTCCAGGCAGCAATAGCCCCTGAAGCTGTGCCTGACTCCATATTCTCTGCCCCGTCAGCAGTCTCGGGGCTGTGCTGGTGGGAGGAGGGAGTGAGGGGCCACAGCTTTGTGGGTGGCCCGGTGTGAGTGGGGTTCTGCTGGCCTTTCTGCAGGAGTTGCCAGGCTGCCGCCTGTAAAGAAGAGGATGTGTCACCCATACCTTCCGCTGGAATTTCTCTCCGGACAGAGGTGAGGAAGGAAAAAAGCAGTGGGTTCCGGGACAGGAGGGGTATCTCAGGCAGGGCAATGGAAAGCTTCTGGAAGAGCGCCAGGGTCCAGGACCACGCTGGCTGGCCTGCAGGCACCAAGTTGGCCTGCGTGCTGTCGCTGGTGTGGCTCCACGGTCCTTCCTCTAGGCTTTCAAGCCCTTGTACATATTCAGGTGTTTTACCTGGAAAGGGTGGGAACAGTTCAGCAGCAGCTGGCCTGGGGCTCAGCTCACGTTTACTCACAGATGCCTCGGCACGGTCCCCCAGCTTTGCAATGAGGACGCTCCTTGCGTGGGGGTTGGGTTGCTGGCTGTATGGGAGATGGTTCCCCACCTCTGACCAATTTCAGAATTGTTTACCACTGGAGCAAGTGCCATGATAGGGTTTTCCTCTGTATAACTCGTGGGTTCACTTTTTGTTTCTTTTATGTTTCAAGTTAGATGTTATTCCTATTTTATGTATTTATAGATATAAGCATGGAAATAATTCATTCCTATAAATACATCTGTGTGACGGGAAGAACTTTTTTCTGTTTTATTTTTAAATTTTATTTTTTAAAATTTTGAAATTTTATTTATTTTTTTTATACAGCACGTTATTATTAGTTATGTATTTTATGCATATACATGTATACAGGTCAATCCCAAACTCCCAACTCATCCAACCACCACCACCCCATGGCTTCCCACACTTGGTGTCCATACGTTTGTTCTCTACCTCTGTGTCTCTATTTCTTCCCTGCAAACCAGTTCATCTGTACCATTTTTAGGCTCCACATATATGCATTAATATACAATATTTGTTTTCCTCTTTCTGACTTACTTCATTCTGTATCACAGTCTCTCGATCCATCGATGTCTCTACAAATGACCCAGTTTCATTCCTTTTTATGGCCGAGTAATATTCCATTTTATATATGTACCACATCTTTATCCATTCATCTGTCTGTGGGCATTTAGGTTGCTTCCATTACCTGGCTATTGTAAATAGTGCTGCAACGAACATTGTGGTGAATGTGCCTTTTTGAAATACGGTTTTCTCTGGGTATATGCCCAGAAGTGGGATTGCTGGATCAGATGGTAATTCTATTTCTAATTTTTTTAAGGAAACTCCATACTGTTCTCCATAGGGACTGTATCAATTTACATTCCCACCAATAGTGGAAGAGGGCTCCTTTTGTCCACACCCTCCCCAGAATTGGTTGTTTGTAGATTTTCTGATGATGCCGATTCTAACAGGTGTGAGGTGATACCTCATTGTAGTTTTGATTTGCATTTCTCTAATAATTAGTGCTGTTGAGCAGCTTTTCATGTGCGTCTTGGCCATCTCTGTGTCTCCTTTGAAGAAACGTCTCTTTAGATCTTCTGCCCATCTTTTTTGGGTTGTTTGTTTTCTTAATATTAAGCTGCATGAGCTGTTTATATATATTGGAGATTAAACCTCTGTCCATTGATTCGTCTGCAACGATTTTCGCCCATTCTGAGGGATGCCTTTTTCCATTCCCGTGTTTTTTAACAAAATAGGAAAGAAAGGAAAAGAAGCAGAACACTAATGTGCGTAAAATATGCCTTTTGAAACGGTCGTTTTGAAATATGGACGTCCTTTGAATTTTTTCGTCGATATGTGACCCCAGGATTTGTTTTCAGGGCAGGTGTCATTTACAGGCCTGCAATGATTTTGAATATCAACTGACCATTAGCGTTGGGATTAAAGCTGCTGTTGTGTGAAACGGCCACAAGGTGGCAGCAGTTCACCCTTACCAAATCTGGTTACTAGGGCAAGAGAGCCTCAGTGGAAGTGGTGTTCTAGATTGGAGTTTAGAATGGAATGTGCCAGGAGAAAGCCCCTCACGTTTGTCTCACTACTTCTTGTTCGTGTTTTTAATTTAATTTTTTTATTTTTTATTACAGCAAGTTTGATTACAATGTTTGGCTTGTTGTAGGTGTGGAAGATGTGGTTCTTTTACACATATACAGATGACTGTTCTTCTTGGGATCCTTTTCCCATGTACGTTATGACAGAATGTTGAGTAGTCCTCTCTTGGTATTCTGTAGGTCTTTGGTGATTATATATGTCACCTGTGTTTGTATATGTCTGTTAACCCCGATATCGTAATGAAACCAATCCTCACACCTTTCCATTGGTGAACCATAAGTTTGTTTAATGAATCTGTGATTGCCCTTCTCCGTGGAAATATCTGCCCTGGTATCCATTTTTAGGTAACACCTATAAGTGATATGATATGATATGTGTCTTTCACTTTCTGACTTACTACAAGTCACGTGATTACTTCGAGACTCATCTACGGTGCTGCAAATGGCATTGTGTCCTTTTTTCCCTTGGCTTCTCTTCTGACTTAGCGGGGTCCATTTTCAACAATGTGATTCCCTGAGGGTTGTGGATTAGCTGACCTGGGCAGCCTTACCCTGCCGGCCCGCCCTCCCCAGGTGTGCCTCGTTGAGGTCAATATAAACAGAGCTCCAGGCAGCAATAGCCCCTGAAGCTGTGCCTGACTCCATATTCTCTGCCCCGTCAGCAGTCTCGGGGCTGTGCTGGTGGGAGGAGGGAGTGAGGGGCCACAGCTTTGTGGGTGGCCCGGTGTGAGTGGGGTTCTGCTGGCCTTTCTGCAGGAGTTGCCAGGCTGCCGCCTGTAAAGAAGAGGATGTGTCACCCATACCTTCCGCTGGAATTTCTCTCCGGACAGAGGTGAGGAAGGAAAAAAGCAGTGGGTTCCGGGACAGGAGGGGTATCTCAGGCAGGGCAATGGAAAGCTTCTGGAAGAGCGCCAGGGTCCAGGACCACGCTGGCTGGCCTGCAGGCACCAAGTTGGCCTGCGTGCTGTCGCTGGTGTGGCTCCACGGTCCTTCCTCTAGGCTTTCAAGCCCTTGTACATATTCAGGTGTTTTACCTGGAAAGGGTGGGAACAGTTCAGCAGCAGCTGGCCTGGGGCTCAGCTCACGTTTACTCACAGATGCCTCGGCACGGTCCCCCAGCTTTGCAATGAGGACGCTCCTTGCGTGGGGGTTGGGTTGCTGGCTGTATGGGAGATGGTTCCCCACCTCTGACCAATTTCAGAATTGTTTACCACTGGAGCAAGTGCCGTGATAGGGTTTTCCTCTGTATAACTCGTGGGTTCACTTTTTGTTTCTTTTATGTTTCAAGTTAGATGTTATTCCTCTTTTATGTATTTATAGATATAAGCATGGAAATAATTCATTCCTATAAATACATCTGTGTGACGGGAAGAACTTTTTTCTGTTTTATTTTTAAATTTTATTTTTTAAAATTTTGAAATTTTATTTATTTTTTTTATACAGCACGTTATTATTAGTTATGTATTTTATGCATATACATGTATACAGGTCAATCCCAAACTCCCAACTCATCCAACCACCACCACCCCATGGCTTCCCACACTTGGTGTCCATACGTTTGTTCTCTACCTCTGTGTCTCTATTTCTTCCCTGCAAACCAGTTCATCTGTACCATTTTTAGGCTCCACATATATGCATTAATATACAATATTTGTTTTCCTCTTTCTGACTTACTTCATTCTGTATGACAGTCTCTCGATCCATCGATGTCTCTACAAATGACCCAGTTTCATTCCTTTTTATGGCCGAGTAATATTCCATTTTATATATGTACCACATCTTTATCCATTCATCTGTCTGTGGGCATTTAGGTTGCTTCCATTACCTGGCTATTGTAAATAGTGCTGCAACGAACATTGTGGTGAATGTGCCTTTTTGAAATACGGTTTTCTCTGGGTATATGCCCAGAAGTGGGATTGCTGGATCAGATGGTAATTCTATTTCTAATTTTTTTAAGGAAACTCCATACTGTTCTCCATAGTGACTGTATCAATTTACATTCCCACCAATAGTGGAAGAGGGCTCCTTTTGTCCACACCCTCCCCAGAATTGGTTGTTTGTAGATTTTCTGATGATGCCGATTCTAACAGGTGTGAGGTGATACCTCATTGTAGTTTTGATTTGCATTTCTCTAATAATTAGTGCTGTTGAGCAGCTTTTCATGTGCGTCTTGGCCATCTCTGTGTCTCCTTTGAAGAAACGTCTCTTTAGATCTTCTGCCCATTTTTTTTGGGTTGTTTGTTTTCTTAATATTAAGCTGCATGAGCTGTTTATATATATTGGAGATTAAACCTCTGTCCATTGATTCGTCTGCAACGATTTTCGCCCATTCTGAGGGATGCCTTTTTCCATTCCCGTGTTTTTTAACAAAAAAGGAAAGAAAGGAAAAGAAGCAGAACACTAATGTGCGTAAAATATGCCTTTTGAAACGGTCGTTTTGAAATATGGACGTCCTTTGAAATTTTTGGTCGATATGTGACCCCAGGATTTGTTTTCAGGGCAGGTGTCATTTACAGGCCTGCAATGATTTTGAATATCAACTGACCATTAGCGTTGGGATTAAAGCTGCTGTTGTGTGAAACGGCCACAAGGTGGCAGCAGTTCACCCTTACCAAATCTGGTTACTAGGGCAAGAGAGCCTCAGTGGAAGTGGTGTTCTAGATTGGAGTTTAGAATGGAATGTGCCAGGAGAAAGCCCCTCACGTTTGTCTCACTACTTCTTGTTCGTGTTTTTAATTTAATTTTTTTATTTTTTATTACAGCAAGTTTGATTACAATGTTTGGCTTGTTGTAGGTGTGGAAGATGTGGTTCTTTTACACATATACAGATGACTGTTCTTCTTGGGATCCTTTTCCCATGTACGTTATGACAGAATGTTGAGTAGTCCTCTCTTGGTATTCTGTAGGTCTTTGGTGATTATATATGTCACCTGTGTTTGTATATGTCTGTTAACCCCGATATCGTAATGAAACCAATCCTCACACCTTTCCATTGGTGAACCATAAGTTTGTTTAATGAATCTGTGATTGCCCTTCTCCGTGGAAATATCTGCCCTGGTATCCATTTTTAGGTAACACCTATAAGTGATATGATATGATATGTGTCTTTCACTTTCTGACTTACTACAAGTCACGTGATTACTTCGAGACTCTTCTACGGTGCTGCAAATGGAATTGTGTCCTTTTTTCCCTTGGCTTCTCTTCTGCCTTAGCAGGGTCCATTTTCAACAATGTGATTCCCTGAGGGTTGTGGATTAGCTGACCTGGGCAGCCTTACCCTGCCGGCCCGCCCTCCCCAGGTGTGCCTCGTTGAGGTCAATATAAACAGAGCTCCAGGCAGCAATAGCCCCTGAAGCTGTGCCTGACTCCATATTCTCTGCCCCGTCAGCAGTCTCGGGGCTGTGCTGGTGGGAGGGAGTGAGGGGCCACAGCTTTGTGGGTGGCCCGGTGTGAGTGGGGTTCTGCTGGCCTTTCTGCAGGAGTTGCCAGGCTGCCGCCTGTAAAGAAGAGGATGTGTCACCCATACCTTCCGCTGGAATTTCTCTCCGGACAGAGGTGAGGAAGGAAAAAAGCAGTGGGGGCCGGGACAGGAGGGGTATCTCAGGCAGGGCAATGGAAAGCTTCTGGAAGAGCGCCAGGGTCCAGGACCACGCTGGCTGGCCTGCAGGCACCAAGTTGGCCTGCGTGCTGTCGCTGGTGTGGCTCCACGGTCCTTCCTCTAGGCTTTCAAGCCCTTGTACATATTCAGGTGTTTTACCTGGAAAGGGTGGGAACAGTTCAGCAGCAGCTGGCCTGGGGCTCAGCTCACGTTTACTCACAGATGCCTCGGCACGGTCCCCCAGCTTTGCAATGAGGACGCTCCTTGCGTGGGGGGTGGGTTGCTGGCTGTATGGGAGATGGTTCCCCACCTCTGACCAATTTCAGAATTGTTTACAACTGGAGCAAGTGCCCTGATAGGGTTTTCCTCTGTATAACTCCTGGGTTCAGGTTTTTTTTTTCTTTTATGTTTCAAGTTAGATTTTATTCCCCTTTTATGTATTTATAGATATAAGCATGGAAATAATTCTTTCCTATAAATACATCTGTGTGATGGGAAGAATTTTTTCTGTTTTATTTATAAATTTTATTTTTTAAAATTTTGAAATTTTATTTTATTTATTTTTTTTATACAGCACGTTATTATTAGTTATGTATTTTATGTATATACATGTATACAGGTCAATCCCAAACTCCCACCTCATCCCACCACCACCACCCCATGTCTTCCCACACTTGGTGTCCATACGTTTGTTCTCTACCTCTGTGTCTCTATTTCTTCCCTGCAAACCAGTTCATCTGTACCATTTTTAGGCTCCACATATATGCATTAATATACAATATTTGTTTTCCTCTTTCTGACTTACTTCATTCTGTATGACAGTCTCTCGATCCATCGATGTCTCTACAAATGAGCCAGTTTCATTCCTTTTTATGGCCGAGTAATATTCCATTTTATATATGTACCACATCTTTATCCATTCATCTGTCTGTGGGCATTTAGGTTGCTTCCATTACCTGGCTATTGTAAATAGTGCTGCAACGAACATTGTGGTGAATGTGCCTTTTTGAAATACGGTTTTCTCTGGGTATATGCCCAGAAGTGGGATTGCTGGATCAGATGGTAATTCTATTTCTAATTTTTTTAAGGAAACTCCATACTGTTCTCCATAGGGACTGTATCAATTTACATTCCCACCAATAGTGGAAGAGGGCTCCTTTTGTCCACACCCTCCCCAGAATTGGTTGTTTGTAGATTTTCTGATGATGCCGATTCTAACAGGTGTGAGGTGATACCTCATTGTAGTTTTGATTTGCATTTCTCTAATAATTAGTGCTGTTGAGCAGCTTTTCATGTGCGTCTTGGCCATCTCTGTGTCTCCTTTGAAGAAACGTCTCTTTAGATCTTCTGCCCATCTTTTTTGGGTTGTTTGTTTTCTTAATATTAAGCTGCATGAGCTGTTTATATATATTGGAGATTAAACCTCTGTCCATTGATTCGTCTGCAACGATTTTCGCCCATTCTGAGGGATGCCTTTTTCCATTCCCGTGTTTTTTAACAAAAAAGGAAAGAAAGGAAAAGAAGCAGAACACTAATGTGCGTAAAATATGCCTTTTGAAACGGTCGTTTTGAAATATGGACGTCCTTTGAAATTTTTGGTCGATATGTGACCCCAGGATTTGTTTTCAGGGCAGGTGTCATTTACAGGCCTGCAATGATTTTGAATATCAACTGACCATTAGCGTTGGGATTAAAGCTGCTGTTGTGTGAAACGGCCACAAGGTGGCAGCAGTTCACCCTTACCAAATCTGGTTACTAGGGCAAGAGAGCCTCAGTGGAAGTGGTGTTCTAGATTGGAGTTTAGAATGGAATGTGCCAGGAGAAAGCCCCTCACGTTTGTCTCACTACTTCTTGTTCGTGTTTTTAATTTAATTTTTTTATTTTTTATTACAGCAAGTTTGATTACAATGTTTGGCTTGTTGTAGGTGTGGAAGATGTGGTTCTTTTACACATATACAGATGACTGTTCTTCTTGGGATCCTTTTCCCATGTACGTTATGACAGAATGTTGAGTAGTCCTCTCTTGGTATTCTGTAGGTCTTTGGTGATTATATATGTCACCTGTGTTTGTATATGTCTGTTAACCCCGATATCGTAATGAAACCAATCCTCACACCTTTCCATTGGTGAACCATAAGTTTGTTTAATGAATCTGTGATTGCCCTTCTCCGTGGAAATATCTGCCCTGGTATCCATTTTTAGGTAACACCTATAAGTGATATGATATGATATGTGTCTTTCACTTTCTGACTTACTACAAGTCACGTGATTACTTCGAGACTCTTCTACGGTGCTGCAAATGGCATTGTGTCCTTTTTTCCCTTGGCTTCTCTTCTGCCTTAGCGGGGTCCATTTTCAACAATGTGATTCCCTGAGGGTTGTGGATTAGCTGACCTGGGCAGCCTTACCCTGCCGGCCCGCCCTCCCCAGGTGTGCCTCGTTGAGGTCAATATAAACAGAGCTCCAGGCAGCAATAGCCCCTGAAGCTGTGCCTGACTCCATATTCTCTGCCCCGTCAGCAGTCTCGGGGCTGTGCTGGTGGGAGGGAGTGAGGGGCCACAGCTTTGTGGGTGGCCCGGTGTGAGTGGGGTTCTGCTGGCCTTTCTGCAGGAGTTGCCAGGCTGCCGCCTGTAAAGAAGAGGATGTGTCACCCATACCTTCCGCTGGAATTTCTCTCCGGACAGAGGTGAGGAAGGAAAAAAGCAGTGGGGGCCGGGACAGGAGGGGTATCTCAGGCAGGGCAATGGAAAGCTTCTGGAAGAGCGCCAGGGTCCAGGACCACGCTGGCTGGCCTGCAGGCACCAAGTTGGCCTGCGTGCTGTCGCTGGTGTGGCTCCACGGTCCTTCCTCTAGGCTTTCAAGCCCTTGTACATATTCAGGTGTTTTACCTGGAAAGGGTGGGAACAGTTCAGCAGCAGCTGGCCTGGGGCTCAGCTCACGTTTACTCACAGATGCCTCGGCACGGTCCCCCAGCTTTGCAATGAGGACGCTCCTTGCGTGGGGGGTGGGTTGCTGGCTGTATGGGAGATGGTTCCCCACCTCTGACCAATTTCAGAATTGTTTACAACTGGAGCAAGTGCCCTGATAGGGTTTTCCTCTGTATAACTCCTGGGTTCAGGTTTTTTTTTTCTTTTATGTTTCAAGTTAGATTTTATTCCCCTTTTATGTATTTATAGATATAAGCATGGAAATAATTCTTTCCTATAAATACATCTGTGTGATGGGAAGAATTTTTTCTGTTTTATTTATAAATTTTATTTTTTAAAATTTTGAAATTTTATTTTATTTATTTTTTTTATACAGCACGTTATTATTAGTTATGTATTTTATGTATATACATGTATACAGGTCAATCCCAAACTCCCAACTCATCCCACCACCACCACCCCATGTCTTCCCACACTGGGTGTCCATACGTTTGTTCTCTACCTCTGTGTCTCTATTTCTTCCCTGCAAACCAGTTCATCTGTACCATTTTTAGGCTCCACATATATGCATTAATATACAATATTTGTTTTCCTCTTTCTGACTTACTTCATTCTGTATGACAGTCTCTCGATCCATCGATGTCTCTACAAATGACCCAGTTTCATTCCTTTTTATGGCCGAGTAATATTCCATTTTATATATGTACCACATCTTTATCCATTCATCTGTCTGTGGGCATTTAGGTTGCTTCCATTACCTGGCTATTGTAAATAGTGCTGCAACGAACATTGTGGTGAATGTGCCTTTTTGAAATACGGTTTTCTCTGGGTATATGCCCAGAAGTGGGATTGCTGGATCAGATGGTAATTCTATTTCTAATTTTTTTAAGGAAACTCCATACTGTTCTCCATAGGGACTGTATCAATTTACATTCCCACCAATAGTGGAAGAGGGCTCCTTTTGTCCACACCCTCCCCAGAATTGGTTGTTTGTAGATTTTCTGATGATGCCGATTCTAACAGGTGTGAGGTGATACCTCATTGTAGTTTTGATTTGCATTTCTCTAATAATTAGTGCTGTTGAGCAGCTTTTCATGTGCGTCTTGGCCATCTCTGTGTCTCCTTTGAAGAAACGTCTCTTTAGATCTTCTGCCCATTTTTTTTGGGTTGTTTGTTTTCTTAATATTAAGCTGCATGAGCTGTTTATATATATTGGAGATTAAACCTCTGTCCATTGATTCGTCTGCAACGATTTTCGCCCATTCTGAGGGATGCCTTTTTCCATTCCCGTGTTTTTTAACAAAATAGGAAAGAAAGGAAAAGAAGCAGAACACTAATGTGCGTAAAATATGCCTTTTGAAACGGTCGTTTTGAAATATGGACGTCCTTTGAATTTTTTCGTCGATATGTGACCCCAGGATTTGTTTTCAGGGCAGGTGTCATTTACAGGCCTGCAATGATTTTGAATATCAACTGACCATTAGCGTTGGGATTAAAGCTGCTGTTGTGTGAAACGGCCACAAGGTGGCAGCAGTTCACCCTTACCAAATCTGGTTACTAGGGCAAGAGAGCCTCAGTGGAAGTGGTGTTCTAGATTGGAGTTTAGAATGGAATGTGCCAGGAGAAAGCCCCTCACGTTTGTCTCACTACTTCTTGTTCGTGTTTTTAATTTAATTTTTTTATTTTTTATTACAGCAAGTTTGATTACAATGTTTGGCTTGTTGTAGGTGTGGAAGATGTGGTTCTTTTACACATATACAGATGACTGTTCTTCTTGGGATCCTTTTCCCATGTACGTTATGACAGAATGTTGAGTAGTCCTCTCTTGGTATTCTGTAGGTCTTTGGTGATTATATATGTCACCTGTGTTTGTATATGTCTGTTAACCCCGATATCGTAATGAAACCAATCCTCACACCTTTCCATTGGTGAACCATAAGTTTGTTTAATGAATCTGTGATTGCCCTTCTCCGTGGAAATATCTGCCCTGGTATCCATTTTTAGGTAACACCTATAAGTGATATGATATGATATGTGTCTTTCACTTTCTGACTTACTACAAGTCACGTGATTACTTCGAGACTCATCTACGGTGCTGCAAATGGCATTGTGTCCTTTTTTCCCTTGGCTTCTCTTCTGACTTAGCAGGGTCCATTTTCAACAATGTGATTCCCTGAGGGTTGTGGATTAGCTGACCTGGGCAGCCTTACCCTGCCGGCCCGCCCTCCCCAGGTGTGCCTCGTTGAGGTCAATATAAACAGAGCTCCAGGCAGCAATAGCCCCTGAAGCTGTGCCTGACTCCATATTCTCTGCCCCGTCAGCAGTCTCGGGGCTGTGCTGGTGGGAGGAGGGAGTGAGGGGCCACAGCTTTGTGGGTGGCCCGGTGTGAGTGGGGTTCTGCTGGCCTTTCTGCAGGAGTTGCCAGGCTGCCGCCTGTAAAGAAGAGGATGTGTCACCCATACCTTCCGCTGGAATTTCTCTCCGGACAGAGGTGAGGAAGGAAAAAAGCAGTGGGTTCCGGGACAGGAGGGGTATCTCAGGCAGGGCAATGGAAAGCTTCTGGAAGAGCGCCAGGGTCCAGGACCACGCTGGCTGGCCTGCAGGCACCAAGTTGGCCTGCGTGCTGTCGCTGGTGTGGCTCCACGGTCCTTCCTCTAGGCTTTCAAGCCCTTGTACATATTCAGGTGTTTTACCTGGAAAGGGTGGGAACAGTTCAGCAGCAGCTGGCCTGGGGCTCAGCTCACGTTTACTCACAGATGCCTCGGCACGGTCCCCCAGCTTTGCAATGAGGACGCTCCTTGCGTGGGGGTTGGGTTGCTGGCTGTATGGGAGATGGTTCCCCACCTCTGACCAATTTCAGAATTGTTTACCACTGGAGCAAGTGCCGTGATAGGGTTTTCCTCTGTATAACTCGTGGGTTCACTTTTTTTTCTTTTATGTTTCAAGTTAGATGTTATTCCTCTTTTATGTATTTATAGATATAAGCATGGAAATAATTCATTCCTATAAATACATCTGTGTGACGGGAAGAACTTTTTTCTGTTTTATTTTTAAATTTTATTTTTTAAAATTTTGAAATTTTATTTATTTTTTTTATACAGCACGTTATTATTAGTTATGTATTTTATGCATATACATGTATACAGGTCAATCCCAAACTCCCAACTCATCCAACCACCACCACCCCATGGCTTCCCACACTTGGTGTCCATACGTTTGTTCTCTACCTCTGTGTCTCTATTTCTTCCCTGCAAACCAGTTCATCTGTACCATTTTTAGGCTCCACATATATGCATTAATATACAATATTTGTTTTCCTCTTTCTGACTTACTTCATTCTGTATGACAGTCTCTCGATCCATCGATGTCTCTACAAATGACCCAGTTTCATTCCTTTTTATGGCCGAGTAATATTCCATTTTATATATGTACCACATCTTTATCCATTCATCTGTCTGTGGGCATTTAGGTTGCTTCCATTACCTGGCTATTGTAAATAGTGCTGCAACGAACATTGTGGTGAATGTGCCTTTTTGAAATACGGTTTTCTCTGGGTATATGCCCAGAAGTGGGATTGCTGGATCAGATGGTAATTCAATTTCTAGTTTTTTTAAGGAAACTCCATACTGTTCTCCATAGTGACTGTATCAATTTACATTCCCACCAATAGTGGAAGAGGGCTCCTTTTGTCCACACCCTCCCCAGAATTGGTTGTTTGTAGATTTTCTGATGATGCCGATTCTAACAGGTGTGAGGTGATACCTCATTGTAGTTTTGATTTGCATTTCTCTAATAATTAGTGCTGTTGAGCAGCTTTTCATGTGCGTCTTGGCCATCTCTGTGTCTCCTTTGAAGAAACGTCTCTTTAGATCTTCTGCCCATCTTTTTTGGGTTGTTTGTTTTCTTAATATTAAGCTGCATGAGCTGTTTATATATATTGGAGATTAAACCTCTGTCCATTGATTCGTCTGCAACGATTTTCGCCCATTCTGAGGGATGCCTTTTTCCATTCCCGTGTTTTTTAACAAAATAGGAAAGAAAGGAAAAGAAGCAGAACACTAATGTGCGTAAAATATGCCTTTTGAAACGGTCGTTTTGAAATATGGACGTCCTTTGAATTTTTTCGTCGATATGTGACCCCAGGATTTGTTTTCAGGGCAGGTGTCATTTACAGGCCTGCAATGATTTTGAATATCAACTGACCATTAGCGTTGGGATTAAAGCTGCTGTTGTGTGAAACGGCCACAAGGTGGCAGCAGTTCACCCTTACCAAATCTGGTTACTAGGGCAAGAGAGCCTCAGTGGAAGTGGTGTTCTAGATTGGAGTTTAGAATGGAATGTGCCAGGAGAAAGCCCCTCACGTTTGTCTCACTACTTCTTGTTCGTGTTTTTAATTTTTTTATTTTTTATTACAGCAAGTTTGATTACAATGTTTGGCTTGTTGTAGGTGTGGAAGATGTGGTTCTTTTACACATATACAGATGACTGTTCTTCTTGGGATCCTTTTCCCATGTACGTTATGACAGAATGTTGAGTAGTCCTCTCTTGGTATTCTGTAGGTCTTTGGTGATTATATATGTCACCTGTGTTTGTATATGTCTGTTAACCCCGATATCGTAATGAAACCAATCCTCACACCTTTCCATTGGTGAACCATAAGTTTGTTTAATGAATCTGTGATTGCCCTTCTCCGTGGAAATATCTGCCCTGGTATCCATTTTTAGGTAACACCTATAAGTGATATGATATGATATGTGTCTTTCACTTTCTGACTTACTACAAGTCACGTGATTACTTCGAGACTCATCTACGGTGCTGCAAATGGCATTGTGTCCTTTTTTCCCTTGGCTTCTCTTCTGACTTAGCAGGGTCCATTTTCAACAATGTGATTCCCTGAGGGTTGTGGATTAGCTGACCTGGGCAGCCTTACCCTGCCGGCCCGCCCTCCCCAGGTGTGCCTCGTTGAGGTCAATATAAACAGAGCTCCAGGCAGCAATAGCCCCTGAAGCTGTGCCTGACTCCATATTCTCTGCCCCGTCAGCAGTCTCGGGGCTGTGCTGGTGGGAGGAGGGAGTGAGGGGCCACAGCTTTGTGGGTGGCCCGGTGTGAGTGGGGTTCTGCTGGCCTTTCTGCAGGAGTTGCCAGGCTGCCGCCTGTAAAGAAGAGGATGTGTCACCCATACCTTCCGCTGGAATTTCTCTCCGGACAGAGGTGAGGAAGGAAAAAAGCAGTGGGTTCCGGGACAGGAGGGGTATCTCAGGCAGGGCAATGGAAAGCTTCTGGAAGAGCGCCAGGGTCCAGGACCACGCTGGCTGGCCTGCAGGCACCAAGTTGGCCTGCGTGCTGTCGCTGGTGTGGCTCCACGGTCCTTCCTCTAGGCTTTCAAGCCCTTGTACATATTCAGGTGTTTTACCTGGAAAGGGTGGGAACAGTTCAGCAGCAGCTGGCCTGGGGCTCAGCTCACGTTTACTCACAGATGCCTCGGCACGGTCCCCCAGCTTTGCAATGAGGACGCTCCTTGCGTGGGGGTTGGGTTGCTGGCTGTATGGGAGATGGTTCCCCACCTCTGACCAATTTCAGAATTGTTTACCACTGGAGCAAGTGCCGTGATAGGGTTTTCCTCTGTATAACTCGTGGGTTCACTTTTTTTTCTTTTATGTTTCAAGTTAGATGTTATTCCTCTTTTATGTATTTATAGATATAAGCATGGAAATAATTCATTCCTATAAATACATCTGTGTGACGGGAAGAACTTTTTTCTGTTTTATTTTTAAATTTTATTTTTTAAAATTTTGAAATTTTATTTATTTTTTTTATACAGCACGTTATTATTAGTTAGGTACTTTATGCATATACATGTATACAGGTCAATCCCAAACTCCCAACTCATCCAACCACCACCACCCCATGGCTTCCCACACTTGGTGTCCATACGTTTGTTCTCTACCTCTGTGTCTCTATTTCTTCCCTGCAAACCAGTTCATCTGTACCATTTTTAGGCTCCACATATATGCATTAATATACAATATTTGTTTTCCTCTTTCTGACTTACTTCATTCTGTATGACAGTCTCTCGATCCATCGATGTCTCTACAAATGACCCAGTTTCATTCCTTTTTATGGCCGAGTAATATTCCATTTTATATATGTACCACATCTTTATCCATTCATCTGTCTGTGGGCATTTAGGTTGCTTCCATTACCTGGCTATTGTAAATAGTGCTGCAACGAACATTGTGGTGAATGTGCCTTTTTGAAATACGGTTTTCTCTGGGTATATGCCCAGAAGTGGGATTGCTGGATCAGATGGTAATTCTATTTCTAGTTTTTTTAAGGAAACTCCATACTGTTCTCCATAGGGACTGTATCAATTTACATTCCCACCAATAGTGGAAGAGGGCTCCTTTTGTCCACACCCTCCCCAGAATTGGTTGTTTGTAGATTTTCTGATGATGCCGATTCTAACAGGTGTGAGGTGATACCTCATTGTAGTTTTGATTTGCATTTCTCTAATAATTAGTGCTGTTGAGCAGCTTTTCATGTGCGTCTTGGCCATCTCTGTGTCTCCTTTGAAGAAACGTCTCTTTAGATCTTCTGCCCATCTTTTTTGGGTTGTTTGTTTTCTTAATATTAAGCTGCATGAGCTGTTTATATATATTGGAGATTAAACCTCTGTCCATTGATTCATCTGCAACGATTTTCGCCCATTCTGAGGGATGCCTTTTTCCATTCCCGTGTTTTTTAACAAAAAAGGAAAGAAAGGAAAAGAAGCAGAACACTAATGTGCGTAAAATATGCCTTTTGAAACGGTCGTTTTGAAATATGGACGTCCTTTGAAATTTTTGGTCGATATGTGACCCCAGGATTTGTTTTCAGGGCAGGTGTCATTTACAGGCCTGCAATGATTTTGAATATCAACTGACCATTAGCGTTGGGATTAAAGCTGCTGTTGTGTGAAACGGCCACAAGGTGGCAGCAGTTCACCCTTACCAAATCTGGTTACTAGGGCAAGAGAGCCTCAGTGGAAGTGGTGTTCTAGATTGGAGTTTAGAATGGAATGTGCCAGGAGAAAGCCCCTCACGTTTGTCTCACTACTTCTTGTTCGTGTTTTTAATTTAATTTTTTTATTTTTTATTACAGCAAGTTTGATTACAATGTTTGGCTTGTTGTAGGTGTGGAAGATGTGGTTCTTTTACACATATACAGATGACTGTTCTTCTTGGGATCCTTTTCCCATGTACGTTATGACAGAATGTTGAGTAGTCCTCTCTTGGTATTCTGTAGGTCTTTGGTGATTATATATGTCACCTGTGTTTGTATATGTCTGTTAACCCCGATATCGTAATGAAACCAATCCTCACACCTTTCCATTGGTGAACCATAAGTTTGTTTAATGAATCTGTGATTGCCCTTCTCCGTGGAAATATCTGCCCTGGTATCCATTTTTAGGTAACACCTATAAGTGATATGATATGATATGTGTCTTTCACTTTCTGACTTACTACAAGTCACGTGATTACTTCGAGACTCTTCTACGGTGCTGCAAATGGCATTGTGTCCTTTTTTCCCTTGGCTTCTCTTCTGCCTTAGCGGGGTCCATTTTCAACAATGTGATTCCCTGAGGGTTGTGGATTAGCTGACCTGGGCAGCCTTACCCTGCCGGCCCGCCCTCCCCAGGTGTGCCTCGTTGAGGTCAATATAAACAGAGCTCCAGGCAGCAATAGCCCCTGAAGCTGTGCCTGACTCCATATTCTCTGCCCCGTCAGCAGTCTCGGGGCTGTGCTGGTGGGAGGGAGTGAGGGGCCACAGCTTTGTGGGTGGCCCGGTGTGAGTGGGGTTCTGCTGGCCTTTCTGCAGGAGTTGCCAGGCTGCCGCCTGTAAAGAAGAGGATGTGTCACCCATACCTTCCGCTGGAATTTCTCTCCGGACCGAGGTGAGGAAGGAAAAAAGCAGTGGGGGCCGGGACAGGAGGGGTATCTCAGGCAGGGCAATGGAAAGCTTCTGGAAGAGCGCCAGGGTCCAGGACCACGCTGGCTGGCCTGCAGGCACCAAGTTGGCCTGCGTGCTGTCGCTGGTGTGGCTCCACGGTCCTTCCTCTAGGCTTTCAAGCCCTTGTACATATTCAGGTGTTTTACCTGGAAAGGGTGGGAACAGTTCAGCAGCAGCTGGCCTGGGGCTCAGCTCACGTTTACTCACAGATGCCTCGGCACGGTCCCCCAGCTTTGCAATGAGGACGCTCCTTGCGTGGGGGGTGGGTTGCTGGCTGTATGGGAGATGGTTCCCCACCTCTGACCAATTTCAGAATTGTTTACAACTGGAGCAAGTGCCCTGATAGGGTTTTCCTCTGTATAACTCCTGGGTTCAGGTTTTTTTTTTCTTTTATGTTTCAAGTTAGATTTTATTCCCCTTTTATGTATTTATAGATATAAGCATGGAAATAATTCTTTCCTATAAATACATCTGTGTGATGGGAAGAATTTTTTCTGTTTTATTTATAAATTTTATTTTTTAAAATTTTGAAATTTTATTTTATTTATTTTTTTTATACAGCACGTTATTATTAGTTATGTATTTTATGTATATACATGTATACAGGTCAATCCCAAACTCCCAACTCATCCCACCACCACCACCCCATGTCTTCCCACACTTGGTGTCCATACGTTTGTTCTCTACCTCTGTGTCTCTATTTCTTCCCTGCAAACCAGTTCATCTGTACCATTTTTAGGCTCCACATATATGCATTAATATACAATATTTGTTTTCCTCTTTCTGACTTACTTCATTCTGTATGACAGTCTCTCGATCCATCGATGTCTCTACAAATGACCCAGTTTCATTCCTTTTTATGGCCGAGTAATATTCCATTTTATATATGTACCACATCTTTATCCATTCATCTGTCTGTGGGCATTTAGGTTGCTTCCATTACCTGGCTATTGTAAATAGTGCTGCAACGAACATTGTGGTGAATGTGCCTTTTTGAAATACGGTTTTCTCTGGGTATATGCCCAGAAGTGGGATTGCTGGATCAGATGGTAATTCTATTTCTAATTTTTTTAAGGAAACTCCATACTGTTCTCCATAGTGACTGTATCAATTTACATTCCCACCAATAGTGGAAGAGGGCTCCTTTTGTCCACACCCTCCCCAGAATTGGTTGTTTGTAGATTTTCTGATGATGCCGATTCTAACAGGTGTGAGGTGATACCTCATTGTAGTTTTGATTTGCATTTCTCTAATAATTAGTGCTGTTGAGCAGCTTTTCATGTGCGTCTTGGCCATCTCTGTGTCTCCTTTGAAGAAACGTCTCTTTAGATCTTCTGCCCATTTTTTTTGGGTTGTTTGTTTTCTTAATATTAAGCTGCATGAGCTGTTTATATATATTGGAGATTAAACCTCTGTCCATTGATTCGTCTGCAACGATTTTCGCCCATTCTGAGGGATGCCTTTTTCCATTCCCGTGTTTTTTAACAAAAAAGGAAAGAAAGGAAAAGAAGCAGAACACTAATGTGCGTAAAATATGCCTTTTGAAACGGTCGTTTTGAAATATGGACGTCCTTTGAAATTTTTGGTCGATATGTGACCCCAGGATTTGTTTTCAGGGCAGGTGTCATTTACAGGCCTGCAATGATTTTGAATATCAACTGACCATTAGCGTTGGGATTAAAGCTGCTGTTGTGTGAAACGGCCACAAGGTGGCAGCAGTTCACCCTTACCAAATCTGGTTACTAGGGCAAGAGAGCCTCAGTGGAAGTGGTGTTCTAGATTGGAGTTTAGAATGGAATGTGCCAGGAGAAAGCCCCTCACGTTTGTCTCACTACTTCTTGTTCGTGTTTTTAATTTAATTTTTTTATTTTTTATTACACCAAGTTTGATTACAATGTTTGGCTTGTTGTAGGTGTGGAAGATGTGGTTCTTTTACACATATACAGATGACTGTTCTTCTTGGGATCCTTTTCCCATGTACGTTATGACAGAATGTTGAGTAGTCCTCTCTTGGTATTCTGTAGGTCTTTGGTGATTATATATGTCACCTGTGTTTGTATATGTCTGTTAACCCCGATATCGTAATGAAACCAATCCTCACACCTTTCCATTGGTGAACCATAAGTTTGTTTAATGAATCTGTGATTGCCCTTCTCCGTGGAAATATCTGCCCTGGTATCCATTTTTAGGTAACACCTATAAGTGATATGATATGATATGTGTCTTTCACTTTCTGACTTACTACAAGTCACGTGATTACTTCGAGACTCATCTACGGTGCTGCAAATGGCATTGTGTCCTTTTTTCCCTTGGCTTCTCTTCTGACTTAGCGGGGTCCATTTTCAACAATGTGATTCCCTGAGGGTTGTGGATTAGCTGACCTGGGCAGCCTTACCCTGCCGGCCCGCCCTCCCCAGGTGTGCCTCGTTGAGGTCAATATAAACAGAGCTCCAGGCAGCAATAGCCCCTGAAGCTGTGCCTGACTCCATATTCTCTGCCCCGTCAGCAGTCTCGGGGCTGTGCTGGTGGGAGGAGGGAGTGAGGGGCCACAGCTTTGTGGGTGGCCCGGTGTGAGTGGGGTTCTGCTGGCCTTTCTGCAGGAGTTGCCAGGCTGCCGCCTGTAAAGAAGAGGATGTGTCACCCATACCTTCCGCTGGAATTTCTCTCCGGACAGAGGTGAGGAAGGAAAAAAGCAGTGGGTTCCGGGACAGGAGGGGTATCTCAGGCAGGGCAATGGAAAGCTTCTGGAAGAGCGCCAGGGTCCAGGACCACGCTGGCTGGCCTGCAGGCACCAAGTTGGCCTGCGTGCTGTCGCTGGTGTGGCTCCACGGTCCTTCCTCTAGGCTTTCAAGCCCTTGTACATATTCAGGTGTTTTACCTGGAAAGGGTGGGAACAGTTCAGCAGCAGCTGGCCTGGGGCTCAGCTCACGTTTACTCACAGATGCCTCGGCACGGTCCCCCAGCTTTGCAATGAGGACGCTCCTTGCGTGGGGGTTGGGTTGCTGGCTGTATGGGAGATGGTTCCCCACCTCTGACCAATTTCAGAATTGTTTACCACTGGAGCAAGTGCCGTGATAGGGTTTTCCTCTGTATAACTCGTGGGTTCACTTTTTTTTCTTTTATGTTTCAAGTTAGATGTTATTCCTCTTTTATGTATTTATAGATATAAGCATGGAAATAATTCATTCCTATAAATACATCTGTGTGACGGGAAGAACTTTTTTCTGTTTTATTTTTAAATTTTATTTTTTAAAATTTTGAAATTTTATTTATTTTTTTTATACAGCACGTTATTATTAGTTAGGTACTTTATGCATATACATGTATACAGGTCAATCCCAAACTCCCAACTCATCCAACCACCACCACCCCATGGCTTCCCACACTTGGTGTCCATACGTTTGTTCTCTACCTCTGTGTCTCTATTTCTTCCCTGCAAACCAGTTCATCTGTACCATTTTTAGGCTCCACATATATGCATTAATATACAATATTTGTTTTCCTCTTTCTGACTTACTTCATTCTGTATGACAGTCTCTCGATCCATCGATGTCTCTACAAATGACCCAGTTTCATTCCTTTTTATGGCCGAGTAATATTCCATTTTATATATGTACCACATCTTTATCCATTCATCTGTCTGTGGGCATTTAGGTTGCTTCCATTACCTGGCTATTGTAAATAGTGCTGCAACGAACATTGTGGTGAATGTGCCTTTTTGAAATACGGTTTTCTCTGGGTATATGCCCAGAAGTGGGATTGCTGGATCAGATGGTAATTCTATTTCTAGTTTTTTTAAGGAAACTCCATACTGTTCTCCATAGGGACTGTATCAATTTACATTCCCACCAATAGTGGAAGAGGGCTCCTTTTGTCCACACCCTCCCCAGAATTGGTTGTTTGTAGATTTTCTGATGATGCCGATTCTAACAGGTGTGAGGTGATACCTCATTGTAGTTTTGATTTGCATTTCTCTAATAATTAGTGCTGTTGAGCAGCTTTTCATGTGCGTCTTGGCCATCTCTGTGTCTCCTTTGAAGAAACGTCTCTTTAGATCTTCTGCCCATCTTTTTTGGGTTGTTTGTTTTCTTAATATTAAGCTGCATGAGCTGTTTATATATATTGGAGATTAAACCTCTGTCCATTGATTCATCTGCAACGATTTTCGCCCATTCTGAGGGATGCCTTTTTCCATTCCCGTGTTTTTTAACAAAAAAGGAAAGAAAGGAAAAGAAGCAGAACACTAATGTGCGTAAAATATGCCTTTTGAAACGGTCGTTTTGAAATATGGACGTCCTTTGAAATTTTTGGTCGATATGTGACCCCAGGATTTGTTTTCAGGGCAGGTGTCATTTACAGGCCTGCAATGATTTTGAATATCAACTGACCATTAGCGTTGGGATTAAAGCTGCTGTTGTGTGAAACGGCCACAAGGTGGCAGCAGTTCACCCTTACCAAATCTGGTTACTAGGGCAAGAGAGCCTCAGTGGAAGTGGTGTTCTAGATTGGAGTTTAGAATGGAATGTGCCAGGAGAAAGCCCCTCACGTTTGTCTCACTACTTCTTGTTCGTGTTTTTAATTTAATTTTTTTATTTTTTATTACAGCAAGTTTGATTACAATGTTTGGCTTGTTGTAGGTGTGGAAGATGTGGTTCTTTTACACATATACAGATGACTGTTCTTCTTGGGATCCTTTTCCCATGTACGTTATGACAGAATGTTGAGTAGTCCTCTCTTGGTATTCTGTAGGTCTTTGGTGATTATATATGTCACCTGTGTTTGTATATGTCTGTTAACCCCGATATCGTAATGAAACCAATCCTCACACCTTTCCATTGGTGAACCATAAGTTTGTTTAATGAATCTGTGATTGCCCTTCTCCGTGGAAATATCTGCCCTGGTATCCATTTTTAGGTAACACCTATAAGTGATATGATATGATATGTGTCTTTCACTTTCTGACTTACTACAAGTCACGTGATTACTTCGAGACTCTTCTACGGTGCTGCAAATGGCATTGTGTCCTTTTTTCCCTTGGCTTCTCTTCTGCCTTAGCGGGGTCCATTTTCAACAATGTGATTCCCTGAGGGTTGTGGATTAGCTGACCTGGGCAGCCTTACCCTGCCGGCCCGCCCTCCCCAGGTGTGCCTCGTTGAGGTCAATATAAACAGAGCTCCAGGCAGCAATAGCCCCTGAAGCTGTGCCTGACTCCATATTCTCTGCCCCGTCAGCAGTCTCGGGGCTGTGCTGGTGGGAGGGAGTGAGGGGCCACAGCTTTGTGGGTGGCCCGGTGTGAGTGGGGTTCTGCTGGCCTTTCTGCAGGAGTTGCCAGGCTGCCGCCTGTAAAGAAGAGGATGTGTCACCCATACCTTCCGCTGGAATTTCTCTCCGGACCGAGGTGAGGAAGGAAAAAAGCAGTGGGGGCCGGGACAGGAGGGGTATCTCAGGCAGGGCAATGGAAAGCTTCTGGAAGAGCGCCAGGGTCCAGGACCACGCTGGCTGGCCTGCAGGCACCAAGTTGGCCTGCGTGCTGTCGCTGGTGTGGCTCCACGGTCCTTCCTCTAGGCTTTCAAGCCCTTGTACATATTCAGGTGTTTTACCTGGAAAGGGTGGGAACAGTTCAGCAGCAGCTGGCCTGGGGCTCAGCTCACGTTTACTCACAGATGCCTCGGCACGGTCCCCCAGCTTTGCAATGAGGACGCTCCTTGCGTGGGGGGTGGGTTGCTGGCTGTATGGGAGATGGTTCCCCACCTCTGACCAATTTCAGAATTGTTTACAACTGGAGCAAGTGCCCTGATAGGGTTTTCCTCTGTATAACTCCTGGGTTCAGGTTTTTTTTTTCTTTTATGTTTCAAGTTAGATTTTATTCCCCTTTTATGTATTTATAGATATAAGCATGGAAATAATTCTTTCCTATAAATACATCTGTGTGATGGGAAGAATTTTTTCTGTTTTATTTATAAATTTTATTTTTTAAAATTTTGAAATTTTATTTTATTTATTTTTTTTATACAGCACGTTATTATTAGTTATGTATTTTATGTATATACATGTATACAGGTCAATCCCAAACTCCCAACTCATCCCACCACCACCACCCCATGTCTTCCCACACTTGGTGTCCATACGTTTGTTCTCTACCTCTGTGTCTCTATTTCTTCCCTGCAAACCAGTTCATCTGTACCATTTTTAGGCTCCACATATATGCATTAATATACAATATTTGTTTTCCTCTTTCTGACTTACTTCATTCTGTATGACAGTCTCTCGATCCATCGATGTCTCTACAAATGACCCAGTTTCATTCCTTTTTATGGCCGAGTAATATTCCATTTTATATATGTACCACATCTTTATCCATTCATCTGTCTGTGGGCATTTAGGTTGCTTCCATTACCTGGCTATTGTAAATAGTGCTGCAACGAACATTGTGGTGAATGTGCCTTTTTGAAATACGGTTTTCTCTGGGTATATGCCCAGAAGTGGGATTGCTGGATCAGATGGTAATTCTATTTCTAATTTTTTTAAGGAAACTCCATACTGTTCTCCATAGTGACTGTATCAATTTACATTCCCACCAATAGTGGAAGAGGGCTCCTTTTGTCCACACCCTCCCCAGAATTGGTTGTTTGTAGATTTTCTGATGATGCCGATTCTAACAGGTGTGAGGTGATACCTCATTGTAGTTTTGATTTGCATTTCTCTAATAATTAGTGCTGTTGAGCAGCTTTTCATGTGCGTCTTGGCCATCTCTGTGTCTCCTTTGAAGAAACGTCTCTTTAGATCTTCTGCCCATTTTTTTTGGGTTGTTTGTTTTCTTAATATTAAGCTGCATGAGCTGTTTATATATATTGGAGATTAAACCTCTGTCCATTGATTCGTCTGCAACGATTTTCGCCCATTCTGAGGGATGCCTTTTTCCATTCCCGTGTTTTTTAACAAAAAAGGAAAGAAAGGAAAAGAAGCAGAACACTAATGTGCGTAAAATATGCCTTTTGAAACGGTCGTTTTGAAATATGGACGTCCTTTGAAATTTTTGGTCGATATGTGACCCCAGGATTTGTTTTCAGGGCAGGTGTCATTTACAGGCCTGCAATGATTTTGAATATCAACTGACCATTAGCGTTGGGATTAAAGCTGCTGTTGTGTGAAACGGCCACAAGGTGGCAGCAGTTCACCCTTACCAAATCTGGTTACTAGGGCAAGAGAGCCTCAGTGGAAGTGGTGTTCTAGATTGGAGTTTAGAATGGAATGTGCCAGGAGAAAGCCCCTCACGTTTGTCTCACTACTTCTTGTTCGTGTTTTTAATTTAATTTTTTTATTTTTTATTACACCAAGTTTGATTACAATGTTTGGCTTGTTGTAGGTGTGGAAGATGTGGTTCTTTTACACATATACAGATGACTGTTCTTCTTGGGATCCTTTTCCCATGTACGTTATGACAGAATGTTGAGTAGTCCTCTCTTGGTATTCTGTAGGTCTTTGGTGATTATATATGTCACCTGTGTTTGTATATGTCTGTTAACCCCGATATCGTAATGAAACCAATCCTCACACCTTTCCATTGGTGAACCATAAGTTTGTTTAATGAATCTGTGATTGCCCTTCTCCGTGGAAATATCTGCCCTGGTATCCATTTTTAGGTAACACCTATAAGTGATATGATATGATATGTGTCTTTCACTTTCTGACTTACTACAAGTCACGTGATTACTTCGAGACTCATCTACGGTGCTGCAAATGGCATTGTGTCCTTTTTTCCCTTGGCTTCTCTTCTGACTTAGCGGGGTCCATTTTCAACAATGTGATTCCCTGAGGGTTGTGGATTAGCTGACCTGGGCAGCCTTACCCTGCCGGCCCGCCCTCCCCAGGTGTGCCTCGTTGAGGTCAATATAAACAGAGCTCCAGGCAGCAATAGCCCCTGAAGCTGTGCCTGACTCCATATTCTCTGCCCCGTCAGCAGTCTCGGGGCTGTGCTGGTGGGAGGAGGGAGTGAGGGGCCACAGCTTTGTGGGTGGCCCGGTGTGAGTGGGGTTCTGCTGGCCTTTCTGCAGGAGTTGCCAGGCTGCCGCCTGTAAAGAAGAGGATGTGTCACCCATACCTTCCGCTGGAATTTCTCTCCGGACAGAGGTGAGGAAGGAAAAAAGCAGTGGGTTCCGGGACAGGAGGGGTATCTCAGGCAGGGCAATGGAAAGCTTCTGGAAGAGCGCCAGGGTCCAGGACCACGCTGGCTGGCCTGCAGGCACCAAGTTGGCCTGTGTGCTGTCGCTGGTGTGGCTCCACGGTCCTTCCTCTAGGCTTTCAAGCCCTTGTACATATTCAGGTGTTTTACCTGGAAAGGGTGGGAACAGTTCAGCAGCAGCTGGCCTGGGGCTCAGCTCACGTTTACTCACAGATGCCTCGGCACGGTCCCCCAGCTTTGCAATGAGGACGCTCCTTGCGTGGGGGTTGGGTTGCTGGCTGTATGGGAGATGGTTCCCCACCTCTGACCAATTTCAGAATTGTTTACCACTGGAGCAAGTGCCGTGATAGGGTTTTCCTCTGTATAACTCGTGGGTTCACTTTTTGTTTCTTTTATGTTTCAAGTTAGATGTTATTCCTCTTTTATGTATTTATAGATATAAGCATGGAAATAATTCATTCCTATAAATACATCTGTGTGACGGGAAGAACTTTTTTCTGTTTTATTTTTAAATTTTATTTTTTAAAATTTTGAAATTTTATTTATTTTTTTTATACAGCACGTTATTATTAGTTATGTATTTTATGCATATACATGTATACAGGTCAATCCCAAACTCCCAACTCATCCAACCACCACCACCCCATGGCTTCCCACACTTGGTGTCCATACGTTTGTTCTCTACCTCTGTGTCTCTATTTCTTCCCTGCAAACCAGTTCATCTGTAGCATTTTTAGGCTCCACATATATGCATTAATATACAATATTTGTTTTCCTCTTTCTGACTTACTTCATTCTGTATGACAGTCTCTCGATCCATCGATGTCTCTACAGATGACCCAGTTTCATTCCTTTTTATGGCCGAGTCATATTCCATTTTATATATGTACCACATCTTTATCCATTCATCTGTCTGTGGGCATTTAGGTTGCTTCCATTACCTGGCTATTGTAAATAGTGCTGCAACGAACATTGTGGTGAATGTGCCTTTTTGAAATACGGTTTTCTCTGGGTATATGCCCAGAAGTGGGATTGCTGGATCAGATGGTAATTCTATTTCTAATTTTTTTAAGGAAACTCCATACTGTTCTCCATAGTGACTGTATCAATTTACATTCCCACCAATAGTGGAAGAGGGCTCCTTTTGTCCACACCCTCCCCAGAATTGGTTGTTTGTAGATTTTCTGATGATGCCGATTCTAACAGGTGTGAGGTGATACCTCATTGTAGTTTTGATTTGCATTTCTCTAATAATTAGTGCTGTTGAGCAGCTTTTCATGTGCGTCTTGGCCATCTCTGTGTCTCCTTTGAAGAAACGTCTCTTTAGATCTTCTGCCCATTTTTTTTGGGTTGTTTGTTTTCTTAATATTAAGCTGCATGAGCTGTTTATATATATTGGAGATTAAACCTCTGTCCATTGATTCGTCTGCAACGATTTTCGCCCATTCTGAGGGATGCCTTTTTCCATTCCCGTGTTTTTTAACAAAAAAGGAAAGAAAGGAAAAGAAGCAGAACACTAATGTGCGTAAAATATGCCTTTTGAAACGGTCGTTTTGAAATATGGACGTCCTTTGAAATTTTTGGTCGATATGTGACCCCAGGATTTGTTTTCAGGGCAGGTGTCATTTACAGGCCTGCAATGATTTTGAATATCAACTGACCATTAGCGTTGGGATTAAAGCTGCTGTTGTGTGAAACGGCCACAAGGTGGCAGCAGTTCACCCTTACCAAATCTGGTTACTAGGGCAAGAGAGCCTCAGTGGAAGTGGTGTTCTAGATTGGAGTTTAGAATGGAATGTGCCAGGAGAAAGCCCCTCACGTTTGTCTCACTACTTCTTGTTCGTGTTTTTAATTTAATTTTTTTATTTTTTATTACAGCAAGTTTGATTACAATGTTTGGCTTGTTGTAGGTGTGGAAGATGTGGTTCTTTTACACATATACAGATGACTGTTCTTCTTGGGATCCTTTTCCCATGTACGTTATGACAGAATGTTGAGTAGTCCTCTCTTGGTATTCTGTAGGTCTTTGGTGATTATATATGTCACCTGTGTTTGTATATGTCTGTTAACCCCGATATCGTAATGAAACCAATCCTCACACCTTTCCATTGGTGAACCATAAGTTTGTTTAATGAATCTGTGATTGCCCTTCTCCGTGGAAATATCTGCCCTGGTATCCATTTTTAGGTAACACCTATAAGTGATATGATATGATATGTGTCTTTCACTTTCTGACTTACTACAAGTCACGTGATTACTTCGAGACTCTTCTACGGTGCTGCAAATGGCATTGTGTCCTTTTTTCCCTTGGCTTCTCTTCTGCCTTAGCGGGGTCCATTTTCAACAATGTGATTCCCTGAGGGTTGTGGATTAGCTGACCTGGGCAGCCTTACCCTGCCGGCCCGCCCTCCCCAGGTGTGCCTCGTTGAGGTCAATATAAACAGAGCTCCAGGCAGCAATAGCCCCTGAAGCTGTGCCTGACTCCATATTCTCTGCCCCGTCAGCAGTCTCGGGGCTGTGCTGGTGGGAGGGAGTGAGGGGCCACAGCTTTGTGGGTGGCCCGGTGTGAGTGGGGTTCTGCTGGCCTTTCTGCAGGAGTTGCCAGGCTGCCGCCTGTAAAGAAGAGGATGTGTCACCCATACCTTCCGCTGGAATTTCTCTCCGGACAGAGGTGAGGAAGGAAAAAAGCAGTGGGGGCCGGGACAGGAGGGGTATCTCAGGCAGGGCAATGGAAAGCTTCTGGAAGAGCGCCAGGGTCCAGGACCACGCTGGCTGGCCTGCAGGCACCAAGTTGGCCTGCGTGCTGTCGCTGGTGTGGCTCCACGGTCCTTCCTCTAGGCTTTCAAGCCCTTGTACATATTCAGGTGTTTTACCTGGAAAGGGTGGGAACAGTTCAGCAGCAGCTGGCCTGGGGCTCAGCTCACGTTTACTCACAGATGCCTCGGCACGGTCCCCCAGCTTTGCAATGAGGACGCTCCTTGCGTGGGGGGTGGGTTGCTGGCTGTATGGGAGATGGTTCCCCACCTCTGACCAATTTCAGAATTGTTTACCACTGGAGCAAGTGCCCTGATAGGGTTTTCCTCTGTATAACTCCTGGGTTCAGGTTTTTTTTTTCTTTTATGTTTCAAGTTAGATTTTATTCCCCTTTTATGTATTTATAGATATAAGCATGGAAATAATTCTTTCCTATAAATACATCTGTGTGATGGGAAGAATTTTTTCTGTTTTATTTATAAATTTTATTTTTTAAAATTTTGAAATTTTATTTTATTTATTTTTTTTATACAGCACGTTATTATTAGTTATGTATTTTATGTATATACATGTATACAGGTCAATCCCAAACTCCCAACTCATCCCACCACCACCACCCCATGTCTTCCCACACTTGGTGTCCATACGTTTGTTCTCTACCTCTGTGTCTCTATTTCTTCCCTGCAAACCAGTTCATCTGTACCATTTTTAGGCTCCACATATATGCATTAATATACAATATTTGTTTTCCTCTTTCTGACTTACTTCATTCTGTATGACAGTCTCTCGATCCATCGATGTCTCTACAAATGACCCAGTTTCATTCCTTTTTATGGCCGAGTAATATTCCATTTTATATATGTACCACATCTTTATCCATTCATCTGTCTGTGGGCATTTAGGTTGCTTCCATTACCTGGCTATTGTAAATAGTGCTGCAACGAACATTGTGGTGAATGTGCCTTTTTGAAATACGGTTTTCTCTGGGTATATGCCCAGAAGTGGGATTGCTGGATCAGATGGTAATTCTATTTCTAATTTTTTTAAGGAAACTCCATACTGTTCTCCATAGGGACTGTATCAATTTACATTCCCACCAATAGTGGAAGAGGGCTCCTTTTGTCCACACCCTCCCCAGAATTGGTTGTTTGTAGATTTTCTGATGATGCCGATTCTAACAGGTGTGAGGTGATACCTCATTGTAGTTTTGATTTGCATTTCTCTAATAATTAGTGCTGTTGAGCAGCTTTTCATGTGCGTCTTGGCCATCTCTGTGTCTCCTTTGAAGAAACATCTCTTTAGATCTTCTGCCCATCTTTTTTGGGTTGTTTGTTTTCTTAATATTAAGCTGCATGAGCTGTTTATATATATTGGAGATTAAACCTCTGTCCATTGATTCGTCTGCAACGATTTTCGCCCATTCTGAGGGATGCCTTTTTCCATTCCCGTGTTTTTTAACAAAAAAGGAAAGAAAGGAAAAGAAGCAGAACACTAATGTGCGTAAAATATGCCTTTTGAAACGGTCGTTTTGAAATATGGACGTCCTTTGAAATTTTTGGTCGATATGTGACCCCAGGATTTGTTTTCAGGGCAGGTGTCATTTACAGGCCTGCAATGATTTTGAATATCAACTGACCATTAGCGTTGGGATTAAAGCTGCTGTTGTGTGAAACGGCCACAAGGTGGCAGCAGTTCACCCTTACCAAATCTGGTTACTAGGGCAAGAGAGCCTCAGTGGAAGTGGTGTTCTAGATTGGAGTTTAGAATGGAATGTACCAGGAGAAAGCCCCTCACGTTTGTCTCACTACTTCTTGTTCGTGTTTTTAATTTAAGTTTTTATTTTTTATTACAGCAAGTTTGATTACAATGTTTGGCTTGTTGTAGGTGTGGAAGATGTGGTTCTTTTACACATATACAGATGACTGTTCTTCTTGGGATCCTTTTCCCATGTACGTTATGACAGAATGTTGAGTAGTCCTCTCTTGGTATTCTGTAGGTCTTTGGTGATTATATATGTCACCTGTGTTTGTATATGTCTGTTAACCCCGATATCGTAATGAAACCAATCCTCACACCTTTCCATTGGTGAACCATAAGTTTGTTTAATGAATCTGTGATTGCCCTTCTCCGTGGAAATATCTGCCCTGGTATCCATTTTTAGGTAACACCTATAAGTGATATGATATGATATGTGTCTTTCACTTTCTGACTTACTACAAGTCACGTGATTACTTCGAGACTCTTCTACGGTGCTGCAAATGGAATTGTGTCCTTTTTTCCCTTGGCTTCTCTTCTGCCTTAGCAGGGTCCATTTTCAACAATGTGATTCCCTGAGGGTTGTGGATTAGCTGACCTGGGCAGCCTTACCCTGCCGGCCCGCCCTCCCCAGGTGTGCCTCGTTGAGGTCAATATAAACAGAGCTCCAGGCAGCAATAGCCCCTGAAGCTGTGCCTGACTCCATATTCTCTGCCCCGTCAGCAGTCTCGGGGCTGTGCTGGTGGGAGGGAGTGAGGGGCCACAGCTTTGTGGGTGGCCCGGTGTGAGTGGGGTTCTGCTGGCCTTTCTGCAGGAGTTGCCAGGCTGCCGCCTGTAAAGAAGAGGATGTGTCACCCATACCTTCCGCTGGAATTTCTCTCCGGACAGAGGTGAGGAAGGAAAAAAGCAGTGGGGGCCGGGACAGGAGGGGTATCTCAGGCAGGGCAATGGAAAGCTTCTGGAAGAGCGCCAGGGTCCAGGACCACGCTGGCTGGCCTGCAGGCACCAAGTTGGCCTGCGTGCTGTCGCTGGTGTGGCTCCACGGTCCTTCCTCTAGGCTTTCAAGCCCTTGTACATATTCAGGTGTTTTACCTGGAAAGGGTGGGAACAGTTCAGCAGCAGCTGGCCTGGGGCTCAGCTCACGTTTACTCACAGATGCCTCGGCACGGTCCCCCAGCTTTGCAATGAGGACGCTCCTTGCGTGGGGGGTGGGTTGCTGGCTGTATGGGAGATGGTTCCCCACCTCTGACCAATTTCAGAATTGTTTACAACTGGAGCAAGTGCCCTGATAGGGTTTTCCTCTGTATAACTCCTGGGTTCAGGTTTTTTTTTTCTTTTATGTTTCAAGTTAGATTTTATTCCCCTTTTATGTATTTATAGATATAAGCATGGAAATAATTCTTTCCTATAAATACATCTGTGTGATGGGAAGAATTTTTTCTGTTTTATTTATAAATTTTATTTTTTAAAATTTTGAAATTTTATTTTATTTATTTTTTTTATACAGCACGTTATTATTAGTTATGTATTTTATGTATATACATGTATACAGGTCAATCCCAAACTCCCAACTCATCCCACCACCACCACCCCATGTCTTCCCACACTTGGTGTCCATACGTTTGTTCTCTACCTCTGTGTCTCTATTTCTTCCCTGCAAACCAGTTCATCTGTACCATTTTTAGGCTCCACATATATGCATTAATATACAATATTTGTTTTCCTCTTTCTGACTTACTTCATTCTGTATGACAGTCTCTCGATCCATCGATGTCTCTACAAATGAGCCAGTTTCATTCCTTTTTATGGCCGAGTAATATTCCATTTTATATATGTACCACATCTTTATCCATTCATCTGTCTGTGGGCATTTAGGTTGCTTCCATTACCTGGCTATTGTAAATAGTGCTGCAACGAACATTGTGGTGAATGTGCCTTTTTGAAATACGGTTTTCTCTGGGTATATGCCCAGAAGTGGGATTGCTGGATCAGATGGTAATTCTATTTCTAATTTTTTTAAGGAAACTCCATACTGTTCTCCATAGGGACTGTATCAATTTACATTCCCACCAATAGTGGAAGAGGGCTCCTTTTGTCCACACCCTCCCCAGAATTGGTTGTTTGTAGATTTTCTGATGATGCCGATTCTAACAGGTGTGAGGTGATACCTCATTGTAGTTTTGATTTGCATTTCTCTAATAATTAGTGCTGTTGAGCAGCTTTTCATGTGCGTCTTGGCCATCTCTGTGTCTCCTTTGAAGAAACGTCTCTTTAGATCTTCTGCCCATCTTTTTTGGGTTGTTTGTTTTCTTAATATTAAGCTGCATGAGCTGTTTATATATATTGGAGATTAAACCTCTGTCCATTGATTCGTCTGCAACGATTTTCGCCCATTCTGAGGGATGCCTTTTTCCATTCCCGTGTTTTTTAACAAAAAAGGAAAGAAAGGAAAAGAAGCAGAACACTAATGTGCGTAAAATATGCCTTTTGAAACGGTCGTTTTGAAATATGGACGTCCTTTGAAATTTTTGGTCGATATGTGACCCCAGGATTTGTTTTCAGGGCAGGTGTCATTTACAGGCCTGCAATGATTTTGAATATCAACTGACCATTAGCGTTGGGATTAAAGCTGCTGTTGTGTGAAACGGCCACAAGGTGGCAGCAGTTCACCCTTACCAAATCTGGTTACTAGGGCAAGAGAGCCTCAGTGGAAGTGGTGTTCTAGATTGGAGTTTAGAATGGAATGTGCCAGGAGAAAGCCCCTCACGTTTGTCTCACTACTTCTTGTTCGTGTTTTTAATTTAATTTTTTTTATTTTTTATTACAGCAAGTTTGATTACAATGTTTGGCTTGTTGTAGGTGTGGAAGATGTGGTTCTTTTACACATATACAGATGACTGTTCTTCTTGGGATCCTTTTCCCATGTACGTTATGACAGAATGTTGAGTAGTCCTCTCTTGGTATTCTGTAGGTCTTTGGTGATTATATATGTCACCTGTGTTTGTATATGTCTGTTAACCCCGATATCGTAATGAAACCAATCCTCACACCTTTCCATTGGTGAACCATAAGTTTGTTTAATGAATCTGTGATTGCCCTTCTCCGTGGAAATATCTGCCCTGGTATCCATTTTTAGGTAACACCTATAAGTGATATGATATGATATGTGTCTTTCACTTTCTGACTTACTACAAGTCACGTGATTACTTCGAGACTCTTCTACGGTGCTGCAAATGGCATTGTGTCCTTTTTTCCCTTGGCTTCTCTTCTGCCTTAGCGGGGTCCATTTTCAACAATGTGATTCCCTGAGGGTTGTGGATTAGCTGACCTGGGCAGCCTTACCCTGCCGGCCCGCCCTCCCCAGGTGTGCCTCGTTGAGGTCAATATAAACAGAGCTCCAGGCAGCAATAGCCCCTGAAGCTGTGCCTGACTCCATATTCTCTGCCCCGTCAGCAGTCTCGGGGCTGTGCTGGTGGGAGGGAGTGAGGGGCCACAGCTTTGTGGGTGGCCCGGTGTGAGTGGGGTTCTGCTGGCCTTTCTGCAGGAGTTGCCAGGCTGCCGCCTGTAAAGAAGAGGATGTGTCACCCATACCTTCCGCTGGAATTTCTCTCCGGACAGAGGTGAGGAAGGAAAAAAGCAGTGGGGGCCGGGACAGGAGGGGTATCTCAGGCAGGGCAATGGAAAGCTTCTGGAAGAGCGCCAGGGTCCAGGACCACGCTGGCTGGCCTGCAGGCACCAAGTTGGCCTGCGTGCTGTCGCTGGTGTGGCTCCACGGTCCTTCCTCTAGGCTTTCAAGCCCTTGTACATATTCAGGTGTTTTACCTGGAAAGGGTGGGAACAGTTCAGCAGCAGCTGGCCTGGGGCTCAGCTCACGTTTACTCACAGATGCCTCGGCACGGTCCCCCAGCTTTGCAATGAGGACGCTCCTTGCGTGGGGGGTGGGTTGCTGGCTGTATGGGAGATGGTTCCCCACCTCTGACCAATTTCAGAATTGTTTACCACTGGAGCAAGTGCCCTGATAGGGTTTTCCTCTGTATAACTCCTGGGTTCAGGTTTTTTTTTTCTTTTATGTTTCAAGTTAGATTTTATTCCCCTTTTATGTATTTATAGATATAAGCATGGAAATAATTCTTTCCTATAAATACATCTGTGTGATGGGAAGAATTTTTTCTGTTTTATTTATAAATTTTATTTTTTAAAATTTTGAAATTTTATTTTATTTATTTTTTTTATACAGCACGTTATTATTAGTTATGTATTTTATGTATATACATGTATACAGGTCAATCCCAAACTCCCAACTCATCCCACCACCACCACCCCATGTCTTCCCACACTGGGTGTCCATACGTTTGTTCTCTACCTCTGTGTCTCTATTTCTTCCCTGCAAACCAGTTCATCTGTACCATTTTTAGGCTCCACATATATGCATTAATATACAATATTTGTTTTCCTCTTTCTGACTTACTTCATTCTGTATGACAGTCTCTCGATCCATCGATGTCTCTACAAATGACCCAGTTTCATTCCTTTTTATGGCCGAGTAATATTCCATTTTATATATGTACCACATCTTTATCCATTCATCTGTCTGTGGGCATTTAGGTTGCTTCCATTACCTGGCTATTGTAAATAGTGCTGCAACGAACATTGTGGTGAATGTGCCTTTTTGAAATACGGTTTTCTCTGGGTATATGCCCAGAAGTGGGATTGCTGGATCAGATGGTAATTCTATTTCTAATTTTTTTAAGGAAACTCCATACTGTTCTCCATAGGGACTGTATCAATTTACATTCCCACCAATAGTGGAAGAGGGCTCCTTTTGTCCACACCCTCCCCAGAATTGGTTGTTTGTAGATTTTCTGATGATGCCGATTCTAACAGGTGTGAGGTGATACCTCATTGTAGTTTTGATTTGCATTTCTCTAATAATTAGTGCTGTTGAGCAGCTTTTCATGTGCGTCTTGGCCATCTCTGTGTCTCCTTTGAAGAAACGTCTCTTTAGATCTTCTGCCCATCTTTTTTGGGTTGTTTGTTTTCTTAATATTAAGCTGCATGAGCTGTTTATATATATTGGAGATTAAACCTCTGTCCATTGATTCGTCTGCAACGATTTTCGCCCATTCTGAGGGATGCCTTTTTCCATTCCCGTGTTTTTTAACAAAATAGGAAAGAAAGGAAAAGAAGCAGAACACTAATGTGCGTAAAATATGCCTTTTGAAACGGTCGTTTTGAAATATGGACGTCCTTTGAATTTTTTCGTCGATATGTGACCCCAGGATTTGTTTTCAGGGCAGGTGTCATTTACAGGCCTGCAATGATTTTGAATATCAACTGACCATTAGCGTTGGGATTAAAGCTGCTGTTGTGTGAAACGGCCACAAGGTGGCAGCAGTTCACCCTTACCAAATCTGGTTACTAGGGCAAGAGAGCCTCAGTGGAAGTGGTGTTCTAGATTGGAGTTTAGAATGGAATGTGCCAGGAGAAAGCCCCTCACGTTTGTCTCACTACTTCTTGTTCGTGTTTTTAATTTAATTTTTTTATTTTTTATTACAGCAAGTTTGATTACAATGTTTGGCTTGTTGTAGGTGTGGAAGATGTGGTTCTTTTACACATATACAGATGACTGTTCTTCTTGGGATCCTTTTCCCATGTACGTTATGACAGAATGTTGAGTAGTCCTCTCTTGGTATTCTGTAGGTCTTTGGTGATTATATATGTCACCTGTGTTTGTATATGTCTGTTAACCCCGATATCGTAATGAAACCAATCCTCACACCTTTCCATTGGTGAACCATAAGTTTGTTTAATGAATCTGTGATTGCCCTTCTCCGTGGAAATATCTGCCCTGGTATCCATTTTTAGGTAACACCTATAAGTGATATGATATGATATGTGTCTTTCACTTTCTGACTTACTACAAGTCACGTGATTACTTCGAGACTCATCTACGGTGCTGCAAATGGCATTGTGTCCTTTTTTCCCTTGGCTTCTCTTCTGACTTAGCAGGGTCCATTTTCAACAATGTGATTCCCTGAGGGTTGTGGATTAGCTGACCTGGGCAGCCTTACCCTGCCGGCCCGCCCTCCCCAGGTGTGCCTCGTTGAGGTCAATATAAACAGAGCTCCAGGCAGCAATAGCCCCTGAAGCTGTGCCTGACTCCATATTCTCTGCCCCGTCAGCAGTCTCGGGGCTGTGCTGGTGGGAGGAGGGAGTGAGGGGCCACAGCTTTGTGGGTGGCCCGGTGTGAGTGGGGTTCTGCTGGCCTTTCTGCAGGAGTTGCCAGGCTGCCGCCTGTAAAGAAGAGGATGTGTCACCCATACCTTCCGCTGGAATTTCTCTCCGGACAGAGGTGAGGAAGGAAAAAAGCAGTGGGTTCCGGGACAGGAGGGGTATCTCAGGCAGGGCAATGGAAAGCTTCTGGAAGAGCGCCAGGGTCCAGGACCACGCTGGCTGGCCTGCAGGCACCAAGTTGGCCTGCGTGCTGTCGCTGGTGTGGCTCCACGGTCCTTCCTCTAGGCTTTCAAGCCCTTGTACATATTCAGGTGTTTTACCTGGAAAGGGTGGGAACAGTTCAGCAGCAGCTGGCCTGGGGCTCAGCTCACGTTTACTCACAGATGCCTCGGCACGGTCCCCCAGCTTTGCAATGAGGACGCTCCTTGCGTGGGGGTTGGGTTGCTGGCTGTATGGGAGATGGTTCCCCACCTCTGACCAATTTCAGAATTGTTTACCACTGGAGCAAGTGCCATGATAGGGTTTTCCTCTGTATAACTCGTGGGTTCACTTTTTGTTTCTTTTATGTTTCAAGTTAGATGTTATTCCTATTTTATGTATTTATAGATATAAGCATGGAAATAATTCATTCCTATAAATACATCTGTGTGACGGGAAGAACTTTTTTCTGTTTTATTTTTAAATTTTATTTTTTAAAATTTTGAAATTTTATTTATTTTTTTTATACAGCACGTTATTATTAGTTATGTATTTTATGCATATACATGTATACAGGTCAATCCCAAACTCCCAACTCATCCAACCACCACCACCCCATGGCTTCCCACACTTGGTGTCCATACGTTTGTTCTCTACCTCTGTGTCTCTATTTCTTCCCTGCAAACCAGTTCATCTGTACCATTTTTAGGCTCCACATATATGCATTAATATACAATATTTGTTTTCCTCTTTCTGACTTACTTCATTCTGTATGACAGTCTCTCGATCCATCGATGTCTCTACAAATGACCCAGTTTCATTCCTTTTTATGGCCGAGTAATATTCCATTTTATATATGTACCACATCTTTATCCATTCATCTGTCTGTGGGCATTTAGGTTGCTTCCATTACCTGGCTATTGTAAATAGTGCTGCAACGAACATTGTGGTGAATGTGCCTTTTTGAAATACGGTTTTCTCTGGGTATATGCCCAGAAGTGGGATTGCTGGATCAGATGGTAATTCAATTTCTAGTTTTTTTAAGGAAACTCCATACTGTTCTCCATAGTGACTGTATCAATTTACATTCCCACCAATAGTGGAAGAGGGCTCCTTTTGTCCACACCCTCCCCAGAATTGGTTGTTTGTAGATTTTCTGATGATGCCGATTCTAACAGGTGTGAGGTGATACCTCATTGTAGTTTTGATTTGCATTTCTCTAATAATTAGTGCTGTTGAGCAGCTTTTCATGTGCGTCTTGGCCATCTCTGTGTCTCCTTTGAAGAAACGTCTCTTTAGATCTTCTGCCCATCTTTTTTGGGTTGTTTGTTTTCTTAATATTAAGCTGCATGAGCTGTTTATATATATTGGAGATTAAACCTCTGTCCATTGATTCGTCTGCAACGATTTTCGCCCATTCTGAGGGATGCCTTTTTCCATTCCCGTGTTTTTTAACAAAATAGGAAAGAAAGGAAAAGAAGCAGAACACTAATGTGCGTAAAATATGCCTTTTGAAACGGTCGTTTTGAAATATGGACGTCCTTTGAATTTTTTCGTCGATATGTGACCCCAGGATTTGTTTTCAGGGCAGGTGTCATTTACAGGCCTGCAATGATTTTGAATATCAACTGACCATTAGCGTTGGGATTAAAGCTGCTGTTGTGTGAAACGGCCACAAGGTGGCAGCAGTTCACCCTTACCAAATCTGGTTACTAGGGCAAGAGAGCCTCAGTGGAAGTGGTGTTCTAGATTGGAGTTTAGAATGGAATGTGCCAGGAGAAAGCCCCTCACGTTTGTCTCACTACTTCTTGTTCGTGTTTTTAATTTAATTTTTTTATTTTTTATTACAGCAAGTTTGATTACAATGTTTGGCTTGTTGTAGGTGTGGAAGATGTGGTTCTTTTACACATATACAGATGACTGTTCTTCTTGGGATCCTTTTCCCATGTACGTTATGACAGAATGTTGAGTAGTCCTCTCTTGGTATTCTGTAGGTCTTTGGTGATTATATATGTCACCTGTGTTTGTATATGTCTGTTAACCCCGATATCGTAATGAAACCAATCCTCACACCTTTCCATTGGTGAACCATAAGTTTGTTTAATGAATCTGTGATTGCCCTTCTCCGTGGAAATATCTGCCCTGGTATCCATTTTTAGGTAACACCTATAAGTGATATGATATGATATGTGTCTTTCACTTTCTGACTTACTACAAGTCACGTGATTACTTCGAGACTCATCTACGGTGCTGCAAATGGCATTGTGTCCTTTTTTCCCTTGGCTTCTCTTCTGCCTTAGCGGGGTCCATTTTCAACAATGTGATTCCCTGAGGGTTGTGGATTAGCTGACCTGGGCAGCCTTACCCTGCCGGCCCGCCCTCCCCAGGTGTGCCTCGTTGAGGTCAATATAAACAGAGCTCCAGGCAGCAATAGCCCCTGAAGCTGTGCCTGACTCCATATTCTCTGCCCCGTCAGCAGTCTCGGGGCTGTGCTGGTGGGAGGAGGGAGTGAGGGGCCACAGCTTTGTGGGTGGCCCGGTGTGAGTGGGGTTCTGCTGGCCTTTCTGCAGGAGTTGCCAGGCTGCCGCCTGTAAAGAAGAGGATGTGTCACCCATACCTTCCGCTGGAATTTCTCTCCGGACAGAGGTGAGGAAGGAAAAAAGCAGTGGGTTCCGGGACAGGAGGGGTATCTCAGGCAGGGCAATGGAAAGCTTCTGGAAGAGCGCCAGGGTCCAGGACCACGCTGGCTGGCCTGCAGGCACCAAGTTGGCCTGCGTGCTGTCGCTGGTGTGGCTCCACGGTCCTTCCTCTAGGCTTTCAAGCCCTTGTACATATTCAGGTGTTTTACCTGGAAAGGGTGGGAACAGTTCAGCAGCAGCTGGCCTGGGGCTCAGCTCACGTTTACTCACAGATGCCTCGGCACGGTCCCCCAGCTTTGCAATGAGGACGCTCCTTGCGTGGGGGTTGGGTTGCTGGCTGTATGGGAGATGGTTCCCCACCTCTGACCAATTTCAGAATTGTTTACCACTGGAGCAAGTGCCGTGATAGGGTTTTCCTCTGTATAACTCGTGGGTTCACTTTTTGTTTCTTTTATGTTTCAAGTTAGATGTTATTCCTCTTTTATGTATTTATAGATATAAGCATGGAAATAATTCATTCCTATAAATACATCTGTGTGACGGGAAGAACTTTTTTCTGTTTTATTTTTAAATTTTATTTTTTAAAATTTTGAAATTTTATTTATTTTTTTTATACAGCACGTTATTATTAGTTATGTATTTTATGCATATACATGTATACAGGTCAATCCCAAACTCCCAACTCATCCAACCACCACCACCCCATGGCTTCCCACACTTGGTGTCCATACGTTTGTTCTCTACCTCTGTGTCTCTATTTCTTCCCTGCAAACCAGTTCATCTGTACCATTTTTAGGCTCCACATATATGCATTAATATACAATATTTGTTTTCCTCTTTCTGACTTACTTCATTCTGTATGACAGTCTCTCGATCCATCGATGTCTCTACAAATGACCCAGTTTCATTCCTTTTTATGGCCGAGTAATATTCCATTTTATATATGTACCACATCTTTATCCATTCATCTGTCTGTGGGCATTTAGGTTGCTTCCATTACCTGGCTATTGTAAATAGTGCTGCAACGAACATTGTGGTGAATGTGCCTTTTTGAAATACGGTTTTCTCTGGGTATATGCCCAGAAGTGGGATTGCTGGATCAGATGGTAATTCTATTTCTAATTTTTTTAAGGAAACTCCATACTGTTCTCCATAGTGACTGTATCAATTTACATTCCCACCAATAGTGGAAGAGGGCTCCTTTTGTCCACACCCTCCCCAGAATTGGTTGTTTGTAGATTTTCTGATGATGCCGATTCTAACAGGTGTGAGGTGATACCTCATTGTAGTTTTGATTTGCATTTCTCTAATAATTAGTGCTGTTGAGCAGCTTTTCATGTGCGTCTTGGCCATCTCTGTGTCTCCTTTGAAGAAACGTCTCTTTAGATCTTCTGCCCATTTTTTTTGGGTTGTTTGTTTTCTTAATATTAAGCTGCATGAGCTGTTTATATATATTGGAGATTAAACCTCTGTCCATTGATTCGTCTGCAACGATTTTCGCCCATTCTGAGGGATGCCTTTTTCCATTCCCGTGTTTTTTAACAAAAAAGGAAAGAAAGGAAAAGAAGCAGAACACTAATGTGCGTAAAATATGCCTTTTGAAACGGTCGTTTTGAAATATGGACGTCCTTTGAAATTTTTGGTCGATATGTGACCCCAGGATTTGTTTTCAGGGCAGGTGTCATTTACAGGCCTGCAATGATTTTGAATATCAACTGACCATTAGCGTTGGGATTAAAGCTGCTGTTGTGTGAAACGGCCACAAGGTGGCAGCAGTTCACCCTTACCAAATCTGGTTACTAGGGCAAGAGAGCCTCAGTGGAAGTGGTGTTCTAGATTGGAGTTTAGAATGGAATGTGCCAGGAGAAAGCCCCTCACGTTTGTCTCACTACTTCTTGTTCGTGTTTTTAATTTAATTTTTTTATTTTTTATTACAGCAAGTTTGATTACAATGTTTGGCTTGTTGTAGGTGTGGAAGATGTGGTTCTTTTACACATATACAGATGACTGTTCTTCTTGGGATCCTTTTCCCATGTACGTTATGACAGAATGTTGAGTAGTCCTCTCTTGGTATTCTGTAGGTCTTTGGTGATTATATATGTCACCTGTGTTTGTATATGTCTGTTAACCCCGATATCGTAATGAAACCAATCCTCACACCTTTCCATTGGTGAACCATAAGTTTGTTTAATGAATCTGTGATTGCCCTTCTCCGTGGAAATATCTGCCCTGGTATCCATTTTTAGGTAACACCTATAAGTGATATGATATGATATGTGTCTTTCACTTTCTGACTTACTACAAGTCACGTGATTACTTCGAGACTCTTCTACGGTGCTGCAAATGGAATTGTGTCCTTTTTTCCCTTGGCTTCTCTTCTGCCTTAGCAGGGTCCATTTTCAACAATGTGATTCCCTGAGGGTTGTGGATTAGCTGACCTGGGCAGCCTTACCCTGCCGGCCCGCCCTCCCCAGGTGTGCCTCGTTGAGGTCAATATAAACAGAGCTCCAGGCAGCAATAGCCCCTGAAGCTGTGCCTGACTCCATATTCTCTGCCCCGTCAGCAGTCTCGGGGCTGTGCTGGTGGGAGGGAGTGAGGGGCCACAGCTTTGTGGGTGGCCCGGTGTGAGTGGGGTTCTGCTGGCCTTTCTGCAGGAGTTGCCAGGCTGCCGCCTGTAAAGAAGAGGATGTGTCACCCATACCTTCTGCTGGAATTTCTCTCCGGACAGAGGTGAGGAAGGAAAAAAGCAGTGGGGGCCGGGACAGGAGGGGTATCTCAGGCAGGGCAATGGAAAGCTTCTGGAAGAGCGCCAGGGTCCAGGACCACGCTGGCTGGCCTGCAGGCACCAAGTTGGCCTGCGTGCTGTCGCTGGTGTGGCTCCACGGTCCTTCCTCTAGGCTTTCAAGCCCTTGTACATATTCAGGTGTTTTACCTGGAAAGGGTGGGAACAGTTCAGCAGCAGCTGGCCTGGGGCTCAGCTCACGTTTACTCACAGATGCCTCGGCACGGTCCCCCAGCTTTGCAATGAGGACGCTCCTTGCGTGGGGGGTGGGTTGCTGGCTGTATGGGAGATGGTTCCCCACCTCTGACCAATTTCAGAATTGTTTACAACTGGAGCAAGTGCCCTGATAGGGTTTTCCTCTGTATAACTCCTGGGTTCAGGTTTTTTTTTTCTTTTATGTTTCAAGTTAGATTTTATTCCCCTTTTATGTATTTATAGATATAAGCATGGAAATAATTCTTTCCTATTAATACATCTGTGTGATGGGAAGAATTTTTTCTGTTTTATTTATAAATTTTATTTTTTAAAATTTTGAAATTTTATTTTATTTATTTTTTTTATACAGCACGTTATTATTAGTTATGTATTTTATGTATATACATGTATACAGGTCAATCCCAAACTCCCACCTCATCCCACCACCACCACCCCATGTCTTCCCACACTTGGTGTCCATACGTTTGTTCTCTACCTCTGTGTCTCTATTTCTTCCCTGCAAACCAGTTCATCTGTACCATTTTTAGGCTCCACATATATGCATTAATATACAATATTTGTTTTCCTCTTTCTGACTTACTTCATTCTGTATGACAGTCTCTCGATCCATCGATGTCTCTACAAATGAGCCAGTTTCATTCCTTTTTATGGCCGAGTAATATTCCATTTTATATATGTACCACATCTTTATCCATTCATCTGTCTGTGGGCATTTAGGTTGCTTCCATTACCTGGCTATTGTAAATAGTGCTGCAACGAACATTGTGGTGAATGTGCCTTTTTGAAATACGGTTTTCTCTGGGTATATGCCCAGAAGTGGGATTGCTGGATCAGATGGTAATTCTATTTCTAATTTTTTTAAGGAAACTCCATACTGTTCTCCATAGGGACTGTATCAATTTACATTCCCACCAATAGTGGAAGAGGGCTCCTTTTGTCCACACCCTCCCCAGAATTGGTTGTTTGTAGATTTTCTGATGATGCCGATTCTAACAGGTGTGAGGTGATACCTCATTGTAGTTTTGATTTGCATTTCTCTAATAATTAGTGCTGTTGAGCAGCTTTTCATGTGCGTCTTGGCCATCTCTGTGTCTCCTTTGAAGAAACGTCTCTTTAGATCTTCTGCCCATCTTTTTTGGGTTGTTTGTTTTCTTAATATTAAGCTGCATGAGCTGTTTATATATATTGGAGATTAAACCTCTGTCCATTGATTCGTCTGCAACGATTTTCGCCCATTCTGAGGGATGCCTTTTTCCATTCCCGTGTTTTTTAACAAAAAAGGAAAGAAAGGAAAAGAAGCAGAACACTAATGTGCGTAAAATATGCCTTTTGAAACGGTCGTTTTGAAATATGGACGTCCTTTGAAATTTTTGGTCGATATGTGACCCCAGGATTTGTTTTCAGGGCAGGTGTCATTTACAGGCCTGCAATGATTTTGAATATCAACTGACCATTAGCGTTGGGATTAAAGCTGCTGTTGTGTGAAACGGCCACAAGGTGGCAGCAGTTCACCCTTACCAAATCTGGTTACTAGGGCAAGAGAGCCTCAGTGGAAGTGGTGTTCTAGATTGGAGTTTAGAATGGAATGTGCCAGGAGAAAGCCCCTCACGTTTGTCTCACTACTTCTTGTTCGTGTTTTTAATTTAATTTTTTTATTTTTTATTACAGCAAGTTTGATTACAATGTTTGGCTTGTTGTAGGTGTGGAAGATGTGGTTCTTTTACACATATACAGATGACTGTTCTTCTTGGGATCCTTTTCCCATGTACGTTATGACAGAATGTTGAGTAGTCCTCTCTTGGTATTCTGTAGGTCTTTGGTGATTATATATGTCACCTGTGTTTGTATATGTCTGTTAACCCCGATATCGTAATGAAACCAATCCTCACACCTTTCCATTGGTGAACCATAAGTTTGTTTAATGAATCTGTGATTGCCCTTCTCCGTGGAAATATCTGCCCTGGTATCCATTTTTAGGTAACACCTATAAGTGATATGATATGATATGTGTCTTTCACTTTCTGACTTACTACAAGTCACGTGATTACTTCGAGACTCTTCTACGGTGCTGCAAATGGCATTGTGTCCTTTTTTCCCTTGGCTTCTCTTCTGCCTTAGCGGGGTCCATTTTCAACAATGTGATTCCCTGAGGGTTGTGGATTAGCTGACCTGGGCAGCCTTACCCTGCCGGCCCGCCCTCCCCAGGTGTGCCTCGTTGAGGTCAATATAAACAGAGCTCCAGGCAGCAATAGCCCCTGAAGCTGTGCCTGACTCCATATTCTCTGCCCCGTCAGCAGTCTCGGGGCTGTGCTGGTGGGAGGGAGTGAGGGGCCACAGCTTTGTGGGTGGCCCGGTGTGAGTGGGGTTCTGCTGGCCTTTCTGCAGGAGTTGCCAGGCTGCCGCCTGTAAAGAAGAGGATGTGTCACCCATACCTTCCGCTGGAATTTCTCTCCGGACAGAGGTGAGGAAGGAAAAAAGCAGTGGGGGCCGGGACAGGAGGGGTATCTCAGGCAGGGCAATGGAAAGCTTCTGGAAGAGCGCCAGGGTCCAGGACCACGCTGGCTGGCCTGCAGGCACCAAGTTGGCCTGCGTGCTGTCGCTGGTGTGGCTCCACGGTCCTTCCTCTAGGCTTTCAAGCCCTTGTACATATTCAGGTGTTTTACCTGGAAAGGGTGGGAACAGTTCAGCAGCAGCTGGCCTGGGGCTCAGCTCACGTTTACTCACAGATGCCTCGGCACGGTCCCCCAGCTTTGCAATGAGGACGCTCCTTGCGTGGGGGGTGGGTTGCTGGCTGTATGGGAGATGGTTCCCCACCTCTGACCAATTTCAGAATTGTTTACAACTGGAGCAAGTGCCCTGATAGGGTTTTCCTCTGTATAACTCCTGGGTTCAGGTTTTTTTTTTCTTTTATGTTTCAAGTTAGATTTTATTCCCCTTTTATGTATTTATAGATATAAGCATGGAAATAATTCTTTCCTATAAATACATCTGTGTGATGGGAAGAATTTTTTCTGTTTTATTTATAAATTTTATTTTTTAAAATTTTGAAATTTTATTTTATTTATTTTTTTTATACAGCACGTTATTATTAGTTATGTATTTTATGTATATACATGTATACAGGTCAATCCCAAACTCCCAACTCATCCCACCACCACCACCCCATGTCTTCCCACACTGGGTGTCCATACGTTTGTTCTCTACCTCTGTGTCTCTATTTCTTCCCTGCAAACCAGTTCATCTGTACCATTTTTAGGCTCCACATATATGCATTAATATACAATATTTGTTTTCCTCTTTCTGACTTACTTCATTCTGTATGACAGTCTCTCGATCCATCGATGTCTCTACAAATGACCCAGTTTCATTCCTTTTTATGGCCGAGTAATATTCCATTTTATATATGTACCACATCTTTATCCATTCATCTGTCTGTGGGCATTTAGGTTGCTTCCATTACCTGGCTATTGTAAATAGTGCTGCAACGAACATTGTGGTGAATGTGCCTTTTTGAAATACGGTTTTCTCTGGGTATATGCCCAGAAGTGGGATTGCTGGATCAGATGGTAATTCTATTTCTAATTTTTTTAAGGAAACTCCATACTGTTCTCCATAGGGACTGTATCAATTTACATTCCCACCAATAGTGGAAGAGGGCTCCTTTTGTCCACACCCTCCCCAGAATTGGTTGTTTGTAGATTTTCTGATGATGCCGATTCTAACAGGTGTGAGGTGATACCTCATTGTAGTTTTGATTTGCATTTCTCTAATAATTAGTGCTGTTGAGCAGCTTTTCATGTGCGTCTTGGCCATCTCTGTGTCTCCTTTGAAGAAACGTCTCTTTAGATCTTCTGCCCATTTTTTTTGGGTTGTTTGTTTTCTTAATATTAAGCTGCATGAGCTGTTTATATATATTGGAGATTAAACCTCTGTCCATTGATTCGTCTGCAACGATTTTCGCCCATTCTGAGGGATGCCTTTTTCCATTCCCGTGTTTTTTAACAAAATAGGAAAGAAAGGAAAAGAAGCAGAACACTAATGTGCGTAAAATATGCCTTTTGAAACGGTCGTTTTGAAATATGGACGTCCTTTGAATTTTTTCGTCGATATGTGACCCCAGGATTTGTTTTCAGGGCAGGTGTCATTTACAGGCCTGCAATGATTTTGAATATCAACTGACCATTAGCGTTGGGATTAAAGCTGCTGTTGTGTGAAACGGCCACAAGGTGGCAGCAGTTCACCCTTACCAAATCTGGTTACTAGGGCAAGAGAGCCTCAGTGGAAGTGGTGTTCTAGATTGGAGTTTAGAATGGAATGTGCCAGGAGAAAGCCCCTCACGTTTGTCTCACTACTTCTTGTTCGTGTTTTTAATTTAATTTTTTTATTTTTTATTACAGCAAGTTTGATTACAATGTTTGGCTTGTTGTAGGTGTGGAAGATGTGGTTCTTTTACACATATACAGATGACTGTTCTTCTTGGGATCCTTTTCCCATGTACGTTATGACAGAATGTTGAGTAGTCCTCTCTTGGTATTCTGTAGGTCTTTGGTGATTATATATGTCACCTGTGTTTGTATATGTCTGTTAACCCCGATATCGTAATGAAACCAATCCTCACACCTTTCCATTGGTGAACCATAAGTTTGTTTAATGAATCTGTGATTGCCCTTCTCCGTGGAAATATCTGCCCTGGTATCCATTTTTAGGTAACACCTATAAGTGATATGATATGATATGTGTCTTTCACTTTCTGACTTACTACAAGTCACGTGATTACTTCGAGACTCATCTACGGTGCTGCAAATGGCATTGTGTCCTTTTTTCCCTTGGCTTCTCTTCTGACTTAGCAGGGTCCATTTTCAACAATGTGATTCCCTGAGGGTTGTGGATTAGCTGACCTGGGCAGCCTTACCCTGCCGGCCCGCCCTCCCCAGGTGTGCCTCGTTGAGGTCAATATAAACAGAGCTCCAGGCAGCAATAGCCCCTGAAGCTGTGCCTGACTCCATATTCTCTGCCCCGTCAGCAGTCTCGGGGCTGTGCTGGTGGGAGGAGGGAGTGAGGGGCCACAGCTTTGTGGGTGGCCCGGTGTGAGTGGGGTTCTGCTGGCCTTTCTGCAGGAGTTGCCAGGCTGCCGCCTGTAAAGAAGAGGATGTGTCACCCATACCTTCCGCTGGAATTTCTCTCCGGACAGAGGTGAGGAAGGAAAAAAGCAGTGGGTTCCGGGACAGGAGGGGTATCTCAGGCAGGGCAATGGAAAGCTTCTGGAAGAGCGCCAGGGTCCAGGACCACGCTGGCTGGCCTGCAGGCACCAAGTTGGCCTGCGTGCTGTCGCTGGTGTGGCTCCACGGTCCTTCCTCTAGGCTTTCAAGCCCTTGTACATATTCAGGTGTTTTACCTGGAAAGGGTGGGAACAGTTCAGCAGCAGCTGGCCTGGGGCTCAGCTCACGTTTACTCACAGATGCCTCGGCACGGTCCCCCAGCTTTGCAATGAGGACGCTCCTTGCGTGGGGGTTGGGTTGCTGGCTGTATGGGAGATGGTTCCCCACCTCTGACCAATTTCAGAATTGTTTACCACTGGAGCAAGTGCCGTGATAGGGTTTTCCTCTGTATAACTCGTGGGTTCACTTTTTGTTTCTTTTATGTTTCAAGTTAGATGTTATTCCTCTTTTATGTATTTATAGATATAAGCATGGAAATAATTCATTCCTATAAATACATCTGTGTGACGGGAAGAACTTTTTTCTGTTTTATTTTTAAATTTTATTTTTTAAAATTTTGAAATTTTATTTATTTTTTTTATACAGCACGTTATTATTAGTTATGTATTTTATGCATATACATGTATACAGGTCAATCCCAAACTCCCAACTCATCCAACCACCACCACCCCATGGCTTCCCACACTTGGTGTCCATACGTTTGTTCTCTACCTCTGTGTCTCTATTTCTTCCCTGCAAACCAGTTCATCTGTACCATTTTTAGGCTCCACATATATGCATTAATATACAATATTTGTTTTCCTCTTTCTGACTTACTTCATTCTGTATGACAGTCTCTCGATCCATCGATGTCTCTACAAATGACCCAGTTTCATTCCTTTTTATGGCCGAGTAATATTCCATTTTATATATGTACCACATCTTTATCCATTCATCTGTCTGTGGGCATTTAGGTTGCTTCCATTACCTGGCTATTGTAAATAGTGCTGCAACGAACATTGTGGTGAATGTGCCTTTTTGAAATACGGTTTTCTCTGGGTATATGCCCAGAAGTGGGATTGCTGGATCAGATGGTAATTCAATTTCTAGTTTTTTTAAGGAAACTCCATACTGTTCTCCATAGTGACTGTATCAATTTACATTCCCACCAATAGTGGAAGAGGGCTCCTTTTGTCCACACCCTCCCCAGAATTGGTTGTTTGTAGATTTTCTGATGATGCCGATTCTAACAGGTGTGAGGTGATACCTCATTGTAGTTTTGATTTGCATTTCTCTAATAATTAGTGCTGTTGAGCAGCTTTTCATGTGCGTCTTGGCCATCTCTGTGTCTCCTTTGAAGAAACGTCTCTTTAGATCTTCTGCCCATCTTTTTTGGGTTGTTTGTTTTCTTAATATTAAGCTGCATGAGCTGTTTATATATATTGGAGATTAAACCTCTGTCCATTGATTCGTCTGCAACGATTTTCGCCCATTCTGAGGGATGCCTTTTTCCATTCCCGTGTTTTTTAACAAAATAGGAAAGAAAGGAAAAGAAGCAGAACACTAATGTGCGTAAAATATGCCTTTTGAAACGGTCGTTTTGAAATATGGACGTCCTTTGAATTTTTTCGTCGATATGTGACCCCAGGATTTGTTTTCAGGGCAGGTGTCATTTACAGGCCTGCAATGATTTTGAATATCAACTGACCATTAGCGTTGGGATTAAAGCTGCTGTTGTGTGAAACGGCCACAAGGTGGCAGCAGTTCACCCTTACCAAATCTGGTTACTAGGGCAAGAGAGCCTCAGTGGAAGTGGTGTTCTAGATTGGAGTTTAGAATGGAATGTGCCAGGAGAAAGCCCCTCACGTTTGTCTCACTACTTCTTGTTCGTGTTTTTAATTTTTTTATTTTTTATTACAGCAAGTTTGATTACAATGTTTGGCTTGTTGTAGGTGTGGAAGATGTGGTTCTTTTACACATATACAGATGACTGTTCTTCTTGGGATCCTTTTCCCATGTACGTTATGACAGAATGTTGAGTAGTCCTCTCTTGGTATTCTGTAGGTCTTTGGTGATTATATATGTCACCTGTGTTTGTATATGTCTGTTAACCCCGATATCGTAATGAAACCAATCCTCACACCTTTCCATTGGTGAACCATAAGTTTGTTTAATGAATCTGTGATTGCCCTTCTCCGTGGAAATATCTGCCCTGGTATCCATTTTTAGGTAACACCTATAAGTGATATGATATGATATGTGTCTTTCACTTTCTGACTTACTACAAGTCACGTGATTACTTCGAGACTCATCTACGGTGCTGCAAATGGCATTGTGTCCTTTTTTCCCTTGGCTTCTCTTCTGACTTAGCAGGGTCCATTTTCAACAATGTGATTCCCTGAGGGTTGTGGATTAGCTGACCTGGGCAGCCTTACCCTGCCGGCCCGCCCTCCCCAGGTGTGCCTCGTTGAGGTCAATATAAACAGAGCTCCAGGCAGCAATAGCCCCTGAAGCTGTGCCTGACTCCATATTCTCTGCCCCGTCAGCAGTCTCGGGGCTGTGCTGGTGGGAGGAGGGAGTGAGGGGCCACAGCTTTGTGGGTGGCCCGGTGTGAGTGGGGTTCTGCTGGCCTTTCTGCAGGAGTTGCCAGGCTGCCGCCTGTAAAGAAGAGGATGTGTCACCCATACCTTCCGCTGGAATTTCTCTCCGGACAGAGGTGAGGAAGGAAAAAAGCAGTGGGTTCCGGGACAGGAGGGGTATCTCAGGCAGGGCAATGGAAAGCTTCTGGAAGAGCGCCAGGGTCCAGGACCACGCTGGCTGGCCTGCAGGCACCAAGTTGGCCTGCGTGCTGTCGCTGGTGTGGCTCCACGGTCCTTCCTCTAGGCTTTCAAGCCCTTGTACATATTCAGGTGTTTTACCTGGAAAGGGTGGGAACAGTTCAGCAGCAGCTGGCCTGGGGCTCAGCTCACGTTTACTCACAGATGCCTCGGCACGGTCCCCCAGCTTTGCAATGAGGACGCTCCTTGCGTGGGGGTTGGGTTGCTGGCTGTATGGGAGATGGTTCCCCACCTCTGACCAATTTCAGAATTGTTTACCACTGGAGCAAGTGCCGTGATAGGGTTTTCCTCTGTATAACTCGTGGGTTCACTTTTTTTTCTTTTATGTTTCAAGTTAGATGTTATTCCTCTTTTATGTATTTATAGATATAAGCATGGAAATAATTCATTCCTATAAATACATCTGTGTGACGGGAAGAACTTTTTTCTGTTTTATTTTTAAATTTTATTTTTTAAAATTTTGAAATTTTATTTATTTTTTTTATACAGCACGTTATTATTAGTTAGGTACTTTATGCATATACATGTATACAGGTCAATCCCAAACTCCCAACTCATCCAACCACCACCACCCCATGGCTTCCCACACTTGGTGTCCATACGTTTGTTCTCTACCTCTGTGTCTCTATTTCTTCCCTGCAAACCAGTTCATCTGTACCATTTTTAGGCTCCACATATATGCATTAATATACAATATTTGTTTTCCTCTTTCTGACTTACTTCATTCTGTATGACAGTCTCTCGATCCATCGATGTCTCTACAAATGACCCAGTTTCATTCCTTTTTATGGCCGAGTAATATTCCATTTTATATATGTACCACATCTTTATCCATTCATCTGTCTGTGGGCATTTAGGTTGCTTCCATTACCTGGCTATTGTAAATAGTGCTGCAACGAACATTGTGGTGAATGTGCCTTTTTGAAATACGGTTTTCTCTGGGTATATGCCCAGAAGTGGGATTGCTGGATCAGATGGTAATTCTATTTCTAGTTTTTTTAAGGAAACTCCATACTGTTCTCCATAGGGACTGTATCAATTTACATTCCCACCAATAGTGGAAGAGGGCTCCTTTTGTCCACACCCTCCCCAGAATTGGTTGTTTGTAGATTTTCTGATGATGCCGATTCTAACAGGTGTGAGGTGATACCTCATTGTAGTTTTGATTTGCATTTCTCTAATAATTAGTGCTGTTGAGCAGCTTTTCATGTGCGTCTTGGCCATCTCTGTGTCTCCTTTGAAGAAACGTCTCTTTAGATCTTCTGCCCATCTTTTTTGGGTTGTTTGTTTTCTTAATATTAAGCTGCATGAGCTGTTTATATATATTGGAGATTAAACCTCTGTCCATTGATTCATCTGCAACGATTTTCGCCCATTCTGAGGGATGCCTTTTTCCATTCCCGTGTTTTTTAACAAAAAAGGAAAGAAAGGAAAAGAAGCAGAACACTAATGTGCGTAAAATATGCCTTTTGAAACGGTCGTTTTGAAATATGGACGTCCTTTGAAATTTTTGGTCGATATGTGACCCCAGGATTTGTTTTCAGGGCAGGTGTCATTTACAGGCCTGCAATGATTTTGAATATCAACTGACCATTAGCGTTGGGATTAAAGCTGCTGTTGTGTGAAACGGCCACAAGGTGGCAGCAGTTCACCCTTACCAAATCTGGTTACTAGGGCAAGAGAGCCTCAGTGGAAGTGGTGTTCTAGATTGGAGTTTAGAATGGAATGTGCCAGGAGAAAGCCCCTCACGTTTGTCTCACTACTTATTGTTCGTGTTTTTAATTTAATTTTTTTATTTTTTATTACAGCAAGTTTGATTACAATGTTTGGCTTGTTGTAGGTGTGGAAGATGTGGTTCTTTTACACATATACAGATGACTGTTCTTCTTGGGATCCTTTTCCCATGTACGTTATGACAGAATGTTGAGTAGTCCTCTCTTGGTATTCTGTAGGTCTTTGGTGATTATATATGTCACCTGTGTTTGTATATGTCTGTTAACCCCGATATCGTAATGAAACCAATCCTCACACCTTTCCATTGGTGAACCATAAGTTTGTTTAATGAATCTGTGATTGCCCTTCTCCGTGGAAATATCTGCCCTGGTATCCATTTTTAGGTAACACCTATAAGTGATATGATATGATATGTGTCTTTCACTTTCTGACTTACTACAAGTCACGTGATTACTTCGAGACTCTTCTACGGTGCTGCAAATGGCATTGTGTCCTTTTTTCCCTTGGCTTCTCTTCTGCCTTAGCGGGGTCCATTTTCAACAATGTGATTCCCTGAGGGTTGTGGATTAGCTGACCTGGGCAGCCTTACCCTGCCGGCCCGCCCTCCCCAGGTGTGCCTCGTTGAGGTCAATATAAACAGAGCTCCAGGCAGCAATAGCCCCTGAAGCTGTGCCTGACTCCATATTCTCTGCCCCGTCAGCAGTCTCGGGGCTGTGCTGGTGGGAGGGAGTGAGGGGCCACAGCTTTGTGGGTGGCCCGGTGTGAGTGGGGTTCTGCTGGCCTTTCTGCAGGAGTTGCCAGGCTGCCGCCTGTAAAGAAGAGGATGTGTCACCCATACCTTCCGCTGGAATTTCTCTCCGGACCGAGGTGAGGAAGGAAAAAAGCAGTGGGGGCCGGGACAGGAGGGGTATCTCAGGCAGGGCAATGGAAAGCTTCTGGAAGAGCGCCAGGGTCCAGGACCACGCTGGCTGGCCTGCAGGCACCAAGTTGGCCTGCGTGCTGTCGCTGGTGTGGCTCCACGGTCCTTCCTCTAGGCTTTCAAGCCCTTGTACATATTCAGGTGTTTTACCTGGAAAGGGTGGGAACAGTTCAGCAGCAGCTGGCCTGGGGCTCAGCTCACGTTTACTCACAGATGCCTCGGCACGGTCCCCCAGCTTTGCAATGAGGACGCTCCTTGCGTGGGGGGTGGGTTGCTGGCTGTATGGGAGATGGTTCCCCACCTCTGACCAATTTCAGAATTGTTTACAACTGGAGCAAGTGCCCTGATAGGGTTTTCCTCTGTATAACTCCTGGGTTCAGGTTTTTTTTTTCTTTTATGTTTCAAGTTAGATTTTATTCCCCTTTTATGTATTTATAGATATAAGCATGGAAATAATTCTTTCCTATAAATACATCTGTGTGATGGGAAGAATTTTTTCTGTTTTATTTATAAATTTTATTTTTTAAAATTTTGAAATTTTATTTTATTTATTTTTTTTATACAGCACGTTATTATTAGTTATGTATTTTATGTATATACATGTATACAGGTCAATCCCAAACTCCCAACTCATCCCACCACCACCACCCCATGTCTTCCCACACTTGGTGTCCATACGTTTGTTCTCTACCTCTGTGTCTCTATTTCTTCCCTGCAAACCAGTTCATCTGTACCATTTTTAGGCTCCACATATATGCATTAATATACAATATTTGTTTTCCTCTTTCTGACTTACTTCATTCTGTATGACAGTCTCTCGATCCATCGATGTCTCTACAAATGACCCAGTTTCATTCCTTTTTATGGCCGAGTAATATTCCATTTTATATATGTACCACATCTTTATCCATTCATCTGTCTGTGGGCATTTAGGTTGCTTCCATTACCTGGCTATTGTAAATAGTGCTGCAACGAACATTGTGGTGAATGTGCCTTTTTGAAATACGGTTTTCTCTGGGTATATGCCCAGAAGTGGGATTGCTGGATCAGATGGTAATTCTATTTCTAATTTTTTTAAGGAAACTCCATACTGTTCTCCATAGTGACTGTATCAATTTACATTCCCACCAATAGTGGAAGAGGGCTCCTTTTGTCCACACCCTCCCCAGAATTGGTTGTTTGTAGATTTTCTGATGATGCCGATTCTAACAGGTGTGAGGTGATACCTCATTGTAGTTTTGATTTGCATTTCTCTAATAATTAGTGCTGTTGAGCAGCTTTTCATGTGCGTCTTGGCCATCTCTGTGTCTCCTTTGAAGAAACGTCTCTTTAGATCTTCTGCCCATTTTTTTTGGGTTGTTTGTTTTCTTAATATTAAGCTGCATGAGCTGTTTATATATATTGGAGATTAAACCTCTGTCCATTGATTCGTCTGCAACGATTTTCGCCCATTCTGAGGGATGCCTTTTTCCATTCCCGTGTTTTTTAACAAAAAAGGAAAGAAAGGAAAAGAAGCAGAACACTAATGTGCGTAAAATATGCCTTTTGAAACGGTCGTTTTGAAATATGGACGTCCTTTGAAATTTTTGGTCGATATGTGACCCCAGGATTTGTTTTCAGGGCAGGTGTCATTTACAGGCCTGCAATGATTTTGAATATCAACTGACCATTAGCGTTGGGATTAAAGCTGCTGTTGTGTGAAACGGCCACAAGGTGGCAGCAGTTCACCCTTACCAAATCTGGTTACTAGGGCAAGAGAGCCTCAGTGGAAGTGGTGTTCTAGATTGGAGTTTAGAATGGAATGTGCCAGGAGAAAGCCCCTCACGTTTGTCTCACTACTTCTTGTTCGTGTTTTTAATTTAATTTTTTTATTTTTTATTACACCAAGTTTGATTACAATGTTTGGCTTGTTGTAGGTGTGGAAGATGTGGTTCTTTTACACATATACAGATGACTGTTCTTCTTGGGATCCTTTTCCCATGTACGTTATGACAGAATGTTGAGTAGTCCTCTCTTGGTATTCTGTAGGTCTTTGGTGATTATATATGTCACCTGTGTTTGTATATGTCTGTTAACCCCGATATCGTAATGAAACCAATCCTCACACCTTTCCATTGGTGAACCATAAGTTTGTTTAATGAATCTGTGATTGCCCTTCTCCGTGGAAATATCTGCCCTGGTATCCATTTTTAGGTAACACCTATAAGTGATATGATATGATATGTGTCTTTCACTTTCTGACTTACTACAAGTCACGTGATTACTTCGAGACTCATCTACGGTGCTGCAAATGGCATTGTGTCCTTTTTTCCCTTGGCTTCTCTTCTGACTTAGCGGGGTCCATTTTCAACAATGTGATTCCCTGAGGGTTGTGGATTAGCTGACCTGGGCAGCCTTACCCTGCCGGCCCGCCCTCCCCAGGTGTGCCTCGTTGAGGTCAATATAAACAGAGCTCCAGGCAGCAATAGCCCCTGAAGCTGTGCCTGACTCCATATTCTCTGCCCCGTCAGCAGTCTCGGGGCTGTGCTGGTGGGAGGAGGGAGTGAGGGGCCACAGCTTTGTGGGTGGCCCGGTGTGAGTGGGGTTCTGCTGGCCTTTCTGCAGGAGTTGCCAGGCTGCCGCCTGTAAAGAAGAGGATGTGTCACCCATACCTTCCGCTGGAATTTCTCTCCGGACAGAGGTGAGGAAGGAAAAAAGCAGTGGGTTCCGGGACAGGAGGGGTATCTCAGGCAGGGCAATGGAAAGCTTCTGGAAGAGCGCCAGGGTCCAGGACCACGCTGGCTGGCCTGCAGGCACCAAGTTGGCCTGTGTGCTGTCGCTGGTGTGGCTCCACGGTCCTTCCTCTAGGCTTTCAAGCCCTTGTACATATTCAGGTGTTTTACCTGGAAAGGGTGGGAACAGTTCAGCAGCAGCTGGCCTGGGGCTCAGCTCACGTTTACTCACAGATGCCTCGGCACGGTCCCCCAGCTTTGCAATGAGGACGCTCCTTGCGTGGGGGTTGGGTTGCTGGCTGTATGGGAGATGGTTCCCCACCTCTGACCAATTTCAGAATTGTTTACCACTGGAGCAAGTGCCGTGATAGGGTTTTCCTCTGTATAACTCGTGGGTTCACTTTTTGTTTCTTTTATGTTTCAAGTTAGATGTTATTCCTCTTTTATGTATTTATAGATATAAGCATGGAAATAATTCATTCCTATAAATACATCTGTGTGACGGGAAGAACTTTTTTCTGTTTTATTTTTAAATTTTATTTTTTAAAATTTTGAAATTTTATTTATTTTTTTTATACAGCACGTTATTATTAGTTATGTATTTTATGCATATACATGTATACAGGTCAATCCCAAACTCCCAACTCATCCAACCACCACCACCCCATGGCTTCCCACACTTGGTGTCCATACGTTTGTTCTCTACCTCTGTGTCTCTATTTCTTCCCTGCAAACCAGTTCATCTGTAGCATTTTTAGGCTCCACATATATGCATTAATATACAATATTTGTTTTCCTCTTTCTGACTTACTTCATTCTGTATGACAGTCTCTCGATCCATCGATGTCTCTACAGATGACCCAGTTTCATTCCTTTTTATGGCCGAGTCATATTCCATTTTATATATGTACCACATCTTTATCCATTCATCTGTCTGTGGGCATTTAGGTTGCTTCCATTACCTGGCTATTGTAAATAGTGCTGCAACGAACATTGTGGTGAATGTGCCTTTTTGAAATACGGTTTTCTCTGGGTATATGCCCAGAAGTGGGATTGCTGGATCAGATGGTAATTCTATTTCTAATTTTTTTAAGGAAACTCCATACTGTTCTCCATAGTGACTGTATCAATTTACATTCCCACCAATAGTGGAAGAGGGCTCCTTTTGTCCACACCCTCCCCAGAATTGGTTGTTTGTAGATTTTCTGATGATGCCGATTCTAACAGGTGTGAGGTGATACCTCATTGTAGTTTTGATTTGCATTTCTCTAATAATTAGTGCTGTTGAGCAGCTTTTCATGTGCGTCTTGGCCATCTCTGTGTCTCCTTTGAAGAAACGTCTCTTTAGATCTTCTGCCCATTTTTTTTGGGTTGTTTGTTTTCTTAATATTAAGCTGCATGAGCTGTTTATATATATTGGAGATTAAACCTCTGTCCATTGATTCGTCTGCAACGATTTTCGCCCATTCTGAGGGATGCCTTTTTCCATTCCCGTGTTTTTTAACAAAAAAGGAAAGAAAGGAAAAGAAGCAGAACACTAATGTGCGTAAAATATGCCTTTTGAAACGGTCGTTTTGAAATATGGACGTCCTTTGAAATTTTTGGTCGATATGTGACCCCAGGATTTGTTTTCAGGGCAGGTGTCATTTACAGGCCTGCAATGATTTTGAATATCAACTGACCATTAGCGTTGGGATTAAAGCTGCTGTTGTGTGAAACGGCCACAAGGTGGCAGCAGTTCACCCTTACCAAATCTGGTTACTAGGGCAAGAGAGCCTCAGTGGAAGTGGTGTTCTAGATTGGAGTTTAGAATGGAATGTGCCAGGAGAAAGCCCCTCACGTTTGTCTCACTACTTCTTGTTCGTGTTTTTAATTTAATTTTTTTATTTTTTATTACAGCAAGTTTGATTACAATGTTTGGCTTGTTGTAGGTGTGGAAGATGTGGTTCTTTTACACATATACAGATGACTGTTCTTCTTGGGATCCTTTTCCCATGTACGTTATGACAGAATGTTGAGTAGTCCTCTCTTGGTATTCTGTAGGTCTTTGGTGATTATATATGTCACCTGTGTTTGTATATGTCTGTTAACCCCGATATCGTAATGAAACCAATCCTCACACCTTTCCATTGGTGAACCATAAGTTTGTTTAATGAATCTGTGATTGCCCTTCTCCGTGGAAATATCTGCCCTGGTATCCATTTTTAGGTAACACCTATAAGTGATATGATATGATATGTGTCTTTCACTTTCTGACTTACTACAAGTCACGTGATTACTTCGAGACTCATCTACGGTGCTGCAAATGGCATTGTGTCCTTTTTTCCCTTGGCTTCTCTTCTGACTTAGCAGGGTCCATTTTCAACAATGTGATTCCCTGAGGGTTGTGGATTAGCTGACCTGGGCAGCCTTACCCTGCCGGCCCGCCCTCCCCAGGTGTGCCTCGTTGAGGTCAATATAAACAGAGCTCCAGGCAGCAATAGCCCCTGAAGCTGTGCCTGACTCCATATTCTCTGCCCCGTCAGCAGTCTCGGGGCTGTGCTGGTGGGAGGAGGGAGTGAGGGGCCACAGCTTTGTGGGTGGCCCGGTGTGAGTGGGGTTCTGCTGGCCTTTCTGCAGGAGTTGCCAGGCTGCCGCCTGTAAAGAAGAGGATGTGTCACCCATACCTTCCGCTGGAATTTCTCTCCGGACAGAGGTGAGGAAGGAAAAAAGCAGTGGGTTCCGGGACAGGAGGGGTATCTCAGGCAGGGCAATGGAAAGCTTCTGGAAGAGCGCCAGGGTCCAGGACCACGCTGGCTGGCCTGCAGGCACCAAGTTGGCCTGCGTGCTGTCGCTGGTGTGGCTCCACGGTCCTTCCTCTAGGCTTTCAAGCCCTTGTACATATTCAGGTGTTTTACCTGGAAAGGGTGGGAACAGTTCAGCAGCAGCTGGCCTGGGGCTCAGCTCACGTTTACTCACAGATGCCTCGGCACGGTCCCCCAGCTTTGCAATGAGGACGCTCCTTGCGTGGGGGTTGGGTTGCTGGCTGTATGGGAGATGGTTCCCCACCTCTGACCAATTTCAGAATTGTTTACAACTGGAGCAAGTGCCGTGATAGGGTTTTCCTCTGTATAACTCGTGGGTTCACTTTTTGTTTCTTTTATGTTTCAAGTTAGATGTTATTCCTCTTTTATGTATTTATAGATATAAGCATGGAAATAATTCATTCCTATAAATACATCTGTGTGACGGGAAGAACTTTTTTCTGTTTTATTTTTAAATTTTATTTTTTAAAATTTTGAAATTTTATTTATTTTTTTTATACAGCACGTTATTATTAGTTATGTATTTTATGCATATACATGTATACAGGTCAATCCCAAACTCCCAACTCATCCAACCACCACCACCCCATGGCTTCCCACACTTGGTGTCCATACGTTTGTTCTCTACCTCTGTGTCTCTATTTCTTCCCTGCAAACCAGTTCATCTGTACCATTTTTAGGCTCCACATATATGCATTAATATACAATATTTGTTTTCCTCTTTCTGACTTACTTCATTCTGTATGACAGTCTCTTGATCCATCGATGTCTCTACAAATGACCCAGTTTCATTCCTTTTTATGGCCGAGTAATATTCCATTTTATATATGTACCACATCTTTATCCATTCATCTGTCTGTGGGCATTTAGGTTGCTTCCATTACCTGGCTATTGTAAATAGTGCTGCAACGAACATTGTGGTGAATGTGCCTTTTTGAAATACGGTTTTCTCTGGGTATATGCCCAGAAGTGGGATTGCTGGATCAGATGGTAATTCTATTTCTAGTTTTTTTAAGGAAACTCCATACTGTTCTCCATAGGGACTGTATCAATTTACATTCCCACCAATAGTGGAAGAGGGCTCCTTTTGTCCACACCCTCCCCAGAATTGGTTGTTTGTAGATTTTCTGATGATGCCGATTCTAACAGGTGTGAGGTGATACCTCATTGTAGTTTTGATTTGCATTTCTCTAATAATTAGTGCTGTTGAGCAGCTTTTCATGTGCGTCTTGGCCATCTCTGTGTCTCCTTTGAAGAAACGTCTCTTTAGATCTTCTGCCCATTTTTTTTGGGTTGTTTGTTTTCTTAATATTAAGCTGCATGAGCTGTTTATATATATTGGAGATTAAACCTCTGTCCATTGATTCGTCTGCAACGATTTTCGCCCATTCTGAGGGATGCCTTTTTCCATTCCCGTGTTTTTTAACAAAATAGGAAAGAAAGGAAAAGAAGCAGAACACTAATGTGCGTAAAATATGCCTTTTGAAACGGTCGTTTTGAAATATGGACGTCCTTTGAATTTTTTCGTCGATATGTGACCCCAGGATTTGTTTTCAGGGCAGGTGTCATTTACAGGCCTGCAATGATTTTGAATATCAACTGACCATTAGCGTTGGGATTAAAGCTGCTGTTGTGTGAAACGGCCACAAGGTGGCAGCAGTTCACCCTTACCAAATCTGGTTACTAGGGCAAGAGAGCCTCAGTGGAAGTGGTGTTCTAGATTGGAGTTTAGAATGGAATGTGCCAGGAGAAAGCCCCTCACGTTTGTCTCACTACTTCTTGTTCGTGTTTTTAATTTAATTTTTTTATTTTTTATTACAGCAAGTTTGATTACAATGTTTGGCTTGTTGTAGGTGTGGAAGATGTGGTTCTTTTACACATATACAGATGACTGTTCTTCTTGGGATCCTTTTCCCATGTACGTTATGACAGAATGTTGAGTAGTCCTCTCTTGGTATTCTGTAGGTCTTTGGTGATTATATATGTCACCTGTGTTTGTATATGTCTGTTAACCCCGATATCGTAATGAAACCAATCCTCACACCTTTCCATTGGTGAACCATAAGTTTGTTTAATGAATCTGTGATTGCCCTTCTCCGTGGAAATATCTGCCCTGGTATCCATTTTTAGGTAACACCTATAAGTGATATGATATGATATGTGTCTTTCACTTTCTGACTTACTACAAGTCACGTGATTACTTCGAGACTCATCTACGGTGCTGCAAATGGCATTGTGTCCTTTTTTCCCTTGGCTTCTCTTCTGACTTAGCAGGGTCCATTTTCAACAATGTGATTCCCTGAGGGTTGTGGATTAGCTGACCTGGGCAGCCTTACCCTGCCGGCCCGCCCTCCCCAGGTGTGCCTCGTTGAGGTCAATATAAACAGAGCTCCAGGCAGCAATAGCCCCTGAAGCTGTGCCTGACTCCATATTCTCTGCCCCGTCAGCAGTCTCGGGGCTGTGCTGGTGGGAGGAGGGAGTGAGGGGCCACAGCTTTGTGGGTGGCCCGGTGTGAGTGGGGTTCTGCTGGCCTTTCTGCAGGAGTTGCCAGGCTGCCGCCTGTAAAGAAGAGGATGTGTCACCCATACCTTCCGCTGGAATTTCTCTCCGGACAGAGGTGAGGAAGGAAAAAAGCAGTGGGTTCCGGGACAGGAGGGGTATCTCAGGCAGGGCAATGGAAAGCTTCTGGAAGAGCGCCAGGGTCCAGGACCACGCTGGCTGGCCTGCAGGCACCAAGTTGGCCTGCGTGCTGTCGCTGGTGTGGCTCCACGGTCCTTCCTCTAGGCTTTCAAGCCCTTGTACATATTCAGGTGTTTTACCTGGAAAGGGTGGGAACAGTTCAGCAGCAGCTGGCCTGGGGCTCAGCTCACGTTTACTCACAGATGCCTCGGCACGGTCCCCCAGCTTTGCAATGAGGACGCTCCTTGCGTGGGGGTTGGGTTGCTGGCTGTATGGGAGATGGTTCCCCACCTCTGACCAATTTCAGAATTGTTTACCACTGGAGCAAGTGCCGTGATAGGGTTTTCCTCTGTATAACTCGTGGGTTCACTTTTTTTTCTTTTATGTTTCAAGTTAGATTTTATTCCCCTTTTATGTATTTATAGATATAAGCATGGAAATAATTCTTTCCTATAAATACATCTGTGTGATGGGAAGAATTTTTTCTGTTTTATTTATAAATTTTATTTTTTAAAATTTTGAAATTTTATTTTATTTATTTTTTTTATACAGCACGTTATTATTAGTTATGTATTTTATGTATATACATGTATACAGGTCAATCCCAAACTCCCAACTCATCCCACCACCACCACCCCATGTCTTCCCACACTTGGTGTCCATACGTTTGTTCTCTACCTCTGTGTCTCTATTTCTTCCCTGCAAACCAGTTCATCTGTACCATTTTTAGGCTCCACATATATGCATTAATATACAATATTTGTTTTCCTCTTTCTGACTTACTTCATTCTGTATGACAGTCTCTCGATCCATCGATGTCTCTACAAATGAGCCAGTTTCATTCCTTTTTATGGCCGAGTAATATTCCATTTTATATATGTACCACATCTTTATCCATTCATCTGTCTGTGGGCATTTAGGTTGCTTCCATTACCTGGCTATTGTAAATAGTGCTGCAACGAACATTGTGGTGAATGTGCCTTTTTGAAATACGGTTTTCTCTGGGTATATGCCCAGAAGTGGGATTGCTGGATCAGATGGTAATTCTATTTCTAGTTTTTTTAAGGAAACTCCATACTGTTCTCCATAGGGACTGTATCAATTTACATTCCCACCAATAGTGGAAGAGGGCTCCTTTTGTCCACACCCTCCCCAGAATTGGTTGTTTGTAGATTTTCTGATGATGCCGATTCTAACAGGTGTGAGGTGATACCTCATTGTAGTTTTGATTTGCATTTCTCTAATAATTAGTGCTGTTGAGCAGCTTTTCATGTGCGTCTTGGCCATCTCTGTGTCTCCTTTGAAGAAACGTCTCTTTAGATCTTCTGCCCATCTTTTTTGGGTTGTTTGTTTTCTTAATATTAAGCTGCATGAGCTGTTTATATATATTGGAGATTAAACCTCTGTCCATTGATTCGTCTGCAACGATTTTCGCCCATTCTGAGGGATGCCTTTTTCCATTCCCGTGTTTTTTAACAAAAAAGGAAAGAAAGGAAAAGAAGCAGAACACTAATGTGCGTAAAATATGCCTTTTGAAACGGTCGTTTTGAAATATGGACGTCCTTTGAAATTTTTGGTCGATATGTGACCCCAGGATTTGTTTTCAGGGCAGGTGTCATTTACAGGCCTGCAATGATTTTGAATATCAACTGACCATTAGCGTTGGGATTAAAGCTGCTGTTGTGTGAAACGGCCACAAGGTGGCAGCAGTTCACCCTTACCAAATCTGGTTACTAGGGCAAGAGAGCCTCAGTGGAAGTGGTGTTCTAGATTGGAGTTTAGAATGGAATGTGCCAGGAGAAAGCCCCTCACGTTTGTCTCACTACTTCTTGTTCGTGTTTTTAATTTAATTTTTTTATTTTTTATTACAGCAAGTTTGATTACAATGTTTGGCTTGTTGTAGGTGTGGAAGATGTGGTTCTTTTACACATATACAGATGACTGTTCTTCTTGGGATCCTTTTCCCATGTACGTTATGACAGAATGTTGAGTAGTCCTCTCTTGGTATTCTGTAGGTCTTTGGTGATTATATATGTCACCTGTGTTTGTATATGTCTGTTAACCCCGATATCGTAATGAAACCAATCCTCACACCTTTCCATTGGTGAACCATAAGTTTGTTTAATGAATCTGTGATTGCCCTTCTCCGTGGAAATATCTGCCCTGGTATCCATTTTTAGGTAACACCTATAAGTGATATGATATGATATGTGTCTTTCACTTTCTGACTTACTACAAGTCACGTGATTACTTCGAGACTCTTCTACGGTGCTGCAAATGGCATTGTGTCCTTTTTTCCCTTGGCTTCTCTTCTGCCTTAGCGGGGTCCATTTTCAACAATGTGATTCCCTGAGGGTTGTGGATTAGCTGACCTGGGCAGCCTTACCCTGCCGGCCCGCCCTCCCCAGGTGTGCCTCGTTGAGGTCAATATAAACAGAGCTCCAGGCAGCAATAGCCCCTGAAGCTGTGCCTGACTCCATATTCTCTGCCCCGTCAGCAGTCTCGGGGCTGTGCTGGTGGGAGGGAGTGAGGGGCCACAGCTTTGTGGGTGGCCCGGTGTGAGTGGGGTTCTGCTGGCCTTTCTGCAGGAGTTGCCAGGCTGCCGCCTGTAAAGAAGAGGATGTGTCACCCATACCTTCCGCTGGAATTTCTCTCCGGACAGAGGTGAGGAAGGAAAAAAGCAGTGGGGGCCGGGACAGGAGGGGTATCTCAGGCAGGGCAATGGAAAGCTTCTGGAAGAGCGCCAGGGTCCAGGACCACGCTGGCTGGCCTGCAGGCACCAAGTTGGCCTGCGTGCTGTCGCTGGTGTGGCTCCACGGTCCTTCCTCTAGGCTTTCAAGCCCTTGTACATATTCAGGTGTTTTACCTGGAAAGGGTGGGAACAGTTCAGCAGCAGCTGGCCTGGGGCTCAGCTCACGTTTACTCACAGATGCCTCGGCACGGTCCCCCAGCTTTGCAATGAGGACGCTCCTTGCGTGGGGGGTGGGTTGCTGGCTGTATGGGAGATGGTTCCCCACCTCTGACCAATTTCAGAATTGTTTACAACTGGAGCAAGTGCCCTGATAGGGTTTTCCTCTGTATAACTCCTGGGTTCAGGTTTTTTTTTTCTTTTATGTTTCAAGTTAGATTTTATTCCCCTTTTATGTATTTATAGATATAAGCATGGAAATAATTCTTTCCTATAAATACATCTGTGTGATGGGAAGAATTTTTTCTGTTTTATTTATAAATTTTATTTTTTAAAATTTTGAAATTTTATTTTATTTATTTTTTTTATACAGCACGTTATTATTAGTTATGTATTTTATGTATATACATGTATACAGGTCAATCCCAAACTCCCAACTCATCCCACCACCACCACCCCATGTCTTCCCACACTTGGTGTCCATACGTTTGTTCTCTACCTCTGTGTCTCTATTTCTTCCCTGCAAACCAGTTCATCTGTACCATTTTTAGGCTCCACATATATGCATTAATATACAATATTTGTTTTCCTCTTTCTGACTTACTTCATTCTGTATGACAGTCTCTCGATCCATCGATGTCTCTACAAATGACCCAGTTTCATTCCTTTTTATGGCCGAGTAATATTCCATTTTATATATGTACCACATCTTTATCCATTCATCTGTCTGTGGGCATTTAGGTTGCTTCCATTACCTGGCTATTGTAAATAGTGCTGCAACGAACATTGTGGTGAATGTGCCTTTTTGAAATACGGTTTTCTCTGGGTATATGCCCAGAAGTGGGATTGCTGGATCAGATGGTAATTCTATTTCTAATTTTTTTAAGGAAACTCCATACTGTTCTCCATAGTGACTGTATCAATTTACATTCCCACCAATAGTGGAAGAGGGCTCCTTTTGTCCACACCCTCCCCAGAATTGGTTGTTTGTAGATTTTCTGATGATGCCGATTCTAACAGGTGTGAGGTGATACCTCATTGTAGTTTTGATTTGCATTTCTCTAATAATTAGTGCTGTTGAGCAGCTTTTCATGTGCGTCTTGGCCATCTCTGTGTCTCCTTTGAAGAAACGTCTCTTTAGATCTTCTGCCCATTTTTTTTGGGTTGTTTGTTTTCTTAATATTAAGCTGCATGAGCTGTTTATATATATTGGAGATTAAACCTCTGTCCATTGATTCGTCTGCAACGATTTTCGCCCATTCTGAGGGATGCCTTTTTCCATTCCCGTGTTTTTTAACAAAAAAGGAAAGAAAGGAAAAGAAGCAGAACACTAATGTGCGTAAAATATGCCTTTTGAAACGGTCGTTTTGAAATATGGACGTCCTTTGAAATTTTTGGTCGATATGTGACCCCAGGATTTGTTTTCAGGGCAGGTGTCATTTACAGGCCTGCAATGATTTTGAATATCAACTGACCATTAGCGTTGGGATTAAAGCTGCTGTTGTGTGAAACGGCCACAAGGTGGCAGCAGTTCACCCTTACCAAATCTGGTTACTAGGGCAAGAGAGCCTCAGTGGAAGTGGTGTTCTAGATTGGAGTTTAGAATGGAATGTGCCAGGAGAAAGCCCCTCACGTTTGTCTCACTACTTCTTGTTCGTGTTTTTAATTTAATTTTTTTTATTTTTTATTACAGCAAGTTTGATTACAATGTTTGGCTTGTTGTAGGTGTGGAAGATGTGGTTCTTTTACACATATACAGATGACTGTTCTTCTTGGGATCCTTTTCCCATGTACGTTATGACAGAATGTTGAGTAGTCCTCTCTTGGTATTCTGTAGGTCTTTGGTGATTATATATGTCACCTGTGTTTGTATATGTCTGTTAACCCCGATATCGTAATGAAACCAATCCTCACACCTTTCCATTGGTGAACCATAAGTTTGTTTAATGAATCTGTGATTGCCCTTCTCCGTGGAAATATCTGCCCTGGTATCCATTTTTAGGTAACACCTATAAGTGATATGATATGATATGTGTCTTTCACTTTCTGACTTACTACAAGTCACGTGATTACTTCGAGACTCATCTACGGTGCTGCAAATGGCATTGTGTCCTTTTTTCCCTTGGCTTCTCTTCTGACTTAGCAGGGTCCATTTTCAACAATGTGATTCCCTGAGGGTTGTGGATTAGCTGACCTGGGCAGCCTTACCCGGCCGGCCCGCCCTCCCCAGGTGTGCCTCGTTGAGGTCAATATAAACAGAGCTCCAGGCAGCAATAGCCCCTGAAGCTGTGCCTGACTCCATATTCTCTGCCCCGTCAGCAGTCTCGGGGCTGTGCTGGTGGGAGGAGGGAGTGAGGGGCCACAGCTTTGTGGGTGGCCCGGTGTGAGTGGGGTTCTGCTGGCCTTTCTGCAGGAGTTGCCAGGCTGCCGCCTGTAAAGAAGAGGATGTGTCACCCATACCTTCCGCTGGAATTTCTCTCCGGACAGAGGTGAGGAAGGAAAAAAGCAGTGGGTTCCGGGACAGGAGGGGTATCTCAGGCAGGGCAATGGAAAGCTTCTGGAAGAGCGCCAGGGTCCAGGACCACGCTGGCTGGCCTGCAGGCACCAAGTTGGCCTGCGTGCTGTCGCTGGTGTGGCTCCACGGTCCTTCCTCTAGGCTTTCAAGCCCTTGTACATATTCAGGTGTTTTACCTGGAAAGGGTGGGAACAGTTCAGCAGCAGCTGGCCTGGGGCTCAGCTCACGTTTACTCACAGATGCCTCGGCACGGTCCCCCAGCTTTGCAATGAGGACGCTCCTTGCGTGGGGGTTGGGTTGCTGGCTGTATGGGAGATGGTTCCCCACCTCTGACCAATTTCAGAATTGTTTACCACTGGAGCAAGTGCCGTGATAGGGTTTTCCTCTGTATAACTCGTGGGTTCACTTTTTGTTTCTTTTATGTTTCAAGTTAGATGTTATTCCTCTTTTATGTATTTATAGATATAAGCATGGAAATAATTCATTCCTATAAATACATCTGTGTGACGGGAAGAACTTTTTTCTGTTTTATTTTTAAATTTTATTTTTTAAAATTTTGAAATTTTATTTATTTTTTTTATACAGCACGTTATTATTAGTTATGTATTTTATGCATATACGTGTATACAGGTCAATCCCAAACTCCCAACTCATCCAACCACCACCACCCCATGGCTTCCCACACTTGGTGTCCATACGTTTGTTCTCTACCTCTGTGTCTCTATTTCTTCCCTGCAAACCAGTTCATCTGTACCATTTTTAGGCTCCACATATATGCATTAATATACAATATTTGTTTTCCTCTTTCTGACTTACTTCATTCTGTATGACAGTCTCTCGATCCATCGATGTCTCTACAAATGACCCAGTTTCATTCCTTTTTATGGCCGAGTAATATTCCATTTTATATATGTACCACATCTTTATCCATTCATCTGTCTGTGGGCATTTAGGTTGCTTCCATTACCTGGCTATTGTAAATAGTGCTGCAACGAACATTGTGGTGAATGTGCCTTTTTGAAATACGGTTTTCTCTGGGTATATGCCCAGAAGTGGGATTGCTGGATCAGATGGTAATTCTATTTCTAGTTTTTTTAAGGAAACTCCATACTGTTCTCCATAGTGACTGTATCAATTTACATTCCCACCAATAGTGGAAGAGGGCTCCTTTTGTCCACACCCTCCCCAGAATTGGTTGTTTGTAGATTTTCTGATGATGCCGATTCTAACAGGTGTGAGGTGATACCTCATTGTAGTTTTGATTTGCATTTCTCTAATAATTAGTGCTGTTGAGCAGCTTTTCATGTGCGTCTTGGCCATCTCTGTGTCTCCTTTGAAGAAACGTCTCTTTAGATCTTCTGCCCATTTTTTTTGGGTTGTTTGTTTTCTTAATATTAAGCTGCATGAGCTGTTTATATATATTGGAGATTAAACCTCTGTCCATTGATTCGTCTGCAACGATTTTCGCCCATTCTGAGGGATGCCTTTTTCCATTCCCGTGTTTTTTAACAAAATAGGAAAGAAAGGAAAAGAAGCAGAACACTAATGTGCGTAAAATATGCCTTTTGAAACGGTCGTTTTGAAATATGGACGTCCTTTGAAATTTTTGGTCGATATGTGACCCCAGGATTTGTTTTCAGGGCAGGTGTCATTTACAGGCCTGCAATGATTTTGAATATCAACTGACCATTAGCGTTGGGATTAAAGCTGCTGTTGTGTGAAACGGCCACAAGGTGGCAGCAGTTCACCCTTACCAAATCTGGTTACTAGGGCAAGAGAGCCTCAGTGGAAGTGGTGTTCTAGATTGGAGTTTAGAATGGAATGTGCCAGGAGAAAGCCCCTCACGTTTGTCTCACTACTTCTTGTTCGTGTTTTTAATTTAATTTTTTTATTTTTTATTACAGCAAGTTTGATTACAATGTTTGGCTTGTTGTAGGTGTGGAAGATGTGGTTCTTTTACACATATACAGATGACTGTTCTTCTTGGGATCCTTTTCCCATGTACGTTATGACAGAATGTTGAGTAGTCCTCTCTTGGTATTCTGTAGGTCTTTGGTGATTATATATGTCACCTGTGTTTGTATATGTCTGTTAACCCCGATATCGTAATGAAACCAATCCTCACACCTTTCCATTGGTGAACCATAAGTTTGTTTAATGAATCTGTGATTGCCCTTCTCCGTGGAAATATCTGCCCTGGTATCCATTTTTAGGTAACACCTATAAGTGATATGATATGATATGTGTCTTTCACTTTCTGACTTACTACAAGTCACGTGATTACTTCGAGACTCATCTACGGTGCTGCAAATGGCATTGTGTCCTTTTTTCCCTTGGCTTCTCTTCTGACTTAGCAGGGTCCATTTTCAACAATGTGATTCCCTGAGGGTTGTGGATTAGCTGACCTGGGCAGCCTTACCCTGCCGGCCCGCCCTCCCCAGGTGTGCCTCGTTGAGGTCAATATAAACAGAGCTCCAGGCAGCAATAGCCCCTGAAGCTGTGCCTGACTCCATATTCTCTGCCCCGTCAGCAGTCTCGGGGCTGTGCTGGTGGGAGGAGGGAGTGAGGGGCCACAGCTTTGTGGGTGGCCCGGTGTGAGTGGGGTTCTGCTGGCCTTTCTGCAGGAGTTGCCAGGCTGCCGCCTGTAAAGAAGAGGATGTGTCACCCATACCTTCCGCTGGAATTTCTCTCCGGACAGAGGTGAGGAAGGAAAAAAGCAGTGGGTTCCGGGACAGGAGGGGTATCTCAGGCAGGGCAATGGAAAGCTTCTGGAAGAGCGCCAGGGTCCAGGACCACGCTGGCTGGCCTGCAGGCACCAAGTTGGCCTGCGTGCTGTCGCTGGTGTGGCTCCACGGTCCTTCCTCTAGGCTTTCAAGCCCTTGTACATATTCAGGTGTTTTACCTGGAAAGGGTGGGAACAGTTCAGCAGCAGCTGGCCTGGGGCTCAGCTCACGTTTACTCACAGATGCCTCGGCACGGTCCCCCAGCTTTGCAATGAGGACGCTCCTTGCGTGGGGGTTGGGTTGCTGGCTGTATGGGAGATGGTTCCCCACCTCTGACCAATTTCAGAATTGTTTACCACTGGAGCAAGTGCCGTGATAGGGTTTTCCTCTGTATAACTCGTGGGTTCACTTTTTGTTTCTTTTATGTTTCAAGTTAGATGTTATTCCTCTTTTATGTATTTATAGATATAAGCATGGAAATAATTCATTCCTATAAATACATCTGTGTGACGGGAAGAACTTTTTTCTGTTTTATTTTTAAATTTTATTTTTTAAAATTTTGAAATTTTATTTATTTTTTTTATACAGCACGTTATTATTAGTTATGTACTTTATGCATATACATGTATACAGGTCAATCCCAAACTCCCAACTCATCCAACCACCACCACCCCATGGCTTCCCACACTTGGTGTCCATACGTTTGTTCTCTACCTCTGTGTCTCTATTTCTTCCCTGCAAACCAGTTCATCTGTACCATTTTTAGGCTCCACATATATGCATTAATATACAATATTTGTTTTCCTCTTTCTGACTTACTTCATTCTGTATGACAGTCTCTCGATCCATCGATGTCTCTACAAATGACCCAGTTTCATTCCTTTTTATGGCCGAGTAATATTCCATTTTATATATGTACCACATCTTTATCCATTCATCTGTCTGTGGGCATTTAGGTTGCTTCCATTACCTGGCTATTGTAAATAGTGCTGCAACGAACATTGTGGTGAATGTGCCTTTTTGAAATACGGTTTTCTCTGGGTATATGCCCAGAAGTGGGATTGCTGGATCAGATGGTAATTCTATTTCTAGTTTTTTTAAGGAAACTCCATACTGTTCTCCATAGGGACTGTATCAATTTACATTCCCACCAATAGTGGAAGAGGGCTCCTTTTGTCCACACCCTCCCGAGAATTGGTTGTTTGTAGATTTTCTGATGATGCCGATTCTAACAGGTGTGAGGTGATACCTCATTGTAGTTTTGATTTGCATTTCTCTAATAATTAGTGCTGTTGAGCAGCTTTTCATGTGCGTCTTGGCCATCTCTGTGTCTCCTTTGAAGAAACGTCTCTTTAGATCTTCTGCCCATTTTTTTGGGGTTGTTTGTTTTCTTAATATTAAGCTGCATGAGCTGTTTATATATATTGGAGATTAAACCTCTGTCCATTGATTCGTCTGCAACGATTTTCGCCCATTCTGAGGGATGCCTTTTTCCATTCCCGTGTTTTTTAACAAAAAAGGAAAGAAAGGAAAAGAAGCAGAACACTAATGTGCGTAAAATATGCCTTTTGAAACGGTCGTTTTGAAATATGGACGTCCTTTGAATTTTTTGGTCGATATGTGACCCCAGGATTTGTTTTCAGGGCAGGTGTCATTTACAGGCCTGCAATGATTTTGAATATCAACTGACCATTAGCGCTGGGATTAAAGCTGCTGTTGTGTGAAACGGCCACAAGGTGGCAGCAGTTCACCCTTACCAAATCTGGTTACTAGGGCAAGAGAGCCTCAGTGGAAGTGGTGTTCTAGATTGGAGTTTAGAATGGAATGTGCCAGGAGAAAGCCCCTCACGTTTGTCTCACTACTTCTTGTTCGTGTTTTTAATTTAATTTTTTTTATTTTTTATTACAGCAAGTTTGATTACAATGTTTGGCTTGTTGTAGGTGTGGAAGATGTGGTTCTTTTACACATATACAGATGACTGTTCTTCTTGGGATCCTTTTCCCATGTACGTTATGACAGAATGTTGAGTAGTCCTCTCTTGGTATTCTGTAGGTCTTTGGTGATTATATATGTCACCTGTGTTTGTATATGTCTGTTAACCCCGATATCGTAATGAAACCAATCCTCACACCTTTCCATTGGTGAACCATAAGTTTGTTTAATGAATCTGTGATTGCCCTTCTCCGTGGAAATATCTGCCCTGGTATCCATTTTTAGGTAACACCTATAAGTGATATGATATGATATGTGTCTTTCACTTTCTGACTTACTACAAGTCACGTGATTACTTCGAGACTCTTCTACGGTGCTGCAAATGGCATTGTGTCCTTTTTTCCCTTGGCTTCTCTTCTGCCTTAGCGGGGTCCATTTTCAACAATGTGATTCCCTGAGGGTTGTGGATTAGCTGACCTGGGCAGCCTTACCCTGCCGGCCCGCCCTCCCCAGGTGTGCCTCGTTGAGGTCAATATAAACAGAGCTCCAGGCAGCAATAGCCCCTGAAGCTGTGCCTGACTCCATATTCTCTGCCCCGTCAGCAGTCTCGGGGCTGTGCTGGTGGGAGGAGGGAGTGAGGGGCCACAGCTTTGTGGGTGGCCCGGTGTGAGTGGGGTTCTGCTGGCCTTTCTGCAGGAGTTGCCAGGCTGCCGCCTGTAAAGAAGAGGATGTGTCACCCATACCTTCCGCTGGAATTTCTCTCCGGACAGAGGTGAGGAAGGAAAAAAGCAGTGGGTTCCGGGACAGGAGGGGTATCTCAGGCAGGGCAATGGAAAGCTTCTGGAAGAGCGCCAGGGTCCAGGACCACGCTGGCTGGCCTGCAGGCACCAAGTTGGCCTGCGTGCTGTCGCTGGTGTGGCTCCACGGTCCTTCCTCTAGGCTTTCAAGCCCTTGTACATATTCAGGTGTTTTACCTGGAAAGGGTGGGAACAGTTCAGCAGCAGCTGGCCTGGGGCTCAGCTCACGTTTACTCACAGATGCCTCGGCACGGTCCCCCAGCTTTGCAATGAGGACGCTCCTTGCGTGGGGGTTGGGTTGCTGGCTGTATGGGAGATGGTTCCCCACCTCTGACCAATTTCAGAATTGTTTACCACTGGAGCAAGTGCCGTGATAGGGTTTTCCTCTGTATAACTCGTGGGTTCACTTTTTGTTTCTTTTATGTTTCAAGTTAGATGTTATTCCTCTTTTATGTATTTATAGATATAAGCATGGAAATAATTCATTCCTATAAATACATCTGTGTGACGGGAAGAACTTTTTTCTGTTTTATTTTTAAATTTTATTTTTTAAAATTTTGAAATTTTATTTATTTTTTTTATACAGCACGTTATTATTAGTTATGTATTTTATGCATATACATGTATACAGGTCAATCCCAAACTCCCAACTCATCCCACCACCACCACCCCATGGCTTCCCACACTTGGTGTCCATACGTTTGTTCTCTACCTCTGTGTCTCTATTTCTTCCCTGCAAACCAGTTCATCTGTACCATTTTTAGGCTCCACATATATGCATTAATATACAATATTTGTTTTCCTCTTTCTGACTTACTTCATTCTGTATGACAGTCTCTCGATCCTTCGATGTCTCTACAAATGACCCAGTTTCATTCCTTTTTATGGCCGAGTAATATTCCATTTTATATATGTACCACATCTTTATCCATTCATCTGTCTGTGGGCATTTAGGTTGCTTCCATTACCTGGCTATTGTAAATAGTGCTGCAACGAACATTGTGGTGAATGTGCCTTTTTGAAATACGGTTTTCTCTGGGTATATGCCCAGAAGTGGGATTGCTGGATCAGATGGTAATTCTATTTCTAGTTTTTTAAAGGAAACTCCATACTGTTCTCCATAGTGACTGTATCAATTTACATTCCCACCAATAGTGGAAGAGGGCTCCTTTTGTCCACACCCTCCCCAGAATTGGTTGTTTGTAGATTTTCTGATGATGCCGATTCTAACAGGTGTGAGGTGATACCTCATTGTAGTTTTGATTTGCATTTCTCTAATAATTAGTGCTGTTGAGCAGCTTTTCATGTGCGTCTTGGCCATCTCTGTGTCTCCTTTGAAGAAACGTCTCTTTAGATCTTCTGCCCATTTTTTTTGGGTTGTTTGTTTTCTTAATATTAAGCTGCATGAGCTGTTTATATATATTGGAGATTAAACCTCTGTCCATTGATTCGTCTGCAACGATTTTCGCCCATTCTGAGGGATGCCTTTTTCCATTCCCGTGTTTTTTAACAAAATAGGAAAGAAAGGAAAAGAAGCAGAACACTAATGTGCGTAAAATATGCCTTTTGAAACGGTCGTTTTGAAATATGGACGTCCTTTGAATTTTTTGGTCGATATGTGACCCCAGGATTTGTTTTCAGGGCAGGTGTCATTTACAGGCCTGCAATGATTTTGAATATCAACTGACCATTAGCGTTGGGATTAAAGCTGCTGTTGTGTGAAACGGCCACAAGGTGGCAGCAGTTCACCCTTACCAAATCTGGTTACTAGGGCAAGAGAGCCTCAGTGGAAGTGGTGTTCTAGATTGGAGTTTAGAATGGAATGTGCCAGGAGAAAGCCCCTCACGTTTGTCTCACTACTTCTTGTTCGTGTTTTTAATTTAATTTTTTTTATTTTTTATTACAGCAAGTTTGATTACAATGTTTGGCTTGTTGTAGGTGTGGAAGATGTGGTTCTTTTACACATATACAGATGACTGTTCTTCTTGGGATCCTTTTCCCATGTACGTTATGACAGAATGTTGAGTAGTCCTCTCTTGGTATTCTGTAGGTCTTTGGTGATTATATATGTCACCTGTGTTTGTATATGTCTGTTAACCCCGATATCGTAATGAAACCAATCCTCACACCTTTCCATTGGTGAACCATAAGTTTGTTTAATGAATCTGTGATTGCCCTTCTCCGTGGAAATATCTGCCCTGGTATCCATTTTTAGGTAACACCTATAAGTGATATGATATGATATGTGTCTTTCACTTTCTGACTTACTACAAGTCACGTGATTACTTCGAGACTCTTCTACGGTGCTGCAAATGGCATTGTGTCCTTTTTTCCCTTGGCTTCTCTTCTGCCTTAGCGGGGTCCATTTTCAACAATGTGATTCCCTGAGGGTTGTGGATTAGCTGACCTGGGCAGCCTTACCCTGCCGGCCCGCCCTCCCCAGGTGTGCCTCGTTGAGGTCAATATAAACAGAGCTCCAGGCAGCAATAGCCCCTGAAGCTGTGCCTGACTCCATATTCTCTGCCCCGTCAGCAGTCTCGGGGCTGTGCTGGTGGGAGGAGGGAGTGAGGGGCCACAGCTTTGTGGGTGGCCCGGTGTGAGTGGGGTTCTGCTGGCCTTTCTGCAGGAGTTGCCAGGCTGCCGCCTGTAAAGAAGAGGATGTGTCACCCATACCTTCCGCTGGAATTTCTCTCCGGACAGAGGTGAGGAAGGAAAAAAGCAGTGGGTTCCGGGACAGGAGGGGTATCTCAGGCAGGGCAATGGAAAGCTTCTGGAAGAGCGCCAGGGTCCAGGACCACGCTGGCTGGCCTGCAGGCACCAAGTTGGCCTGCGTGCTGTCGCTGGTGTGGCTCCACGGTCCTTCCTCTAGGCTTTCAAGCCCTTGTACATATTCAGGTGTTTTACCTGGAAAGGGTGGGAACAGTTCAGCAGCAGCTGGCCTGGGGCTCAGCTCACGTTTACTCACAGATGCCTCGGCACGGTCCCCCAGCTTTGCAATGAGGACGCTCCTTGCGTGGGGGTTGGGTTGCTGGCTGTATGGGAGATGGTTCCCCACCTCTGACCAATTTCAGAATTGTTTACCACTGGAGCAAGTGCCGTGATAGGGTTTTCCTCTGTATAACTCGTGGGTTCACTTTTTGTTTCTTTTATGTTTCAAGTTAGATGTTATTCCTCTTTTATGTATTTATAGATATAAGCATGGAAATAATTCATTCCTATAAATACATCTGTGTGACGGGAAGAACTTTTTTCTGTTTTATTTTTAAATTTTATTTTTTAAAATTTTGAAATTTTATTTATTTTTTTTATACAGCACGTTATTATTAGTTATGTATTTTATGCATATACATGTATACAGGTCAATCCCAAACTCCCAACTCATCCAACCACCACCACCCCATGGCTTCCCACACTTGGTGTCCATACGTTTGTTCTCTACCTCTGTGTCTCTATTTCTTCCCTGCAAACCAGTTCATCTGTACCATTTTTAGGCTCCACATATATGCATTAATATACAATATTTGTTTTCCTCTTTCTGACTTACTTCATTCTGTATGACAGTCTCTCGATCCTTCGATGTCTCTACAAATGAGCCAGTTTCATTCCTTTTTATGGCCGAGTAATATTCCATTTTATATATGTACCACATCTTTATCCATTCATCTGTCTGTGGGCATTTAGGTTGCTTCCATTACCTGGCTATTGTAAATAGTGCTGCAACGAACATTGTGGTGAATGTGCCTTTTTGAAATACGGTTTTCTCTGGGTATATGCCCAGAAGTGGGATTGCTGGATCAGATGGTAATTCTATTTCTAGTTTTTTAAAGGAAACTCCATACTGTTCTCCATAGTGACTGTATCAATTTACATTCCCACCAATAGTGGAAGAGGGCTCCTTTTGTCCACACCCTCCCCAGAATTGGTTGTTTGTAGATTTTCTGATGATGCCGATTCTAACAGGTGTGAGGTGATACCTCATTGTAGTTTTGATTTGCATTTCTCTAATAATTAGTGCTGTTGAGCAGCTTTTCATGTGCGTCTTGGCCATCTCTGTGTCTCCTTTGAAGAAACGTCTCTTTAGATCTTCTGCCCATTTTTTTTGGGTTGTTTGTTTTCTTAATATTAAGCTGCATGAGCTGTTTATATATATTGGAGATTAAACCTCTGTCCATTGATTCGTCTGCAACGATTTTCGCCCATTCTGAGGGATGCCTTTTTCCATTCCCGTGTTTTTTAACAAAAAAGGAAAGAAAGGAAAAGAAGCAGAACACTAATGTGCGTAAAATATGCCTTTTGAAACGGTCGTTTTGAAATATGGACGTCCTTTGAAATTTTTGGTCGATATGTGACCCCAGGATTTGTTTTCAGGGCAGGTGTCATTTACAGGCCTGCAATGATTTTGAATATCAACTGACCATTAGCGTTGGGATTAAAGCTGCTGTTGTGTGAAACGGCCACAAGGTGGCAGCAGTTCACCCTTACCAAATCTGGTTACTAGGGCAAGAGAGCCTCAGTGGAAGTGGTGTTCTAGATTGGAGTTTAGAATGGAATGTGCCAGGAGAAAGCCCCTCACGTTTGTCTCACTACTTCTTGTTCGTGTTTTTAATTTAATTTTTTTTATTTTTTATTACAGCAAGTTTGATTACAATGTTTGGCTTGTTGTAGGTGTGGAAGATGTGGTTCTTTTACACATATACAGATGACTGTTCTTCTTGGGATCCTTTTCCCATGTACGTTATGACAGAATGTTGAGTAGTCCTCTCTTGGTATTCTGTAGGTCTTTGGTGATTATATATGTCACCTGTGTTTGTATATGTCTGTTAACCCCGATATCGTAATGAAACCAATCCTCACACCTTTCCATTGGTGAACCATAAGTTTGTTTAATGAATCTGTGATTGCCCTTCTCCGTGGAAATATCTGCCCTGGTATCCATTTTTAGGTAACACCTATAAGTGATATGATATGATATGTGTCTTTCACTTTCTGACTTACTACAAGTCACGTGATTACTTCGAGACTCTTCTACGGTGCTGCAAATGGCATTGTGTCCTTTTTTCCCTTGGCTTCTCTTCTGCCTTAGCGGGGTCCATTTTCAACAATGTGATTCCCTGAGGGTTGTGGATTAGCTGACCTGGGCAGCCTTACCCTGCCGGCCCGCCCTCCCCAGGTGTGCCTCGTTGAGGTCAATATAAACAGAGCTCCAGGCAGCAATAGCCCCTGAAGCTGTGCCTGACTCCATATTCTCTGCCCCGTCAGCAGTCTCGGGGCTGTGCTGGTGGGAGGAGGGAGTGAGGGGCCACAGCTTTGTGGGTGGCCCGGTGTGAGTGGGGTTCTGCTGGCCTTTCTGCAGGAGTTGCCAGGCTGCCGCCTGTAAAGAAGAGGATGTGTCACCCATACCTTCCGCTGGAATTTCTCTCCGGACAGAGGTGAGGAAGGAAAAAAGCAGTGGGTTCCGGGACAGGAGGGGTATCTCAGGCAGGGCAATGGAAAGCTTCTGGAAGAGCGCCAGGGTCCAGGACCACGCTGGCTGGCCTGCAGGCACCAAGTTGGCCTGCGTGCTGTCGCTGGTGTGGCTCCACGGTCCTTCCTCTAGGCTTTCAAGCCCTTGTACATATTCAGGTGTTTTACCTGGAAAGGGTGGGAACAGTTCAGCAGCAGCTGGCCTGGGGCTCAGCTCACGTTTACTCACAGATGCCTCGGCACGGTCCCCCAGCTTTGCAATGAGGACGCTCCTTGCGTGGGGGTTGGGTTGCTGGCTGTATGGGAGATGGTTCCCCACCTCTGACCAATTTCAGAATTGTTTACCACTGGAGCAAGTGCCGTGATAGGGTTTTCCTCTGTATAACTCGTGGGTTCACTTTTTGTTTCTTTTATGTTTCAAGTTAGATGTTATTCCTCTTTTATGTATTTATAGATATAAGCATGGAAATAATTCATTCCTATAAATACATCTGTGTGACGGGAAGAACTTTTTTCTGTTTTATTTTTAAATTTTATTTTTTAAAATTTTGAAATTTTATTTATTTTTTTTATACAGCACGTTATTATTAGTTATGTATTTTATGCATATACATGTATACAGGTCAATCCCAAACTCCCAACTCATCCAACCACCACCACCCCATGGCTTCCCACACTTGGTGTCCATACGTTTGTTCTCTACCTCTGTGTCTCTATTTCTTCCCTGCAAACCAGTTCATCTGTACCATTTTTAGGCTCCACATATATGCATTAATATACAATATTTGTTTTCCTCTTTCTGACTTACTTCATTCTGTATGACAGTCTCTCGATCCATCGATGTCTCTACAAATGACCCAGTTTCATTCCTTTTTATGGCCGAGTAATATTCCATTTTATATATGTACCACATCTTTATCCATTCATCTGTCTGTGGGCATTTAGGTTGCTTCCATTACCTGGCTATTGTAAATAGTGCTGCAACGAACATTGTGGTGAATGTGCCTTTTTGAAATACGGTTTTCTCTGGGTATATGCCCAGAAGTGGGATTGCTGGATCAGATGGTAATTCTATTTCTAGTTTTTTAAAGGAAACTCCATACTGTTCTCCATAGTGACTGTATCAATTTACATTCCCACCAATAGTGGAAGAGGGCTCCTTTTGTCCACACCCTCCCCAGAATTGGTTGTTTGTAGATTTTCTGATGATGCCGATTCTAACAGGTGTGAGGTGATACCTCATTGTAGTTTTGATTTGCATTTCTCTAATAATTAGTGCTGTTGAGCAGCTTTTCATGTGCGTCTTGGCCATCTCTGTGTCTCCTTTGAAGAAACGTCTCTTTAGATCTTCTGCCCATTTTTTTTGGGTTGTTTGTTTTCTTAATATTAAGCTGCATGAGCTGTTTATATATATTGGAGATTAAACCTCTGTCCATTGATTCGTCTGCAACGATTTTCGCCCATTCTGAGGGATGCCTTTTTCCATTCCCGTGTTTTTTAACAAAATAGGAAAGAAAGGAAAAGAAGCAGAACACTAATGTGCGTAAAATATGCCTTTTGAAACGGTCGTTTTGAAATATGGACGTCCTTTGAATTTTTTGGTCGATATGTGACCCCAGGATTTGTTTTCAGGGCAGGTGTCATTTACAGGCCTGCAATGATTTTGAATATCAACTGACCATTAGCCTTGGGATTAAAGCTGCTGTTGTGTGAAACGGCCACAAGGTGGCAGCAGTTCACCCTTACCAAATCTGGTTACTAGGGCAAGAGAGCCTCAGTGGAAGTGGTGTTCTAGATTGGAGTTTAGAATGGAATGTGCCAGGAGAAAGCCCCTCACGTTTGTCTCACTACTTCTTGTTCGTGTTTTTAATTTAATTTTTTTTATTTTTTATTACAGCAAGTTTGATTACAATGTTTGGCTTGTTGTAGGTGTGGAAGATGTGGTTCTTTTACACATATACAGATGACTGTTCTTCTTGGGATCCTTTTCCCATGTACGTTATGACAGAATGTTGAGTAGTCCTCTCTTGGTATTCTGTAGGTCTTTGGTGATTATATATGTCACCTGTGTTTGTATATGTCTGTTAACCCCGATATCGTAATGAAACCAATCCTCACACCTTTCCATTGGTGAACCATAAGTTTGTTTAATGAATCTGTGATTGCCCTTCTCCGTGGAAATATCTGCCCTGGTATCCATTTTTAGGTAACACCTATAAGTGATATGATATGATATGTGTCTTTCACTTTCTGACTTACTACAAGTCACGTGATTACTTCGAGACTCTTCTACGGTGCTGCAAATGGCATTGTGTCCTTTTTTCCCTTGGCTTCTCTTCTGCCTTAGCGGGGTCCATTTTCAACAATGTGATTCCCTGAGGGTTGTGGATTAGCTGACCTGGGCAGCCTTACCCTGCCGGCCCGCCCTCCCCAGGTGTGCCTCGTTGAGGTCAATATAAACAGAGCTCCAGGCAGCAATAGCCCCTGAAGCTGTGCCTGACTCCATATTCTCTGCCCCGTCAGCAGTCTCGGGGCTGTGCTGGTGGGAGGAGGGAGTGAGGGGCCACAGCTTTGTGGGTGGCCCGGTGTGAGTGGGGTTCTGCTGGCCTTTCTGCAGGAGTTGCCAGGCTGCCGCCTGTAAAGAAGAGGATGTGTCACCCATACCTTCCGCTGGAATTTCTCTCCGGACAGAGGTGAGGAAGGAAAAAAGCAGTGGGGGCCGGGACAGGAGGGGTATCTCAGGCAGGGCAATGGAAAGCTTCTGGAAGAGCGCCAGGGTCCAGGACCACGCTGGCTGGCCTGCAGGCACCAAGTTGGCCTGCGTGCTGTCGCTGGTGTGGCTCCACGGTCCTTCCTCTAGGCTTTCAAGCCCTTGTACATATTCAGGTGTTTTACCTGGAAAGGGTGGGAACAGTTCAGCAGCAGCTGGCCTGGGGCTCAGCTCACGTTTACTCACAGATGCCTCGGCACGGTCCCCCAGCTTTGCAATGAGGACGCTCCTTGCGTGGGGGTTGGGTTGCTGGCTGTATGGGAGATGGTTCCCCACCTCTGACCAATTTCAGAATTGTTTACCACTGGAGCAAGTGCCCTGATAGGGTTTTCCTCTGTATAACTCGTGGGTTCACTTTTTTTTCTTTTATGTTTCAAGTTAGATGTTATTCCTCTTTTATGTATTTATAGATATAAGCATGGAAATAATTCATTCCTATAAATACATCTGTGTGACGGGAAGAACTTTTTTCTGTTTTATTTTTAAATTTTATTTTTTAAAATTTTGAAATTTTATTTATTTTTTTTATACAGCACGTTATTATTAGTTATGTATTTTATGCATATACATGTATACAGGTCAATCCCAAACTCCCAACTCATCCCACCACCACCACCCCATGGCTTCCCACACTTGGTGTCCATACGTTTGTTCTCTACCTCTGTGTCTCTATTTCTTCCCTGCAAACCAGTTCATCTGTACCATTTTTAGGCTCCACATATATGCATTAATATACAATATTTGTTTTCCTCTTTCTGACTTACTTCATTCTGTATGACAGTCTCTCGATCCATCGATGTCTCTACAAATGACCCAGTTTCATTCCTTTTTATGGCCGAGTCATATTCCATTTTATATATGTACCACATCTTTATCCATTCATCTGTCTGTGGGCATTTAGGTTGCTTCCATTACCTGGCTATTGTAAATAGTGCTGCAACGAACATTGTGGTGAATGTGCCTTTTTGAAATACGGTTTTCTCTGGGTATATGCCCAGAAGTGGGATTGCTGGATCAGATGGTAATTCTATTTCTAGTTTTTTTAAGGAAACTCCATACTGTTCTCCATAGGGACTGTATCAATTTACATTCCCACCAATAGTGGAAGAGGGCTCCTTTTGTCCACACCCTCCCCAGAATTGGTTGTTTGTAGATTTTCTGATGATGCCGATTCTAACAGGTGTGAGGTGATACCTCATTGTAGTTTTGATTTGCATTTCTCTAATAATTAGTGCTGTTGAGCAGCTTTTCATGTGCGTCTTGGCCATCTCTGTGTCTCCTTTGAAGAAACGTCTCTTTAGATCTTCTGCCCATTTTTTTTGGGTTGTTTGTTTTCTTAATATTAAGCTGCATGAGCTCTTTATATATATTGGAGATTAAACCTCTGTCCATTGATTCGTCTGCAACGATTTTCGCCCATTCTGAGGGATGCCTTTTTCCATTCCCGTGTTTTTTAACAAAATAGGAAAGAAAGGAAAAGAAGCAGAACACTAATGTGCGTAAAATATGCCTTTTGAAACGGTCGTTTTGAAATATGGACGTCCTTTGAATTTTTTGGTCGATATGTGACACCAGGATTTGTTTTCAGGGCAGGTGTCATTTACAGGCCTGCAATGATTTTGAATATCAACTGACCATTAGCGTTGGGATTAAAGCTGCTGTTGTGTGAAACGGCCACAAGGTGGCAGCAGTTCACCCTTACCAAATCTGGTTACTAGGGCAAGAGAGCCTCAGTGGAAGTGGTGTTCTAGATTGGAGTTTAGAATGGAATGTGCCAGGAGAAAGCCCCTCACGTTTGTCTCACTACTTCTTGTTCGTGTTTTTAATTTAATTTTTTTATTTTTTATTACAGCAAGTTTGATTACAATGTTTGGCTTGTTGTAGGTGTGGAAGATGTGGTTCTTTTACACATATACAGATGACTGTTCTTCTTGGGATCCTTTTCCCATGTACGTTATGACAGAATGTTGAGTAGTCCTCTCTTGGTATTCTGTAGGTCTTTGGTGATTATATATGTCACCTGTGTTTGTATATGTCTGTTAACCCCGATATCGTAATGAAACCAATCCTCACACCTTTCCATTGGTGAACCATAAGTTTGTTTAATGAATCTGTGATTGCCCTTCTCCGTGGAAATATCTGCCCTGGTATCCATTCTTAGGTAACACCTATAAATGATATGATATGATATGTGTCTTTCACTTTCTGACTTACTACAAGTCACGTGATTACTTCGAGACTCATCTACGGTGCTGCAAATGGCATTGTGTCCTTTTTTCCCTTGGCTTCTCTTCTGCCTTAGCGGGGTCCATTTTCAACAATGTGATTCCCTGAGGGTTGTGGATTAGCTGACCTGGGCAGCCTTACCCTGCCGGCCCGCCCTCCCCAGGTGTGCCTCGTTGAGGTCAATATAAACAGAGCTCCAGGCAGCAATAGCCCCTGAAGCTGTGCCTGACTCCATATTCTCTGCCCCGTCAGCAGTTTCGGGGCTGTGCTGGTGGGAGGAGGGAGTGAGGGGCCACAGCTTTGTGGGTGGCCCGGTGTGAGTGGGGTTCTGCTGGCCTTTCTGCAGGAGTTGCCAGGCTGCCGCCTGTAAAGAAGAGGATGTGTCACCCATACCTTCCGCTGGAATTTCTCTCCGGACAGAGGTGAGGAAGGAAAAAAGCAGTGGGTTCCGGGACAGGAGGGGTATCTCAGGCAGGGCAATGGAAAGCTTCTGGAAGAGCGCCAGGGTCCAGGACCACGCTGGCTGGCCTGCAGGCACCAAGTTGGCCTGCGTGCTGTCGCTGGTGTGGCTCCACGGTCCTTCCTCTAGGCTTTCAAGCCCTTGTACATATTCAGGTGTTTTACCTGGAAAGGGTGGGAACAGTTCAGCAGCAGCTGGCCTGGGGCTCAGCTCACGTTTACTCACAGATGCCTCGGCACGGTCCCCCAGCTTTGCAATGAGGACGCTCCTTGCGTGGGGGTTGGGTTGCTGGCTGTATGGGAGATGGTTCCCCACCTCTGACCAATTTCAGAATTGTTTACCACTGGAGCAAGTGCCCTGATAGGGTTTTCCTCTGTATAACTCGTGGGTTCACTTTTTTTTCTTTTATGTTTCAAGTTAGATGTTATTCCTCTTTTATGTATTTATAGATATAAGCATGGAAATAATTCATTCCTATAAATACATCTGTGTGACGGGAAGAACTTTTTTCTGTTTTATTTTTAAATTTTATTTTTTAAAATTTTGAAATTTTATTTATTTTTTTATACAGCACGTTATTATTAGTTATGTATTTTATGCATATACATGTATACAGGTCAATCCCAAACTCCCAACTCATCCCACCACCACCACCCCATGGCTTCCCACACTTGGTGTCCATACGTTTGTTCTCTACCTCTGTGTCTCTATTTCTTCCCTGCAAACCAGTTCATCTGTACCATTTTTAGGCTCCACATATATGCATTAATATACAATATTTGTTTTCCTCTTTCTGACTTACTTCATTCTGTATGACAGTCTCTCGATCCATCGATGTCTCTACAAATGAGCCAGTTTCATTCCTTTTTATGGCCGAGTAATATTCCATTTTATATATGTACCACATCTTTATCCATTCATCTGTCTGTGGGCATTTAGGTTGCTTCCATTACCTGGCTATTGTAAATAGTGCTGCAACGAACATTGTGGTGAATGTGCCTTTTTGAAATACGGTTTTCTCTGGGTATATGCCCAGAAGTGGGATTGCTGGATCAGATGGTAATTCTATTTCTAGTTTTTTTAAGGAAACTCCATACTGTTCTCCATAGTGACTGTATCAATTTACATTCCCACCAATAGTGGAAGAGGGCTCCTTTTGTCCACACCCTCCCCAGAATTGGTTGTTTGTAGATTTTCTGATGATGCCGATTCTAACAGGTGTGAGGTGATACCTCATTGTAGTTTTGATTTGCATTTCTCTAATAATTAGTGCTGTTGAGCAGCTTTTCATGTGCGTCTTGGCCATCTCTGTGTCTCCTTTGAAGAAACGTCTCTTTAGATCTTCTGCCCATTTTTTTTGGGTTGTTTGTTTTCTTAATATTAAGCTGCATGAGCTGTTTATATATATTGGAGATTAAACCTCTGTCCATTGATTCGTCTGCAACGATTTTCGCCCATTCTGAGGGATGCCTTTTTCCATTCCCGTGTTTTTTAACAAAATAGGAAAGAAAGGAAAAGAAGCAGAACACTAATGTGCGTAAAATATGCCTTTTGAAACGGTCGTTTTGAAATATGGACGTCCTTTGAATTTTTTGGTCGATATGTGACCCCAGGATTTGTTTTCAGGGCAGGTGTCATTTACAGGCCTGCAATGATTTTGAATATCAACTGACCATTAGCGTTGGGATTAAAGCTGCTGTTGTGTGAAACGGCCACAAGGTGGCAGCAGTTCACCCTTACCAAATCTGGTTACTAGGGCAAGAGAGCCTCAGTGGAAGTGGTGTTCTAGATTGGAGTTTAGAATGGAATGTGCCAGGAGAAAGCCCCTCACGTTTGTCTCACTACTTCTTGTTCGTGTTTTTAATTTAATTTTTTTATTTTTTATTACAGCAAGTTTGATTACAATGTTTGGCTTGTTGTAGGTGTGGAAGATGTGGTTCTTTTACACATATACAGATGACTGTTCTTCTTGGGATCCTTTTCCCATGTACGTTATGACAGAATGTTGAGTAGTCCTCTCTTGGTATTCTGTAGGTCTTTGGTGATTATATATGTCACCTGTGTTTGTATATGTCTGTTAACCCCGATATCGTAATGAAACCAATCCTCACACCTTTCCATTGGTGAACCATAAGTTTGTTTAATGAATCTGTGATTGCCCTTCTCCGTGGAAATATCTGCCCTGGTATCCATTTTTAGGTAACACCTATAAGTGATATGATATGATATGTGTCTTTCACTTTCTGACTTACTACAAGTCACGTGATTACTTCGAGACTCATCTACGGTGCTGCAAATGGCATTGTGTCCTTTTTTCCCTTGGCTTCTCTTCTGCCTTAGCGGGGTCCATTTTCAACAATGTGATTCCCTGAGGGTTGTGGATTAGCTGACCTGGGCAGCCTTACCCTGCCGGCCCGCCCTCCCCAGGTGTGCCTCGTTGAGGTCAATATAAACAGAGCTCCAGGCAGCAATAGCCCCTGAAGCTGTGCCTGACTCCATATTCTCTGCCCCGTCAGCAGTCTCGGGGCTGTGCTGGTGGGAGGAGGGAGTGAGGGGCCACAGCTTTGTGGGTGGCTCGGTGTGAGTGGGGTTCTGCTGGCCTTTCTGCAGGAGTTGCCAGGCTGCCGCCTGTAAAGAAGAGGATGTGTCACCCATACCTTCCGCTGGAATTTCTCTCCGGACAGAGGTGAGGAAGGAAAAAAGCAGTGGGTTCCGGGACAGGAGGGGTATCTCAGGCAGGGCAATGGAAAGCTTCTGGAAGAGCGCCAGGGTCCAGGACCACGCTGGCTGGCCTGCAGGCACCAAGTTGGCCTGCGTGCTGTCGCTGGTGTGGCTCCACGGTCCTTCCTCTAGGCTTTCAAGCCCTTGTACATATTCAGGTGTTTTACCTGGAAAGGGTGGGAACAGTTCAGCAGCAGCTGGCCTGGGGCTCAGCTCACGTTTACTCACAGATGCCTCGGCACGGTCCCCCAGCTTTGCAATGAGGACGCTCCTTGCGTGGGGGTTGGGTTGCTGGCTGTATGGGAGATGGTTCCCCACCTCTGACCAATTTCAGAATTGTTTACCACTGGAGCAAGTGCCGTGATAGGGTTTTCCTCTGTATAACTCGTGGGTTCACTTTTTGTTTCTTTTATGTTTCAAGTTAGATGTTATTCCTCTTTTATGTATTTATAGATATAAGCATGGAAATAATTCATTCCTATAAATACATCTGTGTGACGGGAAGAACTTTTTTCTGTTTTATTTTTAAATTTTATTTTTTAAAATTTTGAAATTTTATTTATTTTTTTATACAGCACGTTATTATTAGTTATGTATTTTATGCATATACATGTATACAGGTCAATCCCAAACTCCCAACTCATCCCACCACCACCACCCCATGGCTTCCCACACTTGGTGTCCATACGTTTGTTCTCTACCTCTGTGTCTCTATTTCTTCCCTGCAAACCAGTTCATCTGTACCATTTTTAGGCTCCACATATATGCATTAATATACAATATTTGTTTTCCTCTTTCTGACTTACTTCATTCTGTATGACAGTCTCTCAATCCATCGATGTCTCTACAAATGACCCAGTTTCATTCCTTTTTATGGCCGAGTCATATTCCATTTTATATATGTACCACATCTTTATCCATTCATCTGTCTGTGGGCATTTAGGTTGCTTCCATTACCTGGCTATTGTAAATAGTGCTGCAACGAACATTGTGGTGAATGTGCCTTTTTGAAATACGGTTTTCTCTGGGTATATGCCCAGAAGTGGGATTGCTGGATCAGATGGTAATTCTATTTCTAATTTTTTTAAGGAAACTCCATACTGTTCTCCATAGGGACTGTATCAATTTACATTCCCACCAATAGTGGAAGAGGGTTCCTTTTGTCCACACCCTCCCCAGAATTGGTTGTTTGTAGATTTTCTGATGATGCCGATTCTAACAGGTGTGAGGTGATACCTCATTGTAGTTTTGATTTGCATTTCTCTAATAATTAGTGCTGTTGAGCAGCTTTTCATGTGCGTCTTGGCCATCTCTGTGTCTCCTTTGAAGAAACGTCTCTTTAGATCTTCTGCCCATTTTTTTTGGGTTGTTTGTTTTCTTAATATTAAGCTGCATGAGCTGTTTATATATATTGGAGATTAAACCTCTGTCCATTGATTCGTCTGCAACGATTTTCGCCCATTCTGAGGGATGCCTTTTTCCATTCCCGTGTTTTTTAACAAAAAAGGAAAGAAAGGAAAAGAAGCAGAACACTAATGTGCGTAAAATATGCCTTTTGAAACGGTCGTTTTGAAATATGGACGTCCTTTGAAATTTTTGGTCGATATGTGACCCCAGGATTTGTTTTCAGGGCAGGTGTCATTTACAGGCCTGCAATGATTTTGAATATCAACTGACCATTAGCGTTGGGATTAAAGCTGCTGTTGTGTGAAACGGCCACAAGGTGGCAGCAGTTCACCCTTACCAAATCTGGTTACTAGGGCAAGAGAGCCTCAGTGGAAGTGGTGTTCTAGATTGGAGTTTAGAATGGAATGTGCCAGGAGAAAGCCCCTCACGTTTGTCTCACTACTTCTTGTTCGTGTTTTTAATTTAATTTTTTTAATTTTTTATTACAGCAAGTTTGATTACAATGTTTGGCTTGTTGTAGGTGTGGAAGATGTGGTTCTTTTACACATATACAGATGACTGTTCTTCTTGGGATCCTTTTCCCATGTACGTTATGACAGAATGTTGAGTAGTCCTCTCTTGGTATTCTGTAGGTCTTTGCTGATTATATATGTCACCTGTGTTTGTATATGTCTGTTAACCCCGATATCGTAATGAAACCAATCCTCACACCTTTCCATTGGTGAACCATAAGTTTGTTTAATGAATCTGTGATTGCCCTTCTCCGTGGAAATATCTGCCCTGGTATCCATTTTTAGGTAACACCTATAAATGATATGATATGATATGTGTCTTTCACTTTCTGACTTACTACAAGTCACGTGATTACTTCGAGACTCATCTACGGTGCTGCAAATGGCATTGTGTCCTTTTTTCCCTTGGCTTCTCTTCTGCCTTAGCGGGGTCCATTTTCAACAATGTGATTCCCTGAGGGTTGTGGATTAGCTGACCTGGGCAGCCTTACCCTGCCGGCCCGCCCTCCCCAGGTGTGCCTCGTTGAGGTCAATATAAACAGAGCTCCAGGCAGCAATAGCCCCTGAAGCTGTGCCTGACTCCATATTCTCTGCCCCGTCAGCAGTCTCGGGGCTGTGCTGGTGGGAGGGAGTGAGGGGCCACAGCTTTGTGGGTGGCCCGGTGTGAGTGGGGTTCTGCTGGCCTTTCTGCAGGAGTTGCCAGGCTGCCGCCTGTAAAGAAGAGGATGTGTCACCCATACCTTCCGCTGGAATTTCTCTCCGGACAGAGGTGAGGAAGGAAAAAAGCAGTGGGGGCCGGGACAGGAGGGGTATCTCAGGCAGGGCAATGGAAAGCTTCTGGAAGAGCGCCAGGGTCCAGGACCACGCTGGCTGGCCTGCAGGCACCAAGTTGGCCTGCGTGCTGTCGCTGGTGTGGCTCCACGGTCCTTCCTCTAGTCTTTCAAGCCCTTGTACATATTCAGGTGTTTTACCTGGAAAGGGTGGGAACAGTTCAGCAGCAGCTGGCCTGGGGCTCAGCTCACGTTTACTCACAGATGCCTTGGCACGGTCCCCCAGCTTTGCAATGAGGACGCTCCTTGCGTGGGGGGTGGGTTGCTGGCTGTATGGGAGATGGTTCCCCACCTCTGACCAATTTCAGAATTGTTTACCACTGGAGCAAGTGCCCTGATAGGGTTTTCCTCTGTATAACTCCTGGGTTCAGGTTTTTTTTTTCTTTTATGTTTCAAGTTAGATTTTATTCCCCTTTTATGTATTTATAGATATAAGCATGGAAATAATTCTTTCCTATAAATACATCTGTGTGATGGGAAGAAATTTTTCTGTTTTATTTATAAATTTTATTTTTTAAAATTTTGAAATTTTATTTTATTTATTTTTTTTATACAGCACGTTATTATTAGTTATGTATTTAATGTATATACCTGTATACAGGTCAATCCCAAACTCCCAACTCATCCCACCACCACCACCCCATGGCTTCCCACACTTGGTGTCCATACGTTTGTTCTCTACCTCTGTGTCTCTATTTCTTCCCTGCAAACCAGTTCATCTGTACCATTTTTAGGCTCCACATATATGCATTAATATACAATATTTGTTTTCCTCTTTCTGACTTACTTCATTCTGTATGACAGTCTCTCGATCCATCGATGTCTCTACAAATGACCCAGTTTCATTCCTTTTTATGGCCGAGTAATATTCCATTTTATATATGTACCACATCTTTATCCATTCATCTGTCTGTGGGCATTTAGGTTGCTTCCATTACCTGGCTATTGTAAATAGTGCTGCAACGAACATTGTGGTGAATGTGCCTTTTTGAAATACGGTTTTCTCTGGGTATATGCCCAGAAGTGGGATTGCTGGATCAGATGGTAATTCTATTTCTAGTTTTTTAAAGGAAACTCCATACTGTTCTCCATAGTGACTGTATCAATTTACATTCCCACCAATAGTGGAAGAGGGCTCCTTTTGTCCACACCCTCCCCAGAATTGGTTGTTTGTAGATTTTCTGATGATGCCGATTCTAACAGGTGTGAGGTGATACCTCATTGTAGTTTTGATTTGCATTTCTCTAATAATTAGTGCTGTTGAGCAGCTTTTCATGTGCGTCTTGGCCATCTCTGTGTCTCCTTTGAAGAAACGTCTCTTTAGATCTTCTGCCCATTTTTTTTGGGTTGTTTGTTTTCTTAATATTAAGCTGCATGAGCTGTTTATATATATTGGAGATTAAACCTCTGTCCATTGATTCGTCTGCAACGATTTTCGCCCATTCTGAGGGATGCCTTTTTCCATTCCCGTGTTTTTTAACAAAATAGGAAAGAAAGGAAAAGAAGCAGAACACTAATGTGCGTAAAATATGCCTTTTGAAACGGTCGTTTTGAAATATGGACGTCCTTTGAATTTTTTGGTCGATATGTGACCCCAGGATTTGTTTTCAGGGCAGGTGTCATTTACAGGCCTGCAATGATTTTGAATATCAACTGACCATTAGCCTTGGGATTAAAGCTGCTGTTGTGTGAAACGGCCACAAGGTGGCAGCAGTTCACCCTTACCAAATCTGGTTACTAGGGCAAGAGAGCCTCAGTGGAAGTGGTGTTCTAGATTGGAGTTTAGAATGGAATGTGCCAGGAGAAAGCCCCTCACGTTTGTCTCACTACTTCTTGTTCGTGTTTTTAATTTAATTTTTTTTATTTTTTATTACAGCAAGTTTGATTACAATGTTTGGCTTGTTGTAGGTGTGGAAGATGTGGTTCTTTTACACATATACAGATGACTGTTCTTCTTGGGATCCTTTTCCCATGTACGTTATGACAGAATGTTGAGTAGTCCTCTCTTGGTATTCTGTAGGTCTTTGGTGATTATATATGTCACCTGTGTTTGTATATGTCTGTTAACCCCGATATCGTAATGAAACCAATCCTCACACCTTTCCATTGGTGAACCATAAGTTTGTTTAATGAATCTGTGATTGCCCTTCTCCGTGGAAATATCTGCCCTGGTATCCATTTTTAGGTAACACCTATAAGTGATATGATATGATATGTGTCTTTCACTTTCTGACTTACTACAAGTCACGTGATTACTTCGAGACTCTTCTACGGTGCTGCAAATGGCATTGTGTCCTTTTTTCCCTTGGCTTCTCTTCTGCCTTAGCGGGGTCCATTTTCAACAATGTGATTCCCTGAGGGTTGTGGATTAGCTGACCTGGGCAGCCTTACCCTGCCGGCCCGCCCTCCCCAGGTGTGCCTCGTTGAGGTCAATATAAACAGAGCTCCAGGCAGCAATAGCCCCTGAAGCTGTGCCTGACTCCATATTCTCTGCCCCGTCAGCAGTCTCGGGGCTGTGCTGGTGGGAGGAGGGAGTGAGGGGCCACAGCTTTGTGGGTGGCCCGGTGTGAGTGGGGTTCTGCTGGCCTTTCTGCAGGAGTTGCCAGGCTGCCGCCTGTAAAGAAGAGGATGTGTCACCCATACCTTCCGCTGGAATTTCTCTCCGGACAGAGGTGAGGAAGGAAAAAAGCAGTGGGGGCCGGGACAGGAGGGGTATCTCAGGCAGGGCAATGGAAAGCTTCTGGAAGAGCGCCAGGGTCCAGGACCACGCTGGCTGGCCTGCAGGCACCAAGTTGGCCTGCGTGCTGTCGCTGGTGTGGCTCCACGGTCCTTCCTCTAGGCTTTCAAGCCCTTGTACATATTCAGGTGTTTTACCTGGAAAGGGTGGGAACAGTTCAGCAGCAGCTGGCCTGGGGCTCAGCTCACGTTTACTCACAGATGCCTCGGCACGGTCCCCCAGCTTTGCAATGAGGACGCTCCTTGCGTGGGGGTTGGGTTGCTGGCTGTATGGGAGATGGTTCCCCACCTCTGACCAATTTCAGAATTGTTTACCACTGGAGCAAGTGCCCTGATAGGGTTTTCCTCTGTATAACTCGTGGGTTCACTTTTTTTTCTTTTATGTTTCAAGTTAGATGTTATTCCTCTTTTATGTATTTATAGATATAAGCATGGAAATAATTCATTCCTATAAATACATCTGTGTGACGGGAAGAACTTTTTTCTGTTTTATTTTTAAATTTTATTTTTTAAAATTTTGAAATTTTATTTATTTTTTTTATACAGCACGTTATTATTAGTTATGTATTTTATGCATATACATGTATACAGGTCAATCCCAAACTCCCAACTCATCCCACCACCACCACCCCATGGCTTCCCACACTTGGTGTCCATACGTTTGTTCTCTACCTCTGTGTCTCTATTTCTTCCCTGCAAACCAGTTCATCTGTACCATTTTTAGGCTCCACATATATGCATTAATATACAATATTTGTTTTCCTCTTTCTGACTTACTTCATTCTGTATGACAGTCTCTCGATCCATCGATGTCTCTACAAATGACCCAGTTTCATTCCTTTTTATGGCCGAGTCATATTCCATTTTATATATGTACCACATCTTTATCCATTCATCTGTCTGTGGGCATTTAGGTTGCTTCCATTACCTGGCTATTGTAAATAGTGCTGCAACGAACATTGTGGTGAATGTGCCTTTTTGAAATACGGTTTTCTCTGGGTATATGCCCAGAAGTGGGATTGCTGGATCAGATGGTAATTCTATTTCTAGTTTTTTTAAGGAAACTCCATACTGTTCTCCATAGGGACTGTATCAATTTACATTCCCACCAATAGTGGAAGAGGGCTCCTTTTGTCCACACCCTCCCCAGAATTGGTTGTTTGTAGATTTTCTGATGATGCCGATTCTAACAGGTGTGAGGTGATACCTCATTGTAGTTTTGATTTGCATTTCTCTAATAATTAGTGCTGTTGAGCAGCTTTTCATGTGCGTCTTGGCCATCTCTGTGTCTCCTTTGAAGAAACGTCTCTTTAGATCTTCTGCCCATTTTTTTTGGGTTGTTTGTTTTCTTAATATTAAGCTGCATGAGCTCTTTATATATATTGGAGATTAAACCTCTGTCCATTGATTCGTCTGCAACGATTTTCGCCCATTCTGAGGGATGCCTTTTTCCATTCCCGTGTTTTTTAACAAAATAGGAAAGAAAGGAAAAGAAGCAGAACACTAATGTGCGTAAAATATGCCTTTTGAAACGGTCGTTTTGAAATATGGACGTCCTTTGAATTTTTTGGTCGATATGTGACACCAGGATTTGTTTTCAGGGCAGGTGTCATTTACAGGCCTGCAATGATTTTGAATATCAACTGACCATTAGCGTTGGGATTAAAGCTGCTGTTGTGTGAAACGGCCACAAGGTGGCAGCAGTTCACCCTTACCAAATCTGGTTACTAGGGCAAGAGAGCCTCAGTGGAAGTGGTGTTCTAGATTGGAGTTTAGAATGGAATGTGCCAGGAGAAAGCCCCTCACGTTTGTCTCACTACTTCTTGTTCGTGTTTTTAATTTAATTTTTTTATTTTTTATTACAGCAAGTTTGATTACAATGTTTGGCTTGTTGTAGGTGTGGAAGATGTGGTTCTTTTACACATATACAGATGACTGTTCTTCTTGGGATCCTTTTCCCATGTACGTTATGACAGAATGTTGAGTAGTCCTCTCTTGGTATTCTGTAGGTCTTTGGTGATTATATATGTCACCTGTGTTTGTATATGTCTGTTAACCCCGATATCGTAATGAAACCAATCCTCACACCTTTCCATTGGTGAACCATAAGTTTGTTTAATGAATCTGTGATTGCCCTTCTCCGTGGAAATATCTGCCCTGGTATCCATTCTTAGGTAACACCTATAAATGATATGATATGATATGTGTCTTTCACTTTCTGACTTACTACAAGTCACGTGATTACTTCGAGACTCATCTACGGTGCTGCAAATGGCATTGTGTCCTTTTTTCCCTTGGCTTCTCTTCTGCCTTAGCGGGGTCCATTTTCAACAATGTGATTCCCTGAGGGTTGTGGATTAGCTGACCTGGGCAGCCTTACCCTGCCGGCCCGCCCTCCCCAGGTGTGCCTCGTTGAGGTCAATATAAACAGAGCTCCAGGCAGCAATAGCCCCTGAAGCTGTGCCTGACTCCATATTCTCTGCCCCGTCAGCAGTTTCGGGGCTGTGCTGGTGGGAGGAGGGAGTGAGGGGCCACAGCTTTGTGGGTGGCCCGGTGTGAGTGGGGTTCTGCTGGCCTTTCTGCAGGAGTTGCCAGGCTGCCGCCTGTAAAGAAGAGGATGTGTCACCCATACCTTCCGCTGGAATTTCTCTCCGGACAGAGGTGAGGAAGGAAAAAAGCAGTGGGTTCCGGGACAGGAGGGGTATCTCAGGCAGGGCAATGGAAAGCTTCTGGAAGAGCGCCAGGGTCCAGGACCACGCTGGCTGGCCTGCAGGCACCAAGTTGGCCTGCGTGCTGTCGCTGGTGTGGCTCCACGGTCCTTCCTCTAGGCTTTCAAGCCCTTGTACATATTCAGGTGTTTTACCTGGAAAGGGTGGGAACAGTTCAGCAGCAGCTGGCCTGGGGCTCAGCTCACGTTTACTCACAGATGCCTCGGCACGGTCCCCCAGCTTTGCAATGAGGACGCTCCTTGCGTGGGGGTTGGGTTGCTGGCTGTATGGGAGATGGTTCCCCACCTCTGACCAATTTCAGAATTGTTTACCACTGGAGCAAGTGCCCTGATAGGGTTTTCCTCTGTATAACTCGTGGGTTCACTTTTTTTTCTTTTATGTTTCAAGTTAGATGTTATTCCTCTTTTATGTATTTATAGATATAAGCATGGAAATAATTCATTCCTATAAATACATCTGTGTGACGGGAAGAACTTTTTTCTGTTTTATTTTTAAATTTTATTTTTTAAAATTTTGAAATTTTATTTATTTTTTTATACAGCACGTTATTATTAGTTATGTATTTTATGCATATACATGTATACAGGTCAATCCCAAACTCCCAACTCATCCCACCACCACCACCCCATGGCTTCCCACACTTGGTGTCCATACGTTTGTTCTCTACCTCTGTGTCTCTATTTCTTCCCTGCAAACCAGTTCATCTGTACCATTTTTAGGCTCCACATATATGCATTAATATACAATATTTGTTTTCCTCTTTCTGACTTACTTCATTCTGTATGACAGTCTCTCGATCCATCGATGTCTCTACAAATGAGCCAGTTTCATTCCTTTTTATGGCCGAGTAATATTCCATTTTATATATGTACCACATCTTTATCCATTCATCTGTCTGTGGGCATTTAGGTTGCTTCCATTACCTGGCTATTGTAAATAGTGCTGCAACGAACATTGTGGTGAATGTGCCTTTTTGAAATACGGTTTTCTCTGGGTATATGCCCAGAAGTGGGATTGCTGGATCAGATGGTAATTCTATTTCTAGTTTTTTTAAGGAAACTCCATACTGTTCTCCATAGTGACTGTATCAATTTACATTCCCACCAATAGTGGAAGAGGGCTCCTTTTGTCCACACCCTCCCCAGAATTGGTTGTTTGTAGATTTTCTGATGATGCCGATTCTAACAGGTGTGAGGTGATACCTCATTGTAGTTTTGATTTGCATTTCTCTAATAATTAGTGCTGTTGAGCAGCTTTTCATGTGCGTCTTGGCCATCTCTGTGTCTCCTTTGAAGAAACGTCTCTTTAGATCTTCTGCCCATTTTTTTTGGGTTGTTTGTTTTCTTAATATTAAGCTGCATGAGCTGTTTATATATATTGGAGATTAAACCTCTGTCCATTGATTCGTCTGCAACGATTTTCGCCCATTCTGAGGGATGCCTTTTTCCATTCCCGTGTTTTTTAACAAAATAGGAAAGAAAGGAAAAGAAGCAGAACACTAATGTGCGTAAAATATGCCTTTTGAAACGGTCGTTTTGAAATATGGACGTCCTTTGAATTTTTTGGTCGATATGTGACCCCAGGATTTGTTTTCAGGGCAGGTGTCATTTACAGGCCTGCAATGATTTTGAATATCAACTGACCATTAGCGTTGGGATTAAAGCTGCTGTTGTGTGAAACGGCCACAAGGTGGCAGCAGTTCACCCTTACCAAATCTGGTTACTAGGGCAAGAGAGCCTCAGTGGAAGTGGTGTTCTAGATTGGAGTTTAGAATGGAATGTGCCAGGAGAAAGCCCCTCACGTTTGTCTCACTACTTCTTGTTCGTGTTTTTAATTTAATTTTTTTATTTTTTATTACAGCAAGTTTGATTACAATGTTTGGCTTGTTGTAGGTGTGGAAGATGTGGTTCTTTTACACATATACAGATGACTGTTCTTCTTGGGATCCTTTTCCCATGTACGTTATGACAGAATGTTGAGTAGTCCTCTCTTGGTATTCTGTAGGTCTTTGGTGATTATATATGTCACCTGTGTTTGTATATGTCTGTTAACCCCGATATCGTAATGAAACCAATCCTCACACCTTTCCATTGGTGAACCATAAGTTTGTTTAATGAATCTGTGATTGCCCTTCTCCGTGGAAATATCTGCCCTGGTATCCATTTTTAGGTAACACCTATAAGTGATATGATATGATATGTGTCTTTCACTTTCTGACTTACTACAAGTCACGTGATTACTTCGAGACTCATCTACGGTGCTGCAAATGGCATTGTGTCCTTTTTTCCCTTGGCTTCTCTTCTGCCTTAGCGGGGTCCATTTTCAACAATGTGATTCCCTGAGGGTTGTGGATTAGCTGACCTGGGCAGCCTTACCCTGCCGGCCCGCCCTCCCCAGGTGTGCCTCGTTGAGGTCAATATAAACAGAGCTCCAGGCAGCAATAGCCCCTGAAGCTGTGCCTGACTCCATATTCTCTGCCCCGTCAGCAGTCTCGGGGCTGTGCTGGTGGGAGGAGGGAGTGAGGGGCCACAGCTTTGTGGGTGGCTCGGTGTGAGTGGGGTTCTGCTGGCCTTTCTGCAGGAGTTGCCAGGCTGCCGCCTGTAAAGAAGAGGATGTGTCACCCATACCTTCCGCTGGAATTTCTCTCCGGACAGAGGTGAGGAAGGAAAAAAGCAGTGGGTTCCGGGACAGGAGGGGTATCTCAGGCAGGGCAATGGAAAGCTTCTGGAAGAGCGCCAGGGTCCAGGACCACGCTGGCTGGCCTGCAGGCACCAAGTTGGCCTGCGTGCTGTCGCTGGTGTGGCTCCACGGTCCTTCCTCTAGGCTTTCAAGCCCTTGTACATATTCAGGTGTTTTACCTGGAAAGGGTGGGAACAGTTCAGCAGCAGCTGGCCTGGGGCTCAGCTCACGTTTACTCACAGATGCCTCGGCACGGTCCCCCAGCTTTGCAATGAGGACGCTCCTTGCGTGGGGGTTGGGTTGCTGGCTGTATGGGAGATGGTTCCCCACCTCTGACCAATTTCAGAATTGTTTACCACTGGAGCAAGTGCCGTGATAGGGTTTTCCTCTGTATAACTCGTGGGTTCACTTTTTGTTTCTTTTATGTTTCAAGTTAGATGTTATTCCTCTTTTATGTATTTATAGATATAAGCATGGAAATAATTCATTCCTATAAATACATCTGTGTGACGGGAAGAACTTTTTTCTGTTTTATTTTTAAATTTTATTTTTTAAAATTTTGAAATTTTATTTATTTTTTTATACAGCACGTTATTATTAGTTATGTATTTTATGCATATACATGTATACAGGTCAATCCCAAACTCCCAACTCATCCCACCACCACCACCCCATGGCTTCCCACACTTGGTGTCCATACGTTTGTTCTCTACCTCTGTGTCTCTATTTCTTCCCTGCAAACCAGTTCATCTGTACCATTTTTAGGCTCCACATATATGCATTAATATACAATATTTGTTTTCCTCTTTCTGACTTACTTCATTCTGTATGACAGTCTCTCAATCCATCGATGTCTCTACAAATGACCCAGTTTCATTCCTTTTTATGGCCGAGTCATATTCCATTTTATATATGTACCACATCTTTATCCATTCATCTGTCTGTGGGCATTTAGGTTGCTTCCATTACCTGGCTATTGTAAATAGTGCTGCAACGAACATTGTGGTGAATGTGCCTTTTTGAAATACGGTTTTCTCTGGGTATATGCCCAGAAGTGGGATTGCTGGATCAGATGGTAATTCTATTTCTAATTTTTTTAAGGAAACTCCATACTGTTCTCCATAGGGACTGTATCAATTTACATTCCCACCAATAGTGGAAGAGGGTTCCTTTTGTCCACACCCTCCCCAGAATTGGTTGTTTGTAGATTTTCTGATGATGCCGATTCTAACAGGTGTGAGGTGATACCTCATTGTAGTTTTGATTTGCATTTCTCTAATAATTAGTGCTGTTGAGCAGCTTTTCATGTGCGTCTTGGCCATCTCTGTGTCTCCTTTGAAGAAACGTCTCTTTAGATCTTCTGCCCATTTTTTTTGGGTTGTTTGTTTTCTTAATATTAAGCTGCATGAGCTGTTTATATATATTGGAGATTAAACCTCTGTCCATTGATTCGTCTGCAACGATTTTCGCCCATTCTGAGGGATGCCTTTTTCCATTCCCGTGTTTTTTAACAAAAAAGGAAAGAAAGGAAAAGAAGCAGAACACTAATGTGCGTAAAATATGCCTTTTGAAACGGTCGTTTTGAAATATGGACGTCCTTTGAAATTTTTGGTCGATATGTGACCCCAGGATTTGTTTTCAGGGCAGGTGTCATTTACAGGCCTGCAATGATTTTGAATATCAACTGACCATTAGCGTTGGGATTAAAGCTGCTGTTGTGTGAAACGGCCACAAGGTGGCAGCAGTTCACCCTTACCAAATCTGGTTACTAGGGCAAGAGAGCCTCAGTGGAAGTGGTGTTCTAGATTGGAGTTTAGAATGGAATGTGCCAGGAGAAAGCCCCTCACGTTTGTCTCACTACTTCTTGTTCGTGTTTTTAATTTAATTTTTTTAATTTTTTATTACAGCAAGTTTGATTACAATGTTTGGCTTGTTGTAGGTGTGGAAGATGTGGTTCTTTTACACATATACAGATGACTGTTCTTCTTGGGATCCTTTTCCCATGTACGTTATGACAGAATGTTGAGTAGTCCTCTCTTGGTATTCTGTAGGTCTTTGCTGATTATATATGTCACCTGTGTTTGTATATGTCTGTTAACCCCGATATCGTAATGAAACCAATCCTCACACCTTTCCATTGGTGAACCATAAGTTTGTTTAATGAATCTGTGATTGCCCTTCTCCGTGGAAATATCTGCCCTGGTATCCATTTTTAGGTAACACCTATAAATGATATGATATGATATGTGTCTTTCACTTTCTGACTTACTACAAGTCACGTGATTACTTCGAGACTCATCTACGGTGCTGCAAATGGCATTGTGTCCTTTTTTCCCTTGGCTTCTCTTCTGCCTTAGCGGGGTCCATTTTCAACAATGTGATTCCCTGAGGGTTGTGGATTAGCTGACCTGGGCAGCCTTACCCTGCCGGCCCGCCCTCCCCAGGTGTGCCTCGTTGAGGTCAATATAAACAGAGCTCCAGGCAGCAATAGCCCCTGAAGCTGTGCCTGACTCCATATTCTCTGCCCCGTCAGCAGTCTCGGGGCTGTGCTGGTGGGAGGGAGTGAGGGGCCACAGCTTTGTGGGTGGCCCGGTGTGAGTGGGGTTCTGCTGGCCTTTCTGCAGGAGTTGCCAGGCTGCCGCCTGTAAAGAAGAGGATGTGTCACCCATACCTTCCGCTGGAATTTCTCTCCGGACAGAGGTGAGGAAGGAAAAAAGCAGTGGGGGCCGGGACAGGAGGGGTATCTCAGGCAGGGCAATGGAAAGCTTCTGGAAGAGCGCCAGGGTCCAGGACCACGCTGGCTGGCCTGCAGGCACCAAGTTGGCCTGCGTGCTGTCGCTGGTGTGGCTCCACGGTCCTTCCTCTAGTCTTTCAAGCCCTTGTACATATTCAGGTGTTTTACCTGGAAAGGGTGGGAACAGTTCAGCAGCAGCTGGCCTGGGGCTCAGCTCACGTTTACTCACAGATGCCTTGGCACGGTCCCCCAGCTTTGCAATGAGGACGCTCCTTGCGTGGGGGGTGGGTTGCTGGCTGTATGGGAGATGGTTCCCCACCTCTGACCAATTTCAGAATTGTTTACCACTGGAGCAAGTGCCCTGATAGGGTTTTCCTCTGTATAACTCCTGGGTTCAGGTTTTTTTTTTCTTTTATGTTTCAAGTTAGATTTTATTCCCCTTTTATGTATTTATAGATATAAGCATGGAAATAATTCTTTCCTATAAATACATCTGTGTGATGGGAAGAAATTTTTCTGTTTTATTTATAAATTTTATTTTTTAAAATTTTGAAATTTTATTTTATTTATTTTTTTTATACAGCACGTTATTATTAGTTATGTATTTTATGTATATACCTGTATACAGGTCAATCCCAAACTCCCAACTCATCCCACCACCACCACCCCATGGCTTCCCACACTTGGTGTCCATACGTTTGTTCTCTACCTCTGTGTCTCTATTTCTTCCCTGCAAACCAGTTCATCTGTACCATTTTTAGGCTCCACATATATGCATTAATATACAATATTTGTTTTCCTCTTTCTGACTTACTACATTCTGTATGACAGTCTCTCGATCCATCGATGTCTCTACAAATGACCCAGTTTCATTCCTTTTTATGGCCGAGTAATATTCCATTTTATATATGTACCACATCTTTATCCATTCATCTGTCTGTGGGCATTTAGGTTGCTTCCATTACCTGGCTATTGTAAATAGTGCTGCAACGAACATTGTGGTGAATGTGCCTTTTTGAAATACGGTTTTCTCTGGGTATATGCCCAGAAGTGGGATTGCTGGATCAGATGGTAATTCTATTTCTAATTTTTTTAAGGAAACTCCATACTGTTCTCCATAGTGACTGTATCAATTTACATTCCCACCAATAGTGGAAGAGGGCTCCTTTTGTCCACACCCTCCCCAGAATTGGTTGTTTGTAGATTTTCTGATGATGCCGATTCTAACAGGTGTGAGGTGATACCTCATTGTAGTTTTGATTTGCATTTCTCTAATAATTATTGCTGTTGAGCAGCTTTTCATGTGCGTCTTGGCCATCTCTGTGTCTCCTTTGAAGAAACGTCTCTTTAGATCTTCTGCCCATTTTTTTGGGGTTGTTTGTTTTTTTAATATTAAGCTGCATGAGCTGTTTATATATATTGGAGATTAAACCTCTGTCCATTGATTTGTCTGCAACGATTTTCGCCCATTCTGAGGGATGCCTTTTTCCATTCCCGTGTTTTTTAACAAAAAAGGAAAGAAAGGAAAAGAAGCAGAACACTAATGTGCGTAAAATATGCCTTTTGAAACGGTCGTTTTGAAATATGGACGTCCTTTGAAATTTTTGGTCGATATGTGACCCCAGGATTTGTTTTCAGGGCAGGTGTCATTTACAGGCCTGCAATGATTTTGAATATCAACTGACCATTAGCGTTGGGATTAAAGCTGCTGTTGTGTGAAACGGCCACAAGGTGGCAGCAGTTCACCCTTACCAAATCTGGTTACTAGGGCAAGAGAGCCTCAGTGGAAGTGGTGTTCTAGATTGGAGTTTAGAATGGAATGTGCCAGGAGAAAGCCCCTCACGTTTGTCTCACTACTTCTTGTTCGTGTTTTTAATTTAATTTTTTTATTTTTTATTACAGCAAGTTTGATTACAATGTTTGGCTTGTTGTAGGTGTGGAAGATGTGGTTCTTTTACACATATACAGATGACTGTTCTTCTTGGGATCCTTTTCCCATGTACGTTATGACAGAATGTTGAGTAGTCCTCTCTTGGTATTCTGTAGGTCTTTGGTGATTATATATGTCACCTGTGTTTGTATATGTCTGTTAACCCCGATATCGTAATGAAACCAATCCTCACACCTTTCCATTGGTGAACCATAAGTTTGTTTAATGAATCTGTGATTGCCCTTCTCCGTGGAAATATCTGCCCTGGTATCCATTTTTAGGTAACACCTATAAGTGATATGATATGATATGTGTCTTTCACTTTCTGACTTACTACAAGTCACGTGATTACTTCGAGACTCTTCTACGGTGCTGCAAATGGCATTGTGTCCTTTTTTCCCTTGGCTTCTCTTCTGCCTTAGCGGGGTCCATTTTCAACAATGTGATTCCCTGAGGGTTGTGGATTAGCTGACCTGGGCAGCCTTACCCTGCCGGCCCGCCCTCCCCAGGTGTGCCTCGTTGAGGTCAATATAAACAGAGCTCCAGGCAGCAATAGCCCCTGAAGCTGTGCCTGACTCCATATTCTCTGCCCCGTCAGCAGTCTCGGGGCTGTGCTGGTGGGAGGGAGTGAGGGGCCACAGCTTTGTGGGTGGCCCGGTGTGAGTGGGGTTCTGCTGGCCTTTCTGCAGGAGTTGCCAGGCTGCCGCCTGTAAAGAAGAGGATGTGTCACCCATACCTTCCGCTGGAATTTCTCTCCGGACAGAGGTGAGGAAGGAAAAAAGCAGTGGGGGCCGGGACAGGAGGGGTATCTCAGGCAGGGCAATGGAAAGCTTCTGGAAGAGCGCCAGGGTCCAGGACCACGCTGGCTGGCCTGCAGGCACCAAGTTGGCCTGCGTGCTGTCGCTGGTGTGGCTCCACGGTCCTTCCTCTAGGCTTTCAAGCCCTTGTACATATTCAGGTGTTTTACCTGGAAAGGGTGGGAACAGTTCAGCAGCAGCTGGCCTGGGGCTCAGCTCACGTTTACTCACAGATGCCTCGGCACGGTCCCCCAGCTTTGCAATGAGGACGCTCCTTGCGTGGGGGTTGGGTTGCTGGCTGTATGGGAGATGGTTCCCCACCTCTGACCAATTTCAGAATTGTTTACCACTGGAGCAAGTGCCGTGATAGGGTTTTCCTCTGTATAACTCGTGGGTTCACTTTTTGTTTCTTTTATGTTTCAAGTTAGATGTTATTCCTCTTTTATGTATTTATAGATATAAGCATGGAAATAATTCATTCCTATAAATACATCTGTGTGACGGGAAGAACTTTTTTCTGTTTTATTTTTAAATTTTATTTTTTAAAATTTTGAAATTTTATTTATTTTTTTATACAGCACGTTATTATTAGTTATGTATTTTATGCATATACATGTATACAGGTCAATCCCAAACTCCCAACTCATCCCACCACCACCACCCCATGGCTTCCCACACTTGGTGTCCATACGTTTGTTCTCTACCTCTGTGTCTCTATTTCTTCCCTGCAAACCAGTTCATCTGTACCATTTTTAGGCTCCACATATATGCATTAATATACAATATTTGTTTTCCTCTTTCTGACTTACTTCATTCTGTATGACAGTCTCTCGATCCATCGATGTCTCTACAAATGAGCCAGTTTCATTCCTTTTTATGGCCGAGTAATATTCCATTTTATATATGTACCACATCTTTATCCATTCATCTGTCTGTGGGCATTTAGGTTGCTTCCATTACCTGGCTATTGTAAATAGTGCTGCAACGAACATTGTGGTGAATGTGCCTTTTTGAAATACGGTTTTCTCTGGGTATATGCCCAGAAGTGGGATTGCTGGATCAGATGGTAATTCTATTTCTAGTTTTTTTAAGGAAACTCCATACTGTCCTCCATAGGGACTGTATCAATTTACATTCCCACCAATAGTGGAAGAGGGCTCCTTTTGTCCACACCCTCCCCAGAATTGGTTGTTTGTAGATTTTCTGATGATGCCGATTCTAACAGGTGTGAGGTGATACCTCATTGTAGTTTTGATTTGCATTTCTCTAATAATTAGTGCTGTTGAGCAGCTTTTCATGTGCGTCTTGGCCATCTCTGTGTCTCCTTTGAAGAAACGTCTCTTTAGATCTTCTGCCCATTTTTTTGGGGTTGTTTGTTTTTTTAATATTAAGCTGCATGAGCTGTTTATATATATTGGAGATTAAACCTCTGTCCATTGATTCGTCTGCAACGATTTTCGCCCATTCTGAGGGATGCCTTTTTCCATTCCCGTGTTTTTTAACAAAAAAGGAAAGAAAGGAAAAGAAGCAGAACACTAATGTGCGTAAAATATGCCTTTGAAACGGTCGTTTTGAAATATGGACGTCCTTTGAATTTTTTGGTCGATATGTGACCCCAGGATTTGTTTTCAGGGCAGGTGTCATTTACAGGCCTGCAATGATTTTGAATATCAACTGACCATTAGCGTTGGGATTAAAGCTGCTGTTGTGTGAAACGGCCACAAGGTGGCAGCAGTTCACCCTTACCAAATCTGGTTACTAGGGCAAGAGAGCCTCAGTGGAAGTGGTGTTCTAGATTGGAGTTTAGAATGGAATGTGCCAGGAGAAAGCCCCTCACGTTTGTCTCACTACTTCTTGTTCGTGTTTTTAATTTAATTTTTTTAATTTTTTATTACAGCAAGTTTGATTACAATGTTTGGCTTGTTGTAGGTGTGGAAGATGTGGTTCTTTTACACATATACAGATGACTGTTCTTCTTGGGATCCTTTTCCCATGTACGTTATGACAGAATGTTGAGTAGTCCTCTCTTGGTATTCTGTAGGTCTTTGGTGATTATATATGTCACCTGTGTTTGGATATGTCTGTTAACCCCGATATCGTAATGAAACCAATCCTCACACCTTTCCATTGGTGAACCATAAGTTTGTTTAATGAATCTGTGATTGCCCTTCTCCGTGGAAATATCTGCCCTGGTATCCATTTTTAGGTAACACCTATAAATGATATGATATGATATGTGTCTTTCACTTTCTGACTTACTACAAGTCACGTGATTACTTCGAGACTCATCTACGGTGCTGCAAATGGCATTGTGTCCTTTTTTCCCTTGGCTTCTCTTCTGCCTTAGCGGGGTCCATTTTCAACAATGTGATTCCCTGAGGGTTGTGGATTAGCTGACCTGGGCAGCCTTACCCTGCCGGCCCGCCCTCCCCAGGTGTGCCTCGTTGAGGTCAATATAAACAGAGCTCCAGGCAGCAATAGCCCCTGAAGCTGTGCCTGACTCCATATTCTCTGCCCCGTCAGCAGTCTCGGGGCTGTGCTGGTGGGAGGGAGTGAGGGGCCACAGCTTTGTGGGTGGCCCGGTGTGAGTGGGGTTCTGCTGGCCTTTCTGCAGGAGTTGCCAGGCTGCCGCCTGTAAAGAAGAGGATGTGTCACCCATACCTTCCGCTGGAATTTCTCTCCGGACAGAGGTGAGGAAGGAAAAAAGCAGTGGGGGCCGGGACAGGAGGGGTATCTCAGGCAGGGCAATGGAAAGCTTCTGGAAGAGCGCCAGGGTCCAGGACCACGCTGGCTGGCCTGCAGGCACCAAGTTGGCCTGCGTGCTGTCGCTGGTGTGGCTCCACGGTCCTTCCTCTAGGCTTTCAAGCCCTTGTACATATTCAGGTGTTTTACCTGGAAAGGGTGGGAACAGTTCAGCAGCAGCTGGCCTGGGGCTCAGCTCACGTTTACTCACAGATGCCTTGGCACGGTCCCCCAGCTTTGCAATGAGGACGCTCCTTGCGTGGGGGGTGGGTTGCTGGCTGTATGGGAGATGGTTCCCCACCTCTGACCAATTTCAGAATTGTTTACCACTGGAGCAAGTGCCCTGATAGGGTTTTCCTGTGTATAACTCCTGGGTTCAGGTTTTTTTTTTCTTTTATGTTTCAAGTTAGATTTTATTCCCCTTTTATGTATTTATAGATATAAGCATGGAAATAATTCATTCCTATAAATACATCTGTGTGATGGGAAGAATTTTTTCTGTTTTATTTATAAATTTTATTTTTTAAAATTTTGAAATTTTATTTTATTTATTTTTTTTATACAGCACGTTATTATTAGTTATGTATTTTATGTATATACCTGTATACAGGTCAATCCCAAACTCCCAACTCATCCCACCACCACCACCCCATGGCTTCCCACACTTGGTGTCCATACGTTTGTTCTCTACCTCTGTGTCTCTATTTCTTCCCTGCAAACCAGTTCATCTGTACCATTTTTAGGCTCCACATATATGCATTAATATACAATATTTGTTTTCCTCTTTCTGACTTACTTCATTCTGTATGACAGTCTCTCGATCCATCGATGTCTCTACAAATGACCCAGTTTCATTCCTTTTTATGGCCGAGTAATATTCCATTTTATATATGTACCACATCTTTATCCATTCATCTGTCTGTGGGCATTTAGGTTGCTTCCATTACCTGGCTATTGTAAATAGTGCTGCAACGAACATTGTGGTGAATGTGCCTTTTTGAAATACGGTTTTCTCTGGGTATATGCCCAGAAGTGGGATTGCTGGATCAGATGGTAATTCTATTTCTAGTTTTTTTAAGGAAACTCCATACTGTTCTCCATAGTGACTGTATCAATTTACATTCCCACCAATAGTGGAAGAGGGCTCCTTTTGTCCACACCCTCCCCAGAATTGGTTGTTTGTAGATTTTCTGATGATGCCGATTCTAACAGGTGTGAGGTGATACCTCATTGTAGTTTTGATTTGCATTTCTCTAATAATTAGTGCTGTTGAGCAGCTTTTCATGTGCGTCTTGGCCATCTCTGTGTCTCCTTTGAAGACACGTCTCTTTAGATCTTCTGCCCATTTTTTTGGGTTGTTTGTTTTCTTAATATTAAGCTGCATGAGCTGTTTATATATATTGGAGATTAAACCTCTGTCCATTGATTCGTCTGCAACAATTTTCGCCCATTCTGAGGGATGCCTTTTTCCATTCCCGTGTTTTTTAACAAAAAAGGAAAGAAAGGAAAAGAAGCAGAACACTAATGTGCGTAAAATATGCCTTTTGAAACGGTCGTTTTGAAATATGGACGTCCTTTGAAATTTTTGGTCGATATGTGACCCCAGGATTTGTTTTCAGGGCAGGTGTCATTTACAGGCCTGCAATGATTTTGAATATCAACTGACCATTAGCGTTGGGATTAAAGCTGCTGTTGTGTGAAACGGCCACAAGGTGGCAGCAGTTCACCCTTACCAAATCTGGTTACTAGGGCAAGAGAGCCTCAGTGGAAGTGGTGTTCTAGATTGGAGTTTAGAATGGAATGTACCAGGAGAAAGCCCCTCACGTTTGTCTCACTACTTCTTGTTCGTGTTTTTAATTTAATTTTTTTATTTTTTATTACAGCAAGTTTGATTACAATGTTTGGCTTGTTGTAGGTGTGGAAGATGTGGTTCTTTTACACATATACAGATGACTGTTCTTCTTGGGATCCTTTTCCCATGTACGTTATGACAGAATGTTGAGTAGTCCTCTCTTGGTATTCTGTAGGTCTTTGGTGATTATATATGTCACCTGTGTTTGTATATGTCTGTTAACCCCGATATCGTAATGAAACCAATCCTCACACCTTTCCATTGGTGAACCATAAGTTTGTTTAATGAATCTGTGATTGCCCTTCTCCGTGGAAATATCTGCCCTGGTATCCATTTTTAGGTAACACCTATAAGTGATATGATATGATATGTGTCTTTCACTTTCTGACTTACTACAAGTCACGTGATTACTTCGAGACTCTTCTACGGTGCTGCAAATGGCATTGTGTCCTTTTTTCCCTTGGCTTCTCTTCTGCCTTAGCGGGGTCCATTTTCAACAATGTGATTCCCTGAGGGTTGTGGATTAGCTGACCTGGGCAGCCTTACCCTGCCGGCCCGCCCTCCCCAGGTGTGCCTCGTTGAGGTCAATATAAACAGAGCTCCAGGCAGCAATAGCCCCTGAAGCTGTGCCTGACTCCATATTCTCTGCCCCGTCAGCAGTCTCGGGGCTGTGCTGGTGGGAGGAGGGAGTGAGGGGCCACAGCTTTGTGGGTGGCCCGGTGTGAGTGGGGTTCTGCTGGCCTTTCTGCAGGAGTTGCCAGGCTGCCGCCTGTAAAGAAGAGGATGTGTCACCCATACCTTCCGCTGGAATTTCTCTCCGGACAGAGGTGAGGAAGGAAAAAAGCAGTGGGGGCCGGGACAGGAGGGGTATCTCAGGCAGGGCAATGGAAAGCTTCTGGAAGAGCGCCAGGGTCCAGGACCACGCTGGCTGGCCTGCAGGCACCAAGTTGGCCTGCGTGCTGTCGCTGGTGTGGCTCCACGGTCCTTCCTCTAGGCTTTCAAGCCCTTGTACATATTCAGGTGTTTTACCTGGAAAGGGTGGGAACAGTTCAGCAGCAGCTGGCCTGGGGCTCAGCTCACGTTTACTCACAGATGCCTCGGCACGGTCCCCCAGCTTTGCAATGAGGACGCTCCTTGCGTGGGGGTTGGGTTGCTGGCTGTATGGGAGATGGTTCCCCACCTCTGACCAATTTCAGAATTGTTTACCACTGGAGCAAGTGCCGTGATAGGGTTTTCCTCTGTATAACTCGTGGGTTCACTTTTTGTTTCTTTTATGTTTCAAGTTAGATGTTATTCCTCTTTTATGTATTTATAGATATAAGCATGGAAATAATTCATTCCTATAAATACATCTGTGTGACGGGAAGAACTTTTTTCTGTTTTATTTTTAAATTTTATTTTTTAAAATTTTGAAATTTTATTTATTTTTTTATACAGCACGTTATTATTAGTTATGTATTTTATGCATATACATGTATACAGGTCAATCCCAAACTCCCAACTCATCCCACCACCACCACCCCATGGCTTCCCACACTTGGTGTCCATACGTTTGTTCTCTACCTCTGTGTCTCTATTTCTTCCCTGCAAACCAGTTCATCTGTACCATTTTTAGGCTCCACATATATGCATTAATATACAATATTTGTTTTCCTCTTTCTGACTTACTTCATTCTGTATGACAGTCTCTCGATCCATCGATGTCTCTACAAATGACCCAGTTTCATTCCTTTTTATGGCCGAGTAATATTCCATTTTATATATGTACCACATCTTTATCCATTCATCTGTCTGTGGGCATTTAGGTTGCTTCCATTACCTGGCTATTGTAAATAGTGCTGCAACGAACATTGTGGTGAATGTGCCTTTTTGAAATACGGTTTTCTCTGGGTATATGCCCAGAAGTGGGATTGCTGGATCAGATGGTAATTCTATTTCTAGTTTTTTTAAGGAAACTCCATACTGTCCTCCATAGGGACTGTATCAATTTACATTCCCACCAATAGTGGAAGAGGGCTCCTTTTGTCCACACCCTCCCCAGAATTGGTTGTTTGTAGATTTTCTGATGATGCCGATTCTAACAGGTGTGAGGTGATACCTCATTGTAGTTTTGATTTGCATTTCTCTAATAATTAGTGCTGTTGAGCAGCTTTTCATGTGCGTCTTGGCCATCTCTGTGTCTCCTTTGAAGAAACGTCTCTTTAGATCTTCTGCCCATTTTTTTGGGGTTGTTTGTCTTTTTAATATTAAGCTGCATGAGCTGTTTATATATATTGGAGATTAAACCTCTGTCCATTGATTCGTCTGCAACGATTTTCGCCCATTCTGAGGGATGCCTTTTTCCATTCCCGTGTTTTTTAACAAAAAAGGAAAGAAAGGAAAAGAAGCAGAACACTAATGTGCGTAAAATATGCCTTTGAAACGGTCGTTTTGAAATATGGACGTCCTTTGAAATTTTTGGTCGATATGTGACCCCAGGATTTGTTTTCAGGGCAGGTGTCATTTACAGGCCTGCAATGATTTTGAATATCAACTGACCATTAGCGTTGGGATTAAAGCTGCTGTTGTGTGAAACGGCCACAAGGTGGCAGCAGTTCACCCTTACCAAATCTGGTTACTAGGGCAAGAGAGCCTCAGTGGAAGTGGTGTTCTAGAATGGAGTTTAGAATGGAATGTACCAGGAGAAAGCCCCTCACGTTTGTCTCACTACTTCTTGTTCGTGTTTTTAATTTAAGTTTTTATTTTTTATTACAGCAAGTTTGATTACAATGTTTGGCTTGTTGTAGGTGTGGAAGATGTGGTTCTTTTACACATATACAGATGACTGTTCTTCTTGGGATCCTTTTCCCATGTACGTTATGACAGAATGTTGAGTAGTCCTCTCTTGGTATTCTGTAGGTCTTTGGTGATTATATATGTCACCTGTGTTTGTATATGTCGGTTAACCCCGATATCGTAATGAAACCAATCCTCACACCTTTCCATTGGTGAACCATAAGTTTGTTTAATGAATCTGTGATTGCCCTTCTCCGTGGAAATATCTGCCCTGGTATCCATTTTTAGGTAACACCTATAAGTGATATGATACGATATGTGTCTTTCACTTTCTGACTTACTACAAGTCACGTGATTACTTCTAGACTCATCTACGGTGCTGCAAATGGCATTGTGTCCTTTTTTCCCTTGGCTTCTCTTCTGCCTTAGCGGGGTCCATTTTCAACAATGTGATTCCCTGAGGGTTGTGGATTAGCTGACCTGGGCAGCCTTACCCTGCCGGCCCGCCCTCCCCAGGTGTGCCTCGTTGAGGTCAATATAAACAGAGCTCCAGGCAGCAATAGCCCCTGAAGCTGTGCCTGACTCCATATTCTCTGCCCCGTCAGCAGTCTCGGGGCTGTGCTGGTGGGAGGGAGTGAGGGGCCACAGCTTTGTGGGTGGCCCGGTGTGAGTGGGGTTCTGCTGGCCTTTCTGCAGGAGTTGCCAGGCTGCCGCCTGTAAAGAAGAGGATGTGTCACCCATACCTTCCGCTGGAATTTCTCTCCGGACAGAGGTGAGGAAGGAAAAAAGCAGTGGGGGCCGGGACAGGAGGGGTATCTCAGGCAGGGCAATGGAAAGCTTCTGGAAGAGCGCCAGGGTCCAGGACCACGCTGGCTGGCCTGCAGGCACCAAGTTGGCCTGCGTGCTGTCGCTGGTGTGGCTCCACGGTCCTTCCTCTAGGCTTTCAAGCCCTTGTACATATTCAGGTGTTTTACCTGGAAAGGGTGGGAACAGTTCAGCAGCAGCTGGCCTGGGGCTCAGCTCACGTTTACTCACAGATGCCTTGGCACGGTCCCCCAGCTTTGCAATGAGGACGCTCCTTGCGTGGGGGTTGGGTTGCTGGCTGTATGGGAGATGGTTCCCCACCTCTGACCAATTTCAGAATTGTTTACCACTGGAGCAAGTGCCCTGATAGGGTTTTCCTCTGTATAACTCCTGGGTTCAGGTTTTTTTTTTCTTTTATGTTTCAAGTTAGATTTTATTCCCCTTTTATGTATTTATAGATATAAGCATGGAAATAATTCTTTCCTATAAATACATCTGTGTGATGGGAAGAATTTTTTCTGTTTTATTTATAAATTTTATTTTTTAAAATTTTGAAATTTTATTTTATTTATTTTTTTTATACAGCACGTTATTATTAGTTATGTATTTTATGTATATACCTGTATACAGGTCAATCCCAAACTCCCAACTCATCCCACCACCACCACCCCATGGCTTCCCACACTTGGTGTCCATACGTTTGTTCTCTACCTCTGTGTCTCTATTTCTTCCCTGCAAACCAGTTCATCTGTACCATTTTTAGGCTCCACATATATGCATTAATATACAATATTTGTTTTCCTCTTTCTGACTTACTTCATTCTGTATGACAGTCTCTCGATCCATCGATGTCTCTACAAATGACCCAGTTTCATTCCTTTTTATGGCCGAGTAATATTCCATTTTATATATGTACCACATCTTTATCCATTCATCTGTCTGTGGGCATTTAGGTTGCTTCCATTACCTGGCTATTGTAAATAGTGCTGCAACGAACATTGTGGTGAATGTGCCTTTTTGAAATACGGTTTTCTCTGGGTATATGCCCAGAAGTGGGATTGCTGGATCAGATGGTAATTCTATTTCTAGTTTTTTTAAGGAAACTCCATACTGTTCTCCATAGGGACTGTATCAATTTACATTCCCACCAATAGTGGAAGAGGGCTCCTTTTGTCCACACCCTCCCCAGAATTGGTTGTTTGTAGATTTTCTGATGATGCCGATTCTAACAGGTGTGAGGTGATACCTCATTGTAGTTTTGATTTGCATTTCTCTAATAATTATTGCTGTTGAGCAGCTTTTCATGTGCGTCTTGGCCATCTCTGTGTCTCCTTTGAAGAAACGTCTCTTTAGATCTTCTGCCCATTTTTTTGGGGTTGTTTGTTTTTTTAATATTAAGCTGCATGAGCTGTTTATATATATTGGAGATTAAACCTCTGTCCATTGATTCGTCTGCAACGATTTTCGCCCATTCTGAGGGTTGCCTTTTTCCATTCCCGTGTTTTTTATCAAAAAAGGAAAGAAAGGAAAAGAAGCAGAACACTAATGTGCGTAAAATATGCCTTTTGAAACGGTCGTTTTGAAATATGGACGTCCTTTGAAATTTTTGGTCGATATGTGACCCCAGGATTTGTTTTCAGGGCAGGTGTCATTTACAGGCCTGCAATGATTTTGAATATCAACTGACCATTAGCGTTGGGATTAAAGCTGCTGTTGTGTGAAACGGCCACAAGGTGGCAGCAGTTCACCCTTACCAAATCTGGTTACTAGGGCAAGAGAGCCTCAGTGGAAGTGGTGTTCTAGATTGGAGTTTAGAATGGAATGTGCCAGGAGAAAGCCCCTCACGTTTGTCTCACTACTTCTTGTTCGTGTTTTTAATTTAATTTTTTTATTTTTTATTACAGCAAGTTTGATTACAATGTTTGGCTTGTTGTAGGTGTGGAAGATGTGGTTCTTTTACACATATACAGATGACTGTTCTTCTTGGGATCCTTTTCCCATGTACGTTATGACAGAATGTTGAGTAGTCCTCTCTTGGTATTCTGTAGGTCTTTGGTGATTATATATGTCACCTGTGTTTGTATATGTCTGTTAACCCCGATATCGTAATGAAACCAATCCTCACACCTTTCCATTGGTGAACCATAAGTTTGTTTAATGAATCTGTGATTGCCCTTCTCCGTGGAAATATCTGCCCTGGTATCCATTTTTAGGTAACACCTATAAGTGATATGATATGATATGTGTCTTTCACTTTCTGACTTACTACAAGTCACGTGATTACTTCGAGACTCTTCTACGGTGCTGCAAATGGCATTGTGTCCTTTTTTCCCTTGGCTTCTCTTCTGCCTTAGCGGGGTCCATTTTCAACAATGTGATTCCCTGAGGGTTGTGGATTAGCTGACCTGGGCAGCCTTACCCTGCCGGCCCGCCCTCCCCAGGTGTGCCTCGTTGAGGTCAATATAAACAGAGCTCCAGGCAGCAATAGCCCCTGAAGCTGTGCCTGACTCCATATTCTCTGCCCCGTCAGCAGTCTCGGGGCTGTGCTGGTGGGAGGGAGTGAGGGGCCACAGCTTTGTGGGTGGCCCGGTGTGAGTGGGGTTCTGCTGGCCTTTCTGCAGGAGTTGCCAGGCTGCCGCCTGTAAAGAAGAGGATGTGTCACCCATACCTTCCGCTGGAATTTCTCTCCGGACAGAGGTGAGGAAGGAAAAAAGCAGTGGGGGCCGGGACAGGAGGGGTATCTCAGGCAGGGCAATGGAAAGCTTCTGGAAGAGCGCCAGGGTCCAGGACCACGCTGGCTGGCCTGCAGGCACCAAGTTGGCCTGCGTGCTGTCGCTGGTGTGGCTCCACGGTCCTTCCTCTAGGCTTTCAAGCCCTTGTACATATTCAGGTGTTTTACCTGGAAAGGGTGGGAACAGTTCAGCAGCAGCTGGCCTGGGGCTCAGCTCACGTTTACTCACAGATGCCTCGGCACGGTCCCCCAGCTTTGCAATGAGGACGCTCCTTGCGTGGGGGTTGGGTTGCTGGCTGTATGGGAGATGGTTCCCCACCTCTGACCAATTTCAGAATTGTTTACCACTGGAGCAAGTGCCGTGATAGGGTTTTCCTCTGTATAACTCGTGGGTTCACTTTTTGTTTCTTTTATGTTTCAAGTTAGATGTTATTCCTCTTTTATGTATTTATAGATATAAGCATGGAAATAATTCATTCCTGTAAATACATCTGTGTGACGGGAAGAACTTTTTTCTGTTTTATTTTTAAATTTTATTTTTTAAAATTTTGAAATTTTATTTATTTTTTTTATACAGCACGTTATTATTAGTTATGTATTTTATGCATATACATGTATACAGGTCAATCCCAAACTCCCAACTCATCCCACCACCACCACCCCATGGCTTCCCACACTTGGTGTCCATACGTTTGTTCTCTACCTCTGTGTCTCTATTTCTTCCCTGCAAACCAGTTCATCTGTACCATTTTTAGGCTCCACATATATGCATTAATATACAATATTTGTTTTCCTCTTTCTGACTTACTTCATTCTGTATGACAGTCTCTCGATCCATCGATGTCTCTACAAATGACCCAGTTTCATTCCTATTTATGGCCGAGTAATATTCCATTTTATATATGTACCACATCTTTATCCATTCATCTGTCTGTGGGCATTTAGGTTGCTTCCATTACCTGGCTATTGTAAATAGTGCTGCAACGAACATTGTGGTGAATGTGCCTTTTTGAAATACGGTTTTCTCTGGGTATATGCCCAGAAGTGGGATTGCTGGATCAGATGGTAATTCTATTTCTAGTTTTTTTAAGGAAACTCCATACTGTTCTCCATAGGGACTGTATCAATTTACATTCCCACCAATAGTGGAAGAGGGCTCCTTTTGTCCACACCCTCCCCAGAATTGGTTGTTTGTAGATTTTCTGATGATGCCGATTCTAACAGGTGTGAGGTGATACCTCATTGTAGTTTTGATTTGCATTTCTCTAATAATTAGTGCTGTTGAGCAGCTTTTCATGTGCGTCTTGGCCATCTCTGTGTCTCCTTTGAAGAAACGTCTCTTTAGATCTTCTGCCCATTTTTTTTGGGTTGTTTGTTTTTTTAATATTAAGCTGCATGAGCTGTTTATATATATTGGAGATTAAACCTCTGTCCATTGATTCGTCTGCAACGATTTTCGCCCATTCTGAGGGATGCCTTTTTCCATTCCCGTGTTTTTTAACAAAAAAGGAAAGAAAGGAAAAGAAGCAGAACACTAATGTGCGTAAAATATGCCTTTTGAAACGGTCGTTTTGAAATATGGACGTCCTTTGAAATTTTTGGTCGATATGTGACCCCAGGATTTGTTTTCAGGGCAGGTGTCATTTACAGGCCTGCAATGATTTTGAATATCAACTGACCATTAGCACTGGGATTAAAGCTGCTGTTGTGTGAAACGGCCACAAGGTGGCAGCAGTTCACCCTTACCAAATCTGGTTACTAGGGCAAGAGAGCCTCAGTGGAAGTGGTGTTCTAGATTGGAGTTTAGAATGGAATGTACCAGGAGAAAGCCCCTCACGTTTGTCTCACTACTTCTTGTTCGTGTTTTTAATTTAAGTTTTTATTTTTTATTACAGCAAGTTTGATTACAATGTTTGGCTTGTTGTAGGTGTGGAAGATGTGGTTCTTTTACACATATACAGATGACTGTTCTTCTTGGGATCCTTTTCCCATGTACGTTATGACAGAATGTTGAGTAGTCCTCTCTTGGTATTCTGTAGGTCTTTGGTGATTATATATGTCACCTGTGTTTGTATATGTCTGTTAACCCCGATATCGTAATGAAACCAATCCTCACACCTTTCCATTGGTGAACCATAAGTTTGTTTAATGAATCTGTGATTGCCCTTCTCCGTGGAAATATCTGCCCTGGTATCCATTTTTAGGTAACACCTATAAGTGATACGATATGATATGTGTCTTTCACTTTCTGACTTACTACAAGTCACGTGATTACTTCTAGACTCATCTACGGTGCTGCAAATGGCATTGTGTCCTTTTTTCCCTTGGCTTCTCTTCTGCCTTAGCGGGGTCCATTTTCAACAATGTGATTCCCTGAGGGTTGTGGATTAGCTGACCTGGGCAGCCTTACCCTGCCGGCCCGCCCTCCCCAGGTGTGCCTCGTTGAGGTCAATATAAACAGAGCTCCAGGCAGCAATAGCCCCTGAAGCTGTGCCTGACTCCATATTCTCTGCCCCGTCAGCAGTCTCGGGGCTGTGCTGGTGGGAGGGAGTGAGGGGCCACAGCTTTGTGGGTGGCCCGGTGTGAGTGGGGTTCTGCTGGCCTTTCTGCAGGAGTTGCCAGGCTGCCGCCTGTAAAGAAGAGGATGTGTCACCCATACCTTCCGCTGGAATTTCTCTCCGGACAGAGGTGAGGAAGGAAAAAAGCAGTGGGGGCCGGGACAGGAGGGGTATCTCAGGCAGGGCAATGGAAAGCTTCTGGAAGAGCGCCAGGGTCCAGGACCACGCTGGCTGGCCTGCAGGCACCAAGTTGGCCTGCGTGCTGTCGCTGGTGTGGCTCCACGGTCCTTCCTCTAGGCTTTCAAGCCCTTGTACATATTCAGGTGTTTTACCTGGAAAGGGTGGGAACAGTTCAGCAGCAGCTGGCCTGGGGCTCAGCTCACGTTTACTCACAGATGCCTCGGCACGGTCCCCCAGCTTTGCAATGAGGACGCTCCTTGCGTGGGGGTTGGGTTGCTGGCTGTATGGGAGATGGTTCCCCACCTCTGACCAATTTCAGAATTGTTTACCACTGGAGCAAGTGCCGTGATAGGGTTTTCCTCTGTATAACTCGTGGGTTCACTTTTTGTTTCTTTTATGTTTCAAGTTAGATGTTATTCCTCTTTTATGTATTTATAGATATAAGCATGGAAATAATTCATTCCTATAAATACATCTGTGTGACGGGAAGAACTTTTTTCTGTTTTATTTTTAAATTTTATTTTTTAAAATTTTGAAATTTTATTTATTTTTTTATACAGCACGTTATTATTAGTTATGTATTTTATGCATATACATGTATACAGGTCAATCCCAAACTCCCAACTCATCCCACCACCACCACCCCATGGCTTCCCACACTTGGTGTCCATACGTTTGTTCTCTACCTCTGTGTCTCTATTTCTTCCCTGCAAACCAGTTCATCTGTACCATTTTTAGGCTCCACATATATGCATTAATATACAATATTTGTTTTCCTCTTTCTGACTTACTTCATTCTGTATGACAGTCTCTCGATCCATCGATGTCTCTACAAATGACCCAGTTTCATTCCTATTTATGGCCGAGTAATATTCCATTTTATATATGTACCACATCTTTATCCATTCATCTGTCTGTGGGCATTTAGGTTGCTTCCATTACCTGGCTATTGTAAATAGTGCTGCAACGAACATTGTGGTGAATGTGCCTTTTTGAAATACGGTTTTCTCTGGGTATATGCCCAGAAGTGGGATTGCTGGATCAGATGGTAATTCTATTTCTAGTTTTTTTAAGGAAACTCCATACTGTTCTCCATAGGGACTGTATCAATTTACATTCCCACCAATAGTGGAAGAGGGCTCCTTTTGTCCACACCCTCCCCAGAATTGGTTGTTTGTAGATTTTCTGATGATGCCGATTCTAACAGGTGTGAGGTGATACCTCATTGTAGTTTTGATTTGCATTTCTCTAATAATTAGTGCTGTTGAGCAGCTTTTCATGTGCGTCTTGGCCATCTCTGTGTCTCCTTTGAAGAAACGTCTCTTTAGATCTTCTGCCCATTTTTTTGGGGTTGTTTGTTTTTTTAATATTAAGCTGCATGAGCTGTTTATATATATTGGAGATTAAACCTCTGTCCATTGATTCGTCTGCAACGATTTTCGCCCATTCTGAGGGATGCCTTTTTCCATTCCCGTGTTTTTTAACAAAAAAGGAAAGAAAGGAAAAGAAGCAGAACACTAATGTGCGTAAAATATGCCTTTTGAAACGGTCGTTTTGAAATATGGACGTCCTTTGAATTTTTTGGTCGATATGTGACCCCAGGATTTGTTTTCAGGGCAGGTGTCATTTACAGGCCTGCAATGATTTTGAATATCAACTGACCATTAGCACTGGGATTAAAGCTGCTGTTGTGTGAAACGGCCACAAGGTGGCAGCAGTTCACCCTTACCAAATCTGGTTACTAGGGCAAGAGAGCCTCAGTGGAAGTGGTGTTCTAGATTGGAGTTTAGAATGGAATGTACCAGGAGAAAGCCCCTCACGTTTGTCTCACTACTTCTTGTTCGTGTTTTTAATTTAAGTTTTTATTTTTTATTACAGCAAGTTTGATTACAATGTTTGGCTTGTTGTAGGTGTGGAAGATGTGGTTCTTTTACACATATACAGATGACTGTTCTTCTTGGGATCCTTTTCCCATGTACGTTATGACAGAATGTTGAGTAGTCCTCTCTTGGTATTCTGTAGGTCTTTGGTGATTATATATGTCACCTGTGTTTGTATATGTCTGTTAACCCCGATATCGTAATGAAACCAATCCTCACACCTTTCCATTGGTGAACCATAAGTTTGTTTAATGAATCTGTGATTGCCCTTCTCCGTGGAAATATCTGCCCTGGTATCCATTTTTAGGTAACACCTATAAGTGATATGATACGATATGTGTCTTTCACTTTCTGACTTACTACAAGTCACGTGATTACTTCGAGACTCTTCTACGGTGCTGCAAATGGCATTGTGTCCTTTTTTCCCTTGGCTTCTCTTCTGCCTTAGCGGGGTCCATTTTCAACAATGTGATTCCCTGAGGGTTGTGGATTAGCTGACCTGAGCAGCCTTACCCTGCCGGCCCGCCCTCCCCAGGTGTGCCTCGTTGAGGTCAATATAAACAGAGCTCCAGGCAGCAATAGCCCCTGAAGCTGTGCCTGACTCCATATTCTCTGCCCCGTCAGCAGTCTCGGGGCTGTGCTGGTGGGAGGGAGTGAGGGGCCACAGCTTTGTGGGTGGCCCGGTGTGAGTGGGGTTCTGCTGGCCTTTCTGCAGGAGTTGCCAGGCTGCCGCCTGTAAAGAAGAGGATGTGTCACCCATACCTTCCGCTGGAATTTCTCTCCGGACAGAGGTGAGGAAGGAAAAAAGCAGTGGGGGCCGGGACAGGAGGGGTATCTCAGGCAGGGCAATGGAAAGCTTCTGGAAGAGCGCCAGGGTCCAGGACCACGCTGGCTGGCCTGCAGGCACCAAGTTGGCCTGCGTGCTGTCGCTGGTGTGGCTCCACGGTCCTTCCTCTAGGCTTTCAAGCCCTTGTACATATTCAGGTGTTTTACCTGGAAAGGGTGGGAACAGTTCAGCAGCAGCTGGCCTGGGGCTCAGCTCACGTTTACTCACAGATGCCTCGGCACGGTCCCCCAGCTTTGCAATGAGGACGCTCCTTGCGTGGGGGTTGGGTTGCTGGCTGTATGGGAGATGGTTCCCCACCTCTGACCAATTTCAGAATTGTTTACCACTGGAGCAAGTGCCGTGATAGGGTTTTCCTCTGTATAACTCGTGGGTTCACTTTTTGTTTCTTTTATGTTTCAAGTTAGATGTTATTCCTCTTTTATGTATTTATAGATATAAGCATGGAAATAATTCATTCCTGTAAATACATCTGTGTGACGGGAAGAACTTTTTTCTGTTTTATTTTTAAATTTTATTTTTTAAAATTTTGAAATTTTATTTATTTTTTTTATACAGCACGTTATTATTAGTTATGTATTTTATGCATATACATGTATACAGGTCAATCCCAAACTCCCAACTCATCCCACCACCACCACCCCATGGCTTCCCACACTTGGTGTCCATACGTTTGTTCTCTACCTCTGTGTCTCTATTTCTTCCCTGCAAACCAGTTCATCTGTACCATTTTTAGGCTCCACATATATGCATTAATATACAATATTTGTTTTCCTCTTTCTGACTTACTTCATTCTGTATGACAGTCTCTCGATCCATCGATGTCTCTACAAATGACCCAGTTTCATTCCTATTTATGGCCGAGTAATATTCCATTTTATATATGTACCACATCTTTATCCATTCATCTGTCTGTGGGCATTTAGGTTGCTTCCATTACCTGGCTATTGTAAATAGTGCTGCAACGAACATTGTGGTGAATGTGCCTTTTTGAAATACGGTTTTCTCTGGGTATATGCCCAGAAGTGGGATTGCTGGATCAGATGGTAATTCTATTTCTAGTTTTTTTAAGGAAACTCCATACTGTTCTCCATAGGGACTGTATCAATTTACATTCCCACCAATAGTGGAAGAGGGCTCCTTTTGTCCACACCCTCCCCAGAATTGGTTGTTTGTAGATTTTCTGATGATGCCGATTCTAACAGGTGTGAGGTGATACCTCATTGTAGTTTTGATTTGCATTTCTCTAATAATTAGTGCTGTTGAGCAGCTTTTCATGTGCGTCTTGGCCATCTCTGTGTCTCCTTTGAAGAAACGTCTCTTTAGATCTTCTGCCCATTTTTTTTGGGTTGTTTGTTTTCTTAATATTAAGCTGCATGAGCTGTTTATATATATTGGAGATTAAACCTCTGTCCATTGATTCGTCTGCAACGATTTTCGCCCATTCTGAGGGATGCCTTTTTCCATTCCTGTGTTTTTTAACAAAAAAGGAAAGAAAGGAAAAGAAGCAGAACACTAATGTGCGTAAAATATGCCTTTTGAAACGGTCGTTTTGAAATATGGACGTCCTTTGAATTTTTTGGTCGATATGTGACCCCAGGATTTGTTTTCAGGGCAGGTGTCATTTACAGGCCTGCAATGATTTTGAATATCAACTGACCATTAGCACTGGGATTAAAGCTGCTGTTGTGTGAAACGGCCACAAGGTGGCAGCAGTTCACCCTTACCAAATCTGGTTACTAGGGCAAGAGAGCCTCAGTGGAAGTGGTGTTCTAGATTGGAGTTTAGAATGGAATGTACCAGGAGAAAGCCCCTCACGTTTGTCTCACTACTTCTTGTTCGTGTTTTTAATTTAAGTTTTTATTTTTTATTACAGCAAGTTTGATTACAATGTTTGGCTTGTTGTAGGTGTGGAAGATGTGGTTCTTTTACACATATACAGATGACTGTTCTTCTTGGGATCCTTTTCCCATGTACGTTATGACAGAATGTTGAGTAGTCCTCTCTTGGTATTCTGTAGGTCTTTGGTGATTATATATGTCACCTGTGTTTGTATATGTCTGTTAACCCCGATATCGTAATGAAACCAATCCTCACACCTTTCCATTGGTGAACCATAAGTTTGTTTAATGAATCTGTGATTGCCCTTCTCCGTGGAAATATCTGCCCTGGTATCCATTTTTAGGTAACACCTATAAGTGATATGATACGATATGTGTCTTTCACTTTCTGACTTACTACAAGTCACGTGATTACTTCGAGACTCTTCTACGGTGCTGCAAATGGCATTGTGTCCTTTTTTCCCTTGGCTTCTCTTCTGCCTTAGCGGGGTCCATTTTCAACAATGTGATTCCCTGAGGGTTGTGGATTAGCTGACCTGGGCAGCCTTACCCTGCCGGCCTGCCCTCCCGAGGTGTGCCTCGTTGAGGTCAATATAAACAGAGCTCCAGGCAGCAATAGCCCCTGAAGCTGTGCCTGACTCTATATTCTCTGCCCCGTCAGCAGTCTCGGGGCTGTGCTGGTGGGAGGGAGTGAGGGGCCACAGCTTTGTGGGTGGCCCGGTGTGAGTGGTGTTCTGCTGGCCTTTCTGCAGGAGTTGCCAGGCTGCCGCCTGTAAAGAAGAGGATGTGTCACCCATACCTTCCGCTGGAATTTCTCTCCGGACAGAGGTGAGGAAGGAAAAAAGCAGTGGGGGCCGGGACAGGAGGGGTATCTCAGGCAGGGCAATGGAAAGCTTCTGGAAGAGCGCCAGGGTCCAGGACCACGCTGGCTGGCCTGCAGGCACCAAGTTGGCCTGCGTGCTGTCGCTGGTGTGGCTCCACGGTCCTTCCTCTAGGCTTTCAAGCCCTTGTACATATTCAGGTGTTTTACCTGGAAAGGGTGGGAACAGTTCAGCAGCAGCTGGCCTGGGGCTCAGCTCACGTTTACTCACAGATGCCTCGGCACGGTCCCCCAGCTTTGCAATGAGGACGCTCCTTGCGTGGGGGTTGGGTTGCTGGCTGTATGGGAGATGGTTCCCCACCTCTGACCAATTTCAGAATTGTTTACCACTGGAGCAAGTGCCGTGATAGGGTTTTCCTCTGTATAACTCGTGGGTTCACTTTTTGTTTCTTTTATGTTTCAAGTTAGATGTTATTCCTCTTTTATGTATTTATAGATATAAGCATGGAAATAATTCATTCCTATAAATACATCTGTGTGACGGGAAGAACTTTTTTCTGTTTTATTTTTAAATTTTATTTTTTAAAATTTTGAAATTTTATTTATTTTTTTATACAGCACGTTATTATTAGTTATGTATTTTATGCATATACATGTATACAGGTCAATCCCAAACTCCCAACTCATCCCACCACCACCACCCCATGGCTTCCCACACTTGGTGTCCATACGTTTCTTCTCTACCTCTGTGTCTCTATTTCTTCCCTGCAAACCAGTTCATCTGTACCATTTTTAGGCTCCACATATATGCATTAATATACAATATTTGTTTTCCTCTTTCTGACTTACTTCATTCTGTATGACAGTCTCTCGATCCATCGATGTCTCTACAAATGAGCCAGTTTCATTCCTTTTTATGGCCGAGTCATATTCCATTTTATATATGTACCACATCTTTATCCATTCATCTGTCTGTGGGCATTTAGGTTGCTTCCATTACCTGGCTATTGTAAATAGTGCTGCAACGAACATTGTGGTGAATGTGCCTTTTTGAAATACGGTTTTCTCTGGGTATATGCCCAGAAGTGGGATTGCTGGATCAGATGGTAATTCTATTTCTAGTTTTTTTAAGGAAACTCCATACTGTTCTCCATAGGGACTGTATCAATTTACATTCCCACCAATAGTGGAAGAGGGCTCCTTTTGTCCACACCCTCCCCAGAATTGGTTGTTTGTAGATTTTCTGATGATGCCGATTCTAACAGGTGTGAGGTGATACCTCATTGTAGTTTTGATTTGCATTTCTCTAATAATTAGTGCTGTTGAGCAGCTTTTCATGTGCGTCTTGGCCATCTCTGTGTCTCCTTTGAAGAAACGTCTCTTTAGATCTTCTGCCCATTTTTTTTGGGTTGTTTGTTTTTTTAATATTAAGCTGCATGAGCTGTTTATATATATTGGAGATTAAACCTCTGTCCATTGATTCGTCTGCAACGATTTTCGCCCATTCTGAGGGATGCCTTTTTCCATTCCCGTGTTTTTTAACAAAAAAGGAAAGAAAGGAAAAGAAGCAGAACACTAATGTGCGTAAAATATGCCTTTTGAAACGGTCGTTTTGAAATATGGACGTCCTTTGAAATTTTTGGTCGATATGTGACCCCAGGATTTGTTTTCAGGGCAGGTGTCATTTACAGGCCTGCAATGATTTTGAATATCAACTGACCATTAGCACTGGGATTAAAGCTGCTGTTGTGTGAAACGGCCACAAGGTGGCAGCAGTTCACCCTTACCAAATCTGGTTACTAGGGCAAGAGAGCCTCAGTGGAAGTGGTGTTCTAGATTGGAGTTTAGAATGGAATGTACCAGAAGAAAGCCCCTCACGTTTGTCTCACTACTTCTTGTTCGTGTTTTTAATTTAAGTTTTTATTTTTTATTACAGCAAGTTTGATTACAATGTTTGGCTTGTTGTAGGTGTGGAAGATGTGGTTCTTTTACACATATACAGATGACTGTTCTTCTTGGGATCCTTTTCCCATGTACGTTATGACAGAATGTTGAGTAGTCCTCTCTTGGTATTCTGTAGGTCTTTGGTGATTATATATGTCACCTGTGTTTGTATATGTCTGTTAACCCCGATATCGTAATGAAACCAATCCTCACACCTTTCCATTGGTGAACCATAAGTTTGTTTAATGAATCTGTGATTGCCCTTCTCCGTGGAAATATCTGCCCTGGTATCCATTTTTAGGTAACACCTATAAGTGATACGATATGATATGTGTCTTTCACTTTCTGACTTACTACAAGTCACGTGATTACTTCTAGACTCATCTACGGTGCTGCAAATGGCATTGTGTCCTTTTTTCCCTTGGCTTCTCTTCTGCCTTAGCGGGGTCCATTTTCAACAATGTGATTCCCTGAGGGTTGTGGATTAGCTGACCTGGGCAGCCTTACCCTGCCGGCCCGCCCTCCCCAGGTGTGCCTCGTTGAGGTCAATATAAACAGAGCTCCAGGCAGCAATAGCCCCTGAAGCTGTGCCTGACTCCATATTCTCTGACCCGTCAGCAGTCTCGGGGCTGTGCTGGTGGGAGGGAGTGAGGGGCCACAGCTTTGTGGGTGGCCCGGTGTGAGTGGGGTTCTGCTGGCCTTTCTGCAGGAGTTGCCAGGCTGCCGCCTGTAAAGAAGAGGATGTGTCACCCATACCTTCCGCTGGAATTTCTCTCCGGACAGAGGTGAGGAAGGAAAAAAGCAGTGGGGGCCGGGACAGGAGGGGTATCTCAGGCAGGGCAATGGAAAGCTTCTGGAAGAGCACCAGGGTCCAGGACCACGCTGGCTGGCCTGCAGGCACCAAGTTGGCCTGCGTGCTGTCGCTGGTGTGGCTCCACGGTCCTTCCTCTAGGCTTTCAAGCCCTTGTACATATTCAGGTGTTTTACCTGGAAAGGGTGGGAACAGTTCAGCAGCAGCTGGCCTGGGGCTCAGCTCACGTTTACTCACAGATGCCTTGGCACGGTCCCCCAGCTTTGCAATGAGGACGCTCCTTGCGTGGGGGGTGGGTTGCTGGCTGTATGGGAGATGGTTCCCCACCTCTGACCAATTTCAGAATTGTTTACCACTGGAGCAAGTGCCCTGATAGGGTTTTCCTCTGTATAACTCCTGGGTTCAGGTTTTTTTTTTCTTTTATGTTTCAAGTTAGATTTTAATCCCCTTTTATGTATTTATAGATATAAGCATGGAAATAATTCTTTCTTATAAATACATCTGTGTGATGGGAAGAATTTTTTCTGTTTTATTTATAAATTTTATTTTTTAAAATTTTGAAATTTTATTTTATTTATTTTTTTTATACAGCACGTTATTATTAGTTATGTATTTTATGTATATACATGTATACAGGTCAATCCCAAACTCCCAACTCATCCCACCACCACCACCCCATGTCTTCCTACACTTGGTGTCCATACGTTTGTTCTCTACCTCTGTGTCTCTATTTCTTCCCTGCAAACCAGTTCATCTGTACCATTTTTAGGCTCCACATATATGCATTAATATACAATATTTGTTTTCCTCTTTCTGACTTACTTCATTCTGTATGACAGTCTCTCGATCCATCGATGTCTCTACAAATGAGCCAGTTTCATTCCTTTTTATGGCCGAGTAATATTCCATTTTATATATGTACCACATCTTTATCCATTCATCTGTCTGTGGGCATTTAGGTTGCTTCCATTACCTGGCTATTGTAAATAGTGCTGCAACGAACATTGTGGTGAATGTGCCTTTTTGAAATACGGTTTTCTCTGGGTATATGCCCAGAAGTGGGATTGCTGGATCAGATGGTAATTCTATTTCTAATTTTTTTAGGAAACTCCATACTGTTCTCCATAGTGACTGTATCAATTTACATTCCCACCAATAGTGGAAGAGGGCTCCTTTTGTCCACACCCTCCCCAGAATTGGTTGTTTGTAGATTTTCTGATGATGCCGATTCTAACAGGTGTGAGGTGATACCTCATTGTAGTTTTGATTTGCATTTCTCTAATAATTATTGCTGTTGAGCAGCTTTTCATGTGCGTCTTGGCCATCTCTGTGTCTCCTTTGAAGAAACGTCTCTTTAGATCTTCTGCCCATTTTTTTGGGGTTGTTTGTTTTTTTAATATTAAGCTGCATGAGCTGTTTATATATATTGGAGATTAAACCTCTGTCCATTGATTCGTCTGCAACGATTTTCGCCCATTCTGAGGGATGCCTTTTTCCATTCCCGTGTTTTTTAACAAAAAAGGAAAGAAAGGAAAAGAAGCAGAACACTAATGTGCGTAAAATATGCCTTTTGAAACGGTCGTTTTGAAATATGGACGTCCTTTGAAATTTTTGGTCGATATGTGACCCCAGGATTTGTTTTCAGGGCAGGTGTCATTTACAGGCCTGCAATGATTTTGAATATCAACTGACCATTAGCGTTGGGATTAAAGCTGCTGTTGTGTGAAACGGCCACAAGGTGGCAGCAGTTCACCCTTACCAAATCTGGTTACTAGGGCAAGAGAGCCTCAGTGGAAGTGGTGTTCTAGATTGGAGTTTAGAATGGAATGTGCCAGGAGAAAGCCCCTCACGTTTGTCTCACTACTTCTTGTTCGTGTTTTTAATTTAATTTTTTTTATTTTTTATTACAGCAAGTTTGATTACAATGTTTGGCTTGTTGTAGGTGTGGAAGATGTGGTTCTTTTACACATATACAGATGACTGTTCTTCTTGGGATCCTTTTCCCATGTACGTTATGACAGAATGTTGAGTAGTCCTCTCTTGGTATTCTGTAGGTCTTTGGTGATTATATATGTCACCTGTGTTTGTATATGTCTGTTAACCCCGATATCGTAATGAAACCAATCCTCACACCTTTCCATTGGTGAACCATAAGTTTGTTTAATGAATCTGTGATTGCCCTTCTCCGTGGAAATATCTGCCCTGGTATCCATTTTTAGGTAACACCTATAAGTGATACGATATGATATGTGTCTTTCACTTTCTGACTTACTACAAGTCACGTGATTACTTCTAGACTCATCTACGGTGCTGCAAATGGCATTGTGTCCTTTTTTCCCTTGGCTTCTCTTCTGCCTTAGCGGGGTCCATTTTCAACAATGTGATTCCCTGAGGGTTGTGGATTAGCTGACCTGGGCAGCCTTACCCTGCCGGCCCGCCCTCCCCAGGTGTGCCTCGTTGAGGTCAATATAAACAGAGCTCCAGGCAGCAATAGCCCCTGAAGCTGTGCCTGACTCCATATTCTCTGCCCCGTCAGCAGTCTCGGGGCTGTGCTGGTGGGAGGGAGTGAGGGGCCACAGCTTTGTGGGTGGCCCGGTGTGAGTGGGGTTCTGCTGGCCTTTCTGCAGGAGTTGCCAGGCTGCCGCCTGTAAAGAAGAGGATGTGTCACCCATACCTTCCGCTGGAATTTCTCTCCGGACAGAGGTGAGGAAGGAAAAAAGCAGTGGGGGCCGGGACAGGAGGGGTATCTCAGGCAGGGCAATGGAAAGCTTCTGGAAGAGCACCAGGGTCCAGGACCACGCTGGCTGGCCTGCAGGCACCAAGTTGGCCTGCGTGCTGTCGCTGGTGTGGCTCCACGGTCCTTCCTCTAGGCTTTCAAGCCCTTGTACATATTCAGGTGTTTTACCTGGAAAGGGTGGGAACAGTTCAGCAGCAGCTGGCCTGGGGCTCAGCTCACGTTTACTCACAGATGCCTTGGCACGGTCCCCCAGCTTTGCAATGAGGACGCTCCTTGCGTGGGGGGTGGGTTGCTGGCTGTATGGGAGATGGTTCCCCACCTCTGACCAATTTCAGAATTGTTTACCACTGGAGCAAGTGCCCTGATAGGGTTTTCCTCTGTATAACTCCTGGGTTCAGGTTTTTTTTTTCTTTTATGTTTCAAGTTAGATTTTAATCCCCTTTTATGTATTTATAGATATAAGCATGGAAATAATTCTTTCTTATAAATACATCTGTGTGATGGGAAGAATTTTTTCTGTTTTATTTATAAATTTTATTTTTTAAAATTTTGAAATTTTATTTTATTTATTTTTTTTATACAGCACGTTATTATTAGTTATGTATTTTATGTATATACATGTATACAGGTCAATCCCAAACTCCCAACTCATCCCACCACCACCACCCCATGTCTTCCCACACTTGGTGTCCATACGTTTGTTCTCTACCTCTGTGTCTCTATTTCTTCCCTGCAAACCAGTTCATCTCTACCATTTTTAGGCTCCACATATATGCATTAATATACAATATTTGTTTTCCTCTTTCTGACTTACTTCATTCTGTATGACAGTCTCTCGATCCATCGATGTCTCTACAAATGAGCCAGTTTCATTCCTTTTTATGGCCGAGTAATATTCCATTTTATATATGTACCACATCTTTATCCATTCATCTGTCTGTGGGCATTTAGGTTGCTTCCATTACCTGGCTATTGTAAATAGTGCTGCAACGAACATTGTGGTGAATGTGCCTTTTTGAAATACGGTTTTCTCTGGGTATATGCCCAGAAGTGGGATTGCTGGATCAGATGGTAATTCTATTTCTAATTTTTTTAAGGAAACTCCATACTGTTCTCCATAGTGACTGTATCAATTTACATTCCCACCAATAGTGGAAGAGGGCTCCTTTTGTCCACACCCTCCCCAGAATTGGTTGTTTGTAGATTTTCTGATGATGCCGATTCTAACAGGTGTGAGGTGATACCTCATTGTAGTTTTGATTTGCATTTCTCTAATAATTATTGCTGTTGAGCAGCTTTTCATGTGCGTCTTGGCCATCTCTGTGTCTCCTTTGAAGAAACGTCTCTTTAGATCTTCTGCCCATTTTTTTGGGGTTGTTTGTTTTTTTAATATTAAGCTGCATGAGCTGTTTATATATATTGGAGATTAAACCTCTGTCCATTGATTCGTCTGCAACGATTTTCGCCCATTCTGAGGGATGCCTTTTTCCATTCCCGTGTTTTTTAACAAAAAAGGAAAGAAAGGAAAAGAAGCAGAACACTAATGTGCGTAAAATATGCCTTTTGAAACGGTCGTTTTGAAATATGGACGTCCTTTGAAATTTTTGGTCGATATGTGACCCCAGGATTTGTTTTCAGGGCAGGTGTCATTTACAGGCCTGCAATGATTTTGAATATCAACTGACCATTAGCGTTGGGATTAAAGCTGCTGTTGTGTGAAACGGCCACAAGGTGGCAGCAGTTCACCCTTACCAAATCTGGTTACTAGGGCAAGAGAGCCTCAGTGGAAGTGGTGTTCTAGATTGGAGTTTAGAATGGAATGTGCCAGGAGAAAGCCCCTCACGTTTGTCTCACTACTTCTTGTTCGTGTTTTTAATTTAATTTTTTTTATTTTTTATTACAGCAAGTTTGATTACAATGTTTGGCTTGTTGTAGGTGTGGAAGATGTGGTTCTTTTACACATATACAGATGACTGTTCTTCTTGGGATCCTTTTCCCATGTACGTTATGACAGAATGTTGAGTAGTCCTCTCTTGGTATTCTGTAGGTCTTTGGTGATTATATATGTCACCTGTGTTTGTATATGTCTGTTAACCCCGATATCGTAATGAAACCAATCCTCACACCTTTCCATTGGTGAACCATAAGTTTGTTTAATGAATCTGTGATTGCCCTTCTCCGTGGAAATATCTGCCCTGGTATCCATTTTTAGGTAACACCTATAAGTGATACGATATGATATGTGTCTTTCACTTTCTGACTTACTACAAGTCACGTGATTACTTCTAGACTCATCTACGGTGCTGCAAATGGCATTGTGTCCTTTTTTCCCTTGGCTTCTCTTCTGCCTTAGCGGGGTCCATTTTCAACAATGTGATTCCCTGAGGGTTGTGGATTAGCTGACCTGGGCAGCCTTACCCTGCCGGCCCGCCCTCCCCAGGTGTGCCTCGTTGAGGTCAATATAAACAGAGCTCCAGGCAGCAATAGCCCCTGAAGCTGTGCCTGACTCCATATTCTCTGCCCCGTCAGCAGTCTCGGGGCTGTGCTGGTGGGAGGGAGTGAGGGGCCACAGCTTTGTGGGTGGCCCGGTGTGAGTGGGGTTCTGCTGGCCTTTCTGCAGGAGTTGCCAGGCTGCCGCCTGTAAAGAAGAGGATGTGTCACCCATACCTTCCGCTGGAATTTCTCTCCGGACAGAGGTGAGGAAGGAAAAAAGCAGTGGGGGCCGGGACAGGAGGGGTATCTCAGGCAGGGCAATGGAAAGCTTCTGGAAGAGCGCCAGGGTCCAGGACCACGCTGGCTGGCCTGCAGGCACCAAGTTGGCCTGCGTGCTGTCGCTGGTGTGGCTCCACGGTCCTTCCTCTAGGCTTTCAAGCCCTTGTACATATTCAGGTGTTTTACCTGGAAAGGGTGGGAACAGTTCAGCAGCAGCTGGCCTGGGGCTCAGCTCACGTTTACTCACAGATGCCTCGGCACGGTCCCCCAGCTTTGCAATGAGGACGCTACTTGCGTGGGGGTTGGGTTGCTGGCTGTATGGGAGATGGTTCCCCACCTCTGACCAATTTCAGAATTGTTTACCACTGGAGCAAGTGCCGTGATAGGGTTTTCCTCTGTATAACTCGTGGGTTCACTTTTTGTTTCTTTTATGTTTCAAGTTAGATGTTATTCCTCTTTTATGTATTTATAGATATAAGCATGGAAATAATTCATTCCTATAAATACATCTGTGTGACGGGAAGAACTTTTTTCTGTTTTATTTTTAAATTTTATTTTTTAAAATTTTGAAATTTTATTTATTTTTTTATACAGCACGTTATTATTAGTTATGTATTTTATGCATATACATGTATACAGGTCAATCCCAAACTCCCAACTCATCCCACCACCACCACCCCATGGCTTCCCACACTTGGTGTCCATACGTTTGTTCTCTACCTCTGTGTCTCTATTTCTTCCCTGCAAACCAGTTCATCTGTACCATTTTTAGGCTCCACATATATGCATTAATATACAATATTTGTTTTCCTCTTTCTGACTTACTTCATTCTGTATGACAGTCTCTCGATCCATCGATGTCTCTACAAATGACCCAGTTTCATTCCTATTTATGGCCGAGTAATATTCCATTTTATATATGTACCACATCTTTATCCATTCATCTGTCTGTGGGCATTTAGGTTGCTTCCATTACCTGGCTATTGTAAATAGTGCTGCAACGAACATTGTGGTGAATGTGCCTTTTTGAAATACGGTTTTCTCTGGGTATATGCCCAGAAGTGGGATTGCTGGATCAGATGGTAATTCTATTTCTAGTTTTTTTAAGGAAACTCCATACTGTTCTCCATAGGGACTGTATCAATTTACATTCCCACCAATAGTGGAAGAGGGCTCCTTTTGTCCACACCCTCCCCAGAATTGGTTGTTTGTAGATTTTCTGATGATGCCGATTCTAACAGGTGTGAGGTGATACCTCATTGTAGTTTTGATTTGCATTTCTCTAATAATTAGTGCTGTTGAGCAGCTTTTCATGTGCGTCTTGGCCATCTCTGTGTCTCCTTTGAAGAAACGTCTCTTTAGATCTTCTGCCCATTTTTTTGGGGTTGTTTGTTTTTTTAATATTAAGCTGCATGAGCTGTTTATATATATTGGAGATTAAACCTCTGTCCATTGATTCGTCTGCAACGATTTTCGCCCATTCTGAGGGATGCCTTTTTCCATTCCCGTGTTTTTTAACAAAAAAGGAAAGAAAGGAGAAGAAGCAGAACACTAATGTGCGTAAAATATGCCTTTTGAAACGGTCGTTTTGAAATATGGACGTCCTTTGAATTTTTTGGTCGATATGTGACCCCAGGATTTGTTTTCAGGGCAGGTGTCATTTACAGGCCTGCAATGATTTTGAATATCAACTGACCATTAGCACTGGGATTAAAGCTGCTGTTGTGTGAAACGGCCACAAGGTGGCAGCAGTTCACCCTTACCAAATCTGGTTACTAGGGCAAGAGAGCCTCAGTGGAAGTGGTGTTCTAGATTGGAGTTTAGAATGGAATGTACCAGGAGAAAGCCCCTCACGTTTGTCTCACTACTTCTTGTTCGTGTTTTTAATTTAAGTTTTTATTTTTTATTACAGCAAGTTTGATTACAATGTTTGGCTTGTTGTAGGTGTGGAAGATGTGGTTCTTTTACACATATACAGATGACTGTTCTTCTTGGGATCCTTTTCCCATGTACGTTATGACAGAATGTTGAGTAGTCCTCTCTTGGTATTCTGTAGGTCTTTGGTGATTATATATGTCACCTGTGTTTGTATATGTCTGTTAACCCCGATATCGTAATGAAACCAATCCTCACACCTTTCCATTGGTGAACCATAAGTTTGTTTAATGAATCTGTGATTGCCCTTCTCCGTGGAAATATCTGCCCTGGTATCCATTTTTAGGTAACACCTATAAGTGATATGATATGATATGTGTCTTTCACTTTCTGACTTACTACAAGTCACGTGATTACTTCTAGACTCATCTACGGTGCTGCAAATGGCATTGTGTCCTTTTTTCCCTTGGCTTCTCTTCTGCCTTAGCGGGGTCCATTTTCAACAATGTGATTCCCTGAGGGTTGTGGATTAGCTGACCTGGGCAGCCTTACCCTGCCGGCCCGCCCTCCCCAGGTGTGCCTCGTTGAGGTCAATATAAACAGAGCTCCAGGCAGCAATAGCCCCTGAAGCTGTGCCTGACTCCATATTCTCTGCCCCGTCAGCAGTCTCGGGGCTGTGCTGGTGGGAGGGAGTGAGGGGCCACAGCTTTGTGGGTGGCCCGGTGTGAGTGGTGTTCTGCTGGCCTTTCTGCAGGAGTTGCCAGGCTGCCGCCTGTAAAGAAGAGGATGTGTCACCCATACCTTCCGCTGGAATTTCTCTCCGGACAGAGGTGAGGAAGGAAAAAAGCAGTGGAGGCCGGGACAGGAGGGGTATCTCAGGCAGGGCAATGGAAAGCTTCTGGAAGAGCGCCAGGGTCCAGGACCACGCTGGCTGGCCTGCAGGCACCAAGTTGGCCTGCGTGCTGTCGCTGGTGTGGCTCCACGGTCCTTCCTCTAGGCTTTCAAGCCCTTGTACATATTCAGGTGTTTTACCTGGAAAGGGTGGGAACAGTTCAGCAGCAGCTGGCCTGGGGCTCAGCTCACGTTTACTCACAGATGCCTCGGCACGGTCCCCCAGCTTTGCAATGAGGACGCTCCTTGCGTGGGGGTTGGGTTGCTGGCTGTATGGGAGATGGTTCCCCACCTCTGACCAATTTCAGAATTGTTTACCACTGGAGCAAGTGCCGTGATAGGGTTTTCCTCTGTATAACTCGTGGGTTCACTTTTTGTTTCTTTTATGTTTCAAGTTAGATGTTATTCCTCTTTTATGTATTTATAGATATAAGCATGGAAATAATTCATTCCTATAAATACATCTGTGTGACGGGAAGAACTTTTTTCTGTTTTATTTTTAAATTTTATTTTTTAAAATTTTGAAATTTTATTTATTTTTTTATACAGCACGTTATTATTAGTTATGTATTTTATGCATATACATGTATACAGGTCAATCCCAAACTCCCAACTCATCCCACCACCACCACCCCATGGCTTCCCACACTTGGTGTCCATACGTTTCTTCTCTACCTCTGTGTCTCTATTTCTTCCCTGCAAACCAGTTCATCTGTACCATTTTTAGGCTCCACATATATGCATTAATATACAATATTTGTTTTCCTCTTTCTGACTTACTTCATTCTGTATGACAGTCTCTTGATCCATCGATGTCTCTACAAATGACCCAGTTTCATTCCTATTTATGGCCGAGTAATATTCCATTTTATATATGTACCACATCTTTATCCATTCATCTGTCTGTGGGCATTTAGGTTGCTTCCATTACCTGGCTATTGTAAATAGTGCTGCAACGAACATTGTGGTGAATGTGCCTTTTTGAAATACGGTTTTCTCTGGGTATATGCCCAGAAGTGGGATTGCTGGATCAGATGGTAATTCTATTTCTAGTTTTTTTAAGGAAACTCCATACTGTTCTCCATAGGGACTGTATCAATTTACATTCCCACCAATAGTGGAAGAGGGCTCCTTTTGTCCACACCCTCCCCAGAATTGGTTGTTTGTAGATTTTCTGATGATGCCGATTCTAACAGGTGTGAGGTGATACCTCATTGTAGTTTTGATTTGCATTTCTCTAATAATTAGTGCTGTTGAGCAGCTTTTCATGTGCGTCTTGGCCATCTCTGTGTCTCCTTTGAAGAAACGTCTCTTTAGATCTTCTGCCCATTTTTTTGGGGTTGTTTGTTTTTTTTAATATTAAGCTGCATGAGCTGTTTATATATATTGGAGATTAAACCTCTGTCCATTGATTCGTCTGCAACGATTTTCGCCCATTCTGAGGGATGCCTTTTTCCATTCCCGTGTTTTTTAACAAAAAAGGAAAGAAAGGAAAAGAAGCAGAACACTAATGTGCGTAAAATATGCCTTTTGAAACGGTCGTTTTGAAATATGGACGTCCTTTGAATTTTTTGGTCGATATGTGACCCCAGGATTTGTTTTCAGGGCAGGTGTCATTTACAGGCCTGCAATGATTTTGAATATCAACTGACCATTAGCACTGGGATTAAAGCTGCTGTTGTGTGAAACGGCCACAAGGTGGCAGCAGTTCACCCTTACCAAATCTGGTTACTAGGGCAAGAGAGCCTCAGTGGAAGTGGTGTTCTAGATTGGAGTTTAGAATGGAATGTACCAGGAGAAAGCCCCTCACGTTTGTCTCACTACTTCTTGTTCGTGTTTTTAATTTAAATTTTTATTTTTTATTACAGCAAGTTTGATTACAATGTTTGGCTTGTTGTAGGTGTGGAAGATGTGGTTCTTTTACACATATACAGATGACTGTTCTTCTTGGGATCCTTTTCCCATGTACGTTATGACAGAATGTTGAGTAGTCCTCTCTTGGTATTCTGTAGGTCTTTGGTGATTATATATGTCACCTGTGTTTGTATATGTCTGTTAACCCCGATATCGTAATGAAACCAATCCTCACACCTTTCCATTGGTGAACCATAAGTTTGTTTAATGAATCTGTGATTGCCCTTCTCCGTGGAAATATCTGCCCTGGTATCCATTTTTAGGTAACACCTATAAGTGATATGATACGATATGTGTCTTTCACTTTCTGACTTACTACAAGTCACGTGATTACTTCGAGACTCTTCTACGGTGCTGCAAATGGCATTGTGTCCTTTTTTCCCTTGGCTTCTCTTCTGCCTTAGCGGGGTCCATTTTCAACAATGTGATTCCCTGAGGGTTGTGGATTAGCTGACCTGGGCAGCCTTACCCTGCCGGCCCGCCCTCCCCAGGTGTGCCTCGTTGAGGTCAATATAAACAGAGCTCCAGGCAGCAATAGCCCCTGAAGCTGTGCCTGACTCCATATTCTCTGCCCCGTCAGCAGTCTCGGGGCTGTGCTGGTGGGAGGGAGTGAGGGGCCACAGCTTTGTGGGTGGCCCGGTGTGAGTGGTGTTCTGCTGGCCTTTCTGCAGGAGTTGCCAGGCTGCCGCCTGTAAAGAAGAGGATGTGTCACCCATACCTTCCGCTGGAATTTCTCTCCGGACAGAGGTGAGGAAGGAAAAAAGCAGTGGGGGCCGGGACAGGAGGGGTATCTCAGGCAGGGCAATGGAAAGCTTCTGGAAGAGCGCCAGGGTCCAGGACCACGCTGGCTGGCCTGCAGGCACCAAGTTGGCCTGCGTGCTGTCGCTGGTGTGGCTCCACGGTCCTTCCTCTAGGCTTTCAAGCCCTTGTACATATTCAGGTGTTTTACCTGGAAAGGGTGGGAACAGTTCAGCAGCAGCTGGCCTGGGGCTCAGCTCACGTTTACTCACAGATGCCTCGGCACGGTCCCCCAGCTTTGCAATGAGGACGCTCCTTGCGTGGGGGTTGGGTTGCTGGCTGTATGGGAGATGGTTCCCCACCTCTGACCAATTTCAGAATTGTTTACCACTGGAGCAAGTGCCGTGATAGGGTTTTCCTCTGTATAACTCGTGGGTTCACTTTTTGTTTCTTTTATGTTTCAAGTTAGATGTTATTCCTCTTTTATGTATTTATAGATATAAGCATGGAAATAATTCATTCCTATAAATACATCTGTGTGACGGGAAGAACTTTTTTCTGTTTTATTTTTAAATTTTATTTTTTAAAATTTTGAAATTTTATTTATTTTTTTATACAGCACGTTATTATTAGTTATGTATTTTATGCATATACATGTATACAGGTCAATCCCAAACTCCCAACTCATCCCACCACCACCACCCCATGGCTTCCCACACTTGGTGTCCATACGTTTGTTCTCTACCTCTGTGTCTCTATTTCTTCCCTGCAAACCAGTTCATCTGTACCATTTTTAGGCTCCACATATATGCATTAATATACAATATTTGTTTTCCTCTTTCTGACTTACTTCATTCTGTATGACAGTCTCTCGATCCATCGATGTCTCTACAAATGAGCCAGTTTCATTCCTTTTTATGGCCGAGTAATATTCCATTTTATATATGTACCACATCTTTATCCATTCATCTGTCTGTGGGCATTTAGGTTGCTTCCATTACCTGGCTATTGTAAATAGTGCTGCAACGAACATTGTGGTGAATGTGCCTTTTTGAAATACGGTTTTCTCTGGGTATATGCCCAGAAGTGGGATTGCTGGATCAGATGGTAATTCTATTTCTAGTTTTTTTAAGGAAACTCCATACTGTTCTCCATAGGGACTGTATCAATTTACATTCCCACCAATAGTGGAAGAGGGCTCCTTTTGTCCACACCCTCCCCAGAATTGGTTGTTTGTAGATTTTCTGATGATGCCGATTCTAACAGGTGTGAGGTGATACCTCATTGTAGTTTTGATTTGCATTTCTCTAATAATTAGTGCTGTTGAGCAGCTTTTCATGTGCGTCTTGGCCATCTCTGTGTCTCCTTTGAAGAAACGTCTCTTTAGATCTTCTGCCCATTTTTTTGGGGTTGTTTGTTTTTTTTAATATTAAGCTGCATGAGCTGTTTATATATATTGGAGATTAAACCTCTGTCCATTGATTCGTCTGCAACGATTTTCGCCCATTCTGAGGGATGCCTTTTTCCATTCCCGTGTTTCTTAACAAAAAAGGAAAGAAAGGAAAAGAAGCAGAACACTAATGTGCGTAAAATATGCCTTTTGAAACGGTCGTTTTGAAATATGGACGTCCTTTGAATTTTTTGGTCGATATGTGACCCCAGGATTTGTTTTCAGGGCAGGTGTCATTTACAGGCCTGCAATGATTTTGAATATCAACTGACCATTAGCACTGGGATTAAAGCTGCTGTTGTGTGAAACGGCCACAAGGTGGCAGCAGTTCACCCTTACCAAATCTGGTTACTAGGGCAAGAGAGCCTCAGTGGAAGTGGTGTTCTAGATTGGAGTTTAGAATGGAATGTACCAGGAGAAAGCCCCTCACGTTTGTCTCACTACTTCTTGTTCGTGTTTTTAATTTAAGTTTTTATTTTTTATTACAGCAAGTTTGATTACAATGTTTGGCTTGTTGTAGGTGTGGAAGATGTGGTTCTTTTACACATATACAGATGACTGTTCTTCTTGGGATCCTTTTCCCATGTACGTTATGACAGAATGTTGAGTAGTCCTCTCTTGGTATTCTGTAGGTCTTTGGTGATTATATATGTCACCTGTGTTTGTATATGTCTGTTAACCCCGATATCGTAATGAAACCAATCCTCACACCTTTCCATTGGTGAACCATAAGTTTGTTTAATGAATCTGTGATTGCCCTTCTCCGTGGAAATATCTGCCCTGGTATCCATTTTTAGGTAACACCTATAAGTGATATGATACGATATGTGTCTTTCACTTTCTGACTTACTACAAGTCACGTGATTACTTCGAGACTCTTCTACGGTGCTGCAAATGGCATTGTGTCCTTTTTTCCCTTGGCTTCTCTTCTGCCTTAGCGGGGTCCATTTTCAACAATGTGATTCCCTGAGGGTTGTGGATTAGCTGACCTGGGCAGCCTTACCCTGCCGGCCCGCCCTCCCCAGGTGTGCCTCGTTGAGGTCAATATAAACAGAGCTCCAGGCAGCAATAGCCCCTGAAGCTGTGCCTGACTCCATATTCTCTGCCCCGTCAGCAGTCTCGGGGCTGTGCTGGTGGGAGGGAGTGAGGGGCCACAGCTTTGTGGGTGGCCCGGTGTGAGTGGTGTTCTGCTGGACTTTCTGCAGGAGTTGCCAGGCTGCCGCCTGTAAAGAAGAGGATGTGTCACCCATACCTTCCGCTGGAATTTCTCTCCGGACAGAGGTGAGGAAGGAAAAAAGCAGTGGGGGCCGGGACAGGAGGGGTATCTCAGGCAGGGCAATGGAAAGCTTCTGGAAGAGCGCCAGGGTCCAGGACCACGCTGGCTGGCCTGCAGGCACCAAGTTGGCCTGCGTGCTGTCGCTGGTGTGGCTCCACGGTCCTTCCTCTAGGCTTTCAAGCCCTTGTACATATTCAGGTGTTTTACCTGGAAAGGGTGGGAACAGTTCAGCAGCAGCTGGCCTGGGGCTCAGCTCACGTTTACTCACAGATGCCTCGGCACGGTCCCCCAGCTTTGCAATGAGGACGCTCCTTGCGTGGGGGTTGGGTTGCTGGCTGTATGGGAGATGGTTCCCCACCTCTGACCAATTTCAGAATTGTTTACCACTGGAGCAAGTGCCGTGATAGGGTTTTCCTCTGTATAACTCGTGGGTTCACTTTTTGTTTCTTTTATGTTTCAAGTTAGATGTTATTCCTCTTTTATGTATTTATAGATATAAGCATGGAAATAATTCATTCCTATAAATACATCTGTGTGACGGGAAGAACTTTTTTCTGTTTTATTTTTAAATTTTATTTTTTAAAATTTTGAAATTTTATTTATTTTTTTATACAGCACGTTATTATTAGTTATGTATTTTATGCATATACATGTATACAGGTCAATCCCAAACTCCCAACTCATCCCACCACCACCACCCCATGGCTTCCCACACTTGGTGTCCATACGTTTGTTCTCTACCTCTGTGTCTCTATTTCTTCCCTGCAAACCAGTTCATCTGTACCATTTTTAGGCTCCACATATATGCATTAATATACAATATTTGTTTTCCTCTTTCTGACTTACTTCATTCTGTATGACAGTCTCTCGATCCATCGATGTCTCTACAAATGAGCCAGTTTCATTCCTTTTTATGGCCGAGTCATATTCCATTTTATATATGTACCACATCTTTATCCATTCATCTGTCTGTGGGCATTTAGGTTGCTTCCATTACCTGGCTATTGTAAATAGTGCTGCAACGAACATTGTGGTGAATGTGCCTTTTTGAAATACGGTTTTCTCTGGGTATATGCCCAGAAGTGGGATTGCTGGATCAGATGGTAATTCTATTTCTAGTTTTTTTAAGGAAACTCCATACTGTTCTCCATAGGGACTGTATCAATTTACATTCCCACCAATAGTGGAAGAGGGCTCCTTTTGTCCACACCCTCCCCAGAATTGGTTGTTTGTAGATTTTCTGATGATGCCGATTCTAACAGGTGTGAGGTGATACCTCATTGTAGTTTTGATTTGCATTTCTCTAATAATTAGTGCTGTTGAGCAGCTTTTCATGTGCGTCTTGGCCATCTCTGTGTCTCCTTTGAAGAAACGTCTCTTTAGATCTTCTGCCCATTTTTTTTGGGTTGTTTGTTTTCTTAATATTAAGCTGCATGAGCTGTTTATATATATTGGAGATTAAACCTCTGTCCATTGATTCGTCTGCAACGATTTTCGCCCATTCTGAGGGATGCCTTTTTCCATTCCCGTGTTTTTTAACAAAAAAGGAAAGAAAGGAAAAGAAGCAGAACACTAATGTGCGTAAAATATGCCTTTTGAAACGGTCGTTTTGAAATATGGACGTCCTTTGAAATTTTTGGTCGATATGTGACCCCAGGATTTGTTTTCAGGGCAGGTGTCATTTACAGGCCTGCAATGATTTTGAATATCAACTGACCATTAGCGTTGGGATTAAAGCTGCTGTTGTGTGAAACGGCCACAAGGTGGCAGCAGTTCACCCTTACCAAATCTGGTTACTAGGGCAAGAGAGCCTCAGTGGAAGTGGTGTTCTAGATTGGAGTTTAGAATGGAATGTGCCAGGAGAAAGCCCCTCACGTTTGTCTCACTACTTCTTGTTCGTGTTTTTAATTTAATTTTTTTATTTTTTATTACAGCAAGTTTGATTACAATGTTTGGCTTGTTGTAGGTGTGGAAGATGTGGTTCTTTTACACATATACAGATGACTGTTCTTCTTGGGATCCTTTTCCCATGTACGTTATGACAGAATGTTGAGTAGTCCTCTCTTGGTATTCTGTAGGTCTTTGGTGATTATATATGTCACCTGTGTTTGTATATGTCTGTTAACCCCGATATCGTAATGAAACCAATCCTCACACCTATCCATTGGTGAACCATAAGTTTGTTTAATGAATCTGTGATTGCCCTTCTCCGTGGAAATATCTGCCCTGGTATCCATTTTTAGGTAACACCTATAAGTGATACGATACGATATGTGTCTTTCACTTTCTGACTTACTACAAGTCACGTGATTACTTCTAGACTCATCTACGGTGCTGCAAATGGCATTGTGTCCTTTTTTCCCTTGGCTTCTCTTCTGCCTTAGCGGGGTCCATTTTCAACAATGTGATTCCCTGAGGGTTGTGGATTAGCTGACCTGGGCAGCCTTACCCTGCCGGCCCGCCCTCCCCAGGTGTGCCTCATTGAGGTCAATATAAACAGAGCTCCAGGCAGCAATAGCCCCTGAAGCTGTGCCTGACTCCATATTCTCTGCCCCGTCAGCAGTCTCGGGGCTGTGCTGGTGGGAGGGAGTGAGGGGCCACAGCTTTGTGGGTGGCCCGGTGTGAGTGGTGTTCTGCTGGCCTTTCTGCAGGAGTTGCCAGGCTGCCGCCTGTAAAGAAGAGGATGTGTCACCCATACCTTCCGCTGGAATTTCTCTCCGGACAGAGGTGAGGAAGGAAAAAAGCAGTGGGGGCCGGGACAGGAGGGGTATCTCAGGCAGGGCAATGGAAAGCTTCTGGAAGAGCGCCAGGGTCCAGGACCACGCTGGCTGGCCTGCAGGCACCAAGTTGGCCTGCGTGCTGTCGCTGGTGTGGCTCCACGGTCCTTCCTCTAGGCTTTCAAGCCCTTGTACATATTCAGGTGTTTTACCTGGAAAGGGTGGGAACAGTTCAGCAGCAGCTGGCCTGGGGCTCAGCTCACGTTTACTCACAGATGCCTCGGCACGGTCCCCCAGCTTTGCAATGAGGACGCTCCTTGCGTGGGGGTTGGGTTGCTGGCTGTATGGGAGATGGTTCCCCACCTCTGACCAATTTCAGAATTGTTTACCACTGGAGCAAGTGCCGTGATAGGGTTTTCCTCTGTATAACTCGTGGGTTCACTTTTTGTTTCTTTTATGTTTCAAGTTAGATGTTATTCCTCTTTTATGTATTTATAGATATAAGCATGGAAATAATTCATTCCTATAAATACATCTGTGTGACGGGAAGAACTTTTTTCTGTTTTATTTTTAAATTTTATTTTTTAAAATTTTGAAATTTTATTTATTTTTTTATACAGCACGTTATTATTAGTTATGTATTTTATGCATATACATGTATACAGGTCAATCCCAAACTCCCAACTCATCCCACCACCACCACCCCATGGCTTCCCACACTTGGTGTCCATACGTTTGTTCTCTACCTCTGTGTCTCTATTTCTTCCCTGCAAACCAGTTCATCTGTACCATTTTTAGGCTCCACATATATGCATTAATATACAATATTTGTTTTCCTCTTTCTGACTTACTTCATTCTGTATGACAGTCTCTCGATCCATCGATGTCTCTACAAATGAGCCAGTTTCATTCCTTTTTATGGCCGAGTAATATTCCATTTTATATATGTACCACATCTTTATCCATTCATCTGTCTGTGGGCATTTAGGTTGCTTCCATTACCTGGCTATTGTAAATAGTGCTGCAACGAACATTGTGGTGAATGTGCCTTTTTGAAATACGGTTTTCTCTGGGTATATGCCCAGAAGTGGGATTGCTGGATCAGATGGTAATTCTATTTCTAGTTTTTTTAAGGAAACTCCATACTGTTCTCCATAGGGACTGTATCAATTTACATTCCCACCAATAGTGGAAGAGGGCTCCTTTTGTCCACACCCTCCCCAGAATTGGTTGTTTGTAGATTTTCTGATGATGCCGATTCTAACAGGTGTGAGGTGATACCTCATTGTAGTTTTGATTTGCATTTCTCTAATAATTAGTGCTGTTGAGCAGCTTTTCATGTGCGTCTTGGCCATCTCTGTGTCTCCTTTGAAGAAACGTCTCTTTAGATCTTCTGCCCATTTTTTGGGGGTTGTTTGTTTTCTTAATATTAAGCTGCATGAGCTGTTTATATATATTGGAGATTAAACCTCTGTCCATTGATTCGTCTGCAACGATTTTCGCCCATTCTGAGGGATGCCTTTTTCCATTCCCGTGTTTTTTAACAAAAAAGGAAAGAAAGGAAAAGAAGCAGAACACTAATGTGCGTAAAATATGCCTTTTGAAACGGTCGTTTTGAAATATGGACGTCCTTTGAAATTTTTGGTCGATATGTGACCCCAGGATTTGTTTTCAGGGCAGGTGTCATTTACAGGCCTGCAATGATTTTGAATATCAACTGACCATTAGCGTTGGGATTAAAGCTGCTGTTGTGTGAAACGGCCACAAGGTGGCAGCAGTTCACCCTTACCAAATCTGGTTACTAGGGCAAGAGAGCCTCAGTGGAAGTGGTGTTCTAGATTGGAGTTTAGAATGGAATGTGCCAGGAGAAAGCCCCTCACGTTTGTCTCACTACTTCTTGTTCGTGTTTTTAATTTAATTTTTTTATTTTTTATTACAGCAAGTTTGATTACAATGTTTGGCTTGTTGTAGGTGTGGAAGATGTGGTTCTTTTACACATATACAGATGACTGTTCTTCTTGGGATCCTTTTCCCATGTACGTTATGACAGAATGTTGAGTAGTCCTCTCTTGGTATTCTGTAGGTCTTTGGTGATTATATATGTCACCTGTGTTTGTATATGTCTGTTAACCCCGATATCGTAATGAAACCAATCCTCACACCTTTCCATTGGTGAACCATAAGTTTGTTTAATGAATCTGTGATTGCCCTTCTCCGTGGAAATATCTGCCCTGGTATCCATTTTTAGGTAACACCTATAAGTGATACGATATGATATGTGTCTTTCATTTTCTGACTTACTACAAGTCACGTGATTACTTCTAGACTCATCTACGGTGCTGCAAATGGCATTGTGTCCTTTTTTCCCTTGGCTTCTCTTCTGCCTTAGCGGGGTCCATTTTCAACAATGTGATTCCCTGAGGGTTGTGGATTAGCTGACCTGGGCAGCCTTACCCTGCCGGCCCGCCCTCCCCAGGTGTGCCTCATTGAGGTCAATATAAACAGAGCTCCAGGCAGCAATAGCCCCTGAAGCTGTGCCTGACTCCATATTCTCTGCCCCGTCAGCAGTCTCAGGGCTGTGCTGGTGGGAGGGAGTGAGGGGCCACAGCTTTGTGGGTGGCCCGGTGTGAGTGGTGTTCTGCTGGCCTTTCTGCAGGAGTTGCCAGGCTGCCGCCTGTAAAGAAGAGGATGTGTCACCCATACCTTCCGCTGGAATTTCTCTCCGGACAGAGGTGAGGAAGGAAAAAAGCAGTGGGGGCCGGGACAGGAGGGGTATCTCAGGCAGGGCAATGGAAAGCTTCTGGAAGAGCACCAGGGTCCAGGACCACGCTGGCTGGCCTGCAGGCACCAAGTTGGCCTGCGTGCTGTCGCTGGTGTGGCTCCACGGTCCTTCCTCTAGGCTTTCAAGCCCTTGTACATATTCAGGTGTTTTACCTGGAAAGGGTGGGAACAGTTCAGCAGCAGCTGGCCTGGGGCTCAGCTCACGTTTACTCACAGATGCCTTGGCACGGTCCCCCAGCTTTGCAATGAGGACGCTCCTTGCGTGGGGGGTGGGTTGCTGGCTGTATGGGAGATGGTTCCCCACCTCTGACCAATTTCAGAATTGTTTACCACTGGAGCAAGTGCCCTGATAGGGTTTTCCTCTGTATAACTCCTGGGTTCATGTTTTTTTTTTTTCTTTTATGTTTCAAGTTAGATTTTATTCCCCTTTTATGTATTTATAGATATAAGCATGGAAATAATTCTTTCCTATAAATACATCTGTGTGATGGGAAGAATTTTTTCTGTTTTATTTATAAATTTTATTTTTTAAAATTTTGAAATTTTATTTTATTTATTTTTTTTATACAGCACGTTATTATTAGTTATGTATTTTATGTATATACCTGTATACAGGTCAATCCCAAACTCCCAACTCATCCCACCACCACCACCCCATGTCTTCCCACACTTGGTGTCCATACGTTTGTTCTCTACCTCTGTGTCTCTATTTCTTCCCTGCAAACCAGTTCATCTGTACCATTTTTAGGCTCCACATATATGCATTAATATACAATATTTGTTTTCCTCTTTCTGACTTACTTCATTCTGTATGACAGTCTCTCGATCCATCGATGTCTCTACAAATGAGCCAGTTTCATTCCTTTTTATGGCCGAGTAATATTCCATTTTATATATGTACCACATCTTTATCCATTCATCTGTCTGTGGGCATTTAGGTTGCTTCCATTACCTGGCTATTGTAAATAGTGCTGCAACGAACATTGTGGTGAATGTGCCTTTTTGAAATACGGTTTTCTCTGGGTATATGCCCAGAAGTGGGATTGCTGGATCAGATGGTAATTCTATTTCTAATTTTTTTAAGGAAACTCCATACTGTTCTCCATAGTGACTGTATCAATTTACATTCCCACCAATAGTGGAAGAGGGCTCCTTTTGTCCACACCCTCCCCAGAATTGGTTGTTTGTAGATTTTCTGATGATGCCGATTCTAACAGGTGTGAGGTGATACCTCATTGTAGTTTTGATTTGCATTTCTCTAATAATTAGTGCTGTTGAGCAGCTTTTCATGTGCGTCTTGGCCATCTCTGTGTCTCCTTTGAAGAAACGTCTCTTTAGATCTTCTGCCCATTTTTTTTGGGTTGTTTGTTTTCTTAATATTAAGCTGCATGAGCTGTTTATATATATTGGAGATTAAACCTCTGTCCATTGATTCGTCTGCAACAATTTTCGCCCATTCTGAGGGATGCCTTTTTCCATTCCCGTGTTTTTTAACAAAAAAGGAAAGAAAGGAAAAGAAGCAGAACACTAATGTGCGTAAAATATGCCTTTTGAAACGGTCGTTTTGAAATATGGACGTCCTTTGAAATTTTTGGTCGATATGTGACCTCAGGATTTGTTTTCAGGGCAGGTGTCATTTACAGGCCTGCAATGATTTTGAATATCAACTGACCATTAGCGTTGGGATTAAAGCTGCTGTTGTGTGAAACGGCCACAAGGTGGCAGCAGTTCACCCTTACCAAATCTGGTTACTAGGGCAAGAGAGCCTCAGTGGAAGTGGTGTTCTAGATTGGAGTTTAGAATGGAATGTGCCAGGAGAAAGCCCCTCACGTTTGTCTCACTACTTCTTGTTCGTGTTTTTAATTTAATTTTTTTATTTTTTATTACAGCAAGTTTGATTACAATGTTTGGCTTGTTGTAGGTGTGGAAGATGTGGTTCTTTTACACATATACAGATGACTGTTCTTCTTGGGATCCTTTTCCCATGTACGTTATGACAGAATGTTGAGTAGTCCTCTCTTGGTATTCTGTAGGTCTTTGGTGATTATATATGTCACCTGTGTTTGTATATATCTGTTAACCCCGATATCGTAATGAAACCAATCCTCACACCTTTCCATTGGTGAACCATAAGTTTGTTTAATGAATCTGTGATTGCCCTTCTCCGTGGAAATATCTGCCCTGGTATCCATTTTTAGGTAACACCTATAAGTGATATGATATGATATGTGTCTTTCACTTTCTGACTTACTACAAGTCACGTGATTACTTCGAGACTCATCTACGGTGCTGCAAATGGCATTGTGTCCTTTTTTCCCTTGGCTTCTCTTCTGCCTTAGCGGGGTCCATTTTCAACAATGTGATTCCCTGAGGGTTGTGGATTAGCTGACCTGGGCAGCCTTACCCTGCCGGCCCGCCCTCCCCAGGTGTGCCTCGTTGAGGTCAATATAAACAGAGCTCCAGGCAGCAATAGCCCCTGAAGCTGTGCCTGACTCCATATTCTCTGCCCCGTCAGCAGTCTCGGGGCTGTGCTGGTGGGAGGGAGTGAGGGGCCACAGCTTTGTGGGTGGCCCGGTGTGAGTGGGGTTCTGCTGGCCTTTCTGCAGGAGTTGCCAGGCTGCCGCCTGTAAAGAAGAGGATGTGTCACCCATACCTTCCGCTGGAATTTCTCTCCGGACAGAGGTGAGGAAGGAAAAAAGCAGTGGGGGCCGGGACAGGAGGGGTATCTCAGGCAGGGCAATGGAAAGCTTCTGGAAGAGCGCCAGGGTCCAGGACCACGCTGGCTGGCCTGCAGGCACCAAGTTGTCCTGCGTGCTGTCGCTGGTGTGGCTCCACGGTCCTTCCTCTAGGCTTTCAAGCCCTTGTACATATTCAGGTGTTTTACCTGGAAAGGGTGGGAACAGTTCAGCAGCAGCTGGCCTGGGGCTCAGCTCACGTTTACTCACAGATGCCTCGGCACGGTCCCCCAGCTTTGCAATGAGGACGCTCCTTGCGTGGGGGTTGGGTTGCTGGCTGTATGGGAGATGGTTCCCCACCTCTGACCAATTTCAGAATTGTTTACCACTGGAGCAAGTGCCGTGATAGGGTTTTCCTCTGTATAACTCGTGGGTTCACTTTTTTTTCTTTTATGTTTCAAGTTAGATGTTATTCCTCTTTTATGTATTTATAGATATAAGCATGGAAATAATTCATTCCTATAAATACATCTGTGTGACGGGAAGAACTTTTTTCTGTTTTGTTTTTAAATTTTATTTTTTAAAATTTTGAAATTTTATTTATTTTTTTTATACAGCACGTTATTATTAGTTATGTATTTTATGCATATACATGTATACAGGTCAATCCCAAACTCCTAACTCATCCAACCACCACCACCCCATGGCTTCCCACACTTGGTGTCCATACGTTTGTTCTCTACCTCTGTGTCTCTATTTCTTCCCTGCAAACCAGTTCATCTGTACCATTTTTAGGCTCCACATATATGCATTAATATACAATATTTGTTTTCCTCTTTCTGACTTACTTCATTCTGTATGACAGTCTCTCGATCCATCGATGTCTCTACAAATGAGCCAGTTTCATTCCTTTTTATGGCCGAGTAATATTCCATTTTATATATGTACCACATCTTTATCCATTCATCTGTCTGTGGGCATTTAGGTTGCTTCCATTACCTGGCTATTGTAAATAGTGCTGCAACGAACATTGTGGTGAATGTGCCTTTTTGAAATACGGTTTTCTCTGGGTATATGCCCAGAAGTGGGATTGCTGGATCAGATGGTAATTCTATTTCTAGTTTTTTTAAGGAAACTCCATACTGTTCTCCATAGGGACTGTATCAATTTACATTCCCACCAATAGTGGAAGAGGGCTCCTTTTGTCCACACCCTCCCCAGAATTGGTTGTTTGTAGATTTTCTGATGATGCCGATTCTAACAGGTGTGAGGTGATACCTCATTGTAGTTTTGATTTGCATTTCTCTAATAATTAGTGCTGTTGAGCAGCTTTTCATGGGCGTCTTGGCCATCTCTGTGTATTCTTTGAAGAAACGCCTCTTTAGATCTTCTGCCCATTTTTGTATTGGGTTGTTTGATTTTTTAATATTAAGCTGCATGAGCTGTTTATATATATTGGAGATTAAACCTCTGTCCATTGATTCGTTTGCAACGATTTTTGCCCATTCTGAGGGATGCCTTTTTCCATTCCCGTTTTTTTTTTAACAAAAAAGGAAAGAAAGGAAAAGAAGCAGAACACTAATGTGCGTAAAATATGCCTTTTGAAACGGTCGTTTTGAAATATGGACGTCCTTTGAATTTTTTGGTCGATATGTGACCCCAGGAATTGTGTTCAGGGCAGGTGTCATTTACAGGCCTGCAATGATTTTGAATATCAACTGACCATTAGCGCTGGGATTAAAGCTGTTGTTGTGTGAAACGGCCACAAGGTGGCAGCAGTTCACCCTTACCAAATCTGGTTACTAGGGCAAGAGAGCCTCAGTGGAAGTGGTGTTCTAGATTGGAATTTAGAATGGAATGTGCCAGGAGAAAGCCCCTCAAGTTTGTCTCACTACTTCTTGTTCGTGTTTTTAATTTATTTTTTTTATTTTTTATTACAGCAAGTTTGATTACAATGTTTGGCTTGTTGTAGGTGTGGAAGATGTGGTTCTTTTACACATATACAGATGTCTGTTCTTCCTGGGATCCTTTTCCCATGTACGTTATGACAGAATGTTGAGTAGTCCTCTCTTGGTATTCGGTAGGTCTTTGGTGATTATATATGTCATCTGTGTTTGTATATGATTGTTAACCCCGATATCATAATGAAACCAAACCTCACACCTTTCCTTTCGTGAACCATAAGTTTGTTTAATGAATCTGTGATTGCCCTTCTCCGTGGAAATATCTGCCCTGGTATCCATTTTTAGGTAACACCTATAAGTGATATGATATGGTATGTGTCTTTCACTTTCTGACTTACTACAAGTCACGTGATTACTTCTAGACTCATTTACGGTGCTGCAAATGGCATTGTGTCCTTTTTTTCCTTGGCTTCTCTTCTGCCTTAGCGAGGTCCATTTGCAACAATGTGATTCCCTGAGGGTTGTGGATTAGCTGACCTGGGCAGCCTTACCCTGCCGGCCCGCCCTCCCCAGGGGTGCCTCGTTGAGGTCAATATAAACAGCGCTCCAGGCAGCAATAGCCCCTGAAGCTGTGCCTGACTCCATATTCTCTGCCCCGTCAGCAGTCTCGGGGCTGTGCTGGTGGGTGGGAGTGAGGGGCCACAGCTTTGTGGGTGGCCCGGTGTGAGTGGGGCTCTGCTGGCCTTTCTGCAGGAGTTGCCAGGCTGACACCTGTAAAGAAGAGGATGTGTCACCCATACCTTCCACTGGAATTTCTCTCCGGACAGAGGTGAGGAAGGAAAAAAGCAGTGGGGGCCAGGACAGGAGGGGTATATCAGGCAGGGCAATGGAAAGCTTCCTGAAGAGTGCCCGGGGCCAGGACCACCCTGGCTGGCCTGCAGGCACCAACTTGGCCTGCGTGCTGTCGCTGGTGTGGCTCGACGGCCCTTCCTCTAGGCTTTCAAGCCCTCGTACATATTCAGGTGTTTTACCTGGGAAGGGTGGGAACAGTTCAGCAGCAGCTGGCCTGGGGCTCAGCTCACGTTTACGCACAGATGTCTCGGCACAATCCCCCAGCTTTGCAATGAGGACGCTCCTTGCATGGGGGTTCGGGTGCTGGCTGTATGGGAGATGGTTCCCCACCTCTGACCAATTTCAGAATTGTTTACCGCTGGAGCAAGTGTCCAGATAGGGTTTTCCTCTCTATAAATGGTGGGTTCAGGGTTTTTTTTCTTTTATGTTTCAAGTTAGATTTTATTCCTCTTTTATGTATTTATAGATATAAGCATGGAAATAATTCATTCCTATAAATACATCTGTGTGACGGGAAGAACTTTTTTCTCTTTTATTTTTAAATTTTATTTTTTAGAATTTTGAAATTAATTTATTTTTTTATACAGCAGGTTATTATTAGTTATGTATTTTATGCATATACATGTATACAGGTCAATCCCAATCTCCCAACTCATCCCACCACCACCACCCCATGGCTTCCCACACTTGGTGTCCATACGTTTGTTCTCTACCTCTGTGTCTCTATTTCTTCGCTGCAAACCAGTTCATCTGTACCATTTTTTAGGTTCCACATATATGCCTTAATATACAGTATTTGGTTTCCTCTTTCTGACTTCATTCTGTATGACAGTCTCTTGATCCATCGATGTCTCTACAAATGACCCAGTTTCATTCCTTTTTATGGCCGAGTAATATTTCATTTTATATATGTACCACATCTTTATCCATTCATCTGTCTGTGGGCATTTAGGTTGCTTCCATTACCTGGCTATTGTAAATAGTGCTGCAATGAATATTGTGGTGAATGTGCCTTTTTGATTTACGGTTTTCTCTGGGTATATGCCCAGAAGTGGGATTGCTGGATCAGATGGTAATTCTATTTCTAGTTTTTTTAAGGAAACTCCATACTGTTCTCCATAGTGACTGTATCAATTTACATTCCCACCAATAGTGGAAGAGGGCTCCTTTTGTCCACACCCTCCCCAGAATTGGTTGTTTGTAGATTTTCTGATGATGCCGATTCTAACAGGTGTGAGGTGATACCTCATTGTAGTTTTGATTTGCATTTCTCTAATAATTAGTGCTGTTGAGCAGCTTTTCATGGGCGTCTTGGCCATCTCTGTGTCTTCTTTGAAGAAACGCCTCTTTAGATCTTCTACCCATTTTTGTATTGGGTTGTTTGATTTTTTAATATTAAGCTGCATGAGCTGTTTATATATATTGGAGATTAAACCTCTGTCCATTGATTCGTTTGCAACGATTTTTGCCCATTCTGAGGGATGCCTTTTTCCATTCCCGTTTTTTTTTAACAAAAAAGGAAAGAAAGGAAAAGAAGCAGAACACTAATGTGCGTAAAATATGCCTTTTGAAACGGTCGTTTTGAAATATGGACGTCCTTTGAATTTTTTGGTCGATATGTGACCCCAGGAATTGTGTTCAGGGCAGGTGTCATTTACAGGCCTGCAATGATTTTGAATATCAACTGACCATTAGCGCTGGGATTAAAGCTGCTGTTGTGTGAAACGGCCACAAGGTGGCAGCAGTTCACCCTTACCAAATCTGGTTACTAAGGCAAGAGAGCCTCAGTGGAAGTGGTGTTCTAGATTGGAATTTAGAATGGAATGTGCCCGGAGAAAGCCCCTCAAGTTTGTCTCACTACTTCTTGTTCGTGTTTTTAATTAATTTTTTTATTTTTTATTACAGCAAGTTTGATTACAATGTTTGGCTTGTTGTAGGTGTGGAAGATGTGGTTCTTTTACACATATACAGATGTCTGTTCTTCCTGGGATCCTTTTCCCATGTACGTTATGACAGAATGTTGAGTAGTCCTCTCTTGGTATTCTGTAGGTCTTTGGTGATTATATATGTCATCTGTGTTTGTATATGATTGTTAACCCCGATATCGTAATGAAACCAAACCTCACACCTTTCCTTTCGTGAACCATAAGTTTGTTTAATGAATCTGTGATTGCCCTTCTCCGTGGAAATATCTGCCCTGGTATCCATTTTTAGGTAACACCTATAAGTGATATGATATGGTATGTGTCTTTCACTTTCTGACTTACTACAAGTCACGTGATTACTTCTAGACTCATTTACGGTGCTGCAAATGGCATTGTGTCCTTTCATTCCTTGGCTTCTCTTCTGCCTTAGCGAGGTCCATTTTCAACAATGTGATTCCCTGAGGGTTGTGGATTAGCTGACCTGGGCAGCCTTACCCTGCCGGCCCGCCCTCCCCAGGTTTGCCTCGTTGAGGTCAATATAAACAGCGCTCCAGGCAGCAATAGCCCCTGAAGCTGTGCCTGACTCCATATTCTCTGCCCCGTCAGCAGTCTCGGGGCTGTGCTGGTGGGTGGGAGTGAGGGGCCACAGCTTTGTGGGTGGCCCGGTGTGAGTGGGGCTCTGCTGGCCTTTCTGCAGGAGTTGCCAGGCTGACACCTGTAAAGAAGAGGATGTGTCACCCATACCTTCCGCTGGAATTTCTCTCCGGACAGAGGTGAGGAAGGAAAAAAGCAGTGGGGGCCAGGACAGGAGGCGTATCTCAGGCAGGGCAATGGAAAGCTTCCGGAAGAGTGCCCGGGGCCAGGACCACCCTGGCTGGCCTGCAGGCACCAAGTTGGCCTGCGTGCTGTCACTGGTGTGGCTCGACGGCCCTTCCTCTAGGCTTTCAAGCCCTCGTACATATTCAGGTGTTTTACCTGGGAAGGGTGGGAACAGTTCAGCAGCAGCTGGCCTGGGGCTCAGCTCACGTTTACGCACAGATGTCTCGGCACAATCCCCCAGCTTTGCAATGAGGACGCTCCTTGCGTGGGGGTTGGGGTGCTGGCTGTATGGGAGATGGTTCCCCACCTCTGACCAATTTCAGAATTGTTTACCGCTGTAGCAAGTGTCCAGATAGGGTTTTCCTCTGTATAAATGGTGGGTTCAGGGTTTTTTTTTTCTTTTATGTTTCAAGTTAGATTTTATTCCTCTTTTATGTATTTATAGATATAAGCATGGAAATAATTCATTCCTATAAATACATCTGTGTGACGGGAAGAACTTTTTTCTCTTTTATTTTTAAATTTTATTTTTTAGAATTTTGAAATTAATTAATTTTTTTTTTATACAGCAGGTTATTATTAGTTATGTAGTTTATGCATATACATGTATACAGTTCGATCCCAATCTCCCAACTCATCCCACCACCACCACCCCATGGCTTCCCACACTTGGTGTCCATACGTTTGTTCTCTACCTCTGTGTCTCTATTTCTTCGCTGCAAACCAGTTCATCTGTACCATTTTTTAGGTTCCACATATATGCCTTAATATACAGTATTTGGTTTCCTCTTTCTGACTTCATTCTGTATGACAGTCTCTTGATCCATCGATGTCTCTACAAATGACCCAGTTTCATTCCTTTTTATGGCCGAGTAATATTTCATTTTATATATGTACCACATCTTTATCCATTCATCTGTCTGTGGGCATTTAGGTTGCTTCCATTACCTGGCTATTGTAAATAGTGCTGCAATGAATATTGTGGTGAATGTGCCTTTTTGATTTACGGTTTTCTCTGGGTATATGCCCAGAAGTGGGATTGCTGGATCAGATGGTAATTCTATTTCTAGTTTTTTTAAGGAAACTCCATACTGTTCTCCATAGTGACTGTATCAATTTACATTCCCACCAATAGTGGAAGAGGGCTCCTTTTGTCCACACCCTCCCCAGAATTGGTTGTTTGTAGATTTTCTGATGATGCCGATTCTAACAGGTGTGAGGTGATACCTCATTGTAGTTTTGATTTGCATTTCTCTAATAATTAGTGCTGTTGAGCAGCTTTTCATGGGCGTCTTGGCCATCTCTGTGTCTTCTTTGAAGAAACGCCTCTTTAGATCTTCTGCCCATTTTTGTATTGGGTTGTTTGATTTTTTAATATTAAGCTGCATGAGCTGTTTATATATATTGGAGATTAAACCTCTGTCCATTGATTCGTTTGCAACGATTTTTGCCCATTCTGAGGGATGCCTTTTTCCATTCCCGTTTTTTTTTAACAAAAAAGGAAAGAAAGGAAAAGAAGCAGAACACTAAAGTGCGTAAAATATGCCTTTTGAAACGGTCGTTTTGAAATATGGACGTCCTTTGAAATTTTTGGTCGATATGTGACCCCAGGAATTGTGTTCAGGGCAGGTGTCATTTACAGGCCTGCAATGATTTTGAATATCAACTGACCATTAGCGCTGGATTAAAGCTGCTGTTGTGTGAAACGGCCACAAGGTGGCAGCAGTTCACCCTTACCAAATCTGGTTACTAGGGCAAGAGAGCCTCAGTGGAAGTGGTGTTCTAGATTGGAATTTAGAATGGAATGTGCCAGGAGAAAGCCCCTCAAGTTTGTCTCACTACTTCTTGTTCGTGTTTTTAATTTAATTTTTTTATTTTTTATTACAGCAAGTTTGATTACAATGTTTGGCTTGTTGTAGGTGTGGAAGATGTGGTTCTTTTACACATATACAGATGTCTGTTCTTCCTGGGATCCTTTTCCCATGTACGTTATGACAGAATGTTGAGTAGTCCTCTCTTGGTATTCTGTAGGTCTTTGGTGATTATATATGTCATCTGTGTTTGTATATGATTGTTAACCCCGATATCGTAATGAAACCAAACCTCACACCTTTCCTTTCGTGAACCATAAGTTTGTTTAATGAATCTGTGATTGCCCTTCTCCGTGGAAATATCTGCCCTGGTATCCATTTTTAGGTAACACCTATAAGTGATATGATATGGTATGTGTCTTTCACTTTCTGACTTACTACAAGTCACGTGATTACTTCTAGACTCATTTACGGTGCTGCAAATGGCATTGTGTCCTTTTTTTCCTTGGCTTCTCTTCTGCCTTAGCGAGGTCCATTTTCAACAATGTGATTCCCTGAGGGTTGTGGATTAGCTGAGCTGGGCAGCCTTACCCAGCCCGCCCACCTCCCCAGGTGTGCCTCGTTGAGGTCAATATAAACAGCGCTCCAGGCAGCAATAGCCCCTGAAGCTGTGCCTGACTCCATATTCTCTGCCCCGTCAGCAGTCTCGGGGCTGTGCTGGTGGGTGGGAGTGAGGGGCCACAGCTTTGTGGGTGGCCCGGTGTGAGTGGGGCTCTGCTGGCCTTTCTGCAGGAGTTGCCAGGCTGACACCTGTAAAGAAGAGGATGTGTCACCCATACCTTCCACTGGAATTTCTCTCCGGACAGAGGTGAGGAAGGAAAAAAGCAGTGGGGGCCAGGACAGGAGGGGTATATCAGGCAGGGCAATGGAAAGCTTCCTGAAGAGTGCCCGGGGCCAGGACCACCCTGGCTGGCCTGCAGGCACCAACTTGGCCTGCGTGCTGTCGCTGGTGTGGCTCGACGGCCCTTCCTCTAGGCTTTCAAGCCCTCGTACATATTCAGGTGTTTTACCTGGGAAGGGTGGGAACAGTTCAGCAGCAGCTGGCCTGGGGCTCAGCTCACGTTTACGCACAGATGTCTCGGCACAATCCCCCAGCTTTGCAATGAGGACGCTCCTTGCATGGGGGTTCGGGTGCTGGCTGTATGGGAGATGGTTCCCCACCTCTGACCAATTTCAGAATTGTTTACCGCTGGAGCAAGTGTCCAGATAGGGTTTTCCTCTCTATAAATGGTGGGTTCAGGGTTTTTTTTCTTTTATGTTTCAAGTTAGATTTTATTCCTCTTTTATGTATTTATAGATATAAGCATGGAAATAATTCATTCCTATAAATACATCTGTGTGACGGGAAGAACTTTTTTCTCTTTTATTTTTAAATTTTATTTTTTAGAATTTTGAAATTAATTTATTTTTTTATACAGCAGGTTATTATTAGTTATGTATTTTATGCATATACATGTATACAGGTCAATCCCAATCTCCCAACTCATCCCACCACCACCACCCCATGGCTTCCCACACTTGGTGTCCATACGTTTGTTCTCTACCTCTGTGTCTCTATTTCTTCGCTGCAAACCAGTTCATCTGTACCATTTTTTAGGTTCCACATATATGCCTTAATATACAGTATTTGGTTTCCTCTTTCTGACTTCATTCTGTATGACAGTCTCTTGATCCATCGATGTCTCTACAAATGACCCAGTTTCATTCCTTTTTATGGCCGAGTAATATTTCATTTTATATATGTACCACATCTTTATCCATTCATCTGTCTGTGGGCATTTAGGTTGCTTCCATTACCTGGCTATTGTAAATAGTGCTGCAATGAATATTGTGGTGAATGTGCCTTTTTGATTTACGGTTTTCTCTGGGTATATGCCCAGAAGTGGGATTGCTGGATCAGATGGTAATTCTATTTCTAGTTTTTTTAAGGAAACTCCATACTGTTCTCCATAGTGACTGTATCAATTTACATTCCCACCAATAGTGGAAGAGGGCTCCTTTTGTCCACACCCTCCCCAGAATTGGTTGTTTGTAGATTTTCTGATGATGCCGATTCTAACAGGTGTGAGGTGATACCTCATTGTAGTTTTGATTTGCATTTCTCTAATAATTAGTGCTGTTGAGCAGCTTTTCATGGGCGTCTTGGCCATCTCTGTGTCTTCTTTGAAGAAACGCCTCTTTAGATCTTCTACCCATTTTTGTATTGGGTTGTTTGATTTTTTAATATTAAGCTGCATGAGCTGTTTATATATATTGGAGATTAAACCTCTGTCCATTGATTCGTTTGCAACGATTTTTGCCCATTCTGAGGGATGCCTTTTTCCATTCCCGTTTTTTTTTAACAAAAAAGGAAAGAAAGGAAAAGAAGCAGAACACTAATGTGCGTAAAATATGCCTTTTGAAACGGTCGTTTTGAAATATGGACGTCCTTTGAATTTTTTGGTCGATATGTGACCCCAGGAATTGTGTTCAGGGCAGGTGTCATTTACAGGCCTGCAATGATTTTGAATATCAACTGACCATTAGCGCTGGGATTAAAGCTGCTGTTGTGTGAAACGGCCACAAGGTGGCAGCAGTTCACCCTTACCAAATCTGGTTACTAAGGCAAGAGAGCCTCAGTGGAAGTGGTGTTCTAGATTGGAATTTAGAATGGAATGTGCCCGGAGAAAGCCCCTCAAGTTTGTCTCACTACTTCTTGTTCGTGTTTTTAATTAATTTTTTTATTTTTTATTACAGCAAGTTTGATTACAATGTTTGGCTTGTTGTAGGTGTGGAAGATGTGGTTCTTTTACACATATACAGATGTCTGTTCTTCCTGGGATCCTTTTCCCATGTACGTTATGACAGAATGTTGAGTAGTCCTCTCTTGGTATTCTGTAGGTCTTTGGTGATTATATATGTCATCTGTGTTTGTATATGATTGTTAACCCCGATATCGTAATGAAACCAAACCTCACACCTTTCCTTTCGTGAACCATAAGTTTGTTTAATGAATCTGTGATTGCCCTTCTCCGTGGAAATATCTGCCCTGGTATCCATTTTTAGGTAACACCTATAAGTGATATGATATGGTATGTGTCTTTCACTTTCTGACTTACTACAAGTCACGTGATTACTTCTAGACTCATTTACGGTGCTGCAAATGGCATTGTGTCCTTTCATTCCTTGGCTTCTCTTCTGCCTTAGCGAGGTCCATTTTCAACAATGTGATTCCCTGAGGGTTGTGGATTAGCTGACCTGGGCAGCCTTACCCTGCCGGCCCGCCCTCCCCAGGTTTGCCTCGTTGAGGTCAATATAAACAGCGCTCCAGGCAGCAATAGCCCCTGAAGCTGTGCCTGACTCCATATTCTCTGCCCCGTCAGCAGTCTCGGGGCTGTGCTGGTGGGTGGGAGTGAGGGGCCACAGCTTTGTGGGTGGCCCGGTGTGAGTGGGGCTCTGCTGGCCTTTCTGCAGGAGTTGCCAGGCTGACACCTGTAAAGAAGAGGATGTGTCACCCATACCTTCCGCTGGAATTTCTCTCCGGACAGAGGTGAGGAAGGAAAAAAGCAGTGGGGGCCAGGACAGGAGGCGTATCTCAGGCAGGGCAATGGAAAGCTTCCGGAAGAGTGCCCGGGGCCAGGACCACCCTGGCTGGCCTGCAGGCACCAAGTTGGCCTGCGTGCTGTCACTGGTGTGGCTCGACGGCCCTTCCTCTAGGCTTTCAAGCCCTCGTACATATTCAGGTGTTTTACCTGGGAAGGGTGGGAACAGTTCAGCAGCAGCTGGCCTGGGGCTCAGCTCACGTTTACGCACAGATGTCTCGGCACAATCCCCCAGCTTTGCAATGAGGACGCTCCTTGCGTGGGGGTTGGGGTGCTGGCTGTATGGGAGATGGTTCCCCACCTCTGACCAATTTCAGAATTGTTTACCGCTGTAGCAAGTGTCCAGATAGGGTTTTCCTCTGTATAAATGGTGGGTTCAGGGTTTTTTTTTTCTTTTATGTTTCAAGTTAGATTTTATTCCTCTTTTATGTATTTATAGATATAAGCATGGAAATAATTCATTCCTATAAATACATCTGTGTGACGGGAAGAACTTTTTTCTCTTTTATTTTTAAATTTTATTTTTTAGAATTTTGAAATTAATTAATTTTTTTTTTATACAGCAGGTTATTATTAGTTATGTAGTTTATGCATATACATGTATACAGTTCGATCCCAATCTCCCAACTCATCCCACCACCACCACCCCATGGCTTCCCACACTTGGTGTCCATACGTTTGTTCTCTACCTCTGTGTCTCTATTTCTTCGCTGCAAACCAGTTCATCTGTACCATTTTTTAGGTTCCACATATATGCCTTAATATACAGTATTTGGTTTCCTCTTTCTGACTTCATTCTGTATGACAGTCTCTTGATCCATCGATGTCTCTACAAATGACCCAGTTTCATTCCTTTTTATGGCCGAGTAATATTTCATTTTATATATGTACCACATCTTTATCCATTCATCTGTCTGTGGGCATTTAGGTTGCTTCCATTACCTGGCTATTGTAAATAGTGCTGCAATGAATATTGTGGTGAATGTGCCTTTTTGATTTACGGTTTTCTCTGGGTATATGCCCAGAAGTGGGATTGCTGGATCAGATGGTAATTCTATTTCTAGTTTTTTTAAGGAAACTCCATACTGTTCTCCATAGTGACTGTATCAATTTACATTCCCACCAATAGTGGAAGAGGGCTCCTTTTGTCCACACCCTCCCCAGAATTGGTTGTTTGTAGATTTTCTGATGATGCCGATTCTAACAGGTGTGAGGTGATACCTCATTGTAGTTTTGATTTGCATTTCTCTAATAATTAGTGCTGTTGAGCAGCTTTTCATGGGCGTCTTGGCCATCTCTGTGTCTTCTTTGAAGAAACGCCTCTTTAGATCTTCTGCCCATTTTTGTATTGGGTTGTTTGATTTTTTAATATTAAGCTGCATGAGCTGTTTATATATATTGGAGATTAAACCTCTGTCCATTGATTCGTTTGCAACGATTTTTGCCCATTCTGAGGGATGCCTTTTTCCATTCCCGTTTTTTTTTAACAAAAAAGGAAAGAAAGGAAAAGAAGCAGAACACTAAAGTGCGTAAAATATGCCTTTTGAAACGGTCGTTTTGAAATATGGACGTCCTTTGAAATTTTTGGTCGATATGTGACCCCAGGAATTGTGTTCAGGGCAGGTGTCATTTACAGGCCTGCAATGATTTTGAATATCAACTGACCATTAGCGCTGGATTAAAGCTGCTGTTGTGTGAAACGGCCACAAGGTGGCAGCAGTTCACCCTTACCAAATCTGGTTACTAGGGCAAGAGAGCCTCAGTGGAAGTGGTGTTCTAGATTGGAATTTAGAATGGAATGTGCCAGGAGAAAGCCCCTCAAGTTTGTCTCACTACTTCTTGTTCGTGTTTTTAATTTAATTTTTTTATTTTTTATTACAGCAAGTTTGATTACAATGTTTGGCTTGTTGTAGGTGTGGAAGATGTGGTTCTTTTACACATATACAGATGTCTGTTCTTCCTGGGATCCTTTTCCCATGTACGTTATGACAGAATGTTGAGTAGTCCTCTCTTGGTATTCTGTAGGTCTTTGGTGATTATATATGTCATCTGTGTTTGTATATGATTGTTAACCCCGATATCGTAATGAAACCAAACCTCACACCTTTCCTTTCGTGAACCATAAGTTTGTTTAATGAATCTGTGATTGCCCTTCTCCGTGGAAATATCTGCCCTGGTATCCATTTTTAGGTAACACCTATAAGTGATATGATATGGTATGTGTCTTTCACTTTCTGACTTACTACAAGTCACGTGATTACTTCTAGACTCATTTACGGTGCTGCAAATGGCATTGTGTCCTTTTTTTCCTTGGCTTCTCTTCTGCCTTAGCGAGGTCCATTTTCAACAATGTGATTCCCTGAGGGTTGTGGATTAGCTGAGCTGGGCAGCCTTACCCAGCCCGCCCACCTCCCCAGGTGTGCCTCGTTGAGGTCAATATAAACAGCGCTCCAGGCAGCAATAGCCCCTGAAGCTGTGCCTGACTCCATATTCTCTGCCCCGTCAGCAGTCTCGGGGCTGTGCTGGTGGGTGGGAGTGAGGGGCCACAGCTTTGTGGGTGGCCCGGTGTGAGTGGGGCTCTGCTGGCCTTTCTGCAGGAGTTGCCAGGCTGACACCTGTAAAGAAGAGGATGTGTCACCCATACCTTCCACTGGAATTTCTCTCCGGACAGAGGTGAGGAAGGAAAAAAGCAGTGGGGGCCAGGACAGGAGGGGTATCTCAGGCAGGGCAATGGAAAGCTTCCTGAAGAGCGCCCGGGGTCAGGACCACCCTGGCTGGCCTGCAGGCACCAAGTTGGCCTGCGTGCTGTCGCTGGTGTGGCTAGACGGCCCTTCCTCTAGGCTTTCAAGCCCTTGTACATATTCAGGTGTTTTACCTGGGAAGGGTGGGAACAGTTCAGCAGCAGCTGGCCTGGGGCTCAGCTCACGTTTACGCACAGATGCCTCGGCACAATCCCCCAGCTTTGCAATGAGGCCGCTCCTTGCGTGGGGGGTGGGGTGCTGGCTGTATGGGAGATGGTTCCCCACCTCTGACCAATTTCAGAATTGTTTACCGCTGGAGCAAGTGTCCAGATAGGGTTTTCCTCTGTATAAATGGTGGGTTCAGGTTTTTTTTTCTTTTATGTTTCAAGTTAGATTTTATTCCACTTTTATGTATTTATAGATATAAGCATGGAAATAATTCATTCCTATAAATACATCTGTGTGATGGGAAGAACTTTTTTCTCTCTTATTTTTAAATTTTATTTTTTAGAATTTTGAAATTAATTAATTTATTTTTTTATACAGCAGTTTATTATTAGTTATGTATTTTATGCATATACATGTATACAGGTCAATCCCAATCTCCCAACTCATCCCACCACCACCACCCCATGGCTTCCCACACTTGGTGTCCATACGTTTGTTCTCTACCTCTGTGTCTCTATTTCTTCGCTGCAAACCAGTTCATCTGTACCATTTTTTAGGTTCCACATATATGCATTAATATACAGTATTTGATTTCCTCTTTCTGACTTCATTCTGTATGACAGTCCCTTGATCCATCGATGTCTCTACAAATGACACAGTTTCATTCCTTTTTATGGCCGAGTAATATTTCATTTTATATATGTACCACATCTTTATCCATTTATCTGTCTGTGGGCATTTAGGTGGCTTCTATTACCTGGCTATTGTAAATTGTGCTGCAACGAACTTTGTGGTGAATGTGCCTTTTTGATTTACGGTTTTCTCTGGGTATATGCCCAGAAGTGGGATTGCTGGATCAGATGGTAATTCTATTTCTAGTTTTTTTAAGGAAACTCCATACTGTTCTCCATAGTGACTGTATCAATTTACATTCCCACCAATAGTGGAAGAGGGCTCCTTTTGTCCACACCCTCCCCAGAATTGGTTGTTTGTAGATTTTCTGATGATGCCGATTCTAACAGGTGTGAGGTGATACCTCATTGTAGTTTTGATTTGCATTTCTCTAATAATTAGTGCTGTTGAGCAGCTTTTCATGGGCGTCTTGGCCATCTCTGTGTCTTCTTTGAAGAAACGCCTCTTTAGATCTTCTGCCCATTTTTGTATTGGGTTGTTTGATTTTTTAATATTAAGCTGCATGAGCTGTTTATATATATTGGAGATTAAACCTCTGTCCATTGATTCGTTTGCAACGATTTTTGCCCATTCTGAGGGATGCCTTTTTCCATTCCCGTTTTTTTTTAACAAAAAAGGAAAGAAAGGAAAAGAAGCAGAACACTAAAGTGCGTAAAATATGCCTTTTGAAACGGTCGTTTTGAAATATGGACGTCCTTTGAAATTTTTGGTCGATATGTGACCCCAGGAATTGTGTTCAGGGCAGGTGTCATTTACAGGCCTGCAATGATTTTGAATATCAACTGACCATTAGCGCTGGATTAAAGCTGCTGTTGTGTGAAACGGCCACAAGGTGGCAGCAGTTCACCCTTACCAAATCTGGTTACTAGGGCAAGAGAGCCTCAGTGGAAGTGGTGTTCTAGATTGGAATTTAGAATGGAATGTGCCAGGAGAAAGCCCCTCAAGTTTGTCTCACTACTTCTTGTTCGTGTTTTTAATTTAATTTTTTTATTTTTTATTACAGCAAGTTTGATTACAATGTTTGGCTTGTTGTAGGTGTGGAAGATGTGGTTCTTTTACACATATACAGATGTCTGTTCTTCCTGGGATCCTTTTCCCATGTACGTTATGACAGAATGTTGAGTAGTCCTCTCTTGGTATTCTGTAGGTCTTTGGTGATTATATATGTCATCTGTGTTTGTATATGATTGTTAACCCCGATATCGTAATGAAACCAAACCTCACACCTTTCCTTTCGTGAACCATAAGTTTGTTTAATGAATCTGTGATTGCCCTTCTCCGTGGAAATATCTGCCCTGGTATCCATTTTTAGGTAACACCTATAAGTGATATGATATGGTATGTGTCTTTCACTTTCTGACTTACTACAAGTCACGTGATTACTTCTAGACTCATTTACGGTGCTGCAAATGGCATTGTGTCCTTTTTTTCCTTGGCTTCTCTTCTGCCTTAGCGAGGTCCATTTTCAACAATGTGATTCCCTGAGGGTTGTGGATTAGCTGAGCTGGGCAGCCTTACCCAGCCCGCCCACCTCCCCAGGTGTGCCTCGTTGAGGTCAATATAAACAGCGCTCCAGGCAGCAATAGCCCCTGAAGCTGTGCCTGACTCCATATTCTCTGCCCCGTCAGCAGTCTCGGGGCTGTGCTGGTGGGTGGGAGTGAGGGGCCACAGCTTTGTGGGTGGCCCGGTGTGAGTGGGGCTCTGCTGGCCTTTCTGCAGGAGTTGCCAGGCTGACACCTGTAAAGAAGAGGATGTGTCACCCATACCTTCCGCTGGAATTTCTCTCCGGACAGAGGTGAGGAAGGAAAAAAGCAGTGGGGGCCAGGACAGGAGGCGTATCTCAGGCAGGGCAATGGAAAGCTTCCGGAAGAGCGCCCGGGGTCAGGACCACCCTGGCTGGCCTGCAGGCACCAAGTTGGCCTGCGTGCTGTCGCTGGTGTGGCTAGACGGCCCTTCCTCTAGGCTTTCAAGCCCTTGTACATATTCAGGTGTTTTACCTGGGAAGGGTGGGAACAGTTCAGCAGCAGCTGGCCTGGGGCTCAGCTCACGTTTACGCACAGATGCCTCGGCACAATCCCCCAGCTTTGCAATGAGGCCGCTCCTTGCGTGGGGGGTGGGGTGCTGGCTGTATGGGAGATGGTTCCCCACCTCTGACCAATTTCAGAATTGTTTACCGCTGGAGCAAGTGTCCAGATAGGGTTTTCCTCTGTATAAATTGTGGGTTCAGGTTTTTTTTTCTTTTATGTTTCAAGTTAGATTTTATTCCACTTTTATGTATTTATAGATATAAGCATGGAAATAATTCATTCCTATAAATACATCTGTGTGATGGGAAGAACTTTTTTCTCTCTTATTTTTAAATTTTATTTTTTAGAATTTTGAAATTAATTAATTTATTTTTTTATACAGCAGTTTATTATTAGTTATGTATTTTATGCATATACATGTATACAGGTCAATCCCAATCTCCCAACTCATCCCACCACCACCACCCCATGGCTTCCCACACTTGGTGTCCATACGTTTGTTCTCTACCTCTGTGTCTCTATTTCTTCGCTGCAAACCAGTTCATCTGTACCATTTTTTAGGTTCCACATATATGCATTAATATACAGTATTTGATTTCCTCTTTCTGACTTCATTCTGTATGACAGTCCCTTGATCCATCGATGTCTCTACAAATGACACAGTTTCATTCCTTTTTATGGCCGAGTAATATTTCATTTTATATATGTACCACATCTTTATCCATTTATCTGTCTGTGGGCATTTAGGTGGCTTCTATTACCTGGCTATTGTAAATTGTGCTGCAACGAACTTTGTGGTGAATGTGCCTTTTTGATTTACGGTTTTCTCTGGGTATATGCCCAGAAGTGGGATTGCTGGATCAGATGGTAATTGTATTTCTAGTTTTTTTAAGGAAACTCCATACTGTTCTTCTTAGTGACTGTATCAATTTACATTCCCACCAATAGTGGAAGAGGGCTCCTTTTGTCCACACCCTCCCCAGAATTGGTTGTTTGTAGATTTTCTGATGATGCCGATTCTAACAGGTGTGAGGTGATACCTCATTGTAGTTTTGATTTGCATTTCTCTAATAATTAGTGCTGTTGAGCAGCTTTTCATGGGCGTCTTGGCCATCTCTGTGTCTTCTTTGAAGAAACGCCTCTTTAGATCTTCTGCCCATTTTTGTATTGGGTTATTTGTTTTTTTAATATTAAGCTGCATGAGCTGTTTATATATATTGGAGATTAAACCTATGTCCATTGATTCGTTTGCAACGATTTTTGCCCATTCTGAGGGATGCCTTTTTCCATTCCCGTTTTTTTTTAACAAAAAAGGAAAGAATGGAAAAGAAGCAGAACACTAAAGTGCGTAAAATATGCCTTTTGAAACGGTCGTTTTGAAATATGGACGTCCTTTGAAATTTTTGGTCGATAAGTGACCCCAGGAATTGTGTTCAGGGCAGGTGTCATTTACAGGCCTGCAATGATTTTGAATATCAACTGACCATTAGCGCTGGGATTAAAGCTGCTGTTGTGTGAAACGGCCACAAGGTGGCAGCAGTTCACCCTTACCAAATCTGGTTACTAGGGCAAGAGAGCCTCAGTGGAAGTGGTGTTCTAGATTGGAATTTAGAATGGAATGTGCCAGGAGAAAGCCCCTCAAGTTTGTCTCACTACTTCTTGTTCGTGTTTTTAATTTATTTTTTTTATTTTTTATTACAGCATGTTTGATTACAATGTTTGGCTTGTTGTAGGTGTGGAAGATGTGGTTCTTTTACACATATACAGATGTCTGTTCTTCCTGGGATCCTTTTCCCATGTACGTTATGACAGAATGTTGAGTAGTCCTCTCTTGGTATTCTGTAGGTCTTTGGTGATTATATATGTCATCTGTGTTTGTATATGATTGTTAACCCCGATATCGTAATGAAACCAAACCTCACACCTTTCCTTTCGTGAACCATAAGTTTGTTTAATGAATCTGTGATTGCCCTTCTCCGTGGAAATATCTGCCCTGGTATCCATTTTTAGGTAACACCTATAAGTGATATGATATGGTATGTGTCTTTCACTTTCTGACTTACTACAAGTCACGTGATTACTTCTAGACTCATTTACGGTGCTGCAAATGGCATTGTGTCCTTTTTTTCCTTGGCTTCTCTTCTGCCTTAGCGAGGTCCATTTTCAACAATGTGATTCCCTGAGGGTTGTGGATTAGCTGACCTGGGCAGCCTTACCCTGCCGGCCCGCCCTCCCCAGGGGTGCCTCGTTGAGGTCAATATAAACAGCGCTCCAGGCAGCAATAGCCCCTAAAGCTGTGCCTGACTCCATATTCTCTGCCCCGTCAGCAGTCTCGGGGCTGTGCTGGTGGGTGGGAGTGAGGGGCCACAGCTTTGTGGGTGGCCCGGTGTGAGTGGGGCTCTGCTGGCCTTTCTGCAGGAGTTGCCAGGCTGACACCTGTAAAGAAGAGGATGTGTCACCCATACCTTCCGCTGGAATTTCTCTCCGGACAGAGGTGAGGAAGGAAAAAAGCAGTGGGGGCCAGGACAGGAGGCGTATCTCAGGCAGGGCAATGGAAAGCTTCCGGAAGAGTGCCCGGGGCCAGGACCACCCTGGCTGGCCTGCAGGCACCAAGTTGCCCTGCGTGCTGTCGCTGGTGTGGCTCGACGGCCCTTCCTCTAGGCTTTCAAGCCCTTGTACATATTCAGGTGTTTTACCTGGGAAGGGTGGGAACAGTTCAGCAGCAGCTGGCCTGGGGCTCAGCTCACGTTTACGCACAGATGTCTCGGCACAATCCCCCAGCTTTGCAATGAGGACGCTCCTTGCGTGGGGGTTGGGTTGCTGGCTGTATGGGAGATGGTTCCCAACCTCTGACCAATTTCAGAATTGTTTACCGCTGTAGCAAGTGTCCAGATAGGGTTTTCCTCTGTATAAATGGTGGGTTCAGGGTTTTTTTTTTCTTTTATGTTTCAAGTTAGATTTTATTCCTCTTTTATGTATTTATAGATATAAGCATGGAAATAATTCATTCCTATAAATACATCTGTGTGACGGGAAGAACTTTTTTCTCTTTTATTTTTAAATTTTATTTTTTAGAATTTTGAAATTAATTTATTTATTTTTTTATACAGCAGGTTATTATTAGTTATGTAGTTTATGCATATACATGTATACAGGTCGATCCCAATCTCCCAACTCATCCCACCACCACCACCCCATGGCTTCCCACACTTGGTGTCCATACGTTTGTTCTCTACCTCTGTGTCTCTATTTCTTCGCTGCAAACCAGTTCATCTGTACCATTTTTTAGGTTCCACATATATGCCTTAATATACAGTATTTGGTTTCCTCTTTCTGACTTCATTCTGTATGACAGTCTCTTGATCCATCGATGTCTCTACAAATGACCCAGTTTCATTCCTTTTTATGGCCGAGTAATATTTCATTTTATATATGTACCACATCTTTATCCATTCATCTGTCTGTGGGCATTAAGGTTGCTTCCATTACCTGGCTATTGTAAATAGTGCTGCAACGAACATTGTGGTGAATGTGCCTTTTTGAAATACGGTTTTCTCTGGGTATATGCCCAGAAGTGGGATTGCTGGATCAGATGGTAATTCTATTTCTAGTTTTTTTAAGGAAACTCCATACTGTTCTCCATAGTGACTGTATCAATTTACATTCCCACCAATAGTGGAAGAGGGCTCCTTTTGTCCACACCCTCCCCAGAATTGGTTGTTTGTAGATTTTCTGATGATGCCGATTCTAACAGGTGTGAGGTGATACCTCATTGTAGTTTTGATTTGCATTTCTCTAATAATTAGTGCTGTTGAGCAGCTTTTCATGGGCGTCTTGGCCATCTCTGTGTCTTCTTTGAAGAAACGCCTCTTTAGATCTTCTGCCCATTTTTGTATTGGGTTGTTTGATTTTTTAATATTAAGCTGCATGAGCTGTTTATATATATTGGAGATTAAACCTCTGTCCATTGATTCGTTTGCAACGATTTTTGCCCATTCTGAGGGATGCCTTTTTCCATTCCCGTTTTTTTTTAACAAAAAAGGAAAGAAAGGAAAAGAAGCAGATAACTAAAGTGCGTAAAATATGCCTTTTGAAACGGTCGTTTTGAAATATGGACGTCCTTTGAATTTTTTGGTCGATATGTGACCCCAGGAATTGTGTTCAGGGCAGGTGTCATTTACAGGCCTGCAATGATTTTGAATATCAACTGACCATTAGCGCTGGGATTAAAGCTGCTGTTGTGTGAAACGGCCACAAGGTGGCAGCAGTTCACCCTTACCAAATCTGGTTACTAGGGCAAGAGAGCCTCAGTGGAAGTGGTGTTCTAGATTGGACTTTAGAATGGAATGTGCCAGGAGAAAGCCCCTCAAGTTTGTCTCACTACTTCTTGTTCGTGTTTTTAATTTAATTTTTTTATTTTTTATTACAGCAAGTTTGATTACAATGTTTGGCTTGTTGTAGGTGTGGAAGATGTGGTTCTTTTACACATATACAGATGTCTGTTCTTCCTGGGATCCTTTTCCCATGTACGTTATGACAGAATGTTGAGTAGTCCTCTCTTGGTATTCTGTAGGTCTTTGGTGATTATATATGTCATCTGTGTTTGTATATGATTGTTAACCCCGATATCGTAATGAAACCAAACCTCACACCTTTCCTTTCGTGAACCATAAGTTTGTTTAATGAATCTGTGATTGCCCTTCTCCGTGGAAATATCTGCCCTGGTATCCATTTTTAGGTAACACCTATAAGTGATATGATATGGTATGTGTCTTTCACTTTCTGACTTACTACAAGTCACGTGATTACTTCTAGACTCATTTACGGTGCTGCAAATGGCATTGTGTCCTTTTTTTCCTTGGCTTCTCTTCTGCCTTAGCGAGGTCCATTTTCAACAATGTGATTCCCTGAGGGTTGTGGATTAGCTGACCTGGGCAGCCTTACCCTGCCGGCCCGCCCTCCCCAGGGGTGCCTCGTTGAGGTCAATATAAACAGCGCTCCAGGCAGCAATAGCCCCTGAAGCTGTGCCTGACTCCATATTCTCTGCCCCGTCAGCAGTCTCGGGGCTGTGCTGGTGGGTGGGAGTGAGGGGCCACAGCTTTGTGGGTGGCCCGGTGTGAGTGGGGCTCTGCTGGCCTTTCTGCAGGAGTTGCCAGGCTGACACCTGTAAAGAAGAGGATGTGTCACCCATACCTTCCGCTGGAATTTCTCTCCGGACAGAGGTGAGGAAGGAAAAAAGCAGTGGGGGCCAGGACAGGAGGCGTATCTCAGGCAGGGCAATGGAAAGCTTCCGGAAGAGTGCCCGGGGTCAGGACCACCCTGGCTGGCCTGCAGGCACCAACTTGGCCTGCGTGCTGTCGCTGGTGTGGCTCGACGGCCCTTCCTCTAGGCTTTCAAGCCCTTGTACATATTCAGGTGTTTTACCTGGGAAGGGTGGGAACAGTTCAGCAGCAGCTGGCCTGGGGCTCAGCTCACGTTTACGCACAGATGCCTCGGCACAATCCCCCAGCTTTGCAATGAGGCCGCTCCTTGCGTGGGGGGTGGGGTGCTGGCTGTATGGGAGATGGTTCCCCACCTCTGACCAATTTCAGAATTGTTTACCGCTGGAGCAAGTGTCCAGATAGGGTTTTCCTCTGTATAAATGGTGGGTTCAGGTTTTTTTTTCTTTTATGTTTCAAGTTAGATTTTATTCCTCTTTTAAGTATTTATAGATATAAGCATGGAAATAATTCATTCCTATAAATACATCTGTGTGATGGGAAGAACTTTTTTCTCTCTTATTTTTAAATTTTATTTTTTAGCATTTTGAAATTAATTAATTTATTTTTTTATACAGCACGTTATTATTAGTTATGTATTTTATGCATATACATGTATTCAGGTCAATCCCAATCTCCCAAATCATCCCACCACCACCACCCCATGGCTTCCCACACTTGGTGTCCATACGTTTGTTCTCTACCTCTGTGTCTCTATTTCTTCCCTGCAAACCAGTTCATCTGTACCATTTTTTAGGCTCCACATATATGCATTAATATACAATATTTGTTTTCCTCTTTCTGACTTACTTCATTCTGTATGACAATCTCTCGATCCATCGATGTCTCTACAAATAACCCAGTTTCATTCCTTTTTATGGCCGAGTAATATTCCATTTTATATATGTACCACATCTTTATCCATTCATCTGTCTGTGGGCATTTAGTTTGCTTCCATTACCTGGCTATTGTAAATAGTGCTGCAACGAACATTGTGGTGAATGTACCTTTTTGATTTACGGTTTTCTCTGGGTATATGCCCAGAAGTGGGATTGCTGGATCAGATGGTAATTCTATTTCTAGTTTTTTTAAGGAAACTCCATACTGTTCTCCATAGTGACTGTATCAATTTACATTCCCACCAATAGTGGAAGAGGGCTCCTTTTGTCCACACCCTCCCCAGAATTGGTTGTTTGTAGATTTTCTGATGATGCCGATTCTAACAGGTGTGAGGTGATACCTCATTGTAGTTTTGATTTGCATTTCTCTAAAAATTAGTGCTGTTGAGCAGCTTTTCATGTGCGTCTTGGCCATCTCTGTGTCTCCTTTGAAGAAACGTCTCTTTAGATCTTCTGCCCATTTTTGTATCGGTTGTTTTTTTTTTTAATATTAAGCTGCATGAGCTGTTTAATTATATTGGAGATTAAACCTCTGTCCATTGATTCGTTTGCAACGATTTTTGCCCATTCTGAGGGATGCCTTCTTCCATTCCCGTTTTTTTTTTTAACAAAAAAGGAAAGAAAGGAAAAGAAGCAGAACACTAATGTGCGTAAAATATGCCTTTTGAAACGGTCGTTTTGAAATATGGACGTCCTTTGAATTTTTTGGTCGATATGTGACCCCAGGATTTGTTTTCAGGGCAGGTGTCATTTACAGGCCTGCAATGATTTTGAATATCAACTGACCATTAGCGCTGGGATTAAAGCTGCTGTTGTGTGAAACGGCCACAAGGTGGCAGCAGTTCACCCTTACCAAATCTGGTTACTAGGGCAAGAGAGCCTCAGTGGAAGTGGTGTTCTAGATTGGAGTTTAGAATGGAATGTGCCAGGAGAAAGCCCCTCACGTTTGTCTCACTACTTGTTGTTCGTGTTTTTAATTTAATTTTTTATTTTTTATTACAGCAAGTTTGATTACAATGTTTGGCTTGTTGTAGGTGTGGAAGATGTGGTTCTTTTACACATATACAGATGACTGTTCTTCTTGGGATCCTTTTCCCATGTACGTTATGACAGAATGTTGAGTAGTCCTCTCTTGGTAGTCTGTAGGTCTTTGGTGATTATATATGTCACCTGTGTTTGTATATGTCTGTTAACCCTGATATCGTAATGAAACCAATCCTCACACCTTTCCATTGGTGAACCATAAGTTTGTTTAATGAATCTGTGATTGCCCTTCTCCGTGGAAATATCTGCCCTGGTATCCATTTTTAGGTAACACCTATAAGTGATATGATATGATATGTGTCTTTCACTTTCTGACTTACTACAAGTCACGTGATTACTTCTAGACTCATCTACGGTGCTGCAAATGGCATTGTGTCCTTTTTTCCCTTGGCTTCTCTTCTGCCTTAGCGGAGTCCATTTTCAACAATGTGATTCCCTGAGGGTTGTGGATTAGCTGACCTGGGCAGCCTTACCCTGCCGGCCCGCCCTCCCCAGGTGTGCCTCGTTGAGGTCAATATAAACAGAGCTCCAGGCAGCAATAGCCCCTGAAGCTGTGCCTGACTCCATATTCTCTGCCCCGTCAGCAGTCTCGGGGCTGTGCTGGTGGGAGGAAGTGAGGGGCCACAGCTTTGTGGGTGGCCCGGTGTGAGTGGGGTTCTGCTGGCCTTTCTGCAGGAGTTGCCAGGCTGCCGCCTGTAAAGAAGAGGATGTGTCACCCATACCTTCCGCTGGAATTTCTCTCCGGACAGAGGTGAGGAAGGAAAAAAGCAGTGGAGGCCGGGACAGGAGGGGTATCTCAGGCAGGGCAATGGAAAGCTTCTGGAAGAGCGCCAGGGTCCAGGACCACGCTGGCTGGCCTGCAGGCACCAAGTTGGCCTGCGTGCTGTCGCTGGTGTGGCTCCACGGTCCTTCCTCTAGGCTTTCAAGCCCTTGTACATATTCAGGTGTTTTACCTGGAAAGGGTGGGAACAGTTCAGCAGCAGCTGGCCTGGGGCTCAGCTCACGTTTACTCACAGATGCCTCAGCACGGTCCCCCAGCTTTGCAATGAGGACGCTCCTTGCGTGGGGGTTGGGTTGCTGGCTGTATGGGAGATGGTTCCCCACCTCTGACCAATTTCAGAATTGTTTACCACTGGAGCAAGTGCCGTGATAGGGTTTTCCTCTGTATAACTCGTGGGTTCACTTTTTTTTTCTTTTATGTTTCAAGTTAGATGTTATTCCTCTTTTATGTATTTATAGATATAAGCATGGAAATAATTCATTCCTATAAATGCATCTGTGTGAAGGGAAGAACTTTTTTCTGTTTTATTTTTAAATTTTATTTTTTAAAATTTTGAAATTTTATTTTATTTATTTTTTTATACAGCACGTTATTATTAGTTATGTATTTTATGCATATACATGTATACAGGTCAATCCCAAACTCCCAACTCATCCCACCACCACCACCCCATGGCTTCCCACACTTGGTGTCCATACGTTTGTTCTCTACCTCTGTGTCTCTATTTCTGCCCTGCCAACCAGTTCATCTGTACCATTTTTAGGCTCCACATATATGCGTTAATAGACAATATTTGTTTTCCTCTTTCTGACTTACTTCATTCTGTATGACAGTCTCTCGATCCATCGATGTCTCTACAAATGACCCAGTTTCATTCCTTTTTATGGCCGAGTAATATTCCATTTTATATATGTACCACTTCTTTATCCATTCATCTGTCTGTGGGCATTTAGGTTGCTTCCATTACCTGGCTATTGTAAATAGTGCTGCAACGAACATTGTGGTGAATGTGCCTTTTTGAAATACGGTTTTCTCTGTGTATATGCCCAGAAGTGGGATTGCTGGATCAGATGGTAATTCTATTTCTAATTTTTTTAAGGAAACTCCATACTGTTCTCCATAGGGACTGTATCAATTTACATTCCCACCAATAGTGGAAGAGGGCTCCTTTTGTCCACACCCTCCCCAGAATTGGTTGTTTGTAGATTTTCTGATGATGCCGATTCTAACAGGTGTGAGGTGATACCTCATTGTAGTTTTGATTTGCATTTCTCTAATAATTAGTGCTGTTGAGCAGCTTTTCATGTGCGTCTTGGCCATCTCTGTGTCTCCTTTGAAGAAACGTCTCTTTAGATCTTCTGCCCATCTTTTTTGGGTTGTTTGTTTTCTTAATATTAAGCTGCATGAGCTGTTTATATATATTGGAGATTAAACCTCTGTCCATTGATTCGTCTGCAACGATTTTCGCCCATTCTGAGGGATGCCTTTTTCCATTCCCGTGTTTTTTAACAAAAAAGGAAAGAAAGGAAAAGAAGCAGAACACTAATGTGCGTAAAATAAGCCTTTTGAAACGGTCGTTTTGAAATATGGACGTCCTTTGAAATTTTTGGTCGATATGTGACCCCAGGATTTGTTTTCAGGGCAGGTGTCATTTACAGGCCTGCAATGATTTTGAATATCAACTGACCATTAGCGTTGGGATTAAAGCTGCTGTTGTGTGAAACGGCCACAAGGTGGCAGCAGTTCACCCTTACCAAATCTGGTTACTAGGGCAAGAGAGCCTCAGTGGAAGTGGTGTTCTAGATTGGAGTTTAGAATGGAATGTGCCAGGAGAAAGCCCCTCACGTTTGTCTCACTACTTCTTGTTCGTGTTTTTAATTTAATTTTTTTATTTTTTATTACAGCAAGTTTGATTACAATGTTTGGCTTGTTGTAGGTGTGGAAGTTGTGGTTCTTTTACACATATACAGATGACTGTTCTTCTTGGGATCCTTTTCCCATGTACGTTATGACAGAATGTTGAGTAGTCCTCTCTTGGTATTCTGTAGGTCTTTGGTGATTATATATGTCACCTGTGTTTGTATATGTCTGTTAACCCCGATATCGTAATGAAACCAATCCTCACACCTTTCCATTGGTGAACCATAAGTTTGTTTAATGAATCTGTGATTGCCCTTCTCCGTGGAAATATCTGCCCTGGTATCCATTTTTAGGTAACACCTATAAGTGATATGATATGATATGTGTCTTTCACTTTCTGACTTACTACAAGTCACGTGATTACTTCGAGACTCATCTACGGTGCTGCAAATGGCATTGTGTCCTTTTTTCCCTTGGCTTCTCTTCTGCCTTAGCGGGGTCCATTTTCAACAATGTGATTCCCTGAGGGTTGTGGATTAGCTGACCTGGGCAGCCTTACCCTGCCGGCCCGCCCTCCCCAGGTGTGCCTCGTTGAGGTCAATATAAACAGAGCTCCAGGCAGCAATAGCCCCTGAAGCTGTGCCTGACTCCATATTCTCTGCCCCGTCAGCAGTCTCGGGGCTGTGCTGGTGGGAGGGAGTGAGGGGCCACAGCTTTGTGGGTGGCCCGGTGTGAGTGGGGTTCTGCTGGCCTTTCTGCAGGAGTTGCCAGGCTGCCGCCTGTAAAGAAGAGGATGTGTCACCCATGCCTTCCGCTGGAATTTCTCTCCGGACAGAGGTGAGGAAGGAAAAAAGCAGTGGGGGCCGGGACAGGAGGGGTATCTCAGGCAGGGCAATGGAAAGCTTCTGGAAGAGCGCCAGGGTCCAGGACCACGCTGGCTGGCCTGCAGGCACCAAGTTGGCCTGCGTGCTGTCGCTGGTGTGGCTCCACGGTCCTTCCTCTAGGCTTTCAAGCCCTTGTACATATTCAGGTGTTTTACCTGGAAAGGGTGGGAACAGTTCAGCAGCAGCTGGCCTGGGGCTCAGCTCACGTTTACTCACAGATGCCTCGGCACGGTCCCCCAGCTTTGCAATGAGGACGCTCCTTGCGTGGGGGGTGGGTTGCTGGCTGTATGGGAGATGGTTCCCCACCTCTGACCAATTTCAGAATTGTTTACAACTGGAGCAAGTGCCCTGATAGGGTTTTCCTCTGTATAACTCCTGGGTTCAGGTTTTTTTTTTCTTTTATGTTTCAAGTTAGATTTTATTCCCCTTTTATGTATTTATAGATATAAGCATGGAAATAATTCTTTCCTATAAATACATCTGTGTGATGGGAAGAATTTTTTCTGTTTTATTTATAAATTTTATTTTTTAAAATTTTGAAATTTTATTTTATTTATTTTTTTTATACAGCACGTTATTATTAGTTATGTATTTTATGTATATACATGTATACAGGTCAATCCCAAACTCCCAACTCATCCCACCACCACCACCCCATGTCTTCCCACTCTTGGTGTCCATACGTTTGTTCTCTACCTCTGTGTCTCTATTTCTTCCCTGCAAACCAGTTCATCTGTACCATTTTTAGGCTCCACATATATGCATTAATATACAATATTTGTTTTCCTCTTTCTGACTTACTTCATTCTGTATGACAGTCTCTCGATCCATCGATGTCTCTACAAATGAGCCAGTTTCATTCCTTTTTATGGCCGAGTAATATTCCATTTTATATATGTACCACATCTTTATCCATTCATCTGTCTGTGGGCATTTAGGTTGCTTCCATTACCTGGCTATTGTAAATAGTGCTGCAACGAACATTGTGGTGAATGTGCCTTTTTGAAATACGGTTTTCTCTGGGTATATGCCCAGAAGTGGGATTGCTGGATCAGATGGTAATTCTATTTCTAGTTTTTTTAAGGAAACTCCATACTGTTCTCCATAGTGACTGTATCAATTTACATTCCCACCAATAGTGGAAGAGGGCTCCTTTTGTCCACACCCTCCCCAGAATTGGTTGTTTGTAGATTTTCTGATGATGCCGATTCTAACAGGTGTGAGGTGATACCTCATTGTAGTTTTGATTTGCATTTCTCTAATAATTAGTGCTGTTGAGCAGCTTTTCATGTGCGTCTTGGCCATCTCTGTGTCTCCTTTGAAGAAACGTCTCTTTAGATCTTCTGCCCATTTTTTTTGGGTTGTTTGTTTTCTTAATATTAAGCTGCATGAGCTGTTTATATATATTGGAGATTAAACCTCTGTCCATTGATTCGTCTGCAACGATTTTCGCCCATTCTGAGGGATGCCTTTTTCCATTCCCGTGTTTTTTAACAAAAAAGGAAAGAAAGGAAAAGAAGCAGAACACTAATGTGCGTAAAATATGCCTTTTGAAACGGTCGTTTTGAAATATGGACGTCCTTTGAATTTTTTGGTCGCTATGTGACCCCAGGATTTGTTTTCAGGGCAGGTGTCATTTACAGGCCTGCAATGATTTTGAATATCAACTGACCATTAGCGTTGGGATTAAAGCTGCTGTTGTGTGAAACGGCCACAAGGTGGCAGCAGTTCACCCTTACCAAATCTGGTTACTAGGGCAAGAGAGCCTCAGTGGAAGTGGTGTTCTAGATTGGAGTTTAGAATGGAATGTGCCAGGAGAAAGCCCCTCACGTTTGTCTCACTACTTCTTGTTCGTGTTTTTAATTTAATTTTTTTATTTTTTATTACAGCAAGTTTGATTACAATGTTTGGCTTGTTGTAGGTGTGGAAGATGTGGTTCTTTTACACATATACAGATGACTGTTCTTCTTGGGATCCTTTTCCCATGTACGTTATGACAGAATGTTGAGTAGTCCTCTCTTGGTATTCTGTAGGTCTTTGTTGATTATATATGTCACCTGTGTTTGTATATGTCTGTTAACCCCGATATCGTAATGAAACCAATCCTCACACCTTTCCATTGGTGAACCATAAGTTTGTTTAATGAATCTGTGATTGCCCTTCTCCGTGGAAATATCTGCCCTGGTATCCATTTTTAGGTAACACCTATAAGTGATATGATATGATATGTGTCTTTCACTTTCTGACTTACTACAAGTCACGTGATTACTTCGAGACTCATCTACGGTGCTGCAAATGGCATTGTGTCCTTTTTTCCCTTGGCTTCTCTTCTGCCTTAGCGGGGTCCATTTTCAACAATGTGATTCCCTGAGGGTTGTGGATTAGCTGACCTGGGCAGCCTTACCCTGCCGGCCCGCCCTCCCCAGGTGTGCCTCGTTGAGGTCAATATAAACAGAGCTCCAGGCAGCAATAGCCCCTGAAGCTGTGCCTGACTCCATATTCTCTGCCCCGTCAGCAGTCTCGGGGCTGTGCTGGTGGGAGGAGGGAGTGAGGGGCCACAGCTTTGTGGGTGGCCTGGTGTGAGTGGGGTTCTGCTGGCCTTTCTGCAGGAGTTGCCAGGCTGCCGCCTGTAAAGAAGAGGATGTGTCACCCATACCTTCCGCTGGAATTTCTCTCCGGACAGAGGTGAGGAAGGAAAAAAGCAGTGGAGGCCGGGACAGGAGGGGTATCTCAGGCAGGGCAATGGAAAGCTTCTGGAAGAGCGCCAGGGTCCAGGACCACGCTGGCTGGCCTGCAGGCACCAAGTTGGCCTGCGTGCTGTCGCTGGTGTGGCTCCACGGTCCTTCCTCTAGGCTTTCAAGCCCTTGTACATATTCAGGTGTTTTACCTGGAAAGGGTGGGAACAGTTCAGCAGCAGCTGGCCTGGGGCTCAGCTCACGTTTACTCACAGATGCCTCGGCACGGTCCCCCAGCTTTGCAATGAGGACGCTCCTTGCGTGGGGGTTGGGTTGCTGGCTGTATGGGAGATGGTTCCCCACCTCTGACCAATTTCAGAATTGTTTACCACTGGAGCAAGTGCCGTGATAGGGTTTTCCTCTGTATAACTCGTGGGTTCACTTTTTTTTCTTTTATGTTTCAAGTTAGATGTTATTCCTCTTTTATGTATTTATAGATATAAGCATGGAAATAATTCATTCCTATAAATACATCTGTGTGACGGGAAGAACTTTTTTCTGTTTTATTTTTAAATTTTATTTTTTAAAATTTTGAAATTTTATTTATTTTTTTTATACAGCACGTTATTATTAGTTATGTATTTTATGCATATACATGTATACAGGTCAATCCCAAACTCCCAACTCATCCAACCACCACCACCCCATGGCTTCCCACACTTGGTGTCCATACGTTTGTTCTCTACCTCTGTGTCTCTATTTCTTCCCTGCAAACCAGTTCATCTGTACCATTTTTAGGCTCCACATATATGCATTAATATACAATATTTGTTTTCCTCTTTCTGACTTACTTCATTCTGTATGACAGTCTCTCGATCCATCGATGTCTCTACAAATGAGCCAGTTTCATTCCTTTTTATGGCCGAGTAATATTCCATTTTATATATGTACCACATCTTTATCCATTCATCTGTCTGTGGGCATTTAGGTTGCTTCCATTACCTGGCTATTGTAAATAGTGCTGCAACGAACATTGTGGTGAATGTGCCTTTTTGAAATACGGTTTTCTCTGGGTATATGCCCAGAAGTGGGATTGCTGGATCAGATGGTAATTCTATTTCTAGTTTTTTTAAGGAAACTCCATACTGTTCTCCATAGTGACTGTATCAATTTACATTCCCACCAATAGTGGAAGAGGGCTCCTTTTGTCCACACCCTCCCCAGAATTGGTTGTTTGTAGATTTTCTGATGATGCCGATTCTAACAGGTGTGAGGTGATACCTCATTGTAGTTTTGATTTGCATTTCTCTAATAATTAGTGCTGTTGAGCAGCTTTTCATGTGCGTCTTGGCCATCTCTTTGTCTCCTTTGAAGAAACGTCTCTTTAGATCTTCTGCCCATTTTTTTTGGGTTGTTTGTTTTCTTAATATTAAGCTGCATGAGCTGTTTATATATATTGGAGATTAAACCTCTGTCCATTGATTCGTCTGCAACGATTTTCGCCCATTCTGAGGGATGCCTTTTTCCATTCCCGTGTTTTTTAACAAAATAGGAAAGAAAGGAAAAGAAGCAGAACACTAATGTGCGTAAAATATGCCTTTTGAAACGGTCGTTTTGAAATATGGACGTCCTTTGAATTTTTTGGTCGCTATGTGACCCCAGGATTTGTTTTCAGGGCAGGTGTCATTTACAGGCCTGCAATGATTTTGAATATCAACTGACCATTAGCGTTGGGATTAAAGCTGCTGTTGTGTGAAACGGCCACAAGGTGGCAGCAGTTCACCCCTACCAAATCTGGTTACTAGGGCAAGAGAGCCTCAGTGGAAGTGGTGTTCTAGATTGGAGTTTAGAATGGAATGTGCCAGGAGAAAGCCCCTCACGTTTGTCTCACTACTTCTTGTTCGTGTTTTTAATTTAATTTTTTTATTTTTTATTACAGCAAGTTTGATTACAATGTTTGGCTTGTTGTAGGTGTGGAAGATGTGGTTCTTTTACACATATACAGATGACTGTTCTTCATGGGATCCTTTTCCCATGTACGTTATGACAGAATGTTGAGTAGTCCTCTCTTGGTATTCTGTAGGTCTTTGGTGATTATATATGTCACCTGTGTTTGTATATGTCTGTTAACCCCGATATCGTAATGAAACCAATCCTCACACCTTTCCATTGGTGAACCATAAGTTTGTTTAATGAATCTGTGATTGCCCTTCTCCGTGGAAATATCTGCCCTGGTATCCATTTTTAGGTAACACCTATAAGTGATATGATATGATATGTGTCTTTCACTTTCTGACTTACTACAAGTCACGTGATTACTTCGAGACTCATCTACGGTGCTGCAAATGGCATTGTGTCCTTTTTTCCCTTGGCTTCTCTTCTGCCTTAGCGGGGTCCATTTTCAACAATGTGATTCCCTGAGGGTTGTGGATTAGCTGACCTGGGCAGCCTTACCCTGCCGGCCCGCCCTCCCCAGGTGTGCCTCGTTGAGGTCAATATAAACAGAGCTCCAGGCAGCAATAGCCCCTGAAGCTGTGCCTGACTCCATATTCTCTGCCCCGTCAGCAGTCTCGGGGCTGTGCTGGTGGGAGGGAGTGAGGGGCCACAGCTTTGTGGGTGGCCCGGTGTGAGTGGGGTTCTGCTGGCCTTTCTGCAGGAGTTGCCAGGCTGCCGCCTGTAAAGAAGAGGATGTGTCACCCATACCTTCCGCTGGAATTTCTCTCCGGACAGAGGTGAGGAAGGAAAAAAGCAGTGGAGGCCGGGACAGGAGGGGTATCTCAGGCAGGGCAATGGAAAGCTTCTGGAAGAGCGCCAGGGTCCAGGACCACGCTGGCTGGCCTGCAGGCACCAAGTTGGCCTGCGTGCTGTCGCTGGTGTGGCTCCACGGTCCTTCCTCTAGGCTTTCAAGCCCTTGTACATATTCAGGTGTTTTACCTGGAAAGGGTGGGAACAGTTCAGCAGCAGCTGGCCTGGGGCTCAGCTCACGTTTACTCACAGATGCCTCAGCACGGTCCCCCAGCTTTGCAATGAGGACGCTCCTTGCGTGGGGGTTGGGTTGCTGGCTGTATGGGAGATGGTTCCCCACCTCTGACCAATTTCAGAATTGTTTACCACTGGAGCAAGTGCCGTGATAGGGTTTTCCTCTGTATAACTCGTGGGTTCACTTTTTTTTTCTTTTATGTTTCAAGTTAGATGTTATTCCTCTTTTATGTATTTATAGATATAAGCATGGAAATAATTCATTCCTATAAATGCATCTGTGTGAAGGGAAGAACTTTTTTCTGTTTTATTTTTAAATTTTATTTTTTAAAATTTTGAAATTTTATTTTATTTATTTTTTTATACAGCACGTTATTATTAGTTATGTATTTTATGCATATACATGTATACAGGTCAATCCCAAACTCCCAACTCATCCCACCACCACCACCCCATGGCTTCCCACACTTGGTGTCCATACGTTTGTTCTCTACCTCTGTGTCTCTATTTCTGCCCTGCCAACCAGTTCATCTGTACCATTTTTAGGCTCCACATATATGCGTTAATAGACAATATTTGTTTTCCTCTTTCTGACTTACTTCATTCTGTATGACAGTCTCTCGATCCATCGATGTCTCTACAAATGACCCAGTTTCATTCCTTTTTATGGCCGAGTAATATTCCATTTTATATATGTACCACTTCTTTATCCATTCATCTGTCTGTGGGCATTTAGGTTGCTTCCATTACCTGGCTATTGTAAATAGTGCTGCAACGAACATTGTGGTGAATGTGCCTTTTTGAAATACGGTTTTCTCTGTGTATATGCCCAGAAGTGGGATTGCTGGATCAGATGGTAATTCTATTTCTAATTTTTTTAAGGAAACTCCATACTGTTCTCCATAGGGACTGTATCAATTTACATTCCCACCAATAGTGGAAGAGGGCTCCTTTTGTCCACACCCTCCCCAGAATTGGTTGTTTGTAGATTTTCTGATGATGCCGATTCTAACAGGTGTGAGGTGATACCTCATTGTAGTTTTGATTTGCATTTCTCTAATAATTAGTGCTGTTGAGCAGCTTTTCATGTGCGTCTTGGCCATCTCTGTGTCTCCTTTGAAGAAACGTCTCTTTAGATCTTCTGCCCATCTTTTTTGGGTTGTTTGTTTTCTTAATATTAAGCTGCATGAGCTGTTTATATATATTGGAGATTAAACCTCTGTCCATTGATTCGTCTGCAACGATTTTCGCCCATTCTGAGGGATGCCTTTTTCCATTCCCGTGTTTTTTAACAAAAAAGGAAAGAAAGGAAAAGAAGCAGAACACTAATGTGCGTAAAATAAGCCTTTTGAAACGGTCGTTTTGAAATATGGACGTCCTTTGAAATTTTTGGTCGATATGTGACCCCAGGATTTGTTTTCAGGGCAGGTGTCATTTACAGGCCTGCAATGATTTTGAATATCAACTGACCATTAGCGTTGGGATTAAAGCTGCTGTTGTGTGAAACGGCCACAAGGTGGCAGCAGTTCACCCTTACCAAATCTGGTTACTAGGGCAAGAGAGCCTCAGTGGAAGTGGTGTTCTAGATTGGAGTTTAGAATGGAATGTGCCAGGAGAAAGCCCCTCACGTTTGTCTCACTACTTCTTGTTCGTGTTTTTAATTTAATTTTTTTATTTTTTATTACAGCAAGTTTGATTACAATGTTTGGCTTGTTGTAGGTGTGGAAGATGTGGTTCTTTTACACATATACAGATGACTGTTCTTCTTGGGATCCTTTTCCCATGTACGTTATGACAGAATGTTGAGTAGTCCTCTCTTGGTATTCTGTAGGTTTTTGGTGATTATATATGTCACCTGTGTTTGTATATGTCTGTTAACCCCGATATCGTAATGAAACCAATCCTCACACCTTTCCATTGGTGAACCATAAGTTTGTTTAATGAATCTGTGATTGCCCTTCTCCGTGGAAATATCTGCCCTGGTATCCATTTTTAGGTAACACCTATAAGTGATACGATATGATATGTGTCTTTCACTTTCTGACTTACTACAAGTCACGTGATTACTTCTAGACTCATCTACGGTGCTGCAAATGGCATTGTGTCCTTTTTTTCCTTGGCTTCTCTTCTGCCTTAGCGGGGTCCATTTTCAACAATGTGATTCCCTGAGGGTTGTGGATTAGCTGACCTGGGCAGCCTTACCCTGCCGGCCCGCCCTCCCCAGGTGTGCCTCGTTGAGGTCAATATAAACAGAGCTCCAGGCAGCAATAGCCCCTGAAGCTGTGCCTGACTCCATATTCTCTGCCCCGTCAGCAGTCTCGGGGCTGTGCTGGTGGGAGGAGGGAGTGAGGGGCCACAGCTTTGTGGGTGGCCCGGTGTGAGTGGGGTTCTGCTGGCCTTTCTGCAGGAGTTGCCAGGCTGCCGCCTGTAAAGAAGAGGATGTGTCACCCATGCATTCCGCTGGAATTTCTCTCCGGACAGAGGTGAGGAAGGAAAAAAGCAGTGGGGGCCGGGACAGGAGGGGTATCTCAGGCAGGGCAATGGAAAGCTTCTGGAAGAGCGCCAGGGTCCAGGACCACGCTGGCTGGCCTGCAGGCACCAAGTTGGCCTGCGTGCTGTCGCTGGTGTGGCTCCACCGTCCTTCCTCTAGGCTTTCAAGCCCTTGTACATATTCAGGTGTTTTACCTGGAAAGGGTGGGAACAGTTCAGCAGCAGCTGGCCTGGGGCTCAGCTCACGTTTACTCACAGATGCCTCGGCACGGTCCCCCAGCTTTGCAATGAGGACGCTCCTTGCGTGGGGGGTGGGTTGCTGGCTGTATGGGAGATGGTTCCCCACCTCTGACCAATTTCAGAATTGTTTACAACTGGAGCAAGTGCCCTGATAGGGTTTTCCTCTGTATAACTCCTGGGTTCAGGTTTTTTTTTTCTTTTATGTTTCAAGTTAGATTTTATTCCCCTTTTATGTATTTATAGATATAAGCATGGAAATAATTCTTTCCTATAAATACATCTGTGTGATGGGAAGAATTTTTTCTGTTTTATTTATAAATTTTATTTTTTAAAATTTTGAAATTTTATTTTATTTATTTTTTTTATACAGCACGTTATTATTAGTTATGTATTTTATGTATATACATGTATACAGGTCAATCCCAAACTCCCAACTCATCCCACCACCACCACCCCATGTCTTCCCACACTTGGTGTCCATACGTTTGTTCTCTACCTCTGTGTCTCTATTTCTTCCCTGCAAACCAGTTCATCTGTACCATTTTTAGGCTCCACATATATGCATTAATATACAATATTTGTTTTCCTCTTTCTGACTTACTTCATTCTGTATGACAGTCTCTCGATCCATCGATGTCTCTACAAATGAGCCAGTTTCATTCCTTTTTATGGCCGAGTAATATTCCATTTTATATATGTACCACATCTTTATCCATTCATCTGTCTGTGGGCATTTAGGTTGCTTCCATTACCTGGCTATTGTAAATAGTGCTGCAACGAACATTGTGGTGAATGTGCCTTTTTGAAATACGGTTTTCTCTGGGTATATGCCCAGAAGTGGGATTGCTGGATCAGATGGTAATTCTATTTCTAGTTTTTTTAAGGAAACTCCATACTGTTCTCCATAGTGACTGTATCAATTTACATTCCCACCAATAGTGGAAGAGGGCTCCTTTTGTCCACACCCTCCCCAGAATTGGTTGTTTGTAGATTTTCTGATGATGCCGATTCTAACAGGTGTGAGGTGATACCTCATTGTAGTTTTGATTTGCATTTCTCTAATAATTAGTGCTGTTGAGCAGCTTTTCATGTGCGTCTTGGCCATCTCTGTGTCTCCTTTGAAGAAACGTCTCTTTAGATCTTCTGCCCATTTTTTTTGGGTTGTTTGTTTTCTTAATATTAAGCTGCATGAGCTGTTTATATATATTGGAGATTAAACCTCTGTCCATTGATTCGTCTGCAACGATTTTCGCCCATTCTGAGGGATGCCTTTTTCCATTCCCGTGTTTTTTAACAAAAAAGGAAAGAAAGGAAAAGAAGCAGAACACTAATGTGCGTAAAATATGCCTTTTGAAACGGTCGTTTTGAAATATGGACGTCCTTTGAATTTTTTGGTCGATATGTGACCCCAGGATTTGTTTTCAGGGCAGGTGTCATTTACAGGCCTGCAATGATTTTGAATATCAACTGACCATTAGCGTTGGGATTAAAGCTGCTGTTGTGTGAAACGGCCACAAGGTGGCAGCAGTTCACCCTTACCAAATCTGGTTACTAGGGCAAGAGAGCCTCAGTGGAAGTGGTGTTCTAGATTGGAGTTTAGAATGGAATGTGCCAGGAGAAAGCCCCTCACGTTTGTCTCACTACTTCTTGTTCGTGTTTTTAATTTAATTTTTTTATTTTTTATTACAGCAAGTTTGATTACAATGTTTGGCTTGTTGTAGGTGTGGAAGATGTGGTTCTTTTACACATATACAGATGACTGTTCTTCTTGGGATCCTTTTCCCATGTACGTTATGACAGAATGTTGAGTAGTCCTCTCTTGGTATTCTGTAGGTCTTTGGTGATTATATATGTCACCTGTGTTTGTATATGTCTGTTAACCCCGATATCGTAATGAAACCAATCCTCACACCTTTCCATTGGTGAACCATAAGTTTGTTTAATGAATCTGTGATTGCCCTTCTCCGTGGAAATATCTGCCCTGGTATCCATTTTTAGGTAACACCTATAAGTGATATGATATGATATGTGTCTTTCACTTTCTGACTTACTACAAGTCACGTGATTACTTCGAGACTCATCTACGGTGCTGCAAATGGCATTGTGTCCTTTTTTCCCTTGGCTTCTCTTCTGCCTTAGCGGGGTCCATTTTCAACAATGTGATTCCCTGAGGGTTGTGGATTAGCTGACCTGGGCAGCCTTACCCTGCCGGCCCGCCCTCCCCAGGTGTGCCTCGTTGAGGTCAATATAAACAGAGCTCCAGGCAGCAATAGCCCCTGAAGCTGTGCCTGACTCCATATTCTCTGCCCCGTCAGCAGTCTCGGGGCTGTGCTGGTGGGAGGAGGGAGTGAGGGGCCACAGCTTTGTGGGTGGCCTGGTGTGAGTGGGGTTCTGCTGGCCTTTCTGCAGGAGTTGCCAGGCTGCCGCCTGTAAAGAAGAGGATGTGTCACCCATACCTTCCGCTGGAATTTCTCTCCGGACAGAGGTGAGGAAGGAAAAAAGCAGTGGAGGCCGGGACAGGAGGGGTATCTCAGGCAGGGCAATGGAAAGCTTCTGGAAGAGCGCCAGGGTCCAGGACCACGCTGGCTGGCCTGCAGGCACCAAGTTGGCCTGCGTGCTGTCGCTGGTGTGGCTCCACGGTCCTTCCTCTAGGCTTTCAAGCCCTTGTACATATTCAGGTGTTTTACCTGGAAAGGGTGGGAACAGTTCAGCAGCAGCTGGCCTGGGGCTCAGCTCACGTTTACTCACAGATGCCTCGGCACGGTCCCCCAGCTTTGCAATGAGGACGCTCCTTGCGTGGGGGTTGGGTTGCTGGCTGTATGGGAGATGGTTCCCCACCTCTGACCAATTTCAGAATTGTTTACCACTGGAGCAAGTGCCGTGATAGGGTTTTCCTCTGTATAACTCGTGGGTTCACTTTTTTTTCTTTTATGTTTCAAGTTAGATGTTATTCCTCTTTTATGTATTTATAGATATAAGCATGGAAATAATTCATTCCTATAAATACATCTGTGTGACGGGAAGAACTTTTTTCTGTTTTATTTTTAAATTTTATTTTTTAAAATTTTGAAATTTTATTTATTTTTTTTATACAGCACGTTATTATTAGTTATGTATTTTATGCATATACATGTATACAGGTCAATCCCAAACTCCCAACTCATCCAACCACCACCACCCCATGGCTTCCCACACTTGGTGTCCATACGTTTGTTCTCTACCTCTGTGTCTCTATTTCTTCCCTGCAAACCAGTTCATCTGTACCATTTTTAGGCTCCACATATATGCATTAATATACAATATTTGTTTTCCTCTTTCTGACTTACTTCATTCTGTATGACAGTCTCTCGATCCATCGATGTCTCTACAAATGACCCAGTTTCATTCCTTTTTATGGCCGAGTAATATTCCATTTTATATATGTACCACATCTTTATCCATTCATCTGTCTGTGGGCATTTAGGTTGCTTCCATTACCTGGCTATTGTAAATAGTGCTGCAACGAACATTGTGGTGAATGTGCCTTTTTGAAATACGGTTTTCTCTGGGTATATGCCCAGAAGTGGGATTGCTGGATCAGATGGTAATTCTATTTCTAGTTTTTTTAAGGAAACTCCATACTGTTCTCCATAGTGACTGTATCAATTTACATTCCCACCAATAGTGGAAGAGGGCTCCTTTTGTCCACACCCTCCCCAGAATTGGTTGTTTGTAGATTTTCTGATGATGCCGATTCTAACAGGTGTGAGGTGATACCTCATTGTAGTTTTGATTTGCATTTCTCTAATAATTAGTGCTGTTGAGCAGCTTTTCATGTGCGTCTTGGCCATCTCTGTGTCTCCTTTGAAGAAACGTCTCTTTAGATCTTCTGCCCATTTTTTTTTGGGTTGTTTGTTTTCTTAATATTAAGCTGCATGAGCTGTTTATATATATTGGAGATTAAACCTCTGTCCATTGATTCGTCTGCAACGATTTTCGCCCATTCTGAGGGATGCCTTTTTCCATTCCCGTGTTTTTTAACAAAATAGGAAAGAAAGGAAAAGAAGCAGAACACTAATGTGCGTAAAATATGCCTTTTGAAACGGTCGTTTTGAAATATGGACGTCCTTTGAATTTTTTGGTCGCTATGTGACCCCAGGATTTGTTTTCAGGGCAGGTGTCATTTACAGGCCTGCAATGATTTTGAATATCAACTGACCATTAGCGTTGGGATTAAAGCTGCTGTTGTGTGAAACGGCCACAAGGTGGCAGCAGTTCACCCCTACCAAATCTGGTTACTAGGGCAAGAGAGCCTCAGTGGAAGTGGTGTTCTAGATTGGAGTTTAGAATGGAATGTGCCAGGAGAAAGCCCCTCACGTTTGTCTCACTACTTCTTGTTCGTGTTTTTAATTTAATTTTTTTATTTTTTATTACAGCAAGTTTGATTACAATGTTTGGCTTGTTGTAGGTGTGGAAGATGTGGTTCTTTTACACATATACAGATGACTGTTCTTCTTGGGATCCTTTTCCCATGTACGTTATGACAGAATGTTGAGTAGTCCTCTCTTGGTATTCTGTAGGTCTTTGGTGATTATATATGTCACCTGTGTTTGTATATGTCTGTTAACCCCGATATCGTAATGAAACCAATCCTCACACCTTTCCATTGGTGAACCATAAGTTTGTTTAATGAATCTGTGATTGCCCTTCTCCGTGGAAATATCTGCCCTGGTATCCATTTTTAGGTAACACCTATAAGTGATATGATATGATATGTGTCTTTCACTTTCTGACTTACTACAAGTCACGTGATTACTTCGAGACTCATCTACGGTGCTGCAAATGGCATTGTGTCCTTTTTTCCCTTGGCTTCTCTTCTGCCTTAGCAGGGTCCATTTTCAACAATGTGATTCCCTGAGGGTTGTGGATTAGCTGACCTGGGCAGCCTTACCCTGCCGGCCCGCCCTCCCCAGGTGTGCCTCGTTGAGGTCAATATAAACAGAGCTCCAGGCAGCAATAGCCCCTGAAGCTGTGCCTGACTCCATATTCTCTGCCCCGTCAGCAGTCTCGGGGCTGTGCTGGTGGGAGGAGGGAGTGAGGGGCCACAGCTTTGTGGGTGGCCCGGTGTGAGTGGGGTTCTGCTGGCCTTTCTGCAGGAGTTGCCAGGCTGCCGCCTGTAAAGAAGAGGATGTGTCACCCATACCTTCCGCTGGAATTTCTCTCCGGACAGAGGTGAGGAAGGAAAAAAGCAGTGGGTTCCGGGACAGGAGGGGTATCTCAGGCAGGGCAATGGAAAGCTTCTGGAAGAGCGCCAGGGTCCAGGACCACGCTGGCTGGCCTGCAGGCACCAAGTTGGCCTGCGTGCTGTCGCTGGTGTGGCTCCACGGTCCTTCCTCTAGGCTTTCAAGCCCTTGTACATATTCAGGTGTTTTACCTGGAAAGGGTGGGAACAGTTCAGCAGCAGCTGGCCTGGGGCTCAGCTCACGTTTACTCACAGATGCCTCGGCACGGTCCCCCAGCTTTGCAATGAGGACGCTCCTTGCGTGGGGGTTGGGTTGCTGGCTGTATGGGAGATGGTTCCCCACCTCTGACCAATTTCAGAATTGTTTACCACTGGAGCAAGTGCCGTGATAGGGTTTTCCTCTGTATAACTCGTGGGTTCACTTTTTTTTCTTTTAAGTTTCAAGTTAGATGTTATTCCTCTTTTATGTATTTATAGATATAAGCATGGAAATAATTCATTCCTATAAATACATCTGTGTGACGGGAAGAACTTTTTTCTGTTTTATTTTTAAATTTTATTTTTTAAAATTTTGAAATTTTATTTATTTTTTTTATACAGCACGTTATTATTAGTTATGTATTTTATGCATATACATGTATACAGGTCAATCCAAAACTCCCAACTCATCCAACCACCACCACCCCATGGCTTCCCACACTTGGTGTCCATACGTTTGTTCTCTACCTCTGTGTCTCTATTTCTTCCCTGCAAACCAGTTCATCTGTACCATTTTTAGGCTCCACATATATGCATTAATATACAATATTTGTTTTCCTCTTTCTGACTTACTTCATTCTGTATGACAGTCTCTCGATCCATCGATGTCTCTACAAATGACCCAGTTTCATTCCTTTTTATGGCCGAGTAATATTCCATTTTATATATGTACCACATCTTTATCCATTCATCTGTCTGTGGGCATTTAGGTTGCTTCCATTACCTGGCTATTGTAAATAGTGCTGCAACGAACATTGTGGTGAATGTGCCTTTTTGAAATACGGTTTTCTCTGGGTATATGCCCAGAAGTGGGATTGCTGGATCAGATGGTAATTCTATTTCTAATTTTTTTAAGGAAACTCCATACTGTTCTCCATAGGGACTGTATCAATTTACATTCCCACCAATAGTGGAAGAGGGCTCCTTTTGTCCACACCCTCCCGAGAATTGGTTGTTTGTAGATTTTCTGATGATGCCGATTCTAACAGGTGTGAGGTGATACCTCATTGTAGTTTTGATTTGCATTTCTCTAATAATTAGTGCTGTTGAGCAGCTTTTCATGTGCGTCTTGGCCATCTCTGTGTCTCCTTTGAAGAAACGTCTCTTTAGATCTTCTGCCCATTTTTTGGGGGTTGTTTGTTTTCTTAATATTAAGCTGCATGAGCTGTTTATATATATTGGAGATTAAACCTCTGTCCATTGATTCGTCTGCAACGATTTTCGCCCATTCTGAGGGATGCCTTTTTCCATTCCCGTGTTTTTTAACAAAATAGGAAAGAAAGGAAAAGAAGCAGAACACTAATGTGCGTAAAATATGCCTTTTGAAATGGTCGTTTTGAAATATGGACGTCCTTTGAAATTTTTGGTCGATATGTGACCCCAGGATTTGTTTTCAGGGCAGGTGTCATTTACAGGCCTGCAATGATTTTGAATATCAACTGACCATTAGCGTTGGGATTAAAGCTGCTGTTGTGTGAAACGGCCACAAGGTGGCAGCAGTTCACCCTTACCAAATCTGGTTACTAGGGCAAGAGAGCCTCAGTGGAAGTGGTGTTCTAGATTGGAGTTTAGAATGGAATGTGCCAGGAGAAAGCCCCTCACGTTTGTCTCACTACTTCTTGTTCGTGTTTTTAATTTAATTTTTTTATTTTTTATTACAGCAAGTTTGATTACAATGTTTGGCTTGTTGTAGGTGTGGAAGATGTGGTTCTTTTACACATATACAGATGACTGTTCTTCTTGGGATCCTTTTCCCATGTACGTTATGACAGAATGTTGAGTAGTCCTCTCTTGGTATTCTGTAGGTCTTTGGTGATTATATATGTCACCTGTGTTTGTATATGTCTGTTAACCCCGATATCGTAATGAAACCAATCCTCACACCTTTCCATTGGTGAACCATAAGTTTGTTTAATGAATCTGTGATTGCCCTTCTCCGTGGAAATATCTGCCCTGGTATCCATTTTTAGGTAACACCTATAAGTGATATGATATGATATGTGTCTTTCACTTTCTGACTTACTACAAGTCACGTGATTACTTCGAGACTCTTCTACGGTGCTGCAAATGGCATTGTGTCCTTTTTTCCCTTGGCTTCTCTTCTGCCTTAGCGGGGTCCATTTTCAACAATGTGATTCCCTGAGGGTTGTGGATTAGCTGACCTGGGCAGCCTTACCCTGCCGGCCCGCCCTCCCCAGGTGTGCCTCGTTGAGGTCAATATAAACAGAGCTCCAGGCAGCAATAGCCCTTGAAGCTGTGCCTGACTCCATATTCTCTGCCCCGTCAGCAGTCTCGGGGCTGTGCTGGTGGGAGGAGGGAGTGAGGGGCCACAGCTTTGTGGGTGGCCCGGTGTGAGTGGGGTTCTGCTGGCCTTTCTGCAGGAGTTGCCAGGCTGCCGCCTGTAAAGAAGAGGATGTGTCACCCATACCTTCCGCTGGAATTTCTCTCCGGACAGAGGTGAGGAAGGAAAAAAGCAGTGGGGGCCGGGACAGGAGGGGTATCTCAGGCAGGGCAATGGAAAGCTTCTGGAAGAGCGCCAGGGTCCAGGACCACGCTGGCTGGCCTGCAGGCACCAAGTTGGCCTGCGTGCTGTCGCTGGTGTGGCTCCACGGTCCTTCCTCTAGGCTTTCAAGCCCTTGTACATATTCAGGTGTTTTACCTGGAAAGGGTGGGAACAGTTCAGCAGCAGCTGGCCTGGGGCTCAGCTCACGTTTACTCACAGATGCCTCGGCACGGTCCCCCAGCTTTGCAATGAGGACGCTCCTTGCGTGGGGGTTGGGTTGCTGGCTGTATGGGAGATGGTTCCCCACCTCTGACCAATTTCAGAATTGTTTACCACTGGAGCAAGTGCCGTGATAGGGTTTTCCTCTGTATAACTCGTGGGTTCACTTTTTTTTCTTTTATGTTTCAAGTTAGATGTTATTCCTCTTTTATGTATTTATAGATATAAGCATGGAAATAATTCATTCCTATAAATACATCTGTGTGACGGGAAGAACTTTTTTCTGTTTTATTTTTAAATTTTATTTTTTAAAATTTTGAAATTTTATTTATTTTTTTTATACAGCACGTTATTATTAGTTATGTATTTTATGCATATACATGTATACAGGTCAATCCCAAACTCCCAACTCATCCAACCACCACCACCCCATGGCTTCCCACACTTGGTGTCCATACGTTTGTTCTCTACCTCTGTGTCTCTATTTCTTCCCTGCAATCCAGTTCATCTGTACCATTTTTAGGCTCCACATATGTGCATTAATATACAATATTTGTTTTCCTCTTTCTGACTTACTTCATTCTGTATGACAGTCTCTCGATCCATCGATGTCTCTACAAATGACCCAGTTTCATTCCTTTTTATGGCCGAGTAATATTCCATTTTATATATGTACCACATCTTTATCCATTCATCTGTCTGTGGGCATTTAGGTTGCTTCCATTACCTGGCTATTGTAAATAGTGCTGCAACGAACATTGTGGTGAATGTGCCTTTTTGAAATACGGTTTTCTCTGGGTATATGCCCAGAAGTGGGATTGCTGGATCAGATGGTAATTCTATTTCTAGTTTTTTAAAGGAAACTCCATACTGTTCTCCATAGTGACTGTATCAATTTACATTCCCACCAATAGTGGAAGAGGGCTCCTTTTGTCCACACCCTCCCCAGAATTGGTTGTTTGTAGATTTTCTGATGATGCCGATTCTAACAGGTGTGAGGTGATACCTCATTGTAGTTTTGATTTGCATTTCTCTAATAATTAGTGCTGTTGAGCAGCTTTTCATGTGCGTCTTGGCCATCTCTGTGTCTCCTTTGAAGAAACGTCTCTTTAGATCTTCTGCCCATTTTTTTTTTGGGTTGTTTGTTTTCTTAATATTAAGCTGCATGAGCTGTTTATATATATTGGAGATTAAACCTCTGTCCATTGATTCGTCTGCAACGATTTTCGCCCATTCTGAGGGATGCCTTTTTCCATTCCCGTGTTTTTTAACAAAATAGGAAAGAAAGGAAAAGAAGCAGAACACTAATGTGCGTAAAATATGCCTTTTGAAACGGTCGTTTTGAAATATGGACGTCCTTTGAATTTTTTGGTCGCTATGTGACCCCAGGATTTGTTTTCAGGGCAGGTGTCATTTACAGGCCTGCAATGATTTTGAATATCAACTGACCATTAGCGTTGGGATTAAAGCTGCTGTTGTGTGAAACGGCCACAAGGTGGCAGCAGTTCACCCCTACCAAATCTGGTTACTAGGGCAAGAGAGCCTCAGTGGAAGTGGTGTTCTAGATTGGAGTTTAGAATGGAATGTGCCAGGAGAAAGCCCCTCACGTTTGTCTCACTACTTCTTGTTCGTGTTTTTAATTTAATTTTTTTTATTTTTTATTACAGCAAGTTTGATTACAATGTTTGGCTTGTTGTAGGTGTGGAAGATGTGGTTCTTTTACACATATACAGATGACTGTTCTTCTTGGGATCCTTTTCCCATGTACGTTATGACAGAATGTTGAGTAGTCCTCTCTTGGTATTCTGTAGGTCTTTGGTGATTATATATGTCACCTGTGTTTGTATATGTCTGTTAACCCCGATATCGTAATGAAACCAATCCTCACACCTTTCCATTGGTGAACCATAAGTTTGTTTAATGAATCTGTGATTGCCCTTCTCCGTGGAAATATCTGCCCTGGTATCCATTTTTAGGTAACACCTATAAGTGATATGATATGATATGTGTCTTTCACTTTCTGACTTACTACAAGTCACGTGATTACTTCGAGACTCATCTACGGTGCTGCAAATGGCATTGTGTCCTTTTTTCCCTTGGCTTCTCTTCTGCCTTAGCGGGGTCCATTTTCAACAATGTGATTCCCTGAGGGTTGTGGATTAGCTGACCTGGGCAGCCTTACCCTGCCGGCCCGCCCTCCCCAGGTGTGCCTCGTTGAGGTCAATATAAACAGAGCTCCAGGCAGCAATAGCCCCTGAAGCTGTGCCTGACTCCATATTCTCTGCCCCGTCAGCAGTCTCGGGGCTGTGCTGGTGGGAGGAGGGAGTGAGGGGCCACAGCTTTGTGGGTGGCCCGGTGTGAGTGGGGTTCTGCTGGCCTTTCTGCAGGAGTTGCCAGGCTGCCGCCTGTAAAGAAGAGGATGTGTCACCCATACCTTCCGCTGGAATTTCTCTCCGGACAGAGGTGAGGAAGGAAAAAAGCAGTGGGTTCCGGGACAGGAGGGGTATCTCAGGCAGGGCAATGGAAAGCTTCTGGAAGAGCGCCAGGGTCCAGGACCACGCTGGCTGGCCTGCAGGCACCAAGTTGGCCTGCGTGCTGTCGCTGGTGTGGCTCCACGGTCCTTCCTCTAGGCTTTCAAGCCCTTGTACATATTCAGGTGTTTTACCTGGAAAGGGTGGGAACAGTTCAGCAGCAGCTGGCCTGGGGCTCAGCTCACGTTTACTCACAGATGCCTCGGCACGGTCCCCCAGCTTTGCAATGAGGACGCTCCTTGCGTGGGGGTTGGGTTGCTGGCTGTATGGGAGATGGTTCCCCACCTCTGACCAATTTCAGAATTGTTTACCACTGGAGCAAGTGCCGTGATAGGGTTTTCCTCTGTATAACTCGTGGGTTCACTTTTTTTTCTTTTATGTTTCAAGTTAGATGTTATTCCTCTTTTATGTATTTATAGATATAAGCATGGAAATAATTCATTCCTATAAATACATCTGTGTGACGGGAAGAACTTTTTTCTGTTTTATTTTTAAATTTTATTTTTTAAAATTTTGAAATTTTATTTATTTTTTTTATACAGCACGTTATTATTAGTTATGTATTTTATGCATATACATGTATACAGGTCAATCCCAAACTCCCAACTCATCCAACCACCACCACCCCATGGCTTCCCACACTTGGTGTCCATACGTTTGTTCTCTACCTCTGTGTCTCTATTTCTTCCCTGCAAACCAGTTCATCTGTACCATTTTTAGGCTCCACATATATGCATTAATATACAATATTTGTTTTCCTCTTTCTGACTTACTTCATTCTGTATGACAGTCTCTCGATCCATCGATGTCTCTACAAATGACCCAGTTTCATTCCTTTTTATGGCCGAGTAATATTCCATTTTATATATGTACCACATCTTTATCCATTCATCTGTCTGTGGGCATTTAGGTTGCTTCCATTACCTGGCTATTGTAAATAGTGCTGCAACGAACATTGTGGTGAATGTGCCTTTTTGAAATACGGTTTTCTCTGGGTATATGCCCAGAAGTGGGATTGCTGGATCAGATGGTAATTCTATTTCTAGTTTTTTAAAGGAAACTCCATACTGTTCTCCATAGTGACTGTATCAATTTACATTCCCACCAATAGTGGAAGAGGGCTCCTTTTGTCCACACCCTCCCCAGAATTGGTTGTTTGTAGATTTTCTGATGATGCCGATTCTAACAGGTGTGAGGTGATACCTCATTGTAGTTTTGATTTGCATTTCTCTAATAATTAGTGCTGTTGAGCAGCTTTTCATGTGCGTCTTGGCCATCTCTGTGTCTCCTTTGAAGAAACGTCTCTTTAGATCTTCTGCCCATTTTTTTTGGGTTGTTTGTTTTCTAAATATTAAGCTGCATGAGCTGTTTATATATATTGGAGATTAAACCTCTGTCCATTGATTCGTCTGCAACGATTTTCGCCCATTCTGAGGGATGCCTTTTTCCATTCCCGTGTTTTTTAACAAAATAGGAAAGAAAGGAAAAGAAGCAGAACACTAATGTGCGTAAAATATGCCTTTTGAAACGGTCGTTTTGAAATATGGACGTCCTTTGAATTTTTTGGTCGATATGTGACCCCAGGATTTGTTTTCAGGGCAGGTGTCATTTACAGGCCTGCAATGATTTTGAATATCAACTGACCATTAGCGTTGGGATTAAAGCTGCTGTTGTGTGAAACGGCCACAAGGTGGCAGCAGTTCACCCTTACCAAATCTGGTTACTAGGGCAAGAGAGCCTCAGTGGAAGTGGTGTTCTAGATTGGAGTTTAGAATGGAATGTGCCAGGAGAAAGCCCCTCACGTTTGTCTCACTACTTCTTGTTCGTGTTTTTAATTTAATTTTTTTTATTTTTTATTACAGCAAGTTTGATTACAATGTTTGGCTTGTTGTAGGTGTGGAAGATGTGGTTCTTTTACACATATACAGATGACTGTTCTTCTTGGGATCCTTTTCCCATGTACGTTATGACAGAATGTTGAGTAGTCCTCTCTTGGTATTCTGTAGGTCTTTGGTGATTATATATGTCACCTGTGTTTGTATATGTCTGTTAACCCCGATATCGTAATGAAACCAATCCTCACACCTTTCCATTGGTGAACCATAAGTTTGTTTAATGAATCTGTGATTGCCCTTCTCCGTGGAAATATCTGCCCTGGTATCCATTTTTAGGTAACACCTATAAGTGATATGATATGATATGTGTCTTTCACTTTCTGACTTACTACAAGTCACGTGATTACTTCGAGACTCATCTACGGTGCTGCAAATGGCATTGTGTCCTTTTTTCCCTTGGCTTCTCTTCTGCCTCAGCGGGGTCCATTTTCAACAATGTGATTCCCTGAGGGTTGTGGATTAGCTGACCTGGGCAGCCTTACCCTGCCGGCCCGCCCTCCCCAGGTGTGCCTCGTTGAGGTCAATATAAACAGAGCTCCAGGCAGCAATAGCCCCTGAAGCTGTGCCTGACTCCATATTCTCTGCCCCGTCAGCAGTCTCGGGGCTGTGCTGGTGGGAGGAGGGAGTGAGGGGCCACAGCTTTGTGGGTGGCCCGGTGTGAGTGGGGTTCTGCTGGCCTTTCTGCAGGAGTTGCCAGGCTGCCGCCTGTAAAGAAGAGGATGTGTCACCCATACCTTCCGCTGGAATTTCTCTCCGGACAGAGGTGAGGAAGGAAAAAAGCAGTGGGTTCCGGGACAGGAGGGGTATCTCAGGCAGGGCAATGGAAAGCTTCTGGAAGAGCGCCAGGGTCCAGGACCACGCTGGCTGGCCTGCAGGCACCAAGTTGGCCTGCGTGCTGTCGCTGGTGTGGCTCCACGGTCCTTCCTCTAGGCTTTCAAGCCCTTGTACATATTCAGGTGTTTTACCTGGAAAGGGTGGGAACAGTTCAGCAGCAGCTGGCCTGGGGCTCAGCTCACGTTTACTCACAGATGCCTCGGCACGGTCCCCCAGCTTTGCAATGAGGACGCTCCTTGCGTGGGGGTTGGGTTGCTGGCTGTATGGGAGATGGTTCCCCACCTCTGACCAATTTCAGAATTGTTTACCACTGGAGCAAGTGCCCTGATAGGGTTTTCCTCTGTATAACTCGTGGGTTCACTTTTTTTTCTTTTATGTTTCAAGTTAGATGTTATTCCTCTTTTATGTATTTATAGATATAAGCATGGAAATAATTCATTCCTATAAATACATCTGTGTGACGGGAAGAACTTTTTTCTGTTTTATTTTTAAATTTTATTTTTTAAAATTTTGAAATTTTATTTATTTTTTTTATACAGCACGTTATTATTAGTTATGTATTTTATGCATATACATGTATACAGGTCAATCCCAAACTCCCAACTCATCCAACCACCACCACCCCATGGCTTCCCACACTTGGTGTCCATACGTTTGTTCTCTACCTCTGTGTCTCTATTTCTTCCCTGCAAACCAGTTCATCTGTACCATTTTTAGGCTCCACATATATGCATTAATATACAATATTTGTTTTCCTCTTTCTGACTTACTTCATTCTGTATGACAGTCTCTCGATCCATCGATGTCTCTACAAATGACCCAGTTTCATTCCTTTTTATGGCCGAGTCATATTCCATTTTATATATGTACCACATCTTTATCCATTCATCTGTCTGTGGGCATTTAGGTTGCTTCCATTACCTGGCTATTGTAAATAGTGCTGCAACGAACATTGTGGTGAATGTGCCTTTTTGAAATACGGTTTTCTCTGGGTATATGCCCAGAAGTGGGATTGCTGGATCAGATGGTAATTCTATTTCTAGTTTTTTTAAGGAAACTCCATACTGTTCTCCATAGTGACTGTATCAATTTACATTCCCACCAATAGTGGAAGAGGGCTCCTTTTGTCCACACCCTCCCCAGAATTGGTTGTTTGTAGATTTTCTGATGATGCCGATTCTAACAGGTGTGAGGTGATACCTCATTGTAGTTTTGATTTGCATTTCTCTAATAATTAGTGCTGTTGAGCAGCTTTTCATGTGCGTCTTGGCCATCTCTGTGTCTCCTTTGAAGAAACGTCTCTTTAGATCTTCTGCCCATTTTTTTTGGGTTGTTTGTTTTCTAAATATTAAGCTGCATGAGCTGTTTATATATATTGGAGATTAAACCTCTGTCCATTGATTCGTCTGGAACGATTTTCGCCCATTCTGAGGGATGCCTTTTTCCATTCCCGTGTTTTTTAACAAAATAGGAAAGAAAGGAAAAGAAGCAGAACACTAATGTGCGTAAAATATGCCTTTTGAAACGGTCGTTTTGAAATATGGACGTCCTTTGAATTTTTTGGTCGATATGTGACCCCAGGATTTGTTTTCAGGGCAGGTGTCATTTACAGGCCTGCAATGATTTTGAATATCAACTGACCATTAGCGTTGGGATTAAAGCTGCTGTTGTGTGAAACGGCCACAAGGTGGCAGCAGTTCACCCTTACCAAATCTGGTTACTAGGGCAAGAGAGCCTCAGTGGAAGTGGTGTTCTAGATTGGAGTTTAGAATGGAATGTGCCAGGAGAAAGCCCCTCACGTTTGTCTCACTACTTCTTGTTCGTGTTTTTAATTTAATTTTTTTTATTTTTTATTACAGCAAGTTTGATTACAATGTTTGGCTTGTTGTAGGTGTGGAAGATGTGGTTCTTTTACACATATACAGATGACTGTTCTTCTTGGGATCCTTTTCCCATGTACGTTATGACAGAATGTTGAGTAGTCCTCTCTTGGTATTCTGTAGGTCTTTGGTGATTATATATGTCACCTGTGTTTGTATATGTCTGTTAACCCCGATATCGTAATGAAACCAATCCTCACACCTTTCCATTGGTGAACCATAAGTTTGTTTAATGAATCTGTGATTGCCCTTCTCCGTGGAAATATCTGCCCTGGTATCCATTTTTAGGTAACACCTATAAGTGATATGATATGATATGTGTCTTTCACTTTCTGACTTACTACAAGTCACGTGATTACTTCGAGACTCATCTACGGTGCTGCAAATGGCATTGTGTCCTTTTTTCCCTTGGCTTCTCTTCTGCCTCAGCGGGGTCCATTTTCAACAATGTGATTCCCTGAGGGTTGTGGATTAGCTGACCTGGGCAGCCTTACCCTGCCGGCCCGCCCTCCCCAGGTGTGCCTCGTTGAGGTCAATATAAACAGAGCTCCAGGCAGCAATAGCCCCTGAAGCTGTGCCTGACTCCATATTCTCTGCCCCGTCAGCAGTCTCGGGGCTGTGCTGGTGGGAGGAGGGAGTGAGGGGCCACAGCTTTGTGGGTGGCCCGGTGTGAGTGGGGTTCTGCTGGCCTTTCTGCAGGAGTTGCCAGGCTGCCGCCTGTAAAGAAGAGGATGTGTCACCCATACCTTCCGCTGGAATTTCTCTCCGGACAGAGGTGAGGAAGGAAAAAAGCAGTGGGTTCCGGGACAGGAGGGGTATCTCAGGCAGGGCAATGGAAAGCTTCTGGAAGAGCGCCAGGGTCCAGGACCACGCTGGCTGGCCTGCAGGCACCAAGTTGGCCTGCGTGCTGTCGCTGGTGTGGCTCCACGGTCCTTCCTCTAGGCTTTCAAGCCCTTGTACATATTCAGGTGTTTTACCTGGAAAGGGTGGGAACAGTTCAGCAGCAGCTGGCCTGGGGCTCAGCTCACGTTTACTCACAGATGCCTCGGCACGGTCCCCCAGCTTTGCAATGAGGACGCTCCTTGCGTGGGGGTTGGGTTGCTGGCTGTATGGGAGATGGTTCCCCACCTCTGACCAATTTCAGAATTGTTTACCACTGGAGCAAGTGCCGTGATAGGGTTTTCCTCTGTATAACTCGTGGGTTCACTTTTTTTTCTTTTATGTTTCAAGTTAGATGTTATTCCTCTTTTATGTATTTATAGATATAAGCATGGAAATAATTCATTCCTATAAATACATCTGTGTGACGGGAAGAACTTTTTTCTGTTTTATTTTTAAATTTTATTTTTTAAAATTTTGAAATTTTATTTATTTTTTTTATACAGCACGTTATTATTAGTTATGTATTTTATGCATATACATGTATACAGGTCAATCCCAAACTCCCAACTCATCCAACCACCACCACCCCATGGCTTCCCACACTTGGTGTCCATACGTTTGTTCTCTACCTCTGTGTCTCTATTTCTTCCCTGCAAACCAGTTCATCTGTACCATTTTTAGGCTCCACATATATGCATTAATATACAATATTTGTTTTCCTCTTTCTGACTTACTTCATTCTGTATGACAGTCTCTCGATCCATCGATGTCTCTACAAATGACCCAGTTTCATTCCTTTTTATGGCCGAGTCATATTCCATTTTATATATGTACCACATCTTTATCCATTCATCTGTCTGTGGGCATTTAGGTTGCTTCCATTACCTGGCTATTGTAAATAGTGCTGCAACGAACATTGTGGTGAATGTGCATTTTTGAAATACGGTTTTCTCTGGGTATATGCCCAGAAGTGGGATTGCTGGATCAGATGGTAATTCTATTTCTAATTTTTTTAAGGAAACTCCATACTGTTCTCCATAGGGACTGTATCAATTTACATTCCCACCAATAGTGGAAGAGGGCTCCTTTTGTCCACACCCTCCCGAGAATTGGTTGTTTGTAGATTTTCTGATGATGCCGATTCTAACAGGTGTGAGGTGATACCTCATTGTAGTTTTGATTTGCATTTCTCTAATAATTAGTGCTGTTGAGCAGCTTTTCATGTGCGTCTTGGCCATCTCTGTGTCTCCTTTGAAGAAACGTCTCTTTAGATCTTCTGCCCATTTTTTGGGGGTTGTTTGTTTTCTTAATATTAAGCTGCATGAGCTGTTTATATATATTGGAGATTAAACCTCTGTCCATTGATTCGTCTGCAACGATTTTCGCCCATTCTGAGGGATGCCTTTTTCCATTCCCGTGTTTTTTAACAAAAAAGGAAAGAAAGGAAAAGAAGCAGAACACTAATGTGCGTAAAATATGCCTTTTGAAATGGTCGTTTTGAAATATGGACGTCCTTTGAAATTTTTGGTCGATATGTGACCCCAGGATTTGTTTTCAGGGCAGGTGTCATTTACAGGCCTGCAATGATTTTGAATATCAACTGACCATTAGCGTTGGGATTAAAGCTGCTGTTGTGTGAAACGGCCACAAGGTGGCAGCAGTTCACCCTTACCAAATCTGGTTACTAGGGCAAGAGAGCCTCAGTGGAAGTGGTGTTCTAGATTGGAGTTTAGAATGGAATGTGCCAGGAGAAAGCCCCTCACGTTTGTCTCACTACTTCTTGTTCGTGTTTTTAATTTAATTTTTTTATTTTTTATTACAGCAAGTTTGATTACAATGTTTGGCTTGTTGTAGGTGTGGAAGATGTGGTTCTTTTACACATATACAGATGACTGTTCTTCTTGGGATCCTTTTCCCATGTACGTTATGACAGAATGTTGAGTAGTCCTCTCTTGGTATTCTGTAGGTCTTTGGTGATTATATATGTCACCTGTGTTTGTATATGTCTGTTAACCCCGATATCGTAATGAAACCAATCCTCACACCTTTCCATTGGTGAACCATAAGTTTGTTTAATGAATCTGTGATTGCCCTTCTCCGTGGAAATATCTGCCCTGGTATCCATTTTTAGGTAACACCTATAAGTGATATGATATGATATGTGTCTTTCACTTTCTGACTTACTACAAGTCACGTGATTACTTCGAGACTCATCTACGGTGCTGCAAATGGCATTGTGTCCTTTTTTCCCTTGGCTTCTCTTCTGCCTTAGCGGGGTCCATTTTCAACAATGTGATTCCCTGAGGGTTGTGGATTAGCTGACCTGGGCAGCCTTACCCTGCCGGCCCGCCCTCCCCAGGTGTGCCTCGTTGAGGTCAATATAAACAGAGCTCCAGGCAGCAATAGCCCCTGAAGCTGTGCCTGACTCCATATTCTCTGCCCCGTCAGCAGTCTCGGGGCTGTGCTGGTGGGAGGAGGGAGTGAGGGGCCACAGCTTTGTGGGTGGCCCGGTGTGAGTGGGGTTCTGCTGGCCTTTCTGCAGGAGTTGCCAGGCTGCCGCCTGTAAAGAAGAGGATGTGTCACCCATACCTTCCGCTGGAATTTCTCTCCGGACAGAGGTGAGGAAGGAAAAAAGCAGTGGGTTCCGGGACAGGAGGGGTATCTCAGGCAGGGCAATGGAAAGCTTCTGGAAGAGCGCCAGGGTCCAGGACCACGCTGGCTGGCCTGCAGGCACCAAGTTGGCCTGCGTGCTGTCGCTGGTGTGGCTCCACGGTCCTTCCTCTAGGCTTTCAAGCCCTTGTACATATTCAGGTGTTTTACCTGGAAAGGGTGGGAACAGTTCAGCAGCAGCTGGCCTGGGGCTCAGCTCACGTTTACTCACAGATGCCTCGGCACGGTCCCCCAGCTTTGCAATGAGGACGCTCCTTGCGTGGGGGTTGGGTTGCTGGCTGTATGGGAGATGGTTCCCCACCTCTGACCAATTTCAGAATTGTTTACCACTGGAGCAAGTGCCTTGATAGGGTTTTCCTCTGTATAACTCGTGGGTTCACTTTTTTTTCTTTTATGTTTCAAGTTAGATGTTATTCCTCTTTTATGTATTTATAGATATAAGCATGGAAATAATTCATTCCTATAAATACATCTGTGTGACGGGAAGAACTTTTTTCTGTTTTATTTTTAAATTTTATTTTTTAAAATTTTGAAATTTTATTTATTTTTTTTATACAGCACGTTATTATTAGTTATGTATTTTATGCATATACATGTATACAGGTCAATCCCAAACTCCCAACTCATCCAACCACCACCACCCCATGGCTTCCCACACTTGGTGTCCATACGTTTGTTCTCTACCTCTGTGTCTCTATTTCTTCCCTGCAAACCAGTTCATCTGTACCATTTTTAGGCTCCACATATATGCATTAATATACAATATTTGTTTTCCTCTTTCTGACTTACTTCATTCTGTATGACAGTCTCTCGATCCATCGATGTCTCTACAAATGACCCAGTTTCATTCCTTTTTATGGCCGAGTAATATTCCATTTTATATATGTACCACATCTTTATCCATTCATCTGTCTGTGGGCATTTAGGTTGCTTCCATTACCTGGCTATTGTAAATAGTGCTGCAACGAACATTGTGGTGAATGTGCCTTTTTGAAATACGGTTTTCTCTGGGTATATGCCCAGAAGTGGGATTGCTGGATCAGATGGTAATTCTATTTCTAGTTTTTTAAAGGAAACTCCATACTGTTCTCCATAGTGACTGTATCAATTTACATTCCCACCAATAGTGGAAGAGGGCTCCTTTTGTCCACACCCTCCCCAGAATTGGTTGTTTGTAGATTTTCTGATGATGCCGATTCTAACAGGTGTGAGGTGATACCTCATTGTAGTTTTGATTTGCATTTCTCTAATAATTAGTGCTGTTGAGCAGCTTTTCATGTGCGTCTTGGCCATCTCTGTGTCTCCTTTGAAGAAACGTCTCTTTAGATCTTCTGCCCATTTTTTTTGGGTTGTTTGTTTTCTAAATATTAAGCTGCATGAGCTGTTTATATATATTGGAGATTAAACCTCTGTCCATTGATTCGTCTGCAACGATTTTTGCCCATTCTGAGGGATGCCTTTTTCCATTCCCGTGTTTTTTAACAAAATAGGAAAGAAAGGAAAAGAAGCAGAACACTAATGTGCGTAAAATATGCCTTTTGAAACGGTCGTTTTGAAATATGGACGTCCTTTGAAATTTTTGGTCGATATGTGACCCCAGGATTTGTTTTCAGGGCAGGTGTCATTTACAGGCCTGCAATGATTTTGAATATCAACTGACCATTAGCGTTGGGATTAAAGCTGCTGTTGTGTGAAACGGCCACAAGGTGGCAGCAGTTCACCCTTACCAAATCTGGTTACTAGGGCAAGAGAGCCTCAGTGGAAGTGGTGTTCTAGATTGGAGTTTAGAATGGAATGTGCCAGGAGAAAGCCCCTCACGTTTGTCTCACTACTTCTTGTTCGTGTTTTTAATTTAATTTTTTTTATTTTTTATTACAGCAAGTTTGATTACAATGTTTGGCTTGTTGTAGGTGTGGAAGATGTGGTTCTTTTACACATATACAGATGACTGTTCTTCTTGGGATCCTTTTCCCATGTACGTTATGACAGAATGTTGAGTAGTCCTCTCTTGGTATTCTGTAGGTCTTTGGTGATTATATATGTCACCTGTGTTTGTATATGTCTGTTAACCCCGATATCGTAATGAAACCAATCCTCACACCTTTCCATTGGTGAACCATAAGTTTGTTTAATGAATCTGTGATTGCCCTTCTCCGTGGAAATATCTGCCCTGGTATCCATTTTTAGGTAACACCTATAAGTGATATGATATGATATGTGTCTTTCACTTTCTGACTTACTACAAGTCACGTGATTACTTCGAGACTCATCTACGGTGCTGCAAATGGCATTGTGTCCTTTTTTCCCTTGGCTTCTCTTCTGCCTCAGCGGGGTCCATTTTCAACAATGTGATTCCCTGAGGGTTGTGGATTAGCTGACCTGGGCAGCCTTACCCTGCCGGCCCGCCCTCCCCAGGTGTGCCTCGTTGAGGTCAATATAAACAGAGCTCCAGGCAGCAATAGCCCCTGAAGCTGTGCCTGACTCCATATTCTCTGCCCCGTCAGCAGTCTCGGGGCTGTGCTGGTGGGAGGAGGGAGTGAGGGGCCACAGCTTTGTGGGTGGCCCGGTGTGAGTGGGGTTCTGCTGGCCTTTCTGCAGGAGTTGCCAGGCTGCCGCCTGTAAAGAAGAGGATGTGTCACCCATACCTTCCGCTGGAATTTCTCTCCGGACAGAGGTGAGGAAGGAAAAAAGCAGTGGGTTCCGGGACAGGAGGGGTATCTCAGGCAGGGCAATGGAAAGCTTCTGGAAGAGCGCCAGGGTCCAGGACCACGCTGGCTGGCCTGCAGGCACCAAGTTGGCCTGCGTGCTGTCGCTGGTGTGGCTCCACGGTCCTTCCTCTAGGCTTTCAAGCCCTTGTACATATTCAGGTGTTTTACCTGGAAAGGGTGGGAACAGTTCAGCAGCAGCTGGCCTGGGGCTCAGCTCACGTTTACTCACAGATGCCTCGGCACGGTCCCCCAGCTTTGCAATGAGGACGCTCCTTGCGTGGGGGTTGGGTTGCTGGCTGTATGGGAGATGGTTCCCCACCTCTGACCAATTTCAGAATTGTTTACCACTGGAGCAAGTGCCCTGATAGGGTTTTCCTCTGTATAACTCGTGGGTTCACTTTTTTTTCTTTTATGTTTCAAGTTAGATGTTATTCCTCTTTTATGTATTTATAGATATAAGCATGGAAATAATTCATTCCTATAAATACATCTGTGTGACGGGAAGAACTTTTTTCTGTTTTATTTTTAAATTTTATTTTTTAAAATTTTGAAATTTTATTTATTTTTTTTATACAGCACGTTATTATTAGTTATGTATTTTATGCATATACATGTATACAGGTCAATCCCAAACTCCCAACTCATCCAACCACCACCACCCCATGGCTTCCCACACTTGGTGTCCATACGTTTGTTCTCTACCTCTGTGTCTCTATTTCTTCCCTGCAAACCAGTTCATCTGTACCATTTTTAGGCTCCACATATATGCATTAATATACAATATTTGTTTTCCTCTTTCTGACTTACTTCATTCTGTATGACAGTCTCTCGATCCATCGATGTCTCTACAAATGACCCAGTTTCATTCCTTTTTATGGCCGAGTCATATTCCATTTTATATATGTACCACATCTTTATCCATTCATCTGTCTGTGGGCATTTAGGTTGCTTCCATTACCTGGCTATTGTAAATAGTGCTGCAACGAACATTGTGGTGAATGTGCCTTTTTGAAATACGGTTTTCTCTGGGTATATGCCCAGAAGTGGGATTGCTGGATCAGATGGTAATTCTATTTCTAATTTTTTTAAGGAAACTCCATACTGTTCTCCATAGGGACTGTATCAATTTACATTCCCACCAATAGTGGAAGAGGGCTCCTTTTGTCCACACCCTCCCCAGAATTGGTTGTTTGTAGATTTTCTGATGATGCCGATTCTAACAGGTGTGAGGTGATACCTCATTGTAGTTTTGATTTGCATTTCTCTAATAATTAGTGCTGTTGAGCAGCTTTTCATGTGCGTCTTGGCCATCTCTGTGTCTCCTTTGAAGAAACGTCTCTTTAGATCTTCTGCCCATTTTTTGGGGGTTGTTTGTTTTCTTAATATTAAGCTGCATGAGCTGTTTATATATATTGGAGATTAAACCTCTGTCCATTGATTCGTCTGCAACGATTTTCGCCCATTCTGAGGGATGCCTTTTTCCATTCCCGTGTTTTTTAACAAAAAAGGAAAGAAAGGAAAAGAAGCAGAACACTAATGTGCGTAAAATATGCCTTTTGAAATGGTCGTTTTGAAATATGGACGTCCTTTGAAATTTTTGGTCGATATGTGACCCCAGGATTTGTTTTCAGGGCAGGTGTCATTTACAGGCCTGCAATGATTTTGAATATCAACTGACCATTAGCGTTGGGATTAAAGCTGCTGTTGTGTGAAACGGCCACAAGGTGGCAGCAGTTCACCCTTACCAAATCTGGTTACTAGGGCAAGAGAGCCTCAGTGGAAGTGGTGTTCTAGATTGGAGTTTAGAATGGAATGTGCCAGGAGAAAGCCCCTCACGTTTGTCTCACTACTTCTTGTTCGTGTTTTTAATTTAATTTTTTTTATTTTTTATTACAGCAAGTTTGATTACAATGTTTGGCTTGTTGTAGGTGTGGAAGATGTGGTTCTTTTACACATATACAGATGACTGTTCTTCTTGGGATCCTTTTCCCATGTACGTTATGACAGAATGTTGAGTAGTCCTCTCTTGGTATTCTGTAGGTCTTTGGTGATTATATATGTCACCTGTGTTTGTATATGTCTGTTAACCCCGATATCGTAATGAAACCAATCCTCACACCTTTCCATTGGTGAACCATAAGTTTGTTTAATGAATCTGTGATTGCCCTTCTCCGTGGAAATATCTGCCCTGGTATCCATTTTTAGGTAACACCTATAAGTGATATGATATGATATGTGTCTTTCACTTTCTGACTTACTACAAGTCACGTGATTACTTCGAGACTCATCTACGGTGCTGCAAATGGCATTGTGTCCTTTTTTCCCTTGGCTTCTCTTCTGCCTTAGCGGGGTCCATTTTCAACAATGTGATTCCCTGAGGGTTGTGGATTAGCTGACCTGGGCAGCCTTACCCTGCCGGCCCGCCCTCCCCAGGTGTGCCTCGTTGAGGTCAATATAAACAGAGCTCCAGGCAGCAATAGCCCCTGAAGCTGTGCCTGACTCCATATTCTCTGCCCCGTCAGCAGTCTCGGGGCTGTGCTGGTGGGAGGAGGGAGTGAGGGGCCACAGCTTTGTGGGTGGCCTGGTGTGAGTGGGGTTCTGCTGGCCTTTCTGCAGGAGTTGCCAGGCTGCCGCCTGTAAAGAAGAGGATGTGTCACCCATACCTTCCGCTGGAATTTCTCTCCGGACAGAGGTGAGGAAGGAAAAAAGCAGTGGGTTCCGGGACAGGAGGGGTATCTCAGGCAGGGCAATGGAAAGCTTCTGGAAGAGCGCCAGGGTCCAGGACCACGCTGGCTGGCCTGCAGGCACCAAGTTGGCCTGCGTGCTGTCGCTGGTGTGGCTCCACGGTCCTTCCTCTAGGCTTTCAAGCCCTTGTACATATTCAGGTGTTTTACCTGGAAAGGGTGGGAACAGTTCAGCAGCAGCTGGCCTGGGGCTCAGCTCACGTTTACTCACAGATGCCTCGGCACGGTCCCCCAGCTTTGCAATGAGGACGCTCCTTGCGTGGGGGTTGGGTTGCTGGCTGTATGGGAGATGGTTCCCCACCTCTGACCAATTTCAGAATTGTTTACCACTGGAGCAAGTGCCCTGATAGGGTTTTCCTCTGTATAACTCGTGGGTTCACTTTTTTTTCTTTTATGTTTCAAGTTAGATGTTATTCCTCTTTTATGTATTTATAGATATAAGCATGGAAATAATTCATTCCTATAAATACATCTGTGTGACGGGAAGAACTTTTTTCTGTTTTATTTTTAAATTTTATTTTTTAAAATTTTGAAATTTTATTTATTTTTTTTATACAGCACGTTATTATTAGTTATGTATTTTATGCATATACATGTATACAGGTCAATCCCAAACTCCCAACTCATCCAACCACCACCACCCCATGGCTTCCCACACTTGGTGTCCATACGTTTGTTCTCTACCTCTGTGTCTCTATTTCTTCCCTGCAAACCAGTTCATCTGTACCATTTTTAGGCTCCACATATATGCATTAATATACAATATTTGTTTTCCTCTTTCTGACTTACTTCATTCTGTATGACAGTCTCTCGATCCATCGATGTCTCTACAAATGACCCAGTTTCATTCCTTTTTATGGCCGAGTAATATTCCATTTTATATATGTACCACATCTTTATCCATTCATCTGTCTGTGGGCATTTAGGTTGCTTCCATTACCTGGCTATTGTAAATAGTGCTGCAACGAACATTGTGGTGAATGTGCCTTTTTGAAATACGGTTTTCTCTGGGTATATGCCCAGAAGTGGGATTGCTGGATCAGATGGTAATTCTATTTCTAGTTTTTTAAAGGAAACTCCATACTGTTCTCCATAGGGACTGTATCAATTTACATTCCCACCAATAGTGGAAGAGGGCTCCTTTTGTCCACACCCTCCCCAGAATTGGTTGTTTGTAGATTTTCTGATGATGCCGATTCTAACAGGTGTGAGGTGATACCTCATTGTAGTTTTGATTTGCATTTCTCTAATAATTAGTGCTGTTGAGCAGCTTTTCATGTGCGTCTTGGCCATCTCTGTGTCTCCTTTGAAGAAACGTCTCTTTAGATCTTCTGCCCATTTTTTTTGGGTTGTTTGTTTTCTTAATATTAAGCTGCATGAGCTGTTTATATATATTGGAGAGTAAACCTCTGTCCATTGATTCGTCTGCAACGATTTTCGCCCATTCTGAGGGATGCCTTTTTCCATTCCCGTGTTTTTTAACAAAATAGGAAAGAAAGGAAAAGAAGCAGAACACTAATGTGCGTAAAATATGCCTTTTGAAACGGTCGTTTTGAAATATGGACGTCCTTTGAATTTTTTGGTCGATATGTGACCCCAGGATTTGTTTTCAGGGCAGGTGTCATTTACAGGCCTGCAATGATTTTGAATATCAACTGACCATTAGCGTTGGGATTAAAGCTGCTGTTGTGTGAAACGGCCACAAGGTGGCAGCAGTTCACCCTTACCAAATCTGGTTACTAGGGCAAGAGAGCCTCAGTGGAAGTGGTGTTCTAGATTGGAGTTTAGAATGGAATGTGCCAGGAGAAAGCCCCTCACGTTTGTCTCACTACTTCTTGTTCGTGTTTTTAATTTAATTTTTTTATTTTTTATTACAGAAAGTTTGATTACAATGTTTGGCTTGTTGTAGGTGTGGAAGATGTGGTTCTTTTACACATATACAGATGACTGTTCTTCTTGGGATCCTTTTCCCATGTGCGTTATGACAGAATGTTGAGTAGTCCTCTCTTGGTATTCTGTAGGTCTTTGGTGATTATATATGTCACCTGTGTTTGTATATGTCTGTTAACCCCGATATCGTAATGAAACCAATCCTCACACCTTTCCATTGGTGAACCATAAGTTTGTTTAATGAATCTGTGATTGCCCTTCTCCATGGAAATATCTGCCCTGGTATCCATTTTTAGGTAACACCTATAAGTGATATGATATGATATGTGTCTTTCACTTTCTGACTTACTACAAGTCACGTGATTACTTCGAGACTCTTCTACGGTGCTGCAAATGGCATTGTGTCCTTTTTTCCCTTGGCTTCTCTTCTGCCTCAGCGGGGTCCATTTTCAACAATGTGATTCCCTGAGGGTTGTGGATTAGCTGACCTGGGCAGCCTTACCCTGCCGGCCCGCCCTCCCCAGGTGTGCCTCGTTGAGGTCAATATAAACAGAGCTCCAGGCAGCAATAGCCCCTGAAGCTGTGCCTGACTCCATATTCTCTGCCCCGTCAGCAGTCTCGGGGCTGTGCTGGTGGGAGGAGGGAGTGAGGGGCCACAGCTTTGTGGGTGGCCCGGTGTGAGTGGGGTTCTGCTGGCCTTTCTGCAGGAGTTGCCAGGCTGCCGCCTGTAAAGAAGAGGATGTGTCACCCATACCTTCCGCTGGAATTTCTCTCCGGACAGAGGTGAGGAAGGAAAAAAGCAGTGGGTTCCGGGACAGGAGGGGTATCTCAGGCAGGGCAATGGAAAGCTTCTGCAAGAGCGCCAGGGTCCAGGACCACGCTGGCTGGCCTGCAGGCACCAAGTTGGCCTGTGTGCTGTCGCTGGTGTAGCTCCACGGTCCTTCCTCTAGGCTTTCAAGCCCTTGTACATATTCAGGTGTTTTACCTGGAAAGGGTGGGAACAGTTCAGCAGCAGCTGGCCTGGGGCTCAGCTCACGTTTACTCACAGATGCCTCGGCACGGTCCCCCAGCTTTGCAATGAGGACGCTCCTTGCGTGGGGGTTGGGTTGCTGGCTGTATGGGAGATGGTTCCCCACCTCTGACCAATTTTAGAATTGTTTACCACTGGAGCAAGTGCCGTGATAGGGTTTTCCTCTGTATAACTCGTGGGTTCACTTTTTTTTCTTTTATGTTTCAAGTTAGATGTTATTCCTCTTTTATGTATTTATAGATATAAGCATGGAAATAATTCATTCCTATAAATACATCTGTGTGACGGGAAGAACTTTTTTCTGTTTTATTTTTAAATTTTATTTTTTAAAATTTTGAAATTTTATTTATTTTTTTTATACAGCACGTTATTATTAGTTATGTATTTTATGCATATACATGTATACAGGTCAATCCCAAACTCCCAACTCATCCAACCACCACCACCCCATGGCTTCCCACACTTGGTGTCCATACGTTTGTTCTCTACCTCTGTGTCTCTATTTCTTCCCTGCAAACCAGTTCATCTGTACCATTTTTAGGCTCCACATATATGCATTAATATACAATATTTGTTTTCCTCTTTCTGACTTACTTCATTCTGTATGACAGTCTCTCGATCCATCGATGTCTCTACAAATGACCCAGTTTCATTCCTTTTTATGGCCGAGTAATATTCCATTTTATATATGTACCACATCTTTATCCATTCATCTGTCTGTGGGCATTTAGGTTGCTTCCATTACCTGGCTATTGTAAATAGTGCTGCAACGAACATTGTGGTGAATGTGCCTTTTTGAAATACGGTTTTCTCTGGGTATATGCCCAGAAGTGGGATTGCTGGATCAGATGGTAATTCTATTTCTAGTTTTTTTAAGGAAACTCCATACTGTTCTCCATAGGGACTGTATCAATTTACATTCCCACCAATAGTGGAAGAGGGCTCCTTTTGTCCACACCCTCCCCAGAATTGGTTGTTTGTAGATTTTCTGATGATGCCGATTCTAACAGGTGTGAGGTGATACCTCATTGTAGTTTTGATTTGCATTTCTCTAATAATTAGTGCTGTTGAGCAGCTTTTCATGTGCGTCTTGGCCATCTCTGTGTCTCCTTTGAAGAAACGTCTCTTTAGATCTTCTGCCCATTTTTTTTGGGTTGTTTGTTTTCTTAATATTAAGCTGCATGAGCTGTTTATATATATTGGAGATTAAACCTCTGTCCATTGATTCGTCTGCAACGATTTTCGCCCATTCTGAGGGATGCCTTTTTCCATTCCCGTGTTTTTTAACAAAATAGGAAAGAAAGGAAAAGAAGCAGAACACTAATGTGCGTAAAATATGCCTTTTGAAACGGTCGTTTTGAAATATGGACGTCCTTTGAATTTTTTGGTCGATATGTGACCCCAGGATTTGTTTTCAGGGCAGGTGTCATTTACAGGCCTGCAATGATTTTGAATATCAACTGACCATTAGCGTTGGGATTAAAGCTGCTGTTGTGTGAAATGGCCACAAGGTGGCAGCAGTTCACCCTTACCAAATCTGGTTACTAGGGCAAGAGAGCCTCAGTGGAAGTGGTGTTCTAGATTGGAGTTTAGAATGGAATGTGCCAGGAGAAAGCCCCTCACGTTTGTCTCACTACTTCTTGTTCGTGTTTTTAATTTAATTTTTTTATTTTTTATTACAGCAAGTTTGATTACAATGTTTGGCTTGTTGTAGGTGTGGAAGATGTGGTTCTTTTACACATATACAGATGACTGTTCTTCTTGGGATCCTTTTCCCATGTACGTTATGACAGAATGTTGAGTAGTCCTCTCTTGGTATTCTGTAGGTCTTTGGTGATTATATATGTCACCTGTGTTTGTATATGTCTGTTAACCCCGATATCGTAATGAAACCAATCCTCACACCTTTCCATTGGTGAACCATAAGTTTGTTTAATGAATCTGTGATTGCCCTTCTCCGTGGAAATATCTGCCCTGGTATCCATTTTTAGGTAACACCTATAAGTGATATGATATGATATGTGTCTTTCACTTTCTGACTTACTACCAGTCACGTGATTACTTCGAGACTCTTCTACGGTGCTGCAAATGGCATTGTGTCCTTTTTTCCCTTGGCTTCTCTTCTGCCTTAGCGGGGTCCATTTTCAACAATGTGATTCCCTGAGGGTTGTGGATTAGCTGACCTGGGCAGCCTTACCCTGCCGGCCCGCCCTCCCCAGGTGTGCCTCGTTGAGGTCAATATAAACAGAGCTCCAGGCAGCAATAGCCCCTGAAGCTGTGCCTGACTCCATATTCTCTGCCCCGTCAGCAGTCTCGGGGCTGTGCTGGTGGGAGGAGGGAGTGAGGGGCCACAGCTTTGTGGGTGGCCCGGTGTGAGTGGGGTTCTGCTGGCCTTTCTGCAGGAGTTGCCAGGCTGCCGCCTGTAAAGAAGAGGATGTGTCACCCATACCTTCCGCTGGAATTTCTCTCCGGACAGAGGTGAGGAAGGAAAAAAGCAGTGGGTTCCGGGACAGGAGGGGTATCTCAGGCAGGGCAATGGAAAGCTTCTGGAAGAGTGCCAGGGTCCAGGACCACGCTGGCTGGCCTGCAGGCACCAAGTTGGCCTGCGTGCTGTCGCTGGTGTGGCTCCACGGTCCTTCCTCTAGGCTTTCAAGCCCTTGTACATATTCAGGTGTTTTACCTGGAAAGGGTGGGAACAGTTCAGCAGCAGCTGGCCTGGGGCTCAGCTCACGTTTACTCACAGATGCCTCGGCACGGTCCCCCAGCTTTGCAATGAGGACGCTCCTTGCGTGGGGGTTTGGTTGCTGGCTGTATGGGAGATGGTTCCCCACCTCTGACCAATTTCAGAATTGTTTACCACTGGAGCAAGTGCCGTGATAGGGTTTTCCTCTGTATAACTCGTGGGTTCACTTTTTTTTCTTTTATGTTTCAAGTTAGATGTTATTCCTCTTTTATGTATTTATAGATATAAGCATGGAAATAATTCATTCCTATAAATACATCTGTGTGACGGGAAGAACTTTTTTCTGTTTTATTTTTAAATTTTATTTTTTAAAATTTTGAAATTTTATTTATTTTTTTTATACAGCACGTTATTATTAGTTATGTATTTTATGCATATACATGTATACAGGTCAATCCCAAACTCCCAACTCATCCAACCACCACCACCCCATGGCTTCCCACACTTGGTGTCCATACGTTTGTTCTCTAACTCTGTGTCTCTATTTCTTCCCTGCAAACCAGTTCATCTGTACCATTTTTAGGCTCCACATATGTGCATTAATATACAATATTTGTTTTCCTCTTTCTGACTTACTTCATTCTGTATGACAGTCTCTCGATCCATCGATGTCTCTACAAATGACCCAGTTTCATTCCTTTTTATGGCCGAGTAATATTCCATTTTATATATGTACCACATCTTTATCCATTCATCTGTCTGTGGGCATTTAGGTTGCTTCCATTACCTGGCTATTGTAAATAGTGCTGCAACGAACATTGTGGTGAATGTGCCTTTTTGAAATACGGTTTTCTCTGGGTATATGCCCAGAAGTGGGATTGCTGGATCAGATGGTAATTCTATTTCTAGTTTTTTTAAGGAAACTCCATACTGTTCTCCATAGTGACTGTATCAATTTACATTCCCACCAATAGTGGAAGAGGGCTCCTTTTGTCCACACCCTCCCCAGAATTGGTTGTTTGTAGATTTTCTGATGATGCCGATTCTAACAGGTGTGAGGTGATACCTCATTGTAGTTTTGATTTGCATTTCTCTAATAATTAGTGCTGTTGAGCAGCTTTTCATGTGCGTCTTGGCCATCTCTGTGTCTCCTTTGAAGAAACGTCTCTTTAGATCTTCTGCCCATTTTTTGGGGGTTGTTTGTTTTCTTAATATTAAGCTGCATGAGCTGTTTATATATATTGGAGATTAAACCTCTGTCCATTGATTCGTCTGCAACGATTTTCGCCCATTCTGAGGGATGCCTTTTTCCATTCCCGTGTTTTTTAACAAAATAGGAAAGAAAGGAAAAGAAGCAGAACACTAATGTGCGTAAAATATGCCTTTTGAAACGGTCGTTTTGAAATATGGACGTCCTTTGAATTTTTTGGTCGATATGTGACCCCAGGATTTGTTTTCAGGGCAGGTGTCATTTACAGGCCTGCAATGATTTTGAATATCAACTGACCATTAGCGTTGGGATTAAAGCTGCTGTTGTGTGAAACGGCCACAAGGTGGCAGCAGTTCACCCTTACCAAATCTGGTTACTAGGGCAAGAGAGCCTCAGTGGAAGTGGTGTTCTAGATTGGAGTTTAGAATGGAATGTGCCAGGAGAAAGCCCCTCACGTTTGTCTCACTACTTCTTGTTCGTGTTTTTAATTTAATTTTTTTATTTTTTATTACAGCAAGTTTGATTACAATGTTTGGCTTGTTGTAGGTGTGGAAGATGTGGTTCTTTTACACATATACAGATGACTGTTCTTCTTGGGATCCTTTTCCCATGTACGTTATGACAGAATGTTGAGTAGTCCTCTCTTGGTATTCTGTAGGTCTTTGGTGATTATATATGTCACCTGTGTTTGTATATGTCTGTTAACCCCGATATCGTAATGAAACCAATCCTCACACCTTTCCATTGGTGAACCATAAGTTTGTTTAATGAATCTGTGATTGCCCTTCTCCGTGGAAATATCTGCCCTGGTATCCATTTTTAGGTAACACCTATAAGTGATATGATATGATATGTGTCTTTCACTTTCTGACTTACTACCAGTCACGTGATTACTTCGAGACTCTTCTACGGTGCTGCAAATGGCATTGTGTCCTTTTTTCCCTTGGCTTCTCTTCTGCCTTAGCGGGGTCCATTTTCAACAATGTGATTCCCTGAGGGTTGTGGATTAGCTGACCTGGGCAGCCTTACCCTGCCGGCCCGCCCTCCCCAGGTGTGCCTCGTTGAGGTCAATATAAACAGAGCTCCAGGCAGCAATAGCCCCTGAAGCTGTGCCTGACTCCATATTCTCTGCCCCGTCAGCAGTCTCGGGGCTGTGCTGGTGGGAGGAGGGAGTGAGGGGCCACAGCTTTGTGGGTGGCCCGGTGTGAGTGGGGTTCTGCTGGCCTTTCTGCAGGAGTTGCCAGGCTGCCGCCTGTAAAGAAGAGGATGTGTCACCCATACCTTCCGCTGGAATTTCTCTCCGGACAGAGGTGAGGAAGGAAAAAAGCAGTGGGTTCCGGGACAGGAGGGGTATCTCAGGCAGGGCAATGGAAAGCTTCTGGAAGAGTGCCAGGGTCCAGGACCACGCTGGCTGGCCTGCAGGCACCAAGTTGGCCTGCGTGCTGTCGCTGGTGTGGCTCCACGGTCCTTCCTCTAGGCTTTCAAGCCCTTGTACATATTCAGGTGTTTTACCTGGAAAGGGTGGGAACAGTTCAGCAGCAGCTGGCCTGGGGCTCAGCTCACGTTTACTCACAGATGCCTCGGCACGGTCCCCCAGCTTTGCAATGAGGACACTCCTTGCGTGGGGGTTTGGTTGCTGGCTGTATGGGAGATGGTTCCCCACCTCTGACCAATTTCAGAATTGTTTACCACTGGAGCAAGTGCTGTGATAGGGTTTTCCTCTGTATAACTCGTGGGTTCACTTTTTTTTCTTTTATGTTTCAAGTTAGATGTTATTCCTCTTTTATGTATTTATAGATATAAGCATGGAAATAATTCATTCCTATAAATACATCTGTGTGACGGGAAGAACTTTTTTCTGTTTTATTTTTAAATTTTATTTTTTAAAATTTTGAAATTTTATTTATTTTTTTTATACAGCACGTTATTATTAGTTATGTATTTTATGCATATACATGTATACAGGTCAATCCCAAACTCCCAACTCATCCAACCACCACCACCCCATGGCTTCCCACACTTGGTGTCCATACGTTTGTTCTCTACCTCTGTGTCTCTATTTCTTCCCTGCAAACCAGTTCATCTGTACCATTTTTAGGCTCCACATATGTGCATTAATATACAATATTTGTTTTCCTCTTTCTGACTTACTTCATTCTGTATGACAGTCTCTCGATCCATCGATGTCTCTACAAATGACCCAGTTTCATTCCTTTTTATGGCCGAGTAATATTCCATTTTATATATGTACCACATCTTTATCCATTCATCTGTCTGTGGGCATTTAGGTTGCTTCCATTACCTGGCTATTGTAAATAGTGCTGCAACGAACATTGTGGTGAATGTGCCTTTTTGAAATACGGTTTTCTCTGGGTATATGCCCAGAAGTGGGATTGCTGGATCAGATGGTAATTCTATTTCTAGTTTTTTTAAGGAAACTCCATACTGTTCTCCATAGTGACTGTATCAATTTACATTCCCACCAATAGTGGAAGAGGGCTCCTTTTGTCCACACCCTCCCCAGAATTGGTTGTTTGTAGATTTTCTGATGATGCCGATTCTAACAGGTGTGAGGTGATACCTCATTGTAGTTTTGATTTGCATTTCTCTAATAATTAGTGCTGTTGAGCAGCTTTTCATGTGCGTCTTGGCCATCTCTGTGTCTCCTTTGAAGAAACGTCTCTTTAGATCTTCTGCCCATTTTTTGGGGGTTGTTTGTTTTCTTAATATTAAGCTGCATGAGCTGTTTATATATATTGGAGATTAAACCTCTGTCCATTGATTCGTCTGCAACGATTTTCGCCCATTCTGAGGGATGCCTTTTTCCATTCCCGTGTTTTTTAACAAAATAGGAAAGAAAGGAAAAGAAGCAGAACACTAATGTGCGTAAAATATGCCTTTTGAAACGGTCGTTTTGAAATATGGACGTCCTTTGAATTTTTTGGTCGATATGTGACCCCAGGATTTGTTTTCAGGGCAGGTGTCATTTACAGGCCTGCAATGATTTTGAATATCAACTGACCATTAGCGTTGGGATTAAAGCTGCTGTTGTGTGAAATGGCCACAAGGTGGCAGCAGTTCACCCTTACCAAATCTGGTTACTAGGGCAAGAGAGCCTCAGTGGAAGTGGTGTTCTAGATTGGAGTTTAGAATGGAATGTGCCAGGAGAAAGCCCCTCACGTTTGTCTCACTACTTCTTGTTCGTGTTTTTAATTTAATTTTTTTATTTTTTATTACAGCAAGTTTGATTACAATGTTTGGCTTGTTGTAGGTGTGGAAGATGTGGTTCTTTTACACATATACAGATGACTGTTCTTCTTGGGATCCTTTTCCCATGTACGTTATGACAGAATGTTGAGTAGTCCTCTCTTGGTATTCTGTAGGTCTTTGGTGATTATATATGTCACCTGTGTTTGTATATGTCTGTTAACCCCGATATCGTAATGAAACCAATCCTCACACCTTTCCATTGGTGAACCATAAGTTTGTTTAATGAATCTGTGATTGCCCTTCTCCGTGGAAATATCTGCCCTGGTATCCATTTTTAGGTAACACCTATAAGTGATATGATATGATATGTGTCTTTCACTTTCTGACTTACTACCAGTCACGTGATTACTTCGAGACTCTTCTACGGTGCTGCAAATGGCATTGTGTCCTTTTTTCCCTTGGCTTCTCTTCTGCCTTAGCGGGGTCCATTTTCAACAATGTGATTCCCTGAGGGTTGTGGATTAGCTGACCTGGGCAGCCTTACCCTGCCGGCCCGCCCTCCCCAGGTGTGCCTCGTTGAGGTCAATATAAACAGAGCTCCAGGCAGCAATAGCCCCTGAAGCTGTGCCTGACTCCATATTCTCTGCCCCGTCAGCAGTCTCGGGGCTGTGCTGGTGGGAGGAGGGAGTGAGGGGCCACAGCTTTGTGGGTGGCCCGGTGTGAGTGGGGTTCTGCTGGCCTTTCTGCAGGAGTTGCCAGGCTGCCGCCTGTAAAGAAGAGGATGTGTCACCCATACCTTCCGCTGGAATTTCTCTCCGGACAGAGGTGAGGAAGGAAAAAAGCAGTGGGTTCCGGGACAGGAGGGGTATCTCAGGCAGGGCAATGGAAAGCTTCTGCAAGAGCGCCAGGGTCCAGGACCACGCTGGCTGGCCTGCAGGCACCAAGTTGGCCTGCGTGCTGTCGCTGGTGTGGCTCCACGGTCCTTCCTCTAGGCTTTCAAGCCCTTGTACATATTCAGGTGTTTTACCTGGAAAGGGTGGGAACAGTTCAGCAGCAGCTGGCCTGGGGCTCAGCTCACGTTTACTCACAGATGCCTCGGCACGGTCCCCCAGCTTTGCAATGAGGACGCTCCTTGCGTGGGGGTTGGGTTGCTGGCTGTATGGGAGATGGTTCCCCACCTCTGACCAATTTCAGAATTGTTTACCACTGGAGCAAGTGCCCTGATAGGGTTTTCCTCTGTATAACTCGTGGGTTCACTTTTTTTTCTTTTATGTTTCAAGTTAGATGTTATTCCTCTTTTATGTATTTATAGATATAAGCATGGAAATAATTCATTCCTATAAATACATCTGTGTGACGGGAAGAACTTTTTTCTGTTTTATTTTTAAATTTTATTTTTTAAAATTTTGAAATTTTATTTATTTTTTTTATACAGCACGTTATTATTAGTTATGTATTTTATGCATATACATGTATACAGGTCAATCCCAAACTCCCAACTCATCCAACCACCACCACCCCATGGCTTCCCACACTTGGTGTCCATACGTTTGTTCTCTACCTCTGTGTCTCTATTTCTTCCCTGCAAACCAGTTCATCTGTACCATTTTTAGGCTCCACATATATGCATTAATATACAATATTTGTTTTCCTCTTTCTGACTTACTTCATTCTGTATGACAGTCTCTCGATCCATCGATGTCTCTACAAATGACCCAGTTTCCTTCCATTTTATGGCCGAGTAATATTCCATTTTATATATGTACCACATCTTTATCCATTCATCTGTCTGTGGGCATTTAGGTTGCTTCCATTACCTGGCTATTGTAAATAGTGCTGCAACGAACATTGTGGTGAATGTGCCTTTTTGAAATACGGTTTTCTCTGGGTATATGCCCAGAAGTGGGATTGCTGGATCAGATGGTAATTCTATTTCTAGTTTTTTTAAGGAAACTCTATACTGTTCTCCATAGTGACTGTATCAATTTACATTCCCACCAATAGTGGAAGAGGGCTCCTTTTGTCCACACCCTCCCCAGAATTGGTTGTTTGTAGATTTTCTGATGATGCCGATTCTAACAGGTGTGAAGTGATACCTCATTGTAGTTTTGATTTGCATTTCTCTAATAATTAGTGCTGTTGAGCAGCTTTTCATGTGCGTCTTGGCCATCTCTGTGTCTCCTTTGAAGAAACGTCTCTTTAGATCTTCTGCCCATTTTTTGGGGGTTGTTTGTTTTCTTAATATTAAGCTGCATGAGCTGTTTATATATATTGGAGATTAAACCTCTGTCCATTGATTCGTCTGCAACGATTTTCGCCCATTCTGAGGGATGCCTTTTTCCATTCCCGTGTTTTTTAACAAAATAGGAAAGAAAGGAAAAGAAGCAGAACACTAATGTGCGTAAAATATGCCTTTTGAAACGGTCGTTTTGAAATATGGACGTCCTTTGAAATTTTTGGTCGATATGTGACCCCAGGATTTGTTTTCAGGGCAGGTGTCATTTACAGGCCTGCAATGATTTTGAATATCAACTGACCATTAGCGTTGGGATTAAAGCTGCTGTTGTGTGAAACGGCCACAAGGTGGCAGCAGTTCACCCTTACCAAATCTGGTTACTAGGGCAAGAGAGCCTCAGTGGAAGTGGTGTTCTAGATTGGAGTTTAGAATGGAATGTGCCAGGAGAAAGCCCCTCACGTTTGTCTCACTACTTCTTGTTCGTGTTTTTAATTTAATTTTTTTATTTTTTATTACAGCAAGTTTGATTACAATGTTTGGCTTGTTGTAGGTGTGGAAGATGTGGTTCTTTTACACATATACAGATGACTGTTCTTCTTGGGATCCTTTTCCCATGTACGTTATGACAGAATGTTGAGTAGTCCTCTCTTGGTATTCTGTAGGTCTTTGGTGATTATATATGTCACCTGTGTTTGTATATGTCTGTTAACCCCGATATCGTAATGAAACCAATCCTCACACCTTTCCATTGGTGAACCATAAGTTTGTTTAATGAATCTGTGATTGCCCTTCTCCGTGGAAATATCTGCCCTGGTATCCATTTTTAGGTAACACCTATAAGTGATATGATATGATATGTGTCTTTCACTTTCTGACTTACTACAAGTCACGTGATTACTTCGAGACTCTTCTACGGTGCTGCAAATGGCATTGTGTCCTTTTTTCCCTTGGCTTCTCTTCTGCCTTAGCGGGGTCCATTTTCAACAATGTGATTCCCTGAGGGTTGTGGATTAGCTGACCTGGGCAGCCTTACCCTGCCGGCCCGCCCTCCCCAGGTGTGCCTCGTTGAGGTCAATATAAACAGAGCTCCAGGCAGCAATAGCCCCTGAAGCTGTGCCTGACTCCATATTCTCTGCCCCGTCAGCAGTCTCGGGGCTGTGCTGGTGGGAGGAGGGAGTGAGGGGCCACAGCTTTGTGGGTGGCCCGGTGTGAGTGGGGTTCTGCTGGCCTTTCTGCAGGAGTTGCCAGGCTGCCGCCTGTAAAGAAGAGGATGTGTCACCCATACCTTCCGCTGGAATTTCTCTCCGGACAGAGGTGAGGAAGGAAAAAAGCAGTGGGTTCCGGGACAGGAGGGGTATCTCAGGCAGGGCAATGGAAAGCTTCTGGAAGAGCGCCAGGGTCCAGGACCACGCTGGCTGGCCTGCAGGCACCAAGTTGGCCTGCGTGCTGTCGCTGGTGTGGCTCCACGGTCCTTCCTCTAGGCTTTCAAGCCCTTGTACATATTCAGGTGTTTTACCTGGAAAGGGTGGGAACAGTTCAGCAGCAGCTGGCCTGGGGCTCAGCTCACGTTTACTCACAGATGCCTCGGCACGGTCCCCCAGCTTTGCAATGAGGACGCTCCTTGCGTGGGGGTTGGGTTGCTGGCTGTATGGGAGATGGTTCCCCACCTCTGACCAATTTCAGAATTGTTTACCACTGGAGCAAGTGCCCTGATAGGGTTTTCCTCTGTATAACTCGTGGGTTCACTTTTTTTTCTTTTATGTTTCAAGTTAGATGTTATTCCTCTTTTATGTATTTATAGATATAAGCATGGAAATAATTCATTCCTATAAATACATCTGTGTGACGGGAAGAACTTTTTTCTGTTTTATTTTTAAATTTTATTTTTTAAAATTTTGAAATTTTATTTATTTTTTTTATACAGCACGTTATTATTAGTTATGTATTTTATGCATATACATGTATACAGGTCAATCCCAAACTCCCAACTCATCCAACCACCACCACCCCATGGCTTCCCACACTTGGTGTCCATACGTTTGTTCTCTACCTCTGTGTCTCTATTTCTTCCCTGCAAACCAGTTCATCTGTACCATTTTTAGGCTCCACATATATGCATTAATATACAATATTTGTTTTCCTCTTTCTGACTTACTTCATTCTGTATGACAGTCTCTCGATCCATCGATGTCTCTACAAATGACCCAGTTTCCTTCCATTTTATGGCCGAGTAATATTCCATTTTATATATGTACCACATCTTTATCCATTCATCTGTCTGTGGGCATTTAGGTTGCTTCCATTACCTGGCTATTGTAAATAGTGCTGCAACGAACATTGTGGTGAATGTGCCTTTTTGAAATACGGTTTTCTCTGGGTATATGCCCAGAAGTGGGATTGCTGGATCAGATGGTAATTCTATTTCTAGTTTTTTTAAGGAAACTCCATACTGTTCTCCATAGTGACTGTATCAATTTACATTCCCACCAATAGTGGAAGAGGGCTCCTTTTGTCCACACCCTCCCCAGAATTGGTTGTTTGTAGATTTTCTGATGATGCCGATTCTAACAGGTGTGAGGTGATACCTCATTGTAGTTTTGATTTGCATTTCTCTAATAATTAGTGCTGTTGAGCAGCTTTTCATGTGCGTCTTGGCCATCTCTGTGTCTCCTTTGAAGAAACGTCTCTTTAGATCTTCTGCCCATTTTTTGGGGGTTGTTTGTTTTCTTAATATTAAGCTGCATGAGCTGTTTATATATATTGGAGATTAAACCTCTGTCCATTGATTCGTCTGCAACGATTTTCGCCCATTCTGAGGGATGCCTTTTTCCATTCCCGTGTTTTTTAACAAAATAGGAAAGAAAGGAAAAGAAGCAGAACACTAATGTGCGTAAAATATGCCTTTTGAAACGGTCGTTTTGAAATATGGACGTCCTTTGAATTTTTTGGTCGATATGTGACCCCAGGATTTGTTTTCAGGGCAGGTGTCATTTACAGGCCTGCAATGATTTTGAATATCAACTGACCATTAGCGTTGGGATTAAAGCTGCTGTTGTGTGAAACGGCCACAAGGTGGCAGCAGTTCACCCTTACCAAATCTGGTTACTAGGGCAAGAGAGCCTCAGTGGAAGTGGTGCTCTAGATTGGAGTTTAGAATGGAATGTGCCAGGAGAAAGCCCCTCACGTTTGTCTCACTACTTCTTGTTCGTGTTTTTAATTTAATTTTTTTATTTTTTATTACAGCAAGTTTGATTACAATGTTTGGCTTGTTGTAGGTGTGGAAGATGTGGTTCTTTTACACATATACAGATGACTGTTCTTCTTGGGATCCTTTTCCCATGTACGTTATGACAGAATGTTGAGTAGTCCTCTCTTGGTATTCTGTAGGTCTTTGGTGATTATATATGTCACCTGTGTTTGTATATGTCTGTTAACCCCGATATCGTAATGAAACCAATCCTCACACCTTTCCATTGGTGAACCATAAGTTTGTTTAATGAATCTGTGATTGCCCTTCTCCGTGGAAATATCTGCCCTGGTATCCATTTTTAGGTAACACCTATAAGTGATATGATATGATATGTGTCTTTCACTTTCTGACTTACTACCAGTCACGTGATTACTTCGAGACTCTTCTACGGTGCTGCAAATGGCATTGTGTCCTTTTTTCCCTTGGCTTCTCTTCTGCCTTAGCGGGGTCCATTTTCAACAATGTGATTCCCTGAGGGTTGTGGATTAGCTGACCTGGGCAGCCTTACCCTGCCGGCCCGCCCTCCCCAGGTGTGCCTCGTTGAGGTCAATATAAACAGAGCTCCAGGCAGCAATAGCCCCTGAAGCTGTGCCTGACTCCATATTCTCTGCCCCGTCAGCAGTCTCGGGGCTGTGCTGGTGGGAGGAGGGAGTGAGGGGCCACAGCTTTGTGGGTGGCCCGGTGTGAGTGGGGTTCTGCTGGCCTTTCTGCAGGAGTTGCCAGGCTGCCGCCTGTAAAGAAGAGGATGTGTCACCCATACCTTCCGCTGGAATTTCTCTCCGGACAGAGGTGAGGAAGGAAAAAAGCAGTGGGTTCCGGGACAGGAGGGGTATCTCAGGCAGGGCAATGGAAAGCTTCTGCAAGAGCGCCAGGGTCCAGGACCACGCTGGCTGGCCTGCAGGCACCAAGTTGGCCTGCGTGCTGTCGCTGGTGTGGCTCCACGGTCCTTCCTCTAGGCTTTCAAGCCCTTGTACATATTCAGGTGTTTTACCTGGAAAGGGTGGGAACAGTTCAGCAGCAGCTGGCCTGGGGCTCAGCTCACGTTTACTCACAGATGCCTCGGCACGGTCCCCCAGCTTTGCAATGAGGACGCTCCTTGCGTGGGGGTTGGGTTGCTGGCTGTATGGGAGATGGTTCCCCACCTCTGACCAATTTCAGAATTGTTTACCACTGGAGCAAGTGCCCTGATAGGGTTTTCCTCTGTATAACTCGTGGGTTCACTTTTTTTTCTTTTATGTTTCAAGTTAGATGTTATTCCTCTTTTATGTATTTATAGATATAAGCATGGAAATAATTCATTCCTATAAATACATCTGTGTGACGGGAAGAACTTTTTTCTGTTTTATTTTTAAATTTTATTTTTTAAAATTTTGAAATTTTATTTATTTTTTTTATACAGCACGTTATTATTAGTTATGTATTTTATGCATATACATGTATACAGGTCAATCCCAAACTCCCAACTCATCCAACCACCACCACCCCATGGCTTCCCACACTTGGTGTCCATACGTTTGTTCTCTACCTCTGTGTCTCTATTTCTTCCCTGCAAACCAGTTCATCTGTACCATTTTTAGGCTCCACATATATGCATTAATATACAATATTTGTTTTCCTCTTTCTGACTTACTTCATTCTGTATGACAGTCTCTCGATCCATCGATGTCTCTACAAATGACCCAGTTTCCTTCCATTTTATGGCCGAGTAATATTCCATTTTATATATGTACCACATCTTTATCCATTCATCTGTCTGTGGGCATTTAGGTTGCTTCCATTACCTGGCTATTGTAAATAGTGCTGCAACGAACATTGTGGTGAATGTGCCTTTTTGAAATACGGTTTTCTCTGGGTATATGCCCAGAAGTGGGATTGCTGGATCAGATGGTAATTCTATTTCTAGTTTTTTTAAGGAAACTCTATACTGTTCTCCATAGTGACTGTATCAATTTACATTCCCACCAATAGTGGAAGAGGGCTCCTTTTGTCCACACCCTCCCCAGAATTGGTTGTTTGTAGATTTTCTGATGATGCCGATTCTAACAGGTGTGAAGTGATACCTCATTGTAGTTTTGATTTGCATTTCTCTAATAATTAGTGCTGTTGAGCAGCTTTTCATGTGCGTCTTGGCCATCTCTGTGTCTCCTTTGAAGAAACGTCTCTTTAGATCTTCTGCCCATTTTTTGGGGGTTGTTTGTTTTCTTAATATTAAGCTGCATGAGCTGTTTATATATATTGGAGATTAAACCTCTGTCCATTGATTCGTCTGCAACGATTTTCGCCCATTCTGAGGGATGCCTTTTTCCATTCCCGTGTTTTTTAACAAAATAGGAAAGAAAGGAAAAGAAGCAGAACACTAATGTGCGTAAAATATGCCTTTTGAAACGGTCGTTTTGAAATATGGACGTCCTTTGAAATTTTTGGTCGATATGTGACCCCAGGATTTGTTTTCAGGGCAGGTGTCATTTACAGGCCTGCAATGATTTTGAATATCAACTGACCATTAGCGTTGGGATTAAAGCTGCTGTTGTGTGAAACGGCCACAAGGTGGCAGCAGTTCACCCTTACCAAATCTGGTTACTAGGGCAAGAGAGCCTCAGTGGAAGTGGTGTTCTAGATTGGAGTTTAGAATGGAATGTGCCAGGAGAAAGCCCCTCACGTTTGTCTCACTACTTCTTGTTCGTGTTTTTAATTTAATTTTTTTATTTTTTATTACAGCAAGTTTGATTACAATGTTTGGCTTGTTGTAGGTGTGGAAGATGTGGTTCTTTTACACATATACAGATGACTGTTCTTCTTGGGATCCTTTTCCCATGTACGTTATGACAGAATGTTGAGTAGTCCTCTCTTGGTATTCTGTAGGTCTTTGGTGATTATATATGTCACCTGTGTTTGTATATGTCTGTTAACCCCGATATCGTAATGAAACCAATCCTCACACCTTTCCATTGGTGAACCATAAGTTTGTTTAATGAATCTGTGATTGCCCTTCTCCGTGGAAATATCTGCCCTGGTATCCATTTTTAGGTAACACCTATAAGTGATATGATATGATATGTGTCTTTCACTTTCTGACTTACTACAAGTCACGTGATTACTTCGAGACTCTTCTACGGTGCTGCAAATGGCATTGTGTCCTTTTTTCCCTTGGCTTCTCTTCTGCCTTAGCGGGGTCCATTTTCAACAATGTGATTCCCTGAGGGTTGTGGATTAGCTGACCTGGGCAGCCTTACCCTGCCGGCCCGCCCTCCCCAGGTGTGCCTCGTTGAGGTCAATATAAACAGAGCTCCAGGCAGCAATAGCCCCTGAAGCTGTGCCTGACTCCATATTCTCTGCCCCGTCAGCAGTCTCGGGGCTGTGCTGGTGGGAGGAGGGAGTGAGGGGCCACAGCTTTGTGGGTGGCCCGGTGTGAGTGGGGTTCTGCTGGCCTTTCTGCAGGAGTTGCCAGGCTGCCGCCTGTAAAGAAGAGGATGTGTCACCCATACCTTCCGCTGGAATTTCTCTCCGGACAGAGGTGAGGAAGGAAAAAAGCAGTGGGTTCCGGGACAGGAGGGGTATCTCAGGCAGGGCAATGGAAAGCTTCTGGAAGAGCGCCAGGGTCCAGGACCACGCTGGCTGGCCTGCAGGCACCAAGTTGGCCTGCGTGCTGTCGCTGGTGTGGCTCCACGGTCCTTCCTCTAGGCTTTCAAGCCCTTGTACATATTCAGGTGTTTTACCTGGAAAGGGTGGGAACAGTTCAGCAGCAGCTGGCCTGGGGCTCAGCTCACGTTTACTCACAGATGCCTCGGCACGGTCCCCCAGCTTTGCAATGAGGACGCTCCTTGCGTGGGGGTTGGGTTGCTGGCTGTATGGGAGATGGTTCCCCACCTCTGACCAATTTCAGAATTGTTTACCACTGGAGCAAGTGCCGTGATAGGGTTTTCCTCTGTATAACTCGTGGGTTCACTTTTTTTTCTTTTATGTTTCAAGTTAGATGTTATTCCTCTTTTATGTATTTATAGATATAAGCATGGAAATAATTCATTCCTATAAATACATCTGTGTGACGGGAAGAACTTTTTTCTGTTTTATTTTTAAATTTTATTTTTTAAAATTTTGAAATTTTATTTATTTTTTTTATACAGCACGTTATTATTAGTTATGTATTTTATGCATATACATGTATACAGGTCAATCCCAAACTCCCAACTCATCCAACCACCACCACCCCATGGCTTCCCACACTTGGTGTCCATACGTTTGTTCTCTACCTCTGTGTCTCTATTTCTTCCCTGCAAACCAGTTCATCTGTACCATTTTTAGGCTCCACATATATGCATTAATATACAATATTTGTTTTCCTCTTTCTGACTTACTTCATTCTGTATGACAGTCTCTCGATCCATCGATGTCTCTACAAATGACCCAGTTTCCTTCCATTTTATGGCCGAGTAATATTCCATTTTATATATGTACCACATCTTTATCCATTCATCTGTCTGTGGGCATTTAGGTTGCTTCCATTACCTGGCTATTGTAAATAGTGCTGCAACGAACATTGTGGTGAATGTGCCTTTTTGAAATACGGTTTTCTCTGGGTATATGCCCAGAAGTGGGATTGCTGGATCAGATGGTAATTCTATTTCTAGTTTTTTTAAGGAAACTCCATACTGTTCTCCATAGTGACTGTATCAATTTACATTCCCACCAATAGTGGAAGAGGGCTCCTTTTGTCCACACCCTCCCCAGAATTGGTTGTTTGTAGATTTTCTGATGATGCCGATTCTAACAGGTGTGAAGTGATACCTCATTGTAGTTTTGATTTGCATTTCTCTAATAATTAGTGCTGTTGAGCAGCTTTTCATGTGCGTCTTGGCCATCTCTGTGTCTCCTTTGAAGAAACGTCTCTTTAGATCTTCTGCCCATTTTTTGGGGGTTGTTTGTTTTCTTAATATTAAGCTGCATGAGCTGTTTATATATATTGGAGATTAAACCTCTGTCCATTGATTCGTCTGCAACGATTTTCGCCCATTCTGAGGGATGCCTTTTTCCATTCCCGTGTTTTTTAACAAAATAGGAAAGAAAGGAAAAGAAGCAGAACACTAATGTGCGTAAAATATGCCTTTTGAAACGGTCGTTTTGAAATATGGACGTCCTTTGAAATTTTTGGTCGATATGTGACCCCAGGATTTGTTTTCAGGGCAGGTGTCATTTACAGGCCTGCAATGATTTTGAATATCAACTGACCATTAGCGTTGGGATTAAAGCTGCTGTTGTGTGAAACGGCCACAAGGTGGCAGCAGTTCACCCTTACCAAATCTGGTTACTAGGGCAAGAGAGCCTCAGTGGAAGTGGTGTTCTAGAATGGAGTTTAGAATGGAATGTACCAGGAGAAAGCCCCTCACGTTTGTCTCACTACTTCTTGTTCGTGTTTTTAATTTAAGTTTTTATTTTTTATTACAGCAAGTTTGATTACAATGTTTGGCTTGTTGTAGGTGTGGAAGATGTGGTTCTTTTACACATATACAGATGACTGTTCTTCTTGGGATCCTTTTCCCATGTACGTTATGACAGAATGTTGAGTAGTCCTCTCTTGGTATTCTGTAGGTCTTTGGTGATTATATATGTCACCTGTGTTTGTATATGTCTGTTAACCCCGATATCGTAATGAAACCAATCCTCACACCTTTCCATTGGTGAACCATAAGTTTGTTTAATGAATCTGTGATTGCCCTTCTCCGTGGAAATATCTGCCCTGGTATCCATTTTTAGGTAACACCTATAAGTGATATGATATGATATGTGTCTTTCACTTTCTGACTTACTACAAGTCACGTGATTACTTCGAGACTCTTCTACGGTGCTGCAAATGGCATTGTGTCCTTTTTTCCCTTGGCTTCTCTTCTGCCTTAGCGGGGTCCATTTTCAACAATGTGATTCCCTGAGGGTTGTGGATTAGCTGACCTGGGCAGCCTTACCCTGCCGGCCCGCCCTCCCCAGGTGTGCCTCGTTGAGGTCAATATAAACAGAGCTCCAGGCAGCAATAGCCCCTGAAGCTGTGCCTGACTCCATATTCTCTGCCCCGTCAGCAGTCTCGGGGCTGTGCTGGTGGGAGGGAGTGAGGGGCCACAGCTTTGTGGGTGGCCCGGTGTGAGTGGGGTTCTGCTGGCCTTTCTGCAGGAGTTGCCAGGCTGCCGCCTGTAAAGAAGAGGATGTGTCACCCATACCTTCCGCTGGAATTTCTCTCCGGACAGAGGTGAGGAAGGAAAAAAGCAGTGGGTTCCGGGACAGGAGGGGTATCTCAGGCAGGGCAATGGAAAGCTTCTGGAAGAGCGCCAGGGTCCAGGACCACGCTGGCTGGCCTGCAGGCACCAAGTTGGCCTGCGTGCTGTCGCTGGTGTGGCTCCACGGTCCTTCCTCTAGGCTTTCAAGCCCTTGTACATATTCAGGTGTTTTACCTGGAAAGGGTGGGAACAGTTCAGCAGCAGCTGGCCTGGGGCTCAGCTCACGTTTACTCACAGATGCCTCGGCACGGTCCCCCAGCTTTGCAATGAGGACGCTCCTTGCGTGGGGGTTGGGTTGCTGGCTGTATGGGAGATGGTTCCCCACCTCTGACCAATTTCAGAATTGTTTACCACTGGAGCAAGTGCCGTGATAGGGTTTTCCTCTGTATAACTCGTGGGTTCACTTTTTTTTCTTTTATGTTTCAAGTTAGATGTTATTCCTCTTTTATGTATTTATAGATATAAGCATGGAAATAATTCATTCCTATAAATACATCTGTGTGACGGGAAGAACTTTTTTCTGTTTTATTTTTAAATTTTATTTTTTAAAATTTTGAAATTTTATTTATTTTTTTATACAGCACGTTATTATTAGTTATGTATTTTATGCATATACATGTATACAGGTCAATCCCAAACTCCCAACTCATCCAACCACCACCACCCCATGGCTTCCCACACTTGGTGTCCATACGTTTGTTCTCTACCTCTGTGTCTCTATTTCTTCCCTGCAAACCAGTTCATCTGTACCATTTTTAGGCTCCACATATATGCATTAATATACAATATTTGTTTTCCTCTTTCTGACTTACTTCATTCTGTATGACAGTCTCTCGATCCATCGATGTCTCTACAAATGACCCAGTTTCATTCCTTTTTATGGCCGAGTAATATTCCATTTTATATATGTACCACATCTTTATCCATTCATCTGTCTGTGGGCATTTAGGTTGCTTCCATTACCTGGCTATTGTAAATAGTGCTGCAACGAACATTGTGGTGAATGTGCCTTTTTGAAATACGGTTTTCTCTGGGTATATGCCCAGAAGTGGGATTGCTGGATCAGATGGTAATTCTATTTCTAGTTTTTTTAAGGAAACTCCATACTGTTCTCCATAGGGACTGTATCAATTTACATTCCCACCAATAGTGGAAGAGGGCTCCTTTTGTCCACACCCTCCCCAGAATTGGTTGTTTGTAGATTTTCTGATGATGCCGATTCTAACAGGTGTGAGGTGATACCTCATTGTAGTTTTGATTTGCATTTCTCTAATAATTAGTGCTGTTGAGCAGCTTTTCATGTGCGTCTTGGCCATCTCTGTGTCTCCTTTGAAGAAACGTCTCTTTAGATCTTCTGCCCATTTTTTTTGGGTTGTTTGTTTTCTTAATATTAAGCTGCATGAGCTGTTTATATATATTGGAGATTAAACCTCTGTCCATTGATTCGTCTGCAACGATTTTCGCCCATTCTGAGGGATGCCTTTTTCCATTCCCGTGTTTTTTAACAAAATAGGAAAGAAAGGAAAAGAAGCAGAACACTAATGTGCGTAAAATATGCCTTTTGAAACGGTCGTTTTGAAATATGGACGTCCTTTGAATTTTTTGGTCGATATGTGACCCCAGGATTTGTTTTCAGGGCAGGTGTCATTTACAGGCCTGCAATGATTTTGAATATCAACTGACCATTAGCGTTGGGATTAAAGCTGCTGTTGTGTGAAACGGCCACAAGGTGGCAGCAGTTCACCCTTACCAAATCTGGTTACTAGGGCAAGAGAGCCTCAGTGGAAGTGGTGTTCTAGATTGGAGTTTAGAATGGAATGTGCCAGGAGAAAGCCCCTCACGTTTGTCTCACTACTTCTTGTTCGTGTTTTTAATTTAATTTTTTTATTTTTTATTACAGCAAGTTTGATTACAATGTTTGGCTTGTTGTAGGTGTGGAAGATGTGGTTCTTTTACACATATACAGATGACTGTTCTTCTTGGGATCCTTTTCCCATGTACGTTATGACAGAATGTTGAGTAGTCCTCTCTTGGTATTCTGTAGGTCTTTGGTGATTATATATGTCACCTGTGTTTGTATATGTCTGTTAACCCCGATATCGTAATGAAACCAATCCTCACACCTTTCCATTGGTGAACGATAAGTTTGTTTAATGAATCTGTGATTGCCCTTCTCCGTGGAAATATCTGCCCTGGTATCCATTTTTAGGTAACACCTATAAGTGATATGATATGATATGTGTCTTTCACTTTCTGACTTACTACAAGTCACGTGATTACTTCGAGACTCTTCTACGGTGCTGCAAATGGCATTGTGTCCTTTTTTCCCTTGGCTTCTCTTCTGCCTTAGCGGGGTCCATTTTCAACAATGTGATTCCCTGAGGGTTGTGGATTAGCTGACCTGGGCAGCCTTACCCTGCCGGCCCGCCCTCCCCAGGTGTGCCTCGTTGAGGTCAATATAAACAGAGCTCCAGGCAGCAATAGCCCCTGAAGCTGTGCCTGACTCCATATTCTCTGCCCCATCAGCAGTCTCGGGGCTGTGCTGGTGGGAGGAGGGAGTGAGGGGCCACAGCTTTGTGGGTGGCCCGGTGTGAGTGGGGTTCTGCTGGCCTTTCTGCAGGAGTTGCCAGGCTGCCGCCTGTAAAGAAGAGGATGTGTCACCCATACCTTCCGCTGGAATTTCTCTCCGGACAGAGGTGAGGAAGGAAAAAAGCAGTGGGTTCCGGGACAGGAGGGGTATCTCAGGCAGGGCAATGGAAAGCTTCTGGAAGAGCGCCAGGGTCCAGGACCACGCTGGCTGGCCTGCAGGCACCAAGTTGGCCTGCGTGCTGTCGCTGGTGTGGCTCCACGGTCCTTCCTCTAGGCTTTCAAGCCCTTGTACATATTCAGGTGTTTTACCTGGAAAGGGTGGGAACAGTTCAGCAGCAGCTGGCCTGGGGCTCAGCTCACGTTTACTCACAGATGCCTCGGCACGGTCCCCCAGCTTTGCAATGAGGACGCTCCTTGCGTGGGGGTTGGGTTGCTGGCTGTATGGGAGATGGTTCCCCACCTCTGACCAATTTCAGAATTGTTTACCACTGGAGCAAGTGCCCTGATAGGGTTTTCCTCTGTATAACTCGTGGGTTCACTTTTTTTTCTTTTATGTTTCAAGTTAGATGTTATTCCTCTTTTATGTATTTATAGATATAAGCATGGAAATAATTCATTCCTATAAATACATCTGTGTGACGGGAAGAACTTTTTTCTGTTTTATTTTTAAATTTTATTTTTTAAAATTTTGAAATTTTATTTATTTTTTTTATACAGCACGTTATTATTAGTTATGTATTTTATGCATATACATGTATACAGGTCAATCCCAAACTCCCAACTCATCCAACCACCACCACCCCATGGCTTCCCACACTTGGTGTCCATACGTTTGTTCTCTACCTCTGTGTCTCTATTTCTTCCCTGCAAACCAGTTCATCTGTACCATTTTTAGGCTCCACATATGTGCATTAATATACAATATTTGTTTTCCTCTTTCTGACTTACTTCATTCTGTATGACAGTCTCTCGATCCATCGATGTCTCTACAAATGACCCAGTTTCATTCCTTTTTATGGCCGAGTAATATTCCATTTTATATATGTACCACATCTTTATCCATTCATCTGTCTGTGGGCATTTAGGTTGCTTCCATTACCTGGCTATTGTAAATAGTGCTGCAACGAACATTGTGGTGAATGTGCCTTTTTGAAATACGGTTTTCTCTGGGTATATGCCCAGAAGTGGGATTGCTGGATCAGATGGTAATTCTATTTCTAGTTTTTTTAAGGAAACTCCATACTGTTCTCCATAGTGACTGTATCAATTTACATTCCCACCAATAGTGGAAGAGGGCTCCTTTTGTCCACACCCTCCCCAGAATTGGTTGTTTGTAGATTTTCTGATGATGCCGATTCTAACAGGTGTGAGGTGATACCTCATTGTAGTTTTGATTTGCATTTCTCTAATAATTAGTGCTGTTGAGCAGTTTTTCATGTGCGTCTTGGCCATCTCTGTGTCTCCTTTGAAGAAACGTCTCTTTAGATCTTCTGCCCATTTTTTGGGGGTTGTTTGTTTTCTTAATATTAAGCTGCATGAGCTGTTTATATATATTGGAGATTAAACCTCTGTCCATTGATTCGTCTGCAACGATTTTCGCCCATTCTGAGGGATGCCTTTTTCCATTCCCGTGTTTTTTAACAAAATAGGAAAGAAAGGAAAAGAAGCAGAACACTAATGTGCGTAAAATATGCCTTTTGAAACGGTCGTTTTGAAATATGGACGTCCTTTGAATTTTTTGGTCGATATGTGACCCCAGGATTTGTTTTCAGGGCAGGTGTCATTTACAGGCCTGCAATGATTTTGAATATCAACTGACCATTAGCGTTGGGATTAAAGCTGCTGTTGTGTGAAACGGCCACAAGGTGGCAGCAGTTCACCCTTACCAAATCTGGTTACTAGGGCAAGAGAGCCTCAGTGGAAGTGGTGTTCTAGATTGGAGTTTAGAATGGAATGTGCCAGGAGAAAGCCCCTCACGTTTGTCTCACTACTTCTTGTTCGTGTTTTTAATTTAATTTTTTTATTTTTTATTACAGCAAGTTTGATTACAATGTTTGGCTTGTTGTAGGTGTGGAAGATGTGGTTCTTTTACACATATACAGATGACTGTTCTTCTTGGGATCCTTTTCCCATGTACGTTATGACAGAATGTTGAGTAGTCCTCTCTTGGTATTCTGTAGGTCTTTGGTGATTATATATGTCACCTGTGTTTGTATATGTCTGTTAACCCCGATATCGTAATGAAACCAATCCTCACACCTTTCCATTGGTGAACGATAAGTTTGTTTAATGAATCTGTGATTGCCCTTCTCCGTGGAAATATCTGCCCTGGTATCCATTTTTAGGTAACACCTATAAGTGATATGATATGATATGTGTCTTTCACTTTCTGACTTACTACAAGTCACGTGATTACTTCGAGACTCTTCTACGGTGCTGCAAATGGCATTGTGTCCTTTTTTCCCTTGGCTTCTCTTCTGCCTTAGCGGGGTCCATTTTCAACAATGTGATTCCCTGAGGGTTGTGGATTAGCTGACCTGGGCAGCCTTACCCTGCCGGCCCGCCCTCCCCAGGTGTGCCTCGTTGAGGTCAATATAAACAGAGCTCCAGGCAGCAATAGCCCCTGAAGCTGTGCCTGACTCCATATTCTCTGCCCCGTCAGCAGTCTCGGGGCTGTGCTGGTGGGAGGAGGGAGTGAGGGGCCACAGCTTTGTGGGTGGCCCGGTGTGAGTGGGGTTCTGCTGGCCTTTCTGCAGGAGTTGCCAGGCTGCCGCCTGTAAAGAAGAGGATGTGTCACCCATACCTTCCGCTGGAATTTCTCTCCGGACAGAGGTGAGGAAGGAAAAAAGCAGTGGGTTCCGGGACAGGAGGGGTATCTCAGGCAGGGCAATGGAAAGCTTCTGGAAGAGCGCCAGGGTCCAGGACCACGCTGGCTGGCCTGCAGGCACCAAGTTGGCCTGCGTGCTGTCGCTGGTGTGGCTCCACGGTCCTTCCTCTAGGCTTTCAAGCCCTTGTACATATTCAGGTGTTTTACCTGGAAAGGGTGGGAACAGTTCAGCAGCAGCTGGCCTGGGGCTCAGCTCACGTTTACTCACAGATGCCTCGGCACGGTCCCCCAGCTTTGCAATGAGGACGCTCCTTGCGTGGGGGTTGGGTTGCTGGCTGTATGGGAGATGGTTCCCCACCTCTGACCAATTTCAGAATTGTTTACCACTGGAGCAAGTGCCCTGATAGGGTTTTCCTCTGTATAACTCGTGGGTTCACTTTTTTTTCTTTTATGTTTCAAGTTAGATGTTATTCCTCTTTTATGTATTTATAGATATAAGCATGGAAATAATTCATTCCTATAAATACATCTGTGTGACGGGAAGAACTTTTTTCTGTTTTATTTTTAAATTTTATTTTTTAAAATTTTGAAATTTTATTTATTTTTTTTATACAGCACGTTATTATTAGTTATGTATTTTATGCATATACATGTATACAGGTCAATCCCAAACTCCCAACTCATCCAACCACCACCACCCCATGGCTTCCCACACTTGGTGTCCATACGTTTGTTCTCTACCTCTGTGTCTCTATTTCTTCCCTGCAAACCAGTTCATCTGTACCATTTTTAGGCTCCACATATATGCATTAATATACAATATTTGTTTTCCTCTTTCTGACTTACTTCATTCTGTATGACAGTCTCTCGATCCATCGATGTCTCTACAAATGACCCAGTTTCCTTCCATTTTATGGCCGAGTAATATTCCATTTTATATATGTACCACATCTTTATCCATTCATCTGTCTGTGGGCATTTAGGTTGCTTCCATTACCTGGCTATTGTAAATAGTGCTGCAACGAACATTGTGGTGAATGTGCCTTTTTGAAATACGGTTTTCTCTGGGTATATGCCCAGAAGTGGGATTGCTGGATCAGATGGTAATTCTATTTCTAGTTTTTTTAAGGAAACTCCATACTGTTCTCCATAGTGACTGTATCAATTTACATTCCCACCAATAGTGGAAGAGGGCTCCTTTTGTCCACACCCTCCCCAGAATTGGTTGTTTGTAGATTTTCTGATGATGCCGATTCTAACAGGTGTGAAGTGATACCTCATTGTAGTTTTGATTTGCATTTCTCTAATAATTAGTGCTGTTGAGCAGCTTTTCATGTGCGTCTTGGCCATCTCTGTGTCTCCTTTGAAGAAACGTCTCTTTAGATCTTCTGCCCATTTTTTGGGGGTTGTTTGTTTTCTTAATATTAAGCTGCATGAGCTGTTTATATATATTGGAGATTAAACCTCTGTCCATTGATTCGTCTGCAACGATTTTCGCCCATTCTGAGGGATGCCTTTTTCCATTCCCGTGTTTTTTAACAAAATAGGAAAGAAAGGAAAAGAAGCAGAACACTAATGTGCGTAAAATATGCCTTTTGAAACGGTCGTTTTGAAATATGGACGTCCTTTGAAATTTTTGGTCGATATGTGACCCCAGGATTTGTTTTCAGGGCAGGTGTCATTTACAGGCCTGCAATGATTTTGAATATCAACTGACCATTAGCGTTGGGATTAAAGCTGCTGTTGTGTGAAACGGCCACAAGGTGGCAGCAGTTCACCCTTACCAAATCTGGTTACTAGGGCAAGAGAGCCTCAGTGGAAGTGGTGTTCTAGAATGGAGTTTAGAATGGAATGTACCAGGAGAAAGCCCCTCACGTTTGTCTCACTACTTCTTGTTCGTGTTTTTAATTTAAGTTTTTATTTTTTATTACAGCAAGTTTGATTACAATGTTTGGCTTGTTGTAGGTGTGGAAGATGTGGTTCTTTTACACATATACAGATGACTGTTCTTCTTGGGATCCTTTTCCCATGTACGTTATGACAGAATGTTGAGTAGTCCTCTCTTGGTATTCTGTAGGTCTTTGGTGATTATATATGTCACCTGTGTTTGTATATGTCTGTTAACCCCGATATCGTAATGAAACCAATCCTCACACCTTTCCATTGGTGAACCATAAGTTTGTTTAATGAATCTGTGATTGCCCTTCTCCGTGGAAATATCTGCCCTGGTATCCATTTTTAGGTAACACCTCTAAGTGATATGATATGATATGTGTCTTTCACTTTCTGACTTACTACAAGTCACGTGATTACTTCGAGACTCTTCTACGGTGCTGCAAATGGCATTGTGTCCTTTTTTCCCTTGGCTTCTCTTCTGCCTTAGCGGGGTCCATTTTCAACAATGTGATTCCCTGAGGGTTGTGGATTAGCTGACCTGGGCAGCCTTACCCTGCCGGCCCGCCCTCCCCAGGTGTGCCTCGTTGAGGTCAATATAAACAGAGCTCCAGGCAGCAATAGCCCCTGAAGCTGTGCCTGACTCCATATTCTCTGCCCCGTCAGCAGTCTCGGGGCTGTGCTGGTGGGAGGGAGTGAGGGGCCACAGCTTTGTGGGTGGCCCGGTGTGAGTGGGGTTCTGCTGGCCTTTCTGCAGGAGTTGCCAGGCTGCCGCCTGTAAAGAAGAGGATGTGTCACCCATACCTTCCGCTGGAATTTCTCTCCGGACAGAGGTGAGGAAGGAAAAAAGCAGTGGGGGCCGGGACAGGAGGGGTATCTCAGGCAGGGCAATGGAAAGCTTCTGGAAGAGCGCCAGGGTCCAGGACCACGCTGGCTGGCCTGCAGGCACCAAGTTGGCCTGCGTGCTGTCGCTGGTGTGGCTCCACGGTCCTTCCTCTAGGCTTTCAAGCCCTTGTACATATTCAGGTGTTTTACCTGGAAAGGGTGGGAACAGTTCAGCAGCAGCTGGCCTGGGGCTCAGCTCACGTTTACTCACAGATGCCTCGGCATGGTCCCCCAGCTTTGCAATGAGGACGCTCCTTGCGTGGGGGTTGGGTTGCTGGCTGTATGGGAGATGGTTCCCCACCTCTGACCAATTTCAGAATTGTTTACCACTGGAGCAAGTGCCGTGATAGGGTTTTCCTCTGTATAACTCGTGGGTTCACTTTTTGTTTCTTTTATGTTTCAAGTTAGATGTTATTCCTCTTTTATGTATTTATAGATATAAGCATGGAAATAATTCATTCCTATAAATACATCTGTGTGACGGGAAGAACTTTTTTCTGTTTTATTTTTAAATTTTATTTTTTAAAATTTTGAAATTTTATTTATTTTTTTATACAGCACGTTATTATTAGTTATGTATTTTATGCATATACATGTATACAGGTCAATCCCAAACTCCCAACTCATCCCACCACCACCACCCCATGGCTTCCCACACTTGGTGTCCATACGTTTGTTCTCTACCTCTGTGTCTCTATTTCTTCCCTGCAAACCAGTTCATCTGTACCATTTTTAGGCTCCACATATATGCATTAATATACAATATTTGTTTTCCTCTTTCTGACTTACTTCATTCTGTATGACAGTCTCTCGATCCATCGATGTCTCTACAAATGAGCCAGTTTCATTCCTTTTTATGGCCGAGTAATATTCCATTTTATATATGTACCACATCTTTATCCATTCATCTGTCTGTGGGCATTTAGGTTGCTTCCATTACCTGGCTATTGTAAATAGTGCTGCAACGAACATTGTGGTGAATGTGCCTTTTTGAAATACGGTTTTCTCTGGGTATATGCCCAGAAGTGGGATTGCTGGATCAGATGGTAATTCTATTTCTAGTTTTTTTAAGGAAACTCCATACTGTTCTCCATAGGGACAGTATCAATTTACATTCCCACCAATAGTGGAAGAGGGCTCCTTTTGTCCACACCCTCCCCAGAATTGGTTGTTTGTAGATTTTCTGATGATGCCGATTCTAACAGGTGTGAGGTGATACCTCATTGTAGTTTTGATTTGCATTTCTCTAATAATTAGTGCTGTTGAGCAGCTTTTCATGTGCGTCTTGGCCATCTCTGTGTCTCCTTTGAAGAAACGTCTCTTTAGATCTTCTGCCCATTTTTTTGGGGTTGTTTGTTTTCTTAATATTAAGCTGCATGAGCTGTTTATATATATTGGAGATTAAACCTCTGTCCATTGATTCGTCTGCAACGATTTTCGCCCATTCTGAGGGATGCCTTTTTCCATTCCCGTGTTTTTTAACAAAAAAGGAAAGAAAGGAAAAGAAGCAGAACACTAATGTGCGTAAAATATGCCTTTTGAAACGGTCGTTTTGAAATATGGACGTCCTTTGAAATTTTTGGTCGATATGTGACCCCAGGATTTGTTTTCAGGGCAGGTGTCATTTACAGGCCTGCAATGATTTTGAATATCAACTGACCATTAGCGTTGGGATTAAAGCTGCTGTTGTGTGAAACGGCCACAAGGTGGCAGCAGTTCACCCTTACCAAATCTGGTTACTAGGGCAAGAGAGCCTCAGTGGAAGTGGTGTTCTAGAATGGAGTTTAGAATGGAATGTACCAGGAGAAAGCCCCTCACGTTTGTCTCACTACTTCTTGTTCGTGTTTTTAATTTAAGTTTTTATTTTTTATTACAGCAAGTTTGATTACAATGTTTGGCTTGTTGTAGGTGTGGAAGATGTGGTTCTTTTACACATATACAGATGACTGTTCTTCTTGGGATCCTTTTCCCATGTACGTTATGACAGAATGTTGAGTAGTCCTCTCTTGGTATTCTGTAGGTCTTTGGTGATTATATATGTCACCTGTGTTTGTATATGTCTGTTAACCCCGATATCGTAATGAAACCAATCCTCACACCTTTCCATTGGTGAACCATAAGTTTGTTTAATGAATCTGTGATTGCCCTTCTCCGTGGAAATATCTGCCCTGGTATCCATTTTTAGGTAACACCTCTAAGTGATATGATATGATATGTGTCTTTCACTTTCTGACTTACTACAAGTCACGTGATTACTTCGAGACTCTTCTACGGTGCTGCAAATGGCATTGTGTCCTTTTTTCCCTTGGCTTCTCTTCTGCCTTAGCGGGGTCCATTTTCAACAATGTGATTCCCTGAGGGTTGTGGATTAGCTGACCTGGGCAGCCTTACCCTGCCGGCCCGCCCTCCCCAGGTGTGCCTCGTTGAGGTCAATATAAACAGAGCTCCAGGCAGCAATAGCCCCTGAAGCTGTGCCTGACTCCATATTCTCTGCCCCGTCAGCAGTCTCGGGGCTGTGCTGGTGGGAGGGAGTGAGGGGCCACAGCTTTGTGGGTGGCCCGGTGTGAGTGGGGTTCTGCTGGCCTTTCTGCAGGAGTTGCCAGGCTGCCGCCTGTAAAGAAGAGGATGTGTCACCCATACCTTCCGCTGGAATTTCTCTCCGGACAGAGGTGAGGAAGGAAAAAAGCAGTGGGGGCCGGGACAGGAGGGGTATCTCAGGCAGGGCAATGGAAAGCTTCTGGAAGAGCGCCAGGGTCCAGGACCACGCTGGCTGGCCTGCAGGCACCAAGTTGGCCTGCGTGCTGTCGCTGGTGTGGCTCCACGGTCCTTCCTCTAGGCTTTCAAGCCCTTGTACATATTCAGGTGTTTTACCTGGAAAGGGTGGGAACAGTTCAGCAGCAGCTGGCCTGGGGCTCAGCTCACGTTTACTCACAGATGCCTCGGCATGGTCCCCCAGCTTTGCAATGAGGACGCTCCTTGCGTGGGGGTTGGGTTGCTGGCTGTATGGGAGATGGTTCCCCACCTCTGACCAATTTCAGAATTGTTTACCACTGGAGCAAGTGCCGTGATAGGGTTTTCCTCTGTATAACTCGTGGGTTCACTTTTTGTTTCTTTTATGTTTCAAGTTAGATGTTATTCCTCTTTTATGTATTTATAGATATAAGCATGGAAATAATTCATTCCTATAAATACATCTGTGTGACGGGAAGAACTTTTTTCTGTTTTATTTTTAAATTTTATTTTTTAAAATTTTGAAATTTTATTTATTTTTTTATACAGCACGTTATTATTAGTTATGTATTTTATGCATATACATGTATACAGGTCAATCCCAAACTCCCAACTCATCCCACCACCACCACCCCATGGCTTCCCACACTTGGTGTCCATACGTTTGTTCTCTACCTCTGTGTCTCTATTTCTTCCCTGCAAACCAGTTCATCTGTACCATTTTTAGGCTCCACATATATGCATTAATATACAATATTTGTTTTCCTCTTTCTGACTTACTTCATTCTGTATGACAGTCTCTCGATCCATCGATGTCTCTACAAATGAGCCAGTTTCATTCCTTTTTATGGCCGAGTAATATTCCATTTTATATATGTACCACATCTTTATCCATTCATCTGTCTGTGGGCATTTAGGTTGCTTCCATTACCTGGCTATTGTAAATAGTGCTGCAACGAACATTGTGGTGAATGTGCCTTTTTGAAATACGGTTTTCTCTGGGTATATGCCCAGAAGTGGGATTGCTGGATCAGATGGTAATTCTATTTCTAGTTTTTTTAAGGAAACTCCATACTGTTCTCCATAGGGACAGTATCAATTTACATTCCCACCAATAGTGGAAGAGGGCTCCTTTTGTCCACACCCTCCCCAGAATTGGTTGTTTGTAGATTTTCTGATGATGCCGATTCTAACAGGTGTGAGGTGATACCTCATTGTAGTTTTGATTTGCATTTCTCTAATAATTAGTGCTGTTGAGCAGCTTTTCATGTGCGTCTTGGCCATCTCTGTGTCTCCTTTGAAGAAACGTCTCTTTAGATCTTCTGCCCATTTTTTGGGGGTTGTTTGTTTTCTTAATATTAAGCTGCATGAGCTGTTTATATATATTGGAGATTAAACCTCTGTCCATTGATTCGTCTGCAACGATTTTCGCCCATTCTGAGGGATGCCTTTTTCCATTCCCGTGTTTTTTAACAAAAAAGGAAAGAAAGGAAAAGAAGCAGAACACTAATGTGCGTAAAATATGCCTTTTGAAACGGTCGTTTTGAAATATGGACGTCCTTTGAAATTTTTGGTCGATATGTGACCCCAGGATTTGTTTTCAGGGCAGGTGTCATTTACAGGCCTGCAATGATTTTGAATATCAACTGACCATTAGCGTTGGGATTAAAGCTGCTGTTGTGTGAAACGGCCACAAGGTGGCAGCAGTTCACCCTTACCAAATCTGGTTACTAGGGCAAGAGAGCCTCAGTGGAAGTGGTGTTCTAGAATGGAGTTTAGAATGGAATGTACCAGGAGAAAGCCCCTCACGTTTGTCTCACTACTTCTTGTTCGTGTTTTTAATTTAAGTTTTTATTTTTTATTACAGCAAGTTTGATTACAATGTTTGGCTTGTTGTAGGTGTGGAAGATGTGGTTCTTTTACACATATACAGATGACTGTTCTTCTTGGGATCCTTTTCCCATGTACGTTATGACAGAATGTTGAGTAGTCCTCTCTTGGTATTCTGTAGGTCTTTGGTGATTATATATGTCACCTGTGTTTGTATATGTCTGTTAACCCCGATATCGTAATGAAACCAATCCTCACACCTTTCCATTGGTGAACCATAAGTTTGTTTAATGAATCTGTGATTGCCCTTCTCCGTGGAAATATCTGCCCTGGTATCCATTTTTAGGTAACACCTATAAGTGATATGATATGATATGTGTCTTTCACTTTCTGACTTACTACAAGTCACGTGATTACTTCGAGACTCTTCTACGGTGCTGCAAATGGCATTGTGTCCTTTTTTCCCTTGGCTTCTCTTCTGCCTTAGCGGGGTCCATTTTCAACAATGTGATTCCCTGAGGGTTGTGGATTAGCTGACCTGGGCAGCCTTACCCTGCCGGCCCGCCCTCCCCAGGTGTGCCTCGTTGAGGTCAATATAAACAGAGCTCCAGGCAGCAATAGCCCCTGAAGCTGTGCCTGACTCCATATTCTCTGCCCCGTCAGCAGTCTCGGGGCTGTGCTGGTGGGAGGGAGTGAGGGGCCACAGCTTTGTGGGTGGCCCGGTGTGAGTGGGGTTCTGCTGGCCTTTCTGCAGGAGTTGCCAGGCTGCCGCCTGTAAAGAAGAGGATGTGTCACCCATACCTTCCGCTGGAATTTCTCTCCGGACAGAGGTGAGGAAGGAAAAAAGCAGTGGGGGCCGGGACAGGAGGGGTATCTCAGGCAGGGCAATGGAAAGCTTCTGGAAGAGCGCCAGGGTCCAGGACCACGCTGGCTGGCCTGCAGGCACCAAGTTGGCCTGCGTGCTGTCACTGGTGTGGCTCCACGGTCCTTCCTCTAGGCTTTCAAGCCCTTGTACATATTCAGGTGTTTTACCTGGAAAGGGTGGGAACAGTTCAGCAGCAGCTGGCCTGGGGCTCAGCTCACGTTTACTCACAGATGCCTCGGCATGGTCCCCCAGCTTTGCAATGAGGACGCTCCTTGCGTGGGGGTTGGGTTGCTGGCTGTATGGGAGATGGTTCCCCACCTCTGACCAATTTCAGAATTGTTTACCACTGGAGCAAGTGCCGTGATAGGGTTTTCCTCTGTATAACTCGTGGGTTCACTTTTTGTTTCTTTTATGTTTCAAGTTAGATGTTATTCCTCTTTTATGTATTTATAGATATAAGCATGGAAATAATTCATTCCTATAAATACATCTGTGTGACGGGAAGAACTTTTTTCTGTTTTATTTTTAAATTTTATTTTTTAAAATTTTGAAATTTTATTTATTTTTTTATACAGCACGTTATTATTAGTTATGTATTTTATGCATATACATGTATACAGGTCAATCCCAAACTCCCAACTCATCCCACCACCACCACCCCATGGCTTCCCACACTTGGTGTCCATACGTTTGTTCTCTACCTCTGTTTCTCTATTTCTTCCCGCAAACCAGTTCATCTGTACCATTTTTAGGCTCCACATATATGCATTAATATACAATATTTGTTTTCCTCTTTCTGACTTACTTCATTCTGTATGACAGTCTCTCGATCCATCGATGTCTCTACAAATGACCCAGTTTCATTCCTTTTTATGGCCGAGTCATATTCCATTTTATATATGTACCACATCTTTATCCATTCATCTGTCTGTGGGCATTTAGGTTGCTTCCATTACCTGGCTATTGTAAATAGTGCTGCAACGAACATTGTGGTGAATGTGCCTTTTTGAAATACGGTTTTCTCTGGGTATATGCCCAGAAGTGGGATTGCTGGATCAGATGGTAATTCTATTTCTAGTTTTTTTAAGGAAACTCCATACTGTTCTCCATAGGGACTGTATCAATTTACATTCCCACCAATAGTGGAAGAGGGCTCCTTTTGTCCACACCCTCCCCAGAATTGGTTGTTTGTAGATTTTCTGATGATGCCGATTCTAACAGGTGTGAGGTGATACCTCATTGTAGTTTTGATTTGCATTTCTCTAATAATTAGTGCTGTTGAGCAGCTTTTCATGTGCGTCTTGGCCATCTCTGTGTCTCCTTTGAAGAAACGTCTCTTTAGATCTTCTGCCCATTTTTTTTGGGTTGTTTGTTTTCTTAATATTAAGCTGCATGAGCTGTTTATATATATTGGAGATTAAACCTCTGTCCATTGATTCGTCTGCAACGATTTTCGCCCATTCTGAGGGATGCCTTTTTCCATTCCCGTGTTTTTTAACAAAATAGGAAAGAAAGGAAAAGAAGCAGAACACTAATGTGCGTAAAATATGCCTTTTGAAACGGTCGTTTTGAAATATGGACGTCCTTTGAAATTTTTGGTCGATATGTGACCCCAGGATTTGTTTTCAGGGCAGGTGTCATTTACAGGCCTGCAATGATTTTGAATATCAACTGACCATTAGCGTTGGGATTAAAGCTGCTGTTGTGTGAAACGGCCACAAGGTGGCAGCAGTTCACCCTTACCAAATCTGGTTACTAGGGCAAGAGAGCCTCAGTGGAAGTGGTGTTCTAGATTGGAGTTTAGAATGGAATGTGCCAGGAGAAAGCCCCTCACGTTTGTCTCACTACTTCTTGTTCGTGTTTTTAATTTAATTTTTTTATTTTTTATTACAGCAAGTTTGATTACAATGTTTGGCTTGTTGTAGGTGTGGAAGATGTGGTTCTTTTACACATATACAGATGACTGTTCTTCTTGGGATCCTTATCCCATGTACGTTATGACAGAATGTTGAGTAGTCCTCTCTTGGTATTCTGTAGGTCTTTGGTGATTATATATGTCACCTGTGTTTGTATATGTCTGTTAACCCCGATATCGTAATGAAACCAATCCTCACACCTTTCCATTGGTGAACCATAAGTTTGTTTAATGAATCTGTGATTGCCCTTCTCCGTGGAAATATCTGCCCTGGTATCCATTTTTAGGTAACACCTATAAGTGATACGATATGATATGTGTCTTTCACTTTCTGACTTACTACAAGTCACGTGATTACTTCTAGACTCATCTACGGTGCTGCAAATGGCATTGTGTCCTTTTTTCCCTTGGCTTCTCTTCTGCCTTAGCGGGGTCCATTTTCAACAATGTGATTCCCTGAGGGTTGTGGATTAGCTGACCTGGGCAGCCTTACCCTGCCGGCCCGCCCTCCCCAGGTGTGCCTCGTTGAGGTCAATATAAACAGAGCTCCAGGCAGCAATAGCCCCTGAAGCTGTGCCTGACTCCATATTCTCTGCACCGTCAGCAATCTCGGGGCTGTGCTGGTGGGAGGGAGTGAGGGGCCACAGCTTTGTGGGTGGCCCGGTGTGAGTGGGGTTCTGCTGGCCTTTCTGCAGGAGTTGCCAGGCTGCCGCCTGTAAAGAAGAGGATGTGTCACCCATACCTTCCGCTGGAATTTCTCTCCGGACAGAGGTGAGGAAGGAAAAAAGCAGTGGGGGCCGGGACAGGAGGGGTATCTCAGGCAGGGCAATGGAAAGCTTCTGGAAGAGAGCCAGGGTCCAGGACCACGCTGGCTGGCCTGCAGGCACCAAGTTGGCCTGCGTGCTGTCGCTGGTTTGGCTCCACGGTCCTTCCTCTAGGCTTTCAAGCCCTTGTACATATTCAGGTGTTTTACCTGGAAAGGGTGGGAACAGTTCAGCAGCAGCTGGCCTGGGGCTCAGCTCACGTTTACTCACAGATGCCTTGGCACGGTCCCCCAGCTTTGCAATGAGGACGCTCCTTGCGTGGGGGTTGGGTTGCTGGCTGTATGGGTGATGGTTCCCCACCTCTGACCAATTTCAGAATTGTTTACCACTGGAGCAAGTGCCGTGATAGGGATTTCCTCTGTATAACTCGTGGGTTCACTTTTTTTTCCTTTTATGTTTCAAGTTAGATGTTATTCCTCTTTTATGTATTTATAGATATAAGCATGGAAATAATTCATTCCTATAAATACATCTGTGTGACGGGAAGAACTTTTTTCTGTTTTATTTTTAAATTTTATTTTTTAAAATTTTGAAATTTTATTTATTTTTTTTATACAGCACGTTATTATTAGTTATGTATTTTATGCATATACATGTATACAGGTCAATCCCAAACTCCCAACTCATCCCACCACCACCACCCCATGGCTTCCCACACTTGGTGTCCATACGTTTGTTCTCTACCTCTGTGTCTCTATTTCTTCCCTGCAAACCAGTTCATCTGTACCATTTTTAGGCTCCACATATATGCATTAATATACAATATTTGTTTTCCTCTTTCTGACTTACTTCATTCTGTATGACAGTCTCTCGATCCATCGATGTCTCTACAAATGAGCCAGTTTCATTCCTTTTTATGGCCGAGTAATATTCCATTTTATATATGTACCACATCTTTATCCATTCATCTGTCTGTGGGCATTTAGGTTGCTTCCATTACCTGGCTATTGTAAATAGTGCTGCAACGAACATTGTGGTGAATGTGCCTTTTTGAAATACGGTTTTCTCTGGGTATATGCCCAGAAGTGGGATTGCTGGATCAGATGGTAATTCTATTTCTAGTTTTTTTAAGGAAACTCCATACTGTTCTCCATAGGGACTGTATCAATTTACATTCCCACCAATAGTGGAAGAGGGCTCCTTTTGTCCACACCCTCCCCAGAATTGGTTGTTTGTAGATTTTCTGATGATGCCGATTCTAACAGGTGTGAGGTGATACCTCATTGTAGTTTTGATTTGCATTTCTCTAATAATTAGTGCTGTTGAGCAGCTTTTCATGTGCGTCTTGGCCATCTCTGTGTCTCCTTTGAAGAAACGTCTCTTTAGATCTTCTGCCCATTTTTTTTGGGTTGTTTGTTTTTTTAATATTAAGCTGCATGAGCTGTTTATATATATTGGAGATTAAACCTCTGTCCATTGATTCGTCTGCAACGATTTTCGCCCATTCTGAGGGATGCCTTTTTCCATTCCCGTGTTTTTTAACAAAAAAGGAAAGAAAGGAAAAGAAGCAGAACACTAATGTGCGTAAAATATGCCTTTGAAACGGTCGTTTTGAAATATGGACGTCCTTTGAAATTTTTGGTCGATATGTGACCCCAGGATTTGTTTTCAGGGCAGGTGTCATTTACAGGCCTGCAATGATTTTGAATATCAACTGACCATTAGCGTTGGGATTAAAGCTGCTGTTGTGTGAAACGGCCACAAGGTGGCAGCAGTTCACCCTTACCAAATCTGGTTACTAGGGCAAGAGAGCCTCAGTGGAAGTGGTGTTCTAGATTGGAGTTTAGAATGGAATGTGCCAGGAGAAAGCCCCTCACGTTTGTCTCACTACTTCTTGTTCGTGTTTTTAATTTAATTTTTTTATTTTTTATTACAGCAAGTTTGATTACAATGTTTGGCTTGTTGTAGGTGTGGAAGATGTGGTTCTTTTACACATATACAGATGACTGTTCTTCTTGGGATCCTTTTCCCATGTACGTTATGACAGAATGTTGAGTAGTCCTCTCTTGGTATTCTGTAGGTCTTTGGTGATTATATATGTCACCTGTGTTTGTATATGTCTGTTAACCCCGATATCGTAATGAAACCAATCCTCACACCTTTCCATTGGTGAACCATAAGTTTGTTTAATGAATCTGTGATTGCCCTTCTCCGTGGAAATATCTGCCCTGGTATCCATTTTTAGGTAACACCTATAAGTGATATGATATGATATGTGTCTTTCACTTTCTGACTTACTACAAGTCACGTGATTACTTCGAGACTCTTCTACGGTGCTGCAAATGGCATTGTGTCCTTTTTTCCCTTGGCTTCTCTTCTGCCTTAGCGGGGTCCATTTTCAACAATGTGATTCCCTGAGGGTTGTGGATTAGCTGACCTGGGCAGCCTTACCCTGCCGGCCCGCCCTCCCCAGGTGTGCCTCGTTGAGGTCAATATAAACAGAGCTCCAGGCAGCAATAGCCCCTGAAGCTGTGCCTGACTCCATATTCTCTGCCCCGTCAGCAGTCTCGGGGCTGTGCTGGTGGGAGGAGGGAGTGAGGGGCCACAGCTTTGTGGGTGGCCCGGTGTGAGTGGGGTTCTGCTGGCCTTTCTGCAGGAGTTGCCAGGCTGCCGCCTGTAAAGAAGAGGATGTGTCACCCATACCTTCCGCTGGAATTTCTCTCCGGACAGAGGTGAGGAAGGAAAAAAGCAGTGGGTTCCGGGACAGGAGGGGTATCTCAGGCAGGGCAATGGAAAGCTTCTGGAAGAGCGCCAGGGTCCAGGACCACGCTGGCTGGCCTGCAGGCACCAAGTTGGCCTGCGTGCTGTCGCTGGTGTGGCTCCACGGTCCTTCCTCTAGGCTTTCAAGCCCTTGTACATATTCAGGTGTTTTACCTGGAAAGGGTGGGAACAGTTCAGCAGCAGCTGGCCTGGGGCTCAGCTCACGTTTACTCACAGATGCCTCGGCACGGTCCCCCAGCTTTGCAATGAGGACGCTCCTTGCGTGGGGGTTGGGTTGCTGGCTGTATGGGAGATGGTTCCCCACCTCTGACCAATTTCAGAATTGTTTACCACTGGAGCAAGTGCCCTGATAGGGTTTTCCTCTGTATAACTCGTGGGTTCACTTTTTTTTCTTTTATGTTTCAAGTTAGATGTTATTCCTCTTTTATGTATTTATAGATATAAGCATGGAAATAATTCATTCCTATAAATACATCTGTGTGACGGGAAGAACTTTTTTCTGTTTTATTTTTAAATTTTATTTTTTAAAATTTTGAAATTTTATTTATTTTTTTTATACAGCACGTTATTATTAGTTATGTATTTTATGCATATACATGTATACAGGTCAATCCCAAACTCCCAACTCATCCAACCACCACCACCCCATGGCTTCCCACACTTGGTGTCCATACGTTTGTTCTCTACCTCTGTGTCTCTATTTCTTCCCTGCAAACCAGTTCATCTGTACCATTTTTAGGCTCCACATATATGCATTAATATACAATATTTGTTTTCCTCTTTCTGACTTACTTCATTCTGTATGACAGTCTCTCGATCCATCGATGTCTCTACAAATGACCCAGTTTCCTTCCATTTTATGGCCGAGTAATATTCCATTTTATATATGTACCACATCTTTATCCATTCATCTGTCTGTGGGCATTTAGGTTGCTTCCATTACCTGGCTATTGTAAATAGTGCTGCAACGAACATTGTGGTGAATGTGCCTTTTTGAAATACGGTTTTCTCTGGGTATATGCCCAGAAGTGGGATTGCTGGATCAGATGGTAATTCTATTTCTAGTTTTTTTAAGGAAACTCCATACTGTTCTCCATAGTGACTGTATCAATTTACATTCCCACCAATAGTGGAAGAGGGCTCCTTTTGTCCACACCCTCCCCAGAATTGGTTGTTTGTAGATTTTCTGATGATGCCGATTCTAACAGGTGTGAAGTGATACCTCATTGTAGTTTTGATTTGCATTTCTCTAATAATTAGTGCTGTTGAGCAGCTTTTCATGTGCGTCTTGGCCATCTCTGTGTCTCCTTTGAAGAAACGTCTCTTTAGATCTTCTGCCCATTTTTTGGGGGTTGTTTGTTTTCTTAATATTAAGCTGCATGAGCTGTTTATATATATTGGAGATTAAACCTCTGTCCATTGATTCGTCTGCAACGATTTTCGCCCATTCTGAGGGATGCCTTTTTCCATTCCCGTGTTTTTTAACAAAATAGGAAAGAAAGGAAAAGAAGCAGAACACTAATGTGCGTAAAATATGCCTTTTGAAACGGTCGTTTTGAAATATGGACGTCCTTTGAAATTTTTGGTCGATATGTGACCCCAGGATTTGTTTTCAGGGCAGGTGTCATTTACAGGCCTGCAATGATTTTGAATATCAACTGACCATTAGCGTTGGGATTAAAGCTGCTGTTGTGTGAAACGGCCACAAGGTGGCAGCAGTTCACCCTTACCAAATCTGGTTACTAGGGCAAGAGAGCCTCAGTGGAAGTGGTGTTCTAGAATGGAGTTTAGAATGGAATGTACCAGGAGAAAGCCCCTCACGTTTGTCTCACTACTTCTTGTTCGTGTTTTTAATTTAAGTTTTTATTTTTTATTACAGCAAGTTTGATTACAATGTTTGGCTTGTTGTAGGTGTGGAAGATGTGGTTCTTTTACACATATACAGATGACTGTTCTTCTTGGGATCCTTTTCCCATGTACGTTATGACAGAATGTTGAGTAGTCCTCTCTTGGTATTCTGTAGGTCTTTGGTGATTATATATGTCACCTGTGTTTGTATATGTCTGTTAACCCCGATATCGTAATGAAACCAATCCTCACACCTTTCCATTGGTGAACCATAAGTTTGTTTAATGAATCTGTGATTGCCCTTCTCCGTGGAAATATCTGCCCTGGTATCCATTTTTAGGTAACACCTCTAAGTGATATGATATGATATGTGTCTTTCACTTTCTGACTTACTACAAGTCACGTGATTACTTCGAGACTCTTCTACGGTGCTGCAAATGGCATTGTGTCCTTTTTTCCCTTGGCTTCTCTTCTGCCTTAGCGGGGTCCATTTTCAACAATGTGATTCCCTGAGGGTTGTGGATTAGCTGACCTGGGCAGCCTTACCCTGCCGGCCCGCCCTCCCCAGGTGTGCCTCGTTGAGGTCAATATAAACAGAGCTCCAGGCAGCAATAGCCCCTGAAGCTGTGCCTGACTCCATATTCTCTGCCCCGTCAGCAGTCTCGGGGCTGTGCTGGTGGGAGGGAGTGAGGGGCCACAGCTTTGTGGGTGGCCCGGTGTGAGTGGGGTTCTGCTGGCCTTTCTGCAGGAGTTGCCAGGCTGCCGCCTGTAAAGAAGAGGATGTGTCACCCATACCTTCCGCTGGAATTTCTCTCCGGACAGAGGTGAGGAAGGAAAAAAGCAGTGGGGGCCGGGACAGGAGGGGTATCTCAGGCAGGGCAATGGAAAGCTTCTGGAAGAGCGCCAGGGTCCAGGACCACGCTGGCTGGCCTGCAGGCACCAAGTTGGCCTGCGTGCTGTCGCTGGTGTGGCTCCACGGTCCTTCCTCTAGGCTTTCAAGCCCTTGTACATATTCAGGTGTTTTACCTGGAAAGGGTGGGAACAGTTCAGCAGCAGCTGGCCTGGGGCTCAGCTCACGTTTACTCACAGATGCCTCGGCATGGTCCCCCAGCTTTGCAATGAGGACGCTCCTTGCGTGGGGGTTGGGTTGCTGGCTGTATGGGAGATGGTTCCCCACCTCTGACCAATTTCAGAATTGTTTACCACTGGAGCAAGTGCCGTGATAGGGTTTTCCTCTGTATAACTCGTGGGTTCACTTTTTGTTTCTTTTATGTTTCAAGTTAGATGTTATTCCTCTTTTATGTATTTATAGATATAAGCATGGAAATAATTCATTCCTATAAATACATCTGTGTGACGGGAAGAACTTTTTTCTGTTTTATTTTTAAATTTTATTTTTTAAAATTTTGAAATTTTATTTATTTTTTTATACAGCACGTTATTATTAGTTATGTATTTTATGCATATACATGTATACAGGTCAATCCCAAACTCCCAACTCATCCCACCACCACCACCCCATGGCTTCCCACACTTGGTGTCCATACGTTTGTTCTCTACCTCTGTGTCTCTATTTCTTCCCTGCAAACCAGTTCATCTGTACCATTTTTAGGCTCCACATATATGCATTAATATACAATATTTGTTTTCCTCTTTCTGACTTACTTCATTCTGTATGACAGTCTCTCGATCCATCGATGTCTCTACAAATGAGCCAGTTTCATTCCTTTTTATGGCCGAGTAATATTCCATTTTATATATGTACCACATCTTTATCCATTCATCTGTCTGTGGGCATTTAGGTTGCTTCCATTACCTGGCTATTGTAAATAGTGCTGCAACGAACATTGTGGTGAATGTGCCTTTTTGAAATACGGTTTTCTCTGGGTATATGCCCAGAAGTGGGATTGCTGGATCAGATGGTAATTCTATTTCTAGTTTTTTTAAGGAAACTCCATACTGTTCTCCATAGGGACAGTATCAATTTACATTCCCACCAATAGTGGAAGAGGGCTCCTTTTGTCCACACCCTCCCCAGAATTGGTTGTTTGTAGATTTTCTGATGATGCCGATTCTAACAGGTGTGAGGTGATACCTCATTGTAGTTTTGATTTGCATTTCTCTAATAATTAGTGCTGTTGAGCAGCTTTTCATGTGCGTCTTGGCCATCTCTGTGTCTCCTTTGAAGAAACGTCTCTTTAGATCTTCTGCCCATTTTTTTGGGGTTGTTTGTTTTCTTAATATTAAGCTGCATGAGCTGTTTATATATATTGGAGATTAAACCTCTGTCCATTGATTCGTCTGCAACGATTTTCGCCCATTCTGAGGGATGCCTTTTTCCATTCCCGTGTTTTTTAACAAAAAAGGAAAGAAAGGAAAAGAAGCAGAACACTAATGTGCGTAAAATATGCCTTTTGAAACGGTCGTTTTGAAATATGGACGTCCTTTGAAATTTTTGGTCGATATGTGACCCCAGGATTTGTTTTCAGGGCAGGTGTCATTTACAGGCCTGCAATGATTTTGAATATCAACTGACCATTAGCGTTGGGATTAAAGCTGCTGTTGTGTGAAACGGCCACAAGGTGGCAGCAGTTCACCCTTACCAAATCTGGTTACTAGGGCAAGAGAGCCTCAGTGGAAGTGGTGTTCTAGAATGGAGTTTAGAATGGAATGTACCAGGAGAAAGCCCCTCACGTTTGTCTCACTACTTCTTGTTCGTGTTTTTAATTTAAGTTTTTATTTTTTATTACAGCAAGTTTGATTACAATGTTTGGCTTGTTGTAGGTGTGGAAGATGTGGTTCTTTTACACATATACAGATGACTGTTCTTCTTGGGATCCTTTTCCCATGTACGTTATGACAGAATGTTGAGTAGTCCTCTCTTGGTATTCTGTAGGTCTTTGGTGATTATATATGTCACCTGTGTTTGTATATGTCTGTTAACCCCGATATCGTAATGAAACCAATCCTCACACCTTTCCATTGGTGAACCATAAGTTTGTTTAATGAATCTGTGATTGCCCTTCTCCGTGGAAATATCTGCCCTGGTATCCATTTTTAGGTAACACCTATAAGTGATATGATATGATATGTGTCTTTCACTTTCTGACTTACTACAAGTCACGTGATTACTTCGAGACTCTTCTACGGTGCTGCAAATGGCATTGTGTCCTTTTTTCCCTTGGCTTCTCTTCTGCCTTAGCGGGGTCCATTTTCAACAATGTGATTCCCTGAGGGTTGTGGATTAGCTGACCTGGGCAGCCTTACCCTGCCGGCCCGCCCTCCCCAGGTGTGCCTCGTTGAGGTCAATATAAACAGAGCTCCAGGCAGCAATAGCCCCTGAAGCTGTGCCTGACTCCATATTCTCTGCCCCGTCAGCAGTCTCGGGGCTGTGCTGGTGGGAGGGAGTGAGGGGCCACAGCTTTGTGGGTGGCCCGGTGTGAGTGGGGTTCTGCTGGCCTTTCTGCAGGAGTTGCCAGGCTGCCGCCTGTAAAGAAGAGGATGTGTCACCCATACCTTCCGCTGGAATTTCTCTCCGGACAGAGGTGAGGAAGGAAAAAAGCAGTGGGGGCCGGGACAGGAGGGGTATCTCAGGCAGGGCAATGGAAAGCTTCTGGAAGAGCGCCAGGGTCCAGGACCACGCTGGCTGGCCTGCAGGCACCAAGTTGGCCTGCGTGCTGTCACTGGTGTGGCTCCACGGTCCTTCCTCTAGGCTTTCAAGCCCTTGTACATATTCAGGTGTTTTACCTGGAAAGGGTGGGAACAGTTCAGCAGCAGCTGGCCTGGGGCTCAGCTCACGTTTACTCACAGATGCCTCGGCATGGTCCCCCAGCTTTGCAATGAGGACGCTCCTTGCGTGGGGGTTGGGTTGCTGGCTGTATGGGAGATGGTTCCCCACCTCTGACCAATTTCAGAATTGTTTACCACTGGAGCAAGTGCCGTGATAGGGTTTTCCTCTGTATAACTCGTGGGTTCACTTTTTGTTTCTTTTATGTTTCAAGTTAGATGTTATTCCTCTTTTATGTATTTATAGATATAAGCATGGAAATAATTCATTCCTATAAATACATCTGTGTGACGGGAAGAACTTTTTTCTGTTTTATTTTTAAATTTTATTTTTTAAAATTTTGAAATTTTATTTATTTTTTTATACAGCACGTTATTATTAGTTATGTATTTTATGCATATACATGTATACAGGTCAATCCCAAACTCCCAACTCATCCCACCACCACCACCCCATGGCTTCCCACACTTGGTGTCCATACGTTTGTTCTCTACCTCTGTTTCTCTATTTCTTCCCGCAAACCAGTTCATCTGTACCATTTTTAGGCTCCACATATATGCATTAATATACAATATTTGTTTTCCTCTTTCTGACTTACTTCATTCTGTATGACAGTCTCTCGATCCATCGATGTCTCTACAAATGACCCAGTTTCATTCCTTTTTATGGCCGAGTCATATTCCATTTTATATATGTACCACATCTTTATCCATTCATCTGTCTGTGGGCATTTAGGTTGCTTCCATTACCTGGCTATTGTAAATAGTGCTGCAACGAACATTGTGGTGAATGTGCCTTTTTGAAATACGGTTTTCTCTGGGTATATGCCCAGAAGTGGGATTGCTGGATCAGATGGTAATTCTATTTCTAGTTTTTTTAAGGAAACTCCATACTGTTCTCCATAGGGACTGTATCAATTTACATTCCCACCAATAGTGGAAGAGGGCTCCTTTTGTCCACACCCTCCCCAGAATTGGTTGTTTGTAGATTTTCTGATGATGCCGATTCTAACAGGTGTGAGGTGATACCTCATTGTAGTTTTGATTTGCATTTCTCTAATAATTAGTGCTGTTGAGCAGCTTTTCATGTGCGTCTTGGCCATCTCTGTGTCTCCTTTGAAGAAACGTCTCTTTAGATCTTCTGCCCATTTTTTGGGGGTTGTTTGTTTTCTTAATATTAAGCTGCATGAGCTGTTTATATATATTGGAGATTAAACCTCTGTCCATTGATTCGTCTGCAACGATTTTCGCCCATTCTGAGGGATGCCTTTTTCCATTCCCGTGTTTTTTAACAAAATAGGAAAGAAAGGAAAAGAAGCAGAACACTAATGTGCGTAAAATATGCCTTTTGAAACGGTCGTTTTGAAATATGGACGTCCTTTGAAATTTTTGGTCGATATGTGACCCCAGGATTTGTTTTCAGGGCAGGTGTCATTTACAGGCCTGCAATGATTTTGAATATCAACTGACCATTAGCGTTGGGATTAAAGCTGCTGTTGTGTGAAACGGCCACAAGGTGGCAGCAGTTCACCCTTACCAAATCTGGTTACTAGGGCAAGAGAGCCTCAGTGGAAGTGGTGTTCTAGATTGGAGTTTAGAATGGAATGTGCCAGGAGAAAGCCCCTCACGTTTGTCTCACTACTTCTTGTTCGTGTTTTTAATTTAATTTTTTTATTTTTTATTACAGCAAGTTTGATTACAATGTTTGGCTTGTTGTAGGTGTGGAAGATGTGGTTCTTTTACACATATACAGATGACTGTTCTTCTTGGGATCCTTATCCCATGTACGTTATGACAGAATGTTGAGTAGTCCTCTCTTGGTATTCTGTAGGTCTTTGGTGATTATATATGTCACCTGTGTTTGTATATGTCTGTTAACCCCGATATCGTAATGAAACCAATCCTCACACCTTTCCATTGGTGAACCATAAGTTTGTTTAATGAATCTGTGATTGCCCTTCTCCGTGGAAATATCTGCCCTGGTATCCATTTTTAGGTAACACCTATAAGTGATACGATATGATATGTGTCTTTCACTTTCTGACTTACTACAAGTCACGTGATTACTTCTAGACTCATCTACGGTGCTGCAAATGGCATTGTGTCCTTTTTTCCCTTGGCTTCTCTTCTGCCTTAGCGGGGTCCATTTTCAACAATGTGATTCCCTGAGGGTTGTGGATTAGCTGACCTGGGCAGCCTTACCCTGCCGGCCCGCCCTCCCCAGGTGTGCCTTGTTGAGGTCAATATAAACAGAGCTCCAGGCAGCAATAGCCCCTGAAGCTGTGCCTGACTCCATATTCTCTGCCCCGTCAGCAGTCTCGGGGCTGTGCTGGTGGGAGGAGGGTGTGAGGGTCCACAGCTTTGTGGGTGGCCCGGTGTGAGTGGGGTTCTGCTGGCCTTTCTGCAGGAGTTGCCAGGCTGCCTTCCGCCTGTAAAGAAGAGGATGTGTCACCCATACCTTCCGCTGGAATTTCTCTCCGGACAGAGGTGAGGAAGGAAAAAAGCAGTGGGTTCCGGGACAGGAGGGGTATCTCAGGCAGGGCAATGGAAAGCTTCTGGAAGAGCGCCAGGGTCCAGGACCACGCTGGCTGGCCTGCAGGCACCAAGTTGGCTTGCGTGCTGTCGCTGGTGTGGATCCACGGTCCTTCCTCTAGGCTTTCAAGCCCTTGTACATATTCAGGTGTTTTACCTGGAAAGGGTGGGAACAGTTCAGCAGCAGCTGGCCTGGGGCTCAGCTCACGTTTACTCACAGATGCCTCGGCACGGTCCCCCAGCTTTGCAATGAGGACGCTCCTTGCGTGGGGGTTGGGTTGCTGGCTGTATGGGAGATGGTTCCCCACCTCTGACCAATTTCAGAATTGTTTACCACTGGAGCAAGTGCCGTGATAGGGTTTTCCTCTGTATAACTCGTGGGTTCACTTTTTTTTCTTTTATGTTTCAAGTTAGATGTTATTCCTCTTTTATGTATTTATAGATATAAGCATGGAAATAATTCATTCCTATAAATACATCTGTGTGACGGGAAGAACTTTTTTCTGTTTTATTTTTAAATTTTATTTTTTAAAATTTTGAAATTTTATTTATTTTTTTTATACAGCACGTTATTATTAGTTATGTATTTTATGCATATACATGTATACAGGTCAATCCCAAACTCCCAACTCATCCAACCACCACCACCCCATGGCTTCCCACACTTGGTGTCCATACGTTTGTTCTCTACCTCTGTGTCTCTATTTCTTCCCTACAAACCAGTTCATCTGTACCATTTTTAGGCTCCACATATATGCATTAATATACAATATTTGTTTTCCTCTTTCTGACTTACTTCATTCTGTATGACAGTCTCTCGATCCATCGATGTCTCTACAAATGACCCAGTTTCATTCCTTTTTATGGCCGAGTCATATTCCATTTTATATATGTACCACATCTTTATCCATTCATCTGTCTGTGGGCATTTAGGTTGCTTCCATTACCTGGCTATTGTAAATAGTGCTGCAACGAACATTGTGGTGAATGTGCCTTTTTGAAATACGGTTTTCTCTGGGTATATGCCCAGAAGTGGGATTGCTGGATCAGATGGTAATTCTATTTCTAGTTTTTTTAAGGAAACTCCATACTGTTCTCCATAGGGACTGTATCAATTTACATTCCCACCAATAGTGGAAGAGGGCTCCTTTTGTCCACACCCTCCCCAGAATTGGTTGTTTGTAGATTTTCTGATGATGCCGATTCTAACAGGTGTGAGGTGATACCTCATTGTAGTTTTGATTTGCATTTCTCTAATAATTAGTGCTGTTGAGCAGCTTTTCATGTGCGTCTTGGCCATCTCTGTGTCTCCTTTGAAGAAACGTCTCTTTAGATCTTCTGCCCATTTTTTTGGGGTTGTTTGTTTTCTTAATATTAAGCTGCATGAGCTGTTTATATATATTGGAGATTAAACCTCTGTCCATTGATTCGTCTGCAACGATTTTCGCCCATTCTGAGGGATGCCTTTTTCCATTCCCGTGTTTTTTAACAAAATAGGAAAGAAAGGAAAAGAAGCAGAACACTAATGTGCGTAAAATATGCCTTTTGAAACGGTCGTTTTGAAATATGGACGTCCTTTGAATTTTTTGGTCGATATGTGACCCCAGGATTTGTTTTCAGGGCAGGTGTCATTTACAGGCCTGCAATGATTTTGAATATCAACTGACCATTAGCGTTGGGATTAAAGCTGCTGTTGTGTGAAACGGCCACAAGGTGGCAGCAGTTCACCCTTACCAAATCTGGTTACTAGGGCAAGAGAGCCTCAGTGGAAGTGGTGTTCTAGATTGGAGTTTAGAATGGAATGTGCCAGGAGAAAGCCCCTCACGTTTGTCTCACTACTTCTTGTTCGTGTTTTTAATTTAATTTTTTTATTTTTTATTACAGCAAGTTTGATTACAATGTTTGGCTTGTTGTAGGTGTGGAAGATGTGGTTCTTTTACACATATACAGATGACTGTTCTTCTTGGGATCCTTTTCCCATGTACGTTATGACAGAATGTTGAGTAGTCCTCTCTTGGTATTCTGTAGGTCTTTGGTGATTATATATGTCACCTGTGTTTGTATATGTCTGTTAACCCCGATATCGTAATGAAACCAATCCTCACACCTTTCCATTGGTGAACCATAAGTTTGTTTAATGAATCTGTGATTGCCCTTCTCCGTGGAAATATCTGCCCTGGTATCCATTTTTAGGTAACACCTATAAGTGATATGATATGATATGTGTCTTTCACTTTCTGACTTACTACAAGTCACGTGATTACTTCGAGACTCTTCTACGGTGCTGCAAATGGCATTGTGTCCTTTTTTCCCTTGGCTTCTCTTCTGCCTTAGCGGGGTCCATTTTCAACAATGTGATTCCCTGAGGGTTGTGGATTAGCTGACCTGGGCAGCCTTACCCTGCCGGCCCGCCCTCCCCAGGTGTGCCTCGTTGAGGTCAATATAAACAGAGCTCCAGGCAGCAATAGCCCCTGAAGCTGTGCCTGACTCCATATTCTCTGCCCCGTCAGCAGTTTCGGGGCTGTGCTGGTGGGAGGAGGGAGTGAGGGGCCACAGCTTTGTGGGTGGCCCGGTGTGAGTGGGGTTCTGCTGGCCTTTCTGCAGGAGTTGCCAGGCTGCCGCCTGTAAAGAAGAGGATGTGTCACCCATACCTTCCGCTGGAATTTCTCTCCGGACAGAGGTGAGGAAGGAAAAAAGCAGTGGGTTCCGGGACAGGAGGGGTATCTCAGGCAGGGCAATGGAAAGCTTCTGGAAGAGCGCCAGGGTCCAGGACCACGCTGGCTGGCCTGCAGGCACCAAGTTGGCCTGCGTGCTGTCGCTGGTGTGGCTCCACGGTCCTTCCTCTAGGCTTTCAAGCCCTTGTACATATTCAGGTGTTTTACCTGGAAAGGGTGGGAACAGTTCAGCAGCAGCTGGCCTGGGGCTCAGCTCACGTTTACTCACAGATGCCTCGGCACGGTCCCCCAGCTTTGCAATGAGGACGCTCCTTGCGTGGGGGTTGGGTTGCTGGCTGTATGGGAGATGGTTCCCCACCTCTGACCAATTTCAGAATTGTTTACCACTGGAGCAAGTGCCGTGATAGGGTTTTCCTCTGTATAACTCGTGGGTTCACTTTTTTTTCTTTTATGTTTCAAGTTAGATGTTATTCCTCTTTTATGTATTTATAGATATAAGCATGGAAATAATTCATTCCTATAAATACATCTGTGTGACGGGAAGAACTTTTTTCTGTTTTATTTTTAAATTTTATTTTTTAAAATTTTGAAATTTTATTTATTTTTTTTATACAGCACGTTATTATTAGTTATGTATTTTATGCATATACATGTATACAGGTCAATCCCAAACTCCCAACTCATCCAACCACCACCACCCCATGGCTTCCCACACTTGGTGTCCATACGTTTGTTCTCTACCTCTGTGTCTCTATTTCTTCCCTGCAAACCAGTTCATCTGTACCATTTTTAGGCTCCACATATATGCATTAATATACAATATTTGTTTTCCTCTTTCTGACTTACTTCATTCTGTATGACAGTCTCTCGATCCATCGATGTCTCTACAAATGACCCAGTTTCATTCCTTTTTATGGCCGAGTAATATTCCATTTTATATATGTACCACATCTTTATCCATTCATCTGTCTGTGGGCATTTAGGTTGCTTCCATTACCTGGCTATTGTAAATAGTGCTGCAACGAACATTGTGGTGAATGTGCCTTTTTGAAATACGGTTTTCTCTGGGTATATGCCCAGAAGTGGGATTGCTGGATCAGATGGTAATTCTATTTCTAGTTTTTTTAAGGAAACTCCATACTGTTCTCCATAGGGACTGTATCAATTTACATTCCCACCAATAGTGGAAGAGGGCTCCTTTTGTCCACACCCTCCCCAGAATTGGTTGTTTGTAGATTTTCTGATGATGCCGATTCTAACAGGTGTGAGGTGATACCTCATTGTAGTTTTGATTTGCATTTCTCTAATAATTAGTGCTGTTGAGCAGCTTTTCATGTGCGTCTTGGCCATCTCTGTGTCTCCTTTGAAGAAACGTCTCTTTAGATCTTCTGCCCATTTTTTTTGGGTTGTTTGTTTTCTTAATATTAAGCTGCATGAGCTGTTTATATATATTGGAGATTAAACCTCTGTCCATTGATTCGTCTGCAACGATTTTCGCCCATTCTGAGGGATGCCTTTTTCCATTCCCGTGTTTTTTAACAAAAAAGGAAAGAAAGGAAAAGAAGCAGAACACTAATGTGCGTAAAATATGCCTTTTGAAACGGTCGTTTTGAAATATGGACGTCCTTTGAAATTTTTGGTCGATATGTGACCCCAGGATTTGTTTTCAGGGCAGGTGTCATTTACAGGCCTGCAATGATTTTGAATATCAGCTGACCATTAGCGTTGGGATTAAAGCTGCTGTTGTGTGAAACGGCCACAAGGTGGCAGCAGTTCACCCTTACCAAATCTGGTTACTAGGGCAAGAGAGCCTCAGTGGAAGTGGTGTTCTAGATTGGAGTTTAGAATGGAATGTGCCAGGAGAAAGCCCCTCACGTTTGTCTCACTACTTCTTGTTCGTGTTTTTAATTTAATTTTTTTATTTTTTATTACAGCAAGTTTGATTACAATGTTTGGCTTGTTGTAGGTGTGGAAGATGTGGTTCTTTTACACATATACAGATGACTGTTCTTCTTGGGATCCTTTTCCCATGTACGTTATGACAGAATGTTGAGTAGTCCTCTCTTGGTATTCTGTAGGTCTTTGGTGATTATATATGTCACCTGTGTTTGTATATGTCTGTTAACCCCGATATCGTAATGAAACCAATCCTCACACCTTTCCATTGGTGAACCATAAGTTTGTTTAATGAATCTGTGATTGCCCTTCTCCGTGGAAATATCTGCCCTGGTATCCATTTTTAGGTAACACCTATAAGTGATATGATATGATATGTGTCTTTCACTTTCTGACTTACTACAAGTCACGTGATTACTTCTAGACTCATCTACGGTGCTGCAAATGGCATTGTGTCCTTTTTTCCCTTGGCTTCTCTTCTGCCTTAGCGGGGTCCATTTTCAACAATGTGATTCCCTGAGGGTTGTGGATTAGCTGACCTGGGCAGCCTTACCCTGCCGGCCCGCCCTCCCCAGGTGTGCCTCGTTGAGGTCAATATAAACAGAGCTCCAGGCAGCAATAGCCCCTGAAGCTGTGCCTGACTCCATATTCTCTGCCCCGTCAGCAGTCTCGGGGCTGTGCTGGTGGGAGGGAATGAGGGGCCACAGCTTTGTGGGTGGCCCGGTGTGAGTGGGGTTCTGCTGGCCTTTCTGCAGGAGTTGCCAGGCTGCCGCCTGTAAAGAAGAGGATGTGTCACCCATACCTTCTGCTGGAATTTCTCTCCGGACAGAGGTGAGGAAGGAAAAAAGCAGTGGGGGCCGGGACAGGAGGGGTATCTCAGGCAGGGCAATGGAAAGCTTCTGGAAGAGCGCCAGGGTCCAGGACCACGCTGGCTGGCCTGCAGGCACCAAGTTGGCCTGCGTGCTGTCGCTGGTGTGGCTCCACGGTCCTTCCTCTAGGCTTTCAAGCCCTTGTACATATTCAGGTGTTTTACCTGGAAAGGGTGGGAACAGTTCAGCAGCAGCTGGCCTGGGGCTCAGCTCACGTTTACTCACAGATGCCTCGGCACGGTCCCCCAGCTTTGCAATGAGGACGCTCCTTGCGTGGGGGTTGGGTTGCTGGCTGTATGGGAGATGGTTCCCCACCTCTGACCAATTTCAGAATTGTTTACCACTGGAGCAAGTGCCGTGATAGGGTTTTCCTCTGTTTAACTCGTGGGTTCACTTTTTGTTTCTTTTATGTTTCAAGTTAGATGTTATTCCTCTTTTATGTATTTATAGATATAAGCATGGAAATAATTCATTCCTATAAATACATCTGTGTGACGGGAAGAACTTTTTTCTGTTTTATTTTTAAATTTTATTTTTTAAAATTTTGAAATTTTATTTATTTTTTTTATACAGCACGTTATTATTAGTTATGTATTTTATGCATATACATGTATACAGGTCAATCCCAAACTCCCAACTCATCCCACCACCACCACCCCATGGCTTCCCACACTTGGTGTCCATACGTTTGTTCTCTACCACTGTGTCTCTATTTCTTCCCTGCAAACCAGTTCATCTGTACCATTTTTAGGCTCCACATATATGCATTAATATACAATATTTGTTTTCCTCTTTCTGACTTACTTCATTCTGTATGACAGTCTCTCGATCCATCGATGTCTCTACAAATGAGCCAGTTTCATTCCTTTTTATGGCCGAGTAATATTCCATTTTATATATGTACCACATCTTTATCCATTCATCTGTCTGTGGGCATTTAGGTTGCTTCCATTACCTGGCTATTGTAAATAGTGCTGCAACGAACATTGTGGTGAATGTGCCTTTTTGAAATACGGTTTTCTCTGGGTATATGCCCAGAAGTGGGATTGCTGGATCAGATGGTAATTCTATTTCTAGTTTTTTTAAGGAAACTCCATACTGTTCTCCATAGGGACTGTATCAATTTACATTCCCACCAATAGTGGAAGAGGGCTCCTTTTGTCCACACCCTCCCCAGAATTGGTTGTTTGTAGATTTTCTGATGATGCCGATTCTAACAGGTGTGAGGTGATACCTCATTGTAGTTTTGATTTGCATTTCTCTAATAATTAGTGCTGTTGAGCAGCTTTTCATGTGCGTCTTGGCCATCTCTGTGTCTCCTTTGAAGAAACGTCTCTTTAGATCTTCTGCCCATTTTTTTGGGGTTGTTTGTTTTTTTAATATTAAGCTGCATGAGCTGTTTATATATATTGGAGATTAAACCTCTGTCCATTGATTCGTCTGCAACGATTTTCGCCCATTCTGAGGGATGCCTTTTTCCATTCCCGTGTTTTTTAACAAAAAAGGAAAGAAAGGAAAAGAAGCAGAACACTAATGTGCGTAAAATATGCCTTTTGAAACGGTCGTTTTGAAATATGGACGTCCTTTGAAATTTTTGATCGATATGTGACCCCAGGATTTGTTTTCAGGGCAGGTGTCATTTACAGGCCTGCAATGATTTTGAATATCAACTGACCATTAGCGTTGGGATTAAAGCTGCTGTTGTGTGAAACGGCCACAAGGTGGCAGCAGTTCACCCTTACCAAATCTGGTTACTAGGGCAAGAGAGCCTCAGTGGAAGTGGTGTTCTAGATTGGAGTTTAGAATGGAATGTGCCAGGAGAAAGCCCCTCACGTTTGTCTCACTACTTCTTGTTCGTGTTTTTAATTTAATTTTTTTATTTTTTATTACAGCAAGTTTGATTACAATGTTTGGCTTGTTGTAGGTGTGGAAGATGTGGTTCTTTTACACATATACAGATGACTGTTCTTCTTGGGATCCTTTTCCCATGTACGTTATGACAGAATGTTGAGTAGTCCTCTCTTGGTATTCTGTAGGTCTTTGGTGATTATATATGTCACCTGTGTTTGTATATGTCTGTTAACCCCGATATCGTAATGAAACCAATCCTCACACCTTTCCATTGGTGAACCATAAGTTTGTTTAATGAATCTGTGATTGCCCTTCTCCGTGGAAATATCTGCCCTGGTATCCATTTTTAGGTAACACCTATAAGTGATATGATATGATATGTGTCTTTCACTTTCTGACTTACTACAAGTCACGTGATTACTTCGAGACTCATCTACGATGCTGCAAATGGCATTGTGTCCTTTTTTCCCTTGGCTTCTCTTCTGCCTTAGCGGGGTCCATTTTCAACAATGTGATTCCCTGAGGGTTGTGGATTAGCTGACCTGGGCAGCCTTACCCTGCCGGCCCGCCCTCCCCAGGTGTGCCTCGTTGAGGTCAATATAAACAGAGCTCCAGGCAGCAATAGCCCCTGAAGCTGTGCCTGACTCCATATTCTCTGCCCCGTCAGCAGTCTCGGGGCTGTGCTGGTGGGAGGAGGGAGTGAGGGGCCACAGCTTTGTGGGTGGCCCGGTGTGAGTGGGGTTCTGCTGGCCTTTCTGCAGGAGTTGCCAGGCTGCCGCCTGTAAAGAAGAGGATGTGTCACCCATACCTTCCGCTGGAATTTCTCTCCGGACAGAGGTGAGGAAGGAAAAAAGCAGTGGGTTCCGGGACAGGAGGGGTATCTCAGGCAGGGCAATGGAAAGCTTCTGGAAGAGCGCCAGGGTCCAGGACCACGCTGGCTGGCCTGCAGGCACCAAGTTGGCCTGCGTGCTGTCGCTGGTGTGGCTCCACGGTCCTTCCTCTAGGCTTTCAAGCCCTTGTACATATTCAGGTGTTTTACCTGGAAAGGGTGGGAACAGTTCAGCAGCAGCTGGCCTGGGGCTCAGCTCACGTTTACTCACAGATGCCTCGGCACGGTCCCCCAGCTTTGCAATGAGGACGCTCCTTGCGTGGGGGTTGGGTTGCTGGCTGTATGGGAGATGGTTCCCCACCTCTGACCAATTTCAGAATTGTTTACCACTGGAGCAAGTGCCGTGATAGGGTTTTCCTCTGTATAACTCGTGGGTTCACTTTTTTTTCTTTTATGTTTCAAGTTAGATGTTATTCCTCTTTTATGTATTTATAGATATAAGCATGGAAATAATTCATTCCTATAAATACATCTGTGTGACGGGAAGAACTTTTTTCTGTTTTATTTTTAAATTTTATTTTTTAAAATTTTGAAATTTTATTTATTTTTTTTATACAGCACGTTATTATTAGTTATGTATTTTATGCATATACATGTATACAGGTCAATCCCAAACTCCCAACTCATCCAACCACCACCACCCCATGGCTTCCCACACTTGGTGTCCATACGTTTGTTCTCTACCTCTGTGTCTCTATTTCTTCCCTGCAAACCAGTTCATCTGTACCATTTTTAGGCTCCACATATATGCATTAATATACAATATTTGTTTTCCTCTTTCTGACTTACTTCATTCTGTATGACAGTCTCTCGATCCATCGATGTCTCTACAAATGACCCAGTTTCATTCCTTTTTATGGCCGAGTAATATTCCATTTTATATATGTACCACATCTTTATCCATTCATCTGTCTGTGGGCATTTAGGTTGCTTCCATTACCTGGCTATTGTAAATAGTGCTGCAACGAACATTGTGGTGAATGTGCCTTTTTGAAATACGGTTTTCTCTGGGTATATGCCCAGAAGTGGGATTGCTGGATCAGATGGTAATTCTATTTCTAGTTTTTTTAAGGAAACTCCATACTGTTCTCCATAGGGACTGTATCAATTTACATTCCCACCAATAGTGGAAGAGGGCTCCTTTTGTCCACACCCTCCCCAGAATTGGTTGTTTGTAGATTTTCTGATGATGCCGATTCTAACAGGTGTGAGGTGATACCTCATTGTAGTTTTGATTTGCATTTCTCTAATAATTAGTGCTGTTGAGCAGCTTTTCATGTGCGTCTTGGCCATCTCTGTGTCTCCTTTGAAGAAACGTCTCTTTAGATCTTCTGCCCATTTTTTTGGGGTTGTTTGTTTTTTTAATATTAAGCTGCATGAGCTGTTTATATATATTGGAGATTAAACCTCTGTCCATTGATTCGTCTGCAACGATTTTCGCCCATTCTGAGGGATGCCTTTTTCCATTCCCGTGTTTTTTAACAAAAAAGGAAAGAAAGGAAAAGAAGCAGAACACTAATGTGCGTAAAATATGCCTTTTGAAACGGTCGTTTTGAAATATGGACGTCCTTTGAAATTTTTGGTCGATATGTGACCCCAGGATTTGTTTTCAGGGCAGGTGTCATTTACAGGCCTGCAATGATTTTGAATATCAACTGACCATTAGCGTTGGGATTAAAGCTGCTGTTGTGTGAAACGGCCACAAGGTGGCAGCAGTTCACCCTTACCAAATCTGGTTACTAGGGCAAGAGAGCCTCAGTGGAAGTGGTGTTCTAGATTGGAGTTTAGAATGGAATGTGCCAGGAGAAAGCCCCTCACGTTTGTCTCACTACTTCTTGTTCGTGTTTTTAATTTAATTTTTTTATTTTTTATTACAGCAAGTTTGATTACAATGTTTGGCTTGTTGTAGGTGTGGAAGATGTGGTTCTTTTACACATATACAGATGACTGTTCTTCTTGGGATCCTTTTCCCATGTACGTTATGACAGAATGTTGAGTAGTCCTCTCTTGGTATTCTGTAGGTCTTTGGTGATTATATATGTCACCTGTGTTTGTATATGTCTGTTAACCCCGATATCGTAATGAAACCAATCCTCACACCTTTCCATTGGTGAACCATAAGTTTGTTTAATGAATCTGTGATTGCCCTTCTCCGTGGAAATATCTGCCCTGGTATCCATTTTTAGGTAACACCTATAAGTGATATGATATGATATGTGTCTTTCACTTTCTGACTTACTACAAGTCACGTGATTACTTCGAGACTCATCTACGATGCTGCAAATGGCATTGTGTCCTTTTTTCCCTTGGCTTCTCTTCTGCCTTAGCGGGGTCCATTTTCAACAATGTGATTCCCTGAGGGTTGTGGATTAGCTGACCTGGGCAGCCTTACCCTGCCGGCCCGCCCTCCCCAGGTGTGCCTCGTTGAGGTCAATATAAACAGAGCTCCAGGCAGCAATAGCCCCTGAAGCTGTGCCTGACTCCATATTCTCTGCCCCGTCAGCAGTCTCGGGGCTGTGCTGGTGGGAGGAGGGAGTGAGGGGCCACAGCTTTGTGGGTGGCCCGGTGTGAGTGGGGTTCTGCTGGCCTTTCTGCAGGAGTTGCCAGGCTGCCGCCTGTAAAGAAGAGGATGTGTCACCCATACCTTCCGCTGGAATTTCTCTCCGGACAGAGGTGAGGAAGGAAAAAAGCAGTGGGTTCCGGGACAGGAGGGGTATCTCAGGCAGGGCAATGGAAAGCTTCTGGAAGAGCGCCAGGGTCCAGGACCACGCTGGCTGGCCTGCAGGCACCAAGTTGGCCTGCGTGCTGTCGCTGGTGTGGCTCCACGGTCCTTCCTCTAGGCTTTCAAGCCCTTGTACATATTCAGGTGTTTTACCTGGAAAGGGTGGGAACAGTTCAGCAGCAGCTGGCCTGGGGCTCAGCTCACGTTTACTCACAGATGCCTCGGCACGGTCCCCCAGCTTTGCAATGAGGACGCTCCTTGCGTGGGGGTTGGGTTGCTGGCTGTATGGGAGATGGTTCCCCACCTCTGACCAATTTCAGAATTGTTTACCACTGGAGCAAGTGCCGTGATAGGGTTTTCCTCTGTATAACTCGTGGGTTCACTTTTTTTTCTTTTATGTTTCAAGTTAGATGTTATTCCTCTTTTATGTATTTATAGATATAAGCATGGAAATAATTCATTCCTATAAATACATCTGTGTGACGGGAAGAACTTTTTTCTGTTTTATTTTTAAATTTTATTTTTTAAAATTTTGAAATTTTATTTATTTTTTTTATACAGCACGTTATTATTAGTTATGTATTTTATGCATATACATGTATACAGGTCAATCCCAAACTCCCAACTCATCCAACCACCACCACCCCATGGCTTCCCACACTTGGTGTCCATACGTTTGTTCTCTACCTCTGTGTCTCTATTTCTTCCCTGCAAACCAGTTCATCTGTACCATTTTTAGGCTCCACATATATGCATTAATATACAATATTTGTTTTCCTCTTTCTGACTTACTTCATTCTGTATGACAGTCTCTCGATCCATCGATGTCTCTACAAATGACCCAGTTTCATTCCATTTTATGGCCGAGTCATATTCCATTTTATATATGTACCACATCTTTATCCATTCATCTGTCTGTGGGCATTTAGGTTGCTTCCATTACCTGGCTATTGTAAATAGTGCTGCAACGAACATTGTGGTGAATGTGCCTTTTTGAAATACGGTTTTCTCTGGGTATATGCCCAGAAGTGGGATTGCTGGATCAGATGGTAATTCTATTTCTAGTTTTTTTAAGGAAACTCCATACTGTTCTCCATAGTGACTGTATCAATTTACATTCCCACCAATAGTGGAAGAGGGCTCCTTTTGTCCACACCCTCCCCAGAATTGGTTGTTTGTAGATTTTCTGATGATGCCGATTCTAACAGGTGTGAGGTGATACCTCATTGTAGTTTTGATTTGCATTTCTCTAATAATTAGTGCTGTTGAGCAGCTTTTCATGTGCGTCTTGGCCATCTCTGTGTCTCCTTTGAAGAAACGTCTCTTTAGATCTTCTGCCCATTTTTTTTGGGTTGTTTGTTTTCTTAATATTAAGCTGCATGAGCTGTTTATATATATTGGAGATTAAACCTCTGTCCATTGATTCGTCTGCAACGATTTTCGCCCATTCTGAGGGATGCCTTTTTCCATTCCCGTGTTTTTTAACAAAATAGGAAAGAAAGGAAAAGAAGCAGAACACTAATGTGCGTAAAATATGCCTTTTGAAACGGTCGTTTTGAAATATGGACGTCCTTTGAATTTTTTGGTCGATATGTGACCCCAGGATTTGTTTTCAGGGCAGGTGTCATTTACAGGCCTGCAATGATTTTGAATATCAACTGACCATTAGCGTTGGGATTAAAGCTGCTGTTGTGTGAAACGGCCACAAGGTGGCAGCAGTTCACCCTTACCAAATCTGGTTACTAGGGCAAGAGAGCCTCAGTGGAAGTGGTGTTCTAGATTGGAGTTTAGAATGGAATGTGCCAGGAGAAAGCCCCTCACGTTTGTCTCACTACTTCTTGTTCGTGTTTTTAATTTAATTTTTTTATTTTTTATTACAGCAAGTTTGATTACAATGTTTGGCTTGTTGTAGGTGTGGAAGATGTGGTTCTTTTACACATATACAGATGACTGTTCTTCTTGGGATCCTTTTCCCATGTACGTTATGACAGAATGTTGAGTAGTCCTCTCTTGGTATTCTGTAGGTCTTTGGTGATTATATATGTCACCTGTGTTTGTATATGTCTGTTAACCCCGATATCGTAATGAAACCAATCCTCACACCTTTCCATTGGTGAACCATAAGTTTGTTTAATGAATCTGTGATTGCCCTTCTCCGTGGAAATATCTGCCCTGGTATCCATTTTTAGGTAACACCTATAAGTGATATGATATGATATGTGTCTTTCACTTTCTGACTTACTACAAGTCACGTGATTACTTCGAGACTCATCTACGATGCTGCAAATGGCATTGTGTCCTTTTTTCCCTTGGCTTCTCTTCTGCCTTAGCGGGGTCCATTTTCAACAATGTGATTCCCTGAGGGTTGTGGATTAGCTGACCTGGGCAGCCTTACCCTGCCGGCCCGCCCTCCCCAGGTGTGCCTCGTTGAGGTCAATATAAACAGAGCTCCAGGCAGCAATAGCCCCTGAAGCTGTGCCTGACTCCATATTCTCTGCCCCGTCAGCAGTCTCGGGGCTGTGCTGGTGGGAGGAGGGAGTGAGGGGCCACAGCTTTGTGGGTGGCCCGGTGTGAGTGGGGTTCTGCTGGCCTTTCTGCAGGAGTTGCCAGGCTGCCGCCTGTAAAGAAGAGGATGTGTCACCCATACCTTCCGCTGGAATTTCTCTCCGGACAGAGGTGAGGAAGGAAAAAAGCAGTGGGTTCCGGGACAGGAGGGGTATCTCAGGCAGGGCAATGGAAAGCTTCTGGAAGAGCGCCAGGGTCCAGGACCACGCTGGCTGGCCTGCAGGCACCAAGTTGGCCTGCGTGCTGTCGCTGGTGTGGCTCCACGGTCCTTCCTCTAGGCTTTCAAGCCCTTGTACATATTCAGGTGTTTTACCTGGAAAGGGTGGGAACAGTTCAGCAGCAGCTGGCCTGGGGCTCAGCTCACGTTTACTCACAGATGCCTCGGCACGGTCCCCCAGCTTTGCAATGAGGACGCTCCTTGCGTGGGGGTTGGGTTGCTGGCTGTATGGGAGATGGTTCCCCACCTCTGACCAATTTCAGAATTGTTTACCACTGGAGCAAGTGCCGTGATAGGGTTTTCCTCTGTATAACTCGTGGGTTCACTTTTTTTTCTTTTATGTTTCAAGTTAGATGTTATTCCTCTTTTATGTATTTATAGATATAAGCATGGAAATAATTCATTCCTATAAATACATCTGTGTGACGGGAAGAACTTTTTTCTGTTTTATTTTTAAATTTTATTTTTTAAAATTTTGAAATTTTATTTATTTTTTTTATACAGCACGTTATTATTAGTTATGTATTTTATGCATATACATGTATACAGGTCAATCCCAAACTCCCAACTCATCCAACCACCACCACCCCATGGCTTCCCACACTTGGTGTCCATACGTTTGTTCTCTACCTCTGTGTCTCTATTTCTTCCCTGCAAACCAGTTCATCTGTACCATTTTTAGGCTCCACATATATGCATTAATATACAATATTTGTTTTCCTCTTTCTGACTTACTTCATTCTGTATGACAGTCTCTCGATCCATCGATGTCTCTACAAATGACCCAGTTTCATTCCATTTTATGGCCGAGTAATATTCCATTTTATATATGTACCACATCTTTATCCATTCATCTGTCTGTGGGCATTTAGGTTGCTTCCATTACCTGGCTATTGTAAATAGTGCTGCAACGAACATTGTGGTGAATGTGCCTTTTTGAAATACGGTTTTCTCTGGGTATATGCCCAGAAGTGGGATTGCTGGATCAGATGGTAATTCTATTTCTAGTTTTTTTAAGGAAACTCCATACTGTTCTCCATAGTGACTGTATCAATTTACATTCCCACCAATAGTGGAAGAGGGCTCCTTTTGTCCACACCCTCCCCAGAATTGGTTGTTTGTAGATTTTCTGATGATGCCGATTCTAACAGGTGTGAGGTGATACCTCATTGTAGTTTTGATTTGCATTTCTCTAATAATTAGTGCTGTTGAGCAGCTTTTCATGTGCGTCTTGGCCATCTCTGTGTCTCCTTTGAAGAAACGTCTCTTTAGATCTTCTGCCCATTTTTTTTGGGTTGTTTGTTTTCTTAATATTAAGCTGCATGAGCTGTTTATATATATTGGAGATTAAACCTCTGTCCATTGATTCGTCTGCAACGATTTTCGCCCATTCTGAGGGATGCCTTTTTCCATTCCCGTGTTTTTTAACAAAATAGGAAAGAAAGGAAAAGAAGCAGAACACTAATGTGCGTAAAATATGCCTTTTGAAACGGTCGTTTTGAAATATGGACGTCCTTTGAAATTTTTGGTCGATATGTGACCCCAGGATTTGTTTTCAGGGCAGGTGTCATTTACAGGCCTGCAATGATTTTGAATATCAACTGACCATTAGCGTTGGGATTAAAGCTGCTGTTGTGTGAAACGGCCACAAGGTGGCAGCAGTTCACCCTTACCAAATCTGGTTACTAGGGCAAGAGAGCCTCAGTGGAAGTGGTGTTCTAGATTGGAGTTTAGAATGGAATGTGCCAGGAGAAAGCCCCTCACGTTTGTCTCACTACTTCTTGTTCGTGTTTTTAATTTAATTTTTTTATTTTTTATTACAGCAAGTTTGATTACAATGTTTGGCTTGTTGTAGGTGTGGAAGATGTGGTTCTTTTACACATATACAGATGACTGTTCTTCTTGGGATCCTTTTCCCATGTACGTTATGACAGAATGTTGAGTAGTCCTCTCTTGGTATTCTGTAGGTCTTTGGTGATTATATATGTCACCTGTGTTTGTATATGTCTGTTAACCCCGATATCGTAATGAAACCAATCCTCACACCTTTCCATTGGTGAACCATAAGTTTGTTTAATGAATCTGTGATTGCCCTTCTCCGTGGAAATATCTGCCCTGGTATCCATTTTTAGGTAACACCTATAAGTGATATGATATGATATGTGTCTTTCACTTTCTGACTTACTACAAGTCACGTGATTACTTCGAGACTCTTCTACGGTGCTGCAAATGGCATTGTGTCCTTTTTTCCCTTGGCTTCTCTTCTGCCTTAGCGGGGTCCATTTTCAACAATGTGATTCCCTGAGGGTTGTGGATTAGCTGACCTGGGCAGCCTTACCCTGCCGGCCCGCCCTCCCCAGGTGTGCCTCGTTGAGGTCAATATAAACAGAGCTCCAGGCAGCAATAGCCCCTGAAGCTGTGCCTGACTCCATATTCTCTGCCCCGTCAGCAGTTTCGGGGCTGTGCTGGTGGGAGGAGGGAGTGAGGGGCCACAGCTTTGTGGGTGGCCCGGTGTGAGTGGGGTTCTGCTGGCCTTTCTGCAGGAGTTGCCAGGCTGCCGCCTGTAAAGAAGAGGATGTGTCACCCATACCTTCCGCTGGAATTTCTCTCCGGACAGAGGTGAGGAAGGAAAAAAGCAGTGGGTTCCGGGACAGGAGGGGTATCTCAGGCAGGGCAATGGAAAGCTTCTGGAAGAGCGCCAGGGTCCAGGACCACGCTGGCTGGCCTGCAGGCACCAAGTTGGCCTGCGTGCTGTCGCTGGTGTGGCTCCACGGTCCTTCCTCTAGGCTTTCAAGCCCTTGTACATATTCAGGTGTTTTACCTGGAAAGGGTGGGAACAGTTCAGCAGCAGCTGGCCTGGGGCTCAGCTCACGTTTACTCACAGATGCCTCGGCACGGTCCCCCAGCTTTGCAATGAGGACGCTCCTTGCGTGGGGGTTGGGTTGCTGGCTGTATGGGAGATGGTTCCCCACCTCTGACCAATTTCAGAATTGTTTACCACTGGAGCAAGTGCCGTGATAGGGTTTTCCTCTGTATAACTCGTGGGTTCACTTTTTTTTCTTTTATGTTTCAAGTTAGATGTTATTCCTCTTTTATGTATTTATAGATATAAGCATGGAAATAATTCATTCCTATAAATACATCTGTGTGACGGGAAGAACTTTTTTCTGTTTTATTTTTAAATTTTATTTTTTAAAATTTTGAAATTTTATTTATTTTTTTTATACAGCACGTTATTATTAGTTATGTATTTTATGCATATACATGTATACAGGTCAATCCCAAACTCCCAACTCATCCCACCACCACCACCCCATGGCTTCCCACACTTGGTGTCCATACGTTTGTTCTCTACCCCTGTGTCCCTATTTCTTCCCTGCAAACCAGTTCATCTGTACCATTTTTAGGCTCCACATATATGCATTAATATACAATATTTGTTTTCCTCTTTCTGACTTACTTCATTCTGTATGACAGTCTCTCGATCCATCGATGTCTCTACAAATGACCCAGTTTCATTCCTTTTTATGGCCGAGTAATATTCCATTTTATATATGTACCACATCTTTATCCATTCATCTGTCTGTGGGCATTTAGGTTGCTTCCATTACCTGGCTATTGTAAATAGTGCTGCAACGAACATTGTGGTGAATGTGCCTTTTTGAAATACGGTTTTCTCTGGGTATATGCCCAGAAGTGGGATTGCTGGATCAGATGGTAATTCTATTTCTAGTTTTTTTAAGGAAACTCCATACTGTTCTCCATAGTGACTGTATCAATTTACATTCCCACCAATAGTGGAAGAGGGCTCCTTTTGTCCACACCCTCCCCAGAATTGGTTGTTTGTAGATTTTCTGATGATGCCGATTCTAACAGGTGTGAGGTGATACCTCATTGTAGTTTTGATTTGCATTTCTCTAATAATTAGTGCTGTTGAGCAGCTTTTCATGTGCGTCTTGGCCATCTCTGTGTCTCCTTTGAAGAAACGTCTCTTTAGATCTTCTGCCCATTTTTTTTGGGTTGTTTGTTTTCTTAATATTAAGCTGCATGAGCTGTTTATATATATTGGAGATTAAACCTCTGTCCATTGATTCGTCTGCAACGATTTTCGCCCATTCTGAGGGATGCCTTTTTCCATTCCCGTGTTTTTTAACAAAAAAGGAAAGAAAGGAAAAGAAGCAGAACACTAATGTGCGTAAAATATGCCTTTTGAAACGGTCGTTTTGAAATATGGACGTCCTTTGAAATTTTTGGTCGATATGTGACCCCAGGATTTGTTTTCAGGGCAGGTGTCATTTACAGGCCTGCAATGATTTTGAATATCAACTGACCATTAGCGTTGGGATTAAAGCTGCTGTTGTGTGAAACGGCCACAAGGTGGCAGCAGTTCACCCTTACCAAATCTGGTTACTAGGGCAAGAGAGCCTCAGTGGAAGTGGTGTTCTAGATTGGAGTTTAGAATGGAATGTGCCAGGAGAAAGCCCCTCACGTTTGTCTCACTACTTCTTGTTCGTGTTTTTAATTTAATTTTTTTATTTTTTATTACAGCAAGTTTGATTACAATGTTTGGCTTGTTGTAGGTGTGGAAGATGTGGTTCTTTTACACATATACAGATGACTGTTCTTCTTGGGATCCTTTTCCCATGTACGTTATGACAGAATGTTGAGTAGTCCTCTCTTGGTATTCTGTAGGTCTTTGGTGATTATATATGTCACCTGTGTTTGTATATGTCTGTTAACCCCGATATCGTAATGAAACCAATCCTCACACCTTTCCATTGGTGAACCATAAGTTTGTTTAATGAATCTGTGATTGCCCTTCTCCGTGGAAATATCTGCCCTGGTATCCATTTTTAGGTAACACCTATAAGTGATATGATATGATATGTGTCTTTCACTTTCTGACTTACTACAAGTCACGTGATTACTTCTAGACTCATCTACGGTGCTGCAAATGGCATTGTGTCCTTTTTTCCCTTGGCTTCTCTTCTGCCTTAGCGGGGTCCATTTTCAACAATGTGATTCCCTGAGGGTTGTGGATTAGCTGACCTGGGCAGCCTTACCCTGCCGGCCCGCCCTCCCCAGGTGTGCCTCGTTGAGGTCAATATAAACAGAGCTCCAGGCAGCAATAGCCCCTGAAGCTGTGCCTGACTCCATATTCTCTGCCCCGTCAGCAGTCTCGGGGCTGTGCTGGTGGGAGGAGGGAGTGAGGGGCCACAGCTTTGTGGGTGGCCCGGTGTGAGTGGGGTTCTGCTGGCCTTTCTGCAGGAGTTGCCAGGCTGCCGCCTGTAAAGAAGAGGATGTGTCACCCATACCTTCCGCTGGAATTTCTCTCCGGACAGAGGTGAGGAAGGAAAAAAGCAGTGGGGGCCGGACAGGAGGGGTATCTCAGGCAGGGCAATGGAAAGCTTCTGGAAGAGCGCCAGGGTCCAGGACCACGCTGGCTGGCCTGCAGGCACCAAGTTGGCCTGCGTGCTGTCGCTGGTGTGGCTCCACGGTCCTTCCTCTAGGCTTTCAAGCCCTTGTACATATTCAGGTGTTTTACCTGGAAAGGGTGGGAACAGTTCAGCAGCAGCTGGCCTGGGGCTCAGCTCACGTTTACTCACAGATGCCCCGGCACGGTCCCCCAGCTTTGCAATGAGCACGCTACTTGCGTGGGGGTTGGGTTGCTGGCTGTATGGGAGATGGTTCCCCACCTCTGACCAATTTCAGAATTGTTTACCACTGGAGCAAGTGCCGTGATAGGGTTTTCCTCTGTATAACTCGTGGGTTCACTTTTTGTTTCTTTTATGTTTCAAGTTAGATGTTATTCCTCTTTTATGTATTTATAGATATAAGCATGGAAATAATTCATTCCTATAAATACATCTGTGTGACGGGAAGAACTTTTTTCTGTTTTATTTTTAAATTTTATTTTTTAAAATTTTGAAATTTTATTTATTTTTTTATACAGCACGTTATTATTAGTTATGTATTTTATGCATATACATGTATACAGGTCAATCCCAAACTCCCAACTCATCCCACCACCACCACCCCATGGCTTCCCACACTTGGTGTCCATACGTTTGTTCTCTACCTCTGTGTCTCTATTTCTTCCCTGCAAACCAGTTCATCTGTACCATTTTTAGGCTCCACATATATGCATTAATATACAATATTTGTTTTCCTCTTTCTGACTTACTTCATTCTGTATGACAGTCTCTCGATCCATCGATGTCTCTACAAATGACCCAGTTTCATTCCTATTTATGGCCGAGTAATATTCCATTTTATATATGTACCACATCTTTATCCATTCATCTGTCTGTGGGCATTTAGGTTGCTTCCATTACCTGGCTATTGTAAATAGTGCTGCAACGAACATTGTGGTGAATGTGCCTTTTTGAAATACGGTTTTCTCTGGGTATATGCCCAGAAGTGGGATTGCTGGATCAGATGGTAATTCTATTTCTAGTTTTTTTAAGGAAACTCCATACTGTTCTCCATAGGGACTGTATCAATTTACATTCCCACCAATAGTGGAAGAGGGCTCCTTTTGTCCACACCCTCCCCAGAATTGGTTGTTTGTAGATTTTCTGATGATGCCGATTCTAACAGGTGTGAGGTGATACCTCATTGTAGTTTTGATTTGCATTTCTCTAATAATTAGTGCTGTTGAGCAGCTTTTCATGTGCGTCTTGGCCATCTCTGTGTCTCCTTTGAAGAAACGTCTCTTTAGATCTTCTGCCCATTTTTTTGGGGTTGTTTGTTTTTTTAATATTAAGCTGCATGAGCTGTTTATATATATTGGAGATTAAACCTCTGTCCATTGATTCGTCTGCAACGATTTTCGCCCATTCTGAGGGATGCCTTTTTCCATTCCCGTGTTTTTTAACAAAAAAGGAAAGAAAGGAAAAGAAGCAGAACACTAATGTGCGTAAAATATGCCTTTTGAAACGGTCGTTTTGAAATATGGACGTCCTTTGAATTTTTTGGTCGATATGTGACCCCAGGATTTGTTTTCAGGGCAGGTGTCATTTACAGGCCTGCAATGATTTTGAATATCAACTGACCATTAGCACTGGGATTAAAGCTGCTGTTGTGTGAAACGGCCACAAGGTGGCAGCAGTTCACCCTTACCAAATCTGGTTACTAGGGCAAGAGAGCCTCAGTGGAAGTGGTGTTCTAGATTGGAGTTTAGAATGGAATGTACCAGGAGAAAGCCCCTCACGTTTGTCTCACTACTTCTTGTTCGTGTTTTTAATTTAAGTTTTTATTTTTTATTACAGCAAGTTTGATTACAATGTTTGGCTTGTTGTAGGTGTGGAAGATGTGGTTCTTTTACACATATACAGATGACTGTTCTTCTTGGGATCCTTTTCCCATGTACGTTATGACAGAATGTTGAGTAGTCCTCTCTTGGTATTCTGTAGGTCTTTGGTGATTATATATGTCACCTGTGTTTGTATATGTCTGTTAACCCCGATATCGTAATGAAACCAATCCTCACACCTTTCCATTGGTGAACCATAAGTTTGTTTAATGAATCTGTGATTGCCCTTCTCCGTGGAAATATCTGCCCTGGTATCCATTTTTAGGTAACACCTATAAGTGATATGATACGATATGTGTCTTTCACTTTCTGACTTACTACAAGTCACGTGATTACTTCGAGACTCTTCTACGGTGCTGCAAATGGCATTGTGTCCTTTTTTCCCTTGGCTTCTCTTCTGCCTTAGCGGGGTCCATTTTCAACAATGTGATTCCCTGAGGGTTGTGGATTAGCTGACCTGGGCAGCCTTACCCTGCCGGCCCGCCCTCCCCAGGTGTGCCTCGTTGAGGTCAATATAAACAGAGCTCCAGGCAGCAATAGCCCCTGAAGCTGTGCCTGACTCCATATTCTCTGCCCCGTCAGCAGTCTCGGGGCTGTGCTGGTGGGAGGGAGTGAGGGGCCACAGCTTTGTGGGTGGCCCGGTGTGAGTGGGGTTCTGCTGGCCTTTCTGCAGGAGTTGCCAGGCTGCCGCCTGTAAAGAAGAGGATGTGTCACCCATACCTTCCGCTGGAATTTCTCTCCGGACAGAGGTGAGGAAGGAAAAAAGCAGTGGGGGCCGGGACAGGAGGGGTATCTCAGGCAGGGCAATGGAAAGCTTCTGGAAGAGCGCCAGGGTCCAGGACCACGCTGGCTGGCCTGCAGGCACCAAGTTGGCCTGCGTGCTGTCCCTGGTGTGGCTCCACGGTCCTTCCTCTAGGCTTTCAAGCCCTTGTACATATTCAGGTGTTTTACCTGGAAAGGGTGGGAACAGTTCAGCAGCAGCTGGCCTGGGGCTCAGCTCACGTTTACTCACAGATGCCTCGGCACGGTCCCCCAGCTTTGCAATGAGGACGCTCCTTGCGTGGGGGTTGGGTTGCTGGCTGTATGGGAGATGGTTCCCCACCTCTGACCAATTTCAGAATTGTTTACCACTGGAGCAAGTGCCGTGATAGGGTTTTCCTCTGTATAACTCGTGGGTTCACTTTTTGTTTCTTTTATGTTTCAAGTTAGATGTTATTCCTCTTTTATGTATTTATAGATATAAGCATGGAAATAATTCATTCCTATAAATACATCTGTGTGACGGGAAGAACTTTTTTCTGTTTTATTTTTAAATTTTATTTTTTAAAATTTTGAAATTTTATTTATTTTTTTTATACAGCACGTTATTATTAGTTATGTATTTTATGCATATACATGTATACAGGTCAATCCCAAACTCCCAACTCATCCCACCACCACCACCCCATGGCTTCCCACACTTGGTGTCCATACGTTTGTTCTCTACCTCTGTGTCTCTATTTCTTCCCTGCAAACCAGTTCATCTGTACCATTTTTAGGCTCCACATATATGCATTAATATACAATATTTGTTTTCCTCTTTCTGACTTACTTCATTCTGTATGACAGTCTCTCGATCCATCGATGTCTCTACAAATGACCCAGTTTCATTCCTTTTTATGGCCGAGTCATATTCCATTTTATATATGTACCACATCTTTATCCATTCATCTGTCTGTGGGCATTTAGGTTGCTTCCATTACCTGGCTATTGTAAATAGTGCTGCAACGAACATTGTGGTGAATGTGCCTTTTTGAAATACGGTTTTCTCTGGGTATATGCCCAGAAGTGGGATTGCTGGATCAGATGGTAATTCTATTTCTAGTTTTTTTAAGGAAACTCCATACTGTTCTCCATAGGGACTGTATCAATTTACATTCCCACCAATAGTGGAAGAGGGCTCCTTTTGTCCACACCCTCCCCAGAATTGGTTGTTTGTAGATTTTCTGATGATGCCGATTCTAACAGGTGTGAGGTGATACCTCATTGTAGTTTTGATTTGCATTTCTCTAATAATTAGTGCTGTTGAGCAGCTTTTCATGTGCGTCTTGGCCATCTCTGTGTCTCCTTTGAAGAAACGTCTCTTTAGATCTTCTGCCCATTTTTTTGGGGTTGTTTGTTTTTTTAATATTAAGCTGCATGAGCTGTTTATATATATTGGAGATTAAACCTCTGTCCATTGATTCGTCTGCAACGATTTTCGCCCATTCTGAGGGATGCCTTTTTCCATTCCCGTGTTTTTTAACAAAAAAGGAAAGAAAGGAAAAGAAGCAGAACACTAATGTGCGTAAAATATGCCTTTTGAAACGGTCGTTTTGAAATATGGACGTCCTTTGAAATTTTTGGTCGATATGTGACCCCAGGATTTGTTTTCAGGGCAGGTGTCATTTACAGGCCTGCAATGATTTTGAATATCAACTGACCATTAGCACTGGGATTAAAGCTGCTGTTGTGTGAAACGGCCACAAGGTGGCAGCAGTTCACCCTTACCAAATCTGGTTACTAGGGCAAGAGAGCCTCAGTGGAAGTGGTGTTCTAGATTGGAGTTTAGAATGGAATGCACCAGGAGAAAGCCCCTCACGTTTGTCTCACTACTTCTTGTTCGTGTTTTTAATTTAAGTTTTTATTTTTTATTACAGCAAGTTTGATTACAATGTTTGGCTTGTTGTAGGTGTGGAAGATGTGGTTCTTTTACACATATACAGATGACTGTTCTTCTTGGGATCCTTTTCCCATGTACGTTATGACAGAATGTTGAGTAGTCCTCTCTTGGTATTCTGTAGGTCTTTGGTGATTATATATGTCACCTGTGTTTGTATATGTCTGTTAACCCCGATATCGTAATGAAACCAATCCTCACACCTTTCCATTGGTGAACCATAAGTTTGTTTAATGAATCTGTGATTGCCCTTCTCCGTGGAAATATCTGCCCTGGTATCCATTTTTAGGTAACACCTATAAGTGATATGATACGATATGTGTCTTTCACTTTCTGACTTACTACAAGTCACGTGATTACTTCGAGACTCTTCTACGGTGCTGCAAATGGCATTGTGTCCTTTTTTCCCTTGGCTTCTCTTCTGCCTTAGCGGGGTCCATTTTCAACAATGTGATTCCCTGAGGGTTGTGGATTAGCTGACCTGGGCAGCCTTACCCTGCCGGCCCGCCCTCCCCAGGTGTGCCTCGTTGAGGTCAATATAAACAGAGCTCCAGGCAGCAATAGCCCCTGAAGCTGTGCCTGACTCCATATTCTCTGCCCCGTCAGCAGTCTCGGGGCTGTGCTGGTGGGAGGGAGTGAGGGGCCACAGCTTTGTGGGTGGCCCGGTGTGAGTGGTGTTCTGCTGGCCTTTCTGCAGGAGTTGCCAGGCTGCCGCCTGTAAAGAAGAGGATGTGTCACCCATACCTTCCGCTGGAATTTCTCTCCGGACAGAGGTGAGGAAGGAAAAAAGCAGTGGGGGCCGGGACAGGAGGGGTATCTCAGGCAGGGCAATGGAAAGCTTCTGGAAGAGCGCCAGGGTCCAGGACCACACTGGCTGGCCTGCAGGCACCAAGTTGGCCTGCGTGCTGTCGCTGGTGTGGCTCCACGGTCCTTCCTCTAGGCTTTCAAGCCCTTGTACATATTCAGGTGTTTTACCTGGAAAGGGTGGGAACAGTTCAGCAGCAGCTGGCCTGGGGCTCAGCTCACGTTTACTCACAGATGCCTCGGCACGGTCCCCCAGCTTTGCAATGAGGACGCTCCTTGCGTGGGGTTTGGGTTGCTGGCTGTATGGGAGATGGTTCCCCACCTCTGACCAATTTCAGAATTGTTTACCACTGGAGCAAGTGCCGTGATAGGGTTTTCCTCTGTATAACTCGTGGGTTCACTTTTTGTTTCTTTTATGTTTCAAGTTAGATGTTATTCCTCTTTTATGTATTTATAGATATAAGCATGGAAATAATTCATTCCTATAAATACATCTGTGTGACGGGAAGAACATTTTTCTGTTTTATTTTTAAATTTTATTTTTTAAAATTTTGAAATTATATTTATTTTTTTATACAGCACGTTATTATTAGTTATGTATTTTATGCATATACATGTATACAGGTCAATCCCAAACTCCCAACTCATCCCACCACCACCACCCCATGGCTTCCCACACTTGGTGTCCATACGTTTGTTCTCTACCTCTGTGTCTCTATTTCTTCCCTGCAAACCAGTTCATCTGTACCATTTTTAGGCTCCACATATATGCATTAATATACAATATTTGTTTTCCTCTTTCTGACTTACTTCATTCTGTATGACAGTCTCTCGATCCATCGATGTCTCTACAAATGACCCAGTTTCATTCCTTTTTATGGCCGAGTAATATTCCATTTTATATATGTACCACATCTTTATCCATTCATCTGTCTGTGGGCATTTAGGTTGCTTCCATTACCTGGCTATTGTAAATAGTGCTGCAACGAACATTGTGGTGAATGTGCCTTTTTGAAATACGGTTTTCTCTGGGTATATGCCCAGAAGTGGGATTGCTGGATCAGATGGTAATTCTATTTCTAGTTTTTTTAAGGAAACTCCATACTGTTCTCCATAGGGACTGTATCAATTTACATTCCCACCAATAGTGGAAGAGGGCTCCTTTTGTCCACACCCTCCCCAGAATTGGTTGTTTGTAGATTTTCTGATGATGCCGATTCTAACAGGTGTGAGGTGATACCTCATTGTAGTTTTGATTTGCATTTCTCTAATAATTAGTGCTGTTGAGCAGCTTTTCATGTGCGTCTTGGCCATCTCTGTGTCTCCTTTGAAGAAACGTCTCTTTAGATCTTCTGCCCATTTTTTTGGGGTTGTTTGTTTTTTTAATATTAAGCTGCATGAGCTGTTTATATATATTGGAGATTAAACCTCTGTCCATTGATTCGTCTGCAACGATTTTCGCCCATTCTGAGGGATGCCTTTTTCCATTCCCGTGTTTTTTAACAAAAAAGGAAAGAAAGGAAAAGAAGCAGAACACTAATGTGCGTAAAATATGCCTTTTGAAACGGTCGTTTTGAAATATGGACGTCCTTTGAAATTTTTGGTCGATATGTGACCCCAGGATTTGTTTTCAGGGCAGGTGTCATTTACAGGCCTGCAATGATTTTGAATATCAACTGACCATTAGCGTTGGGATTAAAGCTGCTGTTGTGTGAAACGGCCACAAGGTGGCAGCAGTTCACCCTTACCAAATCTGGTTACTAGGGCAAGAGAGCCTCAGTGGAAGTGGTGTTCTAGATTGGAGTTTAGAATGGAATGTGCCAGGAGAAAGCCCCTCACGTTTGTCTCACTACTTCTTGTTCGTGTTTTTAATTTAATTTTTTTATTTTTTATTACAGCAAGTTTGATTACAATGTTTGGCTTGTTGTAGGTGTGGAAGATGTGGTTCTTTTACACATATACAGATGACTGTTCTTCTTGGGATCCTTTTCCCATGTACGTTATGACAGAATGTTGAGTAGTCCTCTCTTGGTATTCTGTAGGTCTTTGGTGATTATATATGTCACCTGTGTTTGTATATGTCTGTTAACCCCGATATCGTAATGAAACCAATCCTCACACCTTTCCATTGGTGAACCATAAGTTTGTTTAATGAATCTGTGATTGCCCTTCTCCGTGGAAATATCTGCCCTGGTATCCATTTTTAGGTAACACCTATAAGTGATACGATATGATATGTGTCTTTCACTTTCTGACTTACTACAAGTCACGTGATTACTTCTAGACTCATCTATGGTGCTGCAAATGGCATTGTGTCCTTTTTTCCCTTGGCTTCTCTTCTGCCTTAGCGGGGTCCATTTTCAACAATGTGATTCCCTGAGGGTTGTGGATTAGCTGACCTGGGCAGCCTTACCCTGCCGGCCCGCCCTCCCCAGGTGTGCCTCGTTGAGGTCAATATAAACAGAGCTCCAGGCAGCAATAGCCCCTGAAGCTGTGCCTGACTCCATATTCTCTGCCCCGTCAGCAGTCTCGGGGCTGTGCTGGTGGGAGGGAGTGAGGGGCCACAGCTTTGTGGGTGGCCCGGTGTGAGTGGGGTTCTGCTGGCCTTTCTGCAGGAGTTGCCAGGCTGCCGCCTGTAAAGAAGAGGATGTGTCACCCATACCTTCCGCTGGAATTTCTCTCCGGACAGAGGTGAGGAAGGAAAAAAGCAGTGGGGGCCGGGACAGGAGGGGTATCTCAGGCAGGGCAATGGAAAGCTTCTGGAAGAGCACCAGGGTCCAGGACCACGCTGGCTGGCCTGCAGGCACCAAGTTGGCCTGCGTGCTGTCGCTGGTGTGGCTCCACGGTCCTTCCTCTAGGCTTTCAAGCCCTTGTACATATTCAGGTGTTTTACCTGGAAAGGGTGGGAACAGTTCAGCAGCAGCTGGCCTGGGGCTCAGCTCACGTTTACTCACAGATGCCTTGGCACGGTCCCCCAGCTTTGCAATGAGGACGCTCCTTGCGTGGGGGGTGGGTTGCTGGCTGTATGGGAGATGGTTCCCCACCTCTGACCAATTTCAGAATTGTTTACCACTGGAGCAAGTGCCCTGATAGGGTTTTCCTCTGTATAACTCCTGGGTTCAGGTTTTTTTTTCTTTTATGTTTCAAGTTAGATTTTATTCCCCTTTTATGTATTTATAGATATAAGCATGGAAATAATTCTTTCCTATAAATACATCTGTGTGATGGGAAGAATTTTTTCTGTTTTATTTATAAATTTTATTTTTTAAAATTTTGAAATTTTATTTTATTTATTTTTTTTATACAGCACGTTATTATTAGTTATGTATTTTATGTATATACATGTATACAGGTCAATCCCAAACTCCCAACTCATCCCACCACCACCACCCCATGTCTTCCCACACTTGGTGTCCATACGTTTGTTCTCTACCTCTGTGTCTCTATTTCTTCCCTGCAAACCAGTTCATCTGTACCATTTTTAGGCTCCACATATATGCATTAATATACAATATTTGTTTTCCTCTTTCTGACTTACTTCATTCTGTATGACAGTCTCTCGATCCATCGATGTCTCTACAAATGAGCCAGTTTCATTCCTTTTTATGGCCGAGTAATATTCCATTTTATATATGTACCACATCTTTATCCATTCATCTGTCTGTGGGCATTTAGGTTGCTTCCATTACCTGGCTATTGTAAATAGTGCTGCAACGAACATTGTGGTGAATGTGCCTTTTTGAAATACGGTTTTCTCTGGGTATATGCCCAGAAGTGGGATTGCTGGATCAGATGGTAATTCTATTTCTAATTTTTTTAAGGAAACTCCATACTGTTCTCCATAGGGACTGTATCAATTTACATTCCCACCAATAGTGGAAGAGGGCTCCTTTTGTCCACACCCTCCCCAGAATTGGTTGTTTGTAGATTTTCTGATGATGCCGATTCTAACAGGTGTGAGGTGATACCTCATTGTAGTTTTGATTTGCATTTCTCTAATAATTATTGCTGTTGAGCAGCTTTTCATGTGCGTCTTGGCCATCTCTGTGTCTCCTTTGAAGAAACGTCTCTTTAGATCTTCTGCCCATTTTTTTGGGGTTGTTTGTTTTTTTAATATTAAGCTGCATGAGCTGTTTATATATATTGGAGATTAAACCTCTGTCCATTGATTCGTCTGCAACGATTTTCGCCCATTCTGAGGGATGCCTTTTTCCATTCCCGTGTTTTTTAACAAAAAAGGAAAGAAAGGAAAAGAAGCAGAACACTAATGTGCGTAAAATATGCCTTTTGAAACGGTCGTTTTGAAATATGGACGTCCTTTGAAATTTTTGGTCGATATGTGACCCCAGGATTTGTTTTCAGGGCAGGTGTCATTTACAGGCCTGCAATGATTTTGAATATCAACTGACCATTAGCACTGGGATTAAAGCTGCTGTTGTGTGAAACGGCCACAAGGTGGCAGCAGTTCACCCTTACCAAATCTGGTTACTAGGGCAAGAGAGCCTCAGTGGAAGTGGTGTTCTAGATTGGAGTTTAGAATGGAATGTGCCAGGAGAAAGCCCCTCACGTTTGTCTCACTACTTCTTGTTCGTGTTTTTAATTTAATTTTTTTATTTTTTATTACAGCAAGTTTGATTACAATGTTTGGCTTGTTGTAGGTGTGGAAGATGTGGTTCTTTTACACATATACAGATGACTGTTCTTCTTGGGATCCTTTTCCCATGTACGTTATGACAGAATGTTGAGTAGTCCTCTCTTGGTATTCTGTAGGTCTTTGGTGATTATATATGTCACCTGTGTTTGTATATGTCTGTTAACCCCGATATCGTAATGAAACCAATCCTCACACCTTTCCATTGGTGAACCATAAGTTTGTTTAATGAATCTGTGATTGCCCTTCTCCGTGGAAATATCTGCCCTGGTATCCATTTTTAGGTAACACCTATAAGTGATATGATATGATATGTGTCTTTCACTTTCTGACTTACTACAAGTCACGTGATTACTTCGAGACTCTTCTACGGTGCTGCAAATGGCATTGTGTCCTTTTTTCCCTTGGCATCTCTTCTGCCTTAGCGGGGTCCATTTTCAACAATGTGATTCCCTGTGGGTTGTGGATTAGCTGACCTGGGCAGCCTTACCCTGCCGGCCCGCCCTCCCCAGGTGTGCCTCGTTGAGGTCAATATAAACAGAGCTCCAGGCAGCAATAGCCCCTGAAGCTGTGCCTGACTCCATATTCTCTGCCCCGTCAGCAGTCTCGGGGCTGTGCTGGTGGGAGGGAGTGAGGGGCCACAGCTTTGTGGGTGGCCCGGTGTGAGTGGGGTTCTGCTGGCCTTTCTGCAGGAGTTGCCAGGCTGCCGCCTGTAAAGAAGAGGATGTGTCACCCATACCTTCCGCTGGAATTTCTCTCCGGACAGAGGTGAGGAAGGAAAAAAGCAGTGGGGGCCGGGACAGGAGGGGTATCTCAGGCAGGGCAATGGAAAGCTTCTGGAAGAGCGCCAGGGTCCAGGACCACGCTGGCTGGCCTGCAGGCACCAAGTTGGCCTGCGTGCTGTCGCTGGTGTGGCTCCACGGTCCTTCCTCTAGGCTTTCAAGCCCTTGTACATATTCAGGTGTTTTACCTGGAAAGGGTGGGAACAGTTCAGCAGCAGCTGGCCTGGGGCTCAGCTCACGTTTACTCACAGATGCCTCGGAACGGTCCGCCAGCTTTGCAATGAGGACGCTCCTTGCGTGGGGGTTGGGTTGCTGGCTGTATGGGAGATGGTTCCCCACCTCTGACCAATTTCAGAATTGTTTACCACTGGAGCAAGTGCCCTGATAGGGTTTTCCTCTGTATAACTCGTGCGTTCACTTTTTTTTCTTTTATGTTTCAAGTTAGATGTTATTCCTCTTTTATGTATTTATAGATATAAGCATGGAAATAATTCATTCCTATAAATACATCTGTGTGACGGGAAGAACTTTTTTCTGTTTTATTTTTAAATTTTATTTTTTAAAATTTTGAAATTTTATTTATTTTTTTTATACAGCACGTTATTATTAGTTATGTATTTTATGCATATACATGTATACAGGTCAATCCCAAACTCCCAACTCATCCCACCACCACCACCCCATGGCTTCCCACACTTGGTGTCCATACGTTTGTTCTCTACCCCTGTGTCCCTATTTCTTCCCTGCAAACCAGTTCATCTGTACCATTTTTAGGCTCCACATATATGCATTAATATACAATATTTGTTTTCCTCTTTCTGACTTACTTCATTCTGTATGACAGTCTCTCGATCCATCGATGTCTCTACAAATGAGCCAGTTTCATTCCTTTTTATGGCCGAGTCATATTCCATTTTATATATGTACCACATCTTTATCCATTCATCTGTCTGTGGGCATTTAGGTTGCTTCCATTACCTGGCTATTGTAAATAGTGCTGCAACGAACATTGTGGTGAATGTGCCTTTTTGAAATACGGTTTTCTCTGGGTATATGCCCAGAAGTGGGATTGCTGGATCAGATGGTAATTCTATTTCTAGTTTTTTTAAGGAAACTCCATACTGTTCTCCATAGGGACTGTATCAATTTACATTCCCACCAATAGTGGAAGAGGGCTCCTTTTGTCCACACCCTCCCCAGAATTGGTTGTTTGTAGATTTTCTGATGATGCCGATTCTAACAGGTGTGAGGTGATACCTCATTGTAGTTTTGATTTGCATTTCTCTAATAATTAGTGCTGTTGAGCAGCTTTTCATGTGCGTCTTGGCCATCTCTGTGTCTCCTTTGAAGAAACGTCTCTTTAGATCTTCTGCCCATTTTTTTTTGGGTTGTTTGTTTTCTTAATATTAAGCTGCATGAGCTGTTTATATATATTGGAGATTAAACCTCTGTCCATTGATTCGTCTGCAACGATTTTCGCCCATTCTGAGGGATGCCTTTTTCCATTCCCGTGTTTTTTAACAAAAAAGGAAAGAAAGGAAAAGAAGCAGAACACTAATGTGCGTAAAATATGCCTTTTGAAACGGTCGTTTTGAAATATGGACGTCCTTTGAAATTTTTGGTCGATATGTGACCCCAGGATTTGTTTTCAGGGCAGGTGTCATTTACAGGCCTGCAATGATTTTGAATATCAACTGACCATTAGCGTTGGGATTAAAGCTGCTGTTTTGTGAAACGGCCACAAGGTGGCAGCAGTTCACCCTTACCAAATCTGGTTACTAGGGCAAGAGAGCCTCAGTGGAAGTGGTGTTCTAGATTGGAGTTTAGAATGGAATGTGCCAGGAGAAAGCCCCTCACGTTTGTCTCACTACTTCTTGTTCGTGTTTTTAATTTAATTTTTTTATTTTTTATTACAGCAAGTTTGATTACAATGTTTGGATGTTGTAGGTGTGGAAGATGTGGTTCTTTTACACATATACAGATGACTGTTCTTCTTGGGATCCTTTTCCCATGTACGTTATGACAGAATGTTGAGTAGTCCTCTCTTGGTATTCTGTAGGTCTTTGGTGATTATATATGTCACCTGTGTTTGTATATGTCTGTTAACCCCGATATCGTAATGAAACCAATCCTCACACCTTTCCATTGGTGAACCATAAGTTTGTTTAATGAATCTGTGATTGCCCTTCTCCGTGGAAATATCTGCCCTGGTATCCATTTTTAGGTAACACCTATAAGTGATACGATATGATATGTGTCTTTCACTTTCTGACTTACTACAAGTCACGTGATTACTTCTAGACTCATCTACGGTGCTGCAAATGGCATTGTGTCCTTTTTTCCCTTGGCTTCTCTTCTGCCTTAGCGGGGTCCATTTTCAACAATGTGATTCCCTGAGGGTTGTGGATTAGCTGACCTGGGCAGCCTTACCCTGCCGGCCCGCCCTCCCCAGGTGTGCCTCGTTGAGGTCAATATAAACAGAGCTCCAGGCAGCAATAGCCCCTGAAGCTGTGCCTGACTCCATATTCTCTGCCCCGTCAGCAGTCTCGGGGCTGTGCTGGTGGGAGGGAGTGAGGGGCCACAGCTTTGTGGGTGGCCCGGTGTGAGTGGGGTTCTGCTGGCCTTTCTGCAGGAGTTGCCAGGCTGCCGCCTGTAAAGAAGAGGATGTGTCACCCATACCTTCCGCTGGAATTTCTCTCCGGACAGAGGTGAGGAAGGAAAAAAGCAGTGGGGGCCGGGACAGGAGGGGTATCTCAGGCAGGGCAATGGAAAGCTTCTGGAAGAGCGCCAGGGTCCAGGACCACGCTGGCTGGCCTGCAGGCACCAAGTTGGCCTGCGTGCTGTCGCTGGTGTGGCTCCACGGTCCTTCCTCTAGGCTTTCAAGCCCTTGTACATATTCAGGTGTTTTACCTGGAAAGGGTGGGAACAGTTCAGCAGCAGCTGGCCTGGGGCTCAGCTCACGTTTACTCACAGATGCCTCGGCACGGTCCCCCAGCTTTGCAATGAGGACGCTCCTTGCGTGGGGGTTGGGTTGCTGGCTGTATGGGAGATGGTTCCCCACCTCTGACCAATTTCAGAATTGTTTACCACTGGAGCAAGTGCCGTGATAGGGTTTTCCTCTGTATAACTCGTGGGTTCACTTTTTGTTTCTTTTATGTTTCAAGTTAGATGTTATTCCTCTTTTATGTATTTATAGATATAAGCATGGAAATAATTCATTCCTATAAATACATCTGTGTGACGGGAAGAACTTTTTTCTGTTTTATTTTTAAATTTTATTTTTTAAAATTTTGAAATTTTATTTATTTTTTTATACAGCACGTTATTATTAGTTATGTATTTTATGCATATACATGTATACAGGTCAATCCCAAACTCCCAACTCATCCCACCACCACCACCCCATGGCTTCCCACACTTGGTGTCCATACGTTTGTTCTCTACCTCTGTGTCTCTATTTCTTCCCTGCAAACCAGTTCATCTGTACCATTTTTAGGCTCCACATATATGCATTAATATACAATATTTGTTTTCCTCTTTCTGACTTACTTCATTCTGTATGACAGTCTCTCGATCCATCGATGTCTCTACAAATGACCCAGTTTCATTCCTATTTATGGCCGAGTAATATTCCATTTTATATATGTACCACATCTTTATCCATTCATCTGTCTGTGGGCATTTAGGTTGCTTCCATTACCTGGCTATTGTAAATAGTGCTGCAACGAACATTGTGGTGAATGTGCCTTTTTGAAATACGGTTTTCTCTGGGTATATGCCCAGAAGTGGGATTGCTGGATCAGATGGTAATTCTATTTCTAGTTTTTTTAAGGAAACTCCATACTGTTCTCCATAGGGACTGTATCAATTTACATTCCCACCAATAGTGGAAGAGGGCTCCTTTTGTCCACACCCTCCCCAGAATTGGTTGTTTGTAGATTTTCTGATGATGCCGATTCTAACAGGTGTGAGGTGATACCTCATTGTAGTTTTGATTTGCATTTCTCTAATAATTAGTGCTGTTGAGCAGCTTTTCATGTGCGTCTTGGCCATCTCTGTGTCTCCTTTGAAGAAACGTCTCTTTAGATCTTCTGCCCATTTTTTTGGGGTTGTTTGTTTTTTTAATATTAAGCTGCATGAGCTGTTTATATATATTGGAGATTAAACCTCTGTCCATTGATTCGTCTGCAACGATTTTCGCCCATTCTGAGGGATGCCTTTTTCCATTCCCGTGTTTTTTAACAAAAAAGGAAAGAAAGGAAAAGAAGCAGAACACTAATGTGCGTAAAATATGCCTTTTGAAACGGTCGTTTTGAAATATGGACGTCCTTTGAATTTTTTGGTCGATATGTGACCCCAGGATTTGTTTTCAGGGCAGGTGTCATTTACAGGCCTGCAATGATTTTGAATATCAACTGACCATTAGCACTGGGATTAAAGCTGCTGTTGTGTGAAACGGCCACAAGGTGGCAGCAGTTCACCCTTACCAAATCTGGTTACTAGGGCAAGAGAGCCTCAGTGGAAGTGGTGTTCTAGATTGGAGTTTAGAATGGAATGTACCAGGAGAAAGCCCCTCACGTTTGTGTCACTACTTCTTGTTCGTGTTTTTAATTTAAGTTTTTATTTTTTATTACAGCAAGTTTGATTACAATGTTTGGCTTGTTGTAGGTGTGGAAGATGTGGTTCTTTTACACATATACAGATGACTGTTCTTCTTGGGATCCTTTTCCCATGTACGTTATGACAGAATGTTGAGTAGTCCTCTCTTGGTATTCTGTAGGTCTTTGGTGATTATATATGTCACCTGTGTTTGTATATGTCTGTTAACCCCGATATCGTAATGAAACCAATCCTCACACCTTTCCATTGGTGAACCATAAGTTTGTTTAATGAATCTGTGATTGCCCTTCTCCGTGGAAATATCTGCCCTGGTATCCATTTTTAGGTAACACCTATAAGTGATATGATACGATATGTGTCTTTCACTTTCTGACTTACTACAAGTCACGTGATTACTTCGAGACTCTTCTACGGTGCTGCAATTGGCATTGTGTCCTTTTTTCCCTTGGCTTCTCTTCTGCCTTAGCGGGGTCCATTTTCAACAATGTGATTCCCTGAGGGTTGTGGATTAGCTGACCTGGGCAGCCTTACCCTGCCGGCCCGCCCTCCCCAGGTGTGCCTCGTTGAGGTCAATATAAACAGAGCTCCAGGCAGCAATAGCCCCTGAAGCTGTGCCTGACTCCATATTCTCTGCCCCGTCAGCAGTCTCGGGGCTGTGCTGGTGGGAGGGAGTGAGGGGCCACAGCTTTGTGGGTGGCCCGGTGTGAGTGGTGTTCTGCTGGCCTTTCTGCAGGAGTTGCCAGGCTGCCGCCTGTAAAGAAGAGGATGTGTCACCCATACCTTCCGCTGGAATTTCTCTCCGGACAGAGGTGAGGAAGGAAAAAAGCAGTGGGGGCCGGGACAGGAGGGGTATCTCAGGCAGGGCAATGGAAAGCTTCTGGAAGAGCGCCAGGGTCCAGGACTATGCTGGCTGGCCTGCAGGCACCAAGTTGGCCTGCATGCTGTCGCTGCTGTGGCTCCACGGTCCTTCCTCTAGGCTTTCAAGCCCTTGTACATATTCAGGTGTTTTACCTGGAAAGGGTGGGAACAGTTCAGCAGCAGCTGGCCTGGGGCTCAGCTCACGTTTACTCACAGATGCCTCGGCACGGTCCCCCAGCTTTGCAATGAGGACGCTCCTTGCGTGGGGGTTGGGTTGCTGGCTGTATGGGAGATGGTTCCCCACCTCTGACCAATTTCAGAATTGTTTACCACTGGAGCAAGTGCCGTGATAGGGTTTTCCTCTGTATAACTCGTGGGTTCACTTTTTGTTTCTTTTATGTTTCAAGTTAGATGTTATTCCTCTTTTATGTATTTATAGATATAAGCATGGAAATAATTCATTCCTATAAATACATCTGTGTGACGGGAAGAACTTTTTTCTGTTTTATTTTTAAATTTTATTTTTTAAAATTTTGAAATTTTATTTATTTTTTTATACAGCACGTTATTATTAGTTATGTATTTTATGCATATACATGTATACAGGTCAATCCCAAACTCCCAACTCATCCCACCACCACCACCCCATGGCTTCCCACACTTGGTGTCCATACGTTTGTTCTCTACCTCTGTGTCTCTATTTCTTCCCTGCAAACCAGTTCATCTGTACCATTTTTAGGCTCCACATATATGCATTAATATACAATATTTGTTTTCCTCTTTCTGACTTACTTCATTCTGTATGACAGTCTCTCGATCCATCGATGTCTCTACAAATGACCCAGTTTCATTCCTATTTATGGCCGAGTAATATTCCATTTTATATATGTACCACATCTTTATCCATTCATCTGTCTGTGGGCATTTAGGTTGCTTCCATTACCTGGCTATTGTAAATAGTGCTGCAACGAACATTGTGGTGAATGTGCCTTTTTGAAATACGGTTTTCTCTGGGTATATGCCCAGAAGTGGGATTGCTGGATCAGATGGTAATTCTATTTCTAGTTTTTTTAAGGAAACTCCATACTGTTCTCCATAGGGACTGTATCAATTTACATTCCCACCAATAGTGGAAGAGGGCTCCTTTTGTCCACACCCTCCCCAGAATTGGTTGTTTGTAGATTTTCTGATGATGCCGATTCTAACAGGTGTGAGGTGATACCTCATTGTAGTTTTGATTTGCATTTCTCTAATAATTAGTGCTGTTGAGCAGCTTTTCATGTGCGTCTTGGCCATCTCTGTGTCTCCTTTGAAGAAACGTCTCTTTAGATCTTCTGCCCATTTTTTTGGGGTTGTTTGTTTTTTTAATATTAAGCTGCATGAGCTGTTTATATATATTGGAGATTAAACCTCTGTCCATTGATTCGTCTGCAACGATTTTCGCCCATTCTGAGGGATGCCTTTTTCCATTCCCGTGTTTTTTAACAAAAAAGGAAAGAAAGGAAAAGAAGCAGAACACTAATGTGCGTAAAATATGCCTTTTGAAACGGTCGTTTTGAAATATGGACGTCCTTTGAATTTTTTGGTCGATATGTGACCCCAGGATTTGTTTTCAGGGCAGGTGTCATTTACAGGCCTGCAATGATTTTGAATATCAACTGACCATTAGCACTGGGATTAAAGCTGCTGTTGTGTGAAACGGCCACAAGGTGGCAGCAGTTCACCCTTACCAAATCTGGTTACTAGGGCAAGAGAGCCTCAGTGGAAGTGGTGTTCTAGATTGGAGTTTAGAATGGAATGTACCAGGAGAAAGCCCCTCACGTTTGTCTCACTACTTCTTGTTCGTGTTTTTAATTTAAGTTTTTATTTTTTATTACAGCAAGTTTGATTACAATGTTTGGCTTGTTGTAGGTGTGGAAGATGTGGTTCTTTTACACATATACAGATGACTGTTCTTCTTGGGATCCTTTTCCCATGTACGTTATGACAGAATGTTGAGTAGTCCTCTCTTGGTATTCTGTAGGTCTTTGGTGATTATATATGTCACCTGTGTTTGTATATGTCTGTTAACCCCGATATCGTAATGAAACCAATCCTCACACCTTTCCATTGGTGAACCATAAGTTTGTTTAATGAATCTGTGATTGCCCTTCTCCGTGGAAATATCTGCCCTGGTATCCATTTTTAGGTAACACCTATAAGTGATATGATACGATATGTGTCTTTCACTTTCTGACTTACTACAAGTCACGTGATTACTTCGAGACTCTTCTACGGTGCTGCAATTGGCATTGTGTCCTTTTTTCCCTTGGCTTCTCTTCTGCCTTAGCGGGGTCCATTTTCAACAATGTGATTCCCTGAGGGTTGTGGATTAGCTGACCTGGGCAGCCTTACCCTGCCGGCCCGCCCTCCCCAGGTGTGCCTCGTTGAGGTCAATATAAACAGAGCTCCAGGCAGCAATAGCCCCTGAAGCTGTGCCTGACTCCATATTCTCTGCCCCGTCAGCAGTCTCGGGGCTGTGCTGGTGGGAGGGAGTGAGGGGCCACAGCTTTGTGGGTGGCCCGGTGTGAGTGGTGTTCTGCTGGCCTTTCTGCAGGAGTTGCCAGGCTGCCGCCTGTAAAGAAGAGGATGTGTCACCCATACCTTCCGCTGGAATTTCTCTCCGGACAGAGGTGAGGAAGGAAAAAAGCAGTGGGGGCCGGGACAGGAGGGGTATCTCAGGCAGGGCAATGGAAAGCTTCTGGAAGAGCGCCAGGGTCCAGGACCACGCTGGCTGGCCTGCAGGCACCAAGTTGGCCTGCGTGCTGTCGCTGGTGTGGCTCCACGGTCCTTCCTCTAGGCTTTCAAGCCCTTGTACATATTCAGGTGTTTTACCTGGAAAGGGTGGGAACAGTTCAGCAGCAGCTGGCCTGGGGCTCAGCTCACGTTTACTCACAGATGCCTCGGCACGGTCCCCCAGCTTTGCAATGAGGACGCTCCTTGCGTGGGGGTTGGGTTGCTGGCTGTATGGGAGATGGTTCCCCACCTCTGACCAATTTCAGAATTGTTTACCACTGGAGCAAGTGCCGTGATAGGGTTTTCCTCTGTATAACTCGTGGGTTCACTTTTTGTTTCTTTTATGTTTCAAGTTAGATGTTATTCCTCTTTTATGTATTTATAGATATAAGCATGGAAATAATTCATTCCTATAAATACATCTGTGTGACGGGAAGAACTTTTTTCTGTTTTATTTTTAAATTTTATTTTTTAAAATTTTGAAATTTTATTTATTTTTTTATACAGCACGTTATTATTAGTTATGTATTTTATGCATATACATGTATACAGGTCAATCCCAAACTCCCAACTCATCCCACCACCACCACCCCATGGCTTCCCACACTTGGTGTCCATACGTTTGTTCTCTACCCCTGTGTCCCTATTTCTTCCCTGCAAACCAGTTCATCTGTACCATTTTTAGGCTCCACATATATGCATTAATATACAATATTTGTTTTCCTCTTTCTGACTTACTTCATTCTGTATGACAGTCTCTCGATCCATCGATGTCTCTACAAATGAGCCAGTTTCATTGCTTTTTATGGCCGAATAATATTCCATTTTATATATGTACCACATCTTTATCCATTCATCTGTCTGTGGGCATTTAGGTTGCTTCCATTACCTGGCTATTGTAAATAGTGCTGCAACGAACATTGTGGTGAATGTGCCTTTTTGAAATACGGTTTTCTCTGGGTATATGCCCAGAAGTGGGATTGCTGGATCAGATGGTAATTCTATTTCTAGTTATTTTAAGGAAACTCCATACTGTTCTCCATAGGGACTGTATCAATTTACATTCCCACCAATAGTGGAAGAGGGCTCCTTTTGTCCACACCCTCCCCAGAATTGGTTGTTTGTAGATTTTCTGATGATGCCGATTCTAACAGGTGTGAGGTGATACCTCATTGTAGTTTTGATTTGCATTTCTCTAATAATTAGTGCTGTTGAGCAGCTTTTCATGTGCGTCTTGGCCATCTCTGTGTCTCCTTTGAAGAAACGTCTCTTTAGATCTTCTGCCCATTTTTTTGGGGTTGTTTGTTTTTTTAATATTAAGCTGCATGAGCTGTTTATATATATTGGAGATTAAACCTCTGTCCATTGATTCGTCTGCAACGATTTTCGCCCATTCTGAGGGATGCCTTTTTCCATTCCCGTGTTTTTTAACAAAAAAGGAAAGAAAGGAAAAGAAGCAGAACACTAATGTGCGTAAAATATGCCTTTTGAAACGGTCGTTTTGAAATATGGACGTCCTTTGAATTTTTTGGTCGATATGTGACCCCAGGATTTGTTTTCAGGGCAGGTGTCATTTACAGGCCTGCAATGATTTTGAATATCAACTGACCATTAGCACTGGGATTAAAGCTGCTGTTGTGTGAAACGGCCACAAGGTGGCAGCAGTTCACCCTTACCAAATCTGGTTACTAGGGCAAGAGAGCCTCAGTGGAAGTGGTGTTCTAGATTGGAGTTTAGAATGGAATGTACCAGGAGAAAGCCCCTCACGTTTGTCTCACTACTTCTTGTTCGTGTTTTTAATTTAAGTTTTTATTTTTTATTACAGCAAGTTTGATTACAATGTTTGGCTTGTTGTAGGTGTGGAAGATGTGGTTCTTTTACACATATACAGATGACTGTTCTTCTTGGGATCCTTTTCCCATGTACGTTATGACAGAATGTTGAGTAGTCCTCTCTTGGTATTCTGTAGGTCTTTGGTGATTATATATGTCACCTGTGTTTGTATATGTCTGTTAACCCCGATATCGTAATGAAACCAATCCTCACACCTTTCCATTGGTGAACCATAAGTTTGTTTAATGAATCTGTGATTGCCCTTCTCCGTGGAAATATCTGCCCTGGTATCCATTTTTAGGTAACAGCTATAAGTGATATGATACGATATGTGTCTTTCACTTTCTGACTTACTACAAGTCACGTGATTACTTCGAGACTCTTCTACGGTGCTGCAAATGGCATTGTGTCCTTTTTTCCCTTGGCTTCTCTTCTGCCTTAGCGGGGTCCATTTTCAACAATGTGATTCCCTGAGGGTTGTGGATTAGCTGACCTGGGCAGCCTTACCCTGCCGGCCCGCCCTCCCCAGGTGTGCCTCATTGAGGTCAATATAAACAGAGCTCCAGGCAGCAATAGCCCCTGAAGCTGTGCCTGACTCCATATTCTCTGCCCCGTCAGCAGTCTCGGGGCTGTGCTGGTGGGAGGGAGTGAGGGGCCACAGCTTTGTGGGTGGCCCGGTGTGAGTGGTGTTCTGCTGGCCTTTCTGCAGGAGTTGCCAGGCTGCCACCTGTAAAGAAGAGGATGTGTCACCCATACCTTCCGCTGGAATTTCTCTCCGGACAGAGGTGAGGAAGGAAAAAAGCAGTGGGGGCCGGGACAGGAGGGGTATCTCAGGCAGGGCAATGGAAAGCTTCTGGAAGAGCGCCAGGGTCCAGGACCACGCTGGCTGGCCTGCAGGCACCAAGTTGGCCTGCGTGCTGTCGCTGGTGTGGCTCCACGGTCCTTCCTCTAGGCTTTCAAGCCCTTGTACATATTCAGGTGTTTTACCTGGAAAGGGTGGGAACAGTTCAGCAGCAGCTGGCCTGGGGCTCAGCTCACGTTTACTCACAGATGCCTTGGCACGGTCCCCCAGCTTTGCAATGAGGACGCTCCTTGCGTGGGGGGTGGGTTGCTGGCTGTATGGGAGATGGTTCCCCACCTCTGACCAATTTCTGAATTGTTTACCACTGGAGCAAGTGCCCTGATAGGGTTTTCCTCTGTATAACTCCTGGGTTCAGGTTTTTTTTTTCTTTTATGTTTCAAGTTAGATTTTATTCCCCTTTTATGTATTTATAGATATAAGCATGGAAATAATTCTTTCCTATAAATACATCTGTGTGATGGGAAGAATTTTTTCTGTTTTATTTATAAATTTTATTTTTTAAAATTTTGAAATTTTATTTTATTTATTTTTTTTATACAGCACGTTATTATTAGTTATGTATTTTATGTATATACATGTATACAGGTCAATCCCAAACTCCCAACTACTCCCACCACCACCACCCCATGTCTTCCCACACTTGGTGTCCATACGTTTGTTCTCTACCTCTGTGTCTCTATTTCTTCCCTGCAAACCAGTTCATCTGTACCATTTTTAGGCTCCACATATATGCATTAATATACAATATTTGTTTTCCTCTTTCTGACTTACTTCATTCTGTATGACAGTCTCTCGATCCATCGATGTCTCTACAAATGACCCAGTTTCATTCCTTTTAATGGTCGAGTAATATTCCATTTTATATATGTACCACATCTTTATCCATTCATCTGTCTGTGGGCATTTAGGTTGCTTCCATTACCTGGCTATTGTAAATAGTGCTGCAACGAACATTGTGGTGAATGTGCCTTTTTGAAATACGGTTTTCTCTGGGTATATGCCCAGAAGTGGGATTGCTGGATCAGATGGTAATTCTATTTCTAGTTTTTTTAAGGAAACTCCATACTGTTCTCCATAGGGACTGTATCAATTTACATTCCCACCAATAGTGGAAGAGGGCTCCTTTTGTCCACACCCTCCCCAGAATTGGTTGTTTGTAGATTTTCTGATGATGCCGATTCTAACAGGTGTGAGGTGATACCTCATTGTAGTTTTGATTTGCATTTCTCTAATAATTAGTGCTGTTGAGCAGCTTTTCATGTGCGTCTTGGCCATCTCTGTGTCTCCTTTGAAGAAACGTCTCTTTAGATCTTCTGCCCATTTTTTTGGGGTTGTTTGTTTTTTTAATATTAAGCTGCATGAGCTGTTTATATATATTGGAGATTAAACCTCTGTCCATTGATTCGTCTGCAACGATTTTCGCCCATTCTGAGGGATGCCTTTTTCCATTCCCGTGTTTTTTAACAAAAAAGGAAAGAAAGGAAAAGAAGCAGAACACTAATGTGCGTAAAATATGCCTTTTGAAACGGTCGTTTTGAAATATGGACGTCCTTTGAATTTTTTGGTCGATATGTGACCCCAGGATTTGTTTTCAGGGCAGGTGTCATTTACAGGCCTGCAATGATTTTGAATATCAACTGACCATTAGCACTGGGATTAAAGCTGCTGTTGTGTGAAACGGCCACAAGGTGGCAGCAGTTCACCCTTACCAAATCTGGTTACTAGGGCAAGAGAGCCTCAGTGGAAGTGGTGTTCTAGATTGGAGTTTAGAATGGAATGTACCAGGAGAAAGCCCCTCACGTTTGTCTCACTACTTCTTGTTCGTGTTTTTAATTTAAGTTTTTATTTTTTATTACAGCAAGTTTGATTACAATGTTTGGCTTGTTGTAGGTGTGGAAGATGTGGTTCTTTTACACATATACAGATGACTGTTCTTCTTGGGATCCTTTTCCCATGTACGTTATGACAGAATGTTGAGTAGTCCTCTCTTGGTATTCTGTAGGTCTTTGGTGATTATATATGTCACCTGTGTTTGTATATGTCTGTTAACCCCGATATCGTAATGAAACCAATCCTCACACCTTTCCATTGGTGAACCATAAGTTTGTTTAATGAATCTGTGATTGCCCTTCTCCGTGGAAATATCTGCCCTGGTATCCATTTTTAGGTAACACCTATAAGTGATATGATACGATATGTGTCTTTCACTTTCTGACTTACTACAAGTCACGTGATTACTTCGAGACTCTTCTACGGTGCTGCAAATGGCATTGTGTCCTTTTTTCCCTTGGCTTCTCTTCTGCCTTAGCGGGGTCCATTTTCAACAATGTGATTCCCTGAGGGTTGTGGATTAGCTGACCTGGGCAGCCTTACCCTGCCGGCCCGCCCTCCCCAGGTGTGCCTCGTTGAGGTCAATATAAACAGAGCTCCAGGCAGCAATAGCCCCTGAAGCTGTGCCTGACTCCATATTCTCTGCCCCGTCAGCAGTCTCGGGGCTGTGCTGGTGGGAGGGAGTGAGGGGCCACAGCTTTGTGGGTGGCCCGGTGTGAGTGGGGTTCTGCTGGCCTTTCTGCAGGAGTTGCCAGGCTGCCGCCTGTAAAGAAGAGGATGTGTCACCCATACCTTCCGCTGGAATTTCTCTCCGGACAGAGGTGAGGAAGGAAAAAAGCAGTGGGGGCCGGGACAGGAGGGGTATCTCAGGCAGGGCAATGGAAAGCTTCTGGAAGAGCGCCAGGGTCCAGGACCACGCTGGCTGGCCTGCAGGCACCAAGTTGGCCTGCGTGCTGTCGCTGGTGTGGCTCCACGGTCCTTCCTCTAGGCTTTCAAGCCCTTGTACATATTCAGGTGTTTTACCTGGAAAGGGTGGGAACAGTTCAGCAGCAGCTGGCCTGGGGCTCAGCTCACGTTTACTCACAGATGCCTCGGCACGGTCCCCCAGCTTTGCAATGAGGACGCTCCTTGCGTGGGGGTTGGGTTGCTGGCTGTATGGGAGATGGTTCCCCACCTCTGACCAATTTCAGAATTGTTTACCACTGGAGCAAGTGCCGTGATAGGGTTTTCCTCTGTATAACTCGTGGGTTCACTTTTTGTTTCTTTTATGTTTCAAGTTAGATGTTATTCCTCTTTTATGTATTTATAGATATAAGCATGGAAATAATTCATTCCTATAAATACATCTGTGTGACGGGAAGAACTTTTTTCTGTTTTATTTTTAAATTTTATTTTTTAAAATTTTGAAATTTTATTTATTTTTTTTATACAGCACGTTATTATTAGTTATGTATTTTATGCATATACATGTATACAGGTCAATCCCAAACTCCCAACTCATCCCACCACCACCACCCCATGGCTTCCCACACTTGGTGTCCATACGTTTGTTCTCTACCTCTGTGTCTCTATTTCTTCCCTGCAAACCAGTTCATCTGTACCATTTTTAGGCTCCACATATATGCATTAATATACAATATTTGTTTTCCTCTTTCTGACTTACTTCATTCTGTATGACAGTCTCTCGATCCATCGATGTCTCTACAAATGACCCAGTTTCATTCCTTTTTATGGCCGAGTAATATTCCATTTTATATATGTACCACATCTTTATCCATTCATCTGTCTGTGGGCATTTAGGTTGCTTCCATTACCTGGCTATTGTAAATAGTGCTGCAACGAACATTGTGGTGAATGTGCCTTTTTGAAATACGGTTTTCTCTGGGTATATGCCCAGAAGTGGGATTGCTGGATCAGATGGTAATTCTATTTCTAGTTTTTTTAAGGAAACTCCATACTGTTCTCCATAGGGACTGTATCAATTTACATTCCCACCAATAGTGGAAGAGGGCTCCTTTTGTCCACACCCTCCCCAGAATTGGTTGTTTGTAGATTTTCTGATGATGCCGATTCTAACAGGTGTGAGGTGATACCTCATTGTAGTTTTGATTTGCATTTCTCTAATAATTAGTGCTGTTGAGCAGCTTTTCATGTGCGTCTTGGCCATCTCTGTGTCTCCTTTGAAGAAACGTCTCTTTAGATCTTCTGCCCATTTTTTTGGGGTTGTTTGTTTTTTTAATATTAAGCTGCATGAGCTGTTTATATATATTGGAGATTAAACCTCTGTCCATTGATTCGTCTGCAACGATTTTCGCCCATTCTGAGGGATGCCTTTTTCCATTCCCGTGTTTTTTAACAAAAAAGGAAAGAAAGGAAAAGAAGCAGAACACTAATGTGCGTAAAATATGCCTTTTGAAACGGTCGTTTTGAAATATGGACGTCCTTTGAATTTTTTGGTCGATATGTGACCCCAGGATTTGTTTTCAGGGCAGGTGTCATTTACAGGCCTGCAATGATTTTGAATATCAACTGACCATTAGCACTGGGATTAAAGCTGCTGTTGTGTGAAACGGCCACAAGGTGGCAGCAGTTCACCCTTACCAAATCTGGTTACTAGGGCAAGAGAGCCTCAGTGGAAGTGGTGTTCTAGATTGGAGTTTAGAATGGAATGCACCAGGAGAAAGCCCCTCACGTTTGTCTCACTACTTCTTGTTCGTGTTTTTAATTTAAGTTTTTATTTTTTATTACAGCAAGTTTGATTACAATGTTTGGCTTGTTGTAGGTGTGGAAGATGTGGTTCTTTTACACATATACAGATGACTGTTCTTCTTGGGATCCTTTTCCCATGTACGTTATGACAGAATGTTGAGTAGTCCTCTCTTGGTATTCTGTAGGTCTTTGGTGATTATATATGTCACCTGTGTTTGTATATGTCTGTTAACCCCGATATCGTAATGAAACCAATCCTCACACCTTTCCATTGGTGAACCATAAGTTTGTTTAATGAATCTGTGATTGCCCTTCTCCGTGGAAATATCTGCCCTGGTATCCATTTTTAGGTAACACCTATAAGTGATATGATACGATATGTGTCTTTCACTTTCTGACTTACTACAAGTCACGTGATTACTTCGAGACTCTTCTACGGTGCTGCAAATGGCATTGTGTCCTTTTTTCCCTTGGCTTCTCTTCTGCCTTAGCGGGGTCCATTTTCAACAATGTGATTCCCTGAGGGTTGTGGATTAGCTGACCTGGGCAGCCTTACCCTGCCGGCCCGCCCTCCCCAGGTGTGCCTCGTTGAGGTCAATATAAACAGAGCTCCAGGCAGCAATAGCCCCTGAAGCTGTGCCTGACTCCATATTCTCTGCCCCGTCAGCAGTCTCGGGGCTGTGCTGGTGGGAGGGAGTGAGGGGCCACAGCTTTGTGGGTGGCCCGGTGTGAGTGGTGTTCTGCTGGCCTTTCTGCAGGAGTTGCCAGGCTGCCGCCTGTAAAGAAGAGGATGTGTCACCCATACCTTCCGCTGGAATTTCTCTCCGGACAGAGGTGAGGAAGGAAAAAAGCAGTGGGGGCCGGGACAGGAGGGGTATCTCAGGCAGGGCAATGGAAAGCTTCTGGAAGAGCGCCAGGGTCCAGGACCACACTGGCTGGCCTGCAGGCACCAAGTTGGCCTGCGTGCTGTCGCTGGTGTGGCTCCACGGTCCTTCCTCTAGGCTTTCAAGCCCTTGTACATATTCAGGTGTTTTACCTGGAAAGGGTGGGAACAGTTCAGCAGCAGCTGGCCTGGGGCTCAGCTCACGTTTACTCACAGATGCCTCGGCACGGTCCCCCAGCTTTGCAATGAGGACGCTCCTTGCGTGGGGTTTGGGTTGCTGGCTGTATGGGAGATGGTTCCCCACCTCTGACCAATTTCAGAATTGTTTACCACTGGAGCAAGTGCCGTGATAGGGTTTTCCTCTGTATAACTCGTGGGTTCACTTTTTGTTTCTTTTATGTTTCAAGTTAGATGTTATTCCTCTTTTATGTATTTATAGATATAAGCATGGAAATAATTCATTCCTATAAATACATCTGTGTGACGGGAAGAACATTTTTCTGTTTTATTTTTAAATTTTATTTTTTAAAATTTTGAAATTATATTTATTTTTTTATACAGCACGTTATTATTAGTTATGTATTTTATGCATATACATGTATACAGGTCAATCCCAAACTCCCAACTCATCCCACCACCACCACCCCATGGCTTCCCACACTTGGTGTCCATACGTTTGTTCTCTACCTCTGTGTCTCTATTTCTTCCCTGCAAACCAGTTCATCTGTACCATTTTTAGGCTCCACATATATGCATTAATATACAATATTTGTTTTCCTCTTTCTGACTTACTTCATTCTGTATGACAGTCTCTCGATCCATCGATGTCTCTACAAATGACCCAGTTTCATTCCTTTTTATGGCCGAGTAATATTCCATTTTATATATGTACCACATCTTTATCCATTCATCTGTCTGTGGGCATTTAGGTTGCTTCCATTACCTGGCTATTGTAAATAGTGCTGCAACGAACATTGTGGTGAATGTGCCTTTTTGAAATACGGTTTTCTCTGGGTATATGCCCAGAAGTGGGATTGCTGGATCAGATGGTAATTCTATTTCTAGTTTTTTTAAGGAAACTCCATACTGTTCTCCATAGGGACTGTATCAATTTACATTCCCACCAATAGTGGAAGAGGGCTCCTTTTGTCCACACCCTCCCCAGAATTGGTTGTTTGTAGATTTTCTGATGATGCCGATTCTAACAGGTGTGAGGTGATACCTCATTGTAGTTTTGATTTGCATTTCTCTAATAATTAGTGCTGTTGAGCAGCTTTTCATGTGCGTCTTGGCCATCTCTGTGTCTCCTTTGAAGAAACGTCTCTTTAGATCTTCTGCCCATTTTTTTGGGGTTGTTTGTTTTTTTAATATTAAGCTGCATGAGCTGTTTATATATATTGGAGATTAAACCTCTGTCCATTGATTCGTCTGCAACGATTTTCGCCCATTCTGAGGGATGCCTTTTTCCATTCCCGTGTTTTTTAACAAAAAAGGAAAGAAAGGAAAAGAAGCAGAACACTAATGTGCGTAAAATATGCCTTTTGAAACGGTCGTTTTGAAATATGGACGTCCTTTGAAATTTTTGGTCGATATGTGACCCCAGGATTTGTTTTCAGGGCAGGTGTCATTTACAGGCCTGCAATGATTTTGAATATCAACTGACCATTAGCGTTGGGATTAAAGCTGCTGTTGTGTGAAACGGCCACAAGGTGGCAGCAGTTCACCCTTACCAAATCTGGTTACTAGGGCAAGAGAGCCTCAGTGGAAGTGGTGTTCTAGATTGGAGTTTAGAATGGAATGTGCCAGGAGAAAGCCCCTCACGTTTGTCTCACTACTTCTTGTTCGTGTTTTTAATTTAATTTTTTTATTTTTTATTACAGCAAGTTTGATTACAATGTTTGGCTTGTTGTAGGTGTGGAAGATGTGGTTCTTTTACACATATACAGATGACTGTTCTTCTTGGGATCCTTTTCCCATGTACGTTATGACAGAATGTTGAGTAGTCCTCTCTTGGTATTCTGTAGGTCTTTGGTGATTATATATGTCACCTGTGTTTGTATATGTCTGTTAACCCCGATATCGTAATGAAACCAATCCTCACACCTTTCCATTGGTGAACCATAAGTTTGTTTAATGAATCTGTGATTGCCCTTCTCCGTGGAAATATCTGCCCTGGTATCCATTTTTAGGTAACACCTATAAGTGATACGATATGATATGTGTCTTTCACTTTCTGACTTACTACAAGTCACGTGATTACTTCTAGACTCATCTATGGTGCTGCAAATGGCATTGTGTCCTTTTTTCCCTTGGCTTCTCTTCTGCCTTAGCGGGGTCCATTTTCAACAATGTGATTCCCTGAGGGTTGTGGATTAGCTGACCTGGGCAGCCTTACCCTGCCGGCCCGCCCTCCCCAGGTGTGCCTCGTTGAGGTCAATATAAACAGAGCTCCAGGCAGCAATAGCCCCTGAAGCTGTGCCTGACTCCATATTCTCTGCCCCGTCAGCAGTCTCGGGGCTGTGCTGGTGGGAGGGAGTGAGGGGCCACAGCTTTGTGGGTGGCCCGGTGTGAGTGGGGTTCTGCTGGCCTTTCTGCAGGAGTTGCCAGGCTGCCGCCTGTAAAGAAGAGGATGTGTCACCCATACCTTCCGCTGGAATTTCTCTCCGGACAGAGGTGAGGAAGGAAAAAAGCAGTGGGGGCCGGGACAGGAGGGGTATCTCAGGCAGGGCAATGGAAAGCTTCTGGAAGAGCACCAGGGTCCAGGACCACGCTGGCTGGCCTGCAGGCACCAAGTTGGCCTGCGTGCTGTCGCTGGTGTGGCTCCACGGTCCTTCCTCTAGGCTTTCAAGCCCTTGTACATATTCAGGTGTTTTACCTGGAAAGGGTGGGAACAGTTCAGCAGCAGCTGGCCTGGGGCTCAGCTCACGTTTACTCACAGATGCCTTGGCACGGTCCCCCAGCTTTGCAATGAGGACGCTCCTTGCGTGGGGGGTGGGTTGCTGGCTGTATGGGAGATGGTTCCCCACCTCTGACCAATTTCAGAATTGTTTACCACTGGAGCAAGTGCCCTGATAGGGTTTTCCTCTGTATAACTCCTGGGTTCAGGTTTTTTTTTCTTTTATGTTTCAAGTTAGATTTTATTCCCCTTTTATGTATTTATAGATATAAGCATGGAAATAATTCTTTCCTATAAATACATCTGTGTGATGGGAAGAATTTTTTCTGTTTTATTTATAAATTTTATTTTTTAAAATTTTGAAATTTTATTTTATTTATTTTTTTTATACAGCACGTTATTATTAGTTATGTATTTTATGTATATACATGTATACAGGTCAATCCCAAACTCCCAACTCATCCCACCACCACCACCCCATGTCTTCCCACACTTGGTGTCCATACGTTTGTTCTCTACCTCTGTGTCTCTATTTCTTCCCTGCAAACCAGTTCATCTGTACCATTTTTAGGCTCCACATATATGCATTAATATACAATATTTGTTTTCCTCTTTCTGACTTACTTCATTCTGTATGACAGTCTCTCGATCCATCGATGTCTCTACAAATGAGCCAGTTTCATTCCTTTTTATGGCCGAGTAATATTCCATTTTATATATGTACCACATCTTTATCCATTCATCTGTCTGTGGGCATTTAGGTTGCTTCCATTACCTGGCTATTGTAAATAGTGCTGCAACGAACATTGTGGTGAATGTGCCTTTTTGAAATACGGTTTTCTCTGGGTATATGCCCAGAAGTGGGATTGCTGGATCAGATGGTAATTCTATTTCTAATTTTTTTAAGGAAACTCCATACTGTTCTCCATAGGGACTGTATCAATTTACATTCCCACCAATAGTGGAAGAGGGCTCCTTTTGTCCACACCCTCCCCAGAATTGGTTGTTTGTAGATTTTCTGATGATGCCGATTCTAACAGGTGTGAGGTGATACCTCATTGTAGTTTTGATTTGCATTTCTCTAATAATTATTGCTGTTGAGCAGCTTTTCATGTGCGTCTTGGCCATCTCTGTGTCTCCTTTGAAGAAACGTCTCTTTAGATCTTCTGCCCATTTTTTTGGGGTTGTTTGTTTTTTTAATATTAAGCTGCATGAGCTGTTTATATATATTGGAGATTAAACCTCTGTCCATTGATTCGTCTGCAACGATTTTCGCCCATTCTGAGGGATGCCTTTTTCCATTCCCGTGTTTTTTAACAAAAAAGGAAAGAAAGGAAAAGAAGCAGAACACTAATGTGCGTAAAATATGCCTTTTGAAACGGTCGTTTTGAAATATGGACGTCCTTTGAAATTTTTGGTCGATATGTGACCCCAGGATTTGTTTTCAGGGCAGGTGTCATTTACAGGCCTGCAATGATTTTGAATATCAACTGACCATTAGCACTGGGATTAAAGCTGCTGTTGTGTGAAACGGCCACAAGGTGGCAGCAGTTCACCCTTACCAAATCTGGTTACTAGGGCAAGAGAGCCTCAGTGGAAGTGGTGTTCTAGATTGGAGTTTAGAATGGAATGTGCCAGGAGAAAGCCCCTCACGTTTGTCTCACTACTTCTTGTTCGTGTTTTTAATTTAATTTTTTTATTTTTTATTACAGCAAGTTTGATTACAATGTTTGGCTTGTTGTAGGTGTGGAAGATGTGGTTCTTTTACACATATACAGATGACTGTTCTTCTTGGGATCCTTTTCCCATGTACGTTATGACAGAATGTTGAGTAGTCCTCTCTTGGTATTCTGTAGGTCTTTGGTGATTATATATGTCACCTGTGTTTGTATATGTCTGTTAACCCCGATATCGTAATGAAACCAATCCTCACACCTTTCCATTGGTGAACCATAAGTTTGTTTAATGAATCTGTGATTGCCCTTCTCCGTGGAAATATCTGCCCTGGTATCCATTTTTAGGTAACACCTATAAGTGATATGATATGATATGTGTCTTTCACTTTCTGACTTACTACAAGTCACGTGATTACTTCGAGACTCTTCTACGGTGCTGCAAATGGCATTGTGTCCTTTTTTCCCTTGGCATCTCTTCTGCATTAGCGGGGTCCATTTTCAACAATGTGATTCCCTGTGGGTTGTGGATTAGCTGACCTGGGCAGCCTTACCCTGCCGGCCCGCCCTCCCCAGGTGTGCCTCGTTGAGGTCAATATAAACAGAGCTCCAGGCAGCAATAGCCCCTGAAGCTGTGCCTGACTCCATATTCTCTGCCCCGTCAGCAGTCTCGGGGCTGTGCTGGTGGGAGGGAGTGAGGGGCCACAGCTTTGTGGGTGGCCCGGTGTGAGTGGGGTTCTGCTGGCCTTTCTGCAGGAGTTGCCAGGCTGCCGCCTGTAAAGAAGAGGATGTGTCACCCATACCTTCCGCTGGAATTTCTCTCCGGACAGAGGTGAGGAAGGAAAAAAGCAGTGGGGGCCGGGACAGGAGGGGTATCTCAGGCAGGGCAATGGAAAGCTTCTGGAAGAGCGCCAGGGTCCAGGACCACGCTGGCTGGCCTGCAGGCACCAAGTTGGCCTGCGTGCTGTCGCTGGTGTGGCTCCACGGTCCTTCCTCTAGGCTTTCAAGCCCTTGTACATATTCAGGTGTTTTACCTGGAAAGGGTGGGAACAGTTCAGCAGCAGCTGGCCTGGGGCTCAGCTCACGTTTACTCACAGATGCCTCGGAACGGTCCGCCAGCTTTGCAATGAGGACGCTCCTTGCGTGGGGGTTGGGTTGCTGGCTGTATGGGAGATGGTTCCCCACCTCTGACCAATTTCAGAATTGTTTACCACTGGAGCAAGTGCCCTGATAGGGTTTTCCTCTGTATAACTCGTGCGTTCACTTTTTTTTCTTTTATGTTTCAAGTTAGATGTTATTCCTCTTTTATGTATTTATAGATATAAGCATGGAAATAATTCATTCCTATAAATACATCTGTGTGACGGGAAGAACTTTTTTCTGTTTTATTTTTAAATTTTATTTTTTAAAATTTTGAAATTTTATTTATTTTTTTTATACAGCACGTTATTATTAGTTATGTATTTTATGCATATACATGTATACAGGTCAATCCCAAACTCCCAACTCATCCCACCACCACCACCCCATGGCTTCCCACACTTGGTGTCCATACGTTTGTTCTCTACCCCTGTGTCCCTATTTCTTCCCTGCAAACCAGTTCATCTGTACCATTTTTAGGCTCCACATATATGCATTAATATACAATATTTGTTTTCCTCTTTCTGACTTACTTCATTCTGTATGACAGTCTCTCGATCCATCGATGTCTCTACAAATGAGCCAGTTTCATTCCTTTTTATGGCCGAGTCATATTCCATTTTATATATGTACCACATCTTTATCCATTCATCTGTCTGTGGGCATTTAGGTTGCTTCCATTACCTGGCTATTGTAAATAGTGCTGCAACGAACATTGTGGTGAATGTGCCTTTTTGAAATACGGTTTTCTCTGGGTATATGCCCAGAAGTGGGATTGCTGGATCAGATGGTAATTCTATTTCTAGTTTTTTTAAGGAAACTCCATACTGTTCTCCATAGGGACTGTATCAATTTACATTCCCACCAATAGTGGAAGAGGGCTCCTTTTGTCCACACCCTCCCCAGAATTGGTTGTTTGTAGATTTTCTGATGATGCCGATTCTAACAGGTGTGAGGTGATACCTCATTGTAGTTTTGATTTGCATTTCTCTAATAATTAGTGCTGTTGAGCAGCTTTTCATGTGCGTCTTGGCCATCTCTGTGTCTCCTTTGAAGAAACGTCTCTTTAGATCTTCTGCCCATTTTTTTTTGGGTTGTTTGTTTTCTTAATATTAAGCTGCATGAGCTGTTTATATATATTGGAGATTAAACCTCTGTCCATTGATTCGTCTGCAACGATTTTCGCCCATTCTGAGGGATGCCTTTTTCCATTCCCGTGTTTTTTAACAAAAAAGGAAAGAAAGGAAAAGAAGCAGAACACTAATGTGCGTAAAATATGCCTTTTGAAACGGTCGTTTTGAAATATGGACGTCCTTTGAAATTTTTGGTCGATATGTGACCCCAGGATTTGTTTTCAGGGCAGGTGTCATTTACAGGCCTGCAATGATTTTGAATATCAACTGACCATTAGCGTTGGGATTAAAGCTGCTGTTTTGTGAAACGGCCACAAGGTGGCAGCAGTTCACCCTTACCAAATCTGGTTACTAGGGCAAGAGAGCCTCAGTGGAAGTGGTGTTCTAGATTGGAGTTTAGAATGGAATGTGCCAGGAGAAAGCCCCTCACGTTTGTCTCACTACTTCTTGTTCGTGTTTTTAATTTAATTTTTTTATTTTTTATTACAGCAAGTTTGATTACAATGTTTGGATGTTGTAGGTGTGGAAGATGTGGTTCTTTTACACATATACAGATGACTGTTCTTCTTGGGATCCTTTTCCCATGTACGTTATGACAGAATGTTGAGTAGTCCTCTCTTGGTATTCTGTAGGTCTTTGGTGATTATATATGTCACCTGTGTTTGTATATGTCTGTTAACCCCGATATCGTAATGAAACCAATCCTCACACCTTTCCATTGGTGAACCATAAGTTTGTTTAATGAATCTGTGATTGCCCTTCTCCGTGGAAATATCTGCCCTGGTATCCATTTTTAGGTAACACCTATAAGTGATACGATATGATATGTGTCTTTCACTTTCTGACTTACTACAAGTCACGTGATTACTTCTAGACTCATCTACGGTGCTGCAAATGGCATTGTGTCCTTTTTTCCCTTGGCTTCTCTTCTGCCTTAGCGGGGTCCATTTTCAACAATGTGATTCCCTGAGGGTTGTGGATTAGCTGACCTGGGCAGCCTTACCCTGCCGGCCCGCCCTCCCCAGGTGTGCCTCGTTGAGGTCAATATAAACAGAGCTCCAGGCAGCAATAGCCCCTGAAGCTGTGCCTGACTCCATATTCTCTGCCCCGTCAGCAGTCTCGGGGCTGTGCTGGTGGGAGGGAGTGAGGGGCCACAGCTTTGTGGGTGGCCCGGTGTGAGTGGGGTTCTGCTGGCCTTTCTGCAGGAGTTGCCAGGCTGCCGCCTGTAAAGAAGAGGATGTGTCACCCATACCTTCCGCTGGAATTTCTCTCCGGACAGAGGTGAGGAAGGAAAAAAGCAGTGGGGGCCGGGACAGGAGGGGTATCTCAGGCAGGGCAATGGAAAGCTTCTGGAAGAGCGCCAGGGTCCAGGACCACGCTGGCTGGCCTGCAGGCACCAAGTTGGCCTGCGTGCTGTCGCTGGTGTGGCTCCACGGTCCTTCCTCTAGGCTTTCAAGCCCTTGTACATATTCAGGTGTTTTACCTGGAAAGGGTGGGAACAGTTCAGCAGCAGCTGGCCTGGGGCTCAGCTCACGTTTACTCACAGATGCCTCGGCACGGTCCCCCAGCTTTGCAATGAGGACGCTCCTTGCGTGGGGGTTGGGTTGCTGGCTGTATGGGAGATGGTTCCCCACCTCTGACCAATTTCAGAATTGTTTACCACTGGAGCAAGTGCCGTGATAGGGTTTTCCTCTGTATAACTCGTGGGTTCACTTTTTGTTTCTTTTATGTTTCAAGTTAGATGTTATTCCTCTTTTATGTATTTATAGATATAAGCATGGAAATAATTCATTCCTATAAATACATCTGTGTGACGGGAAGAACTTTTTTCTGTTTTATTTTTAAATTTTATTTTTTAAAATTTTGAAATTTTATTTATTTTTTTATACAGCACGTTATTATTAGTTATGTATTTTATGCATATACATGTATACAGGTCAATCCCAAACTCCCAACTCATCCCACCACCACCACCCCATGGCTTCCCACACTTGGTGTCCATACGTTTGTTCTCTACCTCTGTGTCTCTATTTCTTCCCTGCAAACCAGTTCATCTGTACCATTTTTAGGCTCCACATATATGCATTAATATACAATATTTGTTTTCCTCTTTCTGACTTACTTCATTCTGTATGACAGTCTCTCGATCCATCGATGTCTCTACAAATGACCCAGTTTCATTCCTATTTATGGCCGAGTAATATTCCATTTTATATATGTACCACATCTTTATCCATTCATCTGTCTGTGGGCATTTAGGTTGCTTCCATTACCTGGCTATTGTAAATAGTGCTGCAACGAACATTGTGGTGAATGTGCCTTTTTGAAATACGGTTTTCTCTGGGTATATGCCCAGAAGTGGGATTGCTGGATCAGATGGTAATTCTATTTCTAGTTTTTTTAAGGAAACTCCATACTGTTCTCCATAGGGACTGTATCAATTTACATTCCCACCAATAGTGGAAGAGGGCTCCTTTTGTCCACACCCTCCCCAGAATTGGTTGTTTGTAGATTTTCTGATGATGCCGATTCTAACAGGTGTGAGGTGATACCTCATTGTAGTTTTGATTTGCATTTCTCTAATAATTAGTGCTGTTGAGCAGCTTTTCATGTGCGTCTTGGCCATCTCTGTGTCTCCTTTGAAGAAACGTCTCTTTAGATCTTCTGCCCATTTTTTTGGGGTTGTTTGTTTTTTTAATATTAAGCTGCATGAGCTGTTTATATATATTGGAGATTAAACCTCTGTCCATTGATTCGTCTGCAACGATTTTCGCCCATTCTGAGGGATGCCTTTTTCCATTCCCGTGTTTTTTAACAAAAAAGGAAAGAAAGGAAAAGAAGCAGAACACTAATGTGCGTAAAATATGCCTTTTGAAACGGTCGTTTTGAAATATGGACGTCCTTTGAATTTTTTGGTCGATATGTGACCCCAGGATTTGTTTTCAGGGCAGGTGTCATTTACAGGCCTGCAATGATTTTGAATATCAACTGACCATTAGCACTGGGATTAAAGCTGCTGTTGTGTGAAACGGCCACAAGGTGGCAGCAGTTCACCCTTACCAAATCTGGTTACTAGGGCAAGAGAGCCTCAGTGGAAGTGGTGTTCTAGATTGGAGTTTAGAATGGAATGTACCAGGAGAAAGCCCCTCACGTTTGTGTCACTACTTCTTGTTCGTGTTTTTAATTTAAGTTTTTATTTTTTATTACAGCAAGTTTGATTACAATGTTTGGCTTGTTGTAGGTGTGGAAGATGTGGTTCTTTTACACATATACAGATGACTGTTCTTCTTGGGATCCTTTTCCCATGTACGTTATGACAGAATGTTGAGTAGTCCTCTCTTGGTATTCTGTAGGTCTTTGGTGATTATATATGTCACCTGTGTTTGTATATGTCTGTTAACCCCGATATCGTAATGAAACCAATCCTCACACCTTTCCATTGGTGAACCATAAGTTTGTTTAATGAATCTGTGATTGCCCTTCTCCGTGGAAATATCTGCCCTGGTATCCATTTTTAGGTAACACCTATAAGTGATATGATACGATATGTGTCTTTCACTTTCTGACTTACTACAAGTCACGTGATTACTTCGAGACTCTTCTACGGTGCTGCAATTGGCATTGTGTCCTTTTTTCCCTTGGCTTCTCTTCTGCCTTAGCGGGGTCCATTTTCAACAATGTGATTCCCTGAGGGTTGTGGATTAGCTGACCTGGGCAGCCTTACCCTGCCGGCCCGCCCTCCCCAGGTGTGCCTCGTTGAGGTCAATATAAACAGAGCTCCAGGCAGCAATAGCCCCTGAAGCTGTGCCTGACTCCATATTCTCTGCCCCGTCAGCAGTCTCGGGGCTGTGCTGGTGGGAGGGAGTGAGGGGCCACAGCTTTGTGGGTGGCCCGGTGTGAGTGGTGTTCTGCTGGCCTTTCTGCAGGAGTTGCCAGGCTGCCGCCTGTAAAGAAGAGGATGTGTCACCCATACCTTCCGCTGGAATTTCTCTCCGGACAGAGGTGAGGAAGGAAAAAAGCAGTGGGGGCCGGGACAGGAGGGGTATCTCAGGCAGGGCAATGGAAAGCTTCTGGAAGAGCGCCAGGGTCCAGGACTATGCTGGCTGGCCTGCAGGCACCAAGTTGGCCTGCATGCTGTCGCTGCTGTGGCTCCACTGTCCTTCCTCTAGGCTTTCAAGCCCTTGTACATATTCAGGTGTTTTACCTGGAAAGGGTGGGAACAGTTCAGCAGCAGCTGGCCTGGGGCTCAGCTCACGTTTACTCACAGATGCCTCGGCACGGTCCCCCAGCTTTGCAATGAGGACGCTCCTTGCGTGGGGGTTGGGTTGCTGGCTGTATGGGAGATGGTTCCCCACCTCTGACCAATTTCAGAATTGTTTACCACTGGAGCAAGTGCCGTGATAGGGTTTTCCTCTGTATAACTCGTGGGTTCACTTTTTGTTTCTTTTATGTTTCAAGTTAGATGTTATTCCTCTTTTATGTATTTATAGATATAAGCATGGAAATAATTCATTCCTATAAATACATCTGTGTGACGGGAAGAACTTTTTTCTGTTTTATTTTTAAATTTTATTTTTTAAAATTTTGAAATTTTATTTATTTTTTTATACAGCACGTTATTATTAGTTATGTATTTTATGCATATACATGTATACAGGTCAATCCCAAACTCCCAACTCATCCCACCACCACCACCCCATGGCTTCCCACACTTGGTGTCCATACGTTTGTTCTCTACCTCTGTGTCTCTATTTCTTCCCTGCAAACCAGTTCATCTGTACCATTTTTAGGCTCCACATATATGCATTAATATACAATATTTGTTTTCCTCTTTCTGACTTACTTCATTCTGTATGACAGTCTCTCGATCCATCGATGTCTCTACAAATGACCCAGTTTCATTCCTATTTATGGCCGAGTAATATTCCATTTTATATATGTACCACATCTTTATCCATTCATCTGTCTGTGGGCATTTAGGTTGCTTCCATTACCTGGCTATTGTAAATAGTGCTGCAACGAACATTGTGGTGAATGTGCCTTTTTGAAATACGGTTTTCTCTGGGTATATGCCCAGAAGTGGGATTGCTGGATCAGATGGTAATTCTATTTCTAGTTTTTTTAAGGAAACTCCATACTGTTCTCCATAGGGACTGTATCAATTTACATTCCCACCAATAGTGGAAGAGGGCTCCTTTTGTCCACACCCTCCCCAGAATTGGTTGTTTGTAGATTTTCTGATGATGCCGATTCTAACAGGTGTGAGGTGATACCTCATTGTAGTTTTGATTTGCATTTCTCTAATAATTAGTGCTGTTGAGCAGCTTTTCATGTGCGTCTTGGCCATCTCTGTGTCTCCTTTGAAGAAACGTCTCTTTAGATCTTCTGCCCATTTTTTTGGGGTTGTTTGTTTTTTTAATATTAAGCTGCATGAGCTGTTTATATATATTGGAGATTAAACCTCTGTCCATTGATTCGTCTGCAACGATTTTCGCCCATTCTGAGGGATGCCTTTTTCCATTCCCGTGTTTTTTAACAAAAAAGGAAAGAAAGGAAAAGAAGCAGAACACTAATGTGCGTAAAATATGCCTTTTGAAACGGTCGTTTTGAAATATGGACGTCCTTTGAATTTTTTGGTCGATATGTGACCCCAGGATTTGTTTTCAGGGCAGGTGTCATTTACAGGCCTGCAATGATTTTGAATATCAACTGACCATTAGCACTGGGATTAAAGCTGCTGTTGTGTGAAACGGCCACAAGGTGGCAGCAGTTCACCCTTACCAAATCTGGTTACTAGGGCAAGAGAGCCTCAGTGGAAGTGGTGTTCTAGATTGGAGTTTAGAATGGAATGTACCAGGAGAAAGCCCCTCACGTTTGTCTCACTACTTCTTGTTCGTGTTTTTAATTTAAGTTTTTATTTTTTATTACAGCAAGTTTGATTACAATGTTTGGCTTGTTGTAGGTGTGGAAGATGTGGTTCTTTTACACATATACAGATGACTGTTCTTCTTGGGATCCTTTTCCCATGTACGTTATGACAGAATGTTGAGTAGTCCTCTCTTGGTATTCTGTAGGTCTTTGGTGATTATATATGTCACCTGTGTTTGTATATGTCTGTTAACCCCGATATCGTAATGAAACCAATCCTCACACCTTTCCATTGGTGAACCATAAGTTTGTTTAATGAATCTGTGATTGCCCTTCTCCGTGGAAATATCTGCCCTGGTATCCATTTTTAGGTAACACCTATAAGTGATATGATACGATATGTGTCTTTCACTTTCTGACTTACTACAAGTCACGTGATTACTTCGAGACTCTTCTACGGTGCTGCAATTGGCATTGTGTCCTTTTTTCCCTTGGCTTCTCTTCTGCCTTAGCGGGGTCCATTTTCAACAATGTGATTCCCTGAGGGTTGTGGATTAGCTGACCTGGGCAGCCTTACCCTGCCGGCCCGCCCTCCCCAGGTGTGCCTCGTTGAGGTCAATATAAACAGAGCTCCAGGCAGCAATAGCCCCTGAAGCTGTGCCTGACTCCATATTCTCTGCCCCGTCAGCAGTCTCGGGGCTGTGCTGGTGGGAGGGAGTGAGGGGCCACAGCTTTGTGGGTGGCCCGGTGTGAGTGGTGTTCTGCTGGCCTTTCTGCAGGAGTTGCCAGGCTGCCGCCTGTAAAGAAGAGGATGTGTCACCCATACCTTCCGCTGGAATTTCTCTCCGGACAGAGGTGAGGAAGGAAAAAAGCAGTGGGGGCCGGGACAGGAGGGGTATCTCAGGCAGGGCAATGGAAAGCTTCTGGAAGAGCGCCAGGGTCCAGGACCACGCTGGCTGGCCTGCAGGCACCAAGTTGGCCTGCGTGCTGTCGCTGGTGTGGCTCCACGGTCCTTCCTCTAGGCTTTCAAGCCCTTGTACATATTCAGGTGTTTTACCTGGAAAGGGTGGGAACAGTTCAGCAGCAGCTGGCCTGGGGCTCAGCTCACGTTTACTCACAGATGCCTCGGCACGGTCCCCCAGCTTTGCAATGAGGACGCTCCTTGCGTGGGGGTTGGGTTGCTGGCTGTATGGGAGATGGTTCCCCACCTCTGACCAATTTCAGAATTGTTTACCACTGGAGCAAGTGCCGTGATAGGGTTTTCCTCTGTATAACTCGTGGGTTCACTTTTTGTTTCTTTTATGTTTCAAGTTAGATGTTATTCCTCTTTTATGTATTTATAGATATAAGCATGGAAATAATTCATTCCTATAAATACATCTGTGTGACGGGAAGAACTTTTTTCTGTTTTATTTTTAAATTTTATTTTTTAAAATTTTGAAATTTTATTTATTTTTTTATACAGCACGTTATTATTAGTTATGTATTTTATGCATATACATGTATACAGGTCAATCCCAAACTCCCAACTCATCCCACCACCACCACCCCATGGCTTCCCACACTTGGTGTCCATACGTTTGTTCTCTACCCCTGTGTCCCTATTTCTTCCCTGCAAACCAGTTCATCTGTACCATTTTTAGGCTCCACATATATGCATTAATATACAATATTTGTTTTCCTCTTTCTGACTTACTTCATTCTGTATGACAGTCTCTCGATCCATCGATGTCTCTACAAATGAGCCAGTTTCATTGCTTTTTATGGCCGAATAATATTCCATTTTATATATGTACCACATCTTTATCCATTCATCTGTCTGTGGGCATTTAGGTTGCTTCCATTACCTGGCTATTGTAAATAGTGCTGCAACGAACATTGTGGTGAATGTGCCTTTTTGAAATACGGTTTTCTCTGGGTATATGCCCAGAAGTGGGATTGCTGGATCAGATGGTAATTCTATTTCTAGTTATTTTAAGGAAACTCCATACTGTTCTCCATAGGGACTGTATCAATTTACATTCCCACCAATAGTGGAAGAGGGCTCCTTTTGTCCACACCCTCCCCAGAATTGGTTGTTTGTAGATTTTCTGATGATGCCGATTCTAACAGGTGTGAGGTGATACCTCATTGTAGTTTTGATTTGCATTTCTCTAATAATTAGTGCTGTTGAGCAGCTTTTCATGTGCGTCTTGGCCATCTCTGTGTCTCCTTTGAAGAAACGTCTCTTTAGATCTTCTGCCCATTTTTTTGGGGTTGTTTGTTTTTTTAATATTAAGCTGCATGAGCTGTTTATATATATTGGAGATTAAACCTCTGTCCATTGATTCGTCTGCAACGATTTTCGCCCATTCTGAGGGATGCCTTTTTCCATTCCCGTGTTTTTTAACAAAAAAGGAAAGAAAGGAAAAGAAGCAGAACACTAATGTGCGTAAAATATGCCTTTTGAAACGGTCGTTTTGAAATATGGACGTCCTTTGAATTTTTTGGTCGATATGTGACCCCAGGATTTGTTTTCAGGGCAGGTGTCATTTACAGGCCTGCAATGATTTTGAATATCAACTGACCATTAGCACTGGGATTAAAGCTGCTGTTGTGTGAAACGGCCACAAGGTGGCAGCAGTTCACCCTTACCAAATCTGGTTACTAGGGCAAGAGAGCCTCAGTGGAAGTGGTGTTCTAGATTGGAGTTTAGAATGGAATGTACCAGGAGAAAGCCCCTCACGTTTGTCTCACTACTTCTTGTTCGTGTTTTTAATTTAAGTTTTTATTTTTTATTACAGCAAGTTTGATTACAATGTTTGGCTTGTTGTAGGTGTGGAAGATGTGGTTCTTTTACACATATACAGATGACTGTTCTTCTTGGGATCCTTTTCCCATGTACGTTATGACAGAATGTTGAGTAGTCCTCTCTTGGTATTCTGTAGGTCTTTGGTGATTATATATGTCACCTGTGTTTGTATATGTCTGTTAACCCCGATATCGTAATGAAACCAATCCTCACACCTTTCCATTGGTGAACCATAAGTTTGTTTAATGAATCTGTGATTGCCCTTCTCCGTGGAAATATCTGCCCTGGTATCCATTTTTAGGTAACAGCTATAAGTGATATGATACGATATGTGTCTTTCACTTTCTGACTTACTACAAGTCACGTGATTACTTCGAGACTCTTCTACGGTGCTGCAAATGGCATTGTGTCCTTTTTTCCCTTGGCTTCTCTTCTGCCTTAGCGGGGTCCATTTTCAACAATGTGATTCCCTGAGGGTTGTGGATTAGCTGACCTGGGCAGCCTTACCCTGCCGGCCCGCCCTCCCCAGGTGTGCCTCATTGAGGTCAATATAAACAGAGCTCCAGGCAGCAATAGCCCCTGAAGCTGTGCCTGACTCCATATTCTCTGCCCCGTCAGCAGTCTCGGGGCTGTGCTGGTGGGAGGGAGTGAGGGGCCACAGCTTTGTGGGTGGCCCGGTGTGAGTGGTGTTCTGCTGGCCTTTCTGCAGGAGTTGCCAGGCTGCCACCTGTAAAGAAGAGGATGTGTCACCCATACCTTCCGCTGGAATTTCTCTCCGGACAGAGGTGAGGAAGGAAAAAAGCAGTGGGGGCCGGGACAGGAGGGGTATCTCAGGCAGGGCAATGGAAAGCTTCTGGAAGAGCGCCAGGGTCCAGGACCACGCTGGCTGGCCTGCAGGCACCAAGTTGGCCTGCGTGCTGTCGCTGGTGTGGCTCCACGGTCCTTCCTCTAGGCTTTCAAGCCCTTGTACATATTCAGGTGTTTTACCTGGAAAGGGTGGGAACAGTTCAGCAGCAGCTGGCCTGGGGCTCAGCTCACGTTTACTCACAGATGCCTTGGCACGGTCCCCCAGCTTTGCAATGAGGACGCTCCTTGCGTGGGGGGTGGGTTGCTGGCTGTATGGGAGATGGTTCCCCACCTCTGACCAATTTCTGAATTGTTTACCACTGGAGCAAGTGCCCTGATAGGGTTTTCCTCTGTATAACTCCTGGGTTCAGGTTTTTTTTTTCTTTTATGTTTCAAGTTAGATTTTATTCCCCTTTTATGTATTTATAGATATAAGCATGGAAATAATTCTTTCCTATAAATACATCTGTGTGATGGGAAGAATTTTTTCTGTTTTATTTATAAATTTTATTTTTTAAAATTTTGAAATTTTATTTTATTTATTTTTTTTATACAGCACGTTATTATTAGTTATGTATTTTATGTATATACATGTATACAGGTCAATCCCAAACTCCCAACTACTCCCACCACCACCACCCCATGTCTTCCCACACTTGGTGTCCATACGTTTGTTCTCTACCTCTGTGTCTCTATTTCTTCCCTGCAAACCAGTTCATCTGTACCATTTTTAGGCTCCACATATATGCATTAATATACAATATTTGTTTTCCTCTTTCTGACTTACTTCATTCTGTATGACAGTCTCTCGATCCATCGATGTCTCTACAAATGACCCAGTTTCATTCCTTTTAATGGTCGAGTAATATTCCATTTTATATATGTACCACATCTTTATCCATTCATCTGTCTGTGGGCATTTAGGTTGCTTCCATTACCTGGCTATTGTAAATAGTGCTGCAACGAACATTGTGGTGAATGTGCCTTTTTGAAATACGGTTTTCTCTGGGTATATGCCCAGAAGTGGGATTGCTGGATCAGATGGTAATTCTATTTCTAGTTTTTTTAAGGAAACTCCATACTGTTCTCCATAGGGACTGTATCAATTTACATTCCCACCAATAGTGGAAGAGGGCTCCTTTTGTCCACACCCTCCCCAGAATTGGTTGTTTGTAGATTTTCTGATGATGCCGATTCTAACAGGTGTGAGGTGATACCTCATTGTAGTTTTGATTTGCATTTCTCTAATAATTATTGCTGTTGAGCAGCTTTTCATGTGCGTCTTGGCCATCTCTGTGTCTCCTTTGAAGAAACGTCTCTTTAGATCTTCTGCCCATTTTTTTGGGGTTGTTTGTTTTTTTAATATTAAGCTGCATGAGCTGTTTATATATATTGGAGATTAAACCTCTGTCCATTGATTCGTCTGCAATGATTTTCGCCCATTCTGAGGGATGCCTTTTTCCATTCCCGTGTTTCTTAACAAAAAAGGAAAGAAAGGAAAAGAAGCAGAACACTAATGTGCATAAAATATGCCTTTTGAAACGGTCGTTTTGAAATACGGACGTCCTTTGAATTTTTTGGTCGATATGTGACCCCAGGATTTGTTTTCAGGGCAGGTGTCATTTACAGGCCTGCAATGATTTTGAATATCAACTGACCATTAGCACTGGGATTAAAGCTGCTGTTGTGTGAAACGGCCACAAGGTGGCAGCAGTTCACCCTTACCAAATCTGGTTACTAGGGCAAGAGAGCCTCAGTGGAAGTGGTGTTCTAGATTGGAGTTTAGAATGGAATGTGCCAGGAGAAAGCCCCTCACGTTTGTCTCACTACTTCTTGTTCGTGTTTTTAATTTAATTTTTTTATTTTTTATTACAGCAAGTTTGATTACAATGTTTGGCTTGTTGTAGGTGTGGAAGATGTGGTTCTTTTACACATATACAGATGACTGTTCTTCTTGGGATCCTTTTCCCATGTACGTTATGACAGAATGTTGAGTAGTCCTCTCTTGGTATTCTGTAGGTCTTTGGTGATTATATATGTCACCTGTGTTTGTATATGTCTGTTAACCCCGATATCGTAATGAAACCAATCCTCACACCTTTCCATTGGTGAACCATAAGTTTGTTTAATGAATCTGTGATTGCCCTTCTCCGTGGAAATATCTGCCCTGGTATCCATTTTTAGGTAACACCTATAAGTGATATGATATGATATGTGTCTTTCACTTTCTGACTTACTACAAGTCACGTGATTACTTCGAGACTCTTCTACGGTGCTGCAAATGGCATTGTGTCCTTTTTTCCCTTGGCATCTCTTCTGCCTTAGCGGGGTCCATTTTCAACAATGTGATTCCCTGAGGGTTGTGGATTAGCTGACCTGGGCAGCCTTACCCTGCCGGCCCGCCCTCCCCAGGTGTGCCTCGTTGAGGTCAATATAAACAGAGCTCCAGGCAGCAATAGCCCCTGAAGCTGTGCCTGACTCCATATTCTCTGCCCCGTCAGCAGTCTCGGGGCTGTGCTGGTGGGAGGGAGTGAGGGGCCACAGCTTTGTGGGTGGCCCGGTGTGAGTGGGGTTCTGCTGGCCTTTCTGCAGGAGTTGCCAGGCTGCCGCCTGTAAAGAAGAGGATGTGTCACCCATACCTTCCGCTGGAATTTCTCTCCGGACAGAGGTGAGGAAGGAAAAAAGCAGTGGGGGCCGGGACAGGAGGGGTATCTCAGGCAGGGCAATGGAAAGCTTCTGGAAGAGCGCCAGGGTCCAGGACCACGCTGGCTGGCCTGCAGGCACCAAGTTGGCCTGCGTGCTGTCGCTGGTGTGGCTCCACGGTCCTTCCTCTAGGCTTTCAAGCCCTTGTACATATTCAGGTGTTTTACCTGGAAAGGGTGGGAACAGTTCAGCAGCAGCTGGCCTGGGGCTCAGCTCACGTTTACTCACAGATGCCTCGGCACGGTCCCCCAGCTTTGCAATGAGGACGCTCCTTGCGTGGGGATTGGGTTGCTGGCTGTATGGGAGATGGTTCCCCACCTCTGACCAATTTCAGAATTGTTTACCACTGGAGCAAGTGCCGTGATAGGGTTTTCCTCTGTATAACTCGTGGGTTCACTTTTTGTTTCTTTTATGTTTCAAGTTAGATGTTATTCCTCTTTTATGTATTTATAGATATAAGCATGGAAATAATTCATTCCTATAAATACATCTGTGTGACGGGAAGAACTTTTTTCTGTTTTATTTTTAAATTTTATTTTTTAAAATTTTGAAATTTTATTTATTTTTTTATACAGCACGTTATTATTAGTTATGTATTTTATGCATATACATGTATACAGGTCAATCCCAAACTCCCAACTCATCCCACCACCATCACCCCATGGCTTCCCACACTTGGTGTCCATACGTTTCTTCTCTACCTCTGTGTCTCTATTTCTTCCCTGCAAACCAGTTCATCTGTACCATTTTTAGGCTCCACATATATGCATTAATATACAATATTTGTTTTCCTCTTTCTGACTTACTTCATTCTGTATGACAGTCTCTCGATCCATCGATGTCTCTACAAATGACCCAGTTTCATTCCTATTTATGGCCGAGTCATATTCCATTTTATATATGTACCACATCTTTATCCATTCATCTGTCTGTGGGCATTTAGGTTGCTTCCATTACCTGGCTATTGTAAATAGTGCTGCAACGAACATTGTGGTGAATGTGCCTTTTTGAAATACGGTTTTCTCTGGGTATATGCCCAGAAGTGGGATTGCTGGATCAGATGGTAATTCTATTTCTAGTTTTTTTAAGGAAACTCCATACTGTTCTCCATAGGGACTGTATCAATTTACATTCCCACCAATAGTGGAAGAGGGCTCCTTTTGTCCACACCCTCCCCAGAATTGGTTGTTTGTAGATTTTCTGATGATGCCGATTCTAACAGGTGTGAGGTGATACCTCATTGTAGTTTTGATTTGCATTTCTCTAATAATTATTGCTGTTGAGCAGCTTTTCATGTGCGTCTTGGCCATCTCTGTGTCTCCTTTGAAGAAACGTCTCTTTAGATCTTCTGCCCATTTTTTTGGGGTTGTTTGTTTTTTTAATATTAAGCTGCATGAGCTGTTTATATATATTGGAGATTAAACCTCTGTCCATTGATTCGTCTGCAACGATTTTCGCCCATTCTGAGGGATGCCTTTTTCCATTCCCGTGTTTCTTAACAAAAAAGGAAAGAAAGGAAAAGAAGCAGAACACTAATGTGCATAAAATATGCCTTTTGAAATGGTCGTTTTGAAATATGGACGTCCTTTGAATTTTTTGGTCGATATGTGACCCCAGGATTTGTTTTCAGGGCAGGTGTCATTTACACGCCTGCAATGATTTTGAATATCAACTGACCATTAGCACTGGGATTAAAGCTGCTGTTGTGTGAAACGGCCACAAGGTGGCAGCAGTTCACCCTTACCAAATCTGGTTACTAGGGCAAGAGAGCCTCAGTGGAAGTGGTGTTCTAGATTGGAGTTTAGAATGGAATGTGCCAGGAGAAAGCCCCTCACGTTTGTCTCACTACTTCTTGTTCGTGTTTTTAATTTAATTTTTTTATTTTTTATTACAGCAAGTTTGATTACAATGTTTGGCTTGTTGTAGGTGTGGAAGATGTGGTTCTTTTACACATATACAGATGACTGTTCTTCTTGGGATCCTTTTCCCATGTACGTTATGACAGAATGTTGAGTAGTCCTCTCTTGGTATTCTGTAGGTCTTTGGTGATTATATATGTCACCTGTGTTTGTATATGTCTGTTAACCCCGATATCGTAATGAAACCAATCCTCACACCTTTCCATTGGTGAACCATAAGTTTGTTTAATGAATCTGTGATTGCCCTTCTCCGTGGAAATATCTGCCCTGGTATCCATTTTTAGGTAACACCTATAAGTGATATGATATGATATGTGTCTTTCACTTTCTGACTTACTACAAGTCACGTGATTACTTCGAGACTCTTCTACGGTGCTGCAAATGGCATTGTGTCCTTTTTTCCCTTGGCATCTCTTCTGCCTTAGCGGGGTCCATTTTCAACAATGTGATTCCCTGAGGGTTGTGGATTAGCTGACCTGGGCAGCCTTACCCTGCCGGCCCGCCCTCCCCAGGTGTGCCTCGTTGAGGTCAATATAAACAGAGCTCCAGGCAGCAATAGCCCCTGAAGCTGTGCCTGACTCCATATTCTCTGCCCCGTCAGCAGTCTCGGGGCTGTGCTGGTGGGAGGGAGTGAGGGGCCACAGCTTTGTGGGTGGCCCGGTGTGAGTGGGGTTCTGCTGGCCTTTCTGCAGGAGTTGCCAGGCTGCCGCCTGTAAAGAAGAGGATGTGTCACCCATACCTTCCGCTGGAATTTCTCTCCGGACAGAGGTGAGGAAGGAAAAAAGCAGTGGGGGCCGGGACAGGAGGGGTATCTCAGGCAGGGCAATGGAAAGCTTCTGGAAGAGCGCCAGGGTCCAGGACCACGCTGGCTGGCCTGCAGGCACCAAGTTGGCCTGCGTGCTGTCGCTGGTGTGGCTCCACGGTCCTTCCTCTAGGCTTTCAAGCCCTTGTACATATTCAGGTGTTTTACCTGGAAAGGGTGGGAACAGTTCAGCAGCAGCTGGCCTGGGGCTCAGCTCACGTTTACTCACAGATGCCTTGGCACGGTCCCCCAGCTTTGCAATGAGGACGCTCCTTGCGTGGGGGGTGGGTTGCTGGCTCTATGGGAGATGGTTCCCCACCTCTGACCAATTTCAGAATTGTTTACCACTGGAGCAAGTGCCCTGATAGGGTTTTCCTCTGTATAACTCCTGGGTTCATGTTTTTTTTTTCTTTTATGTTTCAAGTTAGATTTTATTCCCCTTTTATGTATTTATAGATATAAGCATGGAAATAATTCTTTCCTATAAATACATCTGTGTGATGGGAAGAATTTTTTCTGTTTTATTTATAAATTTTATTTTTTAAAATTTTGAAATTTTATTTTATTTATTTTTTTTATACAGCACGTTATTATTAGTTATGTATTTTATGTATATACCTGTATACAGGTCAATCCCAAACTCCCAACTCATCCCACCACCACCACCCCATGTCTTCCCACACTTGGTGTCCATACGTTTGTTCTCTACCTCTGTGTCTCTATTTCTTCCCTGCAAACCAGTTCATCTGTACCATTTTTAGGCTCCACATATATGCATTAATATACAATATTTGTTTTCCTCTTTCTGACTTACTTCATTCTGTATGACAGTCTCTCGATCCATCGATGTCTCTACAAATGAGCCAGTTTCATTCCTTTTTATGGCCGAGTAATATTCCATTTTATATATGTACCACATCTTTATCCATTCATCTGTCTGTGGGCATTTAGGTTGCTTCCATTACCTGGCTATTGTAAATAGTGCTGCAACGAACATTGTGGTGAATGTGCCTTTTTGAAATACGGTTTTCTCTGGGTATATGCCCAGAAGTGGGATTGCTGGATCAGATGGTAATTCTATTTCTAGTTTTTTTAAGGAAACTCCATACTGTTCTCCATAGGGACTGTATCAATTTACATTCCCACCAATAGTGGAAGAGGGCTCCTTTTGTCCACACCCTCCCCAGAATTGGTTGTTTGTAGATTTTCTGATGATGCCGATTCTAACAGGTGTGAGGTGATACCTCATTGTAGTTTTGATTTGCATTTCTCTAATAATTAGTGCTGTTGAGCAGCTTTTCATGTGCGTCTTGGCCATCTCTGTGTCTCCTTTGAAGAAACGTCTCTTTAGATCTTCTGCCCATTTTTTTTGGGTTGTTTGTTTTCTTAATATTAAGCTGCATGAGCTGTTTATATATATTGGAGATTAAACCTCTGTCCATTGATTCGTCTGCAACAATTTTCGCCCATTCTGAGGGATGCCTTTTTCCATTCCCGTGTTTTTTAACAAAAAAGGAAAGAAAGGAAAAGAAGCAGAACACTAATGTGCGTAAAATATGCCTTTTGAAACGGTCGTTTTGAAATATGGACGTCCTTTGAAATTTTTGGTCGATATGTGACCCCAGGATTTGTTTTCAGGGCAGGTGTCATTTACAGGCCTGCAATGATTTTGAATATCAACTGACCATTAGTGTTGGGATTAAAGCTGCTGTTGTGTGAAACGGCCACAAGGTGGCAGCAGTTCACCCTTACCAAATCTGGTTACTAGGGCAAGAGAGCCTCAGTGGAAGTGGTGTTCTAGATTGGAGTTTAGAATGGAATGTGCCAGGAGAAAGCCCCTCACGTTTGTCTCACTACTTCTTGTTCGTGTTTTTAATTTAAGTTTTTTATTTTTTATTACAGCAAGTTTGATTACAATGTTTGGCTTGTTGTAGGTGTGGAAGATGTGGTTCTTTTACACATATACAGATGACTGTTCTTCTTGGGATCCTTTTCCCATGTACGTTATGACAGAATGTTGAGTAGTCCTCTCTTGGTATTCTGTAGGTCTTTGGTGATTATATATGTCACCTGTGTTTGTATATGTCTGTTAACCCCGATATCGTAATGAAACCAATCCTCACACCTTTCCATTGGTGAACCATAAGTTTGTTTAATGAATCTGTGATTGCCCTTCTCCGTGGAAATATCTGCCCTGGTATCCATTTTTAGGTAACACCTATAAGTGATATGATATGATATGTGTCTTTCACTTTCTGACTTACTACAAGTCACGTGATTACTTCGAGACTCATCTACGGTGCTGCAAATGGCATTGTGTCCTTTTTTCCCTTGGCTTCTCTTCTGCCTTAGCGGGGTCCATTTTCAACAATGTGATTCCCTGAGGGTTGTGGATTAGCTGACCTGGGCAGCCTTACCCTGCCGGCCCGCCCTCCCCAGGTGTGCCTCGTTGAGGTCAATATAAACAGAGCTCCAGGCAGCAATAGCCCCTGAAGCTGTGCCTGACTCCATATTCTCTGCCCCGTCAGCAGTCTCGGGGCTGTGCTGGTGGGAGGGAGTGAGGGGCCACAGCTTTGTGGGTGGCCCGGTGTGAGTGGGGTTCTGCTGGCCTTTCTGCAGGAGTTGCCAGGCTGCCGCCTGTAAAGAAGAGGATGTGTCACCCATACCTTCCGCTGGAATTTCTCTCCGGACAGAGGTGAGGAAGGAAAAAAGCAGTGGGGGCCAGGACAGGAGGGGTATCTCAGGCAGGGCAATGGAAAGCTTCTGGAAGAGCGCCAGGGTCCAGGACCACGCTGGCTGGCCTGCAGGCACCAAGTTGGCCTGCGTGCTGTCGCTGGTGTGGCTCCACGGTCCTTCCTCTAGGCTTTCAAGCCCTTGTACATATTCAGGTGTTTTACCTGGAAAGGGTGGGAACAGTTCAGCAGCAGCTGGCCTGGGGCTCAGCTCACGTTTACTCACAGATGCCTCGGCACGGTCCCCCAGCTTTGCAATGAGGACGCTCCTTGCGTGCGGGTTGGGTTGCTGGCTGTATGGGAGATGGTTCCCCACCTCTGACCAATTTCAGAATTGTTTACCACTGGAGCAAGTGCCGTGATAGGGTTTTCCTCTGTATAACTCGTGGGTTCACTTTTTTTTCTTTTATGTTTCAAGTTAGATGTTATTCCTCTTTTATGTATTTATAGATATAAGCATGGAAATAATTCATTCCTATAAATACATCTGTGTGACGGGAAGAACTTTTTTCTGTTTTGTTTTTAAATTTTATTTTTTAAAATTTTGAAATTTTATTTATTTTTTTTATACAGCACGTTATTATTAGTTATGTATTTTATGCATATACATGTATACAGGTCAATCCCAAACTCCTAACTCATCCAACCACCACCACCCCATGGCTTCCCACACTTGGTGTCCATACGTTTGTTCTCTACCTCTGTGTCTCTATTTCTTCCCTGCAAACCAGTTCATCTGTACCATTTTTAGGCTCCACATATATGCATTAATATACAATATTTGTTTTCCTCTTTCTGACTTACTTCATTCTGTATGACAGTCTCTCGATCCATCGATGTCTCTACAAATGAGCCAGTTTCATTCCTTTTTATGGCCGAGTCATATTCCATTTTATATATGTACCACATCTTTATCCATTCATCTGTCTGTGGGCATTTAGGTTGCTTCCATTACCTGGCTATTGTAAATAGTGCTGCAACGAACATTGTGGTGAATGTGCCTTTTTGAAATACGGTTTTCTCTGGGTATATGCCCAGAAGTGGGATTGCTGGATCAGATGGTAATTCTATTTCTAGTTTTTTTAAGGAAACTCCATACTGTTCTCCATAGGGACTGTATCAATTTACATTCCCACCAATAGTGGAAGAGGGCTCCTTTTGTCCACACCCTCCCCAGAATTGGTTGTTTGTAGATTTTCTGATGATGCCGATTCTAACAGGTGTGAGGTGATACCTCATTGTAGTTTTGATTTGCATTTCTCTAATAATTAGTGCTGTTGAGCAGCTTTTCATGTGCGTCTTGGCCATCTCTGTGTCTCCTTTGAAGAAACGTCTCTTTAGATCTTCTGCCCATTTTTTTTGGGTTGTTTGTTTTCTTAATATTAAGCTGCATGAGCTGTTTATATATATTGGAGATTAAACCTCTGTCCATTGATTCGTCTGCAATGATTTTCGCCCATTCTGAGGGATGCCTTTTTCCATTCCCGTGTTTTTTAACAAAAAAGGAAAGAAAGGAAAAGAAGCAGAACACTAATGTGCGTAAAATATGCCTTTTGAAACGGTCGTTTTGAAATATGGACGTCCTTTGAAATTTTTGGTCGATATGTGACCCCAGGATTTGTTTTCAGGGCAGGTGTCATTTACAGGCCTGCAATGATTTTGAATATCAACTGACCATTAGCGTTGGGATTAAAGCTGCTGTTGTGTGAAACGGCCACAAGGTGGCAGCAGTTCACCCTTACCAAATCTGGTTACTAGGGCAAGAGAGCCTCAGTGGAAGTGGTGTTCTAGATTGGAGTTTAGAATGGAATGTGCCAGGAGAAAGCCCCTCACGTTTGTCTCACTACTTCTTGTTCGTGTTTTTAATTTAATTTTTTTATTTTTTATTACAGCAAGTTTGATTACAATGTTTGGCTTGTTGTAGGTGTGGAAGATGTGGTTCTTTTACACATATACAGATGACTGTTCTTCTTGGGATCCTTTTCCCATGTACGTTATGACAGAATGTTGAGTAGTCCTCTCTTGGTATTCTGTAGGTCTTTGGTGATTATATATGTCACCTGTGTTTGTATATGTCTGTTAACCCCGATATCGTAATGAAACCAATCCTCACACCTTTCCATTGGTGAACCATAAGTTTGTTTAATGAATCTGTGATTGCCCTTCTCCGTGGAAATATCTGCCCTGGTATCCATTTTTAGGTAACACCTATAAGTGATATGATATGATATGTGTCTTTCACTTTCTGACTTACTACAAGTCACGTGATTACTTCGAGACTCTTCTACGGTGCTGCAAATGGCATTGTGTCCTTTTTTCCCTTGGCTTCTCTTCTGCCTTAGCGGGGTCCATTTTCAACAATGTGATTCCCTGAGGGTTGTGGATTAGCTGACCTGGGCAGCCTTACCCTGCCGGCCCGCCCTCCCCAGGTGTGCCTCGTTGAGGTCAATATAAACAGAGCTCCAGGCAGCAATAGCCCCTGAAGCTGTGCCTGACTCCATATTCTCTGCCCCGTCAGCAGTCTCGGGGCTGTGCTGGTGGGAGGGAGTGAGGGGCCACAGCTTTGTGGGTGGCCCGGTGTGAGTGGGGTTCTGCTGGCCTTTCTGCAGGAGTTGCCAGGCTGCCGCCTGTAAAGAAGAGGATGTGTCACCCATACCTTCCGCTGGAATTTCTCTCCGGACAGAGGTGAGGAAGGAAAAAAGCAGTGGGGGCCGGGACAGGAGGGGTATCTCAGGCAGGGCAATGGAAAGCTTCTGGAAGAGCGCCAGGGTCCAGGACCACGCTGGCTGGCCTGCAGGCACCAAGTTGGCCTGCGTGCTGTCGCTGGTGTGGCTCCACGGTCCTTCCTCTAGGCTTTCAAGCCCTTGTACATATTCAGGTGTTTTACCTGGAAAGGGTGGGAACAGTTCAGCAGCAGCTGGCCTGGGGCTCAGCTCACGTTTACTCACAGATGCCTTGGCACGGTCCCCCAGCTTTGCAATGAGGACGCTCCTTGCGTGCGGGTTGGGTTGCTGGCTGTATGGGAGATGGTTCCCCACCTCTGACCAATTTCAGAATTGTTTACCACTGGAGCAAGTGCCGTGATAGGGTTTTCCTCTGTATAACTCGTGGGTTCACTTTTTTTTCTTTTATGTTTCAAGTTAGATGTTATTCCTCTTTTATGTATTTATAGATATAAGCATGGAAATAATTCATTCCTATAAATACATCTGTGTGACGGGAAGAACTTTTTTCTGTTTTGTTTTTAAATTTTATTTTTTAAAATTTTGAAATTTTATTTATTTTTTTTATACAGCACGTTATTATTAGTTATGTATTTTATGCATATACATGTATACAGGTCAATCCCAAACTCCTAACTCATCCAACCACCACCACCCCATGGCTTCCCACACTTGGTGTCCATACGTTTGTTCTCTACCTCTGTGTCTCTATTTCTTCCCTGCAAACCAGTTCATCTGTACCATTTTTAGGCTCCACATATATGCATTAATATACAATATTTGTTTTCCTCTTTCTGACTTACTTCATTCTGTATGACAGTCTCTCGATCCATCGATGTCTCTACAAATGAGCCAGTTTCATTCCTTTTTATGGCCGAGTAATATTCCATTTTATATATGTACCACATCTTTATCCATTCATCTGTCTGTGGGCATTTAGGTTGCTTCCATTACCTGGCTATTGTAAATAGTGCTGCAACGAACATTGTGGTGAATGTGCCTTTTTGAAATACGGTTTTCTCTGGGTATATGCCCAGAAGTGGGATTGCTGGATCAGATGGTAATTCTATTTCTAGTTTTTTTAAGGAAACTCCATACTGTTCTCCATAGGGACTGTATCAATTTACATTCCCACCAATAGTGGAAGAGGGCTCCTTTTGTCCACACCCTCCCCAGAATTGGTTGTTTGTAGATTTTCTGATGATGCCGATTCTAACAGGTGTGAGGTGATACCTCATTGTAGTTTTGATTTGCATTTCTCTAATAATTAGTGCTGTTGAGCAGCTTTTCATGTGCGTCTTGGCCATCTCTGTGTCTCCTTTGAAGAAACGTCTCTTTAGATCTTCTGCCCATTTTTTTTGGGTTGTTTGTTTTCTTAATATTAAGCTGCATGAGCTGTTTATATATATTGGAGATTAAACCTCTGTCCATTGATTCGTCTGCAATGATTTTCGCCCATTCTGAGGGATGCCTTTTTCCATTCCCGTGTTTTTTAACAAAAAAGGAAAGAAAGGAAAAGAAGCAGAACACTAATGTGCGTAAAATATGCCTTTTGAAACGGTCGTTTTGAAATATGGACGTCCTTTGAAATTTTTGGTCGATATGTGACCCCAGGATTTGTTTTCAGGGCAGGTGTCATTTACAGGCCTGCAATGATTTTGAATATCAACTGACCATTAGCGTTGGGATTAAAGCTGCTGTTGTGTGAAACGGCCACAAGGTGGCAGCAGTTCACCCTTACCAAATCTGGTTACTAGGGCAAGAGAGCCTCAGTGGAAGTGGTGTTCTAGATTGGAGTTTAGAATGGAATGTGCCAGGAGAAAGCCCCTCACGTTTGTCTCACTACTTCTTGTTCGTGTTTTTAATTTAATTTTTTTATTTTTTATTACAGCAAGTTTGATTACAATGTTTGGCTTGTTGTAGGTGTGGAAGATGTGGTTCTTTTACACATATACAGATGACTGTTCTTCTTGGGATCCTTTTCCCATGTACGTTATGACAGAATGTTGAGTAGTCCTCTCTTGGTATTCTGTAGGTCTTTGGTGATTATATATGTCACCTGTGTTTGTATATGTCTGTTAACCCCGATATCGTAATGAAACCAATCCTCACACCTTTCCATTGGTGAACCATAAGTTTGTTTAATGAATCTGTGATTGCCCTTCTCCGTGGAAATATCTGCCCTGGTATCCATTTTTAGGTAACACCTATAAGTGATATGATATGATATGTGTCTTTCACTTTCTGACTTACTACAAGTCACGTGATTACTTCGAGACTCTTCTACGGTGCTGCAAATGGCATTGTGTCCTTTTTTCCCTTGGCTTCTCTTCTGCCTTAGCGGGGTCCATTTTCAACAATGTGATTCCCTGAGGGTTGTGGATTAGCTGACCTGGGCAGCCTTACCCTGCCGGCCCGCCCTCCCCAGGTGTGCCTCGTTGAGGTCAATATAAACAGAGCTCCAGGCAGCAATAGCCCCTGAAGCTGTGCCTGACTCCATATTCTCTGCCCCGTCAGCAGTCTCGGGGCTGTGCTGGTGGGAGGGAGTGAGGGGCCACAGCTTTGTGGGTGGCCCGGTGTGAGTGGGGTTCTGCTGGCCTTTCTGCAGGAGTTGCCAGGCTGCCGCCTGTAAAGAAGAGGATGTGTCACCCATACCTTCCGCTGGAATTTCTCTCCGGACAGAGGTGAGGAAGGAAAAAAGCAGTGGGGGCCGGGACAGGAGGGGTATCTCAGGCAGGGCAATGGAAAGCTTCTGGAAGAGCACCAGGGTACAGGACCACGCTGGCTGGCCTGCAGGCACCAAGTTGGCCTGCGTGCTGTCGCTGGTGTGGCTCCACGGTCCTTCCTCTAGGCTTTCAAGCTCTTGTACATATTCAGGTGTTTTACCTGGAAAGGGTGGGAACAGTTCAGCAGCAGCTGGCCTGGGGCTCAGCTCACGTTTACTCACAGATGCCTTGGCACGGTCCCCCAGCTTTGCAATGAGGACGCTCCTTGCGTGGGGGGTGGGTTGCTGGCTGTATGGGAGATGGTTCCCCACCTCTGACCAATTTCAGAATTGTTTACCACTGGAGCAAGTGCCCTGATAGGGGTTTCCTCTGTATAACTCCTGGGTTCAGGTTTTTTTTTTCTTTTATGTTTCAAGTTAGATTTTATTCCCCTTTTATGTATTTATAGATATAAGCATGGAAATAATTCATTCCTATAAATACATCTGTGTGACGGGAAGAACTTTTTTCTGTTTTATTTTTAAATTTTATTTTTTAAAATTTTGAAATTTTATTTATTTTTTTATACAGCACGTTATTATTAGTTATGTATTTTATGCATATACATGTATACAGGTCAATCCCAAACTCCCAACTCATCCCACCACCACCACCCCATGGCTTCCCACACTTGGTGTCCATACGTTTGTTCTCTACCTCTGTGTCTCTATTTCTTCCCTGCAAACCAGTTCATCTGTACCATTTTTAGGCTCCACATATATGCATTAATATACAATATTTGTTTTCCTCTTTCTGACTTACTTCATTGTGTATGACAGTCTCTCGATCCATCGATGTCTCTACAGATGACCCAGTTTCATTCCTTTTTATGGCCGAGTAATATTCCATTTTATATATGTACCACATCTTTATCCATTCATCTGTCTGTGGGCATTTAGGTTGCTTCCATTACCTGGCTATTGTAAATAGTGCTGCAACGAACATTGTGGTGAATGTGCCTTTTTGAAATACGGTTTTCTCTGGGTATATGCCCAGAAGTGGGATTGCTGGATCAGATGGTAATTCTATTTCTAGTTTTTTTAAGGAAAATCCATACTGTTCTCCATAGGGACTGTATCAATTTACATTCCCACCAATAGTGGAAGAGGGCTCCTTTTGTCCACACCCTCCCCAGAATTGGTTGTTTGTAGATTTTCTGATGATGCCGATTCTAACAGGTGTGAGGTGATACCTCATTGTAGTTTTGATTTGCATTTCTCTAATAATTAGTGCTGTTGAGCAGCTTTTCATGTGCGTCTTGGCCATCTCTGTGTCTCCTATGAAGAAACGTCTCTTTAGATCTTCTGCCCATTTTTTTGGGTTGTTTGTTTTTTTAATATTAAGCTGCATGAGCTGTTTATATATATTGGAGATTAAACCTCTGTCCATTGATTCGTCTGCAACGATTTTCGCCCATTCTGAGGGATGCCTTTTTCCATTCCCGTGTTTTTTAACAAAAAAGGAAAGAAAGGAAAAGAAGCAGAACACTAATGTGCGTAAAATATGCCTTTTGAAACGGTCGTTTTGAAATATGGACGTCCTTTGAAATTTTTGGTCGATATGTGACCCCAGGATTTGTTTTCAGGGCAGGTGGCATTTACAGGCCTGCAATGATTTTGAATATCAACTGACCATTAGCGTTGGGATTAAAGCTGCTGTTGTGTGAAATGTCCACAAGCTGGCAACAGTTCACCCTTACCAAATCTGGTTACTAGGGCAAGAGAGCCTCAGTGGAAGTGGTGTTCTAGATTGGAGTTTAAAATGGAATGTGCCAGGAGAAAGCCCCTCACGTTTGTCTCACTACTTCTTGTTCGTGTTTTTAATTTAAGTTTTTATTTTTTATTACAGCAAGTTTGATTACAATGTTTGGCTTGTTGTAGGTGTGGAAGATGTGGTTCTTTTACACATATACAGATGACTGTTCTTCTTGGGATCCTTTTCCCATGTACGTTATGACAGAATGTTGAGTAGTCCTCTCTTGGTATTCTGTAGGTCTTTGGTGATTATATATGTCACCTGTGTTTGTATATGTCTGTTAACCCCGATATCGTAATGAAACCAATCCTCACACCTTTCCATTGGTGAACCATAAGTTTGTTTAATGAATCTGTGATTGCCCTTCTCCGTGGAAATATCTGCCCTGGTATCCATTTTTAGGTAACACCTATAAGTGATATGATATGATATGTGTCTTTCACTTTCTGACTTACTACAAGTCACGTGATTACTTCTAGACTCATCTACGGTGCTGCAAATGGCATTGTGTCCTTTTTTCCCTTGGCTTCTCTTCTGCCTTAGCGGGGTCCATTTTCAACAATGTGATTCCCTGAGGGTTGTGGATTAGCTGAACTGGGCAGCCTTACCCTGCCGGCCCGCCCTCCCCAGGTTTGCCTCGTTGAGGTCAATAAACAGATCTCCAGGCAGCAATAGCCCCTGAAGCTGTGCCTGACTCCATATTCTCTGCCCCGTCAGCAGTCTCGGGGCTGTGCTGGTGGGAGGGAGTGAGGGGCCACAGCTTTGTGGGTGGCCCGTTGTGAGTGGGGTTCTGCTGGCCTTTCTGCAGGAGTTGCCAGGCTGCCGCCTGTAAAGAAGAGGATGTGTCACCCATACTTTCCGCTGGAATTTCTCTCCGGACAGAGGTGAGGAAGGAAAAAAGCAGTGGGGGCCGGGACAGGAGGGGTATCTCAGGCAGGGCAATGGAAAGCTTCTGGAAGAGCGCCAGGGTCCAGGACCACGCTGGCTGGCCTGCAGGCACCAAGTTGGCCTGCGTGCTGTCGCTGGTGTGGCTCCACGGTCCTTCCTCTAGGCTTTCAAGCCCTTGTACATATTCAGGTGTTTTACCTGGAAAGGGTGGGAACAGTTCAGCAGCAGCTGGCCTGGGGCTCAGCTCACGTTTACTCACAGATGCCTCGGCACGGTCCCCCAGCTTTGCAATGAGGACGCTCCTTGCGTGGGGGTTGGGTTGCTGGCTGTATGGGAGATGGTTCCCCACCTCTGACCAATTTCAGAATTGTTTACCACTGGAGCAAGTGCCGTGATAGGGTTTTCCTCTGTATAACTCGTGGGTTCAATTTTTTTTCCTTTTTTGGTTCAAGTTAGATTTTATTCCTCTTTTATGTATTTATAAATATAAGCATGGAAATAATTCATTCCTATAAATACATCTGTGTGACGGGAAGAACTTTTTTCTGTTTTATTTTTAAATTTTATTTTTTAAAATTTTGAAATTTTATTTTATTTATTTTCTTTTTTATACAGCACGTTATTATTAGTTATGTATTTTATGCATATACATGTATACAGGTCAATCCCAAACTCCCAACTCATCCCACCACCACCACCCCATGGCTTCCCACACTTGGTGTCCATACGTTTGTTCTCTACCTCTGTGTCTCTATTTCTTCCCTGCAAACCAGTTCATCTGTACCATTTTTAGGCTCCACATATATGCATTAATATACAATATTTGTTTTCCTCTTTCTGACTTACTTCATTCTGTATGACAGTCTCTCGATCCATCGATGTCTCTACAAATGACCCAGTTTCATTCCTTTTTATGGCCGAGTAATATTCCATTTTATATATGTACCACATGTTTATCCATTCATCTGTCTGTGGGCATTTAGGTTGCTTCCATTACCTGGCTATTGTAAATAGTGCTGCAACGAACATTGTGGTGAATGTGCCTTTTTGAAATACGGTTTTCTCTGGGTATATGCCCAGAATTGGGATTGCTGGATCAGATGGTAATTCTATTTCTAGTTTTTTTAAGGAAACTCCATACTGTTCTCCATAGTGACTGTATCAATTTACATTCCCACCAATAGTGGAAGAGGGCTCCTTTTGTCCACACCCTCCCCAGAATTGGTTGTTTGTAGATTTTCTGATGATGCCGATTCTAACAGGTGTGAGGTGATACCTCATTGTAGTTTTGATTTGCATTTCTCTAATAATTAGTGCTGTTGAGAAGCTTTTCATGTGCATCTTGGCCATTTCTGTGTCTTCTTTGAAGAAACGTCTCTTTAGATCTTCTGACCATTTTTGTATTGGGTTGTTTGATTTTTAATATTAAGCTGCATGAGCTGTTTATATATATTGGAGATTAAACCTCTGTCCATTGATTCGTCTGCAACGATTTTCGCCCATTCTGAGGGATGCCTTTTTCCATTCCCGTGTTTTTTAACAAAAAAGGAAAGAAAGGAAAAGAAGCAGAACACTAATGTGTGTAAAATATGCCTTTTGAAACGGTCGTTTTGAAATATGGACGTCCTTTGAATTTTTTGGTCGATATGTGACCCCAGGATTTGTTTTCAGGGCAGGTGTCATTTACAGGCCTGCAATGATTTTGAATATCAACTGACCATTAGTGCTGGGATTAAAGCTGCTGTTGTGTGAAACGGCCACAAGGTGGCAGCAGTTCACCCTTACCAAATCTGGTTACTAGGGCAAGAGAGCCTCAGTGGAAGTGGTTTTCTAGATTGGAGTTTAGAATGGAATGTGCCAGGAGAAAGCCCCTCACGTTTGTCTCACTACTTCTTGTTCGTGTTTTTAAGTTAATTTTTTATTTTTTATTACAGCAAGTTTGATTACAATATTTGGCTTGCTGTAGGTGTGGAAGATGTGGTTCTTTTACACATATACACATGTCTGTTCTTCCTGGGATCCTTTTCCCATGTACGTTATGACAGAATGTTGAGTAGTCCTCTCTTGGTATTCTGTAGGTCTTTGGTGATTATATATGTCACCTGTGTTTGTATATGTCTGTTAACCCCGATATCGTAATGAAACCAATCCTCACACCTTTCCATTGGTGAACCATAAGTTTGTTTAATGAATCTGTGATTGCCCTTCTCCGTGGACATATCTGCCCTGGTATCCATTTTTAGGTAACACCTATAAGTGATATGATATGATATGTGTCTTTCACTTTCTGACTTACTACAAGTCACGTGATTACTTCTAGACTCATCTACGGTGCTGCAAATGGCATTGTGTCCTTTTTTCCCTTGGCTTCTCGTCTGCCTTAGCGGGGTCCATTTTCAGCAATGTGATTCCCTCAGGGATGTGGATTAGCTGACCTGGGCAGCCTTACCCTGCCGGCCCGCCCTCCCCAGGTGTGCCTCGTTGAGGTCAATATAAACAGCGCTCCAGGCAGCAATAGCCACTGAAGCTGTGCCTGCCTCCATATTCTCTGCCCTGTCAGCAGTCTCGGGGCTGTGCTGGTGGGAGGGAGTGAGGGGCCACAGCTTTGTGGGTGGCCCGGTGTGAGGGGGGTTCTGCTGGCCTTTCTGCAGGAGTTGCCAGGCTGCCGCCTGTAAAGAAGAGGATGTGTCACCCATACCTTTCGCTGGAATTCCTCTCTGGACAGAGGTGAGGAAGGAAAAAAGCAGTGGGGGTCGGGACAGGAGGGGTATCTCAGGCAGGGCAATGGAAAGCTTCTGGAAGAGCGCCAGGGTCCAGGACCACCATGGCTGGCCTGCAGGCACCAAGTTGGCCTGCGTGCTGTCGCTGGTGTGGCTCCACGGTCCTTCCTCTAGGCTTTCAAGCCCTTGTACATATTCAGGTGTTTTACCTGGAAAGGGTGGGAACAGTTCAGCAACAGCTGGCCTGTGGCTCAGCTCACATTTACTCACAGATGCCTCGGCACGGTCCCCCAGCTTTGCAATGAGGACGCTCCTTGCGTGGGGGGTGGGTTGCTGGCTGTATGGGAGATGGTTCCCCACCTCTGACCAATTTCAGAATTGTTTACCGCTGGAGCAAGTGCCCTGATAGGGTTTTCCTCTGTATAACTAGTGGGTTTACTTTTTTTTTTCTTTTATGTTTCAAGTTAGATTTTATTCCTCTTTTATGTATTTATAAATATAAGCATGGAAATAATTCATTCCTATAAATACATCTGTGTGACGGGAAGAATTTTTTCTGTTTTATTTTTAAATTTTATTTTTTAAAATTTTGAAAATTTATTTTATTTATGTTTTTATACAGCAGGTTATTATTAGTTATGTATTTTATGCATATACATTTATACAGGTCAATCCCAATCTCCCAACTCATCCCACCACCAGCACCCCATGGCTTCCCACAGTTGGTGTCCATACGTTTGTTCTCTACCTCTGTGTCTCTATTTCTTCCCTGCAAACCAGTTCATCCGTACCATTGTTTGAGTTTCCACATATATGAATTAATATACAATATTTGTTTTCCTCTTTCTGACTTACTTCATTCTGTATGACAGTCTCTCGATCCATCGATGTCTCTACAAATGACCCAGTTTCATTCCTTTTTATGGCCGAATGATATTCCATATCATATATGTACCACATCTTTATCCATTCATCTGTGTGTGGGAATTTAGGTTGCTTCCATTACCTTGCTATTGTAAATAGTGCTGCAACGAACATTGTGGTGAATGTGTCTTTTTGAAATACGGTTTTCTCTGGGTATATGCCCAGAAGTGGGATTGCTGGATCAGATGGTAATTCTATTTCTAGTTTTTTTAAGGAAACTCCATACTGTTCTCCATAGAGACTCTATCAATTTACATTCCCACCAATAGTGGAAGAGGGTTCCTTTTGTCCACACCCTCCCCAGAATTGGTTGTTTGTAGATTTTCTGATGATGCCGATTCTAACAGGTGTGAGGTGATACCTCATTGTAGTTTTCTCCTGAATATATTCAGGAGAAAACGCATACGCCCTTTTTGGCCAAGTGCATCATTGTCGAAGTTGTGCCCCTCTTCCTGTGCTTTACAGGCGATTCCAACGTACCTCTTGAAATCTGTTTCCTGCTATTCTGCCTCGCTTTCAAGTCCGCCTCGTTGCCTTCCCTCAACAGATTTTTGGACGATAGTTGGCCTTGATTACTCTGCCAGTTTGTGAATTGCTGTGCCCCTGAGCTCCATTTTTCAACTCGTTTTTTGTGAGCTGAACGCAAGTCCTAACTTTTGGTTCAGGACCTATACTGGTTCCCGGTGGGTGGCTGAGACTTTGGTTAATTCTTCTTCCTGCCGGGAAATTAGAGTGACATGGGCCCATCCAAATGCCTAACAGCTACTCCCTCATTGGTTCTCCCTCTTCCCTTTCATCCTCTGCCAGATTGGCAACCTGTGCGAACCAGGAGCTTAAAGGGGCTGTCTCTCCAAGTTGGGAGATTGATAGGAAAGCAGTTGGAAAGTCAAACCGCAGCACCAGGAGAGGGACTCTTCGTTGAGTTTTAGAAACCTTTCGTATTCAGAGTGTGCATTCTCTAGGTTTCCCGTACATGTTATAGCTGTAGTAATATTCCCTTCAACCTGGAGAGTTGGGACCCATGGAATGGGTGCCATGCATTATTGCTTTAAAGGGTCTGCATTTGCTCACCCAATCTCACCAATCCTCTCAGTCCCAAGTGTCCAGCCTTATGCCACTTCCAGCTGTCATTGTAGATAGGGTCATTCCAGGTTGCATCAGAGACCCTGAAGGAATTGTAAAGAATTTCCCTGTTTCTTTGTTTTGTTTTTGAAATTCCTTTTTAGAGTGGGTTTGAGCTGATTCTCGCTGCCATGTTTATGCCAGTCTAGACACACTTGATTCCCTTACGGAGACATATCAATACATAGGTTTTAAGATTCTTACTAGTCAGATCTATTCCTCTGCGGGAAATATGGGGTTTTGAGTCCCTTTCACTGAGGAAGGTGTAGGTCTTGTCTATTCCATAGTTGGTTTTTGGAACGGTACCTGTGCTTATATCAAATTCTGGTTTGATGCATCACCCCACCTCTCCTTCCCCCTTAAGCAGGCATAAGAGTGTTTTCTAAATGTGAGACTCTGTTCTCTTTCCTAACTCAGTTCATGTGTAGCCATGTTTACAGGATCTTCCTAAGTGATATCTTATGATAAGTTTCTTTTTCTGTGTGACTTTTTCAATTAGAATCATCGTACCTGAATCCACTCATTTTGCTGCTACTGGTCTTATGACATTGATTTCATGGCTGAGGGATATTCCATCGTACGTAAATTCCACAATGTTTTGAACCATTTTTATATTTCCTGGGATATTTCCGGTGTACCCAGGTTGAGGTTCTTGTAAGCAGTGCAGCCCTCAATTTGGGGGTGGCTCTGTCTTATGGATTTTCAGTTTTCCCAAGGTATATTCCCTAGACTGGAAGTGCCCTTGGCTCTGTAGCTCTGTTGTTTACTTGTTTTAGGGAACACAATGCACTCCTCCAGTGAGGCAGTTGGCAACTTACATCCCCCCCATCAGCATAACAAGGCTCCCTCTTCTCCAGGGCCTGCCTTGCCTTTCTGGTTTTTACATATTTTGTGGATGTCCCTTTTGAACGGTGGGAAGTGATACTTCTTTGTAGTGCAGATTTGCATTGCCCGCTTGCTTGCTTGGCTAAAAAGGGCGTATGCGTTTTCTCCTGAATATATTCAGGAGAAAACGCATACGCCCTTTTTGGCCAAGTGCATCATTGTCGAAGTTGTGCCCCTCTTCCTGTGCTTTACAGGTGATTCCAACGTACCTCTTGAAATCTGTTTCCTGCTATTCTGCCTCGCTTTCAAGTCCTCCTCGTTGCCTTCCCTCAACAGATTTTTGGACGATAGGTGGCTTTGATTACTCTGCAAGATTGTGAATTGCTGTGCCCCTGACCTCCATTTTCAACTCGTTTTTTGTGAGCAGAACGCAAGTCCAAACTTTTGGTTCAGGACCTATACTGGTTTCCGGTGGGTGGCTGAGACTTTGGTTAATTCTTCTTCCTGCCGGGAAATTAGAGTGACATGGGCCCATCCAAATGCCTAACAGCTACTCTCTCATTGGTTCTCCCTCTTACCTTTCATCCTCTGCCAAATTGGCAACCTGTGTGAACCAGGAGCTTAAAAGGGCTGTCTCTCCAAGTTGGGAGATTGATGGGAAAGCAGTTGGAACGTCAAACCAGAGCACCAGGAGAGGGACTCTTCGTTGAGTTTTAGAAACCTTTCGTATTCACAGTGTGTCCATTCTCTAGGTTTCCCGTACATGTTATAGCTGTAGTAATATTCCCTTCAACCTGGAGAGTTGGGACCCATGGAATGGGTGCCATGCATTATTGCTTTAAAGGGTCTGCATTTGCTCACCCAATCTCACCAATCCTCTCAGTCCCAAGTGTCCAGCCTCATGCCACATCCAGCTGTCATTGTAGATAGGGTCATTCGAGGTTGCATCAGAGACCCTGAAGGAATTTTAAAGAAATTCCCTGTTTCTTTGTTCTGTTTTTGAAATTCCTTTTTAGAGTGGGTTTGAGCTGATTCTCGCTGCCATGTTTATGCCAGTCTAGACACACTTGATTCCCTTACGGAGACATATCAATACATAGGTTTTAAGATTATTACTAGTCAGATCTATTCCTCTGCGGGAAATATGGGGTTTTGAGTCCCTTTCACTGAGGAAGGTGTAGGTCTTGTCTATTCCATAGTTGGATTTTGGAACGGTACCTGTGCTTATATCAAACTCTGGGTGATGCAACACCCCAACTCTCCTTCCCCCTTAAGCAGGCATAAGAGTGTTTTCTAAATGTGAGACTCTGTTCTCTTTCCTAACTCAGTTCATGTGTAGCCATGTTTACAGGATCTTCCTAAGTGATATCTTATGATAAGTTTCTTTTTCTGTGTGACTTTTTCACCTAGAATCATCGTACCTGAATCCACTAATTTTGCTGCTACTGGTCTTATGACATTGATTTCATGGCTGAGGGATATTCCATCGTACGTAAGTTCCACAAAGTTTTGAACCATTTTTATATTTCCTGGGATATTTCCGGTGTACCCAGGTTGAGGTTCTTGTAAGCAGTGCAGCCCTCAATTTGGGGGTGGCTCTGTCTTATTGATTTTCAGTTTTCCCAAGGTATATTCCCTAGACTGGAAGTGCCCTTGGCTCTGTAGCTCTGTTGTTTACTTGTATTAGGGAACACAATGCACTCCTCCAGTGAGGCAGTTGGCAGCTTACATCCCGCCCATCAGCATTACAAGGCTCCCTGTTCTCCAGGGCCTGTCTTGCCTTTCTGGTTTTTACACATATTGTGGATGTCCCTTTAGACTGGTGGGAAGTGATACTTCTTTGTAGTGCAGATTTGCATTGCCCGCTTGCTTGCTTGGCCAAAAAGGGCGTATGCGTTTTCTCCTGATTTTATTCAGGAGAAAACGCATACGCCCTTTTTGGCCAAGTGCATCATTGTCGAAGTTTTGCCCCTCTTCCTGTGCTTTACAGGCAATTCCAACGTACCTCTTGAAATCTGTTTCCTGCTATTCTGCCTCGCTTTCAAGTCCGCCTCGTTGTCTTCCCTCAACAGATTTTTGGACGATTGTTGGCCTTGATTACTCTGCCAGTTTGTGAATTGCTGTGCCCCGGACCTCCATTTTCAAATCGTTTTTTGTGAGCTGAACGCAAGTCCAAACTTTTGGTTCAGGACCTATACTGGTTCCCGGTGGGTGGCTGAGACTTTGGTTAATTCTTCTTCCGGCCGGGAAATTAGAGTGACATGTGCCCATCCAAATGCCTAACAGCTACTCTCTCATTGGTTCTCCCTCTTCCCTTTCATCCTCTGCCAAATTGGCAACCTGTGTGAACCAGGAGCTTAAAGGGGCTGTCTCTCCAAGTTGGGAGATTGATAGTAAAGCTGTTGGAAAGTCAAACCGGAGCACCAGGAGAGGGACTCTTCGTTGAGTTTTAGAAACCTTTCGTATTCACAGTGTGTCCATTCTCTAGGTTTCCCGTACATGTTATAGCTGTAGTAATATTCCCTTCAACCTGGAGAGGTGGGACCCATGGAATGGTTGCCATGCATTATTGCTTTAAAGGGTCTGCATTTGCTCACCCAATCTCACCAATCCTCTCAGTCCCAAGTGTCCAGCCTCATGCCACATCCAGCTGTCATCATAGATAGGGTCATTCCAGGTTGCATCAGAGACCCTGAAGGAATTGTAAAGAATTTCCCTGTTTCTTTGTTCTGTTTTTGAAATTCCTTTTTAGAGTGGGTTTGAGCTGATTCTCGCTGCCATGTTTATGCCAGTCTAGACACGCTTGATTCCCTTACGGAGACATATCAATACATAGGTTTTAAGATTCTGACTAGTCAGATCTATTCCTCTGTGGGAAATATGGGGTTTTGAGTCCCTTTCACTGAGGAAGGTGTAGGTCTTGTCTATTCCATAGTTGGTTTTTGGAACAGTACCTGTGCTTATATCAAACTCTGGTTTGATGCATCACCCCACCTCTCCTTCCCCCTTAAGCAGGCATAAGAGTGTTTTCTAAATGTGAGACTCTGTTCTCTTTCCTAACTCAGTTCATGTGTAGCCATGTTTACAGGATCTTCCTAAGTGATATCTTATGATAAGTTTCTTTTCCTGTGTGACTTCTTTCCCTTAGAATCATCGTACCTGAATCCACTCATTTTGCTGCTACTGGTCTTATGACATTGATTTCGTGGCTGAGGGATATTCCATCGTACGTAAGTTCCACAATGTTTGGAACCATTTTTATATTTCCTGGGATATTTCAGGTGTACCCAGGTTGAGGTTCTTGTAAGCAGTGCAGCCCTCAATTTGGGGGTGGCTCTGTCTTATGGATTTTCAGTTTTCCCAAGGTATATTCCCTAGACTGGAAGTGCCCTTGGCTCTGTAGCTCTGTTGTTTACTTGTTTTAGGGAACACAATGCACTCCTCCAGTGAGGCAGTTGGCAACTTACATCCCGCCCATCAGCATAACAAGGCTCCCTGTTCTCCAGGGCCTGTCTTGCCTTTCTGGTTTTTACACATTTTGTGGATGTCCCTTTTGACCGTTGGGAAGTGATACTTCTTTGTAGTGCAGATTTGCATTGCCCGCTTGCTTGCTTGGCCAAAAAGGGCGTATGCGTTTTCTCCTGAATATATTCAGGAGAAAACGCATACGCCCTTTTTGGCCAAGTGCATCATTGTCGAAGTTGTGCCCCTCTTCCTGTGCTTTACAGGCGATTCTAACGTACCTCTTGAAATCTGTTTCCTGCTATTCTGCCTCGCATTCAAGTCCGCCTCGTTGCCTTCCCTCAACAGATTTTTGGACGATAGTTGGCCTTGATTACTCTGCCAGTTTGTGAAATGCTGTGCCCCTGAGCTCCATTTTTCAACTCGTTTTTTGTGAGCTGAACGCAAGTCCAAACTTTTGGTTCAGGACCTATAGTGGTTCCCGGTGGGTGGCTGAGACTTCGGTGAATTCTTCTTCCTGCCGGGAAATTAGAGTGACATGTGCCCATCCAAATGCCTAACAGCGACTCTCTCATTGGTTCTCCCTCTTCCCTTTCCTCCTCTGCCAAATGGGCAATCTGTGTGAACCAGGAGCTTAAAGGGGCTGTCTCTCCAAGTTGGGAGATTGATAGTAAAGCTGTTGGAAAGTCAAACCGGAGCACCAGGAGAGGGACTCTTCGTTGAGTTTTAGAAACCTTTCGTATTCACAGTGTGTCCATTCTCTAGGTTTCCCGTACATGTTATAGCTGTAGTAATATTCCCTTCAACCTGGAGAGGTGGGACCCATGGAATGGTTGCCATGCATTATTGCTTTAAAGGGTCTGCATTTGCTCACCCAATCTCACCAATCCTCTCAGTCCCAAGTGTCCAGCCTCATGCCACATCCAGCTGTCATCGTAGATAGGGTCATTCCAGGTTGCATCAGAGACCCTGAAGGAATTGTAAAGAATTTCCCTGTTTCTTTGTTCTGTTTTTGAAATTCCTTTTTAGAGTGGGTTTGAGCTGATTCTCGCTGCCATGTTTATGCCAGTCTAGACACGCTTGATTCCCTTACGGAGACATATCAATACATAGGTTTTAAGATTCTTACTAGTCAGATCTATTCCTCTGCGGGAAATATGGGGTTTTGAGTCCCTTTCACTGAGGAAGGTGTAGGTCTTGTCTATTCCATAGTTGGTTTTTGGAACAGTACCTGTGCTTATATCAAACTCTGGTTTGATGCATCACCCCACCTCTCCTTCCCCCTTAAGCAGGCATAAGAGTGTTTTCTAAATGTGAGACTCTGTTCTCTTTCCTAACTCAGTTCATGTGTAGCCATGTTTACAGGATCTTCCTAAGTGATATCTTATGATAAGTTTCTTTTCCTGTGTGACTTCTTTCCCTTAGAATCATCGTACCTGAATCCACTCATTTTGCTGCTACTGGTCTTATGACATTGATTTCGTGGCTGAGGGATATTCCATCGTACGTAAGTTCCACAATGTTTGGAACCATTTTTATATTTCCTGGGATATTTCAGGTGTACCCAGGTTGAGGTTCTTGTAAGCAGTGCAGCCCTCAATTTGGGGGTGGCTCTGTCTTATGGATTTTCAGTTTTCCCAAGGTATATTCCCTAGACTGGAAGTGCCCTTGGCTCTGTAGCTCTGTTGTTTACTTGTTTTAGGGAACACAATGCACTCCTCCAGTGAGGCAGTTGGCAACTTACATCCCGCCCATCAGCATAACAAGGCTCCCTGTTCTCCAGGGCCTGTCTTGCCTTTCTGGTTTTTACACATTTTGTGGATGTCCCTTTTGACCGTTGGGAAGTGATACTTCTTTGTAGTGCAGATTTGCATTGCCCGCTTGCTTGCTTGGCCAAAAAGGGCGTATGCGTTTTCTCCTGAATATATTCAGGAGAAAACGCATACGCCCTTTTTGGCCAAGTGCATCATTGTCGAAGTTGTGCCCCTCTTCCTGTGCTTTACAGGCGATTCTAACGTACCTCTTGAAATCTGTTTCCTGCTATTCTGCCTCGCATTCAAGTCCGCCTCGTTGCCTTCCCTCAACAGATTTTTGGACGATAGTTGGCCTTGATGACTCTGCCAGTTTGTGAATTGCTGTGCCCCTGAGCTCCATTTTTCAACTCGTTTTTTGTGAGCTGAACGCAAGTCCAAACATTTGGTTCAGGACCTATACTGGTTCCCGGTGGGTGGCTGAGACTTCGGTGAATTCTTCTTCCTGCCGGGAAATTAGAGTGACATGTGCCCATCCAAATGCCTAACAGCGACTCTCTCATTGGTTCTCCCTCTTCCCTTTCCTCCTCTGCCAAATGGGCAACCTGTGTGAACCAGGAGCTTAAAGGGGCTGTCTCTCCAAGTTGGGAGATTGATAGTAAAGCTGTTGGAAAGTCAAACCGGAGCACCAGGAGAGGGACTCTTCGTTGAGTTTTAGAAACCTTTCGTATTCACAGTGTGTCCATTCTCTAGGTTTCCCGTACATGTTATAGCTGTAGTAATATTCCCTTCAACCTGGAGAGGTGGGACCCATGGAATGGTTGCCATGCATTATTGCTTTAAAGGGTCTGCATTTGCTCACCCAATCTCACCAATCCTCTCAGTCCCAAGTGTCCAGCCTCATGCCACATCCAGCTGTCATCATAGATAGGGTCATTCCAGGTTGCATCAGAGACCCTGAAGGAATTGTAAAGAATTTCCCTGTTTCTTTGTTCTGTTTTTGAAATTCCTTTTTAGAGTGGGTTTGAGCTGATTCTCGCTGCCATGTTTATGCCAGTCTAGACACGCTTGATTCCCTTACGGAGACATATCAATACATAGGTTTTAAGATTCTTACTAGTCAGATCTATTCCTCTGCGGGAAATATGGGGTTTTGAGTCCCTTTCACTGAGGAAGGTGTAGGTCTTGTCTATTCCATAGTTGGTTTTTGGAACAGTACCTGTGCTTATATCAAACTCTGGTTTGATGCATCACCCCACCTCTCCTTCCCCCTTAAGCAGGCATAAGAGTGTTTTCTAAATGTGAGACTCTGTTCTCTTTCCTAACTCAGTTCATGTGTAGCCATGTTTACAGGATCTTCCTAAGTGATATCTTATGATAAGTTTCTTTTCCTGTGTGACTTCTTTCCCTTAGAATCATCGTACCTGAATCCACTCATTTTGCTGCTACTGGTCTTATGACATTGATTTCGTGGCTGAGGGATATTCCATCGTACGTAAGTTCCACAATGTTTGGAACCATTTTTATATTTCCTGGGATATTTCAGGTGTACCCAGGTTGAGGTTCTTGTAAGCAGTGCAGCCCTCAATTTGGGGGTGGCTCTGTCTTATGGATTTTCAGTTTTCCCAAGGTATATTCCCTAGACTGGAAGTGCCCTTGGCTCTGTAGCTCTGTTGTTTACTTGTTTTAGGGAACACAATGCACTCCTCCAGTGAGGCAGTTGGCAACTTACATCCCGCCCATCAGCATAACAAGGCTCCCTGTTCTCCAGGGCCTGTCTTGCCTTTCTGGTTTTTACACATTTTGTGGATGTCCCTTTTGACCGTTGGGAAGTGATACTTCTTTGTAGTGCAGATTTGCATTGCCCGCTTGCTTGCTTGGCCAAAAAGGGCGTATGCGTTTTCTCCTGAATATATTCAGGAGAAAACGCATACGCCCTTTTTGGCCAAGTGCATCATTGTCGAAGTTGTGCCCCTCTTCCTGTGCTTTACAGGCGATTCTAACGTACCTCTTGAAATCTGTTTCCTGCTATTCTGCCTCGCATTCAAGTCCGCCTCGTTGCCTTCCCTCAACAGATTTTTGGACGATAGTTGGCCTTGATTACTCTGCCAGTTTGTGAAATGCTGTGCCCCTGAGCTCCATTTTTCAACTCGTTTTTTGTGAGCTGAACGCAAGTCCAAACTTTTGGTTCAGGACCTATAGTGGTTCCCGGTGGGTGGCTGAGACTTCGGTGAATTCTTCTTCCTGCCGGGAAATTAGAGTGACATGTGCCCATCCAAATGCCTAACAGCGACTCTCTCATTGGTTCTCCCTCTTCCCTTTCCTCCTCTGCCAAATGGGCAACCTGTGTGAACCAGGAGCTTAAAGGGGCTGTCTCTCCAAGTTGGGAGATTGATAGTAAAGCTGTTGGAAAGTCAAACCGGAGCACCAGGAGAGGGACTCTTCGTTGAGTTTTAGAAACCTTTCGTATTCACAGTGTGTCCATTCTCTAGGTTTCCCGTACATGTTATAGCTGTAGTAATATTCCCTTCAACCTGGAGAGGTGGGACCCATGGAATGGTTGCCATGCATTATTGCTTTAAAGGGTCTGCATTTGCTCACCCAATCTCACCAATCCTCTCAGTCCCAAGTGTCCAGCCTCATGCCACATCCAGCTGTCATCGTAGATAGGGTCATTCCAGGTTGCATCAGAGACCCTGAAGGAATTGTAAAGAATTTCCCTGTTTCTTTGTTCTGTTTTTGAAATTCCTTTTTAGAGTGGGTTTGAGCTGATTCTCGCTGCCATGTTTATGCCAGTCTAGACACGCTTGATTCCCTTACGGAGACATATCAATACATAGGTTTTAAGATTCTTACTAGTCAGATCTATTCCTCTGCGGGAAATATGGGGTTTTGAGTCCCTTTCACTGAGGAAGGTGTAGGTCTTGTCTATTCCATAGTTGGTTTTTGGAACAGTACCTGTGCTTATATCAAACTCTGGTTTGATGCATCACCCCACCTCTCCTTCCCCCTTAAGCAGGCATAAGAGTGTTTTCTAAATGTGAGACTCTGTTCTCTTTCCTAACTCAGTTCATGTGTAGCCATGTTTACAGGATCTTCCTAAGTGATATCTTATGATAAGTTTCTTTTCCTGTGTGACTTCTTTCCCTTAGAATCATCGTACCTGAATCCACTCATTTTGCTGCTACTGGTCTTATGACATTGATTTCGTGGCTGAGGGATATTCCATCGTACGTAAGTTCCACAATGTTTGGAACCATTTTTATATTTCCTGGGATATTTCAGGTGTACCCAGGTTGAGGTTCTTGTAAGCAGTGCAGCCCTCAATTTGGGGGTGGCTCTGTCTTATGGATTTTCAGTTTTCCCAAGGTATATTCCCTAGACTGGAAGTGCCCTTGGCTCTGTAGCTCTGTTGTTTACTTGTTTTAGGGAACACAATGCACTCCTCCAGTGAGGCAGTTGGCAACTTACATCCCGCCCATCAGCATAACAAGGCTCCCTGTTCTCCAGGGCCTGTCTTGCCTTTCTGGTTTTTACACATTTTGTGGATGTCCCTTTTGACCGTTGGGAAGTGATACTTCTTTGTAGTGCAGATTTGCATTGCCCGCTTGCTTGCTTGGCCAAAAAGGGCGTATGCGTTTTCTCCTGAATATATTCAGGAGAAAACGCATACGCCCTTTTTGGCCAAGTGCATCATTGTCGAAGTTGTGCCCCTCTTCCTGTGCTTTACAGGCGATTCTAACGTACCTCTTGAAATCTGTTTCCTGCTATTCTGCCTCGCATTCAAGTCCGCCTCGTTGCCTTCCCTCAACAGATTTTTGGACGATAGTTGGCCTTGATTACTCTGCCAGTTTGTGAATTGCTGTGCCCCTGAGCTCCATTTTTCAACTCGTTTTTTGTGAGCTGAACGCAAGTCCAAACATTTGGTTCAGGACCTATACTGGTTCCCGGTGGGTGGCTGAGACTTCGGTGAATTCTTCTTCCTGCCGGGAAATTAGAGTGACATGTGCCCATCCAAATGCCTAACAGCGACTCTCTCATTGGTTCTCCCTCTTCCCTTTCCTCCTCTGCCAAATGGGCAACCTGTGTGAACCAGGAGCTTAAAGGGGCTGTCTCTCCAAGTTGGGAGATTGATAGTAAAGCTGTTGGAAAGTCAAACCGGAGCACCAGGAGAGGGAATCTTCGTTGAGTTTTAGAAACCTTTCGTATTCACAGTGTGTCCATTCTCTAGGTTTCCCGTACATGTTATAGCTGTAGTAATATTCCCTTCAACCTGGAGAGGTGGGACCCATGGAATGGTTGCCATGCATTATTGCTTTAAAGGGTCTGCATTTGCTCACCCAATCTCACCAATCCTCTCAGTCCCAAGTGTCCAGCCTCATGCCACATCCAGCTGTCATCGTAGATAGGGTCATTCCAGGTTGCATCAGAGACCCTGAAGGAATTGTAAAGAATTTCCCTGTTTCTTTGTTCTGTTTTTGAAATTCCTTTTTAGAGTGGGTTTGAGCTGATTCTCGCTGCCATGTTTATGCCAGTCTAGACACGCTTGATTCCCTTACGGAGACATATCAATACATAGGTTTTAAGATTCTTACTAGTCAGATCTATTCCTCTGCGGGAAATATGGGGTTTTGAGTCCCTTTCACTGAGGAAGGTGTAGGTCTTGTCTATTCCATAGTTGGTTTTTGGAACAGTACCTGTGCTTATATCAAACTCTGGTTTGATGCATCACCCCACCTCTCCTTCCCCCTTAAGCAGGCATAAGAGTGTTTTCTAAATGTGAGACTCTGTTCTCTTTCCTAACTCAGTTCATGTGTAGCCATGTTTACAGGATCTTCCTAAGTGATATCTTATGATAAGTTTCTTTTCCTGTGTGACTTCTTTCCCTTAGAATCATCGTACCTGAATCCACTCATTTTGCTGCTACTGGTCTTATGACATTGATTTCGTGGCTGAGGGATATTCCATCGTACGTAAGTTCCACAATGTTTGGAACCATTTTTATATTTCCTGGGATATTTCAGGTGTACCCAGGTTGAGGTTCTTGTAAGCAGTGCAGCCCTCAATTTGGGGGTGGCTCTGTCTTATGGATTTTCAGTTTTCCCAAGGTATATTCCCTAGACTGGAAGTGCCCTTGGCTCTGTAGCTCTGTTGTTTACTTGTTTTAGGGAACACAATGCACTCCTCCAGTGAGGCAGTTGGCAACTTACATCCCGCCCATCAGCATAACAAGGCTCCCTGTTCTCCAGGGCCTGTCTTGCCTTTCTGGTTTTTACACATTTTGTGGATGTCCCTTTTGACCGTTGGGAAGTGATACTTCTTTGTAGTGCAGATTTGCATTGCCCGCTTGCTTGCTTGGCCAAAAAGGGCGTATGCGTTTTCTCCTGAATATATTCAGGAGAAAACGCATACGCCCTTTTTGGCCAAGTGCATCATTGTCGAAGTTGTGCCCCTCTTCCTGTGCTTTACAGGCGATTCTAACGTACCTCTTGAAATCTGTTTCCTGCTATTCTGCCTCGCATTCAAGTCCGCCTCGTTGCCTTCCCTCAACAGATTTTTGGACGATAGTTGGCCTTGATTACTCTGCCAGTTTGTGAATTGCTGTGCCCCTGAGCTCCATTTTTCAACTCGTTTTTTGTGAGCTGAACGCAAGTCCAAACATTTGGTTCAGGACCTATACTGGTTCCCGGTGGGTGGCTGAGACTTCGGTGAATTCTTCTTCCTGCCGGGAAATTAGAGTGACATGTGCCCATCCAAATGCCTAACAGCGACTCTCTCATTGGTTCTCCCTCTTCCCTTTCCTCCTCTGCCAAATGGGCAACCTGTGTGAACCAGGAGCTTAAAGGGGCTGTCTCTCCAAGTTGGGAGATTGATAGTAAAGCTGTTGGAAAGTCAAACCGGAGCACCAGGAGAGGGAATCTTCGTTGAGTTTTAGAAACCTTTCGTATTCACAGTGTGTCCATTCTCTAGGTTTCCCGTACATGTTATAGCTGTAGTAATATTCCCTTCAACCTGGAGAGGTGGGACCCATGGAATGGTTGCCATGCATTATTGCTTTAAAGGGTCTGCATTTGCTCACCCAATCTCACCAATCCTCTCAGTCCCAAGTGTCCAGCCTCATGCCACATCCAGCTGTCATCGTAGATAGGGTCATTCCAGGTTGCATCAGAGACCCTGAAGGAATTGTAAAGAATTTCCCTGTTTCTTTGTTCTGTTTTTGAAATTCCTTTTTAGAGTGGGTTTGAGCTGATTCTCGCTGCCATGTTTATGCCAGTCTAGACACGCTTGATTCCCTTACGGAGACATATCAATACATAGGTTTTAAGATTCTTACTAGTCAGATCTATTCCTCTGCGGGAAATATGGGGTTTTGAGTCCCTTTCACTGAGGAAGGTGTAGGTCTTGTCTATTCCATAGTTGGTTTTTGGAACAGTACCTGTGCTTATATCAAACTCTGGTTTGATGCATCACCCCACCTCTCCTTCCCCCTTAAGCAGGCATAAGAGTGTTTTCTAAATGTGAGACTCTGTTCTCTTTCCTAACTCAGTTCATGTGTAGCCATGTTTACAGGATCTTCCTAAGTGATATCTTATGATAAGTTTCTTTTCCTGTGTGACTTCTTTCCCTTAGAATCATCGTACCTGAATCCACTCATTTTGCTGCTACTGGTCTTATGACATTGATTTCGTGGCTGAGGGATATTCCATCGTACGTAAGTTCCACAATGTTTGGAACCATTTTTATATTTCCTGGGATATTTCAGGTGTACCCAGGTTGAGGTTCTTGTAAGCAGTGCAGCCCTCAATTTGGGGGTGGCTCTGTCTTATGGATTTTCAGTTTTCCCAAGGTATATTCCCTAGACTGGAAGTGCCCTTGGCTCTGTAGCTCTGTTGTTTACTTGTTTTAGGGAACACAATGCACTCCTCCAGTGAGGCAGTTGGCAACTTACATCCCGCCCATCAGCATAACAAGGCTCCCTGTTCTCCAGGGCCTGTCTTGCCTTTCTGGTTTTTACACATTTTGTGGATGTCCCTTTTGACCGTTGGGAAGTGATACTTCTTTGTAGTGCAGATTTGCATTGCCCGCTTGCTTGCTTGGCCAAAAAGGGCGTATGCGTTTTCTCCTGAATATATTCAGGAGAAAACGCATACGCCCTTTTTGGCCAAGTGCATCATTGTCGAAGTTGTGCCCCTCTTCCTGTGCTTTACAGGCGATTCTAACGTACCTCTTGAAATCTGTTTCCTGCTATTCTGCCTCGCATTCAAGTCCGCCTCGTTGCCTTCCCTCAACAGATTTTTGGACGATAGTTGGCCTTGATTACTCTGCCAGTTTGTGAAATGCTGTGCCCCTGAGCTCCATTTTTCAACTCGTTTTTTGTGAGCTGAACGCAAGTCCAAACTTTTGGTTCAGGACCTATAGTGGTTCCCGGTGGGTGGCTGAGACTTCGGTGAATTCTTCTTCCTGCCGGGAAATTAGAGTGACATGTGCCCATCCAAATGCCTAACAGCGACTCTCTCATTGGTTCTCCCTCTTCCCTTTCCTCCTCTGCCAAATGGGCAACCTGTGTGAACCAGGAGCTTAAAGGGGCTGTCTCTCCAAGTTGGGAGATTGATAGTAAAGCTGTTGGAAAGTCAAACCGGAGCACCAGGAGAGGGACTCTTCGTTGAGTTTTAGAAACCTTTCGTATTCACAGTGTGTCCATTCTCTAGGTTTCCCGTACATGTTATAGCTGTAGTAATATTCCCTTCAACCTGGAGAGGTGGGACCCATGGAATGGTTGCCATGCATTATTGCTTTAAAGGGTCTGCATTTGCTCACCCAATCTCACCAATCCTCTCAGTCCCAAGTGTCCAGCCTCATGCCACATCCAGCTGTCATCGTAGATAGGGTCATTCCAGGTTGCATCAGAGACCCTGAAGGAATTGTAAAGAATTTCCCTGTTTCTTTGTTCTGTTTTTGAAATTCCTTTTTAGAGTGGGTTTGAGCTGATTCTCGCTGCCATGTTTATGCCAGTCTAGACACGCTTGATTCCCTTACGGAGACATATCAATACATAGGTTTTAAGATTCTTACTAGTCAGATCTATTCCTCTGCGGGAAATATGGGGTTTTGAGTCCCTTTCACTGAGGAAGGTGTAGGTCTTGTCTATTCCATAGTTGGTTTTTGGAACAGTACCTGTGCTTATATCAAACTCTGGTTTGATGCATCACCCCACCTCTCCTTCCCCCTTAAGCAGGCATAAGAGTGTTTTCTAAATGTGAGACTCTGTTCTCTTTCCTAACTCAGTTCATGTGTAGCCATGTTTACAGGATCTTCCTAAGTGATATCTTATGATAAGTTTCTTTTCCTGTGTGACTTCTTTCCCTTAGAATCATCGTACCTGAATCCACTCATTTTGCTGCTACTGGTCTTATGACATTGATTTCGTGGCTGAGGGATATTCCATCGTACGTAAGTTCCACAATGTTTGGAACCATTTTTATATTTCCTGGGATATTTCAGGTGTACCCAGGTTGAGGTTCTTGTAAGCAGTGCAGCCCTCAATTTGGGGGTGGCTCTGTCTTATGGATTTTCAGTTTTCCCAAGGTATATTCCCTAGACTGGAAGTGCCCTTGGCTCTGTAGCTCTGTTGTTTACTTGTTTTAGGGAACACAATGCACTCCTCCAGTGAGGCAGTTGGCAACTTACATCCCGCCCATCAGCATAACAAGGCTCCCTGTTCTCCAGGGCCTGTCTTGCCTTTCTGGTTTTTACACATTTTGTGGATGTCCCTTTTGACCGTTGGGAAGTGATACTTCTTTGTAGTGCAGATTTGCATTGCCCGCTTGCTTGCTTGGCCAAAAAGGGCGTATGCGTTTTCTCCTGAATATATTCAGGAGAAAACGCATACGCCCTTTTTGGCCAAGTGCATCATTGTCGAAGTTGTGCCCCTCTTCCTGTGCTTTACAGGCGATTCTAACGTACCTCTTGAAATCTGTTTCCTGCTATTCTGCCTCGCATTCAAGTCCGCCTCGTTGCCTTCCCTCAACAGATTTTTGGACGATAGTTGGCCTTGATTACTCTGCCAGTTTGTGAAATGCTGTGCCCCTGAGCTCCATTTTTCAACTCGTTTTTTGTGAGCTGAACGCAAGTCCAAACTTTTGGTTCAGGACCTATAGTGGTTCCCGGTGGGTGGCTGAGACTTCGGTGAATTCTTCTTCCTGCCGGGAAATTAGAGTGACATGTGCCCATCCAAATGCCTAACAGCGACTCTCTCATTGGTTCTCCCTCTTCCCTTTCCTCCTCTGCCAAATGGGCAACCTGTGTGAACCAGGAGCTTAAAGGGGCTGTCTCTCCAAGTTGGGAGATTGATAGTAAAGCTGTTGGAAAGTCAAACCGGAGCACCAGGAGAGGGACTCTTCGTTGAGTTTTAGAAACCTTTCGTATTCACAGTGTGTCCATTCTCTAGGTTTCCCGTACATGTTATAGCTGTAGTAATATTCCCTTCAACCTGGAGAGGTGGGACCCATGGAATGGTTGCCATGCATTATTGCTTTAAAGGGTCTGCATTTGCTCACCCAATCTCACCAATCCTCTCAGTCCCAAGTGTCCAGCCTCATGCCACATCCAGCTGTCATCGTAGATAGGGTCATTCCAGGTTGCATCAGAGACCCTGAAGGAATTGTAAAGAATTTCCCTGTTTCTTTGTTCTGTTTTTGAAATTCCTTTTTAGAGTGGGTTTGAGCTGATTCTCGCTGCCATGTTTATGCCAGTCTAGACACGCTTGATTCCCTTACGGAGACATATCAATACATAGGTTTTAAGATTCTTACTAGTCAGATCTATTCCTCTGCGGGAAATATGGGGTTTTGAGTCCCTTTCACTGAGGAAGGTGTAGGTCTTGTCTATTCCATAGTTGGTTTTTGGAACAGTACCTGTGCTTATATCAAACTCTGGTTTGATGCATCACCCCACCTCTCCTTCCCCCTTAAGCAGGCATAAGAGTGTTTTCTAAATGTGAGACTCTGTTCTCTTTCCTAACTCAGTTCATGTGTAGCCATGTTTACAGGATCTTCCTAAGTGATATCTTATGATAAGTTTCTTTTCCTGTGTGACTTCTTTCCCTTAGAATCATCGTACCTGAATCCACTCATTTTGCTGCTACTGGTCTTATGACATTGATTTCGTGGCTGAGGGATATTCCATCGTACGTAAGTTCCACAATGTTTGGAACCATTTTTATATTTCCTGGGATATTTCAGGTGTACCCAGGTTGAGGTTCTTGTAAGCAGTGCAGCCCTCAATTTGGGGGTGGCTCTGTCTTATGGATTTTCAGTTTTCCCAAGGTATATTCCCTAGACTGGAAGTGCCCTTGGCTCTGTAGCTCTGTTGTTTACTTGTTTTAGGGAACACAATGCACTCCTCCAGTGAGGCAGTTGGCAACTTACATCCCGCCCATCAGCATAACAAGGCTCCCTGTTCTCCAGGGCCTGTCTTGCCTTTCTGGTTTTTACACATTTTGTGGATGTCCCTTTTGACCGTTGGGAAGTGATACTTCTTTGTAGTGCAGATTTGCATTGCCCGCTTGCTTGCTTGGCCAAAAAGGGCGTATGCGTTTTCTCCTGAATATATTCAGGAGAAAACGCATACGCCCTTTTTGGCCAAGTGCATCATTGTCGAAGTTGTGCCCCTCTTCCTGTGCTTTACAGGCGATTCTAACGTACCTCTTGAAATCTGTTTCCTGCTATTCTGCCTCGCATTCAAGTCCGCCTCGTTGCCTTCCCTCAACAGATTTTTGGACGATAGTTGGCCTTGATTACTCTGCCAGTTTGTGAATTGCTGTGCCCCTGAGCTCCATTTTTCAACTCGTTTTTTGTGAGCTGAACGCAAGTCCAAACATTTGGTTCAGGACCTATACTGGTTCCCGGTGGGTGGCTGAGACTTCGGTGAATTCTTCTTCCTGCCGGGAAATTAGAGTGACATGTGCCCATCCAAATGCCTAACAGCGACTCTCTCATTGGTTCTCCCTCTTCCCTTTCCTCCTCTGCCAAATGGGCAACCTGTGTGAACCAGGAGCTTAAAGGGGCTGTCTCTCCAAGTTGGGAGATTGATAGTAAAGCTGTTGGAAAGTCAAACCGGAGCACCAGGAGAGGGACTCTTCGTTGAGTTTTAGAAACCTTTCGTTTTCACAGTGTGTCCATTCTCTAGGTTTCCCGTACATGTTATAGCTGTAGTAATATTCCCTTCAACCTGGAGAGGTGGGACCCATGGAATGGTTGCCATGCATTATTGCTTTAAAGGGTCTGCATTTGCTCACCCAATCTCACCAATCCTCTCAGTCCCAAGTGTCCAGCCTCATGCCACATCCAGCTGTCATCGTAGATAGGGTCATTCCAGGTTGCATCAGAGACCCTGAAGGAATTGTAAAGAATTTCCCTGTTTCTTTGTTCTGTTTTTGAAATTCCTTTTTAGAGTGGGTTTGAGCTGATTCTCGCTGCCATGTTTATGCCAGTCTAGACACGCTTGATTCCCTTACGGAGACATATCAATACATAGGTTTTAAGATTCTTACTAGTCAGATCTATTCCTCTGCGGGAAATATGGGGTTTTGAGTCCCTTTCACTGAGGAAGGTGTAGGTCTTGTCTATTCCATAGTTGGTTTTTGGAACAGTACCTGTGCTTATATCAAACTCTGGTTTGATGCATCACCCCACCTCTCCTTCCCCCTTAAGCAGGCATAAGAGTGTTTTCTAAATGTGAGACTCTGTTCTCTTTCCTAACTCAGTTCATGTGTAGCCATGTTTACAGGATCTTCCTAAGTGATATCTTATGATAAGTTTCTTTTCCTGTGTGACTTCTTTCCCTTAGAATCATCGTACCTGAATCCACTCATTTTGCTGCTACTGGTCTTATGACATTGATTTCGTGGCTGAGGGATATTCCATCGTACGTAAGTTCCACAATGTTTGGAACCATTTTTATATTTCCTGGGATATTTCAGGTGTACCCAGGTTGAGGTTCTTGTAAGCAGTGCAGCCCTCAATTTGGGGGTGGCTCTGTCTTATGGATTTTCAGTTTTCCCAAGGTATATTCCCTAGACTGGAAGTGCCCTTGGCTCTGTAGCTCTGTTGTTTACTTGTTTTAGGGAACACAATGCACTCCTCCAGTGAGGCAGTTGGCAACTTACATCCCGCCCATCAGCATAACAAGGCTCCCTGTTCTCCAGGGCCTGTCTTGCCTTTCTGGTTTTTACACATTTTGTGGATGTCCCTTTTGACCGTTGGGAAGTGATACTTCTTTGTAGTGCAGATTTGCATTGCCCGCTTGCTTGCTTGGCCAAAAAGGGCGTATGCGTTTTCTCCTGAATATATTCAGGAGAAAACACATACGCCCTTTTTGGCCAAGTGCATCATTGTCGAAGTTGTGCCCCTCTTCCTGTGCTTTACAGGCGATTCTAACGTACCTCTTGAAATCTGTTTCCTGCTATTCTGCCTCGCATTCAAGTCCGCCTCGTTGCCTTCCCTCAACAGATTTTTGGACGATAGTTGGCCTTGATTACTCTGCCAGTTTGTGAATTGCTGTGCCCCTGAGCTCCATTTTTCAACTCGTTTTTTGTGAGCTGAACGCAAGTCCAAACATTTGGTTCAGGACCTATACTGGTTCCCGGTGGGTGGCTGAGACTTCGGTGAATTCTTCTTCCTGCCGGGAAATTAGAGTGACATGTGCCCATCCAAATGCCTAACAGCGACTCTCTCATTGGTTCTCCCTCTTCCCTTTCCTCCTCTGCCAAATGGGCAACCTGTGTGAACCAGGAGCTTAAAGGGGCTGTCTCTCCAAGTTGGGAGATTGATAGTAAAGCTGTTGGAAAGTCAAACCGGAGCACCAGGAGAGGGAATCTTCGTTGAGTTTTAGAAACCTTTCGTATTCACAGTGTGTCCATTCTCTAGGTTTCCCGTACATGTTATAGCTGTAGTAATATTCCCTGCAACCTGGAGAGGTGGGACCCATGGAATGGTTGCCATGCATTATTGCTTTAAAGGGTCTGCATTTGCTCACCCAATCTCACCAATCCTCTCAGTCCCAAGTGTCCAGCCTCATGCCACATCCAGCTGTCATCATAGATAGGGTCATTCCAGGTTGCATCAGAGACCCTGAAGGAATTGTAAAGAATTTCCCTGTTTCTTTGTTCTGTTTTTGAAATTCCTTTTTAGAGTGGGTTTGAGCTGATTCTCGCTGCCATGTTTATGCCAGTCTAGACATGCTTGAATCCCTTACGGAGACATATCAATACATAGGTTTTAAGATTCTTACTAGTCAGATCTATTCCTCTGCGGGAAATATGGGGTTTTGAGTCCCTTTCACTGAGGAAGGTGTAGGTCTTGTCTATTCCATAGTTGGTTTTTGGAACAGTACCTGTGCTTATATCAAACTCTGGTTTGATGCATCACCCCACCTCTCCTTCCCCCTTAAGCAGGCATAAGAGTGTTTTCTAAATGTGAGACTCTGTTCTCTTTCCTAACTCAGTTCATGTGTAGCCATGTTTACAGGATCTTCCTAAGTGATATCTTATGATAAGTTTCTTTTCCTGTGTGACTTCTTTCCCTTAGAATCATCGTACCTGAATCCACTCATTTTGCTGCTACTGGTCTTATGACATTGATTTCGTGGCTGAGGGATATTCCATCGTACGTAAGTTCCACAATGTTTGGAACCATTTTTATATTTCCTGGGATATTTCAGGTGTACCCAGGTTGAGGTTCTTGTAAGCAGTGCAGCCCTCAATTTGGGGGTGGCTCTGTCTTATGGATTTTCAGTTTTCCCAAGGTATATTCCCTAGACTGGAAGTGCCCTTGGCTCTGTAGCTCTGTTGTTTACTTGTTTTAGGGAACACAATGCACTCCTCCAGTGAGGCAGTTGGCAACTTACATCCCGCCCATCAGCATAACAAGGCTCCCTGTTCTCCAGGGCCTGTCTTGCCTTTCTGGTTTTTACACATTTTGTGGATGTCCCTTTTGACCGTTGGGAAGTGATACTTCTTTGTAGTGCAGATTTGCATTGCCCGCTTGCTTGCTTGGCCAAAAAGGGCGTATGCGTTTTCTCCTGAATATATTCAGGAGAAAACGCATACGCCCTTTTTGGCCAAGTGCATCATTGTCGAAGTTGTGCCCCTCTTCCTGTGCTTTACAGGCGATTCTAACGTACCTCTTGAAATCTGTTTCCTGCTATTCTGCCTCGCATTCAAGTCCGCCTCGTTGCCTTCCCTCAACAGATTTTTGGACGATAGTTGGCCTTGATTACTCTGCCAGTTTGTGAAATGCTGTGCCCCTGAGCTCCATTTTTCAACTCGTTTTTTGTGAGCTGAACGCAAGTCCAAACTTTTGGTTCAGGACCTATAGTGGTTCCCGGTGGGTGGCTGAGACTTCGGTGAATTCTTCTTCCTGCTGGGAAATTAGAGTGACATGTGCCCATCCAAATGCCTAACAGCGACTCTCTCATTGGTTCTCCCTCTTCCCTTTCCTCCTCTGCCAAATGGGCAACCTGTGTGAACCAGGAGCTTAAAGGGGCTGTCTCTCCAAGTTGGGAGATTGATAGTAAAGCTGTTGGAAAGTCAAACCGGAGCACCAGGAGAGGGACTCTTCGTTGAGTTTTAGAAACCTTTCGTATTCACAGTGTGTCCATTCTCTAGGTTTCCCGTACATGTTATAGCTGTAGTAATATTCCCTTCAACCTGGAGAGGTGGGACCCATGGAATGGTTGCCATGCATTATTGCTTTAAAGGGTCTGCATTTGCTCACCCAATCTCACCAATCCTCTCAGTCCCAAGTGTCCAGCCTCATGCCACATCCAGCTGTCATCGTAGATAGGGTCATTCCAGGTTGCATCAGAGACCCTGAAGGAATTGTAAAGAATTTCCCTGTTTCTTTGTTCTGTTTTTGAAATTCCTTTTTAGAGTGGGTTTGAGCTGATTCTCGCTGCCATGTTTATGCCAGTCTAGACACGCTTGATTCCCTTACGGAGACATATCAATACATAGGTTTTAAGATTCTTACTAGTCAGATCTATTCCTCTGCGGGAAATATGGGGTTTTGAGTCCCTTTCACTGAGGAAGGTGTAGGTCTTGTCTATTCCATAGTTGGTTTTTGGAACAGTACCTGTGCTTATATAAAACTCTGGTTTGATGCATCACCCCACCTCTCCTTCCCCCTTAAGCAGGCATAAGAGTGTTTTCTAAATGTGAGACTCTGTTCTCTTTCCTAACTCAGTTCATGTGTAGCCATGTTTACAGGATCTTCCTAAGTGATATCTTATGATAAGTTTCTTTTCCTGTGTGACTTCTTTCCCTTAGAATCATCGTACCTGAATCCACTCATTTTGCTGCTACTGGTCTTATGACATTGATTTCGTGGCTGAGGGATATTCCATCGTACGTAAGTTCCACAATGTTTGGAACCATTTTTATATTTCCTGGGATATTTCAGGTGTACCCAGGTTGAGGTTCTTGTAAGCAGTGCAGCCCTCAATTTGGGGGTGGCTCTGTCTTATGGATTTTCAGTTTTCCCAAGGTATATTCCCTAGACTGGAAGTGCCCTTGGCTCTGTAGCTCTGTTGTTTACTTGTTTTAGGGAACACAATGCACTCCTCCAGTGAGGCAGTTGGCAACTTACATCCCGCCCATCAGCATAACAAGGCTCCCTGTTCTCCAGGGCCTGTCTTGCCTTTCTGGTTTTTACACATTTTGTGGATGTCCCTTTTGACCGTTGGGAAGTGATACTTCTTTGTAGTGCAGATTTGCATTGCCCGCTTGCTTGCTTGGCCAAAAAGGGCGTATGCGTTTTCTCCTGAATATATTCAGGAGAAAACGCATACGCCCTTTTTGGCCAAGTGCATCATTGTCGAAGTTGTGCCCCTCTTCCTGTGCTTTACAGGCGATTCTAACGTACCTCTTGAAATCTGTTTCCTGCTATTCTGCCTCGCATTCAAGTCCGCCTCGTTGCCTTCCCTCAACAGATTTTTGGACGATAGTTGGCCTTGATTACTCTGCCAGTTTGTGAATTGCTGTGCCCCTGAGCTCCATTTTTCAACTCGTTTTTTGTGAGCTGAACGCAAGTCCAAACATTTGGTTCAGGACCTATACTGGTTCCCGGTGGGTGGCTGAGACTTCGGTGAATTCTTCTTCCTGCCGGGAAATTAGAGTGACATGTGCCCATCCAAATGCCTAACAGCGACTCTCTCATTGGTTCTCCCTCTTCCCTTTCCTCCTCTGCCAAATGGGCAACCTGTGTGAACCAGGAGCTTAAAGGGGCTGTCTCTCCAAGTTGGGAGATTGATAGTAAAGCTGTTGGAAAGTCAAACCGGAGCACCAGGAGAGGGACTCTTCGTTGAGTTTTAGAAACCTTTCGTTTTCACAGTGTGTCCATTCTCTAGGTTTCCCGTACATGTTATAGCTGTAGTAATATTCCCTTCAACCTGGAGAGGTGGGACCCATGGAATGGTTGCCATGCATTATTGCTTTAAAGGGTCTGCATTTGCTCACCCAATCTCACCAATCCTCTCAGTCCCAAGTGTCCAGCCTCATGCCACATCCAGCTGTCATCGTAGATAGGGTCATTCCAGGTTGCATCAGAGACCCTGAAGGAATTGTAAAGAATTTCCCTGTTTCTTTGTTCTGTTTTTGAAATTCCTTTTTAGAGTGGGTTTGAGCTGATTCTCGCTGCCATGTTTATGCCAGTCTAGACACACTTGATTCCCTTACGGAGACATATCAATACATAGGTTTTAAGATTCTTACTAGTCAGATCTATTCCTCTGCGGGAAATATGGGGTTTTGAGTCCCTTTCACTGAGGAAGGTGTAGGTCTTGTCTATTCCATAGTTGGTTTTTGGAACAGTACCTGTGCTTATATCAAACTCTGGTTTGATGCATCACCCCACCTCTCCTTCCCCCTTAAGCAGGCATAAGAGTGTTTTCTAAATGTGAGACTCTGTTCTCTTTCCTAACTCAGTTCATGTGTAGCCATGTTTACAGGATCTTCCTAAGTGATATCTTATGATAAGTTTCTTTTCCTGTGTGACTTCTTTCCCTTAGAATCATCGTACCTGAATCCACTCATTTTGCTGCTACTGGTCTTATGACATTGATTTCGTGGCTGAGGGATATTCCATCGTACGTAAGTTCCACAATGTTTGGAACCATTTTTATATTTCCTGGGATATTTCAGGTGTACCCAGGTTGAGGTTCTTGTAAGCAGTGCAGCCCTCAATTTGGGGGTGGCTCTGTCTTATGGATTTTCAGTTTTCCCAAGGTATATTCCCTAGACTGGAAGTGCCCTTGGCTCTGTAGCTCTGTTGTTTACTTGTTTTAGGGAACACAATGCACTCCTCCAGTGAGGCAGTTGGCAACTTACATCCCGCCCATCAGCATAACAAGGCTCCCTGTTCTCCAGGGCCTGTCTTGCCTTTCTGGTTTTTACACATTTTGTGGATGTCCCTTTTGACCGTTGGGAAGTGATACTTCTTTGTAGTGCAGATTTGCATTGCCCGCTTGCTTGCTTGGCCAAAAAGGGCGTATGCGTTTTCTCCTGAATATATTTAGGAGAAAACGCATACGCCCTTTTTGGCCAAGTGCATCATTGTCGAAGTTGTGCCCCTCTTCCTGTGCTTTACAGGCGATTCTAACGTACCTCTTGAAATCTGTTTCCTGCTATTCTGCCTCGCATTCAAGTCCGCCTCGTTGCCTTCCCTCAACAGATTTTTGGACGATAGTTGGCCTTGATGACTCTGCCAGTTTGTGAATTGCTGTGCCCCTGAGCTCCATTTTTCAACTCGTTTTTTGTGAGCTGAACGCAAGTCCAAACATTTGGTTCAGGACCTGTACTGGTTCCCGGTGGGTGGCTGAGACTTTGGTGAATTCTTCTTCCTGCCGGGAAATTAGAGTGACATGTGCCCATCCAAATGCCTAACAGCTACTCTCTCATTGGTTCTCCCTCTTCCCTTTCCTCCTCTGCCAAATGGGCAACCTGTGTGAACCAGGAGCTTAAAGGGGCTGTCTCTCCAAGTTGGGAGATTGATAGTAAAGCTGTTGGAAAGTCAAACCGGAGCACCAGGAGAGGGACTCTTCGTTGAGTTTTAGAAACCTTTCGTATTCACAGTGTGTCCATTCTCTAGGTTTCCCGTACATGTTATAGCTGTAGTAATATTCCCTTCAACCTGGAGAGGTGGGACCCATGGAATGGTTGCCATGCATTATTGCTTTAAAGGGTCTGCATTTGCTCACCCAATCTCACCAATCCTCTCAGTCCCAAGTGTCCAGCCTCATGCCACATCCAGCTGTCATCGTAGATAGGGTCATTCCAGGTTGCATCAGAGACCCTGAAGGAATTGTAAAGAATTTCCCTGTTTCTTTGTTCTGTTTTTGAAATTCCTTTTTAGAGTGGGTTTGAGCTGATTCTCGCTGCCATGTTTATGCCAGTCTAGACACACTTGATTCCCTTACGGAGACATATCAATACATAGGTTTTAAGATTCTTACTAGTCAGATCTATTCCTCTGCGGGAAATATGGGGTTTTGAGTCCCTTTCACTGAGGAAGGTGTAGGTCTTGTCTATTCCATAGTTGGTTTTTGGAACAGTACCTGTGCTTATATCAAACTCTGGTTTGATGCATCACCCCACCTCTCCTTCCCCCTTAAGCAGGCATAAGAGTGTTTTCTAAATGTGAGACTCTGTTCTCTTTCCTAACTCAGTTCATGTGTAGCCATGTTTACAGGATCTTCCTAAGTGATATCTTATGATAAGTTTCTTTTCCTGTGTGACTTCTTTCCCTTAGAATCATCGTACCTGAATCCACTCATTTTGCTGCTACTGGTCTTATGACATTGATTTCGTGGCTGAGGGATATTCCATCGTACGTAAGTTCCACAATGTTTGGAACCATTTTTATATTTCCTGGGATATTTCAGGTGTACCCAGGTTGAGGTTCTTGTAAGCAGTGCAGCCCTCAATTTGGGGGTGGCTCTGTCTTATGGATTTTCAGTTTTCCCAAGGTATATTCCCTAGACTGGAAGTGCCCTTGGCTCTGTAGCTCTGTTGTTTACTTGTTTTAGGGAACACAATGCACTCCTCCAGTGAGGCAGTTGGCAACTTACATCCCGCCCATCAGCATAACAAGGCTCCCTGTTCTCCAGGGCCTGTCTTGCCTTTCTGGTTTTTACACATTTTGTGGATGTCCCTTTTGACCGTTGGGAAGTGATACTTCTTTGTAGTGCAGATTTGCATTGCCCGCTTGCTTGCTTGGCCAAAAAGGGCGTATGCGTTTTCTCCTGAATATATTCAGGAGAAAACGCATACGCCCTTTTTGGCCAAGTGCATCATTGTCGAAGTTGTGCCCCTCTTCCTGTGCTTTACAGGCGATTCTAACGTACCTCTTGAAATCTGTTTCCTGCTATTCTGCCTCGCATTCAAGTCCGCCTCGTTGCCTTCCCTCAACAGATTTTTGGACGATAGTTGGCCTTGATGACTCTGCCAGTTTGTGAATTGCTGTGCCCCTGAGCTCCATTTTTCAACTCGTTTTTTGTGAGCTGAACGCAAGTCCAAACATTTGGTTCAGGACCTATACTGGTTCCCGGTGGGTGGCTGAGACTTTGGTGAATTCTTCTTCCTGCCGGGAAATTAGAGTGACATGTGCCCATCCAAATGCCTAACAGCTACTCTCTCATTGGTTCTCCCTATTCCCTTTCCTCCTCTGCCAAATGGGAAACCTGTGTGAACCAGGAGCTTAAAGGGGCTGTCTCTCCAAGTTGGGAGATTGATAGTAAAGCTGTTGGAAAGTCAAACCGGAGCACCAGGAGAGGGACTCTTCGTTGAGTTTTAGAAACCTTTCGTATTCACAGTGTGTCCATTCTCTAGGTTTCCCGTACATGTTATAGCTGTAGTAATATTCCCTTCAACCTGGAGAGGTGGGACCCATGGAATGGTTGCCATGCATTATTGCTTTAAAGGGTCTGCATTTGCTCACCCAATCTCACCAATCCTCTCAGTCCCAAGTGTCCAGCCTCATGCCACATCCAGCTGTCATCGTAGATAGGGTCATTCCAGGTTGCATCAGAGACCCTGAAGGAATTGTAAAGAATTTCCCTGTTTCTTTGTTCTGTTTTTGAAATTCCTTTTTAGAGTGGGTTTGAGCTGATTCTCGCTGCCATGTTTATGCCAGTCTAGACACACTTGATTCCCTTACGGAGACATATCAATACATAGGTTTTAAGATTCTTACTAGTCAGATCTATTCCTCTGCGGGAAATATGGGGTTTTGAGTCCCTTTCACTGAGGAAGGTGTAGGTCTTGTCTATTCCATAGTTGGTTTTTGGAACAGTACCTGTGCTTATATCAAACTCTGGTTTGATGCATCACCCCACCTCTCCTTCCCCCTTAAGCAGGCATAAGAGTGTTTTCTAAATGTGAGACTCTGTTCTCTTTCCTAACTCAGTTCATGTGTAGCCATGTTTACAGGATCTTCCTAAGTGATATCTTATGATAAGTTTCTTTTCCTGTGTGACTTCTTTCCCTTAGAATCATCGTACCTGAATCCACTCATTTTGCTGCTACTGGTCTTATGACATTGATTTCGTGGCTGAGGGATATTCCATCGTACGTAAGTTCCACAATGTTTGGAACCATTTTTATATTTCCTGGGATATTTCAGGTGTACCCAGGTTGAGGTTCTTGTAAGCAGTGCAGCCCTCAATTTGGGGGTGGCTCTGTCTTATGGATTTTCAGTTTTCCCAAGGTATATTCCCTAGACTGGAAGTGCCCTTGGCTCTGTAGCTCTGTTGTTTACTTGTTTTAGGGAACACAATGCACTCCTCCAGTGAGGCAGTTGGCAACTTACATCCCGCCCATCAGCATAACAAGGCTCCCTGTTCTCCAGGGCCTGTCTTGCCTTTCTGGTTTTTACACATTTTGTGGATGTCCCTTTTGACCGGTGGGAAGTGATACTTCTTTGTAGTGCAGATTTGCATTGCCCGCTTGCTTGCTTGGCCAAAAAGGGCGTATGCGTTTTCTCCTGAATATATTCAGGAGAAAACGCATACGCCCTTTTTGGCCAAGTGCATCATTGTCGAAGTTGTGCCCCTCTTCCTGTGCTTTACAGGCGATTCTAACGTACCTCTTGAAATCTGTTTCCTGCTATTCTGCCTCGCATTCAAGTCCGCCTCGTTGCCTTCCCTCAACAGATTTTTGGACGATAGTTGGCCTTGATGACTCTGCCAGTTTGTGAATTGCTGTGCCCCTGAGCTCCATTTTTCAACTCGTTTTTTGTGAGCTGAACGCAAGTCCAAACATTTGGTTCAGGACCTATACTGGTTCCCGGTGGGTGGCTGAGACTTTGGTGAATTCTTCTTCCTGCCGGGAAATTAGAGTGACATGTGCCCATCCAAATGCCTAACAGCTACTCTCTCATTGGTTCTCCCTCTTCCCTTTCCTCCTCTGCCAAATGGGCAACCTGTGTGAACCAGGAGCTTAAAGGGGCTGTCTCTCCAAGTTGGGAGATTGATAGTAAAGCTGTTGGAAAGTCAAACCGGAGCACCAGGAGAGGGACTCTTCGTTGAGTTTTAGAAACCTTTCGTATTCACAGTGTGTCCATTCTCTAGGTTTCCCGTACATGTTATAGCTGTAGTAATATTCCCTTCAACCTGGAGAGGTGGGACCCATGGAATGGTTGCCATGCATTATTGCTTTAAAGGGTCTGCATTTGCTCACCCAATCTCACCAATCCTCTCAGTCCCAAGTGTCCAGCCTCATGCCACATCCAGCTGTCATCGTAGATAGGGTCATTCCAGGTTGCATCAGAGACCCTGAAGGAATTGTAAAGAATTTCCCTGTTTCTTTGTTCTGTTTTTGAAATTCCTTTTTAGAGTGGGTTTGAGCTGATTCTCGCTGCCATGTTTATGCCAGTCTAGACACACTTGATTCCCTTACGGAGACATATCAATACATAGGTTTTAAGATTCTTACTAGTCAGATCTATTCCTCTGCGGGAAATATGGGGTTTTGAGTCCCTTTCACTGAGGAAGGTGTAGGTCTTGTCTATTCCATAGTTGGTTTTTGGAACAGTACCTGTGCTTATATCAAACTCTGGTTTGATGCATCACCCCACCTCTCCTTCCCCCTTAAGCAGGCATAAGAGTGTTTTCTAAATGTGAGACTCTGTTCTCTTTCCTAACTCAGTTCATGTGTAGCCATGTTTACAGGATCTTCCTAAGTGATATCTTATGATAAGTTTCTTTTCCTGTGTGACTTCTTTCCCTTAGAATCATCGTACCTGAATCCACTCATTTTGCTGCTACTGGTCTTATGACATTGATTTCGTGGCTGAGGGATATTCCATCGTACGTAAGTTCCACAATGTTTGGAACCATTTTTATATTTCCTGGGATATTTCAGGTGTACCCAGGTTGAGGTTCTTGTAAGCAGTGCAGCCCTCAATTTGGGGGTGGCTCTGTCTTATGGATTTTCAGTTTTCCCAAGGTATATTCCCTAGACTGGAAGTGCCCTTGGCTCTGTAGCTCTGTTGTTTACTTGTTTTAGGGAACACAATGCACTCCTCCAGTGAGGCAGTTGGCAACTTACATCCCGCCCATCAGCATAACAAGGCTCCCTGTTCTCCAGGGCCTGTCTTGCCTTTCTGGTTTTTACACATTTTGTGGATGTCCCTTTTGACCGTTGGGAAGTGATACTTCTTTGTAGTGCAGATTTGCATTGCCCGCTTGCTTGCTTGGCCAAAAAGGGCGTATGCGTTTTCTCCTGAATATATTCAGGAGAAAACGCATACGCCCTTTTTGGCCAAGTGCATCATTGTCGAAGTTGTGCCCCTCTTCCTGTGCTTTACAGGCGATTCTAACGTACCTCTTGAAATCTGTTTCCTGCTATTCTGCCTCGCATTCAAGTCCGCCTCGTTGCCTTCCCTCAACAGATTTTTGGACGATAGTTGGCCTTGATTACTCTGCCAGTTTGTGAATTGCTGTGCCCCTGAGCTCCATTTTTCAACTCGTTTTTTTGTGAGCTGAACGCAAGTCCAAACATTTGGTTCAGGACCTATACTGGTTCCCGGTGGGTGGCTGAGACTTTGGTTAATTCTTCTTCCTGCCGGGAAATTAGAGTGACATGTGCCCATCCAAATGCCTAACAGCGACTCTCTCATTGGTTCTCCCTCTTCCCTTTCCTCCTCTGCCAAATGGGCAACCTGTGTGAACCAGGAGCTTAAAGGGGCTGTCTCTCCAAGTTGGGAGATTGATAGTAAAGCTGTTGGAAAGTCAAACCGGAGCACCAGGAGAGGGACTCTTCGTTGAGTTTTAGAAACCTTTCGTATTCACAGTGTGTCCATTCTCTAGGTTTCCCGTACATGTTATAGCTGTAGTAATATTCCCTTCAACCTGGAGAGGTGGGACCCATGGAATGGTTGCCATGCATTATTGCTTTAAAGGGTCTGCATTTGCTCACCCAATCTCACCAATCCTCTCAGTCCCAAGTGTCCAGCCTCATGCCACATCCAGCTGTCATCGTAGATAGGGTCATTCCAGGTTGCATCAGAGACCCTGAAGGAATTGTAAAGAATTTCCCTGTTTCTTTGTTCTGTTTTTGAAATTCCTTTTTAGAGTGGGTTTGAGCTGATTCTCGCTGCCATGTTTATGCCAGTCTAGACACACTTGATTCCCTTACGGAGACATATCAATACATAGGTTTTAAGATTCTTACTAGTCAGATCTATTCCTCTGCGGGAAATATGGGGTTTTGAGTCCCTTTCACTGAGGAAGGTGTAGGTCTTGTCTATTCCATAGTTGGTTTTTGGAACAGTACCTGTGCTTATATCAAACTCTGGTTTGATGCATCACCCCACCTCTCCTTCCCCCTTAAGCAGGCATAAGAGTGTTTTCTAAATGTGAGACTCTGTTCTCTTTCCTAACTCAGTTCATGTGTAGCCATGTTTACAGGATCTTCCTAAGTGATATCTTATGATAAGTTTCTTTTCCTGTGTGACTTCTTTCCCTTAGAATCATCGTACCTGAATCCACTCATTTTGCTGCTACTGGTCTTATGACATTGATTTCGTGGCTGAGGGATATTCCATCGTACGTAAGTTCCACAATGTTTGGAACCAGTTTTATATTTCCTGGGATATTTCAGGTGTACCCAGGTTGAGGTTCTTGTAAGCAGTGCAGCCCTCAATTTGGGGGTGGCTCTGTCTTATGGATTTTCAGTTTTCCCAAGGTATATTCCCTAGACTGGAAGTGCCCTTGGCTCTGTAGCTCTGTTGTTTACTTGTTTTAGGGAACACAATGCACTCCTCCAGTGAGGCAGTTGGCAACGTACATCCCGCCCATCAGCATAACAAGGCTCCCTGTTCTCCAGGGCCTGTCTTGCCTTTCTGGTTTTTACACATTTTGTGGATGTCCCTTTTGACCGTTGGGAAGTGATACTTCTTTGTAGTGCAGATTTGCATTGCCCGCTTGCTTGCTTGGCCAAAAAGGGCGTATGCGTTTTCTCCTGAATATATTCAGGAGAAAACGCATACGCCCTTTTTGGCCAAGTGCATCATTGTCGAAGTTGTGCCCCTCTTCCTGTGCTTTACAGGCGATTCTAACGTACCTCTTGAAATCTGTTTCCTGCTATTCTGCCTCGCATTCAAGTCCGCCTCGTTGCCTTCCCTCAACAGATTTTTGGACGATAGTTGGCCTTGATGACTCTGCCAGTTTGTGAATTGCTGTGCCCCTGAGCTCCATTTTTCAACTCGTTTTTTGTGAGCTGAACGCAAGTCCAAACATTTGGTTCAGGACCTATACTGGTTCCCGGTGGGTGGCTGAGACTTTGGTGAATTCTTCTTCCTGCCGGGAAATTAGAGTGACATGTGCCCATCCAAATGCCTAACAGCGACTCTCTCATTGGTTCTCCCTCTTCCCTTTCCTCCTCTGCCAAATGGGCAACCTGTGTGAACCAGGAGCTTAAAGGGGCTGTCTCTCCAAGTTGGGAGATTGATAGTAAAGCTGTTGGAAAGTCAAACCGGAGCACCAGGAGAGGGACTCTTCGTTGAGTTTTAGAAACCTTTCGTATTCACAGTGTGTCCATTCTCTAGGTTTCCCGTACATGTTATAGCTGTAGTAATATTCCCTTCAACCTGGAGAGGTGGGACCCATGGAATGGTTGCCATGCATTATTGCTTTAAAGGGTCTGCATTTGCTCACCCAATCTCACCAATCCTCTCAGTCCCAAGTGTCCAGCCTCATGCCACATCCAGCTGTCATCATAGATAGGGTCATTCCAGGTTGCATCAGAGACCCTGAAGGAATTGTAAAGAATTTCCCTGTTTCTTTGTTCTGTTTTTGAAATTCCTTTTTAGAGTGGGTTTGAGCTGATTCTCGCTGCCATGTTTATGCCAGTCTAGACACGCTTGATTCCCTTACGGAGACATATCAATACATAGGTTTTAAGATTCTTACTAGTCAGATCTATTCCTCTGCGGGAAATATGGGGTTTTGAGTCCCTTTCACTGAGGAAGGTGTAGGTCTTGTCTATTCCATAGTTGGTTTTTGGAACAGTACCTGTGCTTATATCAAACTCTGGTTTGATGCATCACCCCACCTCTCCTTCCCCCTTAAGCAGGCATAAGAGTGTTTTCTAAATGTGAGACTCTGTTCTCTTTCCTAACTCAGTTCATGTGTAGCCATGTTTACAGGATCTTCCTAAGTGATATCTTATGATAAGTTTCTTTTCCTGTGTGACTTCTTTCCCTTAGAATCATCGTACCTGAATCCACTCATTTTGCTGCTACTGGTCTTATGACATTGATTTCGTGGCTGAGGGATATTCCATCGTACGTAAGTTCCACAATGTTTGGAACCATTTTTATATTTCCTGGGATATTTCAGGTGTACCCAGGTTGAGGTTCTTGTAAGCAGTGCAGCCCTCAATTTGGGGGTGGCTCTGTCTTATGGATTTTCAGTTTTCCCAAGGTATATTCCCTAGACTGGAAGTGCCCTTGGCTCTGTAGCTCTGTTGTTTACTTGTTTTAGGGAACACAATGCACTCCTCCAGTGAGGCAGTTGGCAACTTACATCCCGCCCATCAGCATAACAAGGCTCCCTGTTCTCCAGGGCCTGTCTTGCCTTTCTGGTTTTTACACATTTTGTGGATGTCCCTTTTGACCGTTGGGAAGTGATACTTCTTTGTAGTGCAGATTTGCATTGCCCGCTTGCTTGCTTGGCCAAAAAGGGCGTATGCGTTTTCTCCTGAATATATTCAGGAGAAAACGCATACGCCCTTTTTGGCCAAGTGCATCATTGTCGAAGTTGTGCCCCTCTTCCTGTGCTTTACAGGCGATTCTAACGTACCTCTTGAAATCTGTTTCCTGCTATTCTGCCTCGCATTCAAGTCCGCCTCGTTGCCTTCCCTCAACAGATTTTTGGACGATAGTTGGCCTTGATTACTCTGCCAGTTTGTGAAATGCTGTGCCCCTGAGCTCCATTTTTCAACTCGTTTTTTGTGAGCTGAACGCAAGTCCAAACTTTTGGTTCAGGACCTGTACTGGTTCCCGGTGGGTGGCTGAGACTTTTGTTAATTCTTCTTCCTGCCCGGAAATTAGAGTGACATGTGCCCATCCAAATGCCTAACAGCGACTCTCTCATTGGTTCTCCCTCTTCCCTTTCCTCCTCTGCCAAATGGGCAACCTGTGTGAACCAGGAGCTTAAAGGGGCTGTCTCTCCAAGTTGGGAGATTGATAGTAAAGCTGTTGGAAAGTCAAACCGGAGCACCAGGAGAGGGACTCTTCGTTGAGTTTTAGAAACCTTTCGTATTCACAGTGTGTCCATTCTCTAGGTTTCCCGTACATGTTATAGCTGTAGTAATATTCCCTTCAACCTGGAGAGGTGGGACCCATGGAATGGTTGCCATGCATTATTGCTTTAAAGGGTCTGCATTTGCTCACCCAATCTCACCAATCCTCTCAGTCCCAAGTGTCCAGCCTCATGCCACATCCAGCTGTCATCGTAGATAGGGTCATTCCAGGTTGCATCAGAGACCCTGAAGGAATTGTAAAGAATTTCCCTGTTTCTTTGTTCTGTTTTTGAAATTCCTTTTTAGAGCGGGTTTGAGCTGATTCTCGCTGCCATGTTTATGCCAGTCTAGACACGCTTGATTCCCTTACGGAGACATATCAATACATAGGTTTTAAGATTCTTACTAGTCAGATCTATTCCTCTGCGGGAAATATGGGGTTTTGAGTCCCTTTCACTGAGGAAGGTGTAGGTCTTGTCTATTCCATAGTTGGTTTTTGGAACAGTACCTGTGCTTATATCAAACTCTGGTTTGATGCATCACCCCACCTCTCCTTCCCCCTTAAGCAGGCATAAGAGTGTTTTCTAAATGTGAGACTCTGTTCTCTTTCCTAACTCAGTTCATGTGTAGCCATGTTTACAGGATCTTCCTAAGTGATATCTTATGATAAGTTTCTTTTCCTGTGTGACTTCTTTCCCTTAGAATCATCGTACCTGAATCCACTCATTTTGCTGCTACTGGTCTTATGACATTGATTTCGTGGCTGAGGGATATTCCATCGTACGTAAGTTCCACAATGTTTGGAACCATTTTTATATTTCCTGGGATATTTCAGGTGTACCCAGGTTGAGGTTCTTGTAAGCAGTGCAGCCCTCAATTTGGGGGTGGCTCTGTCTTATGGATTTTCAGTTTTCCCAAGGTATATTCCCTAGACTGGAAGTGCCCTTGGCTCTGTAGCTCTGTTGTTTACTTGTTTTAGGGAACACAATGCACTCCTCCAGTGAGGCAGTTGGCAACTTACATCCCGCCCATCAGCATAACAAGGCTCCCTGTTCTCCAGGGCCTGTCTTGCCTTTCTGGTTTTTACACATTTTGTGGATGTCCCTTTTGACCGGTGGGAAGTGATACTTCTTTGTAGTGCAGATTTGCATTGCCCGCTTGCTTGCTTGGCCAAAAAGGGCGTATGCGTTTTCTCCTGAATATATTCAGGAGAAAACGCATACGCCCTTTTTGGCCAAGTGCATCATTGTCGAAGTTGTGCCCCTCTTCCTGTGCTTTACAGGCGATTCTAACGTACCTCTTGAAATCTGTTTCCTGCTATTCTGCCTCGCATTCAAGTCCGCCTCGTTGCCTTCCCTCAACAGATTTTTGGACGATAGTTGGCCTTGATTACTCTGCCAGTTTGTGAATTGCTGTGCCCCTGAGCTCCATTTTTCAACTCGTTTTTTGTGAGCTGAACGCAAGTCCAAACTTTTGGTTCAGGACCTATACTGGTTCCCGGTGGGTGGCTGAGACTTTGGTTAATTCTTCTTCCTGCCGGGAAATTAGAGTGACATGTGCCCATCCAAATGCCTAACAGCTACTCTCTCATTGGTTCTCCCTCTTCCCTTTCCTCCTCTGCCAAATGGGCAACCTGTGTGAACCAGGAGCTTAAAGGGGCTGTCTCTCCAAGTTGGGAGATTGATAGTAAAGCTGTTGGAAAGTCAAACCGGAGCACCAGGAGAGGGACTCTTCGTTGAGTTTTAGAAACCTTTCGTATTCACAGTGTGTCCATTCTCTAGGTTTCCCGTACATGTTATAGCTGTAGTAATATTCCCTTCAACCTGGAGAGGTGGGACCCATGGAATGGTTGCCATGCATTATTGCTTTAAAGGGTCTGCATTTGCTCACCCAATCTCACCAATCCTCTCAGTCCCAAGTGTCCAGCCTCATGCCACATCCAGCTGTCATCGTAGATAGGGTCATTCCAGGTTGCATCAGAGACCCTGAAGGAATTGTAAAGAATTTCCCTGTTTCTTTGTTCTGTTTTTGAAATTCCTTTTTAGAGTGGGTTTGAGCTGATTCTCGCTGCCATGTTTATGCCAGTCTAGACACACTTGATTCCCTTACGGAGACATATCAATACATAGGTTTTAAGATTCTTACTAGTCAGATCTATTCCTCTGCGGGAAATATGGGGTTTTGAGTCCCTTTCACTGAGGAAGGTGTAGGTCTTGTCTATTCCATAGTTGGTTTTTGGAACAGTACCTGTGCTTATATCAAACTCTGGTTTGATGCATCACCCCACCTCTCCTTCCCCCTTAAGCAGGCATAAGAGTGTTTTCTAAATGTGAGACTCTGTTCTCTTTCCTAACTCAGTTCATGTGTAGCCATGTTTACAGGATCTTCCTAAGTGATATCTTATGATAAGTTTCTTTTCCTGTGTGACTTCTTTCCCTTAGAATCATCGTACCTGAATCCACTCATTTTGCTGCTACTGGTCTTATGACATTGATTTCGTGGCTGAGGGATATTCCATCGTACGTAAGTTCCACAATGTTTGGAACCATTTTTATATTTCCTGGGATATTTCAGGTGTACCCAGGTTGAGGTTCTTGTAAGCAGTGCAGCCCTCAATTTGGGGGTGGCTCTGTCTTATGGATTTTCAGTTTTCCCAAGGTATATTCCCTAGACTGGAAGTGCCCTTGGCTCTGTAGCTCTGTTGTTTACTTGTTTTAGGGAACACAATGCACTCCTCCAGTGAGGCAGTTGGCAACTTACATCCCACCCATCAGCATAACAAGGCTCCCTGTTCTCCAGGGCCTGTCTTGCCTTTCTGGTTTTTACACATTTTGTGGATGTCCCTTTTGACCGGTGGGAAGTGATACTTCTTTGTAGTGCAGATTTGCATTGCCCGCTTGCTTGCTTGGCCAAAAAGGGCGTATGCGTTTTCTCCTGAATATATTCAGGAGAAAACGCATACGCCCTTTTTGGCCAAGTGCATCATTGTCGAAGTTGTGCCCCTCTTCCTGTGCTTTACAGGCGATTCTAACGTACCTCTTGAAATCTGTTTCCTGCTATTCTGCCTCGCATTCAAGTCCGCCTCGTTGCCTTCCCTCAACAGATTTTTGGACGATAGTTGGCCTTGATGACTCTGCCAGTTTGTGAATTGCTGTGCCCCTGAGCTCCATTTTTCAACTCGTTTTTTGTGAGCTGAACGCAAGTCCAAACATTTGGTTCAGGACCTATACTGGTTCCCGGTGGGTGGCTGAGACTTTGGTGAATTCTTCTTCCTGCCGGGAAATTAGAGTGACATGTGCCCATCCAAATGCCTAACAGCTACTCTCTCATTGGTTCTCCCTCTTCCCTTTCCTCCTCTGCCAAATGGGCAACCTGTGTGAACCAGGAGCTTAAAGGGGCTGTCTCTCCAAGTTGGGAGATTGATAGTAAAGCTGTTGGAAAGTCAAACCGGAGCACCAGGAGAGGGACTCTTCGTTGAGTTTTAGAAACCTTTCGTATTCACAGTGTGTCCATTCTCTAGGTTTCCCGTACATGTTATAGCTGTAGTAATATTCCCTTCAACCTGGAGAGGTGGGACCCATGGAATGGTTGCCATGCATTATTGCTTTAAAGGGTCTGCATTTGCTCACCCAATCTCACCAATCCTCTCAGTCCCAAGTGTCCAGCCTCATGCCACATCCAGCTGTCATCGTAGATAGGGTCATTCCAGGTTGCATCAGAGACCCTGAAGGAATTGTAAAGAATTTCCCTGTTTCTTTGTTCTGTTTTTGAAATTCCTTTTTAGAGTGGGTTTGAGCTGATTCTCGCTGCCATGTTTATGCCAGTCTAGACACACTTGATTCCCTTACGGAGACATATCAATACATAGGTTTTAAGATTCTTACTAGTCAGATCTATTCCTCTGCGGGAAATATGGGGTTTTGAGTCCCTTTCACTGAGGAAGGTGTAGGTCTTGTCTATTCCATAGTTGGTTTTTGGAACAGTACCTGTGCTTATATCAAACTCTGGTTTGATGCATCACCCCACCTCTCCTTCCCCCTTAAGCAGGCATAAGAGTGTTTTCTAAATGTGAGACTCTGTTCTCTTTCCTAACTCAGTTCATGTGTAGCCATGTTTACAGGATCTTCCTAAGTGATATCTTATGATAAGTTTCTTTTCCTGTGTGACTTCTTTCCCTTAGAATCATCGTACCTGAATCCACTCATTTTGCTGCTACTGGTCTTATGACATTGATTTCGTGGCTGAGGGATATTCCATCGTACGTAAGTTCCACAATGTTTGGAACCATTTTTATATTTCCTGGGATATTTCAGGTGTACCCAGGTTGAGGTTCTTGTAAGCAGTGCAGCCCTCAATTTGGGGGTGGCTCTGTCTTATGGATTTTCAGTTTTCCCAAGGTATATTCCCTAGACTGGAAGTGCCCTTGGCTCTGTAGCTCTGTTGTTTACTTGTTTTAGGGAACACAATGCACTCCTCCAGTGAGGCAGTTGGCAACTTACATCCCGCCCATCAGCATAACAAGGCTCCCTGTTCTCCAGGGCCTGTCTTGCCTTTCTGGTTTTTACACATTTTGTGGATGTCCCTTTTGACCGTTGGGAAGTGATACTTCTTTGTAGTGCAGATTTGCATTGCCCGCTTGCTTGCTTGGCCAAAAAGGGCGTATGCGTTTTCTCCTGAATATATTCAGGAGAAAACGCATACGCCCTTTTTGGCCAAGTGCATCATTGTCGAAGTTGTGCCCCTCTTCCTGTGCTTTACAGGCGATTCTAACGTACCTCTTGAAATCTGTTTCCTGCTATTCTGCCTCGCATTCAAGTCCGCCTCGTTGCCTTCCCTCAACAGATTTTTGGACGATAGTTGGCCTTGATGACTCTGCCAGTTTGTGAATTGCTGTGCCCCTGAGCTCCATTTTTCAACTCGTTTTTTGTGAGCTGAACGCAAGTCCAAACATTTGGTTCAGGACCTGTACTGGTTCCCGGTGGGTGGCTGAGACTTTGGTGAATTCTTCTTCCTGCCGGGAAATTAGAGTGACATGTGCCCATCCAAATGCCTAACAGCTACTCTCTCATTGGTTCTCCCTCTTCCCTTTCCTCCTCTGCCAAATGGGCAACCTGTGTGAACCAGGAGCTTAAAGGGGCTGTCTCTCCAAGTTGGGAGATTGATAGTAAAGCTGTTGGAAAGTCAAACCGGAGCACCAGGAGAGGGACTCTTCGTTGAGTTTTAGAAACCTTTCGTATTCACAGTGTGTCCATTCTCTAGGTTTCCCGTACATGTTATAGCTGTAGTAATATTCCCTTCAACCTGGAGAGGTGGGACCCATGGAATGGTTGCCATGCATTATTGCTTTAAAGGGTCTGCATTTGCTCACCCAATCTCACCAATCCTCTCAGTCCCAAGTGTCCAGCCTCATGCCACATCCAGCTGTCATCGTAGATAGGGTCATTCCAGGTTGCATCAGAGACCCTGAAGGAATTGTAAAGAATTTCCCTGTTTCTTTGTTCTGTTTTTGAAATTCCTTTTTAGAGTGGGTTTGAGCTGATTCTCGCTGCCATGTTTATGCCAGTCTAGACACACTTGATTCCCTTACGGAGACATATCAATACATAGGTTTTAAGATTCTTACTAGTCAGATCTATTCCTCTGCGGGAAATATGGGGTTTTGAGTCCCTTTCACTGAGGAAGGTGTAGGTCTTGTCTATTCCATAGTTGGTTTTTGGAACAGTACCTGTGCTTATATCAAACTCTGGTTTGATGCATCACCCCACCTCTCCTTCCCCCTTAAGCAGGCATAAGAGTGTTTTCTAAATGTGAGACTCTGTTCTCTTTCCTAACTCAGTTCATGTGTAGCCATGTTTACAGGATCTTCCTAAGTGATATCTTATGATAAGTTTCTTTTCCTGTGTGACTTCTTTCCCTTAGAATCATCGTACCTGAATCCACTCATTTTGCTGCTACTGGTCTTATGACATTGATTTCGTGGCTGAGGGATATTCCATCGTACGTAAGTTCCACAATGTTTGGAACCATTTTTATATTTCCTGGGATATTTCAGGTGTACCCAGGTTGAGGTTCTTGTAAGCAGTGCAGCCCTCAATTTGGGGGTGGCTCTGTCTTATGGATTTTCAGTTTTCCCAAGGTATATTCCCTAGACTGGAAGTGCCCTTGGCTCTGTAGCTCTGTTGTTTACTTGTTTTAGGGAACACAATGCACTCCTCCAGTGAGGCAGTTGGCAACTTACATCCCGCCCATCAGCATAACAAGGCTCCCTGTTCTCCAGGGCCTGTCTTGCCTTTCTGGTTTTTACACATTTTGTGGATGTCCCTTTTGACCGTTGGGAAGTGATACTTCTTTGTAGTGCAGATTTGCATTGCCCGCTTGCTTGCTTGGCCAAAAAGGGCGTATGCGTTTTCTCCTGAATATATTCAGGAGAAAACGCATACGCCCTTTTTGGCCAAGTGCATCATTGTCGAAGTTGTGCCCCTCTTCCTGTGCTTTACAGGCGATTCTAACGTACCTCTTGAAATCTGTTTCCTGCTATTCTGCCTCGCATTCAAGTCCGCCTCGTTGCCTTCCCTCAACAGATTTTTGGACGATAGTTGGCCTTGATTACTCTGCCAGTTTGTGAATTGCTGTGCCCCTGAGCTCCATTTTTCAACTCGTTTTTTTGTGAGCTGAACGCAAGTCCAAACATTTGGTTCAGGACCTATACTGGTTCCCGGTGGGTGGCTGAGACTTTGGTTAATTCTTCTTCCTGCCGGGAAATTAGAGTGACATGTGCCCATCCAAATGCCTAACAGCGACTCTCTCATTGGTTCTCCCTCTTCCCTTTCCTCCTCTGCCAAATGGGCAACCTGTGTGAACCAGGAGCTTAAAGGGGCTGTCTCTCCAAGTTGGGAGATTGATAGTAAAGCTGTTGGAAAGTCAAACCGGAGCACCAGGAGAGGGACTCTTCGTTGAGTTTTAGAAACCTTTCGTATTCACAGTGTGTCCATTCTCTAGGTTTCCCGTACATGTTATAGCTGTAGTAATATTCCCTTCAACCTGGAGAGGTGGGACCCATGGAATGGTTGCCATGCATTATTGCTTTAAAGGGTCTGCATTTGCTCACCCAATCTCACCAATCCTCTCAGTCCCAAGTGTCCAGCCTCATGCCACATCCAGCTGTCATCGTAGATAGGGTCATTCCAGGTTGCATCAGAGACCCTGAAGGAATTGTAAAGAATTTCCCTGTTTCTTTGTTCTGTTTTTGAAATTCCTTTTTAGAGTGGGTTTGAGCTGATTCTCGCTGCCATGTTTATGCCAGTCTAGACACACTTGATTCCCTTACGGAGACATATCAATACATAGGTTTTAAGATTCTTACTAGTCAGATCTATTCCTCTGCGGGAAATATGGGGTTTTGAGTCCCTTTCACTGAGGAAGGTGTAGGTCTTGTCTATTCCATAGTTGGTTTTTGGAACAGTACCTGTGCTTATATCAAACTCTGGTTTGATGCATCACCCCACCTCTCCTTCCCCCTTAAGCAGGCATAAGAGTGTTTTCTAAATGTGAGACTCTGTTCTCTTTCCTAACTCAGTTCATGTGTAGCCATGTTTACAGGATCTTCCTAAGTGATATCTTATGATAAGTTTCTTTTCCTGTGTGACTTCTTTCCCTTAGAATCATCGTACCTGAATCCACTCATTTTGCTGCTACTGGTCTTATGACATTGATTTCGTGGCTGAGGGATATTCCATCGTACGTAAGTTCCACAATGTTTGGAACCATTTTTATATTTCCTGGGATATTTCAGGTGTACCCAGGTTGAGGTTCTTGTAAGCAGTGCAGCCCTCAATTTGGGGGTGGCTCTGTCTTATGGATTTTCAGTTTTCCCAAGGTATATTCCCTAGACTGGAAGTGCCCTTGGCTCTGTAGCTCTGTTGTTTACTTGTTTTAGGGAACACAATGCACTCCTCCAGTGAGGCAGTTGGCAACGTACATCCCGCCCATCAGCATAACAAGGCTCCCTGTTCTCCAGGGCCTGTCTTGCCTTTCTGGTTTTTACACATTTTGTGGATGTCCCTTTTGACCGTTGGGAAGTGATACTTCTTTGTAGTGCAGATTTGCATTGCCCGCTTGCTTGCTTGGCCAAAAAGGGCGTATGCGTTTTCTCCTGAATATATTCAGGAGAAAACGCATACGCCCTTTTTGGCCAAGTGCATCATTGTCGAAGTTGTGCCCCTCTTCCTGTGCTTTACAGGCGATTCTAACGTACCTCTTGAAATCTGTTTCCTGCTATTCTGCCTCGCATTCAAGTCCGCCTCGTTGCCTTCCCTCAACAGATTTTTGGACGATAGTTGGCCTTGATGACTCTGCCAGTTTGTGAATTGCTGTGCCCCTGAGCTCCATTTTTCAACTCGTTTTTTGTGAGCTGAACGCAAGTCCAAACATTTGGTTCAGGACCTATACTGGTTCCCGGTGGGTGGCTGAGACTTCGGTGAATTCTTCTTCCTGCCGGGAAATTAGAGTGACATGTGCCCATCCAAATGCCTAACAGCGACTCTCTCATTGGTTCTCCCTCTTCCCTTTCCTCCTCTGCCAAATGGGCAACCTGTGTGAACCAGGAGCTTAAAGGGGCTGTCTCTCCAAGTTGGGAGATTGATAGTAAAGCTGTTGGAAAGTCAAACCGGAGCACCAGGAGAGGGACTCTTCGTTGAGTTTTAGAAACCTTTCGTATTCACAGTGTGTCCATTCTCTAGGTTTCCCGTACATGTTATAGCTGTAGTAATATTCCCTTCAACCTGGAGAGGTGGGACCCATGGAATGGTTGCCATGCATTATTGCTTTAAAGGGTCTGCATTTGCTCACCCAATCTCACCAATCCTCTCAGTCCCAAGTGTCCAGCCTCATGCCACATCCAGCTGTCATCATAGATAGGGTCATTCCAGGTTGCATCAGAGACCCTGAAGGAATTGTAAAGAATTTCCCTGTTTCTTTGTTCTGTTTTTGAAATTCCTTTTTAGAGTGGGTTTGAGCTGATTCTCGCTGCCATGTTTATGCCAGTCTAGACACGCTTGATTCCCTTACGGAGACATATCAATACATAGGTTTTAAGATTCTTACTAGTCAGATCTATTCCTCTGCGGGAAATATGGGGTTTTGAGTCCCTTTCACTGAGGAAGGTGTAGGTCTTGTCTATTCCATAGTTGGTTTTTGGAACAGTACCTGTGCTTATATCAAACTCTGGTTTGATGCATCACCCCACCTCTCCTTCCCCCTTAAGCAGGCATAAGAGTGTTTTCTAAATGTGAGACTCTGTTCTCTTTCCTAACTCAGTTCATGTGTAGCCATGTTTACAGGATCTTCCTAAGTGATATCTTATGATAAGTTTCTTTTCCTGTGTGACTTCTTTCCCTTAGAATCATCGTACCTGAATCCACTCATTTTGCTGCTACTGGTCTTATGACATTGATTTCGTGGCTGAGGGATATTCCATCGTACGTAAGTTCCACAATGTTTGGAACCATTTTTATATTTCCTGGGATATTTCAGGTGTACCCAGGTTGAGGTTCTTGTAAGCAGTGCAGCCCTCAATTTGGGGGTGGCTCTGTCTTATGGATTTTCAGTTTTCCCAAGGTATATTCCCTAGACTGGAAGTGCCCTTGGCTCTGTAGCTCTGTTGTTTACTTGTTTTAGGGAACACAATGCACTCCTCCAGTGAGGCAGTTGGCAACTTACATCCCGCCCATCAGCATAACAAGGCTCCCTGTTCTCCAGGGCCTGTCTTGCCTTTCTGGTTTTTACACATTTTGTGGATGTCCCTTTTGACCGTTGGGAAGTGATACTTCTTTGTAGTGCAGATTTGCATTGCCCGCTTGCTTGCTTGGCCAAAAAGGGCGTATGCGTTTTCTCCTGAATATATTCAGGAGAAAACGCATACGCCCTTTTTGGCCAAGTGCATCATTGTCGAAGTTGTGCCCCTCTTCCTGTGCTTTACAGGCGATTCTAACGTACCTCTTGAAATCTGTTTCCTGCTATTCTGCCTCGCATTCAAGTCCGCCTCGTTGCCTTCCCTCAACAGATTTTTGGAAGATAGTTGGCCTTGATTACTCTGCCAGTTTGTGAATTGCTGTGCCCCTGAGCTCCATTTTTCAACTCGTTTTTTGTGAGCTGAACGCAAGTCCAAACATTTGGTTCAGGACCTATACTGGTTCCCGGTGGGTGGCTGAGACTTTGGTGAATTCTTCTTCCTGCCGGGAAATTAGAGTGACATGTGCCCATCCAAATGCCTAACAGCTACTCTCTCATTGGTTCTCCCTCTTCCCTTTCCTCCTCTGCCAAATGGGCAACCTGTGTGAACCAGGAGCTTAAAGGGGCTGTCTCTCCAAGTTGGGAGATTGATAGTAAAGCTGTTGGAAAGTCAAACCGGAGCACCAGGAGAGGGACTCTTCGTTGAGTTTTAGAAACCTTTCGTATTCACAGTGTGTCCATTCTCTAGGTTTCCCGTACATGTTATAGCTGTAGTAATATTCCCTTCAACCTGGAGAGGTGGGACCCATGGAATGGTTGCCATGCATTATTGCTTTAAAGGGTCTGCATTTGCTCACCCAATCTCACGAATCCTCTCAGTCCCAAGTGTCCAGCCTCATGCCACATCCAGCTGTCATCGTAGATAGGGTCATTCCAGGTTGCATCAGAGACCCTGAAGGAATTGTAAAGAATTTCCCTGTTTCTTTGTTCTGTTTTTGAAATTCCTTTTTAGAGTGGGTTTGAGCTGATTCTCGCTGCCATGTTTATGCCAGTCTAGACACACTTGTTTCCCTTACGGAGACATATCAATACATAGGTTTTAAGATTCTTACTCGTCAGATCTATTCCTCTGCGGGAAATATGGGGTTTTGAGTCCCTTTCACTGAGGAAGGTGTAGGTCTTGTCTATTCCATAGTTGGTTTTTGGAACAGTACCTGTGCTTATATCAAACTCTGGTTTGATGCATCACCCCACCTCTCCTTCCCCCTTAAGCAGGCATAAGAGTGTTTTCTAAATGTGAGACTCTGTTCTCTTTCCTAACTCAGTTCATGTGTAGCCATGTTTACAGGATCTTCCTAAGTGATATCTTATGATAAGTTTCTTTTCCTGTGTGACTTCTTTCCCTTAGAATCATCGTACCTGAATCCACTCATTTTGCTGCTCCTGGTCTTATGACATTGATTTCGTGGCTGAGGGGTATTCCACCGTACGTAAGTTCCACAATGTTTGGAACCATTTTTATATTTCCTGGGATATTTCAGGTGTACCCAGGTTGAGGTTCTTGTAAGCAGTGCAGCCCTCAATTTGGGGGTGGCTCTGTCTTATGGATTTTCAGTTTTCCCAAGGTATATTCCCTAGCCTGGAAGTGCCCTTGGCTCTGTAGCTCTGTTGTTTACTTGTTTTAGGGAACACAATGCACTCCTCCAGTGAGGCGGTTGGCAACTTACATCCCGCCCATCAGCATAACAAGGCTCCCTGTTCTCCAGGGCCTGTCTTGCCTTTCTGGTTTTTACACATTTTGTGGATGTCCCTTTTGACCGGTGGGAAGTGATACTTCTTTGTAGTGCAGATTTGCATTGCCCGCTTGCTTGCTTGGCCAAAAAGGGCGTATGCGTTTTCTCCTGAATATATTCAGGAGAAAACGCATACGCCCTTTTTGGCCAAGTGCATCATTGTCGAAGTTGTGCCCCTCTTCCTGTGCTTTACAGGCGATTCTAACGTACCTCTTGAAATCTGTTTCCTGCTATTCTGCCTCGCATTCAAGTCCGCCTCGTTGCCTTCCCTCAACAGATTTTTGGACGATAGTTGGCCTTGATTACTCTGCCAGTTTGTGAATTGCTGTGCCCCTGAGCTCCATTTTTCAACTCGTTTTTTGTGAGCTGAACGCAAGTCCAAACATTTGGTTCAGGACCTATACTGGTTCCCGGTGGGTGGCTGAGACTTTGGTGAATTCTTCTTCCTGCCGGGAAATTAGAGTGACATGTGCCCACCCAAATGCCTAACAGCTACTCTCTCATTGGTTCTCCCTCTTCCCTTTCCTCCTCTGCCAAATGGGCAACCTGTGTGAACCAGGAGCTTAAAGGGGCTGTCTCTCCAAGTTGGGAGATTGATAGTAAAGCTGTTGGAAAGTCAAACCGGAGCACCAGGAGAGGGACTCTTCGTTGAGTTTTAGAAACCTTTCGTATTCACAGTGTGTCCATTCTCTAGGTTTCCCGTACATGTTATAGCTGTAGTAATATTCCCTTCAACCTGGAGAGGTGGGACCCATGGAATGGTTGCCATGCATTATTGCTTTAAAGGGTCTGCATTTGCTCACCCAATCTCACCAATCCTCTCAGTCCCAAGTGTCCAGCCTCATGCCACATCCAGCTGTCATCGTAGATAGGGTCATTCCAGGTTGCATCAGAGACCCTGAAGGAATTGTAAAGAATTTCCCTGTTTCTTTGTTCTGTTTTTGAAATTCCTTTTTAGAGTGGGTTTGAGCTGATTCTCGCTGCCATGTTTATGCCAGTCTAGACACACTTGATTCCCTTACGGAGACATATCAATACATAGGTTTTAAGATTCTTACGAGTCAGATCTATTCCTCTGCGGGAAATATGGGGTTTTGAGTCCCTTTCACTGAGGAAGGTGTAGGTCTTGTCTATTCCATAGTTGGTTTTTGGAACAGTACCTGTGCTTATATCAAACTCTGGTTTGATGCATCACCCCACCTCTCCTTCCCCCTTAAGCAGGCATAAGAGTGTTTTCTAAATGTGAGACTCTGTTCTCTTTCCTAACTCAGTTCATGTGTAGCCATGTTTACAGGATCTTCCTAAGTGATATCTTATGATAAGTTTCTTTTCCTGTGTGACTTCTTTCCCTTAGAATCATCGTACCTGAATCCACTCATTTTGCTGCTCCTGGTCTTATGACATTGATTTCGTGGCTGAGGGATATTCCATCGTACGTAAGTTCCACAATGTTTGGAACCATTTTTATATTTCCTGGGATATTTCAGGTGTACCCAGGTTGAGGTTCTTGTAAGCAGTGCAGCCCTCAATTTGGGGGTGGCTCTGTCTTATGGATTTTCAGTTTTCCCAAGGTATATTCCCTAGACTGGAAGTGCCCTTGGCTCTGTAGCTCTGTTGTTTACTTGTTTTAGGGAACACAATGCACTCCTCCAGTGAGGCAGTTGGCAACTTACATCCCGCCCATCAGCATAACAAGGCTCCCTGTTCTCCAGGGCCTGTCTTGCCTTTCTGGTTTTTACACATTTTGTGGATGTCCCTTTTGACCGGTGGGAAGTGATACTTCTTTGTAGTGCAGATTTGCATTGCCCGCTTGCTTGCTTGGCCAAAAAGGGCGTATGCGTTTTCTCCTGAATATATTCAGGAGAAAACGCATACGCCCTTTTTGGCCAAGTGCATCATTGTCGAAGTTGTGCCCCTCTTCCTGTGCTTTACAGGCGATTCTAACGTACCTCTTGAAATCTGTTTCCTGCTATTCTGCCTCGCATTCAAGTCCGCCTCGTTGCCTTCCCTCAACAGATTTTTGGACGATAGTTGGCCTTGATTACTCTGCCAGTTTGTGAATTGCTGTGCCCCTGAGCTCCATTTTTCAACTCGTTTTTTTGTGAGCTGAACGCAAGTCCAAACATTTGGTTCAGGACCTATACTGGTTCCCGGTGGGTGGCTGAGACTTTGGTGAATTCTTCTTCCTGCCGGGAAATTAGAGTGACATGTGCCCACCCAAATGCCTAACAGCTACTCTCTCATTGGTTCTCCCTCTTCCCTTTCCTCCTCTGCCAAATGGGCAACCTGTGTGAACCAGGAGCTTAAAGGGGCTGTCTCTCCAAGTTGGGAGATTGATAGTAAAGCTGTTGGAAAGTCAAACCGGAGCACCAGGAGAGGGACTCTTCGTTGAGTTTTAGAAACCTTTCGTATTCACAGTGTGTCCATTCTCTAGGTTTCCCGTACATGTTATAGCTGTAGTAATATTCCCTTCAACCTGGAGAGGTGGGACCCATGGAATGGTTGCCATGCATTATTGCTTTAAAGGGTCTGCATTTGCTCACCCAATCTCACCAATCCTCTCAGTCCCAAGTGTCCAGCCTCATGCCACATCCAGCTGTCATCGTAGATAGGGTCATTCCAGGTTGCATCAGAGACCCTGAAGGAATTGTAAAGAATTTCCCTGTTTCTTTGTTCTGTTTTTGAAATTCCTTTTTAGAGTGGGTTTGAGCTGATTCTCGCTGCCATGTTTATGCCAGTCTAGACACACTTGATTCCCTTACGGAGACATATCAATACATAGGTTTTAAGATTCTTACTAGTCAGATCTATTCCTCTGCGGGAAATATGGGGTTTTGAGTCCCTTTCACTGAGGAAGGTGTAGGTCTTGTCTATTCCATAGTTGGTTTTTGGAACAGTACCTGTGCTTATATCAAACTCTGGTTTGATGCATCACCCCACCTCTCCTTCCCCCTTAAGCAGGCATAAGAGTGTTTTCTAAATGTGAGACTCTGTTCTCTTTGCTAACTCAGTTCATGTGTAGCCATGTTTACAGGATCTTCCTAAGTGATATCTTATGATAAGTTTCTTTTCCTGTGTGACTTCTTTCCCTTAGAATCATCGTACCTGAATCCACTCATTTTGCTGCTACTGGTCTTATGACATTGATTTCGTGGCTGAGGGGTATTCCATCGTACGTAAGTTCCACAATGTTTGGAACCATTTTTATATTTCCTGGGATATTTCAGGTGTACCCAGGTTGAGGTTCTTGTAAGCAGTGCAGCCCTCAATTTGGGGGTGGCTCTGTCTTATGGATTTTCAGTTTTCCCAAGGTATATTCCCTAGACTGGAAGTGCCCTTGGCTCTGTAGCTCTGTTGTTTACTTGTTTTAGGGAACACAATGCACTCCTCCAGTGAGGCGGTTGGCAACTTACATCCCGCCCATCAGCATAACAAGGCTCCCTGTTCTCCAGGGCCTGTCTTGCCTTTCTGGTTTTTACACATTTTGTGGATGTCCCTTTTGACCGGTGGGAAGTGATACTTCTTTGTAGTGCAGATTTGCATTGCCCGCTTGCTTGCTTGGCCAAAAAGGGCGTATGCGTTTTCTCCTGAATATATTCAGGAGAAAACGCATACGCCCTTTTTGGCCAAGTGCATCATTGTCGAAGTTGTGCCCCTCTTCCTGTGCTTTACAGGCGATTCTAACGTACCTCTTGAAATCTGTTTCCTGCTATTCTGCCTCGCATTCAAGTCCGCCTCGTTGCCTTCCCTCAACAGATTTTTGGACGATAGTTGGCCTTGATTACTCTGCCAGTTTGTGAATTGCTGTGCCCCTGAGCTCCATTTTTCAACTCGTTTTTTGTGAGCTGAACGCAAGTCCAAACATTTGGTTCAGGACCTATACTGGTTCCCGGTGGGTGGCTGAGACTTTGGTGAATTCTTCTTCCTGCCGGGAAATTAGAGTGACATGTGCCCATCCAAATGCCTAACAGCTACTCTCTCATTGGTTCTCCCTCTTCCCTTTCCTCCTCTGCCAAATGGGCAACCTGTGTGAACCAGGAGCTTAAAGGGGCTGTCTCTCCAAGTTGGGAGATTGATAGTAAAGCTGTTGGAAAGTCAAACCGGAGCACCAGGAGAGGGACTCTTCGTTGAGTTTTAGAAACCTTTCGTATTCACAGTGTGTCCATTCTCTAGGTTTCCCGTACATGTTATAGCTGTAGTAATATTCCCTTCAACCTGGAGAGGTGGGACCCATGGAATGGTTGCCATGCATTATTGCTTTAAAGGGTCTGCATTTGCTCACCCAATCTCACGAATCCTCTCAGTCCCAAGTGTCCAGCCTCATGCCACATCCAGCTGTCATCGTAGATAGGGTCATTCCAGGTTGCATCAGAGACCCTGAAGGAATTGTAAAGAATTTCCCTGTTTCTTTGTTCTGTTTTTGAAATTCCTTTTTAGAGTGGGTTTGAGCTGATTCTCGCTGCCATGTTTATGCCAGTCTAGACACACTTGTTTCCCTTACGGAGACATATCAATACATAGATTTTAAGATTCTTACTCGTCAGATCTATTCCTCTGCGGGAAATATGGGGTTTTGAGTCCCTTTCACTGAGGAAGGTGTAGGTCTTGTCTATTCCATAGTTGGTTTTTGGAACAGTACCTGTGCTTATATCAAACTCTGGTTTGATGCATCACCCCACCTCTCCTTCCCCCTTAAGCAGGCATAAGAGTGTTTTCTAAATGTGAGACTCTGTTCTCTTTCCTAACTCAGTTCATGTGTAGCCATGTTTACAGGATCTTCCTAAGTGATATCTTATGATAAGTTTCTTTTCCTGTGTGACTTCTTTCCCTTAGAATCATCGTACCTGAATCCACTCATTTTGCTGCTCCTGGTCTTATGACATTGATTTCGTGGCTGAGGGGTATTCCACCGTACGTAAGTTCCACAATGTTTGGAACCATTTTTATATTTCCTGGGATATTTCAGGTGTACCCAGGTTGAGGTTCTTGTAAGCAGTGCAGCCCTCAATTTGGGGGTGGCTCTGTCTTATGGATTTTCAGTTTTCCCAAGGTATATTCCCTAGACTGGAAGTGCCCTTGGCTCTGTAGCTCTGTTGTTTACTTGTTTTAGGGAACACAATGCACTCCTCCAGTGAGGCAGTTGGCAACTTACATCCCGCCCATCAGCATAACAAGGCTCCCTGTTCTCCAGGGCCTGTCTTGCCTTTCTGGTTTTTACACATTTTGTGGATGTCCCTTTTGACCGGTGGGAAGTGATACTTCTTTGTAGTGCAGATTTGCATTGCCCGCTTGCTTGCTTGGCCAAAAAGGGCGTATGCGTTTTCTCCTGAATATATTCAGGAGAAAACGCATACGCCCTTTTTGGCCAAGTGCATCATTGTGGAAGTTGTGCCCCTCTTCCTGTGCTTTACAGGCGATTCTAACGTACCTCTTGAAATCTGTTTCCTGCTATTCTGCCTCGCATTCAAGTCCGCCTCGTTGCCTTCCCTCAACAGATTTTTGGACGATAGTTGGCCTTGATTACTCTGCCAGTTTGTGAATTGCTGTGCCCCTGAGCTCCATTTTTCAACTCGTTTTTTGTGAGCTGAACGCAAGTCCAAACATTTGGTTCAGGACCTATACTGGTTCCCGGTGGGTGGCTGAGACTTTGGTGAATTCTTCTTCCTGCCGGGAAATTAGAGTGACATGTGCCCACCCAAATGCCTAACAGCTACTCTCTCATTGGTTCTCCCTCTTCCCTTTCCTCCTCTGCCAAATGGGCAACCTGTGTGAACCAGGAGCTTAAAGGGGCTGTCTCTCCAAGTTGGGAGATTGATAGTAAAGCTGTTGGAAAGTCAAACCGGAGCACCAGGAGAGGGACTCTTCGTTGAGTTTTAGAAACCTTTCGTATTCACAGTGTGTCCATTCTCTAGGTTTCCCGTACATGTTATAGCTGTAGTAATATTCCCTTCAACCTGGAGAGGTGGGACCCATGGAATGGTTGCCATGCATTATTGCTTTAAAGGGTCTGCATTTGCTCACCCAATCTCACCAATCCTCTCAGTCCCAAGTGTCCAGCCTCATGCCACATCCAGCTGTCATCGTAGATAGGGTCATTCCAGGTTGCATCAGAGACCCTGAAGGAATTGTAAAGAATTTCCCTGTTTCTTTGTTCTGTTTTTGAAATTCCTTTTTAGAGTGGGTTTGAGCTGATTCTCGCTGCCATGTTTATGCCAGTCTAGACACACTTGATTCCCTTACGGAGACATATCAATACATAGGTTTTAAGATTCTTACTCGTCAGATCTATTCCTCTGCGGGAAATATGGGGTTTTGAGTCCCTTTCACTGAGGAAGGTGTAGGTCTTGTCTATTCCATAGTTGGTTTTTGGAACAGTACCTGTGCTTATATCAAACTCTGGTTTGATGCATCACCCCACCTCTCCTTCCCCCTTAAGCAGGCATAAGAGTGTTTTCTAAATGTGAGACTCTGTTCTCTTTGCTAACTCAGTTCATGTGTAGCCATGTTTACAGGATCTTCCTAAGTGATATCTTATGATAAGTTTCTTTTCCTGTGTGACTTCTTTCCCTTAGAATCATCGTACCTGAATCCACTCATTTTGCTGCTCCTGGTCTTATGACATTGATTTCGTGGCTGAGGGATATTCCATCGTACGTAAGTTCCACAATGTTTGGAACCATTTTTATATTTCCTGGGATATTTCAGGTGTACCCAGGTTGAGGTTCTTGTAAGCAGTGCAGCCCTCAATTTGGGGGTGGCTCTGTCTTATGGATTTTCAGTTTTCCCAAGGTATATTCCCTAGACTGGAAGTGCCCTTGGCTCTGTAGCTCTGTTGTTTACTTGTTTTAGGGAACACAATGCACTCCTCCAGTGAGGCAGTTGGCAACTTACATCCCGCCCATCAGCATAACAAGGCTCCCTGTTCTCCAGGGCCTGTCTTGCCTTTCTGGTTTTTACACATTTTGTGGATGTCCCTTTTGACCGGTGGGAAGTGATACTTCTTTGTAGTGCAGATTTGCATTGCCCGCTTGCTTGCTTGGCCAAAAAGGGCGTATGCGTTTTCTCCTGAATATATTCAGGAGAAAACGCATACGCCCTTTTTGGCCAAGTGCATCATTGTCGAAGTTGTGCCCCTCTTCCTGTGCTTTACAGGCGATTCTAACGTACCTCTTGAAATCTGTTTCCTGCTATTCTGCCTCGCATTCAAGTCCGCCTCGTTGCCTTCCCTCAACAGATTTTTGGACGATAGTTGGCCTTGATTACTCTGCCAGTTTGTGAATTGCTGTGCCCCTGAGCTCCATTTTTCAACTCGTTTTTTTGTGAGCTGAACGCAAGTCCAAACATTTGGTTCAGGACCTATACTGGTTCCCGGTGGGTGGCTGAGACTTTGGTGAATTCTTCTTCCTGCCGGGAAATTAGAGTGACATGTGCCCACCCAAATGCCTAACAGCTACTCTCTCATTGGTTCTCCCTCTTCCCTTTCCTCCTCTGCCAAATGGGCAACCTGTGTGAACCAGGAGCTTAAAGGGGCTGTCTCTCCAAGTTGGGAGATTGATAGTAAAGCTGTTGGAAAGTCAAACCGGAGCACCAGGAGAGGGACTCTTCGTTGAGTTTTAGAAACCTTTCGTATTCACAGTGTGTCCATTCTCTAGGTTTCCCGTACATGTTATAGCTGTAGTAATATTCCCTTCAACCTGGAGAGGTGGGACCCATGGAATGGTTGCCATGCATTATTGCTTTAAAGGGTCTGCATTTGCTCACCCAATCTCACCAATCCTCTCAGTCCCAAGTGTCCAGCCTCATGCCACATCCAGCTGTCATCGTAGATAGGGTCATTCCAGGTTGCATCAGAGACCCTGAAGGAATTGTAAAGAATTTCCCTGTTTCTTTGTTCTGTTTTAGAAATTCCTTTTTAGAGTGGGTTTGAGCTGATTCTCGCTGCCATGTTCATGCCAGTCTAGACACACTTGTTTCCCTTACGGAGACATATCAATACATAGGTTTTAAGATTCTTACTAGTCAGATCTATTCCTCTGCGGGAAATATGGGGTTTTGAGTCCCTTTCACTGAGGAAGGTGTAGGTCTTGTCTATTCCATAGTTGGTTTTTGGAACAGTACCTGTGCTTATATCAAACTCTGGTTTGATGCATCACCCCACCTCTCCTTCCCCCTTAAGCAGGCATAAGAGTGTTTTCTAAATGTGAGACTCTGTTCTCTTTGCTAACTCAGTTCATGTGTAGCCATGTTTACAGGATCTTCCTAAGTGATATCTTATGATAAGTTTCTTTTCCTGTGTGACTTCTTTCCCTTAGAATCATCGTACCTGAATCCACTCATTTTGCTGCTCCTGGTCTTATGACATTGATTTCGTGGCTGAGGGATATTCCATCGTACGTAAGTTCCACAATGTTTGGAACCATTTTTATATTTCCTGGGATATTTCAGGTGTACCCAGGTTGAGGTTCTTGTAAGCAGTGCAGCCCTCAATTTGGGGGTGGCTCTGTCTTATGGATTTTCAGTTTTCCCAAGGTATATTCCCTAGACTGGAAGTGCCCTTGGCTCTGTAGCTCTGTTGTTTACTTGTTTTAGGGAACACAATGCACTCCTCCAGTGAGGCAGTTGGCAACTTACATCCCGCCCATCAGCATAACAAGGCTCCCTGTTCTCCAGGGCCTGTCTTGCCTTTCTGGTTTTTACACATTTTGTGGATGTCCCTTTTGACCGGTGGGAAGTGATACTTCTTTGTAGTGCAGATTTGCATTGCCCGCTTGCTTGCTTGGCCAAAAAGGGCGTATGCGTTTTCTCCTGAATATATTCAGGAGAAAACGCATACGCCCTTTTTGGCCAAGTGCATCATTGTCGAAGTTGTGCCCCTCTTCCTGTGCTTTACAGGCGATTCTAACGTACCTCTTGAAATCTGTTTCCTGCTATTCTGCCTCGCATTCAAGTCCGCCTCGTTGCCTTCCCTCAACAGATTTTTGGACGATAGTTGGCCTTGATTACTCTGCCAGTTTGTGAATTGCTGTGCCCCTGAGCTCCATTTTTCAACTCGTTTTTTTGTGAGCTGAACGCAAGTCCAAACATTTGGTTCAGGACCTATACTGGTTCCCGGTGGGTGGCTGAGACTTTGGTGAATTCTTCTTCCTGCCGGGAAATTAGAGTGACATGTGCCCACCCAAATGCCTAACAGCTACTCTCTCATTGGTTCTCCCTCTTCCCTTTCCTCCTCTGCCAAATGGGCAACCTGTGTGAACCAGGAGCTTAAAGGGGCTGTCTCTCCAAGTTGGGAGATTGATAGTAAAGCTGTTGGAAAGTCAAACCGGAGCACCAGGAGAGGGACTCTTCGTTGAGTTTTAGAAACCTTTCGTATTCACAGTGTGTCCATTCTCTAGGTTTCCCGTACATGTTATAGCTGTAGTAATATTCCCTTCAACCTGGAGAGGTGGGACCCATGGAATGGTTGCCATGCATTATTGCTTTAAAGGGTCTGCATTTGCTCACCCAATCTCACCAATCCTCTCAGTCCCAAGTGTCCAGCCTCATGCCACATCCAGCTGTCATCGTAGATAGGGTCATTCCAGGTTGCATCAGAGACCCTGAAGGAATTGTAAAGAATTTCCCTGTTTCTTTGTTCTGTTTTTGAAATTCCTTTTTAGAGTGGGTTTGAGCTGATTCTCGCTGCCATGTTCATGCCAGTCTAGACACACTTGTTTCCCTTACGGAGACATATCAATACATAGGTTTTAAGATTCTTACTAGTCAGATCTATTCCTCTGCGGGAAATATGGGGTTTTGAGTCCCTTTCACTGAGGAAGGTGTAGGTCTTGTCTATTCCATAGTTGGTTTTTGGAACAGTACCTGTGCTTATATCAAACTCTGGTTTGATGCATCACCCCACCTCTCCTTCCCCCTTAAGCAGGCATAAGAGTGTTTTCTAAATGTGAGACTCTGTTCTCTTTGCTAACTCAGTTCATGTGTAGCCATGTTTACAGGATCTTCCTAAGTGATATCTTATGATAAGTTTCTTTTCCTGTGTGACTTCTTTCCCTTAGAATCATCGTACCTGAATCCACTCATTTTGCTGCTCCTGGTCTTATGACATTGATTTCGTGGCTGAGGGATATTCCATCGTACGTAAGTTCCACAATGTTTGGAACCATTTTTATATTTCCTGGGATATTTCAGGTGTACCCAGGTTGAGGTTCTTGTAAGCAGTGCAGCCCTCAATTTGGGGGTGGCTCTGTCTTATGGATTTTCAGTTTTCCCAAGGTATATTCCCTAGACTGGAAGTGCCCTTGGCTCTGTAGCTCTGTTGTTTACTTGTTTTAGGGAACACAATGCACTCCTCCAGTGAGGCAGTTGGCAACTTACATCCCGCCCATCAGCATAACAAGGCTCCCTGTTCTCCAGGGCCTGTCTTGCCTTTCTGGTTTTTACACATTTTGTGGATGTCCCTTTTGACCGGTGGGAAGTGATACTTCTTTGTAGTGCAGATTTGCATTGCCCGCTTGCTTGCTTGGCCAAAAAGGGCGTATGCGTTTTCTCCTGAATATATTCAGGAGAAAACGCATACGCCCTTTTTGGCCAAGTGCATCATTGTCGAAGTTGTGCCCCTCTTCCTGTGCTTTACAGGCGATTCTAACGTACCTCTTGAAATCTGTTTCCTGCTATTCTGCCTCGCATTCAAGTCCGCCTCGTTGCCTTCCCTCAACAGATTTTTGGACGATAGTTGGCCTTGATTACTCTGCCAGTTTGTGAATTGCTGTGCCCCTGAGCTCCATTTTTCAACTCGTTTTTTTGTGAGCTGAACGCAAGTCCAAACATTTGGTTCAGGACCTATACTGGTTCCCGGTGGGTGGCTGAGACTTTGGTGAATTCTTCTTCCTGCCGGGAAATTAGAGTGACATGCGCCCACCCAAATGCCTAACAGCTACTCTCTCATTGGTTCTCCCTCTTCCCTTTCCTCCTCTGCCAAATGGGCAACCTGTGTGAACCAGGAGCTTAAAGGGGCTGTCTCTCCAAGTTGGGAGATTGATAGTAAAGCTGTTGGAAAGTCAAACCGGAGCACCAGGAGAGGGACTCTTCGTTGAGTTTTAGAAACCTTTCGTATTCACAGTGTGTCCATTCTCTAGGTTTCCCGTACATGTTATAGCTGTAGTAATATTCCCTTCAACCTGGAGAGGTGGGACCCATGGAATGGTTGCCATGCATTATTGCTTTAAAGGGTCTGCATTTGCTCACCCAATCTCACCAATCCTCTCAGTCCCAAGTGTCCAGCCTCATGCCACATCCAGCTGTCATCGTAGATAGGGTCATTCCAGGTTGCATCAGAGACCCTGAAGGAATTGTAAAGAATTTCCCTGTTTCTTTGTTCTGTTTTTGAAATTCCTTTTTAGAGTGGGTTTGAGCTGATTCTCGCTGCCATGTTCATGCCAGTCTAGACACACTTGTTTCCCTTACGGAGACATATCAATACATAGGTTTTAAGATTCTTACTAGTCAGATCTATTCCTCTGCGGGAAATATGGGGTTTTGAGTCCCTTTCACTGAGGAAGGTGTAGGTCTTGTCTATTCCATAGTTGGTTTTTGGAACAGTACCTGTGCTTATATCAAACTCTGGTTTGATGCATCATCCCACCTCTCCTTCCCCCTTAAGCAGGCATAAGAGTGTTTTCTAAATGTGAGACTCTGTTCTCTTTGCTAACTCAGTTCATGTGTAGCCATGTTTACAGGATCTTCCTAAGTGATATCTTATGATAAGTTTCTTTTCCTGTGTGACTTCTTTCCCTTAGAATCATCGTACCTGAATCCACTCATTTTGCTGCTCCTGGTCTTATGACATTGATTTCGTGGCTGAGGGATATTCCATCGTACGTAAGTTCCACAATGTTTGGAACCATTTTTATATTTCCTGGGATATTTCAGGTGTACCCAGGTTGAGGTTCTTGTAAGCAGTGCAGCCCTCAATTTGGGGGTGGCTCTGTCTTATGGATTTTCAGTTTTCCCAAGGTATATTCCCTAGACTGGAAGTGCCCTTGGCTCTGTAGCTCTGTTGTTTACTTGTTTTAGGGAACACAATGCACTCCTCCAGTGAGGCAGTTGGCAACTTACATCCCGCCCATCAGCATAACAAGGCTCCCTGTTCTCCAGGGCCTGTCTTGCCTTTCTGGTTTTTACACATTTTGTGGATGTCCCTTTTGACCGGTGGGAAGTGATACTTCTTTGTAGTGCAGATTTGCATTGCCCGCTTGCTTGCTTGGCCAAAAAGGGCGTATGCGTTTTCTCCTGAATATATTCAGGAGAAAACGCATACGCCCTTTTTGGCCAAGTGCATCATTGTCGAAGTTGTGCCCCTCTTCCTGTGCTTTACAGGCGATTCTAACGTACCTCTTGAAATCTGTTTCCTGCTATTCTGCCTCGCATTCAAGTCCGCCTCGTTGCCTTCCCTCAACAGATTTTTGGACGATAGTTGGCCTTGATTACTCTGCCAGTTTGTGAATTGCTGTGCCCCTGAGCTCCATTTTTCAACTCGTTTTTTTGTGAGCTGAACGCAAGTCCAAACATTTGGTTCAGGACCTATACTGGTTCCCGGTGGGTGGCTGAGACTTTGGTGAATTCTTCTTCCTGCCGGGAAATTAGAGTGACATGCGCCCATCCAAATGCCTAACAGCTACTCTCTCATTGGTTCTCCCTCTTCCCTTTCCTCCTCTGCCAAATGGGCAACCTGTGTGAACCAGGAGCTTAAAGGGGCTGTCTCTCCAAGTTGGGAGATTGATAGTAAAGCTGTTGGAAAGTCAAACCGGAGCACCAGGAGAGGGACTCTTCGTTGAGTTTTAGAAACCTTTCGTATTCACAGTGTGTCCATTCTCTAGGTTTCCCGTACATGTTATAGCTGTAGTAATATTCCCTTCAACCTGGAGAGGTGGGACCCATGGAATGGTTGCCATGCATTATTGCTTTAAAGGGTCTGCATTTGCTCACCCAATCTCACCAATCCTCTCAGTCCCAAGTGTCCAGCCTCATGCCACATCCAGCTGTCATCGTAGATAGGGTCATTCCAGGTTGCATCAGAGACCCTGAAGGAATTGTAAAGAATTTCCCTGTTTCTTTGTTCTGTTTTTGAAATTCCTGTTTAGAGTGGGTTTGAGCTGATTCTCGCTGCCATGTTTATGCCAGTCTAGACACACTTGATTCCCTTACGGAGACATATCAATACATAGGTTTTAAGATTCTTACTAGTCAGATCTATTCCTCTGCGGGAAATATGGGGTTTTGAGTCCCTTTCACTGAGGAAGGTGTAGGTCTTGTCTATTCCATAGTTGGTTTTTGGAACAGTACCTGTGCTTATATCAAACTCTGGTTTGATGCATCACCCCACCTCTCCTCCCCCCTTAAGCAGGCATAAGAGTGTTTTCTAAATGTGAGACTCTGTTCTCTTTCCTAACTCAGTTCATGTGTAGCCATGTTTACAGGATCTTCCTAAGTGATATCTTATGATAAGTTTCTTTTTCTGTGTGACTTCTTGCCCTTAGAATCATCGTACCTGAATCCACTCATTTTGCTGCTACTGGTCTTATGACACTGATTTCGTGGCTGAGGGATATTCCATCGTACGTAAGTTCCACAATGTTTGGAACCATTTTTATATTTCCTGGGATATTTCAGGTGTACCCAGGTTGAGGTTCTTGTAAGCAGTGCAGCCCTCAATTTGGGGGTGGCTCTGTCTTATGGATTTTCAGTTTTCCCAAGGTATATTCCCTAGACTGGAAGTGCCCTTGGCTCTGTAGCTCTGTTGTTTACTTGTTTTAGGGAACACAATGCACTCCTCCAGTGAGGCAGTTGGCAACTTACATCCCGCCCATCAGCATAACAAGGCTCCCTGTTCTCCAGGGCCTGTCTTGCCTTTCTGGTTTTTACACATTTTGTGGATGTCCCTTTTGACCGGTGGGAAGTGATACTTCTTTGTAGTGCAGATTTGCATTGCCCGCTTGCTTGCTTGGCCAAAAAGGGCGTATGCGTTTTCTCCTGAATATATTCAGGAGAAAACGCATACGCCCTTTTTGGCCAAGTGCATCATTGTCGAAGTTGTGCCCCTCTTCCTGTGCTTTACAGGCGATTCTAACGTACCTCTTGAAATCTGTTTCCTGCTATTCTGCCTCGCATTCAAGTCCGCCTCGTTGCCTTCCCTCAACAGATTTTTGGACGATAGTTGGCCTTGATTACTCTGCCAGTTTGTGAATTGCTGTGCCCCTGAGCTCCATTTTTCAACTCGTTTTTTTGTGAGCTGAACGCAAGTCCAAACATTTGGTTCAGGACCTATACTGGTTCCCGGTGGGTGGCTGAGACTTTGGTGAATTCTTCTTCCTGCCGGGAAATTAGAGTGGCATGCGCCCATCCAAATGCCTAACAGCTACTCTCTCATTGGTTCTCCCTCTTCCCTTTCCTCCTCTGCCAAATGGGCAACCTGTGTGAACCAGGAGCTTAAAGGGGCTGTCTCTCCAAGTTGGGAGATTGATAGTAAAGCTGTTGGAAAGTCAAACCGGAGCACCAGGAGAGGGACTCTTCGTTGAGTTTTAGAAACCTTTCGTATTCACAGTGTGTCCATTCTCTAGGTTTCCCGTACATGTTATAGCTGTAGTAATATTCCCTTCAACCTGGAGAGGTGGGACCCATGGAATGGTTGCCATGCATTATTGCTTTAAAGGGTCTGCATTTGCTCACCCAATCTCACCAATCCTCTCAGTCCCAAGTGTCCAGCCTCATGCCACATCCAGCTGTCATCGTAGATAGGGTCATTCCAGGTTGCATCAGAGACCCTGAAGGAATTGTAAAGAATTTCCCTGTTTCTTTGTTCTGTTTTTGAAATTCCTTTTTAGAGTGGGTTTGAGCTGATTCTCGCTGCCATGTTCATGCCAGTCTAGACACACTTGTTTCCCTTACGGAGACATATCAATACATAGGTTTTAAGATTCTTACTCGTCAGATCTATTCCTCTGCGGGAAATATGGGGTTTTGAGTCCCTTTCACTGAGGAAGGTGTAGGTCTTGTCTATTCCATAGTTGGTTTTTGGAACAGTACCTGTGCTTATATCAAACTCTGGTTTGATGCATCACCCCACCTCTCCTTCCCCCTTAAGCAGGCATAAGAGTGTTTTCTAAATGTGAGACTCTGTTCTCTTTGCTAACTCAGTTCATGTGTAGCCATGTTTACAGGATCTTCCTAAGTGATATCTTATGATAAGTTTCTTTTCCTGTGTGACTTCTTTCCCTTAGAATCATCGTACCTGAATCCACTCATTTTGCTGCTACTGGTCTTATGACATTGATTTCGTGGCTGAGGGATATTCCATCGTACGTAAGTTCCACAATGTTTGGAACCATTTTTATATTTCCTGGGATATTTCAGGTGTACCCAGGTTGAGGTTCTTGTAAGCAGTGCAGCCCTCAATTTGGGGGTGGCTCTGTCTTATGGATTTTCAGTTTTCCCAAGGTATATTCCCTAGACTGGAAGTGCCCTTGGCTCTGTAGCTCTGTTGTTTACTTGTTTTAGGGAACACAATGCACTCCTCCAGTGAGGCAGTTGGCAACTTACATCCCGCCCATCAGCATAACAAGGCTCCCTGTTCTCCAGGGCCTGTCTTGCCTTTCTGGTTTTTACACATTTTGTGGATGTCCCTTTTGACCGGTGGGAAGTGATACTTCTTTGTAGTGCAGATTTGCATTGCCCGCTTGCTTGCTTGGCCAAAAAGGGCGTATGCGTTTTCTCCTGAATATATTCAGGAGAAAACGCATACGCCCTTTTTGGCCAAGTGCATCATTGTCGAAGTTGTGCCCCTCTTCCTGTGCTTTACAGGCGATTCTAACGTACCTCTTGAAATCTGTTTCCTGCTATTCTGCCTCGCATTCAAGTCCGCCTCGTTGCCTTCCCTCAACAGATTTTTGGACGATAGTTGGCCTTGATTACTCTGCCAGTTTGTGAATTGCTGTGCCCCTGAGCTCCATTTTTCAACTCGTTTTTTTGTGAGCTGAACGCAAGTCCAAACATTTGGTTCAGGACCTATACTGGTTCCCGGTGGGTGGCTGAGACTTTGGTGAATTCTTCTTCCTGCCGGGAAATTAGAGTGACATGCGCCCATCCAAATGCCTAACAGCTACTCTCTCATTGGTTCTCCCTCTTCCCTTTCCTCCTCTGCCAAATGGGCAACCTGTGTGAACCAGGAGCTTAAAGGGGCTGTCTCTCCAAGTTGGGAGATTGATAGTAAAGCTGTTGGAAAGTCAAACCGGAGCACCAGGAGAGGGACTCTTCGTTGAGTTTTAGAAACCTTTCGTATTCACAGTGTGTCCATTCTCTAGGTTTCCCGTACATGTTATAGCTGTAGTAATATTCCCTTCAACCTGGAGAGGTGGGACCCATGGAATGGTTGCCATGCATTATTGCTTTAAAGGGTCTGCATTTGCTCACCCAATCTCACCAATCCTCTCAGTCCCAAGTGTCCAGCCTCATGCCACATCCAGCTGTCATCGTAGATAGGGTCATTCCAGGTTGCATCAGAGACCCTGAAGGAATTGTAAAGAATTTCCCTGTTTCTTTGTTCTGTTTTTGAAATTCCTTTTTAGAGTGGGTTTGAGCTGATTCTCGCTGCCATGTTCATGCCAGTCTAGACACACTTGTTTCCCTTACGGAGACATATCAATACATAGGTTTTAAGATTCTTACTAGTCAGATCTATTCCTCTGCGGGAAATATGGGGTTTTGAGTCCCTTTCACTGAGGAAGGTGTAGGTCTTGTCTATTCCATAGTTGGTTTTTGGAACAGTACCTGTGCTTATATCAAACTCTGGTTTGATGCATCACCCCACCTCTCCTTCCCCCTTAAGCAGGCATAAGAGTGTTTTCTAAATGTGAGACTCTGTTCTCTTTGCTAACTCAGTTCATGTGTAGCCATGTTTACAGGATCTTCCTAAGTGATATCTTATGATAAGTTTCTTTTCCTGTGTGACTTCTTTCCCTTAGAATCATCGTACCTGAATCCACTCATTTTGCTGCTCCTGGTCTTATGACATTGATTTCGTGGCTGAGGGATATTCCATCGTACGTAAGTTCCACAATGTTTGGAACCATTTTTATATTTCCTGGGATATTTCAGGTGTACCCAGGTTGAGGTTCTTGTAAGCAGTGCAGCCCTCAATTTGGGGGTGGCTCTGTCTTATGGATTTTCAGTTTTCCCAAGGTATATTCCCTAGACTGGAAGTGCCCTTGGCTCTGTAGCTCTGTTGTTTACTTGTTTTAGGGAACACAATGCACTCCTCCAGTGAGGCAGTTGGCAACTTACATCCCGCCCATCAGCATAACAAGGCTCCCTGTTCTCCAGGGCCTGTCTTGCCTTTCTGGTTTTTACACATTTTGTGGATGTCCCTTTTGACCGGTGGGAAGTGATACTTCTTTGTAGTGCAGATTTGCATTGCCCGCTTGCTTGCTTGGCCAAAAAGGGCGTATGCGTTTTCTCCTGAATATATTCAGGAGAAAACGCATACGCCCTTTTTGGCCAAGTGCATCATTGTCGAAGTTGTGCCCCTCTTCCTGTGCTTTACAGGCGATTCTAACGTACCTCTTGAAATCTGTTTCCTGCTATTCTGCCTCGCATTCAAGTCCGCCTCGTTGCCTTCCCTCAACAGATTTTTGGACGATAGTTGGCCTTGATTACTCTGCCAGTTTGTGAATTGCTGTGCCCCTGAGCTCCATTTTTCAACTCGTTTTTTTGTGAGCTGAACGCAAGTCCAAACATTTGGTTCAGGACCTATACTGGTTCCCGGTGGGTGGCTGAGACTTTGGTGAATTCTTCTTCCTGCCGGGAAATTAGAGTGGCATGCGCCCATCCAAATGCCTAACAGCTACTCTCTCATTGGTTCTCCCTCTTCCCTTTCCTCCTCTGCCAAATGGGCAACCTGTGTGAACCAGGAGCTTAAAGGGGCTGTCTCTCCAAGTTGGGAGATTGATAGTAAAGCTGTTGGAAAGTCAAACCGGAGCACCAGGAGAGGGACTCTTCGTTGAGTTTTAGAAACCTTTCGTATTCACAGTGTGTCCATTCTCTAGGTTTCCCGTACATGTTATAGCTGTAGTAATATTCCCTTCAACCTGGAGAGGTGGGACCCATGGAATGGTTGCCATGCATTATTGCTTTAAAGGGTCTGCATTTGCTCACCCAATCTCACCAATCCTCTCAGTCCCAAGTGTCCAGCCTCATGCCACATCCAGCTGTCATCGTAGATAGGGTCATTCCAGGTTGCATCAGAGACCCTGAAGGAATTGTAAAGAATTTCCCTGTTTCTTTGTTCTGTTTTTGAAATTCCTTTTTAGAGTGGGTTTGAGCTGATTCTCGCTGCCATGTTCATGCCAGTCTAGACACACTTGTTTCCCTTACGGAGACATATCAATACATAGGTTTTAAGATTCTTACTAGTCAGATCTATTCCTCTGCGGGAAATATGGGGTTTTGAGTCCCTTTCACTGAGGAAGGTGTAGGTCTTGTCTATTCCATAGTTGGTTTTTGGAACAGTACCTGTGCTTATATCAAACTCTGGTTTGATGCATCACCCCACCTCTCCTTCCCCCTTAAGCAGGCATAAGAGTGTTTTCTAAATGTGAGACTCTGTTCTCTTTGCTAACTCAGTTCATGTGTAGCCATGTTTACAGGATCTTCCTAAGTGATATCTTATGATAAGTTTCTTTTCCTGTGTGACTTCTTTCCCTTAGAATCATCGTACCTGAATCCACTCATTTTGCTGCTACTGGTCTTATGACATTGATTTCGTGGCTGAGGGATATTCCATCGTACGTAAGTTCCACAATGTTTGGAACCATTTTTATATTTCCTGGGATATTTCAGGTGTACCCAGGTTGAGGTTCTTGTAAGCAGTGCAGCCCTCAATTTGGGGGTGGCTCTGTCTTATGGATTTTCAGTTTTCCCAAGGTATATTCCCTAGACTGGAAGTGCCCTTGGCTCTGTAGCTCTGTTGTTTACTTGTTTTAGGGAACACAATGCACTCCTCCAGTGAGGCAGTTGGCAACTTACATCCCGCCCATCAGCATAACAAGGCTCCCTGTTCTCCAGGGCCTGTCTTGCCTTTCTGGTTTTTACACATTTTGTGGATGTCCCTTTTGACCGGTGGGAAGTGATACTTCTTTGTAGTGCAGATTTGCATTGCCCGCTTGCTTGCTTGGCCAAAAAGGGCGTATGCGTTTTCTCCTGAATATATTCAGGAGAAAACGCATACGCCCTTTTTGGCCAAGTGCATCATTGTCGAAGTTGTGCCCCTCTTCCTGTGCTTTACAGGCGATTCTAACGTACCTCTTGAAATCTGTTTCCTGCTATTCTGCCTCGCATTCAAGTCCGCCTCGTTGCCTTCCCTCAACAGATTTTTGGACGATAGTTGGCCTTGATTACTCTGCCAGTTTGTGAATTGCTGTGCCCCTGAGCTCCATTTTTCAACTCGTTTTTTTGTGAGCTGAACGCAAGTCCAAACATTTGGTTCAGGACCTATACTGGTTCCCGGTGGGTGGCTGAGACTTTGGTGAATTCTTCTTCCTGCCGGGAAATTAGAGTGGCATGCGCCCATCCAAATGCCTAACAGCTACTCTCTCATTGGTTCTCCCTCTTCCCTTTCCTCCTCTGCCAAATGGGCAACCTGTGTGAACCAGGAGCTTAAAGGGGCTGTCTCTCCAAGTTGGGAGATTGATAGTAAAGCTGTTGGAAAGTCAAACCGGAGCACCAGGAGAGGGACTCTTCGTTGAGTTTTAGAAACCTTTCGTATTCACAGTGTGTCCATTCTCTAGGTTTCCCGTACATGTTATAGCTGTAGTAATATTCCCTTCAACCTGGAGAGGTGGGACCCATGGAATGGTTGCCATGCATTATTGCTTTAAAGGGTCTGCATTTGCTCACCCAATCTCACCAATCCTCTCAGTCCCAAGTGTCCAGCCTCATGCCACATCCAGCTGTCATCGTAGATAGGGTCATTCCAGGTTGCATCAGAGACCCTGAAGGAATTGTAAAGAATTTCCCTGTTTCTTTGTTCTGTTTTTGAAATTCCTTTTTAGAGTGGGTTTGAGCTGATTCTCGCTGCCATGTTTATGCCAGTCTAGACACACTTGATTCCCTTACGGAGACATATCAATACATAGGTTTTAAGATTCTTACTAGTCAGATCTATTCCTCTGCGGGAAATATGGGGTTTTGAGTCCCTTTCACTGAGGAAGGTGTAGGTCTTGTCTATTCCATAGTTGGTTTTTGGAACAGTACCTGTGCTTATATCAAACTCTGGTTTGATGCATCACCCCACCTCTCCTCCCCCCTTAAGCAGGCATAAGAGTGTTTTCTAAATGTGAGACTCTGTTCTCTTTCCTAACTCAGTTCATGTGTAGCCATGTTTACAGGATCTTCCTAAGTGATATCTTATGATAAGTTTCTTTTCCTGTGTGACTTCTTTCCCTTAGAATCATCGTACCTGAATCCACTCATTTTGCTGCTACTGGTCTTATGACATTGATTTCGTGGCTGAGGGATATTCCATCGTACGTAAGTTCCACAATGTTTGGAACCATTTTTATATTTCCTGGGATATTTCAGGTGTACCCAGGTTGAGGTTCTTGTAAGCAGTGCAGCCCTCAATTTGGGGGTGGCTCTGTCTTATGGATTTTCAGTTTTCCCAAGGTATATTCCCTAGACTGGAAGTGCCCTTGGCTCTGTAGCTCTGTTGTTTACTTGTTTTAGGGAACACAATGCACTCCTCCAGTGAGGCAGTTGGCAACTTACATCCCGCCCATCAGCATAACAAGGCTCCCTGTTCTCCAGGGCCTGTCTTGCCTTTCTGGTTTTTACACATTTTGTGGATGTCCCTTTTGACCGGTGGGAAGTGATACTTCTTTGTAGTGCAGATTTGCATTGCCCGCTTGCTTGCTTGGCCAAAAAGGGCGTATGCGTTTTCTCCTGAATATATTCAGGAGAAAACGCATACGCCCTTTTTGGCCAAGTGCATCATTGTCGAAGTTGTGCCCCTCTTCCTGTGCTTTACAGGCGATTCTAACGTACCTCTTGAAATCTGTTTCCTGCTATTCTGCCTCGCATTCAAGTCCGCCTCGTTGCCTTCCCTCAACAGATTTTTGGACGATAGTTGGCCTTGATTACTCTGCCAGTTTGTGAATTGCTGTGCCCCTGAGCTCCATTTTTCAACTCGTTTTTTTGTGAGCTGAACGCAAGTCCAAACATTTGGTTCAGGACCTATACTGGTTCCCGGTGGGTGGCTGAGACTTTGGTGAATTCTTCTTCCTGCCGGGAAATTAGAGTGGCATGCGCCCATCCAAATGCCTAACAGCTACTCTCTCATTGGTTCTCCCTCTTCCCTTTCCTCCTCTGCCAAATGGGCAACCTGTGTGAACCAGGAGCTTAAAGGGGCTGTCTCTCCAAGTTGGGAGATTGATAGTAAAGCTGTTGGAAAGTCAAACCGGAGCACCAGGAGAGGGACTCTTCGTTGAGTTTTAGAAACCTTTCGTATTCACAGTGTGTCCATTCTCTAGGTTTCCCGTACATGTTATAGCTGTAGTAATATTCCCTTCAACCTGGAGAGGTGGGACCCATGGAATGGTTGCCATGCATTATTGCTTTAAAGGGTCTGCATTTGCTCACCCAATCTCACCAATCCTCTCAGTCCCAAGTGTCCAGCCTCATGCCACATCCAGCTGTCATCGTAGATAGGGTCATTCCAGGTTGCATCAGAGACCCTGAAGGAATTGTAAAGAATTTCCCTGTTTCTTTGTTCTGTTTTTGAAATTCCTTTTTAGAGTGGGTTTGAGCTGATTCTCGCTGCCATGTTCATGCCAGTCTAGACACACTTGATTCCCTTACGGAGACATATCAATACATAGGGTTTAAGATTCTTACTAGTCAGATCTATTCCTCTGCGGGAAATATGGGGTTTTGAGTCCCTTTCACTGAGGAAGGTGTAGGTCTTGTCTATTCCATAGTTGGTTTTTGGAACAGTACCTGTGCTTATATCAAACTCTGGTTTGATGCATCACCCCACCTCTCCTCCCCCCTTAAGCAGGCATAAGAGTGTTTTCTAAATGTGAGACTCTGTTCTCTTTGCTAACTCAGTTCATGTGTAGCCATGTTTACAGGATCTTCCTAAGTGATATCTTATGATAAGTTTATTTTCCTGTGTGACTTCTTTCCCTTAGAATCATCGTACCTGAATCCACTCATTTTGCTGCTACTGGTCTTATGACATTGATTTCGTGGCTGAGGGATATTCCATCGTACGTAAGTTCCACAATGTTTGGAACCATTTTTATATTTCCTGGGATATTTCAGGTGTACCCAGGTTGAGGTTCTTGTAAGCAGTGCAGCCCTCAATTTGGGGGTGGCTCTGTCTTATGGATTTTCAGTTTTCCCAAGGTATATTCCCTAGACTGGAAGTGCCCTTGGCTCTGTAGCTCTGTTGTTTACTTGTTTTAGGGAACACAATGCACTCCTCCAGTGAGGCAGTTGGCAACTTACATCCCGCCCATCAGCATAACAAGGCTCCCTGTTCTCCAGGGCCTGTCTTGCCTTTCTGGTTTTTACACATTTTGTGGATGTCCCTTTTGACCGGTGGGAAGTGATACTTCTTTGTAGTGCAGATTTGCATTGCCCGCTTGCTTGCTTGGCCAAAAAGGGCGTATGCGTTTTCTCCTGAATATATTCAGGAGAAAACGCATACGCCCTTTTTGGCCAAGTGCATCATTGTCGAAGTTGTGCCCCTCTTCCTGTGCTTTACAGGCGATTCTAACGTACCTCTTGAAATCTGTTTCCTGCTATTCTGCCTCGCATTCAAGTCCGCCTCGTTGCCTTCCCTCAACAGATTTTTGGACGATAGTTGGCCTTGATTACTCTGCCAGTTTGTGAATTGCTGTGCCCCTGAGCTCCATTTTTCAACTCGTTTTTTTGTGAGCTGAACGCAAGTCCAAACATTTGGTTCAGGACCTATACTGGTTCCCGGTGGGTGGCTGAGACTTTGGTGAATTCTTCTTCCTGCCGGGAAATTAGAGTGACATGTGCCCATCCAAATGCCTAACAGCTACTCTCTCATTGGTTCTCCCTCTTCCCTTTCCTCCTCTGCCAAATGGGCAACCTGTGTGAACCAGGAGCTTAAAGGGGCTGTCTCTCCAAGTTGGGAGATTGATAGTAAAGCTGTTGGAAAGTCAAACCGGAGCACCAGGAGAGGGACTCTTCGTTGAGTTTTAGAAACCTTTCGTATTCACAGTGTGTCCATTCTCTAGGTTTCCCGTACATGTTAGAGCTGTAGTAATATTCCCTTCAACCTGGAGAGGTGGGACCCATGGAATGGTTGCCATGCATTATTGCTTTAAAGGGTCTGCATTTGCTCACCCAATCTCACCAATCCTCTCAGTCCCAAGTGTCCAGCCTCATGCCACATCCAGCTGTCATCGTAGATAGGGTCATTCCAGGTTGCATCAGAGACCCTGAAGGAATTGTAAAGAATTTCCCTGTTTCTTTGTTCTGTTTTTGAAATTCCTGTTTAGAGTGGGTTTGAGCTGATTCTCGCTGCCATGTTTATGCCAGTCTAGACACACTTGATTCCCTTACGGAGACATATCAATACATAGGTTTTAAGATTCTTACTAGTCAGATCTATTCCTCTGTGGGAAATATGGGGTTTTGAGTCCCTTTCACTGAGGAAGGTGTAGGTCTTGTCTATTCCATAGTTGGTTTTTGGAACAGTACCTGTGCTTATATCAAACTCTGGTTTGATGCATCACCCCACCTCTCCTTCCCCCTTAAGCAGGCATAAGAGTGTTTTCTAAATGTGAGACTCTGTTCTCTTTCCTAACTCAGTTCATGTGTAGCCATGTTTACAGGATCTTCCTAAGTGATATCTTATGATAAGTTTCTTTTCCTGTGTGACTTCTTGCCCTTAGAATCATCGTACCTGAATCCACTCATTTTGCTGCTACTGGTCTTATGACATTGATTTCGTGGCTGAGGGATATTCCATCGTACGTAAGTTCCACAATGTTTGGAACCATTTTTATATTTCCTGGGATATTTCAGGTGTACCCAGGTTGAGGTTCTTGTAAGCAGTGCAGCCCTCAATTTGGGGGTGGCTCTGTCTTATGGATTTTCAGTTTTCCCAAGGTATATTCCCTAGACTGGAAGTGCCCTTGGCTCTGTAGCTCTGTTGTTTACTTGTTTTAGGGAACACAATGCACTCCTCCAGTGAGGCAGTTGGCAACTTACATCCCGCCCATCAGCATAACAAGGCTCCCTGTTCTCCAGGGCCTGTCTTGCCTTTCTGGTTTTTACACATTTTGTGGATGTCCCTTTTGACCGGTGGGAAGTGATACTTCTTTGTAGTGCAGATTTGCATTGCCCGCTTGCTTGCTTGGCCAAAAAGGGCGTATGCGTTTTCTCCTGAATATATTCAGGAGAAAACGCATACGCCCTTTTTGGCCAAGTGCATCATTGTCGAAGTTGTGCCCCTCTTCCTGTGCTTTACAGGCGATTCTAACGTACCTCTTGAAATCTGTTTCCTGCTATTCTGCCTCGCATTCAAGTCCGCCTCGTTGCCTTCCCTCAACAGATTTTTGGACGATAGTTGGCCTTGATTACTCTGCCAGTTTGTGAATTGCTGTGCCCCTGAGCTCCATTTTTCAACTCGTTTTTTTGTGAGCTGAACGCAAGTCCAAACATTTGGTTCAGGACCTATACTGGTTCCCGGTGGGTGGCTGAGACTTTGGTGAATTCTTCTTCCTGCCGGGAAATTAGAGTGACATGTGCCCATCCAAATGCCTAACAGCTACTCTCTCATTGGTTCTCCCTCTTCCCTTTCCTCCTCTGCCAAATGGGCAACCTGTGTGAACCAGGAGCTTAAAGGGGCTGTCTCTCCAAGTTGGGAGATTGATAGTAAAGCTGTTGGAAAGTCAAACCGGAGCACCAGGAGAGGGACTCTTCGTTGAGTTTTAGAAACCTTTCGTATTCACAGTGTGTCCATTCTCTAGGTTTCCCGTACATGTTATAGCTGTAGTAATATTCCCTTCAACCTGGAGAGGTGGGACCCATGGAATGGTTGCCATGCATTATTGCTTTAAAGGGTCTGCATTTGCTCACCCAATCTCACCAATCCTCTCAGTCCCAAGTGTCCAGCCTCATGCCACATCCAGCTGTCATCGTAGATAGGGTCATTCCAGGTTGCATCAGAGACCCTGAAGGAATTGTAAAGAATTTCCCTGTTTCTTTGTTCTGTTTTTGAAATTCCTGTTTAGAGTGGGTTTGAGCTGATTCTCGCTGCCATGTTTATGCCAGTCTAGACACACTTGATTCCCTTACGGAGACATATCAATACATAGGTTTTAAGATTCTTACTAGTCAGATCTATTCCTCTGTGGGAAATATGGGGTTTTGAGTCCCTTTCACTGAGGAAGGTGTAGGTCTTGTCTATTCCATAGTTGGTTTTTGGAACAGTACCTGTGCTTATATCAAACTCTGGTTTGATGCATCACCCCACCTCTCCTTCCCCCTTAAGCAGGCATAAGAGTGTTTTCTAAATGTGAGACTCTGTTCTCTTTCCTAACTCAGTTCATGTGTAGCCATGTTTACAGGATCTTCCTAAGTGATATCTTATGATAAGTTTCTTTTCCTGTGTGACTTCTTGCCCTTAGAATCATCGTACCTGAATCCACTCATTTTGCTGCTACTGGTCTTATGACATTGATTTCGTGGCTGAGGGATATTCCATCGTACGTAAGTTCCACAATGTTTGGAACCATTTTTATATTTCCTGGGATATTTCAGGTGTACCCAGGTTGAGGTTCTTGTAAGCAGTGCAGCCCTCAATTTGGGGGTGGCTCTGTCTTATGGATTTTCAGTTTTCCCAAGGTATATTCCCTAGACTGGAAGTGCCCTTGGCTCTGTAGCTCTGTTGTTTACTTGTTTTAGGGAACACAATGCACTCCTCCAGTGAGGCAGTTGGCAACTTACATCCCGCCCATCAGCATAACAAGGCTCCCTGTTCTCCAGGGCCTGTCTTGCCTTTCTGGTTTTTACACATTTTGTGGATGTCCCTTTTGACCGGTGGGAAGTGATACTTCTTTGTAGTGCAGATTTGCATTGCCCGCTTGCTTGCTTGGCCAAAAAGGGCGTATGCGTTTTCTCCTGAATATATTCAGGAGAAAACGCATACGCCCTTTTTGGCCAAGTGCATCATTGTCGAAGTTGTGCCCCTCTTCCTGTGCTTTACAGGCGATTCTAACGTACCTCTTGAAATCTGTTTCCTGCTATTCTGCCTCGCATTCAAGTCCGCCTCGTTGCCTTCCCTCAACAGATTTTTGGACGATAGTTGGCCTTGATTACTCTGCCAGTTTGTGAATTGCTGTGCCCCTGAGCTCCATTTTTCAACTCGTTTTTTTGTGAGCTGAACGCAAGTCCAAACATTTGGTTCAGGACCTATACTGGTTCCCGGTGGGTGGCTGAGACTTTGGTGAATTCTTCTTCCTGCCGGGAAATTAGAGTGACATGTGCCCATCCAAATGCCTAACAGCTACTCTCTCATTGGTTCTCCCTCTTCCCTTTCCTCCTCTGCCAAATGGGCAACCTGTGTGAACCAGGAGCTTAAAGGGGCTGTCTCTCCAAGTTGGGAGATTGATAGTAAAGCTGTTGGAAAGTCAAACCGGAGCACCAGGAGAGGGACTCTTCGTTGAGTTTTAGAAACCTTTCGTATTCACAGTGTGTCCATTCTCTAGGTTTCCCGTACATGTTATAGCTGTAGTAATATTCCCTTCAACCTGGAGAGGTGGGACCCATGGAATGGTTGCCATGCATTATTGCTTTAAAGGGTCTGCATTTGCTCACCCAATCTCACCAATCCTCTCAGTCCCAAGTGTCCAGCCTCATGCCACATCCAGCTGTCATCGTAGATAGGGTCATTCCAGGTTGCATCAGAGACCCTGAAGGAATTGTAAAGAATTTCCCTGTTTCTTTGTTCTGTTTTTGAAATTCCTTTTTAGAGTGGGTTTGAGCTGATTCTCGCTGCCATGTTTATGCCAGTCTAGACACACTTGATTCCCTTACGGAGACATATCAATACATAGGGTTTAAGATTCTTACTAGTCAGATCTATTCCTCTGCGGGAAATATGGGGTTTTGAGTCCCTTTCACTGAGGAAGGTGTAGGTCTTGTCTATTCCATAGTTGGTTTTTGGAACAGTACCTGTGCTTATATCAAACTCTGGTTTGATGCATCACCCCACCTCTCCTCCCCCCTTAAGCAGGCATAAGAGTGTTTTCTAAATGTGAGACTCTGTTCTCTTTGCTAACTCAGTTCATGTGTAGCCATGTTTACAGGATCTTCCTAAGTGATATCTTATGATAAGTTTCTTTTCCTGTGTGACTTCTTTCCCTTAGAATCATCGTACCTGAATCCACTCATTTTGCTGCTACTGGTCTTATGACATTGATTTCGTGGCTGAGGGATATTCCATCGTACGTAAGTTCCACAATGTTTGGAACCATTTTTATATTTCCTGGGATATTTCAGGTGTACCCAGGTTGAGGTTCTTGTAAGCAGTGCAGCCCTCAATTTGGGGGTGGCTCTGTCTTATGGATTTTCAGTTTTCCCAAGGTATATTCCCTAGACTGGAAGTGCCCTTGGCTCTGTAGCTCTGTTGTTTACTTGTTTTAGGGAACACAATGCACTCCTCCAGTGAGGCAGTTGGCAACTTACATCCCGCCCATCAGCATAACAAGGCTCCCTGTTCTCCAGGGCCTGTCTTGCCTTTCTGGTTTTTACACATTTTGTGGATGTCCCTTTTGACCGGTGGGAAGTGATACTTCTTTGTAGTGCAGATTTGCATTGCCCGCTTGCTTGCTTGGCCAAAAAGGGCGTATGCGTTTTCTCCTGAATATATTCAGGAGAAAACGCATACGCCCTTTTTGGCCAAGTGCATCATTGTCGAAGTTGTGCCCCTCTTCCTGTGCTTTACAGGCGATTCTAACGTACCTCTTGAAATCTGTTTCCTGCTATTCTGCCTCGCATTCAAGTCCGCCTCGTTGCCTTCCCTCAACAGATTTTTGGACGATAGTTGGCCTTGATTACTCTGCCAGTTTGTGAATTGCTGTGCCCCTGAGCTCCATTTTTCAACTCGTTTTTTTGTGAGCTGAACGCAAGTCCAAACATTTGGTTCAGGACCTATACTGGTTCCCGGTGGGTGGCTGAGACTTTGGTGAATTCTTCTTCCTGCCGGGAAATTAGAGTGACATGTGCCCATCCAAATGCCTAACAGCTACTCTCTCATTGGTTCTCCCTCTTCCCTTTCCTCCTCTGCCAAATGGGCAACCTGTGTGAACCAGGAGCTTAAAGGGGCTGTCTCTCCAAGTTGGGAGATTGATAGTAAAGCTGTTGGAAAGTCAAACCGGAGCACCAGGAGAGGGACTCTTCGTTGAGTTTTAGAAACCTTTCGTATTCACAGTGTGTCCATTCTCTAGGTTTCCCGTACATGTTAGAGCTGTAGTAATATTCCCTTCAACCTGGAGAGGTGGGACCCATGGAATGGTTGCCATGCATTATTGCTTTAAAGGGTCTGCATTTGCTCACCCAATCTCACCAATCCTCTCAGTCCCAAGTGTCCAGCCTCATGCCACATCCAGCTGTCATCGTAGATAGGGTCATTCCAGGTTGCATCAGAGACCCTGAAGGAATTGTAAAGAATTTCCCTGTTTCTTTGTTCTGTTTTTGAAATTCCTTTTTAGAGTGGGTTTGAGCTGATTCTCGCTGCCATGTTTATGCCAGTCTAGACACACTTGATTCCCTTACGGAGACATATCAATACATAGGTTTTAAGATTCTTACTAGTCAGATCTATTCCTCTGCGGGAAATATGGGGTTTTGAGTCCCTTTCACTGAGGAAGGTGTAGGTCTTGTCTATTCCATAGTTGGTTTTTGGAACAGTACCTGTGCTTATATCAAACTCTGGTTTGATGCATCACCCCACCTCTCCTCCCCCCTTAAGCAGGCATAAGAGTGTTTTCTAAATGTGAGACTCTGTTCTCTTTGCTAACTCAGTTCATGTGTAGCCATGTTTACAGGATCTTCCTAAGTGATATCTTATGATAAGTTTCTTTTCCTGTGTGACTTCTTGCCCTTAGAATCATCGTACCTGAATCCACTCATTTTGCTGCTACTGGTCTTATGACATTGATTTCGTGGCTGAGGGATATTCCATCGTACGTAAGTTCCACAATGTTTGGAACCATTTTTATATTTCCTGGGATATTTCAGGTGTACCCAGGTTGAGGTTCTTGTAAGCAGTGCAGCCCTCAATTTGGGGGTGGCTCTGTCTTATGGATTTTCAGTTTTCCCAAGGTATATTCCCTAGACTGGAAGTGCCCTTGGCTCTGTAGCTCTGTTGTTTACTTGTTTTAGGGAACACAATGCACTCCTCCAGTGAGGCAGTTGGCAACTTACATCCCGCCCATCAGCATAACAAGGCTCCCTGTTCTCCAGGGCCTGTCTTGCCTTTCTGGTTTTTACACATTTTGTGGATGTCCCTTTTGACCGGTGGGAAGTGATACTTCTTTGTAGTGCAGATTTGCATTGCCCGCTTGCTTGCTTGGCCAAAAAGGGCGTATGCGTTTTCTCCTGAATATATTCAGGAGAAAACGCATACGCCCTTTTTGGCCAAGTGCATCATTGTCGAAGTTGTGCCCCTCTTCCTGTGCTTTACAGGCGATTCTAACGTACCTCTTGAAATCTGTTTCCTGCTATTCTGCCTCGCATTCAAGTCCGCCTCGTTGCCTTCCCTCAACAGATTTTTGGACGATAGTTGGCCTTGATTACTCTGCCAGTTTGTGAATTGCTGTGCCCCTGAGCTCCATTTTTCAACTCGTTTTTTTGTGAGCTGAACGCAAGTCCAAACATTTGGTTCAGGACCTATACTGGTTCCCGGTGGGTGGCTGAGACTTTGGTGAATTCTTCTTCCTGCCGGGAAATTAGAGTGACATGTGCCCATCCAAATGCCTAACAGCTACTCTCTCATTGGTTCTCCCTCTTCCCTTTCCTCCTCTGCCAAATGGGCAACCTGTGTGAACCAGGAGCTTAAAGGGGCTGTCTCTCCAAGTTGGGAGATTGATAGTAAAGCTGTTGGAAAGTCAAACCGGAGCACCAGGAGAGGGACTCTTCGTTGAGTTTTAGAAACCTTTCGTATTCACAGTGTGTCCATTCTCTAGGTTTCCCGTACATGTTAGAGCTGTAGTAATATTCCCTTCAACCTGGAGAGGTGGGACCCATGGAATGGTTGCCATGCATTATTGCTTTAAAGGGTCTGCATTTGCTCACCCAATCTCACCAATCCTCTCAGTCCCAAGTGTCCAGCCTCATGCCACATCCAGCTGTCATCGTAGATAGGGTCATTCCAGGTTGCATCAGAGACCCTGAAGGAATTGTAAAGAATTTCCCTGTTTCTTTGTTCTGTTTTTGAAATTCCTGTTTAGAGTGGGTTTGAGCTGATTCTCGCTGCCATGTTTATGCCAGTCTAGACACACTTGATTCCCTTACGGAGACATATCAATACATAGGTTTTAAGATTCTTACTAGTCAGATCTATTCCTCTGCGGGAAATATGGGGTTTTGAGTCCCTTTCACTGAGGAAGGTGTAGGTCTTGTCTATTCCATAGTTGGTTTTTGGAACAGTACCTGTGCTTATATCAAACTCTGGTTTGATGCATCACCCCACCTCTCCTCCCCCCTTAAGCAGGCATAAGAGTGTTTTCTAAATGTGAGACTCTGTTCTCTTTCCTAACTCAGTTCATGTGTAGCCAAGTTTACAGGATCTTCCTAAGTGATATCTTATGATAAGTTTCTTTTCCTGTGTGACTTCTTTCCCTTAGAATCATCGTACCTGAATCCACTCATTTTGCTGCTACTGGTCTTATGACATTGATTTCGTGGCTGAGGGATATTCCATCGTACGTAAGTTCCACAATGTTTGGAACCATTTTTATATTTCCTGGGATATTTCAGGTGTACCCAGGTTGAGGTTCTTGTAAGCAGTGCAGCCCTCAATTTGGGGGTGGCTCTGTCTTATGGATTTTCAGTTTTCCCAAGGTATATTCCCTAGACTGGAAGTGCCCTTGGCTCTGTAGCTCTGTTGTTTACTTGTTTTAGGGAACACAATGCACTCCTCCAGTGAGGCAGTTGGCAACTTACATCCCGCCCATCAGCATAACAAGGCTCCCTGTTCTCCAGGGCCTGTCTTGCCTTTCTGGATTTTACACATTTTGTGGATGTCCCTTTTGACCGGTGGGAAGTGATACTTCTTTGTAGTGCAGATTTGCATTGCCCGCTTGCTTGCTTGGCCAAAAAGGGCGTATGCGTTTTCTCCTGAATATATTCAGGAGAAAACGCATACGCCCTTTTTGGCCAAGTGCATCATTGTCGAAGTTGTGCCCCTCTTCCTGTGCTTTACAGGCGATTCTAACGTACCTCTTGAAATCTGTTTCCTGCTATTCTGCCTCGCATTCAAGTCCGCCTCGTTGCCTTCCCTCAACAGATTTTTGGACGATAGTTGGCCTTGATTACTCTGCCAGTTTGTGAATTGCTGTGCCCCTGAGCTCCATTTTTCAACTCGTTTTTTTGTGAGCTGAACGCAAGTCCAAACATTTGGTTCAGGACCTATACTGGTTCCCGGTGGGTGGCTGAGACTTTGGTGAATTCTTCTTCCTGCCGGGAAATTAGAGTGACATGTGCCCATCCAAATGCCTAACAGCTACTCTCTCATTGGATCTCCCTCTTCCCTTTCCTCCTCTGCCAAATGGGCAACCTGTGTGAACCAGGAGCTTAAAGGGGCTGTCTCTCCAAGTTGGGAGATTGATAGTAAAGCTGTTGGAAAGTCAAACCGGAGCACCAGGAGAGGGACTCTTCGTTGAGTTTTAGAAACCTTTCGTATTCACAGTGTGTCCATTCTCTAGGTTTCCCGTACATGTTATAGCTGTAGTAATATTCCCTTCAACCTGGAGAGGTGGGACCCATGGAATGGTTGCCATGCATTATTGCTTTAAAGGGTCTGCATTTGCTCACCCAATCTCACCAATCCTCTCAGTCCCAAGTGTCCAGCCTCATGCCACATCCAGCTGTCATCGTAGATAGGGTCATTCCAGGTTGCATCAGAGACCCTGAAGGAATTGTAAAGAATTTCCCTGTTTCTTTGTTCTGTTTTTGAAATTCCTTTTTAGAGTGGGTTTGAGCTGATTCTCGCTGCCATGTTTATGCCAGTCTAGACACACTTGATTCCCTTACGGAGACATATCAATACATAGGTTTTAAGATTCTTACTAGTCAGATCTATTCCTCTGCGGGAAATATGGGGTTTTGAGTCCCTTTCACTGAGGAAGGTGTAGGTCTTGTCTATTCCATAGTTGGTTTTTGGAACAGTACCTGTGCTTATATCAAACTCTGGTTTGATGCATCACCCCACCTCTCCTCCCCCCTTAAGCAGGCATAAGAGTGTTTTCTAAATGTGAGACTCTGTTCTCTTTCCTAACTCAGTTCATGTGTAGCCATGTTTACAGGATCTTCCTAAGTGATATCTTATGATAAGTTTCTTTTCCTGTGTGACTTCTTGCCCTTAGAATCATCGTACCTGAATCCACTCATTTTGCTGCTACTGGTCTTATGACATTGATTTCGTGGCTGAGGGATATTCCATCGTACGTAAGTTCCACAATGTTTGGAACCATTTTTATATTTCCTGGGATATTTCAGGTGTACCCAGGTTGAGGTTCTTGTAAGCAGTGCAGCCCTCAATTTGGGGGTGGCTCTGTCTTATGGATTTTCAGTTTTCCCAAGGTATATTCCCTAGACTGGAAGTGCCCTTGGCTCTGTAGCTCTGTTGTTTACTTGTTTTAGGGAACACAATGCACTCCTCCAGTGAGGCAGTTGGCAACTTACATCCCGCCCATCAGCATAACAAGGCTCCCTGTTCTCCAGGGCCTGTCTTGCCTTTCTGGTTTTTACACATTTTGTGGATGTCCCTTTTGACCGGTGGGAAGTGATACTTCTTTGTAGTGCAGATTTGCATTGCCCGCTTGCTTGCTTGGCCAAAAAGGGCGTATGCGTTTTCTCCTGAATATATTCAGGAGAAAACGCATACGCCCTTTTTGGCCAAGTGCATCATTGTCGAAGTTGTGCCCCTCTTCCTGTGCTTTACAGGCGATTCTAACGTACCTCTTGAAATCTGTTTCCTGCTATTCTGCCTCGCATTCAAGTCCGCCTCGTTGCCTTCCCTCAACAGATTTTTGGACGATAGTTGGCCTTGATTACTCTGCCAGTTTGTGAATTGCTGTGCCCCTGAGCTCCATTTTTCAACTCGTTTTTTTGTGAGCTGAACGCAAGTCCAAACATTTGGTTCAGGACCTATACTGGTTCCCGGTGGGTGGCTGAGACTTTGGTGAATTCTTCTTCCTGCCGGGAAATTAGAGTGACATGTGCCCATCCAAATGCCTAACAGCTACTCTCTCATTGGATCTCCCTCTTCCCTTTCCTCCTCTGCCAAATGGGCAACCTGTGTGAACCAGGAGCTTAAAGGGGCTGTCTCTCCAAGTTGGGAGATTGATAGTAAAGCTGTTGGAAAGTCAAACCGGAGCACCAGGAGAGGGACTCTTCGTTGAGTTTTAGAAACCTTTCGTATTCACAGTGTGTCCATTCTCTAGGTTTCCCGTACATGTTAGAGCTGTAGTAATATTCCCTTCAACCTGGAGAGGTGGGACCCATGGAATGGTTGCCATGCATTATTGCTTTAAAGGGTCTGCATTTGCTCACCCAATCTCACCAATCCTCTCAGTCCCAAGTGTCCAGCCTCATGCCACATCCAGCTGTCATCGTAGATAGGGTCATTCCAGGTTGCATCAGAGACCCTGAAGGAATTGTAAAGAATTTCCCTGTTTCTTTGTTCTGTTTTTGAAATTCCTGTTTAGAGTGGGTTTGAGCTGATTCTCGCTGCCATGTTTATGCCAGTCTAGACACACTTGATTCCCTTACGGAGACATATCAATACATAGGTTTTAAGATTCTTACTAGTCAGATCTATTCCTCTGCGGGAAATATGGGGTTTTGAGTCCCTTTCACTGAGGAAGGTGTAGGTCTTGTCTATTCCATAGTTGGTTTTTGGAACAGTACCTGTGCTTATATCAAACTCTGGTTTGATGCATCACCCCACCTCTCCTCCCCCCTTAAGCAGGCATAAGAGTGTTTTCTAAATGTGAGACTCTGTTCTCTTTGCTAACTCAGTTCATGTGTAGCCATGTTTACAGGATCTTCCTAAGTGATATCTTATGATAAGTTTCTTTTCCTGTGTGACTTCTTTCCCTTAGAATCATCGTACCTGAATCCACTCATTTTGCTGCTACTGGTCTTATGACATTGATTTCGTGGCTGAGGGATATTCCATCGTACGTAAGTTCCACAATGTTTGGAACCATTTTTATATTTCCTGGGATATTTCAGGTGTACCCAGGTTGAGGTTCTTGTAAGCAGTGCAGCCCTCAATTTGGGGGTGGCTCTGTCTTATGGATTTTCAGTTTTCCCAAGGTATATTCCCTAGACTGGAAGTGCCCTTGGCTCTGTAGCTCTGTTGTTTACTTGTTTTAGGGAACACAATGCACTCCTCCAGTGAGGCAGTTGGCAACTTACATCCCGCCCATCAGCATAACAAGGCTCCCTGTTCTCCAGGGCCTGTCTTGCCTTTCTGGTTTTTACACATTTTGTGGATGTCCCTTTTGACCGGTGGGAAGTGATACTTCTTTGTAGTGCAGATTTGCATTGCCCGCTTGCTTGCTTGGCCAAAAAGGGCGTATGCGTTTTCTCCTGAATATATTCAGGAGAAAACGCATACGCCCTTTTTGGCCAAGTGCATCATTGTCGAAGTTGTGCCCCTCTTCCTGTGCTTTACAGGCGATTCTAACGTACCTCTTGAAATCTGTTTCCTGCTATTCTGCCTCGCATTCAAGTCCGCCTCGTTGCCTTCCCTCAACAGATTTTTGGACGATAGTTGGCCTTGATTACTCTGCCAGTTTGTGAATTGCTGTGCCCCTGAGCTCCATTTTTCAACTCGTTTTTTTGTGAGCTGAACGCAAGTCCAAACATTTGGTTCAGGACCTATACTGGTTCCCGGTGGGTGGCTGAGACTTTGGTGAATTCTTCTTCCTGCCGGGAAATTAGAGTGACATGTGCCCATCCAAATGCCTAACAGCTACTCTCTCATTGGTTCTCCCTCTTCCCTTTCCTCCTCTGCCAAATGGGCAACCTGTGTGAACCAGGAGCTTAAAGGGGCTGTCTCTCCAAGTTGGGAGATTGATAGTAAAGCTGTTGGAAAGTCAAACCGGAGCACCAGGAGAGGGACTCTTCGTTGAGTTTTAGAAACCTTTCGTATTCACAGTGTGTCCATTCTCTAGGTTTCCCGTACATGTTAGAGCTGTAGTAATATTCCCTTCAACCTGGAGAGGTGGGACCCATGGAATGGTTGCCATGCATTATTGCTTTAAAGGGTCTGCATTTGCTCACCCAATCTCACCAATCCTCTCAGTCCCAAGTGTCCAGCCTCATGCCACATCCAGCTGTCATCGTAGATAGGGTCATTCCAGGTTGCATCAGAGACCCTGAAGGAATTGTAAAGAATTTCCCTGTTTCTTTGTTCTGTTTTTGAAATTCCTGTTTAGAGTGGGTTTGAGCTGATTCTCGCTGCCATGTTTATGCCAGTCTAGACACACTTGATTCCCTTACGGAGACATATCAATACATAGGTTTTAAGATTCTTACTAGTCAGATCTATTCCTCTGCGGGAAATATGGGGTTTTGAGTCCCTTTCACTGAGGAAGGTGTAGGTCTTGTCTATTCCATAGTTGGTTTTTGGAACAGTACCTGTGCTTATATCAAACTCTGGTTTGATGCATCACCCCACCTCTCCTCCCCCCTTAAGCAGGCATAAGAGTGTTTTCTAAATGTGAGACTCTGTTCTCTTTCCTAACTCAGTTCATGTGTAGCCAAGTTTACAGGATCTTCCTAAGTGATATCTTATGATAAGTTTCTTTTCCTGTGTGACTTCTTTCCCTTAGAATCATCGTACCTGAATCCACTCATTTTGCTGCTACTGGTCTTATGACATTGATTTCGTGGCTGAGGGATATTCCATCGTACGTAAGTTCCACAATGTTTGGAACCATTTTTATATTTCCTGGGATATTTCAGGTGTACCCAGGTTGAGGTTCTTGTAAGCAGTGCAGCCCTCAATTTGGGGGTGGCTCTGTCTTATGGATTTTCAGTTTTCCCAAGGTATATTCCCTAGACTGGAAGTGCCCTTGGCTCTGTAGCTCTGTTGTTTACTTGTTTTAGGGAACACAATGCACTCCTCCAGTGAGGCAGTTGGCAACTTACATCCCGCCCATCAGCATAACAAGGCTCCCTGTTCTCCAGGGCCTGTCTTGCCTTTCTGGTTTTTACACATTTTGTGGATGTCCCTTTTGACCGGTGGGAAGTGATACTTCTTTGTAGTGCAGATTTGCATTGCCCGCTTGCTTGCTTGGCCAAAAAGGGCGTATGCGTTTTCTCCTGAATATATTCAGGAGAAAACGCATACGCCCTTTTTGGCCAAGTGCATCATTGTCGAAGTTGTGCCCCTCTTCCTGTGCTTTACAGGCGATTCTAACGTACCTCTTGAAATCTGTTTCCTGCTATTCTGCCTCGCATTCAAGTCCGCCTCGTTGCCTTCCCTCAACAGATTTTTGGACGATAGTTGGCCTTGATTACTCTGCCAGTTTGTGAATTGCTGTGCCCCTGAGCTCCATTTTTCAACTCGTTTTTTTGTGAGCTGAACGCAAGTCCAAACATTTGGTTCAGGACCTATACTGGTTCCCGGTGGGTGGCTGAGACTTTGGTGAATTCTTCTTCCTGCCGGGAAATTAGAGTGACATGTGCCCATCCAAATGCCTAACAGCTACTCTCTCATTGGATCTCCCTCTTCCCTTTCCTCCTCTGCCAAATGGGCAACCTGTGTGAACCAGGAGCTTAAAGGGGCTGTCTCTCCAAGTTGGGAGATTGATAGTAAAGCTGTTGGAAAGTCAAACCGGAGCACCAGGAGAGGGACTCTTCGTTGAGTTTTAGAAACCTTTCGTATTCACAGTGTGTCCATTCTCTAGGTTTCCCGTACATGTTAGAGCTGTAGTAATATTCCCTTCAACCTGGAGAGGTGGGACCCATGGAATGGTTGCCATGCATTATTGCTTTAAAGGGTCTGCATTTGCTCACCCAATCTCACCAATCCTCTCAGTCCCAAGTGTCCAGCCTCATGCCACATCCAGCTGTCATCGTAGATAGGGTCATTCCAGGTTGCATCAGAGACCCTGAAGGAATTGTAAAGAATTTCCCTGTTTCTTTGTTCTGTTTTTGAAATTCCTGTTTAGAGTGGGTTTGAGCTGATTCTCGCTGCCATGTTTATGCCAGTCTAGACACACTTGATTCCCTTACGGAGACATATCAATACATAGGTTTTAAGATTCTTACTAGTCAGATCTATTCCTCTGCGGGAAATATGGGGTTTTGAGTCCCTTTCACTGAGGAAGGTGTAGGTCTTGTCTATTCCATAGTTGGTTTTTGGAACAGTACCTGTGCTTATATCAAACTCTGGTTTGATGCATCACCCCACCTCTCCTCCCCCCTTAAGCAGGCATAAGAGTGTTTTCTAAATGTGAGACTCTGTTCTCTTTGCTAACTCAGTTCATGTGTAGCCATGTTTACAGGATCTTCCTAAGTGATATCTTATGATAAGTTTCTTTTCCTGTGTGACTTCTTTCCCTTAGAATCATCGTACCTGAATCCACTCATTTTGCTGCTACTGGTCTTATGACATTGATTTCGTGGCTGAGGGATATTCCATCGTACGTAAGTTCCACAATGTTTGGAACCATTTTTATATTTCCTGGGATATTTCAGGTGTACCCAGGTTGAGGTTCTTGTAAGCAGTGCAGCCCTCAATTTGGGGGTGGCTCTGTCTTATGGATTTTCAGTTTTCCCAAGGTATATTCCCTAGACTGGAAGTGCCCTTGGCTCTGTAGCTCTGTTGTTTACTTGTTTTAGGGAACACAATGCACTCCTCCAGTGAGGCAGTTGGCAACTTACATCCCGCCCATCAGCATAACAAGGCTCCCTGTTCTCCAGGGCCTGTCTTGCCTTTCTGGTTTTTACACATTTTGTGGATGTCCCTTTTGACCGGTGGGAAGTGATACTTCTTTGTAGTGCAGATTTGCATTGCCCGCTTGCTTGCTTGGCCAAAAAGGGCGTATGCGTTTTCTCCTGAATATATTCAGGAGAAAACGCATACGCCCTTTTTGGCCAAGTGCATCATTGTCGAAGTTGTGCCCCTCTTCCTGTGCTTTACAGGCGATTCTAACGTACCTCTTGAAATCTGTTTCCTGCTATTCTGCCTCGCATTCAAGTCCGCCTCGTTGCCTTCCCTCAACAGATTTTTGGACGATAGTTGGCCTTGATTACTCTGCCAGTTTGTGAATTGCTGTGCCCCTGAGCTCCATTTTTCAACTCGTTTTTTGTGAGCTGAACGCAAGTCCAAACATTTGGTTCAGGACCTATACTGGTTCCCGGTGGGTGGCTGAGACTTTGGTGAATTCTTCTTCCTGCCGGGAAATTAGAGTGACATGTGCCCATCCAAATGCCTAACAGCTACTCTCTCATTGGTTCTCCCTCTTCCCTTTCCTCCTCTGCCAAATGGGCAACCTGTGTGAACCAGGAGCTTAAAGGGGCTGTCTCTCCAAGTTGGGAGATTGATAGTAAAGCTGTTGGAAAGTCAAACCGGAGCACCAGGAGAGGGACTCTTCGTTGAGTTTTAGAAACCTTTCGTATTCACAGTGTGTCCATTCTCTAGGTTTCCCGTACATGTTATAGCTGTAGTAATATTCCCTTCAACCTGGAGAGGTGGGACCCATGGAATGGTTGCCATGCATTATTGCTTTAAAGGGTCTGCATTTGCTCACCCAATCTCACCAATCCTCTCAGTCCCAAGTGTCCAGCCTCATGCCACATCCAGCTGTCATCGTAGATAGGGTCATTCCAGGTTGCATCAGAGACCCTGAAGGAATTGTAAAGAATTTCCCTGTTTCTTTGTTCTGTTTTTGAAATTCCTGTTTAGAGTGGGTTTGAGCTGATTCTCGCTGCCATGTTTATGCCAGTCTAGACACACTTGATTCCCTTACGGAGACATATCAATACATAGGTTTTAAGATTCTTACTAGTCAGATCTATTCCTCTGCGGGAAATATGGGGTTTTGAGTCCCTTTCACTGAGGAAGGTGTAGGTCTTGTCTATTCCATAGTTGGTTTTTGGAACAGTACCTGTGCTTATATCAAACTCTGGTTTGATGCATCACCCCACCTCTCCTCCCCCCTTAAGCAGGCATAAGAGTGTTTTCTAAATGTGAGACTCTGTTCTCTTTGCTAACTCAGTTCATGTGTAGCCATGTTTACAGGATCTTCCTAAGTGATATCTTATGATAAGTTTCTTTTCCTGTGTGACTTCTTTCCCTTAGAATCATCGTACCTGAATCCACTCATTTTGCTGCTACTGGTCTTATGACATTGATTTCGTGGCTGAGGGATATTCCATCGTACGTAAGTTCCACAATGTTTGGAACCATTTTTATATTTCCTGGGATATTTCAGGTGTACCCAGGTTGAGGTTCTTGTAAGCAGTGCAGCCCTCAATTTGGGGGTGGCTCTGTCTTATGGATTTTCAGTTTTCCCAAGGTATATTCCCTAGACTGGAAGTGCCCTTGGCTCTGTAGCTCTGTTGTTTACTTGTTTTAGGGAACACAATGCACTCCTCCAGTGAGGCAGTTGGCAACTTACATCCCGCCCATCAGCATAACAAGGCTCCCTGTTCTCCAGGGCCTGTCTTGCCTTTCTGGTTTTTACACATTTTGTGGATGTCCCTTTTGACCGGTGGGAAGTGATACTTCTTTGTAGTGCAGATTTGCATTGCCCGCTTGCTTGCTTGGCCAAAAAGGGCGTATGCGTTTTCTCCTGAATATATTCAGGAGAAAACGCATACGCCCTTTTTGGCCAAGTGCATCATTGTCGAAGTTGTGCCCCTCTTCCTGTGCTTTACAGGCGATTCTAACGTACCTCTTGAAATCTGTTTCCTGCTATTCTGCCTCGCATTCAAGTCCGCCTCGTTGCCTTCCCTCAACAGATTTTTGGATGATAGTTGGCCTTGATTACTCTGCCAGTTTGTGAATTGCTGTGCCCCTGAGCTCCATTTTTCAACTCGTTTTTTTGTGAGCTGAACGCAAGTCCAAACATTTGGTTCAGGACCTATACTGGTTCCCGGTGGGTGGCTGAGACTTTGGTGAATTCTTCTTCCTGCCGGGAAATTAGAGTGACATGTGCCCATCCAAATGCCTAACAGCTACTCTCTCATTGGTTCTCCCTCTTCCCTTTCCTCCTCTGCCAAATGGGCAACCTGTGTGAACCAGGAGCTTAAAGGGGCTGTCTCTCCAAGTTGGGAGATTGATAGTAAAGCTGTTGGAAAGTCAAACCGGAGCACCAGGAGAGGGACTCTTCGTTGAGTTTTAGAAACCTTTCGTATTCACAGTGTGTCCATTCTCTAGGTTTCCCGTACATGTTAGAGCTGTAGTAATATTCCCTTCAACCTGGAGAGGTGGGACCCATGGAATGGTTGCCATGCATTATTGCTTTAAAGGGTCTGCATTTGCTCACCCAATCTCACCAATCCTCTCAGTCCCAAGTGTCCAGCCTCATGCCACATCCAGCTGTCATCGTAGATAGGGTCATTCCAGGTTGCATCAGAGACCCTGAAGGAATTGTAAAGAATTTCCCTGTTTCTTTGTTCTGTTTTTGAAATTCCTGTTTAGAGTGGGTTTGAGCTGATTCTCGCTGCCATGTTTATGCCAGTCTAGACACACTTGATTCCCTTACGGAGACATATCAATACATAGGTTTTAAGATTCTTACTAGTCAGATCTATTCCTCTGCGGGAAATATGGGGTTTTGAGTCCCTTTCACTGAGGAAGGTGTAGGTCTTGTCTATTCCATAGTTGGTTTTTGGAACAGTACCTGTGCTTATATCAAACTCTGGTTTGATGCATCACCCCACCTCTCCTCCCCCCTTAAGCAGGCATAAGAGTGTTTTCTAAATGTGAGACTCTGTTCTCTTTCCTAACTCAGTTCATGTGTAGCCAAGTTTACAGGATCTTCCTAAGTGATATCTTATGATAAGTTTCTTTTCCTGTGTGACTTCTTTCCCTTAGAATCATCGTACCTGAATCCACTCATTTTGCTGCTACTGGTCTTATGACATTGATTTCGTGGCTGAGGGATATTCCATCGTACGTAAGTTCCACAATGTTTGGAACCATTTTTATATTTCCTGGGATATTTCAGGTGTACCCAGGTTGAGGTTCTTGTAAGCAGTGCAGCCCTCAATTTGGGGGTGGCTCTGTCTTATGGATTTTCAGTTTTCCCAAGGTATATTCCCTAGACTGGAAGTGCCCTTGGCTCTGTAGCTCTGTTGTTTACTTGTTTTAGGGAACACAATGCACTCCTCCAGTGAGGCAGTTGGCAACTTACATCCCGCCCATCAGCATAACAAGGCTCCCTGTTCTCCAGGGCCTGTCTTGCCTTTCTGGTTTTTACACATTTTGTGGATGTCCCTTTTGACCGGTGGGAAGTGATACTTCTTTGTAGTGCAGATTTGCATTGCCCGCTTGCTTGCTTGGCCAAAAAGGGCGTATGCGTTTTCTCCTGAATATATTCAGGAGAAAACGCATACGCCCTTTTTGGCCAAGTGCATCATTGTCGAAGTTGTGCCCCTCTTCCTGTGCTTTACAGGCGATTCTAACGTACCTCTTGAAATCTGTTTCCTGCTATTCTGCCTCGCATTCAAGTCCGCCTCGTTGCCTTCCCTCAACAGATTTTTGGACGATAGTTGGCCTTGATTACTCTGCCAGTTTGTGAATTGCTGTGCCCCTGAGCTCCATTTTTCAACTCTTTTTTTGTGAGCTGAACGCAAGTCCAAACATTTGGTTCAGGACCTATACTGGTTCCCGGTGGGTGGCTGAGACTTTGGTGAATTCTTCTTCCTGCCGGGAAATTAGAGTGACATGTGCCCATCCAAATGCCTAACAGCTACTCTCTCATTGGATCTCCCTCTTCCCTTTCCTCCTCTGCCAAATGGGCAACCTGTGTGAACCAGGAGCTTAAAGGGGCTGTCTCTCCAAGTTGGGAGATTGATAGTAAAGCTGTTGGAAAGTCAAACCGGAGCACCAGGAGAGGGACTCTTCGTTGAGTTTTAGAAACCTTTCGTATTCACAGTGTGTCCATTCTCTAGGTTTCCCGTACATGTTAGAGCTGTAGTAATATTCCCTTCAACCTGGAGAGGTGGGACCCATGGAATGGTTGCCATGCATTATTGCTTTAAAGGGTCTGCATTTGCTCACCCAATCTCACCAATCCTCTCAGTCCCAAGTGTCCAGCCTCATGCCACATCCAGCTGTCATCGTAGATAGGGTCATTCCAGGTTGCATCAGAGACCCTGAAGGAATTGTAAAGAATTTCCCTGTTTCTTTGTTCTGTTTTTGAAATTCCTGTTTAGAGTGGGTTTGAGCTGATTCTCGCTGCCATGTTTATGCCAGTCTAGACACACTTGATTCCCTTACGGAGACATATCAATACATAGGTTTTAAGATTCTTACTAGTCAGATCTATTCCTCTGCGGGAAATATGGGGTTTTGAGTCCCTTTCACTGAGGAAGGTGTAGGTCTTGTCTATTCCATAGTTGGTTTTTGGAACAGTACCTGTGCTTATATCAAACTCTGGTTTGATGCATCACCCCACCTCTCCTCCCCCCTTAAGCAGGCATAAGAGTGTTTTCTAAATGTGAGACTCTGTTCTCTTTGCTAACTCAGTTCATGTGTAGCCATGTTTACAGGATCTTCCTAAGTGATATCTTATGATAAGTTTCTTTTCCTGTGTGACTTCTTTCCCTTAGAATCATCGTACCTGAATCCACTCATTTTGCTGCTACTGGTCTTATGACATTGATTTCGTGGCTGAGGGATATTCCATCGTACGTAAGTTCCACAATGTTTGGAACCATTTTTATATTTCCTGGGATATTTCAGGTGTACCCAGGTTGAGGTTCTTGTAAGCAGTGCAGCCCTCAATTTGGGGGTGGCTCTGTCTTATGGATTTTCAGTTTTCCCAAGGTATATTCCCTAGACTGGAAGTGCCCTTGGCTCTGTAGCTCTGTTGTTTACTTGTTTTAGGGAACACAATGCACTCCTCCAGTGAGGCAGTTGGCAACTTACATCCCGCCCATCAGCATAACAAGGCTCCCTGTTCTCCAGGGCCTGTCTTGCCTTTCTGGTTTTTACACATTTTGTGGATGTCCCTTTTGACCGGTGGGAAGTGATACTTCTTTGTAGTGCAGATTTGCATTGCCCGCTTGCTTGCTTGGCCAAAAAGGGCGTATGCGTTTTCTCCTGAATATATTCAGGAGAAAACGCATACGCCCTTTTTGGCCAAGTGCATCATTGTCGAAGTTGTGCCCCTCTTCCTGTGCTTTACAGGTGATTCTAACGTACCTCTTGAAATCTGTTTCCTGCTATTCTGCCTCGCATTCAAGTCCGCCTCGTTGCCTTCCCTCAACAGATTTTTGGACGATAGTTGGCCTTGATTACTCTGCCAGTTTGTGAATTGCTGTGCCCCTGAGCTCCATTTTTCAACTCTTTTTTTGTGAGCTGAACGCAAGTCCAAACATTTGGTTCAGGACCTATACTGGTTCCCGGTGGGTGGCTGAGACTTTGGTGAATTCTTCTTCCTGCCGGGAAATTAGAGTGACATGTGCCCATCCAAATGCCTAACAGCTACTCTCTCATTGGTTCTCCCTCTTCCCTTTCCTCCTCTGCCAAATGGGCAACCTGTGTGAACCAGGAGCTTAAAGGGGCTGTCTCTCCAAGTTGGGAGATTGATAGTAAAGCTGTTGGAAAGTCAAACCGGAGCACCAGGAGAGGGACTCTTCGTTGAGTTTTAGAAACCTTTCGTATTCACAGTGTGTCCATTCTCTAGGTTTCCCGTACATGTTATAGCTGTAGTAATATTCCCTTCAACCTGGAGAGGTGGGACCCATGGAATGGTTGCCATGCATTATTGCTTTAAAGGGTCTGCATTTGCTCACCCAATCTCACCAATCCTCTCAGTCCCAAGTGTCCAGCCTCATGCCACATCCAGCTGTCATCGTAGATAGGGTCATTCCAGGTTGCATCAGAGACCCTGAAGGAATTGTAAAGAATTTCCCTGTTTCTTTGTTCTGTTTTTGAAATTCCTGTTTAGAGTGGGTTTGAGCTGATTCTCGCTGCCATGTTTATGCCAGTCTAGACACACTTGATTCCCTTACGGAGACATATCAATACATAGGTTTTAAGATTCTTACTAGTCAGATCTATTCCTCTGCGGGAAATATGGGGTTTTGAGTCCCTTTCACTGAGGAAGGTGTAGGTCTTGTCTATTCCATAGTTGGTTTTTGGAACAGTACCTGTGCTTATATCAAACTCTGGTTTGATGCATCACCCCACCTCTCCTCCCCCCTTAAGCAGGCATAAGAGTGTTTTCTAAATGTGAGACTCTGTTCTCTTTGCTAACTCAGTTCATGTGTAGCCATGTTTACAGGATCTTCCTAAGTGATATCTTATGATAAGTTTCTTTTCCTGTGTGACTTCTTTCCCTTAGAATCATCGTACCTGAATCCACTCATTTTGCTGCTACTGGTCTTATGACATTGATTTCGTGGCTGAGGGATATTCCATCGTACGTAAGTTCCACAATGTTTGGAACCATTTTTATATTTCCTGGGATATTTCAGGTGTACCCAGGTTGAGGTTCTTGTAAGCAGTGCAGCCCTCAATTTGGGGGTGGCTCTGTCTTATGGATTTTCAGTTTTCCCAAGGTATATTCCCTAGACTGGAAGTGCCCTTGGCTCTGTAGCTCTGTTGTTTACTTGTTTTAGGGAACACAATGCACTCCTCCAGTGAGGCAGTTGGCAACTTACATCCCGCCCATCAGCATAACAAGGCTCCCTGTTCTCCAGGGCCTGTCTTGCCTTTCTGGTTTTTACACATTTTGTGGATGTCCCTTTTGACCGGTGGGAAGTGATACTTCTTTGTAGTGCAGATTTGCATTGCCCGCTTGCTTGCTTGGCCAAAAAGGGCGTATGCGTTTTCTCCTGAATATATTCAGGAGAAAACGCATACGCCCTTTTTGGCCAAGTGCATCATTGTCGAAGTTGTGCCCCTCTTCCTGTGCTTTACAGGCGATTCTAACGTACCTCTTGAAATCTGTTTCCTGCTATTCTGCCTCGCATTCAAGTCCGCCTCGTTGCCTTCCCTCAACAGATTTTTGGATGATAGTTGGCCTTGATTACTCTGCCAGTTTGTGAATTGCTGTGCCCCTGAGCTCCATTTTTCAACTCGTTTTTTTGTGAGCTGAACGCAAGTCCAAACATTTGGTTCAGGACCTATACTGGTTCCCGGTGGGTGGCTGAGACTTTGGTGAATTCTTCTTCCTGCCGGGAAATTAGAGTGACATGTGCCCATCCAAATGCCTAACAGCTACTCTCTCATTGGTTCTCCCTCTTCCCTTTCCTCCTCTGCCAAATGGGCAACCTGTGTGAACCAGGAGCTTAAAGGGGCTGTCTCTCCAAGTTGGGAGATTGATAGTAAAGCTGTTGGAAAGTCAAACCGGAGCACCAGGAGAGGGACTCTTCGTTGAGTTTTAGAAACCTTTCGTATTCACAGTGTGTCCATTCTCTAGGTTTCCCGTACATGTTATAGCTGTAGTAATATTCCCTTCAACCTGGAGAGGTGGGACCCATGGAATGGTTGCCATGCATTATTGCTTTAAAGGGTCTGCATTTGCTCACCCAATCTCACCAATCCTCTCAGTCCCAAGTGTCCAGCCTCATGCCACATCCAGCTGTCATCGTAGATAGGGTCATTCCAGGTTGCATCAGAGACCCTGAAGGAATTGTAAAGAATTTCCCTGTTTCTTTGTTCTGTTTTTGAAATTCCTTTTTAGAGTGGGTTTGAGCTGATTCTCGCTGCCATGTTTATGCCAGTCTAGACACACTTGATTCCCTTACGGAGACATATCAATACATAGGTTTTAAGATTCTTACTAGTCAGATCTATTCCTCTGCGGGAAATATGGGGTTTTGAGTCCCTTTCACTGAGGAAGGTGTAGGTCTTGTCTATTCCATAGTTGGTTTTTGGAACAGTACCTGTGCTTATATCAAACTCTGGTTTGATGCATCACCCCACCTCTCCTCCCCCCTTAAGCAGGCATAAGAGTGTTTTCTAAATGTGAGACTCTGTTCTCTTTCCTAACTCAGTTCATGTGTAGCCATGTTTACAGGATCTTCCTAAGTGATATCTTATGATAAGTTTATTTTCCTGTGTGACTTCTTTCCCTTAGAATCATCGTACCTGAATCCACTCATTTTGCTGCTACTGGTCTTATGACATTGATTTCGTGGCTGAGGGATATTCCATCGTACGTAAGTTCCACAATGTTTGGAACCATTTTTATATTTCCTGGGATATTTCAGGTGTACCCAGGTTGAGGTTCTTGTAAGCAGTGCAGCCCTCAATTTGGGGGTGGCTCTGTCTTATGGATTTTCAGTTTTCCCAAGGTATATTCCCTAGACTGGAAGTGCCCTTGGCTCTGTAGCTCTGTTGTTTACTTGTTTTAGGGAACACAATGCACTCCTCCAGTGAGGCAGTTGGCAACTTACATCCCGCCCATCAGCATAACAAGGCTCCCTGTTCTCCAGGGCCTGTCTTGCCTTTCTGGTTTTTACACATTTTGTGGATGTCCCTTTTGACCGGTGGGAAGTGATACTTCTTTGTAGTGCAGATTTGCATTGCCCGCTTGCTTGCTTGGCCAAAAAGGGCGTATGCGTTTTCTCCTGAATATATTCAGGAGAAAACGCATACGCCCTTTTTGGCCAAGTGCATCATTGTCGAAGTTGTGCCCCTCTTCCTGTGCTTTACAGGCGATTCTAACGTACCTCTTGAAATCTGTTTCCTGCTATTCTGCCTCGCATTCAAGTCCGCCTCGTTGCCTTCCCTCAACAGATTTTTGGACGATAGTTGGCCTTGATTACTCTGCCAGTTTGTGAATTGCTGTGCCCCTGAGCTCCATTTTTCAACTCGTTTTTTTGTGAGCTGAACGCAAGTCCAAACATTTGGTTCAGGACCTATACTGGTTCCCGGTGGGTGGCTGAGACTTTGGTGAATTCTTCTTCCTGCCGGGAAATTAGAGTGACATGTGCCCATCCAAATGCCTAACAGCTACTCTCTCATTGGTTCTCCCTCTTCCCTTTCCTCCTCTGCCAAATGGGCAACCTGTGTGAACCAGGAGCTTAAAGGGGCTGTCTCTCCAAGTTGGGAGATTGATAGTAAAGCTGTTGGAAAGTCAAACCGGAGCACCAGGAGAGGGACTCTTCGTTGAGTTTTAGAAACCTTTCGTATTCACAGTGTGTCCATTCTCTAGGTTTCCCGTACATGTTAGAGCTGTAGTAATATTCCCTTCAACCTGGAGAGGTGGGACCCATGGAATGGTTGCCATGCATTATTGCTTTAAAGGGTCTGCATTTGCTCACCCAATCTCACCAATCCTCTCAGTCCCAAGTGTCCAGCCTCATGCCACATCCAGCTGTCATCGTAGATAGGGTCATTCCAGGTTGCATCAGAGACCCTGAAGGAATTGTAAAGAATTTCCCTGTTTCTTTGTTCTGTTTTTGAAATTCCTGTTTAGAGTGGGTTTGAGCTGATTCTCGCTGCCATGTTTATGCCAGTCTAGACACACTTGATTCCCTTACGGAGACATATCAATACATAGGTTTTAAGATTCTTACTAGTCAGATCTATTCCTCTGCGGGAAATATGGGGTTTTGAGTCCCTTTCACTGAGGAAGGTGTAGGTCTTGTCTATTCCATAGTTGGTTTTTGGAACAGTACCTGTGCTTATATCAAACTCTGGTTTGATGCATCACCCCACCTCTCCTCCCCCCTTAAGCAGGCATAAGAGTGTTTTCTAAATGTGAGACTCTGTTCTCTTTCCTAACTCAGTTCATGTGTAGCCAAGTTTACAGGATCTTCCTAAGTGATATCTTATGATAAGTTTCTTTTCCTGTGTGACTTCTTTCCCTTAGAATCATCGTACCTGAATCCACTCATTTTGCTGCTACTGGTCTTATGACATTGATTTCGTGGCTGAGGGATATTCCATCGTACGTAAGTTCCACAATGTTTGGAACCATTTTTATATTTCCTGGGATATTTCAGGTGTACCCAGGTTGAGGTTCTTGTAAGCAGTGCAGCCCTCAATTTGGGGGTGGCTCTGTCTTATGGATTTTCAGTTTTCCCAAGGTATATTCCCTAGACTGGAAGTGCCCTTGGCTCTGTAGCTCTGTTGTTTACTTGTTTTAGGGAACACAATGCACTCCTCCAGTGAGGCAGTTGGCAACTTACATCCCGCCCATCAGCATAACAAGGCTCCCTGTTCTCCAGGGCCTGTCTTGCCTTTCTGGTTTTTACACATTTTGTGGATGTCCCTTTTGACCGGTGGGAAGTGATACTTCTTTGTAGTGCAGATTTGCATTGCCCGCTTGCTTGCTTGGCCAAAAAGGGCGTATGCGTTTTCTCCTGAATATATTCAGGAGAAAACGCATACGCCCTTTTTGGCCAAGTGCATCATTGTCGAAGTTGTGCCCCTCTTCCTGTGCTTTACAGGCGATTCTAACGTACCTCTTGAAATCTGTTTCCTGCTATTCTGCCTCGCATTCAAGTCCGCCTCGTTGCCTTCCCTCAACAGATTTTTGGACGATAGTTGGCCTTGATTACTCTGCCAGTTTGTGAATTGCTGTGCCCCTGAGCTCCATTTTTCAACTCGTTTTTTTGTGAGCTGAACGCAAGTCCAAACATTTGGTTCAGGACCTATACTGGTTCCCGGTGGGTGGCTGAGACTTTGGTGAATTCTTCTTCCTGCCGGGAAATTAGAGTGACATGTGCCCATCCAAATGCCTAACAGCTACTCTCTCATTGGTTCTCCCTCTTCCCTTTCCTCCTCTGCCAAATGGGCAACCTGTGTGAACCAGGAGCTTAAAGGGGCTGTCTCTCCAAGTTGGGAGATTGATAGTAAAGCTGTTGGAAAGTCAAACCGGAGCACCAGGAGAGGGACTCTTCGTTGAGTTTTAGAAACCTTTCGTATTCACAGTGTGTCCATTCTCTAGGTTTCCCGTACATGTTAGAGCTGTAGTAATATTCCCTTCAACCTGGAGAGGTGGGACCCATGGAATGGTTGCCATGCATTATTGCTTTAAAGGGTCTGCATTTGCTCACCCAATCTCACCAATCCTCTCAGTCCCAAGTGTCCAGCCTCATGCCACATCCAGCTGTCATCGTAGATAGGGTCATTCCAGGTTGCATCAGAGACCCTGAAGGAATTGTAAAGAATTTCCCTGTTTCTTTGTTCTGTTTTTGAAATTCCTGTTTAGAGTGGGTTTGAGCTGATTCTCGCTGCCATGTTTATGCCAGTCTAGACACACTTGATTCCCTTACGGAGACATATCAATACATAGGTTTTAAGATTCTTACTAGTCAGATCTATTCCTCTGCGGGAAATATGGGGTTTTGAGTCCCTTTCACTGAGGAAGGTGTAGGTCTTGTCTATTCCATAGTTGGTTTTTGGAACAGTACCTGTGCTTATATCAAACTCTGGTTTGATGCATCACCCCACCTCTCCTCCCCCCTTAAGCAGGCATAAGAGTGTTTTCTAAATGTGAGACTCTGTTCTCTTTCCTAACTCAGTTCATGTGTAGCCAAGTTTACAGGATCTTCCTAAGTGATATCTTATGATAAGTTTCTTTTCCTGTGTGACTTCTTTCCCTTAGAATCATCGTACCTGAATCCACTCATTTTGCTGCTACTGGTCTTATGACATTGATTTCGTGGCTGAGGGATATTCCATCGTACGTAAGTTCCACAATGTTTGGAACCATTTTTATATTTCCTGGGATATTTCAGGTGTACCCAGGTTGAGGTTCTTGTAAGCAGTGCAGCCCTCAATTTGGGGGTGGCTCTGTCTTATGGATTTTCAGTTTTCCCAAGGTATATTCCCTAGACTGGAAGTGCCCTTGGCTCTGTAGCTCTGTTGTTTACTTGTTTTAGGGAACACAATGCACTCCTCCAGTGAGGCAGTTGGCAACTTACATCCCGCCCATCAGCATAACAAGGCTCCCTGTTCTCCAGGGCCTGTCTTGCCTTTCTGGTTTTTACACATTTTGTGGATGTCCCTTTTGACCGGTGGGAAGTGATACTTCTTTGTAGTGCAGATTTGCATTGCCCGCTTGCTTGCTTGGCCAAAAAGGGCGTATGCGTTTTCTCCTGAATATATTCAGGAGAAAACGCATACGCCCTTTTTGGCCAAGTGCATCATTGTCGAAGTTGTGCCCCTCTTCCTGTGCTTTACAGGCGATTCTAACGTACCTCTTGAAATCTGTTTCCTGCTATTCTGCCTCGCATTCAAGTCCGCCTCGTTGCCTTCCCTCAACAGATTTTTGGATGATAGTTGGCCTTGATTACTCTGCCAGTTTGTGAATTGCTGTGCCCCTGAGCTCCATTTTTCAACTCGTTTTTTTGTGAGCTGAACGCAAGTCCAAACATTTGGTTCAGGACCTATACTGGTTCCCGGTGGGTGGCTGAGACTTTGGTGAATTCTTCTTCCTGCCGGGAAATTAGAGTGACATGTGCCCATCCAAATGCCTAACAGCTACTCTCTCATTGGTTCTCCCTCTTCCCTTTCCTCCTCTGCCAAATGGGCAACCTGTGTGAACCAGGAGCTTAAAGGGGCTGTCTCTCCAAGTTGGGAGATTGATAGTAAAGCTGTTGGAAAGTCAAACCGGAGCACCAGGAGAGGGACTCTTCGTTGAGTTTTAGAAACCTTTCGTATTCACAGTGTGTCCATTCTCTAGGTTTCCCGTACATGTTAGAGCTGTAGTAATATTCCCTTCAACCTGGAGAGGTGGGACCCATGGAATGGTTGCCATGCATTATTGCTTTAAAGGGTCTGCATTTGCTCACCCAATCTCACCAATCCTCTCAGTCCCAAGTGTCCAGCCTCATGCCACATCCAGCTGTCATCGTAGATAGGGTCATTCCAGGTTGCATCAGAGACCCTGAAGGAATTGTAAAGAATTTCCCTGTTTCTTTGTTCTGTTTTTGAAATTCCTTTTTAGAGTGGGTTTGAGCTGATTCTCGCTGCCATGTTTATGCCAGTCTAGACACACTTGATTCCCTTACGGAGACATATCAATACATAGGTTTTAAGATTCTTACTAGTCAGATCTATTCCTCTGCGGGAAATATGGGGTTTTGAGTCCCTTTCACTGAGGAAGGTGTAGGTCTTGTCTATTCCATAGTTGGTTTTTGGAACAGTACCTGTGCTTATATCAAACTCTGGTTTGATGCATCACCCCACCTCTCCTCCCCCCTTAAGCAGGCATAAGAGTGTTTTCTAAATGTGAGACTCTGTTCTCTTTCCTAACTCAGTTCATGTGTAGCCAAGTTTACAGGATCTTCCTAAGTGATATCTTATGATAAGTTTCTTTTCCTGTGTGACTTCTTTCCCTTAGAATCATCGTACCTGAATCCACTCATTTTGCTGCTACTGGTCTTATGACATTGATTTCGTGGCTGAGGGATATTCCATCGTACGTAAGTTCCACAATGTTTGGAACCATTTTTATATTTCCTGGGATATTTCAGGTGTACCCAGGTTGAGGTTCTTGTAAGCAGTGCAGCCCTCAATTTGGGGGTGGCTCTGTCTTATGGATTTTCAGTTTTCCCAAGGTATATTCCCTAGACTGGAAGTGCCCTTGGCTCTGTAGCTCTGTTGTTTACTTGTTTTAGGGAACACAATGCACTCCTCCAGTGAGGCAGTTGGCAACTTACATCCCGCCCATCAGCATAACAAGGCTCCCTGTTCTCCAGGGCCTGTCTTGCCTTTCTGGTTTTTACACATTTTGTGGATGTCCCTTTTGACCGGTGGGAAGTGATACTTCTTTGTAGTGCAGATTTGCATTGCCCGCTTGCTTGCTTGGCCAAAAAGGGCGTATGCGTTTTCTCCTGAATATATTCAGGAGAAAACGCATACGCCCTTTTTGGCCAAGTGCATCATTGTCGAAGTTGTGCCCCTCTTCCTGTGCTTTACAGGCGATTCTAACGTACCTCTTGAAATCTGTTTCCTGCTATTCTGCCTCGCATTCAAGTCCGCCTCGTTGCCTTCCCTCAACAGATTTTTGGACGATAGTTGGCCTTGATTACTCTGCCAGTTTGTGAATTGCTGTGCCCCTGAGCTCCATTTTTCAACTCGTTTTTTTGTGAGCTGAACGCAAGTCCAAACATTTGGTTCAGGACCTATACTGGTTCCCGGTGGGTGGCTGAGACTTTGGTGAATTCTTCTTCCTGCCGGGAAATTAGAGTGACATGCGCCCATCCAAATGCCTAACAGCTACTCTCTCATTGGTTCTCCCTCTTCCCTTTCCTCCTCTGCCAAATGGGCAACCTGTGTGAACCAGGAGCTTAAAGGGGCTGTCTCTCCAAGTTGGGAGATTGATAGTAAAGCTGTTGGAAAGTCAAACCGGAGCACCAGGAGAGGGACTCTTCGTTGAGTTTTAGAAACCTTTCGTATTCACAGTGTGTCCATTCTCTAGGTTTCCCGTACATGTTAGAGCTGTAGTAATATTCCCTTCAACCTGGAGAGGTGGGACCCATGGAATGGTTGCCATGCATTATTGCTTTAAAGGGTCTGCATTTGCTCACCCAATCTCACCAATCCTCTCAGTCCCAAGTGTCCAGCCTCATGCCACATCCAGCTGTCATCGTAGATAGGGTCATTCCAGGTTGCATCAGAGACCCTGAAGGAATTGTAAAGAATTTCCCTGTTTCTTTGTTCTGTTTTTGAAATTCCTGTTTAGAGTGGGTTTGAGCTGATTCTCGCTGCCATGTTTATGCCAGTCTAGACACACTTGATTCCCTTACGGAGACATATCAATACATAGGTTTTAAGATTCTTACTAGTCAGATCTATTCCTCTGCGGGAAATATGGGGTTTTGAGTCCCTTTCACTGAGGAAGGTGTAGGTCTTGTCTATTCCATAGTTGGTTTTTGGAACAGTACCTGTGCTTATATCAAACTCTGGTTTGATGCATCACCCCACCTCTCCTCCCCCCTTAAGCAGGCATAAGAGTGTTTTCTAAATGTGAGACTCTGTTCTCTTTCCTAACTCAGTTCATGTGTAGCCAAGTTTACAGGATCTTCCTAAGTGATATCTTATGATAAGTTTCTTTTCCTGTGTGACTTCTTTCCCTTAGAATCATCGTACCTGAATCCACTCATTTTGCTGCTACTGGTCTTATGACATTGATTTCGTGGCTGAGGGATATTCCATCGTACGTAAGTTCCACAATGTTTGGAACCATTTTTATATTTCCTGGGATATTTCAGGTGTACCCAGGTTGAGGTTCTTGTAAGCAGTGCAGCCCTCAATTTGGGGGTGGCTCTGTCTTATGGATTTTCAGTTTTCCCAAGGTATATTCCCTAGACTGGAAGTGCCCTTGGCTCTGTAGCTCTGTTGTTTACTTGTTTTAGGGAACACAATGCACTCCTCCAGTGAGGCAGTTGGCAACTTACATCCCGCCCATCAGCATAACAAGGCTCCCTGTTCTCCAGGGCCTGTCTTGCCTTTCTGGTTTTTACACATTTTGTGGATGTCCCTTTTGACCGGTGGGAAGTGATACTTCTTTGTAGTGCAGATTTGCATTGCCCGCTTGCTTGCTTGGCCAAAAAGGGCGTATGCGTTTTCTCCTGAATATATTCAGGAGAAAACGCATACGCCCTTTTTGGCCAAGTGCATCATTGTCGAAGTTGTGCCCCTCTTCCTGTGCTTTACAGGCGATTCTAACGTACCTCTTGAAATCTGTTTCCTGCTATTCTGCCTCGCATTCAAGTCCGCCTCGTTGCCTTCCCTCAACAGATTTTTGGACGATAGTTGGCCTTGATTACTCTGCCAGTTTGTGAATTGCTGTGCCCCTGAGCTCCATTTTTCAACTCGTTTTTTTGTGAGCTGAACGCAAGTCCAAACATTTGGTTCAGGACCTATACTGGTTCCCGGTGGGTGGCTGAGACTTTGGTGAATTCTTCTTCCTGCCGGGAAATTAGAGTGACATGCGCCCATCCAAATGCCTAACAGCTACTCTCTCATTGGTTCTCCCTCTTCCCTTTCCTCCTCTGCCAAATGGGCAACCTGTGTGAACCAGGAGCTTAAAGGGGCTGTCTCTCCAAGTTGGGAGATTGATAGTAAAGCTGTTGGAAAGTCAAACCGGAGCACCAGGAGAGGGACTCTTCGTTGAGTTTTAGAAACCTTTCGTATTCACAGTGTGTCCATTCTCTAGGTTTCCCGTACATGTTAGAGCTGTAGTAATATTCCCTTCAACCTGGAGAGGTGGGACCCATGGAATGGTTGCCATGCATTATTGCTTTAAAGGGTCTGCATTTGCTCACCCAATCTCACCAATCCTCTCAGTCCCAAGTGTCCAGCCTCATGCCACATCCAGCTGTCATCGTAGATAGGGTCATTCCAGGTTGCATCAGAGACCCTGAAGGAATTGTAAAGAATTTCCCTGTTTCTTTGTTCTGTTTTTGAAATTCCTGTTTAGAGTGGGTTTGAGCTGATTCTCGCTGCCATGTTTATGCCAGTCTAGACACACTTGATTCCCTTACGGAGACATATCAATACATAGGTTTTAAGATTCTTACTAGTCAGATCTATTCCTCTGCGGGAAATATGGGGTTTTGAGTCCCTTTCACTGAGGAAGGTGTAGGTCTTGTCTATTCCATAGTTGGTTTTTGGAACAGTACCTGTGCTTATATCAAACTCTGGTTTGATGCATCACCCCACCTCTCCTCCCCCCTTAAGCAGGCATAAGAGTGTTTTCTAAATGTGAGACTCTGTTCTCTTTGCTAACTCAGTTCATGTGTAGCCATGTTTACAGGATCTTCCTAAGTGATATCTTATGATAAGTTTCTTTTCCTGTGTGACTTCTTTCCCTTAGAATCATCGTACCTGAATCCACTCATTTTGCTGCTACTGGTCTTATGACATTGATTTCGTGGCTGAGGGATATTCCATCGTACGTAAGTTCCACAATGTTTGGAACCATTTTTATATTTCCTGGGATATTTCAGGTGTACCCAGGTTGAGGTTCTTGTAAGCAGTGCAGCCCTCAATTTGGGGGTGGCTCTGTCTTATGGATTTTCAGTTTTCCCAAGGTATATTCCCTAGACTGGAAGTGCCCTTGGCTCTGTAGCTCTGTTGTTTACTTGTTTTAGGGAACACAATGCACTCCTCCAGTGAGGCAGTTGGCAACTTACATCCCGCCCATCAGCATAACAAGGCTCCCTGTTCTCCAGGGCCTGTCTTGCCTTTCTGGTTTTTACACATTTTGTGGATGTCCCTTTTGACCGGTGGGAAGTGATACTTCTTTGTAGTGCAGATTTGCATTGCCCGCTTGCTTGCTTGGCCAAAAAGGGCGTATGCGTTTTCTCCTGAATATATTCAGGAGAAAACGCATACGCCCTTTTTGGCCAAGTGCATCATTGTCGAAGTTGTGCCCCTCTTCCTGTGCTTTACAGGCGATTCTAACGTACCTCTTGAAATCTGTTTCCTGCTATTCTGCCTCGCATTCAAGTCCGCCTCGTTGCCTTCCCTCAACAGATTTTTGGACGATAGTTGGCCTTGATTACTCTGCCAGTTTGTGAATTGCTGTGCCCCTGAGCTCCATTTTTCAACTCGTTTTTTTGTGAGCTGAACGCAAGTCCAAACATTTGGTTCAGGACCTATACTGGTTCCCGGTGGGTGGCTGAGACTTTGGTGAATTCTTCTTCCTGCCGGGAAATTAGAGTGACATGCGCCCATCCAAATGCCTAACAGCTACTCTCTCATTGGTTCTCCCTCTTCCCTTTCCTCCTCTGCCAAATGGGCAACCTGTGTGAACCAGGAGCTTAAAGGGGCTGTCTCTCCAAGTAGGGAGATTGATAGTAAAGCTGTTGGAAAGTCAAACCGGAGCACCAGGAGAGGGACTCTTCGTTGAGTTTTAGAAACCTTTCGTATTCACAGTGTGTCCATTCTCTAGGTTTCCCGTACATGTTAGAGCTGTAGTAATATTCCCTTCAACCTGGAGAGGTGGGACCCATGGAATGGTTGCCATGCATTATTGCTTTAAAGGGTCTGCATTTGCTCACCCAATCTCACCAATCCTCTCAGTCCCAAGTGTCCAGCCTCATGCCACATCCAGCTGTCATCGTAGATAGGGTCATTCCAGGTTGCATCAGAGACCCTGAAGGAATTGTAAAGAATTTCCCTGTTTCTTTGTTCTGTTTTTGAAATTCCTGTTTAGAGTGGGTTTGAGCTGATTCTCGCTGCCATGTTTATGCCAGTCTAGACACACTTGATTCCCTTACGGAGACATATCAATACATAGGTTTTAAGATTCTTACTAGTCAGATCTATTCCTCTGCGGGAAATATGGGGTTTTGAGTCCCTTTCACTGAGGAAGGTGTAGGTCTTGTCTATTCCATAGTTGGTTTTTGGAACAGTACCTGTGCTTATATCAAACTCTGGTTTGATGCATCACCCCACCTCTCCTCCCCCCTTAAGCAGGCATAAGAGTGTTTTCTAAATGTGAGACTCTGTTCTCTTTGCTAACTCAGTTCATGTGTAGCCATGTTTACAGGATCTTCCTAAGTGATATCTTATGATAAGTTTCTTTTCCTGTGTGACTTCTTTCCCTTAGAATCATCGTACCTGAATCCACTCATTTTGCTGCTACTGGTCTTATGACATTGATTTCGTGGCTGAGGGATATTCCATCGTACGTAAGTTCCACAATGTTTGGAACCATTTTTATATTTCCTGGGATATTTCAGGTGTACCCAGGTTGAGGTTCTTGTAAGCAGTGCAGCCCTCAATTTGGGGGTGGCTCTGTCTTATGGATTTTCAGTTTTCCCAAGGTATATTCCCTAGACTGGAAGTGCCCTTGGCTCTGTAGCTCTGTTGTTTACTTGTTTTAGGGAACACAATGCACTCCTCCAGTGAGGCAGTTGGCAACTTACATCCCGCCCATCAGCATAACAAGGCTCCCTGTTCTCCAGGGCCTGTCTTGCCTTTCTGGTTTTTACACATTTTGTGGATGTCCCTTTTGACCGGTGGGAAGTGATACTTCTTTGTAGTGCAGATTTGCATTGCCCGCTTGCTTGCTTGGCCAAAAAGGGCGTATGCGTTTTCTCCTGAATATATTCAGGAGAAAACGCATACGCCCTTTTTGGCCAAGTGCATCATTGTCGAAGTTGTGCCCCTCTTCCTGTGCTTTACAGGCGATTCTAACGTACCTCTTGAAATCTGTTTCCTGCTATTCTGCCTCGCATTCAAGTCCGCCTCGTTGCCTTCCCTCAACAGATTTTTGGACGATAGTTGGCCTTGATTACTCTGCCAGTTTGTGAATTGCTGTGCCCCTGAGCTCCATTTTTCAACTCGTTTTTTGTGAGCTGAACGCAAGTCCAAACATTTGGTTCAGGACCTATACTGGTTCCCGGTGGGTGGCTGAGACTTTGGTGAATTCTTCTTCCTGCCGGGAAATTAGAGTGACATGTGCCCATCCAAATGCCTAACAGCTACTCTCTCATTGGTTCTCCCTCTTCCCTTTCCTCCTCTGCCAAATGGGCAACCTGTGTGAACCAGGAGCTTAAAGGGGCTGTCTCTCCAAGTTGGGAGATTGATAGTAAAGCTGTTGGAAAGTCAAACCGGAGCACCAGGAGAGGGACTCTTCGTTGAGTTTTAGAAACCTTTCGTATTCACAGTGTGTCCATTCTCTAGGTTTCCCGTACATGTTATAGCTGTAGTAATATTCCCTTCAACCTGGAGAGGTGGGACCCATGGAATGGTTGCCATGCATTATTGCTTTAAAGGGTCTGCATTTGCTCACCCAATCTCACCAATCCTCTCAGTCCCAAGTGTCCAGCCTCATGCCACATCCAGCTGTCATCGTAGATAGGGTCATTCCAGGTTGCATCAGAGACCCTGAAGGAATTGTAAAGAATTTCCCTGTTTCTTTGTTCTGTTTTTGAAATTCCTGTTTAGAGTGGGTTTGAGCTGATTCTCGCTGCCATGTTTATGCCAGTCTAGACACACTTGATTCCCTTACGGAGACATATCAATACATAGGTTTTAAGATTCTTACTAGTCAGATCTATTCCTCTGCGGGAAATATGGGGTTTTGAGTCCCTTTCACTGAGGAAGGTGTAGGTCTTGTCTATTCCATAGTTGGTTTTTGGAACAGTACCTGTGCTTATATCAAACTCTGGTTTGATGCATCACCCCACCTCTCCTCCCCCCTTAAGCAGGCATAAGAGTGTTTTCTAAATGTGAGACTCTGTTCTCTTTGCTAACTCAGTTCATGTGTAGCCATGTTTACAGGATCTTCCTAAGTGATATCTTATGATAAGTTTCTTTTCCTGTGTGACTTCTTTCCCTTAGAATCATCGTACCTGAATCCACTCATTTTGCTGCTACTGGTCTTATGACATTGATTTCGTGGCTGAGGGATATTCCATCGTACGTAAGTTCCACAATGTTTGGAACCATTTTTATATTTCCTGGGATATTTCAGGTGTACCCAGGTTGAGGTTCTTGTAAGCAGTGCAGCCCTCAATTTGGGGGTGGCTCTGTCTTATGGATTTTCAGTTTTCCCAAGGTATATTCCCTAGACTGGAAGTGCCCTTGGCTCTGTAGCTCTGTTGTTTACTTGTTTTAGGGAACACAATGCACTCCTCCAGTGAGGCAGTTGGCAACTTACATCCCGCCCATCAGCATAACAAGGCTCCCTGTTCTCCAGGGCCTGTCTTGCCTTTCTGGTTTTTACACATTTTGTGGATGTCCCTTTTGACCGGTGGGAAGTGATACTTCTTTGTAGTGCAGATTTGCATTGCCCGCTTGCTTGCTTGGCCAAAAAGGGCGTATGCGTTTTCTCCTGAATATATTCAGGAGAAAACGCATACGCCCTTTTTGGCCAAGTGCATCATTGTCGAAGTTGTGCCCCTCTTCCTGTGCTTTACAGGCGATTCTAACGTACCTCTTGAAATCTGTTTCCTGCTATTCTGCCTCGCATTCAAGTCCGCCTCGTTGCCTTCCCTCAACAGATTTTTGGATGATAGTTGGCCTTGATTACTCTGCCAGTTTGTGAATTGCTGTGCCCCTGAGCTCCATTTTTCAACTCGTTTTTTTGTGAGCTGAACGCAAGTCCAAACATTTGGTTCAGGACCTATACTGGTTCCCGGTGGGTGGCTGAGACTTTGGTGAATTCTTCTTCCTGCCGGGAAATTAGAGTGACATGTGCCCATCCAAATGCCTAACAGCTACTCTCTCATTGGTTCTCCCTCTTCCCTTTCCTCCTCTGCCAAATGGGCAACCTGTGTGAACCAGGAGCTTAAAGGGGCTGTCTCTCCAAGTTGGGAGATTGATAGTAAAGCTGTTGGAAAGTCAAACCGGAGCACCAGGAGAGGGACTCTTCGTTGAGTTTTAGAAACCTTTCGTATTCACAGTGTGTCCATTCTCTAGGTTTCCCGTACATGTTATAGCTGTAGTAATATTCCCTTCAACCTGGAGAGGTGGGACCCATGGAATGGTTGCCATGCATTATTGCTTTAAAGGGTCTGCATTTGCTCACCCAATCTCACCAATCCTCTCAGTCCCAAGTGTCCAGCCTCATGCCACATCCAGCTGTCATCGTAGATAGGGTCATTCCAGGTTGCATCAGAGACCCTGAAGGAATTGTAAAGAATTTCCCTGTTTCTTTGTTCTGTTTTTGAAATTCCTGTTTAGAGTGGGTTTGAGCTGATTCTCGCTGCCATGTTTATGCCAGTCTAGACACACTTGATTCCCTTACGGAGACATATCAATACATAGGTTTTAAGATTCTTACTAGTCAGATCTATTCCTCTGCGGGAAATATGGGGTTTTGAGTCCCTTTCACTGAGGAAGGTGTAGGTCTTGTCTATTCCATAGTTGGTTTTTGGAACAGTACCTGTGCTTATATCAAACTCTGGTTTGATGCATCACCCCACCTCTCCTCCCCCCTTAAGCAGGCATAAGAGTGTTTTCTAAATGTGAGACTCTGTTCTCTTTCCTAACTCAGTTCATGTGTAGCCATGTTTACAGGATCTTCCTAAGTGATATCTTATGATAAGTTTATTTTCCTGTGTGACTTCTTTCCCTTAGAATCATCGTACCTGAATCCACTCATTTTGCTGCTACTGGTCTTATGACATTGATTTCGTGGCTGAGGGATATTCCATCGTACGTAAGTTCCACAATGTTTGGAACCATTTTTATATTTCCTGGGATATTTCAGGTGTACCCAGGTTGAGGTTCTTGTAAGCAGTGCAGCCCTCAATTTGGGGGTGGCTCTGTCTTATGGATTTTCAGTTTTCCCAAGGTATATTCCCTAGACTGGAAGTGCCCTTGGCTCTGTAGCTCTGTTGTTTACTTGTTTTAGGGAACACAATGCACTCCTCCAGTGACGCAGTTGGCAACTTACATCCCGCCCATCAGCATAACAAGGCTCCCTGTTCTCCAGGGCCTGTCTTGCCTTTCTGGTTTTTACACATTTTGTGGATGTCCCTTTTGACCGGTGGGAAGTGATACTTCTTTGTAGTGCAGATTTGCATTGCCCGCTTGCTTGCTTGGCCAAAAAGGGCGTATGCGTTTTCTCCTGAATATATTCAGGAGAAAACGCATACGCCCTTTTTGGCCAAGTGCATCATTGTCGAAGTTGTGCCCCTCTTCCTGTGCTTTACAGGCGATTCTAACGTACCTCTTGAAATCTGTTTCCTGCTATTCTGCCTCGCATTCAAGTCCGCCTCGTTGCCTTCCCTCAACAGATTTTTGGACGATAGTTGGCCTTGATTACTCTGCCAGTTTGTGAATTGCTGTGCCCCTGAGCTCCATTTTTCAACTCGTTTTTTTGTGAGCTGAACGCAAGTCCAAACATTTGGTTCAGGACCTATACTGGTTCCCGGTGGGTGGCTGAGACTTTGGTGAATTCTCCTTCCTGCCGGGAAATTAGAGTGACATGTGCCCATCCAAATGCCTAACAGCTACTCTCTCATTGGTTCTCCCTCTTCCCTTTCCTCCTCTGCCAAATGGGCAACCTGTGTGAACCAGGAGCTTAAAGGGGCTGTCTCTCCAAGTTGGGAGATTGATAGTAAAGCTGTTGGAAAGTCAAACCGGAGCACCAGGAGAGGGACTCTTCGTTGAGTTTTAGAAACCTTTCGTATTCACAGTGTGTCCATTCTCTAGGTTTCCCGTACATGTTATAGCTGTAGTAATATTCCCTTCAACCTGGAGAGGTGGGACCCATGGAATGGTTGCCATGCATTATTGCTTTAAAGGGTCTGCATTTGCTCACCCAATCTCACCAATCCTCTCAGTCCCAAGTGTCCAGCCTCATGCCACATCCAGCTGTCATCGTAGATAGGGTCATTCCAGGTTGCATCAGAGACCCTGAAGGAATTGTAAAGAATTTCCCTGTTTCTTTGTTCTGTTTTTGAAATTCCTGTTTAGAGTGGGTTTGAGCTGATTCTCGCTGCCATGTTTATGCCAGTCTAGACACACTTGATTCCCTTACGGAGACATATCAATACATAGGTTTTAAGATTCTTACTAGTCAGATCTATTCCTCTGCGGGAAATATGGGGTTTTGAGTCCCTTTCACTGAGGAAGGTGTAGGTCTTGTCTATTCCATAGTTGGTTTTTGGAACAGTACCTGTGCTTATATCAAACTCTGGTTTGATGCATCACCCCACCTCTCCTCCCCCCTTAAGCAGGCATAAGAGTGTTTTCTAAATGTGAGACTCTGTTCTCTTTGCTAACTCAGTTCATGTGTAGCCATGTTTACAGGATCTTCCTAAGTGATATCTTATGATAAGTTTATTTTCCTGTGTGACTTCTTGCCCTTAGAATCATCGTACCTGAATCCACTCATTTTGCTGCTACTGGTCTTATGACATTGATTTCGTGGCTGAGGGATATTCCATCGTACGTAAGTTCCACAATGTTTTGAACCATTTTTATATTTCCTGGGATATTTCAGGTGTACCCAGGTTGAGGTTCTTGTAAGCAGTGCAGCCCTCAATTTGGGGGTGGCTCTGTCTTATGGATTTTCAGTTTTCCCAAGGTATATTCCCTAGACTGGAAGTGCCCTTGGCTCTGTAGCTCTGTTGTTTACTTGTTTTAGGGAACACAATGCACTCCTCCAGTGAGGCAGTTGGCAACTTACATCCCGCCCATCAGCATAACAAGGCTCCCTGTTCTCCAGGGCCTGTCTTGCCTTTCTGGTTTTTACACATTTTGTGGATGTCCCTTTTGACCGGTGGGAAGTGATACTTCTTTGTAGTGCAGATTTGCATTGCCCGCTTGCTTGCTTGGCCAAAAAGGGCGTATGCGTTTTCTCCTGAATATATTCAGGAGAAAACGCATACGCCCTTTTTGGCCAAGTGCATCATTGTCGAAGTTGTGCCCCTCTTCCTGTGCTTTACAGGCGATTCTAACGTACCTCTTGAAATCTGTTTCCTGCTATTCTGCCTCGCATTCAAGTCCGCCTCGTTGCCTTCCCTCAACAGATTTTTGGACGATAGTTGGCCTTGATTACTCTGCCAGTTTGTGAATTGCTGTGCCCCTGAGCTCCATTTTTCAACTCGTTTTTTTGTGAGCTGAACGCAAGTCCAAACATTTGGTTCAGGACCTATACTGGTTCCCGGTGGGTGGCTGAGACTTTGGTGAATTCTTCTTCCTGCCGGGAAATTAGAGTGACATGCGCCCATCCAAATGCCTAACAGCTACTCTCTCATTGGTTCTCCCTCTTCCCTTTCCTCCTCTGCCAAATGGGCAACCTGTGTGAACCAGGAGCTTAAAGGGGCTGTCTCTCCAAGTTGGGAGATTGATAGTAAAGCTGTTGGAAAGTCAAACCGGAGCACCAGGAGAGGGACTCTTCGTTGAGTTTTAGAAACCTTTCGTATTCACAGTGTGTCCATTCTCTAGGTTTCCCGTACATGTTATAGCTGTAGTAATATTCCCTTCAACCTGGAGAGGTGGGACCCATGGAATGGTTGCCATGCATTATTGCTTTAAAGGGTCTGCATTTGCTCACCCAATCTCACCAATCCTCTCAGTCCCAAGTGTCCAGCCTCATGCCACATCCAGCTGTCATCGTAGATAGGGTCATTCCAGGTTGCATCAGAGACCCTGAAGGAATTGTAAAGAATTTCCCTGTTTCTTTGTTCTGTTTTTGAAATTCCTGTTTAGAGTGGGTTTGAGCTGATTCTCGCTGCCATGTTTATGCCAGTCTAGACACACTTGATTCCCTTACGGAGACATATCAATACATAGGTTTTAAGATTCTTACTAGTCAGATCTATTCCTCTGCGGGAAATATGGGGTTTTGAGTCCCTTTCACTGAGGAAGGTGTAGGTCTTGTCTATTCCATAGTTGGTTTTTGGAACAGTACCTGTGCTTATATCAAACTCTGGTTTGATGCATCACCCCACCTCTCCTCCCCCCTTAAGCAGGCATAAGAGTGTTTTCTAAATGTGAGACTCTGTTCTCTTTCCTAACTCAGTTCATGTGTAGCCATGTTTACAGGATCTTCCTAAGTGATATCTTATGATAAGTTTCTTTTCCTGTGTGACTTCTTGCCCTTAGAATCATCGTACCTGAATCCACTCATTTTGCTGCTACTGGTCTTATGACACTGATTTCGTGGCTGAGGGATATTCCATCGTACGTAAGTTCCACAATGTTTGGAACCATTTTTATATTTCCTGGGATATTTCAGGTGTACCCAGGTTGAGGTTCTTGTAAGCAGTGCAGCCCTCAATTTGGGGGTGGCTCTGTCTTATGGATTTTCAGTTTTCCCAAGGTATATTCCCTAGACTGGAAGTGCCCTTGGCTCTGTAGCTCTGTTGTTTACTTGTTTTAGGGAACACAATGCACTCCTCCAGTGAGGCAGTTGGCAACATACATCCCGCCCATCAGCATAACAAGGCTCCCTGTTCTCCAGGGCCTGTCTTGCCTTTCTGGTTTTTACACATTTTGTGGATGTCCCTTTTGACCGGTGGGAAGTGATACTTCTTTGTAGTGCAGATTTGCATTGCCCGCTTGCTTGCTTGGCCAAAAAGGGCGTATGCGTTTTCTCCTGAATATATTCAGGAGAAAACGCATACGCCCTTTTTGGCCAAGTGCATCATTGTCGAAGTTGTGCCCCTCTTCCTGTGCTTTACAGGCGATTCTAACGTACCTCTTGAAATCTGTTTCCTGCTATTCTGCCTCGCATTCAAGTCCGCCTCGTTGCCTTCCCTCAACAGATTTTTGGACGATAGTTGGCCTTGATTACTCTGCCAGTTTGTGAATTGCTGTGCCCCTGAGCTCCATTTTTCAACTCGTTTTTTTGTGAGCTGAACGCAAGTCCAAACATTTGGTTCAGGACCTATACTGGTTCCCGGTGGGTGGCTGAGACTTTGGTGAATTCTACTTCCTGCCGGGAAATTAGAGTGACATGTGCCCATCCAAATGCCTAACAGCTACTCTCTCATTGGTTCTCCCTCTTCCCTTTCCTCCTCTGCCAAATGGGCAACCTGTGTGAACCAGGAGCTTAAAGGGGCTGTCTCTCCAAGTTGGGAGATTGATAGTAAAGCTGTTGGAAAGTCAAACCGGAGCACCAGGAGAGGGACTCTTCGTTGAGTTTTAGAAACCTTTCGTATTCACAGTGTGTCCATTCTCTAGGTTTCCCGTACATGTTATAGCTGTAGTAATATTCCCTTCAACCTGGAGAGGTGGGACCCATGGAATGGTTGCCATGCATTATTGCTTTAAAGGGTCTGCATTTGCTCACCCAATCTCACCAATCCTCTCAGTCCCAAGTGTCCAGCCTCATGCCACATCCAGCTGTCATCGTAGATAGGGTCATTCCAGGTTGCATCAGAGACCCTGAAGGAATTGTAAAGAATTTCCCTGTTTCTTTGTTCTGTTTTTGAAATTCCTGTTTAGAGTGGGTTTGAGCTGATTCTCGCTGCCATGTTTATGCCAGTCTAGACACACTTGATTCCCTTACGGAGACATATCAATACATAGGTTTTAAGATTCTTACTAGTCAGATCTATTCCTCTGCGGGAAATATGGGGTTTTGAGTCCCTTTCACTGAGGAAGGTGTAGGTCTTGTCTATTCCATAGTTGGTTTTTGGAACAGTACCTGTGCTTATATCAAACTCTGGTTTGATGCATCACCCCACCTCTCCTTCCCCCTTAAGCAGGCATAAGAGTGTTTTCTAAATGTGAGACTCTGTTCTCTTTCCTAACTCAGTTCATGTGTAGCCATGTTTACAGGATCTTCCTAAGTGATATCTTATGATAAGTTTCTTTTTCTGTGTGACTTCTTGCCCTTAGAATCATCGTACCTGAATCCACTCATTTTGCTGCTACTGGTCTTATGACACTGATTTCGTGGCTGAGGGATATTCCATCGTACGTAAGTTCCACAATGTTTGGAACCATTTTTATATTTCCTGGGATATTTCAGGTGTACCCAGGTTGAGGTTCTTGTAAGCAGTGCAGCCCTCAATTTGGGGGTGGCTCTGTCTTATGGATTTTCAGTTTTCCCAAGGTATATTCCCTAGACTGGAAGTGCCCTTGGCTCTGTAGCTCTGTTGTTTACTTGTTTTAGGGAACACAATGCACTCCTCCAGTGAGGCAGTTGGCAACTTACATCCCGCCCATCAGCATAACAAGGCTCCCTGTTCTCCAGGGCCTGTCTTGCCTTTCTGGTTTTTACACATTTTGTGGATGTCCCTTTTGACCGGTGGGAAGTGATACTTCTTTGTAGTGCAGATTTGCATTGCCCGCTTGCTTGCTTGGCCAAAAAGGGCGTATGCGTTTTCTCCTGAATATATTCAGGAGAAAACGCATACGCCCTTTTTGGCCAAGTGCATCATTGTCGAAGTTGTGCCCCTCTTACTGTGCTTTACATGCGACGACCACCCTGGCTGGCCTGCAGGCACCAAGTTGGCCTGCGTGCTGTCGCTGGTGTGGCTCCACGGTCCTTCCTCTAGGCTTTCAAGCCCTTGTACATATTCAGGTGTTTTACCTGGAAAGGGTGGGAACAGTTCAGCAGCAGCTGGCCTGGGGCTCAGCTCACGTTTACTCACAGATGCCTCGGCACGGTCCCCCAGCTTTGCAATGAGGACGCTCCTTGCGTGTGGGGTGGGTTGATGGCTGTATGGGAGATGGTTCTCCACCTCTGACCAATTTCAGAATTGTTTACCACTGTAGCAAGTGCCCTGATAGGGTTTTCCTCTGTATAACTCGTGGGTTCAGGTTTTTTTTTTCTTTTATGGTTCAAGTTAGATTTTATTCCTCTTTTATGTATTTATAGATATAAGCATGGAAATAATTCATTCCTATAAATACATCTGTGTGATGGGAAGGATTTTTTCTGTTTTATTTTTAAATTTTATTTTTTAAAATTTTGAAATTTAATTTTATTTATTTTTTTAAAGAGCACATTATTATTAGTTATGAATTTTATGCGTATACATGTATACAGGTCAATCCAAAACTCCCAACTCATCCCACCACCACCACCCCATGGCTTCCCACACTTGGTGTCCATACGTTTTTTCTCTACATCTGTGTCTCTATTTCTTCCCTGGAAACCAGTTCATCTGTACCATCTTTAGGCTCCACATATATGCATTAATATACAATATTTGTTTTCCTCTTTCTGACTTACTTCATTCTGTATGACAGTCTCTCGATCCATCGATGTCTCTACAAATGACCCAGTTTCATTCCTTTTTATGGCCGAGTAATATTCCATTTCATATATGTACCACATCTTTATCCATTCATCTGTCTGTGGGCATTTAGGTTGCTTCCATTACCTGGCTATTGTAAATAGTGCTGCAACGAACATTGTGGTGAATGTGTCTTTTTGAAATACGGTTTTCTCTGGGTATATGTCCAGAAGTGGGATTGCTGGATCAGATGGTAATTCTATTTCTAGTTTTATTAAGGAAACTCCATACTGTTCTCCATAGTGACTGTATCAATTTACATTCCCACCAATAGTGGAAGAGGGCTCCTTTTGTCCACAACCTCCCCAGAATTGGTTGTTTGTAGATTTTCTGATGATGCCGATTCTAACAGGTGTGAGGTGATACCTCATTGTAGTTTTGATTTGCATTTCTCTAATAATTAGTGCTGTTGAGCAGCTTTTCATGTGCGTCTTGGCCATCTCTGTGCCTTCTTTGAAGAAACGTCTCTTTAGATCCTCTGCCCATTTTTGTATTTTGATGTTTGTTTTTTTTATTATTAAGCTGCATGTGTTGTTTATATATATTGGAGATTAAACCTCTGTCCATTGATTCGTCTGCAACGATTTTGGCCCATTCTGAGGGATGCCTTTTTCCATTCCCGTGTTTTTTAACAAAAAAGGAAAGAAAGGAAAAGAAGCAGAACACTAATGTGCGTAAAATATGCCTTTTGAAACGGTCGTTTTGAAATATGGACGTGCTTTGAATTTTTTGGTCGATATGTGACCCCAGGATTTGTTTTCAGGGCAGGTGTCATTTACAGGCCTGCAATGATTTTGAATATCAACTGACCATTAGCGTTGGGATTAAACTGCTGTTGTGTGAAACGGCCACAAGGTGGCAGCAGTTCACCCTTACCAAATCTGGTTACTAGGGCAAGAGAGCCTCAGTGGAAGTGGTGTTCTAGTTTGGAGTTTAGAATGGAATGTTCCAGGAGAAAGCCCCTCACGTTTGTCTCACTACTTCTTGTTCGTGTTTTTAATTTAATTTTTTATTTTTTATTACAGCAAGTTTGATTACAATGTTTGGCTTGTTGTAGGTGTGGAAGATGTGGTTCTTTTACACATATACAGATGACTGTTCTTCCTGGGATCCTTTTCCCATGTACGTTATGACAGAATGTTGAGTAGTCCTCTCTTGGTATTCTGTAGGTCTTTGGTGATTATATATGTCACCTGTGTTTGTATATGTCTGTTAACCCCGATATCGTAATGAAACCAATCCTCACACCTTTCCATTGGTGAACCATAAGTTTGTTTAATGAATCTGTGATTGCCCTTCTCCGTGGAAATATCTGCCCTGGTATCCATTTTTAGGTAACACCTATAAGTGATATGATTTGATATGTGTCTTTCACTTTCTGACTTACTACAAGGCACGTGATTACTTCTAGACTCATCTACGGTGCTGCAAATGGCATTGTGTCCTTTTTTCCCTTGACTTCTCTTCTGCCTTAGCGGGGTCCATTTTCAACAATGTGATTCCCTGAGGGTTGAAGATTAGCTGACCTGGGCAGCCTTACCCTGCCGGCCCGCCCTCCCCAGGTGTGCCTCTTTGAGGTCAATATAAACAGAGCTCCAGGCAGCAATAGCCCCTGAAGCTGTGCCTGACTCCATATTCTGTGCCCCATCAGCAGTCTCGGGGCTGTGCTGGTGGGAGGGAGTGAGGGGCCGCAGCTTTGTTGGTGGCCCGGTGTGAGGGGGGTTCTGCTGGCCTTTCTGCAGGAGTTGCCAGGCTGCCCCCTGTAATGAAGAGGTTGTGTCACCCATACCTTCCGCTGGAATTTCTCTCCGGACAGAGGTGAGGAAGGAAAAATGCAGTGGGGGCCGGGACAGGAGGGGTATCTCAGGTAGGGCAATGGAAATCTTCTGAAAGAGCGCCCGGGGCCAGGACCACCCTGGCTGGCCTGCAGGCACCAAGTTGGCCTGCGTGCTGTCGCTGGTGTGGCTCCACGGTCCTTCCTCTAGGCTTTCAAGCCCTTGTACATATTCAGGTGTTTTACCTGGAAAGGGTGGGAACAGTTCAGCAGCAGCTGGCCTCGGGCTCAGCTCACGTTTACTCACAGATGCCTCGGCACGGTCCCCCAGCTTTGCAATGAGGACGCTCCTTGCATGGGGGGTGGGTTGCTGGCTGTATGGGAGATGATTCCCCACCTCTGACCAATTTCAGAATTGTTTAACTCTGGAGCAAGTGCCCTGCTAGGGTTTTCCTGTGTATAACTGGTGGGTTCAGGTTTTTTTTTTTTCTTTTATGGTTCAAGTTAGATTTTATTCCTCTTTTATGTATTTATAGATATAAGCATGGAAATAATTCATTCCTATAAATACAACTGTGTGACGAGAAGAATTTTTTTCTGTTTTATTTTTAAATTTTATATTTTAAAATTTTGAAATTTAATTTTATTTATGTTTTTAAACAGCACATTATTATTACTTATGTATTTTATGAATATACATGTATACAGGTCAATCCCAATCTCTCAACTCATCCCACCACCACCACCCCATGGCTTCCCACACTTGGTGTCCATACGTTTGTTCTCTACCTCTGTGTCTCTATTTCTTCCCTGCAAACCAGTTCATCTGTACCATTTTTAGGCTCCACATATATGCATTAATATACAATATTTGTTTTCCTCTTTCTGACTTACTTCATTCTGTATGACAGTCTCTCGATCCATCGATGTCTCTACAAATGACCCAGTTTCATTCCTTTTTATGGCCGAGTAATATTCCATTTCATATATGTACCACATCTTTATCCATTCATCTGTCTGTGGGCATTTAGGTTGCTTCCATTACCTGGCTATTGTAAATAGTGCTGCAACGAACATTGTGGTGAATGTGCCTTTTTGAAATACGGTTTTCTCTGGGTATATGCCCAGAAGTGGGATTGGTGGATCAGATGGTAATTCGATTTCTAATATTTTTAAGGAAACTCCATACTGTTCTCCATAGTGACTGTATCAGTTTACATTCCCACCAATAGTGGAAGAGGGCTCCTTTTGTCCACAACCTCCCCAGAATTGGTTGTTTGTAGATTTTCTGATGATTCCGATTTTAACAGGTGTGAGGTGATACCTCATTGTAGTTTTGATTTGCATTTCTCTAATAATTAGTGCTGTTGAGCAGCTTTTCATGTGCGTCTTGGCCATCTCTGTGTCTCCTTTGAAGAAACGTCTCTTTAGATCTTCTGCCCATTTTTTTGGGGTTGTTTGTTTTTTTTAATATTAAGCTGCATGAGCTGTTTATATATATTGGAGATTAAACCTCTGTCCATTGATTCGTCTGCAACGATTTTCGCCCATTCTGAGGGATGCCTTTTTCCATTCCCGTGATTTTTAACAAAAAAGGAAAGAAAGGAAAAGAAGCAGAACTCTAATGTGCGTAAAATATGCCTATTGAAATGGTCGTTTTGAAATATGGACGTCCTTTGAATTTTTTGGTCGATATGTGACCCAAGGATTTGTTTTCAGGGCAGGTGTCATTTACAGGCCTGCAATGATTTTGAATATCAACTGACCATAAGCATTGGGATTAATCGGCTGTTGTGTTAAACGGACACAAGGTGGCAGCAGTTCACCCTTACCAAATCTGGTTACTTGGGCAAGAGAGCCTCAGTGGAACTGGTGTTCTAGATTGGAGTTTAGAATGGAATGTGCCAGGAGAAAGCCCCTCACTTTGTCTCACTACTTCTTGTTCGTGTTTTTAAATTAATTTTTTATTTTTTATTACAGCAAGTTTGATTACAATGTTGGCTTGTTGTAGGTGTGGAAGATGTGGTTCTTTTACACATATACAGATGTCTGTTCTTCCTGGGATCCTTTTCCCATGTACGTTATGACAGAATGTTGAGTAGTCCTCTGTTGGTATTCTGTAGGTCTTTGGTGATTATATATGTCACCTGTGTTTGTATATGTCTGTTAACCCCGATATCGTAATGAAACCAATCCTCACACCTTTCCATTGGTGAACCATAAGTCTGTTTAATGAATCTGTGATTGCCCTTCTCCGTGGAAATATCTGCCCTGGTATCCATTTTTAGGTAACACCTATAAGTGATATGATATGATATGTGTCTTCCACTTTCTGACTTACTACAAGGCACGTGATTACTTCTAGACTCATCTACGGTGCTGCAAATGGCATTGTGTCCTTTTTTCCCTTGGCTTCTCTTCTGCCTTAGCGGGGTCCATTTTCAACAATGTGATTCCCTGAGGGTTGTGGATTAGCTGACCTGGGCAGCCTTACCCTGCCGGCCCGCCCTCCCCAGGTGTGCCTCGTTGAGGTCAATATAAACAGCGCTCCAGGCAGCAATAGCCCCTGAAGCTGTGCCTGACTCCATATTCTCTGCCCCGTCAGCAGTCTCGGGGCTGTGCTGGTGGGAGGGAGTGAGGGGCCACAGCTTTGTGGGTGGCCCGGTGTGAGTGGGGTTCTGCTGGCCTTTCTGCAGGAGTTGCCAGGCTGCCGCCTGTAAAGAAGAGTTTGTGTCACCCATACCTTCCGCTGGAATTTCTCTCCGGACAGAGGTGAGGAAGGAAAAATGCAGTGGGGGCCGGGACAGGAGGGGTATCTCAGGCAGGGCAATGGAAAGCTTCTGGAAGAGCGCCTGGGGACAGGACCACCCTGGCTGGCCTGCAGGCACCAAGTTGGCCTGCGTGCTGTCGCTGGTGTGGCTCCACGGTCCTTCCACTAGGCTTTCAAGCCCTTGTACATATTCAGGTGTTTTACCTGGAAAGGGTGGGAACAGTTCAGCAGCAGCTGGCCTGGGGCTCAGCTCACGTTTACTCACAGATGCCTCGGCACGGTCCCCAAGCTTTGCAATGAGGACGCTCCTTGCGTGGGGGGTGGGTTGATGGCTGTATGGGAGATGCTTCCCCACCTCTGACCAATTTCATAATTGTTTACCACTGGAGCAAGTGCCCTGATAGGGTTTTCCTCTGTATAACTCGTGGGTTCAGGTTTTTTTTTCTTTTATGGTTCAAGTTAGATTTTATTCCTCTTTTGTGTATTTATAGATATAAGCATGGAAATAATTCATTCCTATAAATACATCTGTGTGACGGGAAGAAGTTTTTTCTGTTTTATTTTTAAATTTTATTTTTTAAAATTTTGAAATTTAATTTTATTTATTTTTTTATACAGCACATTATTATTAGTTATGTATTTTATGCATATACATGTACACAGGTCAATCCCAAACTCCCAACTCATCCCACCACCACCACCCCATGGCTTCCCACACTTGGTGTCCATACGTTTGTTCTCTACCTCTGTGTCTTTATTTCTTCCCTGGAAACCAGTTCATCTGTACCATTTTTAGGCTCCACATATATGCATTAATATACAATATTTGTTTTCCTCTTTCTGACTTACTTCATTCTGTATGACAGTCTCTCGATCCATCGATGTCTCTACAAATGACCCAGTTTCATTCCTTTTTATGGCCGAGTAATATTCCATTTCATATATGTACCACATCTTTATCCATTCATCTCTCTGTGGGCATTTAGGTTGCTTCCATTACCTGGCTATTGTAAATAGTGCTGCAATGAACATTGTGGTGAATGTGCCTTTTTGATTTACGGTTTTCTCTGGGTATATGCCAAGAAGTGGGATTGCTGGATCAGATGGTAATTGTATTTCTAGGTTTTTTAAGGATACTCCATACTGTTCTCCATAGTGCCTGTATCAATTTACATTCCCACCAATAGTGGAAGAGGGCTCCTTTTGTCCACACCCTCCCCAGAATTGGTTGTTTGTAGATTTTCTGATGATGCCGATTCTTACAGGTGTGAGGTGAAACCTCATTGTAGTTTTGATTTGCATTTCTCTAATAATTAGTGCTGTTGAGCAGCTTTTCATGTGCGTCTTGGCCATCTCTGAGTCTCCTTTGAAGAAACGTCTCTTTAGATCTTCTGCCCATTTTTTGGGGGTTGTTTGTTTTTTTAATATTAAGCTGCATTAGCTGTTTATATATATTGGACATTAAACCTCTGTCCATTGATTCGTCTGCAACGATTTTCGCCCATTCTGAGGGATGCTTTTTTCCATTCCCGTTTTTTTTTAACAAAAAAGGAAAGAAAGGAAAAGAAGCAGAACACTAATGTGCCTAAAATATGCCTTTTGAAACGGTCGTTTTGACATATGGACGTCCTTTGAATTTTTTGGTCGATATGTGACCCCAGGATATATTTTCAGGGTAGGTGTCATTTACAGGCCTGCAATGATTTTGAATATCAACTGACCATTAGCGTTGGGATTAAAGCTGCTGTTGTGTGAAACGGACACAAGGTGGCAGCAGTTCACCCTTACCAAATCTGGTTACTAGGGCAAGAGAGCCTAAGTGGAAGTGGTGTTCTAGATTGGAGTTTAGAATGGAATGTGCCAAGAGAAAGCCCCTCACGTTTGTCTCACTACTTCTTTTTCGTGTTTTTAATTTAAATTTTTATTTTTTATTACAGCAAGTTTGATTACAATGTTTGGCTTGTTGTAGGTGTGGAAGATGTGGTTCTTTTACACATATACAGATGTCTGTTCTTCCTGGGATCCTTTTCCCATGTACGTTATGACAGAATGTTGAGTAGTCCTCTGTTGGTATTCTGTAGGTCTTTGGTGATTATATATGTCACCTGTGTTTGTATATGTCTGTTAACCCCGATATCGTAATGAAACCAATCCTCACACCTTTCCATTGTTGAACCATAAGTTTTTTTAATGAATCTGTGATTGCCCTTCTCCCTGGAAATATCTGCCCTGCTATCCATTTTTAGGTAACACCTATAAGTGATATGATATGATATGTGTCTTCCACTTTCTGACTTACTACAAGGCACGTGAATATTTCTAGACTCATCTACGGTGCTGCAAATGGCATTGTGTCCTTTATTCCCTTGGCTTCTCTTCTGCCTTAACGGGGTCCATTTTCAACAATGTGATTCCCTGAGGGTTGTGGATTAGCTGACCTGGGCAGCCTTACCCTGCCGGCCCGCCCTCCCCAAGTGTGCCTCGTTGAGGTCTATATAAACAGAGCTCCAGGCAGCAATAGCCCCTGAAGCTGTGCCTGACTCCATATTCTCTGCCCCGTCAGCAGTCTCGGGGCTGTGCTGGTGGGAGGGAGTGAGGGGCCACAGCTTTGTGGGTGGCCCGGTGTGAGTGGGGTTCTGCTGGCCTTTCTGCAGGAGTTGCCAGGCTGCCGCCTGTAAAGTAGAGGATGTGTCACACATACCTTCCGCTGGAATTTCTCTCCGGACAGAGGTGAGGAAGGAAAAAAGCAGTGGGGGCCGGGACAAGAGGGTTATCTCAGGCAGGGCAATGGAAAGCTTCTGGAAGAGCGCCAGGGTCCAGGACCACACTGGCTGGCCTGCAGGCACCAAGTTGGCCTGCGTGCTGTCGCTGGTGTGGCTCCACGGTCCTTCCTCTAGGCTTTCAAGCCCTTGTACATATTCAGGTGTTTTACCTGGAAAGGGTGGGGACAGTTCAGCAGCAGCTGGCCTGGGGCTCAGCTCACGTTTACTCACAGATGCCTCGTCACGGTCCCCAAGCTTTGCAATGAGGACGCTCCTTGCATGGAGGGTGGGTTGCTGGCTGTATGGGAGATGGTTCCCCACCTCTGACCAATTTCAGAATTGTTTACCGCTGGAGCAAGTGCCATGATAGGGTTTTCCTCTGTATAACTCGTGGGTTCACTTTTTTTTTCTTTGATCGTTCAAGTTAGATTTTATTCCTCTTTTATGTATTTATAGATATAAGCATGGAAATAATTCATTCCTATAAATACATCTGTGTGAAGGGAAGAACTTTTTTCTGTTTTATTTTTAAATTTTATTTTTTAAAATTTTGAAATTTAATTTTATTTATATTTTTAAAGAGCACGTTATTATTAGTTATGTATTTTATGCATATACATGTATATAGGTCAATCCCAATCTCCCATCTCATCCCACCAACACCACCCCATGGCTTCCCACACTTGGTGTCCATACGTTTGTTCTCTACCTCTGTGTCTCTATTTCTTCCCTGCAAACCAGTTCATCTGTACCATTTTTTAGGCTCCACTTATATGCATTAATATACAATATTTGTTTTCCTCTTTCTGACTTACTTCATTCTGTATAACAGTCTCTCCATCCATCGATGTCTCTACAAATGACTCAGTTTCATTCCTTTTTATGGCCGAGTAATATTCCATTTTATATATGTACCACATCTTTATCCATTCATCTGTCTGTGGGCATATTGGTTGCTTCCATTACTTGGCTAATGTAAATAGTGTTGCAACGAACATTGTGGTGAATGTGCCTTTTTGATTTACGGTTTTTCTGGGTATATGCCCAGAAGTAGGATTGCTGGATCAGATGGTAATTCTATTTCTAGTTTTTTTAAGGAAACTCCATACTGTTCTCCATAGTGACTGTATCAATTTACATTCCCACCAATAGTGGAAGAGGGCTCCTTTTGTCCACACCCTCCCCGAATTGGTTGTTTGTAGATTTTCTGATGATGCCGATTCTAACAGGTGTGAGGTGATACCTCATTGTAGTTTTGATTTGCATTTCTCTAATAATTATTGCTGTTGAGCAGCTTTTCATGTGCGTCTTGGCCATCTCTGTGTCTCCTTTGAAGAAACGTCTCTTTAGATCTTCTGCCCATTTTTTTTGGGTTGTTAATTTTTTAATATTAAGCTGCATGAGCTGTTTATATATATTGGAGATTAAACCTCTGTCCATTGATTCGTCTGCAACGATTTTCGCCCATTCTGAGCGATGCCTTTTTCCATTCCCGTGTTTTTTAACAAAAAAGGAAAGAAAGGAAAAGAAGCAGAACACTAATGTGCGTAACATATGCCTTTTCAATCGGTCGTTTTGAAATATGGACGTCCTTTGAATTTTTTGGTCGATATGTGACCCCAGGATTTGTTTTCAGGGCAGGTGTCATTTACAGGCCTGCAATGATTTTGAATATCAACTGACCATTAGCACTGGGATTAAAGCTGCTGTTGTGTGAAACGGCCACAATGTGGCAGCAGTTCACCCTTACCAAATCTGGTTACTAGGGCAAGAGAGCCTCAGTGGAAGTGGTGTTCTAGATTGGAATTTAGAATGGAATGTGCCAGGAGAAAGCCCCTCAAGTTTGTCTCACTACTTCTTGTTCGTGTTTTTAATTTAATTTTTTATTTTTTATTACAGCAAGTTTGATTACAATGTTTGGCTTGTTGTAGGTGTGGAAGATGTGGTTCTTTTACTCATATACAGATGTCTGTTCTTCCTGGGATCCTTTTCCCATGTATGTTATGACAGAATATTGAGTAGTCCTCTCTTGGTGTTCTGTAGGTCTTTGGTGATTATATATGTCACCTGTGTTTGTATATGTCTGTTAACCCCGATATCGTAATGAAACCAATCCTCACACCTTTCCATTGGTGAACCATAAGTCTGTTTAATGAATCTGTGATTGCCCATCTCCGTGGAAATATCTGCCCTGGTATCCATTTTTAGGTAACACCTATAAGTGATATGATATGATATGTGTCTTCCACTTTCTGACTTACTACAAGTCACGTGATTACTTCTAGACTCATCTATGGTGCTGCAAATGGCATTGTGTCCTTTTTTCCCTTGGCTTCTCTTCTGCCTTATCGGGGTCCATATTCAACAATGTGATTCCCTGAGGGTTGTGGATTAGCTGACCTGGGCAGCCTTACCCTGCCGGCCCGCCCTCCCCAGGTGTGCCTCGTTGAGGTCAATATAAACAGAGCTCCAGGCAGCAATAGCCCCTGAAGCTGTGCCTGACTCCATATTCTCTGCCCCGTCAGCAGTCTCGGGGCTGTGCTGGTGGGAGGGAGTGAGGGGCCACAGCTTTGTTGGTGGCCCGGTGTGAGTGGGTTTCTGCTGGCCTTACTGCAGGAGTTGCCAGGCTGCCGCCTGTAAAGAAGAGGATGTGTCACACATACCTTCCACTGGAATTTCTCTCCGGACAGAGGTGAGGAAGGAAAAAAGCAGTGGGGGCCGGGACAGGAGGGGTATCTCAGGCAGGGCAATGGAAAGCTTCTGGAAGAGCGCCCGTGGACAAGACCACCCTGGCTGGCCTGCAGGCACCAAGTTGGCCTGCGTGCTGTCGCTGGTGTGGCTCCACGGTCCTTCCACTTGGCTTTCAAGCCCTTGTACATATTCAGGTGTTTTACCTGTAAAGGGTGGGAACAGTTCAGCAGCAGCTGGCCTGGGGCTCAGCTCACGTTTACTCACAGATGCCTAGGCACGGTCCCCAAGCTTTGCAATGAGGTCGCTCCTTGCGTGGGGGGTGGGTTGATGGCTGTATGGGAGATGCTTCCCCACCTCTGACCAATTTCATAATTGTTTACGACTGGAGCAAGTGCCCTGATAGGGTTTTCCTCTGTATAACTCGTGGGTTCAGGTTTTGTTTTTCTTTTATGGTTCAAGTTAGATTTTATTCCTCTTTTATGTATTTATAGATATAAGCATGGAAATAATTCATTCCTATAAATACATCTGTGTGACGGGAAGAAGTTTTTTCTGTTTTATTTTTAAATTTTATTTTTTAAAATTTTGAAATTTAAATTTATTTATTTTTTTATACAGCACGTTATTATTAGTTATGTATTTTATGCATATACACGTATTCAGGTCAATCCCAATATCCCAACTCATCCCACCACCACCACCCCATGGCTTCCCACACTTGGTGTCCATACGTTTGTTCTCTACCTCTGTGTCTCTATTTCTTCCCTGCAAACGAGTTCATCTGTACCATTTTTAGGCTCCACATATATGCATTAATATACAATATTTGTTTTCCTCTTTCTGACTTACTTCATTCTGTATGACAGTCTCTCGATCCATCGATGTCTCTACAAATGACCCAGTTTCATTCCTTTTTATGGCCGAGTAATATTCCATTTTATATATGTACCACATCTTTATCCATTTATCTGTCTGTGGGCATTTAGGTTGCTTCCATTACCTGGCTATTGTAAATAGTGCTGCAACGAACATTGTGGTGAATGTGCCTTTTTGAAATACAATTTTCTCTGGGTATATGCCTAGAAGTGGGATTGCTGGATCAGATGGTAATTCTATTTCTAATTTTTTTAAGGAAACTCCATACTGTTCTCCATAGTGACTGTATCAATTTACATTCCCACCAATAGTGGAAGAGGGCTCCTTTTGTCCACACCCTCCCCAGAATTGGTTGTTTGTAGATTTTCTGATGATGCCGATTCTAACGGGTGTGAGGTGATACCTCATTGTAGTTTTGATTTGCATTTCTCTAATAATTAGTGCTGTTGAGCAGCTTTTCATGTGCGTCTTGGCCATCTCTGTGTCTCCTTTGAAGAAACGTCTCTTTAGATCTTCTGCCCATTTTTTTTGGGTTGTTTGTTTTTTTAATATTAAGCTGCATGAGCTGTTTATATATATAGGAGATTAAACCTCTGTCCATTGATTCGTCTGCAACGATTTTCGCCCATTCTGAGGGATGCCTTTTTCCATTCCCGTTTTTTTTTAACAAAAAAGGAAAGAAAGGAAAAGAAGCAGAACACTAATGTGCGTAAAATATGCCTTTTGAAACGGTCGTTTTGAAATATGGACGTGCTTTGAATTTTTTGGTCGATATGTGACCCCAGGATTTGTTTTCAGGGCAGGTGTCATTTACAGGCCTGCAATGATTTTGAATATCAACTGACCATTAGCGTTGGGATTAAAGCTGCTGTTGTGTGAAACGGCCACAAGGTGGCAGCAGTTCTCCCTTACCAAATCTGGTTACTAGGGCAAGAGAGCCTCAGTGGAAGTGGTGTTCTAGATTGGAGTTTAGAATGGAATGTGCCAGGAGAAAGCCCCTCACGTTTGTCTCACTATTTCTTGTTCGTGTTTTTAATTTAATTTTTTTATTTTTTATTACAGCAAGTTTGATTACAATGTTTGGCTTCTTGTAGGTGTGGAAGATGTGGTTCTTTTACACATATACAGATGACTGATCTTTCTGGGATCCTTTTCCCATGTCCGTTATGACAGAATGTTGAGTAGTCCTCTCTTGGTATTCTGTAGGTCTTTGGTGATTATATATGTCACCTGTGTTTGTATATGTCTGTTAACCCCGATATCGTAATGAAACCAATCCTCACACCTTTCCATTGGTGAACCATAAGTTTGTTTAATGAATCTGTGATTGCCCTTCTCCGTGGAAATATCTGCCCTGGTATCCATTTTTAGGTAACACCTATAAGTGATATGATATGATATGTGTCTTTAACTTTCTGACTTACTACAAGTCACGTGATTACTTTTAGACTCATCTACTGTGCGGCAAATGGCATTGTGTCCTTTTTTTCCTTGGCATCTCTTCTGCCTTAGCGGGGTCCATTTTCAACAATGTGATTCCCTGAGGGTTGTGGATTAGCTGACCTGGGCAGCCTTACCCTGCCGGCCCGCCCTCCCCAGCTGTGCCTCGTTGAGGTCAATATAAACAGAGCTTCAGGCAGCAATAGCCCCTGAAGCTGTGCCTGACTCCATATTCTCTGCCCCATCAGCAGCCTCGGGGCTGTGCTGGTGGGAAGGAGTGAGGGGCCACAGCTTTGTGGGTGGCCCGGTGTGAGTGGGGTCCTGCTGGCCTTTCTGCAGGAGTTGCCAGGCTGCCACCTGTAAAGAAGAGGATGTGTCACCCATACCTTCCGCTGGAATTTCTCTCCGGACAGAGGTGAGGAAGGAAAAATGCAGTGGGGGCCGGGACAGGAGGGGTATCTCAGGAAGGGCAATGGAAAGCTTCTGAAAGAGCGCCAGGGTCCAGGACCACCATGGCTGGCCTTCAGGCACCAAGTTGGCCTGCGTGCTGTCGCTGGTGTGGCTCCACAGTCCTTCCTCTTGGGTTTCAAGCCCTTGTACATATTCAGGTGTTTTACCTCGAAAGGGTGGGGACAGTTCAGCAGCAGCTGTCCTGGGGCTCAACTCACGTTTACTCACAGATGCCTGGGCACGGTCCCCCAGCTTTGCAATGAGGACGCTCCTTGCGTGGGGGGTGGGTTGCTGGCTGTATGGGAGAGGGTTCCCCACCTCTGACCAATTTCAGAATTGTTTACCACTGGAGCAACTGCCGTGATAGGGTTTTCCTCTGTATAACTCGTGGGTTCACTTTTTTCTTCTTTTATCGTTCAAGTTAGATTTTATTCCTCTTTTATGTATTTATAGATATAAGCATGGAAATAATTCATTCCTATAAATACATCTGTGTGACGGGAATAACATTTTTCTGTTTTATTTTTAAATTTTATTTTTTAAAATTTTGAAATTTAATTTTATTTATTTTTTTATACAGCACGTTATTATTAGTTATGTATTTTATGCTTATACATGTATACAGGTCAATCCCAAACTCCCAACTCATCCCACCACCACCACCCTATGGCTTCCCACACTTGGTGTCCATACGTTTCTTCTCTACCTCTATGTCTCTATTTCTTCCCTGCAAACCAGTTCATCTGTACCATTTTTAGGCTCCACATATATGCATTAATATACAATATTTGTTTTCCTCTTTCTGACTTACTTCATTCTGTATGACAGTCTCTCGATCCATCGATGTCTCTACAAATGACCCAGTTTCATTCCTTTTTATGGCCGAGTAATATTCCATTTTATATATGTACCACATCTTTATCCATTCATCCGTCTGTGGGCATTTAGGTTGTTTCCATTACCTGGCTATTGTAAATAGTGCTGCAACGAACATTGTGGTGAATGTGCCTTTTTGAAATACGGTTTTCTCTGGGTATATGCCCAGAAGTCGATTGCTGGATCAGATGGTAATTCTATTTCTAGTTATTTTAAGGAAACTCCATACTGTTCTCCATAGTGACTGTATCAATTTACATTCCCACCAATAGTGGAAGAGGGCTCCTTTTGTCCACACCCTCCCCAGAATTGGTTGTTTGTAGATTTTCTGATGATGCCTATTCTAACCGGTGTGAGGTGATACCTCATTGTAGTTTTGATTTGCATTTCTCTAATAATTAGTGCTGTTGAGCAGCTTTTCATGTGCGTCTTGGCCATCTCTGTGTCTCCTTTGAAGAAACGTCTCTTTAGATCTTCTGCCCATTTTTTTGGGTTGTTTGTTTTTTTAATATTAAGCTGCATGAGCTGTTTATATATATTGGAGATTAAACCTCTGTCCATTGATTCGTCTGCAACGATTTTCGCCCATTCTGAGGGATGCCTTTTTCCATTCCCGTGTTTTTTAACAAAAAAGGAAACAAAGGAAAAGAAGCAGAACACTAATGTGCGTAAAATATGCCTTTTGAAACGGTCGTTTTTAAATATGGACGTCCTTTGAATTTTTTGGTCGATATGTGACCCCAGGATTTGTTTTCAGGGCAGGTGTCATTTACAGGCCTGCAATGATTTTGAATATCAACTGACCATTAGCGCTGGGATTAAAGCTGCTGTTGTGTGAAACGGCCACAAGGTGGCAGCAGTTCACCCTTACCAAATCTGGTTACTAGGGCAAGAGAGCCTCAGTGGAAGTGGTGTTTTAGATTGGAGTTTAGAATGGAATGTGCCAGGAGAAAGCCCCTCACGTTTGTCTCACTACTTCTTGTTCGTGTTTTTAATTTAATTTTTTTTTATTTTTTATTACAGCAAGTTTGATTACAATGTTTGGCTTGTTGTAGGTGTGGAAGATGTGGTTCTTTTACACATATACAGATATCTGTTCTTCCTGGGATCCTTTTCCCATGTACGTTATAACAGAATGTTGAGTACTCCTCTCTTGGTATTCTGTAGGTCTTTGGTGATTATATATGTCTCCTGTGTTTGTATATGTCTGTTAACCCCGATATCGTAATGAAACCAATCCTCACACCTTTCCATTGGTGAACCATAAGTTTGTTTAATGAATCTGTGATTGCCCTTCTCCGTGGAAATATCTGCCCTGGTATCCATTTTTAGGTAACACCTCTAAGTGATATGATATTATATGTGTCTTTCACTTTCTGACTTACTACAAGTCACGTGATTACTTCTAGACTCATCTACGGTGCTGCAAATGGCATTGTGTCCTTTTTTCCCTTGGCTTCTCTTCTGCCTTAGCGGGGTCCATTTTCAACAATGTGATTCCCTGAGGGTTGTGGATTAGCTGACCTGGGCAGCCTTACCCTGCCGGCCCGCCCTCCCCAGGTGTGCCTCGTTGAGGTCAATATAAACAGCGCTCCAGGCAGCAATAGCCCCTGAAGCTGTGCCTGACTCCATATTCTCTGCCTCGTGAGCAGTCTCGGGGCTGTGCTGGTGGGAGGGAGTGAGGGGCCACAGCTTTGTGGGTGGCCCGGTGTGAGTGGGGTTCTGCTGCCCTTTCTGCAGGAGATGCCAGGCTGCCGCCTGTAAAGAAGAGGATGTGTCACCCATACCTTCAGATGGAATTTCTCTCCGGACAGAGTTGAGGAAGGAAAAAAGCAGTGGGGGCCGGGACAGGAGGGGTATCTCAGGCAGGGCAATGGAAAGCTTCTGGAAGAGCGCCAGGGTCCAGGACCACACTGGCTGGCCTGCAGGCACCAAGTTGCCCTGCGAGCTGTCACTGGTGTGGCTCCACAGTCCTTCCTCTAGGCTTTCAAGCCCTTGTACATATTCAGGTGTTTTACCTGGAAAGGGTGGGAACAGTTCAGCAGCAGCTGGCCTGGGGCTCAGCTCACGTTTACTCACAGATGCCTCGGCACAGTCCCCCAGCTTTGCAAAGAGGATGCTCCTTGCGTGGGGGTGGGTTGCTGGCTGTATGGGAGATGGTTCCCCACCTCTGACCAATTTCAGAATTGTTTACCGCTGGAGCAAGTGCCCAGATAGGGTTTTCCTCTGCAAAACTCGTGAGTTCAGGTTTTTTTTTTTCTTTTATGGTTCAAGTTATATTTTATTCCTCTTTTATGTATTTATAGATATAAGCATTGAAATAATTCATTCCTATAAATACATCTGTGTGACAGAAGATCTTTTTTCTGTTTTATTGTTAAATTCTATTTTTTTTAAATTTGAAAGATAATTTTATTTATGTTTTTATACAGCAGGTTTTTATTAGTTATGTATTTTACGCATATACATGTATACAGGTCAATCCCAAGCTCCCAACTCATCCCACCACCACCACCCCATGGTTTCCCACACTTGGTGTCCATACGTTTGTTCTCTACCTCTGTGTCTCTATTTCTTCCCTGCAAACCAGTTCATCTGTACCATTTTTTTAGGTTCCACATTTATGCATTAATATACAATATTTGTTTTCCGCTTTCTGACTTACTTCATTCTGTATGACAGTCTCTCGATCCATCGATGTCTCTACAAATGACCCAGTTTCATTCCTTTTTATGGCCGAGTAATATTCCATTTTATATATGTACCACATCTTTATCCATTCATCTGTCTGTGGGCATTTAGGTTGCTTCCATTACCTGGCTATTGTAAATAGTGCTGCAACGAACATTGTGGTGAATGTGCCTTTTTGAAATACGGTTTTCTCTGGGTATATGCCCTGAAGTGGGATTGCTGGATCAGATTGTAATTCTATTTCTAGTTTTTTTAAGGAAACTCCACACTGTTCTCCATAGTGACTGTATCAATTTACATTCCCACCAATTGTGGAAGAGGGCTGCTTTTGTCCACACCCTCCCCAGAATTGGTTGTTTGTAGATTTTCTGATGATGCTGATTCTAACAGGTGTGAGGTGATACCTCATTGTAGTTTTGATTTGCATTTCTCTAATAATTAGTGCTGTTGAGCAGCTTTTCATGTGCGTCTTTGCCATATCTGTGTCTCCTTTGAAGAAACGTCTCTTTAGATCTTCTGCCCATTTTTGTATTGAGTTGTTTGTTTTTTAATATTAAGCTGCATGAGCTGTTTATATATATTGGAGATTAAACCTCTGTCCATTGATTCGTTTGCAACGATTTTCGCCCATTCTGAGGGATGCCTTTTTCCATTCCCGTTTTTTTTAACAAAAAAGGAAAGAAAGGAAAAGAAGCAGAACACTAATGTGCGTAAAATATGCCTTTTGAAACGGTCGTTTTGAAATATGGACGTCCTTTGAATTTTTTGGTCGATATGTGACCCCAGGATTTGTTTTCAGGGCAGGTGTCATTTACAGGCCTGCAATGATTTTGAATATCAACAGACCATTAGCGCTGGGATTAAAGCTGCTGTTGTGTGTAACGCCCACAAGGTGGCAGCAGTTCTCCCTTACCAAATCTGGTTACTAGGGCAAGAGAGCCTCAGTGGAAGTGGTGTTCTAGATTGGAATTAAAATGGAATGTGCCAGGAGAAAGCCCCTCAAGTTTGTCTCACTACTTCTTGTTCGTGTTTTTAATTTAATTTTTTATATTTTTATTACAGCAAGTTTGATTACAACGTTTGGCTTGTTGTAGGTGTGGAAGATGTGGTTCTTTTACACATATACAGATGTCTGTTCTTCCTGGGATCCTTTTCCCATGTACGTTATGACAGAGTTGAGTAGTCCTCTCTTGGTATTCTGTAGGTCTTTGGTGATTATATATGTCACCTGTGTTTGTATATATCTGTTAACCCCGATATCGTAATGAAACCAATCCTCACACCTTTCCATTGGTGAACCATAAGTGTGTTTAATGAATCTGTGATTGCCCTTCTCCGTGGAAAAATCTGCCCTGCTATCCATTTTTAGGTAACACCTATAAGTGATATGATATGATATGTGTCTTTCACTTTCTGACTTACTACAAGTCACGTGATTACTTCTAGACTCATCTACGGTGCTGCAAATGGCATTGTGTCCTTTTTTTCCTTGGCTCCTCTTCTGCCTTAGCGAGGTCCACTTTCAACAATGTGATTCCCTGAGGGTTGTGGATTAGCTGACCTGGGCAGCCTTACCCTGCCGGCCCGCCCTCCCCAGGTGTGCCTCGTTGAGGTCAATATAAACAGAGCTCCAGGCAGCAATAGCCCCTGAAGCTGTGCCTGACTCCATATTCTCTGCCCCATCAGCAGTCTCGGGGCTGTGCTGGTGGGAGGGAGAGAGGTGCCACAGCTTTGTGGGTGGCCCGGTGTGAGTGGGGTTCTGCTGGCCTTTCTGCAGGAGTTGCCAGGCTGCCGCCTCTAAAGAAGAGGATGTGTCACCCATACCTTCCGCTGGAATTTCTCTCCGGTCAGAGATGAGGAAGGAAAAAAGCAGTGGGGGCCAGGACAGGAGGGGTATCTCAGGCAGGGCAATGGAAAGCTTCTGGAGGAGCGCCCGGGGCCAGGACCACCCTGGCTGGCCTGGAGGCACCAAGTTGTCCTGCGTGCTGTCGCTGGTGTGGCTCCACGGTCCTTCCTCTAGGCTTTCAAGCCCTTGTACATATTCAGCTGTTTTACCTGGAAAGGTTGGGAACAGTTCAGCAGCAGCTGGCCTGGGGCTCAGCTCACGTTTACTCACAGATGCCTCGGCACGGTCCCCCAGCTTTGCAATGAGGACGCTCCTTGCGTGGGGGGTGGGTTGCTGGCTGTATGGGAGATGGTTCCCCACCTCTGACCAATTTCAGAATTGTTTACCGCTGGAGCAATTGTGCCCTGATAGGGTTTTCCTCTGTATAACTCGTGGGTTCAGGTTTTTTTTTTTCTTTTATGGTTCCAGTTAGATTATATTCCTCTTTTATGTATTTATAGATATAAATATTGTAATAATTCATTCCTATAAATACATCTGTGTGACGGGAAGAACTTTTTTCTGTTTTATTGTTAAATTCTATTTTTTTAAATTTTGAAATATAATTTTATTTATTTTTTTTATACAGCACGTTATTATTAGTTATGTATTTTATGCATATATATGTATTCAGGTCAATCCCAATCTCCCAACTCATCCTACCACCACCACCCCATGGCTTCCCACACTTGTTGTCCATACGTTTGTTCTCTACCTCTGTGTCTCTATTTCTTCCCTGCAAACCAGTTCATCTGTACCATTTTTTCGGCTCCACATATATGCATTTATATACAATATTTGTTTTCCTCTTTCTGACTTACTTCATTCTGTATGACAGTCTCTCGATCCATTGATGTCTCTACAAATGACCCAGTTTCATTACTTTTTATGGCCGAGTAATATTCCATTTTATATATGTACCACATCTTTATCCATTCATCTGTCTGTGGGCATTTAGGTTGCTTCCATTACCTGGCTATTGTAAATAGTGCTGCAATGAACATTGTGGTGAATGTGCCTTTTTGAAATAAGGTTTTCTCTGGGTATATGCCCAGAAGTGGGATTGCTGGATCAGATGGTAATTCTATTTCTAGTTTTTTTAAGGAAACTCCATACTGTTCTCCATAGTGACTGTATCAATTTACATTCCCACCAATAGTGGAAGAGGGCTCCTTTTGTCCACACCCTCCCCAGAATTGGTTGTTTGTAGATTTTCTGATGATGCCGATTCTAACAGGTGTGAGGTGATACCTCATTGTAGTTTTGATTTGCATTTCTCTAATAATTAGTGCTGTTGAGCAGCTTTTCATGTGCGTCTTGGCCATCTCTGTGTCTCCTTTGAAGAAACGTCTCTTTAGATCTTCTGCCCATTTTTGTATTGGGTTGTTTGTTTTTTTAATATTAAGCTGCATGAGCTGTTTATATATATTGGAGATTAAACCTCTGTCCATTGATTCGTTTGCAACGATTTTCGCCCATTCTGAGGGATGCCTTTTTCCATTCCCGTGTTTTTTAACAAAAAAAGGAAAGAAAGGAAAAGAAGCAGAACACTAATGTGCGTAAAATATGCCTTTTGAAACGGTCGTTTTGAAATATGGACGTCCTTTGAAATTTTTGGTCGATATGTGACCCCAGGATTTGTTTTCAGGGCAGGTGTCATTTACAGGCCTGCAATGATTCTGAATATCAACTGACCATTAGCCCTGGGATTAAAGCTGCTGTTGTGTGAAACCGCCACAAGGTGGCAGCAGTTCTCCCTTACCAAATCTGGTTACTAGGGCAAGAGAGCCTCAGTGGAAGTGGTGTTCTAGATTGGAATTTAGAATGGAATGTGCCAGGAGAATGCCCCTCAAGTTTGTCTCACTACTTCTTGTTTGTGTTTTTAATTTAATTTTTTATTTTTTATTACAGGAAGTTTGATTACAATGTTTGGCTTGTTGAAGGTGTGGAAGATGTGGTTCTTTTACACATATACAGATGTCTGTTCTTCCTGGGATCCTTTTCCCATGTACGTTATGACAGAATGTTGAGTAGTCCTCTCTTGGTATTCTGTAGGTCTTTGGTGATTATATATGTCACCTGTGTTTGTATATGTCTGTTAACCCCGATATCGTAATGAAACCAATCCTCACACCTTTCCATTGGTGAACCATAAGTTTGTTTAATGAATCTGTGATTGCCCTTCTCCGTGGAAATATCTGCCCTGGTATCCATTTTTAGGTAACACCTATAAGTGATATGATATGATATGTGTCTTTCACTTTCTGACTTACTACAAGTCACGTGATTATTTCTAGACTCATCTACGGTGCTGCAAATGGGACCGTGTCCTTTTTTCCCTTGGCTTCTCTTCTGCCTTAGCGAGGTCCATTTTCACCAATGTGATTTCCTGAGGGTTGTGGATTAGCTGACATGGGTAGCCTTACCCTGCCGGCCCGCCCTCCCCTGGTGTGCCTCGTCAGGCTATATGCTGACACACCGGTCAGTGCCAGCGTATGGGTCACGAGTAGGCTATGGCTTGGGGGTAAGCTGTAGGGCTGGTGGTGTGTTTCCGTTCCGGACTAGGGTTAGGGTTAGGGAACGGCAAGGCTTAGGGCACAGGTGAGGGTACGGAAACGAGTGAGGGTCCGGCTACGTGCTGACGCACGGGTCAGTGCCAGCGTATGGGCCAGGATTAGGCTACGGCGTAGTGTAAGGTGTAGGGCTGGTGGTGGGTTTCTGTGATGGGCTAGGGTTAGGGTTAAGGAACGGCAAGGCTTAGGGCTCAGGTGATGGTACGGAAACGTGGGAGGGTCAGGCTAAGTGCTGACGCACGGCTCAGTGCCAGCGTACGGGCCAGGAGTTGGCTACAGCGTAGGGTAGAGTGTAGGGCTGGTGGTGGGTTTCCGTTCGGGGATAGGGTTAGGAAAAGGGAACGGCAAGGCTTAGGGCACAAGTGAGGGTAGAGTAACATGGGAGTGTCAGGCTATGTGCTGAAGCACAGGTCAGTGCCCGCGTACGGGCCAGGAGTAGGCTACGGCTTGGGGGTTAGGTATAGGGCTGGTGGTGTGTTTCCATTCAGGGCTAGGGTTAGGGTTAGGGAACGGCAAGGCTTAGGGCACAGGTGATGGTACGGAAACGTGGGAGGGTCAGGCTACGTGCTGACGCATGGGTCAGTGCCAGCATACGGGCAAGGAGTAGGCTAAGGCTTGGGGGTAAGTTGTAGGGCTGGTGGTTGGTTTTCGTTCCGGGCTAGGGTTAGGGTTAGGGAACGGCAAGGCTTAGGGCCCACGTGAGGATACGGAAACGTGGGAAGGTCAGGCTCCGTGCTGACGCACGGGTCAGTGCCAGCGTACGGGCCAGGAGTAGGCTATAGGTTGTGGGTAAGTTTTAGGCTGGTGATGGGTTTCTGTTCTGGGCTAGGGTTAGGGTTAGGGAACGGCAAGGCTTAGGGCACAGGTGAGGGTACGGAAACGTGGGAGGGTCAGGCTACCTGCTGAATGCACGGGTCAGTGCCCGCGTATGGGCCAGGAGTAGGCTACTGCGTAAGGTAAGGTGTAGGGTTGGTGGTGGGTTTCCGTTCTGGGCTAGGGTTAGGGTTAGGGAACCGCAAGGCTTAGGGCACACTTGAGGGTACGGAAACGTGGGAGTTTCATTGCTATGTGGTGACGCACGCATCAGTGCCAGCGTACGGGCCAGGAGTAGGCTATGGCTTGGGGGTAAGGTGTAGGGCTGGTGGTGTGTTTCCGTTCCGGGCTATGGTTATAGTTGGGGAACGTCAAGTCTTAGGGCACAGGTGAGGCTCCAGAAACGTGGGAGGGTCAGGCTACGTGCTGACGCACGGGTCAGTGCCAGCGTACGGGCCCGGAGTAGGCTACGGTGTACGGTAAGGTGTAGGGCTGGTGGTGGGTTTCCGTTCCGGGCTAGGGTTAGAGTTAGGGAACCGCAAGGCTTAGGGCACAGGTGAGGGTACGGAAACGTGGGAGGGTCAGGCTATGTGCTGACGCACGGGTCAGTGCCAGCGTACGGGACAGGAATAGGCTACGGCTTGGGGGTAAGTTGTAGGGCTGTTGGTGGGTTTCCGTTCCGGGTTAGGGTTAGTGTTAGGGAACGTCAAGGCTTAGGGCACAGATGAGGGTGCGGAAATGTGGGAAGGTCAGGCTTCGTGCTGACGCACAGGTCAGTGCCAGCGTACGGGACAGGAGTAGGCTACGGCATAGGGTTAGATATAGGGCTGGTGGTGGGTTTCCGTTCCGGGCTAGGGTTAGGGTGAGGGAACTGCAAGGCTTAGGACACTGGTGAGGGTACGGAAACGTGGGAGGGTCAGGCTACGTGCTGATTCACGGGTCAGTGCCAGCGTATGGGCCAGGAATAGGGTATGGCGTAGGGTATGGTTTAAGGCTGGTCGTGGTTTTCCGTTTCGGGCTAGGGTTAGGGTTAGGGAACTGCAAGGCTTAGGGCCCAGGTGATGGTACGGAAACGTGGGAGGTTCAGGCTACATGCTGACGCACGTGTCAGTGCCAGCATACGGGCCAGCAGTAGGCTTCAGCTTGGGGGTAATGTTTAGGGCTTGTGGTGTGTTTCTGTCCCATACTAGGGTTACGGTTAGGGAACGGCAAGGCTTAGGGCACAGGTGACGTTACGGTAACGTGGGAAGATCAGGCTACGTGCTGACGCAGAGGTCAGTGCCAGCGTACGGACCACGAGTAGGCTACGGCTTGGGGGTAAGGTGTAGGGCTTGTGGTGGGTTTCCGTTCAGGGCTAGTGTTACGGTTAGGGAACGGCAATGTTTAGGGCACATGTGAGGGTACGGCAACGTGGCAGGGTCAGGATACATTCTGAAGCACGGGTCAGTGCCAGCGTATGGACCAGGAGTAGGCTACGGCTTGGAGGTAACTTGTAGGGCTGGTGGTGGGTTTCCGTTCAGGGCTACAGTTAGGGTTAGGGAATGGCAAAGCTTAGGGCACAGGTGAGGGTACGGAAACGTGGGAGGGTCAGGCTACGTGATGATGCACGGGTCAGTGCCAGCATACCGGCCAGGAGTAGGCTACGGCTTGGCGGTTAGGTGTAGGGCTGGTGGTGGTTTTCCGTTCCAGGCTAGGGTTAGTGTTAGGGAACAGCAAGTCTTAGGGCACAGGTGAGGGTACGGAAACATGGGAGGGTCAGGCTACTTGCTGACGCACGGGTCAGTGCCAGCGTATGGGCCAGGAGTAGGCTACGGCTTGGGGTAAGGTGTAGGGCTGGTGGTGGGTTTCCCTTCCGGGCTAGGCTTAGGGTTAGGGAACGGCAAGGCTTAGGGCACAGGTGAGGGTACGGAAACGTGGGAGGGTCTGGCTACATGCTGACGCACGGGTCAGTGCCAGCATACGGGCCAGGAGTAGGCTACGGCGTAGGGTAAGGTGTAGGGCTGGTGGTCGGTTTCCGTTCATGGGCTAGGGTTAGGGTTAGGAAACGGCAAGGCTTAGGGCCCAGGTGAGGGTACGGAAACTTGGGAGTGTCAGGCTACGTGCTGAGGCACGGGTCAGTGCCAGCATACCGGCCGGGATTAGGCTACGTCTTGGTGGTTAGGTGTAGGGCTGATGGTGTGTTTCCGTTCCAGGCTAGGGTTAGTGTTAGGGAACAGAAAGTCTTACGGCACAGGTGAGGGTACGGAAACGTGGGAGGGTCAGGCTACGTGCTGACGCACGGGTCAGTGCCAGCGTACGGGCCAGGAGTAGGCTACGGTGTAGGGTAAGGTTTAGGGCTGCTGGTGGGTTTCCGTTCTTGGCTAGGGTTAGGGTGAGGGAACGGCAAGGCTTAGGGCACAGGTGAGGGTACGGAAACATGGGAGGGTCAGTCTACGTGCTGACTCACGGGTCATTGCCAGCGTTCGGGCCAGGAGTAGGCTACGGCGTATGGTAAGGTGTAGGGATTGTGGTGGGTTTCCATTACGGGCTAGGGTTAGGGTTAGGGAACGGCAAGGCTTAGGGCACAGGTGAGGGTACGGAAACGTGGGAGGGTCAGGCTACATGCTGACGCACGGGTCAGTGCCAGCGTACGGGCTAGGACTAGGCTACAGCATATGATAAGGTGTAGGGCTGGTGGTGGGATTCCGTGCCGGGCTCGGGTTAGGGTTACGGAACGGCAAGGCTTAGGTCACAGTTCAGGGTACAGTAACATTGGAGTGTCAGGCTACGTGCTGAAGCACAGGTCAGTGCCCGCGTACGGACCAGGTGTAGTCTACGGCATAGAGTAAGGTTTAGGGCTGGTGGTGGGTTTCTGTTCCGGGATAGGGTTAGGGTTAGGGAATCGCAAGGCTTAGGGCACATGTGAGGTTACGGAAACGTGGGAGGGTCAGGCTACGTGCTGACGCACGGGTCAGTGCCAGCATATGGGCCAGGAGTAGGCTACGGCGTGGTGGTAAGGTGTAGGGCTGTTGGTGGGTTTCTGTTCCGGGCTAGGGTTAGGGTTAGGGAACGTCAAGGCTTAGGGCACAGGTGAGGGTACGGAAACGTGGGAGGATCAGTCTACGTGCTGACGCACGCGTCAGTGCCAGAGTACGGGCCAGGAATAGGCTACGGCGTAGGGTATAGTGTAGGGCTGGTGGTGGGTTTCTGTTCCGGGCTAAGGTTAGGTTTACGGAACGGCAAGGCTTAGGGCACAGGTGAGGGTACGGAAACGTGTGAGGGTCAGGCTACGTGCTGACGCACGTGTCAGTGCCAGCGTACCGGCCAGGAGTAGGCTACGGCTTTGTGGTAAGGTGTAGAACTGGTGGTGGGTTTCCGTTCCGGGCTAGGGTTAGGGTTAGTGAACGGCAAGGCTTAGGGCACAGATGAGGGTACAGAAACGTGGGAGGGTCAGGCTACGTGCTGATGAAAGGGTCAGTGCCTGTGTACGGGCCAGGAATAGGCTACGGCATAGGGAAAGGTATAGGGCTGGTGGTGGGTTTCTGTTCGGGTCTAGGGTTAGGGTTAGGGAACGGCAAGGCTTAGGGCACAGGTGAGGTTATGGAAACGTGGGATGGTCAGGCTTCGTGCTGACGCACGGGTCTAAGCCAGCGTACGGGGCAGGAGTAGTCTACGGCTTGGGGGTAAGGTGTAGGGCTGGTGGTGGGTTTCCGTTCCGGTTTAGGTTTAGGGTTAGGGAACAGCAAGGCTTAGGGCACAGGAGAGGGTACGGAAACGTGGGAGGGTCAGGCTACATGCTGACGCACGTGTCAGTGCCAGCGTACGGGCCAGGAATAGGCTATGGCTTGGGGGTAAGCTGTAGTGCTGGTGGTGTGTTTCCGTTCCGGAATAGGGTTAGGATTAGGGAACGGCAAGGCTTAGGGCACAGGTGAGGGTACGGAAACGTGTGAGGGTCAGGCTACGTGCTGACGCACGAGTCAGTGCCAGCGTACGTGCCAGGAGTAGGCTACGGCGTAGGGTAAGGTTTAGGGCTGCTGGTGGGTTTCTGTTCCTGGCTAGGGTGAGGGATTGGGAACGACAAGGCTTAGGGCACAGGTGATGGTACGGAAACGTGGGAGGGTCAGGCTATGTGCTGACGCACGGGTCGGTGCCAGCGTACGGGCCAGGAGTAGGCTAAGGCTTGTGGGTAAGGTTTAGGGCTGGTGGTGGGTTTCCGTTCAGGGCTAGGGTTAGGGATAGGGAACGGCAAGGCTTAGGGCACAGGTGAGGGTACGGTAACATGGGAGGGTCAGGCTACGTGCTGAAGCACAGGTCAGTGCCCGCGAACGGGCCAGGTGTAGGCTACGGCATAGGGTAAGGTGTAGGGCTGGTGGTGGGTTTCCGTTCCGGGCTAGGGTTAGGGTTATGGAACGGCAAGGCTTAGGGCACAGGTGAGGGTACGGAAACGTGGGAGTGTCAGGCTATGTGCTGACGCATGTGTCAGAGCCAGCATACGGGCCAGGAGTAGGCTACGGATTGGGGGTAAGTTGTAGGGCTGGTGGTGGGTTTCCGTTCCGGGCTAGGGTTAGGGTTAGGGAACGGCAAGTCTTAGGGCACAGGTGTGGGTACGGAAACGTGGGAGGGTCAGGCTATTTGCTGACGCACGGGTCAGTGCCAGCGTATGGGCCAGGAGTAGGCTACGGCGTAGGGTAATGTGTAGGGCTGGTGGTGGTTTTCCGTTCAGGGCTAGGGTTAGGGTTAGGGAACGGCAAGGCTTAGGGCACAGGTGACGATACAGAAACGTGGGAGGGTCAGGCTACGTGCTGACGCACGGGTCAGTGCAAGCGTACCGGCCAGGTGTAGGCTACGGCTTGGGGGTTAGTTGTAGGGCTGCTGGTGGGTTTCCGTACGGGGCTAGGGTTAGGGTTAGGGAACGGCAAGGCTTAGGGCAAAGGTGATGGTACGGAAACGTGGGAGGGTCAGGCTACATGCTGACGCACGTGTCAGTGCCAGCGTACGGGCCATAAGTAGGCTGTGGCTTGGAGGTTAGGTGTAGGGTTGGTGGTGGGTTTCCGTTCCGTACTAGGGTTAGGGTTAGGGAATGGCAAGGCTTAGGGAACAGGTGAAGGTACGGAAATGTGGGAAGGTCAGGCTACGTGCTGACGGACGGGTCAGTGCCAGCGTTCGGGCCAGGATTAGGCTACGGCATAGGGTAAGGTGTAGGGCTTGTGGTGGGTTTCCGTTCCGGTCTAGGGTTAGGGCTAGGGAACGGCAAGGCTTAGGGCCCAGGTGAGGGTATGGAAACATGTGGGGGTTAGACTACATGCGGACGCATGGGTCAGTGCCAGCGTACGGGCCAGGAGTAGGCTACGGCTTAGGGAAAGGTTTAGGGCTGGTTGTGGGTTTCCGTTCCGGGCCAGGGTTAGAGTTAGGGAACGGCAAGGCTTAGGGCACAGGTGAGGGTACGGAAACGTGGGCGGGTCAGGCTACGTGCTGACGCACGGGTCAGTGTCCGCGTACGGTCCAGGAGTAGGCTACGGCGTACGGTAAGGTGTAGGGCTGGTGGTGGTTTTCCGTTCCGGGCTAGGGTTAGGGTTAGGGAACGGCAAGGCATAGGGCACAGGTGACGGTACGGAAACGTGGGAGGGTCAGGCTACGTGCTGACACACGGGTCAGTGCCATCGTACCGGCCAGGAGTAGGCTACGGCTTGGGGGTTAGGTGTAGGGCTGGTGGTGGTTTTCCGTTCCGGGCTAGGGTTAGTGTTAGGGAACAGCAAGGCTTAGGGCATAGGTGAGGGTACGGAAACGTGGGAGGGTCAGGCTACGTGCTGACGCACGGGTCAGTGTCAGCGTACGGGCCAGGATTAGGCTATGGCTTGGGGGTTAGGTGTAGGGCTTGTGGTGTGTTTCCGTTCCGTACTAGGTTTAGGGTTAGGGAACGGCAAGGCTTAGGGCACAGGTGAGGGTCCGCAAACGTGGGAGGGTCAGGCTACGTGCTGATGAAAGGGTCAGTGCCTGTGTACGGGCCAGGAATAGGCTACGGCATATGGAAAGGTATAGGGCTGGTGGTGGGTTTCTGTTCCGGTCTAGGGTTAGGGTTAGGGAACGGCAAGGCTAAGGGCACAGGTGAGGTTACGGAAACGTGGGATGGTCAGGCTTCGTGCTGACGCACGGGTCTAAGCCAGCGTACGGGGCAGGAGTAGTCTACGGCTTGGGGGTAAGGTGTAGGGCTGGTGGTGGGTTTCCGTTCCGAGTTAGGTTTAGGGTTAGGGAACAGCAAGGCTTAGGGCACAGGAGAGGGTACGGAAACGTGGGAGGGTCAGGCTACATGCTGACGCACGTGTCAGTGCCAGCGTACGGGCCAGGAATAGGCTATGGCTTGGGGGTAAGCTGTAGTGCTGGTGGTGTGTTTCCGTTCCGGAATAGGGTTAGGATTAGGGAACGGCAAGGCTTAGGGCACAGGTGAGGGTACAGAAACGTGTGAGGGTCAGGCTACATGCTGACGCACGAGTCAGTGCCAGCGTACGTGCCAGGAGTAGGCTACGGCGTAGGGTATGGTTTAGGGCTGCTGGTGGGTTTCTGTTCCTGGCTAGGGTGAGGGATTGGGAACGACAAGGCTTAGGGCACAGGTGATGGTACGGAAACGTGGGAGGGTCAGGCTATGTGCTGACGCACGGGTCGGTGCCAGCGTACGGGCCAGGAGTAGGCTAAGGCTTGTGGGTAAGGTTTAGGGCTGGTGGTGGGTTTCCGTTCAGGGCTAGGGTTAGGGATAGGGAACGGCAAGGCTTAGGGCACAGGTGAGGGTACGGTAACATGGGAGGGTCAGGCTACGTGCTGAAGCACAGGTCAGTGCCCGCGAACGGGCCAGGTGTAGGCTACGGCATAGGGTAAGGTTTAGGGCTGGTGGTGGGTTTCCGTTCCGGGCTAGGGTTAGGGTTATGGAACGGCAAGGCTTAGGGCACAGGTGAGGGTACGGAAACGTGGGAGTGTCAGGCTATGTGCTGACGCATGTGTCAGAGCCAGCATACGGGCCAGGAGTAGGCTACGGATTGGGGGTAAGTTGTAGGGCTGGTGGTGGGTTTCCGTTCCGGGCTAGGGTTAGGGTTAGGGAACGGCAAGTCTTAGGGCACAGGTGTGGGTACAGAAACGTGGGAGGGTCAGGCTATTTGCTGACGCACGGGTCAGTGCCAGCGTACGGGCCAGGAGTAGGCTACGGCGTAGGGTAATGTGTAGGGCTGGTGGTGGTTTTCCGTTCAGGGCTAGGGTTAGCGTTAGGGAACGGCAAGGCTTAGGGCACAGGTGACGATACAGAAACGTGGGAGGGTCAGGCTACGTGCTGACGCACGGGTCAGTGCAAGCGTACCGGCCAGGTGTAGGCTACGGCTTGGGGGTTAGTTGTAGGGCTGCTGGTGGGTTTCCGTACGGGGCTAGGGTTAGGGTTAGGGAACGGCAAGGCTTAGGGCAAAGGTGATGGTACGGAAACGTGGGAGGGTCAGGCTACATGCTGACGCACTGTCAGTGCCAGCGTACGGGCCATAAGTAGGCTGTGGCTTGGAGGTTAGGTGTAGGGTTGGTGGTGGGTTTCCGTTCCGTACTAGGGTTAGGGTTAGGGAATGGCAAGGCTTAGGGAACAGGTGAAGGTACGGAAATGTGGGAAGGTCAGGCTACGTGCTGACGGACGGGTCAGTGCCAGCGTTCGGGCCAGGATTAGGCTACGGCATAGGGTAAGGTGTAGGGCTTGTGGTGGGTTTCCGTTCCGGTCTAGGGTTAGGGCTAGGGAACGGCAAGGCTTAGGGCCCAGGTGAGGGTATGGAAACATGTGGGGGTTAGACTACATGCGGACGCATGGGTCAGTGCCAGCGTACGGGCCAGGAGTAGGCTACGGCTTAGGGAAAGGTTTAGGGCTGGTTGTGGGTTTCCGTTCCGGGCCAGGGTTAGAGTTAGGGAACGGCAAGGCTTAGGGCACAGGTGAGGGTACGGAAACGTGGGCGGGTCAGGCTACGTGCTGACGCACGGGTCAGTGTCCGCGTACGGTCCAGGAGTAGGCTACGGCGTACGGTAAGGTGTAGGGCTGGTGGTGGTTTTCCGTTCCGGGCTAGGGTTAGGGTTAGGGAACGGCAAGGCTTAGGGCACAGGTGAGGGTACGGAAACGTGGGAGGGTCAGGCTACGTGCTGACACACGGGTCAGTGCCATCGTACCGGCGAGGAGTAGGCTACGGCTTGGGGGTTAGTTGTAGGGATGGTGGTGGTTTTCCGTTCCGGGCTAGGGTTAGTGTTAGGGAACAGCAAGGCTTAGGGCATAGGTGAGGGTACGGAAACGTGGGAGGGTCAGGCTACGTGCTGACGCACGGGTCAGTGTCAGCGTACGGGCCAGGATTAGGCTATGGCTTGGGGGTTAGGTGTAGGGCTTGTGGTGTGTTTCCGTTCCGTACTAGGTTTAGGGTTAGGGAACGGCAAGGCTTAGGGCACAGGTGAGGGTCCGCAAACGTGGGAGGGTCAGGCTACGTGCTGACGCACGGGTCAGTGCCAGCGTAAGGTCCAGGAGTAGCCTAAGGCTTGGGGATAAGTTGTAGGGCTGGTGGTGGGTTTCCGTTCATGGCTAGGGTTAGGGTTAGGGAATGGCAAGGCTTAGGGCACAGGTGAGGGTACGGAAACGGGGGAGGGTCAGGCTATGTGTCGATGCACGGGTCAGTGACAGCGTACCGGCCAGGAGTAGGCTACGGCTTGGGGGTTAGGTGTAGGGCTGGTGGTGGGTTTCCGTTCCGGGCTAGGGTTAGGGTTAGGGAACGGCAAGGCTTAGGTCACAGGTGAGGATATGGAAACGTGGGAGGTTTAGGCTACATGATGACACACGGGTCAGTGCCAGCGTACGGGCCAGGAGTAGGCTACGGCGTAGGGAAATGTTTAGGGCTGGTGGTGGGTTTCCGTTCCGGGCTAGGGTTAGGGTTAGGGAACGGCAAAGCTTAGGGCACAGGTGAGGGTACGGAAACGTGGGAGGGTCAGGCTACGTGCTGACGCACGTGTCAGTGTCAGCGTACAGGCCAGGAGTAGGCTACGCCGTAGGGTAAGGTCTAGGGCTGGTGGTGGGTTTCTGTTCCGGGCTAGGGTTAGGGTTAGGGAACGTCAAGGCTTAGTGCACAGGTGAGGGAACGGAAACGTGGGAGCATCAGGCTACGTGCTTACGCATGAGTCACTGCCAGCGTATGGGCCAGCAGTAGGCTACAGCGTAGGGTAAGGTATAGGGCTGGTGGTGGGTTTCCGTTCCGGGCTAGGGTTAGGGTTAGGGAACGGCAAGGCTTAGGGCACAGGTGAGTGTACATAAACGTGGGAGGGTCAGGCTACGTGCTGACACACGGGTCAGTGCCAGCATACGGGCCAGGTGTAGGCTACGGCTTGTGGGTAATGTTTAGGGCTGGTGGTGGGTTTCCGTTCCGGGCTAGGGTTAGGGTTAGGGAACAGCAAGGCTTAGGGCAGAGGTGAGGATACGGAAACGTGGGAGGGTTAGGCTACATGCTGACACATGGTTCACGTCCCACGTACGGGCCAGGTGTAGGCTACGGCATAGGGTAAAGTGTAGGGCTGGTGGTGGTTTTCCGTTCTGTGCTAGGGTTAGGGTTAGGGAACGGCAAGGCATAGGGCACAGGTGAGGGTACGGAAACGTGGGAGGGTCAGGCTACGTGCTGACGCACGGGTCAGTGCCAGCATACGGGCCAGGAGTAGGCTACATCTTGGGGGTAAGTTGTAGGGCTGGTGGTGGGTTTCCGTTCCGGGCTACGGTTAGGGTAAGGGAACGGCAAGGCTTAGGGCACACGTGAGGGTACGGAAACGTGGGCAGGTCAGGCTACGTGCTGACGCACGGGTCAGTGCCAACGTACGGGCCAGGTGTAGGCTACGGCGTAGGGTAAGGTGTAGGGCTGGTGGTGGGTTTCCGTTCCGGGCTAGGGTTAGTGTTAGGGAACGTCAAGGCTTAGGGCACAGGTGAGGGTACAGAAAAGTTGGAGGTTCAGGCTACGTGCTGATGCATGGGTCAGTGCCAGCGTACGGGCCAGGAGTAGGCTACGTCGTAGGGAAATGTGTAGGGCTGGTGGTGGGTTTCCATTCCGGGCTAGGGTTAGGGTTAGGGAACGTCAAGGCTTAGGGCACAGGTGAGAGTACGGAAACGGGGGAGGGTCAGGCTATGTGTCGATGCACGGGTCAGTGCCAGCGTACCAGCCAGGAGTAGGCTACGGCTTGGGGTTTAGGTGTAGGGCTGGTGGTGGGTTTCCGTTCCGGGCTAGGGTTAGGGTTAGGGAACGGCAAGGCTTAGGGCACAGGTGAGTGTACGGAAACGTGTGAGTGTCAGGCTACATGCTGACGCACGTGTCAGTGCCAGCGTACGGGCCAGGTATAGGCTACGGCGTACGGTAAGGTGTAGGGCTGGTGGTGGGATTCCGTTCCGGCTTGGGTTAGGGTTAGGGAACGGCAAGGCTTAGGGCACAGGTGAGGGTACGGAAATGTGGGAGGGTCAGGCTACGTGCTGACGTACGGGTCAGTGCCAGCGTACGGGCCAGGAGTAGGCTACGGCGTAGTGTAAGGTTTTGGGCTGGTGGTGGGTTTTCGTTCCGGGCTACGGTTACGGTTAGGGAATGGCAGGGCTTAGGGCACATGTGAGGGTACGGAAACGTGGGAGTGTATGGCTACGTGCTGAAGCACGGGTCAGTGCCAGGGTACGGGCAAGGAGTAGGCTACGGCATAGGGTAAGGTGTAGGGCGGGTGGTGGGTTTCCGTTCCGGGCTAGGGTTAGGGTAAGGGAACGGCAAGGCTTAGGGCACAGGTGAGGGTACGGAAAAGTGGGAGGGTCAGGCTACGTGATGACGCACGGGTCAGTGCCAGCATACGGGCCAGGAGTATGCTACGGCGTAGGGAAAGGTGTAGGGCTGGTGGTGGATTTGCGTTCCGGGCTAGGGTTAGGGATAGGGAACGTCAAGGCTTAGGGCACATGTGAGGGTATGGAAACGTGAGAGGGTCAGGCTACATGCTGACGCACGGGTCAGTCCCAGCGTACAAGCCAGGAGTAGGCTACGGTGTAGCGTATGGTGTAGGGTTGGTGGTGGGTTTCCGTTCCGGGCTAGGGTTAGGCTTAGGGAACGGCAAGGCTTAGGGCACAGGTGAGGGTACGGAAAAGTGGGAGGGTCAGGCTACGTGCTGACGCACGGGTCAGTGCCAGCGTACGGGCCAGGAGTAGGCTACGGCTTGTGGCTATGTTTTAGGGCTGGTGGTGGCTTTCCGTTCCGGACTAGGGTTAGGGTTAGGGAACGGCAAGGCTTAGGGCACAGGTGAGGGTACGGAAAAGTGGGAGGCTCAGGCTACGTGCTGACGCACGGGTCAGTGCCCGCGTACGGGCCATGTGTAGGATACAGCATTGGGTAAGGTGTAGGGCTAGTGGTGGATTTCCGTTCCGGGCTAGGGTTAGGTTTAGGGAACGGCAAGGCTTAGGGCACAGGTGAGGGTACGGAAACGTGGGAGAGTCACGCTACGTGCTGACGCACAGGTCAGTGCCAGCATATGGGCCAGGAGTACGCTACGGCTTGGGGGTAAGGTGTAGGGCTGGTGGTGGGTTTCCGTTCCGGGCTAGGGTTAGGGTTACGGAACGGCAAGGCTTAGGGCATGGGTGAGGGTACAGAAACGTGGGAGGGTCAGGCTACTTGCTGATGCTAGGGTTACTGCCACCGAACGTGCCAGGAGTAGGCTACGGCTTGGGGGTAAGGTGTAGGGCTGGTGGTGGGTTTCCGTTCCGGGCTAGGGTTAGGGTTACAGAACGGCAAGGCTTAGGGCAGAGGTGAGGGTACGGAAACGTGGGAGGGTCAGGCTACATGATGACGCAAGGGGCAGTGCCAGCGTACAGTCCAGGAGTAGGCTACGGCGTAGGTTAAGGTGTAGGGCTGGTGGTGGGTTTCCGTTCCGGGCTAGGGATAGGGTTAGGGAACGGCAAGGCTTAGGGCACAGGTGAGGGTACGGAAACGTGGGAGGGTCAGGCTACGTGCTGATGAAAGGGTCAGTGCCTGCGTACGGGCCAGGAATAGGCTACGGCTTGGGGTAAGGTGTAGGGCTGGTGGTGGGTTTCTGTTCCGGGCTAGGGTTAGGGTTAGGGAACGGCAAGGCTTAGTGCTAAGGAGAGGGTACGGAAACGTGGGAGTGTCAGGCTACATGCTGACACATGGGTCAGTGCCAGCATACGGGCCAGGACTAGGCTACGGCATACGATATGGTGTAGAGCTGGTGGTGGGATTCCGTGCCGGGCTAGGGTTAGGGATAGGGAATGACAAGGCTTAGGGCACAGGTGAGCGTACGGTAAAATGGGAGGGTCAGGCTACGTGCTGAAGCACAGGTCAGTGCCCGCGTATGGGCCAGGTGTAGGCAACGGAATAGAGCAAGGTGTATGGCTGGTGGTGGGTTTCCGTTCCGGGCTAGGGATAGGGTAGGTGAACGGCAAGGCTTAGGGCACAGGTGAGGGTACGGAAACGTGGGCGGGTCAGGCTACTTGCTGATGAAAGTGTCAGTGCCTGCGTATGAGCCAGGAATAGGCTACGGCGTAGAGAAAGGTGTAGGGTTGGTGGTGGGTTTCCGTTCCGGTCTAGGGTTAGTGTTAGGGAACGGCAAGGCTTAGGGCACAGGTGAGGGTCCGCAAACGTGGGAGGGTCAGGCTTCGTGCTGACGCACGGGTCTGTGCCAGCGTACGTGCCAGGAGTAGGCTACGGCTTGGGGGTAAGGTGTAGGGCTGGTGGTGGGTTTCCGTTCTGGGCTAGGGTTAGGGTTAGGGAACGGCAAGGCTTAGGGCACACGTGAGGGTACAGAAACGTGGGAGGGTCAGGCTACGAGATGATGCACGGGTCAGTGCCAGCGTACTGGCCAGGAGTAAGCTACGGCTTGGGGGTTAGTTGTTGGGCTGGTGGTGGGTTTCCGTTCAGGGCTAGGGTTAGGGTTAGGGAACGGCAAGGCTTAGGGCACAGGTGAGGGTACGGAAACGTGGGAGGGTCAGGCTACATGCTGACGCACGGGTCAGTGCCAGCGTACGGGCCAGGAATAAGCTATGGCTTGGGGGTAAGCTGTAGGGCTGGTGGTGTGTTTCCATTCCGGACTAGGGTTAGGGTTAGGGAACGGCAAGGCTTAGGGCACAGGTGAGGGTACGGAAACGTGTGAGGGTCAGGCTATGTGCTGACGCACGTGTCAGTGCCAATGTACGTGCCAGGAGTAGGCTATGGCGTAGGGCAAGGTGTAGGGCTGGTAGTGCGTTTCCGTTCCGGGCTTGGGTTAGGGTTAGGGAAAGGCAAGGCTTAGGACCCAGGTGAGGGTACAGAAACGTGGGAGGGTCAGGCTACGTGCTGACGCACGGGTCAGTGCCAGCGAACCGGCCAGGCGTAGGCTACGGCTTGGGGGTTAGGTGTAGGGCTGGTGGTGGGTTTCCGTTCCGGGCTAGGGTTAGTGTTATGGAACAGGAAGGCTTAGGGCATAGGTGAGGGTACGGAAACCTGGGAGGGTCAGGCTACGTGCTGACGCACGGTTCAGTGCCAGCGTACGGGCCAGGAGTATGCTATGGTTTGTGGGTTAGGTGTAGGGCTTGTGGTGTGTTTCCGTCCCGTACTAGGGTTAGGGTTAGGGAAGGGCAAGGCTTAGGGCACAGGTGACGTTACGGTAACGTGGGAAGGTCAGGCTACGTGCTGACGCACAGGTCAGTGCCAGCGTATGGACCACGTGTAGGCTACGGCTTGGGGGTAAGGTATAGGGCTTGTGGTGGGTTTCCGTTCATCACTAGGGTTAGGGTTAGGGAACGGCAAGGTTTAGGGCACATGTGAGGGTACGGCAACGTGGCAGGGTCAGGATACGTTCTGACGCACGGGTCAGTGCCAGCGTATGGACCAGGAGTAGGCTACGGCTTGGGGGTAAGTTGTAGGGTTGGTGGTGGGTTTCCGTTCCGGGCTACAGTTAGGGTTAGGGAACGGCAAAGCTTAGGGCACAGGTGAGGGTACGGAAATGTGGGAGGGTCAGGCTACGTGATGACGCACGGGTCAGTGCCAGCGTACCGGCCAGGAGTAGGCTACGGCTTGGGGGTAAGGTGTAGGGCTGGTGGTGGGTTTCCGTTCCGGGCTAGCGTTAGGGTTAGGGAACGGCAAGGCTTAGGGCACAGGTGAGGGTACGGAAACGTGGGAGTATCTGGCTACGTGCTGACGCACGGGTCAGTGCCAGCATTCGGGCCAGGAGTAGGCTACGGCGTAGGGTAAGGTGTAGGGCTGGTGGTGGGTTTCCATTCCGGGCTAGGGTAAGGGTTAGGGAACGGCAAGGCTTACAGCACAGGTGAGGGTACGGAAACGTGAGAGGGTTAGGCTACGTGCTGACGCACGGGTCAGTGCCAGCGTACGGGCCAGGAGTATGCTACGGCGTAGGGTAAGGTGTTTGGCTGGTGGTGTGTTTCTGTTCATGGGCTAGGGTTAGGGTTAGGAAACGGCAAGGCTTACGGCCCAGGTGAGGGTACGGAAACGTGGGAGGGTCAGACTACGTGCTGACGCATGGTTCAGTGCCAGCGTACGGGCCAGGTGTAGGCTACGGCGTAGAGAACGGTTTAGGGCTAGTGGTGGGTTTCCGTTCCGGGGTAGGGTTAGGGTTAGGGAACGGCAAGGCTTAGGGCACAGGTGAGGGTACGAACACGTGGGAGGGTCAGGCTACGTGCTGACACATGGGTCAGTGCCAGCGTACCAGCCAGGAGTAGGCTACGGCTTGGTGGTTAGGTGTAGATCTGATGGTGTGTTTCCGTTCCAGGCTCGGGTTAGTGTTAGGGAACAGCAAGTCTTAGGGCACATGTGAGGGTACGGAAACGTGGGAGTGTCAGGCTACGTGCTGACGCACGGGTCAGTGCCAGCATACGGGCCAGGAGTAGGCTACGGATTGAGGGTTAGGTGTAGGGCTTATGGTGTGTTTCCGTTCAGTACTAGGGTTAGGGTTAGGGAACGGCAAGGCTTACGGCACAGGTGAGGGTACGGTAATGTGGGAAGTTCAGGCTACGTGCTGACGCAAAGGTCAGTGCCAGCAGATGGACCAGGAGTAGGCTACGGCTTGGGGGTAAGGTTTAGGGCTGGTGGTGGGTTTCCGTTCTGGGCTAGGGTTAGGGTTACGGAACGGCAAGGCTTAGGGCACAGGTGAGGGTACGGAAACGTGGGAGGGTCAGACTACGTGATGATGCACGGGTCAGTGCCAGCGTACTGGCCAGGAGTAAGCTACGGCTTGGGGGTTTGTTGTAGGGCTGGTGGTGGGTTTCCATTCCGGACTAGGGTTAGGGTTAGGGAACGGCAAGCCTTAGGGCACAGGTGAGGGTACGGAAACTTGGGAGGGTCAGGCTATGTGCTGACGCACGGGTCAGTGCCAGGGTACAGGCAAGGAGTAGGCTACGGCATAGGCTAAGGAGTAAGGCTGGTGGTGGGTTTCCGTTCCATGCTAGGGCTAGGGTAATGGAACGGCAAGGCTTAGGGCACATGTGAGAGTACAGAAAAGTGGGAGGGTCAGGCTACGTGATGACGCACGGTTCAGTGCCATCGTACGGGCCAGGAGTAGGCTATGGCATAGGGAAAGGTGTAGGGCTGGTGGTGGGTTTGCGATCCGGTCTAGGGTTAGGGTTAGGGAACGGCAAGGCTTAGGGCACAGGTGAGGGTACGGAAACGTGTGAGGATCAGGCTACATGCTGACGCACGTGTCAGTGCCAGCGTACGGGCCAGGTATAGGCTACGGCATACGGTAAGGTTTAGGGCTGGTGGTGGGTTTACGTTCCGGGCTAGGGTTAGGGTTAGGGAACGGCAAGGCTTAGGGCACAGGTGAGGGTACGGAAACGTGGGAGGGTCACGCTACGTGCTGACACAAGGGTCAGTGCCAGTATATGGGCCAGGAGTAGGCTACGGCTTGGGGGTAAGTTGTAGGGCTGGTGGTGGGTATCCGTTCCGGGCTAGGGTTAGGGTTACGGAACGGCAAGGCTTAGGGCACGGGTGAGGGTACAGAAACGTGGGAGGTCATGCTACTTGCTGATGCTCGGGTTAGTGCCACCGAACGGGCCAGGTGTAGGCTACGGCTTGGGGGTAAGGTGTAGGGCTGGTGGTGGGTTTCCGTTCCGGGCTAGGGATAGGGTTAGGGAACGGCAAGGCGTAGGGCACAGCTGAGGGTACGGAAACGTGGAAGGGTCAGGCTACGTGCTGATGCACAGCTCTGTGGCACCGTACCGGGCAGGAGTAGGCTACGGCATATGGTAAGGTGTAGGGCTGGTGGTGGGATTCCATTCCGGGCGAGGTTTAGGGTTAGGGAACGGCAAGGCTTAGGGCTCAGGTAAGGGTACAAAAAAGTGGTAGGGTCCGGCTACGTGCTGACGCATGTGTCTGTGTCAGCGTACAGGCCAGGAGTAGGCTACGCCATAGGGTAAGGTCTAGGGCTGGTGGTGGGTTTCCGTTCTGGGCTAGGGTTAGGGTTAGGGAACGTCAAGGCTTAGGGCACAGGTGAGGGTACGGAAACGTGGGAGGGTCAGGCTACATGATGACGCAAGGGGCAGTGCCAGCGTACCGGCCAGGAGTAGGCTACTGCTTGGGGGTAAGGTGTAGGGCTGGTGGTGGGTTTCCGTTCCGGGCTAGGGTTTGGGTTAGTGAACGGCAAGGCTTAGGGCACAGGTGAGGGTACAGAAACGTGGGAGCGTCAGGCTACGTGCTGATGAAAGTGTCAGTGCCTGCGTACGAGCCAGGAATAGGCTACGGCGTAGGGAAAGGTGTAGGGCTGGTGGTGGGTTTCCGTTCCGGGCTAGGGTTAGTGTTAGGGAATGACAAGTCTTAGGGCACAGGTGAGGGTCCGCAAACGTGGGAGGGTCAGGCTACGTGCTGAAGCACAGGTCAGTGCCTGCGTATGGGCCAGGTGTAGGCTACGGCATAGGGTAAGGTGTAGGGCTGGTGGTGGGTTTCCTTTCCGGACTAAGGTTAGTGTTAGGGAATGGCAAGGATTAGGGCCCAGGTGAGGGTACGGAAACGTGGGAGGGTCAAACTACATGCTGACGCATGGGTCAGTGCGAGCGTACGGGCGAGGAGTAGGCTACCCAGTAGGGAAAGGTTTAGGGATGGTGGTGGGTTTCCGTTCCGGGTTAGGGTTTTGGTTAGGGAACGGAAAGGCTTAGGGCACAGGTGAGGGTACGGAAACGTGGGAGGGTTAGGCTACGTGCTGACACACGGGTCAGTGCCAGCGTATGGGCCAGGAGTAGGCTACGGCGTAGGGAAAGGTGTAGGGCTGGTGGTGGGTTTGCGTTCCGGGCTAGGGTTAGGGTTAGGGAACGTCAAGGCTTAGGGCACAGGTGAGGGTACGGAAACGTGAGAGGGTCAGGCTACATGCTGACGCACGGGTCAGTGCCAGCGTACGGGCCAGGAGTAGGCTACGGTGTAGGGTATGGTGTAGGGCTGGTGGTGGGTTTCCGTTCCGGGCTAGGGTTAGGGTTAGGGAACGGCAAGGCTTAGGGCACAGGTGAGGGTATGGAAAGGTTGGTGGGTCAGGCTACGTGCTGACGCATGTGTCAGAGCCAGCGTACGGGCCAGGAGTAGGCTACGGCGTAGGGTAAAGTGTAGGGCTGGTGGTGGTTTTCCCTTCAGGGCTAGGGTTAGGGTTAGGGAACGGCAAGGCTTAGGGCACAGGTGAGTGTACGTAAACGTGGGAGGGTCAGGCTACGTGCTGACACACGGGTCAGTGCCAGCATACGGGCCAGGTGTAGGCTACGGCTTGTGGGTAAAATTTAGGGCTGGTGGTGGGTTTCCGTTCCGGGCTAGGGTTAGGGTTAGGGAACGGCAAGGCTTAGGGCACAGGTGAGGGTACGGAAGAGTGGGAGGGTCAGGCTACGTGCTGACGCACGTGTCAGTGGAATCGTACCGGCCAGGAGTAGGCTACGGCTTGGGGGTTAGGTGTAGGGCTGGTGGTGGGTTTCTGTACCGGGCTAGGGTTAGGGTTAGGGAACGGCAAGGCTTAGGGCAAATGTGATGGTACGGAAACGTGGGAGGGTCAGGCTACGTGCTGACGCACGGGTCAGAGCCAGCGTACGGGCCATAATTAGGCTATGGCTTGGAGGTTAGCTGTAGGGCTGGTGATGGTTTTCCGTTCCGTACTAGGGTTAGGGTTAGGGAACGGCAAGGCTTAGGGCACAGGTGAGGGTACGGAAACGTAGGAGGGTCAGGCTACGTGCTGACGCACGTGTCAGTGTCAGCGTACAGGCCAGGAGAAGGCTACGCCGTAGGGTAAGGTCTAGGGCTGGTGGTGGGTTTCCGTTCCGGGCTAGGGTTAGGGTTAGGGAACGTCAAGGCTTAGTGCACAGGTGAGGGAACGGAAACGTGGGAGCGTCAGGCTACGTGCTTACGCGTGAGTCAGTGCCACCGTATGGGACAGCAATAGGCTACAGCGTAGGGTAAGGTATAGGGCTGGTGGTGGGTTTCCGTTCCGGGCTAGGGTTAGGGTTAGGGAACGGCAAGGCTTAGGGCACAGGTGAGTGTACGTAAACGTGGGAGGGTCAGGCTACGTGCTGACGCACGGGTCAGTGCCAGCATACGGGCCAGGTGTAGGCTACGGCTTGTGGGTAAAGTTTAGGGCTGGTGGTGGGTTTCCGTTCCGGGCTAGGGTTAGGGTTAGGGAACGGCAAGGCTTAGGGCACAGGTAAGGGTACGGAAACGTGGGAGGGTCAGGCTACGTGCTGACGCACGGTTCAGTGCCAGCATACGGGCCAGGAGTAGGCTACATCTTGGGGGTAAGTTGTAGGGCTGGTGGTGGGTTTCCGTTCCGGGCTACGGTTAGGGTAAGGGAACGGCAAGGCTTAGGGCACAGGTGAGGGTACGGAAACGTGGGCAGGTCAGGCTACGTGCTGACGCACGGGTCAGTGCCAACGTACGGGCCAGGTGTAGGCTACGGCGTAGGGTAAGGTGTAGGGCTGGTGGTGGGTTTCCGTTCCGGGCTAGGGTTAGTGTTAGGGAACGTCAAGGCTTAGGGCACAGGTGAGGGTACAGAAAAGTTGGAGGTTCAGGCTACGTGCTGATGCATGGGTCAGTGCCAGCGTACGGGCCAGGAGTAGGCTACGTCGTAGGGAAATGTGTAGGGCTGGTGGTGGGTTTCCATTCCGGGCTAGGGTTAGGGTTAGGGAACGTCAAGGCTTAGGGCACAGGTGAGAGTACGGAAACGGGGGAGGGTCAGGCTATGTGTCGATGCACGGGTCAGTGCCAGCGTACCAGCCAGGAGTAGGCTACGGCTTGGGGGTTAGGTGTAGGGCTGGTGGTGGGTTTCCGTTCCGGGCTAGGGTTAAGGTTAGGGAACGGCAAGGCTTAGGGCACAGGTGAGGGTACGGAAACGTGGGAGGTTCAGGCTACATGCTGACACACGGGTCAGTGCCAGCGTACGGGCCAGGAATAGGCTATGGCTTGGTGGTAAGCTGTAGGGCTGGTGGTGGGTTTCCGTTCCGGACTAGGGTTAGGGTTAGGGAACGGCAACGCTTAGGGCACAGGTGAGGGTACGGAAACGTGTGAGGGTCAGGCTACGTGCAGACGCACGGGTCAGTGCCAGCGTACGAGCCAGGAGTAGGCTACGGCGTAGGGTAAGGTGTAGGGCGGCTGGTGGGTTTCCTTTCCTGGCTAGGGTTAGGGTGAGGGAACGGCAAGGCTTAGGGCACAGGTGAGGTTACAGTAACGTGGGAGGGTCAGGCTAGGTGCTGACTCACGGGTCAGGGCCAGCGTACGGGCCAGGAGTAGGCTATGGCGTATGGTAAGGTGTAGGGCTTGTGGTGGGTTTCCGTTCCGGGCTAGTGTTAGGGTTAGGGAACGGCAAGGCTTAGGGCACAGGTGAGGGTACGGAAACGTGTGAGGGTCAGGCTACATGCTGACGCACGTGTCAGTGCCAGCGTACGGGCCAGGTATAGGCTACGGCATACGGTAAGGTGTAGGGCTGGTGGTGGGATTCCGTTCCGGCTTGGGTTAGGGTTAGGGAACGGCAAGGCTTAGGGCACAGGTGAGGGTACGGAAACGTGGGAGGGTCAGGTTACATGCTGATGCACGTGTCAGTGCCAGCGTACCGGCCAGGAGTAGGCTACGGCGTAGGGTAAGGTGTAGGGCTGTTTCCCTTTCGGGCTACAGTTAGGGTTAGGGAATGGCAAAGCGTAGGGCACAGGTGAGGTTACGGAAACGTCGGAGGGTCAGGCTACATGCTGAGGCACATATCAGTGCCAGCGTACCGGCCAGGAGTAGGCTACGGCTTGGTGGTTAGGTGTAGGGTTGGTGGTGTGTTTCCGTTCCAGGCTAGGGTTAGTGATAGGGAACAGCAAGGCTTAGGGCACAGGTGAGGGTACGGAAATGTGGGAGGGTCAGGCTACGTGCTGACGCACGGGTCAGTGCCAGCGTACGGGCCAGGAGTAGGCTATGTCTTGGGGGTTAGGTGTAGGGCTGGTGGTGTGTTTCCGTTCCGTACTAGGTTTAGGGTTAATGAACGGCAAGGCTTAGGGCACAGGTGAGGTTACGGTAATGTGGGAAGTTCAGGCTACATGCTGACGCACAGGTCAGTGCCAGCGTATGGGCCAGGAGTAGGCTACGGCTTGGGGGTAAGATGTAGGGCTGGTGGTGGGTTTCTGTTCAAGGCTAGGGTTAGGGTTAGGGAACGGCAAGGCTTAGGGCACAGGTGAGGGTACGGAAACGTGGGAGGGTCAGGCTACGTGCTGATGAAAGTGTCAGTGCCTGCGTAGGGGCCAGGAATAGGCTACATCGTAGGGAAAGTTGTAGGGCTGGTGGTGGGTTTCCGTTCCGGGCTAGGGTTAGGGTTAGGGAATGGCAAGGCTTAGGGCACAGGTGAGGGTCCGCAAACGTGGGAGGGTCAGGCTACGTGCTGACGCACTGGTCAGTGCCAGCGTAAGGTCCAGGAGTAGCCTACGGCTTGGGGGTAAGTTGTAGGGCTGGTGGTGGGTTTCCGTTCCTGGCTAGGATTAGGGTTAGGGAACGGCAAGGCTTAGGGCACAGGTGAGTGTACAGAAACGTGGGAGGGTCAGGCTATGTGCTGATGCACGGGTCAGTGCCAGCGTACCGGCTAGTAGTAGGCTACGGCTTGGGGGTTAGGTGTAGGGCTGGTGGTGGGTTTCTGTTCTGGACTAGGTTTAGGGTTAGGGAACGGTAAGGCTTAGGGCACATGTGAGGGTACTGAAATATGTGAGGGTCAGGCTATGTGCTGACGCACGTGTCAGAGCCAGCGTACGGGCCAGGAGTTGGCTGCGGCGTAGGGTAAGGTGTAGGGCTGCTGGTGGATTTCCGTTCCTGGCTAGGGTTATGGTGAGGGAACGGCATGGCTTAGGGCACAGGTGAGGGTACGGAAACATGGGAGAGTCAGGCTACGGGGTGCCTCACGGGTCAGTGCCATCGTACGGGCAAGGAGTGGGCTACGGCGTATGGTAAGGTGTAGGGCTTCTTCTGGGTTTCCGTTCCTGGCTAGGGTTAGGGTTAGGGAACGGCAAGGCTTAGGGCACAGGTGAGGGTACCGAAACGTGGGAGGGTCAGGCTACGTGCTGACGCACATGTCAGTGCCAACGTATGGGCCAGGAATAGGCTACGGCATACGTTAAGGTGTAGGGCTGGTGGTGGGATTCCGTTCCGGGCTTGGGTTAGAGTTACTGAATGCCAAGGCTTAGGGCTTAGCTGAGGGTACGGAAAAGTGGGAGGGTCAGGCTACGTGCTGACGCACGGGTCAGTGCCTGTGTACGGGCCCGGAGTAGGCTATGGCATGGGGGTAAGTTTTAGGGCTGGTGGTGGGTTTCCATTCCGGGCTAGGGTTAGGGTTAGGGAACGTCAAGGCTTAGGGCACAGGTGAGGGATAAAAAAAGTGGTAGGGTCAGGCTACGTGCTGACGCACGGGTCAGTGCCAGCGTATGGGCCAGGAGTAGGCTACGGCGTTGGGTAAGGTGTAGGGCTGGTGGTGGGTTTCCCTGCCGGGCTAGGGTTAGGGTTAGGGAACGTCAAGGCTTAGGGCATAGGTGAGGGTACGGAAACGTGGGAGGGTCAGGCTACGTGCTTACGCATGGGTCAGTGCCAGCATACGGGCCAGCAGTAGGCTACAGCGTAGGGTAAGGTATAGGGCTGGAGGTGGGTATCCGTTCTGTGCTAGGGTTAGGGTTAGGGAACGGCAAGGCATATGGCACAGGTGAGGGTACGGAAACGTGGGAGGGTCAGGCTACATGCTGACGCACGGGTCAGTGCCAGCATACGGGCCAGGAGTAGGCTACAGCTTGGGGGTAACGTTTAGGGCTGGTGGTGGGTTTCCGTTCCGGGCTAGGCCTAGGGTAAGGGAACGGCAAGGCTTAGGGCACAGGTGAGGGTACGGAAACTTGGGCCGGTCAGGCTACGTGCTGAGGCACGGGTCAGTGCCAACGTACGGGCCAGGAGTAGGCTACGGCTTGGGGGTAAGGTGTAGGGCTGGTGGTGGGTTTCCGTTCCGGGCTAGGGTTAGGGTTACGGAAAGTCAAGGCTTAGTGCTAAGGAGAGGGTATGGAAACGTGGGAAGGTCACGCTACGTGCTGACACACGGGTCAGTGCCAGCGTACGGGCCAGTAGTAGGCTACGGCGTAGGGTAAAGTGTAGGGCTGATGGTGGGTGTCCGTTCCGGGCTAGGGTTAGGGTTAGGAAACGGCAAGGCTTAGGGCACAGGTGAGGGTACGGAAACGTGTGAGGTTCAGGCTTCGTGCTGACGCACGTGTCAGTGCCAGCGTACCGGCCAGGAGTAGGCTACGGCTTGGGGGTAAGTTGTAGGGCTGGTGGTGGTTTTCCGTTCCGGTCTAGGGTTAGGGTTAGTGAACGGCAAGGCTTAGGGCACAGGTGAGGGTACAGAAACGTGGGAGGGTCAGGCTAAGTGCTGATGAAAGTGTCAGTGCCTGCGTACGAGCCAGGAATAGGCTACGGCGTAGGGAAATGTGTAGGGCTGGTGGTGGGTTTCCGTTCCGGGCTAGGGTTAGGGTTAGGGAACGGCAAGTCTTAGGGCACAGGTGAGGGTCCGCAAACGTGGGATGGTCAGGCTACGTGCTGAAGCACAGGTCAGTGCCCGCGTATGGGCCAGGTGTAGGCTACGGCATATGGTAAGGTGTAGGGCTGGTGGTGGGATTCCCTTCCGGGCTAAGGTTAGTGTTAGGGAATGGCAAGGCTGAGGGCCCACGTGAGGGTACGGAAACGTGGGAGGGTCAAACTACATGTTGACGCACGGGTCAGTGCGAGCGTACGGGCGAGGCGTAGGCTACCCAGTAGGGAAAGGTTTAGGGATGGTGGTGGTTTTCCGTTCCGAGTTAGGGTTAGGGTTAGGGAACGGCAAGGCTTAGGGCACAGGTGAGGGTACGGAAACGTGGGAGGGTCAGGCTACGTGCTGACGCACGGGTCAGTGCCAGCGTAAGGGCCAGGAGTAGGCTACGGCATAGTGTAAGGTTTAGGGCTGGTGGTGGGTTTTCGTTCCGGGCTACGGTTACGGTTAGGGAATGGCAAGCCTTAGGGCACATGTGAGGGTACGGAAACGTGGGAGTGTATGGCTACGTGCTGAAGCACGGGTCAGTGCCAGGGTACGGGCAAGGAGTAAGCTACGGCATAGGGTAAGGTGTAAGGCGGGTGGTGGTTTTCCGTTCCGGGCTAGGGTTAGGGTAAGGGAACGGCAAGGCTTAGGGCACAGGTGAGGGTACGGAAAAGTGGGAGGGTCAGGCTACGTGATGACGCACTGGTCAGTGCCAGCGTACGGGCCAGGAATATGCTACGGCGTAGGGAAAGGTGTAGGGCTGGTGGTGGGTTTGCGTTCCGGGCTAGGGTTAGGGATAGGGAACGTCAAGGCTTAGGGCACATGTGAGGGTATGGAAACGTGAGAGGGTCAGGCTACATGCTGACGCACGGGTCAGTGCCAGCGTACGAGCCAGGAGTAGGCTACGGTGTAGCGTATGGTGTAGGGCTGGTGGTGGGTTTCCGTTCCGGGCTAGGGTTAGGGTTAGGGAACGGCAAGGCTTAGGGCACAGGTGAGGGTACGGAAAAGTGGGAGGGTCAGGCTATGTGCTGACGCACGGGTCAGTGCCAGCGTACGGGCCAGGAGTAGGCTACGGCTTGTGGCTAAGTTTTAGGGCTGGTGGTGGCTTTCGGTTCTGGGCTAGGGTTAGGGTTAGGGAACGGCAAGGCTTAGGACACAGGTGAGGGTACAGAAACGTGGGAGGGTCAGGCTACGTGCTGACGCACGGGTCAGTGCCCGCGTACGGGCCATGTGTAGGCTGCAGCATAGGGTAAGGTGTAGGGCTAGTGGTGGGTTTCCGTTCCGGGCTAGGGTAAGGGTTAGGGAACGGCAAGGCTTAGGGCACAGGTGAGGGTACGGAAACGTGGGAGGGTCACGCTACGTGCTGACGCAAGGGTCAGTGCCAGCATATGGGCCAGGAGTACGCTACGGCTTGGGGGTAAGGTGTAGGGCTGGTGGTGGGTTTCTGTTCCGGGCTAGGGTTAGGGTTACGGAACGGCAAAGCTTAGGGCACGGGTGAGGGTACAGAAACGTGGGAGGGTCAGGCTACTTGCTGATGCTAGGTTTACTGCCACCGAACGTGCCAGGAGTAGGCTACGGCTTGGGGGTAAGGTTTAGGGCTGGTGGTGGGTTTCCGTTCCGGGCTAGGGTTAGGGTTACAGAACGGCAAGGCTTAGGGCAGAGGTGAGGGTACAGAAACGTGGGAGCGTCAGGCTACATGATGACGCAAGGGGCAGTGCCACCGTACAGTCCAGGAGTAGGCTACGGCGTAGGTTAAGGTGTAGGGCTGGTGGTGGGTTTCCGTTCCGGGCTAGGGTTAGGGTTAGGGAACGGCAAGGCTTAGGGCACAGATGAGGGTACGGAAACGTGGGAGGGTCAGGCTACATGCTGACACACGGGTCAGTGCCTGCGTACGGGCCAGGACTAGGCTACGGCATACGATATGGTGTAGAGCTGATGGTGAGATTCCGTGCAGGGCTAGGGTTAGGGTTAGGGAACGACAAGGCTTAGGGCACAGGTGAGCGTACGGTAAAATGGGAGGGTCAGGCTACGTGCTGAAGCACAGGTCAGTGCCCGCGTACGGGCCAGGTGTAGGCTACGTAATAGAGTAAGGTGTAGGGCTGGTGGTGGGTTTCCGTTCCGGGCTAGGGTTAGGGTTAGTGAACGGCAAGGCTTAGGGCACAGGTGAGGGTACGGAAACGTGGGCGGGTCAGGCTACTTGCTGATGAAAGTGTCAGTGCCTGCGTATGAGCCAGGAATAGGCTACGGCGTAGAGAAAGGTGTAGGGCTGGTGGTGGGTTTCCGTTCCGGTCTAGGGTTAGTGTTAGGGAACGGCAAGGCTTAGGGCACAGGTGAGGGTCTGCAAACGTGGGAGGGTCAGGCTTCGTGCTGACGCACGGGTCTGTGCCAGCGTACGTGCCAGGAGTAGGCTACGGCTTGGGGGTAAGGTGTAGGGCTGGTGGTGGGTTTCCGTTCCGGGCTAGGGTTAGGGTTAGGGAACGGCAAGGCTTAGGGCACAGGTGAGGGTACAGAAACGTGGGAGGGTCAGGCTACGTGATGATGCACGGGTCAGTGCCAGCGTACTGGCCAGGAGTAAGCTACGGCTTGGGGGTTAGTTGTTGGGCTGGTGGTGGGTTTCCGTTCAGGGCTAGGGTTAGGGTTAGGGAATGGCAAGGCTTAGGGCACAGGTGAGGGCACGGAAACGTGGGAGGGTCAGGCTACATGCTGACGCACGCGTCAGTGCCAGCGTACGGGCCAGGAATAGGCTATGGCTTGGGGGTAAGCTGTAGGGCTAGTGGTGTGTTTCCATTCCGGACTAGGGTTAGGGTTAGGGAAGGGCAAGGCTTATGGCACAGGTGACGTTACGGTAACGTGGGAAGGTCAGGCTACGTGCTGACGCACAGGTCAGTGCCAGCGTATGGACCACGTGTAGGCTACGGCTTGGGGGTAAGGTTTAGGGCTTGTGGTGGGTTTCCGTTCCGCACTAGGGTTAGGGTTAGGGAACGGCAAGGTTTACGGCTCATGAGAGGGTATGGCGACGTGGCAGGGTCAGGATACGTTCTGACGCACGGGTCAGTACAAGCGTATGGACGAGGAGTAGGCTACGGCTTGGGGGTAAGTTGTAGGGCTGGTGGTGGGTTTCCGTTCCGGGCTACAGTTAGGGTTAGGGAACGGCAAAGCTTAGGGCACAGGTGAGGGTACGGAAATGTGGGAGTGTCAGGCTACGTGATGACGCACGGGTCAGTGCCAGCGTACCGGCCAGGAGTAGGCTACGGCTTGGGGGTAAGGTGTAGGGCTGGTGGTGGGTTTCCGTTCAGGGCTAGGGTTAGGGTTAGGGAACGGCAAGGCTTAGGGCACAGGTGAGGGTACGGAAACGTGGGAGGGTCAGGCTACGTGCTGACGCACGAGTCAGTGCCAGGGTACAGGCAAGGAGTAGGCTACGGCATAGGCTAAGGAGTAGGGCTGGTGGTGAGTTTCCGTTCCAGGCTAGGGCTAGGGTAAGGGAACGGCAAGGCTTAGGGCACAGGTGAGGGTACGGAAACGTGTGAGGATCAGGCTACGTGCTGACGCACGAGTCAGTGCCAGCGTACGTGCCAGGAGTAGGCTACAGCGTAGGGTAATGTGTAGGGCTGCTGATGGGTTTCTGTTCCTGGCTAGGGTGAGGGTGAGGGAACGGCAAGGCTTAGGGCACAGGTGATGGTACGGAAACGTGGGAGGGTCAGGCTACGTGATGACGCACGGTTCAGTGCCAGCCTACGGGCCAGGAGTAGGCTACGGCATAGGGAAAACTGTAGGGCTGGTGGTGGGTTTCCCTTCCGGGCTAAGGTTAGTGTTAGGGAATGGCAAGGCTGAGGGCCCACGTGAGGGTACGGAAACGTGGGAGGGTCAAACTACATGTTGACGCACGGGTCAGTGCGAGCGTACGGGCGAGGAGTAGGCTACCCACTAGGGAAAGGTTTAGGGATGGTGGTGGGTTTCCGTTCCGATTTAGGGTTAGGGTTAGGGAACGGCAAGGCTTAGGGCACAGGTGAGGGTACGGAAACGTGGGAGGGTCAGGCTACGTGCTGACACACGGGTCAGTGCCAGCGTACGGGCCAGGAGTAGGCTACGGCGTAGTGTAAGGTTTAGGGCTGGTGGTGGGTTTTCGTTCTGGGCTACGGTAACGGTTAGGGAATGGCAAGGCTTAGGGCACATGTGAGGGTACGGAAATGTGGGAGTGTATGGCTACGTGCTGAAGCACGGGTCAGTGCCAGGGTACGGGCAAGGAGTAGGCTACGGCATAGGGTAAGGTGTAGGGCGGGTGGTGGGTTTCCGTTCCGGGCTAGGGTTAGGGTAAGGGAACGGCAAGGCTTAGGGCACAGGTGAGGGTACGGAAAAGTGGGAGGGTCAGGCTACGTGATGACGCACGGGTCAGTGCCAGCATACGGGCCAGGAGTATGCTACGGCGTAGGGAAAGGTGTAGGGCTGGTGGTGGGTTTGCGTTCCGGGCTAGGGTTAGGGATAGGGAACGTCAAGGCTTAGGGCACATGTGAGGGTATGGAAACGTGAGAGGGTCCAGCTACATGGTGACGCACGGGTCAGTGCCAGCGTACGAGCCAGGAGTAGGCTACGGTGTAGCGTATGGTGTAGGGCTGGTGGTGGGTTTCCGTTCCGGACTAGGGTTAGGCTTACAGAACGGCAAGGCTTAGGGCAGAGGTGAGGGTACGGAAAGGTGGGAGGGTCAGGCTACATGATGACGCAAGGGGCAGTGCCACCGTACAGTCCAGGAGAAGGCTACGGCGTAGGTTAAGGTGTAGGGCTGGTGGTGGGTTTCCGTTCCGGGCTAGGGTTAGGGTTAGGGAACGGCAAGGCTTAGGGCACAGATGAGGGTACGGAAACGTGGGAGGGTCAGGCTACGTGCTGATGAAAGGGTCAGTGCCTGCGTACCGGCCAGGAATAGGCTACGGCTTGGGGTATGGTGTAGGGCTGGTGGTGGGTTTCTGTTCCGGGCTAGGGTTAGGGTTAGGGAACGGCAATGCTTAGTGCTAAGGAGAGGGTACGGAAACGTGGGAGGGTCAGGCTACATGCTGACACACGGGTCAGTGCCAGCGTACGGGCCAGGACTAGGCTACTGCATACGATATGGTGTAGAGCCGGTGGTGAGATTCCGTGCCGGGCTAGGGTTAGGGTTAGGGAACGACAAGGCTTAGGGCACAGGTGAGCGTACGGTAAAATGGGAGGGTCAGGCTACGTGCTGAAGCACATGTCAGTGCCCGCGTACGGGCCAGGTGTAGGCTACAGAATAGAGTAAGGTGTATGGCAGGTGGTGGGTTTCCGTTCCGGGCTAGGGTTAGGGTTAGTGAACGGCAAGGCTTAGGGCACAGGTGAGGGTACGGAAACGTGGGCGTGTCAGGCTACATGCTGATGAAAGTGTCAGTGCCTGCGTATGAGCCAGGAATAGGCTACGGCGTAGAGAAAGGTGTAGGGTTGGTGGTGGGTTTCCGTTCCGGTCTAGGGTTAGTGTTAGGGAACGGCAAGGCTTAGGGCACAGGTGAGGGTCCGCAAACGTGGGAGGGTCAGGCTTCGTGCTGACGCATGGGTCTGTGCCAGCGTACGGGCCAGTAATAGGCTATGGCTTGGGGGTAAGCTGTAGGGCTGGTGGTGTGTTTCCATTCAGGACTAGGGTTAGGGTTAGGGAACGGCAAGGCTTAGGGCACAGGTGAGGGTACGGAAACGTGTGAGGGTCAGGCTATGTGCTGACGCACGTGTCAGTGCCAACGTATGTGCCAGGAGTAGGCTATGGCGTAGGGCAAGGTGTAGGGCTGGTAGTGCGTTTCCGTTCCGGGCTTGGGTTAGGGTTAGCGAAAGGCAAGGCTTAGGGCCCAGGTGAGGGTACGGAAACGTGGGATGGTCAGGCTACGTGCTGACGCACGGGTCAGTGCCAGCGAACCGGCCAGGTGTAGGCTACGGCTTGGGGGTTAGGTGTAGGGCTGGTGGTGGGTTTCCGTTCAGGGCTAGGGTTAGTGTTATGGAACAGGAAGGCTTAGGGCATAGGTGAGGGTACGGAAACGTGGGAGGGTCAGGCTACATGCTGACGCACGCGTCAGTGCCAGCGTACGGGCCAGGAATAGGCTATGGCTTTGGGGTAAGCTGTAGGGCTGGTGGTGTGTTTCCATTCCGGACTAGGGTTAGGGTTAGGGAACGGCAAGGCTTAGGGCACAGGTGAGGGTACGGAAACGTGTGAGGGTCAGGCTATGTGCTGACGCACGTGTCAGTGCCAACGTACGTGCCAGGAGTAGGCTATGGCGTAGGGCAAGGTGTAGGGCTGGTAGTGCGTTTCCGTTCCGGGCTTGGGTTAGGGTTAGGGAAAGGCAAGGCTTAGGGCCCAGGTGAGGGTACGGAAACGTGGGAGGGTCAGGCTACGTGCTGACGCACGGGTCAGTGCCAGCGAACCGGCCAGGAGTAGGCTACGGCTTGGGGGTTAGGTGTAGGGCTGGTGGTGGGTTTCCGTTCCAGGCTAGGGTTAGTGTTATGGAACAGGAAGGCTTAGGGCACAGGTGACGGTACGGAAACCTGGGAGGGTCAGGCTACGTGCTGACGCACGTTTCAGTGCCAGCGTACGGGCCAGGAGTATGCTATGGTTGGTGGGTTAGGTGTAGGGCTTGTGGTGTGTTTCCGTCCCGTACTAGGGTTAGGGTTAGGGAAGGGCAAGGCTTAGGGCACAGGTGACGTTACGGTAACGTGGGAAGGTCAGGCTACGTGCTGACGCACAGGTCAGTGCCAGCGTATGGACCACGTGTAGGCTACGGCTTGGGGGTAAGGTGTAGGGCTTGTGGTGGGTTTCCGTTCCGCACTAGGGTTAGGGTTAGGGAACGGCAAGGTTTAGGGCACATGTGAGGGTACGGCAACGTGGCAGGGTCAGGATACGTTCTGACGCACGGGTCAGTGCCAGCGTATGGACCAGGAGTAGGCTACGGCTTGGGGGTAAGTTGTAGGGCTGGTGGTGGGTTTCCGTTCCGGGCTACAGTTAGGGTTAGGGAACGGCAAAGCTTAGGGCACAGGTGAGGGTACGGAAATGTGGGAGGGTCAGGCTACGTGATGACGCACGGGTCAGTGCCAGCGTACCGGCCAGGAGTAGGCTACGGCTTGGGGGTAAGGTGTAGGTCTGGTGGTGGGTTTCCGTTCCGGGCTAGGGTAAGGGTTATGGAACGGCAAGGCTTACAGCACAGGTGAGGGTACGGAAACGTGAGAGGGTTAGGCTACGTGCTGACGCACGTGTCAGTGCCAGCGTACGGGCCAGGAGTATGCTACGGCGTAGGGTAAGCTCTTTGGCTGGTGGTGTGTTTCCGTTCATGGGCTAGGGTTAGGGTTAGGAAACGGGAAGCCTTAGGGCCCAGGTGAGGGTACGGAAACGTGGGAGGGTCAGACTACGTGCTGACGCATGGTTCAGTGCCAGCGTACGTGCCAGGTGTAGGCTACGGCGTAGGGAACGGTTTAGGGCTAGTGGTGGGTTTCCGTTCCGGGGTAGGGTTAGGGATTAGGGAACGGCAAGGCTTAGGGCACAGGTGAGGGTACGAACACGTGGGAGGGTCAGGCTACGTGCTGACACACGGGTCAGTGCCAGCGTACCAGCCAGGAGTAGGCTACGGCTTGGGGTTAAGGTGTAGGGCTGGTGGTGGGTTTCCGTTCCGGGCTAGGGTTAGGGTTAGTGAACGGCAAGGCTTAGGGCACAGGTGAGGGTACGGAAACGTGGGAGGGTCACGCTACGTGCTGATGAAACTGTGAGTGCCGGCGTACGAGCCAGGAATAGGCTACGGCGTTGGGTAAGGTGTAGGGCTGGTGGTGGGTTTCCGTTCCGGGCTAGAGTTAGGGTTAGGGAATGGCAAGGCTTAGGGCACAGGTGAGGGTCCGCAAACGTGGGAGGGTCAGGCTACGTGCTGAAGCACAGGTCAGTGCCCGCGTATGGGCCAGGTGTAGGCTACGGCATAGGGTACGGTGTAGGGCTGGTTGTGGGTTTCCGTTCAGGGCTAGGGTTAGTTTTAGGGAATGGCAAGGCTTAGGGCCCAGGTGAGGGTACGGAAACGTGGGATGGTCAAACTCCATGCTGAAGCACGGGTCAGTGCGAGCGTATGGGCGAGGAGTAGGCTACCCAGTAGGGAAAGGTTTAGCGATGGTGGTGGGTTTCCGTTCCGGGTTAAGGTTATGGTTAGGGAACGGCAAGCCTTAGGGCACAGCTGAGGGTACGGAAACGTGGGAGGGTCAGGCTACGTGCTGACGCACGGGTCAGTGCCAGTGTACAGGCAAGGAGTAGGCTACGGCATAGGCTAAGGAGTAGGGCTGGTGGTGGGTTTCCGTTCCGGGCTAGGGTTAGGGTTACGGAATGGCAAGGCTTAGGGCACGGGTGAGGGTACAGAAACGTGGGAGGTTCATGCTACTTGCTGATGCTCGGGTTAGTGCCACCGAACGGGCCTGGTGTAGGCTACGGCTTGGGGGTAAGGTGTAGGGCTGGTGGTGGGTTTCCGTTCCGGGCTCGGGTTTGGGTTACGGGACGGCAAGTCTTAGGGCACAGGTGAGGGTACGGAAACGTGGGAGGGGCAGGCGACATGCTGACGCAAGTGTCAGTGCCACCGTACAGCCCAGGAATAGGCTACGGCTTAGGGGTAAGTTGTAGGGCTGGTGGTGGGTTTCCGTTCCGGGCTAGGGATAGGGTTAGGGAACGGCAAGGCGTAGGGCACAGCTGAGGGTACGGAAACGTGGGAGGGTCAGGCTACGTGCTGATGCACAGCTCAGTGGCACCGTACCGGGCAGGAGTAGGCTACGACATATGGTAAGGTGTCGGGCTGGTGGTGGGATTCCATTCCGGGCTAGGTTTAGGGTTAGGGAACGGCAAGGCTTAGGGCTCAGGTAAGGGTACAGAAAAGTGGGAGGGTCAGGCTACGTGCTGACGCACGTTTCAGTGCCAGTGTACGGGCCAGGAGTAGGCTACGACTTGTGGGTAAGGTTTAGGGCTGGTGGTGGGTTTCCGTTCCGGGCTAGGGTAAGGGTTAGGGAACGGCAAGGCTTAGGGCACAGGTGAGGTTACGGAAACGTGGGAGGGTCAGGCTACAAGCTGACGCACGGGTCAGTGCCAGCGTACGGGCCAGGACTAGGCTACAGCATACGATAAGGTGTAGGGCTGGTGGTGGGATTCCGTGCCGGTCTAGGGTTAGGGTTAGGGAACGGCGAGGCTTAGGGCACAGGTGAGCATACTGTAACATGGGAGGGTCAGGCTACCTACTGAAGCACCGGTCAGTGCCCACGTACGGGCCAGGTGTAGGCTACAGCATAGGGTAAGGTGTAGGGCTGGTGGTGTGTTTCCGTTCCGGGCTAGGGTTAGGGTTAGGGAATGGCAAGGCTTAGGGCACATGTGAGGGTACGGAAACGTGGGAGGGTCAGGCTACATGCTGACGCACGTGTCAGTGCCAGCGTACGGGCCAGGAGTAGGCTACGGCGTAGGGTAAGGTTTAGTGCTGGTGGTGGATTTCCGTTCTGGGCTAGGGTTAGGGTTAGGGAACGGCAAGGCTTAGGGCACAGGTGATGGTACGGAAACGTGGGAGGGTCAGGCTACGTGCTGACGCACGGGTCAGTGCCAGCGTACGGGCCAGGAGTAGGCTACGGCTTGTGGGTAAGTTTTAGGGCTGGTGGTGGGTTTCCGTTCCGGGCTAGGGTTAGGGTAAGGGAACGGCAAGGCTTAGAGCACAGCTGAGGGTACGGTAACATGGTAGTGTCAGGCTACGTGCTGAAGCACAGGCTATTACCCGCGTACGGGCCAGGTATAGGCTACGTAATAGGGTAAGGTGTAGGGCTGGTGGTGGGTTTCCGTTCCGGGCTAGGGTTATGGTTAGGGAACGGCAAGGCTTAGGGCACAGGTGAGGTTACGGAAACGTGGGAGGGTCAGGCTATGTGCTGACGCACGGGTCAGTGCCAGCATATGGGCCAGGAGTAGGCTACGGCGTGGTGGTAAGTTGTAGGGCTGGTGGTGGGTTTCTGTTCCAGGCTAGGGTTAGGGATAGCGAACGTCAAGGCTTAGGGCACAGGTGAGGGTACGGAAACTTGGGAGGGTCAGGCTACGTGCTGATGCAAGGATCAGTGCCAGCGTATGGGCCAGGAATATGCTACGGCATAAGGTAAAGTGTAGGGCTGGTGGTTGGATTCTGTTCCGGGCTAGGGTTAGGTTTAGGGAACGGCAAAGCTTAGGGCACAGGTGAGGGTACGGAAACGTGGGAGGGTCAGGGTACGTGCTGACGCACGTGTCAGTGCCAGCGTACCGGCCAGGAGTAGGCTACGGCTTGGGGGTTAGATGTAGGGCTGGTGGCGGGGTTCATTCAAGGCTAGGGTTATGGTTAGGGAACGGCAAGGCTTAGGGCACAGGTGAGGGTACGGAAACGTGCGAGGGTCAGGCTACATGGTGACACACGGGTCAGTGCCATGTACGGTTCAGGAGTAGGCTATGGTTTGGGCGTTAGGTTTAGGGCTGGTGGTGGGTTTCCGTTCCGTACTAGGGTTAGGGTTAGGGAACGGCAAGCCTTAGGTCACAGGTGAGGGTACGGAAATGTGGTAAGGTCAGGCTAAGTGCTGACGCACGTGTCAGTGCCAGTGTACGGACCAGGAGTAGGCGAGGGCGTAGGGTAAGGTGTAGGGCTGGTGGTGGGTTTCCGTTGCGGTCTAGGGTTAGGGTTAGGGAACGGCAAGGCTTAGGGCACAGGTGAGGGTACGGAAACGTGGGAGGGTCAGGCTACGTGCTGACGCACGGGTCACTGCCAGAGTTCGGGCCAGGAGTAGGCTACGGCGTAGGGTAAGGTGTAGGGCTGGTGGTGGGTTTCCTTTCCGGGCTAGGGTTAGTGTTAGGGAACAGCAAGGCTTAGGGCACAGGTGAGGGTACGGAAACGTGGGAGGTTCAGGCTACATGCTGACGCATGCGTCAGTGCCAGCGTACGTGCCAGGAGTAGGTTACGGCGTAGGGTAAGGTGTAGGGTTGCTGGAGGGTTTCTATTCCTGGCTAGGGTGAGGGTGAGGAAACGGCAAGGCTTAGGGCACAGGTGATTGTACAGAAACGTGGGAGGGTCAGGCTATGTGCTGACACACGTGTCAGTGCCAGCGTACCGGCCAGGAGTAGGCTACGGCTTGGGGGTAACTTGTAGGGCTGGTGGTGGGTTTCCGTTCCGGGCTAGGGTTTGGGTTAGTGAACGGCCAGGCTTAGGGCACAGGTGAGGGTACAGAAACGTGGGAGGGTCAGGGTACGTGCTGATGAAAGTGTCAGTGCCTGCGTACGAGCCAGGAATAGGCTATGGCGTAGGGAAAGGTGTAGGGCTGGTGGTGGGATTCCGTTCCGGGCTAGGGTTAGTGTTAGGGAACGACAAGTCTTAGGGCACAGGTGAGGGTCCGCAAACGTGGGAGGGTCAGGCTACGTGCTGAAGCACAGGTCAGTGCCTGCGTATGGGCCAGGTGTAGGCTACGGCATAGGGTAAGGTGTAGGGCTGGTGGTGGGTTTCCTTTCCGGACGAAGGTTAGTGTTAGGGAATGGCAAGGCTTAGGGCAGAGGTGAGGGTACGGAAACGTGGGAGGGTCAAACTACATGCTGACGCACGGGTCAGTGCGAGCGTACGGGCGAGGAGTAGGCTACCCAGTAGGGAAAGGTTTAGGGATGGTGGTGGGTTTCCGTTCCGCGTTGGGGTTTTGGTTAGGGAACGGCAAGGCTTAGGGCACAGGTGAGGGTACGGAAACGGGAGAGGGTCAGGCTACATGCTGACGCACGGGTCAGTGCCAGCGTACGGGCCAGGAGTAGGCTACGGTGTAGGGTATGGTGTAGGGCTGGTGGTGGGTTTCCGTTCCGGGCTAGGGTTAGGGTTAGGGAACTGCAAGGCTTAGGGCACAGGTGAGGGTACGGAAACGTGGGAGGGTCAGGCTACATGCTGACGCATGTGTCAGAGCCAGCATACGGCCCAGGAGTAGGCTACGGCGTAGGGTAAAGTGTAGGGCTGGTGGTGGTTTTCCCTTCAGGGCTAGGGTTAGGGTTAGGGAACGGCAAGGCTTACGGCACAGGTGAAGGTACGGAAATGTGGGAAGGTCAGGCTACGTGCTGACGCACGGGTCAGTGCCAGCGTTCGGGCCAGGAGTAGGCTACGGCATAGGGTTAGGTGTAGGGCTTGTCGTGGGTTTCCGTTCCGGGCTAGGGTTAGGGTTAGGGAACGGCAAGGCTTAGGGCCCAGGTGAGGGTACGGAAACGTGTGGGGGTCAGACTACATGCTGACGCACGGGTCAGTGCCAGCGTACGGGCCAGGAATAGGCTACGGCATACATTAAGGTGTAGGGCTGGTGGTGGGATTCCGTTCCGGGCTTGGGTTAGAGTTAGGGAAGGCCAAGGCTTAGGGCTTAGCAGAGGGTACTGAAAAGTTGGAGGGTCAGGCTACGTGCTGACGCATGGGTCAGTGCCTGTGTACGGGCCAGGAGTAGGCTATGGCATGGGGGTAAGTTTTAGGGCTGGTGGTGGGTTTCCATTCCGGGCTAGGGTTAGTGTTAGGGAACGGCAAGGTTTAGGGCCCAGTTGAGGGTATGGAAACGTGGCGTGTCAGTCTACATGCTGACGCACGGGTCAGTGCCAGCATACGGGCCAGGAGTAGGCTACGGCGTAGGGAAAGGTTTAGGGCTGGTGGTGGGTTTCCGTTCCCGGCTAGGGTTAGGGTTAGGGAACGACAAAGCTTAGGGCACAGGTGAGGGTACGGAAACGTGGGAGGGTCAGGCTACGTGCTGACGCACGTGTCAGTGTCAGCGTACAGGCCAGGAGTAGGCTACACCGTAGGGTAAGGTATAGGGCTGGAGGTGGGTTTCTGTTCTGTGCTAGGGTTAGGGTTAGGGAACGGCAAGCCATAGGGCACAGGTGAGGGTACGGAAACTTGGGAGGGTCAGGCTACGTGCGGACGCACGGGTCAGTGCCAGCATACGGGCCAGGAGTAGGCTACAGCTTGGGGGTAAGTTGTAGGGCTGGTGGTGTGTTTCCGTTCCGGGCTAGGGTTAGGGTAAGGGAACGTCAAGGCTTAGGGCACAGGTGAGGGTACGGAAACGTGGGCGGGTCAGGCTACGTGCTGACGCATGGGTCATTGCCATCGTACGGGCCAGGTGTAGGCTACGGCATAGGGTAAGGTGTAGGGCTGGAGGTGGGTTTCCGTTCTGTGCTAGGGTTAGGGTTAGGGAACGGCAAGGCATAGGGCACAGGTGAGGGTACGGAAACGTGGGAGGGTCAGGCTACGTGCTGACGCACGGGTCAGTGCCAGTGTACGGACCAGGAGTAGGCTACGGATTGGGGGTATGTTGTAGGGCTGGTGGTGGGTTTCCGTTTCGGGCTAGGGTTAGGGTTAGGCAACGGCAAGGCTTAGGGCACAGGTGAGGGTACGGAAACGTGGGAGAGTCAGGCTACTTGCTGACCCACGGGTCAGTGCCAGCCTATGGGCCAGGAGTAGTCTATGGCTTGGGGGTAAGATGTAGGGCTGGTGGTCCGTTTCCGTGCCGCGCTAGGGTTAGGGTTACGGAACGGCAAGGCTTAGGGCACAGGTGAGGGTACGGAAACGTGGGAGCGTCAGGCTACGTGCTGACGCATGGGTCAGTGCCAGCGTACAGGCCAGGAGTAGGCTACGGCATAGGTTAAGGTCTAGGGCTGGTGGTGTGTTTCCGTTCCGGGCTAGGGTTAGGGTTACGGAAAGGCAAGGCTTAGGGCCAGTTGAGGGTACGGAAACGTGGGAGGGTCAGGCTACGTGCTGACGCACGGGTCAGTGCCATCGTACCGGCTAGGAATAGCCTACGGCTTGGGGGTTAGTGTAGGGCTGGTGGTGGGTTTCCGTTCCGGTCTAGGGTTAGTGTTAGGGAAGAGCAAGGCTTAGGGCATAGGTGAGGGTACGGAAACGTGGGAGGGTCAGGCTACGTGCTGACACATGGGTCAGTGCCAGTGTACGGGCCAGGAGTAGGCTATGGATTGTGGGTTAGGTGTAGGGCTTGTGTTGTGTTTCTGTCCCGTACTAGGGTTAGGGTTAGGGAACGGCAAGGCTTAGGGCACAGGTGACGTTACGGTAACGTGGGAAGGTCAGGCTACATGCTGACGCACAGGTCAGTGCCAGCGTATGGACCACGAGTAGGCTATGGCTTGGGGGTAAGGTGTAGGGCTTGTGGTGGGTTTCCGTTCCGGGCTAGGGTTAGGGTTAGGGAATGGCGAGGTTTAGGGCACAGGTGAGGGTACAGCAACGTGGCAGTTTCAGGATACGTTCTGACGCACGGGTCAGTGCCAGCGTATGGACCAGGAGTAGGCTACAGTTGGGGGTAAGGTGTAGGGCTGTTGGTGGGTTTCCGTTCCGGGCTACAGTTAGGGTTAGGGAACGGCAAAGCTTAGGGCACACGTGAGGGTACGGAAACGAGGGAGGTTCAGGCTACGTGATGACGCACGTGTCAGTGCCAGCGTACCGGCCAGGAGTAGGTTACGGTTTGGTGGTTGGGTGTAGGGCTGGTGGTGGGTTTCCATTCCAGGCTAGGGTTAGTGTTAGGGAACAGCAAGGCTTAGGGCACAGGTGAGGGTACGGAAACGTGGGAGGGTCAGGCTACGTGCTGACGCAAGGGTCAGTGCCAGCGTACGGGCCAGGAGTAGGCTACGGCTTGGGGGTAAGGTGTAGGGCTGGTGGTGTGTTTCCGTTCTGGGCTAGGTTTAGGGTTAGGGAACGGCAAGGCTTAGGGCACAGCTGAGGGTACAGAAACGTGGGAGGGTCAGGCTACGTGCTGATGCACGGCTCAGTGGCAGCGTACCGGCCAGGAGTAGGCTACGGCATATGGTAAGGTGTAGGGCTAATGGTGGGATTCCGTTCCGGTGTAGGGTTAGGGTTAGGGAACGGCAAGTCTTAGGGCTCAGGTAAGGGTACAGGAAAGTGGGAGGGTCAGGCTACATGCTGACGCAAGTGTCAGTGCCACCGTATAGGCCAAGAGGAGGCTACGGCTTAGGGTAACGTGTAGGGATGGTGGTGGGTTTCCGTTCCGGGCTAGGGTTAGGTTTAGGGAACGGCAAGGCTTAGGGCACAGCTTAGGGTACAGAAACGTGGGAGAGTCAGGCTACGTGCTGACGCATGTGTCAGTGCCAGCGTACCGGCCAGGAGTAGGCTACGGCTTGGGGGTTAGGTGTAGGGCTGGTGGTGGGTTTCCGTTCAGGGCTAGGGTTAGGGTTAGGGAACGGCAAGGCTTAGTGCACAGGTGAGGGTACGGAAACGTGGGAGGGTCAGGATAAGTGCTGACGCACGGGTCAGTGCCAGCGTACAGGCCATGAGTAGGCTATGGCATGGAGTTTAGGTGTAGGGCTGGTGGTGGGTTTCCGTTCGGTACTAGGGTTAGGGTTAGGGAACGGCAAGGCTTAGGGCACAGGTGAGGGTACGGAAATGTGTGAAGGTCAGGCTACGTGCTGACGCACGGGTCAGTGCCAACGTACGGGCCAGGAGTAGGCTACGGCGTAGGGTAATGTGTAGGGCTGGTGCAGGGTTTCCGTTCCGGGCTAGGGATAGGTTTAGGGAACGGCAAGACTTAGGGCACAGGTGAGGGTACGGAAACGTGGTAGGGTCAGGCTACGTGCTGACGCAATGGTCAGTGCCAGCGTTCGGGCCAGGAGTAGGCTACGGCGTAGGGTAAAGTTTATGGCTGGTGGTGGGTTTCCGTTCCGGGCTAGGGTTAGGGTTAGGGAACGGCAAGGCATAGGGCACAGGTGAGGGAACAGAAACGTGGGAGGATCTGGCTACATGCTGACGCACGTGTCAGTGCCAGCGTACGGGCCAGGAGTAGGCTATGGCTTGTGGGTAAGCTGTAGGGCTGGTGGTGTGTTTCCTTTTCGGAATAGGGTTAGGGTTAGGGAACGGCAAGGCTTAGGGCACAGGTGAGGGTACGGAAACGTGTGAGGGTCAGGCTACGTGCTGACGTGCGTTTTAGTGCCAGCGTACGGGCCAGGAGTAGGCTACGGCGTAGGGTAAGGTTTAGGGCTGGTGGTGGGTTTCCGTTCCTGGCTAGGGTTAGGGTGAGGGAATGGCAAGGCTTAGGGCACAGGTGAGGGTTCGGAAACGTGGGAGTGTCAGGCTACGTGATGACGCACGGGTCAGTGCCAACGTACACGCCAGGAGTAGGCTACGGCGTAGGGTAATGTCTAGGGATGGTGGTGGGTTTCCGTTTCGGGCTAGGGTTAGGGTTAGGGTACGTCAAGGCTTGGGCACATGTGCGGGTACGGAAACTTGGGAGGGTCAGGCTACGTACTGATGCATGGGTCAGTGCCAGCGTACGGGCCAGGAGTAGGCTACGGTGTAGGGTAACGTGTAGGGCTGTTGGTGGGTTTTCATTGCGGGGTACGGTTAGGGTTAGGGAACGGCAAGGCTTAGGGCATAGGTGAGGGAACGGAAACGTGGGAAGGTCAGGCTACGTGCTGACGCACGGGTCAGTGCCAGCGTACGGGCAAGGAGTAGGCTACGGGGTAGGGTAAGATCTAGGGCTTGTCATGGGTTTCCGTTCCGGGCTAGGGTTAGTGTTAGGGAACGGCAAGGCTTAGGGCTCAGGTGAGGGTACAGAAAAGTTGGAGGTTCAGGCTACGTGCTAATGCACGTGTCAATGCTAGCGTACGGGCCAGGAGTAGGCTACGTCGTAGAGAAAGGTTTATGGCTGGTGGTGGGTTTCCTTTCTGGGCTAGGGTTAGGGATAGGGAACGGAAAGGCTTAGGGCACAGGTGAGGTTACGGAAACGTGGGAGGGTCAGGCTACGTGCTGACACATGGGTCAGTGCCAGCGTACAGGCCAGGATTAGGCTATGGCTTGGGTGTTAGGTGTAGGGCTGGTGGTGGGTTTCCGTTCCGTACTAGGGTTAGGGTTAGGGAACGGCAAGGCTAAGGGCACAGGTTAGGGTACGGAAATGTGGGAAGGTCAGGCTACGTGCTGACACACGGGTCAGTGCCAGCATACGGGCCAGGAGTAGGCTACGGCGTAGTGTAAGGTGTAGGGTTGGTGGTGGGTTTCCGTTCCGGGCTATGGTTAGGGTTAGTGAAAGGCAAGGCTTAGGGCACAGGTGAGGATACGGAAACGTGGAAGGGTCCGGCTACGTGCTGACGCACGTGTCAGTGCCAGAATACGGGCCAGGAGTAGGCTACGGCCTGGGGGTAAGTTGTAGGGCTGGTGGGGCATTTCAGTTGGGTGCTAGGGTTAGGGTTAGGGAACGGCAAGGCTTAGGGCACAGGTGAGGGTACGGAAACGTGGGAGTGTCAGGCTACGTGCTGACAGATGGGCCAGTGCCAGCGTACAGACCAGGAGTAGGCTATGTCGTAGGGTAAGGTCTAGGGCTGGTGGTGGGTTTCCGTTCCGGGCTAGGGTTAGGGTTAGGGAACGGCAAGGCTTTGGGCACAGGTGAGGGTACGGAAACGTGGGAGGGTCAGGCTACGTGCTGACGCACGGGTCAGTGCCAGCGTACCGGCCAGGTGTAGGCCACGGGTTGGGGGTTAGGTGTAGGGCTGGTGGTGGGTTTCCGTTCCGGGCTAGGGTTAGTGTAAGGGAACAGCAAGGCTTAGGGCACAGGTGACGTTATGGTAATGTGGGAATGTCAGGCTACGTGCTGACGCACAAATCAGTGCCCTCGTATGGACCAGGAGTAGGCTACGGCTTGGGGGTAAGGTGTAGGTCTTGTGGTGGGTTTCCGTTCCGGGCTAGGGTTAGGGTTAGGGAACGGCAAGGCTTAGGGCACAGGTGAGGGTACGGCAAAATGGCAGGGTCAGGATACGTGCTGATGAAAGGTTCAGTGCCTGCGTACAGGCCAGGAATAGGCTACGGCGTAGGGAAAGGTATAGGGCTGGTGGTGGTTTTCCGTTCCGGGCTAGGGTTAGGGTTAGGTAACGGCAAGGCTTAGGAGTTGCCAGGCTGCCACCTGTAAAGAAGAGGATGCGTCACCCATAACGTCTGATGAAATTTCTCTCCGGGCTGAGGTGAGGAAGGAAAAAAAGGAGTGGGGGCCGGGATAGGAGGGGTATCTCAGGCAGGAAAATGGAAAGCTTCCAGAAGAGCGCCTGTGGCCAGGACCATCCTGGCTGGCCTGCAGGCACCAAGTGGGCCTGTGGGCTGTCGCTGGTGTGACTCCACTGCCCTTCCTCTAGGATTTCAAGCCCTTGTACATATTCAGGTGTTTTACCTGGGAAGGGTGGGAACAGTTCAGCAGCAGCTGGCCTGGGGCTCAGCTCACGTTTACTCACAGAAGCCTCGGCACGGTCCCGCAGCTTTGCATTGAGGACCCTCCTTGCGTGGGGTGGGGCTGCTGGCTGTATTGGAGATGATTCTCCACATCTGACCAATTTCAGAATTGTTTACCGCTGGAGTAAGTGCCTTGATAGGGTTTTCCTCTGTATAACTGTTGGGTTCATGTTATTTTTTTTTCTCCATTGTTTCAAGTTAAATTTTATTCCTCTTTTATGTATTTATAGATATAAGCATGGAAATAAGTCATTCATATAAATACATCTGTGTGAATGCAAGAACATTTTTCTGTTTTATTTTTAAAAATTTTGAAATTTAAATTTATTTTCTTATACAGCAGGTTATTATTAGTTATGTATTTTATGCATTTACATGTATACAGGTCAATCCCAATCTCCCAACTCATCCCACCACCACCACCACCCCATGGCTTCCCCCTATTTGTGTCCATACGTTTGTTCTCTACCTGTGTGTCTCTATTTCTGCCCTGCAAACAAGTTCATCTGTAACACTTTTCTAGGTACCAAATATAGGCATTAATATACAATATTTGTTTTTCTGTTTCTGACTTACTCCACTCTGTATGACAGTCTCTGGATACATCGAGTTCTCTAAAAATGACCCAGTTTCATTCTTTTATATGGTTGAGTCATACTCCATTTTATATATGTACCACATCTTTATCCGTTCTTCTGTCTGTGGGCATTTAGGTTGCTTCCATTACCTGGCTATTGTAAATAGTGCTGCAATGAACATTGTGGTGAATGTGCCTTTTTGAAATACGGTTTTCTCTGGGTATATGCCCAGAAGTGGGATTGCTGGATCAGATGGTAATTCTATTTCTAATTTTTTTAAGGAAACTCCATACTGTACTCCATAGTGACTGTATCAATTTACATTCCCACCAATAGTGGAAGAGGGCTCCTTTTGTCCACACCCTCCCTAGAATTGGTTGTTTGTAGATTTTCTGATGATGCCGATTCTAACAGGTGTGAGGTGATACCTCATTGTAGTTTTGATTTGCATTTCTCTAATAATTAGTGCTGTTGAGCAGCTTTTCATGTGCGTCTTGGCCATCTCTGTGTCTCCTTTGAAGAAACGTCTCTTTAGATCTTCTGCCCATTTTTTTGGGGTTGTTTGTTTTTTTAATATTAAGCTGCATGAGCTGTTTATATATATTGGAGATTAAACCTGTGTCCAGTGATTCGTTTGCAACGATTTTTACCCATCCTGAGGGATGCCTTTTTCCATTCCCGTTTTTTTTAACAAAAAAGGAAAGAAAGGAAAAGAAGCAGAACACTAATGTGCGTAAAATATGCCTTTTGAAACGGTCGTTTTGAAATATGGACGTCCTTTGAATTTTTTGGTCGATATGTGACCCCAGGATTTGTTTTCAGGGCAGGTGTCATTTACAGGCCTGCAATGATTTTGAATATCAACTGACCATTAGCGTTGGGATTAAAGCTGCTGTTGTGTGAAACGGCCACAAGGTGGCAGCAGTTCACCCTTACCAAATCTGGTTACTAGGGCAAGAGAGCCTCAGTGGAAGTGGTGTTCTAGATTGGAGATTAGAATGGAATGTGCCAGGAGAAAGCCCCTAACGTTTGTCTCACTATTTCTTGTTCGTGTTTTTAATTTAATTTTTTATTTTTTATTACAGCAAGTTTGATTACAATGTTTGGCTTGTTGTAGGTGTGGAAGATGTGGTTCTTTTACACATATACAGATGACTGTTCTTCTTGGGATCCTTTTCCCATGTACGTTATGACAGAATGTTGAGTAGTCCTCTCTTGGTATTCTGTAGGTCTTTGGTGATTATATATGTCACCTGTGTTTGTATATTTCTGTTAACCCCGATATCATAATGAGACCAATCCTCACACGTTTCCATTGGTGAACAATAAGTTTGTTTAATGAATCTGTGATTGCCCTTCTCCGTGGAAATATCTGCCCTGGTATCCATTTCTAGGTAACACCTATAAGTGATATGATATGATATGTGTCTTTCACTTTCTGACTTACTACAAGTCACGTGATTACTTCTAGACTCATCTACGGTGCTGCAAATGGCATTGTGTCCTTTTTTCCCTTGGCTTCTCTTCTGCCTTAGCGGGGTCCATTTTCAACAATGTGATTCCCTGAGGGTTGTGGATTAGCTGACCTGGGCAGCCTTACCCTGCCGGCCCGCCCTCCCCAGGTGTGCCTCGTTGAGATCAATATAAACAGAGCTCCAGGCAGCAATAGCCCCTGAAGCTGTGCCTGACTCCATATTCTCTGCCCCGTCAGCAGTCTCGGGGCTGTGCTGGTGGGAGGGAGTGAGGGGCCACAGCTTTGTGGGTGGCCCTGTGTGAGTGGGGTTCTGCTGGCCTTTCTGCAGGAGTTGCCAGGCTGCCGCCTGTAAAGAAGAGGATGTGTCACCCATACCTTCCGCTGGAATTTCTCTCCGGACAGAGGTGAGGAAGGAAAAAAGCAGTGGGGTCCGGGACAGGAGGGGTATCTCAGGCAGGGCAATGGAAAGCTTCTGGAAGAGTTCCCGGGGCCAGGACCACGCTGGCTGGCCTGCAGGCACCAAGTTGGCCTGCGTGCTGTCGCTGGTGTGGCTCCACGGACCTTCCTCTAGGCTTTCAAGTCATTGTACATATTCAGGTGTTTTACCTGGAAAGGGTGGGAACAGATCAGCAGCAGCTGGCCTGGGGCTCAGCTCACGTTTACTCACAGATACCTCGGCATGGTCGCCCAGCTTTTCAATGAGGACGCTCCTTGTGTGGGGGGTGGGTGGCTGGCTGTATGGGAGATGGTTCCCCACCTCTGACCAATTCCAGAATTGTTTACCGCTGGAGCAAGTGCCATGATAGGGTTTTCCTCTGTATAACTCGTGGGTTCAATTTTTTTTTCTTTTTTGGTTCAAGTTAGATTTTATTCCTCTTTTATGTATTTATAAATATAAGCATGGAAATAATTCATTCCTATAAATACATCTGTGTGACGGGAAGTATTTTTTCTGTTTTATTTTTAAATTTTATTTTTTTAAATTTTGAAATTTAATTTTATTTATGTTTTTATACAGCACGTTATTATTAGTTATGTATTTTATGCATATACATGTATACAGGTCAATCCCAATCTCCCAACTCATCCTACCACCACCACCCCATGGCTTCCCACACTTGGTGTCCATACGTTTGTTCTCTACCTCTGTGTCTCTATTTCTTCCCTGCAAACCAGTTCATCTGTACCATTTTTAGGCTCCACATATATGCATTAATAGACAATATTTGTTTTCCTCTTTCTGACTTACTTCATTCTGTATGACAGTCTCTCGATCCATCGATGTCTCTACAAATGACCCAGTTTCATTCCTTTTTATGGCCGAGTAATATTCCATTTTATATATGTACCTCATCTTTATCCATTCATCTGTCTGTGGGCATTTATGTTGCTTCCATTACCTGGCTATTGTAAATAGTGCTGCAACGAACATTGTGGTGAATGTGCCTTTTTGAAATACGGTTTTCTCTGGGTATATGCGCAGAAGTGGGATTGGTGGATCAGATGGTAATTCTATTTCTAATTTTTTTAAGGAAACTCCATACTGTTCTCCATAGTGACTGTATCAATTTACATTCCCACCAATAGTGGAAGAGGGCTCCTTTTGTCCACACCCTCCCCAGAATTGGTTGTTTGTAGATTTTCTGATGATGCCGATTCTAACAGGTGTGAGGTGATACCTCATTGTAGTTTTGATTTGCATTTCTCTAATAATTAGTGCTGTTGAGCAGCTTTTCATGTGCGTCTTGGCCATCTCTGTGTCTCCTTTGAAGAAACGTCTCTTTAGATCTTCTGCCCATTTTTTGGGGGGTTGATTGTTTTTTTAATATTAAGCTGCATTGGCTGTTTATATATATTGGAGATTAAACCTGTGTCCAGTGATTCGTTTGCAACGATTTTCACCCATCCTGAGGGATGCCTTTTTCCATTCCCGTTTTTTTTAACAAAAAAGGAAAGAAAGGAAAAGAAGCAGAACACTAATGTGCGTAAAATATGCCTTTTGAAACGGTCGTTTTGAAATATGGACGTCCTTTGAATTTTTTGGTCGATATGTGACCCCAGGATTTGTTTTCAGGGCAGGTGTCATTTACAGGCCTGCAATGATTTTGAATATCAACTGACCATTAGCGTTGGGATTAAAGCTGCTGTTGTGTGAAACGGCCACAAGGTGGCAGCAGTTCACCCTTACCAAATCTGGTTACTAGGGCAAGAGAGCCTCAGTGGAAGTGGTGTTCTAGATTGGAGTTTAGAATGGAATGTACCAGGAGAAAGCCCCTCACGTTTGTCTCACTACTTCTTGTTCGTGTTTTTAATTTAAGTTTTTATTTTTTATTACAGCAAGTTTGATTACAATGTTTGGCTTGTTGTAGGTGTGGAAGATGTGGTTCTTTTACACATATACAGATGACTGTTCTTCTTGGGATCCTTTTCCCATGTACGTTATGACAGAATGTTGAGTAGTCCTCTCTTGGTATTCTGTAGGTCTTTGGTGATTATATATGTCACCTGTGTTTGTATATGTCTGTTAACCCCGATATCGTAATGAAACCAATCCTCACACCTTTCCATTGGTGAACCATAAGTTTGTTTAATGAATCTGTGATTGCCCTTCTCCGTGGAAATATCTGCCCTGGTATCCATTTTTAGGTAACACCTCTAAGTGATATGATATGTGTCTTTCACTTTCTGACTTACTACAAGTCACGTGATTACTTCTAGACTCATCTACGGGGCTGCAAATGGCATTGTGTCCTTTTATCCCTTGGCTTCTCTTCTGCCTTAGCGGGGTCCATTTTCAACAATGTGATTCCCTGAGGGTTGTGGATTAGCTGACCTGGGCAGCCTTACCCTGCCCGCCTGCCCTCCCCAGGTGTGCCTCGTTGAGGTCAATATAAACAGCGTTCCAGGCAGCAGTAGCCTCTGAAGCTGTGCCTGACTCCATATTCTCTGCCCCGTCAGCAGTCTCGGGGCTGTGCTGGTGGGAGGGAGTGAGGGGCCACAGCTTTGTGGGTGGCCCGGTGTGAGTGGGGTTCTGCTGGCCTTTCTGCAGGAGTTGCCAGGCTGCCGCCTGTAAAGAAGAGGATGTGTCACCCATACCTTCCGCTGGAATTTCTCTCCGGACAGAGGTGAGGAAGGAAAAAAGCAGTGAGGTCCGGGACAGGAGGGGTATCTCAGGCAGGGCAATGGAAAGCTTCTGGAAGAGCGCCCGGGGCCAGGACCACGCTGGATGGCCTGCAGGCACCAAGTTGGCCTGCGTGCTGTCGCTGGTGTGGCTCCACGGTCCTTCCTCTAGGCTTTCAAGCCCTTGTACATATTCAGGTGTTTTACCTGGAAAGGGTGGGAACAGATCAGAAGCAGGTGGCCTGGGGCTCAGCTCACGTTTACTCACAGATGCCTCGGCACGGTCCCCCAGCTTTTCAATGAGGACGCTCCTTGTGTGGGGCGTGGGTGGCTGGCTGTATGGGAGATGGTTCCCCACCTCTGACCAATTTCAGAATTGTTTACCACTGGAGCAAGTGCCGTGATAGGTTTTTCCTCTGTATAACTCGTGGGTTCAATTTTTTTTTTCTTTTTTGGTTCAAGTTAGATTTTATTCCTCTTTTATGTATTTATAAATATAAGCATGGAAATAATTCATTCCTATAAATACATCTGTGTGACGGGAAGAATTTTTTCTGTTTTATTTTTAAATTTTATTTTTTAAAATTTTGAAATTTAATTTTATTTATGTTTTTATACAGTACGTTATTATTAGTTATGTATTTTATGCATATACATGTATACAGGTCAATCCCAATCTCCCAAATCATCCCACCACCACCACCCCATGGATTCCCACCCTTGGTGTCCATACGTTTGTTCTCTACCTCTGTGTCTCTATTTCTTCCCTGCAAACCAGTTCATCTGTACCATTTTTAGGCTCCACATATATGCATTAATATACAATATTTGTTTTCCTCTTTCTGACTTACTTCATTCTGTATGACAGTCTCTCGATCCATCGATGTCTCTACAAATGACCCAGTTTCATTCTTTTATATGGTTGAGTAATACTCCATTTTATATATGTACCACATCTTTATCCATTCATCTGTCTGTGGGCATTTATGTTGCTTCCATTACCTGGCTATTGTAAATAGTGCTGCAACGAACATTGTGGTGAATGTGCCTTTTTGAAATACGGTTTTCTCTGGGTATATGCCCAGAAGTGGGATTGCTGGATCAGATGGTAATTCTATTTCTAGTTTTTTTAAGGAAACTCCATACTGTTCTCCATAGTGACTGTATCAATTTACATTCCCACCAATAGTGGAAGAGGGCTCCTTTTGTCCACACCCTCCCCAGAATTGGTTGTTTGTAGATTTTCTGATGATGCCGATTCTAACAGGTGTGAGGTGATACCTCATTGTAGTTTTGATTTGCATTTCTCTAATAATTAGTGCTGTTGAGCAGCTTTTCATGTGCGTCTTGGCCCTCTCTGTGTCTCCTTTGAAGAAACGTCTCTTTAGATCTTCTGCCCATTTTTTTTGGGTTGTTTGTTTTTTTAATATTAAGCTGTTTATATATATTGGAGATTAAACCTGTGTCCATTGATTCGTTTGCAACGATTTTCACCCATCCTGAGGGATGCCTTTTTCCATTCCCGTTTTTTTTAACAAAAAAGGAAAGAAAGGAAAAGAAGCAGAACACTAATGTGCGTAAAATATGCCTTTTGAAACGGTCGTTTTGAAATATGGACGTCCTTTGAATTTTTTGGTCGATATGTGACCCCAGGATTTGTTTTCAGGGCAGGTGTCATTTACAGGCCTGCAATGATTTTGAATATCAACTGACCATTAGTGTTGGGATTAAAGCTGCTGTTGTGTGAAACGGCCACAAGGTGGCAGCAGTTCACCCTTACCAAATCTGGTTACTAGGGCAAGAGAGCCTCAGTGGAAGTGGTGTTCTAGATTGGAGTTTAGAATGGAATGTACCAGGAGAAAGCCCCTCACGTTTGTCTCACTACTTCTTGTTCGTGTTTTTAATTTAAGTTTTTATTTTTTATTACAGCAAGTTTGATTACAATGTTTGGCTTGTTGTAGGTGTGGAAGATGTGGTTCTTTTACACATATACAGATGACTGTTCTTCTTGGGATCCTTTTCCCATGTACGTTATGACAGAATGTTGAGTAGTCCTCTCTTGGTATTCTGTAGGTCTTTGGCGATTATATATGTCACCTGTGTTTGTATATGTCTGTTAACCCCGATATCGTAATGAAACCAATCCTCACACCTTTCCATTGGTGAACCATAAGTTTGTTTAATGAATCTGTGATTGCCCTTCTCCGTGGAAATATCTGCCCTGGTATCCATTTTTAGGTAACACCTCTAAGTGATATGATATGATATGTGTCTTTCACTTTCTGACTTACTACAAGTCACGTGATTACTTCTAGACTCATCTACGGTGCTGCAAATGGCATTGTGTCCTTTTTTCCCTTGGCCTCTCTTCTGCCTTAGCGGGGTCCATTTTCAACAATGTGATTCCCTGAGGGTTGTGGATTAGCTGACCTGGGCAGCCTTAGCCTGCCGGCCCGCCCTCCCAAGGTGTGCCTCGTTGAGGTCAATATAAACAGCGCTCCAGGCAGCAATAGCCCCTGAAGCTGTGCCTGACTCCATATTCTCTGCCCCGTCAGCAGTCTCGGGGCTGTGCTGGTGGGAGGGAGTGAGGGGCCACAGCTTTGTGGGTGGCCCGGTGTGAGTGGGGTTCTGCTGGCCTTTCTGCAGGAGTTGCCAGGCTGCCGCCTGTAAAGAAGAGGATGTGTCACCCATACCTTCCGCTGGAATTTGTCTCCGGACAGAGGGGAGGAAGGAAAAAAGCAGTGGGGTCCGGGACAGGAGGGGTATCTCAGGCAGGGCAATGGAAAGCTTCTGGAAGAGCACCAGGGTCCAGGACAATGCTGGCTGGCCTGCAGGCACCAAGTTGGCCTGCGTGCTGTCACTGGTGTGGCTCCACGGTCCTTCCTCTAGGCTTTCAAGCCCTTGTACATATTCAGGTGTTTTACCTGGAAAGGGTGGGAACAGTTCAGCAGCAGCTGGCCTGGGGCTCAGCTCACGTTTACTCACAGATGCCTCGGCACGGTCCCCCAGCTTTGCAATGAGGACGCTCCTTGCGTGGGGGGTGGGTTGCTGGCTGTATGGGAGATGGTTCCCCACCTCTGACCAATTTCAGAATTGTTTACCACTGGAGCAAGTGCCCTGATAGGGTTTTCCTCTGTATAACTCCTGGGTTCAGGTTTTTTTTTCTTTTATGGTTCAAGTTAGATTTTATTCCCCTTTTATGTATTTATAGATATAAGCATGGAAATAATTCTTTCCTATAAATACATCTGTGTGATGGGAAGAATTTTTTCTGTTTTATTTTTAAATTTTATTTTTTAAAATTTTGAAATTTAATTTTATTTATTTTTTTTATACAGCACGTTATTATTAGTTATGTATTTTATGTATATACATGTATGCAGGTCAATCCCAAACTCCCAACTCATCCCACCACCACCACCCCATGGATTCCCACACTTGGTGTCCATACGTTTGTTCTCTACCTCTGTGTCTCTATTTCTTCCCTGCAAACCAGTTCATCTGTACCATTTTTAGGCTCCACATATATGCATTAATATACAATATTTGTTTTCCTCTTTCTGACTTACTTCATTCTGTATGACAGTCTCTCGATCCATCGATGTCTCTACAAATGACCCAGTTTCATTCCTTTTTATGGCCGAGTAATATTCCATTTTATATATGTACCACATCTTTATCCATTCATCTGTCTGTGGGCATTTAGGTTGCTTCCATTACCTGGCTATTGTAAATAGTGCTGCAACGAACATTGTGGTGAATGTGCCTTTTTGAAATACGGTTTTCTCTGGGTATATGCCCAGAAGTGGGATTGCTGGATCAGATGGTAATTCTATTTCTAGTTTTTTTAAGGAAACTCCATACTGTTCTCCATAGTGACTGTATCACTTTACATTCCCACCAATAGTGGAAGAGGGCTCCTTTTGTCCACACCCTCCCCAGAATTGGTTGTTTGTAGATTTTCTGATGATGCCGATTCTAACAGGTGTGAGGTGATACCTCATTGTAGTTTTGATTTGCATTTCTCTAATAATTAGTGCTGTTGAGCAGCTTTTCATGTGCGTCTGGGCCATCTCTGTGTCTCCTTTGAAGAAACGTCTCTTTAGATCTTCTGCCCATTTTTTTGGGGTTGTTTGTTTTTTAAATATTAAGCTGCATGAGCTGTTTATATGTATTGGAGATTAAACCTGTGTGCATTGATTCGTTTGCAACGATTTTCACCCATTCTGAGGGATGCCTTTTTCCATTCCCGTTTTTTTTAACAAAAAAGGAAAGAAAGGAAAAGAAGCAGAACACTAATGTGCGTAAAATATGCCTTTTGAAACGGTCGTTTTGAAATATGGACGTCCTTTGAATTTTTTGGTCGATATGTGACCCCAGGATTTGTTTTCAGGGCAGGTGTCATTTACAGGCCTGCAATGATTTTGAATATCAACTGACCAATAGCGTTGGGATTAAAGCTGCTGTTGTGTGAAACGGCCACAAGGTGGCAGCAGTTCACCCTTACCAAATCTGGTTACTAGGGCAAGAGAGCCTCAGTGGAAGTGGTGTTCTAGATTGGAGTTTAGAATGGAATGTACCAGGAGAAAGCCCCTCACGTTTGTCTCACTACTTCTTGTTCGTGTTTTTAATTTAAGTTTTTATTTTTTATTACAGCAAGTTTGATTACAATGTTTGGCTTGTTGTAGGTGTGGAAGATGTGGTTCTTTTACACATATACAGATGTCTGTTCTTCCTGGGATCCTGTTCCCATGTACGTTATGACAGAGTTGAGTAGTCCTCTCTTGGTATTCTGTAGGTCTTTGGTGATTATATATGTCACCTGTGTTTGTATATGTCTGTTAACCCCGATATCGTAATGAAACCAATCCTCACACCTTTCCATTGGTGAACCATAAGTTTGTTTAATGAATCTGTGATTGCCCTTCTCCGTGGAAATATCTGCCCTGGTATCCATTTTTAGGTAACACCTATAAGTGATATGATATGATATGTGTCTTTCACTTTCTGACTTACTACAAGTCACGTGATTACTTCTAGACTCATCTACGTGGCTGCAAATGGCATTGTGTCCTTCTTTTCCTTGGCTCCTCTTCTGCCTTAGCGAGGTCCATTTTCAACAATGTGATTCCCTGAGGGTTGTGGATTAGCTGACCTGGGCAGCCTTACCCTGCCAGCCCGCCCTCCCCAGGTGTGCCTCGTTGAGGTCAATATAAACAGAGCTCCAGGCAGCAATAGCCCCTGAAGCTGTGCCTGACTCCATATTCTCTGCCCCGTCAGCAGTCTCGGGGCTGTGCTGGTGGGAGGGAGAGAGGTGCCACAGCTTTGTGGGTGGCCCGGTGTGAGTGGGGTTCTGCTGGCCTTTCTGCAGGAGTTGCCAGGCTGCCGCCTGTAAAGAAGAGGATGTGTCACCCATACCTTCCGCTGGAATTTCTCTCCGGACAGTGATGAGGAATGAAAAAAGCAGTGGGGGCCGGGACAGGAGGGGTATCTCAGGCAGGGCTATGGAAAGCTTCTGGAGGAGCGCCCGGTGCCAGGACCACCCTGGCTGGCCTGCAGGCACCAAGTTGGCCTGCGTGCTGTCACTGGTGTGGCTCCACGGTCCTTCCTCTAGGCTTTCAAGCCCTTGTACATATTCAGGTGTTTTACCTGGGAAGGGTGGGAACAGTTCAGCAGCAGCTGGCCTGGGGCTCAGCTCACGTTTACTCACAGATGCCTCGGCACGGTCCCCCAGCTTTGCAATGAGGACGCTCCTTGTGTGGGGGGTGGGTTGCTGGCTGTATGGGAGATGGTTACCCACCTCTGACCAATTTCAGAATTGTTTACCGCTGGAGCAATTGTGCCCTGATAGGGTTTTCCTCTGTATAACTCGTGGGTTCAGTTTTTTTTTCTTTTATGGATCAAGTTAGATTTTATTCCTCTTTTATGTATTTATAGATATAAGCATTGTAATAATTCATTCCTATAAATACATCTGTGTGACAGAAGAAATTTTTTCTGTTTTATTGTTAAATTCTATTTTTTTTAAATTTTGAAATATAATTTTATTTATGTTTTTATACAGCAGGTTTTTATTAGTTATGTATTTTATGCATATATATGTATACAGGTCAATCCAAATCTCCCAACTCATCCCACCACCACCACCCCATGGTTTCCCACACTTGGTGTCCATACGTTTGTTCTCTACCTCTGTGTCTCTATTTCTTCCCTGCAAACCAGTTCATCTGTACCATTTTTTTAGGTTCCACATATATGCATTAATATACAATATTTGTTTTCCTCTTTCTGACTTACTTCATTCTGTATGACAGTCTCTCGATCCATCGATGTCTCTACAAATGACCCAGTTTCATTCCTTTTTATGGCCGAGTAATATTCCATTTTATATATGTACCACATCTTTATCCATTCATCTGCCTGTGGGCATTTAGGTTGCTTCCATTACCTGGCTATTGTAAATAGTGCTGCAATGAACATTGTGGTGAATGTGCCTTTTTGATTTACGGTTTTCTCTGGGTATATGCCCAGAAGTGGGATTGCTGGATCAGATGGTAATTCTATTTCTAGTTTTTTTAAGGAAACTCCATACTGTTCTCCATAGTGACTGTATCAAGTTACATTCCCACCAATAGTGGAAGAGGGCTCCTTTTGTCCACACCCTCCCTAGAATTGGTTGTTTGTAGATTTTCTGATGATGCCGATTCTAACAGGTGTGAGGTGATACCTCATTGTAGTTTTGATTTGCATTTCTCTAATAATTAGTGCTGTTGAGCAGCTTTTCATGTGCGTCTTGGCCATCTCCGTGTCTCCTTTGAAGAAACGTCTCTTTAGATCTTCTGCCCATTTTTGTATTGGGTTGTTTGTTTTTTTTAATATTAAGCTGCATGAGCTGTTTATATATATTGGAGATTAAACCTCTGTCCATTGATTCGTTTGCAACGATTTTCGCCCATTCTGAGGGATGCCTTTTTCCATTCCCGTGTTTTTTAACAAAAAAGGAAAGAAAGGAAAAGAAGCAGAACACTAATGTGCGTAACATATGCCTTTTGAAATGGTCTTTTTGAAATATGGACGTGCTTTGAATTTTTTGGTCGATATGTGACCCCAGGATTTGTTTTCAGGGCAGGTGTCATTTACAGGCCTGCAATGAATTTGAATGTCAACTGACCATTAGCACTGGGATTAAAGCTGCTGTTGTGTGAAACGGCCACAAGGTGGCAGCAGTTCTCCCTTACCAAATCAGGTTACTAGGGCAAGAGAGCCTCAGTGGAAGTGGTGTTCTAGATTGGAATTTAGAATGGAATGTGCCAGGAGAAAGCCCCTCAAGTTTGTCTCACTACTTCTTGTTCGTGTTTTTAATTTAATTTTTTATATTTTGTATTACAGCAAGTTTGATTACAATGTTTGGCTTGTTGTAGGTGTGGAAGATGTGGTTCTTTTACACATATACAGATGTCTGTTCTTCCTGGGATCCTTTTCCCATGTACGTTATGACAGAATGTTGAGTAGTCCTCTCTTGGTATTCTGTAGGTCTTTGGTGATTATATATGTCACCTGTGTTTGTATATGTCTGTTAACCCCGATATCGTAATGAAACCAATCCTCACACCTTTCCATTGGTGAACCATAAGTTGTTTAATGAATCTGTGATTGCCCTTCTCCGTGGAAATATCTGCCCTGCTATCCATTTTTAGGTAACACATATAAGTGATATGATATGATATGTGTCTTTCACTTTCTGACTTACTACAAGTCACGTGATTACTTCTAGACTCATCTACGGTGCTGCAAATGGCATTGTGTCCTTTTTTTCCTTGGCTCCTCTTCTGCCGTAGCGAGGTCCATTTTCAAAAATGTGATTCCCTGAGGGTTGTGGATTAGCTGACCTGGGCAGCCTAACCCTGCCGGCCCGCCCTCCCCAGGTGTGCATCGTTGAGGTCAATATAAACAGAGCTCCAGGCAGCAATAGCACCTGAAGCTGTGCCTGACTCCATATTCTCTGCCCCATCAGCAGTCTCGGGGCTGTGCTGGTGGGAGGGAGAGAGGTGCCACAGCTTTGTGGGTGGCCCGGTGTGAGTGGGGTTCTGCTGGCCTTTCTGCAGGAGTTGCCAGGAAGCCGCCTGTAAAGAAGAGGATGTGTCACCCATACCTTCCGCTGGAATTTCTCTCCGGACAGAGATGAGAAAGGAAAAAAGCAGTGGGAGCCGGGACAGGAGGGGTATCTCAGGCAGGGCAATGGAAAGCTTCTGGAAGAGCTCCAGGGTCCAGGACCACCCTGGCTGCCCTGCAGGCACCAAGTTGGCCTGCGTGCTGTCGCTGGTGTGGCTCCAGGGTCCTTCCTCTAGGCTTTCAAGCCCTTGTACATATTCAGGTGTTTTACCTGGAAAGGTTGGGAACAGTTCAGCAGCAGCTGGCCTGGGGCTCAGCTCACGTTTACTCACAGATGCCTCGGCATGGTTCCCCAGCTTTGCAATGAGGACGCTCCTTGCGTGGGGGGTGGGTTGCTGGCTGTATGGGAGATGGTTCCCCACCTCTGACCAATTTCAGAATTGTTTAACACTGGAGCAATTGCCCTGATAGGGTTTTCCTCTGTATAACTCGTGGGTTCAGTTTTTTTTTTCTTTTATGGTTCAAGTTAGAGTTTATTCCTCTTTTATGTATTTATAGATATAAGCATGGAAATAATTCATTCCTATAAATACATCTGTGTGACGGGAAGAACTTTTTTCTGTTTTATTTTTAAATTTTATTTTGTAAAATTTTGAAATTTAATTTTATTTATTTTTTTTATACAGCACGTTATTATTAGTTATGTATTTTATGCATATATATGTATTCAGGTCAATCCCAATCTCCCAACTCATCCCACCACCACCACCCCATGGCTTCCCACACTTGGTGTCCATACGTTTGTTCTCTACCTCTGTGTCTCTATTTCTTCCCTGCAAACCAGTTCATCTGTACCATTTTTTAGGCTCCACATATATGCATTTATATACAATATTTGTTTTCCTCTTTCTGACTTACTTCATTCTGTATGACAGTCTCTCGATCCATCGATGTCTCTACAAATGACCCAGTTTCATTCCTTTTTATGGCGGAGTAATATTCCATTTTATATATGTACCACATCTTTATCCATTCATCTGTCTGTGGGCATTTAGGTTGCTTCCATTACCTGGCTATTGTAAATAGTGCTGCAATGAACATTGTGGTGAATGTGCCTTTTTGATTTACGGTTTTCTCTGGGTATATGCCCAGAAGTGGGATTGCTGGATCAGATGGTAATTCTATTTCTAGTTTTTTTTAAGGAAACTCCATACTGTTCTTCATAGTGACTGTATCAAGTTACATTCCCACCAATAGTGGAAGAGGGCTCCTTTTGTCCACACCCTCCCCAGAATTTGTTGTTTGTAGATTTTCTGATGATGCCGATTCTAACAGGTGTGAGGTGATACCTCATTGTAGTTTTGATTTGCATTTCTCTAATAATTAGTGCTGTTGAGCAGCTTTTCATGTGCGTCTTGGCCATCTCTGTGTCTCCTTTGAAGAAATGTCTCTTTAGATCTTCTGCCCATTTTTGTATTGGGTTGTTGGTTTTTTTTAATATTAAGCTGCATGAGCTGTTTATATATATTGGAGATTAAACCTCTGTCCATTGATTCGTTTGCAACGATTTTCGCCCATCCTGAGGGATGCCTTTTTCCATTCCCGTTTTTTTTAACAAAAAAGGAAAGAAAGGAAAAGAAGCAGAACACTAATGTGCGTAAAATATGCCTTTTGAAACGGTCGTTTTGAAATATGGACGTCCTTTGAATTTTTTGGTCGATATGTGACCCCAGGATTCGTTTTCAGGGCAGGTGTCATTTACAGGCCTGCAATGATTCTGAATATCAACTGACCATTAGTGCTGGGATTAAAGCTGCTGTTGTGTGAAACGGCCACAAGTTGGCAGCAGTTCACCCTTACCAAATCTGGTTACTAGGGCAAGAGAGCCTCAGTGGAAGTGGTGTTCTAGATTGGAATTTAGAATGGAATGTGCCAGGAGAAAGCCCCTCAAGTTTGTCTCACTACTTCTTGTTTGTGTTTTTAATTTAATTTTTTATTTTTTATTACAGCAAGTTTGATTACAATGTTTGGCTTGTTGTAGGTGTGGAAGATGTGGTTCTTTTACACATATACAGATGTCTGTTCTTCCTGGGATCCTTTTCCCATGTACGTTATGACAGAGTTGAGTAGTCCTCTCTTGGTATTCTGTAGGTCTTTGGTGATTATATATGTCACCTGTGTTTGTATATGTGTGTTAACGCCGATATCATAATAAAACCAATCCTCACACGTTTCCATTGGTGAACCATAAGTTTGTTTAATGAATCTGTGATTGCCCTTCTCCGTGGAAATATCTGCCCTGCTATCCATTTTTAGGTAACACCTATAAGTGATATGATATGATATGTGTCTTTCACTTTCTGACTTACTACAAGTCACGTGATTACTTCTAGACTCATCTACGGGGCTGCAAATGGCATGGTGTCCTTTTTTTCCTTGGCTCCTCTTCTGCCTTAGCGAGGTCCATTTTCAACAATGTGATTCCCTGAGGGTTGTGGATTAGCTGACCTGGGCAGCCTTACCCTGCCGGCCCGCCCTCCCCAGGTGTGCCTCGTTGAGTTCAATATAAACAGAGCTCCAGGCAGCAATAGCCCCTGAAGCTGTGCCTGACTCCATATTCTCTGCCCCATCAGCAGTCTCGGGGCTGTGCTGGTGGGAGGGAGAATGGTGCCACAGCTTTGTGTGTGGCCCGGTGTGAGTGGGGTTCTGCTGGCCTTTCTGCAGGAGTTGCCAGGCTGCCGCCTGTAAAGAAGAGGATGTGTCACCCATACCTTCCGCTGGAATTTCTCTCCGGACAGAGGTGAGGAAGGAAAAAAGCAGTGGGGGCCGGGACAGGAGGGGTATCTCAGGCAGGGCAATGGAAAGCTTCTGGAGGAGCGCCCGGGGCCAGGACCACCCTGGCTGGCCTGCAGGCACCAAGTTGGCCTGCATGCTGTCGCTGGTGTGGCTCCACGGTCCTTCCTCTAGGCTTTCAAGCCCTTGTACATATTCAGGTGTTTTACCTGGAAAGGTTGGGAACAGTTCAGCAGCAGCTGGCCTGGGGCTCAGCTCACGTTTACTCACAGATGCCTCGGCACGGTCCCCCAGCTTTGCAATGAGGATGCTCCTTGCGTGGGGGGTGGGTTGCTGGCTGTATGGGAGATGGTTCCCCACCTCTGACCAATTTCAGAATTGTTTACCACTGGAGCAATTGCCCTGATAGGGTTTTCCTCTGTATAACTCGTGGGTTCAGTTTTTTTTTTCTTTTATGGTTCAAGTTAGATTTTATTCCTCTTTTATGTATTTATAGATATAAGCATGGAAATAATTCATTCCTATAAATACATCTGTGTGACGGGAAGAACTTTTTTCTGTTTTATTTTTAAATTTTATTTTGTAAAATTTTGAAATTTAATTTTATTTATTTTTTTTTATACAGCACGTTATTATTAGTTATGTATTTTATGCATATATATGTATTCAGGTCAATCCCAATCTCCCAACTCATCCCACCACCACCACCCCATGGCTTCCCACACTTGGTGTCCATACGTTTGTTCTCTACCTCTGTGTCTCTATTTCTTCCCTGCAAACCAGTTCATCTGTACCATTTTTTAGGCTCCACATATATGCATTTATATACAATATTTGTTTTCCTCTTTCTGACTTATTTCATTCTGTATGACAGTCTCTCGATCCATCGATGTCTCTACAAATGACCCAGTTTCATTCCTTTTTATGGCCGAGTCATATTCCATTTTATATATGTACCACATCTTTATCCATTCATCTGTCTGTGGGCATTTAGGTTGCTTCCATTACCTGGCTATTGTAAATACTGCTGCAATGAACATTGTGGTGAATGTGCCTTTTTGATTTACGGTTTTCTCTGGGTATATGCCCAGAAGTGGGATTGCTGGATCAGATGGTAATTCTATTTCTAGTTTTTTTAAGGAAACTCCATACTGTTCTCCATAGTGACTGTATCAAGTTACATTCCCACCAATAGTGGAAGAGGGCTCCTTTTGTCCACACCCTCCCCAGAATTGGTTGTTTGTAGATTTTCTGATGATGCCGATTCTAACAGGTGTGAGGTGATACCTCATTGTAGTTTTGATTTGCATTTCTCTAATAATTAGTGCTGTTGAGCAGCTTTTCATGTGCGTCTTGGCCATCTCTGTGTCTCCTTTGAAGAAATGTCTCTTTAGATCTTCTGCTCATTTTTGTATTGGGTTGTTGGTTTTTTTAATATTAAGCTGCATGAGCTGTTTATATATATTGGAGATTAAACCTCTGTCCATTGATTCGTTTGCAACGATTTTCGCCCATTCTGAGGGATGCCTTTTTCCATTCCCGTTTTTTTTAACAAAAAAGGAAAGAAAGGAAAAGAAGCAGAACACTAATGTGCGTAAAATATGCCTTTTGAAACGGTCGTTTTGAAATATGGACGTCCTTTGAATTTTTTGGTCGATATGTGACCCCAGGATTTGTTTTCAGGGCAGGTGTCATTTACAGGCCTGCAATGATTCTGAATATCAACTGACCATTAGTGCTGGGATTAAAGCTGCTGTTGTGTGAAACGGCCACAAGTTGGCAGCAGTTCACCCTTACCAAATCTGGTTACTAGGGCAAGAGAGCCTCAGTGGAAGTGGTGTTCTAGATTGGAATTTAGAATGGAATGTGCCAGGAGAAAGCCCCTCAAGTTTGTCTCACTACTTCTTGTTTGTGTTTTTAATTTAAGTTTTTATTTTTTATTACAGCAAGTTTGATTACAATGTTTGGCTTGTTGTAGGTGTGGAAGATGTGGTTCTTTTACACATATACAGATGTCTGTTCTTCCTGGGATCCTTTTCCCATGTACGTTATGACAGAATGTTGAGTAGTCCTCTCTTGGTATTCTGTAGGTCTTTGGTGATTATATATGTCACCTGTGTTTGTATATGTGTGTTAACCCCGATATCGTAATGAAACCAATCCTCACACCTTTCCATTGGTGAACCATAAGTTTGTTTAATGAATCTGTGATTGCCCTTCTCCGTGGAAATATCTGCCCTGGTATCCATTTTTAGGTAACGCCTATAAGTGATACGATATGATATGTGTCTTTCACTTTCTGACTTACTACATGTCACGTGATTACTTCTAGACTCATCTACGGTGCTGCAAATGGCACCGTGTCCTTTTTTCCGTTGGCTTCTATTCTGCTTTAGCGAGGTCCATTTTCACCAATGTGATTCCCTGAGGGTTGTGGATTAGCTGACCTGGGTAGCCTTACCCTTCCGGCCCGCCCTCCCCTGGTGTGCCTCGTCAGGCTATATGCTGACACACCGGTCAGTGCCAGCGTATGGGCCACGAGTAGGCTATGGCTTGGGGGCAAGCTGTAGGGCTGGTGGTGTGTTTCCGTTCCGGACTAGGGTTAGGGTTAGGGAACGGCAAGGCTTAGGGCACAGGTGAGGGTACGGAAACGTGTGAGGTTCCGGCTACGTGCTGACGCACGGGTCAGTGCCAGCGTACGGGCCAGGATTAGGCTACGGTGTAGGGTAAGGTGTAGGGCTGGTGGTGGGTTTCCGTGATGGGCTAGGGTTAGGGTTAAGGAACGGCAAGGCTTAGGGCACAGGTGATGGTACGGAAACGTGGGAGGGTCAGGCTACGTGCTGACGCATGGCTCAGTGCCAGCATACGGGCCAGTAGTAGGCTACAGCATAGGGTAGAGTGTAGGGCTGGTGGTGGGTTTCCGTTCGGGCCTAGGGTTAGGATAAGGGAACGGCAAGGCTTAGGGCACAGGTGAGGGTAGAGTAACATGGGAGGGTTAGGCTATGTGCTGAAGCACAGGTCAGTGCCCGCGTACGGGCCAGGGGTAGGCTACGGCTTCGGGGTTAGGTATAGGGCTGGTGGTGTGTTTCCATTCCGGGCTAGGGTTAGGGTTAGGGAACGGCAAGGCTTAGGGCACAGGTGATGGTACGGAAACGTGGGAGGGTCAGGCTACGTGCTGACGCACATGTCAGTGCCAGCGTACGGGCCAGGAGTAGGCTACGGCTTGGGGGTAAGTTGTAGGGCTGGTGGTTGGTTTCCGTTCCGGGCTAGGGTTAGGGTTAGGGAACGGCAAGGCTTAGGGCCCACGTGAGGGTACAGAAACGAGGGAAGGTCAGGCTCCGTGCTGACGGACGGGTCAGTGCCAGCGTAAGGGCCAGGAGTAGGCTACAGGTTGTGGGTAAGTTTTAGGCTGGTGATGGGTTTCTGTTCTGGGCTAGGGTTAGGGTTAGGTAATGGCAAGGCTTAGGGCACAGGTGAGGGTACGGAAACGTGGGAGGGTCAGGCTACCTGCTGAATGCACGGGTCAGTGCCCGCGTACGGGCCAGGAGTAGGCTACGGCGTAGGGTAAGGTGTAGTGTTGGTGGTGGGTTTCCCTTCTGGGCTAGGGTTAGGGTTAGGGAACCGCAAGGCTTAGGGCACACTTGAGGGTACGGAAACGTGGGAGTTTCATTGCTACATGCTGACGCACGCATCAGTGCCAGCGTACCGTCCAGGAGAAGGCTATGGCTTGGGGGTAAGGTGTAGGGCTGGTTGTGTGTTTCCGTTCCGGGCTATGGTTAGAGTTAGGGAACGTCAAGTCTTAGGGCACAGGTGAGGCTCCGGAAACGTGGGAGGGTCAGGCTACGTGCTGACGCACGGGTCAGTGCCAGCGTACGGGCCCGGAGTAGGCTACAGTGTAGGGTAAGGTGTAGGGCTGGTGGTGGGTTTCCTTTCCGGGCTAGGGTTAGGGTTAGGAAACGTCAAGGCTTAGGGCACAGGTGACGTTACGGAAATGTGGGAGGGTCAGGCTACGTACTGATGCACGTGTCAGTGCCAGCGTACGGGACAGGAATAGGCTACGGCTTGGGGGTAAGTTGTAGGGCTGGTGGTGTGTTTCCGTTCCGGGTTAGGGTTAGTGTTAGGGAACGTCAAGGCTTAGGGCACAGATGAGGGTGCGGAAATGTGGGAAGGTCAGGCTTCGTGCTGACGCACAGGTCATTGCCCGCGTACGGGACAGGAGTAGGCTACGGCATAGGGTTAGATGTAGGGCTGGTGGTGGGTTTCCATTCCGGGCTAGGGTTAGGGTGAGGGAACTGCAAGGCTTAGGACACTGGTGAGGGTACAGAAACGTGGGAGGGTCAGGCTACGTGCTGATTCACGGGTCAGTGCCAGCGTATGGGCCAGGAGTAGGGTATGGCGTAGGGTATGGTTTAGGGCTGGTCGTGGTTTTCCGTTCCGGGCTAGGGTTAGGGTTAGGGAACTGCAAGGCTTAGGGCCCAGGTGAGGGTACGGAAACGTGGGAGGTTCAGGCTCACACACGTGTCAGTGCCAGCGTAAGGGCCAGCAGTAGGCTTCAGCTTGGGGGTAAAGTTTAGGGCTGGTGGTGAGTTTCCGTTCCGGGCTAGGGTTAGGGTTAGGGAACTGCAAGGCTTAGGGCACAGGTGAGGGTACGGAAACGTGGGAGGGTCAGGCTACGTGATGACGCACGGGTCAGTGCCAGGATTCGGGCCAGGATTAGGCTTCGGCGTAGGGTAAGGTGTAGGGCTGGTGGTGGCTTTCCGTTTCGGGCTAGGGTTAGGGATAGGGAACAGCAAGGCTTAGGGCACAGGTGAGTGTACAGAAACGTGGGAGGATCAGGCTACATGCTGACGCACGTGTCAGTGCCAGCGTACGGGCCAGGAGTAGGCTATGGCATACGGTAAAGTGTAGGGCTGGTGGTGGGTTTCCGTTCCGGGCTAGGGTTATGGTTAGGGAACGGCAAGGCTTAGGGCACAGGTGAGGGTACGAAACGTGGGAGGGTCAGGCTTCGTGCTGACGCAAGGGTCAGTGTCACCATATGGACCAGGAGTAGGCTACGGCGTAGGGTAAGGTTTAGGGCTGGTGGTGGGTTTCCATTTTGGGCTAGGGTTAGGGTTAGGGAACGGCAAGGCTTAGGCCACAGGTGAGGGTACTGAAACGTGTGAGGGTCAGGGTACGTGTTGACGCACGGGTCAGTGCCAGCATACGGGCCAGGAGTAGGCTACGGCGTAGGGTAAGGTGTAGGGCTGGTGGTGGGTTTCCGTTCGGGGTTAGGGTTAGGGTGAGGGAACACCAAGGCTTAGGGCACAGGTGAGTGTACGGAAACGTGGGATGGTCACGCAACGTGCTGACGCACGGGTCAGTGCCAGCATACGGGCCAGGAGTAGGCTACGGCGTAGGGTAAAGTGAAGGGTTGATGGTGGGTTTCCGTTCCGGGCTAGGGTTAGGGTTAGGAAACGGCAAGGCTTAAGGCACAGGTGAGGGTAAAGAAACATGGGAGGGTCAGGCTACGTGCTGACGCACGTGTCAGTGCCAGCGTACCGGCCAGGAGTAGGCTACGGCTTGGTGGTTAGGTGTAGGGCTGGTGGTGTGTTTCCGTTCAAGGCTAGGGTTAGTTTTAGGGAACAGCAATGCTTAGGGCACAGGTGAGGGTACGGAAACGTGGGAGGGTCAGGCTACGTGCTGACGCACGGGTCAGTGTCAGCGTACGGGCCAGGATTAGGCTATGGCTTGGGGGTTAGGTGTAGGGCTTGTGGTGTGTTTCCATTCCATACTAGGGTTAGGGTTAGGGAATGGCAAGGCTTAGGGCACAGGTGAGGGTACGGTAATGTGAGAAGTTCAGGCTAAGTGCTGACGCACAGGTCAGTGCCAGCGTATGGACCAGGAGTAGGCTAAGGCTTGGGGGTAAGGTGTAGGGCTGGTGTTGGGTTTCCGTTCCGGGCTAGGGTTAGGGTTAGGGAACGGCAAGGCTTAGGGCACAGGTGAGGGTACGGAAACGTGGGAGGGTCAGGCTACGTGCTGATGAAAGGGTCAGTGCCTGCGTATGGGCCAGGAATAGGCTAAGGCGTAGGGAAAGGTGTAGGGCTGGTGGTGCGTTTCCGTTCCGGGCTAGGGTTACAGTTAGGGAATGGCAAGGCTTAGGGCACAGGTGAGGGTCCGCAAACGTGGGAGGGTCAGGCTACGTGCTGACGAACGGGTCAGTGCCAGCGTAAGTTCCAGGAGTAGCCTAAGGCTTGGGGGTAAGGTGTAGGGCTGGTGGTGGGATTCCGTTCATGGCTAGGGTTAGGGTTAGGGAACGGCAAGGCTTAGGGCACAGGTGAGGGTACGGAAAAGTGGGAGGGTCAGGCTACATGCTGACGCACGTTTCAGTGTCAGCGTACAGGCCAGGAGTAGGCTACGCCGTAGGGTAAGGTCTAGGGCTGGTGGTGGGTTTCCGTTCCAGGCTAGGGTTAGGGTTAGGGAACGTCAAGGCTTAGGGCACAGGTGAGGGAACGGAAACGTGGGAGCGTCAGGCTACGTGCTTACGCATGGGTCAGTGCCGGCGTACGGGCCAGCAGTAGGCTACAGCGTAGGGAAAGGTATAGGGCTGGTGGTGGGTTTCCGTTCCGGGTTAGGGTTAGGGTTAGGGAACGGCAAGGCTTAGGGCACAGGTGAGTGTACGTAAACGTGGGAGGGTCAGGCTACGTGCTGACGCACGGGTCAGTGCCAGCATACGGGCCAGGTGTAGGCTACGGCTTGTGGGTAATGTTTAGGGCTGGTGGTGAGTTTCCGTTCCCGGCTAGGGTTAGGGTTAGGGAACGGCAAGGCTTAGGGCAGAGGTGAGGGTACGGAAACGTGGGAGGGTTAGGCTACATGCTGACACACGGGTCAGTGCCCACGTACGGGCCAGGTGTAGGCTACGGCATAGGGTAAAGTGTAGGGCTGGAGGTGGGTTTCCGTTCTGTGCTAGGGTTAGGGTTAGGGAACGGCAAGGCATAGGGCACAGGTGAGGGTACGGAAACGTGGGAGGGTCAGGCTACGTGCTGACGCACGGGTCAGTGCCAGCATACGGGCCAGGAGTAGGCTACAGCTTGGGGGTAAGTTGTAGGGCTGGTGGTGGGTTTCCGTTCCGGGCTAGGGTTAGGGTAAGGGAACGGCAAGGCTTAGGGCACAGGTGAGGGTACGGAAACGTGGGCAGGTCAGGCTACGTGCTGACGCACGGGTCAGTGCCAATGTGCGGCCCATGTGTAGGCTACGGCGTAGGGTAAGGTGTAGGGCTGGTGGTGGGTTTCCGTTCCGGGCTAGGGTTAGTGTTAGGGAACGTCAAGGCTTAGGGCACAGGTGAGGGTATAGAAAAGTTGGAGGTTCAGGCTACGTGCTGATGCATGGGTCAGTGCCAGCGTACGGGCCAGGAGTAGGCTACGTCGTAGGGAAATGTGTAGGGCTGGTGGTGGGTTTCTATTCCGGGCTAGGGTTAGGGTTAGGGAACGTCAAGGCTTAGGTCACAGGTGAGAGTACGGAAACGTGGGAGGGTCTGGCTACGTGCTGACGCACGGGTCAGTGCCAGCGTACAGGCCAGAAGTAGGGTACGGCATAGGGTAAGGTGTAGGGCTGGTAGTGGGTTTCCGTTCCGGGCTAGGGTTATGGATATGGAACGGCAAGGCTTAGGGCACAGGTGATGGTACGGAAACGTGGGAGGGTCAGGCTACGTGATGACGCACGGGTCAGTGCCAACGTACCGGCCAGGATTACGCTATGGCTTGGTGGTTAGGTGTAGGGCTGGTGGTGGGTTTCCGTTCCAGGCTAGGGTTAGTGTTAGGGAACAGCAAGGCTTAGGGCACAGGTGAGGGTACGGAAATGTGGGAGGGTCAGGCTACGTGCTGACTCACGGGTCAGTGCCAGCGTACGGGCCAGGAGTAGGCTATGGCGTAGGGTAATGTGTAGGGCTGCTGGTGGGTTTCCGTTCCTGGCTAGGGTTAGGGTGAGGGAACGGCAAGGCTTAGGGCACAGGTGAGGGTACGGAAACGTGGGAGGGTCAGGCTACGTGCTGACTCACGGGTCAGTGCCAGCGTACGGGCCAGGAGTAGGCTATGGCGTATGGTAAGGTATAGGGCTTCTGGTGGGTTTCCGTTCCTGGCTAGGGTTAGGCTTAGGGAAGGGCAAGGCTTAGGGCACAGGTGAGGGTACGGTAACATGGGAGGGTCAGTCTACGTGGTGAAGCACAGGTCATTACCCGCGTACGGGACAGGTGTAGGCTACAGCATAGGGTAAGGTGTAGGGCTGGTGGTGGGTTTCCGTTCCGGGCTAGGGTTAGGGTTAGGGAACGGCAAGGCTTAGGGCACAGGTGAGGGTACGGAAATGTGGGAGTGTCAGGCTACGTGCTGACGCATGTGTCAGGGCCTGCATACGGGCCAGGAGTAGGCTACGGATTGGGGGTAAGGTGTAGGGCTGGTGGTGGGTTTCCGTTCCGGGCTAGAGTTAGGGTTAGGGAACGGCAAGTCTTAGGGCACAGGTGAGGGTACGGAAACGTGGGAGGGTCAGGCTACTTGCTGACGCACGGGTCAGTGCCAGCGTACGGGCCAGGAGTAGGCTATGGCGTAGGGTAAAGTGTAGGGCTTGTGGTGGTTTTCCGTTCAGGGCTAGGGATAGGGTTAGGGAACGGCAAGGCTTAGGGCACAGGTGACGATACAGAAACGTGGGAGGGTCAGGCTACGTGCTGACGCATGGGTCAGTGCAAGCGTACTGGCCAGGAGTAGGCTACGGCTTGGGGGTTAGGTGTAGGGCTGCTGGTGTGTTTCCGTACGGGGCTAGGGTTAGGGTTAGGGAACGGCAAGTCTTAGGGCAAATGTGATGGTACGGAAACGTGGGAGGGTCAGGCTACGTGCTGACACATGGCTCAGTGCCATCATACCGGCCAGGAGTAGGCTACGGCTTGGGGGTTAGGTGTAGGGATGGTGGTGGTTTTCCGTTCCGGGCTAGGGTTAGTGTTAGGGAACAGCAAGGCTTAGGGCATAGGTGAGGGTACGGAAACGTGGGAGGGTCAGGCTACGTGCTGACACATGGGTCAGTGCCAGCGTTCGGGCCAGGAGTAGGCTACGGCATAGGGTAAGGTGTAGGGCTTGTGGTGGGTTTCCGTTCCGGGCTAGGGTTAGGGTTAGGGAATGGCAAGGCTTAGGGCCCAGGTGAGGGTATGGAAACGTGTGGGGGTCAGACTACATGCTGACGCATGGGTCAGTGCCAGGGTACGGGCCAGGAGTAGGCTACGGCTTAGGGAAAGGTTTAGGGCTGGTGGTGGTTTTCCGTTCCGGGCTAGGGTTAGGGTTAGGGAACGGCAAAGCTTAGGGCACAGGTGAGGGTACGGAAACGTGGGTGGGTCAGGCTATGTGCTGACGCACGGGTCTGTGTCCGCGTACGGTCCAGGAGTAGGCTACGGCGTACGGTAAGGTGTAGGGCTGGTGGTGGGTTTCCGTTCCGGGCTAGGGTTAGGGTTAGGGAACGGCAAGGCTTAGGGCACAGGTGAGGGTACGGAAACGTGGGAGCATCAGGCTACGTGCTGACGCATGTGTCAGTGCCAGCGTACAGACCAGGAGTAGGCTACGGCGTAGGGTAAGGTCTAGGGCTGGTGGTGGGTTTCCCTTCCGGGCTAGGGTTAGGGTTAGGGAATGGCAAGGCTTAGGGCCCAGGTGAGGGTACGGAAAGGTGGGAGGGTCAGGCTACGTGCTGACACATGGGTCAGTGCTAGCATATGGGCCAGGAGTAGGCTACGGCTTGGGGGTAAGTTGTAGGGCTGGTGGTGGGTTTCCGTTCCGGGCTAGGGTTAGGGTTAGGGAACGGCAAGGCTTAGGGCACATGTGATGGTACGGAAACGTGGGAGGGTCAGGCTACGTGATGACGCACGGGTCAGTGCCATCGTACCGGCCAGGAGTAGGCTACGGCTTGGTGGTTAGGTGTAGGGCTTGTGGTGGGTTTCCGTTCCAGGCTAGGGTTAGTGTTAGGGAACAGCAAGGCTTAGGGCACAAGTGAGGGTACGGGAATGTGGGAGGGTCAGGCTACGTGCTGACTCACGGGTCAGTGCCAGCGTACGGGCCAGGAGTAGGCTACGGCGTAGGGTAAGGTTTAGGGCTGCTGGTGGATTTCCGTTCCTGGCTAGGGTTAGGGTGAGGGAACGGCAAGGCTTAGGGCACAGGTGAGGGTACGGAGACATGGGAGGGTCAGGCTACGTGCTGATGAAAGGATCAATGCCTGCGTACGGGCCAGGTATAGGCTATGGCGTAGGGAAAGGTGTAGGGCTGGTGTTGGGTTTCCGTTCCGGGCTAGGGATAGTGTTAGGGAATGGCAAGGCTTAGGGCACAGTTGAGGGTCTGCAAACGTGGGAGGGTCAGGCTACGTGCTGACGCACAGGTCAGTGCCAGCGTAATGTCCAGGAGTAGCCTACGGCTTGGGGGTTAGTTGTAGGGCTGGTGGTGGGGTTCCGTTCCTGGCTAGGATTAGGGTTAGGGAACGGCAAGGCTTAGGGCACAGGTGAGGGTACAGAAATGTGGGAGGGTCAGCTATGTGTCGATGCACGGGTCAGTGCCAGCGTACCAGCCAGGAGTAGGCTACGGCTTGGGGGTTAGGTGTAGGGCTGTTGGTGGGTTTCCGTTCCGGGCTAGGGTTAGGGTTAGGGAACGGCAAGGCTTAGAGCACAGGTGAGGGTACGGAAACGTGGGAGGTTCAGGCTACATGCTGACACACGGATCAGTGCCAGCGTACGGGCCAGGAGTAGGCTATGGCTTGGTGGTAAGCTGTAGGGCTGGTGGTGGGTTTCCGTTCCGGACTAGGGTTAGGGTTAGGGAACGGCAACGCTTAGGGCACAGGTGAGGGTACGGAAACGTGTGAGGGTCAGGCTACGTGCTGACGCAAGGGTCAGTGCCAGCGTACGGGCCAGGAGTAGGCTACTGCGTAGGGTAAGGTGTAGGGCTGCTGGTGGTTTTCCGTTCCTGGCTAGGGTTAGGGTGAGGGAACGGCAAGGCTTAGGGAACAGGTGTGGGTACGGAAACGTGGGAGGGTCAGGCTACGTGCTGACTCACGGGTCAGTGCCAGCGTACGGGCCAGGAGTAGGCTATGGCATATGGTAAGGTGTAGGGCTTGTGGTGGGTTTCCATTCCGGGCTAGTGTTAGGGATAGGGAACAGCAAGGCTTAGGGCACAGGTGAGGGTACGGAAACGTGTGAGGGTCAGGCTACATGCTGACGCACGTGTCAGTGCCAGCATACGGGCCAGGAATAGGCTACGGCATACGGTAAGGTGTAGGGCTGGTGGTGGGATTCCGTTCCGGCTTGGGTTAGGGTTAGGGAACGGCAAGGCTTAGGGCACAGGTGAGGGTACGGAAACGTGGGAGGGTCAGGCTACATGCTGATGCACGTGTCAGTGCCAGCGTACCGGCCAGGAGTAGGCTACGGCGTAGGGTAAGGTATAGGGCTGTTTCGCTTTTGGGCTACAGTTAGGGTTAGGGAATGGCAAAGCGTAGGGCACAGGTGAGGTTACGGAAACGTGGGAGGGTCAGGCTACCTGCTGAGGCACATGTCAGTGCCAGCGTTCCGGCCAGGATTAGTCTACGGCTTGGTGGTTAGGTGTAGGGTTGGTGGTGTGTTTCCATTCCAGGCTAGGGTTAGTGTTAGGGAACAGCAAGGCTTAGGGCACAGGTGAGGGTACGGAAATGTGGGAGAGTCACGCTACGTGCTGACGCACAGGTCAGTGCCAGCGTATGGACCAGGAGTAGGCTACGGCTTGGGTGTAAGGTGTACGGCTGCTGGTGGGTTTCCGTTCCGGGCTGGGGTTAGGGTTAGGGAACGGCAAGGCTTAGGGCACAGGTAAGGGTACGGAAACGTGGGAGTGTCAGGCTACGTGCTGATGAAAGGGTCAGTGCCTGCGTAGGGGCCAGGAATAGGCTACGTCGTAGGGAAAGTTGTAGGGCTGGTGGTGGGTTTCCGTTCCGGGCTAGGGTTAGGGTTAGGGAATGGCAAGGCTTAGGGCACAGGTGAGGGTCCACAAACTTGGGATGGTCAGGCTACGTGCTGACGCACTGGTCAGTGCCAGCGTAAGGTCCAGGAGTAGCCTACGGCTTGGGGGTAAGTTGTAGGGCTGGTGGTGGGTTTCCGTTCCTGGCTAGGATTAGGGTTAAGGAACGGCAAGGCTTAGGGCACAGGTGAGGGTACAGAAACGTGGGAGGGTCAGGCTATGTGCTGATGCACGGGTCAGTGCCAGCGTACCGGCTAGTAGTAGGCTACGGCTAGGGGGTTAGGTGTAGGGCTGGTGGTGGGTTTCCGTTCGGGGCTAGGGTTAGGGTTAGGGAACGGCAAGGCTTAGGGCACAGGTGAGGGTACAGAAACGTGGGAGCGTCAGGCTACATGCTGACGCACGGGTCAGTGCCAGCGTACGGGCCAGGAATAGTCTATGGCTTGGGGGTAAGCTGTAGGGCTGGTGGTGGGATTCCGTTCCGGGCTTGGGTTAGAGTTAGGGAATGCCAAGGCTTAGGGCTTAGCTGAGGGTACGGAAAAGTGGGAGGGTTAGGCTACGTGCTGACGCACGGGTCACTGCCTGTGTACGGGCCAGGTGTAGGCTATGGCATGGGGGTAAGTTTTAGGGTTGGTGGTGGTTTTCCATTCCGGGCTAGGGTTAGGATTAGGGAACGGCAAGGCTTAGGGCACAGGTGAGGGTACAAAAAAGTGTTAGGGTCAGGCTACGTGCTGACGCACGGGTCAGTGCCAGCGTATGGGCCAGGAGTAGGCTACGGCGTAGGGTAAGGTTTAGGGCTGGTGGTGGGTTTCCCTGCAGGGCTAGGGTTAGGGTTAGGGAACGGCAAGGTTTAGGGCCCAGGTGATGGTATGGAAACGTGGGTGGGTCAGTCTACATGCTGACGCATGGGTCAGTGCCAGCATACGGGCCAGGATTAGGCTACGGCGTAGGGAAAGGTTTAGGTCTGGTGGTGGGTTTCCGTTCCGGTCTAGGGTTAGGGTTAGGGAACGGCAAAGCTTAGGGCACAGGTGAGGGTACGGAAACGTGGGAGGGTCAGGCTACGTGCTGACGCACGTGTCAGTGTCAGCGTACAGGCCAGGAGTAGTCTACGCCATAGGGTAATGTCTAGGGCTGGTGGAGGTTTTCCGTTCTGGGCTAGGGTTAGGGTTAGGGAACGTCAAGGCTTAGGGCACAGGTGAGGGTACAGGAACGTGGGAGGGTCAGGCTACGTGCTTACGCATGGGTCAGTGCCAGCATACGGGCCAGCAGTAGGCTACAGCATAGGGTAAGGTATAGGGCTGGAGGTGGGTTTCCGTTCTGTGCTAGGGTTAGGGTTAGGGAACGGCAAGGCATAGGGCACAGGTGAGGGTACGGAAACGTGGGAGGGTCAGGCTACGTGCTGACGCACGGGTCAGTGCCAGCATACGGGCCAGGAGTAGGCTACAGGTTGGGGGTAAGATTTAGGGCTGGTGGTGGGTTTCCGTTCCGGGCTAGGGTTAGGGTAAGGGAACGGCAAGGCTTAGGGCACAGGTGAGGGTACGTAAACGTGGGCCGGTCAGGCTACGTGCTGACGCACGGGTCAGTGCCAACGTACGGGCCAGGTGTAGGCTACGGCATAGGGTAAGGTGTAGGGCTGGAAGTGGGTTTCCGTTCTGTGCTAGGGTTAGGGTTAGGGAACGGCAAGGCATAGGGCACAGGTGCGGGTACGGAAACGTGGGTGGGTCAGGCTACGTGCTGACGCATGGGTCAGTGCCAGCATACGGGCCAGGAGTAGGCTACGGCGTAGGGAATGGTCTAGGGCTGGTGGTGGGTTTCCGTTCCGGGCTAGGGTTAGGGTTAGGGAAAGGCAAGGCTTAGGGCACAGGTGAGGGTACGGAAAGGTGGGAGGGTCAGGCTACATGCTGACGCACGGGTCAGTGCCAGTGTACGGACCAGGAGTAGGCTACGGCTTGGGGGTAATGTGTAGGGCTGGTGGTGGGTTTCCGTTTTGGGCTAGTGTTAGGGTTAGGCAACGGCAAGGCTTATGGCACAGGTGAGGGTACGGAAACTTGGGAGGGTCAGGCTACGTGCTGCCGCATGGGTCAGTGCCAGCGTACGGGCCAGGACTAGTCTATGGCTTGGGTGTTAGTTGTAGGGCTGGTGGTGTGTTTCCGTTCCGGGCTAGGGTTAGGGTTAGGGAACAGCAAGGTTTAGGGCCCTGGTGAGGGTATGGAAACTTGGGGGTGTTTGTCTACATGCTGACGCACGGGTCAGTGCCAGCGTACGGGCCAGGAGTAGGCTACGGCGTAGGGAAAGGTTTAGGGCTGGTGGTGGGTTTCCGTTCCGGGCTAGGGTTAGGGTTAAGGAACGGCAAACCTTAGGGCACAGGTGAGGGTACGGAAACCTGGGAGGGTCAGGCTACGTGCTAACGAACGGGTCAGTGTCACCATATGGGCCAGGAGTAATCTACGGCGTAGGGTAAGGTGTAGGACGGGTGTTGGTTTTCCGTTCTGGACTAGGCGTAGGGTTACGGAACGGCAAGTCTTAGGGCACAGGTGAGGGTATGGAAACGTGTGAGCATCAGGCTACGTGCTGACGCCTGGGTCAGTGCCAGCGTACGGGCCAGGAGTAGGCTACGGCGTTGGGTAAGGTGTAGGGCAGGTTGTGGGTTTCCGTTATGGGCTAGGGTTAGGGTTAGGGAAGGGCAAGTCTTAGGGCACAGGTGAGGGTACGGAAACGTGGGGGGGTCAAGCTACTTGATGACCCACGGGTCAGTGCCAGCGTATGGGCCAGGAGTAGTCTACGGCTTGGGGGTAAGATATAGGGCTGGTGGTCCGTTTCCGTTCCGGGCTAGGGTTAGGGTTACGGAACGGCAAGGCTTAGGGCACTGGTGAGGGTTACGGAAACGTGGGAGGGTCAGGCTACGTGCTGACCCACGGGTCAGTGCCAGCGTACAGGCCAGGAGTAGGCTACGCCGTAGGGTAAGGTTTAGGGCTGGTGGTGGGTTTCCTTTCCGGGCTAGGGTTAGGGTTAGGGAACGGCAAGGCTTAGGGCACAGGTGAGGGTACGGAAACGTGGGAGGGTGAGGCTACATGCTGACGCACGGGTCAGTGCCAGCCTATGGGCCATGAGTAGGCTATGGCGTGGAGGTTAGGTGTAGGGCTGGTGGTGGTTTTCCGTTCCGTACTAGCGTTAGGGTAAGGGAACGGCAAGGCTTAGGGCACAAGTGAGGGTACGGAAATGTGGGAAGATCAGGCTACGTGCTGATGCACGTGTCAGTGCCAGCGTACGGGCCAGCAGTAGGCTACGCCGGAGGGTAATGTCTACGGCTGGTGGTGGGTTTCTGTTCCGGGCTAGGGTTAGGGTTAGGGAACGTCAAGGCTTAGGGCACAGGTGAGGGTACGGAAACGTGGGAGGGTCAGGCTACGTGCTGACACACGGGTCAGTGCCAGTGTACAGGCCAGGAGTAGGCTACGGCGTAGGGTAAGCTGTAGGGTTCGTGGTGGGTTTCCGTTCCGGACTAGGGTTAGGGTTAGGGAAAGGCAAGGCTTAGGGCACAGGTGAGGTTACAGAAACGTGGGAGGGTCAGGCTATGTGGTGACGCACGTGTCAGTGCCAGCATACGGGCCAGGAGTAGGCTACGGCTTGGGGGTAACGTGTAGGCCTGGTGGTGGGTTTCCGTTCCGGGCTAGGGTTAGGGTTAGGGCACGGCAAGGCTTAGGGCACAGTTGAGGGTACGGAAACGTGGGAGGGTCAGGCTACATGCTGACGCACGTGTCAGTGCCAGCGTACGGGCCAGGAGTAGGCTACGGCGTAGGGTATGGTGTACGGCTGGTGGTGGGTTTCCATTTCGGGCTAGGGTTAGGGTTAGGGAACGGCAAGGCTTAGGGCACAGGTGAGGGTACGGAAACGAGGGAGGGTCAGGCTACGTGCTGACGCACGGGTCTGTGCCAGCGTACGTGTCAGGAGTAGGCTACGGCTTGTGGCTAAGCTATAGGGCTGGTGGTGGCTTTCCGTTCCGGGGTAGGGTTAGGGTTAGAGAACGGCAAGGCTTAGGGCACAGGTGAGGGTACGGAAATGTGGGAGGGTCAGGCTACGTGCTGACAGATGGGTCAGTGCCCGCGTACGGGCCAGGTGTAGGCTACAGCATAGGGTAAGTTTTAGGGCTGGTGGTGGGTTTCCGTTCCTCGCTAGGGTTAGGGTGAGGGAACGGCAAGACTTAGGACACAGGTAAGGGTACGGAAACGTGGGAGTGTCAGGCTACGTGATGACGCACGTGTCAGTGCCAGCGTACAGGCCAGGAATACGCTACGGCGTAGGGTAATGTCTAGGGATGGTGGTGGGTTTCCGTTCCTGGCTAGGGTTAGGTTTAGGGAACGTCAAGGCTTAGGGCACAGGTGAGGGTAAGGAAACGTGGGAGGGTCAGGCTACGTACTGATGCATGGGTCAGTGCCAGCGTACGGGCCAGGAGTAGGCTACGGTGTAGGGTAACGTGTAGGGCTGTTGGTGGGTTTTCATTGCGGGGTACGGTTAGGGTTAGGGAATGGCAAGGCTTAGGGCACAGGTGAGGGAACGGAAACGTGGGAGGGTCAGGCTACGTGCTGAAGCACAGGTCATAACCCTCGTACGGGACAGGTGTAGGCTACAGCATAGGGTAAGGTGTAGGGCTGGTGGTGGGATTCCGTTCCGGCTTGGGTTAGGGTTAGGGAACGGCAAGGCTTAGGGCACAGGTGAGGGTACGGAAACGTGGGAGGGTCAGGGTACATGCTGATGCACGTGTCAGTGCCAGCGTACCGGCCAGGAGTAGGCTACGGCGTAGGGTAATGTGTAGGGCTGTTTCCCTTTCGGGCTACAGTTAGGGTTAGGGAATGGCAAAGCGTAGGGCACAGGTGAGGTTACGGAAACGTGGGAGGGTCAGGCTACATGCTGATGAACGTGTCAGTGCCAGCGTACCGGCCAGGAGTAGGCTACGGCTTGGTGGTTAGGTGTAGGGTTGGTGGTGTGTTTCCATTCAAGTCTAGGGTTAGTGTTAGGGAACAGCAAGGCTTAGGGCACAGGTGAGGGTACGGAAATGTGGGAGGGTCAGGCTACGTGCTGATGCACGGGTCAGTGCCAGCGTATGGGCCAGGAGTAGGCTATGGCTTGGGGGTTAGGTGTAGGGCTGGTGGTGTGTTTCCGTTCCGTACTAGGGTTAGGGTTACAGAAAGGCAAGGCTTAGGGCACAGGTGAGGTTACGGTAATGTGGGAAGTTCAGGCTACGTGCTGACGCACAGGTCAGTGCCAGCGTATGGACCAGGAGTAGGCTACGGCTTGGGGGTATGTTGTAGGGCTGGTGGTGGGTTTCCGTTCCGGGCTGGGGTTAGGGTTAGGGAACGGCAAGGCTTAGGGCACAGGTGAGGGTACGGAAACATGGGAGGGTCAGGCTACGTGCTAATGAAAGGATCAATGCCTGCGTACGGGCCAGGTATAGGCTACGGCGTAGGGAAAGGTGTAGGGCTGGTGTTGGGTTTCCGTTCCGGGCTAGGGATAGTGTTAGGGAATGGCAAGGCTTAGGGCACAGGTGAGGGTCCGCAAACGTGGGAGGGTCAGGCTACGTGCTGATGCACAGGTCAGTGCCAGCGTAATGTCCAGGAGTAGCCTACGGCTTGGGGGTTAGTTGTAGGGCTGGTGGTGGGTTTCCGTTCCTGGCTAGGATTAGGGTTAGGGAACGGCAAGGCTTAGGGCACAGGTGAGGGTAAAGAAACGTGGGAGGGTCAGCTATGTGTCGATGCACGGGTCAGTGCCAGCGTACCAGCCAGGAGTAGGCTACGGCTTGGGGGTTAGGTGTAGGGCTGTTGGTGGGTTTCCGTTCCGGGCTAGGGTTAGGGTTAGGGAACGGCAAGGCTTAGGGCACAGGTGAGGGTACGGAAACGTGGGAGGTTCAGGCTACATGCTGACACACGGATCAGTGCCAGCGTACGGGCCAGGAGTAGGCTATGGCTTGGTGGTAAGCTGTAGGGCTGGTGGTGGGTTTCCGTTCCGGACTAGGGTTAGGGTTAGGGAACGGCAACGCTTAGGGCACAGGTGAGGGTACGGAAACGTGTGAGGGTCAGGCTACGTGCTGACGCACGTGTCAGTGCCAGCGTACGGGCCAGGAGTAGGCTACGGCGTAGGGTAAGGTGTAGGGCTGCTGGTGGTTTTCCGTTCCTGGCTAGGGTTAGGGTGAGGGAACGGCAAGGCTTAGGGCACAGGTGTGGGTACGGAAACGTGGGAGGGTCAGGCTACGTGCTGACTCACGGGTCAGTGCCAGCGTACGGGCCAGGATTAGGCTACGGCTTGGTGGTTAGGTGGAGGGTTGGTGGTGTGTTTCCATTCCAGGCTAGGGTTAGTGTTAGGGAACAGCAAGGCTTAGGGCACAGGTGAGGGTACGGAAATGTGGGAGAGTCACGCTACGTGCTGACGCACAGGTCAGTGCCAGCGTATGGACCAGGAGTAGGCTACGGCTTGGGTGTAAGGTGTACGGCTGCTGGTGGGTTTCCGTTCCGGGCTAGGGTTAGGGTTAGGGAACGGCAAGGCTTAGGGCACAGGTAAGGGTACGGAAACGTGGGAGTGTCAGGCTACGTGCTGATGAAAGCATCAGTGCCTGCGTAGGGGCCAGGAATAGGCTACGTCGTAGGGAAAGTTGTAGGGCTGGTGGTGGGTTTCCGTTCCGGGCTAGGGTTAGGGTTAGGGAATGGCAAGGCTTAGGGCACAGGTGAGGGTCCGCAAACTTGGGATGGTCAGGCTACGTGCTGACGCACTGGTCAGTGCCAGCGTAAGGTCCAGGAGTAGCCTACGGCTTGGGGGTAAGTTGTAGGGCTGGTGGTGGGTTTCCGTTCCTGGCTAGGATTAGGGTTAAGGAACGGCAAGGCTTAGGGCACAGGTGAGGGTACAGAAACTTGGGAGGGTCAGGCTATGTGCTGATGCACGGGTCAGTGCCAGCGTACCGGCTAGTAGTAGGCTACGGCTTGGGGGTTAGGTGTAGGGCTGGTGGTGGGTTTCCGTTCAGGGCTAGGGTTAGGGTTAGGGAACGGCAAGGCTTAGGGCACAGGTGAGGGTACAGAAACGTGGGAGCGTCAGGCTACATGCTGACGCACGGGTCAGTGCCAGCGTACGGGCCAGGAATAGTCTATGGCTTGGGGGTAAGCTGTAGGGCTGGTGGTGGGATTCCGTTCCGGGCTTGGGTTAGAGTTAGGGAATGCCAAGGCTTAGGGCTTAGCTGAGGGTACGGAAAAGTGGGAGGGTTAGGCTACGTGCTGACGCACGGGTCACTGCCTGTGTACGGGCCAGGTGTAGGCTATGGCATGGGGGTAAGTTTTAGGGTTGGTGGTGGTTTTCCATTCCGGGCTAGGGTTAGGATTAGGGAACGGCAAGGCTTAGGGCACAGGTGAGGGTACAAAAAAGTGTTAGGGTCAGGCTACGTGCTGACGCACGGGTCAGTGCCAGCGTATGGGCCAGGAGTAGGCTACGGCGTAGGGTAAGGTTTAGGGCTGGTGGTGGGTTTCCCTGCAGGGCTAGGGTTAGGGTAAGGGAACGGCAAGGTTTAGGGCCCAGGTGATGGTATGGAAACGTGGGTGGGTCAGTCTACATGCTGTCGCATGGGTCAGTGCCAGCATACGGGCCAGGATTAGGCTACGGCGTAGGGAAAGGTTTAGGGCTGGTGGTGGGTTTCCGTTCCGGTCTAGGGTTAGGCTTAGGGAACGGCAAAGCTTAGGGCACAGGTGAGGGTACGGAAACGTGGGAGGGTTAGGCTACGTGCTGACGCACGTGTCAGTGTCAGCGTACAGGCCAGGAGTAGACTACGCCATAGGGTAGTGTCTAGGGCTGGTGGTGGGTTTCCGTTCTGGGCTAGGGTTAGGGTTAGGCAACGTCAAGACTTAGGGCACAGGTGAGGGTACAGGAACGTGGGAGGGTCAGGCTACGTGCTTACGCATGGGTCAGTGCCAGCATACGGGCCAGGAGTAGGCTACAGGTTGGGGGTAAGTTTTAGGGCTGGTGGTGGGTTTCCGTTCCGGGCTAGGGTTAGGGTAAGGGAACGGCAAGGCTTAGGGCACAGGTGAGGGTACGGAAACGTGGGCCGGTCAGGCTACGTGCTGATTCACGGGTCAGTGCCAACGTACGGGCCAGGTGTAGGCTACGGCATAGGGTAAGGTGTAGGGCTGGAAGTGGGTTTCCGTTCTGTGCTAGGGTTAGGGTTAGGGAACGGCAAGGCATAGTGCACAGGTGAGGGTACGGAAACGTGGGTGGGTCAGGCTACGTGCTGACGCATGGGTCAGTGCCAGCGTACGGGCCAGGAGTAGGCTACGGCGTAGGGAATGGTCTAGGGCTGGTGGTGGGTTTCCGTTCCGGGCTAGGGTTAGGGTTAGGGAAAGGCAAGGCTTAGGGCACAGGTGAGGGTACGGAAAGGTGGGAGGGTCAGGCTACATGCTGACGCACGGTTCAGTGCCAGTGTACGGACCAGGAGTAGGCTACGGCTTGGGGGTAATGTGTAGGGCTGGTGGTGGGTTTCCGTTTCGGGCTAGGGTTAGGGTTAGGCAACGGCAAGGCTTATGGCACAGGTGAGGGTACGGAAACTTGGGAGTGTCAGGCTACGTGCTGCCGCATGGGTCAGTGCCAGCGTACGGGCCAGGACTAGTCTATGGCTTGGGTGTTAGTTGTAGGGCTGGTGGTGGGTTTCCGTTCCGGGCTAGGGTTAGGGTTAGGGAACAGCAAGGTTTAGGGCCCAGGTGAGGGTATGGAAACTTGGGGGTGTTTGTCTACATGCTGACGCACGGGTCAGTGCCAGCGTACGGGCCAGGAGTAGGCTACGGCGTAGGGAAAGGTTTAGGGCTGGTGGTGGGTTTCCGTTCCGGGCTAGGGTTAGGGTTAAGGAACGGCAAACCTTAGGGCACAGGTGAGGGTACGGAAACCTGGGAGGGTCAGGCTACGTGCTAACGCACGGGTCAGTGTCACCATATGGGCCAGGAGTAATCTACGGCGTAGGGTAAGGTGTAGGAAGGGTGTTGGTTTTCCGTTCTGGACTAGGCTTAGGGTTACGGAACGGCAAGTCTTAGGGCACAGGTGAGGGTATGGAAACGTGTGAGCATCAGGCTACGTGCTGACGCCTGGGTCAGTGCCAGCGTACGGGCCAGGAGTAGGCTACGGCGTTGGGTAAGGTGTAGGGCAGGTTGTGGGTTTCCGTTCTGGGCTATGGTTAGGGTTAGGGAAGGGCAAGGCTTAGGGCACAGGTGAGGGTACGGAAACGTGGGAGGGTCAGGCTACTTGATGACCCACGGGTCAGTGCCAGCGTATGGGCCAGGAGTAGTCTACGGCTTGGGGGTAAGATATAGGGCTGGTGGTCCGTTTCCGTTCCGGGCTAGGGTTAGGGTTACGGAACGGCAAGGCTTAGGGCACAGGTGAGGGTACGGAAACGTGGGAGGGTGAGGCTACATGCTGACGCACGGGTCAGTGCCAGCCTATGGGCCATGAGTAGGCTATGGCGTGGAGGTTAGGTGTAGGGCTGGTGGTGGTTTTCCGTTCCGTACTAGCGTTAGGGTAAGGGAACGGCAAGGCTTAGGGCACAAGTGAGGGTACGGAAATGTGGGAAGGTCAGGCTACGTGCTGATGCACGTGTCAGTGCCAGCGTACGGGCCAGCAGTAGGCTACGCCGGAGGGTAATGTCTATGGCTGGTGGTGGGTTTCTGTTCCGGGCTAGGGTTAGGGTTAGGGAACGTCAAGGCTTAGGGCACAGGTGAGGGTACGGAAACGTGGGAGGGTCAGGCTACGTGCTGACACACGGGTCAGTGCCAGTGTACAGGCCAGGAGTAGGCTACGGCGTAGGGTAAGCTGTAGGGTTCGTGGTGGGTTTCCGTTCCGGACTAGGGTTAGGGTTAGGGAAAGGCAAGGCTTAGGGCACAGGTGAGGTTACAGAAACGTGGGAGGGTCAGGCTATGTGGTGACGCACGTGTCAGTGCCAGCATACGGGCCAGGAGTAGGCTACGGCTTGGGGGTAACGTGTAGGCCTGGTGGTGGGTTTCCGTTCCGGGCTAGTGTTAGGGTTAGGGAACGGCAAGGCTTAGGGCACAGGTGAGAGTACGGAAACGTGGGAGGGTCAGGCTACATGCTGACGCACGTGTCAGTGCCAGCGTACGGGCCAGGAGTAGGCTACGGCGTAGGGTATGGTGTACGGCTGGTGGTGGGTTTCCATTTCGGGCTAGGGTTAGGGTTAGGGAACGGCAAGGCTTAGGGCACAGGTGAGGGTACGGAAACGAGGGAGGGTCAGGCTACGTGCTGACGCACGGGTCTGTGCCAGCGTACGGTTCAGGAGTAGGCTACGGCTTGTGGCTAAGCTATAGGGCTAGTGGTGGCTTTCCATTCCGGGGTAGGGTTAGGGTTAGAGAACGGCAAGGCTTAGGGCACAGGTGAGGGTACGGAAACGTGGGAGGGTCAGGCTACGTGCTGACACATGGGTCAGTGCCCGCGTACGGGCCAGGTGTAGGCTACAGCATAGGGTAAGTTTTAGGGCTGGTGGTGGGTTTCCGTTCCTCGCTAGGGTTAGGGTGAGGGAACGGCAAGGCTTAGGACACAGGTAAGGGTACGGAAACGTGGGAGTGTCAGGCTACGTGATGACGCACGTGTCAGTGCCAGCGTACAGGCCAGGAGTACGCTACGGCGTAGGGTAATGTCTAGGGATGGTGGTGTGTTTCCGTTCTTGGCTAGGGTTAGGTTTAGGGAACGTCAAGGCTTAGGGCACAGGTGAGGGTAAGGAAACGTGGGAGGGTCAGGCTACGAACTTCTGCATGGGTCAGTGCCAGCGTACGGGCCAGGAGTAGGCTACGGTGTAGGGTAACGTGTAGGGCTGTTGGTGGGTTTTCATTGCGGGGTACGGTTAGTGTTAGGGAAAGGCAAGGCTTAGGGCACAGGTGAGGGAACGGAAACGTGGGAGGGTCAGGCTACGTGCTGACACACGGGTCAGTGCCAGCGTACGGGCAAGGATTAGGCTATGGGTTGGGTAAGGTCTAGGGCTGGTGGTTTGTTTCCATTCCGGGCTAGGGTTAGTGTTAGGGAACGGCAAGGCTTAGGGCACAGGTGAGGGTATAGAAAAGTTGGAGGTTCAGGCTACGTGCTAAAGCACGTGTCAATGCCAGCGTATGGGCCAGGAGTAGGCTACATCGTAGAGAAAGGTGTATGGCTGGTGGTGGGTTTCTGTTCTGGGCTAGGGTTAGGGATAGGGAACGGCAAGGCTTAGGGCACAGGTGAGGGTACGGAAATGTGGGAGGGTCAGGCTACGTGCTGACGCATGGGTCAGTGCCAGCGTACAGGCCAGGAGTAGGCTATGGCTATGGTGTTAAGTGTACGGCTGGTGGTGTGTTTCCGTTCCGTACTAGGGTTAGGGTTAGGGAACGGCAAGTCTTAGGGCACAGGTGAGTGTACGGAAATGTGGGAAGGTCAGGCTACGTGCTGACACACGGGTCAGTGCCAGTGTACGGGCCAGGAGTAGGCTACGGCATAGGGTAAGGTTTAGGGCTGGTGGTGGGTTTCCGTTCCAGGCTAGGGTTAGGGTTAGGGAACGGCAAGACTTAGGGCACAGGTGAGGGTACGGAAACTTGTGGGGGTCAGACTACATGCTGACGCACGGGTCAGTGCCAGCGTACGGGCCAGAAGTAAGCTACGGCGTAGGGAAAGGTTTCAGGCTGGTGGTGGGTTTCCGTTCCGGGCTAGGGTTAGGGTTAGGGAACTGCAAGGCTTAGGGCACAGGTGAGGGTACGGAAACGTGGGAGGGTCAGGCTACGTGCTGATGCATGTGTCAGTGCCAGCGTACCGGCCAGGAGTAGGCTATGGCTTGGGGGTAAGCTGTAGCGATGGTGGTGTGTTTCCGTTCTGGGCTAGGGTTAGAGTTAGGGTACGGCAAGGCTTAGGGCACAGGTGAGGTTACGGAAACGTGGGAGGGTCAGTCTACGTGCTGACGCACGTGTCATTGCCAGCGTACCGGCCAAGAGTAGGCTACGGCTTGGGGGTTAGTTGTAGGGCTGGTGGTGGGTTTCCGTTCCGGGCTAGGGTTAGGGTTATGGAACGGCAAGGCTTAGGGCACAGGTGAGGGTACGGAAATGTGAGAAGGTCAGGCTACGTGCTGACGCACGTGTCAGTGCCAGCGTACGGGCCAGGAGTAGGCTACGGTGTAGGGTAAGGTGTAGGGCTGGTTGTGGGTTTCCTTTCCGGGCTAGGTTTAGGGTTAGGGAACGGCAAGACTTAGGGCACAGGTGAGGGTACGGAAACGTGGTAGGGTCAGGCTACGTGATGACGCATGGGTCAGTGTCAGCGTTCGGGCCAGGAGTAGGCTACGGCGTAGTGTAAGGTGTAGGACTGGTGGTGTGTTTCCGTTCCGGGCTAGGGTTAGTGTTAGGGAACGGCAAGGCTTCGGGCCCCGGTGTGGGTACGGAAACGTGGGGTGGTCAGATTACATGCTGACGCACGGGCCAGTGCCAGCATACCGGCCCGGAGTAGGCTACGGCTTAGGGGTTAGGTGTAGGGCTGGTGGTTGTCTTCCGTTCCAGGCTAGGGTTAGGGTTACGGAACGGCAAGACTTAGGGCACAGGTGAGGGTACGGAAACGTGGGAGGGTCAGGCTACATGCTGACGCAAGGTTCAGTGCCACCGTACAGGCCAGGAGTAGGCTACAGCGTAGGTTAGGTGTAGGGCTGGTGGTGGGTTTCTGTTCAGGGCTAGGGTTAGGGTTAGGGAACGTCAAGGCTTAGGGCACAGGTGAGGGTACGGAAACATTGGAGGGTCAGGCTACGTACTGACGCACGGGTCAGTGCCAGCGTACGGGCCAGGTGTAGGCTACGGCGTAGGGTAAGGTGTAGGGCTGGTGGTGATTTTCCGTTCCGGCTAGGGTTAGGGTTAGGGAACGGCAAGGCTTAGGGGACAGGTGAGGGTACGGAAACGTGGGAGGGTCAGGCTACGTGCTGACGCACGGGTCAGTGTCAGCATACGGGCCAGGAGTAGGCTACGGCTTGTGGGTAAGGTGTAGAGCTAGTGGTGGGTTTCCGTTCTGGGCTAGGGTTAGTGTTAGGAACGGCCAGGCTTAGGGCACAGTTGAGGGTCCTGAAACGTGGGAGGGTCAGGCTACTTGCTGACGCACGTGTCAGTGCCGAGTACGGGCCAGGATTAGGTTACGGCTTGGGGTTAAGGTGTAGGGCTGGTGGTGGTTTTCCATTCCGGGCTAGGGTTAGGGTTACCGAACGGCAAGGCTTAGTGCTCAGGTGAGGGTACGGAAACGTGGGAGGGTCAGGCTACGTGCTGACGCACGGGTCATTGCCAGCATACAGGCCAGCAGTAGGCTACAACGGAGGGTAATGTTTAGGGCTGGTGGTGGGTTTCTGTTCCGGGCTAGGGTTAGGGTTAGGGAACGTCAAGGCTTAGGGCACAGGTGAGGGTACGGAGACGTGGGAGGGTCAGGCTACATGCTGACACACGGGTCAGTGCCAGTGTACAGGCCAGGATTAGGCTACGGCGTAGGGTAAGCTGTAGGGTTCGTGGTGGGTTTCCCTTCCGGACTAGGGTTAGGGTTAGGGAACGTCAAGGCTTAGGGCACAGGTGAGGGTACGGAAACGTGGGAGGGTCAGGCTACGTACTGATGCATGTGTCAGTGCCAGCGTACGGGCCAGGAGTAGGCTACGGTGTAGGGTAACGTGTAGGGCTGTTGGTGGGTTTTCATTGCGGGGTACGGTTAGGGTTAGGGAACGGCAAGGCTTAGGGCACAGGTGAGGGAACGGAAACGTGGGAGGGTCATGCTACGTGCTGACACACGGGTCAGTGCCAGCGTACGGGCAAGGAGTAGGCTACGGGGTAGGGTAAGGTCTAGGGCTGGTGGTGGGTTTCCGTTCCGGGCTAGGGTTAGTGTTAGGGAACGGCAAGTCTTAGGGCACAGGTGAGGGTACAGAAAAGTTGGAGGTTCAGGCTACGTGCTAAAGCACGTGTCAATGCCAGCGTATGGGCCAGGAGTAGGCTACGTCGTAGAGAAAGGTGTATGGCTGGTTCTGGGTTTCCGTTCTGGGCTAGGGTTAGGTATAGGAAACGGCAAGGCTTAGGGCACAGGTGAGGGTACGGAAACGTGGGAGGGTCAGGCTACGTGCTGACGCATGGGTCAGTGCCCGCGTACAGGCCAGGAGTAGGCTATGGCTTGGGTGTTAGGTGTAGGGCTGGTGGTGTGTTTCCGTTCCGTACTAGGGTTAGGGTTAGGGCACGGCAAGGCTTAGGGCACAGGTGAGGGTACGGAAATGTGGGAAGGTCAGGCTACGTGCTGACACACGGGTCAGTGCCAGCGTACGGGCCAGGAGTAGGCTACGGCATAGGGTATGGTGTAGGGTTGGTGGTGGGTTTCCATTCCGTGCTATAGTTAGGGTTAGTGAAAGGCAAGGCTTAGGGCACAGGTGAGGATACTGAAACGTGGGAGGGTCAGGCTACGTGCTGACGCATGTGTCAGTGCCAGAATACGGGCCAGGAATAGGCTACGGCTTGGGAGTAAGGTTTAGGGCTGGTGGTGGGTTTCCGTTGGGGGCTAGGTTTAGGGTTAAGGAACGGCAAGGCTTAGGGCACAGGTGAGGGTACGGAAATGTGGGAAGGTCAGGCTACGTGCTGACGCACGTGTCAGTGCCAGCGTAGGGGCCAGAAGTAGGCTACGGCATAGGGTAAGGTGTAGGGCTGGTGGTGGGTTTCCGTTCCAGGCTAGGGTTAGGGTTAGGGAACGGCAAGACTTAGGGCACAGGTGAGGGTACGGAAACGTGGTAGGGTCAGGCTACGTGCTGACGCACGGGTCAGTGCCAGCGTTCGGGCCTGGAGTAGGCTACGGCGTAGGGTAAGGTGTAGGGCTGGTGGTGGGTTTCCGTTCCGGGCTAGGGTTAGGGTTAGGGAACGGCAAGGCTTAGGGCCCAGGTGAGGGTACGGAAACGTGTGGGGGTCAGACTACATGCTGACGCACGGGTCAGTGCCAGCGTACGGGCCAGAAGTAAGCTACGGCGTAGGGAAAGGTTTCAGGCTGGTGGTGGGTTTCTGTTCTGGGCTAGGGTTAGGGTTAGGGAACTGCAAGGCTTAGGGCACAGTTGAGGGTACGGAAACGTGGGAGGGTCAGGCTACGTGCTGATGCATGTGTCAGTGCCAGCGTACTGTCTAGGAGTAGGCTATGGCTTGGGGGTAAGCTGTAGGGCTGGTGGTGTGTTTCCGTTCTGGGCTAGTGTTAGCGTTAGGGTACGGCAAGGCTTAGGGCACAGGTGAGGTTACGGAAACGTGGGAAGGTCAGGCTACGTGCTGACGCACGTGTCAGTGCCAGCGTACCGGCCAAGAGTAGGCTACGGCTTGGGTGTTAGTTGTAGGGCTGGTGGTGGGTTTCCGTTCCGGGCTAGGGTTAGGGTTAGGGAACGGCAAGGCTTAGGGCACAGGTGTGGGTACGGAAATGTGAGAAGGTCAGACTACGTGCTGACGCACGTGTCAGTGCCAGCGTACGGGCCAGGAGTAGGCTACGGCGTAGGGTAAGGTGTAGGGCTGGTGGTGGGTTTCCTTTCCGGGCTAGGTTTAGGGTTAGGGAACGGCAAGACTTAGGGCACAGGTGAGGGTACGGAAACGTGGTAGGGTCAGGCTACGTGCTGACGCATGGGTCAGTGCCAGCGTTCGGGCCAGGAGTAGGCTACGGCATAGTGTAAGGTGTAGGACTGGTGGTGTGTTTCCGTTCCGGGCTAGGGTTAGTGTTAGGGAACGGCAAGGCTTCGGGCCCCGGTGTGGGTACGGAAACGTGGGATGGTCAGATTACATGCTGACGCACGGGCCAGTGCCAGCATACCGGCCCGGAGTAGGCTACGGCTTAGGGGTTAGGTGTAGGGCTGGTGGTTGTTTTCCGTTCCAGGCTAGGGTTAGGGTTACGGAACGGCAAGACTTAGGGCACAGGTGAGGGTACGGAAACGTGGGAGGGTCAGGCTACATGCTGACGCAAGGTTCAGTGCCACCGTACAGGCCAGGAGTAGGCTACAGCGTAGGTTAGGTGTAGGGCTGGTGGTGGGTTTCCGTTCAGGGCTAGGGTTAGGGTTAGGGAACGTCAAGGCTTAGGGCACAGGTGAGGGTACGGAAACATGGGAGGGTCAGGCTACGTACTGACGCACGGGTCAGTGCCAGCGTACGGGCCAGGTGTAGGCTACGGCGTAGGGTAAGGTGTAGGGCTGGTGGTGATTTTCCCTTCCGGCTAGGGTTAGGGTTAGGGAACGGCAAGGCTTAGGGGACAGGTGAGGGTACGGAAACGTGGGAGGGTCAGGCTACGTGCTGACGCACGGGTCAGTGTCAGCATACGGGCCAGGAGTAGGCTACGGCTTGTGGGTAAGGTGTAGAGCTAGTGGTGGGTTTCCGTTCTGGGCTAGGGTTAGTGTTAGGAACGGCCAGGCTTAGGGCACAGTTGAGGGTCCTGAAACGTGGGAGGGTCAGGCTACTTGCTGACGCACGTGTCAGTGCCGAGTACGGGCCAGGATTAGGCTACGGCTTGGGGTTAAGGTGTAGGGCTGGTGGTGGTTTTCCATTCCGGGCTAGGGTTAGGGTTACCGAACGGCAAGGCTTAGTGCTCAGGTGAGGGTACGGAAACGTGGGAGGGTCAGGCTACGTGCTGACGCACGGGTCAGTGCCAGCATACAGGCCAGCAGTAGGCTACGCCGGAGGGTAATGTTTAGGGCTGGTGGTGGGTTTCTTTTCCGGGCTAGGGTTAGGGTTAGGGAACGTCAAGGCTTAGGGCACAGGTGAGGGTACGGAAACGTGGGAGGGTCAGGCTACGTGCTGACACACGGGTCAGTGCCAGTGTACAGGCCAGGAGTAGGCTACGGCGTAGGGTAAGCTGTAGGGTTCGTGGTGGGTTTCCGTTCCGGACTAGGGTTAGGGTTAGGGAACGTCAAGGCTTAGGGCACAGGTGAGGGTACGGAAACGTGGGAGGGTCAGGCTACGTACTGATGCATGTGTCAGTGCCAGCGTACGGGCCAGGAGTAGGCTACAGTGTAGGGTAACGTGTAGGGCTGTTGGTGGGTTTTCATTGCGGGGTACGGTTAGGGTTAGGGAACGGCAAGGCTTAGGGCACAGGTGAGGGAACGGAAACGTGGGAGGGTCATGCTACGTGCTGACACACGGGTCAGTGCCAGCGTACGGGCAAGGAGTAGGCTACGGGGTAGGGTAAGGTCTAGGGCTGGTGGTGGGTTTCCGTTCCGGGCTAGGGTTAGTGTTAGGGAACGGCAAGGCTTAGGGCACAGGTGAGGGTACAGAAAAGTTGGAGGTTCAGGCTACGTGCTAAAGCACGTGTCAATGCCAGCGTATGGGCCAGGAGTAGGCTACGTCGTAGAGAAAGGTGTATGGCTGGTTCTGGGTTTCCGTTCTGGGCTAGGGTTAGGGATAGGAAACGGCAAGGCTTAGGGCACAGGTGAGGGTACGGAAACGTGGGAGGGTCAGGCTACGTGCTGACGCATGGGTCAGTGCCCGCGTACAGACCAGGAGTAGGCTATGGATTGGGTGTTAGGTTTAGGGCTGGTGGTGTGTTTCCATTCCGTACTAGGGTTAGGGTTAGGGCACGGCAAGGCTTAGGGCACAGGTGAGTGTACGGCAATGTGGGAAGGTCAGGCTACGTGCTGACACACGGGTCAGTGCCAGCGTACGGGCCAGGAGTAGGCTACGGCATAGGGTAAGGTGTAGGGTTGGTGGTGGGTTTCCATTCCGTGCTATAGTTAGGGTTAGTGAAAGGCAAGGCTTAGGGCACAGGTGAGGATACTGAAACGTGGGAGGGTCAGGCTACGTGCTGACGCACGTGTCAGTGCCAGAATACGGGCCAGGAATAGGCTACGGCTTGGGGGTAAGGTTTAGGGCTGGTGGTGGGTTTCCGTTGGGGGCTAGGTTTAGGGTTAGGGAACGGCAAGGCTTAGGGCACAGGTGAGGGTACGGAAACGTGGGAGGGTCAGACAACGTTCTGACGCACGGGTCAGTACCAGCGTACGGGCCAGGAGTAGGCTACGGCGTAGGGTATAGTGTAGGGCTGGTGGTGGGTTTCCGTTTTGGGCTAGGGTTATGGTTAGGGAACGGCAAGGCTTAGGGCGCAGGTGAGGGTACGGAAACGTGGGAGGGTCAGGCTACGTGCTGACGCACGGGTCAGTGCCAGCGTACGGGCCAGGAGTAGTCTATGGCTTGGATGTTAGTTGTAGGGCTGGTGGTGGGTTTCGTTCCGTACTAGGGTTAGGGTAAGGGAACTGCAAGGCTTAGGGCACAGGTGAGGGTACGGAAATGTGGGAAGGTCAGGCTACGTGCTGACGCACGTGTCAGTGCCAGCGTAGGGGCCAGAAGTAGGCTACGGCATAGGGTAAGGTGTAGGGCTGGTGGTGGGTTTCCGTTCCAGGCTAGGGTTAGGGTTAGGGAACGGCAAGACTTAGGGCACAGGTGAGGGTACGGAAACGTGGTAGGGTCAGGCTATGTGCTGACGCACGGGTCAGTGCCAGCGTTCGGGCCAGGAGTAGGCTACGGCGTAGGGTAAGGTGTAGGGCTGGTGGTGGGTTTCCATTCCGGGCTAGGGTTAGGGTTAGGGAACGGCAAGACTTAGGGCCCAGGTGAGGGTACGGAAACGTGTGGGGGTCAGACTACATGCTGACGCACGGGTCAGTGCCAGCGTACGGGCCAGAAGTAAGCTACGGCGTAGGGAAAGGTTTCAGGCTGGTGGTGGGTTTCCGTTCTGGGCTAGGGTTAGGGTTAGGGAACTGCAAGGCTTAGGTCACAGTTGAGGGTACGGAAACGTGGGAGGGTCAGGCTACGTGCTGATGCATGTGTCAGTGCCAGCGTACCGGCCAAGAGTAGGCTACGGCTTGGGTGTTAGTTGTAGGGCTGGTGGTGGGTTTCCGTTCCGGGCTAGGGTTAGGGTTAGGGAACGGCAAGGCTTAGGGCACAGGTGTGGGTACGGAAATGTGAGAAGGTCAGACTACGTGCTGACGCACGTGTCAGTGCCAGCGTACGGGCCAGGAGTAGGCTACGGCGTAGGGTAAGGTGTAGGGCTGGTGGTGGGTTTCCTTTCCGGGCTAGGTTTAGGGTTAGGGAACGGCAAGACTCAGGGCACAGGTGAGGGTACGGAAACGTGGTAGGGTCAGGCTACGTGCTGACGCATGGGTCAGTGCCAGCGTTCGGGCCAGGAGTAGGCTACGGCGTAGTGTAAGGTGTAGGACTGGTGGTGTGTTTCCGTTCCGGGCTAGGGTTAGTGTTAGGGAACGGCAAGTCTTCGGGCCCCGGTGTGGGTACGGAAACGTGGGGTCGTCAGATTACATGCTGACGCACGGGCCAGTGCCAGCATACCGGCCCGGAGTAGGCTACGGCTTAGGGGTTAGGTGTAGGGCTGGTGGTTGTTTTCCGTTCCAGGCTAGGGTTAGGGTTACGGAACGGCAAGACTTAGGGCACAGGTGAGGGTACGGAAACGTGGGAGGGTCAGGCTACATGCTGACGCAAGGTTCAGTGCCACCGTACAGGCCAGGAGTAGGCTACAGCGTAGGTTAGGTGTAGGGCTGGTGGTGGGTTTCCGTTCAGGCCTAGGGTTAGGGTTAGGGAACGTCAAGGCTTAGGGCACATTTGAGGGTACGGAAACATGGGAGGGTCAGGCTACGTACTGACGCACGGGTCAGTGCCAGCGTACGGGCCAGGTGTAGGCTACGGCGTAGGGTAAGGTGTAGGGCTGGTGGTGATTTTCCGTTCCGGCTAGGGTTAGGGTTAGGGAACGGCAAGGCTTAGGGGACAGGTGAGGGTACTGAAACGTGGGAGGGTCAGGCTACGTGCTGACGCACGGGTCAGTGTCAGCATACGGGCCAGGAGTAGGCTACGGCTTGTGGGTAAGGTGTAGAGCTAGTGGTGGGTTTCCGTTCTGGGCTAGGGTTAGTGTTAGGAACGGCCAGGCTTAGGGCACAGTTGAGGGTCCTGAAACGTGGGAGGGTCAGGCTACTTGCTGACGCACGTGTCAGTGCCGAGTACGGGCCAGGAGTAGGCTACGGCTTGGGGTTAAGGTGTAGGGCTGGTGGTGGTTTTCCATTCCGGGCTAGGGTTAGGGTAAGGGAACGGCAAGGCTTAGGGCACAGGTGAGGGTACGGAAATGTGGGAAGGTCAGGCTACGTGCTGACGCACGTGTCAGTGCCAGCGTAGGGGCCAGAAGTAGGCTACGGCATAGGGTAAGGTGTAGGGCTGGTGGTGGGTTTCCGTTCCAGACTAGGGTTAGGGTAGGGAACGGCAAGACTTAGGGCACAGGTGAGGGTACGGAAACGTGGTAGGGTCAGGCTACGTGCTGACGCACGGGTCAGTGCCAGCGTTCGGGCCAGGAGTAGGCTACGGCGTAGGGTAAGGTGTAGGGCTGGTGTTGGTTTTCCGTTCCGGGCTAGGGTTAGGGTTAGGGAACGGCAAGGCTTAGGGCCCAGGTGAGGGTACGGAAACGTGTGGGGGTCAGACTACATGCTGACGCACGGGTCAGTGCCAGCGTACGGGCCAGAAGTAAGCTACGGCGTAGGGAAAGGTTTCAGGCTGGTGGTGGGTTTCCGTTCCGGGCTAGGGTTAGGGTTAGGGAACTGCAAGGCTTAGGGCACAGGTGAGGGTACGGAAACGTGGGAGGGTCAGGCTACGTGCTGATGCATGTGTCAGTGCCAGCGTACCGTCTAGGAGTAGGCTATGGCTTGGGGGTAAGCTGTAGGGCTGGTGGTGTGTTTCCGTTCTGGGCTAGTGTTAGCGTTAGGGTACGGCAAGGCTTAGGGCACAGGTGAGGTTACGGAAACGTGGGAGGGTCAGGCTACGTGCTGACGCACGTGTCAGTGCCAGCGTACCGGCCAAGAGTAGGCTACGGCTTGGGTGTTAGTTGTAGGGCTGGTGGTGGTTTTCCGTTCCGGGCTAGGGTTAGGGTTAGGGAACGGCAAGGCTTAGGGCACAGGTGTGGGTACGGAAATGTGAGAAGGTCAGGCTACGTGCTGACGCACGTGTCAGTGCCAGCGTACGGGCCAGGAGTAGGCTACGGCGTAGGGTAAGGTGTAGGGCTGGTGGTGGGTTTCCTTTCCGGGCTAGGTTTAGGGTTAGGGAATGGCAAGACTTAGGGCACAGGTGAGGGTACAGAAACGTGGTAGGGTCAGGCTACGTGCTGACGCATGGGTCAGTGCCAGCGTTCCGGCCAGGAGTAGGCTACGGCGTAGGGTAAGGTGTAGGACTGGTGGTGTGTTTCCGTTCCGGGCTAGGGTTAGGGTTAGGGAACGGCAAGGCTTAGGGCACAGGTGAGGGTACGGTAACATGGGAGGGTCAGGCTACGTGCTGACGCACGGGTCTGTGCCAGCGTACGGGCCAGGTGTAGGTTACGGCATAGGGTAAGGTTTAGGGCTGGTCTAGGTTTTCCGTTCCAGGCTAGCGTTGGGGTTAGGGAACGGCAAGGCTTAGGAGTTGCCAGGCTGTCACCTGTAAAGAAGAGGATGCGTCACCCATAATGTCTGCTGAAATTTCTCTCTGGGCTGAGGTGAGGAAGGAAAAAAAGGAGTGGGGGCCGGGATAGGAGGGGTATCTCAGGCAGGAAAATGGAAAGCTTCCAGAAGAGCTTCCGTGGCCAGGACCATCCTGGCTGGCCTGCAGGCACCAAGTGGGCCTGTGTGCTGTCGCTGGTGTGGCTCCACTGCCCTTCCTCTAGGCTTTCAAGCCCTTGTACATATTCAGGTGTTTTACCTGGGAAGGGTGGGAACAGTTCAGCAGCAGCTGGCCTGGGGCTCAGCTCACATTTACTCACAGACGCCTCGGCACGGTCCCGCAGCTTGGCAATGAGGACCTTTCTTGCGTGGGGTTGGGCTGCTGGCTGTATGGGAGATGATTCTCCACATCTGACCAATTTCAGAATTGTTTACCGCTGGAGTAAGTGCCTTGATAGGGTTTTCCTCTGTATAACTGTTGGGTTCAGGTTTTTTTTTTCTCCATTGTTTCAAGTTAAATTTTATTCCTCTTTTATGTATTTATAGATATAAGCATGGAAATAATTCATTCCTATAAATACATCTGTGTGACGGGAAGAACTTTTTTCTCTTTTATTTTTAAATTTTATTTTTTAGAATTTTGAAATTAATTAATTTATTTTTTTATACAGCAGTTTATTATTAGTTATGTATTTTATGCATATACATGTATACAGGTCAATCCCAATCTCCCAACTCATCCCACCACCACCACCCCATGGCTTCCAACACTTGGTGTCCATACGTTTGTTCTCTACCTCTGTGTCTCTATTTCTTCCCTGCAAACCAGTTCATCTGTACCATTTTTTAGGTTCCACATATATGCCTTAATATACAGTATTTGGTTTCCTCTTTCTGACTTCATTCTGTATGACAGTCCCTTGATCCATCGATGTCTCTATAAATGACCCAGTTTCATTCCTTTTTATGGCCGAGTAATATTTCATTTTATATATGTACCACATCTTTATCCATTTATCTGTCTGTGGGCATTTAGGTGGCTTCTATTACCTGGCTATTGTAAATTGTGCTGCAACGAACTTTGTCGTGAATGTGACTTTTTGATTTACGGTTTTCTCTGGGTATATGCCCAGAAGTGGGATTGCTGGATCAGATGGTAATTCTATTTCTAGTTTATTTAAGGAAACTCCATACTGTTCTCCATAGTGACTGTATCAATTTACATTCCCACCAATAGTGGAAGAGGGCTCCTTTTGTCCACACCCTCCCCAGAATTGGTTGTTTGTAGATTTTCTGATGATGCCGATTCTAACAGGTGTGAGGTGATACCTCATTGTAGTTTTGATTTGCATTTCTCTAATAATTAGTGCTGTTGAGCAGCTTTTCATGGGCGTCTTGGCCATCTCTGTGTCTTCTTTGAAGAAACGCCTCTTTAGATCTTCTGCCCATTTTTGTATTGGGTTGTTTGTTTTTTTAATATTAAGCTGCATGAGCTGTTTATATATATTGGAGATTTAAACTCTGTCAATTGATTCGTTTGCAACGATTTTTGCCCATTCTGAGGGATGCCTTTTTCCATTCCCTTTTTTTTAACAAAAAAGGAAAGAAAGGAAAAAAGCAGAACACTAATGTGCGTAAAATATGCCTTTTGAAACGGTCGTTTTGAAATATGGACGTCCTTTGAATTTTTTGGTCGATATGTGACCCCAGGAATTGTGTTCAGGGCAGGTGTCATTTACAGGCCTGCAATGATTTTGAATATCAACTGACCATTAGCGCTGGGATTAAAGCTGCTGTTGTGTGAAACGGCCACAAGGTGGCAGCAGTTCACCCTTACCAAATCTGGTTACTAGGGCAAGAGAGCCTCAGAGGAAGTGGTGTTCTAGATTGGAATTTAGAATGGAATGTGCCAGGAGAAAGCCCCTCAAGTTTGTCTCACTACTTCTTGTTCGTGTTTTTAATTTATTTTTTTATTTTTTATTACAGCAAGTTTGATTACAATGTTTGGCTTGTTGTAGGTGTGGAAGATGTGGTTCTTTTACACATATACAGATGTCTGTTCTTCCTGGGATCCTTTTCCCATGTACGTTATGACAGAATGTTGAGTAGTCCTCTCTTGGTATTCTGTAGGTCTTTGGTGATTATATATGTCATCTGTGTTTGTATATGTCTGTTAACCCCGATATCGTAATGAAACCAAACCTCACACCTTTCCATTCGTGAACCATAAGTTTGTTTAATGAATCTGTGATTGCCCTTCTCCGTGGAAATATCTGCCCTGGTATCCATTTTTAGGTAACACCTATAAGTGATGTGATATGGTATGTGTCTTTCACTTTCTGACTTACTACAAGTCACGTGATTACTTCTAGACTCATTTACGGGGCTGCAAATGGCATTGTGTCCTTTTTTTCCTTGGCTTCTCTTCTGCCTTAGAGAGGTCCATTTTCCACAATGTGATTCGCTGAGGGTTGTGGATTAGCTGACCTGGGCAGCCTTACCCTGCCGGCCCGCCCTCCCCAGGTGTGCCTCGTTGAGGTCAATATAAACAGCGCTCCAGGCAGCAATAGCCCCTGAAGCTGTGACTGACTCCATATTCTCTGCCCCGTCAGCAGTCTCGGGGCTGTGCTGGTGGGTGGGAGTGAGGGGCCACAGCTTTGTGGGTGGCCCGGTGTGAGTGGGGCTCTGCTGGCCTTTCTGCAGGAGTTGCCAGGCTGACACGTGTAAAGAAGAGGATGTGTCACCCATACCTTCCGCTGGAATTTCTCTCCGGACAGAGGTGAGGAAGGAAAAAAGCAGTGGGGGCCAGGACAGGAGGGGTATCTCAGGCAGTGCAATGGAAAGCTTCCGGAAGAGCGCCCGGGGCCAGGACCACCCTGGCTGGCCTGCAGGCACCAAGTTGGCCTGCGTGCTGTCGCTGGTGTGGCTCCACGGTCCTTCCTCTAGGCTTTCAAGCCCTTGTACATATTCAGGTGTTTTACCTGGAAAGGGTGGGGACAGTTCAGCAGCAGCTGTCCTGGGGCTCAGCTCACGTTTACGCACAGATGCCTCGGCACAATCCCCCAGCTTTGCAATGAGGACGCTCCTTGTGTGGGGGGTGGGGTGCTGGCTGTATGGGAGATGGTTCCCCACCTCTGACCAATTTCAGAATTGTTTACCGCTGGAGCAAGTGTCCAGATAGGGTTTTCCTCTGTATAAATGGTGGGTTCAGGTTTTTTTTTTTTCTTTTATGTTTCAAGTTAGATTTTATTCCTCTTTTATGTATTTATACATATAAGCATGGAAATAATTCATTCCTATAAATACATCTGTGTGACGGGAAGAATTTTTTCTGTTTTATTTTTAAATTTTATTTTTTAAAATTTTGAAATTTAATTTTATTTATGTTTTTATACAGCAGGTTATTATTAGTTATGTATTTTATGCATATACATGTATACAGGTCAATCCTAATCTCCCAACTCATCCCACCACCACCACCCCATGGCTTCCCACACTTGGTGTCCATACGTTTGTTCTCTACCTCTGTGTCTCTATTTCTTCCCTGCAAACCAGTTCATCTGTACCATTTTTTTAGGTTCCACATATAGGCATTAATATACAATATTTGTTTTCCTCTTTCTGACTTACTTCATTCTGTATGACAGTCTCTCGATCCATCGATGTCTCTACAAATGACCCAGTTTCATTCCTTTTTATGGCCGAGTAATATTCCATTTTATATATGTACCATATCTTTATCCATTCATCTGTCTGTGGGCATTTAGGTTGCTTCCATTACCTGGCTATTGTAAATAGTGCTGCAACGAACATTGTGGTGAATGTTCCTTTTTGAAATACGGTTTTCTCTGGGTATATGCCCAGAAGTGGAATTGCTGGATCAGATGGTAATTCTATTTCTAGTTTTTTTAAGGAAACTCCATACTGTTCTCCATAGTGACTGTATCAATTTACATTCCCACAAATAGTGAAAGAGGGCTCCTTTTGTCCACACCCTCCCCAGAATTGGTTGTTTGTAGATTTTCTGATGATGCCGATTCTAACAGGTGTGAGGTGATACCTCAATGTACTTTTGATTTGCATTTCTCTAATAATTAGTTCTGTTGAGCAGCTTTTCATGTGCGTCTTGGCCATCTCTGTGTCTCCTTTGAAGAAACGTCTCTTTAGATCTTCTGCCCATTTTTTTTTTGGGTTGTTTGTTTTTTTAATATTAAGCTGCATGAGCTGTTTATATATATTGGAGATTAAACCTCTGTCCATTGATTCGTCTGCAACGATTTTCGCCCATTCTGTGGGATGCCATTTTCCATTCCCGTGTTTTTTAACAAAAAAGGAAAGAAAGGAAAAGAAGCAGAACACTAATGTGCGTAAAATATGCCTTTTGAAATGGTCGTTTTGAAATATGGACGTCCTTTGAAATTTTTGGTCGATATGTGACCCCAGGATTTGTTTTCAGGGCAGGTGTCATTTGCAGGCCTGCAATGATTTTGAATATCAACTGACCATTAGACTTGTGATTAAAGCTGCTGTTGTGTGAAACGGCCACAAGGTGGCAGCAGTTCACCCTTACCAAATCTGGTTACTGGGGCGAGAGAGCCTCAGTGGAAGTGGTGTTCTAGATTGGAGTTTAGAATGGAATGTGCCAGGAGAAAGTCCGTCACGTTTGTCTCACTACTTCTTGTTCGTGTTTTTAATTTAATTTAATATTTTTTATTACAGCAAGTTTGATTACAATGTTTGGCTTGTTGTAGGTGTGGAAGATGTGGTTCTTTTACACATATACAGATGACTGTTCTTCCTGGGATCCTTTTCCCATGTACGTTATGACAGAATGTTGAGTAGTCCTCTCTTGGTATTCTGTAGGTCTTTGGTGATTATATATGTCACCTGTGTTTGTATATGTCTGTTAACCCCGATATCGTAATGAAACCAATCCTCACACCTTTCCATTGGTGAACCATAAGTTTGTTTAATGAATCTCTGATTGCCCTTCTCCGTGGAAATATCTGCCCTGGTATCCATTTTTAGGTAACACCTCTAAGTGATATGATATGTGTCTTTCACTTTCTGACTTACTACAAGTCACGTGATTACTTCTAGGCTTATCTACGGTGCTGCAAATGGCATTGTGTCCTTTTTTCCCTTGGCTTCTCTTCTGCCTTAGCGGGGTCCATTTTCAACAATGTGATTCCCTGAGGGTTGTGGATTAGCTGACCTGGGCAGCCTTACCCTGCCGGCCCGCCCTCCCCAGGTGTGCCTCGTTGAGGTCTATATAAACAGAGCTCCAGGCAGCAATAGCCCCTGAAGCTGTGCCTGACTCCATATTCTCTGCCCCGTCAGCAGTCTCGGGGCTGTGCTGGTGGGAGGGAGTGAGGGGCCACAGCTTTGTGGGTGTCCCGGTGTGAGTGGGGTTCTGCTGGCCTTTCTGCAGGAGTTGCCACACTGCCGCCTGTAAAGAAGAGGATGTGTCACCCATACCTTCCGCTGGAATTTCTCTCCGGACAGAGGTGAGGAAGGAAAAAAGCAGTGGGGGCCGGGACAGGAGGGGTATCTCAGGCAGGGCAATGGAAAGCTTCTGGAAGAGCGCCAGGGTCCAAGACCACGCTGGCTGGCCTGCAGGCACCAAGTTGGCCTGCGTGCTGTCGCTGGTGTGGCTCCACGGTCCTTCCTCTAGGCTTTCAAGCCCTTGTACATATTCAGGTGTTTTACCTGGAAAGGGTGGGAACAGTTCAGCAGCAGCTGGCCTGGGGCTCAGCTCACGTTTACTCACAGATGCCTCGGCACGTTCCCCAGCTTTGCAATGACGACGCTCCTTGTGTGGGGGGTGGGTGGCTGGCTGTATGGGAGATGGTTCCCCACCTCTGACCAATTTCAGAATTGTTTACTGCTGGAGCAAGTGCCGTGATAGGTTTTTCCTCTGTATAACTCGTGGGTTCAATTTTTTTTTCTTTTTTGGTTCAAGTTAGATGTTATTCCTCTTTTATGTATTTATAAATATAAGCATGGAAATATTTCATTCCTATAAATACATCTGTGTGACGGGAAGAACTTTTTTCTGTTTTATTTTTAAATTTTATTTTTTAAAATTTTGAAATTTTATTTATTTTTTTATACAGCACGTTATTATTAGTTATGTATTTTATGCATATACATGTATACAGGTCAATCCCAAACTCCCAACTCATCCCACCACCACCACCCCATGGCTTCCCACACTTGGTGTCCATACGTTTGTTCTCTACCTCTGTGTCTCTATTTCTTCCCTGCAAACCAGTTCATCTGTACCATTTTTAGGCTCCACATATATGCATTAATATACAGTATTTGTTTTCCTCTTTCTGACTTACTTCATTCTGTATGACAGTCTCTCGATCCATCGATGTCTCTACAAATGACCCAGTTTCATTCCTTTTTATGGCCAAGTCATATTCCATTTTATATATGTACCACATCTTTATCCATTCATCTGTCTGTGGGCATTTAGGTTGCTTCCATTACCTGGCTATTGTAAATAGTGCTGCAACGAACATTGTGGTGAATGTGCCTTTTTGAAATACGGTTTTCTCTGGGTATATGCCCAGAAGTGGGATTGCTGGATCAGATGGTAATTCTATTTCTAGTTTTTTTAAGGAAACTCCATACTGTTCTCCATAGTGCCTGTATCAATTTACATTCCCACCAATAGTGGAAGAGGGCTCCTTTTGTACACACCCTCCCCAGAATTGGTTGTTTGTAGATTTTCTGATGATGCTGATTCTAACAGGTGTGAGGTGATACCTCATTGTAGTTTTGATTTGCATTTCTCTAATAATTAGTGCTGTTGAGCAGCTTTTCATGTGCGTCTTGGCCATCTCTGTGTCTCCTTTGAAGAAACGTCTCTTTAGATCTTCTGCCCATTTTTTTTGGGTTGTTTGTTTTTTTAATATTAAGCTGCATGAGCTGTTTATATATATTGGAGATTAAACCTGTGTCCATTGATTCGTTTGCAACGATTTTCACCCATCCTGAGGGATGCCTTTTTCCATTCCCGTGTTTTTTAACAAAAAAGGAAAGAAAGGAAAAGAAGCAGAACACTAATGTGCGTAAAATATGGCTTTTGAAACGGTCGTTTTGAAATATGGACGTCCTTTGAATTTTTTGGTCGATATGTGAACCGAGGATTTGTTTTCAGGGCAGGTGTCATTTACAGGCCTGCAATGATTTTGAATATCAACTGACCATTAGCGTTGGGATTAAAGCTGCTGTTGTGTGAAACGGCCACAAGGTGGCAGCAGTTCACCCTTACCAAATCTGGTTACTAGGGCAAGAGAGCCTCAGTGGAAGTGGTGTTCTAGGTTGGAGTTTAGAATGGAATGTACCAGGAGAAAGCCCCTCACGTTTGTCTCACTACTTCTTGTTCGTGTTTTTAATTTAAGTTTTTATTTTTTATTACAGCAAGTTTGATTACAATGTTTGGCTTGTTGTAGGTGTGGAAGATGTGGTTCTTTTACACATATACAGATGACTGTTCTTCTTGGGATCCTTTTCCCATGTACGTTATGACAGAATGTTGAGTAGTCCTCTCTTGGTATTCTGTAGGTCTTTGGTGATTATATATGTCACCTGTGTTTGTATATGTCTGTTAACCCCGATATCGTAATGAAACCAATCCTCACACCTTTCCATTGGTGAACCATAAGTTTGTTTAATGAATCTGTGATTGCCCTTCTCCGTGGAAATATCTGCCCTGGTATCCATTTTTAGGTAACACCTATAAGTGATATGATATGATATGTGTCTTTCACTTTCTGACTTACTACAAGTCACGTGATTACTTCTAGACTCATCTACGGTGCTGCAAATGGCATTGTGTCCTTTTTTCCCTTGGCTTCTCTTCTGCCTTAGCGGGGTCCATTTTCAACAATGTGATTCCCTGAGGGTTGTGGATTAGCTGACCTGGGCAGCCTTACCCTGCCGGCCCACCCTCCCCAGGTGTGCCTCGTTGAGATCAATATAAACAGAGCTCCAGGCAGCAATAGCCCCTGAAGCTGGGCCTGACTCCATATTCTCTGCCCCGTCAGCAGTCTCGGGGCTGTGCTGGTGGGAGGGAGTGAGGGGCCACAGCTTTGTGGGTGGCCCGGTGTGTTGGGGTTCTGCTGGCCTTTCTGCAGGAGTTGCCAGGCTGCCGCCTGTAAAGAAGAGGATGTGTCACCCATACCTCCCGCTGGAATTTCTCTCCGGACAGAGGTGAGGAAGGAAAAAAGCGGTGAGGTCCGGGACAAGAGGGGTATCTCAGGCAGGGCAATGGAAAGCTTCTGGAAGAGCGCTCAGGGCCAGGACCACGCTGGCTGGCCTGCAGGCACCAAGTTGGCCTGCGTGCTGTCGCTGGTGTGGCTCCACGGTCCTTCCTCTAGGCTTTCAAGCCCTTGTACATATTCAGGTGTGTTACCTGGAAAGGGTGGGAACAGATCAGAAGCAGCTGGCCTGGGGCTCAGCTCACGTTTACTCACAGATGCCTCGGCACGGTCCCCCAGCTTTGCAATGACGACGCTCCTTGTGTGGGGGGTGGGTGGCTGGCTGTATGGGAGATGGTTCCCCACCTCTGACCAATTTCAGAATTGTTTACTGCTGGAGCAAGTGCCGTGATAGGTTTTTCCTCTGTATAACTCGTGGGTTCAATTTTTTTTTCTTTTTTGGTTCAAGTTAGATGTTATTCCTCTTTTATGTATTTATAAATATAAGCATGGAAATATTTCATTCCTATAAATACATCTGTGTGACGGGAAGAACTTTTTTCTGTTTTATTTTTAAATTTTATTTTTTAAAATTTTGAAATTTTATTTATTTTTTTATACAGCACGTTATTATTAGTTATGTATTTTATGCATATACATGTATACAGGTCAATCCCAAACTCCCAACTCATCCCACCACCACCACCCCATGGCTTCCCACACTTGGTGTCCATACGTTTGTTCTCTACCTCTGTGTCTCTATTTCTTCCCTGCAAACCAGTTCATCTGTACCATTTTTAGGCTCCACATATATGCATTAATATACAATATTTGTTTTCCTCTTTCTGACTTACTTCATTCTGTATGACAGTCTCTCGATCCATCGATGTCTCTACAAATGACCCAGTTTCATTCCTTTTTATGGCCAAGTCATATTCCATTTTATATATGTACCACATCTTTATCCATTCATCTGTCTGTGGGCATTTAGGTTGCTTCCATTACCTGGCTATTGTAAATAGTGCTGCAACGAACATTGTGGTGAATGTGCCTTTTTGAAATACGGTTTTCTCTGGGTATATGCCCAGAAGTGGGATTGCTGGATCAGATGGTAATTCTATTTCTAGTTTTTTTAAGGAAACTCCATACTGTTCTCCATAGTGACTGTATCAATTTACATTCCCACCAATAGTGGAAGAGGGCTCCTTTTGTCCACACCCTCCCCAGAATTGGTTGTTTGTAGATTTTCTGATGATGCCGATTCTAACAGGTGTGAGGTGATACCTCATTGTAGTTTTGATTTGCATTTCTCTAATAATTAGTGCTGTTGAGCAGCTTTTCATGTGCGTCTTGGCCATCTCTGTGTCTCCTTTGAAGAAACGTCTCTTTAGATCTTCTGCCCATTTTTTTTGGGTTGTTTGTTTTTTTAATATTAAGCTGCATGAGCTGTTTATATATATTGGAGATTAAACCTGTGTCCATTGATTCGTTTGCAACGATTTTCACCCATCCTGAGGGATGCCTTTTTCCATTCCCGTGTTTTTTAACAAAAAAGGAAAGAAAGGAAAAGAAGCAGAACACTAATGTGCGTAAAATATGGCTTTTGAAACGGTCGTTTTGAAATATGGACGTCCTTTGAATTTTTTGGTCGATATGTGAACCGAGGATTTGTTTTCAGGGCAGGTGTCATTTACAGGCCTGCAATGATTTTGAATATCAACTGACCATTAGCGTTGGGATTAAAGCTGCTGTTGTGTGAAACGGCCACAAGGTGGCAGCAGTTCACCCTTACCAAATCTGGTTACTAGGGCAAGAGAGCCTCAGTGGAAGTGGTGTTCTAGGTTGGAGTTTAGAATGGAATGTACCAGGAGAAAGCCCCTCACGTTTGTCTCACTACTTCTTGTTCGTGTTTTTAATTTAAGTTTTTATTTTTTATTACAGCAAGTTTGATTACAATGTTTGGCTTGTTGTAGGTGTGGAAGATGTGGTTCTTTTACACATATACAGATGACTGTTCTTCTTGGGATCCTTTTCCCATGTACGTTATGACAGAATGTTGAGTAGTCCTCTCTTGGTATTCTGTAGGTCTTTGGTGATTATATATGTCACCTGTGTTTGTATATGTCTGTTAACCCCGATATCGTAATGAAACCAATCCTCACACCTTTCCATTGGTGAACCATAAGTTTGTTTAATGAATCTGTGATTGCCCTTCTCCGTGGAAATATCTGCCCTGGTATCCATTTTTAGGTAACACCTATAAGTGATATGATATGATATGTGTCTTTCACTTTCTGACTTACTACAAGTCACGTGATTACTTCTAGACTCATCTACGGTGCTGCAAATGGCATTGTGTCCTTTTTTCCCTTGGCTTCTCTTCTGCCTTAGCGGGGTCCATTTTCAACAATGTGATTCCCTGAGGGTTGTGGATTAGCTGACCTGGGCAGCCTTACCCTGCCGGCCCACCCTCCCCAGGTGTGCCTCGTTGAGATCAATATAAACAGAGCTCCAGGCAGCAATAGCCCCTGAAGCTGGGCCTGACTCCATATTCTCTGCCCCGTCAGCAGTCTCGGGGCTGTGCTGGTGGGAGGGAGTGAGGGGCCACAGCTTTGTGGGTGGCCCGGTGTGTTGGGGTTCTGCTGGCCTTTCTGCAGGAGTTGCCAGGCTGCCGCCTGTAAAGAAGAGGATGTGTCACCCATACCTCCCGCTGGAATTTCTCTCCGGACAGAGGTGAGGAAGGAAAAAAGCGGTGAGGTCCGGGACAAGAGGGGTATCTCAGGCAGGGCAATGGAAAGCTTCTGGAAGAGCGCTCAGGGCCAGGACCACGCTGGCTGGCCTGCAGGCACCAAGTTGGCCTGCGTGCTGTCGCTGGTGTGGCTCCACGGTCCTTCCTCTAGGCTTTCAAGCCCTTGTACATATTCAGGTGTGTTACCTGGAAAGGGTGGGAACAGATCAGAAGCAGCTGGCCTGGGGCTCAGCTCACGTTTACTCACAGATGCCTCGGCACGGTCCCCCAGCTTTGCAATGACGACGCTCCTTGTGTGGGGGGTGGGTGGCTGGCTGTATGGGAGATGGTTCCCCACCTCTGACCAATTTCAGAATTGTTTACTGCTGGAGCAAGTGCCGTGATAGGTTTTTCCTCTGTATAACTCGTGGGTTCAATTTTTTTTTCTTTTTTGGTTCAAGTTAGATGTTATTCCTCTTTTATGTATTTATAAATATAAGCATGGAAATATTTCATTCCTATAAATACATCTGTGTGACGGGAAGAACTTTTTTCTGTTTTATTTTTAAATTTTATTTTTTAAAATTTTGAAATTTTATTTATTTTTTTATACAGCACGTTATTATTAGTTATGTATTTTATGCATATACATGTATACAGGTCAATCCCAAACTCCCAACTCATCCCACCACCACCACCCCATGGCTTCCCACACTTGGTGTCCATACGTTTGTTCTCTACCTCTGTGTCTCTATTTCTTCCCTGCAAACCAGTTCATCTGTACCATTTTTAGGCTCCACATATATGCATTAATATACAATATTTGTTTTCCTCTTTCTGACTTACTTCATTCTGTATGACAGTCTCTCGATCCATCGATGTCTCTACAAATGACCCAGTTTCATTCCTTTTTATGGCCAAGTCATATTCCATTTTATATATGTACCACATCTTTATCCATTCATCTGTCTGTGGGCATTTAGGTTGCTTCCATTACCTGGCTATTGTAAATAGTGCTGCAACGAACATTGTGGTGAATGTGCCTTTTTGAAATACGGTTTTCTCTGGGTATATGCCCAGAAGTGGGATTGCTGGATCAGATGGTAATTCTATTTCTAGTTTTTTTAAGGAAACTCCATACTGTTCTCCATAGTGACTGTATCAATTTACATTCCCACCAATAGTGGAAGAGGGCTCCTTTTGTCCACACCCTCCCCAGAATTGGTTGTTTGTAGATTTTCTGATGATGCCGATTCTAACAGGTGTGAGGTGATACCTCATTGTAGTTTTGATTTGCATTTCTCTAATAATTAGTGCTGTTGAGCAGCTTTTCATGTGCGTCTTGGCCATCTCTGTGTCTCCTTTGAAGAAATGTCTCTTTAGATCTTCTGCCCATTTTTGTATTGGGTTGTTGGTTTTTTTTAATATTAAGCTGCATGAGCTGTTTATATATATTGGAGATTAAACCTCTGTCCATTGATTCGTTTGCAACGATTTTCACCCATCCTGAGGGATGCCTTTTTTCATTCCCGTTTTTTTTAACAAAAAAGGAAAGAAAGGAAAAGAAGCAGAACACTAATGTGCGTAAAATATGCCTTTTGAAACGGTCGTTTTGAAATATGGACGTCCTTTGAAATTTTTGGTCGATATGTGACCCCAGGATTTGTTTTCAGGGCAGGTGTCATTTACAGGCCTGCAATGATTTTGAATATCAACTGACCATTAGCGTTGGGATTAAAGCTGCTGTTGTGTGAAACGGCCACAAGGTGGCAGCAGTTCACCCTTACCAAATCTGGTTACTAGGGCAAGAGAGCCTCAGTGGAAGTGGTGTTCTAGATTGGAGTTTAGAATGGAATGTACCAGGAGAAAGCCCCTCACGTTTGTCTCACTACCTCTTGTTCGTGTTTTTAATTTAAGTTTTTATTTTTTATTACAGCAAGTTTGATTACAATGTTTGGCTTGTTGTAGGTGTGGAAGATGTGGTTCTTTTACACATATACAGATGACTGTTCTTCTTGGGATCCTTTTCCCATGTACGTTATGACAGAATGTTGAGTAGTCCTCTCTTGGTATTCTGTAGGTCTTTGGTGATTATATATGTCACCTGTGTTTGTATATGTCTGTTAACCCCGATATCGTAATGAAACCAATCCTCACACCTTTCCATTGGTGAACCATAAGTTTGTTTAATGAATCTGTGATTGCCCTTCTCCGTGGAAATATCTGCCCTGGTATCCATTTTTAGGTAACACCTATAAGTGATATGATATGATATGTGTCTTTCACTTTCTGACTTACTACAAGTCACGTGATTACTTCTAGACTCATCTACGGTGCTGCAAATGGCATTGTGTCCTTTTTTCCCTTGGCTTCTCTTCTGCCTTAGCGGGCTCCATTTTCAACAATGTGATTCCCTGAGGGTTGTGGATTAGCTGACCTGGGCAGCCTTACCCTGCCGGCCCGCCCTCCCCAGGTGTGCCTCGTTGAGATCAATATAAACAGAGCTCCAGGCAGCAATAGCCCCTGAAGCTGGGCCTGACTCCATATTCTCTGCCCCGTCAGCAGTCTCGGGGCTGTGCTGGTGGGAGGGAGTGAGGGGCCACAGCTTTGTGGGTGGCCCGGTGTGAGTGGGGTTCTGCTGGCCTTTCTGCAGGAGTTGCCAGGCTGCCGCCTGTAAAGAAGAGGATGTGTCACCCATACCTCCCGCTGGAATTTCTCTCCGGACAGAGGTGAGGAAGGAAAAAAGCGGTGAGGTCCGGGACAAGAGGGGTATCTCAGGCAGGGCAATGGAAAGCTTCTGGAAGAGCGCTCAGGGCCAGGACCACGCTGGCTGGCCTGCAGGCACCAAGTTGGCCTGCGTGCTGTCGCTGGTGTGGCTCCACGGTCCTTCCTCTAGGCTTTCAAGCCCTTGTACATATTCAGGTGTGTTACCTGGAAAGGGTGGGAACAGATCAGAAGCAGCTGGCCTGGGGCTCAGCTCACGTTTACTCACAGATGCCTCGGCACGGTCCCCCAGCTTTTCAATGAGGACGCTCCTTGTGTGGGGGGTGGGTGGCTGGCTGTATGGGAGATGGTTCCCCACCTCTGACCAATTTCAGAATTGTTTACTGCTGGAGCAAGTGCCGTGATAGGTTTTTCCTCTGTATAACTCGTGGGTTCAATTTTTTTTTCTTTTTTGGTTCAAGTTAGATGTTATTCCTCTTTTATGTATTTATAAATATAAGCATGGAAATATTTCATTCCTATAAATACATCTGTGTGACGGGAAGAACTTTTTTCTGTTTTATTTTTAAATTTTATTTTTTAAAATTTTGAAATTTTATTTATTTTTTTATACAGCACGTTATTATTAGTTATGTATTTTATGCATATACATGTATACAGGTCAATCCCAAACTCCCAACTCATCCCACCACCACCACCCCATGGCTTCCCACACTTGGTGTCCATACGTTTGTTCTCTACCTCTGTGTCTCTATTTCTTCCCTGCAAACCAGTTCATCTGTACCATTTTTAGGCTCCACATATATGCATTAATATACAATATTTGTTTTCCTCTTTCTGACTTACTTCATTCTGTATGACAGTCTCTCGATCCATCGATGTCTCTACAAATGACCCAGTTTCATTCCTTTTTATGGCCGAGTCATATTCCATTTTATATATGTACCACATCTTTATCCATTCATCTGTGGGTGGGCATTTAGGTTGCTTCCATTACCTGGCTATTGTAAATAGTGCTGCAACGAACATTGTGGTGAATGTGCCTTTTAGAAATACGGTTTTCTCTGGGTATATGCCCAGAAGTGGGATTGCTGGATCAGATGGTAATTCTATTTCTAGTTTTTTTAAGGAAACTCCATACTGTTCTCCATAGTGACTGTATCAATTTACATTCCCACCAATAGTGGAAGAGGGCTCCTTTTGTCCACACCCTCCCCAGAATTGGTTGTTTGTAGATTTTCTGATGATGCCGATTCTAACAGGTGTGAGGTGATACCTCATTGTAGTTTTGATTTGCATTTCTCTAATAATTAGTGCTGTTGAGCAGCTTTTCATGTGCGTCTTGGCCATCTCTGTGTCTCCTTTGAAGAAACGTCTCTTTAGATCTTCTGCCCATTTATTTTGGGTTGTTTGTTTTTTTTAATATTAAGCTGCATGAGCTGTTTATATATATTGGAGATTAAACCTTTGTCCATTGATTCGTCTGCAACGATTTTCGCCCATTCTGAGGGATGCCTTTTTCCATTCCCGTGTTTTTTAACAATAAAGGAAAGAAAGGAAAAGAAGCAGAACACTAATGTGCGTAAAATATGCCTTTTGAAACGGTCGTTTTGAAATATGGACGTCCTTTGAATTTTTTGGTCGATATGTGACCCCAGGATTTGTTTTCAGGGCAGGTGTCATTTACAGGCCTGCAATGATTTTGAATATCAACTGACCATTAGCGTTGGGATTAAAGCTGCTGTTGTGTGAAACGGCCACAAGGTGGCAGCAGTTCACCCTTACCAAATCTGGTTACTAGGGCAAGAGAGCCTCAGTGGAAGTGGTGTTCTAGATTGGAGTTTAGAATGGAATGTGCCAGGAGAAAGCCCCTCACGTTTGTCTCACTATTTCTTGTTCGTGTTTTTAATTTAAGTTTTTATTTTTTATTACAGCAAGTTTGATTACAATGTTTGGCTTGTTGTAGGTGTGGAAGATGTGGTTCTTTTACACATATACAGATGACTGTTCTTCTTGGGATCCTTTTCCCATGTACGTTATGACAGAATGTTGAGTAGTCCTCTCTTGGTATTCTGTAGGTCTTTGGTGATTATATATGTCACCTGTGTTTGTATATGTCTGTTAACCCCAATATCATAATGAAACCAATCCTCACACCTTTCCATTGGTGAACCATAAGTTTGTTTAATGAATCTGTGATTGCCCTTCTCCGTGGAAATATCTGCCCTGGTATCCATTTTTAGGTAACACCTATAAGTGATATGATATGATATGTGTCTTTCACTTTCTGACTTACTACAAGTCACGTGATTACTTCTAGACTCATCTACGGTGCTGCAAATGGCATTGTGTCCTTTTTTCCCTTGGCTTCTCTTCTGCCTTAGCGGGGTCCATTTTCAACAATGTGATTCCCTGAGGGTTGTGGATTAGCTGACCTGGGCAGCCTTACCCTGCCGGCCCGCCCTCCCCAGGTGTGCCTCGTTGAGATCAATATAAACAGAGCTCCAGGCAGCAATAGCCCCTGAAGCTGTGCCTGACTCCATATTCTCTGCCCCGTCAGCAGTCTCGGGGCTGTGCTGGTGGGAGGGAGTGAGGGGCCACAGCTTTGTGGGTGGCCCGGTGTGAGTGGGGTTCTGCTGGCCTTTCTGCAGGAGTTGCCAGGCTGCCGCCTGTAAAGAAGAGGATGTGTCACCCATACCTTCCGCTGGAATTTCTCTCCGGACAGAGGTGAGGAAGGAAAAAAGCAGTGGGGTCCGGGACAGGAGGGGTATCTCAGGCAGGGCAATGGAAAGCTTCTGGAAGAGCACCCGGGTCCAGGACCACGCTGGCTGGCCTGCAGGCACCAAGTTGGCCTGCGTGCTGTCGCTGGTGTGGCTCCACGGTCCTTCCTCTAGGCTTTCAAGCCCTTGTACATATTCAGGTGTTTTACCTGGAAAGGGTGGGAACAGATCAGAAGCAGCTGGCCTGGGGCTCAGCTCACGTTTACTCACAGATGCCTCGGCACGGTCCCCCAGCTTTTCAATGAGGACGCTCCTTGTGTGGGGGTTGGGTGGCTGGCTGTATGGGAGATGGTTCCCCACCTCTGACGAATTTCAGAATTGTTTACCGCTGGAGCAAGTGCCGTGATAGGGTTTTCCTCTGTATAACTCGTATGTTCAATTTTTTTTTCTTTTTTGGTTCAAGTTAGATTTTATTCCTCTTTTATGTATTTATAAATATAAGCATGGAAATAATTCATTCCTATAAATACATCTGTGTGACGGGAAGAATTTTTTCTGTTTTATTTTTAAATTTTATTTTTTAATATTTTGAAATTTAATTTTATTTATGTTTTTATACAGCACGTTATTATTAGTTATGTATTTTATGCATATACATGTATACAGGTCAATCCCAATCTCCCAACTCATCCCACCACCACCACCCCATGGCTTCCCACACTTGGTGTCCATACGTTTGTTCTCTACCTCTGTGTCTCTATTTCTTCCCTGCAAACCAGTTCATCTGTACCATTTTTAGGCTCCACATATATGCATTAATATACAATATTTGTTTTCCTCTTTCTGACTTACTTCATTCTGTATGACAGTCTCTCGATCCATCGATGTCTCTACAAATGACCCAGTTTCATTCCTTTTTATGGCCAAGTCATATTCCATTTTATATATGTACCACATCTTTATCCATTCATCTGTCTGTGGGCATTTAGGTTGCTTCCATTACCTGGCTATTGTAAATAGTGCTGCAACGAACATTGTGGTGAATGTGCCTTTTTGAAATACGGTTTTCTCTGGGTATATGCCCAGAAGTGGGATTGCTGGATCAGATGGTAATTCTATTTCTAGTTTTTTTAAGGAAACTCCATACTGTTCTCCATAGTGACTGTATCAATTTACATTCCCACCAATAGTGGAAGAGGGCTCCTTTTGTCCACACCCTCCCCAGAATTGGTTGTTTGTAGATTTTCTGATGATGCCGATTCTAACAGGTGTGAGGTGATACCTCATTGTAGTTTTGATTTGCATTTCTCTAATAATTAGTGCTGTTGAGCAGCTTTTCATGTGCATCTTGGCCATCTCTGTGTCTCCTTTGAAGAAATGTCTCTTTAGATCTTCTGCCCATTTTTGTATTGGGTTGTTGTTTTTTTTAATATTAAGCTGCATGAGCTGTTTATATATATTGGAGATTAAACCTCTGTCCATTGATTCGTTTGCAACGATTTTCACCCATCCTGAGGGATGCCTTTTTTCATTCCCGTTTTTTTTAACAAAAAAGGAAAGAAAGGAAAAGAAGCAGAACACTAATGTGCGTAAAATATGCCTTTTGAAACGGTCGTTTTGAAATATGGACGTCCTTTGAAATTTTTGGTCGATATGTGACCCCAGGATTTGTTTTCAGGGCAGGTGTCATTTACAGGCCTGCAATGATTTTGAATATCAACTGACCATTAGCGTTGGGATTAAAGCTGCTGTTGTGTGAAACGGCCACAAGGTGGCAGCAGTTCACCCTTACCAAATCTGGTTACTAGGGCAAGAGAGCCTCAGTGGAAGTGGTGTTCTAGATTGGAGTTTAGAATGGAATGTACCAGGAGAAAGCCCCTCACGTTTGTCTCACTACTTCTTGTTCGTGTTTTTAATTTAAGTTTTTATTTTTTATTACAGCAAGTTTGATTACAATGTTTGGCTTGTTGTAGGTGTGGAAGATGTGGTTCTTTTACACATATACAGATGACTGTTCTTCTTGGGATCCTTTTCCCATGTACGTTATGACAGAATGTTGAGTAGTCCTCTCTTGGTATTCTGTAGGTCTTTGGTGATTATATATGTCACCTGTGTTTGTATATGTCTGTTAACCCCGATATCGTAATGAAACCAATCCTCACACCTTTCCATTGGTGAACCATAAGTTTGTTTAATGAATCTGTGATTGCCCTTCTCCGTGGAAATATCTGCCCTGGTATCCATTTTTAGGTAACACCTATAAGTGATATGATATGATATGTGTCTTTCACTTTCTGACTTACTACAAGTCACGTGATTACTTCTAGACTCATCTACGGTGCTGCAAATGGCATTGTGTCCTTTTTTCCCTTGGCTTCTCTTCTGCCTTAGCGGGCTCCATTTTCAACAATGTGATTCCCTGAGGGTTGTGGATTAGCTGACCTGGGCAGCCTTACCCTGCCGGCCCGCCCTCCCCAGGTGTGCCTCGTTGAGATCAATATAAACAGAGCTCCAGGCAGCAATAGCCCCTGAAGCTGTGCCTGACTCCATATTCTCTGCCCCGTCAGCAGTCTCGGGGCTGTGCTGGTGGGAGGGAGTGAGGGGCCACAGCTTTGTGGGTGGCCCGGTGTGTTGGGGTTCTGCTGGCCTTTCTGCAGGAGTTGCCAGGCTGCCGCCTGTAAAGAAGAGGATGTGTCACCCATACCTCCCGCTGGAATTTCTCTCCGGACAGAGGTGAGGAAGGAAAAAAGCGGTGAGGTCCGGGACAAGAGGGGTATCTCAGGCAGGGCAATGGAAAGCTTCTGGAAGAGCGCTCAGGGCCAGGACCACGCTGGCTGGCCTGCAGGCACCAAGTTGGCCTGCGTGCTGTCGCTGGTGTGGCTCCACGGTCCTTCCTCTAGGCTTTCAAGCCCTTGTACATATTCAGGTGTGTTACCTGGAAAGGGTGGGAACAGATCAGAAGCAGCTGGCCTGGGGCTCAGCTCACGTTTACTCACAGATGCCTCGGCACGGTCCCCCAGCTTTGCAATGACGACGCTCCTTGTGTGGGGGGTGGGTGGCTGGCTGTATGGGAGATGGTTCCCCACCTCTGACCAATTTCAGAATTGTTTACTGCTGGAGCAAGTGCCGTGATAGGTTTTTCCTCTGTATAACTCGTGGGTTCAATTTTTTTTTCTTTTTTGGTTCAAGTTAGATGTTATTCCTCTTTTATGTATTTATAAATATAAGCATGGAAATATTTCATTCCTATAAATACATCTGTGTGACGGGAAGAACTTTTTTCTGTTTTATTTTTAAATTTTATTTTTTAAAATTTTGAAATTTTATTTATTTTTTTATACAGCACGTTATTATTAGTTATGTATTTTATGCATATACATGTATACAGGTCAATCCCAAACTCCCAACTCATCCCACCACCACCACCCCATGGCTTCCCACACTTGGTGTCCATACGTTTGTTCTCTACCTCTGTGTCTCTATTTCTTCCCTGCAAACCAGTTCATCTGTACCATTTTTAGGCTCCACATATATGCATTAATATACAATATTTGTTTTCCTCTTTCTGACTTACTTCATTCTGTATGACAGTCTCTCGATCCATCGATGTCTCTACAAATGACCCAGTTTCATTCCTTTTTATGGCCGAGTCATATTCCATTTTATATATGTACCACATCTTTATCCATTCATCTGTGGGTGGGCATTTAGGTTGCTTCCATTACCTGGCTATTGTAAATAGTGCTGCAACGAACATTGTGGTGAATGTGCCTTTTAGAAATACGGTTTTCTCTGGGTATATGCCCAGAAGTGGGATTGCTGGATCAGATGGTAATTCTATTTCTAGTTTTTTTAAGGAAACTCCATACTGTTCTCCATAGGGACTGTATCAATTTACATTCCCACCAATAGTGGAAGAGGGCTCCTTTTGTCCACACCCTCCCCAGAATTGGTTGTTTGTAGATTTTCTGATGATGCCGATTCTAACAGGTGTGAGGTGATACCTCATTGTAGTTTTGATTTGCATTTCTCTAATAATTAGTGCTGTTGAGCAGCTTTTCATGTGCGTCTTGGCCATCTCTGTGTCTCCTTTGAAGAAACGTCTCTTTAGATCTTCTGCCCATTTATTTTGGGTTGTTTGTTTTTTTAATATTAAGCTGCATGAGCTGTTTATATATATTGGAGATTAAACCTTTGTCCATTGATTCGTCTGCAACGATTTTCGCCCATTCTGAGGGATGCCTTTTTCCATTCCCGTGTTTTTTAACAAAAAAGGAAAGAAAGGAAAAGAAGCAGAACACTAATGTGCGTAAAATATGCCTTTTGAAACGGTCGTTTTGAAATATGGACGTCCTTTGAAATTTTTGGTCGATATGTGACCCCAGGATTTGTTTTCAGGGCAGGTGTCATTTACAGGCCTGCAATGATTTTGAATATCAACTGACCATTAGCGTTGGGATTAAAGCTGCTGTTGTGTGAAACGGCCACAAGGTGGCAGCAGTTCACCCTTACCAAATCTGGTTACTAGGGCAAGAGAGCCTCAGTGGAAGTGGTGTTCTAGATTGGAGTTTAGAATGGAATGTACCAGGAGAAAGCCCCTCACGTTTGTCTCACTACTTCTTGTTCGTGTTTTTAATTTAAGTTTTTATTTTTTATTACAGCAAGTTTGATTACAATGTTTGGCTTGTTGTAGGTGTGGAAGATGTGGTTCTTTTACACATATACAGATGACTGTTCTTCTTGGGATCCTTTTCCCATGTACGTTATGACAGAATGTTGGGTAGTCCTCTCTTGGTATTCTGTAGGTCTTTGGTGATTATATATGTCACCTGTGTTTGTATATGTCTGTTAACCCCGATATCGTAATGAAACCAATCCTCACACCTTTCCATTGGTGAACCATAAGTTTGTTTAATGAATCTGTGATTGCCCTTCTCCGTGGAAATATCTGCTTTGGTATCCATTTTTAGGTAACACCTATAAGTGATATGATATGATATGTGTCTTTCACTTTCTGACTTACTACAAGTCACGTGATTACTTCTAGACTCATCTACGGTGCTGCAAATGGCATTGTGTCCTTTTTTCCCTTGGCTTCTCTTCTGCCTTAGCGGGGTCCATTTTCAACAATGTGATTCCCTGAGGGTTGTGGATTAGCTGACCTGGGCAGCCTTACCCTGCCGGCCCGCCCTCCCCAGGTGTGCCTCGTTGAGGTCAATATAAACAGCGCTCCAGGCAGCAATAGCCCCTGAAGCTGTGCCTGACTCCATATTCTCTGCCCCGTCAGCAGTCTCGGGGCTGTGCTGGTGGGAGGGAGTGAGGGGCCACAGCTTTGTGGGTGGCCCGGTGTGAGTGGGGTTCTGCTGGCCTTTCTGCAGGAGTTGCCAGGCTGCCGCCTGTAAAGAAGAGGATGTGTCACCCATACCTTCTGCTGGAATTTCTCTCCGGACAGAGGTGAGGAAGGAAAAAAGCAGTGGGGGCCGGGACAGGAGGGGTATCTCAGGCAGGGCAATGGAAAGCTTCTGGAAGAGCGCCAGGGTCCAGGACCACGCTGGCTGGCCTGCAGGCACCAAGTTGGCCTGCGTGCTGTCGCTGGTGTGGCTCCACGGTCCTTCCTCTATGCTTTCAAGCCCTTGTACATATTCAGGTGTTTTACCTGGAAAGGGTGGGAACAGTTCAGCAGCAGCTGGCCTGGGGCTCAGCTCACGTTTACTCACAGATGCCTTGGCACGGTCCCCCAGCTTTGCAATGAGGACGCTCCTTGCATGGGGGTTGGGTTGCTGGCTGGATGGGAGATGGTTCCCCACCTCTGACCAATTTCAGAATTGTTTACCACTGGAGCAAGTGCCGTGATAGGGTTTTCCTCTGTATAACTCGTGGGTTCACTTTTTTTTTCTTTTATGTTTCAAGTTAGATATTATTCCTCTTTTATGTATTTATAGATATAAGCATGGAAATAATTCATTCCTGTAAATACATCTGTGTGATGGGAAGAACTTTTTTCTGTTTTATTTTTAAATTATATTTTTTAAAATTTTGAAATTTTATTTATTTTTTTATACAGCACATTATTATTAGTTATGTATTTTATGCATATACATGTATACAGGTCAATCCCAAACTCCCAACTCATCCCACCACCACCACCCCATGGCTTCCCACACTTGGTGTCCATACGTTTGTTCTCTACCTCTGTGTCTCTATTTCTTCCCTGCAAACCAGTTCATCTGTACCATTTTTCGGCTCCACATATATGCATTAATATACAATATTTGTTTTCCTCTTTCTGACTTACTTCATTCTGTATGACAGTCTCTCGATCCATCGATGTCTCTACAGATGACCCAGTTTCATTCCTTTTTATGGCCGAGTAATATTCCATTTTATATATGTACCACATCTTTATCCATTCATCTGTCTGTGGGCATTTAGGTTGCTTCCATTACCTGGCTATTGTAAATAGTGCTGCAACGAACATTGTGGTGAATGTGCCTTTTTGAAATACGGTTTTCTCTGGGTATATGCCCAGAAGTGGGATTGCTGGATCAGATGGTAATTCTATTTCTAATTTTTTTAAGGAAACTCCATACTGTTCTCCATAGTGACTCTATCAATTTACATTCCCACCAATAGTGGAAGAGGGCTCCTTTTGTCCACACCCTCCCCAGAATTGGTTGTTTGTAGATTTTCTGATGATGCCGATTCTAACAGGTGTGAGGTGATACCTCATTGTAGTTTTGATTTGCATTTCTCTAATAATTAGTGCTGTTGAGCAGCTTTTCATGTGCGTCTTGGCCATCTCTGTGTCTCCTTTGAAGAAACGTCTCTTTAGATCTTCTGCCCATTTTTTTTGGGTTGTTTGTTTTTTTAATATTAAGCTGCATGAGCTGTTTTTATATATTGGAGATTAAACCTCTGTCCATTGATTCGTCTGCAACGATTTTCGCCCATTCTGAGGGATGCCTTTTTCCATTCCCGTGTTTTTTAACAAAAAAGGAAAGAAAGGAAAAGAAGCAGAACACTAATGTGCGTAAAATATGCCTTTTGAAACGGTCGTTTTGAAATATGGACGTCCTTTGAAATTTTTGGTCGATATGTGACCCCAGGATTTGTTTTCAGGGCAGGTGTCATTTACAGGCCTGCAATGATTTTGAATATCAACTGACCATTAGCGTTGGGATTAAAGCTGCTGTTGTGTGAAACGGCCACAAGGTGGCAGCAGTTCACCCTTACCAAATCTGGTTACTAGGGCAAGAGAGCCTCAGTGGAAGTGGTGTTCTAGATTGGAGTTTAGAATGGAATGTACCAGGAGAAAGCCCCTCACGTTTGTCTCACTACTTCTTGTTCGTGTTTTTAATTTAAGTTTTTATTTTTTATTACAGCAAGTTTGATTACAATGTTTGGCTTGTTGTAGGTGTGGAAGATGTGGTTCTTTTACACATATACAGATGACTGTTCTTCTTGGGATCCTTTTCCCATGTACGTTATGACAGAATGTTGGGTAGTCCTCTCTTGGTATTCTGTAGGTCTTTGGTGATTATATATGTCACCTGTGTTTGTATATGTCTGTTAACCCCGATATCGTAATGAAACCAATCCTCACACCTTTCCATTGGTGAACCATAAGTTTGTTTAATGAATCTGTGATTGCCCTTCTCCGTGGAAATATCTGCTTTGGTATCCATTTTTAGGTAACACCTATAAGTGATATGATATGATATGTGTCTTTCACTTTCTGACTTACTACAAGTCACGTGATTACTTCTAGACTCATCTACGGTGCTGCAAATGGCATTGTGTCCTTTTTTCCCTTGGCTTCTCTTCTGCCTTAGCGGGCTCCATTTTCAACAATGTGATTCCCTGAGGGTTGTGGATTAGCTGACCTGGGCAGCCTTACCCTGCCGGCCCGCCCTCCCCAGGTGTGCCTCGTTGAGGTCAATATAAACAGCGCTCCAGGCAGCAATAGCCCCTGAAGCTGTGCCTGACTCCATATTCTCTGCCCCGTCAGCAGTCTCGGGGCTGTGCTGGTGGGAGGGAGTGAGGGGCCACAGCTTTGTGGGTGGCCCGGTGTGAGTGGGGTTCTGCTGGCCTTTCTGCAGGAGTTGCCAGGCTGCCGCCTGTAAAGAAGAGGATGTGTCACCCATACCTTCCGCTGGAATTTCTCTCCGGACAGAGGTGAGGAAGGAAAAAAGCAGTGGGGGCCGGGACAGGAGGAGTATCTCAGGCAGGGCAATGGAAAGCTTCTGGAAGAGCGCCAGGGTCCAGGACCACGCTGGCTGGCCTGCAGGCACCAAGTTGGCCTGCGTGCTGTCGCTGGTGTGGCTCCACGGTCCTTCCTCTAGGCTTTCAAGCCCTTGTACATATTCAGGTGTTTTACCTGGAAAGGGTGGGAGCAGTTCAGCAGCAGCTGGCCTGGGGCTCAGCTCACGTTTACTCACAGATGCCTTGGCACGGTCCCCCAGCTTTGCAATGAGGACGCTCCTTGCATGGGGGTTGGGTTGCTGGCTGGATGGGAGATGGTTCCCCACCTCTGACCAATTTCAGAATTGTTTACCACTGGAGCAAGTGCCGTGATCGGGCTTTCCTCTGTATAACTCGTGGGTTCACTTTTTTTTTCTTTTATGTTTCAAATTAGATGTTATTCCTCTATGTATTTATAGATATAAGCATGGAAATAATTCATTCCTATAAATACATCTGTGTGACGGGAAGAACTTTTTTCTGTTTTATTTTTAAATTTTATTTTTTAAAATTTTGAAATTTAATTTTATTTATTTTTTTATACAGCACGTTATTATTAGTTATGTATTTTATGCATATACATGTATACAGGTCAATCCCAAACTCCCAACTCATCCCACCACCACCACCCCATGGCTTCCCACACTTGGTGTCCATACGTTTGTTCTCTACCTCTGTGTCTCTATTTCTTCCCTGCAAACCAGTTCATCTGTACCATTTTTCGGCTCCACATATATGCATTAATATACAATATTTGTTTTCCTCTTTCTGACTTACTTCATTCTGTATGACAGTCTCTCGATCCATCGATGTCTCTACAGATGACCCAGTTTCATTCCTTTTTATGGCCGAGTAATATTCCATTTTATATATGTACCACATCTTTATCCATTCATCTGTCTGTGGGCATTTAGGTTGCTTCCATTACCTGGCTATTGTAAATAGTGCTGCAACGAACATTGTGGTGAATGTGCCTTTTTGAAATACGGTTTTCTCTGGGTATATGCCCAGAAGTGGGATTGCTGGATCAGATGGTAATTCTATTTCTAATTTTTTTAAGGAAACTCCATACTGTTCTCCATAGTGACTCTATCAATTTACATTCCCACCAATAGTGGAAGAGGGCTCCTTTTGTCCACACCCTCCCCAGAATTGGTTGTTTGTAGATTTTCTGATGATGCCGATTCTAACAGGTGTGAGGTGATACCTCATTGTAGTTTTGATTTGCATTTCTCTAATAATTAGTGCTGTTGAGCAGCTTTTCATGTGCGTCTTGGCCATCTCTGTGTCTCCTTTGAAGAAACGTCTCTTTAGATCTTCTGCCCATTTTTTTTGGGTTGTTTGTTTTTTTAATATTAAGCTGCATGAGCTGTTTTTATATATTGGAGATTAAACCTCTGTCCATTGATTCGTCTGCAACGATTTTCGCCCATTCTGAGGGATGCCTTTTTCCATTCCCGTGTTTTTTAACAAAAAAGGAAAGAAAGGAAAAGAAGCAGAACACTAATGTGCGTAAAATATGCCTTGTGAAACGGTCGTTTTGAAATATGGACGTCCTTTGAAATTTTTGGTCGATATGTGACCCCAGGATTTGTTTTCAGGGCAGGTGTCATTTACAGGCCTGCAATGATTTTGAATATCAACTGACCATTAGCGTTGGGATTAAAGCTGCTGTTGTGTGAAACGGCCACAAGGTGGCAGCAGTTCACCCTTACCAAATCTGGTTACTAGGGCAAGAGAGCCTCAGTGGAAGTGGTGTTCTAGATTGGAGTTTAGAATGGAATGTACCAGGAGAAAGCCCCTCACGTTTGTCTCACTACTTCTTGTTCGTGTTTTTAATTTAAGTTTTTATTTTTTATTACAGCAAGTTTGATTACAATGTTTGGCTTGTTGTAGGTGTGGAAGATGTGGTTCTTTTACACATATACAGATGACTGTCCTTCTTGGGATCCTTTTCCCATGTACGTTATGACAGAATGTTGAGTAGTCCTCTCTTGGTATTCTGTAGGTCTTTGGTGATTATATATGTCACCTGTGTTTGTATATGTCTGTTAACCCCGATATCGTAATGAAACCAATCCTCACACCTTTCCATTGGTGAACCATAAGTTTGTTTAATGAATCTGTGATTGCCCTTCTCCGTGGAAATATCTGCTTTGGTATCCATTTTTAGGTAACACCTATAAGTGATATGATATGATATGTGTCTTTCACTTTCTGACTTACTACAAGTCACGTGATTACTTCTAGACTCATCTACGGTGCTGCAAATGGCATTGTGTCCTTTTTTCCCTTGGCTTCTCTTCTGCCTTAGCGGGGTCCATTTTCAACAATGTGATTCCCTGAGGGTTGTGGATTAGCTGACCTGGGCAGCCTTACCCTGCCGGCCCGCCCTCCCCAGGTGTGCCTCGTTGAGGTCAATATAAACAGCGCTCCAGGCAGCAATAGCCCCTGAAGCTGTGCCTGACTCCATATTCTCTGCCCCGTCAGCAGTCTCGGGGCTGTGCTGGTGGGAGGGAGTGAGGGGCCACAGCTTTGTGGGTGGCCCGGTGTGAGTGGGGTTCTGCTGGCCTTTCTGCAGGAGTTGTCAGGCTGCCGCCTGTAAAGAAGAGGATGTGTCACCCATACCTTCTGCTGGAATTTCTCTCCGGACAGAGGTGAGGAAGGAAAAAAGCAGTGGGGGCCGGGACCGGAGGGGTATTTCAGGCAGGGCAATGGAAAGCTTCTGGAAGAGCGCTCAGGGCCAGGACCACGCTGGCTGGCCTGCAGGCACCAATTTGGCCTGCGTGCTGTCGCTGGTGTGGCTCCACGGTCCTTCCTCTAGGCTTTCAAGCCCTTGTACATATTCAGGTGTGTTACCTGGAAAGGGTGGGAACAGATCAGAAGCAGCTGGCCTGGGGCTCAGCTCACGTTTACTCACAGATGCCTCGGCACGGTCCCCCAGCTTTGCAATGACGACGCTCCTTGTGTGGGGGGTGGGTGGCTGGCTGTATGGGAGATGGTTCCCCACCTCTGACCAATTTCAGAATTGTTTACTGCTGGAGCAAGTGCCGTGATAGGTTTTTCCTCTGTATAACTCGTGGGTTCAATTTTTTTTTCTTTTTTGGTTCAAGTTAGATGTTATTCCTCTTTTATGTATTTATAAATATAAGCATGGAAATATTTCATTCCTATAAATACATCTGTGTGACGGGAAGAACTTTTTTCTGTTTTATTTTTAAATTTTATTTTTTAAAATTTTGAAATTTTATTTATTTTTTTATACAGCACGTTATTATTAGTTATGTATTTTATGCATATACATGTATACAGGTCAATCCCAAACTCCCAACTCATCCCACCACCACCACCCCATGGCTTCCCACACTTGGTGTCCATACGTTTGTTCTCTACCTCTGTGTCTCTATTTCTTCCCTGCAAACCAGTTCATCTGTACCATTTTTAGGCTCCACATATATGCATTAATATACAATATTTGTTTTCCTCTTTCTGACTTACTTCATTCTGTATGACAGTCTCTCGATCCATCGATGTCTCTACAAATGACCCAGTTTCATTCCTTTTTATGGCCGAGTCATATTCCATTTTATATATGTACCACATCTTTATCCATTCATCTGTGGGTGGGCATTTAGGTTGCTTCCATTACCTGGCTATTGTAAATAGTGCTGCAACGAACATTGTGGTGAATGTGCCTTTTAGAAATACGGTTTTCTCTGGGTATATGCCCAGAAGAGGAATTGCTGGATCAGATGGTAATTCTATTTCTAATTTTTTTAAGGAAACTCCATACTGTTCTCCATAGTGACTGTATCAATTTACATTCCCACCAATAGTGGAAGAGGGCTCCTTTTGTCCACACCCTCCCCAGAATTGGTTGTTTGTAGATTTTCTGATGATGCCGATTCTAACAGGTGTGAGGTGATACCTCATTGTAGTTTTGATTTGCATTTCTCTAATAATTAGTGCTGTTGAGCAGCTTTTCATGTGCGTCTTGGCCATCTCTGTGTCTCCTTTGAAGAAACGTCTCTTTAGATCTTCTGCCCATTTATTTTGGGTTGTTTGTTTTTTTAATATTAAGCTGCATGAGCTGTTTATATATATTGGAGATTAAACCTTTGTCCATTGATTCGTCTGCAACGATTTTCGCCCATTCTGAGGGATGCCTTTTTCCATTCCCGTGTTTTTTAACAATAAAGGAAAGAAAGGAAAAGAAGCAGAACACTAATGTGCGTAAAATATGCCTTTTGAAACGGTCGTTTTGAAATATGGACGTCCTTTGAATTTTTTGGTCGATATGTGACCCCAGGATTTGTTTTCAGGGCAGGTGTCATTTACAGGCCTGCAATGATTTTGAATATCAACTGACCATTAGCGTTGGGATTAAAGCTGCTGTTGTGTGAAACGGCCACAAGGTGGCAGCAGTTCACCCTTACCAAATCTGGTTACTAGGGCAAGAGAGCCTCAGTGGAAGTGGTGTTCTAGATTGGAGTTTAGAATGGAATGTGCCAGGAGAAAGCCCCTCACGTTTGTCTCACTATTTCTTGTTCGTGTTTTTAATTTAAGTTTTTATTTTTTATTACAGCAAGTTTGATTACAATGTTTGGCTTGTTGTAGGTGTGGAAGATGTGGTTCTTTTACACATATACAGATGACTGTTCTTGGGATCCTTTTCCCATGTACGTTATGACAGAATGTTGAGTAGTCCTCTCTTGGTATTCTGTAGGTCTTTGGTGATTATATATGTCACCTGTGTTTGTATATGTCTGTTAACCCCAATATCATAATGAAACCAATCCTCACACCTTTCCATTGGTGAACCATAAGTTTGTTTAATGAATCTGTGATTGCCCTTCTCCGTGGAAATATCTGCCCTGGTATCCATTTTTAGGTAACACCTATAAGTGATATGATATGATATGTGTCTTTCACTTTCTGACTTACTACAAGTCACGTGATTACTTCTAGACTCATCTACGGTGCTGCAAATGGCATTGTGTCCTTTTTTCCCTTGGCTTCTCTTCTGCCTTAGCGGGGTCCATTTTCAACAATGTGATTCCCTGAGGGTTGTGGATTAGCTGACCTGGGCAGCCTTACCCTGCCGGCCCGCCCTCCCCAGGTGTGCCTCGTTGAGATCAATATAAACAGAGCTCCAGGCAGCAATAGCCCCTGAAGCTGTGCCTGACTCCATATTCTCTGCCCCGTCAGCAGTCTCGGGGCTGTGCTGGTGGGAGGGAGTGAGGGGCCACAGCTTTGTGGGTGGCCCGGTGTGAGTGGGGTTCTGCTGGCCTTTCTGCAGGAGTTGCCAGGCTGCCGCCTGTAAAGAAGAGGATGTGTCACCCATACCTTCCGCTGGAATTTCTCTCCGGACAGAGGTGAGGAAGGAAAAAAGCAGTGGGGTCCGGGACAGGAGGGGTATCTCAGGCAGGGCAATGGAAAGCTTCTGGAAGAGCACCCGGGTCCAGGACCACGCTGGCTGGCCTGCAGGCACCAAGTTGGCCTGCGTGCTGTCGCTGGTGTGGCTCCACGGTCCTTCCTCTAGGCTTTCAAGCCCTTGTACATATTCAGGTGTTTTACCTGGAAAGGGTGGGAACAGATCAGAAGCAGCTGGCCTGGGGCTCAGCTCACGTTTACTCACAGATGCCTCGGCACGGTCCCCCAGCTTTTCAATGAGGACGCTCCTTGTGTGGGGGTTGGGTGGCTGGCTGTATGGGAGATGGTTCCCCACCTCTGACGAATTTCAGAATTGTTTACCGCTGGAGCAAGTGCCGTGATAGGGTTTTCCTCTGTATAACTCGTATGTTCAATTTTTTTTTCTTTTTTGGTTCAAGTTAGATTTTATTCCTCTTTTATGTATTTATAAATATAAGCATGGAAATAATTCATTCCTATAAATACATCTGTGTGACGGGAAGAATTTTTTCTGTTTTATTTTTAAATTTTATTTTTTAATATTTTGAAATTTAATTTTATTTATGTTTTTATACAGCACGTTATTATTAGTTATGTATTTTATGCATATACATGTATACAGGTCAATCCCAATCTCCCAACTCATCCCACCACCACCACCCCATGGCTTCCCACACTTGGTGTCCATACGTTTGTTCTCTACCTCTGTGTCTCTATTTCTTCCCTGCAAACCAGTTCATCTGTACCATTTTTAGGCTCCACATATATGCATTAATATACAATATTTGTTTTCCTCTTTCTGACTTACTTCATTCTGTATGACAGTCTCTCGATCCATCGATGTCTCTACAAATGACCCAGTTTCATTCCTTTTTATGGCCGAGTCATATTCCATTTTATATATGTACCACATCTTTATCCATTCATCTGTGGGTGGGCATTTAGGTTGCTTCCATTACCTGGCTATTGTAAATAGTGCTGCAACGAACATTGTGGTGAATGTGCCTTTTTGAAATACGGTTTTCTCTGGGTATATGCCCAGAAGTGGGATTGCTGGATCAGATGGTAATTCTATTTCTAGTTTTTTTAAGGAAACTCCATACTGTTCTCCATAGTGACTGTATCAATTTACATTCCCACCAATAGTGGAAGAGGGCTCCTTTTGTCCACACCCTCCCCAGAATTGGTTGTTTGTAGATTTTCTGATGATGCCGATTCTAACAGGTGTGAGGTGATACCTCATTGTAGTTTTGATTTGCATTTCTCTAATAATTAGTGCTGTTGAGCAGCTTTTCATGTGCATCTTGGCCATCTCTGTGTCTCCTTTGAAGAAATGTCTCTTTAGATCTTCTGCCCATTTTTGTATTGGGTAGTTGGTTTTTTTAATATTAAGCTGCATGAGCTGTTTATATATATTGGAGATTAAACCTCTGTCCATTGATTCGTTTGCAACGATTTTCACCCATCCTGAGGGATGCCTTTTTTCATTCCCGTTTTTTTTAACAAAAAAGGAAAGAAAGGAAAAGAAGCAGAACACTAATGTGCGTAAAATATGCCTTTTGAAACGGTCGTTTTGAAATATGGACGTCCTTTGAAATTTTTGGTCGATATGTGACCCCAGGATTTGTTTTCAGGGCAGGTGTCATTTACAGGCCTGCAATGATTTTGAATATCAACTGACCATTAGCGTTGGGATTAAAGCTGCTGTTGTGTGAAACGGCCACAAGGTGGCAGCAGTTCACCCTTACCAAATCTGGTTACTAGGGCAAGAGAGCCTCAGTGGAAGTGGTGTTCTAGATTGGAGTTTAGAATGGAATGTACCAGGAGAAAGCCCCTCACGTTTGTCTCACTACTTCTTGTTCGTGTTTTTAATTTAAGTTTTTATTTTTTATTACAGCAAGTTTGATTACAATGTTTGGCTTGTTGTAGGTGTGGAAGATGTGGTTCTTTTACACATATACAGATGACTGTTCTTCTTGGGATCCTTTTCCCATGTACGTTATGACAGAATGTTGAGTAGTCCTCTCTTGGTATTCTGTAGGTCTTTGGTGATTATATATGTCACCTGTGTTTGTATATGTCTGTTAACCCCGATATCGTAATGAAACCAATCCTCACACCTTTCCATTGGTGAACCATAAGTTTGTTTAATGAATCTGTGATTGCCCTTCTCCGTGGAAATATCTGCCCTGGTATCCATTTTTAGGTAACACCTATAAGTGATATGATATGATATGTGTCTTTCACTTTCTGACTTACTACAAGTCACGTGATTACTTCTAGACTCATCTACGGTGCTGCAAATGGCATTGTGTCCTTTTTTCCCTTGGCTTCTCTTCTGCCTTAGCGGGCTCCATTTTCAACAATGTGATTCCCTGAGGGTTGTGGATTAGCTGACCTGGGCAGCCTTACCCTGCCGGCCCGCCCTCCCCAGGTGTGCCTCGTTGAGATCAATATAAACAGAGCTCCAGGCAGCAATAGCCCCTGAAGCTGGGCCTGACTCCATATTCTCTGCCCCGTCAGCAGTCTCGGGGCTGTGCTGGTGGGAGGGAGTGAGGGGCCACAGCTTTGTGGGTGGCCCGGTGTGTTGGGGTTCTGCTGGCCTTTCTGCAGGAGTTGCCAGGCTGCCGCCTGTAAAGAAGAGGATGTGTCACCCATACCTCCCGCTGGAATTTCTCTCCGGACAGAGGTGAGGAAGGAAAAAAGCGGTGAGGTCCGGGACAAGAGGGGTATCTCAGGCAGGGCAATGGAAAGCTTCTGGAAGAGCGCTCAGGGCCAGGACCACGCTGGCTGGCCTGCAGGCACCAAGTTGGCCTGCGTGCTGTCGCTGGTGTGGCTCCACGGTCCTTCCTCTAGGCTTTCAAGCCCTTGTACATATTCAGGTGTGTTACCTGGAAAGGGTGGGAACAGATCAGAAGCAGCTGGCCTGGGGCTCAGCTCACGTTTACTCACAGATGCCTCGGCACGGTCCCCCAGCTTTGCAATGACGACGCTCCTTGTGTGGGGGGTGGGTGGCTGGCTGTATGGGAGATGGTTCCCCACCTCTGACCAATTTCAGAATTGTTTACTGCTGGAGCAAGTGCCGTGATAGGTTTTTCCTCTGTATAACTCGTGGGTTCAATTTTTTTTTCTTTTTTGGTTCAAGTTAGATGTTATTCCTCTTTTATGTATTTATAAATATAAGCATGGAAATATTTCATTCCTATAAATACATCTGTGTGACGGGAAGAACTTTTTTCTGTTTTATTTTTAAATTTTATTTTTTAAAATTTTGAAATTTTATTTATTTTTTTATACAGCACGTTATTATTAGTTATGTATTTTATGCATATACATGTATACAGGTCAATCCCAAACTCCCAACTCATCCCACCACCACCACCCCATGGCTTCCCACACTTGGTGTCCATACGTTTGTTCTCTACCTCTGTGTCTCTATTTCTTCCCTGCAAACCAGTTCATCTGTACCATTTTTAGGCTCCACATATATGCATTAATATACAATATTTGTTTTCCTCTTTCTGACTTACTTCATTCTGTATGACAGTCTCTCGATCCATCGATGTCTCTACAAATGACCCAGTTTCATTCCTTTTTATGGCCAAGTCATATTCCATTTTATATATGTACCACATCTTTATCCATTCATCTGTCTGTGGGCATTTAGGTTGCTTCCATTACCTCGCTATTGTAAATAGTGCTGCAACGAACATTGTGGTGAATGTGCCTTTTTGAAATACGGTTTTCTCTGGGTATATGCCCAGAAGTGGGATTGCTGGATCAGATGGTAATTCTATTTCTAGTTTTTTTAAGGAAACTCCATACTGTTCTCCATAGTGACTGTATCAATTTACATTCCCACCAATAGTGGAAGAGGGCTCCTTTTGTCCACACCCTCCCCAGAATTGGTTGTTTGTAGATTTTCTGATGATGCCGATTCTAACAGGTGTGAGGTGATACCTCATTGTAGTTTTGATTTGCATTTCTCTAATAATTAGTGCTGTTGAGCAGCTTTTCATGTGCGTCTTGGCCATCTCTGTGTCTCCTTTGAAGAAATGTCTCTTTAGATCTTCTGCCCATTTTTGTATTGGGTTGTTGGTTTTTTTAATATTAAGCTGCATGAGCTGTTTATATATATTGGAGATTAAACCTCTGTCCATTGATTCGTTTGCAACGATTTTCACCCATCCTGAGGGGTGCCTTTTTTCATTCCCGTTTTTTTTAACAAAAAAGGAAAGAAAGGAAAAGAAGCAGAACACTAATGTGCGTAAAATATGCCTTTTGAAACGGTCGTTTTGAAATATGGACGTCCTTTGAAATTTTTGGTCGATATGTGACCCCAGGATTTGTTTTCAGGGCAGGTGTCATTTACAGGCCTGCAATGATTTTGAATATCAACTGACCATTAGCGTTGGGATTAAAGCTGCTGTTGTGTGAAACGGCCACAAGGTGGCAGCAGTTCACCCTTACCAAATCTGGTTACTAGGGCAAGAGAGCCTCAGTGGAAGTGGTGTTCTAGATTGGAGTTTAGAATGGAATGTACCAGGAGAAAGCCCCTCACGTTTGTCTCACTACTTCTTGTTCGTGTTTTTAATTTAAGTTTTTATTTTTTATTACAGCAAGTTTGATTACAATGTTTGGCTTGTTGTAGGTGTGGAAGATGTGGTTCTTTTACACATATACAGATGACTGTTCTTCTTGGGATCCTTTTCCCATGTACGTTATGACAGAATGTTGAGTAGTCCTCTCTTGGTATTCTGTAGGTCTTTGGTGATTATATATGTCACCTGTGTTTGTATATGTCTGTTAACCCCGATATCGTAATGAAACCAATCCTCACACCTTTCCATTGGTGAACCATAAGTTTGTTTAATGAATCTGTGATTGCCCTTCTCCGTGGAAATATCTGCCCTGGTATCCATTTTTAGGTAACACCTATAAGTGATATGATATGATATGTGTCTTTCACTTTCTGACTTACTACAAGTCACGTGATTACTTCTAGACTCATCTACGGTGCTGCAAATGGCATTGTGTCCTTTTTTCCCTTGGCTTCTCTTCTGCCTTAGCGGGCTCCATTTTCAACAATGTGATTCCCTGAGGGTTGTGGATTAGCTGACCTGGGCAGCCTTACCCTGCCGGCCCGCCCTCCCCAGGTGTGCCTCGTTGAGATCAATATAAACAGAGCTCCAGGCAGCAATAGCCCCTGAAGCTGGGCCTGACTCCATATTCTCTGCCCCGTCAGCAGTCTCGGGGCTGTGCTGGTGGGAGGGAGTGAGGGGCCACAGCTTTGTGGGTGGCCCGGTGTGAGTGGGGTTCTGCTGGCCTTTCTGCAGGAGTTGCCAGGCTGCCGCCTGTAAAGAAGAGGATGTGTCACCCATACCTCCCGCTGGAATTTCTCTCCGGACAGAGGTGAGGAAGGAAAAAAGCGGTGAGGTCCGGGACAAGAGGGGTATCTCAGGCAGGGCAATGGAAAGCTTCTGGAAGAACGCCCAGGGCCAGGACCACGCTGGCTGGCCTGCAGGCACCAAGTTGGCCTGCGTGCTGTCGCTGGTGTGGCTCCACGGTCCTTCCTCTAGGCTTTCAAGCCCTTGTACATATTCAGGTGTGTTACCTGGAAAGGGTGGGAACAGATCAGAAGCAGCTGGCCTGGGGCTCAGCTCACGTTTACTCACAGATGCCTCGGCACGGTCCCCCAGCTTTTCAATGAGGACGCTCCTTGTGTGGGGGGTGGGTGGCTGGCTGTATGGGAGATGGTTCCCCACCTCTGACCAATTTCAGAATTGTTTACTGCTGGAGCAAGTGCCGTGATAGGTTTTTCCTCTGTATAACTCGTGGGTTCAATTTTTTTTTCTTTTTTGGTTCAAGTTAGATGTTATTCCTCTTTTATGTATTTATAAATATAAGCATGGAAATATTTCATTCCTATAAATACATCTGTGTGACGGGAAGAACTTTTTTCTGTTTTATTTTTAAATTTTATTTTTTAAAATTTTGAAATTTTATTTATTTTTTTATACAGCACGTTATTATTAGTTATGTATTTTATGCATATACATGTATACAGGTCAATCCCAAACTCCCAACTCATCCCACCACCACCACCCCATGGCTTCCCACACTTGGTGTCCATACGTTTGTTCTCTACCTCTGTGTCTCTATTTCTTCCCTGCAAACCAGTTCATCTGTACCATTTTTAGGCTCCACATATATGCATTAATATACAATATTTGTTTTCCTCTTTCTGACTTACTTCATTCTGTATGACAGTCTCTCGATCCATCGATGTCTCTACAAATGACCCAGTTTCATTCCTTTTTATGGCCGAGTCATATTCCATTTTATATATGTACCACATCTTTATCCATTCATCTGTGGGTGGGCATTTAGGTTGCTTCCATTACCTGGCTATTGTAAATAGTGCTGCAACGAACATTGTGGTGAATGTGCCTTTTAGAAATACGGTTTTCTCTGGGTATATGCCCAGAAGTGGGATTGCTGGATCAGATGGTAATTCTATTTCTAGTTTTTTTAAGGAAACTCCATACTGTTCTCCATAGTGACTGTATCAATTTACATTCCCACCAATAGTGGAAGAGGGCTCCTTTTGTCCACACCCTCCCCAGAATTGGTTGTTTGTAGATTTTCTGATGATGCCGATTCTAACAGGTGTGAGGTGATACCTCATTGTAGTTTTGATTTGCATTTCTCTAATAATTAGTGCTGTTGAGCAGCTTTTCATGTGCGTCTTGGCCATCTCTGTGTCTCCTTTGAAGAAACGTCTCTTTAGATCTTCTGCCCATTTATTTTGGGTTGTTTGTTTTTTTAATATTAAGCTGCATGAGCTGTTTATATATATTGGAGATTAAACCTTTGTCCATTGATTCGTCTGCAACGATTTTCGCCCATTCTGAGGGATGCCTTTTTCCATTCCCGTGTTTTTTAACAATAAAGGAAAGAAAGGAAAAGAAGCAGAACACTAATGTGCGTAAAATATGCCTTTTGAAACGGTCGTTTTGAAATATGGACGTCCTTTGAATTTTTTGGTCGATATGTGACCCCAGGATTTGTTTTCAGGGCAGGTGTCATTTACAGGCCTGCAATGATTTTGAATATCAACTGACCATTAGCGTTGGGATTAAAGCTGCTGTTGTGTGAAACGGCCACAAGGTGGCAGCAGTTCACCCTTACCAAATCTGGTTACTAGGGCAAGAGAGCCTCAGTGGAAGTGGTGTTCTAGATTGGAGTTTAGAATGGAATGTGCCAGGAGAAAGCCCCTCACGTTTGTCTCACTATTTCTTGTTCGTGTTTTTAATTTAAGTTTTTATTTTTTATTACAGCAAGTTTGATTACAATGTTTGGCTTGTTGTAGGTGTGGAAGATGTGGTTCTTTTACACATATACAGATGACTGTTCTTCTTGGGATCCTTTTCCCATGTACGTTATGACAGAATGTTGAGTAGTCCTCTCTTGGTATTCTGTAGGTCTTTGGTGATTATATATGTCACCTGTGTTTGTATATGTCTGTTAACCCCAATATCATAATGAAACCAATCCTCACACCTTTCCATTGGTGAACCATAAGTTTGTTTAATGAATCTGTGATTGCCCTTCTCCGTGGAAATATCTGCCCTGGTATCCATTTTTAGGTAACACCTATAAGTGATATGATATGATATGTGTCTTTCACTTTCTGACTTACTACAAGTCACGTGATTACTTCTAGACTCATCTACGGTGCTGCAAATGGCATTGTGTCCTTTTTTCCCTTGGCTTCTCTTCTGCCTTAGCGGGGTCCATTTTCAACAATGTGATTCCCTGAGGGTTGTGGATTAGCTGACCTGGGCAGCCTTACCCTGCCGGCCCGCCCTCCCCAGGTGTGCCTCGTTGAGATCAATATAAACAGAGCTCCAGGCAGCAATAGCCCCTGAAGCTGTGCCTGACTCCATATTCTCTGCCCCGTCAGCAGTCTCGGGGCTGTGCTGGTGGGAGGGAGTGAGGGGCCACAGCTTTGTGGGTGGCCCGGTGTGAGTGGGGTTCTGCTGGCCTTTCTGCAGGAGTTGCCAGGCTGCCGCCTGTAAAGAAGAGGATGTGTCACCCATACCTTCCGCTGGAATTTCTCTCCGGACAGAGGTGAGGAAGGAAAAAAGCAGTGGGGTCCGGGACAGGAGGGGTATCTCAGGCAGGGCAATGGAAAGCTTCTGGAAGAGCACCCGGGTCCAGGACCACGCTGGCTGGCCTGCAGGCACCAAGTTGGCCTGCGTGCTGTCGCTGGTGTGGCTCCACGGTCCTTCCTCTAGGCTTTCAAGCCCTTGTACATATTCAGGTGTTTTACCTGGAAAGGGTGGGAACAGATCAGAAGCAGCTGGCCTGGGGCTCAGCTCACGTTTACTCACAGATGCCTCGGCACGGTCCCCCAGCTTTTCAATGAGGACGCTCCTTGTGTGGGGGTTGGGTGGCTGGCTGTATGGGAGATGGTTCCCCACCTCTGACGAATTTCAGAATTGTTTACCGCTGGAGCAAGTGCGGTGATAGGGTTTTCCTCTGTATAACTCGTATGTTCAATTTTTTTTTCTTTTTTGGTTCAAGTTAGATTTTATTCCTCTTTTATGTATTTATAAATATAAGCATGGAAATAATTCATTCCTATAAATACATCTGTGTGACGGGAAGAATTTTTTCTGTTTTATTTTTAAATTTTATTTTTTAAAATTTTGAAATTTAATTTTATTTATGTTTTTATACAGCACGTTATTATTAGTTATGTATTTTATGCATATACATGTATACAGGTCAATCCCAATCTCCCAACTCATCCCACCACCACCACCCCATGGCTTCCCACACTTGGTGTCCATACGTTTGTTCTCTACCTCTGTGTCTCTATTTCTTCCCTGCAAACCAGTTCATCTGTACCATTTTTAGGCTCCACATATATGCATTAATATACAATATTTGTTTTCCTCTTTCTGACTTACTTCATTCTGTATGACAGTCTCTCGATCCATCGATGTCTCTACAAATGACCCAGTTTCATTCCTTTTTATGGCCAAGTCATATTCCATTTTATATATGTACCACATCTTTATCCATTCATCTGTCTGTGGGCATTTAGGTTGCTTCCATTACCTGGCTATTGTAAATAGTGCTGCAACGAACATTGTGGTGAATGTGCCTTTTTGAAATACGGTTTTCTCTGGGTATATGCCCAGAAGTGGGATTGCTGGATCAGATGGTAATTCTATTTCTAGTTTTTTTAAGGAAACTCCATACTGTTCTCCATAGTGACTGTATCAATTTACATTCCCACCAATAGTGGAAGAGGGCTCCTTTTGTCCACACCCTCCCCAGAATTGGTTGTTTGTAGATTTTCTGATGATGCCGATTCTAACAGGTGTGAGGTGATACCTCATTGTAGTTTTGATTTGCATTTCTCTAATAATTAGTGCTGTTGAGCAGCTTTTCATGTGCGTCTTGGCCATCTCTGTGTCTCCTTTGAAGAAATGTCTCTTTAGATCTTCTGCCCATTTTTGTATTGGGTTGTTGGTTTTTTTAATATTAAGCTGCATGAGCTGTTTATATATATTGGAGATTAAACCTCTGTCCATTGATTCGTTTGCAACGATTTTCACCCATCCTGAGGGATGCCTTTTTTCATTCCCGTTTTTTTTAACAAAAAAGGAAAGAAAGGAAAAGAAGCAGAACACTAATGTGCGTAAAATATGCCTTTTGAAACGGTCGTTTTGAAATATGGACGTCCTTTGAAATTTTTGGTCGATATGTGACCCCAGGATTTGTTTTCAGGGCAGGTGTCATTTACAGGCCTGCAATGATTTTGAATATCAACTGACCATTAGCGTTGGGATTAAAGCTGCTGTTGTGTGAAACGGCCACAAGGTGGCAGCAGTTCACCCTTACCAAATCTGGTTACTAGGGCAAGAGAGCCTCAGTGGAAGTGGTGTTCTAGATTGGAGTTTAGAATGGAATGTACCAGGAGAAAGCCCCTCACGTTTGTCTCACTACTTCTTGTTCGTGTTTTTAATTTAAGTTTTTATTTTTTATTACAGCAAGTTTGATTACAATGTTTGGCTTGTTGTAGGTGTGGAAGATGTGGTTCTTTTACACATATACAGATGACTGTTCTTCTTGGGATCCTTTTCCCATGTACGTTATGACAGAATGTTGAGTAGTCCTCTCTTGGTATTCTGTAGGTCTTTGGTGATTATATATGTCACCTGTGTTTGTATATGTCTGTTAACCCCGATATCGTAATGAAACCAATCCTCACACCTTTCCATTGGTGAACCATAAGTTTGTTTAATGAATCTGTGATTGCCCTTCTCCGTGGAAATATCTGCCCTGGTATCCATTTTTAGGTAACACCTATAAGTGATATGATATGATATGTGTCTTTCACTTTCTGACTTACTACAAGTCACGTGATTACTTCTAGACTCATCTACGGTGCTGCAAATGGCATTGTGTCCTTTTTTCCCTTGGCTTCTCTTCTGCCTTAGCGGGGTCCATTTTCAACAATGTGATTCCCTGAGGGTTGTGGATTAGCTGACCTGGGCAGCCTTACCCTGCCGGCCCGCCCTCCCCAGGTGTGCCTCGTTGAGATCAATATAAACAGAGCTCCAGGCAGCAATAGCCCCTGAAGCTGGGCCTGACTCCATATTCTCTGCCCCGTCAGCAGTCTCGGGGCTGTGCTGGTGGGAGGGAGTGAGGGGCCACAGCTTTGTGGGTGGCCCGGTGTGAGTGGGGTTCTGCTGGCCTTTCTGAAGGAGTTGCCAGGCTGCCGCCTGTAAAGAAGAGGATGTGTCACCCATACCTCCCGCTGGAATTTCTCTCCGGACAGAGGTGAGGAAGGAAAAAAGCGGTGAGGTCCGGGACAAGAGGGGTATCTCAGGCAGGGCAATGGAAAGCTTCTGGAAGAGCGCCCAGGGCCAGGACCACGCTGGCTGGCCTGCAGGCACCAAGTTGGCCTGCGTGCTGTCGCTGGTGTGGCTCCACGGTCCTTCCTCTAGGCTTTCAAGCCCTTGTACATATTCAGGTGTGTTACCTGGAAAGGGTGGGAACAGATCAGAAGCAGCTGGCCTGGGGCTCAGCTCACGTTTACTCACAGATGCCTCGGCACGGTCCCCCAGCTTTTCAATGAGGACGCTCCTTGTGTGGGGGGTGGGTGGCTGGCTGTATGGGAGATGGTTCCCCACCTCTGACCAATTTCAGAATTGTTTACTGCTGGAGCAAGTGCCGTGATAGGTTTTTCCTCTGTATAACTCGTGGGTTCAATTTTTTTTTCTTTTTTGGTTCAAGTTAGATGTTATTCCTCTTTTATGTATTTATAAATATAAGCATGGAAATATTTCATTCCTATAAATACATCTGTGTGACGGGAAGAACTTTTTTCTGTTTTATTTTTAAATTTTATTTTTTAAAATTTTGAAATTGTATTTATTTTTTTATACAGCACGTTATTATTAGTTATGTATTTTATGCATATACATGTATACAGGTCAATCCCAAACTCCCAACTCATCCCACCACCACCACCCCATGGCTTCCCACACTTGGTGTCCATACGTTTGTTCTCTACCTCTGTGTCTCTATTTCTTCCCTGCAAACCAGTTCATCTGTACCATTTTTAGGCTCCACATATATGCATTAATATACAATATTTGTTTTCCTCTTTCTGACTTACTTCATTCTGTATGACAGTCTCTCGATCCATCGATGTCTCTACAAATGACCCAGTTTCATTCCTTTTTATGGCCGAGTCATATTCCATTTTATATATGTACCACATCTTTATCCATTCATCTGTGGGTGGGCATTTAGGTTGCTTCCATTACCTGGCTATTGTAAATAGTGCTGCAACGAACATTGTGGTGAATGTGCCTTTTAGAAATACGGTTTTCTCTGGGTATATGCCCAGAAGTGGGATTGCTGGATCAGATGGTAATTCTATTTCTAGTTTTTTTAAGGAAACTCCATACTGTTCTCCATAGTGACTGTATCAATTTACATTCCCACCAATAGTGGAAGAGGGCTCCTTTTGTCCACACCCTCCCCAGAATTGGTTGTTTGTAGATTTTCTGATGATGCCGATTCTAACAGGTGTGAGGTGATACCTCATTGTAGTTTTGATTTGCATTTCTCTAATAATTAGTGCTGTTGAGCAGCTTTTCATGTGCGTCTTGGCCATCTCTGTGTCTCCTTTGAAGAAACGTCTCTTTAGATCTTCTGCCCATTTATTTTGGGTTGTTTGTTTTTTTAATATTAAGCTGCATGAGCTGTTTATATATATTGGAGATTAAACCTTTGTCCATTGATTCGTCTGCAACGATTTTCGCCCATTCTGAGGGATGCCTTTTTCCATTCCCGTGTTTTTTAACAATAAAGGAAAGAAAGGAAAAGAAGCAGAACACTAATGTGCGTAAAATATGCCTTTTGAAACGGTCGTTTTGAAATATGGACGTCCTTTGAATTTTTTGGTCGATATGTGACCCCAGGATTTGTTTTCAGGGCAGGTGTCATTTACAGGCCTGCAATGATTTTGAATATCAACTGACCATTAGCGTTGGGATTAAAGCTGCTGTTGTGTGAAACGGCCACAAGGTGGCAGCAGTTCACCCTTACCAAATCTGGTTACTAGGGCAAGAGAGCCTCAGTGGAAGTGGTGTTCTAGATTGGAGTTTAGAATGGAATGTGCCAGGAGAAAGCCCCTCACGTTTGTCTCACTATTTCTTGTTCGTGTTTTTAATTTAAGTTTTTATTTTTTATTACAGCAAGTTTGATTACAATGTTTGGCTTGTTGTAGGTGTGGAAGATGTGGTTCTTTTACACATATACAGATGACTGTTCTTCTTGGGATCCTTTTCCCATGTACGTTATGACAGAATGTTGAGTAGTCCTCTCTTGGTATTCTGTAGGTCTTTGGTGATTATATATGTCACCTGTGTTTGTATATGTCTGTTAACCCCAATATCATAATGAAACCAATCCTCACACCTTTCCATTGGTGAACCATAAGTTTGTTTAATGAATCTGTGATTGCCCTTCTCCGTGGAAATATCTGCCCTGGTATCCATTTTTAGGTAACACCTATAAGTGATATGATATGATATGTGTCTTTCACTTTCTGACTTACTACAAGTCACGTGATTACTTCTAGACTCATCTACGGTGCTGCAAATGGCATTGTGTCCTTTTTTCCCTTGGCTTCTCTTCTGCCTTAGCGGGGTCCATTTTCAACAATGTGATTCCCTGAGGGTTGTGGATTAGCTGACCTGGGCAGCCTTACCCTGCCGGCCCGCCCTCCCCAGGTGTGCCTCGTTGAGATCAATATAAACAGAGCTCCAGGCAGCAATAGCCCCTGAAGCTGTGCCTGACTCCATATTCTCTGCCCCGTCAGCAGTCTCGGGGCTGTGCTGGTGGGAGGGAGTGAGGGGCCACAGCTTTGTGGGTGGCCCGGTGTGAGTGGGGTTCTGCTGGCCTTTCTGCAGGAGTTGCCAGGCTGCCGCCTGTAAAGAAGAGGATGTGTCACCCATACCTTCCGCTGGAATTTCTCTCCGGACAGAGGTGAGGAAGGAAAAAAGCAGTGGGGTCCGGGACAGGAGGGGTATCTCAGGCAGGGCAATGGAAAGCTTCTGGAAGAGCACCCGGGTCCAGGACCACGCTGGCTGGCCTGCAGGCACCAAGTTGGCCTGCGTGCTGTCGCTGGTGTGGCTCCACGGTCCTTCCTCTAGGCTTTCAAGCCCTTGTACATATTCAGGTGTTTTACCTGGAAAGGGTGGGAACAGATCAGAAGCAGCTGGCCTGGGGCTCAGCTCACGTTTACTCACAGATGCCTCGGCACGGTCCCCCAGCTTTTCAATGAGGACGCTCCTTGTGTGGGGGTTGGGTGGCTGGCTGTATGGGAGATGGTTCCCCACCTCTGACGAATTTCAGAATTGTTTACCGCTGGAGCAAGTGCCGTGATAGGGTTTTCCTCTGTATAACTCGTATGTTCAATTTTTTTTTCTTTTTTGGTTCAAGTTAGATTTTATTCCTCTTTTATGTATTTATAAATATAAGCATGGAAATAATTCATTCCTATAAATACATCTGTGTGACGGGAAGAATTTTTTCTGTTTTATTTTTAAATTTTATTTTTTAAAATTTTGAAATTTAATTTTATTTATGTTTTTATACAGCACGTTATTATTAGTTATGTATTTTATGCTTATACATGTATACAGGTCAATCCCAATCTCCCAACTCATCCCACCACCACCACCCCATGGCTTCCCACACTTGGTGTCCATACGTTTGTTCTCTACCTCTGTGTCTCTATTTCTTCCCTGCAAACCAGTTCATCTGTACCATTTTTAGGCTCCACATATATGCATTAATATACAATATTTGTTTTCCTCTTTCTGACTTACTTCATTCTGTATGACAGTCTCTCGATCCATCGATGTCTCTACAAATGACCCAGTTTCATTCCTTTTTATGGCCAAGTCATATTCCATTTTATATATGTACCACATCTTTATCCATTCATCTGTCTGTGGGCATTTAGGTTGCTTCCATTACCTGGCTATTGTAAATAGTGCTGCAACGAACATTGTGGTGAATGTGCCTTTTTGAAATACGGTTTTCTCTGGGTATATGCCCAGAAGTGGGATTGCTGGATCAGATGGTAATTCTATTTCTAGTTTTTTTAAGGAAACTCCATACTGTTCTCCATAGTGACTGTATCAATTTACATTCCCACCAATAGTGGAAGAGGGCTCCTTTTGTCCACACCCTCCCCAGAATTGGTTGTTTGTAGATTTTCTGATGATGCCGATTCTAACAGGTGTGAGGTGATACCTCATTGTAGTTTTGATTTGCATTTCTCTAATAATTAGTGCTGTTGAGCAGCTTTTCATGTGCGTCTTGGCCATCTCTGTGTCTCCTTTGAAGAAATGTCTCTTTAGATCTTCTGCCCATTTTTGTATTGGGTTGTTGGTTTTTTTTAATATTAAGCTGCATGAGCTGTTTATATATATTGGAGATTAAACCTCTGTCCATTGATTCGTTTGCAACGATTTTCACCCATCCTGAGGGATGCCTTTTTTCATTCCCGTTTTTTTTAACAAAAAAGGAAAGAAAGGAAAAGAAGCAGAACACTAATGTGCGTAAAATATGCCTTTTGAAACGGTCGTTTTGAAATATGGACGTCCTTTGAAATTTTTGGTCGATATGTGACCCCAGGATTTGTTTTCAGGGCAGGTGTCATTTACAGGCCTGCAATGATTTTGAATATCAACTGACCATTAGCGTTGGGATTAAAGCTGCTGTTGTGTGAAACGGCCACAAGGTGGCAGCAGTTCACCCTTACCAAATCTGGTTACTAGGGCAAGAGAGCCTCAGTGGAAGTGGTGTTCTAGATTGGAGTTTAGAATGGAATGTACCAGGAGAAAGCCCCTCACGTTTGTCTCACTACTTCTTGTTCGTGTTTTTAATTTAAGTTTTTATTTTTTATTACAGCAAGTTTGATTACAATGTTTGGCTTGTTGTAGGTGTGGAAGATGTGGTTCTTTTACACATATACAGATGACTGTTCTTCTTGGGATCCTTTTCCCATGTACGTTATGACAGAATGTTGAGTAGTCCTCTCTTGGTATTCTGTAGGTCTTTGGTGATTATATATGTCACCTGTGTTTGTATATGTCTGTTAACCCCGATATCGTAATGAAACCAATCCTCACACCTTTCCATTGGTGAACCATAAGTTTGTTTAATGAATCTGTGATTGCCCTTCTCCGTGGAAATATCTGCCCTGGTATCCATTTTTAGGTAACACCTATAAGTGATATGATATGATATGTGTCTTTCACTTTCTGACTTACTACAAGTCACGTGATTACTTCTAGACTCATCTACGGTGCTGCAAATGGCATTGTGTCCTTTTTTCCCTTGGCTTCTCTTCTGCCTTAGCGGGCTCCATTTTCAACAATGTGATTCCCTGAGGGTTGTGGATTAGCTGACCTGGGCAGCCTTACCCTGCCGGCCCGCCCTCCCCAGGTGTGCCTCGTTGAGATCAATATAAACAGAGCTCCAGGCAGCAATAGCCCCTGAAGCTGTGCCTGACTCCATATTCTCTGCCCCGTCAGCAGTCTCGGGGCTGTGCTGGTGGGAGGGAGTGAGGGGCCACAGCTTTGTGGGTGGCCCGGTGTGAGTGGGGTTCTGCTGGCCTTTCTGCAGGAGTTGCCAGGCTGCCGCCTGTAAAGAAGAGGATGTGTCACCCATACCTCCCGCTGGAATTTCTCTCCGGACAGAGGTGAGGAAGGAAAAAAGCGGTGAGGTCCGGGACAAGAGGGGTATCTCAGGCAGGGCAATGGAAAGCTTCTGGAAGAGCGCCCGGGGCCAGGACCACGCTGGCTGGCCTGCAGGCACCAAGTTGGCCTGCGTGCTGTCACTGGTGTGGCTCCACGGTCCTTCCTCTAGGCTTTCAAGCCCTTGTACATATTCAGGTGTGTTACCTGGAAAGGGTGGGAACAGATCAGAAGCAGCTGGCCTGGGGCTCAGCTCACGTTTACTCACAGATGCCTCGGCACGGTCCCCCAGCTTTGCAATGAGGACGCTCCTTGTGTGGGGGGTGGGTGGTTGGCTGTATGGGAGATGGTTCCCCACCTCTGACCAATTTCAGAATTGTTTACCGCTGGAGCAAGTGCCGTGATAGGGTTTTCCTCTGTATAACTCGTATGTTCAATTTTTTTTTCTTTTTTGGTTCAAGTTAGATTTTATTCCTCTTTTATGTATTTATAAATATAAGCATGGAAATAATTCATTCCTATAAATACATCTGTGTGACGGGAAGAATTTTTTCTGTTTTATTTTTAAATTTTATTTTTTAAAATTTTGAAATTTAATTTTATTTATGTTTTTATACAGCACGTTATTATTAGTTATGTATTTTATGCATATACATGTATACAGGTCAATCCCAATCTCCCAACTCATCCCACCACCACCACCCCATGGCTTCCCACACTTGGTGTCCATACGTTTGTTCTCTACCTCTGTGTCTCTATTTCTTCCCTGCAAACCAGTTCATCTGTACCATTTTTAGGCTCCACATATATGCATTAATATACAATAGTTGTTTTCCTCTTTCTGACTTACTTCATTCTGTATGACAGTCTCTCGATCCATCGATGTCTCTACAAATGACCCAGTTTCATTCCTTTTTATGGCCGAGTCATATTCCATTTTATATATGTACCACATCTTTATCCATTCATCTGTCTGTGGGCATTTAGGTTGCTTCCATTACCTGGCTATTGTAAATAGTGCTGCAACGAACATTGTGGTGAATGTGCCTTTTTGAAATACGGTTTTCTCTGGGTATATGCCCAGAAGTGGGATTGCTGGATCAGATGGTAATTCTATTTCTAGTTTTTTTAAGGAAACTCCATACTGTTCTCCATAGTGACTGTATCAATTTACATTCCCACCAATAGTGGAAGAGGGCTCCTTTTGTCCACACCCTCCCCAGAATTGGTTGTTTGTAGATTTTCTGATGATGCCGATTCTAACAGGTGTGAGGTGATACCTCATTGTAGTTTTGATTTGCATTTCTCTAATAATTAGTGCTGTTGAGCAGCTTTTCATGTGCGTCTTGGCCATCTCTGTGTCTCCTTTGAAGAAACGTCTCTTTAGATCTTCTGCCCATTTTTTTTGGGTTGTTTGTTTTTTTAATATTAAGCTGCATGAGCTGTTTATATATATTGGAGATTAAACCTGTGTCCATTGATTCGTTTGCAACGATTTTCACCCATCCTGAGGGATGCCTTTTTTCATTCCCGTTTTTTTTAACAAAAAAGGAAAGAAAGGAAAAGAAGCAGAACACTAATGTGCGTAAAATATGCCTTTTGAAACGGTCGTTTTGAAATATGGACGTCCTTTGAAATTTTTGGTCGATATGTGAACCCAGGATTTGTTTTCAGGGCAGGTGTCATTTACAGGCCTGCAATGATTTTGAATATCAACTGACCATTAGCGTTGGGATTAAAGCTGCTATTGTGTGAAACGGCCACAAGGTGGCAGCAGTTCACCCTTACCAAATCTGGTTACTAGGGCAAGAGAGCCTCAGTTGAAGTGGTGTTCTAGGTTGGAGTTTAGAATGGAATGTACCAGGAGAAAGCCCCTCACGTTTGTCTCACTACTTCTTGTTCGTGTTTTTAATTTAAGTTTTTATTTTTTATTACAGCAAGTTTGATTACAATGTTTGGCTTGTTGTAGGTGTGGAAGATGTGGTTCTTTTACACATATACAGATGACTGTTCTTCTTGGGATCCTTTTCCCATGTACGTTATGACAGAATGTTGAGTAGTCCTCTCTTGGTATTCTGTAGGTTTTTGGTGATTATATATGTCACCTGTGTTTGTATATGTCTGTTAACCCCGATATCGTAATGAAACCTATCCTCACACCTTTCCATTGGTGAACCATAAGTTTGTTTAATGAATCTGTGATTGCCCTTCTCCGTGGAAATATCTGCCCTGGTATCCATTTTTAGGTAACACCTATAAGTGATATGATATGATATGTGTCTTTCACTTTCTGACTTACTACAAGTCACGTGATTACTTCTAGACTCATCTACGGTGCTGCAAATGGCATTGTGTCCTTTTTTCCCTTGGCTTCTCTTCTGCCTTAGCGGGGTCCATTTTCAACAATGTGATTCCCTGAGGGTTGTGGATTAGCTGACCTGGGCAGCCTTACCCTGCCGGCCCGCCCTCCCCAGGTGTGCCTCGTTGAGATCAATATAAACAGAGCTCCAGGCAGCAATAGCCCCTGAAGCTGTGCCTGACTCCATATTCTCTGCCCCGTCAGCAGTCTCGGGGCTGTGCTGGTGGGAGGGAGTGAGGGGCCACAGCTTTGTGGGTGGCCCGGTGTGAGTGGGGTTCTGCTGGCATTTCTGCAGGAGTTGCCAGGCTGCCGCCTGTAAAGAAGAGGATGTGTCACCCATACCTTCCGCTGGAATTTCTCTCCGGACAGAGGTGAGGAAGGAAAAAAGCAGTGGGGTCCGGGACAGGAGGGGTATCTCAGGCAGGGCAATGGAAAGCTTCTGGAAGAGCGCCCGGGGCCAGGACCACGCTGGCTGGCCTGCAGGCACCAAGTTGGCCTGCGTGCTGTCGCTGGTGTGGCTCCACGTTCTTTCCTCTAGGCTTTCAAGCCCTTGTACATATTCAGGTGTTTAACCTGGAAAGGGTGGGAACAGATCAGAAGCAGCTGGCCTGGGGCTCAGCTCACGTTTACTCACAGATGCCTCGGCATGGTCCCCCAGCTTTTCAATGAGGACGCTCCTTGTCTGGGGGGTGGGTGGCTGGCTGTCTGGGACATGGTTCCCCACCTCTGACCAATTTCAGAATTGTTTACCGCTGGAGCAAGTGCCGTGATAGGGTTTTCCTCTGTATAACTCGTGGGTTCAATTTTTTTTTCTTTTTTGGTTCAAGTTAGATTTTATTCCTCTTTTATGTATTTATAAATATAAGCATGGAAATAATTCATTCCTATAAATACAACTGTGTGACGGGAAGAATTTTTTCTGTTTTATTTTTAAATTTTATTTTTTAAAATTTTGAAATTTAATTTTATTTATGTTTTTATACAGCACGTTATTATTAGTTATGTATTTTATGCATATACATGTATACAGGTCAATCCCAATCTCCCAACTCATCCCACCACCACCACCCCATGGCTTCCCACACTTGGTGTCCATACGTTTGTTCTCTACCTCTGTGTCTCTATTTCTTCCCTGCAAACCAGTTCATCTGTACCATTTTTAGGCTCCACATATATGCATTAATATACAATATTTGTTTTCCTCTTTCTGACTTACTTCATTCTGTATGACAGTCTCTCGATCCATCGATGTCTCTACAAATGACCCAGTTTCATTTCTTTTTATGGCCGAGTCATATTCCATTTTATATATGTACCACATCTTTATCCATTCATCTGTCTGTGGGCATTTAGGTTGCTTCCATTACCTGGCTATTGTAAATAGTGCTGCAACGAACATTGTGGTGAATGTGCCTTTTTGAAATACGGTTTTCTCTGGGTATATGCCCAGAAGTGGGATTGCTGGATCAGATGGTAATTCTATTTCTAGTTTTTTTAAGGAAACTCCATACTGTTCTCCATAGTGACTGTATCAATTTACATTCCCACCAATAGTGGAAGAGGGCTCCTTTTGTCCACACCCTCCCCAGAATTGGTTGTTTGTAGATTTTCTGATGATGCCGATTCTAACAGGTGTGAGGTGATACCTCATTGTAGTTTTGATTTGCATTTCTCTAATAATTAGTGCTGTTGAGCAGCTTTTCATGTGCGTCTTGGCCATCTCTGTGTCTCCTTTGAAGAAACGTCTCTTTAGATCTTCTGCCCATTTTTTTGGGGTTGTTTGTTTTTTTAATATTAAGCTGCATGAGCTGTTTATATATATTGGAGATTAAACCTCTGTCCATTGATTCGTCTGCAACGTTTTTCACCCATCCTGAGGGATGCATTTTTCCATTCCCGTGTTTTTTAACAAAAAAGGAAAGAAAGGAAAAGAAGCAGAACACTAATGTGCGTAAAATATGCCTTTTGAAACGGTCGTTTTGAAATATGGACGTCCTTTGAAATTTTTGGTCGATATGTGACCCCAGGATTTGTTTTCAGGGCAGGTGTCATTTACAGGCCTGCAATGATTTTGAATGTCAACTGACCATTAGCGTTGGGATTAAAGCTGCTGTTGTGTGAAACGGCCACAAGGTGGCAGCAGTTCACCCTTACCAAATCTGGTTACTAGGGCAAGAGAGCCTCAGTGGAAGTGGTGTTCTAGATTGGAGTTTAGAATGGAATGTACCAGGAGAAAGCCCCTCACGTTTGTCTCACTACTTCTTGTTCGTGTTTTTAATTTAAGTTTTTATTTTTTATTACAGCAAGTTTGATTACAATGTTTGGCTTGTTGTAGGTGTGGAAGATGTGGTTCTTTTACACATATACAGATGACTGTTCTTCTTGGGATCCTTTTCCCATGTACGTTATGACAGAATGTTGAGTAGTCCTCTCTTGGTATTCTGTAGGTCTTTGGTGATTATATATGTCACCTGTGTTTGTATATGTCTGTTAACCCCGATATCGTAATGAAACCAATCCTCACACCTTTCCATTGGTGAACCATAAGTTTGTTTAATGAATCTGTGATTGCCCTTCTCCGTGGAAATATCTACCCTGGTATCCATTTTTAGGTAACACCTATAAGTGATATGATATGATATGTGTCTTTCACTTTCTGACTTACTACAAGTCACGTGATTACTTCTAGACTCATCTACGGTGCTGCAAATGGCATTGTGTCCTTTTTTCCCTTGGCTTCTCTTCTGCCTTAGCGGGGTCCATTTTCAACAATGTGATTCCCTGAGGGTTGTGGATTAGCTGACCTGGGCAGCCTTACCCTGCCCGCCAGCCCTCCCCAGGTGTGCCTCGTTGAGGTCAATATAAACAGAGCTCCAGGCAGCAATAGCCCCTGAAGCTGTGCCTGACTCCATATTCTCTGCCCCGTCAGCAGTCTCGGGGCTGTGCTGGTGGGAGGGAGTGAGGGGCCACAGCTTTGAGGGTGGCCCGGTGTGAGTGGGGTTCTGCTGGCCTTTCTGCAGGAGTTGCCAGGCTGCCGCCTGTAAAGAAGAGGATGTGTCACACATACCTTCCGCTGGAATTTCTCTCCGGACAGAGGTGAGGAAGGAAAAAAGCAGTGGGGTCCGGGACAGGAGGGGTATCTCAGGCAGGGCAATGGAAACCTTCTGGAAGAGCGCCAGGGTCCAGGACCACGCTGGCTGGCCTGCAGGCACCAAGTTGGCCTGCGTGCTGTCGCTGGTGTGGCTCCACGGTCCTTCCTCTAGGCTTTCAAGCCCTTGTACATATTCAGGTGTTTTACCTGGAAAGGGTGGGAACAGTTCAGCAGCAGCTGGCCTGGGGCTCAGCTCACGTTTACTCACAGATGCCTCGGCACGGTCCCCCAGCTTTGCAATGAGGACGCTCCTTGCGTGGGGTTGGGTTGCTGGCTGTATGGGAGATCGTTCCACACCTCTGACCAATTTCAGAATTGTTTACCACTGGAGCAAGTGCCGTGATAGGGTTTTCCTCTGTATAACTCGTGGGTTCACTTTTTTTTTCTTTTATGTTTCAAGTTAGATGTTATTCCTCTTTTATATATTTATAGATATAAGCATGGAAATAATTCATTCCTATAAATACATCTGTGTGACGGGAAGAACTTTTTTCTGTTTTATTTTTAAATTTTATTTTTTAAAATTTTGAAATTTTATTTATTTTTTATACAGCACGTTATTATTAGTTATGTATTTTATGCATATACATGTATACAGGTCAATCCCAAACTCCCAACTCATCCCACCACCACCACCCCATGGCTTCCCACACTTGGTGTCCATACGTTTGTTCTCTACCTCTGTGTCTCTATTACTTCCCTGCAAACCAGTTCATCTGTACCATTTTTAGGCTCCACATATATGCATTAATATACAATATTTGTTTTCCTCTTTCTGACTTACTTCATTCTGTATGACAGTCTCTCGATCCATCGATGTCTCCACAAATGACCCAGTTTCATTCCTTTTTATGGCCGAGTCATATTCCATTTTATATATGTACCACATCTTTATCCATTCATCTGTCTGTGGGCATTTAGGTTGCTTCCATTACCTGGCTATTGTAAATAGTGCTGCAACGAACATTGTGGTGAATGTGCCTTTTTGAAATACGGTTTTCTCTGGGTATATGCCCAGAAGTGGGATTGCTGGATCAGATGGTAATTCTATTTCTAGTTTTTTAAGGAAACTCCATACTGTTCTCCATAGGGACTGTATCAATTTACATTCCCACCAATAGTGGAAGAGGGCTCCTTTTGTCCACACCCTCCCCAGAATTGGTTGTTTGTAGATTTTCTGATGATGCCGATTCTAACAGGTGTGAGGTGATACCTCATTGTAGTTTTGATTTGCATTTCTCTAATAATTAGTGCTGTTGAGCAGCTTTTCATGTGCGTCTTGGCCATCTCTGTGTCTCCTTTGAAGAAACGTCTCTTTAGATCTTCTGCACATTTTTTTTGGGTTGTTTGTTTTTTTAATATTAAGCTGCATGAGCTGTTTATATATATTGGAGATTAAACCTCTGTCCATTGATTCGTCTGCAACGATTTTCGCCCATTCTGAGGGATGCCTTTTTCCATTCCCGTGATTTTTAACAAAAAAGGAAAGAAAGGAAAAGAAGCAGAACACTAATGTGCGTAAAATATGCCTTTTGAAACGGTGGTTTTGAAATATGGACGTCCTTTGAAATTTTTGGTCGATATGTGACCCCAGGATTTGTTTTCAGGGCAGGTGTCATTTACAGGCCTGCAATGATTTTGAATATCAACTGACCATTAGCGTTGGGATTAAAGCTGCTGTTGTGTGAAACGGCCACAAGGTGGCAGCAGTTCACCCTTACCAAATCTGGTTACTAGGGCAAGAGAGCCTCAGTGGAAGTGGTGTTCTAGATTGGAGTTTAGAATGGAATGTACCAGGAGAAAGCCCCTCACGTTTGTCTCACTACTTCTTGTTCGTGTTTTTAATTTAAGTTTTTATTTTTTATTACAGCAAGTTTGATTACAATGTTTGGCTTGTTGTAGGTGTGGAAGATGTGGTTCTTTTACACATATACAGATGACTGTTCTTCTTGGGATCCTTTTCCCATGTACGTTATGACAGAATGTTGAGTAGTCCTCTCTTGGTATTCTGTAGGTCTTTGGTGATTATATATGTCACCTGTGTTTGTATATGTCTGTTAACCCCGATATCGTAATGAAACCAATCCTCACACCTTTCCATTGGTGAACCATAAGTTTGTTTAATGAATCTGTGATTGCCCTTCTCCGTGGAAATATCTGCCCTGGTATCCATTTTTAGGTAACACCTATAAGTGATATGATATGATATGTGTCTTTCACTTTCTGACTTACTACAAGTCACGTGATTACTTCTAGACTCATCTACGGTGCTGCAAATGGCATTGTGTCCTTTTTTCCCTTGGCTTCTCTTCTGCCTTAGCGGGGTCCATTTTCAACAATGTGATTCCCTGAGGGTTGTGGATTAGCTGACCTGGGCAGCCTTACCCTGCCGGCCCGCCCTCCCCAGGTGTGCCTCGTTGAGGTCAATATAAACAGAGCTCCAGGCAGCAATAGCCCCTGAAGCTGTGCCTGACTCCATATTCTCTGCCCCGTCAGCAGTCTCGGGGCTGTGCTGGTGGGAGGGAGTGAGGGGCCACAGCTTTGTGGGTGGCCCGGTGTGAGTGGGGTTCTGCTGGCCTTTCTGCAGGAGTTGCCAGGCTGCCGCCTGTAAAGAAGAGGAGGTGTCACCCATACCTTCCGCTGGAATTTCTCTCCGGACAGAGGTGAGGAAGGAAAAAAGCAGTGGGGTCCGGGACAGGAGGGGTATCTCAGGCAGGGCAATGGAAAGCTTCTGGAAGAGCGCCAGGGTCCAGGACCACGCTGGCTGGCCTGCAGGCACCAAGTTGGCCTGCGTGCTGTCGCTGGTGTGGCTCCACGGTCCTTCCTCTAGGCTTTCAAGCCCTTGTACATATTCAGGTGTTTTACCTGGAAAGGGTGGGAACAGTTCAGCAGCAGCTGGCCTGGGGCTCAGCTCACGTTTACTCACAGATGCCTCGGCACGGTCCCCCAGCTTTGCAATGAGGACGCTCCTTGCGTGGGGCTTGGGTTGCTGGCTGTATGGGAGATGGTTCCCGACCTCTGACCAATTTCAGAATTGTTTACCACTGGAGCCAGTGCCGTGATAGGGTTTTCCTCTGTATAACTCGTGGGTTCACTTTTTTTTTCTTTTATGTTTCAAGTTAGATGTTATTCCTCTTTTATGTATTTATAGATATAAGCATGGAAATAATTCATTCCTATAAATACATCTGTGTGACGGGAAGAACTTTTTTCTGTTTTATTTTTAAATTTTATTTTTTAAAATTTTGAAATTTTATTTATTTTTTATACAGCACGTTATTATTAGTTATGTATTTTATGCATATACATGTATACAGGTCAATCCCAAACTCCCAACTCATCCCACCACCACCACCCCATGGCTTCCCACACTTGGTGTCCATACGTTTGTTCTCTACCTCTGTGTCTCTATTTCTTCCCTGCAAACCAGTTCATCTGTACCATTTTTAGGCTCCACATATATGCATTAATATACAATATTTGTTTTCCTCTTTCTGACTTACTTCATTCTGTATGACAGTCTCTCGATCCATCGATGTCTCTACAAATGACCCAGTTTCATTCCTTTTTATGGCCGAGTCATATTCCATTTTATATATGTACCACATCTTTATCCATTCATCTGTCTGTGGGCATTTAGGTTGCTTCCATTACCTGGCTATTGTAAATAGTGCTGCAACGAACATTGTGGTGAATGTGCCTTTTTGAAATACGGTTTTCTCTGGGTATATGCCCAGAAGTGGGATTGCTGGATCAGATGGTAATTCTATTTCTAGTTATTTTAAGGAAACTCCATACTGTTCTCCATAGGGACTGTATCAATTTACATTCCCACCAATAGTGGAAGAGGGCTCCTTTTGTCCACACCCTCCCCAGAATTGGTTGTTTGTAGATTTTCTGATGATGCCGATTCTAACATGTGTGAGGTGATACCTCATTGTAGTTTTGATTTGCATTTCTCTAATAATTAGTGCTGTTGAGCAGCTTTTCATGTGCGTCTTGGCCATCTCTGTGTCTCTTTGAAGAAACGTCTCTTTAGATCTTCTGCCCATTTTTTTTGGGTTGTTTGTTTTTTTAATATTAAGCTGCATGAGCTGTTTATATATATTGGAGATTAAACCTCTGTCCATTGATTCGTCTGCAACGATTTTCGCCCATTCTGAGGGATGCCTTTTTCCATTCCCGTGTTTTTTAACAAAAAAGGAAAGAAAGGAAAAGAAGCAGAACACTAATGTGCGTAAAATATGCCTTTTGAAACGGTCGTTTTGAAATATGGACGTCCTTTGAATTTTTTGGTCGATATGTGACCCCAGGATTTGTTTTCAGGGCAGGTGTCATTTACAGGCCTGCAATGATTTTGAATATCAACTGACCATTAGCGTTGGGATTAAAGCTGCTGTTGTGTGAAACGGCCACAAGGTGGCAGCAGTTCACCCTTACCAAATCTGGTTACTAGGGCAAGAGAGCCTCAGTGGAAGTGGTGTTCTAGATTGGAGTTTAGAATGGAATGTGCCAGGAGAAAGCCCCTCACGTTTGTCTCACTACTTCTTGTTCGTGTTTTTAATTTAAGTTTTTATTTTTTATTACAGCAAGTTTGATTACAATGTTTGGCTTGTTGTAGGTGTGGAAGATGTGGTTCTTTTACACATATACAGATGACTGTTCTTCTTGGGATCCTTTTCCCATGTACGTTATGACAGAATGTTGAGTAGTCCTCTCTTGGTATTCTGTAGGTCTTTGGTGATTATATATGTCACCTGTGTTTGTATATGTCTGTTAACCCCGATATCGTAATGAAACCAATCCTCACACCTTTCCATTGGTGAACCATAAGTTTGTTTAATGAATCTGTGATTGCCCGTCTCCGTGGAAATATCTGCCCTGGTATCCATTTTTAGGTAACACCTATAAGTGATATGATATGATATGTGTCTTTCACTTTCTGACTTACTACAAGTCACGTGATTACTTCTAGACTCATCTACGGTGCTGCAAATGGCATTGTGTCCTTTTTTTCCTTGGCTTCTCTTCTGCCTTAGCGGGCTCCATTTTCAACAATGTGATTCCCTGAGGGTTGTGGATTAGCTGACCTGGGCAGCCTTACCCTGCCGGCCCGCCCTCCCCAGGTGTGCCTCGTTGAGATCAATATAAACAGAGCTCCAGGCAGCAATAGCCCCTGAAGCTGTGCCTGACTCCATATTCTCTGCCCCGTCAGCAGTCTCGGGGCTGTGCTGGTGGGAGGGAGTGAGGGGCCACAGCTTTGTGGGTGGCCCGGTGTGAGTGGGGTGCTGCTGACCTTTCTGCAGGAGTTGCCAGGCTGCCGCCTGTAAAGAAGAGGATGTGTCACCCATACCTTCCGCTGGAATTTCTCTCCGGACAGAGGTGAGGAAGGAAAAAAGCAGTGGGGGCCGGGACAGGAGGGGTATCTCAGGCAGGGCAATGGAAAGCTTCTGGAAGAGCGCCAGGGTCCAGGACCACGCTGGCTGGCCTGCAGGCACCAAGTTGGCCTGCGTGCTGTCGCTGGTGTGGCTCCACGGTCCTTCCTCTAGGCTTTCAAGCCCTTGTACATATTCAGGTGTTTTACCTGGAAAGGGTGGGAACAGTTCAGCAGCAGCTGGCCTGGGGCTCAGCTCACGTTTACTCACAGATGCCTCGGCACGGTCCCCCAGCTTTGCAATGAGGACGCTCCTTGCGTGGGGCTTGGGTTGCTGGCTGTATGGGAGATGGTTCCCCACCTCTGACCAATTTCAGAATTGTTTACCACTGGAGCCAGTGCCGTGATAGGGTTTTCCTCTGTATAACTCGTGGGTTCACTTTTTTTTTCTTTTATGTTTCAAGTTAGATGTTATTCCTCTTTTATGTATTTATAGATATAAGCATGGAAATAATTCATTCCTATAAATACATCTGTGTGACGGGAAGAACTTTTTCTGTTTTATTTTTAAATTTTATTTTTTAAAATTTTGAAATTTTATTTATTTTTTTATACAGCACGTTATTATTAGTTATGTATTTTATGCATATACATGTATACAGGTCAATCCCAAACTCCCAACTCATCCCACCACCACCACCCCATGGCTTCCCACACTTGGTGTCCATACGTTTGTTCTCTACCTCTGTGTCTCTATTTCTTCCCTGCAAACCAGTTCATCTGTACCATTTTTAGGCTCCACATATATGCATTAATATACAATATTTGTTTTCCTCTTTCTGACTTACTTCATTCTGTATGACAGTCTCTCGATCCATCGATGTCTCTACAAATGACCCAGTTTCATTCCTTTTTATGGCCGAGTCATATTCCATTTTATATATGTACCACATCTTTATCCATTCATCTGTCTGTGGGCATTTAGGTTGCTTCCATTACCTGGCTATTGTAAATAGTGCTGCAACGAACATTGTGGTGAATGTGCCTTTTTGAAATACGGTTTTCTCTGGGTATATGCCCAGAAGTGGGATTGCTGGATCAGATGGTAATTCTATTTCTAGTTTTTTTAAGGAAACTCCATACTGTTCTCCATAGGGACTGTATCAATTTACATTCCCACCAATAGTGGAAGAGGGCTCCTTTTGTCCACATCCTCCCCAGAATTGGTTGTTTGTAGATTTTCTGATGATGCCGATTCTAACAGGTGTGAGGTGATACCTCATTGTAGTTTTGATTTGCATTTCTCTAATAATTAGTGCTGTTGAGCAGCTTTTCATGTGCGTCTTGGCCATCTCTGTGTCTCTTTGAAGAAACGTCTCTTTAGATCTTCTGCCCATTTTTTTGGGTTGTTTGTTTTTTTAATATTAAGCTGCATGAGCTGTTTATATATATTGGAGATTACACCTCTGTCCATTGATTCTTCTGCAACGATTTTCGCCCATTCTGAGGGATGCCTTTTTCCATTCCCGTGATTTTTAACAAAAAAGGAAAGAAAGGAAAAGAAGCAGAACACTAATGTGCGTAAAATATGCCTTTTGAAACGGTGGTTTTGAAATATGGACGTCCTTTGAAATTTTTGGTCGATATGTGACCCCAGGATTTGTTTTCAGGGCAGGTGTCATTTACAGGCCTGCAATGATTTTGAATATCAACTGACCATTAGCGTTGGGATTAAAGCTGCTGTTGTGTGAAACGGCCACAAGGTGGCAGCAGTTCACCCTTACCAAATCTGGTTACTAGGGCAAGAGAGCCTCAGTGGAAGTGGTGTTCTAGATTGGAGTTTAGAATGGAATGTACCAGGAGAAAGCCCCTCACGTTTGTCTCACTACTTCTTGTTCGTGTTTTTAATTTAAGTTTTTATTTTTTATTACAGCAAGTTTGATTACAATGTTTGGCTTGTTGTAGGTGTGGAAGATGTGGTTCTTTTACACATATACAGATGACTGTTCTTCTTGGGATCCTTTTCCCATGTACGTTATGACAGAATGTTGAGTAGTCCTCTCTTGGTATTCTGTAGGTCTTTGGTGATTATATATGTCACCTGTGTTTGTATATGTCTGTTAACCCCGATATCGTAATGAAACCAATCCTCACACCTTTCCATTGGTGAACCATAAGTTTGTTTAATGAATCTGTGATTGCCCTTCTCCGTGGAAATATCTGCCCTGGTATCCATTTTTAGGTAACACCTATAAGTGATATGATATGATATGTGTCTTTCACTTTCTGACTTACTACAAGTCACGTGATTACTTCTAGACTCATCTACGGTGCTGCAAATGGCATTGTGTCCTTTTTTCCCTTGGCTTCTCTTCTGCCTTAGCGGGCTCCATTTTCAACAATGTGATTCCCTGAGGGTTGTGGATTAGCTGACCTGGGCAGCCTTACCCTGCCGGCCCGCCCTCCCCAGGTGTGCCTCGTTGAGGTCAATATAAACAGAGCTCCAGGCAGCAATAGCCCCTGAAGCTGTGCCTGACTCCATATTCTCTGCCCCGTCAGCAGTCTCGGGGCTGTGCTGGTGGGAGGGAGTGAGGGGCCACAGCTTTGTGGGTGGCCCGGTGTGAGTGGGGTTCTGCTGGCCTTTCTGCAGGAGTTGCCAGGCTGCCGCCTGTAAAGAAGAGGATGTGTCACCCATACCTTCCGCTGGAATTTCTCTCCGGACAGAGGTGAGGAAGGAAAAAAGCAGTGGGGGCCGGGACAGGAGGGGTATCTCAGGCAGGGCAATGGAAAGCTTCTGGAAGAGCGTCAGGGTCCAGGACCACGCTGGCTGGCCTGCAGGCACCAAGTTGGCCTGCGTGCTGTCGCTGGTGTGGCTCCACGGTCCTTCCTCTAGGCTTTCAAGCCCTTGTACATATTCAGGTGTTTTACCTGGAAAGGGTGGGAACAGTTCAGCAGCAGCTGGCCTGGGGCTCAGCTCACGTTTACTCACAGATGCCTCGGCACGGTCCCCCAGCTTTGCAATGAGGACGCTCCTTGCGTGGGGCTTGGTTTGCTGGCAGTATGGGAGATGGTTCCCCACCTCTGACCAATTTCAGAATTGTTTACCACTGGAGCCAGTGCCGTGATAGGGTTTTCCTCTGTATAACTCGTGGGTTCACTTTTTTTTTCTTTTATGTTTCAAGTTAGATGTTATTCCTCTTTTATGTATTTATAGATATAAGCATGGAAATAATTCATTCCTATAAATACATCTGTGTGACGGGAAGAACTTTTTTCTGTTTTATTTTTAAATTTTATTTTTTAAAATTTTGAAATTTTATTTATTTTTTTATACAGCACGTTATTATTAGTTATGTATTTTATGCATATACATGTATACAGGTCAATCCCAAACTCCCAACTCATCCCACCACCACCACCCCATGGCTTCCCACACTTGGTGTCCATACGTTTGTTCTCTACCTCTGTGTCTCTATTTCTTCCCTGCAAACCAGTTCATCTGTACCATTTTTAGGCTCCACATATATGCATTAATATACAATATTTGTTTTCCTCTTTCTGACTTACTTCATTCTGTATGACAGTCTCTCGATCCATCGATGTCTCTACAAATGACCCAGTTTCATTCCTTTTTATGGCCGAGTCATATTCCATTTTATATATGTACCACATCTTTATCCATTCATCTGTCTGTGGGCATTTAGGTTGCTTCCATTACCTGGCTATTGTAAATAGTGCTGCAACGAACATTGTGGTGAATGTGCCTTTTTGAAATACGGTTTTCTCTGGGTATATGCCCAGAAGTGGGATTGCTGGATCAGATGGTAATTCTATTTCTAGTTATTTTAAGGAAACTCCATACTGTTCTCCATAGGGACTGTATCAATTTACATTCCCACCAATAGTGGAAGAGGGCTCCTTTTGTCCACACCCTCCCCAGAATTGGTTGTTTGTAGATTTTCTGATGATGCCGATTCTAACAGGTGTGAGGTGATACCTCATTGTAGTTTTGATTTGCATTTCTCTAATAATTAGTGCTGTTGAGCGGCTTTTCATGTGCGTCTTGGCCATCTCTGTGTCTCCTTTGAAGAAACGTCTCTTTAGATCTTCTGCCCATTTTTTTTGGGTTGTTTGTTTTTTTAATATTAAGCTGCATGAGCTGTTTATATATATTGGAGATTAAACCTCTGTCCATTGATTCGTCTGCAACGATTTTCGCCCATTCTGAGGGATGCCTTTTTCCATTCCCGTGTTTTTTAACAAAAAAGGAAAGAAAGGAAAAGAAGCAGAACACTAATGTGCGTAAAATATGCCTTTTGAAACGGTGGTTTTGAAATATGGACGTCCTTTGAAATTTTTGGTCGATATGTGACCCCAGGATTTGTTTTCAGGGCAGGTGTCATTTACAGGCCTGCAATGATTTTGAATATCAACTGACCATTAGCGTTGGGATTAAAGCTGCTGTTGTGTGAAACGGCCACAAGGTGGCAGCAGTTCACCCTTACCAAATCTGGTTACTAGGGCAAGAGAGCCTCAGTGGAAGTGGTGTTCTAGATTGGAGTTTAGAATGGAATGTACCAGGAGAAAGCCCCTCACGTTTGTCTCACTACTTCTTGTTCGTGTTTTTAATTTAAGTTTTTATTTTTTATTACAGCAAATTTGATTACAATGTTTGGCTTGTTGTAGGTGTGGAAGATGTGGTTCTTTTACACATATACAGATGACTGTTCTTCTTGGGATCCTTTTCCCATGTACGTTATGACAGAATGTTGAGTAGTCCTCTCTTGGTATTCTGTAGGTCTTTGGTGATTATATATGTCACCTGTGTTTGTATATGTCTGTTAACCCCGATATCGTAATGAAACCAATCCTCACACCTTTCCATTGGTGAACCATAAGTTTGTTTAATGAATCTGTGATTGCCCGTCTCCGTGGAAATATCTGCCCTGGTATCCATTTTTAGGTAACACCTATAAGTGATATGATATGATATGTGTCTTTCACTTTCTGACTTACTACAAGTCACGTGATTACTTCTAGACTCATCTACGGTGCTGCAAATGGCATTGTGTCCTTTTTTCCCTTGGCTTCTCTTCTGCCTTAGCGGGCTCCATTTTCAACAATGTGATTCCCTGAGGGTTGTGGATTAGCTGACCTGGGCAGCCTTACCCTGTCGGCCCGCCCTCCCCAGGTGTGCCTCGTTGAGGTCAATATAAACAGAGCTCCAGGCAGCAATAGCCCCTGAAGCTGTGCCTGACTCCATATTCTCTGCCCCGTCAGCAGTCTCGGGGCTGTGCTGGTGGGAGGCAGTGAGGGGCCACAGCTTTGTGGGTGGCCCGGTGTGAGTGGGGTTCTGCTGACCTTTCTGCAGGAGTTGCCAGGCTGCCGCCTGTAAAGAAGAGGATATGTCACCCATACCTTCCGCTGGAATTTCTCTCCGGACAGAGGTGAGGAAGGAAAAAAGCAGTGGGGGCCGGGACAGGAGGGGTATCTCAGGCAGGGCAATGGAAAGCTTCTGGAAGAGCGCCAGGGTCCAGGACCACGCTGGCTGGCCTGCAGGCACCAAGTTGGCCTGCGTGCTGTCACTGGTGTGGCTCCACAGTCCTTCCTCTAGGCTTTCAAGCCCTTGTACATATTCAGGTGTTTTACCTGGAAAGGGTGGGAACAGTTCAGCAGCAGCTGGCCTGGGGCTCAGCTCACGTTTACTCACAGATGCCTCGGCACGGTCCCCCAGCTTTGCAATGAGGACGCTCCTTGCGTGGGCCTTGGGTTGCTGGCTGTATGGGAGATGGTTCCCCACCTCTGACCAATTTCAGAATTGTTTACCACTGGAGCCAGTGCCGTGATAGGGTTTTCCTCTGTATAACTCGTGGGTTCACTTTTTTTTTCTTTTATGTTTCAAGTTAGATGTTATTCCTCTTTTATGTATTTATAGATATAAACATGGAAATAATTCATTCCTATAAATACATCTGTGTGACGGGAAGAACTTTTTTCTGTTTTATTTTTAAATTTTATTTTTTAAAATTTTGAAATTTTATTTATTTTTTATACAGCACGTTATTATTAGTTATGTATTTTATGCATATACATGTATACAGGTCAATCCCAAACTCCCAACTCATCCCACCACCACCACCCCATGGCTTCCCACACTTGGTGTCCATACGTTTGTTCTCTACCTCTGTGTCTCTATTTCTTCCCTGCAAACCAGTTCATCTGTACCATTTTTAGGCTCCACATATATGCATTAATATACAATATTTGTTTTCCTCTTTCTGACTTACTTCATTCTGTATGACAGTCTCTCGATCCATCGATGTCTCTACAAATGACCCAGTTTCATTCCTTTTTATGGCCGAGTCATATTCCATTTTATATATGTACCACATCTTTATCCATTCATCTGTCTGTGGGCATTTAGGTTGCTTCCATTACCTGGCTATTGTAAATAGTGCTGCAACGAACATTGTGGTGAATGTGCCTTTTTGAAATACGGTTTTCTCTGGGTATATGCCCAGAAGTGGGATTGCTGGATCAGATGGTAATTCTATTTCTAGTTATTTTAAGGAAACTCCATACTGTTCTCCATAGGGACTGTATCAATTTACATTCCCACCAATAGTGGAAGAGGGCTCCTTTTGTCCACACCCTCCCCAGAATTGGTTGTTTGTAGATTTTCTGATGATGCCGATTCTAACAGGTGTGAGGTGATACCTCATTGTAGTTTTGATTTGCATTTCTCTAATAATTAGTGCTGTTGAGCAGCTTTTCATGTGCGTCTTGGCCATCTCTGTGTCTCCTTTGAAGAAACGTCTCTTTAGATCTTCTGCCCATTTTTTTTCGGTTGTTTGTTTTTTTAATATTAAGCTGCATGAGCTGTTTATATATATTGGAGATTAAACCTCTGTCCATTGATTCGTCTGCAACGATTTTCGCCCATTCTGAGGGATGCCTTTTTCCATTCCCGTGATTTTTAACAAAAAAGGAAAGAAAGGAAAAGAAGCAGAACACTAATGTGCGTAAAATATGCCTTTTGAAACGGTCGTTTTGAAATATGGACGTCCTTTGAAATTTTTGGTCGATATGTGACCCCAGGATTTGTTTTCAGGGCAGGTGTCATTTACAGGCCTGCAATGATTTTGAATATCAACTGACCATTAGCGTTGGGATTAAAGCTGCTGTTGTGTGAAACGGCCACAAGGTGGCAGCAGTTCACCCTTACCAAATCTGGTTACTAGGGCAAGAGAGCCTCAGTGGAAGTGGTGTTCTAGATTGGAGTTTAGAATGGAATGTACCAGGAGAAAGCCCCTCACGTTTGTCTCACTACTTCTTGTTCGTGTTTTTAATTTAAGTTTTTATTTTTTATTACAGCAAGTTTGATTACAATGTTTGGCTTGTTGTAGGTGTGGAAGATGTGGTTCTTTTACACATATACAGATGACTGTTCTTCTTGGGATCCTTTTCCCATGTACGTTATGACAGAATGTTGAGTAGTCCTCTCTTGGTATTCTGTAGGTCTTTGGTGATTATATATGTCACCTGTGTTTGTATATGTCTGTTAACCCCGATATCGTAATGAAACCAATCCTCACACCTTTCCATTGGTGAACCATAAGATTGTTTAATGAATCTGTGATTGCCCGTCTCCGTGGAAATATCTGCCCTGGTATCCATTTTTAGGTAACACCTATAAGTGATATGATATGATATGTGTCTTTCACTTTCTGACTTACTACATGTCACGTGATTACTTCTAGACTCATCTACGGTGCTGCAAATGGCATTGTGTCCTTTTTTTCCTTGGCTTCTCTTCTGCCTTAGCGGGCTCCATTTTCAACAATGTGATTCCCTGAGGGTTGTGGATTAGCTGACCTGGGCAGCCTTACCCTGCCGGCCCACCCTCCCCAGGTGTGCCTCGTTGAGGTCAATATAAACAGAGCTCCAGGCAGCAATAGCCCCTGAAGCTGTGCCTGACTCCATATTCTCTGCCCCGTCAGCAGTCTCGGGGCTGTGCTGGTGGGAGGGAGTGAGGGGCCACAGCTTTGTGGGTGGCCCGGTGTGAGTGGGGTTCTGCTGACCTTTCTGCAGGAGTTGCCAGGCTGCCGCCTGTAAAGAAGAGGATGTGTCACCCATACCTTCCGCTGGAATTTCTCTCCGGACAGAGGTGAGGAAGGAAAAAAGCAGTGGGTTCCGGGACAGGAGGGGTATCTCAGGCAGGGCAATGGAAAGCTTCTGGAAGAGCGCCAGGGTCCAGGACCACGCTGGCTGGCCTGCAGGCACCAAGTTGGCCTGCGTGCTGTCGCTGGTGTGGCTCCACGGTCCTTCCTCTAGGCTTTCAAGCCCTTGTACATATTCAGGTGTTTTACCTGGAAAGGGTGGGAACAGTTCAGCAGCAGCTGGCCTGGGGCTCAGCTCACGTTTACTCACAGATGCCTCGGCACGGTCCCCCAGCTTTGCAATGAGGACGCTCCTTGCGTGGGGCTTGGGTTGCTGGCTGTATGGGAGATGGTTCCCCACCTCTGACCAATTTCAGAATTGTTTACCACTGGAGCCAGTGCCGTGATAGGGTTTTCCTCTGTATAACTCGTGGGTTCACTTTTTTTTTCTTTTATGTTTCAAGTTAGATGTTATTCCTCTTTTATGTATTTATAGATATAAGCATGGAAATAATTCATTCCTATAAATACATCTGTGTGACGGGAAGAACTTTTTCTGTTTTATTTTTAAATTTTATTTTTTAAAATTTTGAAATTTTATTTATTTTTTTATACAGCACGTTATTATTAGTTATGTATTTTATGCATATACATGTATACAGGTCAATCCCAAACTCCCAACTCATCCCACCACCACCACCCCATGGCTTCCCACACTTGGTGTCCATACGTTTGTTCTCTACCTCTGTGTCTCTATTTCTTCCCTGCAAACCAGTTCATCTGTACCATTTTTAGGCTCCACATATATGCATTAATATACAATATTTGTTTTCCTCTTTCTGACTTACTTCATTCTGTATGACAGTCTCTCGATCCATCGATGTCTCTACAAATGACCCAGTTTCATTCCTTTTTATGGCCGAGTCATATTCCATTTTATATATGTACCACATCTTTATCCATTCATCTGTCTGTGGGCATTTAGGTTGCTTCCATTACCTGGCTATTGTAAATAGTGCTGCAACGAACATTGTGGTGAATGTGCCTTTTAGAAATACGGTTTTCTCTGGGTATATGCCCAGAAGTGGGATTGCTGGATCAGATGGTAATTCTATTTCTAGTTATTTTAAGGAAACTCCATACTGTTCTCCAGAGGGACTGTATCAATTTACATTCCCACCAATAGTGGAAGAGGGCTCCTTTTGTCCACACCCTCCCCAGAATTGGTTGTTTGTAGATTTTCTGATGATGCCGATTCTAACAGGTGTGAGGTGATACCTCATTGTAGTTTTGATTTGCATTTCTCTAATAATTAGTGCTGTTGAGCAGCTTTTCATGTGCGTCTTGGCCATCTCTGTGTCTCTTTGAAGAAACGTCTCTTTAGATCTTCTGCCCATTTTTTTTGGGTTGTTTGTTTTTTTAATATTAAGCTGCATGAGCTGTTTATATATATTGGAGATTAAACCTCTGTCCATTGATTCGTCTGCAACGATTTTCGCCCATTCTGAGGGATGCCTTTTTCCATTCCCGTGTTTTTTAACAAAAAAGGAAAGAAAGGAAAAGAAGCAGAACACTAATGTGCGTAAAATATGCCTTTTGAAACGGTCGTTTTGAAATATGGACGTCCTTTGAATTTTTTGGTCGATATGTGACCCCAGGATTTGTTTTCAGGGCAGGTGTCATTTACAGGCCTGCAATGATTTTGAATATCAACTGACCATTAGCGTTGGGATTAAAGCTGCTGTTGTGTGAAACGGCCACAAGGTGGCAGCAGTTCACCCTTACCAAATCTGGTTACTAGGGCAAGAGAGCCTCAGTGGAAGTGGTGTTCTAGATTGGAGTTTAGAATGGAATGTACCAGGAGAAAGCCCCTCACGTTTGTCTCACTACTTCTTGTTCGTGTTTTTAATTTAAGTTTTTATTTTTTATTACAGCAAGTTTGATTACAATGTTTGGCTTGTTGTAGGTGTGGAAGATGTGGTTCTTTTACACATATACAGATGACTGTTCTTCTTGGGATCCTTTTCCCATGTACGTTATGACAGAATGTTGAGTAGTCCTCTCTTGGTATTCTGTAGGTCTTTGGTGATTATATATGTCACCTGTGTTTGTATATGTCTGTTAACCCCGATATCGTAATGAAACCAATCCTCACACCTTTCCATTGGTGAACCATAAGTTTGTTTAATGAATCTGTGATTGCCCTTCTCCGTGGAAATATCTGCCCTGGTATCCATTTTTAGGTAACACCTATAAGTGATATGATATGATATGTGTCTTTCACTTTCTGACTTACTACAAGTCACGTGATTACTTCTAGACTCATCTACGGTGCTGCAAATGGCATTGTGTCCTTTTTTCCCTTGGCTTCTCTTCTGCCTTAGCGGGGTCCATTTTCAACAATGTGATTCCCTGAGGGTTGTGGATTAGCTGACCTGGGCAGCCTTACCCTGCCGGCCCGCCCTTCCCAGGTGTGCCTCGTTGAGATCAATATAAACAGAGCTCCAGGCAGCAATAGCCCCTGAAGCTGTGCCTGACTCCATATTCTCTGCCCCGTCAGCAGTCTCGGGGCTGTGCTGGTGGGAGGGAGTGAGGGGCCACAGCTTTGTGGGTGGCCCGGTGTGTTGGGGTTCTGCTGGCCTTTCTGCAGGAGTTGCCAGGCTGCCGCCTGTAAAGAAGAGGATGTGTCACCCATACCTCCCGCTGGAATTTCTCTCCGGACAGAGGTGAGGAAGGAAAAAAGCGGTGAGGTCCGGGACAATAGGGGTATCTCAGGCAGGGCAATGGAAAGCTTCTGGAAGAGCGCTCAGGGCCAGGACCACGCTGGCTGGCCTGCAGGCACCAAGTTGGCCTGCGTGCTGTCACTGGTGTGGCTCCACGGTCCTTCCTCTAGGCTTTCAAGCCCTTGTACATATTCAGGTGTGTTACCTGGAAAGGGTGGGAACAGATCAGAAGCAGCTGGCCTGGGGCTCAGCTCACGTTTACTCACAGATGCCTCGGCACGGTCCCCCAGCTTTGCAATGACGACGCTCCTTGTGTGGGGGGTGGGTGGCTGGCTGTATGGGAGATGGTTCCCCACCTCTGACCAATTTCAGAATTGTTTACTGCTGGAGCAAGTGCCGTGATAGGTTTTTCCTCTGTATAACTCGTGGGTTCAATTTTTTTTTCTTTTTTGGTTCAAGTTAGATGTTATTCCTCTTTTATGTATTTATAAATATAAGCATGGAAATATTTCATTCCTATAAATACATCTGTGTGACGGGAAGAACTTTTTTCTGTTTTATTTTTAAATTTTATTTTTTAAAATTTTGAAATTGTATTTATTTTTTTATACAGCACGTTATTATTAGTTATGTATTTTATGCATATACATGTATACAGGTCAATCCCAAACTCCCAACTCATCCCACCACCACCACCCCATGGCTTCCCACACTTGGTGTCCATACGTTTGTTCTCTACCTCTGTGTCTCTATTTCTTCCCTGCAAACCAGTTCATCTGTACCATTTTTAGGCTCCACATATATGCATTAATATACAATATTTGTTTTCCTCTTTCTGACTTACTTCATTCTGTATGACAGTCTCTCGATCCATCGATGTCTCTACAAATGACCCAGTTTCATTCCTTTTTATGGCCGAGTCATATTCCATTTTATATATGTACCACATCTTTATCCATTCATCTGTGGGTGGGCATTTAGGTTGCTTCCATTACCTGGCTATTGTAAATAGTGCTGCAACGAACATTGTGGTGAATGTGCCTTTTAGAAATACGGTTTTCTCTGGGTATATGCCCAGAAGTGGGATTGCTGGATCAGATGGTAATTCTATTTCTAGTTTTTTTAAGGAAACTCCATACTGTTCTCCATAGTGACTGTATCAATTTACATTCCCACCAATAGTGGAAGAGGGCTCCTTTTGTCCACACCCTCCCCAGAATTGGTTGTTTGTAGATTTTCTGATGATGCCGATTCTAACAGGTGTGAGGTGATACCTCATTGTAGTTTTGATTTGCATTTCTCTAATAATTAGTGCTGTTGAGCAGCTTTTCATGTGCGTCTTGGCCATCTCTGTGTCTCCTTTGAAGAAACGTCTCTTTAGATCTTCTGCCCATTTATTTTGGGTTGTTTGTTTTTTTAATATTAAGCTGCATGAGCTGTTTATATATATTGGAGATTAAACCTTTGTCCATTGATTCGTCTGCAACGATTTTCGCCCATTCTGAGGGATGCCTTTTTCCATTCCCGTGTTTTTTAACAATAAAGGAAAGAAAGGAAAAGAAGCAGAACACTAATGTGCGTAAAATATGCCTTTTGAAACGGTCGTTTTGAAATATGGACGTCCTTTGAATTTTTTGGTCGATATGTGACCCCAGGATTTGTTTTCAGGGCAGGTGTCATTTACAGGCCTGCAATGATTTTGAATATCAACTGACCATTAGCGTTGGGATTAAAGCTGCTGTTGTGTGAAACGGCCACAAGGTGGCAGCAGTTCACCCTTACCAAATCTGGTTACTAGGGCAAGAGAGCCTCAGTGGAAGTGGTGTTCTAGATTGGAGTTTAGAATGGAATGTGCCAGGAGAAAGCCCCTCACGTTTGTCTCACTATTTCTTGTTCGTGTTTTTAATTTAAGTTTTTATTTTTTATTACAGCAAGTTTGATTACAATGTTTGGCTTGTTGTAGGTGTGGAAGATGTGGTTCTTTTACACATATACAGATGACTGTTCTTCTTGGGATCCTTTTCCCATGTACGTTATGACAGAATGTTGAGTAGTCCTCTCTTGGTATTCTGTAGGTCTTTGGTGATTATATATGTCACCTGTGTTTGTATATGTCTGTTAACCCCAATATCATAATGAAACCAATCCTCACACCTTTCCATTGGTGAACCATAAGTTTGTTTAATGAATCTGTGATTGCCCTTCTCCGTGGAAATATCTGCCCTGGTATCCATTTTTAGGTAACACCTATAAGTGATATGATATGATATGTGTCTTTCACTTTCTGACTTACTACAAGTCACGTGATTACTTCTAGACTCATCTACGGTGCTGCAAATGGCATTGTGTCCTTTTTTCCCTTGGCTTCTCTTCTGCCTTAGCGGGGTCCATTTTCAACAATGTGATTCCCTGAGGGTTGTGGATTAGCTGACCTGGGCAGCCTTACCCTGCCGGCCCGCCCTCCCCAGGTGTGCCTCGTTGAGATCAATATAAACAGAGCTCCAGGCAGCAATAGCCCCTGAAGCTGTGCCTGACTCCATATTCTCTGCCCCGTCAGCAGTCTCGGGGCTGTGCTGGTGGGAGGGAGTGAGGGGCCACAGCTTTGTGGGTGGCCCGGTGTGAGTGGGGTTCTGCTGGCCTTTCTGCAGGAGTTGCCAGGCTGCCGCCTGTAAAGAAGAGGATGTGTCACCCATACCTTCCGCTGGAATTTCTCTCCGGACAGAGGTGAGGAAGGAAAAAAGCAGTGGGGTCCGGGACAGGAGGGGTATCTCAGGCAGGGCAATGGAAAGCTTCTGGAAGAGCACCCGGGTCCAGGACCACGCTGGCTGGCCTGCAGGCACCAAGTTGGCCTGCGTGCTGTCGCTGGTGTGGCTCCACGGTCCTTCCTCTAGGCTTTCAAGCCCTTGTACATATTCAGGTGTTTTACCTGGAAAGGGTGGGAACAGATCAGAAGCAGCTGGCCTGGGGCTCAGCTCACGTTTACTCACAGATGCCTCGGCACGGTCCCCCAGCTTTTCAATGAGGACGCTCCTTGTGTGGGGGTTGGGTGGCTGGCTGTATGGGAGATGGTTCCCCACCTCTGACGAATTTCAGAATTGTTTACCGCTGGAGCAAGTGCCGTGATAGGGTTTTCCTCTGTATAACTCGTATGTTCAATTTTTTTTTCTTTTTTGGTTCAAGTTAGATTTTATTCCTCTTTTATGTATTTATAAATATAAGCATGGAAATAATTCATTCCTATAAATACATCTGTGTGACGGGAAGAATTTTTTCTGTTTTATTTTTAAATTTTATTTTTTAAAATTTTGAAATTTAATTTTATTTATGTTTTTATACAGCACGTTATTATTAGTTATGTATTTTATGCATATACATGTATACAGGTCAATCCCAATCTCCCAACTCATCCCACCACCACCACCCCATGGCTTCCCACACTTGGTGTCCATACGTTTGTTCTCTACCTCTGTGTCTCTATTTCTTCCCTGCAAACCAGTTCATCTGTACCATTTTTAGGCTCCACATATATGCATTAATATACAATATTTGTTTTCCTCTTTCTGACTTACTTCATTCTGTATGACAGTCTCTCGATCCATCGATGTCTCTACAAATGACCCAGTTTCATTCCTTTTTATGGCCAAGTCATATTCCATTTTATATATGTACCACATCTTTATCCATTCATCTGTCTGTGGGCATTTAGGTTGCTTCCATTACCTGGCTATTGTAAATAGTGCTGCAACGAACATTGTGGTGAATGTGCCTTTTTGAAATACGGTTTTCTCTGGGTATATGCCCAGAAGTGGGATTGCTGGATCAGATGGTAATTCTATTTCTAGTTTTTTTAAGGAAACTCCATACTGTTCTCCATAGTGACTGTATCAATTTACATTCCCACCAATAGTGGAAGAGGGCTCCTTTTGTCCACACCCTCCCCAGAATTGGTTGTTTGTAGATTTTCTGATGATGCCGATTCTAACAGGTGTGAGGTGATACCTCATTGTAGTTTTGATTTGCATTTCTCTAATAATTAGTGCTGTTGAGCAGCTTTTCATGTGCATCTTGGCCATCTCTGTGTCTCCTTTGAAGAAATGTCTCTTTAGATCTTCTGCCCATTTTTGTATTGGGTTGTTGGTTTTTTTAATATTAAGCTGCATGAGCTGTTTATATATATTGGAGATTAAACCTCTGTCCATTGATTCGTTTGCAACGATTTTCACCCATCCTGAGGGATGCCTTTTTTCATTCCCGTTTTTTTTAACAAAAAAGGAAAGAAAGGAAAAGAAGCAGAACACTAATGTGCGTAAAATATGCCTTTTGAAACGGTCGTTTTGAAATATGGACGTCCTTTGAAATTTTTGGTCGATATGTGACCCCAGGATTTGTTTTCAGGGCAGGTGTCATTTACAGGCCTGCAATGATTTTGAATATCAACTGACCATTAGCGTTGGGATTAAAGCTGCTGTTGTGTGAAACGGCCACAAGGTGGCAGCAGTTCACCCTTACCAAATCTGGTTACTAGGGCAAGAGAGCCTCAGTGGAAGTGGTGTTCTAGATTGGAGTTTAGAATGGAATGTACCAGGAGAAAGCCCCTCACGTTTGTCTCACTACTTCTTGTTCGTGTTTTTAATTTAAGTTTTTATTTTTTATTACAGCAAGTTTGATTACAATGTTTGGCTTGTTGTAGGTGTGGAAGATGTGGTTCTTTTACACATATACAGATGACTGTTCTTCTTGGGATCCTTTTCCCATGTACGTTATGACAGAATGTTGAGTAGTCCTCTCTTGGTATTCTGTAGGTCTTTGGTGATTATATATGTCACCTGTGTTTGTATATGTCTGTTAACCCCGATATCGTAATGAAACCAATCCTCACACCTTTCCATTGGTGAACCATAAGTTTGTTTAATGAATCTGTGATTGCCCTTCTCCGTGGAAATATCTGCCCTGGTATCCATTTTTAGGTAACACCTATAAGTGATATGATATGATATGTGTCTTTCACTTTCTGACTTACTACAAGTCACGTGATTACTTCTAGACTCATCTACGGTGCTGCAAATGGCATTGTGTCCTTTTTTCCCTTGGCTTCTCTTCTGCCTTAGCGGGGTCCATTTTCAACAATGTGATTCCCTGAGGGTTGTGGATTAGCTGACCTGGGCAGCCTTACCCTGCCGGCCCACCCTCCCCAGGTGTGCCTCGTTGAGATCAATATAAACAGAGCTCCAGGCAGCAATAGCCCCTGAAGCTGTGCCTGACTCCATATTCTCTGCCCCGTCAGCAGTCTCGGGGCTGTGCTGGTGGGAGGGAGTGAGGGGCCACAGCTTTGTGGGTGGCCCGGTGTGTTGGGGTTCTGCTGGCCTTTCTGCAGGAGTTGCCAGGCTGCCGCCTGTAAAGAAGAGGATGTGTCACCCATACCTCCCGCTGGAATTTCTCTCCGGACAGAGGTGAGGAAGGAAAAAAGCGGTGAGGTCCGGGACAAGAGGGGTATCTCAGGCAGGGCAATGGAAAGCTTCTGGAAGAGCGCTCAGGGCCAGGACCACGCTGGCTGGCCTGCAGGCACCAAGTTGGCCTGCGTGCTGTCGCTGGTGTGGCTCCACGGTCCTTCCTCTAGGCTTTCAAGTCCTTGTACATATTCAGGTGTGTTACCCGGAAAGGGTGGGAACAGATCAGAAGCAGCTGGCCTGGGGCTCAGCTCACGTTTACTCACAGATGCCTCGGCACGGTCCCCCAGCTTTGCAATGACGACGCTCCTTGTGTGGGGGGTGGGTGGCTGGCTGTATGGGAGATGGTTCCCCACCTCTGACCAATTTCAGAATTGTTTACTGCTGGAGCAAGTGCCGTGATAGGTTTTTCCTCTGTATAACTCGTGGGTTCAATTTTTTTTTCTTTTTTGGTTCAAGTTAGATGTTATTCCTCTTTTATGTATTTATAAATATAAGCATGGAAATATTTCATTCCTATAAATACATCTGTGTGACGGGAAGAACTTTTTTCTGTTTTATTTTTAAATTTTATTTTTTAAAATTTTGAAATTTTATTTATTTTTTTATACAGCACGTTATTATTAGTTATGTATTTTATGCATATACATGTATACAGGTCAATCCCAAACTCCCAACTCATCCCACCACCACCACCCCATGGCTTCCCACACTTGGTGTCCATACGTTTGTTCTCTACCTCTGTGTCTCTATTTCTTCCCTGCAAACCAGTTCATCTGTACCATTTTTAGGCTCCACATATATGCATTAATATACAATATTTGTTTTCCTCTTTCTGACTTACTTCATTCTGTATGACAGTCTCTCGATCCATCGATGTCTCTACAAATGACCCAGTTTCATTCCTTTTTATGGCCGAGTCATATTCCATTTTATATATGTACCACATCTTTATCCATTCATCTGTCTGTGGGCATTTAGGGTGCTTCCATTACCTGGCTATTGTAAATAGTGCTGCAACGAACATTGTGGTGAATGTGCCTTTTTGAAATACGGTTTTCTCTGGGTATATGCCCAGAAGTGGGATTGCTGGATCAGATGGTAATTCTATTTCTAGTTTTTTTAAGGAAACTCCATACTGTTCTCCATAGTGACTGTATCAATTTACATTCCCACCAATAGTGGAAGAGGGCTCCTTTTGTCCACACCCTCCCCAGAATTGGTTGTTTGTAGATTTTCTGATGATGCCGATTCTAACAGGTGTGAGGTGATACCTCATTGTAGTTTTGATTTGCATTTCTCTAATAATTAGTGCTGTTGAGCAGCTTTTCATGTGCGTCTTGGCCATCTCTGTGTCTCCTTTGAAGAAATGTCTCTTTAGATCTTCTGCCCATTTTTGTATTGGGTTGTTGGTTTTTTTTAATATTAAGCTGCATGAGCTGTTTATATATATTGGAGATTAAACCTCTGTCCATTGATTCGTTTGCAACGATTTTCACCCATCCTGAGGGATGCCTTTTTTCATTCCCGTTTTTTTTAACAAAAAAGGAAAGAAAGGAAAAGAAGCAGAACACTAATGTGCGTAAAATATGCCTTTTGAAACGGTCGTTTTGAAATATGGACGTCCTTTGAAATTTTTGGTCGATATGTGACCCCAGGATTTGTTTTCAGGGCAGGTGTCATTTACAGGCCTGCAATGATTTTGAATATCAACTGACCATTAGCGTTGGTATTAAAGCTGCTGTTGTGTGAAACGGCCACAAGGTGGCAGCAGTTCACCCTTACCAAATCTGGTTACTAGGGCAAGAGAGCCTCAGTGGAAGTGGTGTTCTAGATTGGAGTTTAGAATGGAATGTACCAGGAGAAAGCCCCTCACGTTTGTCTCACTACTTCTTGTTCGTGTTTTTAATTTAAGTTTTTATTTTTTATTACAGCAAGTTTGATTACAATGTTTGGCTTGTTGTAGGTGTGGAAGATGTGGTTCTTTTACACATATACAGATGACTGTTCTTCTTGGGATCCTTTTCCCATGTACGTTATGACAGAATGTTGAGTAGTCCTCTCTTGGTATTCTGTAGGTCTTTGGTGATTATATATGTCACCTGTGTTTGTATATGTCTGTTAACCCCGATATCGTAATGAAACCAATCCTCACACCTTTCCATTGGTGAACCATAAGTTTGTTTAATGAATCTGTGATTGCCCTTCTCCGTGGAAATATCTGCCCTGGTATCCATTTTTAGGTAACACCTATAAGTGATATGATATGATATGTGTCTTTCACTTTCTGACTTACTACAAGTCACGTGATTACTTCTAGACTCATCTACGGTGCTGCAAATGGCATTGTGTCCTTTTTTCCCTTGGCTTCTCTTCTGCCTTAGCGGGCTCCATTTTCAACAATGTGATTCCCTGAGGGTTGTGGATTAGCTGACCTGGGCAGCCTTACCCTGCCGGCCCGCCCTCCCCAGGTGTGCCTCGTTGAGATCAATATAAACAGAGCTCCAGGCAGCAATAGCCCCTGAAGCTGGGCCTGACTCCATATTCTCTGCCCCGTCAGCAGTCTCGGGGCTGTGCTGGTGGGAGGGAGTGAGGGGCCACAGCTTTGTGGGTGGCCCGGTTTGTTGGGGTTCTGCTGGCCTTTCTGCAGGAGTTGCCAGGCTGCCGCCTGTAAAGAAGAGGATGTGTCACCCATACCTCCCGCTGGAATTTCTCTCCGGACAGAGGTGAGGAAGGAAAAAAGCGGTGAGGTCCGGGACAAGAGGGGTATCTCAGGCAGGGCAATGGAAAGCTTCTGGAAGAGCGCTCAGGGCCAGGACCACGCTGGCTGGCCTGCAGGCACCAAGTTGGCCTGCGTGCTGTCGCTGGTGTGGCTCCACGGTCCTTCCTCTAGGCTTTCAAGCCCTTGTACATATTCAGGTGTGTTACCTGGAAAGGGTGGGAACAGATCAGAAGCAGCTGGCCTGGGGCTCAGCTCACGTTTACTCACAGATGCCTCGGCACGGTCCCCCAGCTTTTCAATGAGGACGCTCCTTGTGTGGGGGGTGGGTGGCTGGCTGTATGGGAGATGGTTCCCCACCTCTGACCAATTTCAGAATTGTTTACTGCTGGAGCAAGTGCCGTGATAGGTTTTTCCTCTGTATAACTCGTGGGTTCAATTTTTTTTTCTTTTTTGGTTCAAGTTAGATGTTATTCCTCTTTTATGTATTTATAAATATAAGCATGGAAATATTTCATTCCTATAAATACATCTGTGTGACGGGAAGAACTTTTTTCTGTTTTATTTTTAAATTTTATTTTTTAAAATTTTGAAATTTTATTTATTTTTTTATACAGCACGTTATTATTAGTTATGTATTTTATGCATATACATGTATACAGGTCAATCCCAAACTCCCAACTCATCCCACCACCACCACCCCATGGCTTCCCACACTTGGTGTCCATACGTTTGTTCTCTACCTCTGTGTCTCTATTTCTTCCCTGCAAACCAGTTCATCTGTACCATTTTTAGGCTCCACATATATGCATTAATATACAATATTTGTTTTCCTCTTTCTGACTTACTTCATTCTGTATGACAGTCTCTCGATCCATCGATGTCTCTACAAATGACCCAGTTTCATTCCTTTTTATGGCCGAGTCATATTCCATTTTATATATGTACCACATCTTTATCCATTCATCTGTGGGTGGGCATTTAGGTTGCTTCCATTACCTGGCTATTGTAAATAGTGCTGCAACGAACATTGTGGTGAATGTGCCTTTTAGAAATACGGTTTTCTCTGGGTATATGCCCAGAAGTGGGATTGCTGGATCAGATGGTAATTCTATTTCTAGTTTTTTTAAGGAAACTCCATACTGTTCTCCATAGTGACTGTATCAATTTACATTCCCACCAATAGTGGAAGAGGGCTCCTTTTGTCCACACCCTCCCCAGAATTGGTTGTTTGTAGATTTTCTGATGATGCCGATTCTAACAGGTGTGAGGTGATACCTCATTGTAGTTTTGATTTGCATTTCTCTAATAATTAGTGCTGTTGAGCAGCTTTTCATGTGCGTCTTGGCCATCTCTGTGTCTCCTTTGAAGAAACGTCTCTTTAGATCTTCTGCCCATTTATTTTGGGTTGTTTGTTTTTTTAATATTAAGCTGCATGAGCTGTTTATATATATTGGAGATTAAACCTTTGTCCATTGATTCGTCTGCAACGATTTTCGCCCATTCTGAGGGATGCCTTTTTCCATTCCCGTGTTTTTTAACAATAAAGGAAAGAAAGGAAAAGAAGCAGAACACTAATGTGCGTAAAATATGCCTTTTGAAACGGTCGTTTTGAAATATGGACGTCCTTTGAATTTTTTGGTCGATATGTGACCCCAGGATTTGTTTTCAGGGCAGGTGTCATTTACAGGCCTGCAATGATTTTGAATATCAACTGACCATTAGCGTTGGGATTAAAGCTGCTGTTGTGTGAAACGGCCACAAGGTGGCAGCAGTTCACCCTTACCAAATCTGGTTACTAGGGCAAGAGAGCCTCAGTGGAAGTGGTGTTCTAGATTGGAGTTTAGAATGGAATGTGCCAGGAGAAAGCCCCTCACGTTTGTCTCACTATTTCTTGTTCGTGTTTTTAATTTAAGTTTTTATTTTTTATTACAGCAAGTTTGATTACAATGTTTGGCTTGTTGTAGGTGTGGAAGATGTGGTTCTTTTACACATATACAGATGACTGTTCTTCTTGGGATCCTTTTCCCATGTACGTTATGACAGAATGTTGAGTAGTCCTCTCTTGGTATTCTGTAGGTCTTTGGTGATTATATATGTCACCTGTGTTTGTATATGTCTGTTAACCCCAATATCATAATGAAACCAATCCTCACACCTTTCCATTGGTGAACCATAAGTTTGTTTAATGAATCTGTGATTGCCCTTCTCCGTGGAAATATCTGCCCTGGTATCCATTTTTAGGTAACACCTATAAGTGATATGATATGATATGTGTCTTTCACTTTCTGACTTACTACAAGTCACGTGATTACTTCTAGACTCATCTACGGTGCTGCAAATGGCATTGTGTCCTTTTTTCCCTTGGCTTCTCTTCTGCCTTAGCGGGGTCCATTTTCAACAATGTGATTCCCTGAGGGTTGTGGATTAGCTGACCTGGGCAGCCTTACCCTGCCGGCCCGCCCTCCCCAGGTGTGCCTCGTTGAGATCAATATAAACAGAGCTCCAGGCAGCAATAGCCCCTGAAGCTGTGCCTGACTCCATATTCTCTGCCCCGTCAGCAGTCTCGGGGCTGTGCTGGTGGGAGGGAGTGAGGGGCCACAGCTTTGTGGGTGGCCCGGTGTGAGTGGGGTTCTGCTGGCCTTTCTGCAGGAGTTGCCAGGCTGCCGCCTGTAAAGAAGAGGATGTGTCACCCATACCTTCCGCTGGAATTTCTCTCCGGACAGAGGTGAGGAAGGAAAAAAGCAGTGGGGTCCGGGACAGGAGGGGTATCTCAGGCAGGGCAATGGAAAGCTTCTGGAAGAGCACCCGGGTCCAGGACCACGCTGGCTGGCCTGCAGGCACCAAGTTGGCCTGCGTGCTGTCGCTGGTGTGGCTCCACGGTCCTTCCTCTAGGCTTTCAAGCCCTTGTACATATTCAGGTGTTTTACCTGGAAAGGGTGGGAACAGATCAGAAGCAGCTGGCCTGGGGCTCAGCTCACGTTTACTCACAGATGCCTCGGCACGGTCCCCCAGCTTTTCAATGAGGACGCTCCTTGTGTGGGGGTTGGGTGGCTGGCTGTATGGGAGATGGTTCCCCACCTCTGACGAATTTCAGAATTGTTTACCGCTGGAGCAAGTGCCGTGATAGGGTTTTCCTCTGTATAACTCGTATGTTCAATTTTTTTTTCTTTTTTGGTTCAAGTTAGATTTTATTCCTCTTTTATGTATTTATAAATATAAGCATGGAAATAATTCATTCCTATAAATACATCTGTGTGACGGGAAGAATTTTTTCTGTTTTATTTTTAAATTTTATTTTTTAAAATTTTGAAATTTAATTTTATTTATGTTTTTATACAGCACGTTATTATTAGTTATGTATTTTATGCATATACATGTATACAGGTCAATCCCAATCTCCCAACTCATCCCACCACCACCACCCCATGGCTTCCCACACTTGGTGTCCATACGTTTGTTCTCTACCTCTGTGTCTCTATTTCTTCCCTGCAAACCAGTTCATCTGTACCATTTTTAGGCTCCACATATATGCATTAATATACAATATTTGTTTTCCTCTTTCTGACTTACTTCATTCTGTATGACAGTCTCTCGATCCATCGATGTCTCTACAAATGACCCAGTTTCATTCCTTTTTATGGCCAAGTCATATTCCATTTTATATATGTACCACATCTTTATCCATTCATCTGTCTGTGGGCATTTAGGTTGCTTCCATTACCTGGCTATTGTAAATAGTGCTGCAACGAACATTGTGGTGAATGTGCCTTTTTGAAATACGGTTTTCTCTGGGTATATGCCCAGAAGTGGGATTGCTGGATCAGATGGTAATTCTATTTCTAGTTTTTTTAAGGAAACTCCATACTGTTCTCCATAGTGACTGTATCAATTTACATTCCCACCAATAGTGGAAGAGGGCTCCTTTTGTCCACACCCTCCCCAGAATTGGTTGTTTGTAGATTTTCTGATGATGCCGATTCTAACAGGTGTGAGGTGATACCTCATTGTAGTTTTGATTTGCATTTCTCTAATAATTAGTGCTGTTGAGCAGCTTTTCATGTGCATCTTGGCCATCTCTGTGTCTCCTTTGAAGAAATGTCTCTTTAGATCTTCTGCCCATTTTTGTATTGGGTTGTTGGTTTTTTTAATATTAAGCTGCATGAGCTGTTTATATATATTGGAGATTAAACCTCTGTCCATTGATTCGTTTGCAACGATTTTCACCCATCCTGAGGGATGCCTTTTTTCATTCCCGTTTTTTTTAACAAAAAAGGAAAGAAAGGAAAAGAAGCAGAACACTAATGTGCGTAAAATATGCCTTTTGAAACGGTCGTTTTGAAATATGGACGTCCTTTGAAATTTTTGGTCGATATGTGACCCCAGGATTTGTTTTCAGGGCAGGTGTCATTTACAGGCCTGCAATGATTTTGAATATCAACTGACCATTAGCGTTGGGATTAAAGCTGCTGTTGTGTGAAACGGCCACAAGGTGGCAGCAGTTCACCCTTACCAAATCTGGTTACTAGGGCAAGAGAGCCTCAGTGGAAGTGGTGTTCTAGATTGGAGTTTAGAATGGAATGTACCAGGAGAAAGCCCCTCACGTTTGTCTCACTACTTCTTGTTCGTGTTTTTAATTTAAGTTTTTATTTTTTATTACAGCAAGTTTGATTACAATGTTTGGCTTGTTGTAGGTGTGGAAGATGTGGTTCTTTTACACATATACAGATGACTGTTCTTCTTGGGATCCTTTTCCCATGTACGTTATGACAGAATGTTGAGTAGTCCTCTCTTGGTATTCTGTAGGTCTTTGGTGATTATATATGTCACCTGTGTTTGTATATGTCTGTTAACCCCGATATCGTAATGAAACCAATCCTCACACCTTTCCATTGGTGAACCATAAGTTTGTTTAATGAATCTGTGATTGCCCTTCTCCGTGGAAATATCTGCCCTGGTATCCATTTTTAGGTAACACCTATAAGTGATATGATATGATATGTGTCTTTCACTTTCTGACTTACTACAAGTCACGTGATTACTTCTAGACTCATCTACGGTGCTGCAAATGGCATTGTGTCCTTTTTTCCCTTGGCTTCTCTTCTGCCTTAGCGGGGTCCATTTTCAACAATGTGATTCCCTGAGGGTGGTGGATTAGCTGACCTGGGCAGCCTTACCCTGCCGGCCCGCCCTCCCCAGGTGTGCCTCGTTGAGATCAATATAAACAGAGCTCCAGGCAGCAATAGCCCCTGAAGCTGGGCCTGACTCCATATTCTCTGCCCCGTCAGCAGTCTCGGGGCTGTGCTGGTGGGAGGGAGTGAGGGGCCACAGCTTTGTGGGTGGCCCGGTGTGAGTGGGGTTCTGCTGGCCTTTCTGCAGGAGTTGCCAGGCTGCCGCCTGTAAAGAAGAGGATGTGTCACCCATACATCCCGCTGGAATTTCTCTCCGGACAGAGGTGAGGAAGGAAAAAAGCGGTGAGGTCCGGGACAAGAGGGGTTTCTCAGGCAGGGCAATGGAAAGCTTCTGGAAGAACGCCCAGGGCCAGGACCACGCTGGCTGGCCTGCAGGCACCAAGTTGGCCTGCGTGCTGTCGCTGGTGTGGCTCCACGGTCCTTCCTCTAGGCTTTCAAGCCCTTGTACATATTCAGGTGTGTTACCTGGAAAGGGTGGGAACAGATCAGAAGCAGCTGGCCTGGGGCTCAGCTCACGTTTACTCACAGATGCCTCGGCACGGTCCCCCAGCTTTTCAATGAGGACGCTCCTTGTGTGGGGGGTGGGTGGCTGGCTGTATGGGAGATGGTTCCCCACCTCTGACCAATTTCAGAATTGTTTACTGCTGGAGCAAGTGCCGTGATAGGTTTTTCCTCTGTATAACTCGTGGGTTCAATTTTTTTTTCTTTTTTGGTTCAAGTTAGATGTTATTCCTCTTTTATGTATTTATAAATATAAGCATGGAAATATTTCATTCCTATAAATACATCTGTGTGACGGGAAGAACTTTTTTCTGTTTTATTTTTAAATTTTATTTTTTAAAATTTTGAAATTTTATTTATTTTTTTATACAGCACGTTATTATTAGTTATGTATTTTATGCATATACATGTATACAGGTCAATCCCAAACTCCCAACTCATCCCACCACCACCACCCCATGGCTTCCCACACTTGGTGTCCATACGTTTGTTCTCTACCTCTGTGTCTCTATTTCTTCCCTGCAAACCAGTTCATCTGTACCATTTTTAGGCTCCACATATATGCATTAATATACAATATTTGTTTTCCTCTTTCTGACTTACTTCATTCTGTATGACAGTCTCTCGATCCATCGATGTCTCTACAAATGACCCAGTTTCATTCCTTTTTATGGCCGAGTCATATTCCATTTTATATATGTACCACATCTTTATCCATTCATCTGTGGGTGGGCATTTAGGTTGCTTCCATTACCTGGCTATTGTAAATAGTGCTGCAACGAACATTGTGGTGAATGTGCCTTTTTGAAATACGGTTTTCTCTGGGTATATGCCCAGAAGTGGGATTGCTGGATCAGATGGTAATTCTATTTCTAGTTTTTTTAAGGAAACTCCATACTGTTCTCCATAGTGACTGTATCAATTTACATTCCCACCAATAGTGGAAGAGGGCTCCTTTTGTCCACACCCTCCCCAGAATTGGTTGTTTCTAGATTTTCTGATGATGCCGATTCTAACAGGTGTGAGGTGATACCTCATTGTAGTTTTGATTTGCATTTCTCTAATAATTAGTGCTGTTGAGCAGCTTTTCATGTGCGTCTTGGCCATCTCTGTGTCTCCTTTGAAGAAATGTCTCTTTAGATCTTCTGCCCATTTTTGTATTGGGTTGTTGGTTTTTTTAATATTAAGCTGCATGAGCTGTTTATATATATTGGAGATTAAACCTCTGTCCATTGATTCGTTTGCAACGATTTTCACCCATCCTGAGGGATGCCTTTTTTCATTCCCGTTTTTTTTAACAAAAAAGGAAAGAAAGGAAAAGAAGCAGAACACTAATGTGCGTAAAATATGCCTTTTGAAACGGTCGTTTTGAAATATGGACGTCCTTTGAAATTTTTGGTCGATATGTGACCCCAGGATTTGTTTTCAGGGCAGGTGTCATTTACAGGCCTGCAATGATTTTGAATATCAACTGACCATTAGCGTTGGGATTAAAGCTGCTGTTGTGTGAAACGGCCACAAGGTGGCAGCAGTTCACCCTTACCAAATCTGGTTACTAGGGCAAGAGAGCCTCAGTGGAAGTGGTGTTCTAGATTGGAGTTTAGAATGGAATGTACCAGGAGAAAGCCCCTCACGTTTGTCTCACTACTTCTTGTTCGTGTTTTTAATTTAAGTTTTTATTTTTTATTACAGCAAGTTTGATTACAATGTTTGGCTTGTTGTAGGTGTGGAAGATGTGGTTCTTTTACACATATACAGATGACTGTTCTTCTTGGGATCCTTTTCCCATGTACGTTATGACAGAATGTTGAGTAGTCCTCTCTTGGTATTCTGTAGGTCTTTGGTGATTATATATGTCACCTGTGTTTGTATATGTCTGTTAACCCCGATATCGTAATGAAACCAATCCTCACACCTTTCCATTGGTGAACCATAAGTTTGTTTAATGAATCTGTGATTGCCCTTCTCCGTGGAAATATCTGCCCTGGTATCCATTTTTAGGTAACACCTATAAGTGATATGATATGATATGTGTCTTTCACTTTCTGACTTACTACAAGTCACGTGATTACTTCTAGACTCATCTACGGTGCTGCAAATGGCATTGTGTCCTTTTTTCCCTTGGCTTCTCTTCTGCCTTAGCGGGCTCCATTTTCAACAATGTGATTCCCTGAGGGTTGTGGATTAGCTGACCTGGGCAGCCTTACCCTGCCGGCCCGCCCTCCCCAGGTGTGCCTCGTTGAGATCAATATAAACAGAGCTCCAGGCAGCAATAGCCCCTGAAGCTGGGCCTGACTCCATATTCTCTGCCCCGTCAGCAGTCTCGGGGCTGTGCTGGTGGGAGGGAGTGAGGGGCCACAGCTTTGTGGGTGGCCCGGTGTGAGTGGGGTTCTGCTGGCCTTTCTGCAGGAGTTGCCAGGCTGCCGCCTGTAAAGAAGAGGATGTGTCACCCATACCTCCCGCTGGAATTTCTCTCCGGACAGAGGTGAGGAAGGAAAAAAGCGGTGAGGTCCGGGACAAGAGGGGTATCTCAGGCAGGGCAATGGAAAGCTTCTGGAAGAGCGCCCAGGGCCAGGACCACGCTGGCTGGCCTGCAGGCACCAAGTTGGCCTGCGTGCTGTCGCTGGTGTGGCTCCACGGTCCTTCCTCTAGGCTTTCAAGCCCTTGTACATATTCAGGTGTGTTACCTGGAAAGGGTGGGAACAGATCAGAAGCAGCTGGCCTGGGGCTCAGCTCACGTTTACTCACAGATGCCTCGGCACGGTCCCCCAGCTTTTCAATGAGGACGCTCCTTGTGTGGGGGGTGGGTGGCTGGCTGTATGGGAGATGGTTCCCCACCTCTGACCAATTTCAGAATTGTTTACTGCTGGAGCAAGTGCCGTGATAGGTTTTTCCTCTGTATAACTCGTGGGTTCAATTTTTTTTTCTTTTTTGGTTCAAGTTAGATGTTATTCCTCTTTTATGTATTTATAAATATAAGCATGGAAATATTTCATTCCTATAAATACATCTGTGTGACGGGAAGAACTTTTTTCTGTTTTATTTTTAAATTTTATTTTTTAAAATTTTGAAATTTTATTTATTTTTTTATACAGCACGTTATTATTAGTTATGTATTTTATGCATATACATGTATACAGGTCAATCCCAAACTCCCAACTCATCCCACCACCACCACCCCATGGCTTCCCACACTTGGTGTCCATACGTTTGTTCTCTACCTCTGTGTCTCTATTTCTTCCCTGCAAACCAGTTCATCTGTACCATTTTTAGGCTCCACATATATGCATTAATATACAATATTTGTTTTCCTCTTTCTGACTTACTTCATTCTGTATGACAGTCTCTCGATCCATCGATGTCTCTACAAATGACCCAGTTTCATTCCTTTTTATGGCCGAGTCATATTCCATTTTATATATGTACCACATCTTTATCCATTCATCTGTGGGTGGGCATTTAGGTTGCTTCCATTACCTGGCTATTGTAAATAGTGCTGCAACGAACATTGTGGTGAATGTGCCTTTTAGAAATACGGTTTTCTCTGGGTATATGCCCAGAAGTGGGATTGCTGGATCAGATGGTAATTCTATTTCTAGTTTTTTTAAGGAAACTCCATACTGTTCTCCATAGTGACTGTATCAATTTACATTCCCACCAATAGTGGAAGAGGGCTCCTTTTGTCCACACCCTCCCCAGAATTGGTTGTTTGTAGATTTTCTGATGATGCCGATTCTAACAGGTGTGAGGTGATACCTCATTGTAGTTTTGATTTGCATTTCTCTAACAATTAGTGCTGTTGAGCAGCTTTTCATGTGCGTCTTGGCCATCTCTGTGTCTCCTTTGAAGAAACGTCTCTTTAGATCTTCTGCCCATTTATTTTGGGTTGTTTGTTTTTTTAATATTAAGCTGCATGGGCTGTTTATATATATTGGAGATTAAACCGTTGTCCATTGATTCGTCTGCAACGATTTTCGCCCATTCTGAGGGATGCCTTTTTCCATTCCCGTGTTTTTTAACAATAAAGGAAAGAAAGGAAAAGAAGCAGAACACTAATGTGCGTAAAATATGCCTTTTGAAACGGTCGTTTTGAAATATGGACGTCCTTTGAAATTTTTGGTCGATATGTGACCCCAGGATTTGTTTTCAGGGCAGGTGTCATTTACAGGCCTGCAATGATTTTGAATATCAACTGACCATTAGCGTTGGGATTAAAGCTGCTGTTGTGTGAAACGGCCACAAGGTGGCAGCAGTTCACCCTTACCAAATCTGGTTACTAGGGCAAGAGAGCCTCAGTGGAAGTGGTGTTCTAGATTGGAGTTTAGAATGGAATGTGCCAGGAGAAAGCCCCTCACATTTGTCTCACTATTTCTTGTTCGTGTTTTTAATTTAAGTTTTTATTTTTTATTACAGCAAGTTTGATTACAATGTTTGGCTTGTTGTAGGTGTGGAAGATGTGGTTCTTTTACACATATACAGATGACTGTTCTTCTTGGGATCCTTTTCCCATGTACGTTATGACAGAATGTTGAGTAGTCCTCTCTTGGTATTCTGTAGGTCTTTGGTGATTATATATGTCACCTGTGTTTGTATATGTCTGTTAACCCCAATATCATAATGAAACCAATCCTCACACCTTTCCATTGGTGAACCATAAGTTTGTTTAATGAATCTGTGATTGCCCTTCTCCGTGGAAATATCTGCCCTGGTATCCATTTTTAGGTAACACCTATAAGTGATATGATATGATATGTGTCTTTCACTTTCTGACTTACTACAAGTCACGTGATTACTTCTAGACTCATCTACGGTGCTGCAAATGGCATTGTGTCCTTTTTTCCCTTGGCTTCTCTTCTGCCTTAGCGGGGTCCATTTTCAACAATGTGATTCCCTGAGGGTTGTGGATTAGCTGACCTGGGCAGCCTTACCCTGCCGGCCCGCCCTCCCCAGGTGTGCCTCGTTGAGATCAATATAAACAGAGCTCCAGGCAGCAATAGCCCCTGAAGCTGTGCCTGACTCCATATTCTCTGGCCCGTCAGCAGTCTCGGGGCTGTGCTGGTGGGAGGGAGTGAGGGGCCACAGCTTTGTGGGTGGCCCGGTGTGAGTGGGGTTCTGCTGGCCTTTCTGCAGGAGTTGCCAGGCTGCCGCCTGTAAAGAAGAGGATGTGTCACCCATACCTTCCGCTGGAATTTCTCTCCGGACAGAGGTGAGGAAGGAAAAAAGCAGTGGGGTCCGGGACAGGAGGGGTATCTCAGGCAGGGCAATGGAAAGCTTCTGGAAGAGCACCCGGGTCCAGGACCACGCTGGCTGGCCTGCAGGCACCAAGTTGGCCTGCGTGCTGTCGCTGGTGTTGCTCCACGGTCCTTCCTCTAGGCTTTCAAGCCCTTGTACATATTCAGGTGTTTTACCTGGAAAGGGTGGGAACAGATCAGAAGCAGCTGGCCTGGGGCTCAGCTCACGTTTACTCACAGATGCCTCGGCACGGTCCCCCAGCTTTTCAATGAGGACGCTCCTTGTGTGGGGGTTGGGTGGCTGGCTGTATGGGAGATGGTTCCCCAGCTCTGACGAATTTCAGAATTGTTTACCGCTGGAGCAAGTGCCGTGATAGGGTTTTCCTCTGTATAACTCGTATGTTCAATTTTTTTTTCTTTTTTGGTTCAAGTTAGATTTTATTCCTCTTTTATGTATTTATAAATATAAGCATGGAAATAATTCATTCCTATAAATACATCTGTGTGACGGGAAGAATTTTTTCTGTTTTATTTTTAAATTTTATTTTTTTAAATTTTGAAATTTAATTTTATTTATGTTTTTATACAGCACGTTATTATTAGTTATGTATTTTATGCATATACATGTATACAGGTCAATCCCAATCTCCCAACTCATCCCACCACCACCACCCCATGGCTTCCCACACTTGGTGTCCATACGTTTGTTCTCTACCTCTGTGTCTCTATTTCTTCCCTGCAAACCAGTTCATCTGTACCATTTTTAGGCTCCACATATATGCATTAATATACAATATTTGTTTTCCTCTTTCTGACTTACTTCATTCTGTATGACAGTCTCTCGATCCATCGATGTCTCTACAAATGACCCAGTTTCATTCCTTTTTATGGCCAAGTCATATTCCATTTTATATATGTACCACATCTTTATCCATTCATCTGTCTGTGGGCATTTAGGTTGCTTCCATTACCTGGCTATTGTAAATAGTGCTGCAACGAACATTGTGGTGAATGTGCCTTTTTGAAATACGGTTTTCTCTGGGTATATGCCCAGAAGTGGGATTGCTGGATCAGATGGTAATTCTATTTCTAGTTTTTTTAAGGAAACTCCATACTGTTCTCCATAGTGACTGTATCAATTTACATTCCCACCAATAGTGGAAGAGGGCTCCTTTTGTCCACACCCTCCCCAGAATTGGTTGTTTGTAGATTTTCTGATGATGCCGATTCTAACAGGTGTGAGGTGATACCTCATTGTAGTTTTGATTTGCATTTCTCTAATAATTAGTGCTGTTGAGCAGCTTTTCATGTGCATCTTGGCCATCTCTGTGTCTCCTTTGAAGAAATGTCTCTTTAGATCTTCTGCCCATTTTTGTATTGGGTTGTTGGTTTTTTTAATATTAAGCTGCATGAGCTGTTTATATATATTGGAGATTAAACCTCTGTCCATTGATTCGTTTGCAACGATTTTCACCCATCCTGAGGGATGCCTTTTTTCATTCCCGTTTTTTTTAACAAAAAAGGAAAGAAAGGAAAAGAAGCAGAACACTAATGTGCGTAAAATATGCCTTTTGAAACGGTCGTTTTGAAATATGGACGTCCTTTGAAATTTTTGGTCGATATGTGACCCCAGGATTTGTTTTCAGGGCAGGTGTCATTTACAGGCCTGCAATGATTTTGAATATCAACTGACCATTAGCGTTGGGATTAAAGCTGCTGTTGTGTGAAACGGCCACAAGGTGGCAGCAGTTCACCCTTACCAAATCTGGTTACTAGGGCAAGAGAGCCTCAGTGGAAGTGGTGTTCTAGATTGGAGTTTAGAATGGAATGTACCAGGAGAAAGCCCCTCACGTTTGTCTCACTACTTCTTGTTCGTGTTTTTAATTTAAGTTTTTATTTTTTATTACAGCAAGTTTGATTACAATGTTTGGCTTGTTGTAGGTGTGGAAGATGTGGTTCTTTTACACATATACAGATGACTGTTCTTCTTGGGATCCTTTTCCCATGTACGTTATGACAGAATGTTGAGTAGTCCTCTCTTGGTATTCTGTAGGTCTTTGGTGATTATATATGTCACCTGTGTTTGTATATGTCTGTTAACCCCGATATCGTAATGAAACCAATCCTCACACCTTTCCATTGGTGAACCATAAGTTTGTTTAATGAATCTGTGATTGCCCTTCTCCGTGGAAATATCTGCCCTGGTATCCATTTTTAGGTAACACCTATAAGTGATATGATATGATATGTGTCTTTCACTTTCTGACTTACTACAAGTCACGTGATTACTTCTAGACTCATCTACGGTGCTGCAAATGGCATTGTGTCCTTTTTTCCCTTGGCTTCTCTTCTGCCTTAGCGGGCTCCATTTTCAACAATGTGATTCCCTGAGGGTGGTGGATTAGCTGACCTGGGCAGCCTTACCCTGCCGGCCCGCCCTCCCCAGGTGTGCCTCGTTGAGATCAATATAAACAGAGCTCCAGGCAGCAATAGCCACTGAAGCTGTGCCTGACTCCATATTCTCTGCCCCGTCAGCAGTCTCGGGGCTGTGCTGGTGGGAGGAGGGAGTGAGGGGCCACAGCTTTGTGGGTGGCCCGGTGTGAGTGGGGTTCTGCTGGCCTTTCTGCAGGAGTTGCCAGGCTGCCGCCTGTAAAGAAGAGGATGTGTCACCCATACCTCCCGCTGGAATTTCTCTCCGGACAGAGGTGAGGAAGGAAAAAAGCGGTGAGGTCCGGGACAAGAGGGGTATCTCAGGCAGGGCAATGGAAAGCTTCTGGAAGAACGCCCAGGGCCAGGACCACGCTGGCTGGCCTGCAGGCACCAAGTTGGCCTGCGTGCTGTCGCTGGTGTGGCTCCACGGTCCTTCCTCTAGGCTTTCAAGCCCTTGTACATATTCAGGTGTGTTACCTGGAAAGGGTGGGAACAGATCAGAAGCAGCTGGCCTGGGGCTCAGCTCACGTTTACTCACAGATGCCTCGGCACGGTCCCCCAGCTTTTCAATGAGGACGCTCCTTGTGTGGGGGGTGGGTGGCTGGCTGTATGGGAGATGGTTCCCCACCTCTGACCAATTTCAGAATTGTTTACTGCTGGAGCAAGTGCCGTGATAGGTTTTTCCTCTGTATAACTCGTGGGTTCAATTTTTTTTTCTTTTTTGGTTCAAGTTACATGTTATTCCTCTTTTATGTATTTATAAATATAAGCATGGAAATATTTCATTCCTATAAATACATCTGTGTGACGGGAAGAACTTTTTTCTGTTTTATTTTTAAATTTTATTTTTTAAAATTTTGAAATTTTATTTATTTTTTTATACAGCACGTTATTATTAGTTATGTATTTTATGCATATACATGTATACAGGTCAATCCCAAACTCCCAACTCATCCCACCACCACCACCCCATGGCTTCCCACACTTGGTGTCCATACGTTTGTTCTCTACCTCTGTGTCTCTATTTCTTCCCTGCAAACCAGTTCATCTGTACCATTTTTAGGCTCCACATATATGCATTAATATACAATATTTGTTTTCCTCTTTCTGACTTACTTCATTCTGTATGACAGTCTCTCGATCCATCGATGTCTCTACAAATGACCCAGTTTCATTCCTTTTTATGGCCGAGTCATATTCCATTTTATATATGTACCACATCTTTATCCATTCATCTGTGGGTGGGCATTTAGGTTGCTTCCATTACCTGGCTATTGTAAATAGTGCTGCAACGAACATTGTGGTGAATGTGCCTTTTAGAAATACGGTTTTCTCTGGGTATATGCCCAGAAGTGGGATTGCTGGATCAGATGGTAATTCTATTTCTAGTTTTTTTAAGGAAACTCCATACTGTTCTCCATAGTGACTGTATCAATTTACATTCCCACCAATAGTGGAAGAGGGCTCCTTTTGTCCACACCCTCCCCAGAATTGGTTGTTTCTAGATTTTCTGATGATGCCGATTCTAACAGGTGTGAGGTGATACCTCATTGTAGTTTTGATTTGCATTTCTCTAATAATTAGTGCTGTTGAGCAGCTTTTCATGTGCGTCTTGGCCATCTCTGTGTCTCCTTTGAAGAAATGTCTCTTTAGATCTTCTGCCCATTTTTGTATTGGGTTGTTGGTTTTTTTAATATTAAGCTGCATGAGCTGTTTATATATATTGGAGATTAAACCTCTGTCCATTGATTCGTTTGCAACGATTTTCACCCATCCTGAGGGATGCCTTTTTTCATTCCCGTTTTTTTTAACAAAAAAGGAAAGAAAGGAAAAGAAGCAGAACACTAATGTGCGTAAAATATGCCTTTTGAAACGGTCGTTTTGAAATATGGACGTCCTTTGAAATTTTTGGTCGATATGTGACCCCAGGATTTGTTTTCAGGGCAGGTGTCATTTACAGGCCTGCAATGATTTTGAATATCAACTGACCATTAGCGTTGGGATTAAAGCTGCTGTTGTGTGAAACGGCCACAAGGTGGCAGCAGTTCACCCTTACCAAATCTGGTTACTAGGGCAAGAGAGCCTCAGTGGAAGTGGTGTTCTAGATTGGAGTTTAGAATGGAATGTACCAGGAGAAAGCCCCTCACGTTTGTCTCACTACTTCTTGTTCGTGTTTTTAATTTAAGTTTTTATTTTTTATTACAGCAAGTTTGATTACAATGTTTGGCTTGTTGTAGGTGTGGAAGATGTGGTTCTTTTACACATATACAGATGACTGTTCTTCTTGGGATCCTTTTCCCATGTACGTTATGACAGAATGTTGAGTAGTCCTCTCTTGGTATTCTGTAGGTCTTTGGTGATTATATATGTCACCTGTGTTTGTATATGTCTGTTAACCCCGATATCGTAATGAAACCAATCCTCACACCTTTCCATTGGTGAACCATAAGTTTGTTTAATGAATCTGTGATTGCCCTTCTCCGTGGAAATATCTGCCCTGGTATCCATTTTTAGGTAACACCTATAAGTGATATGATATGATATGTGTCTTTCACTTTCTGACTTACTACAAGTCACGTGATTACTTCTAGACTCATCTACGGTGCTGCAAATGGCATTGTGTCCTTTTTTCCCTTGGCTTCTCTTCTGCCTTAGCGGGGTCCATTTTCAACAATGTGATTCCCTGAGGGTTGTGGATTAGCTGACCTGGGCAGCCTTACCCTGCCGGCCCGCCCTCCCCAGGTGTGCCTCGTTGAGATCAATATAAACAGCGCTCCAGGCAGCAATAGCCCCTGAAGCTGTGCCTGACTCCATATTCTCTGCCCCGTCAGCAGTCTCGGGGCTGTGCTGGTGGGAGGGAGTGAGGGGCCACAGCTTTGTGGGTGGCCCGGTGTGAGTGGGGTTCTGCTGGCCTTTCTGCAGGAGTTGCCAGGCTGCCGCCTGTAAAGAAGAGGATGTGTCACCCATACCTCCCGCTGGAATTTCTCTCCGGACAGAGGTGAGGAAGGAAAAAAGCGGTGAGGTCCGGGACAAGAGGGGTATCTCAGGCAGGGCAATGGAAAGCTTCTGGAAGAGCGCCCAGGGCCAGGACCACGCTGGCTGGCCTGCAGGCACCAAGTTGGCCTGCGTGCTGTCGCTGGTGTGGCTCCACGGTCCTTCCTCTAGGCTTTCAAGCCCTTGTACATATTCAGGTGTGTTACCTGGAAAGGGTGGGAACAGATCAGAAGCAGCTGGCCTGGGGCTCAGCTCACGTTTACTCACAGATGCCTCGGCACGGTCCCCCAGCTTTTCAATGAGGACGCTCCTTGTGTGGGGGGTGGGTGGCTGGCTGTATGGGAGATGGTTCCCCACCTCTGACCAATTTCAGAATTGTTTACTGCTGGAGCAAGTGCCGTGATAGGTTTTTCCTCTGTATAACTCGTGGGTTCAATTTTTTTTTCTTTTTTGGTTCAAGTTAGATGTTATTCCTCTTTTATGTATTTATAAATATAAGCATGGAAATATTTCATTCCTATAAATACATCTGTGTGACGGGAAGAACTTTTTTCTGTTTTATTTTTAAATTTTATTTTTTAAAATTTTGAAATTTTATTTATTTTTTTATACAGCACGTTATTATTAGTTATGTATTTTATGCATATACATGTATACAGGTCAATCCCAAACTCCCAACTCATCCCACCACCACCACCCCATGGCTTCCCACACTTGGTGTCCATACGTTTGTTCTCTACCTCTGTGTCTCTATTTCTTCCCTGCAAACCAGTTCATCTGTACCATTTTTAGGCTCCACATATATGCATTAATATACAATATTTGTTTTCCTCTTTCTGACTTACTTCATTCTGTATGACAGTCTCTCGATCCATCGATGTCTCTACAAATGACCCAGTTTCATTCCTTTTTATGGCCGAGTCATATTCCATTTTATATATGTACCACATCTTTATCCATTCATCTGTGGGTGGGCATTTAGGTTGCTTCCATTACCTGGCTATTGTAAATAGTGCTGCAACGAACATTGTGGTGAATGTGCCTTTTAGAAATACGGTTTTCTCTGGGTATATGCCCAGAAGTGGGATTGCTGGATCAGATGGTAATTCTATTTCTAGTTTTTTTAAGGAAACTCCATACTGTTCTCCATAGTGACTGTATCAATTTACATTCCCACCAATAGTGGAAGAGGGCTCCTTTTGTCCACACCCTCCCCAGAATTGGTTGTTTGTAGATTTTCTGATGATGCCGATTCTAACAGGTGTGAGGTGATACCTCATTGTAGTTTTGATTTGCATTTCTCTAACAATTAGTGCTGTTGAGCAGCTTTTCATGTGCGTCTTGGCCATCTCTGTGTCTCCTTTGAAGAAACGTCTCTTTAGATCTTCTGCCCATTTATTTTGGGTTGTTTGTTTTTTTAATATTAAGCTGCATGAGCTGTTTATATATATTGGAGATTAAACCTTTGTCCATTGATTCGTCTGCAACGATTTTCGCCCATTCTGAGGGATGCCTTTTTCCATTCCCGTGTTTTTTAACAATAAAGGAAAGAAAGGAAAAGAAGCAGAACACTAATGTGCGTAAAATATGCCTTTTGAAACGGTCGTTTTGAAATATGGACGTCCTTTGAATTTTTTGGTCGATATGTGACCCCAGGATTTGTTTTCAGGGCAGGTGTCATTTACAGGCCTGCAATGATTTTGAATATCAACTGACCATTAGCGTTGGGATTAAAGCTGCTGTTGTGTGAAACGGCCACAAGGTGGCAGCAGTTCACCCTTACCAAATCTGGTTACTAGGGCAAGAGAGCCTCAGTGGAAGTGGTGTTCTAGATTGGAGTTTAGAATGGAATGTGCCAGGAGAAAGCCCCTCACGTTTGTCTCACTATTTCTTGTTCGTGTTTTTAATTTAAGTTTTTATTTTTTATTACAGCAAGTTTGATTACAATGTTTGGCTTGTTGTAGGTGTGGAAGATGTGGTTCTTTTACACATATACAGATGACTGTTCTTCTTGGGATCCTTTTCCCATGTACGTTATGACAGAATGTTGAGTAGTCCTCTCTTGGTATTCTGTAGGTCTTTGGTGATTATATATGTCACCTGTGTTTGTATATGTCTGTTAACCCCAATATCATAATGAAACCAATCCTCACACCTTTCCATTGGTGAACCATAAGTTTGTTTAATGAATCTGTGATTGCCCTTCTCCGTGGAAATATCTGCCCTGGTATCCATTTTTAGGTAACACCTATAAGTGATATGATATGATATGTGTCTTTCACTTTCTGACTTACTACAAGTCACGTGATTACTTCTAGACTCATCTACGGTGCTGCAAATGGCATTGTGTCCTTTTTTCCCTTGGCTTCTCTTCTGCCTTAGCGGGGTCCATTTTCAACAATGTGATTCCCTGAGGGTTGTGGATTAGCTGACCTGGGCAGCCTTACCCTGCCGGCCCGCCCTCCCCAGGTGTGCCTCGTTGAGATCAATATAAACAGAGCTCCAGGCAGCAATAGCCCCTGAAGCTGTGCCTGACTCCATATTCTCTGCCCCGTCAGCAGTCTCGGGGCTGTGCTGGTGGGAGGGAGTGAGGGGCCACAGCTTTGTGGGTGGCCCGGTGTGAGTGGGGTTCTGCTGGCCTTTCTGCAGGAGTTGCCAGGCTGCCGCCTGTAAAGAAGAGGATGTGTCACCCATACCTTCCGCTGGAATTTCTCTCCGGACAGAGGTGAGGAAGGAAAAAAGCAGTGGGGTCCGGGACAGGAGGGGTATCTCAGGCAGGGCAATGGAAAGCTTCTGGAAGAGCACCCGGGTCCAGGACCACGCTGGCTGGCCTGCAGGCACCAAGTTGGCCTGCGTGCTGTCGCTGGTGTGGCTCCACGGTCCTTCCTCTAGGCTTTCAAGCCCTTGTACATATTCAGGTGTTTTACCTGGAAAGGGTGGGAACAGATCAGAAGCAGCTGGCCTGGGGCTCAGCTCACGTTTACTCACAGATGCCTCGGCACGGTCCCCCAGCTTTTCAATGAGGACGCTCCTTGTGTGGGGGTTGGGTGGCTGGCTGTATGGGAGATGGTTCCCCACCTCTGACGAATTTCAGAATTGTTTACCGCTGGAGCAAGTGCCGTGATAGGGTTTTCCTCTGTATAACTCGTATGTTCAATTTTTTTTTCTTTTTTGGTTCAAGTTAGATTTTATTCCTCTTTTATGTATTTATAAATATAAGCATGGAAATAATTCATTCCTATAAATACATCTGTGTGACGGGAAGAATTTTTTCTGTTTTATTTTTAAATTTTATTTTTTAAAATTTTGAAATTTAATTTTATTTATGTTTTTATACAGCACGTTATTATTAGTTATGTATTTTATGCATATACATGTATACAGGTCAATCCCAATCTCCCAACTCATCCCACCACCACCACCCCATGGCTTCCCACACTTGGTGTCCATACGTTTGTTCTCTACCTCTGTGTCTCTATTTCTTCCCTGCAAACCAGTTCATCTGTACCATTTTTAGGCTCCACATATATGCATTAATATACAATATTTGTTTTCCTCTTTCTGACTTACTTCATTCTGTATGACAGTCTCTCGATCCATCGATGTCTCTACAAATGACCCAGTTTCATTCCTTTTTATGGCCAAGTCATATTCCATTTTATATATGTACCACATCTTTATCCATTCATCTGTCTGTGGGCATTTAGGTTGCTTCCATTACCTGGCTATTGTAAATAGTGCTGCAACGAACATTGTGGTGAATGTGCCTTTTTGAAATACGGTTTTCTCTGGGTATATGCCCAGAAGTGGGATTGCTGGATCAGATGGTAATTCTATTTCTAGTTTTTTAAGGAAACTCCATACTGTTCTCCATAGTGACTGTATCAATTTACATTCCCACCAATAGTGGAAGAGGGCTCCTTTTGTCCACACCCTCCCCAGAATTGGTTGTTTGTAGATTTTCTGATGATGCCGATTCTAACAGGTGTGAGGTGATACCTCATTGTAGTTTTGATTTGCATTTCTCTAATAATTAGTGCTGTTGAGCAGCTTTTCATGTGCATCTTGGCCATCTCTGTGTCTCCTTTGAAGAAATGTCTCTTTAGATCTTCTGCCCATTTTTGTATTGGGTTGTTGGTTTTTTTAATATTAAGCTGCATGAGCTGTTTATATATATTGGAGATTAAACCTCTGTCCATTGATTCGTTTGCAACGATTTTCACCCATCCTGAGGGATGCCTTTTTTCATTCCCGTTTTTTTTAACAAAAAAGGAAAGAAAGGAAAAGAAGCAGAACACTAATGTGCATAAAATATGCCTTTTGAAACGGTCGTTTTGAAATATGGACGTCCTTTGAAATTTTTGGTCGATATGTGACCCCAGGATTTGTTTTCAGGGCAGGTGTCATTTACAGGCCTGCAATGATTTTGAATATCAACTGACCATTAGCGTTGGGATTAAAGCTGCTGTTGTGTGAAACGGCCACAAGGTGGCAGCAGTTCACCCTTACCAAATCTGGTTACTAGGGCAAGAGAGCCTCAGTGGAAGTGGTGTTCTAGATTGGAGTTTAGAATGGAATGTACCAGGAGAAAGCCCCTCACGTTTGTCTCACTACTTCTTGTTCGTGTTTTTAATTTAAGTTTTTATTTTTTATTACAGCAAGTTTGATTACAATGTTTGGCTTGTTGTAGGTGTGGAAGATGTGGTTCTTTTACACATATACAGATGACTGTTCTTCTTGGGATCCTTTTCCCATGTACGTTATGACAGAATGTTGAGTAGTCCTCTCTTGGTATTCTGTAGGTCTTTGGTGATTATATATGTCACCTGTGTTTGTATATGTCTGTTAACCCCGATATCGTAATGAAACCAATCCTCACACCTTTCCATTGGTGAACCATAAGTTTGTTTAATGAATCTGTGATTGCCCTTCTCCGTGGAAATATCTGCCCTGGTATCCATTTTTAGGTAACACCTATAAGTGATATGATATGATATGTGTCTTTCACTTTCTGACTTACTACAAGTCACGTGATTACTTCTAGACTCATCTACGGTGCTGCAAATGGCATTGTGTCCTTTTTTCCCTTGGCTTCTCTTCTGCCTTAGCGGGCTCCATTTTCAACAATGTGATTCCCTGAGGGTGGTGGATTAGCTGACCTGGGCAGCCTTACCCTGCCGGCCCGCCCTCCCCAGGTGTGCCTCGTTGAGATCAATATAAACAGAGCTCCAGGCAGCAATAGCCCCTGAAGCTGGGCCTGACTCCATATTCTCTGCCCCGTCAGCAGTCTCGGGGCTGTGCTGGTGGGAGGGAGTGAGGGGCCACAGCTTTGTGGGTGGCCCGGTGTGAGTGGGGTTCTGCTGGCCTTTCTGCAGGAGTTGCCAGGCTGCCGCCTGTAAAGAAGAGGATGTGTCACCCATACCTCCCGCTGGAATTTCTCTCCGGACAGAGGTGAGGAAGGAAAAAAGCGGTGAGGTCCGGGACAAGAGGGGTATCTCAGGCAGGGCAATGGAAAGCTTCTGGAAGAACGCCCAGGGCCAGGACCACGCTGGATGGCCTGCAGGCACCAAGTTGGCCTGCGTGCTGTCGCTGGTGTGGCTCCACGGTCCTTCCTCTAGGCTTTCAAGCCCTTGTACATATTCAGGTGTGTTACCTGGAAAGGGTGGGAACAGATCAGAAGCAGCTGGCCTGGGGCTCAGCTCACGTTTACTCACAGATGCCTCGGCACGGTCCCCCAGCTTTTCAATGAGGACGCTCCTTGTGTGGGGGGTGGGTGGCTGGCTGTATGGGAGATGGTTCCCCACCTCTGACCAATTTCAGAATTGTTTACTGCTGGAGCAAGTGCCGTGATAGGTTTTTCCTCTGTATAACTCGTGGGTTCAATTTTTTTTTCTTTTTTGGTTCAAGTTAGATGTTATTCCTCTTTTATGTATTTATAAATATAAGCATGGAAATATTTCATTCCTATAAATACATCTGTGTGACGGGAAGAACTTTTTTCTGTTTTATTTTTAAATTTTATTTTTTAAAATTTTGAAATTTTATTTATATTTTTATACAGCACGTTATTATTAGTTATGTATTTTATGCATATACATGTATACAGGTCAATCCCAAACTCCCAACTCATCCCACCACCACCACCCCATGGCTTCCCACACTTGGTGTCCATACGTTTGTTCTCTACCTCTGTGTCTCTATTTCTTCCCTGCAAACCAGTTCATCTGTACCATTTTTAGGCTCCACATATATGCATTAATATACAATATTTGTTTTCCTCTTTCTGACTTACTTCATTCTGTATGACAGTCTCTCGATCCATCGATGTCTCTACAAATGACCCAGTTTCATTCCTTTTTATGGCCGAGTCATATTCCATTTTATATATGTACCACATCTTTATCCATTCATCTGTGGGTGGGCATTTAGGTTGCTTCCATTACCTGGCTATTGTAAATAGTGCTGCAACGAACATTGTGGTGAATGTGCCTTTTAGAAATACGGTTTTCTCTGGGTATATGCCCAGAAGTGGGATTGCTGGATCAGATGGTAATTCTATTTCTAGTTTTTTTAAGGAAACTCCATACTGTTCTCCATAGTGACTGTATCAATTTACATTCCCACCAATAGTGGAAGAGGGCTCCTTTTGTCCACACCCTCCCCAGAATTGGTTGTTTCTAGATTTTCTGATGATGCCGATTCTAACAGGTGTGAGGTGATACCTCATTGTAGTTTTGATTTGCATTTCTCTAATAATTAGTGCTGTTGAGCAGCTTTTCATGTGCGTCTTGGCCATCTCTGTGTCTCCTTTGAAGAAATGTCTCTTTAGATCTTCTGCCCATTTTTGTATTGGGTTGTTGGTTTTTTTAATATTAAGCTGCATGAGCTGTTTATATATATTGGAGATTAAACCTCTGTCCATTGATTCGTTTGCAACGATTTTCACCCATCCTGAGGGATGCCTTTTTTCATTCCCGTTTTTTTTAACAAAAAAGGAAAGAAAGGAAAAGAGGCAGAACACTAATGTGCGTAAAATATGCCTTTTGAAACGGTCGTTTTGAAATATGGACGTCCTTTGAAATTTTTGGTCGATATGTGACCCCAGGATTTGTTTTCAGGGCAGGTGTCATTTACAGGCCTGCAATGATTTTGAATATCAACTGACCATTAGCGTTGGGATTAAAGCTGCTGTTGTGTGAAACGGCCACAAGGTGGCAGCAGTTCACCCTTACCAAATCTGGTTACTAGGGCAAGAGAGCCTCAGTGGAAGTGGTGTTCTAGATTGGAGTTTAGAATGGAATGTACCAGGAGAAAGCCCCTCACGTTTGTCTCACTACTTCTTGTTCGTGTTTTTAATTTAAGTTTTTATTTTTTATTACAGCAAGTTTGATTACAATGTTTGGCTTGTTGTAGGTGTGGAAGATGTGGTTCTTTTACACATATACAGATGACTGTTCTTCTTGGGATCCTTTTCCCATGTACGTTATGACAGAATGTTGAGTAGTCCTCTCTTGGTATTCTGTAGGTCTTTGGTGATTATATATGTCACCTGTGTTTGTATATGTCTGTTAACCCCGATATCGTAATGAAACCAATCCTCACACCTTTCCATTGGTGAACCATAAGTTTGTTTAATGAATCTGTGATTGCCCTTCTCCGTGGAAATATCTGCCCTGGTATCCATTTTTAGGTAACACCTATAAGTGATATGATATGATATGTGTCTTTCACTTTCTGACTTACTACAAGTCACGTGATTACTTCTAGACTCATCTACGGTGCTGCAAATGGCATTGTGTCCTTTTTTCCCTTGGCTTCTCTTCTGCCTTAGCGGGGTCCATTTTCAACAATGTGATTCCCTGAGGGTTGTGGATTAGCTGACCTGGGCAGCCTTACCCTGCCGGCCCGCCCTCCCCAGGTGTGCCTCGTTGAGATCAATATAAACAGAGCTCCAGGCAGCAATAGCCCCTGAAGCTGGGCCTGACTCCATATTCTCTGCCCCGTCAGCAGTCTCGGGGCTGTGCTGGTGGGAGGGAGTGAGGGGCCACAGCTTTGTGGGTGGCCCGGTGTGAGTGGGGTTCTGCTGGCCTTTCTGCAGGAGTTGCCAGGCTGCCGCCTGTAAAGAAGAGGATGTGTCACCCATACCTCCCGCTGGAATTTCTCTCCGGACAGAGGTGAGGAAGGAAAAAAGCGGTGAGGTCCGGGACAAGAGGGGTATCTCAGGCAGGGCAATGGAAAGCTTCTGGAAGAACGCCCAGGGCCAGGACCACGCTGGCTGGCCTGCAGGCACCAAGTTGGCCTGCGTGCTGTCGCTGGTGTGGCTCCACGGTCCTTCCTCTAGGCTTTCAAGCCCTTGTACATATTCAGGTGTGTTACCTGGAAAGGGTGGGAACAGATCAGAAGCAGCTGGCCTGGGGCTCAGCTCACGTTTACTCACAGATGCCTCGGCACGGTCCCCCAGCTTTTCAATGAGGACGCTCCTTGTGTGGGGGGTGGGTGGCTGGCTGTATGGGAGATGGTTCCCCACCTCTGACCAATTTCAGAATTGTTTACTGCTGGAGCAAGTGCCGTGATAGGTTTTTCCTCTGTATAACTCGTGGGTTCAATTTTTTTTTCTTTTTTGGTTCAAGTTAGATGTTATTCCTCTTTTATGTATTTATAAATATAAGCATGGAAATATTTCATTCCTATAAATACATCTGTGTGACGGGAAGAACTTTTTTCTGTTTTATTTTTAAATTTTATTTTTTAAAATTTTGAAATTTTATTTATTTTTTTATACAGCACGTTATTATTAGTTATGTATTTTATGCATATACATGTATACAGGTCAATCCCAAACTCCCAACTCATCCCACCACCACCACCCCATGGCTTCCCACACTTGGTGTCCATACGTTTGTTCTCTACCTCTGTGTCTCTATTTCTTCCCTGCAAACCAGTTCATCTGTACCATTTTTAGGCTCCACATATATGCATTAATATACAATATTTGTTTTCCTCTTTCTGACTTACTTCATTCTGTATGACAGTCTCTCGATCCATCGATGTCTCTACAAATGACCCAGTTTCATTCCTTTTTATGGCCGAGTCATATTCCATTTTATATATGTACCACATCTTTATCCATTCATCTGTGGGTGGGCATTTAGGTTGCTTCCATTACCTGGCTATTGTAAATAGTGCTGCAACGAACATTGTGGTGAATGTGCCTTTTAGAAATACGGTTTTCTCTGGGTATATGCCCAGAAGTGGGATTGCTGGATCAGATGGTAATTCTATTTCTAGTTTTTTTAAGGAAACTCCATACTGTTCTCCATAGTGACTGTATCAATTTACATTCCCACCAATAGTGGAAGAGGGCTCCTTTTGTCCACACCCTCCCCAGAATTGGTTGTTTGTAGATTTTCTGATGATGCCGATTCTAACAGGTGTGAGGTGATACCTCATTGTAGTTTTGATTTGCATTTCTCTAACAATTAGTGCTGTTGAGCAGCTTTTCATGTGCGTCTTGGCCATCTCTGTGTCTCCTTTGAAGAAACGTCTCTTTAGATCTTCTGCCCATTTATTTTGGGTTGTTTGTTTTTTTAATATTAAGCTGCATGAGCTGTTTATATATATTGGAGATTAAACCTTTGTCCATTGATTCGTCTGCAACGATTTTCGCCCATTCTGAGGGATGCCTTTTTCCATTCCCGTGTTTTTTAACAATAAAGGAAAGAAAGGAAAAGAAGCAGAACACTAATGTGCGTAAAATATGCCTTTTGAAACGGTCGTTTTGAAATATGGACGTCCTTTGAATTTTTTGGTCGATATGTGACCCCAGGATTTGTTTTCAGGGCAGGTGTCATTTACAGGCCTGCAATGATTTTGAATATCAACTGACCATTAGCGTTGGGATTAAAGCTGCTGTTGTGTGAAACGGCCACAAGGTGGCAGCAGTTCACCCTTACCAAATCTGGTTACTAGGGCAAGAGAGCCTCAGTGGAAGTGGTGTTCTAGATTGGAGTTTAGAATGGAATGTGCCAGGAGAAAGCCCCTCACGTTTGTCTCACTATTTCTTGTTCGTGTTTTTAATTTAAGTTTTTATTTTTTATTACAGCAAGTTTGATTACAATGTTTGGCTTGTTGTAGGTGTGGAAGATGTGGTTCTTTTACACATATACAGATGACTGTTCTTCTTGGGATCCTTTTCCCATGTACGTTATGACAGAATGTTGAGTAGTCCTCTCTTGGTATTCTGTAGGTCTTTGGTGATTATATATGTCACCTGTGTTTGTATATGTCTGTTAACCCCAATATCATAATGAAACCAATCCTCACACCTTTCCATTGGTGAACCATAAGTTTGTTTAATGAATCTGTGATTGCCCTTCTCCGTGGAAATATCTGCCCTGGTATCCATTTTTAGGTAACACCTATAAGTGATATGATATGATATGTGTCTTTCACTTTCTGACTTACTACAAGTCACGTGATTACTTCTAGACTCATCTACGGTGCTGCAAATGGCATTGTGTCCTTTTTTCCCTTGGCTTCTCTTCTGCCTTAGCGGGGTCCATTTTCAACAATGTGATTCCCTGAGGGTTGTGGATTAGCTGACCTGGGCAGCCTTACCCTGCCGGCCCGCCCTCCCCAGGTGTGCCTCGTTGAGATCAATATAAACAGAGCTCCAGGCAGCAATAGCCCCTGAAGCTGTGCCTGACTCCATATTCTCTGCCCCGTCAGCAGTCTCGGGGCTGTGCTGGTGGGAGGGAGTGAGGGGCCACAGCTTTGTGGGTGGCCCGGTGTGAGTGGGGTTCTGCTGGCCTTTCTGCAGGAGTTGCCAGGCTGCCGCCTGTAAAGAAGAGGATGTGTCACCCATACCTTCCGCTGGAATTTCTCTCCGGACAGAGGTGAGGAAGGAAAAAAGCAGTGGGGTCCGGGACAGGAGGGGTATCTCAGGCAGGGCAATGGAAAGCTTCTGGAAGAGCACCCGGGTCCAGGACCACGCTGGCTGGCCTGCAGGCACCAAGTTGGCCTGCGTGCTGTCGCTGGTGTGGCTCCACGGTCCTTCCTCTAGGCTTTCAAGCCCTTGTACATATTCAGGTGTTTTACCTGGAAAGGGTGGGAACAGATCAGAAGCAGCTGGCCTGGGGCTCAGCTCACGTTTACTCACAGATGCCTCGGCACGGTCCCCCAGCTTTTCAATGAGGACGCTCCTTGTGTGGGGGTTGGGTGGCTGGCTGTATGGGAGATGGTTCCCCACCTCTGACGAATTTCAGAATTGTTTACCGCTGGAGCAAGTGCCGTGATAGGGTTTTCCTCTGTATAACTCGTATGTTCAATTTTTTTTTCTTTTTTGGTTCAAGTTAGATTTTATTCCTCTTTTATGTATTTATAAATATAAGCATGGAAATAATTCATTCCTATAAATACATCTGTGTGACGGGAAGAATTTTTTCTGTTTTATTTTTAAATTTTATTTTTTAAAATTTTGAAATTTAATTTTATTTATGTTTTTATACAGCACGTTATTATTAGTTATGTATTTTATGCATATACATGTATACAGGTCAATCCCAATCTCCCAACTCATCCCACCACCACCACCCCATGGCTTCCCACACTTGGTGTCCATACGTTTGTTCTCTACCTCTGTGTCTCTATTTCTTCCCTGCAAACCAGTTCATCTGTACCATTTTTAGGCTCCACATATATGCATTAATATACAATATTTGTTTTCCTCTTTCTGACTTACTTCATTCTGTATGACAGTCTCTCGATCCATCGATGTCTCTACAAATGACCCAGTTTCATTCCTTTTTATGGCCAAGTCATATTCCATTTTATATATGTACCACATCTTTATCCATTCATCTGTCTGTGGGCATTTAGGTTGCTTCCATTACCTGGCTATTGTAAATAGTGCTGCAACGAACATTGTGGTGAATGTGCCTTTTTGAAATACGGTTTTCTCTGGGTATATGCCCAGAAGTGGGATTGCTGGATCAGATGGTAATTCTATTTCTAGTTTTTTTAAGGAAACTCCATACTGTTCTCCATAGTGACTGTATCAATTTACATTCCCACCAATAGTGGAAGAGGGCTCCTTTTGTCCACACCCTCCCCAGAATTGGTTGTTTGTAGATTTTCTGATGATGCCGATTCTAACAGGTGTGAGGTGATACCTCATTGTAGTTTTGATTTGCATTTCTCTAATAATTAGTGCTGTTGAGCAGCTTTTCATGTGCATCTTGGCCATCTCTGTGTCTCCTTTGAAGAAATGTCTCTTTAGATCTTCTGCCCATTTTTGTATTGGGTTGTTGGTTTTTTTAATATTAAGCTGCATGAGCTGTTTATATATATTGGAGATTAAACCTCTGTCCATTGATTCGTTTGCAACGATTTTCACCCATCCTGAGGGATGCCTTTTTTCATTCCCGTTTTTTTTAACAAAAAAGGAAAGAAAGGAAAAGAAGCAGAACACTAATGTGCATAAAATATGCCTTTTGAAACGGTCGTTTTGAAATATGGACGTCCTTTGAAATTTTTGGTCGATATGTGACCCCAGGATTTGTTTTCAGGGCAGGTGTCATTTACAGGCCTGCAATGATTTTGAATATCAACTGACCATTAGCGTTGGGATTAAAGCTGCTGTTGTGTGAAACGGCCACAAGGTGGCAGCAGTTCACCCTTACCAAATCTGGTTACTAGGGCAAGAGAGCCTCAGTGGAAGTGGTGTTCTAGATTGGAGTTTAGAATGGAATGTACCAGGAGAAAGCCCCTCACGTTTGTCTCACTACTTCTTGTTCGTGTTTTTAATTTAAGTTTTTATTTTTTATTACAGCAAGTTTGATTACAATGTTTGGCTTGTTGTAGGTGTGGAAGATGTGGTTCTTTTACACATATACAGATGACTGTTCTTCTTGGGATCCTTTTCCCATGTACGTTATGACAGAATGTTGAGTAGTCCTCTCTTGGTATTCTGTAGGTCTTTGGTGATTATATATGTCACCTGTGTTTGTATATGTCTGTTAACCCCGATATCGTAATGAAACCAATCCTCACACCTTTCCATTGGTGAACCATAAGTTTGTTTAATGAATCTGTGATTGCCCTTCTCCGTGGAAATATCTGCCCTGGTATCCATTTTTAGGTAACACCTATAAGTGATATGATATGATATGTGTCTTTCACTTTCTGACTTACTACAAGTCACGTGATTACTTCTAGACTCATCTACGGTGCTGCAAATGGCATTGTGTCCTTTTTTCCCTTGGCTTCTCTTCTGCCTTAGCGGGCTCCATTTTCAACAATGTGATTCCCTGAGGGTGGTGGATTAGCTGACCTGGGCAGCCTTACCCTGCCGGCCCGCCCTCCCCAGGTGTGCCTCGTTGAGATCAATATAAACAGAGCTCCAGGCAGCAATAGCCCCTGAAGCTGGGCCTGACTCCATATTCTCTGCCCCGTCAGCAGTCTCGGGGCTGTGCTGGTGGGAGGGAGTGAGGGGCCACAGCTTTGTGGGTGGCCCGGTGTGAGTGGGGTTCTGCTGGCCTTTCTGCAGGAGTTGCCAGGCTGCCGCCTGTAAAGAAGAGGATGTGTCACCCATACCTCCCGCTGGAATTTCTCTCCGGACAGAGGTGAGGAAGGAAAAAAGCGGTGAGGTCCGGGACAAGAGGGGTATCTCAGGCAGGGCAATGGAAAGCTTCTGGAAGAACGCCCAGGGCCAGGACCACGCTGGCTGGCCTGCAGGCACCAAGTTGGCCTGCGTGCTGTCGCTGGTGTGGCTCCACGGTCCTTCCTCTAGGCTTTCAAGCCCTTGTACATATTCAGGTGTGTTACCTGGAAAGGGTGGGAACAGATCAGAAGCAGCTGGCCTGGGGCTCAGCTCACGTTTACTCACAGATGCCTCGGCACGGTCCCCCAGCTTTTCAATGAGGACGCTCCTTGTGTGGGGGGTGGGTGGCTGGCTGTATGGGAGATGGTTCCCCACCTCTGACCAATTTCAGAATTGTTTACTGCTGGAGCAAGTGCCGTGATAGGTTTTTCCTCTGTATAACTCGTGGGTTCAATTTTTTTTTCTTTTTTGGTTCAAGTTAGATGTTATTCCTCTTTTATGTATTTATAAATATAAGCATGGAAATATTTCATTCCTATAAATACATCTGTGTGACGGGAAGAACTTTTTTCTGTTTTATTTTTAAATTTTATTTTTTAAAATTTTGAAATTTTATTTATATTTTTATACAGCACGTTATTATTAGTTATGTATTTTATGCATATACATGTATACAGGTCAATCCCAAACTCCCAACTCATCCCACCACCACCACCCCATGGCTTCCCACACTTGGTGTCCATACGTTTGTTCTCTACCTCTGTGTCTCTATTTCTTCCCTGCAAACCAGTTCATCTGTACCATTTTTAGGCTCCACATATATGCATTAATATACAATATTTGTTTTCCTCTTTCTGACTTACTTCATTCTGTATGACAGTCTCTCGATCCATCGATGTCTCTACAAATGACCCAGTTTCATTCCTTTTTATGGCCGAGTCATATTCCATTTTATATATGTACCACATCTTTATCCATTCATCTGTGGGTGGGCATTTAGGTTGCTTCCATTACCTGGCTATTGTAAATAGTGCTGCAACGAACATTGTGGTGAATGTGCCTTTTAGAAATACGGTTTTCTCTGGGTATATGCCCAGAAGTGGGATTGCTGGATCAGATGGTAATTCTATTTCTAGTTTTTTTAAGGAAACTCCATACTGTTCTCCATAGTGACTGTATCAATTTACATTCCCACCAATAGTGGAAGAGGGCTCCTTTTGTCCACACCCTCCCCAGAATTGGTTGTTTCTAGATTTTCTGATGATGCCGATTCTAACAGGTGTGAGGTGATACCTCATTGTAGTTTTGATTTGCATTTCTCTAATAATTAGTGCTGTTGAGCAGCTTTTCATGTGCGTCTTGGCCATCTCTGTGTCTCCTTTGAAGAAATGTCTCTTTAGATCTTCTGCCCATTTTTGTATTGGGTTGTTGGTTTTTTTAATATTAAGCTGCATGAGCTGTTTATATATATTGGAGATTAAACCTCTGTCCATTGATTCGTTTGCAACGATTTTCACCCATCCTGAGGGATGCCTTTTTTCATTCCCGTTTTTTTTAACAAAAAAGGAAAGAAAGGAAAAGAAGCAGAACACTAATGTGCGTAAAATATGCCTTTTGAAACGGTCGTTTTGAAATATGGACGTCCTTTGAAATTTTTGGTCGATATGTGACCCCAGGATTTGTTTTCAGGGCAGGTGTCATTTACAGGCCTGCAATGATTTTGAATATCAACTGACCATTAGCGTTGGGATTAAAGCTGCTGTTGTGTGAAACGGCCACAAGGTGGCAGCAGTTCACCCTTACCAAATCTGGTTACTAGGGCAAGAGAGCCTCAGTGGAAGTGGTGTTCTAGATTGGAGTTTAGAATGGAATGTACCAGGAGAAAGCCCCTCACGTTTGTCTCACTACTTCTTGTTCGTGTTTTTAATTTAAGTTTTTATTTTTTATTACAGCAAGTTTGATTACAATGTTTGGCTTGTTGTAGGTGTGGAAGATGTGGTTCTTTTACACATATACAGATGACTGTTCTTCTTGGGATCCTTTTCCCATGTACGTTATGACAGAATGTTGAGTAGTCCTCTCTTGGTATTCTGTAGGTCTTTGGTGATTATATATGTCACCTGTGTTTGTATATGTCTGTTAACCCCGATATCGTAATGAAACCAATCCTCACACCTTTCCATTGGTGAACCATAAGTTTGTTTAATGAATCTGTGATTGCCCTTCTCCGTGGAAATATCTGCCCTGGTATCCATTTTTAGGTAACACCTATAAGTGATATGATATGATATGTGTCTTTCACTTTCTGACTTACTACAAGTCACGTGATTACTTCTAGACTCATCTACGGTGCTGCAAATGGCATTGTGTCCTTTTTTCCCTTGGCTTCTCTTCTGCCTTAGCGGGGTCCATTTTCAACAATGTGATTCCCTGAGGGTTGTGGATTAGCTGACCTGGGCAGCCTTACCCTGCCGGCCCGCCCTCCCCAGGTGTGCCTCGTTGAGATCAATATAAACAGAGCTCCAGGCAGCAATAGCCCCTGAAGCTGGGCCTGACTCCATATTCTCTGCCCCGTCAGCAGTCTCGGGGCTGTGCTGGTGGGAGGGAGTGAGGGGCCACAGCTTTGTGGGTGGCCCGGTGTGAGTGGGGTTCTGCTGGCCTTTCTGCAGGAGTTGCCAGGCTGCCGCCTGTAAAGAAGAGGATGTGTCACCCATACCTCCCGCTGGAATTTCTCTCCGGACAGAGGTGAGGAAGGAAAAAAGCGGTGAGGTCCGGGACAAGAGGGTTATCTCAGGCAGGGCAATGGAAAGCTTCTGGAAGAGCGCCCAGGGCCAGGACCACGCTGGCTGGCCTGCAGGCACCAAGTTGGCCTGCGTGCTGTCGCTGGTGTGGCTCCACGGTCCTTCCTCTAGGCTTTCAAGCCCTTGTACATATTCAGGTGTGTTACCTGGAAAGGGTGGGAACAGATCAGAAGCAGCTGGCCTGGGGCTCAGCTCACGTTTACTCACAGATGCCTCGGCACGGTCCCCCAGCTTTTCAATGAGGACGCTCCTTGTGTGGGGGGTGGGTGGCTGGCTGTATGGGAGATGGTTCCCCACCTCTGACCAATTTCAGAATTGTTTACTGCTGGAGCAAGTGCCGTGATAGGTTTTTCCTCTGTATAACTCGTGGGTTCAATTTTTTTTTCTTTTTTGGTTCAAGTTAGATGTTATTCCTCTTTTATGTATTTATAAATATAAGCATGGAAATATTTCATTCCTATAAATACATCTGTGTGACGGGAAGAACTTTTTTCTGTTTTATTTTTAAATTTTATTTTTTAAAATTTTGAAATTTTATTTATTTTTTTATACAGCACGTTATTATTAGTTATGTATTTTATGCATATACATGTATACAGGTCAATCCCAAACTCCCAACTCATCCCACCACCACCACCCCATGGCTTCCCACACTTGGTGTCCATACGTTTGTTCTCTACCTCTGTGTCTCTATTTCTTCCCTGCAAACCAGTTCATCTGTACCATTTTTAGGCTCCACATATATGCATTAATATACAATATTTGTTTTCCTCTTTCTGACTTACTTCATTCTGTATGACAGTCTCTCGATCCATCGATGTCTCTACAAATGACCCAGTTTCATTCCTTTTTATGGCCGAGTCATATTCCATTTTATATATGTACCACATCTTTATCCATTCATCTGTGGGTGGGCATTTAGGTTGCTTCCATTACCTGGCTATTGTAAATAGTGCTGCAACGAACATTGTGGTGAATGTGCCTTTTAGAAATACGGTTTTCTCTGGGTATATGCCCAGAGGTGGGATTGCTGGATCAGATGGTAATTCTATTTCTAGTTTTTTTAAGGAAACTCCATACTGTTCTCCATAGTGACTGTATCAATTTACATTCCCACCAATAGTGGAAGAGGGCTCCTTTTGTCCACACCCTCCCCAGAATTGGTTGTTTGTAGATTTTCTGATGATGCCGATTCTAACAGGTGTGAGGTGATACCTCATTGTAGTTTTGATTTGCATTTCTCTAACAATTAGTGCTGTTGAGCAGCTTTTCATGTGCGTCTTGGCCATCTCTGTGTCTCCTTTGAAGAAACGTCTCTTTAGATCTTCTGCCCATTTATTTTGGGTTGTTTGTTTTTTTAATATTAAGCTGCATGAGCTGTTTATATATATTGGAGATTAAACCTTTGTCCATTGATTCGTCTGCAACGATTTTCGCCCATTCTGAGGGATGCCTTTTTCCATTCCCGTGTTTTTTAACAATAAAGGAAAGAAAGGAAAAGAAGCAGAACACTAATGTGCGTAAAATATGCCTTTTGAAACGGTCGTTTTGAAATATGGACGTCCTTTGAATTTTTTGGTCGATATGTGACCCCAGGATTTGTTTTCAGGGCAGGTGTCATTTACAGGCCTGCAATGATTTTGAATATCAACTGACCATTAGCGTTGGGATTAAAGCTGCTGTTGTGTGAAACGGCCACAAGGTGGCAGCAGTTCACCCTTACCAAATCTGGTTACTAGGGCAAGAGAGCCTCAGTGGAAGTGGTGTTCTAGATTGGAGTTTAGAATGGAATGTGCCAGGAGAAAGCCCCTCACGTTTGTCTCACTATTTCTTGTTCGTGTTTTTAATTTAAGTTTTTATTTTTTATTACAGCAAGTTTGATTACAATGTTTGGCTTGTTGTAGGTGTGGAAGATGTGGTTCTTTTACACATATACAGATGACTGTTCTTCTTGGGATCCTTTTCCCATGTACGTTATGACAGAATGTTGAGTAGTCCTCTCTTGGTATTCTGTAGGTCTTTGGTGATTATATATGTCACCTGTGTTTGTATATGTCTGTTAACCCCAATATCATAATGAAACCAATCCTCACACCTTTCCATTGGTGAACCATAAGTTTGTTTAATGAATCTGTGATTGCCCTTCTCCGTGGAAATATCTGCCCTGGTATCCATTTTTAGGTAACACCTATAAGTGATATGATATGATATGTGTCTTTCACTTTCTGACTTACTACAAGTCACGTGATTACTTCTAGACTCATCTACGGTGCTGCAAATGGCATTGTGTCCTTTTTTCCCTTGGCTTCTCTTCTGCCTTAGCGGGGTCCATTTTCAACAATGTGATTCCCTGAGGGTTGTGGATTAGCTGACCTGGGCAGCCTTACCCTGCCGGCCCGCCCTCCCCAGGTGTGCCTCGTTGAGATCAATATAAACAGAGCTCCAGGCAGCAATAGCCCCTGAAGCTGTGCCTGACTCCATATTCTCTGCCCCGTCAGCAGTCTCGGGGCTGTGCTGGTGGGAGGGAGTGAGGGGCCACAGCTTTGTGGGTGGCCCGGTGTGAGTGGGGTTCTGCTGGCCTTTCTGCAGGAGTTGCCAGGCTGCCGCCTGTAAAGAAGAGGATGTGTCACCCATACCTTCCGCTGGAATTTCTCTCCGGACAGAGGTGAGGAAGGAAAAAAGCAGTGGGGTCCGGGACAGGAGGGGTATCTCAGGCAGGGCAATGGAAAGCTTCTGGAAGAGCACCCGGGTCCAGGACCACGCTGGCTGGCCTGCAGGCACCAAGTTGGCCTGCGTGCTGTCGCTGGTGTGGCTCCACGGTCCTTCCTCTAGGCTTTCAAGCCCTTGTACATATTCAGGTGTTTTACCTGGAAAGGGTGGGAACAGATCAGAAGCAGCTGGCCTGGGGCTCAGCTCACGTTTACTCACAGATGCCTCGGCACGGTCCCCCAGCTTTTCAATGAGGACGCTCCTTGTGTGGGGGTTGGGTGGTTGGCTGTATGGGAGATGGTTCCCCACCTCTGACGAATTTCAGAATTGTTTACCGCTGGAGCAAGTGCCGTGATAGGGTTTTCCTCTGTATAACTCGTATGTTCAATTTTTTTTTCTTTTTTGGTTCAAGTTAGATTTTATTCCTCTTTTATGTATTTATAAATATAAGCATGGAAATAATTCATTCCTATAAATACATCTGTGTGACGGGAAGAATTTTTTCTGTTTTATTTTTAAATTTTATTTTTTAAAATTTTGAAATTTAATTTTATTTATGTTTTTATACAGCACGTTATTATTAGTTATGTATTTTATGCATATACATGTATACAGGTCAATCCCAATCTCCCAACTCATCCCACCACCACCACCCCATGGCTTCCCACACTTGGTGTCCATACGTTTGTTCTCTACCTCTGTGTCTCTATTTCTTCCCTGCAAACCAGTTCATCTGTACCATTTTTAGGCTCCACATATATGCATTAATATACAATATTTGTTTTCCTCTTTCTGACTTACTTCATTCTGTATGACAGTCTCTCGATCCATCGATGTCTCTACAAATGACCCAGTTTCATTCCTTTTTATGGCCAAGTCATATTCCATTTTATATATGTACCACATCTTTATCCATTCATCTGTCTGTGGGCATTTAGGTTGCTTCCATTACCTGGCTATTGTAAATAGTGCTGCAACGAACATTGTGGTGAATGTGCCTTTTTGAAATACGGTTTTCTCTGGGTATATGCCCAGAAGTGGGATTGCTGGATCAGATGGTAATTCTATTTCTAGTTTTTTTAAGGAAACTCCATACTGTTCTCCATAGTGACTGTATCAATTTACATTCCCACCAATAGTGGAAGAGGGCTCCTTTTGTCCACACCCTCCCCAGAATTGGTTGTTTGTAGATTTTCTGATGATGCCGATTCTAACAGGTGTGAGGTGATACCTCATTGTAGTTTTGATTTGCATTTCTCTAATAATTAGTGCTGTTGAGCAGCTTTTCATGTGCGTCTTGGCCATCTCTGTGTCTCCTTTGAAGAAATGTCTCTTTAGATCTTCTGCCCATTTTTGTATTGGGTTGTTGGTTTTTTTAATATTAAGCTGCATGAGCTGTTTATATATATTGGAGATTAAACCTCTGTCCATTGATTCGTTTGCAACGATTTTCACCCATCCTGAGGGATGCCTTTTCTCATTCCCGTTTTTTTTAACAAAAAAGGAAAGAAAGGAAAAGAAGCAGAACACTAATGTGCGTAAAATATGCCTTTTGAAACGGTCGTTTTGAAATATGGACGTCCTTTGAAATTTTTGGTCGATATGTGACCCCAGGATTTGTTTTCAGGGCAGGTGTCATTTACAGGCCTGCAATGATTTTGAATATCAACTGACCATTAGCGTTGGGATTAAAGCTGCTGTTGTGTGAAACGGCCACAAGGTGGCAGCAGTTCACCCTTACCAAATCTGGTTACTAGGGCAAGAGAGCCTCAGTGGAAGTGGTGTTCTAGATTGGAGTTTAGAATGGAATGTACCAGGAGAAAGCCCCTCACGTTTGTCTCACTACTTCTTGTTCGTGTTTTTAATTTAAGTTTTTATTTTTTATTACAGCAAGTTTGATTACAATGTTTGGCTTGTTGTAGGTGTGGAAGATGTGGTTCTTTTACACATATACAGATGACTGTTCTTCTTGGGATCCTTTTCCCATGTACGTTATGACAGAATGTTGAGTAGTCCTCTCTTGGTATTCTGTAGGTCTTTGGTGATTATATATGTCACCTGTGTTTGTATATGTCTGTTAACCCCGATATCGTAATGAAACCAATCCTCACACCTTTCCATTGGTGAACCATAAGTTTGTTTAATGAATCTGTGATTGCCCTTCTCCGTGGAAATATCTGCCCTGGTATCCATTTTTAGGTAACACCTATAAGTGATATGATATGATATGTGTCTTTCACTTTCTGACTTACTACAAGTCACGTGATTACTTCTAGACTCATCTACGGTGCTGCAAATGGCATTGTGTCCTTTTTTCCCTTGGCTTCTCTTCTGCCTTAGCGGGCTCCATTTTCAACAATGTGATTCCCTGAGGGTTGTGGATTAGCTGACCTGGGCAGCCTTACCCTGCCGGCCCGCCCTCCCCAGGTGTGCCTCGTTGAGATCAATATAAACAGAGCTCCAGGCAGCAATAGCCCCTGAAGCTGGGCCTGACTCCATATTCTCTGCCCCGTCAGCAGTCTCGGGGCTGTGCTGGTGGGAGGGAGTGAGGGGCCACAGCTTTGTGGGTGGCCCAGTGTGAGTGGGGTTCTGCTGCCCTTTCTGCAGGAGTTGCCAGGCTGCCGCCTGTAAAGAAGAGGATGTGTCACCCATACCTCCCGCTGGAATTTCTCTCCGGACAGAGGTGAGGAAGGAAAAAAGCGGTGAGGTCCGGGACAAGAGGGGTATCTCAGGCAGGGCAATGGAAAGCTTCTGGAAGAGCGCCCGGGTCCAGGACCACGCTGGCTGGCCTGCAGGCACCAAGTTGGCCTGCGTGCTGTCACTGGTGTGGCTCCACGGTCCTTCCTCTAGGCTTTCAAGCCCTTGTACATATTCAGGTGTGTTACCTGGAAAGGGTGGGAACAGATCAGAAGCAGCTGGCCTGGGGCTCAGCTCACGTTTACTCACAGATGCCTCGGCACGGTCCCCCAGCTTTGCAATGAGGACGCTCCTTGTGTGGGGGGTGGGTGGTTGGCTGTATGGGAGATGGTTCCCCACCTCTGACCAATTTCAGAATTGTTTACCGCTGGAGCAAGTGCCGTGATAGGGTTTTCCTCTGTATAACTCGTATGTTCAATTTTTTTTTCTTTTTTGGTTCAAGTTAGATTTTATTCCTCTTTTATGTATTTATAAATATAAGCATGGAAATAATTCATTCCTATAAATACATCTGTGTGACGGGAAGAATTTTTTCTGTTTTATTTTTAAATTTTATTTTTTAAAATTTTGAAATTTAATTTTATTTATGTTTTTATACAGCACGTTATTATTAGTTATGTATTTTATGCATATACATGTATACAGGTCAATCCCAATCTCCCAACTCATCCCACCACCACCACCCCATGGCTTCCCACACTTGGTGTCCATACGTTTGTTCTCTACCTCTGTGTCTCTATTTCTTCCCTGCAAACCAGTTCATCTGTACCATTTTTAGGCTCCACATATATGCATTAATATACAATAGTTGTTTTCCTCTTTCTGACTTACTTCATTCTGTATGACAGTCTCTCGATCCATCGATGTCTCTACAAATGACCCAGTTTCATTCCTTTTTATGGCCGAGTCATATTCCATTTTATATATGTACCACATCTTTATCCATTCATCTGTCTGTGGGCATTTAGGTTGCTTCCATTACCTGGCTATTGTAAATAGTGCTGCAACGAACATTGTGGTGAATGTGCCTTTTTGAAATACGGTTTTCTCTGGGTATATGCCCAGAAGTGGGATTGCTGGATCAGATGGTAATTCTATTTCTAGTTTTTTTAAGGAAACTCCATACTGTTCTCCATAGTGACTGTATCAATTTACATTCCCACCAATAGTGGAAGAGGGCTCCTTTTGTCCACACCCTCCCCAGAATTGGTTGTTTGTAGATTTTCTGATGATGCCGATTCTAACAGGTGTGAGGTGATACCTCATTGTAGTTTTGATTTGCATTTCTCTAATAATTAGTGCTGTTGAGCAGCTTTTCATGTGCGTCTTGGCCATCTCTGTGTCTCCTTTGAAGAAACGTCTCTTTAGATCTTCTGCCCATTTTTTTTGGGTTGTTTGTTTTTTTAATATTAAGCTGCATGAGCTGTTTATATATATTGGAGATTAAACCTGTGTCCATTGATTCGTTTGCAACGATTTTCACCCATCCTGAGGGATGCCTTTTTTCATTCCCGTTTTTTTTAACAAAAAAGGAAAGAAAGGAAAAGAAGCAGAACACTAATGTGCGTAAAATATGCCTTTTGAAACGGTCGTTTTGAAATATGGACGTCCTTTGAAATTTTTGGTCGATATGTGAACCCAGGATTTGTTTTCAGGGCAGGTGTCATTTACAGGCCTGCAATGATTTTGAATATCAACTGACCATTAGCGTTGGGATTAAAGCTGCTATTGTGTGAAACGGCCACAAGGTGGCAGCAGTTCACCCTTACCAAATCTGGTTACTAGGGCAAGAGAGCCTCAGTTGAAGTGGTGTTCTAGGTTGGAGTTTAGAATGGAATGTACCAGGAGAAAGCCCCTCACGTTTGTCTCACTACTTCTTGTTCGTGTTTTTAATTTAAGTTTTTATTTTTTATTACAGCAAGTTTGATTACAATGTTTGGCTTGTTGTAGGTGTGGAAGATGTGGTTCTTTTACACATATACAGATGACTGTTCTTCTTGGGATCCTTTTCCCATGTACGTTATGACAGAATGTTGAGTAGTCCTCTCTTGGTATTCTGTAGGTTTTTGGTGATTATATATGTCACCTGTGTTTGTATATGTCTGTTAACCCCGATATCGTAATGAAACCTATCCTCACACCTTTCCATTGGTGAACCATAAGTTTGTTTAATGAATCTGTGATTGCCCTTCTCCGTGGAAATATCTGCCCTGGTATCCATTTTTAGGTAACACCTATAAGTGATATGATATGATATGTGTCTTTCACTTTCTGACTTACTACAAGTCACGTGATTACTTCTAGACTCATCTACGGTGCTGCAAATGGCATTGTGTCCTTTTTTCCCTTGGCTTCTCTTCTGCCTTAGCGGGGTCCATTTTCAACAATGTGATTCCCTGAGGGTTGTGGATTAGCTGACCTGGGCAGCCTTACCCTGCCGGCCCACCCTCCCCAGGTGTGCCTCGTTGAGATCAATATAAACAGAGCTCCAGGCAGCAATAGCCCCTGAAGCTGTGCCTGACTCCATATTCTCTGCCCCGTCAGCAGTCTCGGGGCTGTGCTGGTGGGAGGGAGTGAGGGGCCACAGCTTTGTGGGTGGCCCGGTGTGAGTGGGGTTCTGCTGGCATTTCTGCAGGAGTTGCCAGGCTGCCGCCTGTAAAGAAGAGGATGTGTCACCCATACCTTCCGCTGGAATTTCTCTCCGGACAGAGGTGAGGAAGGAAAAAAGCAGTGGGGTCCGGGACAGGAGGGGTATCTCAGGCAGGGCAATGGAAAGCTTCTGGAAGAGCGCCCGGGGCCAGGACCACGCTGGCTGGCCTGCAGGCACCAAGTTGGCCTGCGTGCTGTCGCTGGTGTGGCTCCACGTTCTTTCCTCTAGGCTTTCAAGCCCTTGTACATATTCAGGTGTTTTACCTGGAAAGGGTGGGAACAGATCAGAAGCAGCTGGCCTGGGGCTCAGCTCACGTTTACTCACAGATGCCTCGGCATGGTCCCCCAGCTTTTCAATGAGGACGCTCCTTGTCTGGGGGGTGGGTGGCTGGCTGTCTGGGAGATGGTTCCCCACCTCTGACCAATTTCAGAATTGTTTACCGCTGGAGCAAGTGCCGTGATAGGGTTTTCCTCTGTATAACTCGTGGGTTCAATTTTTTTTTCTTTTTTGGTTCAAGTTAGATTTTATTCCTCTTTTATGTATTTATAAATATAAGCATGGAAATAATTCATTCCTATAAATACAACTGTGTGACGGGAAGAATTTTTTCTGTTTTATTTTTAAATTTTATTTTTTAAAATTTTGAAATTTAATTTTATTTATGTTTTTATACAGCACGTTATTATTAGTTATGTATTTTATGCATATACATGTATACAGGTCAATCCCAATCTCCCAACTCATCCCACCACCACCACCCCATGGCTTCCCACACTTGGTGTCCATAAGTTTGTTCTCTACCTCTGTGTCTCTATTTCTTCCCTGCAAACCAGTTCATCTGTACCATTTTTAGGCTCCACATATATGCATTAATATACAATATTTGTTTTCCTCTTTCTGACTTACTTCATTCTGTATGACAGTCTCTCGATCCATCGATGTCTCTACAAATGACCCAGTTTCATTCCTTTTTATGGCCGAGTCATATTCCATTTTATATATGTACCACATCTTTATCCATTCATCTGTCTGTGGGCATTTAGGTTGCTTCCATTACCTGGCTATTGTAAATAGTGCTGCAACGAACATTGTGGTGAATGTGCCTTTTTGAAATACGGTTTTCTCTGGGTATATGCCCAGAAGTGGGATTGCTGGATCAGATGGTAATTCTATTTCTAGTTTTTTTAAGGAAACTCCATACTGTTCTCCATAGTGACTGTATCAATTTACATTCCCACCAATAGTGGAAGAGGGCTCCTTTTGTCCACACCCTCCCCAGAATTGGTTGTTTGTAGATTTTCTGATGATGCCGATTCTAACAGGTGTGAGGTGATACCTCATTGTAGTTTTGATTTGCATTTCTCTAATAATTAGTGCTGTTGAGCAGCTTTTCATGTGCGTCTTGGCCATCTCTGTGTCTCCTTTGAAGAAACGTCTCTTTAGATCTTCTGCCCATTTTTTTGGGGTTGTTTGTTTTATTAATATTAAGCTGCATGAGCTGTTTATATATATTGGAGATTAAACCTCTGTCCATTGATTCGTCTGCAACGTTTTTCACCCATCCTGAGGGATGCATTTTTCCATTCCCGTGTTTTTTAACAAAAAAGGAAAGAAAGGAAAAGAAGCAGAACACTAATGTGCATAAAATATGCCTTTTGAAACGGTCGTTTTGAAATATGGACGTCCTTTGAAATTTTTGGTCGATATGTGACCCCAGGATTTGTTTTCAGGGCAGGTGTCATTTACAGGCCTGCAATGATTTTGAATATCAACTGACCATTAGCGTTGGGATTAAAGCTGCTGTTGTGTGAAACGGCCACAAGGTGGCAGCAGTTCACCCTTACCAAATCTGGTTACTAGGGCAAGAGAGCCTCAGTGGAAGTGGTGTTCTAGATTGGAGTTTAGAATGGAATGTACCAGGAGAAAGCCCCTCACGTTTGTCTCACTACTTCTTGTTCGTGTTTTTAATTTAAGTTTTTATTTTTTATTACAGCAAGTTTGATTACAATGTTTGGCTTGTTGTAGGTGTGGAAGATGTGGTTCTTTTACACATATACAGATGACTGTTCTTCTTGGGATCCTTTTCCCATGTACGTTATGACAGAATGTTGAGTAGTCCTCTCTTGGTATTCTGTAGGTCTTTGGTGATTATATATGTCACCTGTGTTTGTATATGTCTGTTAACCCCGATATCGTAATGAAACCAATCCTCACACCTTTCCATTGGTGAACCATAAGTTTGTTTAATGAATCTGTGATTGCCCTTCTCCGTGGAAATATCTGCCCTGGTATCCATTTTTAGGTAACACCTATAAGTGATATGATATGATATGTGTCTTTCACTTTCTGACTTACTACAAGTCACGTGATTACTTCTAGACTCATCTACGGTGCTGCAAATGGCATTGTGTCCTTTTTTCCCTTGGCTTCTCTTCTGCCTTAGCGGGCTCCATTTTCAACAATGTGATTCCCTGAGGGTTGTGGATTAGCTGACCTGGGCAGCCTTACCCTGCCGGCCCGCCCTCCCCAGGTGTGCCTCGTTGAGATCAATATAAACAGAGCTCCAGGCAGCAATAGCCCCTGAAGCTGGGCCTGACTCCATATTCTCTGCCCCGTCAGCAGTCTCGGGGCTGTGCTGGTGGGAGGGAGTGAGGGGCCACAGCTTTGTGGGTGGCCCGGTGTGAGTGGGGTTCTGCTGGCCTTTCTGCAGGAGTTGCCAGGCTGCCGCCTGTAAAGAAGAGGATGTGTCACCCATACCTCCCGCTGGAATTTCTCTCCGGACAGAGGTGAGGAAGGAAAAAAGCGGTGAGGTCCGGGACAAGAGGGGTATCTCAGGCAGGGCAATGGAAAGCTTCTGGAAGAGCGCCCGGGGCCAGGACCACGCTGGCTGGCCTGCAGGCACCAAGTTGGCCTGCGTGCTGTCACTGGTGTGGCTCCACGGTCCTTCCTCTAGGCTTTCAAGCCCTTGTACATATTCAGGTGTGTTACCTGGAAAGGGTGGGAACAGATCAGAAGCAGCTGGCCTGGGGCTCAGCTCACGTTTACTCACAGATGCCTCGGCACGGTCCCCCAGCTTTGCAATGAGGACGCTCCTTGTGTGGGGGGTGGGTGGTTGGCTGTATGGGAGATGGTTCCCCACCTCTGACCAATTTCAGAATTGTTTACCGCTGGAGCAAGTGCCGTGATAGGGTTTTCCTCTGTATAACTCGTATGTTCAATTTTTTTTTCTTTTTTGGTTCAAGTTAGATTTTATTCCTCTTTTATGTATTTATAAATATAAGCATGGAAATAATTCATTCCTATAAATACATCTGTGTGACGGGAAGAATTTTTTCTGTTTTATTTTTAAATTTTATTTTTTAAAATTTTGAAATTTAATTTTATTTATGTTTTTATACAGCACGTTATTATTAGTTATGTATTTTATGCATATACATGTATACAGGTCAATCCCAATCTCCCAACTCATCCCACCACCACCACCCCATGGCTTCCCACACTTGGTGTCCATACGTTTGTTCTCTACCTCTGTGTCTCTATTTCTTCCCTGCAAACCAGTTCATCTGTACCATTTTTAGGCTCCACATATATGCATTAATATACAATAGTTGTTTTCCTCTTTCTGACTTACTTCATTCTGTATGACAGTCTCTCGATCCATCGATGTCTCTACAAATGACCCAGTTTCATTCCTTTTTATGGCCGAGTCATATTCCATTTTATATATGTACCACATCTTTATCCATTCATCTGTCTGTGGGCATTTAGGTTGCTTCCATTACCTGGCTATTGTAAATAGTGCTGCAACGAACATTGTGGTGAATGTGCCTTTTTGAAATACGGTTTTCTCTGGGTATATGCCCAGAAGTGGGATTGCTGGATCAGATGGTAATTCTATTTCTAGTTTTTTTAAGGAAACTCCATACTGTTCTCCATAGTGACTGTATCAATTTACATTCCCACCAATAGTGGAAGAGGGCTCCTTTTGTCCACACCCTCCCCAGAATTGGTTGTTTGTAGATTTTCTGATGATGCCGATTCTAACAGGTGTGAGGTGATACCTCATTGTAGTTTTGATTTGCATTTCTCTAATAATTAGTGCTGTTGAGCAGCTTTTCATGTGCGTCTTGGCCATCTCTGTGTCTCCTTTGAAGAAACGTCTCTTTAGATCTTCTGCCCATTTTTTTTGGGTTGTTTGTTTTTTTAATATTAAGCTGCATGAGCTGTTTATATATATTGGAGATTAAACCTCTGTCCATTGATTCGTCTGCAACGTTTTTCACCCATCCTGATGGATGCATTTTTCCATTCCCGTGTTTTTTAAAAAAAAGGAAAGAAAGGCAAAGAAGCAGAACACTAATGTGCGTAAAATATGCCTTTTGAAATGGTCGTTTTGAAATATGGACGTCCTTTGAAATTTTTGGTCGATATGTGACCCCAGGATTTGTTTTCAGGGCAGGTGTCATTTACAGGCCTGCAATGATTTTGAATGTCAACTGACCATTAGCGTTGGGATTAAAGCTGCTGTTGTGTGAAACGGCCACAAGGTGGCAGCAGTTCACCCTTACCAAATCTGGTTACTAGGGCAAGAGAGCCTCAGTGGAAGTGGTGTTCTAGATTGGAGTTTAGAATGGAATGTACCAGGAGAAAGCCCCTCACGTTTGTCTCACTACTTCTTGTTCGTGTTTTTAATTTAAGTTTTTATTTTTTATTACAGCAAGTTTGATTACAATGTTTGGCTTGTTGTAGGTGTGGAAGATGTGGTTCTTTTACACATATACAGATGACTGTTCTTCTTGGGATCCTTTTCCCATGTACGTTATGACAGAATGTTGAGTAGTCCTCTCTTGGTATTCTGTAGGTCTTTGGTGATTATATATGTCACCTGTGTTTGTATATGTCTGTTAACCCCGATATCGTAATGAAACCTATCCTCACACCTTTCCATTGGTGAACCATAAGTTTGTTTAATGGATCTGTGATTGCCCTTCTCCGTGGAAATATCTGCCCTGGTATCCATTTTTAGGTAACACCTATAAGTGATATGATATGATATGTGTCTTTCACTTTCTGACTTACTACAAGTCACGTGATTACTTCTAGACTCATCTACGGTGCTGCAAATGGCATTGTGTCCTTTTTTCCCTTGGCTTCTCTTCTGCCTTAGCGGGCTCCATTTTCAACAATGTGATTCCCTGAGGGTTGTGGATTAGCTGACCTGGGCAGCCTTACCCTGCCGGCCCGCCCTGCCCAGGTGTGCCTCGTTGAGGTCAATATAAACAGCGCTCCAGGCAGCAATAGCCCCTGAAGCTGTGCCTGACTCCATATTCTCTGCCCCGTCAGCAGTCTCGGGCTGTGCTGGTGGGTGGGAGTGAGGGGCCACAGCTTTGTGGGTGGCCCGGTGTGAGTGGGGTTCTGCTGGCCTTTCTGCAGGTGTTGCCAGGCTGCCGCCTGTAAAGAAGAGGATGTGTCACCCATACCTTCCGCTGGAATTTCTCTCCGGACAGAGGTGAGGAAGGAAAAAAGCAGTGGGGTCCGGGACAGGAGGGGTATCTCAGGCAGGGCAATGGAAAGCTTCTGGAAGAGCGCCAGGGTCCAGGACCACGCTGGCTGGCCTGCAGGCACCAAGTTGGCCTGCGTGCTGTCGCTGGTGTGGCTCCACGGTCCTTCCTCTAGGCTTTCAAGCCCTTGTACATATTCAGGTGTTTTACCTGGAAAGGGTGGGAACAGTTCAGCAGCAGCTGGCCTGGGGCTCAGCTCACGTTTACTCACAGATGCCTCGGCACGGTCCCCCAGCTTTGCAATGAGGACGCTCCTTGCGTGGGGGTTGGGTTGCTGGCTGTATGGGAGATGGTTCCCCACCTCTGACCAATTTCAGAATTGTTTACCGCTGGAGCAAGTGCCGTGATAGGTTTTTCCTCTGTATAACTTGTGGGTTCAATTTTTTTTTCTTTTTTGGTTCATGTTAGATTTTATTCCTCTTTTATGTATTTATAAATATAAGCATGGAAATAATTCATTCCTATAAATACATCTGTGTGACGGGAAGAATTTTTTCTGTTTTATTTTTAAATTTTATTTTTTAAAATTTTGAAATTTAATTTTATTTATGTTTTTATACAGCACGTTATTATTAGTTATGTATTTTATGCATATACATGTATACAGGTCAATCCCAATCTCCCAACTCATCCCACCACCACCACCCCATGGCTTCCCACACTTGGTGTCCATACGTTTGTTCTCTACCTCTGTGTCTCTATTTCTTCCCTGCAAACCAGTTCATCTGTACCATTTTTAGGCTCCACATATATGCATTAATATACAATATTTGTTTTCCTCTTTCTGACTTACTTCATTCTGTATGACAGTCTCTCGATCCATCGATGTCTCTACAAATGACCCAGTTTCATTCCTTTTTATGGCCGAGTAATATTCCATTTGATATATGTACCACATCTTTATCCATTCATCTGTCTGTGGGCATTTAGGTTGCTTCCATTACCTGGCTATTGTAAATAGTGCTGCAACGAACATTGTGGTGAATGTGCCTTTTTGAAATACGGTTTTCTCTGGGTATATGCCCAGAAGTGGGATTGCTGGATCAGATGGTAATTCTATTTCTAGTTTTTTTAAGGAAACTCCATACTGTTCTCCATAGTGACTGTATCAATTTACATTCCCACCAATAGTGGAAGAGGGCTCCTTTTGTCCACACCCTCCCCAGAATTGGTTGTTTGTAGATTTTCTGATGATGCCGATTCTAACAGGTGTGAGGTGATACCTCATTGTAGTTTTGATTTGCATTTCTCTAATAATTAGTGCTGTTGAGCAGCTTTTCATGTGCGTCTTGGCCATCTCTGTGTCTCCTTTGAAGAAACGTCTCTTTAGATCTTCTGCCCATATTTATTGGGTTGTTTGTTTTTTTAATATTAAGCTGCATGAGCTGTTTATATATATTGGAGATTAAACCTCTGTCCATTGATTCGTCTGCAACGATTTTCGCCCATTCTGAGGGATGCCTTTTTCCATTCCCGTGTTTTTTAACAAAAAAGGAAAGAAAGGAAAAGAAGCAGAACACGAATGTGCGTAAAATATGCCTTTTGAAACGGTCGTTTTGAAATATGGACGTCCTTTGAAATTTTTGGTCGATATGTGACCCCAGGATTTGTTTTCAGGGCAGGTGTCATTTACAGGCCTGCAATGATTTTGAATATCAACTGACCATTAGCGTTGGGATTAAAGCTGCTGTTGTGTGAAACGGCCACAAGGTGGCAGCAGTTCACCCTTACCAAATCTGGTTACTAGGGCAAGAGAGCCTCAGTGGAAGTGGTGTTCTAGATTGGAGTTTAGAATGGAATGTACCAGGAGAAAGCCCCTCACGTTTGTCTCACTACTTCTTGTTCGTGTTTTTAATTTAAGTTTTTATTTTTTATTACAGCAAGTTTGATTACAATGTTTGGCTTGTTGTAGGTGTGGAAGATGTGGTTCTTTTACACATATACAGATGACTGTTCTTCTTGGGATCCTTTTCCCATGTACGTTATGACAGAATGTTGAGTAGTCCTCTCTTGGTATTCTGTAGGTCTTTGGTGATTATATATGTCACCTGTGTTTGTATATGTCTGTTAACCCCGATATCGTAATGAAACCAATCCTCACACCTTTCCATTGGTGAACCATAAGTTTGTTTAATGAATCTGTGATTGCCCTTCTCCGTGGAAATATCTACCCTGGTATCCATTTTTAGGTAACACCTATAAGTGATATGATATGATATGTGTCTTTCACTTTCTGACTTACTACAAGTCACGTGATTACTTCTAGACTCATCTACGGTGCTGCAAATGGAATTGTGTCCTTTTTTCCCTTGGCTTCTCTTCTGCCTTAGCGGGGTCCATTTTCAACAATGTGATTCCCTGAGGGTTGTGGATTAGCTGACCTGGGCAGCCTTACCCAGCCGGCCCGCCCTCCCCAGGTGTGCCTCGTTGAGGTCAATATAAACAGAGCTCCAGGCAGCAATAGCCCCTGAAGCTGTGCCTGACTCCATATTCTCTGCCCCGTCAGCAGTCTCGGGGCTGTGCTGGTGGGAGGGAGTGAGGGGCCACAGCTTTGTGGGTGGCCCGGTGTGAGTGGGGTTCTGCTGGCCTTTCTGCAGGAGTTGCCAGGCTGCCGCCTGTAAAGAAGAGGATGTGTCACACATACCTTCCGCTGGAATTTCTCTCCGGACAGAGGTGAGGAAGGAAAAAAGCAGTGGGGTCCGGGACAGGAGTGGTATCTCAGGCAGGGCAATGGAAACCTTCTGGAAGAGCGCCAGGGTCCAGGACCACGCTGGCTGGCCTGCAGGCACCAAGTTGGCCTGCGTGCTGTCGCTGGTGTGGCTCCACGGTCCTTCCTCTAGGCTTTCAAGCCCTTGTACATATTCAGGTGTTTTACCTGGAAAGGGTGGGAACAGTTCAGCAGCAGCTGGCCTGGGGCTCAGCTCACGTTTACTCACAGATGCCTCGGCACGGTCCCCCAGCTTTGCAATGAGGACGCTCCTTGCGTGGGGTTGGGTTGCTGGCTGTATGGGAGATCGTTCCACACCTCTGACCAATTTCAGAATTGTTTACCACTGGAGCAAGTGCCGTGATAGGGTTTTCCTCTGTATAACTCGTGGGTTCACTTTTTTTTTCTTTTATGTTTCAAGTTAGATGTTATTCCTCTTTTATATATTTATAGATATAAGCATGGAAATAATTCATTCCTATAAATACATCTGTGTGACGGGAAGAACTTTTTTCTGTTTTATTTTTAAATTTTATTTTTTAAAATTTTGAAATTTTATTTATTTTTTATACAGCACGTTATTATTAGTTATGTATTTTATGCATATACATGTATACAGGTCAATCCCAAACTCCCAACTCATCCCACCACCACCACCCCATGGCTTCCCACACTTGGTGTCCATACGTTTGTTCTCTACCTCTGTGTCTCTATTTCTTCCCTGCAAACCAGTTCATCTGTACCATTTTTAGGCTCCACATATATGCATTAATATACAATATTTGTTTTCCTCTTTCTGACTTACTTCATTCTGTATGACAGTCTCTCGATCCATCGATGTCTCCACAAATGACCCAGTTTCATTCCTTTTTATGGCCGAGTCATATTCCATTTTATATATGTACCACATCTTTATCCATTCATCTGTCTGTGGGCATTTAGGTTGCTTCCATTACCTGGCTATTGTAAATAGTGCTGCAACGAACATTGTGGTGAATGTGCCTTTTTGAAATACGGTTTTCTCTGGGTATATGCCCAGAAGTGGGATTGCTGGATCAGATGGTAATTCTATTTCTAGTTTTTTAAGGAAACTCCATACTGTTCTCCATAGGGACTGTATCAATTTACATTCCCACCAATAGTGGAAGAGGGCTCCTTTTGTCCACACCCTCCCCAGAATTGGTTGTTTGTAGATTTTCTGATGATGCCGATTCTAACAGGTGTGAGGTGATACCTCATTGTAGTTTTGATTTGCATTTCTCTAATAATTAGTGCTGTTGAGCAGCTTTTCATGTGCGTCTTGGCCATCTCTGTGTCTCCTTTGAAGAAACGTCTCTTTAGATCTTCTGCCCATTTTTTTTGGGTTGTTTGTTTTTTTAATATTAAGCTGCATGAGCTGTTTATATATATTGGAGATTAAACCTCTGTCCATTGATTCGTCTGCAACGATTTTCGCCCATTCTGAGGGATGCCTTTTTCCATTCCCGTGTTTTTTAACAAAAAAGGAAAGAAAGGAAAAGAAGCAGAACACGAATGTGCGTAAAATATGCCTTTTGAAACGGTCGTTTTGAAATATGGACGTCCTTTGAAATTTTTGGTCGATATGTGACCCCAGGATTTGTTTTCAGGGCAGGTGTCATTTACAGGCCTGCAATGATTTTGAATATCAACTGACCATTAGCGTTGGGATTAAAGCTGCTGTTGTGTGAAACGGCCACAAGGTGGCAGCAGTTCACCCTTACCAAATCTGGTTACTAGGGCAAGAGAGCCTCAGTGGAAGTGGTGTTCTAGATTGGAGTTTAGAATGGAATGTACCAGGAGAAAGCCCCTCACGTTTGTCTCACTACTTCTTGTTCGTGTTTTTAATTTAAGTTTTTATTTTTTATTACAGCAAGTTTGATTACAATGTTTGGCTTGTTGTAGGTGTGGAAGATGTGGTTCTTTTACACATATACAGATGACTGTTCTTCTTGGGATCCTTTTCCCATGTACGTTATGACAGAATGTTGAGTAGTCCTCTCTTGGTATTCTGTAGGTCTTTGGTGATTATATATGTCACCTGTGTTTGTATATGTCTGTTAACCCCGATATCGTAATGAAACCTATCCTCACACCTTTCCATTGGTGAACCATAAGTTTGTTTAATGAATCTGTGACTGCCCTTCTCCGTGGAAATATCTGCCCTGGTATCCATTTTTAGGTAACACCTATAAGTGATATGATATGATATGTGTCTTTCACTTTCTGACTTACTACAAGTCACGTGATTACTTCTAGACTCATCTACGGTGCTGCAAATGGCATTGTGTCCTTTTTTCCCTTGGCTTCTCTTCTGCCTTAGCGGGGTCCATTTTCAACAATGTGATTCCCTGAGGGTTGTGGATTAGCTGACCTGGGCAGCCTTACCCTGCCGGCCCGCCCTCCCCAGGTGTGCCTCGTTGAGGTCAATATAAACAGAGCTCCAGGCAGCAATAGCCCCTGAAGCTGTGCCTGACTCCATATTCTCTGCCCCGTCAGCAGTCTCGGGGCTGTGCTGGTGGGAGGGAGTGAGGGGCCACAGCTTTGTGGGTGGCCCGGTGTGAGTGGGGTTCTGCTGGCCTTTCTGCAGGAGTTGCCAGGCTGCCGCCTGTAAAGAAGAGGAGGTGTCACCCATACCTTCCGCTGGAATTTCTCTCCGGACAGAGGTGAGGAAGGAAAAAAGCAGTGGGGGCCGGGACAGGACGGGTATCTCAGGCAGGGCAATGGAAAGCTTCTGGAAGAGCGCCAGGGTCCAGGACCACGCTGGCTGGCCTGCAGGCACCAAGTTGGCCTGCGTGCTGTCGCTGGTGTGGCTCCACGGTCCTTCCTCTAGGCTTTCAAGCCCTTGTACATATTCAGGTGTTTTACCTGGAAAGGGTGGGAACAGTTCAGCAGCAGCTGGCCTGGGGCTCAGCTCACGTTTACTCACAGATGCCTCGGCACGGTCCCCCAGCTTTGCAATGAGGACGCTCCTTGCGTGGGGCTTGGGTTGCTGGCTGTATGGGAGATGGTTCCCCACCTCTGACCAATTTCAGAATTGTTTACCACTGGAGCCAGTGCCGTGATAGGGTTTTCCTCTGTATAACTCGTGGGTTCACTTTTTTTTTCTTTTATGTTTCAAGTTAGATGTTATTCCTCTTTTATGTATTTATAGATATAAGCATGGAAATAATTCATTCCTATAAATACATCTGTGTGACGGGAAGAACTTTTTTCTGTTTTATTTTTAAATTTTATTTTTTAAAATTTTGAAATTTTATTTATTTTTTATACAGCACGTTATTATTAGTTATGTATTTTATGCATATACATGTATACAGGTCAATCCCAAACTCCCAACTCATCCCACCACCACCACCCCATGGCTTCCCACACTTGGTGTCCATACGTTTGTTCTCTACCTCTGTGTCTCTATTTCTTCCCTGCAAACCAGTTCATCTGTACCATTTTTAGGCTCCACATATATGCATTAATATACAATATTTGTTTTCCTCTTTCTGACTTACTTCATTCTGTATGACAGTCTCTCGATCCATCGATGTCTCTACAAATGACCCAGTTTCATTCCTTTTTATGGCCGAGTCATATTCCATTTTATATATGTACCACATCTTTATCCATTCATCTGTCTGTGGGCATTTAGGTTGCTTCCATTACCTGGCTATTGTAAATAGTGCTGCAACGAACATTGTGGTGAATGTGCCTTTTTGAAATACGGTTTTCTCTGGGTATATGCCCAGAAGTGGGATTGCTGGATCAGATGGTAATTCTATTTCTAGTTATTTTAAGGAAACTCCATACTGTTCTCCATAGGGACTGTATCAATTTACATTCCCACCAATAGTGGAAGAGGGCTCCTTTTGTCCACACCCTCCCCAGAATTGGTTGTTTGTAGATTTTCTGATGATGCCGATTCTAACATGTGTGAGGTGATACCTCATTGTAGTTTTGATTTGCATTTCTCTAATAATTAGTGCTGTTGAGCAGCTTTTCATGTGCGTCTTGGCCATCTCTGTGTCTCCTTTGAAGAAACGTCTCTTTAGATCTTCTGCCCATATTTTTTGGGTTGTTTGTTTTTTTAATATTAAGCTGCATGAGCTGTTTATATATTGGAGATTAAACCTCTGTCCATTGATTCGTCTGCAACGATTTTCGCCCATTCTGAGGGATGCCTTTTTCCATTCCCGTGTTTTTTAACAAAAAAGGAAATTAAGGAAAAGAAGCAGAACACTAATGTGCGTAAAATATGCCTTTTGAAACGGTGGTTTTGAAATATGGACGTCCTTTGAAATTTTTGGTCGATATGTGACCCCAGGATTTGTTTTCAGGGCAGGTGTCATTTACAGGCCTGCAATGATTTTGAATATCAACTGACCATTAGCGTTGGGATTAAAGCTGCTGTTGTGTGAAACGGCCACAAGGTGGAAGCAGTTCACCCTTACCAAATCTGGTTACTAGGGCAAGAGAGCCTCAGTGGAAGTGGTGTTCTAGATTGGAATTTAGAATGGAATGTACCAGGAGAAAGCCCCTCACGTTTGTCTCACTACTTCTTGTTCGTGTTTTTAATTTAAGTTTTTATTTTTTATTACAGCAAGTTTGATTACAATGTTTGGCTTGTTGTAGGTGTGGAAGATGTGGTTCTTTTACACATATACAGATGACTGTTCTTCTTGGGATCCTTTTCCCATGTACGTTATGACAGAATGTTGAGTAGTCCTCTCTTGGTATTCTGTAGGTCTTTGGTGATTATATATGTCACCTGTGTTTGTATATGTCTGTTAACCCCGATATCGTAATGAAACCAATCCTCACACCTTTCCATTGGTGAACCATAAGTTTGTTTAATGAATCTGTGATTGCCCTTCTCCGTGGAAATATCTACCCTGGTATCCATTTTTAGGTAACACCTATAAGTGATATGATATGATATGTGTCTTTCACTTTCTGACTTACTACAAGTCACGTGATTACTTCTAGACTCATCTACGGTGCTGCAAATGGCATTGTGTCCTTTTTTCCCTTGGCTTCTCTTCTGCCTTAGCGGTGTCCATTTTCAACAATGTGATTCCCTGAGGGTTGTGGATTAGCTGACCTGGGCAGCCTTACCCAGCCGGCCAGCCCTCCCCAGGTGTGCCTCGTTGAGGTCAATATAAACAGAGCTCCAGGCAGCAATAGCCCCTGAAGCTGTGCCTGACTCCATATTCTCTGCCCCGTCAGCAGTCTCGGGGCTGTGCTGGTGGGAGGGAGTGAGTGGCCAAAGCTTTGTGGGTGGCCCGGTGTGAGTGGGGTTCTGCTGGCCTTTCTGCAGGAGTTGCCAGGCTGCCGCCTGTAAAGAAGAGGATGTGTCACACATACCTTCCGCTGGAATTTCTCTCCGGACAGAGGTGAGGAAGGAAAAAAGCAGTGGGGTCCGGGACAGGAGTGGTATCTCAGGCAGGGCAATGGAAACCTTCTGGAAGAGCGCCAGGGTCCAGGACCACGCTGGCTGGCCTGCAGGCACCAAGTTGGCCTGCGTGCTGTCGCTGGTGTGGCTCCACGGTCCTTCCTCTAGGCTTTCAAGCCCTTGTACATATTCAGGTGTTTTACCTGGAAAGGGTGGGAACAGTTCAGCAGCAGCTGGCCTGGGGCTCAGCTCACGTTTACTCACAGATGCCTCGGCACGGTCCCCCAGCTTTGCAATGAGGACGCTCCTTGCGTGGGGTTGGGTTGCTGGCTGTATGGGAGATCGTTCCACACCTCTGACCAATTTCAGAATTGTTTACCACTGGAGCAAGTGCCGTGATAGGGTTTTCCTCTGTATAACTCGTGGGTTCACTTTTTTTTTTCTTTTATGTTTCAAGTTAGATGTTATTCCTCTTTTATGTATTTATAGATATAAGCATGGAAATAATTCATTCCTATAAATACATCTGTGTGACGGGAAGAACTTTTTTCTGTTTTATTTTTAAATTTTATTTTTTAAAATTTTGAAATTTTATTTATTTTTTTATACAGCACGTTATTATTAGTTATGTATTTTATGCATATACATGTATACAGGTCAATCCCAAACTCCCAACACATCCCACCACCACCACCCCATGGCTTCCCACACTTGGTGTCCATACGTTTGTTCTCTACCTCTGTGTCTCTATTTCTTCCCTGCAAACCAGTTCATCTGTACCATTTTTAGGCTCCACATATATGCATTAATATACAATATTTGTTTTCCTCTTTCTGACTTACTTCATTCTGTATGACAGTCTCTCGATCCATCGATGTCTCTACAAATGACCCAGTTTCATTCCTTTTTATGGCCGAGTCATATTCCATTTTATATATGTACCACATCTTTATCCATTCATCTGTCTGTGGGCATTTAGGTTGCTTCCATTACCTGGCTATTGTAAATAGTGCTGCAACGAACATTGTGGTGAATGTGCCTTTTTGAAATACGGTTTTCTCTGGGTATATGCCCAGAAGTGGGATTGCTGGATCAGATGGTAATTCTATTTCTAGTTTTTTTAAGGAAACTCCATACTGTTCTCCATAGTGACTGTATCAATTTACATTCCCACCAATAGTGGAAGAGGGCTCCTTTTGTCCACACCCTCCCCAGAATTGGTTGTTTGTAGATTTTCTGATGATGCCGATTCTAACAGGTGTGAGGTGATACCTCATTGTAGTTTTGATTTGCATTTCTCTAATAATTAGTGCTGTTGAGCAGCTTTTCATGTGCGTCTTGGCCATCTCTGTGTCTCCTTTGAAGAAACGTCTCTTTAGATCTTCTGCCCATATTTATTGGGTTGTTTGTTTTTTTAATATTAAGCTGCATGAGCTGTTTATATATATTGGAGATTAAACCTCTGTCCATTGATTCGTCTGCAACGATTTTCGCCCATTCTGAGGGATGCCTTTTTCCATTCCCGTGTTTTTTAACAAAAAAGGAAAGAAAGGAAAAGAAGCAGAACACGAATGTGCGTAAAATATGCCTTTTGAAACGGTCGTTTTGAAATATGGACGTCCTTTGAAATTTTTGGTCGATATGTGACCCCAGGATTTGTTTTCAGGGCAGGTGTCATTTACAGGCCTGCAATGATTTTGAATATCAACTGACCATTAGCGTTGGGATTAAAGCTGCTGTTGTGTGAAACGGCCACAAGGTGGCAGCAGTTCACCCTTACCAAATCTGGTTACTAGGGCAAGAGAGCCTCAGTGGAAGTGGTGTTCTAGATTGGAGTTTAGAATGGAATGTACCAGGAGAAAGCCCCTCACGTTTGTCTCACTACTTCTTGTTCGTGTTTTTAATTTAAGTTTTTATTTTTTATTACAGCAAGTTTGATTACAATGTTTGGCTTGTTGTAGGTGTGGAAGATGTGGTTCTTTTACACATATACAGATGACTGTTCTTCTTGGGATCCTTTTCCCATGTACGTTATGACAGAATGTTGAGTAGTCCTCTCTTGGTATTCTGTAGGTCTTTGGTGATTATATATGTCACCTGTGTTTGTATATGTCTGTTAACCCCGATATCGTAATGAAACCAATCCTCACACCTTTCCATTGGTGAACCATAAGTTTGTTTAATGAATCTGTGATTGCCCTTCTCCGTGGAAATATCTACCCTGGTATCCATTTTTAGGTAACACCTATAAGTGATATGATATGATATGTGTCTTTCACTTTCTGACTTACTACAAGTCACGTGATTACTTCTAGACTCATCTACGGTGCTGCAAATGGAATTGTGTCCTTTTTTCCCTTGGCTTCTCTTCTGCCTTAGCGGGGTCCATTTTCAACAATGTGATTCCCTGAGGGTTGTGGATTAGCTGACCTGGGCAGCCTTACCCAGCCGGCCCGCCCTCCCCAGGTGTGCCTCGTTGAGGTCAATATAAACAGAGCTCCAGGCAGCAATAGCCCCTGAAGCTGTGCCTGACTCCATATTCTCTGCCCCGTCAGCAGTCTCGGGGCTGTGCTGGTGGGAGGGAGTGAGGGGCCACAGCTTTGTGGGTGGCCCGGTGTGAGTGGGGTTCTGCTGGCCTTTCTGCAGGAGTTGCCAGGCTGCCGCCTGTAAAGAAGAGGATGTGTCACACATACCTTCCGCTGGAATTTCTCTCCGGACAGAGGTGAGGAAGGAAAAAAGCAGTGGGGTCCGGGACAGGAGGGGTATCTCAGGCAGGGCAATGGAAACCTTCTGGAAGAGCGCCAGGGTCCAGGACCACGCTGGCTGGCCTGCAGGCACCAAGTTGGCCTGCGTGCTGTCGCTGGTGTGGCTCCACGGTCCTTCCTCTAGGCTTTCAAGCCCTTGTACATATTCAGGTGTTTTACCTGGAAAGGGTGGGAACAGTTCAGCAGCAGCTGGCCTGGGGCTCAGCTCACGTTTACTCACAGATGCCTCGGCACGGTCCCCCAGCTTTGCAATGAGGACGCTCCTTGCGTGGGGTTGGGTTGCTGGCTGTATGGGAGATCGTTCCACACCTCTGACCAATTTCAGAATTGTTTACCACTGGAGCAAGTGCCGTGATAGGGTTTTCCTCTGTATAACTCGTGGGTTCACTTTTTTTTTCTTTTATGTTTCAAGTTAGATGTTATTCCTCTTTTATATATTTATAGATATAAGCATGGAAATAATTCATTCCTATAAATACATCTGTGTGACGGGAAGAACTTTTTTCTGTTTTATTTTTAAATTTTATTTTTTAAAATTTTGAAATTTTATTTATTTTTTATACAGCACGTTATTATTAGTTATGTATTTTATGCATATACATGTATACAGGTCAATCCCAAACTCCCAACTCATCCCACCACCACCACCCCATGGCTTCCCACACTTGGTGTCCATACGTTTGTTCTCTACCTCTGTGTCTCTATTTCTTCCCTGCAAACCAGTTCATCTGTACCATTTTTAGGCTCCACATATATGCATTAATATACAATATTTGTTTTCCTCTTTCTGACTTACTTCATTCTGTATGACAGTCTCTCGATCCATCGATGTCTCCACAAATGACCCAGTTTCATTCCTTTTTATGGCCGAGTCATATTCCATTTTATATATGTACCACATCTTTATCCATTCATCTGTCTGTGGGCATTTAGGTTGCTTCCATTACCTGGCTATTGTAAATAGTGCTGCAACGAACATTGTGGTGAATGTGCCTTTTTGAAATACGGTTTTCTCTGGGTATATGCCCAGAAGTGGGATTGCTGGATCAGATGGTAATTCTATTTCTAGTTTTTTAAGGAAACTCCATACTGTTCTCCATAGGGACTGTATCAATTTACATTCCCACCAATAGTGGAAGAGGGCTCCTTTTGTCCACACCCTCCCCAGAATTGGTTGTTTGTAGATTTTCTGATGATGCCGATTCTAACAGGTGTGAGGTGATACCTCATTGTAGTTTTGATTTGCATTTCTCTAATAATTAGTGCTGTTGAGCAGCTTTTCATGTGCGTCTTGGCCATCTCTGTGTCTCCTTTGAAGAAACGTCTCTTTAGATCTTCTGCCCATTTTTTTTGGGTTGTTTGTTTTTTTAATATTAAGCTGCATGAGCTGTTTATATATATTGGAGATTAAACCTCTGTCCATTGATTCGTCTGCAACGATTTTCGCCCATTCTGAGGGATGCCTTTTTCCATTCCCGTGTTTTTTAACAAAAAAGGAAAGAAAGGAAAAGAAGCAGAACACGAATGTGCGTAAAATATGCCTTTTGAAATGGTCGTTTTGAAATATGGACGTCCTTTGAAATTTTTGGTCGATATGTGACCCCAGGATTTGTTTTCAGGGCAGGTGTCATTTACAGGCCTGCAATGATTTTGAATATCAACTGACCATTAGCGTTGGGATTAAAGCTGCTGTTGTGTGAAACGGCCACAAGGTGGCAGCAGTTCACCCTTACCAAATCTGGTTACTAGGGCAAGAGAGCCTCAGTGGAAGTGGTGTTCTAGATTGGAGTTTAGAATGGAATGTACCAGGAGAAAGCCCCTCACGTTTGTCTCACTACTTCTTGTTCGTGTTTTTAATTTAAGTTTTTATTTTTTATTACAGCAAGTTTGATTACAATGTTTGGCTTGTTGTAGGTGTGGAAGATGTGGTTCTTTTACACATATACAGATGACTGTTCTTCTTGGGATCCTTTTCCCATGTACGTTATGACAGAATGTTGAGTAGTCCTCTCTTGGTATTCTGTAGGTCTTTGGTGATTATATATGTCACCTGTGTTTGTATATGTCTGTTAACCCCGATATCGTAATGAAACCTATCCTCACACCTTTCCATTGGTGAACCATAAGTTTGTTTAATGAATCTGTGACTGCCCTTCTCCGTGGAAATATCTGCCCTGGTATCCATTTTTAGGTAACACCTATAAGTGATATGATATGATATGTGTCTTTCACTTTCTGACTTACTACAAGTCACGTGATTACTTCTAGACTCATCTACGGTGCTGCAAATGGCATTGTGTCCTTTTTTCCCTTGGCTTCTCTTCTGCCTTAGCGGGGTCCATTTTCAACAATGTGATTCCCTGAGGGTTGTGGATTAGCTGACCTGGGCAGCCTTACCCTGCCGGCCCGCCCTCCCCAGGTGTGCCTCGTTGAGGTCAATATAAACAGAGCTCCAGGCAGCAATAGCCCCTGAAGCTGTGCCTGACTCCATATTCTCTGCCCCGTCAGCAGTCTCGGGGCTGTGCTGGTGGGAGGGAGTGAGGGGCCACAGCTTTGTGGGTGGCCCGGTGTGAGTGGGGTTCTGCTGGCCTTTCTGCAGGAGTTGCCAGGCTGCCGCCTGTAAAGAAGAGGAGGTGTCACCCATACCTTCCGCTGGAATTTCTCTCCGGACAGAGGTGAGGAAGGAAAAAAGCAGTGGGGGCCGGGACAGGACGGGTATCTCAGGCAGGGCAATGGAAAGCTTCTGGAAGAGCGCCAGGGTCCAGGACCACGCTGGCTGGCCTGCAGGCACCAAGTTGGCCTGCGTGCTGTCGCTGGTGTGGCTCCACGGTCCTTCCTCTAGGCTTTCAAGCCCTTGTACATATTCAGGTGTTTTACCTGGAAAGGGTGGGAACAGTTCAGCAGCAGCTGGCCTGGGGCTCAGCTCACGTTTACTCACAGATGCCTCGGCACGGTCCCCCAGCTTTGCAATGAGGACGCTCCTTGCGTGGGGCTTGGGTTGCTGGCTGTATGGGAGATGGTTCCCCACCTCTGACCAATTTCAGAATTGTTTACCACTGGAGCCAGTGCCGTGATAGGGTTTTCCTCTGTATAACTCGTGGGTTCACTTTTTTTTTCTTTTATGTTTCAAGTTAGATGTTATTCCTCTTTTATGTATTTATAGATATAAGCATGGAAATAATTCATTCCTATAAATACATCTGTGTGACGGGAAGAACTTTTTTCTGTTTTATTTTTAAATTTTATTTTTTAAAATTTTGAAATTTTATTTATTTTTTATACAGCACGTTATTATTAGTTATGTATTTTATGCATATACATGTATACAGGTCAATCCCAAACTCCCAACTCATCCCACCACCACCACCCCATGGCTTCCCACACTTGGTGTCCATACGTTTGTTCTCTACCTCTGTGTCTCTATTTCTTCCCTGCAAACCAGTTCATCTGTACCATTTTTAGGCTCCACATATATGCATTAATATACAATATTTGTTTTCCTCTTTCTGACTTACTTCATTCTGTATGACAGTCTCTCGATCCATCGATGTCTCTACAAATGACCCAGTTTCATTCCTTTTTATGGCCGAGTCATATTCCATTTTATATATGTACCACATCTTTATCCATTCATCTGTCTGTGGGCATTTAGGTTGCTTCCATTACCTGGCTATTGTAAATAGTGCTGCAACGAACATTGTGGTGAATGTGCCTTTTTGAAATACGGTTTTCTCTGGGTATATGCCCAGAAGTGGGATTGCTGGATCAGATGGTAATTCTATTTCTAGTTATTTTAAGGAAACTCCATACTGTTCTCCATAGGGACTGTATCAATTTACATTCCCACCAATAGTGGAAGAGGGCTCCTTTTGTCCACACCCTCCCCAGAATTGGTTGTTTGTAGATTTTCTGATGATGCCGATTCTAACATGTGTGAGGTGATACCTCATTGTAGTTTTGATTTGCATTTCTCTAATAATTAGTGCTGTTGAGCAGCTTTTCATGTGCGTCTTGGCCATCTCTGTGTCTCCTTTGAAGAAACGTCTCTTTAGATCTTCTGCCCATATTTTTTGGGTTGTTTGTTTTTTTAATATTAAGCTGCATGAGCTGTTTATATATTGGAGATTAAACCTCTGTCCATTGATTCGTCTGCAACGATTTTCGCCCATTCTGAGGGATGCCTTTTTCCATTCCCGTGTTTTTTAACAAAAAAGGAAATTAAGGAAAAGAAGCAGAACACTAATGTGCGTAAAATATGCCTTTTGAAACGGTGGTTTTGAAATATGGACGTCCTTTGAAATTTTTGGTCGATATGTGACCCCAGGATTTGTTTTCAGGGCAGGTGTCATTTACAGGCCTGCAATGATTTTGAATATCAACTGACCATTAGCGTTGGGATTAAAGCTGCTGTTGTGTGAAACGGCCACAAGGTGGAAGCAGTTCACCCTTACCAAATCTGGTTACTAGGGCAAGAGAGCCTCAGTGGAAGTGGTGTTCTAGATTGGAATTTAGAATGGAATGTACCAGGAGAAAGCCCCTCACGTTTGTCTCACTACTTCTTGTTCGTGTTTTTAATTTAAGTTTTTATTTTTTATTACAGCAAGTTTGATTACAATGTTTGGCTTGTTGTAGGTGTGGAAGATGTGGTTCTTTTACACATATACAGATGACTGTTCTTCTTGGGATCCTTTTCCCATGTACGTTATGACAGAATGTTGAGTAGTCCTCTCTTGGTATTCTGTAGGTCTTTGGTGATTATATATGTCACCTGTGTTTGTATATGTCTGTTAACCCCGATATCGTAATGAAACCAATCCTCACACCTTTCCATTGGTGAACCATAAGTTTGTTTAATGAATCTGTGATTGCCCTTCTCCGTGGAAATATCTACCCTGGTATCCATTTTTAGGTAACACCTATAAGTGATATGATATGATATGTGTCTTTCACTTTCTGACTTACTACAAGTCACGTGATTACTTCTAGACTCATCTACGGTGCTGCAAATGGCATTGTGTCCTTTTTTCCCTTGGCTTCTCTTCTGCCTTAGCGGTGTCCATTTTCAACAATGTGATTCCCTGAGGGTTGTGGATTAGCTGACCTGGGCAGCCTTACCCAGCCGGCCAGCCCTCCCCAGGTGTGCCTCGTTGAGGTCAATATAAACAGAGCTCCAGGCAGCAATAGCCCCTGAAGCTGTGCCTGACTCCATATTCTCTGCCCCGTCAGCAGTCTCGGGGCTGTGCTGGTGGGAGGGAGTGAGTGGCCAAAGCTTTGTGGGTGGCCCGGTGTGAGTGGGGTTCTGCTGGCCTTTCTGCAGGAGTTGCCAGGCTGCCGCCTGTAAAGAAGAGGATGTGTCACACATACCTTCCGCTGGAATTTCTCTCCGGACAGAGGTGAGGAAGGAAAAAAGCAGTGGGGTCCGGGACAGGAGTGGTATCTCAGGCAGGGCAATGGAAACCTTCTGGAAGAGCGCCAGGGTCCAGGACCACGCTGGCTGGCCTGCAGGCACCAAGTTGGCCTGCGTGCTGTCGCTGGTGTGGCTCCACGGTCCTTCCTCTAGGCTTTCAAGCCCTTGTACATATTCAGGTGTTTTACCTGGAAAGGGTGGGAACAGTTCAGCAGCAGCTGGCCTGGGGCTCAGCTCACGTTTACTCACAGATGCCTCGGCACCGTCCCCCAGCTTTGCAATGAGGACGCTCCTTGCGTGGGGTTGGGTTGCTGGCTGTATGGGAGATCGTTCCACACCTCTGACCAATTTCAGAATTGTTTACCACTGGAGCAAGTGCCGTGATAGGGTTTTCCTCTGTATAACTCGTGGGTTCACTTTTTTTTTCTTTTATGTTTCAAGTTAGATGTTATTCCTCTTTTATGTATTTATAGATATAAGCATGGAAATAATTCATTCCTATAAATACATCTGTGTGACGGGAAGAACTTTTTTCTGTTTTATTTTTAAATTTTATTTTTTAAAATTTTGAAATTTTATTTATTTTTTTATACAGCACGTTATTATTAGTTATGTATTTTATGCATATACATGTATACAGGTCAATCCCAAACTCCCAACACATCCCACCACCACCACCCCATGGCTTCCCACACTTGGTGTCCATACGTTTGTTCTCTACCTCTGTGTCTCTATTTCTTCCCTGCAAACCAGTTCATCTGTACCATTTTTAGGCTCCACATATATGCATTAATATACAATATTTGTTTTCCTCTTTCTGACTTACTTCATTCTGTATGACAGTCTCTCGATCCATCGATGTCTCTACAAATGACCCAGTTTCATTCCTTTTTATGGCCGAGTCATATTCCATTTTATATATGTACCACATCTTTATCCATTCATCTGTCTGTGGGCATTTAGGTTGCTTCCATTACCTGGCTATTGTAAATAGTGCTGCAACGAACATTGTGGTGAATGTGCCTTTTTGAAATACGGTTTTCTCTGGGTATATGCCCAGAAGTGGGATTGCTGGATCAGATGGTAATTCTATTTCTAGTTATTTTAAGGAAACTCCATACTGTTCTCCATAGGGACTGTATCAATTTACATTCCCACCAATAGTGGAAGAGGGCTCCTTTTGTCCACACCCTCCCCAGAATTGGTTGTTTGTAGATTTTCTGATGATGCCGATTCTAACAGGTGTGAGGTGATACCTCATTGTAGTTTTGATTTGCATTTCTCTAATAATTAGTGCTGTTGAGCAGCTTTTCATGTGCGTCTTGGCCATCTCTGTGTCTCTTTGAAGAAACGTCTCTTTAGATCTTCTGCCCATTTTTTTTGGGTTGTTTGTTTTTTTAATATTAAGCTGCATGAGCTGTTTATATATATTGGAGATTACACCTCTGTCCATTGATTCGTCTGCAACGATTTTCGCCCATTCTGAGGGATGCCTTTTTCCATTCCCGTGTTTTTTAACAAAAAAGGAAAGAAAGGAAAAGAAGCAGAACACTAATGTGCGTAAAATATGCCTTTTGAAACGGTCGTTTTGAAATATGGACGTCCTTTGAATTTTTTGGTCGATATGTGACCCCAGGATTTGTTTTCAGGGCAGGTGTCATTTACAGGCCTGCAATGATTTTGAATATCAACTGACCATTAGCGTTGGGATTAAAGCTGCTGTTGTGTGAAACGGCCACAAGGTGGCAGCAGTTCACCCTTACCAAATCTGGTTACTAGGGCAAGAGAGCCTCAGTGGAAGTGGTGTTCTAGATTGGAGTTTAGAATGGAATGTACCAGGAGAAAGCCCCTCACGTTTGTCTCACTACTTCTTGTTCGTGTTTTTAATTTAAGTTTTTATTTTTTATTACAGCAAGTTTGATTACAATGTTTGGCTTGTTGTAGGTGTGGAAGATGTGGTTCTTTTACACATATACAGATGACTGTTCTTCCTGGGATCCTTTTCCCATGTACGTTATGACAGAATGTTGAGTAGTCCTCTCTTGGTATTCTGTAGGTCTTTGGTGATTATATATGTCACCTGTGTTTGTATATGTCTGTTAACCCCGATATCGTAATGAAACCAATCCTCACACCTTTCCATTGGTGAACCATAAGTTTGTTTAATGAATCTGTGATTGCCCGTCTCCGTGGAAATATCTGCCCTGGTATCCATTTTTAGGTAACACCTATAAGTGATATGATATGATATGTGTCTTTCACTTTCTGACTTACTACAAGTCACGTGATTACTTCTAGACTCATCTACGGTGCTGCAAATGGCATTGTGTCCTTTTTTTCCTTGGCTTCTCTTCTGCCTTAGCGGGCTCCATTTTCAACAATGTGATTCCCTGAGGGTTGTGGATTAGCTGACCTGGGCAGCCTTACCCTGCCGGCCCGCCCTCCCCAGGTGTGCCTCGTTGAGATCAATATAAACAGAGCTCCAGGCAGCAATAGCCCCTGAAGCTGTGCCTGACTCCATATTCTCTGCCCCGTCAGCAGTCTCGGGGCTGTGCTGGTGGGAGGGAGTGAGGGGCCACAGCATTGTGGGTGGCCCGGTGTGAGTGGGGTTCTGCTGACCTTTCTGCAGGAGTTGCCAGGCTGCCGCCTGTAAAGAAGAGGATGTGTCACCCATACCTTCCGCTGGAATTTCTCTCCGGACAGAGGTGAGGAAGGAAAAAAGCAGTGGGGGCCGGGACAGGAGGGGTATCTCAGGCAGGGCAATGGAAAGCTTCTGGAAGAGCGCCAGGGTCCAGGACCACGCTGGCTGGCCTGCAGGCACCAAGTTGGCCTGCGTGCTGTCGCTGGTGTGGCTCCACAGTCCTTCCTCTAGGCTTTCAAGCCCTTGTACATATTCAGGTGTTTTACCTGGAAAGGGTGGGAACAGTTCAGCAGCAGCTGGCCTGGGGCTCAGCTCACGTTTACTCACAGATGCCTCGGCACGGTCCCCCAGCTTTGCAATGAGGACGCTCCTTGCGGGGGCTTGGGTTGCTGGCTGTATGGGAGATGGTTCCCCACCTCTGACCAATTTCAGAATTGTTTACCACTGGAGCCAGTGCCGTGATAGGGTTTTCCTCTGTATAACTCGTGGGTTCACTTTTTTTTTCTTTTATGTTTCAAGTTAGATGTTATTCCTCTTTTATGTATTTATAGATATAAGCATGGAAATAATTCATTCCTATAAATACATCTGTGTGACGGGAAGAACTTTTTCTGTTTTATTTTTAAATTTTATTTTTTAAAATTTTGAAATTTTATTTATTTTTTTATACAGCACGTTATTATTAGTTATGTATTTTATGCATATACATGTATACAGGTCAATCCCAAACTCCCAACTCATCCCACCACCACCACCCCATGGCTTCCCACACTTGGTGTCCATACGTTTGTTCTCTACCTCTGTGTCTCTATTTCTTCCCTGCAAACCAGTTCATCTGTACCATTTTTAGGCTCCACATATATGCATTAATATACAATATTTGTTTTCCTCTTTCTGACTTACTTCATTCTGTATGACAGTCTCTCGATCCATCGATGTCTCTACAAATGACCCAGTTTCATTCCTTTTTATGGCCGAGTCATATTCCATTTTATATATGTACCACATCTTTATCCATTCATCTGTGGGTGGGCATTTAGGTTGCTTCCATTACCTGGCTATTGTAAATAGTGCTGCAACGAACATTGTGGTGAATGTGCCTTTTTGAAATACGGTTTTCTCTGGGTATATGCCCAGAAGTGGGATTGCTGGATCAGATGGTAATTCTATTTCTAGTTTTTTTAAGGAAACTCCATACTGTTCTCCATAGGGACTGTATCAATTTACATTCCCACCAATAGTGGAAGAGGGCTCCTTTTGTCCACATCCTCCCCAGAATTGGTTGTTTGTAGATTTTCTGATGATGCCGATTCTAACAGGTGTGAGGTGATACCTCATTGTAGTTTTGATTTGCATTTCTCTAATAATTAGTGCTGTTGAGCAGCTTTTCATGTGCGTCTTGGCCATCTCTGTGTCTCTTTGAAGAAACGTCTCTTTAGATCTTCTGCCCATTTTTTTTGGGTTGTTTGTTTTTTTAATATTAAGCTGCATGAGCTGTTTATATATATTGGAGATTAAACCTCTGTCCATTGATTCGTCTGCAACGATTTTCGCCCATTCTGAGGGATGCCTTTTTCCATTCCCGTGTTTTTTAACAAAAAAGGAAAGAAAGGAAAAGAAGCAGAACACTAATGTGCGTAAAATATGCCTTTTGAAACGGTCGTTTTGAAATATGGACGTCCTTTGAATTTTTTGGTCGATATGTGACCCCAGGATTTGTTTTCAGGGCAGGTGTCATTTACAGGCCTGCAATGATTTTGAATATCAACTGACCATTAGCGTTGGGATTAAAGCTGCTGTTGTGTGAAACGGCCACAAGGTGGCAGCAGTTCACCCTTACCAAATCTGGTTACTAGGGCAAGAGAGCCTCAGTGGAAGTGGTGTTCTAGATTGGAGTTTAGAATGGAATGTACCAGGAGAAAGCCCCTCACGTTTGTCTCACTACTTCTTGTTCGTGTTTTTAATTTAAGTTTTTATTTTTTATTACAGCAAGTTTGATTACAATGTTTGGCTTGTTGTAGGTGTGGAAGATGTGGTTCTTTTACACATATACAGATGACTGTTCTTCTTGGGATCCTTTTCCCATGTACGTTATGACAGAATGTTGAGTAGTCCTCTCTTGGTATTCTGTAGGTCTTTGGTGATTATATATGTCACCTGTGTTTGTATATGTCTGTTAACCCCGATATCGTAATGAAACCAATCCTCACACCTTTCCATTGGTGAACCATAAGTTTGTTTAATGAATCTGTGATTGCCCGTCTCCGTGGAAATATCTGCCCTGGTATCCATTTTTAGGTAACACCTATAAGTGATATGATATGATATGTGTCTTTCACTTTCTGACTTACTACAAGTCACGTGATTACTTCTAGACTCATCTACGGTGCTGCAAATGGCATTGTGTCCTTTTTTTCCTTGGCTTCTCTTCTGCCTTAGCGGGCTCCATTTTCAACAATGTGATTACCTGAGGGTTGTGGATTAGCTGACCTGGGCAGCCTTACCCTGCCGGCCCGCCCTCCCCAGGTGTGCCTCGTTGAGGTCAATATAAACAGAGCTCCAGGCAGCAATAGCCCCTGAAGCTGTGCCTGACTCCATATTCTCTGCCCCGTCAGCAGTCTCGGGGCTGTGCTGGTGGGAGGGAGTGAGGGGCCACAGCATTGTGGGTGGCCCGGTGTGAGTGGGGTTCTGCTGACCTTTCTGCAGGAGTTGCCAGGCTGCCGCCTGTAAAGAAGAGGATGTGTCACCCATACCTTCCGCTGGAATTTCTCTCCGGACAGAGGTGAGGAAGGAAAAAAGCAGTGGGGGCCGGGACAGGAGGGGTATCTCAGGCAGGGCAATGGAAAGCTTCTGGAAGAGCGCCAGGGTCCAGGACCACGCTGGCTGGCCTGCAGGCACCAAGTTGGCCTGCGTGCTGTCGCTGGTGTGGCTCCACAGTCCTTCCTCTAGGCTTTCAAGCCCTTGTACATATTCAGGTGTTTTACCTGGAAAGGGTGGGAACAGTTCAGCAGCAGCTGGCCTGGGGCTCAGCTCACGTTTACTCACAGATGCCTCGGCACGGTCCCCCAGCTTTGCAATGAGGACGCTCCTTGCGTGGGGCTTGGGTTGCTGGCTGTATGGGAGATGGTTCCCCACCTCTGACCAATTTCAGAATTGTTTACCACTGGAGCCAGTGCCGTGATAGGGTTTTCCTCTGTATAACTCGTGGGTTCACTTTTTTTTTCTTTTATGTTTCAAGTTAGATGTTATTCCTCTTTTATGTATTTATAGATATAAGCATGGAAATAATTCATTCCTATAAATACATCTGTGTGACGGGAAGAACTTTTTCTGTTTTATTTTTAAATTTTATTTTTTAAAATTTTGAAATTTTATTTATTTTTTTAAAGAGCACGTTATTATTAGTTATGAATTTTATGCATATACATGTATACAGGTCAATCCCAAACTCCCAACTCATCCCACCACCACCACCCCATGGCTTCCCACACTTGGTGTCCATACGTTTGTTCTCTACCTCTGTGTCTCTATTTCTTCCCTGCAAACCAGTTCATCTGTACCATTTTTAGGCTCCACATATATGCATTAATATACAATATTTGTTTTCCTCTTTCTGACTTACTTCATTCTGTATGACAGTCTCTCGATCCATCGATGTCTCTACAAATGACCCAGTTTCATTCCTTTTTATGGCCGAGTCATATTCCATTTTATATATGTACCACATCTTTATCCATTCATCTGTCTGTGGGCATTTAGGTTGCTTCCATTACCTGGCTATTGTAAATAGTGCTGCAACGAACATTGTGGTGAATGTGCCTTTTTGAAATACGGTTTTCTCTGGGTATATGCCCAGAAGTGGGATTGCTGGATCAGATGGTAATTCTATTTCTAGTTATTTTAAGGAAACTCCATACTGTTCTCCATAGGGACTGTATCAATTTACATTCCCACCAATAGTGGAAGAGGGCTCCTTTTGTCCACACCCTCCCCAGAATTGGTTGTTTGTAGATTTTCTGATGATGCCGATTCTAACAGGTGTGAGGTGATACCTCATTGTAGTTTTGATTTGCATTTCTCTAATAATTAGTGCTGTTGAGCAGCTTTTCATGTGCGTCTTGGCCATCTCTGTGTCTCCTTTGAAGAAACGTCTCTTTAGATCTTCTGCCCATTTTTTTGGGTTGTTTGTTTTTTTAATATTAAGCTGCATGAGCTGTTTATATATATTGGAGATTACACCTCTGTCCATTGATTCTTCTGCAACGATTTTCGCCCATTCTGAGGGATGCCTTTTTCCATTCCCGTGATTTTTAACAAAAAAGGAAAGAAAGGAAAAGAAGCAGAACACTAATGTGCGTAAAATATGCCTTTTGAAACGGTCGTTTTGAAATATGGACGTCCTTTGAATTTTTTGGTCGATATGTGACCCCAGGATTTGTTTTCAGGGCAGGTGTCATTTACAGGCCTACAATGATTTTGAATATCAACTGACCATTAGCGTTGGGATTAAAGCTGCTGTTGTGTGAAACGGCCACAAGGTGGCAGCAGTTCACCCTTACCAAATCTGGTTACTAGGGCAAGAGAGCCTCAGTGGAAGTGGTGTTCTAGATTGGAGTTTAGAATGGAATGTACCAGGAGAAAGCCCCTCACGTTTGTCTCACTACTTCTTGTTCGTGTTTTTAATTTAAGTTTTTATTTTTTATTACAGCAAGTTTGATTACAATGTTTGGCTTGTTGTAGGTGTGGAAGATGTGGTTCTTTTACACATATACAGATGACTGTTCTTCTTGGGATCCTTTTCCCATGTACGTTATGACAGAATGTTGAGTAGTCCTCTCTTGGTATTCTGTAGGTCTTTGGTGATTATATATGTCACCTGTGTTTGTATATGTCTGTTAACCCCGATATCGTAATGAAACCAATCCTCACACCTTTCCATTGGTGAACCATAAGTTTGTTTAATGAATCTGTGATTGCCCTTCTCCGTGGAAATATCTGCCCTGGTATCCATTTTTAGGTAACACCTATAAGTGATATGATATGATATGTGTCTTTCACTTTCTGACTTACTACAAGTCACGTGATTACTTCTAGACTCATCTACGGTGCTGCAAATGGCATTGTGTCCTTTTTTCCCTTGGCTTCTCTTCTGCCTTAGCTGGCTCCATTTTCAACAATGTGATTCCCTGAGGGTTGTGGATTAGCTGACCTGGGCAGCCTTACCCTGCCGGCCCGCCCTCCCCAGGTGTGCCTCGTTGAGGTCAATATAAACAGAGCTCCAGGCAGCAATAGCCCCTGAAGCTGTGCCTGACTCCATATTCTCTGCCCCGTCAGCAGTCTCGGGGCTGTGCTGGTGGGAGGGAGTGAGGGGCCACAGCATTGTGGGTGGCCCGGTGTGAGTGGGGTTCTGCTGACCTTTCTGCAGGAGTTGCCAGGCTGCCGCCTGTAAAGAAGAGGATGTGTCACCCATACCTTCCGCTGGAATTTCTCTCCGGACAGAGGTGAGGAAGGAAAAAAGCAGTGGGGGCCGGGACAGGAGGGGTATCTCAGGCAGGGCAATGGAAAGCTTCTGGAAGAGCGCCAGGGTCCAGGACCACGCTGGCTGGCCTGCAGGCACCAAGTTGGCCTGCGTGCTGTCGCTGGTGTGGCTCCACAGTCCTTCCTCTAGGCTTTCAAGCCCTTGTACATATTCAGGTGTTTTACCTGGAAAGGGTGGGAACAGTTCAGCAGCAGCTGGCCTGGGGCTCAGCTCACGTTTACTCACAGATGCCTCGGCACGGTCCCCCAGCTTTGCAATGAGGACGCTCCTTGCGTGGGGCTTGGGTTGCTGGCTGTATGGGAGATGGTTCCCCACCTCTGACCAATTTCAGAATTGTTTACCACTGGAGCCAGTGCCGTGATAGGGTTTTCCTCTGTATAACTCGTGGGTTCACTTTTTTTTTCTTTTATGTTTCAAGTTAGATGTTATTCCTCTTTTATGTATTTATAGATATAAGCATGGAAATAATTCATTCCTATAAATACATCTGTGTGACGGGAAGAACTTTTTCTGTTTTATTTTTAAATTTTATTTTTTAAAATTTTGAAATTTTATTTATTTTTTTAAAGAGCACGTTATTATTAGTTATGAATTTTATGCATATACATGTATACAGGTCAATCCCAAACTCCCAACTCATCCCACCACCACCACCCCATGGCTTCCCACACTTGGTGTCCATACGTTTGTTCTCTACCTCTGTGTCTCTATTTCTTCCCTGCAAACCAGTTCATCTGTACCATTTTTAGGCTCCACATATATGCATTAATATACAATATTTGTTTTCCTCTTTCTGACTTACTTCATTCTGTATGACAGTCTCTCGATCCATCGATGTCTCTACAAATGACCCAGTTTCATTCCTTTTTATGGCCGAGTCATATTCCATTTTATATATGTACCACATCTTTATCCATTCATCTGTCTGTGGGCATTTAGGTTGCTTCCATTACCTGGCTATTGTAAATAGTGCTGCAACGAACATTGTGGTGAATGTGCCTTTTTGAAATACGGTTTTCTCTGGGTATATGCCCAGAAGTGGGATTGCTGGATCAGATGGTAATTCTATTTCTAGTTATTTTAAGGAAACTCCATACTGTTCTCCATAGGGACTGTATCAATTTACATTCCCACCAATAGTGGAAGAGGGCTCCTTTTGTCCACACCCTCCCCAGAATTGGTTGTTTGTAGATTTTCTGATGATGCCGATTCTAACAGGTGTGAGGTGATACCTCATTGTAGTTTTGATTTGCATTTCTCTAATAATTAGTGCTGTTGAGCAGCTTTTCATGTGCGTCTTGGCCATCTCTGTGTCTCCTTTGAAGAAACGTCTCTTTAGATCTTCTGCCCATTTTTTTGGGTTGTTTGTTTTTTTAATATTAAGCTGCATGAGCTGTTTATATATATTGGAGATTACACCTCTGTCCATTGATTCTTCTGCAACGATTTTCGCCCATTCTGAGGGATGCCTTTTTCCATTCCCGTGATTTTTAACAAAAAAGGAAAGAAAGGAAAAGAAGCAGAACACTAATGTGCGTAAAATATGCCTTTTGAAACGGTCGTTTTGAAATATGGACGTCCTTTGAATTTTTTGGTCGATATGTGACCCCAGGATTTGTTTTCAGGGCAGGTGTCATTTACAGGCCTACAATGATTTTGAATATCAACTGACCATTAGCGTTGGGATTAAAGCTGCTGTTGTGTGAAACGGCCACAAGGTGGCAGCAGTTCACCCTTACCAAATCTGGTTACTAGGGCAAGAGAGCCTCAGTGGAAGTGGTGTTCTAGATTGGAGTTTAGAATGGAATGTACCAGGAGAAAGCCCCTCACGTTTGTCTCACTACTTCTTGTTCGTGTTTTTAATTTAAGTTTTTATTTTTTATTACAGCAAGTTTGATTACAATGTTTGGCTTGTTGTAGGTGTGGAAGATGTGGTTCTTTTACACATATACAGATGACTGTTCTTCTTGGGATCCTTTTCCCATGTACGTTATGACAGAATGTTGAGTAGTCCTCTCTTGGTATTCTGTAGGTCTTTGGTGATTATATATGTCACCTGTGTTTGTATATGTCTGTTAACCCCGATATCGTAATGAAACCAATCCTCACACCTTTCCATTGGTGAACCATAAGTTTGTTTAATGAATCTGTGATTGCCCTTCTCCGTGGAAATATCTGCCCTGGTATCCATTTTTAGGTAACACCTATAAGTGATATGATATGATATGTGTCTTTCACTTTCTGACTTACTACAAGTCACGTGATTACTTCTAGACTCATCTACGGTGCTGCAAATGGCATTGTGTCCTTTTTTCCCTTGGCTTCTCTTCTGCCTTAGCTGGCTCCATTTTCAACAATGTGATTCCCTGAGGGTTGTGGATTAGCTGACCTGGGCAGCCTTACCCTGCCGGCCCGCCCTCCCCAGGTGTGCCTCGTTGAGGTCAATATAAACAGAGCTCCAGGCAGCAATAGCCCCTGAAGCTGTGCCTGACTCCATATTCTCTGCCCCGTCAGCAGTCTCGGGGCTGTGCTGGTGGGAGGGAGTGAGGGGCCACAGCTTTGTGGGTGGCCCGGTGTGAGTGGGGTTCTGCTGGCCTTTCTGCAGGAGTTGCCAGGCTGCCGCCTGTAAAGAAGAGGATGTGTCACCCATACCTTCCGCTGGAATTTCTCTCCGGACAGAGGTGAGGAAGGAAAAATGCAGTGGGGGCCGGGACAGGAGGGGTATCTCAGGCAGGGCAATGGAAAGCTTCTGGAAGAGCGCCAGGGTCCAGGACCACGCTGGCTGGCCTGCAGGCACCAAGTTGGCCTGCGTGCTGTCGCTGGTGTGGCTCCACGGTCCTTCCTCTAGGCTTTCAAGCCCTTGTACATATTCAGGTGTTTTACCTGGAAAGGGTGGGAACAGTTCAGCAGCAGCTGGCCTGGGGCTCAGCTCACGTTTACTCACAGATGCCTCGGCACGGTCCCCCAGCTTTGCAATGAGGACGCTCCTTGCGTGGGGCTTGGTTTGCTGGCAGTATGGGAGATGGTTCCCCACCTCTGACCAATTTCAGAATTGTTTACCACTGGAGCCAGTGCCGTGATAGGGTTTTCCTCTGTATAACTCGTGGGTTCACTTTTTTTTTCTTTTATGTTTCAAGTTAGATGTTATTCCTCTTTTATGTATTTATAGATATAAGCATGGAAATAATTCATTCCTATAAATACATCTGTGTGACGGGAAGAACTTTTTTCTGTTTTATTTTTAAATTTTATTTTTTAAAATTTTGAAATTTTGTTTATTTTTTTATACAGCACGTTATTATTAGTTATGTATTTTATGCATATACATGTATACAGGTCAATCCCAAACTCCCAACTCATCCCACCACCACCACCCCATGGCTTCCCACACTTGGTGTCCATACGTTTGTTCTCTACCTCTGTGTCTCTATTTCTTCCCTGCAAACCAGTTCATCTGTACCATTTTTAGGCTCCACATATATGCATTAATATACAATATTTGTTTTCCTCTTTCTGACTTACTTCATTCTGTATGACAGTCTCTCGATCCATCGATGTCTCTACAAATGACCCAGTTTCATTCCTTTTTATGGCCGAGTCATATTCCATTTTATATATGTACCACATCTTTATCCATTCATCTGTCTGTGGGCATTTAGGTTGCTTCCATTACCTGGCTATTGTAAATAGTGCTGCAACGAACATTGTGGTGAATGTGCCTTTTTGAAATACGGTTTTCTCTGGGTATATGCCCAGAAGTGGGATTGCTGGATCAGATGGTAATTCTATTTCTAGTTATTTTAAGGAAACTCCATACTGTTCTCCATAGGGACTGTATCAATTTACATTCCCACCAATAGTGGAAGAGGGCTCCTTTTGTCCACACCCTCCCCAGAATTGGTTGTTTGTAGATTTTCTGATGATGCCGATTCTAACAGGTGTGAGGTGATACCTCATTGTAGTTTTGATTTGCATTTCTCTAATAATTAGTGCTGTTGAGCAGCTTTTCATGTGCGTCTTGGCCATCTCTGTGTCTCCTTTGAAGAAACGTCTCTTTAGATCTTCTGCCCATTTTTTTTGGGTTGTTTGTTTTTTTAATATTAAGCTGCATGAGCTGTTTATATATATTGGAGATTAAACCTCTGTCCATTGATTCGTCTGCAACGATTTTCGCCCATTCTGAGGGATGCCTTTTTCCATTCCCGTGTTTTTTAACAAAAAAGGAAAGAAAGGAAAAGAAGCAGAACACTAATGTGCGTAAAATATGCCTTTTGAAACGGTCGTTTTGAAATATGGACGTCCTTTGAATTTTTTGGTCGATATGTGACCCCAGGATTTGTTTTCAGGGCAGGTGTCATTTACAGGCCTGCAATGATTTTGAATATCAACTGACCATTAGCGTTGGGATTAAAGCTGCTGTTGTGTGAAACGGCCACAAGGTGGCAGCAGTTCACCCTTACCAAATCTGGTTACTAGGGCAAGAGAGCCTCAGTGGAAGTGGTGTTCTAGATTGGAGTTTAGAATGGAATGTACCAGGAGAAAGCCCCTCACGTTTGTCTCACTACTTCTTGTTCGTGTTTTTAATTTAAGTTTTTATTTTTTATTACAGCAAGTTTGATTACAATGTTTGGCTTGTTGTAGGTGTGGAAGATGTGGTTCTTTTACACATATACAGATGACTGTTCTTCTTGGGATCCTTTTCCCATGTACGTTATGACAGAATGTTGAGTAGTCCTCTCTTGGTATTCTGTAGGTCTTTGGTGATTATATATGTCACCTGTGTTTGTATATGTCTGTTAACCCCGATATCGTAATGAAACCAATCCTCACACCTTTCCATTGGTGAACCATAAGTTTGTTTAATGAATCTGTGATTGCCCGTCTCCGTGGAAATATCTGCCCTGGTATCCATTTTTAGGTAACACCTATAAGTGATATGATATGATATGTGTCTTTCACTTTCTGACTTACTACAAGTCACGTGATTACTTCTAGACTCATCTACGGTGCTGCAAATGGCATTGTGTCCTTTTTTCCCTTGGCTTCTCTTCTGCCTTAGCGGGCTCCATTTTCAACAATGTGATTCCCTGAGGGTTGTGGATTAGCTGACCTGGGCAGCCTTACCCTGCCGGCCCGCCCTCCCCAGGTGTGCCTCGTTGAGGTCAATATAAACAGAGCTCCAGGCAGCAATAGCCCCTGAAGCTGTGCCTGACTCCATATTCTCTGCCCCGTCAGCAGTCTCGGGGCTGTGCTGGTGGGAGGGAGTGAGGGGCCACAGCTTTGTGGGTGGCCCGGTGTGAGTGGGGTTCTGCTGGCCTTTCTGCAGGAGTTGCCAGGCTGCCGCCTGTAAAGAAGAGGATGTGTCACCCATACCTTCCGCTGGAATTTCTCTCCGAACAGAGGTGAGGAAGGAAAAAAGCAGTGGGGTCCGGGACAGGAGGGGTATCTCAGGCAGGGCAATGGAAAGCTTCTGGAAGAGCGCCAGGTCCAGGAGCACGCTGGCTGGCCTGCAGGCACCAAGTTGGCCTGCGTGCTGTCGCTGGTGTGGCTCCACGGTCCTTCCTCTAGGCTTTCAAGCCCTTGTACATATTCAGGTGTTTTACCTGGAAAGGGTGGGAACAGTTCAGCAGCAGCTGGCCTGGGGCTCAGCTCACGTTTACTCACAGATGCCTCGGCACAGTCCCCCAGCTTTGCAATGAGGACGCTCCTTGCGTGGGGGTTGGGTTGCTGGCTGTATGGGCGACGGTTCCCCACCTCTGACCAATTTCAGAATTGTTTACCACTGGAGCAAGTGCCGTGATAGGGTTTTCCTCTGTATAACTCGTGGGTTCACCTTTTTTTTCTTTTATGTTTCAAGTTAGATGTTATTCCTCTTTTATGTATTTATAGATATAAGCATGGAAATAATTCATTCCTATAAATACATCTGTGTGACGGGAAGAACTTTTTTCTGTTTTATTTTTAAATTTTATTTTTTAAAATTTTGAAATTTTATTTATTTTTTTATACAGCACGTTATTATTAGTTATGTATTTTATGCATATACATGTATACAGGTCAATTCCAAACTCCCAACTCATCCCACCACCACCACCCCATGGCTTCCCACACTTGGTGTCCATACGTTTGTTCTCTACCTCTGTGTCTCTATTTCTTCCCTGCAAACCAGTTCATCTGTACCATTTTTAGGCTCCACATATATGCATTAATATACAATATTTGTTTTCCTCTTTCTGACTTACTTCATTCTGTATGACAGTCTCTCGATCCATCGATGTCTCTACAAATGACCCAGTTTCATTCCATTTTATGGCCGAGTCATATTCCATTTTATATATGTACCACATCTTTATCCATTCATCTGTCTGTGGGCATTTAGGTTGCTTCCATTACCTGGCTATTGTAAATAGTGCTGCAACGAACATTGTGGTGAATGTGCCTTTTTGAAATACGGTTTTCTCTGGGTATATGCCCAGAAGTGGGATTGCTGGATCAGATGGTAATTCTATTTCTAGTTATTTTAAGGAAACTCCATACTGTTCTCCATAGGGACTGTATCAATTTACATTCCCACCAATAGTGGAAGAGGGCTCCTTTTGTCCACACCCTCCCCAGAATTGGTTGTTTGTAGATTTTCTGATGATGCCGATTCTAACAGGTGTGAGGTGATACCTCATTGTAGTTTTGATTTGCATTTCTCTAATAATTAGTGCTGTTGAGCAGCTTTTCATGTGCGTCTTGGCCATCTCTGTGTCTCCTTTGAAGAAACGTCTCTTTAGATCTTCTGCCCATTTTTTTTGGGTTGTTTGTTTTTTAATATTAAGCTGCATGAGCTGTTTATATATATTGGAGATTACACCTCTGTCCATTGATTCGTCTGCAACGATTTTCACCCATTCTGAGGGATGCCTTTTTCCATTCCCGTGTTTTTTAACAAAAAAGGAAAGAAAGGAAAAGAAGCAGAACACTAATGTGCGTAAAATATGCCTTTTGAAACGGTCGTTTTGAAATATGGACGTCCTTTGAATTTTTTGGTCGATATGTGACCCCAGGATTTGTTTTCAGGGCAGGTGTCATTTACAGGCCTGCAATGATTTTGAATATCAACTGACCATTAGCGTTGGGATTAAAGCTGCTGTTGTGTGAAACGGCCACAAGGTGGCAGCTGTTCACCCTTACCAAATCTGGTTACTAGGGCAAGAGAGCCTCAGTGGAAGTGGTGTTCTAGATTGGAGTTTAGAATGGAATGTACCAGGAGAAAGCCCCTCACGTTTGTCTCACTACTTCTTGTTCGTGTTTTTAATTTAATTTTTTTATTTTTTATTACAGCAAGTTTGATTACAATGTTTGGCTTGTTGTAGGTGTGGAAGATGTGGTTCTTTTACACATATACAGATGACTGTTCTTCCTGGGATCCTTTTCCCATGTACGTTATGACAGAATGTTGAGTAGTCCTCTCTTGGTATTCTGTAGGTCTTTGGTGATTATATATGTCACCTGTGTTTGTATATGTCTGTTAACCCCGATATCGTAATGAAACCAATCCTCACACCTTTCCATTGGTGAACCATAAGTTTGTTTAATGAATCTGTGATTGCCCTTCTCCGTGGAAATATCTGCCCTGGTATCCATTTTTAGGTAACACCTATAAGTGATATGATATGATATGTGTCTTTCACTTTCTGACTTACTACAAGTCACGTGATTACTTCTAGACTCATCTACGGTGCTGCAAATGGCATTGTGTCCTTTTTTTCCATGGCATCTCTTATGCCTTAGCGGGGTCCATTTTCAACAATGTGATTCCCTGAGGGTTGTGGATTAGCTGACCTGGGCAGCCTTACCCTGCCGGCCCGCCCTCCCCAGGTGTGCCTTGTTGAGGTCAATATAAACAGAGCTCCAGGCAGCAATAGCCCCTGAAGCTGTGCCTGACTCCATATTCTCTGCCCCGTCAGCAGTCTCGGGGCTGTGATGATGGGAGGGAGTGAGGGGCCACAGCTTTGTGGGTGTCCCGGTGTGAGTGGGGTTCTGCTGGCCTTTCTGCAGGAGTTGCCAGGCTGCCGCCTGTAAAGAAGAGGATGTGTCACCCATACCTTCCGCTGGAATTTCTCTCCGGACAGAGATGAGGAAGGGAAAAAGCAGTGGGGGCCGGGACAAGACGGTTCTCTCAGGCAGGGCAATGGAAAGCTTCTGGAAGAGCGCCAGGGTCCAGAACCACCCTGGCTGGCCTGCAGGCACCAAGTTGGCCTGCGTGCTGTCGCTGGTGTGGCTCCACGGTCCTTCCTCTAGGCTTTCAAGCCCTTGTACATATTCAGGTGTTTTACCTGGAAAGGTTGGGGACAGTTCAGCAGCAGCTGGCCTGGGGCTCAGCTCACGTTTACTCACAGATGCCTTGGCACGGAGCCCCAGCTTTGCAATGAGGACGCTCCTTGCATGGGGGGTGGGTTGCTGGCTGTATGGGAGATGGTTCCCCACCTCTGACCAATTTCAGAATTGTTTACTGCTGCAGCAAGTGCCCTGATAGGGTTTTCCTCTGTATAACTCGTGGGTTCACTTTTTTTTTCTTTTATCGTTCAAGTTAGATTTTATTCCTCTTTTATGTATTTATAGATATAAGCATGGAAATAATTCTTTCGTATAAATACATCTGTGTGACGGGAAGAACTTTTTTCTGTTTTATTTTTAAATTTTATTTTTTAAAATTTTGAAATTTAATTTTATTTATTTTTTTAAAGAGCACGTTATTATTAGTTATGAATTTTATGCATATACATGTATACAGGTCAATCCCAAACTCCCAACTCATCCCACCACCACCACCCCATGGCTTCCCACACTTGGTGTCCATACGTTTGTTCTCTACCTCTGTGTCTCTATTTCTTCCCTGCAAACCAGTTCATCTGTACCATTTTTAGGCTCCACATATATGCATTAATATACAATATTTGTTTTCCTCTTTCTGACTTACTTCATTCTGTATGACAGTCTCTCGATCCATCGATGTCTCTACAAATGACCCAGTTTCATTCCTTTTTATGGCCGAGTAATATTCCATTTGATATATGTACCACATCTTTATCCATTCATCTGTCTGTGGGCATTTAGGTGGCTTCCATTACCTGGCTATTGTAAATAGTGCTGCAACGAACATTGTGGTGAATGTGCCTTTTTGAAATACGGTTTTCTCTGGGTATATGCCCAGAAGTGGGATTGCTGGATCAGATGGTAATTCTATTTCTAGTTATTTTAAGGAAACTCCATACTGTTCTCCATAGGGACTGTATCAATTTACATTCCCACCAATAGTGGAAGAGGGCTCCTTTTGTCCACACCCTCCCCAGAATTGGTTGTTTGTAGATTTCCTGATGATGCCGATTCTAACAGGTGTGAGGTGATACCTCATTGTAGTTTTGATTTGCATTTCTCTAATAATTAGTGCTGTTGAGCAGCTTTTCATGTGTGTCTTGGCCATCTCTGTGTCTCCTTTGAAGAAACGTCCCTTTAGATCTTCTTCCCATTTTTTGGGGGTTGTTAATTTTTTAATATTAAGCTGCATGAGCTGTTTATATATATTGGAGATTAAACCTCTGTCCATTAATTCATCCGCAACGATTTTCGCCCATTCTGAGGGATGCCTTTTTCCATTCCCGTGTTTTTTAACAAAAACGGAAAGAAAGGAAAAGAAGCAGAACACTAATGTGCGTAAAATATGCCTTTTGAAATGGTCGTTTTGAAATATGGACGTCCTTTGAATTTTTTGGTCGATATGTGACCCCAGGATTTGTTTTCAGGGCAGGTGTCATTTACAGGCCTGCAATGATTTTGAATATCAACTGACCATTAGCGTTGGGATTAAAGCTGCTGTTGTGTGAAACGGCCACAAGGTGGCAGCAGTTCACCCTTACCAAATCTGGTTACTAGGGCAAGAGAGCCTCAGTGGAAGTGGTGTTCTAGATTGGAGTTTAGAATGGAATGTGCCAGGAGAAAGCCCCTCATGTTTGTCTCACTACTTCTTGTTCGTGTTTTTAATTTATTTTTTTTTTATTTTTTATTACAGCAAGTTTGATTACAATGTTTGGCTAGTTGTAGGTGTGGAAGATGTGGTTCTTTTACACATATACAGATGACTCTTCTTCCTGGGATCCTTTTCCCATGTACGTTATGACAGAATGTTGAGTAGTCCTCTCTTGGTATTCTGTAGGTCTTTGGTGATTATATATGTCACCTGTGTTTGTATATGTCTGTTAACCCCGATATCGTAATGAAACCAATCCTCACACCTTTCCATTGGTGAACCATAAGTTTGTTTAATGAATCTGTGATTGCCCTTCTCCGTGGAAATATCTGCCCTGGTATCCATTTTTAGGTAACACCTATAAGTGATATGATATGATATGTGTCTTTCACTTTCTGACTTACTACAAGTCACGTGATTACTTCTAGACTCATCTACGGTGCTGCAAATGGCATTGTGACCTTTTTTTCCTTGGCATCTCTTCTGCCTTAGCGGGGTCCATTTTCAACAATGTGATTCCCTGAGGGTTGTGGATTAGCTGACCTGGGCAGCCTTACCCTGCCGGCCCGCCCTCCCCAGCTGTGCCTCGTTGAGGTCAATATAAACAGCGCTCCAGGCAGCAATAGCCCGTGAAGCTGTGCCTGACTCCATATTCTCTGCCCCGTCAGCAGTCTCGGGGCTGTGCTGGTGGGAGGGAGTGAGGGGACACAGCTTTGTGGATGGCCCGGTGTGAGTGGGGTTCTGCTGGCCTTTCTGCAGGAGTTGCCAGGCTGCCGCCTGTAAAGAAGAGGATGTGTCACCCATACCTTCCGCTGGAATTTCTCTCCGGACAGAGGTGAGGAAGGAAAAAAGCAGTGGGGGCCGGGACAGGAGGGGTATCTCAGGCAGGGCAATGGAAAGCTTCTGGAAGAGCGCCAGGGTCCAGGACCACCCTGGCTGGCCTGCAGGCACCAAGTTGGCCTGCGTGCTGTCGCTGGTGTGGCTCCACGGTCCTTCCTCTAGGCTTTCAAGCCCTTGTACATATTCAGGTGTTTTACATGGAAAGGGTGGGGACAGTTCAGCAGCAGCTGGCCTGGGGCTCAGCTCACGTTTACTCACAGATGCCTCGGCACGGTCCCCCAGCTTTGCAATGAGGACGCTCCTAGCGTGGGGGTTGGGTTGCTGGCTGTATGGGAGATGGTTCACCACCTCTGACCAATTTCAGAATTGTTTACCGTTGGAGCAAGTGCCGTGATAGGGATTTCCTCTGTATAACTCGTGGGTTCACATTTTTTTTTCTTTTATGGTTCAAGTTAGATATTATTCCTCTTTTATGTATTTATAGATATAAGCATGGAAATAATTCATTCCCATAAATACATCCGTGTGACGGGAAGAACTTTTTTCTGTTTTATTTTTAAATTTTATTTTTTAAAATTTTATAATTTAATTTTATTTATTTTTTTAAAGAGCACGTTATTATTAGTTATGAATTTTATGCATATACATGTATACAGGTCAATCCCAAACTCCCAACTCATCCCACCACCACCACCCCATGGCTTCCCACACTTGGTGTCCATACGTTTGTTCTCTACCTCTGTGTCTCTATTTCTTCCCTGCAAACCAGTTCATCTGTACCATTTTTAGGCTCCACATATATGCATTAATATACAATATTTGTTTTCCTCTTTCTGACTTACTTCATTCTGTATGACAGTCTCTCGATCCATCGATGTCTCTACAAATGACCCAGTTTCATTCCTTTTTATGGCCGAGTAATATTCCATTTGATATATGTACCACATCTTTATCCATTCATCTGTCTGTGGGCATTTAGGTGGCTTCCATTACCTGGCTATTGTAAATAGTGCTGCAACGAACATTGTGGTGAATGTGCCTTTTTGAAATACGGTTTTCTCTGGGTATATGCCCAGAAGTGGGATTGCTGGATCAGATGGTAATTCTATTTCTAGTTATTTTAAGGAAACTCCATACTGTTCTCCATAGGGACTGTATCAATTTACATTCCCACCAATAGTGGAAGAGGGCTCCTTTTGTCCACACCCTCCCCAGAATTGGTTGTTTGTAGATTTTCTGATGATGCCGATTCTAACAGGTGTGAGGTGATACCTCATTGTAGTTTTGATTTGCATTTCTCTAATAATTAGTGCTGTTGAGCAGCTTTTCATGTGCGTCTTGGCCATCTCTGTGTCTCCTTTGAAGAACCGTCCCTTTAGATCTTCTTCCCATTTTTTTGGGGTTGTTAATTTTTTAATATTAAGCTGCATGAGCTGTTTATATATATTGGAGATTAAACCTCTGTCCATTAATTCATCCGCAACGATTTTCGCCCATTCTGAGGGATTCCTTTTTCCATTCCCGTGTTTTTTAAAAAAAAGGAAAGAAAGGAAAAGAAGCAGAACACTAATGTGCGTAAAATATGCCTTTTGAAATGGTCGTTTTGAAATATGAACTTCCTTTGAATTTTTTGGTCGATATGTGACCCCAGGATTTGTTTTCAGGGCAGGTGTCATTTACAGGCCTGCAATGATTTTGAATATCAACTGACCATTAGCGCTGGGATTAAAGCTGCTGTTGTGTGAAACGGCCACAAGGTGGCAGCAGTTCTCCCTTGCCAAATCTGTTTACTAGGGCAAGAGAGCCTCAGTGGAAGTGGTGTTATAGATTGGAGTTTAGAATGGAATGTGCCAGGAGAAAGCCCCTCACGTTTGTCTCACTACTTCTTGTTCGTGTTTTTAATTTATTTTTTTATTTTTTATTACAGCAAGTTTGATTACAATGTTTGGCTTGTTGTAGGTGTGGAAGATGTGGTTCTTTTACACATATACAGATGACTCTTCTTCCTGGGATCCTTTTCCCATGTACGTTATGACAGAATGTTGAGTAGTCCTCTCTTGGTATTCTGTAGGTCTTTGGTGATTATATATGTCACCTGTGTTTGTATATGTCTTTTAACCCCGATATCGTAATGAAACCAATCCTCACACCTTTCCATTGGTGAACCATAAGTTTGTTTAATGAATCTGTGATTGCCCTTCTCAGTGGAAATATCTGCCCTGATATCCATTTTTAGGTAACACCTATAAGTGATATGATATGATATGTGTCTTTCCATTTCTCACTTACTACAAGTCACGTGATTACTTCTAGACTCATCTACGGTGCTGCAAATGGCATTGTGACCTTTTTTTCCTTGGCATCTCTTCTGCCTTAGCGGGGTCCATTTTCAACAATGTGATTCCCTGAGGGTTGTGGATTAGCTGACCAGGGCAGCCTTACCCTGCCGGCCCGCCCTCCCTAGGTGTGCCTCGTTGAGGTCAATATAAACAGCGCTCCAGGCAGCAATAGCCTCTGAAGCTGTGCCTGACTCCATATTCTCTGCCCCGTCAGCAGTCTCGGGGCTGTGCTGGGGGGAGGGAATGATGGGCCACAGCTTTGTGGGTGGCCCGGTGTGAGTGGGGTTCTGCTGGCCTTTCTGCAGGAGTTGCCAGGCAACCGCCTGTAAAGAAGAGGATGTGTCACCCATACCTTCCGCTGGAATTTCTCTCCGGACAGAGGTGAGGAAGGAAAAATGCAGTGGGGGCCGGGACAGGAGGGGTATCCTTGGCAGGGCAATGGAAAGCTTCTGGAAGAGCGCCAGGGTCCAGAACCACCCTGGCTGGCCTGCAGGCACCAAGTTGGCCTGCGTGCTGTCGCTGGTGTGGCTCCACAGTCCTTCCTCTAGGCTTTCAAGCCCTTGTACATATTCAGGTGTTTTACCTGGAAAGGGTGGGGACAGTTCAGCAGCAGCTGGCCTGGGGCTCAGCTCACGTTTACTCACAGATGCCTCGGCACGGTCCCCCAGCTTTGCAATGAGGACGCTCCTAGCGTGGGGGGTGGGTTGCTGGGTGTATGGGAGATGGTTCCCCACCTCTGACCAATTTCATAATTGTTTACCGCTGGAGCAAGTGCCGTGATAGGGTTTTCCTCTGTATAACTCGTGGGTTCACTTTTTTTTTCGTTTATCGTTCAGGTTAGATTTTATTCCTCTTTTTTGTATTCATAGATATAAGCATGGAAATAATTCATTCCTATAAATACATCTGTGTGACGGGAAGAACTTTTTTCTGTTTTATTTTTAAATTTTATTTTTTAAAATTTTGAAATTTAATTTTATTTATTTTTTTAAAGAGCACGTTATTATTAGTTATGAATTTTATGCATATACATGTATACAGGTCAATCCCAAACTCCCAACTCATCCCACCACCACCACCCCATGGCTTCCCACACTTGGTGTCCATACGTTTGTTCTCTACCTCTGTGTCTCTATTTCTTCCCTGCAAACCAGTTCATCTGTACCATTTTTAGGCTCCACATATATGCATTAATATACAATATTTGTTTTCCTCTTTCTGACTTACTTCATTCTGTATGACAGTCTCTCGATCCATCGATGTCTTTACAAATGACCCAGTTTCATTCCTTTTTATGGCCGAGTAATATTCCATTTGATATATGTACCACATCTTTATCCATTCATCTGTCTGTGGGCATTTAGGTGGCTTCCATTACCTGGCTATTGTAAATAGTGCTGCAACGAACATTGTGGTGAATGTGCCTTTTTGAAATACGGTTTTCTCTGGGTATATGCCCACAAGTGGGATTGCTGGATCAGATGGTAATTCTATTTCTAGATTTTTAAAGGAAACTCCATACTGTTCTCCATAGTGACTGTATCAATTTACATTCCCACCAATAGTGGAAGAGGGCTCCTTTTGTCCACACCCTCCCCAGAATTGGTTGTTTGTAGATTTCCTGATGATGCCAATTCTAACAGGTGTGAGGTGATACCTCATTGTAGTTTTGATTTGCATTTCTCTAATAATTAGTGCTGTTGAGCAGCTTTTCATGTGTGTCTTGGCCATCTCTGTGTCTCCTTTGAAGAAACGTCCCTTTAGATCTTCTTCCCATTTTTTGGAGGTGGTTAATTTTTTAATATTAAGCTGCATGAGCTGTTTATATATATTGGAGATTAAACCTCTGTCCATTGATTCGTCTGCAACGATTTTCGCCCATTCTGAGGGATGCCTTTTTCCATTCCCGTGTTTTTTAACAAAAAAGGAAAGAAAGGAAAAGAAGCAGAACACTAATGTGCGTAAAATATGCCTTTTGAAATGGTCGTTTTGAAATATGGACGTCCTTTGAATTTTTTGGTCGATATGTGACCCCAGGATTTGTTTTCAGGGCAGGTGTCATTTACAGGCCTGCAATGATTTTGAATATCAACTGACCATTAGCGTTGGGATTAAAGCTGCTGTTGTGTGAAACGGCCACAAGGTGGCAGCAGTTCACCCTTACCAAATCTGGTTACTAGGGCAAGAGAGCCTCAGTGGAAGTGGTGTTCTAGATTGGAGTTTAGAATGGAATGTGCCAGGAGAAAGCCCCTCATGTTTGTCTCACTACTTCTTGTTCGTGTTTTTAATTTATTTATTTTTTATTTTTTATTACAGCAAGTTTGATTACAATGTTTGGCTAGTTGTAGGTGTGGAAGATGTGGTTCTTTTACACATATACAGATGACTCTTCTTCCTGGGATCGTTTTCCCATGTACTTTATGACAGAATGTTGAGTAGTCCTCTCTTGGTATTCTGTAGGTCTTTGGTGATTATATATGTCACCTGTGTTTGTATATGTCTGTTAACCCCGATATCGTAATGAAACCAATCCTCACACCTTTCCATTGGTGAACCATAAGTTTGTTTAATGAATCTGTGATTGCCCTTCTCCGTGGAAATATCTGCCCTGGTATCCATTTTTAGGTAACACCTATAAGTGATATGATATGATATGTGTCTTTCACTTTCTGACTTACTACAAGTCACGTGATTACTTCTAGACTCATCTACGGTGCTGCAAATGGCATTGTGACCTTTTTTTCCTTGGCATCTCTTCTGCCTTAGCGGGGTCCATTTTCAACAATGTGATTCCCTGAGGGTTGTGGATTAGCTGACCTGGGCAGCCTTACCCTGCCGGCCCGCCCTCCCCAGGTGTGCCTCGTTGAGGTCAATATAAACAGAGCTCCAGGCAGCAATAGCCCGTGAAGTTGTGCCTGACTCCATATTCTCTGCCCCGTCAGCAGTCTCGGGGCTGTGCTGGTGGGAGGGAGTGAGGGGCCACAGCTTTGTGGGTGGCCCGGTGTGAGTGGGGTTCTGCTGGCCTTTCTGCAGGAGTTGCCAGGCTGCCACCTGTAAAGAAGAGGGTGTGTCACCCATACCTTCCGCTGGAATTTCTCTCCGGACAGAGGTGAGGAAGGAAAAAAGCAGTGGGGGCCGGGACAGGAGGGGTATCTCAGGCAGGGCAATGGAAAGCTTCTGGAAGAGCGCCAGGGTCCAGGACCACCCTGGCTGGCCTGCAGGCACCAAGTTGGCCTGCGTGCTGTCGCTGGTGTGGCTCCACGGTCCTTCCTCTAGGCTTTCAAGCCCTTGTACATATTCAGGTGTTTTACCTGGAAAGGGTGGGGACAGTTCAGCAGCAGCTGGCCTGGGGCTCAGCTCACGTTTACTCACAGATGCCTCGGCACGGTCCCCCAGCTTTGCAATGAGGACGCTCCTAGCGTGGGGGGTGGGTTGCTGGCTGTATGGGAGATGGTTCCCCACCTCTGACCAATTTCAGAATTGTTTACCGTTGGAGCAAGTGCCGTGATAGGGATTTCCTCTGTATAACTCGTGGGTTCACATTTTTTTTTTCTTTTATGGTTCAAGTTAGATATTATTCCTCTTTTATGTATTTATAGATATAAGCATGGAAATAATTCATTCCCATAAATACATCTGTGTGACGGGAAGAACTTTTTTCTGTTTTATTTTTAAATTTTATTTTTTAAAATTTTGAAATTTAATTTTATTTATTTTTTTAAAGAGCACGTTATTATTAGTTATGAATTTTATGCATATACATGTATACAGGTCAATCCCAAACTCCCAACTAATCCCACCACCACCACCCCATGGCTTCCCACACTTGGTGTCCATACGTTTGTTCTCTACCTCTGTGTCTCTATTTCTTCCCTGCAAACCAGTTCATCTGTACCATTTTTAGGCTCCACATATATGCATTAATATACAATATTTGTTTTCCTCTTTCTGACTTACTTCATTCTGTATGACAGTCTCTCGATCCATCGATGTCTCTACAAATGACCCAGTTTCATTCCTTTTTATGGCCGAGTCATATTCCATTTTATATATGTACCACATCTTTATCCATTCATCTGTCTGTGGGCATTTAGGTGGCTTCCATTACCTGGCTATTGTAAATAGTGCTGCAACGAACATTGTGGTGAATGTGCCTTTTTGAAATACGGTTTTCTCTGGGTATATGCCCAGAAGTGGGATTGCTGGATCAGATGGTAATTCTATTTCTAGATTTTTAAAGGAAACTCCATACTGTTCTCCATAGTGACTGTATCAATTTACATTCCCACCAATAGTGGAAGAGGGCTCCTTTTGTCCACACCCTCCCCAGAATTGGTTGTTTGTAGATTTCCTGATGATGCCGATTCTAACAGGTGTGAGGTGATACCTCATTGTAGTTTTGATTTGCATTTCTCTAATAATTAGTGCTGTTGAGCAGCTTTTCATGTGCGTCTTGGCCATCTCTGTGTCTCCTTTGAAGAAACGTCCCTTTAGATCTTCTTCCCATTTTTTTGGGGTTGTTAATTTTTTAATATTAAGCTGCATGAGCTGTTTATATATATTGGAGATTAAACCTCTGTCCATTAATTCATCCGCAACGATTTTCGCCCATTCTGAGGGATGCCTTTTTCCATTCCCGTGTTTTTTAAAAAAAAGGAAAGAAAGGAAAAGAAGCAGAACACTAATGTGCGTAAAATATGCCTTTTGAAATGGTCGTTTTGAAATATGAACGTCCTTTGAATTTTTTGGTCGATATGTGACCCCAGGATTTGTTTTCAGGGCAGGTGTCATTTACAGGCCTGCAATGATTTTGAATATCAACTGACCATTAGCGTTGGGATTAAAGCTGCTGTTGTGTGAAACGGCCACAAGGTGGCAGCAGTTCACCCTTACCAAATCTGGTTACTAGGGCAAGAGAGCCTCAGTGGAAGTGGTGTTCTAGATTGGAGTTTAGAATGGAATGTGCCAGGAGAAAGCCCCTCATGTTTGTCTCACTACTTCTTGTTCGTGTTTTTAATTTATTTTTTTTTTATTTTTTATTACAGCAAGTTTGATTACAATGTTTGGCTAGTTGTAGGTGTGGAAGATGTGGTTCTTTTACACATATACAGATGACTCTTCTTCCTGGGATCCTTTTCCCATGTACGTTATGACAGAATGTTGAGTAGTCCTCTCTTGGTATTCTGTAGGTCTTTGGTGATTATATATGTCACCTGTGTTTGTATATGTCTGTTAACCCCGATATCGTAATGAAACCAATCCTCACACCTTTCCATTGGTGAACCATAAGTTTGTTTAATGAATCTGTGATTGCCCTTCTCCGTGGAAATATCTGCCCTGGTATCCATTTTTAGGTAACACCTATAAGTGATATGATATGATATGTGTCTTTCACTTTCTGACTTACTACAAGTCACGTGATTACTTCTAGACTCATCTACGGTGCTGCAAATGGCATTGTGACCCTTTTTTCCTTGGCATCTCTTCTGCCTTAGCGGGGTCCATTTTCAACAATGTGATTCCCTGAGGGTTGTGGATTAGCTGACCTGGGCAGCCTTACCCTGCCGGCCCGCCCTCCCCAGGTGTGCCTCGTTGAGGTCAATATAAACAGAGCTCCAGGCAGCAATAGCCCGTGAAGTTGTGCCTGACTCCATATTCTCTGCCCCGTCAGCAGTCTCGGGGCTGTGCTGGTGGGAGGGAGTGAGGGGCCACAGCTTTGTGGGTGGCCCGGTGTGAGTGGGGTTCTGCTGGCCTTTCTGCAGGAGTTGCCAGGCTGCCACCTGTAAAGAAGAGGATGTGTCACCCATACCTTCCGCTGGAATTTCTCTCCGGACAGAGGTGAGGAAGGAAAAAAGCAGTGGGGGCCGGGACAGGAGGGGTATCTCAGGCAGGGCAATGGAAAGCTTCTGGAAGAGCGCCAGGTTCCAGGACCACCCTGGCTGGCCTGCAGGCACCAAGTTGGCCTGCGTGCTGTCGCTGGTGTGGCTCCACCGTCCTTCCTCTAGGCTTTCAAGCCCTTGTACATATTCAGGTGTTTTACCTGGAAAGGGTTGGGACAGTTCTGCAGCAGCTGGCCTGGGGCTCAGCTCACGTTTACTCACAGATGCCTCGGCACGGTCCCCCAGCTTTGCAATGAGGACGCTCCTAGCGTGGGGGGTGGGTTGCTGGCTGTATGGGAGATGGTTCCCCACTTCTGACCAATTTCAGAATTGTTTACCGCTGGAGCAAGTGCCGTGATAGGGTTTTCCTCTGTATAACTCGTGGGTTCACATTTTTTTTTCTTTTATGGTTCAAGTTAGATATTATTCCTCTTTTATGTATTTATAGATATAAGCATGGAAATAATTCATTCCCATAAATACATCTGTGTGACGGGAAGAACTTTTTTCTGTTTTATTTTTAAATTTTATTTTTTAAAATTTTGAAATTTAATTTTATTTATTTTTTTAAAGAGCACGTTATTATTAGTTATGAATTTTATGCATATACATGTATACAGGTCAATCCCAAACTCCCAACTCATCCCACCACCACCACCCCATGGCTTCCCACACTTGGTGTCCATACGTTTGTTCTCTACCTCTGTGTCTCTATTTCTTCCCTGCAAACCAGTTCATCTGTACCATTTTTAGGCTCCACATATATGCATTAATATACAATATTTGTTTTCCTCTTTCTGACTTACTTCATTCTGTATGACAGTCTCTCGATCCATCGATGTCTCTAGAAATGACCCAGTTTCATTCCTTTTTATGGCCGAGTAATATTCCATTTGATATATGTACCACATCTTTATCCATTCATCTGTCTGTGGGCATTTAGGTGGCTTCCATTACCTGGCTATTGTAAATAGTGCTGCAACGAACATTGTGGTGAATGTGCCTTTTTGAAATACGGTTTTCTCTGGGTATATGCCCAGAAGTGGGATTGCTGGATCAGATGGTAATTCTATTTCTAGATTTTTAAAGGAAACTCCATACTGTTCTCCATAGTGACTGTATCAATTTACATTCCCACCAATAGTGGAAGAGGGCTCCTTTTGTCCACACCCTCCCCAGAATTGGTTGTTTGTAGATTTCCTGATGATGCCGATTCTAACAGGTGTGAGGTGATACCTCATTGTAGTTTTGATTTGCATTTCTCTAATAATTAGTGCTGTTGAGCAGCTTTTCATGTGCGTCTTGGCCATCTCTGTGTCTCCTTTGAAGAAACGTCCCTTTAGATCTTCTTCCCATTTTTTTGGGGTTGTTAATTTTTTAATATTAAGCTGCATGAGCTGTTTATATATATTGGAGATTAAACCTCTGTCCATTAATTCATCCGCAACGATTTTCGCCCATTCTGAGGGATGCCTTTTTCCATTCCCGTGTTTTTTAAAAAAAAGGAAAGAAAGGAAAAGAAGCAGAACACTAATGTGCGTAAAATATGCCTTTTGAAATGGTCGTTTTGAAATATGATCGTCCTTTGAATTTTTTGGTCGATATGTGACCCCAGGATTTGTTTTCAGGGCAGGTGTCATTTACAGGCCTGCAATGATTTTGAATATCAACTGACCATTAGCGCTGGGATTAAAGCTGCTGTTGTGTGAAACGGCCACAAGGTGGCAGCAGTTCTCCCTTGCCAAATCTGTTTACTAGGGCAAGAGAGCCTCAGTGGAAGTGGTGTTATAGATTGGAGTTTAGAATGGAATGTGCCAGGAGAAAGCCCCTCACGTTTGTGTCACTACTTCTTGTTTGTGTTTTTAATTTATTTTTTTTATTTTTTATTACAGCAAGCTTGATTACAATGTTTGGCTTGTTGTAGGTGTGGAAGATGTGGTTCTTTTACACATATACAGATGACTCTTCTTCCTGGGATCCTTTTCCCATGTACGTTATGACAGAATGTTGAGTAGTCCTCTCTTGGTATTCTGTAGGTCTTTGGTGATTATATATGTCACCTGTGTTTGTATATGTCTGTTAACCCCGATATCGTAATGAAACCAATCCTCACACCTTTCCATTGGTGAACCATAAGTTTGTTTAATGAATCTGTGATTGCCCTTCTCCGTGGAAATATCTGCCCTGGTATCCATTTTTAGGTAACACCTATAAGTGATATGATATGATATGTGTCTTTCACTTTCTGACTTACTACAAGTCACGTGATTACTTCTAGACTCATCTACGGTGCTGCAAATGGCATTGTGTCCTTTTTTTCCTTGGCATCTCTTCTGCCTTAGCGGGGTCCATTTTCAACAATGTGATTCCCTGAGGGTTGTGGATTAGCTGACCTGGGCAGCCTTACCCTGCCGGCCCGCCCTCCCCAGGTGTGCCTCGTTGAGGTCAATATAAACAGCGCTCCAGGCAGCAATAGCCCCTGAAGCTGTGCCTGACTCCATATTCTCTGCCCCGTCAGCAGTCTCGGGGCTGTGCTGGTGGGAGGGAGTGAGGGGCCACAGCTTTGTGGGTGGCCCGGTGTGAGTGGGGTTCTGCTTGCCTTTCTGCAGGAGTTGCCAGGCAACCGCCTGTAAAGAAGAGGATGTGTCACCCATACCTTCCGCTGGAATTTCTCTCCGGACAGAGGTGAGGAAGGAAAAAAGCAGTGGGGGCCGGGACAGGAGGGGTATCCTTGGCAGGGCAATGGAAAGCTTCTGGAAGAGCGCCAGGGTCCAGAACCACCCTGGCTGGCCTGCAGGCACCAAGTTGGCCTGCGTGCTGTCGCTGGTGTGGCTCCACAGTCCTTCCTCTAGGCTTTCAAGCCCTTGTACATATTCAGGTGTTTTACCTGGAAAGGGTGGGGACAGTTCAGCAGCAGCTGGCCTGGGGCTCAGCTCACGTTTACTCACAGATGCCTCGGCACGGTCCCCCAGCTTTGCAATGAGGACGCTCCTTGCGTGGGGGGTGGGTTGCTGGCTGTATGGGAGATGGTTCCCCACCTCTGACCAATTTCAGAATTGTTTACCGCTGGAGCAAGTGCCGTGATAGGGTTTTCCTCTGTATAACTCGTGGGTTCACTTTTTTTTTCTTTTATCGTTCAGGTTAGATTTCATTCCTCTTTTTTGTATTCATAGATATAAGCATGGAAATAATTCATTCCTATAAATACATCTGTGTGACGGGAAGAACTTTTTTCTGTTTTATTTTTAAATTTTATTTTTTAAAATTTTGAAATTTAATTTTATTTATTTTTTTAAAGAGCACGTTATTATTAGTTATGAATTTTATGCATATACATGTATACAGGTCAATCCCAAACTCCCAACTCATCCCACCACCACCACCCCATGGCTTCCCACACTTGGTGTCCATACGTTTGTTCTCTACCTCTGTGTCTCTATTTCTTCCCTGCAAACCAGTTCATCTGTACCATTTTTAGGCTCCACATATATGCATTAATATACAATATTTGTTTTCCTCTTTCTGACTTACTTCATTCTGTATGACAGTCTCTCGATCCATCGATGTCTCTAGAAATGACCCAGTTTCATTCCTTTTTATGGCCGAGTAATATTCCATTTGATATACGTACCACATCTTTATCCATTCATCTGTCTGTGGGCATTTAGGTGGCTTCCATTACCTGGCTATTGTAAATAGTGCTGCAACGAACATTGTGGTGAATGTGCCTTTTTGAAATACGGTTTTCTCTGGGTATATGCCCAGAAGTGGGATTGCTGGATCAGATGGTAATTCTATTTCTAGATTTTTAAAGGAAACTCCATACTGTTCTCCATAGTGACTGTATCAATTTACATTCCCACCAGTAGTGGAAGAGGGCTCCTTTTGTCCACACCCTCCCCAGAATTGGTTGTTTGTAGATTTCCTGATGATGCCGATTCTAACAGGTGTGAGGTGATACCTCATTGTAGTTTTGATTTGCATTTCTCTAATAATTAGTGCTGTTGAGCAGCTTTTCATGTGTGTCTTGGCCATCTCTGTGTCTCCTTTGAAGAAACGTCCCTTTAGATCTTCTTCCCATTTTTTGGGGGTTGTTAATTTTTTAATATTAAGCTGCATGAGCTGTTTATATATATTGGAGATTAAACCTCTGTCCATTGATTCGTCTGCAACGATTTTCGCCCATTCTGAGGGATGCCTTTTTCCATTCCCGTGTTTTTTAACAAAAAAGGAAAGAAAGGAAAAGAAGCAGAACACTAATGTGCGTAAAATATGCCTTTTGAAACGGTCGTTTTGAAATATGGACGTCCTTTGAATTTTTTGGTCGATATGTGACCCCAGGATTTGTTTTCAGGGCAGGTGTCATTTACAGGCCTGCAATGATTTTGAATATCAACTGACCATTAGCGTTGGGATTAAAGCTGCTGTTGTTTGAAACGGCCACAAGGTGGCAGCAGTTCACCCTTACCAAATCTGGTTACTAGGGCAAGAGAGCCTCAGTGGAAGTGGTGTTCTAGATTGGAGTTTAGAATGGAATGTGCCAGGAGAAAGCCCCTCATGTTTGTCTCACTACTTCTTGTTCGTGTTTTTAATTTATTTTTTTTTTATTTTTTATTACAGCAAGTTTGATTACAATGTTTGTCTTCTTGTAGGTGTGGAAGATGTGGTTCTTTTACACATATACAGATGACTGTTCTTCCTGGGATCCTTTTCCCATGTACGTTATGACAGAATGTTGAGTAGTCCTCTCTTGGTATTCTGTAGGTCTTTGGTGATTATATATGTCACCTGTGTTTGTATATGTCTGTTAACCCCGATATCGTAATGAAACCAATCCTCACACCTTTCCATTGGTGAACCATAAGTTTGTTTAATGAATCTGTGATTGCCCTTCTCCGTGGAAATATCTGCCCTGGTATCCATTTTTAGGTAACACCTATAAGTGATATGATATGATATGTGTCTTTCACTTTCTGACTTACTACAAGTCACGTGATTACTTCTAGACTCATCTACGGTGCTGCAAATGGCATTGTGACCTTTTTTCCCTTGGCATCTCTTCTGCCTTAGCGGGGTCCATTTTCAACAATGTGATTCCCTGAGGGTTGTGGATTAGCTGACCTGGGCAGCCTTACCCTGCCGGCCCGCCCTCCCCAGCTGTGCCTCGTTGAGGTCAATATAAACAGAGCTCCAGGCAGCAATAGCCCCTGAAGCTGTGCCTGACTCCATTTTCTCTGCCCCGTTAGCTGTCTCGGGGCTGTGCTGGTGGGAGGAAGTGAGGGGCCACAGCTTTGTGTGTGGCCCGGTGTGATAGGGGTTCTGCTGGCCTTTCTGCAGGAGTTGCCAGGTTGCCACCTGTAAAGAAGAGGATGTGTCACCCATACCTTCCGCTGGAATTTCTCTCCGGACAGAGGTGAGGAAGGAAAAAAGCAGTGGGGGCCGGGACAGGAGGGGTATCTCAGGCAGGGCAATGGAAAGCTTCTGGAAGAGCGCCAGGGTCCAGGACCACCCTGGCTGGCCTGCAGGCACCAAGTTGGCCTGCGTGCTGTCGCTGGTGTGGCTCCACCGTCCTTCCTCTAGGCTTTCAAGCCCTTGTACATATTCAGGTGTTTTACCTGGAAAGGGTGGGGACAGTTCTGCAGCAGCTGGCCTGGGGCTCAGCTCACGTTTACTCACAGATGCCTCGGCACGGTCCCCCAGCTTTGCAATGAGGACGCTCCTAGCGTGGGGGGTGGGTTGCTGGCTGTATGGGTGATGGTTCCCCACTTCTGACCAATTTCAGAATTGTTTACCGCTGGAGCAAGTGCCGTGATAGGGTTTTCCTCTGTATAACTCGTGGGTTCACATTTTTTTTTCTTTTATGGTTCAAGTTAGATATTATTCCTCTTTTATGTATTTATAGATATAAGCATGGAAATAATTCATTCCCATAAATACATCTGTGTGACGGGAAGAACTTTTTTCTGTTTTATTTTTAAATTTTATTTTTTAAAATTTTGAAATTTAATTTTATTTATTTTTTTAAAGAGCACGTTATTATTAGTTATGAATTTTATGCATATACATGTATACAGGTCAATCCCAAACTCCCAACTCATCCCACCACCACCACCCCATGGCTTCCCACACTTGGTGTCCATACGTTTGTTCTCTACCTCTGTGTCTCTATTTCTTCCCTGCAAACCAGTTCATCTGTACCATTTTTAGGCTCCACATATATGCATTAATATACAATATTTGTTTTCCTCTTTCTGACTTACTTCATTCTGTATGACAGTCTCTCGATCCATCGATGTCTCTAGAAATGACCCAGTTTCATTCCTTTTTATGGCCGAGTAATATTCCATTTGATATATGTACCACATCTTTATCCATTCATCTGTCTGTGGGCATTTAGGTGGCTTCCATTACCTGGCTATTGTAAATAGTGCTGCAACGAACATTGTGGTGAATGTGCCTTTTTGAAATACGGTTTTCTCTGGGTATATGCCCAGAAGTGGGATTGCTGGATCAGATGGTAATTCTATTTCTAGATTTTTAAAGGAAACTCCATACTGTTCTCCATAGTGACTGTATCAATTTACATTCCCACCAATAGTGGAAGAGGGCTCCTTTTGTCCACACACTCCCCAGAATTGGTTGTTTGTAGATTTCCTGATGATGCCGATTCTAACAGGTGTGAGGTGATACCTCATTGTAGTTTTGATTTGCATTTCTCTAATAATTAGTGCTGTTGAGCAGCTTTTCATGTGCGTCTTGGCCATCTCTGTGTCTCCTTTGAAGAAACGTCCCTTTAGATCTTCTTCCCATTTTTTTGGGGTTGTTAATTTTTTAATATTAAGCTGCATGAGCTGTTTATATATATTGGAGATTAAACCTCTGTCCATTAATTCATCCGCAACGATTTTCGCCCATTCTGAGGGATGCCTTTTTCCATTCCCGTGTTTTTTAAAAAAAAGGAAAGAAAGGAAAAGAAGCAGAACACTAATGTGCGTAAAATATGCCTTTTGAAATGGTCGTTTTGAAATATGATCGTCCTTTGAATTTTTTGGTCGATATGTGACCCCAGGATTTGTTTTCAGGGCAGGTGTCATTTACAGGCCTGCAATGATTTTGAATATCAACTGACCATTAGCGCTGGGATTAAAGCTGCTGTTGTGTGAAACGGCCACAAGGTGGCAGCAGTTCTCCCTTGCCAAATCTGTTTACTAGGGCAAGAGAGCCTCAGTGGAAGTGGTGTTATAGATTGGAGTTTAGAATGGAATGTGCCAGGAGAAAGCCCCTCACGTTTGTGTCACTACTTCTTGTTTGTGTTTTTAATTTATTTTTTTTATTTTTTATTACAGCAAGCTTGATTACAATGTTTGGCTTGTTGTAGGTGTGGAAGATGTGGTTCTTTTACACATATACAGATGACTCTTCTTCCTGGGATCCTTTTCCCATGTACGTTATGACAGAATGTTGAGTAGTCCTCTCTTGGTATTCTGTAGGTCTTTGGTGATTATATATGTCACCTGTGTTTGTATATGTCTGTTAACCCCAATATCGTAATGAAACCAATCCTCACACCTTTCCATTGGTGAACCATAAGTTTGTTTAATGAATCTGTGATTGCCCTTCTCCGTGGAAATATCTGCCCTGGTATCCATTTTTAGGTAACACCTATAAGTGATATGATATGATATGTGTCTTTCACTTTCTGACTTACTACAAGTCACGTGATTACTTCTAGACTCATCTACGGTGCTGCAAATGGCATTGTGTCCTTTTTTTCCTTGGCATCTCTTCTGCCTTAGCGGGGTCCATTTTCAACAATGTGATTCCCTGAGGGTTGTGGATTAGCTGACCTGGGCAGCCTTACCCTGCCGGCCCGCCCTCCCCAGGTGTGCCTCGTTGAGGTCAATATAAACAGCGCTCCAGGCAGCAATAGCCCCTGAAGCTGTGCCTGACTCCATATTCTCTGCCCCGTCAGCAGTCTCGGGGCTGTGCTGGGGGGAGGGAGTGATGGGCCACAGCTTTGTGGGTGGCCCGGTGTGAGTGGGGTTCTGCTTGCCTTTCTGCAGGAGTTGCCAGGCAACCGCCTGTAAAGAAGAGGATGTGTCACCCATACCTTCCGCTGGAATTTCTCTCCGGACAGAGGTGAGGAAGGAAAAAAGCAGTGGGGGCCGGGACAGGAGGGGTATCCTTGGCAGGGCAATGGAAAGCTTCTGGAAGAGCGCCAGGGTCCAGAACCACCCTGGCTGGCCTGCAGGCACCAAGTTGGCCTGCGTGCTGTCGCTGGTGTGGCTCCACAGTCCTTCCTCTAGGCTTTCAAGCCCTTGTACATATTCAGGTGTTTTACCTGGAAAGGGTGGGGACAGTTCAGCAGCAGCTGGCCTGGGGCTCAGCTCACGTTTACTCACAGATGCCTCGGCACGGTCCCCCAGCTTTGCAATGAGGACGCTCCTTGCGTGGGGGGTGGGTTGCTGGCTGTATGGGAGATGGTTCCCCACCTCTGACCAATTTCAGAATTGTTTACCGCTGGAGCAAGTGCCGTGATAGGGTTTTCCTCTGTATAACTCGTGGGTTCACTTTTTTTTTCTTTTATCGTTCAGGTTAGATTTCATTCCTCTTTTTTGTATTCATAGATATAAGCATGGAAATAATTCATTCCTATAAATACATCTGTGTGACGGGAAGAACTTTTTTCTGTTTTATTTTTAAATTTTATTTTTTAAAATTTTGAAATTTAATTTTATTTATTTTTTTAAAGAGCACGTTATTATTAGTTATGAATTTTATGCATATACATGTATACAGGTCAATCCCAAACTCCCAACTCATCCCACCACCACCACCCCATGGCTTCCCACACTTGGTGTCCATACGTTTGTTCTCTACCTCTGTGTCTCTATTTCTTCCCTGCAAACCAGTTCATCTGTACCATTTTTAGGCTCCACATATATGCATTAATATACAATATTTGTTTTCCTCTTTCTGACTTACTTCATTCTGTATGACAGTCTCTCGATCCATCGATGTCTCTAGAAATGACCCAGTTTCATTCCTTTTTATGGCCGAGTAATATTCCATTTGATATACGTACCACATCTTTATCCATTCATCTGTCTGTGGGCATTTAGGTGGCTTCCATTACCTGGCTATTGTAAATAGTGCTGCAACGAACATTGTGGTGAATGTGCCTTTTTGAAATACGGTTTTCTCTGGGTATATGCCCAGAAGTGGGATTGCTGGATCAGATGGTAATTCTATTTCTAGATTTTTAAAGGAAACTCCATACTGTTCTCCATAGTGACTGTATCAATTTACATTCCCACCAGTAGTGGAAGAGGGCTCCTTTTGTCCACACCCTCCCCAGAATTGGTTGTTTGTAGATTTCCTGATGATGCCGATTCTAACAGGTGTGAGGTGATACCTCATTGTAGTTTTGATTTGCATTTCTCTAATAATTAGTGCTGTTGAGCAGCTTTTCATGTGTGTCTTGGCCATCTCTGTGTCTCCTTTGAAGAAACGTCCCTTTAGATCTTCTTCCCATTTTTTGGGGGTTGTTAATTTTTTAATATTAAGCTGCATGAGCTGTTTATATATATTGGAGATTAAACCTCTGTCCATTGATTCGTCTGCAACGATTTTCGCCCATTCTGAGGGATGCCTTTTTCCATTCCCGTGTTTTTTAACAAAAAAGGAAAGAAAGGAAAAGAAGCAGAACACTAATGTGCGTAAAATATGCCTTTTGAAACGGTCGTTTTGAAATATGGACGTCCTTTGAATTTTTTGGTCGATATGTGACCCCAGGATTTGTTTTCAGGGCAGGTGTCATTTACAGGCCTGCAATGATTTTGAATATCAACTGACCATTAGCGTTGGGATTAAAGCTGCTGTTGTTTGAAACGGCCACAAGGTGGCAGCAGTTCACCCTTACCAAATCTGGTTACTAGGGCAAGAGAGCCTCAGTGGAAGTGGTGTTCTAGATTGGAGTTTAGAATGGAATGTGCCAGGAGAAAGCCCCTCATGTTTGTCTCACTACTTCTTGTTCGTGTTTTTAATTTATTTTTTTTTTATTTTTTATTACAGCAAGTTTGATTACAATGTTTGTCTTCTTGTAGGTGTGGAAGATGTGGTTCTTTTACACATATACAGATGACTGTTCTTCCTGGGATCCTTTTCCCATGTACGTTATGACAGAATGTTGAGTAGTCCTCTCTTGGTATTCTGTAGGTCTTTGGTGATTATATATGTCACCTGTGTTTGTATATGTCTGTTAACCCCGATATCGTAATGAAACCAATCCTCACACCTTTCCATTGGTGAACCATAAGTTTGTTTAATGAATCTGTGATTGCCCTTCTCCGTGGAAATATCTGCCCTGGTATCCATTTTTAGGTAACACCTATAAGTGATATGATATGATATGTGTCTTTCACTTTCTGACTTACTACAAGTCACGTGATTACTTCTAGACTCATCTACGGTGCTGCAAATGGCATTGTGACCTTTTTTCCCTTGGCATCTCTTCTGCCTTAGCGGGGTCCATTTTCAACAATGTGATTCCCTGAGGGTTGTGGATTAGCTGACCTGGGCAGCCTTACCCTGCCGGCCCGCCCTCCCCAGCTGTGCCTCGTTGAGGTCAATATAAACAGAGCTCCAGGCAGCAATAGCCCCTGAAGCTGTGCCTGACTCCATTTTCTCTGCCCCGTTAGCTGTCTCGGGGCTGTGCTGGTGGGAGGAAGTGAGGGGCCACAGCTTTGTGTGTGGCCCGGTGTGATAGGGGTTCTGCTGGCCTTTCTGCAGGAGTTGCCAGGTTGCCACCTGTAAAGAAGAGGATGTGTCACCCATACCTTCCGCTGGAATTTCTCTCCGGACAGAGGTGAGGAAGGAAAAAAGCAGTGGGGGCCGGGACAGGAGGGGTATCTCAGGCAGGGCAATGGAAAGCTTCTGGAAGAGCGCCAGGGTCCAGGACCACCCTGGCTGGCCTGCAGGCACCAAGTTGGCCTGCGTGCTGTCGCTGGTGTGGCTCCACCGTCCTTCCTCTAGGCTTTCAAGCCCTTGTACATATTCAGGTGTTTTACCTGGAAAGGGTGGGGACAGTTCTGCAGCAGCTGGCCTGGGGCTCAGCTCACGTTTACTCACAGATGCCTCGGCACGGTCCCCCAGCTTTGCAATGAGGACGCTCCTAGCGTGGGGGGTGGGTTGCTGGCTGTATGGGTGATGGTTCCCCACTTCTGACCAATTTCAGAATTGTTTACCGCTGGAGCAAGTGCCGTGATAGGGTTTTCCTCTGTATAACTCGTGGGTTCACATTTTTTTTTCTTTTATGGTTCAAGTTAGATATTATTCCTCTTTTATGTATTTATAGATATAAGCATGGAAATAATTCATTCCCATAAATACATCTGTGTGACGGGAAGAACTTTTTTCTGTTTTATTTTTAAATTTTATTTTTTAAAATTTTGAAATTTAATTTTATTTATTTTTTTAAAGAGCACGTTATTATTAGTTATGAATTTTATGCATATACATGTATACAGGTCAATCCCAAACTCCCAACTCATCCCACCACCACCACCCCATGGCTTCCCACACTTGGTGTCCATACGTTTGTTCTCTACCTCTGTGTCTCTATTTCTTCCCTGCAAACCAGTTCATCTGTACCATTTTTAGGCTCCACATATATGCATTAATATACAATATTTGTTTTCCTCTTTCTGACTTACTTCATTCTGTATGACAGTCTCTCGATCCATCGATGTCTCTAGAAATGACCCAGTTTCATTCCTTTTTATGGCCGAGTAATATTCCATTTGATATATGTACCACATCTTTATCCATTCATCTGTCTGTGGGCATTTAGGTGGCTTCCATTACCTGGCTATTGTAAATAGTGCTGCAACGAACATTGTGGTGAATGTGCCTTTTTGAAATACGGTTTTCTCTGGGTATATGCCCAGAAGTGGGATTGCTGGATCAGATGGTAATTCTATTTCTAGATTTTTAAAGGAAACTCCATACTGTTCTCCATAGTGACTGTATCAATTTACATTCCCACCAATAGTGGAAGAGGGCTCCTTTTGTCCACACACTCCCCAGAATTGGTTGTTTGTAGATTTCCTGATGATGCCGATTCTAACAGGTGTGAGGTGATACCTCATTGTAGTTTTGATTTGCATTTCTCTAATAATTAGTGCTGTTGAGCAGCTTTTCATGTGCGTCTTGGCCATCTCTGTGTCTCCTTTGAAGAAACGTCCCTTTAGATCTTCTTCCCATTTTTTTGGGGTTGTTAATTTTTTAATATTAAGCTGCATGAGCTGTTTATATATATTGGAGATTAAACCTCTGTCCATTAATTCATCCGCAACGATTTTCGCCCATTCTGAGGGATGCCTTTTTCCATTCCCGTGTTTTTTAAAAAAAAGGAAAGAAAGGAAAAGAAGCAGAACACTAATGTGCGTAAAATATGCCTTTTGAAATGGTCGTTTTGAAATATGATCGTCCTTTGAATTTTTTGGTCGATATGTGACCCCAGGATTTGTTTTCAGGGCAGGTGTCATTTACAGGCCTGCAATGATTTTGAATATCAACTGACCATTAGCGCTGGGATTAAAGCTGCTGTTGTGTGAAACGGCCACAAGGTGGCAGCAGTTCTCCCTTGCCAAATCTGTTTACTAGGGCAAGAGAGCCTCAGTGGAAGTGGTGTTATAGATTGGAGTTTAGAATGGAATGTGCCAGGAGAAAGCCCCTCACGTTTGTGTCACTACTTCTTGTTTGTGTTTTTAATTTATTTTTTTTATTTTTTATTACAGCAAGCTTGATTACAATGTTTGGCTTGTTGTAGGTGTGGAAGATGTGGTTCTTTTACACATATACAGATGACTCTTCTTCCTGGGATCCTTTTCCCATGTACGTTATGACAGAATGTTGAGTAGTCCTCTCTTGGTATTCTGTAGGTCTTTGGTGATTATATATGTCACCTGTGTTTGTATATGTCTGTTAACCCCGATATCGTAATGAAACCAATCCTCACACCTTTCCATTGGTGAACCATAAGTTTGTTTAATGAATCTGTGATTGCCCTTCTCCGTGGAAATATCTGCCCTGGTATCCATTTTTAGGTAACACCTATAAGTGATATGATATGATATGTGTCTTTCACTTTCTGACTTACTACAAGTCACGTGATTACTTCTAGACTCATCTACGGTGCTGCAAATGGCATTGTGTCCTTTTTTTCCTTGGCATCTCTTCTGCCTTAGCGGGGTCCATTTTCAACAATGTGATTCCCTGAGGGTTGTGGATTAGCTGACCTGGGCAGCCTTACCCTGCCGGCCCGCCCTCCCCAGGTGTGCCTCGTTGAGGTCAATATAAACAGCGCTCCAGGCAGCAATAGCCCCTGAAGCTGTGCCTGACTCCATATTCTCTGCCCCGTCAGCAGTCTCGGGGCTGTGCTGGGGGGAGGGAGTGATGGGCCACAGCTTTGTGGGTGGCCCGGTGTGAGTGGGGTTCTGCTTGCCTTTCTGCAGGAGTTGCCAGGCAACCGCCTGTAAAGAAGAGGATGTGTCACCCATACCTTCCGCTGGAATTTCTCTCCGGACAGAGGTGAGGAAGGAAAAAAGCAGTGGGGGCCGGGACAGGAGGGGTATCCTTGGCAGGGCAATGGAAAGCTTCTGGAAGAGCGCCAGGGTCCAGAACCACCCTGGCTGGCCTGCAGGCACCAAGTTGGCCTGCGTGCTGTCGCTGGTGTGGCTCCACAGTCCTTCCTCTAGGCTTTCAAGCCCTTGTACATATTCAGGTGTTTTACCTGGAAAGGGTGGGGACAGTTCAGCAGCAGCTGGCCTGGGGCTCAGCTCACGTTTACTCACAGATGCCTCGGCACGGTCCCCCAGCTTTGCAATGAGGACGCTCCTTGCGTGGGGGGTGGGTTGCTGGCTGTATGGGAGATGGTTCCCCACCTCTGACCAATTTCAGAATTGTTTACCGCTGGAGCAAGTGCCGTGATAGGGTTTTCCTCTGTATAACTCGTGGGTTCACTTTTTTTTTCTTTTATCGTTCAGGTTAGATTTCATTCCTCTTTTTTGTATTCATAGATATAAGCATGGAAATAATTCATTCCTATAAATACATCTGTGTGACGGGAAGAACTTTTTTCTGTTTTATTTTTAAATTTTATTTTTTAAAATTTTGAAATTTAATTTTATTTATTTTTTTAAAGAGCACGTTATTATTAGTTATGAATTTTATGCATATACATGTATACAGGTCAATCCCAAACTCCCAACTCATCCCACCACCACCACCCCATGGCTTCCCACACTTGGTGTCCATACGTTTGTTCTCTACCTCTGTGTCTCTATTTCTTCCCTGCAAACCAGTTCATCTGTACCATTTTTAGGCTCCACATATATGCATTAATATACAATATTTGTTTTCCTCTTTCTGACTTACTTCATTCTGTATGACAGTCTCTCGATCCATCGATGTCTCTAGAAATGACCCAGTTTCATTCCTTTTTATGGCCGAGTAATATTCCATTTGATATACGTACCACATCTTTATCCATTCATCTGTCTGTGGGCATTTAGGTGGCTTCCATTACCTGGCTATTGTAAATAGTGCTGCAACGAACATTGTGGTGAATGTGCCTTTTTGAAATACGGTTTTCTCTGGGTATATGCCCAGAAGTGGGATTGCTGGATCAGATGGTAATTCTATTTCTAGATTTTTAAAGGAAACTCCATACTGTTCTCCATAGTGACTGTATCAATTTACATTCCCACCAGTAGTGGAAGAGGGCTCCTTTTGTCCACACCCTCCCCAGAATTGGTTGTTTGTAGATTTCCTGATGATGCCGATTCTAACAGGTGTGAGGTGATACCTCATTGTAGTTTTGATTTGCATTTCTCTAATAATTAGTGCTGTTGAGCAGCTTTTCATGTGTGTCTTGGCCATCTCTGTGTCTCCTTTGAAGAAACGTCCCTTTAGATCTTCTTCCCATTTTTTGGGGGTTGTTAATTTTTTAATATTAAGCTGCATGAGCTGTTTATATATATTGGAGATTAAACCTCTGTCCATTGATTCGTCTGCAACGATTTTCGCCCATTCTGAGGGATGCCTTTTTCCATTCCCGTGTTTTTTAACAAAAAAGGAAAGAAAGGAAAAGAAGCAGAACACTAATGTGCGTAAAATATGCCTTTTGAAACGGTCGTTTTGAAATATGGACGTCCTTTGAATTTTTTGGTCGATATGTGACCCCAGGATTTGTTTTCAGGGCAGGTGTCATTTACAGGCCTGCAATGATTTTGAATATCAACTGACCATTAGCGTTGGGATTAAAGCTGCTGTTGTTTGAAACGGCCACAAGGTGGCAGCAGTTCACCCTTACCAAATCTGGTTACTAGGGCAAGAGAGCCTCAGTGGAAGTGGTGTTCTAGATTGGAGTTTAGAATGGAATGTGCCAGGAGAAAGCCCCTCATGTTTGTCTCACTACTTCTTGTTCGTGTTTTTAATTTATTTTTTTTTTATTTTTTATTACAGCAAGTTTGATTACAATGTTTGTCTTCTTGTAGGTGTGGAAGATGTGGTTCTTTTACACATATACAGATGACTGTTCTTCCTGGGATCCTTTTCCCATGTACGTTATGACAGAATGTTGAGTAGTCCTCTCTTGGTATTCTGTAGGTCTTTGGTGATTATATATGTCACCTGTGTTTGTATATGTCTGTTAACCCCGATATCGTAATGAAACCAATCCTCACACCTTTCCATTGGTGAACCATAAGTTTGTTTAATGAATCTGTGATTGCCCTTCTCCGTGGAAATATCTGCCCTGGTATCCATTTTTAGGTAACACCTATAAGTGATATGATATGATATGTGTCTTTCACTTTCTGACTTACTACAAGTCACGTGATTACTTCTAGACTCATCTACGGTGCTGCAAATGGCATTGTGACCTTTTTTCCCTTGGCATCTCTTCTGCCTTAGCGGGGTCCATTTTCAACAATGTGATTCCCTGAGGGTTGTGGATTAGCTGACCTGGGCAGCCTTACCCTGCCGGCCCGCCCTCCCCAGCTGTGCCTCGTTGAGGTCAATATAAACAGAGCTCCAGGCAGCAATAGCCCCTGAAGCTGTGCCTGACTCCATTTTCTCTGCCCCGTTAGCTGTCTCGGGGCTGTGCTGGTGGGAGGAAGTGAGGGGCCACAGCTTTGTGTGTGGCCCGGTGTGATAGGGGTTCTGCTGGCCTTTCTGCAGGAGTTGCCAGGTTGCCACCTGTAAAGAAGAGGATGTGTCACCCATACCTTCCGCTGGAATTTCTCTCCGGACAGAGGTGAGGAAGGAAAAATGCAGTGGGGGCCGGGACAGGAGGGGTATCTCAGGCAGGGCAATGGAAAGCTTCTGGAAGAGCGTCAGGGTCCAGGACCACCCTGGCTGGCCTGCAGGCACCAAGTTTTCCTGCGTGCTGTCGCTGGTGTGGCTCCACGGTCCTTCCTCTAGGCTTTCAAGCCCTTGTACATATTCAGGTGTTTTACCTGGAAAGGGTGGGGACAGTTCAGCAGCAGCTGGCCTGGGGCTCAGCTCACGTTTACTCACAGATGCCTCGGCACGGCCCCCAGCTTTGCAATGAGGATGCTCCTAGCGTGGGGGGTGGGTTTGTGGCTGTATGGGAGATGGTTCCCCACCTCTGACCAATTTCAGAATTGTTTACCGTTGGAGCAAGTGCCGTGATAGGGATTTCCTCTGTATAACTCGTGGGTTCACTTTTTTTTCTTTTATGGTTTAAGTTAGATTTTATTCCTCTTTTATGTATTTATAGATATAAGCATGGAAATAATTCATTCCTATAAATACATCTGTGTGACGGGAAGAACTTTATTCTGTTTTATTTTTAAATTTTATTTTTTAAAATTTTGAAATTTTATTTATTTTTTTATACAGCACGTTATTATTAGTTATGTATTTTATTCATATACATGTATACAGGTCAATCCCAAACTCCCAACTCATCCCACCACCACCACCCCATGGCTTCCCACACTTGGTGTCCATACGTTTGTTCTCTACCTCTGTGTCTCTATTTCTTCCCTGCAAACCAGTTCATCTGTACCATTTTTAGGCTCCACATATATGCATTAATATACAATATTTGTTTTCCTCTTTCTGACTTACTTCATTCTGTATGACAGTCTCTCGATCCATCGATGTCTCTAGAAATGACCCAGTTTCATTCCTTTTTATGGCTGAGTAATATTCCATTTGATATACGTACCACATCTTTATCCATTCATCTGTCTGTGGGCATTTAGGTGGCTTCCATTACCTGGCTATTGTAAATAGTGCTGCAACGAACATTGTGGTGAATGTGCCTTTTTGAAATACGGTTTTCTCTGGGTATATGCCCAGAAGTGGGATTGCTGGATCAGATGGTAATTCTATTTCTAGATTTTTAAAGGAAACTCCATACTGTTCTCCATAGTGACTGTATCAATTTACATTCCCACCAGTAGTGGAAGAGGGCTCCTTTTGTCCACACCCTCCCCAGAATTGGTTGTTTGTAGATTTCCTGATGATGCCGATTCTAACAGGTGTGAGGTGATACCTCATTGTAGTTTTGATTTGCATTTCTCTAATAATTAGTGCTGTTGAGCAGCTTTTCATGTGTGTCTTGGCCATCTCTGTGTCTCCTTTGAAGAAACGTCCCTTTAGATCTTCTTCCCATTTTTTTGGGGTTGTTAATTTTTTAATATTAAGCTGCATGAGTTGTTTATATATATTGGAGATTAAACCTCTGTCCATTAATTCATCCGCAACGATTTTCGCCCATTCTGAGGGATGCCTTTTTCCATTCCCGTGTTTTTTAAAAAAAAGGAAAGAAAGGAAAAGAAGCAGAACACTAATGTGCGTAAAATATGCCTTTTGAAATGGTCGTTTTGAAATATGAACGTCCTTTGAATTTTTTGGTCGATATGTGACCCCAGGATTTGTTTTCAGGGCAGGTGTCATTTACAGGCCTGCAATGATTTTGAATATCAACTGACCATTAGCGCTGGGATTAAAGCTGCTGTTGTGTGAAACGGCCACAAGGTGGCAGCAGTTCTCCTTTGCCAAATCTGTTTACTAGGGCAAGAGAGCCTCAGTGGAAGTGGTGTTCTAGATTGGAGTTTAGAATGGAATGTGCCAGGAGAAAGCCCCTCACGTTTGTCTCAGTACTTCTTGTTCGTGTTTTTAATTTATTTTTTTATTTTTTATTACAGCAAGTTTGATTACAATGTTTGGCTTGTTGTAGGTGTGGAAGATGTGGTTCTTTTACACATATACAGATGACTCTTCTTCCTGGGATCCTTTTCCCATGTACGTTATGACAGAATGTTGAGTAGTCCTCTCTTGGTATTCTGTAGGTCTTTGGTGATTATATATGTCACCTGTGTTTGTATATGTCTGTTAACCCCGATATCGTAATGAAACCAATCCTCACACCTTTCCATTGGTGAACCATAAGTTTGTTTAATGAATCTGTGATTGCCCTTCTCCGTGGAAATATCTGCCCTGGTATCCATTTTTAGGTAACACCTATAAGTGATATGATATGATATGTGTCTTTCACTTTCTGACTTACTACAAGTCACGTGATTACTTCTAGACTCATCTACGGTGCTGCAAATGGCATTGTGTCCTTTTTTTCCTTGGCATCTCTTCTGCCTTAGCGGGGTCCATTTTCAACAATGTGATTCCCTGAGGGTTGTGGATTAGCTGACCTGGGCAGCCTTACCCTGCCGGCCCGCCCTCCCCAGGTGTGCCTCGTTGAGGTCAATATAAACAGCGCTCCAGGCAGCAATAGCCTCTGAAGCTGTGCCTGACTCCATATTCTCTGCCCCGTCAGCAGTCTCGGGGCTGTGCTGGGGGGAGGGAGTGATGGGCCACAGCTTTGTGGGTGGCCCGGTGTGAGTGGGGTTCTGCTGGCCTTTCTGCAGGAGTTGCCAGGCAACCGCCTGTAAAGAAGAGGATGTGTCACCCATACCTTCCGCTGGAATTTCTCTCCGGACAGAGGTGAGGAAGGAAAAAAGCAGTGGGGGCCGGGACAGGAGGGGTATCCTTGGCAGGGCAATGGAAAGCTTCTGGAAGAGCGCCAGGGTCCAGAACCACCCTGGCTGGCCTGCAGGCACCAAGTTGGCCTGCGTGCTGTTGCTGGTGTGGCTCCACAGTCCTTCCTCTAGGCTTTCAAGCCCTTGTACATATTCAGGTGTTTTACCTGGAAAGGGTGGGGACAGTTCAGCAGCAGCTGGCCTGGGGCTCAGCTCACGTTTACTCACAGATGCCTCGGCACGGTCCCCCAGCTTTGCAATGAGGACGCTCCTTGCGTGGGGGGTGGGTTGCTGGCTGTATGGGAGATGGTTCCCCACCTCTGACCAATTTCAGAATTGTTTACCGCTGGAGCAAGTGCCGTGATAGGGTTTTCCTCTGTATAACTCGTGGGTTCACTTTTTTTTTCTTTTATCGTTCAGGTTAGATTTTATTCCTCTTTTTTGTATTCATAGATATAAGCATGGAAATAATTCATTCCTATAAATACATCTGTGTGACGGGAAGAACTTTTTTCTGTTTTATTTTTAAATTTTATTTTTTAAAATTTTGAAATTTAATTTTATTTATTTTTTTAAAGAGCACGTTATTATTAGTTATGAATTTTATGCATATACATGTATACAGGTCAATCCCAAACTCCCAACTCATCCCACCACCACCACCCCATGGCTTCCCACACTTGGTGTCCATACGTTTGTTCTCTACCTCTGTGTCTCTATTTCTTCCCTGCAAACCAGTTCATCTGTACCATTTTTAGGCTCCACATATATGCATTAATATACAATATTTGTTTTCCTCTTTCTGACTTACTTCATTCTGTATGACAGTCTCTCGATCCATCGATGTCTCTACAAATGACCCAGTTTCATTCCTTTTTATGGCCGAGTAATATTCCATTTGATATATGTACCACATCTTTATCCATTCATCTGTCTGTGGGCATTTAGGTGGCTTCCATTACCTGGCTATTGTAAATAGTGCTGCAACGAACATTGTGGTGAATGTGCCTTTTTGAAATACGGTTTTCTCTGGGTATATGCCCAGAAGTGGGATTGCTGGATCAGATGGTAATTCTATTTCTAGATTTTTAAAGGAAACTCCATACTGTTCTCCATAGTGACTGTATCAATTTACATTCCCACCAGTAGTGGAAGAGGGCTCCTTTTGTCCACACCCTCCCCAGTATTGGTTGTTTGTAGATTTCCTGATGATGCCAATTCTAACAGGTGTGAGGTGATACCTCATTGTAGTTTTGATTTGCATTTCTCTAATAATTAGTGCTGTTGAGCAGCTTTTCATGTGTGTCTTGGCCATCTCTGTGTCTCCTTTGAAGAAACGTCCCTTTAGATCTTCTTCCCATTTTTTGGGTGTGGTTAATTTTTTAATATTAAGCTGCATGAGCTGTTTATATATATTGGAGATTAAACCTCTGTCCATTGATTCGTCTGCAACGATTTTCGCCCATTCTGAGGGATGCCTTTTTCCATTCCCGTGTTTTTTAACAAAAAAGGAAAGAAAGGAAAAGAAGCAGAACACTAATGTGCGTAAAATATGCCTTTTGAAACGGTCGTTTTGAAATATGGACGTCCTTTGAATTTTTTGGTCGATATGTGACCCCAGGATTTGTTTTCAGGGCAGGTGTCATTTACAGGCCTGCAATGATTTTGAATATCAACTGACCATTAGCGTTGGGATTAAAGCTGCTGTTGTGTGAAACGGCCACAAGGTGGCAGCAGTTCACCCTTACCAAATCTGGTTACTAGGGCAAGAGAGCCTCAGTGGAAGTGGTGTTCTAGATTGGAGTTTAGAATGGAATGTGCCAGGAGAAAGCCCCTCATGTTTGTCTCACTACTTCTTGTTCGTGTTTTTAATTTATTTTTTTTTTATTTTTTATTACAGCAAGTATGATTACAATGTTTGGCTAGTTGTAGGTGTGGAAGATGTGGTTCTTTTACACATATACAGATGACTCTTCTTCCTGGGATCCTTTTCCCATGTACGTTATGACAGAATGTTGAGTAGTCCTCTCTTGGTATTCTGTAGGTCTTTGGTGATTATATATGTCACCTGTGTTTGTATATGTCTGTTAACCCCGATATCATAATGAAACCAATCCTCACACCTTTCCATTGGTGAACCATAAGTTTGTTTAATGAATCTGTGATTGCCCTTCTCCGTGGAAATATCTGCCCTGGTATCCATTTTTAGGTAACACCTATAAGTGATATGATATAATATGTGTCTTTCACTTTCTGACTTACTACAAGTCACGTGATTACTTCTAGACTCATCTACGGTGCTGCAAATGGCATTGTGACCTTTTTTTCCTTGGCATCTCTTCTGCCTTAGCGGGGTCCATTTTCAACAATGTGATTCCCTGAGGGTTGTGGATTAGCTGACCTGGGCAGCCTTACCCTGCCGGCCCGCCCTCCCCAGCTGTGCCTCGTTGAGGTCAATATAAACAGAGCTCCAGGCAGCAATAGCCCGTGAAGCTGTGCCTGACTCCATATTCTCTGCCCCGCCAGCAGTCTCGGGGCTGTGCTGGTGGGAGGGAGTGAGGGGCCACAGCTTTGTGGGTGACCCGGTGTGAGTGGGGTTCTGCTGGCCTTTCTGCAGGAGTTGCCAGGCTGCCACCTGTAAAGAAGAGGATGTGTCACCCATACCTTCCGCTGGAATTTCTCTCCGGACAGAGGTGAGGAAGGAAAAAAGCAGTGGGGGCCGGGTCAGGAGGGGTATCTCAGGCAGGGCAATGGAAAGCTTCTGGAAGAGCGCCAGGGTCCAGGACCACCCTGGCTGGCCTGCAGGCACCAAGTTGGCCTGCGTGCTGTCGCTGGTGTGGCTCCACGGTCCTTCCTCTAGGCTTTCAAGCCCTTGTACATATTCAGGTGTTTTACCTGGAAATGGTGGGGACAGTTCAGCAGCAGCTGGCCTGGGGCTCAGCTCACGTTTACTCACAGATGCCTCGGCACGGTCCCCCAGCTTTGCAATGAGGACGCTCCTAGCGTGGGGGGTGGGTTGCTGGCTGTATGGGAGATGGTTCCCCACCTCTGACCAATTTCAGAATTGTTTACCGTTGGAGCAAGTGCCGTGATAGGGATTTCCTCTGTATAACTCGTGGGTTCACTTTTTTTTTTCTTTTATGGTTCAAGTTAGATATTATTCCTCTTTTATGTATTTATAGATATAAGCATGGAAATAATTCATTCCCATAAATACATCTGTGTGACGGGAAGAACTTTTTTCTGTTTTATTTTTAAATTTTATTTTTTAAAATTTTGAAATTTAATTTTATTTATTTTTTTAAAGAGCACGTTATTATTAGTTATGAATTTTATGCATATACATATACACAGGTCAATCCCAAACTCCCAACTCATCCCACCACCACCACCCCATGGCTTCCCACACATGGTGTCCATACGTTTGTTCTCTACCTCTGTGTCTCTATTTCTTCCCTGCAAACCAGTTCATCTGTACCATTTTTAGGCTCCACATATATGCATTAATATACAATATTTGTTTTCCTCTTTCTGACTTACTTCATTCTGTATGACAGTCTCTCGATCCATCGATGTCTCTACAAATGACCCAGTTTCATTCCTTTTTATGGCCGAGTAATATTCCATTTGATATATGTACCACATCTTTATCCATTCATCTGTCTGTGGGCATTTAGGTGGCTTCCATTACCTGGCTATTGTAAATAGTGCTGCAACGAACATTGTGGTGAATGTGCCTTTTTGAAATACGGTTTTCTCTGGGTATATGCCCAGAAGTGGGATTGCTGGATCAGATGGTAATTCTATTTCTAGATTTTTAAAGGAAACTCCATACTGTTCTCCATAGTGACTGTATCAATTTACATTCCCACCAATAGTGGAAGAGGGCTCCTTTTGTCCACACCCTCCCCAGAATTGGTTGTTTGTAGATTTCCTAATGATGCCGATTCTAACAGGTGTGAGGTGATACCTCATTGTAGTTTTGATTTGCATTTCTCTAATAATTAGTGCTGTTGAGCAGCTTTTCATGTGCGTCTTGGCCATCTCTGTGTCTCCTTTGAAGAAACGTCCCTTTAGATCTTCTTCCCATTTTTTTGGGGTTGTTAATTTTTTAATATTAAGCTGCATGAGTTGTTTATATATATTGGAGATTAAACCTCTGTCCATTAATTCATCCGCAACGATTTTCGCCCATTCTGAGGGATGCCTTTTTCCATTCCCGTGTTTTTTAAAAAAAAGGAAAGAAAGGAAAAGAAGCAGAACACTAATGTGCGTAAAATATGCCTTTTGAAACGGTCGTTTTGAAATATGGACGTCCTTTGAATTTTTTGGTCGATATGTGACCCCAGGATTTGTTTTCAGGGCAGGTGTCATTTACAGGCCTGCAATGATTTTGAATATCAACTGACCATTAGCGCTGGGATTAAAGCTGCTGTTGTGTGAAACGGCCACAAGGTGGCAGCAGTTCACCCTTACCAAATCTGGTTACTAGGGCAAGAGAGCCTCAGTGGAAGTGGTGTTCTAGATTGGAGTTTAGAATGGAATGTGCCAGGAGAAAGCCCCTCACGTTTGTCTCACTACTTCTTGTTCGTGTTTTTAATTTAAGTTTTTATTTTTTATTACAGCAAGTTTGATTACAATGTTTGGCTTGTTGTAGGTGTGAAAGATGTGGTTCTTTTACACATATACAGATGACTGTTCTTCCTGGGATCCTTTTCCCATGTACGTTATGACCAAATGTTGAGTAGTCCTCTCTTGGTATTCTGTAGGTCTTTGGTGATTATATATGTCACCTGTGTTTGTATATGTCTGTTAACCCCGATATCGTAATGAAACCAATCCTCACACCTTTCCATTGGTGAACCATAAGTTTGTTTAATGAATCTGTGATTGCCCTTCTCCGTGGAAATATCTGCCCTGGTATCCATTTTTAGGTAACACCTATAAGTGATATGATATGATATGTGTCTTTCACTTTCTGACTTACTACAAGTCACGTGATTACTTCTAGACTCATTTCGGTGCTGCAAATGGCATTGTGTCCTTTTTTTCCTTGGCATCTCTTATGTCTTAGCGGGGTCCATTTTCAACAATGTGATTCCCTGAGGGTTGTGGATTAGCTGACCTGGGCAGCCTTACCCTGCCGGCCCGCCCTCCCCAGGTGTGCCTCGTTGAGGTCAATATAAACAGAGCTCCAGGCAGCAATAGCCCCTGAAGCTGTGCCTGACTCCATATTCTCTGCCCCGTCAGCAGTCTCGGGGCTGTGCTGGTGGGAGGGAGTGAGGGGACACAGCTTTGTGGATGGCCCGGTGTGAGTGGGGTTCTGCTGGCCTTTCTGCAGGAGTTGCCAGGCTGCCGCCTGTAAAGAAGAGGATGTGTCACCCATACCTTCCGCTGGAATTTCTCTCCGGACAGAGGTGAGGAAGGAAAAAAGCAGTGGGGGCCGGGACAAGACGGTTATCTCAGGCAGGGCAATGGAAAGCTTCTGGAAGAGCGCCAGGGTCCAGAACCACCCTGGCTGGCCTGCAGGCACCAAGTTGGCCTGCGTGCTGTCGCTGGTGTGGCTCCACGGTCCTTCCTCTAGGCTTTCAAGCCCTTGTACATATTCAGGTGTTTTACCTGGAAAGGGTGGGGACAGTTCAGCAGCAGCTGGCCTGGGGCTCAGCTCACGTTTACTCACAGATGCCTTGGCACGGAGCCCCAGCTTTGCAATGAGGACGCTCCTTGCATGGGGGGTGGGTTGCTGGCTGTATGGGAGATGGTTCCCCACCTCTGACCAATTTCAGAATTGTTTACCGTTGGAGCAAGTGCCGTGATAGGGATTTCCTCTGTATAACTCGTGGGTTCACTTTTTTTTTTCTTTTATGGTTCAAGTTAGATATTATTCCTCTTTTATGTATTTATAGATATAAGCATGGAAATAATTCTTTCCTATAAATACATCTGTGTGACGGGAAGAACTTTTTTCTGTTTTATTTTTAAATTTTATTTTTTAAAATTTTGAAATTTAATATTATGTATTTTTTTAAAGAGCACGTTATTATTAGTTATGAATTTTATGCATATACATGTATACAGGTCAATCCCAAACTCCCAACTCATCCCACCACCACCACCCCATGGCTTCCCACACTTGGTGTCCATACGTTTGTTCTCTACCTCTGTGTCTCTATTTCTTCCCTGCAAACCAGTTCATCTGTACCATTTTTAGGCTCCACATATATGCATTAATATACAATATTTGTTTTCCTCTTTCTGACTTACTTCATTCTGTATGACAGTCTCTCGATCCATCGATGTCTCTACAAATGACCCAGTTTCATTCCTTTTTATGGCCGAGTAATATTCCATTTGATATATGTACCACATCTTTATCCATTCATCTGTCTGTGGGCATTTAGGTTGCTTCCATTACCTGGCTATTGTAAACAGTGCTGCAACGAACATTGTGGTGAATGTGCCTTTTTGAAATACGGTTTTCTCTGGGTATATGCCCAGAAGTGGGATTGCTGGATCAGATGGTAATTCTATTTCTAGATTTTTAAAGGAAACTCCATACTGTTCTCCATAGTGACTGTATCAATTTACATTCCCACCAATAGTGGAAGAGGGCTCCTTTTGTCCACACCCTCCCCAGAATTGGTTGTTTGTAGATTTCCTAATGATGCCGATTCTAACAGGTGTGAGGTGATACCTCATTGTAGTTTTGATTTGCATTTCTCTAATAATTAGTGCTGTTGAGCAGCTTTTCATGTGTGTCTTGGCCATCTCTGTGTCTCCTTTGAAGAAACGTCCCTTTAGATCTTCTTCCCATTTTTTTGGGGTTGTTAATTTTTTAATATTAAGCTGCATGAGTTGTTTATATATATTGGAGATTAAACCTCTGTCCATTAATTCATCCGCAACGATTTTCGCCCATTCTGAGGGATTCCTTTTTCCATTCCCGTGTTTTTTAACAAAAAAGGAAAGAAAGGAAAAGAAGCAGAACACTAATGTGCGTAAAATATGCCTTTTGAAACGGTCGTTTTGAAATATGGACGTCCTTTGATTTTTTTGGTCGATATGTGACCCCAGGATTTGTTTTCAGGGTAGGTGTCATTTACAGGCCTGCAATGATTTTGAATATCAACTGACCATTAGCGTTGGGATTAAAGCTGCTGTTGTGTGAAACGGCCACAAGGTGGCAGCAGTTCACCCTTACCAAATCTGGTTACTAGGGCAAGAGAGCCTCAGTGGAAGTGGTGTTCTAGATTGGAGTTTAGAATGGAATGTGCCAGGAGAAAGCCCCTCAAGTTTGTCTCACTACTTCTTGTTCGTGTTTTTAATTTATTTATTTTTTATTTTTTATTACAGCAAGTTTGATTACAATGTTTGGCTAGTTGTAGGTGTGGAAGATGTGGTTCTTTTACACATATACAGATGACTCTTCTTCCTGGGATCGTTTTCCCATGTACGTTATGACAGAATGTTGAGTAGTCCTCTCTTGGTATTCTGTAGGTCTTTGGTGATTATATATGTCACCTGTGTTTGTATATGTCTGTTAACACCGATATCGTAATGAAACCAATCCTCACACCTTTCCATTGGTGAACCATAAGTTTGTTTAATGAATCTGTGATTGCCCTTCTCCGTGGAAATATCTGCCCTGGTATCCATTTTTAGGTAACACCTATAAGTGATATGATATGATATGTGTCTTTCACTTTCTGACTTACTACAAGTCACGTGATTACTTCTAGACTCATCTACGGTGCTGCAAATGGCATTGTGACCTTTTTTTCCTTGGCATCTCTTCTGCCTTAGCGGGGTCCATTTTCAACAATGTGATTCCCTGAGGGTTGTGGATTAGCTGACCTGGGCAGCCTTACCCTGCCGGACGGCCCTCCCCAGGTGTGCCTCGTTGAGGTCAATATAAACAGAGCTCCAGGCAGCAATAGCCCGTGAAGCTGTGCCTGACTCCATATTCTCTGCCCCGTCAGCAGTCTCGGGGCTGTGCTGGTGGGAGGGAGTGAGGGGCCACAGCTTTGTGGGTGGCCCGGTGTGAGTGGGGTTCTGCTGGCCTTTCTGCAGGAGTTGCCAGGCTGCCACTTGTAAAGAAGAGGATGTGTCACCCATACCTTCCGCTGGAATTTCTCTCCGGACAGAGGTGAGGAAGGAAAAAAGCAGTGGGGGCCGGGACAGGAGGGGTATCTCAGGCAGGGCAATGGAAAGCTTCTGGAAGAGCGCCAGGGTCCAGGACCACCCTGGCTGGCCTGCAGGCACCAAGTTGGCCTGCGTGCTGTCGCTGGTGTGGCTCCACAGTCCTTCCTCTAGGCTTTCAAGCCCTTGTACATATTCAGGTGTTTTACCTGGAAAGGGTGGGGACAGTTCAGCAGCAGCTGGCCTGGGGCTCAGCTCACGTTTACTCACAGATGCCTCGGCACGGTCCCCCAGCTTTGCAATGAGGACGCTCCTAGCGTGGGGGGTGGGTTGCTGGCTGTATGGGAGATGGTTCCCCACCTCTGACCAATTTCAGAATTGTTTACCGTTGGAGCAAGTGCCGTGATAGGGATTTCCTCTGTATAACTCGTGGGTTCACTTTTTTTTTTCTTTTATGGTTCAAGTTAGATATTATTCCTCTTTTATGTATTTATAGATATAAGCATGGAAATAATTCATTCCCATAAATACATCTGTGTGACGGGAAGAACTTTTTTCTGTTTTATTTTTAAATTTTATTTTTTAAAATTTTGAAATTTAATTTTATTTATTTTTTTAAAGAGCACGTTATTATTAGTTATGAATTTTATGCATATACATGTATACAGGTCAATCCCAAACTCCCAACTCATCCCACCACCACCACCCCATGGCTTCCCACACTTGGTGTCCATACGTTTGTTCTCTACCTCTGTGTCTCTATTTCTTCCCTGCAAACCAGTTCATCTGTACCATTTTTAGGCTCCACATATATGCATTAATATACAATATTTGTTTTCCTCTTTCTGACTTACTTCATTCTGTATGACAGTCTCTCGATCCATCGATGTCTCTACAAATGACCCAGTTTCATTCCTTTTTATGGCCGAGTAATATTCCATTTGATATATGTACCACATCTTTATCCATTCATCTGTCTGTGGGCATTTAGGTGGCTTCCATTACCTGGCTATTGTAAATAGTGCTGCAACGAACATTGTGGTGAATGTGCCTTTTTGAAATACGGTTTTCTCTGGGTATATGCCCAGAAGTGGGATTGCTGGATCAGATGGTAATTCTATTTCTAGATTTTTAAAGGAAACTCCATACTGTTCTCCATAGTGACTGTATCAATTTACATTCCCACCAATAGTGGAAGAGGGCTCCTTTTGTCCACACCCTCCCCAGAATTGGTTGTTTGTAGATTTCCTGATGATGCCGATTCTAACAGGTGTGAGGTGATACCTCATTGTAGTTTTGATTTGCATTTCTCTAATAATTAGTGCTGTTGAGCAGCTTTTCATGTGCGTCTTGGCCATCTCTGTGTCTCCTTTGAAGAAACGTCCCTTTAGATCTTCTTCCCATTTTTTTGGGGTTGTTAATTTTTTAATATTAAGCTGCATGAGTTGTTTATATATATTGGAGATTAAACCTCTGTCCATTAATTCATCCGCAACGATTTTCGCCCATTCTGAGGGATGCCTTTTTCCATTCCCGTGTTTTTTAAAAAAAAGGAAAGAAAGGAAAAGAAGCAGAACACTAATGTGCGTAAAATATGCCTTTTGAAACGGTCGTTTTGAAATATGGACGTCCTTTGAATTTTTTGGTCGATATGTGACCCCAGGATTTGTTTTCAGGGCAGGTGTCATTTACAGGCCTGCAATGATTTTGAATATCAACTGACCATTAGCGCTGGGATTAAAGCTGCTGTTGTGTGAAACGGCCACAAGGTGGCAGCAGTTCACCCTTACCAAATCTGGTTACTAGGGCAAGAGAGCCTCAGTGGAAGTGGTGTTCTAGATTGGAGTTTAGAATGGAATGTGCCAGGAGAAAGCCCCTCACGTTTGTCTCACTACTTCTTGTTCGTGTTTTTAATTTAAGTTTTTATTTTTTATTACAGCAAGTTTGATTACAATGTTTGGCTTGTTGTAGGTGTGAAAGATGTGGTTCTTTTACACATATACAGATGACTGTTCTTCCTGGGATCCTTTTCCCATGTACGTTATGACCAAATGTTGAGTAGTCCTCTCTTGGTATTCTGTAGGTCTTTGGTGATTATATATGTCACCTGTGTTTGTATATGTCTGTTAACCCCGATATCGTAATGAAACCAATCCTCACACCTTTCCATTGGTGAACCATAAGTTTGTTTAATGAATCTGTGATTGCCCTTCTCCGTGGAAATATCTGCCCTGGTATCCATTTTTAGGTAACACCTATAAGTGATATGATATGATATGTGTCTTTCACTTTCTGACTTAATACAAGTCACGTGATTACTTCTAGACTCATTTCGGTGCTGCAAATGGCATTGTGTCCTTTTTTTCCTTGGCATCTCTTATGTCTTAGCGGGGTCCATTTTCAACAATGTGATTCCCTGAGGGTTGTGGATTAGCTGACCTGGGCAGCCTTACCCTGCCGGCCCGCCCTCCCCAGGTGTGCCTCGTTGAGGTCAATATAAACAGCGCTCCAGGCAGCAATAGCCCCTGAAGCTGTGCCTGACTCCATATTCTCTGCCCCGTCAGCAGTCTCGGGGCTGTGCTGGTGGGAGGGAGTGAGGGGACACAGCTTTGTGGATGGCCCGGTGTGAGTGGGGTTCTGCTGGCCTTTCTGCAGGAGTTGCCAGGCTGCCGCCTGTAAAGAAGAGGATGTGTCACCCATACCTTCCGCTGGAATTTCTCTCCGGACAGAGGTGAGGAAGGAAAAAAGCAGTGGGGGCCGGGACAAGACGGTTATCTCAGGCAGGGCAATGGAAAGCTTCTGGAAGAGCGCCAGGGTCCAGAACCACCCTGGCTGGCCTGCAGGCACCAAGTTGGCCTGCGTGCTGTCGCTGGTGTGGCTCCACGGTCCTTCCTCTAGGCTTTCAAGCCCTTGTACATATTCAGGTGTTTTACCTGGAAAGGGTGGGGACAGTTCAGCAGCAGCTGGCCTGGGGCTCAGCTCACGTTTACTCACAGATGCCTTGGCACGGAGCCCCAGCTTTGCAATGAGGACGCTCCTAGCGTGGGGGGTGGGTTGCTGGCTGTATGGGAGATGGTTCCCCACCTCTGACCAATTTCAGAATTGTTTACCGCTGGAGCAAGTGCCGTGATAGGGTTTTCCTCTGTATAACTCGTGGGTTCACTTTTTTTTTTCTTTTATCGTTCAAGTTCGATTTTATTCCCCTTTTATGTATTTATAGATATAAGCATGGAAATAATTCTTTCCTATAAATACATCTGTGTGACGGGAAGAACTTTTTTCTGTTTTATTTTTAAATTTTATTTTTTAAAATTTTGAAATTTAATTTTATGTATTTTTTTAAAGAGCACGTTATTATTAGTTATGAATTTTATGCATATACATGTATACAGGTCAATCCCAAACTCCCAACTCATCCCACCACCACCACCCCATGGCTTCCCACACTTGGTGTCCATACGTTTGTTCTCTACCTCTGTGTCTCTATTTCTTCCCTGCAAACCAGTTCATCTGTACCATTTTTAGGCTCCACATATATGCATTAATATACAATATTTGTTTTCCTCTTTCTGACTTACTTCATTCTGTATGACAGTCTCTCGATCCATCGATGTCTCTACAAATGACCCAGTTTCATTCCTTTTTATGGCCGAGTAATATTCCATTTGATATATGTACCACATCTTTATCCATTCATCTGTCTGTGGGCATTTAGGTGGCTGCCATTACCTGGCTATTGTAAATAGTGCTGCAACGAACATTGTGGTGAATGTGCCTTTTTGAAATACGGTTTTCTCTGGGTATATGCCCAGAAGTGGGATTGCTGGATCAGATGGTAATTCTATTTCTAGATTTTTAAAGGAAACTCCATACTGTTCTCCATAGTGACTGTATCAATTTACATTCCCACCAATAGTGGAAGAGGGCTCCTTTTGTCCACACCCTCCCCAGAATTGGTTGTTTGTAGATTTCCTAATGATGCCGATTCTAACAGGTGTGAGGTGATACCTCATTGTAGTTTTGATTTGCATTTCTCTAATAATTAGTGCTGTTGAGCAGCTTTTCATGTGTGTCTTGGCCATCTCTGTGTCTCCTTTGAAGAAACGTCCCTTTAGATCTTCTTCCCATTTTTGGGGGGTTGTTAATTTTTTAATATTAAGCTGCATGAGCTGTTTATATATATTGGAGATTAAACCTCTGTCCATTAATTCATACGCAACGATTTTCGCCCATTCTGAGGGATTCCTTTTTCCATTCCCGTGTTTTTTAACAAAAAAGGAAAGAAAGGAAAAGAAGCAGAACACTAATGTGCGTAAAATATGCCTTTTGAAACGGTCGTTTTGAAATATGGACGTCCTTTGATTTTTTTGGTCGATATGTGACCCCAGGATTTGTTTTCAGGGTAGGTGTCATTTACAGGCCTGCAATGATTTTGAATATCAACTGACCATTAGCGTTGGGATTAAAGCTGCTGTTGTGTGAAACGGCCACAAGGTGGCAGCAGTTCACCCTTACCAAATCTGGTTACTAGGGCAAGAGAGCCTCAGTGGAAGTGGTGTTCTAGATTGGAGTTTAGAATGGAATGTGCCAGGAGAAAGCCCCTCAAGTTTGTCTCACTACTTCTTGTTCGTGTTTTTAATTTATTTATTTTTTATTTTTTATTACAGCAAGTTTGATTACAATGTTTGGCTAGTTGTAGGTGTGGAAGATGTGGTTCTTTTACACATATACAGATGACTCTTCTTCCTGGGATCGTTTTCCCATGTACGTTATGACAGAATGTTGAGTAGTCCTCTCTTGGTATTCTGTAGGTCTTTGGTGATTATATATGTCACCTGTGTTTGTATATGTCTGTTAACCCCGATATCGTAATGAAACCAATCCTCACACCTTTCCATTGGTGAACCATAAGTTTGTTTAATGAATCTGTGATTGCCCTTCTCCGTGGAAATATCTGCCCTGGTATCCATTTTTAGGTAACACCTATAAGTGATATGATATGATATGTGTCTTTCACTTTCTGACTTACTACAAGTCACGTGATTACTTCTAGACTCATCTACGGTGCTGCAAATGGCATTGTGACCTTTTTTTCCTTGGCATCTCTTCTGCCTTAGCGGGGTCCATTTTCAAAAATGTGATTCCCTGAGGGTTGTGGATTAGCTGACCTGGGCAGCCTTACCCTGCCGGACGGCCCTCCCCAGGTGTGCCTCGTTGAGGTCAATATAAACAGCGCTCCAGGCAGCAATAGCCCGTGAAGCTGTGCCTGACTCCATATTCTCTGCCCCGTCAGCAGTCTCGGGGCTGTGCTGGTGGGAGGGAGTGAGGGGCCACAGCTTTGTGGGTGGCCCGGTGTGAGTGGGGTTCTGCTGGCCTTTCTGCAGGAGTTGCCAGGCTGCCACTTGTAAAGAAGAGGATGTGTCACCCATACCTTCCGCTGGAATTTCTCTCCGGACAGAGGTGAGGAAGGAAAAAAGCAGTGGGGGCCGGGACAGGAGGGGTATCTCAGGCAGGGCAATGGAAAGCTTCTGGAAGAGCGCCAGGGTCCAGGACCACCCTGGCTGGCCTGCAGGCACCAAGTTGGCCTGCGTGCTGTCGCTGGTGTGGCTCCACAGTCCTTCCTCTAGGCTTTCAAGCCCTTGTACATATTCAGGTGTTTTACCTGGAAAGGGTGGGGACAGTTCAGCAGCAGCTGGCCTGGGGCTCAGCTCACGTTTACTCACAGATGCCTCGGCACGGTCCCCCAGCTTTGCAATGAGGACGCTCCTAGCGTGGGGGGTGGGTTGCTGGCTGTATGGGAGATGGTTCCCCACCTCTGACCAATTTCAGAATTGTTTACCGTTGGAGCAAGTGCCGTGATAGGGATTTCCTCTGTATAACTCGTGGGTTCACATTTTTTTTTCTTTTATGGTTCAAGTTAGATATTATTCCTCTTTTATGTATTTATAGATATAAGCATGGAAATAATTCATTCCCATAAATACATCTGTGTGACGGGAAGAACTTTTTTCTGTTTTATTTTTAAATTTTATTTTTTAAAATTTTGAAATTTAATTTTATGTATTTTTTTAAAGAGCACGTTATTATTAGTTATGAATTTTATGCATATACATGTATACAGGTCAATCCCAAACTCCCAACTCATCCCACCACCACCACCCCATGGCTTCCCACACTTGGTGTCCATACGTTTGTTCTCTACCTCTGTGTCTCTATTTCTTCCCTGCAAACCAGTTCATCTGTACCATTTTTAGGCTCCACATATATGCATTAATATACAATATTTGTTTTCCTCTTTCTGACTTACTTCATTCTGTATGACAGTCTCTCGATCCATCGATGTCTCTACAAATGACCCAGTTTCATTCCTTTTTATGGCCGAGTAATATTCCATTTGATATATGTACCACATCTTTATCCATTCATCTGTCTGTGGGCATTTAGGTGGCTTCCATTACCTGGCTATTGTAAATAGTGCTGCAACGAACATTGTGGTGAATGTGCCTTTTTGAAATACGGTTTTCTCTGGGTATATGCCCAGAAGTGGGATTGCTGGATCAGATGGTAATTCTATTTCTAGATTTTTAAAGGAAACTCCATACTGTTCTCCATAGTGACTGTATCAATTTACATTCCCACCAATAGTGGAAGAGGGCTCCTTTTGTCCACACCCTCCCCAGAATTGGTTGTTTGTAGATTTCCTGATGATGCCGATTCTAACAGGTGTGAGGTGATACCTCATTGTAGTTTTGATTTGCATTTCTCTAATAATTAGTGCTGTTGAGCAGCTTTTCATGTGCGTCTTGGCCATCTCTGTGTCTCCTTTGAAGAAACGTCCCTTTAGATCTTCTTCCCATTTTTTTGGGGTTGTTAATTTTTTAATATTAAGCTGCATGAGTTGTTTATATATATTGGAGATTAAACCTCTGTCCATTAATTCATCCGCAACGATTTTCGCCCATTCTGAGGGATGCCTTTTTCCATTCCCGTGTTTTTTAAAAAAAAGGAAAGAAAGGAAAAGAAGCAGAACACTAATGTGCGTAAAATATGCCTTTTGAAACGGTCGTTTTGAAATATGGACGTCCTTTGAATTTTTTGGTCGATATGTGACCCCAGGATTTGTTTTCAGGGCAGGTGTCATTTACAGGCCTGCAATGATTTTGAATATCAACTGACCATTAGCGCTGGGATTAAAGCTGCTGTTGTGTGAAACGGCCACAAGGTGGCAGCAGTTCACCCTTACCAAATCTGGTTACTAGGGCAAGAGAGCCTCAGTGGAAGTGGTGTTCTAGATTGGAGTTTAGAATGGAATGTGCCAGGAGAAAGCCCCTCACGTTTGTCTCACTACTTCTTGTTCGTGTTTTTAATTTAAGTTTTTATTTTTTATTACAGCAAGTTTGATTACAATGTTTGGCTTGTTGTAGGTGTGAAAGATGTGGTTCTTTTACACATATACAGATGACTGTTCTTCCTGGGATCCTTTTCCCATGTACGTTATGACCAAATGTTGAGTAGTCCTCTCTTGGTATTCTGTAGGTCTTTGGTGATTATATATGTCACCTGTGTTTGTATATGTCTGTTAACCCCGATATCGTAATGAAACCAATCCTCACACCTTTCCATTGGTGAACCATAAGTTTGTTTAATGAATCTGTGATTGCCCTTCTCCGTGGAAATATCTGCCCTGGTATCCATTTTTAGGTAACACCTATAAGTGATATGATATGATATGTGTCTTTCACTTTCTGACTTAATACAAGTCACGTGATTACTTCTAGACTCATTTCGGTGCTGCAAATGGCATTGTGTCCTTTTTTTCCTTGGCATCTCTTATGTCTTAGCGGGGTCCATTTTCAACAATGTGATTCCCTGAGGGTTGTGGATTAGCTGACCTGGGCAGCCTTACCCTGCCGGCCCGCCCTCCCCAGGTGTGCCTCGTTGAGGTCAATATAAACAGCGCTCCAGGCAGCAATAGCCCCTGAAGCTGTGCCTGACTCCATATTCTCTGCCCCGTCAGCAGTCTCGGGGCTGTGCTGGTGGGAGGGAGTGAGGGGACACAGCTTTGTGGATGGCCCGGTGTGAGTGGGGTTCTGCTGGCCTTTCTGCAGGAGTTGCCAGGCTGCCGCCTGTAAAGAAGAGGATGTGTCACCCATACCTTCCGCTGGAATTTCTCTCCGGACAGAGGTGAGGAAGGAAAAAAGCAGTGGGGGCCGGGACAAGACGGTTATCTCAGGCAGGGCAATGGAAAGCTTCTGGAAGAGCGCCAGGGTCCAGAACCACCCTGGCTGGCCTGCAGGCACCAAGTTGGCCTGCGTGCTGTCGCTGGTGTGGCTCCACGGTCCTTCCTCTAGGCTTTCAAGCCCTTGTACATATTCAGGTGTTTTACCTGGAAAGGGTGGGGACAGTTCAGCAGCAGCTGGCCTGGGGCTCAGCTCACGTTTACTCACAGATGCCTTGGCACGGAGCCCCAGCTTTGCAATGAGGACGCTCCTAGCGTGGGGGGTGGGTTGCTGGCTGTATGGGAGATGGTTCCCCACCTCTGACCAATTTCAGAATTGTTTACCGCTGGAGCAAGTGCCGTGATAGGGTTTTCCTCTGTATAACTCGTGGGTTCACTTTTTTTTTTCTTTTATCGTTCAACTTCGATTTTATTCCCCTTTTATGTATTTATAGATATAAGCATGGAAATAATTCTTTCCTATAAATACATCTGTGTGACGGGAAGAACTTTTTTCTGTTTTATTTTTAAATTTTATTTTTTAAAATTTTGAAATTTAATTTTATGTATTTTTTTAAAGAGCACGTTATTATTAGTTATGAATTTTATGCATATACATGTATACAGGTCAATCCCAAACTCCCAACTCATCCCACCACCACCACCCCATGGCTTCCCACACTTGGTGTCCATACGTTTGTTCTCTACCTCTGTGTCTCTATTTCTTCCCTGCAAACCAGTTCATCTGTACCATTTTTAGGCTCCACATATATGCATTAATATACAATATTTGTTTTCCTCTTTCTGACTTACTTCATTCTGTATGACAGTCTCTCGATCCATCGATGTCTCTACAAATGACCCAGTTTCATTCCTTTTTATGGCCGAGTAATATTCCATTTGATATATGTACCACATCTTTATCCATTCATCTGTCTGTGGGCATTTAGGTGGCTGCCATTACCTGGCTATTGTAAATAGTGCTGCAACGAACATTGTGGTGAATGTGCCTTTTTGAAATACGGTTTTCTCTGGATATATGCCCAGAAGTGGGATTGCTGGATCAGATGGTAATTCTATTTCTAGATTTTTAAAGGAAACTCCATACTGTTCTCCATAGTGACTGTATCAATTTACATTCCCACCAATAGTGGAAGAGGGCTCCTTTTGTCCACACCCTCCCCAGAATTGGTTGTTTGTAGATTTCCTAATGATGCCGATTCTAACAGGTGTGAGGTGATACCTCATTGTAGTTTTGATTTGCATTTCTCTAATAATTAGTGCTGTTGAGCAGCTTTTCATGTGTGTCTTGGCCATCTCTGTGTCTCCTTTGAAGAAACGTCCCTTTAGATCTTCTTCCCATTTTTGGGGGGTTGTTAATTTTTTAATATTAAGCTGCATGAGCTGTTTATATATATTGGAGATTAAACCTCTGTCCATTAATTCATACGCAACGATTTTCGCCCATTCTGAGGGATTCCTTTTTCCATTCCCGTGTTTTTTAACAAAAAAGGAAAGAAAGGAAAAGAAGCAGAACACTAATGTGCGTAAAATATGCCTTTTGAAACGGTCGTTTTGAAATATGGACGTCCTTTGATTTTTTTGGTCGATATGTGACCCCAGGATTTGTTTTCAGGGTAGGTGTCATTTACAGGCCTGCAATGATTTTGAATATCAACTGACCATTAGCGTTGGGATTAAAGCTGCTGTTGTGTGAAACGGCCACAAGGTGGCAGCAGTTCACCCTTACCAAATCTGGTTACTAGGGCAAGAGAGCCTCAGTGGAAGTGGTGTTCTAGATTGGAGTTTAGAATGGAATGTGCCAGGAGAAAGCCCCTCAAGTTTGTCTCACTACTTCTTGTTCGTGTTTTTAATTTATTTATTTTTTATTTTTTATTACAGCAAGTTTGATTACAATGTTTGGCTAGTTGTAGGTGTGGAAGATGTGGTTCTTTTACACATATACAGATGACTCTTCTTCCTGGGATCGTTTTCCCATGTACGTTATGACAGAATGTTGAGTAGTCCTCTCTTGGTATTCTGTAGGTCTTTGGTGATTATATATGTCACCTGTGTTTGTATATGTCTGTTAACCCCGATATCGTAATGAAACCAATCCTCACACCTTTCCATTGGTGAACCATAAGTTTGTTTAATGAATCTGTGATTGCCCTTCTCCGTGGAAATATCTGCCCTGGTATCCATTTTTAGGTAACACCTATAAGTGATATGATATGATATGTGTCTTTCACTTTCTGACTTACTACAAGTCACGTGATTACTTCTAGACTCATCTACGGTGCTGCAAATGGCATTGTGACCTTTTTTTCCTTGGCATCTCTTCTGCCTTAGCGGGGTCCATTTTCAACAATGTGATTCCCTGAGGGTTGTGGATTAGCTGACCTGGGCAGCCTTACCCTGCCGGACGGCCCTCCCCAGGTGTGCCTCGTTGAGGTCAATATAAACAGAGCTCCAGGCAGCAATAGCCCGTGAAGCTGTGCCTGACTCCATATTCTCTGCCCCGTCAGCAGTCTCGGGGCTGTGCTGGTGGGAGGGAGTGAGGGGCCACAGCTTTGTGGGTGGCCCGGTGTGAGTGGGGTTCTGCTGGCCTTTCTGCAGGAGTTGCCAGGCTGCCACTTGTAAAGAAGAGGATGTGTCACCCATACCTTCCGCTGGAATTTCTCTCCGGACAGAGGTGAGGAAGGAAAAAAGCAGTGGGGGCCGGGACAGGAGGGGTATCTCAGGCAGGGCAATGGAAAGCTTCTGGAAGAGCGCCAGGGTCCAGGACCACCATGGCTGGCCTGCAGGCACCAAGTTGGCCTGCGTGCTGTCGCTGGTGTGGCTCCACAGTCCTTCCTCTAGGCTTTCAAGCCCTTGTACATATTCAGGTGTTTTACCTGGAAAGGGTGGGGACAGTTCAGCAGCAGCTGGCCTGGGGCTCAGCTCACGTTTACTCACAGATGCCTCGGCACGGTCCCCCAGCTTTGCAATGAGGACGCTCCTAGCGTAGGGGGTGGGTTGCTGGCTGTATGGGAGATGGTTCCCCACCTCTGACCAATTTCAGAATTGTTTACCGTTGGAGCAAGTGCCGTGATAGGGATTTCCTCTGTATAACTCGTGGGTTCACTTTTTTTTTTCTTTTATGGTTCAAGTTAGATATTATTCCTCTTTTATGTATTTATAGATATAAGCATGGAAATAATTCATTCCCATAAATACATCTGTGTGACGGGAAGAACTTTTTTCTGTTTTATTTTTAAATTTTATTTTTTAAAATTTTGAAATTTAATTTTATTTATTTTTTTAAAGAGCACGTTATTATTAGTTATGAATTTTATGCATATACATGTATACAGGTCAATCCCAAACTCCCAACTCATCCCACCACCACCACCCCATGGCTTCCCACACTTGGTGTCCATACGTTTGTTCTCTACCTCTGTGTCTCTATTTCTTCCCTGCAAACCAGTTCATCTGTACCATTTTTAGGCTCCACATATATGCATTAATATACAATATTTGTTTTCCTCTTTCTGACTTACTTCATTCTGTATGACAGTCTCTCGATCCATCGATGTCTCTACAAATGACCCAGTTTCATTCCTTTTTATGGCCGAGTAATATTCCATTTGATATATGTACCACATCTTTATCCATTCATCTGTCTGTGGGCATTTAGGTGGCTTCCATTACCTGGCTATTTTAAATAGTGCTGCAACGAACATTGTGGTGAATGTGCCTTTTTGAAATACGGTTTTCTCTGGGTATATGCCCAGAAGTGGGATTGCTGGATCAGATGGTAATTCTATTTCTAGATTTTTAAAGGAAACTCCATACTGTTCTCCATAGTGACTGTATCAATTTACATTCCCACCAATAGTGGAAGAGGGCTCCTTTTGTCCACACCCTCCCCAGAATTGGTTGTTTGTAGATTTCCTGATGATGCCGATTCTAACAGGTGTGAGGTGATACCTCATTGTAGTTTTGATTTGCATTTCTCTAATAATTAGTGCTGTTGAGCAGCTTTTCATGTGTGTCTTGGCCATCTCTGTGTCTCCTTTGAAGAAACGTCCCTTTAGATCTTCTTCCCATTTTTTGGGGGTTGTTAATTTTTTAATATTAAGCTGCATGAGCTGTTTATATATATTGGAGATTAAACCTCTGTCCATTAATTCATCCGCAACGATTTTCGCCCATTCTGAGGGATGCCTTTTTCCATTCCCGTGTTTTTTAAAAAAAAGGAAAGAAAGGAAAAGAAGCAGAACACTAATGTGCGTAAAATATGCCTTTTGAAATGGTCGTTTTGAAATATGAACGTCCTTTGAATTTTTTGGTCGATATGTGACCCCAGGATTTGTTTTCAGGGCAGGTGTCATTTACAGGCCTGCAATGATTTTGAATATCAACTGACCATTAGCGCTGGGATTAAAGCTGCTGTTGTGTGAAACGGCCACAAGGTGGCAGCAGTTCTCCCTTGCCAAATCTGTTTACTAGGGCAAGAGAGCCTCAGTGGAAGTGGTGTTATAGATTGGAGTTTAGAATGGAATGTGCCAGGAGAAAGCCCCTCACGTTTGTCTCACTACTTCTTGTTTGTGTTTTTAATTTTTTTTTTTATTTTTTATTACAGCAAGTTTGATTACAATGTTTGGCTTGTTGTAGGTGTGGAAGATGTGGTTCTTTTACACATATACAGATGACTCTTCATCCTGGGATCCTTTTCCCATGTACGTTATGACAGAATGTTGAGTAGTCCTCTCTTGGTATTCTGTAGGTCTTTGGTGATTATATATGTCACCTGTGTTTGTATATGTCTGTTAACCCCGATATCGTAATGAAACCAATCCTCACACCTTTCCATTGGTGAACCATAAGTTTGTTTAATGAATCTGTGATTGCCCTTCTCCGTGGAAATATCTGCCCTGCTATCCATTTTTAGGTAACACCTATAAGTGATATGATATGATATGTGTCTTTCACTTTCTGACTTACTACAAGTCACGTGATTACTTCTAGACTCATCTACGGTGCTGCAAATGGCATTGTGTCCTTTTTTTCCTTGGCATCTCTTCTGCCTTAGCGGGGTCCATTTTCAACAATGTGATTCCCTGAGGGTTGTGGATTAGCTGACCTGGGCAGCCTTACCCTGCCGGCCCGCCCTCCCCAGGTGTGCCTCGTTGAGGTCAATATAAACAGCGCTCCAGGCAGCAATAGCCCCTGAAGCTGTGCCTGACTCCATATTCTCTGCCCCGTCAGCAGTCTCGGGGCTGTGCTGGGGGGAGGGAGTGATGGGCCACAGCTTTGTGGGTGGCCCGGTGTGAGTGGGGTTCTGCTGGCCTTTCTGCAGGAGTTGCCAGGCAACCGCCTGTAAAGAAGAGGTTGTGTCACCCATACCTTCCGCTGGAATTTCTCTCCGGACAGAGGTGAGGAAGGAAAAAAGCAGTGGGGGTCGGGACAGGAGGGGTATCCTTGGCAGGGCAATGGAAAGCTTCTGGAAGAGCGCCAGGGTCCAGAACCACCCTGGCTGGCCTGCAGGCACCAAGTTGGCCTGCGTGCTGTCGCTGGTGTGGCTCCACAGTCCTTCCTCTAGGCTTTCAAGCCCTTGTACATATTCAGGTGTTTTACCTGGAAAGGGTGGGGACAGTTCAGCAGCAGCTGGCCTGGGGCTCAGCTCACGTTTACTCACAGATGCCTCGGCACGGTCCCCCAGCTTTGCAATGAGGACGCTCCTTGCGTGGGGGGTGGGTTGCTGGCTGTATGGGAGATGGTTCCCCACCTCTGACCAATTTCAGAATTGTTTACCGCTGGAGCAAGTGCCGTGATAGGGTTTTCCTCTGTATAACTCGTGGGTTCACTTTTTTTTTCTTTTATCGTTCAGGTTAGATTTTATTCCTCTTTTTTGTATTCATAGATATAACCATGGAAATAATTCATTCCTATAAATACATCTGTGTGACGGGAAGAACTTTTTTCTGTTTTATTTTTAAATTTTATTTTTTAAAATTTTGAAATTTAATTTTATTTATTTTTTTAAAGAGCACGTTATTATTAGTTATGAATTTTATGCATATACATGTATACAGGTCAATCCCAAACTCCCAACTCATCCCACCACCACCACCCCATGGCTTCCCACACTTGGTGTCCATACGTTTGTTCTCTACCTCTGTGTCTCTATTTCTTCCCTGCAAACCAGTTCATCTGTACCATTTTTAGGCTCCACATATATGCATTAATATACAATATTTGTTTTCCTCTTTCTGACTTACTTCATTCTGTATGACAGTCTCTCGATCCATCGATGTCTCTACAAATGACCCAGTTTCATTCCTTTTTATGGCCGAGTAATATTCCATTTGATATATGTACCACATCTTTATCCATTCATCTGTCTGTGGGCATTTAGGTGGCTTCCATTACCTGGCTATTGTAAATAGTGCTGCAACGAACATTGTGGTGAATGTGCCTTTTTGAAATACGGTTTTCTCTGGGTATATGCCCAGAAGTGGGATTGCTGGATCAGATGGTAATTCTATTTCTAGATTTTTAAAGGAAACTCCATACTGTTCTCCATAGTGACTGTATCAATTTACATTCCCACCAATAGTGGAAGAGGGCTCCTTTTGTCCACACCCTCCCCAGAATTGGTTGTTTGTAGATTTCCTGATGATGCCGATTCTAACAGGTGTGAGGTGATACCTCATTGTAGTTTTGATTTGCATTTCTCTAATAATTAGTGCTGTTGAGCAGCTTTTCATGTGTGTCTTGGCCATCTCTGTGTCTCCTTTGAAGAAACGTCCCTTTAGATCTTCTTCCCATTTTTTGGGGGTTGTTAATTTTTTAATATTAAGCTGCATGAGCTGTTTATATATATTGGAGATTAAACCTCTGTCCATTGATTCGTCTGCAACGATTTTCGCCCATTCTGAGGGATGCCTTTTTCCATTCCCGTGTTTTTTAACAAAAAAGGAAAGAAAGGAAAAGAAGCAGAACACTAATGTGCGTAAAATATGCCTTTTGAAATGGTCGTTTTGAAATATGGACGTCCTTTGAATTTTTTGGTCGATATGTGACCCCAGGATTTGTTTTCAGGGCAGGTGTCATTTACAGGCCTGCAATGATTTTGAATATCAACTGACCATTAGCGTTGGGATTAAAGCTGCTGTTGTGTGAAACGGCCACAAGGTGGCAGCAGTTCACCCTTACCAAATCTGGTTACTAGGGCAAGAGAGCCTCAGTGGAAGTGGTGTTCTAGATTGGAGTTTAGAATGGAATGTGCCAGGAGAAAGCCCCTCAAGTTTGTCTCACTACTTCTTGTTCGTGTTTTTAATTTATTTATTTTTTATTTTTTATTACAGCAAGTTTGATTACAATGTTTGGCTAGTTGTAGGTGTGGAAGATGTGGTTCTTTTACACATATACAGATGACTCTTCTTCCTGGGATCGTTTTCCCATGTACGTTATGACAGAATGTTGAGTAGTCCTCTCTTGGTATTCTGTAGGTCTTTGGTGATTATATATGTCAGCTGTGTTTGTATATGTCTGTTAACCCCGATATCGTAATGAAACCAATCCTCACACCTTTCCATTGGTGAACCATAAGTTTGTTTAATGAATCTGTGATTGCCCTTCTCCGTGGAAATATCTGCCCTGGTATCCATTTTTAGGTAACACCTATAAGTGATATGATATGATATGTGTCTTTCACATTCTGACTTACTACAAGTCACGTGATTACTTCTAGACTCATCTACGGTGCTGCAAATGGCATTGTGACCTTTTTTTCCTTGGCATCTCTTCTGCCTTAGCGGGGTCCATTTTCAACAATGTGATTCCCTGAGGGTTGTGGATTAGCTGACCTGGGCAGCCTTACCCTGCCGGCCCGCCCTCCCCAGCTGTGCCTCGTTGAGGTCAATATAAACAGAGCTCCAGGCAGCAATAGCCCGTGACGCTGTGCCTGACTCCATATTCTCTGCCCCGTCAGCAGTCTCGGGGCTGTGCTGGTGGGAGGGAGTGAGGGGACACAGCTTTGTGGATGGCCCGGTGTGAGTGGGGTTCTGCTGGCCTTTCTGCAGGAGTTGCCAGGCTGCCGCCTGTAAAGAAGAGGATGTGTCACCCATACCTTCCGCTGGAATTTCTCTCCGGACAGAGGTGAGGAAGGAAAAAAGCAGTAGGGGCCGGGACAGGAGGGGTATCTCAGGCAGGGCAATGGAAAGCTTCTGGAAGAGCGCCAGGGTCCAGGACCACCCTGGCTGGCCTGCAGGCACCAAGTTGGCCTGCGTGCTGTCGCTGGTGTGGCTCCACGGTCCTTCCTCTAGGCTTTCAAGCCCTTGTACATATTCAGGTGTTTTACATGGAAAGGGTGGGGACAGTTCAGCAGCAGCTGGCCTGGGGCTCAGCTCACGTTTACTCACAGATGCCTCGGCACGGTCCCCCAGCTTTGCAATGAGGACGCTCCTAGCGTGGGGGGTGGGTTGCTGGCTGTATGGGAGATGGTTCCCCACCTCTGACCAATTTCAGAATTGTTTACCGTTGGAGCAAGTGCCGTGATAGGGATTTCCTCTGTATAACTCGTGGGTTCACATTTTTTTTTCTTTTATGGTTCAAGTTAGATATTATTCCTCTTTTATGTATTTATAGATATAAGCATGGAAATAATTCATTCCCATAAATACATCTGTGTGACGGGAAGAACTTTTTTCTGTTTTATTTTTAAATTTTATTTTTTAAAATTTTATAATTTAATTTTATTTATTTTTTTAAAGAGCACGTTATTATTAGTTATGAATTTTATGCCTATACATGTATACAGGTCAATCCCAAACTCCCAACTCATCCCACCACCACCACCCCATGGCTTCCCACACTTGGTGTCCATACGTTTGTTCTCTACCTCTGTGTCTCTATTTCTTCCCTGCAAACCAGTTCATCTGTACCATTTTTAGGCTCCACATATATGCATTAATATACAATATTTGTTTTCCTCTTTCTGACTTACTTCATTCTGTATGACAGTCTCTCGATCCATCGATGTCTCTAGAAATGACCCAGTTTCATTCCTTTTTATGGCCGAGTTATATTCCATTTGATATATGTACCACATCTTTATCCATTCATCTGTCTGTGGTCATTTAGGTGGCTTCCATTACCTGGCTATTGTAAATAGTGCTGCAACGAACATTGTGGTGAATGTGCCTTTTTGAAATACGGTTTTCTCTGGGTATATGCCCAGAAGTGGGATTGCTGGATCAGATGGTAATTCTATTTCTAGTTATTTTAAGGAAACTCCATACTGTTCTCCAGAGGGACTGTATCAATTTACATTCCCACCAATAGTGGAAGAGGGCTCCTTTTGTCCACACCCTCCCCAGAATTGGTTGTTTGTAGATTTTCTGATGATGCCGATTCTAACAGGTGTGAGGTGATACCTCATTGTAGTTTTGATTTGCATTTCTCTAATAATTAGTGCTGTTGAGCAGCTTTTCATGTGCGTCTTGGCCATCTCTGTGTCTCCTTTGAAGAAACGTCCCTTTAGATCTTCTTCCCATTTTTTTGGGGTTGTTAATTTTTTAATATTAAGCTGCATGAGCTGTTTATATATATTGGAGATTAAACCTCTGTCCATTAATTCATCCGCAACGATTTTCGCCCATTCTGAGGGATTCCTTTTTCCATTCCCGTGTTTTTTAAAAAAAAGGAAAGAAAGGAAAAGAAGCAGAACACTAATGTGCGTAAAATATGCCTTTTGAAATGGTCGTTTTGAAATATGAACTTCCTTTGAATTTTTTGGTCGATATGTGACCCCAGGATTTGTTTTCAGGGCAGGTGTCATTTACAGGCCTGCAATGATTTTGAATATCAACTGACCATTAGCGCTGGGATTAAAGCTGCTGTTGTGTGAAACGGCCACAAGGTGGCAGCAGTTCTCCCTTGCCAAATCTGTTTACTAGGGCAAGAGAGCCTCAGTGGAAGTGGTGTTATAGATTGGAGTTTAGAATGGAATGTGCCAGGAGAAAGCCCCTCACGTTTGTCTCACTACTTCTTGTTCGTGTTTTTAATTTATTTTTTTATTTTTTATTACAGCAAGTTTGATTACAATGTTTGGCTTGTTGTAGGTGTGGAAGATGTGGTTCTTTTACACATATACAGATGACTCTTCTTCCTGGGATCCTTTTCCCATGTACGTTATGACAGAATGTTGAGTAGTCCTCTCTTGGTATTCTGTAGGTCTTTGGTGATTATATATGTCACCTGTGTTTGTATATGTCTTTTAACCCCGATATCGTAATGAAACCAATCCTCACACCTTTCCATTGGTGAACCATAAGTTTGTTTAATGAATCTGTGATTGCCCTTCTCAGTGGAAATATCTGCCCTGATATCCATTTTTAGGTAACACCTATAAGTGATATGATATGATATGTGTCTTTCCATTTCTCACTTACTACAAGTCACGTGATTACTTCTAGACTCATCTACGGTGCTGCAAATGGCATTGTGACCTTTTTTTCCTTGGCATCTCTTCTGCCTTAGCGGGGTCCATTTTCAACAATGTGATTCCCTGAGGGTTGTGGATTAGCTGACCAGGGCAGCCTTACCCTGCCGGCCCGCCCTCCCTAGGTGTGCCTCGTTGAGGTCAATATAAACAGCGCTCCAGGCAGCAATAGCCTCTGAAGCTGTGCCTGACTCCATATTCTCTGCCCCGTCAGCAGTCTCGGGGCTGTGCTGGGGGGAGGGAATGATGGGCCACAGCTTTGTGGGTGGCCCGGTGTGAGTGGGGTTCTGCTGGCCTTTCTGCAGGAGTTGCCAGGCAACCGCCTGTAAAGAAGAGGATGTGTCACCCATACCTTCCGCTGGAATTTCTCTCCGGACAGAGGTGAGGAAGGAAAAAAGCAGTGGGGGCCGGGACAGGAGGGGTATCCTTGGCAGGGCAATGGAAAGCTTCTGGAAGAGCGCCAGGGTCCAGAACCACCCTGGCTGGCCTGCAGGCACCAAGTTGGCCTGCGTGCTGTCGCTGGTGTGGCTCCACAGTCCTTCCTCTAGGCTTTCAAGCCCTTGTACATATTCAGGTGTTTTACCTGGAAAGGGTGGGGACAGTTCAGCAGCAGCTGGCCTGGGGCTCAGCTCACGTTTACTCACAGATGCCTCGGCACGGTCCCCCAGCTTTGCAATGAGGACGCTCCTAGCGTGGGGGGTGGGTTGCTGGGTGTATGGGAGATGGTTCCCCACCTCTGACCAATTTCATAATTGTTTACCGCTGGAGCAAGTGCCGTGATAGGGTTTTCCTCTGTATAACTCGTGGGTTCACTTTTTTTTTCGTTTATCGTTCAGGTTAGATTTTATTCCTCTTTTTTGTATTCATAGATATAAGCATGGAAATAATTCATTCCTATAAATACATCTGTGTGACGGGAAGAACTTTTTTCTGTTTTATTTTTAAATTTTATTTTTTAAAATTTTGAAATTTAATTTTATTTATTTTTTTAAAGAGCACGTTATTATTAGTTATGAATTTTATGCATATACATGTATACAGGTCAATCCCAAACTCCCAACTCATCCCACCACCACCACCCCATGGCTTCCCACACTTGGTGTCCATACGTTTGTTCTCTACCTCTGTGTCTCTATTTCTTCCCTGCAAACCAGTTCATCTGTACCATTTTTAGGCTCCACATATATGCATTAATATACAATATTTGTTTTCCTCTTTCTGACTTACTTCATTCTGTATGACAGTCTCTCGATCCATCGATGTCTTTACAAATGACCCAGTTTCATTCCTTTTTATGGCCGAGTAATATTCCATTTGATATATGTACCACATCTTTATCCATTCATCTGTCTGTGGGCATTTAGGTGGCTTCCATTACCTGGCTATTGTAAATAGTGCTGCAACGAACATTGTGGTGAATGTGCCTTTTTGAAATACGGTTTTCTCTGGGTATATGCCCACAAGTGGGATTGCTGGATCAGATGGTAATTCTATTTCTAGATTTTTAAAGGAAACTCCATACTGTTCTCCATAGTGACTGTATCAATTTACATTCCCACCAATAGTGGAAGAGGGCTCCTTTTGTCCACACCCTCCCCAGAATTGGTTGTTTGTAGATTTCCTGATGATGCCAATTCTAACAGGTGTGAGGTGATACCTCATTGTAGTTTTGATTTGCATTTCTCTAATAATTAGTGCTGTTGAGCAGCTTTTCATGTGTGTCTTGGCCATCTCTGTGTCTCCTTTGAAGAAACGTCCCTTTAGATCTTCTTCCCATTTTTTGGAGGTGGTTAATTTTTTAATATTAAGCTGCATGAGCTGTTTATATATATTGGAGATTAAACCTCTGTCCATTGATTCGTCTGCAACGATTTTCGCCCATTCTGAGGGATGCCTTTTTCCATTCCCGTGTTTTTTAACAAAAAAGGAAAGAAAGGAAAAGAAGCAGAACACTAATGTGCGTAAAATATGCCTTTTGAAATGGTCGTTTTGAAATATGGACGTCCTTTGAATTTTTTGGTCGATATGTGACCCCAGGATTTGTTTTCAGGGCAGGTGTCATTTACAGGCCTGCAATGATTTTGAATATCAACTGACCATTAGCGTTGGGATTAAAGCTGCTGTTGTGTGAAACGGCCACAAGGTGGCAGCAGTTCACCCTTACCAAATCTGGTTACTAGGGCAAGAGAGCCTCAGTGGAAGTGGTGTTCTAGATTGGAGTTTAGAATGGAATGTGCCAGGAGAAAGCCCCTCATGTTTGTCTCACTACTTCTTGTTCGTGTTTTTAATTTATTTTTTTTTTATTTTTTATTACAGCAAGTTTGATTACAATGTTTGGCTAGTTGTAGGTGTGGAAGATGTGGTTCTTTTACACATATACAGATGACTCTTCTTCCTGGGATCGTTTTCCCATGTACTTTATGACAGAATGTTGAGTAGTCCTCTCTTGGTATTCTGTAGGTTTTGGTGATTATATATGTCACCTGTGTTTGTATATGTCTGTTAACCCCGATATCGTAATGAAACCAATCCTCACACCTTTCCATTGGTGAACCATAAGTTTGTTTAATGAATCTGTGATTGCCCTTCTCCGTGGAAATATCTGCCCTGGTATCCATTTTTAGGTAACACCTATAAGTGATATGATATGATATGTGTCTTTCACTTTCTGACTTACTACAAGTCACGTGATTACTTCTAGACTCATCTACGGTGCTGCAAATGGCATTGTGACCTTTTTTTCCTTGGCATCTCTTCTGCCTTAGCGGGGTCCATTTTCAACAATGTGATTCCCTGAGGGTTGTGGATTAGCTGACCTGGGCAGCCTTACCCTGCCGGACGGCCCTCCCCAGGTGTGCCTCGTTGAGGTCAATATAAACAGAGCTCCAGGCAGCAATAGCCCGTGAAGCTGTGCCTGACTCCATATTCTCTGCCCCGTCAGCAGTCTCGGGGCTGTGCTGGTGGGAGGGAGTGAGGGGCCACAGCTTTGTGGGTGGCCCGGTGTGAGTGGGGTTCTGCTGGCCTTTCTGCAGGAGTTGCCAGGCTGCCACTTGTAAAGAAGAGGATGTGTCACCCATACCTTCCGCTGGAATTTCTCTCCGGACAGAGGTGAGGAAGGAAAAAAGCAGTGGGGGCCGGGACAGGAGGGGTATCTCAGGCAGGGCAATGGAAAGCTTCTGGAAGAGCGCCAGGGTCCAGGACCACCATGGCTGGCCTGCAGGCACCAAGTTGGCCTGCGTGCTGTCGCTGGTGTGGCTCCACAGTCCTTCCTCTAGGCTTTCAAGCCCTTGTACATATTCAGGTGTTTTACCTGGAAAGGGTGGGGACAGTTCAGCAGCAGCTGGCCTGGGGCTCAGCTCACGTTTACTCACAGATGCCTCGGCACGGTCCCCCAGCTTTGCAATGAGGACGCTCCTAGCGTAGGGGGTGGGTTGCTGGCTGTATGGGAGATGGTTCCCCACCTCTGACCAATTTCAGAATTGTTTACCGTTGGAGCAAGTGCCGTGATAGGGATTTCCTCTGTATAACTCGTGGGTTCACTTTTTTTTTTCTTTTATGGTTCAAGTTAGATATTATTCCTCTTTTATGTATTTATAGATATAAGCATGGAAATAATTCATTCCCATAAATACATCTGTGTGACGGGAAGAACTTTTTTCTGTTTTATTTTTAAATTTTATTTTTTAAAATTTTGAAATTTAATTTTATTTATTTTTTTAAAGAGCACGTTATTATTAGTTATGAATTTTATGCATATACATGTATACAGGTCAATCCCAAACTCCCAACTCATCCCACCACCACCACCCCATGGCTTCCCACACTTGGTGTCCATACGTTTGTTCTCTACCTCTGTGTCTCTATTTCTTCCCTGCAAACCAGTTCATCTGTACCATTTTTAGGCTCCACATATATGCATTAATATACAATATTTGTTTTCCTCTTTCTGACTTACTTCATTCTGTATGACAGTCTCTCGATCCATCGATGTCTCTACAAATGACCCAGTTTCATTCCTTTTTATGGCCGAGTAATATTCCATTTGATATATGTACCACATCTTTATCCATTCATCTGTCTGTGGGCATTTAGGTGGCTTCCATTACCTGGCTATTGTAAATAGTGCTGCAACGAACATTGTGGTGAATGTGCCTTTTTGAAATACGGTTTTCTCTGGGTATATGCCCAGAAGTGGGATTGCTGGATCAGATGGTAATTCTATTTCTAGATTTTTAAAGGAAACTCCATACTGTTCTCCATAGTGACTGTATCAATTTACATTCCCACCAATAGTGGAAGAGGGCTCCTTTTGTCCACACCCTCCCCAGAATTGGTTGTTTGTAGATTTCCTGATGATGCCGATTCTAACAGGTGTGAGGTGATACCTCATTGTAGTTTTGATTTGCATTTCTCTAATAATTAGTGCTGTTGAGCAGCTTTTCATGTGTGTCTTGGCCATCTCTGTGTCTCCTTTGAAGAAACGTCCCTTTAGATCTTCTTCCCATTTTTTAGGGGTTGTTAATTTTTTAATATTAAGCTGCATGAGCTGTTTATATATATTGGAGATTAAACCTCTGTCCATTAATTCATCCGCAACGATTTTCGCCCATTCTGAGGGATGCCTTTTTCCATTCCCGTGTTTTTTAAAAAAAAGGAAAGAAAGGAAAAGAAGCAGAACACTAATGTGCGTAAAATATGCCTTTTGAAATGGTCGTTTTGAAATATGAACGTCCTTTGAATTTTTTGGTCGATATGTGACCCCAGGATTTGTTTTCAGGGCAGGTGTCATTTACAGGCCTGCAATGATTTTGAATATCAACTGACCATTAGCGCTGGGATTAAAGCTGCTGTTGTGTGAAACGGCCACAAGGTGGCAGCAGTTCTCCCTTGCCAAATCTGTTTACTAGGGCAAGAGAGCCTCAGTGGAAGTGGTGTTATAGATTGGAGTTTAGAATGGAATGTGCCAGGAGAAAGCCCCTCACGTTTGTCTCACTACTTCTTGTTTGTGTTTTTAATTTATTTTTTTTATTTTTTATTACAGCAAGTTTGATTACAATGTTTGGCTTGTTGTAGGTGTGGAAGATGTGGTTCTTTTACACATATACAGATGACTCTTCATCCTGGGATCCTTTTCCCATGTACGTTATGACAGAATGTTGAGTAGTCCTCTCTTGGTATTCTGTAGGTCTTTGGTGATTATATATGTCACCTGTGTTTGTATATGTCTGTTAACCCCGATATCGTAATGAAACCAATCCTCACACCTTTCCATTGGTGAACCATAAGTTTGTTTAATGAATCTGTGATTGCCCTTCTCCGTGGAAATATCTGCCCTGCTATCCATTTTTAGGTAACACCTATAAGTGATATGATATGATATGTGTCTTTCACTTTCTGACTTACTACAAGTCACGTGATTACTTCTAGACTCATCTACGGTGCTGCAAATGGCATTGTGTCCTTTTTTTCCTTGGCATCTCTTCTGCCTTAGCGGGGTCCATTTTCAACAATGTGATTCCCTGAGGGTTGTGGATTAGCTGACCTGGGCAGCCTTACCCTGCCGGCCCGCCCTCCCCAGGTGTGCCTCGTTGAGGTCAATATAAACAGCGCTCCAGGCAGCAATAGCCCCTGAAGCTGTGCCTGACTCCATATTCTCTGCCCCGTCAGCAGTCTCGGGGCTGTGCTGGGGGGAGGGAGTGATGGGCCACAGCTTTGTGGGTGGCCCGGTGTGAGTGGGGTTCTGCTGGCCTTTCTGCAGGAGTTGCCAGGCAACCGCCTGTAAAGAAGAGGTTGTGTCACCCATACCTTCCGCTGGAATTTCTCTCCGGACAGAGGTGAGGAAGGAAAAAAGCAGTGGGGGTCGGGACAGGAGGGGTATCCTTGGCAGGGCAATGGAAAGCTTCTGGAAGAGCGCCAGGGTCCAGAACCACCCTGGCTGGCCTGCAGGCACCAAGTTGGCCTGCGTGCTGTCGCTGGTGTGGCTCCACAGTCCTTCCTCTAGGCTTTCAAGCCCTTGTACATATTCAGGTGTTTTACCTGGAAAGGGTGGGGACAGTTCAGCAGCAGCTGGCCTGGGGCTCAGCTCACGTTTACTCACAGATGCCTCGGCACGGTCCCCCAGCTTTGCAATGAGGACGCTCCTTGCGTGGGGGGTGGGTTGCTGGCTGTATGGGAGATGGTTCCCCACCTCTGACCAATTTCAGAATTGTTTACCGCTGGAGCAAGTGCCGTGATAGGGTTTTCCTCTGTATAACTCGTGGGTTCACTTTTTTTTTCTTTTATCGTTCAGGTTAGATTTTATTCCTCTTTTTTGTATTCATAGATATAAGCATGGAAATAATTCATTCCTATAAATACATCTGTGTGACGGGAAGAACTTTTTTCTGTTTTATTTTTAAATTTTATTTTTTAAAATTTTGAAATTTAATTTTATTTATTTTTTTAAAGAGCACGTTATTATTAGTTATGAATTTTATGCATATACATGTATACAGGTCAATCCCAAACTCCCAACTCATCCCACCACCACCACCCCATGGCTTCCCACACTTGGTGTCCATACGTTTGTTCTCTACCTCTGTGTCTCTATTTCTTCCCTGCAAACCAGTTCATCTGTACCATTTTTAGGCTCCACATATATGCATTAATATACAATATTTGTTTTCCTCTTTCTGACTTACTTCATTCTGTATGACAGTCTCTCGATCCATCGATGTCTCTACAAATGACCCAGTTTCATTCCTTTTTATGGCCGAGTAATATTCCATTTGATATATGTACCACATCTTTATCCATTCATCTGTCTGTGGGCATTTAGGTGGCTTCCATTACCTGGCTATTGTAAATAGTGCTGCAACGAACATTGTGGTGAATGTGCCTTTTTGAAATACGGTTTTCTCTGGGTATATGCCCACAAGTGGGATTGCTGGATCAGATGGTAATTCTATTTCTAGATTTTTAAAGGAAACTCCATACTGTTCTCCATAGTGACTGTATCAATTTACATTCCCACCAATAGTGGAAGAGGGCTCCTTTTGTCCACACCCTCCCCAGAATTGGTTGTTTGTAGATTTCCTGATGATGCCGATTCTAACAGGTGTGAGGTGATACCTCATTGTAGTTTTGATTTGCATTTCTCTAATAATTAGTGCTGTTGAGCAGCTTTTCATGTGTGTCTTGGCCATCTCTGTGTCTCCTTTGAAGAAACGTCCCTTTAGATCTTCTTCCCATTTTTTGGGGGTTGTTAATTTTTTAATATTAAGCTGCATGAGCTGTTTATATATATTGGAGATTAAACCTCTGTCCATTGATTCGTCTGCAACGATTTTCGCCCATTCTGAGGGATGCCTTTTTCCATTCCCGTGTTTTTTAACAAAAAAGGAAAGAAAGGAAAAGAAGCAGAACACTAATGTGCGTAAAATATGCCTTTTGAAATGGTCGTTTTGAAATATGGACGTCCTTTGAATTTTTTGGTCGATATGTGACCCCAGGATTTGTTTTCAGGGCAGGTGTCATTTACAGGCCTGCAATGATTTTGAATATCAACTGACCATTAGCGTTGGGATTAAAGCTGCTGTTGTGTGAAACGGCCACAAGGTGGCAGCAGTTCACCCTTACCAAATCTGGTTACTAGGGCAAGAGAGCCTCAGTGGAAGTGGTGTTCTAGATTGGAGTTTAGAATGGAATGTGCCAGGAGAAAGCCCCTCAAGTTTGTCTCACTACTTCTTGTTCGTGTTTTTAATTTATTTATTTTTTATTTTTTATTACAGCAAGTTTGATTACAATGTTTGGCTAGTTGTAGGTGTGGAAGATGTGGTTCTTTTACACATATACAGATGACTCTTCTTCCTGGGATCGTTTTCCCATGTACGTTATGACAGAATGTTGAGTAGTCCTCTCTTGGTATTCTGTAGGTCTTTGGTGATTATATATGTCAGCTGTGTTTGTATATGTCTGTTAACCCCGATATCGTAATGAAACCAATCCTCACACCTTTCCATTGGTGAACCATAAGTTTGTTTAATGAATCTGTGATTGCCCTTCTCCGTGGAAATATCTGCCCTGGTATCCATTTTTAGGTAACACCTATAAGTGATATGATATGATATGTGTCTTTCACATTCTGACTTACTACAAGTCACGTGATTACTTCTAGACTCATCTACGGTGCTGCAAATGGCATTGTGACCTTTTTTTCCTTGGCATCTCTTCTGCCTTAGCGGGGTCCATTTTCAACAATGTGATTCCCTGAGGGTTGTGGATTAGCTGACCTGGGCAGCCTTACCCTGCCGGCCCGCCCTCCCCAGCTGTGCCTCGTTGAGGTCAATATAAACAGAGCTCCAGGCAGCAATAGCCCGTGACGCTGTGCCTGACTCCATATTCTCTGCCCCGTCAGCAGTCTCGGGGCTGTGCTGGTGGGAGGGAGTGAGGGGACACAGCTTTGTGGATGGCCCGGTGTGAGTGGGGTTCTGCTGGCCTTTCTGCAGGAGTTGCCAGGCTGCCGCCTGTAAAGAAGAGGATGTGTCACCCATACCTTCCGCTGGAATTTCTCTCCGGACAGAGGTGAGGAAGGAAAAAAGCAGTGGGGGCCGGGACAGGAGGGGTATCTCAGGCAGGGCAATGGAAAGCTTCTGGAAGAGCGCCAGGGTCCAGGACCACCCTGGCTGGCCTGCAGGCACCAAGTTGGCCTGCGTGCTGTCGCTGGTGTGGCTCCACGGTCCTTCCTCTAGGCTTTCAAGCCCTTGTACATATTCAGGTGTTTTACTTGGAAAGGGTGGGGACAGTTCAGCAGCAGCTGGCCTGGGGCTCAGCTCACGTTTACTCACAGATGCCTCGGCACGGTCCCCCAGCTTTGCAATGAGGACGCTCCTAGCGTGGGGGGTGGGTTGCTGGCTGTATGGGAGATGGTTCCCCACCTCTGACCAATTTCAGAATTGTTTACCGTTGGAGCAAGTGCCGTGATAGGGATTTCCTCTGTATAACTCGTGGGTTCACATTTTTTTTTCTTTTATGGTTCAAGTTAGATATTATTCCTCTTTTATGTATTTATAGATATAAGCATGGAAATAATTCATTCCCATAAATACATCTGTGTGACGGGAAGAACTTTTTTCTGTTTTATTTTTAAATTTTATTTTTTAAAATTTTATAATTTAATTTTATTTATTTTTTTAAAGAGCACGTTATTATTAGTTATGAATTTTATGCCTATACATGTATACAGGTCAATCCCAAACTCCCAACTCATCCCACCACCACCACCCCATGGCTTCCCACACTTGGTGTCCATACGTTTGTTCTCTACCTCTGTGTCTCTATTTCTTCCCTGCAAACCAGTTCATCTGTACCATTTTTAGGCTCCACATATATGCATTAATATACAATATTTGTTTTCCTCTTTCTGACTTACTTCATTCTGTATGACAGTCTCTCGATCCATCGATGTCTCTAGAAATGACCCAGTTTCATTCCTTTTTATGGCCGAGTTATATTCCATTTGATATATGTACCACATCTTTATCCATTCATCTGTCTGTGGTCATTTAGGTGGCTTCCATTACCTGGCTATTGTAAATAGTGCTGCAACGAACATTGTGGTGAATGTGCCTTTTTGAAATACGGTTTTCTCTGGGTATATGCCCAGAAGTGGGATTGCTGGATCAGATGGTAATTCTATTTCTAGTTATTTTAAGGAAACTCCATACTGTTCTCCAGAGGGACTGTATCAATTTACATTCCCACCAATAGTGGAAGAGGGCTCCTTTTGTCCACACCCTCCCCAGAATTGGTTGTTTGTAGATTTTCTGATGATGCCGATTCTAACAGGTGTGAGGTGATACCTCATTGTAGTTTTGATTTGCATTTCTCTAATAATTAGTGCTGTTGAGCAGCTTTTCATGTGCGTCTTGGCCATCTCTGTGTCTCCTTTTAAGAAACGTCCCTTTAGATCTTCTTCCCATTTTTTTGGGGTTGTTAATTTTTTAATATTAAGCTGCATGAGCTGTTTATATATATTGGAGATTAAACCTCTGTCCATTAATTCATCCGCAACGATTTTCGCCCATTCTGAGGGATTCCTTTTTCCATTCCCGTGTTTTTTAAAAAAAAGGAAAGAAAGGAAAAGAAGCAGAACACTAATGTGCGTAAAATATGCCTTTTGAAATGGTCGTTTTGAAATATGAACTTCCTTTGAATTTTTTGGTCGATATGTGACCCCAGGATTTGTTTTCAGGGCAGGTGTCATTTACAGGCCTGCAATGATTTTGAATATCAACTGACCATTAGCGCTGGGATTAAAGCTGCTGTTGTGTGAAACGGCCACAAGGTGGCAGCAGTTCTCCCTTGCCAAATCTGTTTACTAGGGCAAGAGAGCCTCAGTGGAAGTGGTGTTATAGATTGGAGTTTAGAATGGAATGTGCCAGGAGAAAGCCCCTCACGTTTGTCTCACTACTTCTTGTTCGTGTTTTTAATTTATTTTTTTATTTTTTATTACAGCAAGTTTGATTACAATGTTTGGCTTGTTGTAGGTGTGGAAGATGTGGTTCTTTTACACATATACAGATGACTCTTCTTCCTGGGATCCTTTTCCCATGTACGTTATGACAGAATGTTGAGTAGTCCTCTCTTGGTATTCTGTAGGTCTTTGGTGATTATATATGTCACCTGTGTTTGTATATGTCTTTTAACCCTGATATCGTAATGAAACCAATCCTCACACCTTTCCATTGGTGAACCATAAGTTTGTTTAATGAATCTGTGATTGCCCTTCTCAGTGGAAATATCTGCCCTGATATCCATTTTTAGGTAACACCTATAAGTGATATGATATGATATGTGTCTTTCCATTTCTCACTTACTACAAGTCACGTGATTACTTCTAGACTCATCTACGGTGCTGCAAATGGCATTGTGACCTTTTTTTCCTTGGCATCTCTTCTGCCTTAGCGGGGTCCATTTTCAACAATGTGATTCCCTGAGGGTTGTGGATTAGCTGACCAGGGCAGCCTTACCCTGCCGGCCCGCCCTCCCTAGGTGTGCCTCGTTGAGGTCAATATAAACAGCGCTCCAGGCAGCAATAGCCTCTGAAGCTGTGCCTGACTCCATATTCTCTGCCCCGTCAGCAGTCTCGGGGCTGTGCTGGGGGGAGGGAATGATGGGCCACAGCTTTGTGGGTGGCCCGGTGTGAGTGGGGTTCTGCTGGCCTTTCTGCAGGAGTTGCCAGGCAACCGCCTGTAAAGAAGAGGATGTGTCACCCATACCTTCCGCTGGAATTTCTCTCCGGACAGAGGTGAGGAAGGAAAAAAGCAGTGGGGGCCGGGACAGGAGGGGTATCCTTGGCAGGGCAATGGAAAGCTTCTGGAAGAGCGCCAGGGTCCAGAACCACCCTGGCTGGCCTGCAGGCACCAAGTTGGCCTGCGTGCTGTCGCTGGTGTGGCTCCACAGTCCTTCCTCTAGGCTTTCAAGCCCTTGTACATATTCAGGTGTTTTACCTGGAAAGGGTGGGGACAGTTCAGCAGCAGCTGGCCTGGGGCTCAGCTCACGTTTACTCACAGATGCCTCGGCACGGTCCCCCAGCTTTGCAATGAGGACGCTCCTAGCGTGGGGGGTGGGTTGCTGGGTGTATGGGAGATGGTTCCCCACCTCTGACCAATTTCATAATTGTTTACCGCTGGAGCAAGTGCCGTGATAGGGTTTTCCTCTGTATAACTCGTGGGTTCACTTTTTTTTTCGTTTATCGTTCAGGTTAGATTTTATTCCTCTTTTTTGTATTCATAGATATAAGCATGGAAATAATTCATTCCTATAAATACATCTGTGTGACGGGAAGAACTTTTTTCTGTTTTATTTTTAAATTTTATTTTTTAAAATTTTGAAATTTAATTTTATTTATTTTTTTAAAGAGCACGTTATTATTAGTTATGAATTTTATGCATATACATGTATACAGGTCAATCCCAAACTCCCAACTCATCCCACCACCACCACCCCATGGCTTCCCACACTTGGTGTCCATACGTTTGTTCTCTACCTCTGTGTCTCTATTTCTTCCCTGCAAACCAGTTCATCTGTACCATTTTTAGGCTCCACATATATGCATTAATATACAATATTTGTTTTCCTCTTTCTGACTTACTTCATTCTGTATGACAGTCTCTCGATCCATCGATGTCTTTACAAATGACCCAGTTTCATTCCTTTTTATGGCCGAGTAATATTCCATTTGATATATGTACCACATCTTTATCCATTCATCTGTCTGTGGGCATTTAGGTGGCTTCCATTACCTGGCTATTGTAAATAGTGCTGCAACGAACATTGTGGTGAATGTGCCTTTTTGAAATACGGTTTTCTCTGGGTATATGCCCACAAGTGGGATTGCTGGATCAGATGGTAATTCTATTTCTAGATTTTTAAAGGAAACTCCATACTGTTCTCCATAGTGACTGTATCAATTTACATTCCCACCAATAGTGGAAGAGGGCTCCTTTTGTCCACACCCTCCCCAGAATTGGTTGTTTGTAGATTTCCTGATGATGCCAATTCTAACAGGTGTGAGGTGATACCTCATTGTAGTTTTGATTTGCATTTCTCTAATAATTAGTGCTGTTGAGCAGCTTTTCATGTGTGTCTTGGCCATCTCTGTGTCTCCTTTGAAGAAACGTCCCTTTAGATCTTCTTCCCATTTTTTGGAGGTGGTTAATTTTTTAATATTAAGCTGCATGAGCTGTTTATATATATTGGAGATTAAACCTCTGTCCATTGATTCGTCTGCAACGATTTTCGCCCATTCTGAGGGATGCCTTTTTCCATTCCCGTGTTTTTTAACAAAAAAGGAAAGAAAGGAAAAGAAGCAGAACACTAATGTGCGTAAAATATGCCTTTTGAAATGGTCGTTTTGAAATATGGACGTCCTTTGAATTTTTTGGTCGATATGTGACCCCAGGATTTGTTTTCAGGGCAGGTGTCATTTACAGGCCTGCAATGATTTTGAATATCAACTGACCATTAGCGTTGGGATTAAAGCTGCTGTTGTGTGAAACGGCCACAAGGTGGCAGCAGTTCACCCTTACCAAATCTGGTTACTAGGGCAAGAGAGCCTCAGTGGAAGTGGTGTTCTAGATTGGAGTTTAGAATGGAATGTGCCAGGAGAAAGCCCCTCATGTTTGTCTCACTACTTCTTGTTCGTGTTTTTAATTTATTTTTTTTTTATTTTTTATTACAGCAAGTTTGATTACAATGTTTGGCTAGTTGTAGGTGTGGAAGATGTGGTTCTTTTACACATATACAGATGACTCTTCTTCCTGGGATCGTTTTCCCATGTACTTTATGACAGAATGTTGAGTAGTCCTCTCTTGGTATTCTGTAGGTTTTGGTGATTATATATGTCACCTGTGTTTGTATATGTCTGTTAACCCCGATATCGTAATGAAACCAATCCTCACACCTTTCCATTGGTGAACCATAAGTTTGTTTAATGAATCTGTGATTGCCCTTCTCCGTGGAAATATCTGCCCTGGTATCCATTTTTAGGTAACACCTATAAGTGATATGATATGATATGTGTCTTTCACTTTCTGACTTACTACAAGTCACGTGATTACTTCTAGACTCATCTACGGTGCTGCAAATGGCATTGTGACCTTTTTTTCCTTGGCATCTCTTCTGCCTTAGCGGGGTCCATTTTCAACAATGTGATTCCCTGAGGGTTGTGGATTAGCTGACCTGGGCAGCCTTACCCTGCCGGCCCGCCCTCCCCAGGTGTGCCTCGTTGAGGTCAATATAAACAGAGCTCCAGGCAGCAATAGCCCGTGAAGTTGTGCCTGACTCCATATTCTCTGCCCCGTCAGCAGTCTCGGGGCTGTGCTGGTGGGAGGGAGTGAGGGGCCACAGCTTTGTGGGTGGCCCGGTGTGAGTGGGGTTCTGCTGGCCTTTCTGCAGGAGTTGCCAGGCTGCCACCTGTAAAGAAGAGGATGTGTCACCCATACCTTCCGCTGGAATTTCTCTCCGGACAGAGGTGAGGAAGGAAAAAAGCAGTGGGGGCCGGGACAGGAGGGGTATCTCAGGCAGGGCAATGGAAAGCTTCTGGAAGAGCGCCAGGGTCCAGGACCACCCTGGCTGGCCTGCAGGCACCAAGTTGGCCTGCGTGCTGTCGCTGGTGTGGCTCCACGGTCCTTCCTCTAGGCTTTCAAGCCCTTGTACATATTCAGGTGTTTTACCTGGAAAGGGTGGGGACAGTTCAGCAGCAGCTGGCCTGGGGCTCAGCTCACGTTTACTCACAGATGCCTCGGCACGGTCCCCCAGCTTTGCAATGAGGACGCTCCTAGCGTGGGGGGTGGGTTGCTGGCTGTATGGGAGATGGTTCCCCACCTCTGACCAATTTCAGAATTGTTTACCATTGGAGCAAGTGCCGTGATAGGGATTTCCTCTGTATAACTCGTGGGTTCACATTTTTTTTTTCTTTTATGGTTCAAGTTAGATATTATTCCTCTTTTATGTATTTATAGATATAAGCATGGAAATAATTCATTCCCATAAATACATCTGTGTGACGGGAAGAACTTTTTTCTGTTTTATTTTTAAATTTTATTTTTTAAAATTTTGAAATTTAATTTTATTTATTTTTTTAAAGAGCACGTTATTATTAGTTATGAATTTTATGCATATACATGTATACAGGTCAATCCCAAACTCCCAACTCATCCCACCACCACCACCCCATGGCTTCCCACACTTGGTGTCCATACGTTTGTTCTCTACCTCTGTGTCTCTATTTCTTCCCTGCAAACCAGTTCATCTGTACCATTTTTAGGCTCCACATATATGCATTAATATACAATATTTGTTTTCCTCTTTCTGACTTACTTCATTCTGTATGACAGTCTCTCGATCCATCGATGTCTCTACAAATGACCCAGTTTCATTCCTTTTTATGGCCGAGTCATATTCCATTTGATATATGTACCACATCTTTATCCATTCATCTGTCTGTGGGCATTTAGGTGGCTTCCATTACCTGGCTATTGTAAATAGTGCTGCAACGAACATTGTGGTGAATGTGCCTTTTTGAAATACGGTTTTCTCTGGGTATATGCCCAGAAGTGGGATTGCTGGATCAGATGGTAATTCTATTTCTAGATTTTTAAAGGAAACTCCATACTGTTCTCCATAGTGACTGTATCAATTTACATTCCCACCAATAGTGGAAGAGGGCTCCTTTTGTCCACACCCTCCCCAGAATTGGTTGTTTGTAGATTTCCTGATGATGCCGATTCTAACAGGTGTGAGGTGATACCTCATTGTAGTTTTGATTTGCATTTCTCTAATAATTAGTGCTGTTGAGCAGCTTTTCATGTGCGTCTTGGCCATCTCTGTGTCTCCTTTGAAGAAACGTCCCTTTAGATCTTCTTCCCATTTTTTTGGGGTTGTTAATTTTTTAATATTAAGCTGCATGAGCTGTTTATATATATTGGAGATTAAACCTCTGTCCATTAATTCATCCGCAACGATTTTCGCCCATTCTGAGGGATGCCTTTTTCCATTCCCGTGTTTTTTAAAAAAAAGGAAAGAAAGGAAAAGAAGCAGAACACTAATGTGCGTAAAATATGCCTTTTGAAATGGTCGTTTTGAAATATGAACGTCCTTTGAATTTTTTGGTCGATATGTGACCCCAGGATTTGTTTTCAGGGCAGGTGTCATTTACAGGCCTGCAATGATTTTGAATATCAACTGACCATTAGCGTTGGGATTAAAGCTGCTGTTGTGTGAAACGGCCACAAGGTGGCAGCAGTTCACCCTTACCAAATCTGGTTACTAGGGCAAGAGAGCCTCAGTGGAAGTGGTGTTCTAGATTGGAGTTTAGAATGGAATGTGCCAGGAGAAAGCCCCTCATGTTTGTCTCACTACTTCTTGTTCGTGTTTTTAATTTATTTTTTTTTATTTTTTATTACAGCAAGTTTGATTACAATGTTTGGCTTGTTGTAGGTGTGGAAGATGTGGTTCTTTTACACATATACAGATGACTCTTCATCCTGGGATCCTTTTCCCATGTACGTTATGACAGAATGTTGAGTAGTCCTCTCTTGGTATTCTGTAGGTCTTTGGTGATTATATATGTCACCTGTGTTTGTATATGTCTGTTAACCCCGATATCGTAATGAAACCAATCCTCACACCTTTCCATTGGTGAACCATAAGTTTGTTTAATGAATCTGTGATTGCCCTTCTCCGTGGAAATATCTGCCCTGGTATCCATTTTTAGGTAACACCTATAAGTGATATGATATGATATGTGTCTTTCACTTTCTGACTTACTACAAGTCACGTGATTACTTCTAGACTCATCTACGGTGCTGCAAATGGCATTGTGTCCTTTTTTTCCTTGGCATCTCTTCTGCCTTAGCGGGGTCCATTTTCAACAATGTGATTCCCTGAGGGTTGTGGATTAGCTGACCTGGGCAGCCTTACCCTGCCGGCCCGCCCTCCCCAGGTGTGCCTCGTTGAGGTCAATATAAACAGCGCTCCAGGCAGCAATAGCCCCTGAAGCTGTGCCTGACTCCATATTCTCTGCCCCGTCAGCAGTCTCGGGGCTGTGCTGGGGGGAGGGAGTGATGGGCCACAGCTTTGTGGGTGGCCCGGTGTGAGTGGGGTTCTGCTTGCCTTTCTGCAGGAGTTGCCAGGCAACCGCCTGTAAAGAAGAGGATGTGTCACCCATACCTTCCGCTGGAATTTCTCTCCGGACAGAGGTGAGGAAGGAAAAAAGCAGTGGGGGCCGGGACAGGAGGGGTATCCTTGGCAGGGCAATGGAAAGCTTCTGGAAGAGCGCCAGGGTCCAGAACCACCCTGGCTGGCCTGCAGGCACCAAGTTGGCCTGCGTGCTGTCGCTGGTGTGGCTCCACAGTCCTTCCTCTAGGCTTTCAAGCCCTTGTACATATTCAGGTGTTTTACCTGGAAAGGGTGGGGACAGTTCAGCAGCAGCTGGCCTGGGGCTCAGCTCACGTTTACTCACAGATGCCTCGGCACGGTCCCCCAGCTTTGCAATGAGGACGCTCCTTGCGTGGGGGGTGGGTTGCTGGCTGTATGGGAGATGGTTCCCCACCTCTGACCAATTTCAGAATTGTTTACCGCTGGAGCAAGTGCCGTGATAGGGTTTTCCTCTGTATAACTCGTGGGTTCACTTTTTTTTTCTTTTATCGTTCAGGTTAGATTTCATTCCTCTTTTTTGTATTCATAGATATAAGCATGGAAATAATTCATTCCTATAAATACATCTGTGTGACGGGAAGAACTTTTTTCTGTTTTATTTTTAAATTTTATTTTTTAAAATTTTGAAATTTAATTTTATTTATTTTTTTAAAGAGCACGTTATTATTAGTTATGAATTTTATGCATATACATGTATACAGGTCAATCCCAAACTCCCAACTCATCCCACCACCACCACCCCATGGCTTCCCACACTTGGTGTCCATACGTTTGTTCTCTACCTCTGTGTCTCTATTTCTTCCCTGCAAACCAGTTCATCTGTACCATTTTTAGGCTCCACATATATGCATTAATATACAATATTTGTTTTCCTCTTTCTGACTTACTTCATTCTGTATGACAGTCTCTCGATCCATCGATGTCTCTAGAAATGACCCAGTTTCATTCCTTTTTATGGCCGAGTAATATTCCATTTGATATACGTACCACATCTTTATCCATTCATCTGTCTGTGGGCATTTAGGTGGCTTCCATTACCTGGCTATTGTAAATAGTGCTGCAACGAACATTGTGGTGAATGTGCCTTTTTGAAATACGGTTTTCTCTGGGTATATGCCCAGAAGTGGGATTGCTGGATCAGATGGTAATTCTATTTCTAGATTTTTAAAGGAAACTCCATACTGTTCTCCATAGTGACTGTATCAATTTACATTCCCACCAGTAGTGGAAGAGGGCTCCTTTTGTCCACACCCTCCCCAGAATTGGTTGTTTGTAGATTTCCTGATGATGCCGATTCTAACAGGTGTGAGGTGATACCTCATTGTAGTTTTGATTTGCATTTCTCTAATAATTAGTGCTGTTGAGCAGCTTTTCATGTGTGTCTTGGCCATCTCTGTGTCTCCTTTGAAGAAACGTCCCTTTAGATCTTCTTCCCATTTTTTGGGGGTTGTTAATTTTTTAATATTAAGCTGCATGAGCTGTTTATATATATTGGAGATTAAACCTCTGTCCATTGATTCGTCTGCAACGATTTTCGCCCATTCTGAGGGATGCCTTTTTCCATTCCCGTGTTTTTTAACAAAAAAGGAAAGAAAGGAAAAGAAGCAGAACACTAATGTGCGTAAAATATGCCTTTTGAAACGGTCGTTTTGAAATATGGACGTCCTTTGAATTTTTTGGTCGATATGTGACCCCAGGATTTGTTTTCAGGGCAGGTGTCATTTACAGGCCTGCAATGATTTTGAATATCAACTGACCATTAGCGTTGGGATTAAAGCTGCTGTTGTTTGAAACGGCCACAAGGTGGCAGCAGTTCACCCTTACCAAATCTGGTTACTAGGGCAAGAGAGCCTCAGTGGAAGTGGTGTTCTAGATTGGAGTTTAGAATGGAATGTGCCAGGAGAAAGCCCCTCATGTTTGTCTCACTACTTCTTGTTCGTGTTTTTAATTTATTTTTTTTTTATTTTTTATTACAGCAAGTTTGATTACAATGTTTGTCTTCTTGTAGGTGTGGAAGATGTGGTTCTTTTACACATATACAGATGACTGTTCTTCCTGGGATCCTTTTCCCATGTACGTTATGACAGAATGTTGAGTAGTCCTCTCTTGGTATTCTGTAGGTCTTTGGTGATTATATATGTCACCTGTGTTTGTATATGTCTGTTAACCCCGATATCGTAATGAAACCAATCCTCACACCTTTCCATTGGTGAACCATAAGTTTGTTTAATGAATCTGTGATTGCCCTTCTCCGTGGAAATATCTGCCCTGGTATCCATTTTTAGGTAACACCTATAAGTGATATGATATGATATGTGTCTTTCACTTTCTGACTTACTACAAGTCACGTGATTACTTCTAGACTCATCTACGGTGCTGCAAATGGCATTGTGACCTTTTTTCCCTTGGCATCTCTTCTGCCTTAGCGGGGTCCATTTTCAACAATGTGATTCCCTGAGGGTTGTGGATTAGCTGACCTGGGCAGCCTTACCCTGCCGGCCCGCCCTCCCCAGCTGTGCCTCGTTGAGGTCAATATAAACAGAGCTCCAGGCAGCAATAGCCCCTGAAGCTGTGCCTGACTCCATTTTCTCTGCCCCGTTAGCTGTCTCGGGGCTGTGCTGGTGGGAGGAAGTGAGGGGCCACAGCTTTGTGTGTGGCCCGGTGTGATAGGGGTTCTGCTGGCCTTTCTGCAGGAGTTGCCAGGTTGCCACCTGTAAAGAAGAGGATGTGTCACCCATACCTTCCGCTGGAATTTCTCTCCGGACAGAGGTGAGGTAGGAAAAAAGCAGTGGGGGCCGGGACAGGAGGGGTATCTCAGGCAGGGCAATGGAAAGCTTCTGGAAGAGCGCCAGGGTCCAGGACCACCCTGGCTGGCCTGCAGGCACCAAGTTGGCCTGCGTGCTGTCGCTGGTGTAGCTCCACCGTCCTTCCTCTAGGCTTTCAAGCCCTTGTACATATTCAGGTGTTTTACCTGGAAAGGGTGGGGACAGTTCTGCAGCAGCTGGCCTGGGGCTCAGCTCACGTTTACTCACAGATGCCTCGGCACGGTCCCCCAGCTTTGCAATGAGGACGCTCCTAGCGTGGGGGGTGGGTTGCTGGCTGTATGGGAGATGGTTCCCCACTTCTGACCAATTTCAGAATTGTTTACCGCTGGAGCAAGTGCCGTGATAGGGTTTTCCTCTGTATAACTCGTGGGTTCACATTTTTTTTTCTTTTATGGTTCAAGTTAGATATTATTCCTCTTTTATGTATTTATAGATATAAGCATGGAAATAATTCATTCCCATAAATACATCTGTGTGACGGGAAGAACTTTTTTCTGTTTTATTTTTAAATTTTATTTTTTAAAATTTTGAAATTTAATTTTATTTATTTTTTTAAAGAGCACGTTATTATTAGTTATGAATTTTATGCATATACATGTATACAGGTCAATCCCAAACTCCCAACTCATCCCACCACCACCACCCCATGGCTTCCCACACTTGGTGTCCATACGTTTGTTCTCTACCTCTGTGTCTCTATTTCTTCCCTGCAAACCAGTTCATCTGTACCATTTTTAGGCTCCACATATATGCATTAATATACAATATTTGTTTTCCTCTTTCTGACTTACTTCATTCTGTATGACAGTCTCTCGATCCATCGATGTCTCTACAAATGACCCAGTTTCATTCCTTTTTATGGCCGAGTAATATTCCATTTGATATATGTACCACATCTTTATCCATTCATCTGTCTGTGGGCATTTAGGTGGCTTCCATTACCTGGCTATTGTAAATAGTGCTGCAACGAACATTGTGGTGAATGTGCCTTTTTGAAATACGGTTTTCTCTGGGTATATGCCCAGAAGTGGGATTGCTGGATCAGATGGTAATTCTATTTCTAGATTTTTAAAGGAAACTCCATACTGTTCTCCATAGTGACTGTATCAATTTACATTCCCACCAATAGTGGAAGAGGGCTCCTTTTGTCCACACCCTCCCCAGAATTGGTTGTTTGTAGATTTCCTGATGATGCCGATTCTAACAGGTGTGAGGTGATACCTCATTGTAGTTTTGATTTGCATTTCTCTAATAATTAGTGCTGTTGAGCAGCTTTTCATGTGCGTCTTGGCCATCTCTGTGTCTCCTTTGAAGAAACGTCCCTTTAGATCTTCTTCCCATTTTTTTGGGGTTGTTAATTTTTTAATATTAAGCTGCATGAGCTGTTTATATATATTGGAGATTAAACCTCTGTCCATTAATTCATCCGCAACGATTTTCGCCCATTCTGAGGGATGCCTTTTTCCATTCCCGTGTTTTTTAAAAAAAAGGAAAGAAAGGAAAAGAAGCAGAACACTAATGTGCGTAAAATATGCCTTTTGAAATGGTCGTTTTGAAATATGAACGTCCTTTGAATTTTTTGGTCGATATGTGACCCCAGGATTTGTTTTCAGGGCAGGTGTCATTTACAGGCCTGCAATGATTTTGAATATCAACTGACCATTAGCGCTGGGATTAAAGCTGCTGTTGTGTGAAACGGCCACAAGGTGGCAGCAGTTCTCCCTTGCCAAATCTGTTTACTAGGGCAAGAGAGCCTCAGTGGAAGTGGTGTTATAGATTGGAGTTTAGAATGGAATGTGCCAGGAGAAAGCCCCTCACGTTTGTGTCACTACTTCTTGTTTGTGTTTTTAATTTATTTTTTTTATTTTTTATTACAGCAAGCTTGATTACAATGTTTGGCTTGTTGTAGGTGTGGAAGATGTGGTTCTTTTACACATATACAGATGACTCTTCTTCCTGGGATCCTTTTCCCATGTACGTTATGACAGAATGTTGAGTAGTCCTCTCTTGGTATTCTGTAGGTCTTTGGTGATTATATATGTCACCTGTGTTTGTATATGTCTGTTAACCCCGATATCGTAATGAAACCAATCCTCACACCTTTCCATTGGTGAACCATAAGTTTGTTTAATGAATCTGTGATTGCCCTTCTCCGTGGAAATATCTGCCCTGGTATCCATTTTTAGGTAACACCTATAAGTGATATGATATGATATGTGTCTTTCACTTTCTGACTTACTACAAGTCACGTGATTACTTCTAGACTCATCTACGGTGCTGCAAATGGCATTGTGTCCTTTTTTTCCTTGGCATCTCTTCTGCCTTAGCGGGGTCCATTTTCAACAATGTGATTCCCTGAGGGTTGTGGATTAGCTGACCTGGGCAGCCTTACCCTGCCGGCCCGCCCTCCCCAGGTGTGCCTCGTTGAGGTCAATATAAACAGCGCTCCAGGCAGCAATAGCCCCTGAAGCTGTGCCTGACTCCATATTCTCTGCCCCGTCAGCAGTCTCGGGGCTGTGCTGGGGGGAGGGAGTGATGGGCCACAGCTTTGTGGGTGGCCCGGTGTGAGTGGGGTTCTGCTTGCCTTTCTGCAGGAGTTGCCAGGCAACCGCCTGTAAAGAAGAGGATGTGTCACCCATACCTTCCGCTGGAATTTCTCTCCGGACAGAGGTGAGGAAGGAAAAAAGCAGTGGGGGCCGGGACAGGAGGGGTATCCTTGGCAGGGCAATGGAAAGCTTCTGGAAGAGCGCCAGGGTCCAGAACCACCCTGGCTGGCCTGCAGGCACCAAGTTGGCCTGCGTGCTGTCGCTGGTGTGGCTCCACAGTCCTTCCTCTAGGCTTTCAAGCCCTTGTACATATTCAGGTGTTTTACCTGGAAAGGGTGGGGACAGTTCAGCAGCAGCTGGCCTGGGGCTCAGCTCACGTTTACTCACAGATGCCTCGGCACGGTCCCCCAGCTTTGCAATGAGGACGCTCCTAGCGTGGGGGGTGGGTTGCTGGCTGTATGGGAGATGGTTCCCCACCTCTGACCAATTTCAGAATTGTTTACCGCTGGAGCAAGTGCCGTGATAGGGTTTTCCTCTGTATAACTCGTGGGTTCACTTTTTTTTTCTTTTATCGTTCAGGTTAGATTTTATTCCTCTTTTTTGTATTCATAGATATAAGCATGGAAATAATTCATTCCTATAAATACATCTGTGTGACGGGAAGAACTTTTTTCTGTTTTATTTTTAAATTTTATTTTTTAAAATTTTGAAATTTAATTTTATTTATTTTTTTAAAGAGCACGTTATTATTAGTTATGAATTTTATGCATATACATGTATACAGGTCAATCCCAAACTCCCAACTCATCCCACCACCACCACCCCATGGCTTCCCACACTTGGTGTCCATACGTTTGTTCTCTACCTCTGTGTCTCTATTTCTTCCCTGCAAACCAGTTCATCTGTACCATTTTTAGGCTCCACATATATGCATTAATATACAATATTTGTTTTCCTCTTTCTGACTTACTTCATTCTGTATGACAGTCTCTCGATCCATCGATGTCTCTACAAATGACCCAGGTTCATTCCTTTTTATGGCCGAGTAATATTCCATTTGATATATGTACCACATCTTTATCCATTCATCTGTCTGTGGGCATTTAGGTGGCTTCCATTACCTGGCTATTGTAAATAGTGCTGCAACGAACATTGTGGTGAATGTGCCTTTTTGAAATACGGTTTTCTCTGGGTATATGCCCAGAAGTGGGATTGCTGGATCAGATGGTAATTCTATTTCTAGATTTTTAAAGGAAACTCCATACTGTTCTCCATAGTGACTGTATCAATTTACATTCCCACCAATAGTGGAAGAGGGCTCCTTTTGTCCACACCCTCCCCAGAATTGGTTGTTTGTAGATTTCCTGATGATGCCGATTCTAACAGGTGTGAGGTGATACCTCATTGTAGTTTTGATTTGCATTTCTCTAATAATTAGTGCTGTTGAGCAGCTTTTCATGTGTGTCTTGGCCATCTCTGTGTCTCCTTTGAAGAAACGTCCCTTTAGATCTTCTTCCCATTTTTTTGGGGTTGTTAATTTTTTAATATTAAGCTGCATGAGTTGTTTATATATATTGGAGATTAAACCTCTGTCCATTAATTCATCCGCAACGATTTTCGCCCATTCTGAGGGATGCCTTTTTCCATTCCCGTGTTTTTTAAAAAAAAGGAAAGAAAGGAAAAGAAGCAGAACACTAATGTGCGTAAAATATGCCTTTTGAAATGGTCGTTTTGAAATATGAACGTCCTTTGAATTTTTTGGTCGATATGTGACCCCAGGATTTGTTTTCAGGGCAGGTGTCATTTACAGGCCTGCAATGATTTTGAATATCAACTGACCATTAGCGCTGGGATTAAAGCTGCTGTTGTGTGAAACGGCCACAAGGTGGCAGCAGTTCTCCTTTGCCAAATCTGTTTACTAGGGCAAGAGAGCCTCAGTGGAAGTGGTGTTCTAGATTGGAGTTTAGAATGGAATGTGCCAGGAGAAAGCCCCTCACGTTTGTCTCAGTACTTCTTGTTCGTGTTTTTAATTTATTTTTTTATTTTTTATTACAGCAAGTTTGATTACAATGTTTGGCTTGTTGTAGGTGTGGAAGATGTGGTTCTTTTACACATATACAGATGACTCTTCTTCCTGGGATCCTTTTCCCATGTACGTTATGACAGAATGTTGAGTAGTCCTCTCTTGGTATTCTGTAGGTCTTTGGTGATTATATATGTCACCTGTGTTTGTATATGTCTGTTAACCCCGATATCGTAATGAAACCAATCCTCACACCTTTCCATTGGTGAACCATAAGTTTGTTTAATGAATCTGTGATTGCCCTTCTCCGTGGAAATATCTGCCCTGGTATCCATTTTTAGGTAACACCTATAAGTGATATGATATGATATGTGTCTTTCACTTTCTGACTTACTACAAGTCACGTGATTACTTCTAGACTCATCTACGGTGCTGCAAATGGCATTGTGTCCTTTTTTTCCTTGGCATCTCTTCTGCCTTAGCGGGGTCCATTTTCAACAATGTGATTCCCTGAGGGTTGTGGATTAGCTGACCTGGGCAGCCTTACCCTGCCGGCCCGCCCTCCCCAGGTGTGCCTCGTTGAGGTCAATATAAACAGCGCTCCAGGCAGCAATAGCCTCTGAAGCTGTGCCTGACTCCATATTCTCTGCCCCGTCAGCAGTCTCGGGGCTGTGCTGGGCGGAGGGAGTGATGGGCCACAGCTTTGTGGGTGGCCCGGTGTGAGTGGGGTTCTGCTGGCCTTTCTGCAGGAGTTGCCAGGCAACCGCCTGTAAAGAAGAGGATGTGTCACCCATACCTTCCGCTGGAATTTCTCTCCGGACAGAGGTGAGGAAGGAAAAATGCAGTGGGGGCCGGGACAGGAGGGGTATCCTTGGCAGGGCAATGGAAAGCTTCTGGAAGAGCGCCAGGGTCCAGAACCACCCTGGCTGGCCTGCAGGCACCAAGTTGGCCTGCGTGCTGTCGCTGGTGTGGCTCCACAGTCCTTCCTCTAGGCTTTCAAGCCCTTGTACATATTTAGGTGTTTTACCTGGAAAGGGTGGGGACAGTTCAGCAGCAGCTGGCCTGGGGCTCAGCTCACGTTTACTCACAGATGCCTCGGCACGGTCCCCCAGCTTTGCAATGAGGACGCTCCTTGCGTGGGGGGTGGGTTGCTGGCTGTATGGGAGATGGTTCCCCACCTCTGACCAATTTCAGAATTGTTTACCGCTGGAGCAAGTGCCGTGATAGGGTTTTCCTCTGTATAACTCGTGGGTTCACTTTTTTTTTCTTTTATCGTTCAGGTTAGATTTTATTCCTCTTTTTTGTATTCATAGATATAAGCATGGAAATAATTCATTCCTATAAATACATCTGTGTGACGGGAAGAACTTTTTTCTGTTTTATTTTTAAATTTTATTTTTTAAAATTTTGAAATTTAATTTTATGTATTTTTTTAAAGAGCACGTTATTATTAGTTATGAATTTTATGCATATACATGTATACAGGTCAATCCCAAACTCCCAACTCATCCCACCACCACCACCCCATGGCTTCCCACACTTGGTGTCCATACGTTTGTTCTCTACCTCTGTGTCTCTATTTCTTCCCTGCAAACCAGTTCATCTGTACCATTTTTAGGCTCCACATATATGCATTAATATACAATATTTGTTTTCCTCTTTCTGACTTACTTCATTCTGTATGACAGTCTCTCGATCCATCGATGTCTCTACAAATGACCCAGTTTCATTCCTTTTTATGGCCGAGTAATATTCCATTTGATATATGTACCACATCTTTATCCATTCATCTGTCTGTGGGCATTTAGGTGGCTTCCATTACCTGGCTATTGTAAATAGTGCTGCAACGAACATTGTGGTGAATGTGCCTTTTTGAAATACGGTTTTCTCTGGGTATATGCCCAGAAGTGGGATTGCTGGATCAGATGGTAATTCTATTTCTAGATTTTTAAAGGAAACTCCATACTGTTCTCCATAGTGACTGTATCAATTTACATTCCCACCAATAGTGGAAGAGGGCTCCTTTTGTCCACACCCTCCCCAGAATTGGTTGTTTGTAGATTTCCTGATGATGCCAATTCTAACAGGTGTGAGGTGATACCTCATTGTAGTTTTGATTTGCATTTCTCTAATAATTAGTGCTGTTGAGCAGCTTTTCATGTGTGTCTTGGCCATCTCTGTGTCTCCTTTGAAGAAACGTCCCTTTAGATCTTCTTCCCATTTTTGGGGGGTGGTTAATTTTTTAATATTAAGCTGCATGAGCTGTTTATATATATTGGAGATTAAACCTCTGTCCATTGATTCGTCTGCAACGATTTTCGCCCATTCTGAGGGATGCCTTTTTCCATTCCCGTGTTTTTTAACAAAAAAGGAAAGAAAGGAAAAGAAGCAGAACACTAATGTGCGTAAAATATGCCTTTTGAAACGGTCGTTTTGAAATATGGACGTCCTTTGAATTTTTTGGTCGATATGTGACCCCAGGATTTGTTTTCAGGGCAGGTGTCATTTACAGGCCTGCAATGATTTTGAATATCAACTGACCATTAGCGTTGGGATTAAAGCTGCTGTTGTGTGAAACGGCCACAAGGTGGCAGCAGTTCACCCTTACCAAATCTGGTTACTAGGGCAAGAGAGCCTCAGTGGAAGTGGTGTTCTAGATTGGAGTTTAGAATGGAATGTGCCAGGAGAAAGCCCCTCATGTTTGTCTCACTACTTCTTGTTTGTGTTTTTAATTTATTTTTTTTTTATTTTTTATTACAGCAAGTATGATTACAATGTTTGGCTAGTTGTAGGTGTGGAAGATGTGGTTCTTTTACACATATACAGATGACTCTTCTTCCTGGGATCCTTTTCCCATGTACGTTATGACAGAATGTTGAGTAGTCCTCTCTTGGTATTCTGTAGGTCTTTGGTGATTATATATGTCACCTGTGTTTGTATATGTCTGTTAACCCCGATATCGTAATGAAACCAATCCTCACACCTTTCCATTGGTGAACCATAAGTTTGTTTAATGAATCTGTGATTGCCCTTCTCCGTGGAAATATCTGCCCTGGTATCCATTTTTAGGTAACACCTATAAGTGATATGATATAATATGTGTCTTTCACTTTCTGACTTACTACAAGTCACGTGATTACTTCTAGACTCATCTACGGTGCTGCAAATGGCATTGTGACCTTTTTTTCCTTGGCATCTCTTCTGCCTTAGCGGGGTCCATTTTCAACAATGTGATTCCCTGAGGGTTGTGGATTAGCTGACCTGGGCAGCCTTACCCTGCCGGCCCGCCCTCCCCAGCTGTGCCTCGTTGAGGTCAATATAAACAGAGCTCCAGGCAGCAATAGCCCGTGAAGCTGTGCCTGACTCCATATTCTCTGCCCCGCCAGCAGTCTCGGGGCTGTGCTGGTGGGAGGGAGTGAGGGGCCACAGCTTTGTGGGTGACCCGGTGTGAGTGGGGTTCTGCTGGCCTTTCTGCAGGAGTTGCCAGGCTGCCACCTGTAAAGAAGAGGATGTGTCACCCATACCTTCCGCTGGAATTTCTCTCCGGACAGAGGTGAGGAAGGAAAAAAGCAGTGGGGGCCGGGTCAGGAGGGGTATCTCAGGCAGGGCAATGGAAAGCTTCTGGAAGAGCGCCAGGGTCCAGGACCACCCTGGCTGGCCTGCAGGCACCAAGTTGGCCTGCGTGCTGTCGCTGGTGTGGCTCCACGGTCCTTCCTCTAGGCTTTCAAGCCCTTGTACATATTCAGGTGTTTTACCTGGAAATGGTGGGGACAGTTCAGCAGCAGCTGGCCTGGGGCTCAGCTCACGTTTACTCACAGATGCCTCGGCACGGTCCCCCAGCTTTGCAATGAGGACGCTCCTAGCGTGGGGGGTGGGTTGCTGGCTGTATGGGAGATGGTTCCCCACCTCTGACCAATTTCAGAATTGTTTACCATTGGAGCAAGTGCCGTGATAGGGATTTCCTCTGTATAACTCGTGGGTTCACTTTTTTTTTTCTTTTATGGTTCAAGTTAGATATTATTCCTCTTTTATGTATTTATAGATATAAGCATGGAAATAATTCATTCCCATAAATACATCTGTGTGACGGGAAGAACTTTTTTCTGTTTTATTTTTAAATTTTATTTTTTAAAATTTTGAAATTTAATTTTATTTATTTTTTTAAAGAGCACGTTATTATTAGTTATGAATTTTATGCATATACATATACACAGGTCAATCCCAAACTCCCAACTCATCCCACCACCACCACCCCATGGCTTCCCACACTTGGTGTCCATACGTTTGTTCTCTACCTCTGTGTCTCTATTTCTTCCCTGCAAACCAGTTCATCTGTACCATTTTTAGGCTCCACATATATGCATTAATATACAATATTTGTTTTCCTCTTTCTGACTTACTTCATTCTGTATGACAGTCTCTCGATCCATCGATGTCTCTACAAATGACCCAGTTTCATTCCTTTTTATGGCCGAGTAATATTCCATTTGATATATGTACCACATCTTTATCCATTCATCTGTCTGTGGGCATTTAGGTGGCTTCCATTACCTGGCTATTGTAAATAGTGCTGCAACGAACATTGTGGTGAATGTGCCTTTTTGAAATACGGTTTTCTCTGGGTATATGCCCAGAAGTGGGATTGCTGGATCAGATGGTAATTCTATTTCTAGATTTTTAAAGGAAACTCCATACTGTTCTCCATAGTGACTGTATCAATTTACATTCCCACCAATAGTGGAAGAGGGCTCCTTTTGTCCACACCCTCCCCAGAATTGGTTGTTTGTAGATTTCCTGATGATGCCGATTCTAACAGGTGTGAGGTGATACCTCATTGTAGTTTTGATTTGCATTTCTCTAATAATTAGTGCTGTTGAGCAGCTTTTCATGTGCGTCTTGGCCATCTCTGTGTCTCCTTTGAAGAAACGTCCCTTTAGATCTTCTTCCCATTTTTTTGGGGTTGTTAATTTTTTAATATTAAGCTGCATGAGTTGTTTATATATATTGGAGATTAAACCTCTGTCCATTAATTCATCCGCAACGATTTTCGCCCATTCTGAGGGATGCCTTTTTCCATTCCCGTGTTTTTTAAAAAAAAGGAAAGAAAGGAAAAGAAGCAGAACACTAATGTGCGTAAAATATGCCTTTTGAAACGGTCGTTTTGAAATATGGACGTCCTTTGAATTTTTTGGTCGATATGTGACCCCAGGATTTGTTTTCAGGGCAGGTGTCATTTACAGGCCTGCAATGATTTTGAATATCAACTGACCATTAGCGCTGGGATTAAAGCTGCTGTTGTGTGAAACGGCCACAAGGTGGCAGCAGTTCTCCTTTGCCAAATCTGTTTACTAGGGCAAGAGAGCCTCAGTGGAAGTGGTGTTATAGATTGGAGTTTAGAATGGAATGTGCCAGGAGAAAGCCCCTCACGTTTGTCTCACTACTTCTTGTTCGTGTTTTTAATTTATTTTTTTATTTTTTATTACAGCAAGTTTGATTACAATGTTTGGCTTGTTGTAGGTGTGGAAGATGTGGTTCTTTTACACATATACAGATGACTCTTCTTCCTGGGATCCTTTTCCCATGTACGTTATGACAGAATGTTGAGTAGTCCTCTCTTGGTATTCTGTAGGTCTTTGGTGATTATATATGTCACCTGTGTTTGTATATGTCTGTTAACCCCGATATCGTAATGAAACCAATCCTCACACCTTTCCATTGGTGAACCATAAGTTTGTTTAATGAATCTGTGATTGCCCTTCTCCGTGGAAATATCTGCCCTGGTATCCATTTTTAGGTAACACCTATAAGTGATATGATATGATATGTGTCTTTCACTTTCTGACTTACTACAAGTCACGTGATTACTTCTAGACTCATCTACGGTGCTGCAAATGGCATTGTGTCCTTTTTTTCCTTGGCATCTCTTCTGCCTTAGCGGGGTCCATTTTCAACAATGTGATTCCCTGAGGGTTGTGGATTAGCTGACCTGGGCAGCCTTACCCTGCCGGCCCGCCCTCCCCAGGTGTGCCTCATTGAGGTCAATATAAACAGCGCTCCAGGCAGCAATAGCCCCTGAAGCTGTGCCTGACTCCATATTCTCTGCCCCGTCAGCAGTCTCGGGGCTGTGCTGGGGGGAGGGAGTGATGGGCCACAGCTTTGTGGGTGGCCCGGTGTGAGTGGGGTTCTGCTGGCCTTTCTGCAGGAGTTGCCAGGCAACCGCCTGTAAAGAAGAGGATGTGTCACCCATACCTTCCGCTGGAATTTCTCTCCGGACAGAGGTGAGGAAGGAAAAATGCAGTGGGGGCCGGGACAGGAGGGGTATCCTTGGCAGGGCAATGGAAAGCTTCTGGAAGAGCGCCAGGGTCCAGAACCACCCTGGCTGGCCTGCAGGCACCAAGTTGGCCTGCGTGCTGTCGCTGGTGTGGCTCCACAGTCCTTCCTCTAGGCTTTCAAGCCCTTGTACATATTCAGGTGTTTTACCTGGAAAGGGTGGGGACAGTTCAGCAGCAGCTGGCCTGGGGCTCAGCTCACGTTTACTCACAGATGCCTCGGCACGGTCCCCCAGCTTTGCAATGAGGACGCTCCTTGCGTGGGGGGTGGGTTGCTGGCTGTATGGGAGATGGTTCCCCACCTCTGACCAATTTCAGAATTGTTTACCGCTGGAGCAAGTGCCGTGATAGGGTTTTCCTCTGTATAACTCGTGGGTTCACTTTTTTTTTCTTTTATCGTTCAGGTTAGATTTTATTCCTCTTTTTTGTATTCATAGATATAAGCATGGAAATAATTCATTCCTATAAATACATCTGTGTGACGGGAAGAACTTTTTTCTGTTTTATTTTTAAATTTTATTTTTTAAAATTTTGAAATTTAATTTTATGTATTTTTTTAAAGAGCACGTTATTATTAGTTATGAATTTTATGCATATACATGTATACAGGTCAATCCCAAACTCCCAACTCATCCCACCACCACCACCCCATGGCTTCCCACACTTGGTGTCCATACGTTTGTTCTCTACCTCTGTGTCTCTATTTCTTCCCTGCAAACCAGTTCATCTGTACCATTTTTAGGCTCCACATATATGCATTAATATACAATATTTGTTTTCCTCTTTCTGACTTACTTCATTCTGTATGACAGTCTCTCGATCCATCGATGTCTCTACAAATGACCCAGTTTCATTCCTTTTTATGGCCGAGTAATATTCCATTTGATATATGTACCACATCTTTATCCATTCATCTGTCTGTGGGCATTTAGGTGGCTTCCATTACCTGGCTATTGTAAATAGTGCTGCAACGAACATTGTGGTGAATGTGCCTTTTTGAAATACGGTTTTCTCTGGGTATATGCCCAGAAGTGGGATTGCTGGATCAGATGGTAATTCTATTTCTAGATTTTTAAAGGAAACTCCATACTGTTCTCCATAGTGACTGTATCAATTTACATTCCCACCAATAGTGGAAGAGGGCTCCTTTTGTCCACACCCTCCCCAGAATTGGTTGTTTGTAGATTTCCTGATGATGCCGATTCTAACAGGTGTGAGGTGATACCTCATTGTAGTTTTGATTTGCATTTCTCTAATAATTAGTGCTGTTGAGCAGCTTTTCATGTGTGTCTTGGCCATCTCTGTGTCTCCTTTGAAGAAACGTCCCTTTAGATCTTCTTCCCATTTTTTGGCGGTTGTTAAATTTTTAATATTAAGCTGCATGAGCTGTTTATATATATTGGAGATTAAACCTCTGTCCATTGATTCGTCTGCAACGATTTTCGCCCATTCTGAGGGATGCCTTTTTCCATTCCCGTGTTTTTTAACAAAAAAGGAAAGAAAGGAAAAGAAGCAGAACACTAATGTGCGTAAAATATGCCTTTTGAAACGGTCGTTTTGAAATATGGACGTCCTTTGAATTTTTTGGTCGATATGTGACCCCAGGATTTGTTTTCAGGGCAGGTGTCATTTACAGGCCTGCAATGATTTTGAATATCAACTGACCATTAGCGTTGGGATTAAAGCTGCTGTTGTGTGAAACGGCCACAAGGTGGCAGCAGTTCACCCTTACCAAATCTGGTTACTAGGGCAAGAGAGCCTCAGTGGAAGTGGTGTTCTAGATTGGAATTTAGAATGGAATGTGCCAGGAGAAAGCCCCTCAAGTTTGTCTCACTACTTCTTGTTCGTGTTTTTAATTTATTTTTTTTTTATTTTTTATTACAGCAAGTATGATTACAATGTTTGGCTAGTTGTAGGTGTGGAAGATGTGGTTCTTTTACACATATACAGATGACTCTTCTTCCTGGGATCCTTTTCCCATGTACGTTATGACAGAATGTTGAGTAGTCCTCTCTTGGTATTCTGTAGGTCTTTGGTGATTATATATGTCACCTGTGTTTGTATATGTCTGTTAACCCCGATATCGTAATGAAACCAATCCTCACACCTTTCCATTGGTGAACCATAAGTTTGTTTAATGAATCTGTGATTGCCCTTCTCCGTGGAAATATCTGCCCTGGTATCCATTTTTAGGTAACACCTATAAGTGATATGATATGATATGTGTCTTTCACTTTCTGACTTACTACAAGTCACGTGATTACTTCTAGACTCATCTACGGTGCTGCAAATGGCATTGTGACCTTTTTTTCCTTAGCATCTCTTCTGCCTTAGCGGGGTCCATTTTCAACAATGTGATTCCCTGAGGGTTGTGGATTAGCTGACCTGGGCAGCCTTACCCTGCCGGCCCGCCCTCCCCAGCTGTGCCTCGTTGAGGTCAATATAAACAGAGCTCCAGGCAGCAATAGCCCGTGAAGCTGTGCCTGACTCCATATTCTCTGCCCCGTCAGCAGTCTCGGGGCTGTGCTGGTGGGAGGGAGTGAGGGGCCACAGCTTTGTGGGTGACCCGGTGTGAGTGGGGTTCTGCTGGCCTTTCTGCAGGAGTTGCCAGGCTGCCACCTGTAAAGAAGAGGATGTGTCACCCATACCTTCCGCTGGAATTTCTCTCCGGACAGAGGTGAGGAAGGAAAAAAGCAGTGGGGGCCGGGACAGGAGGGGTATCTCAGGCAGGGCAATGGAAAGCTTCTGGAAGAGCGCCAGGTTCCAGGACCACCCTGGCTGGCCTGCAGGCACCAAGTTGGCCTGCGTGCTGTCGCTGGTGTGGCTCCACGGTCCTTCCTCTAGGCTTTCAAGCCCTTGTACATATTCAGGTGTTTTACCTGGAAAGGGTGGGAACAGTTCAGCAGCAGCTGGCCTGGGGCTCAGCTCACGTTTACTCACAGATGCCTCGGCACGGTCCCCCAGCTTTGCAATGAGGACGCTCCTAGCGTGGGGGGTGGGTTGCTGGCTGTATGGGAGATGGTTCCCCACCTCTGACCAATTTCAGAATTGTTTACCGTTGGAGCAAGTGCCGTGATAGGGATTTCCTCTGTATAACTCGTGGGTTCACTTTTTTTTTTCTTTTATGGTTCAAGTTAGATATTATTCCTCTTTTATGTATTTATAGATATAAGCATGGAAATAATTCATTCCCATAAATACATCTGTGTGACGGGAAGAACTTTTTTCTGTTTTATTTTTAAATTTTATTTTTTAAAATTTTGAAATTTAATTTTATTTATTTTTTTAAAGAGCACGTTATTATTAGTTATGAATTTTATGCATATACATATACACAGGTCAATCCCAAACTCCCAACTCATCCCACCACCACCACCCCATGGCTTCCCACACTTGGTGTCCATACGTTTGTTCTCTACCTCTGTGTCTCTATTTCTTCCCTGCAAACCAGTTCATCTGTACCATTTTTAGGCTCCACATATATGCATTAATATACAATATTTGTTTTCCTCTTTCTGACTTACTTCATTCTGTATGACAGTCTCTCGATCCATCGATGTCTCTACAAATGACCCAGTTTCATTCCTTTTTATGGCCGAGTAATATTCCATTTGATATATGTACCACATCTTTATCCATTCATCTGTCTGTGGGCATTTAGGTTGCTTCCATTACCTGGCTATTGTAAATAGTGCTGCAACGAACATTGTGGTGAATGTGCCTTTTTGAAATACGGTTTTCTCTGGGTATATGCCCAGAAGTGGGATTGCTGGATCAGATGGTAATTCTATTTCTAGATTTTTAAAGGAAACTCCATACTGTTCTCCATAGTGACTGTATCAATTTACATTCCCACCAATAGTGGAAGAGGGCTCCTTTTGTCCACACCCTCCCCAGAATTGGTTGTTTGTAGATTTCCTGATGATGCCGATTCTAACAGGTGTGAGGTGATACCTCATTGTAGTTTTGATTTGCATTTCTCTAATAATTAGTGCTGTTGAGCAGCTTTTCATGTGCGTCTTGGCCATCTCTGTGTCTCCTTTGAAGAAACGTCCCTTTAGATCTTCTTCCCATTTTTTTGGGGTTGTTAATTTTTTAATATTAAGCTGCATGAGTTGTTTATATATATTGGAGATTAAACCTCTGTCCATTAATTCATCCGCAACGATTTTCGCCCATTCTGAGGGATGCCTTTTTCCATTCCCGTGTTTTTTAAAAAAAAGGAAAGAAAGGAAAAGAAGCAGAACACTAATGTGCGTAAAATATGCCTTTTGAAACGGTCGTTTTGAAATATGGACGTCCTTTGAATTTTTTGGTCGATATGTGACCCCAGGATTTGTTTTCAGGGCAGGTGTCATTTACAGGCCTGCAATGATTTTGAATATCAACTGACCATTAGCGCTGGGATTAAAGCTGCTGTTGTGTGAAACGGCCACAAGGTGGCAGCAGTTCACCCTTACCAAATCTGGTTACTAGGGCAAGAGAGCCTCAGTGGAAGTGGTGTTCTAGATTGGAGTTTAGAATGGAATGTACCAGGAGAAAGCCCCTCACGTTTGTCTCACTACTTCTTGTTCGTGTTTTTAATTTAATTTTTTATTTTTTATTACAGCAAGTTTGATTACAATGTTTGGCTTGTTGTAGGTGTGAAAGATGTGGTTCTTTTACACATATACAGATGACTGTTCTTCCTGGGATCCTTTTCCCATGTACGTTATGACCAAATGTTGAGTAGTCCTCTCTTGGTATTCTGTAGGTCTTTGGTGATTATATATGTCACCTGTGTTTGTATATGTCTGTTAACCCCGATATCGTAATGAAACCAATCCTCACACCTTTCCATTGGTGAACCATAAGTTTGTTTAATGAATCTGTGATTGCCCTTCTCCGTGGAAATATCTGCCCTGGTATCCATTTTTAGGTAACACCTATAAGTGATATGATATGATATGTGTCTTTCACTTTCTGACTTACTACAAGTCACGTGATTACTTCTAGACTCATTTCGGTGCTGCAAATGGCATTGTGTCCTTTTTTTCCTTGGCATCTCTTATGTCTTAGCGGGGTCCATTTTCAACAATGTGATTCCCTGAGGGTTGTGGATTAGCTGACCTGGGCAGCCTTACCCTGCCGGCCCGCCCTCCCCAGGTGTGCCTCGTTGAGGTCAATATAAACAGAGCTCCAGGCAGCAATAGCCCCTGAAGCTGTGCCTGACTCCATATTCTCTGCCCCGTCAGCAGTCTCGGGGCTGTGCTGGTGGGAGGGAGTGAGGGGACACAGCTTTGTGGATGGCCCGGTGTGAGTGGGGTTCTGCTGGCCTTTCTGCAGGAGTTGCCAGGCTGCCGCCTGTAAAGAAGAGGATGTGTCACCCATACCTTCCGCTGGAATTTCTCTCCGGACAGAGGTGAGGAAGGAAAAAAGCAGTGGGGGCCGGGACAAGACGGTTATCTCAGGCAGGGCAATGGAAAGCTTCTGGAAGAGCGCCAGGGTCCAGAACCACCCTGGCTGGCCTGCAGGCACCAAGTTGGCCTGCGTGCTGTCGCTGGTGTGGCTCCACGGTCCTTCCTCTAGGCTTTCAAGCCCTTGTACATATTCAGGTGTTTTACCTGGAAAGGGTGGGGACAGTTCAGCAGCAGCTGGCCTGGGGCTCAGCTCACGTTTACTCACAGATGCCTTGGCACGGAGCCCCAGCTTTGCAATGAGGACGCTCCTTGCATGGGGGGTGGGTTGCTGGCTGTATGGGAGATGGTTCCCCACCTCTGACCAATTTCAGAATTGTTTACCGTTGGAGCAAGTGCCGTGATAGGGATTTCCTCTGTATAACTCGTGGGTTCACTTTTTTTTTTCTTTTATGGTTCAAGTTAGATATTATTCCTCTTTTATGTATTTATAGATATAAGCATGGAAATAATTCTTTCCTATAAATACATCTGTGTGACGGGAAGAACTGTTTTCTGTTTTATTTTTAAATTTTATTTTTTAAAATTTTGAAATTTAATTTTATGTATTTTTTTAAAGAGCACGTTATTATTAGTTATGAATTTTATGCATATACATGTATACAGGTCAATCCCAAACTCCCAACTCATCCCACCACCACCACCCCATGGCTTCCCACACTTGGTGTCCATACGTTTGTTCTCTACCTCTGTGTCTCTATTTCTTCCCTGCAAACCAGTTCATCTGTACCATTTTTAGGCTCCACATATATGCATTAATATACAATATTTGTTTTCCTCTTTCTGACTTACTTCATTCTGTATGACAGTCTCTCGATCCATCGATGTCTCTACAAATGACCCAGTTTCATTCCTTTTTATGGCCGAGTAATATTCCATTTGATATATGTACCACATCTTTATCCATTCATCTGTCTGTGGGCATTTAGGTGGCTTCCATTACCTGGCTATTGTAAACAGTGCTGCAACGAACATTGTGGTGAATGTGCCTTTTTGAAATACGGTTTTCTCTGGGTATATGCCCAGAAGTGGGATTGCTGGATCAGATGGTAATTCTATTTCTAGATTTTTAAAGGAAACTCCATACTGTTCTCCATAGTGACTGTATCAATTTACATTCCCACCAATAGTGGAAGAGGGCTCCTTTTGTCCACACCCTCCCCAGAATTGGTTGTTTGTAGATTTCCTAATGATGCCGATTCTAACAGGTGTGAGGTGATACCTCATTGTAGTTTTGATTTGCATTTCTCTAATAATTAGTGCTGTTGAGCAGCTTTTCATGTGTGTCTTGGCCATCTCTGTGTCTCCTTTGAAGAAACGTCCCTTTAGATCTTCTTCCCATTTTTGGGGGGTTGTTAATTTTTTAATATTAAGCTGCATGAGTTGTTTATATATATTGGAGATTAAACCTCTGTCCATTAATTCATCCGCAACGATTTTCGCCCATTCTGAGGGATGCCTTTTTCCATTCCCGTGTTTTTTAACAAAAAAGGAAAGAAAGGAAAAGAAGCAGAACACTAATGTGCGTAAAATATGCCTTTTGAAACGGTCGTTTTGAAATATGGACGTCCTTTGATTTTTTTGGTCGATATGTGACCCCAGGATTTGTTTTCAGGGTAGGTGTCATTTACAGGCCTGCAATGATTTTGAATATCAACTGACCATTAGCGTTGGGATTAAAGCTGCTGTTGTGTGAAACGGCCACAAGGTGGCAGCAGTTCACCCTTACCAAATCTGGTTACTAGGGCAAGAGAGCCTCAGTGGAAGTGGTGTTCTAGATTGGAGTTTAGAATGGAATGTGCCAGGAGAAAGCCCCTCAAGTTTGTCTCACTACTTCTTGTTCGTGTTTTTAATTTATTTATTTTTTATTTTTTATTACAGCAAGTTTGATTACAATGTTTGGCTAGTTGTAGGTGTGGAAGATGTGGTTCTTTTACACATATACAGATGACTCTTCTTCCTGGGATCGTTTTCCCATGTACGTTATGACAGAATGTTGAGTAGTCCTCTCTTGGTATTCTGTAGGTCTTTGGTGATTATATATGTCACCTGTGTTTGTATATGTCTGTTAACCCCGATATCGTAATGAAACCAATCCTCACACCTTTCCATTGGTGAACCATAAGTTTGTTTAATGAATCTGTGATTGCCCTTCTCCGTGGAAATATCTGCCCTGGTATCCATTTTTAGGTAACACCTATAAGTGATATGATATGATATGTGTCTTTCACTTTCTGACTTACTACAAGTCACGTGATTACTTCTAGACTCATCTACGGTGCTGCAAATGGCATTGTGACCTTTTTTTCCTTGGCATCTCTTCTGCCTTAGCGGGGTCCATTTTCAACAATGTGATTCCCTGAGGGTTGTGGATTAGCTGACCTGGGCAGCCTTACCCTGCCGGACGGCCCTCCCCAGGTGTGCCTCGTTGAGGTCAATATAAACAGAGCTCCAGGCAGCAATAGCCCGTGAAGCTGTGCCTGACTCCATATTCTCTGCCCCGTCAGCAGTCTCGGGGCTGTGCTGGTGGGAGGGAGTGAGGGGCCACAGCTTTGTGGGTGGCCCGGTGTGAGTGGGGTTCTGCTGGCCTTTCTGCAGGAGTTGCCAGGCTGCCACTTGTAAAGAAGAGGATGTGTCACCCATACCTTCCGCTGGAATTTCTCTCCGGACAGAGGTGAGGAAGGAAAAAAGCAGTGGGGGCCGGGACAGGAGGGGTATCTCAGGCAGGGCAATGGAAAGCTTCTGGAAGAGCGCCAGGGTCCAGGACCACCCTGGCTGGCCTGCAGGCACCAAGTTGGCCTGCGTGCTGTCGCTGGTGTGGCTCCACAGTCCTTCCTCTAGGCTTTCAAGCCCTTGTACATATTCAGGTGTTTTACCTGGAAAGGGTGGGGACAGTTCAGCAGCAGCTGGCCTGGGGCTCAGCTCACGTTTACTCACAGATGCCTCGGCACGGTCCCCCAGCTTTGCAATGAGGACGCTCCTAGCGTGGGGGGTGGGTTGCTGGCTGTATGGGAGATGGTTCCCCACCTCTGACCAATTTCAGAATTGTTTACCGTTGGAGCAAGTGCCGTGATAGGGATTTCCTCTGTATAACTCGTGGGTTCACATTTTTTTTTCTTTTATGGTTCAAGTTAGATATTATTCCTCTTTTATGTATTTATAGATATAAGCATGGAAATAATTCATTCCCATAAATACATCTGTGTGACGGGAAGAATTTTTTTCTGTTTTATTTTTAAATTTTATTTTTTAAAATTTTGAAATTTAATTTTATTTATTTTTTTAAAGAGCACGTTATTATTAGTTATGAATTTTATGCATATACATGTATACAGGTCAATCCCAAACTCCCAACTCATCCCACCACCACCACCCCATGGCTTCCCACACTTGGTGTCCATACGTTTGTTCTCTACCTCTGTGTCTCTATTTCTTCCCTGCAAACCAGTTCATCTGTACCATTTTTAGGCTCCACATATATGCATTAATATACAATATTTGTTTTCCTCTTTCTGACTTACTTCATTCTGTATGACAGTCTCTCGATCCATCGATGTCTCTACAAATGACCCAGTTTCATTCCTTTTTATGGCCGAGTAATATTCCATTTGATATATGTACCACATCTTTATCCATTCATCTGTCTGTGGGCATTTAGGTGGCTTCCATTACCTGGCTATTGTAAATAGTGCTGCAACGAACATTGTGGTGAATGTGCCTTTTTGAAATACGGTTTTCTCTGGGTATATGCCCAGAAGTGGGATTGCTGGATCAGATGGTAATTCTATTTCTAGATTTTTAAAGGAAACTCCATACTGTTCTCCATAGTGACTGTATCAATTTACATTCCCACCAATAGTGGAAGAGGGCTCCTTTTGTCCACACCCTCCCCAGAATTGGTTGTTTGTAGATTTCCTGATGATGCCGATTCTAACAGGTGTGAGGTGATACCTCATTGTAGTTTTGATTTGCATTTCTCTAATAATTAGTGCTGTTGAGCAGCTTTTCATGTGCGTCTTGGCCATCTCTGTGTCTCCTTTGAAGAAACGTCCCTTTAGATCTTCTTCCCATTTTTTTGGGGTTGTTAATTTTTTAATATTAAGCTGCATGAGTTGTTTATATATATTGGAGATTAAACCTCTGTCCATTAATTCATCCGCAACGATTTTCGCCCATTCTGAGGGATGCCTTTTTCCATTCCCGTGTTTTTTAAAAAAAAGGAAAGAAAGGAAAAGAAGCAGAACACTAATGTGCGTAAAATATGCCTTTTGAAACGGTCGTTTTGAAATATGGACGTCCTTTGAATTTTTTGGTCGATATGTGACCCCAGGATTTGTTTTCAGGGCAGGTGTCATTTACAGGCCTGCAATGATTTTGAATATCAACTGACCATTAGCGCTGGGATTAAAGCTGCTGTTGTGTGAAACGGCCACAAGGTGGCAGCAGTTCACCCTTACCAAATCTGGTTACTAGGGCAAGAGAGCCTCAGTGGAAGTGGTGTTCTAGATTGGAGTTTAGAATGGAATGTGCCAGGAGAAAGCCCCTCACGTTTGTCTCACTACTTCTTGTTCGTGTTTTTAATTTAATTTTTTATTTTTTATTACAGCAAGTTTGATTACAATGTTTGGCTTGTTGTAGGTGTGAAAGATGAGGTTCTTTTACACATATACAGATGACTGTTCTTCCTGGGATCCTTTTCCCATGTACGTTATGACCAAATGTTGAGTAGTCCTCTCTTGGTATTCTGTAGGTCTTTGGTGATTATATATGTCACCTGTGTTTGTATATGTCTGTTAACCCCGATATCGTAATGAAACCAATCCTCACACCTTTCCATTGGTGAACCATAAGTTTGTTTAATGAATCTGTGATTGCCCTTCTCCGTGGAAATATCTGCCCTGGTATCCATTTTTAGGTAACACCTATAAGTGATATGATATGATATGTGTCTTTCACTTTCTGACTTACTACAAGTCACGTGATTACTTCTAGACTCATTTCGGTGCTGCAAATGGCATTGTGTCCTTTTTTTCCTTGGCATCTCTTATGTCTTAGCGGGGTCCATTTTCAACAATGTGATTCCCTGAGGGTTGTGGATTAGCTGACCTGGGCAGCCTTACCCTGCCGGCCCGCCCTCCCCAGGTGTGCCTCGTTGAGGTCAATATAAACAGAGCTCCAGGCAGCAATAGCCCCTGAAGCTGTGCCTGACTCCATATTCTCTGCCCCGTCAGCAGTCTCGGGGCTGTGCTGGTGGGAGGGAGTGAGGGGACACAGCTTTGTGGATGGCCCGGTGTGAGTGGGGTTCTGCTGGCCTTTCTGCAGGAGTTGCCAGGCTGCCGCCTGTAAAGAAGAGGATGTGTCACCCATACCTTCCGCTGGAATTTCTCTCCGGACAGAGGTGAGGAAGGAAAAAAGCAGTGGGGGCCGGGACAAGACGGTTATCTCAGGCAGGGCAATGGAAAGCTTCTGGAAGAGCGCCAGGGTCCAGAACCACCCTGGCTGGCCTGCAGGCACCAAGTTGGCCTGCGTGCTGTCGCTGGTGTGGCTCCACGGTCCTTCCTCTAGGCTTTCAAGCCCTTGTACATATTCAGGTGTTTTACCTGGAAAGGGTGGGGACAGTTCAGCAGCAGCTGGCCTGGGGCTCAGCTCACGTTTACTCACAGATGCCTTGGCACGGAGCCCCAGCTTTGCAATGAGGACGCTCCTAGCGTGGGGGGTGGGTTGCTGGCTGTATGGGAGATGGTTCCCCACCTCTGACCAATTTCAGAATTGTTTACCGTTGGAGCAAGTGCCGTGATAGGGATTTCCTCTGTATAACTCGTGGGTTCACTTTTTTTTTTCTTTTATGGTTCAAGTTAGATATTATTCCTCTTTTATGTATTTATAGATATAAGCATGGAAATAATTCATTCCCATAAATACATCTGTGTGACGGGAAGAACTTTTTTCTGTTTTATTTTTAAATTTTATTTTTTAAAATTTTGAAATTTAATTTTATTTATTTTTTTAAAGAGCACGTTATTATTAGTTATGAATTTTATGCATATACATATACACAGGTCAATCCCAAACTCCCAACTCATCCCACCACCACCACCCCATGGCTTCCCACACTTGGTGTCCATACGTTTGTTCTCTACCTCTGTGTCTCTATTTCTTCCCTGCAAACCAGTTCATCTGTACCATTTTTAGGCTCCACATATATGCATTAATACACAATATTTGTTTTCCTCTTTCTGACTTACTTCATTCTGTATGACAGTCTCTCGATCCATCGATGTCTCTACAAATGACCCAGTTTCATTCCTTTTTATGGCCGAGTAATATTCCATTTGATATATGTACCACATCTTTATCCATTCATCTGTCTGTGGGCATTTAGGTTGCTTCCATTACCTGGCTATTGTAAATAGTGCTGCAACGAACATTGTGGTGAATGTGCCTTTTTGAAATACGGTTTTCTCTGGGTATATGCCCAGAAGTGGGATTGCTGGATCAGATGGTAATTCTATTTCTAGATTTTTAAAGGAAACTCCATACTGTTCTCCATAGTGACTGTATCAATTTACATTCCCACCAATAGTGGAAGAGGGCTCCTTTTGTCCACACCCTCCCCAGAATTGGTTGTTTGTAGATTTCCTGATGATGCCGATTCTAACAGGTGTGAGGTGATACCTCATTGTAGTTTTGATTTGCATTTCTCTAATAATTAGTGCTGTTGAGCAGCTTTTCATGTGCGTCTTGGCCATCTCTGTGTCTCCTTTGAAGAAACGTCCCTTTAGATCTTCTTCCCATTTTTTTGGGGTTGTTAATTTTTTAATATTAAGCTGCATGAGTTGTTTATATATATTGGAGATTAAACCTCTGTCCATTAATTCATCCGCAACGATTTTCGCCCATTCTGAGGGATGCCTTTTTCCATTCCCGTGTTTTTTAAAAAAAAGGAAAGAAAGGAAAAGAAGCAGAACACTAATGTGCGTAAAATATGCCTTTTGAAACGGTCGTTTTGAAATATGGACGTCCTTTGAATTTTTTGGTCGATATGTGACCCCAGGATTTGTTTTCAGGGCAGGTGTCATTTACAGGCCTGCAATGATTTTGAATATCAACTGACCATTAGCGCTGGGATTAAAGCTGCTGTTGTGTGAAACGGCCACAAGGTGGCAGCAGTTCACCCTTACCAAATCTGGTTACTAGGGCAAGAGAGCCTCAGTGGAAGTGGTGTTCTAGATTGGAGTTTAGAATGGAATGTGCCAGGAGAAAGCCCCTCACGTTTGTCTCACTACTTCTTGTTCGTGTTTTTAATTTAATTTTTTATTTTTTATTACAGCAAGTTTGATTACAATGTTTGGCTTGTTGTAGGTGTGAAAGATGTGGTTCTTTTACACATATACAGATGACTGTTCTTCCTGGGATCCTTTTCCCATGTACGTTATGACCAAATGTTGAGTAGTCCTCTCTTGGTATTCTGTAGGTCTTTGGTGATTATATATGTCACCTGTGTTTGTATATGTCTGTTAACCCCGATATCGTAATGAAACCAATCCTCACACCTTTCCATTGGTGAACCATAAGTTTGTTTAATGAATCTGTGATTGCCCTTCTCCGTTGAAATATCTGCCCTGGTATCCATTTTTAGGTAACACCTATAAGTGATATGATATGATATGTGTCTTTCACTTTCTGACTTACTACAAGTCACGTGATTACTTCTAGACTCATTTCGGTGCTGCAAATGGCATTGTGTCCTTTTTTTCCTTGGCATCTCTTATGTCTTAGCGGGGTCCATTTTCAACAATGTGATTCCCTGAGGGTTGTGGATTAGCTGACCTGGGCAGCCTTACCCTGCCGGCCCGCCCTCCCCAGGTGTGCCTCGTTGAGGTCAATATAAACAGAGCTCCAGGCAGCAATAGCCCCTGAAGCTGTGCCTGACTCCATATTCTCTGCCCCGTCAGCAGTCTCGGGGCTGTGCTGGTGGGAGGGAGTGAGGGGACACAGCTTTGTGGATGGCCCGGTGTGAGTGGGGTTCTGCTGGCCTTTCTGCAGGAGTTGCCAGGCTGCCGCCTGTAAAGAAGAGGATGTGTCACCCATACCTTCCGCTGGAATTTCTCTCCGGACAGAGGTGAGGAAGGAAAAAAGCAGTGGGGGCCGGGACAAGACGGTTATCTCAGGCAGGGCAATGGAAAGCTTCTGGAAGAGCGCCAGGGTCCAGAACCACCCTGGCTGGCCTGCAGGCACCAAGTTGGCCTGCGTGCTGTCGCTGGTGTGGCTCCACGGTCCTTCCTCTAGGCTTTCAAGCCCTTGTACATATTCAGGTGTTTTACCTGGAAAGGGTGGGGACAGTTCAGCAGCAGCTGGCCTGGGGCTCAGCTCACGTTTACTCACAGATGCCTTGGCACGGAGCCCCAGCTTTGCAATGAGGACGCTCCTTGCATGGGGGGTGGGTTGCTGGCTGTATGGGAGATGGTTCCCCACCTCTGACCAATTTCAGAATTGTTTACCGTTGGAGCAAGTGCCGTGATAGGGATTTCCTCTGTATAACTCGTGGGTTCACTTTTTTTTTTCTTTTATGGTTCAAGTTAGATATTATTCCTCTTTTATGTATTTATAGATATAAGCATGGAAATAATTCTTTCCTATAAATACATCTGTGTGACGGGAAGAACTTTTTTCTGTTTTATTTTTAAATTTTATTTTTTAAAATTTTGAAATTTAATTTTATGTATTTTTTTAAAGAGCACGTTATTATTAGTTATGAATTTTATGCATATACATGTATACAGGTCAATCCCAAACTCCCAACTCATCCCACCACCACCACCCCATGGCTTCCCACACTTGGTGTCCATACGTTTGTTCTCTACCTCTGTGTCTCTATTTCTTCCCTGCAAACCAGTTCATCTGTACCATTTTTAGGCTCCACATATATGCATTAATATACAATATTTGTTTTCCTCTTTCTGACTTACTTCATTCTGTATGACAGTCTCTCGATCCATCGATGTCTCTACAAATGACCCAGTTTCATTCCTTTTTATGGCCGAGTAATATTCCATTTGATATATGTACCACATCTTTATCCATTCATCTGTCTGTGGGCATTTAGGTGGCTTCCATTACCTGGCTATTGTAAACAGTGCTGCAACGAACATTGTGGTGAATGTGCCTTTTTGAAATACGGTTTTCTCTGGGTATATGCCCAGAAGTGGGATTGCTGGATCAGATGGTAATTCTATTTCTAGATTTTTAAAGGAAACTCCATACTGTTCTCCATAGTGACTGTATCAATTTACATTCCCACCAATAGTGGAAGAGGGCTCCTTTTGTCCACACCCTCCCCAGAATTGGTTGTTTGTAGATTTCCTAATGATGCCGATTCTAACAGGTGTGAGGTGATACCTCATTGTAGTTTTGATTTGCATTTCTCTAATAATTAGTGCTGTTGAGCAGCTTTTCATGTGTGTCTTGGCCATCTCTGTGTCTCCTTTGAAGAAACGTCCCTTTAGATCTTCTTCCCATTTTTGGGGGGTTGTTAATTTTTTAATATTAAGCTGCATGAGTTGTTTATATATATTGGAGATTAAACCTCTGTCCATTAATTCATCCGCAACGATTTTCGCCCATTCTGAGGGATGCCTTTTTCCATTCCCGTGTTTTTTAACAAAAAAGGAAAGAAAGGAAAAGAAGCAGAACACTAATGTGCGTAAAATATGCCTTTTGAAACGGTCGTTTTGAAATATGGACGTCCTTTGATTTTTTTGGTCGATATGTGACCCCAGGATTTGTTTTCAGGGTAGGTGTCATTTACAGGCCTGCAATGATTTTGAATATCAACTGACCATTAGCGTTGGGATTAAAGCTGCTGTTGTGTGAAACGGCCACAAGGTGGCAGCAGTTCACCCTTACCAAATCTGGTTACTAGGGCAAGAGAGCCTCAGTGGAAGTGGTGTTCTAGATTGGAGTTTAGAATGGAATGTGCCAGGAGAAAGCCCCTCAAGTTTGTCTCACTACTTCTTGTTCGTGTTTTTAATTTATTTATTTTTTATTTTTTATTACAGCAAGTTTGATTACAATGTTTGGCTAGTTGTAGGTGTGGAAGATGTGGTTCTTTTACACATATACAGATGACTCTTCTTCCTGGGATCGTTTTCCCATGTACGTTATGACAGAATGTTGAGTAGTCCTCTCTTGGTATTCTGTAGGTCTTTGGTGATTATATATGTCACCTGTGTTTGTATATGTCTGTTAACCCCGATATCGTAATGAAACCAATCCTCACACCTTTCCATTGGTGAACCATAAGTTTGTTTAATGAATCTGTGATTGCCCTTCTCCGTGGAAATATCTGCCCTGGTATCCATTTTTAGGTAACACCTATAAGTGATATGATATGATATGTGTCTTTCACTTTCTGACTTACTACAAGTCACGTGATTACTTCTAGACTCATCTACGGTGCTGCAAATGGCATTGTGACCTTTTTTTCCTTGGCATCTCTTCTGCCTTAGCGGGGTCCATTTTCAACAATGTGATTCCCTGAGGGTTGTGGATTAGCTGACCTGGGCAGCCTTACCCTGCCGGACGGCCCTCCCCAGGTGTGCCTCGTTGAGGTCAATATAAACAGAGCTCCAGGCAGCAATAGCCCGTGAAGCTGTGCCTGACTCCATATTCTCTGCCCCGTCAGCAGTCTCGGGGCTGTGCTGGTGGGAGGGAGTGAGGGGCCACAGCTTTGTGGGTGGCCCGGTGTGAGTGGGGTTCTGCTGGCCTTTCTGCAGGAGTTGCCAGGCTGCCACTTGTAAAGAAGAGGATGTGTCACCCATACCTTCCGCTGGAATTTCTCTCCGGACAGAGGTGAGGAAGGAAAAAAGCAGTGGGGGCCGGGACAGGAGGGGTATCTCAGGCAGGGCAATGGAAAGCTTCTGGAAGAGCGCCAGGGTCCAGGACCACCCTGGCTGGCCTGCAGGCACCAAGTTGGCCTGCGTGCTGTCGCTGGTGTGGCTCCACAGTCCTTCCTCTAGGCTTTCAAGCCCTTGTACATATTCAGGTGTTTTACCTGGAAAGGGTGGGGACAGTTCAGCAGCAGCTGGCCTGGGGCTCAGCTCACGTTTACTCACAGATGCCTCGGCACGGTCCCCCAGCTTTGCAATGAGGACGCTCCTAGCGTGGGGGGTGGGTTGCTGGCTGTATGGGAGATGGTTCCCCACCTCTGACCAATTTCAGAATTGTTTACCGTTGGAGCAAGTGCCGTGATAGGGATTTCCTCTGTATAACTCGTGGGTTCACATTTTTTTTTCTTTTATGGTTCAAGTTAGATATTATTCCTCTTTTATGTATTTATAGATATAAGCATGGAAATAATTCATTCCCATAAATACATCTGTGTGACGGGAAGAATTTTTTTCTGTTTTATTTTTAAATTTTATTTTTTAAAATTTTGAAATTTAATTTTATTTATTTTTTTAAAGAGCACGTTATTATTAGTTATGAATTTTATGCATATACATGTATACAGGTCAATCCCAAACTCCCAACTCATCCCACCACCACCACCCCATGGCTTCCCACACTTGGTGTCCATACGTTTGTTCTCTACCTCTGTGTCTCTATTTCTTCCCTGCAAACCAGTTCATCTGTACCATTTTTAGGCTCCACATATATGCATTAATATACAATATTTGTTTTCCTCTTTCTGACTTACTTCATTCTGTATGACAGTCTCTCGATCCATCGATGTCTCTACAAATGACCCAGTTTCATTCCTTTTTATGGCCGAGTAATATTCCATTTGATATATGTACCACATCTTTATCCATTCATCTGTCTGTGGGCATTTAGGTGGCTTCCATTACCTGGCTATTGTAAATAGTGCTGCAACGAACATTGTGGTGAATGTGCCTTTTTGAAATACGGTTTTCTCTGGGTATATGCCCAGAAGTGGGATTGCTGGATCAGATGGTAATTCTATTTCTAGATTTTTAAAGGAAACTCCATACTGTTCTCCATAGTGACTGTATCAATTTACATTCCCACCAATAGTGGAAGAGGGCTCCTTTTGTCCACACCCTCCCCAGAATTGGTTGTTTGTAGATTTCCTGATGATGCCGATTCTAACAGGTGTGAGGTGATACCTCATTGTAGTTTTGATTTGCATTTCTCTAATAATTAGTGCTGTTGAGCAGCTTTTCATGTGCGTCTTGGCCATCTCTGTGTCTCCTTTGAAGAAACGTCCCTTTAGATCTTCTTCCCATTTTTTTGGGGTTGTTAATTTTTTAATATTAAGCTGCATGAGTTGTTTATATATATTGGAGATTAAACCTCTGTCCATTAATTCATCCGCAACGATTTTCGCCCATTCTGAGGGATGCCTTTTTCCATTCCCGTGTTTTTTAAAAAAAAGGAAAGAAAGGAAAAGAAGCAGAACACTAATGTGCGTAAAATATGCCTTTTGAAACGGTCGTTTTGAAATATGGACGTCCTTTGAATTTTTTGGTCGATATGTGACCCCAGGATTTGTTTTCAGGGCAGGTGTCATTTACAGGCCTGCAATGATTTTGAATATCAACTGACCATTAGCGCTGGGATTAAAGCTGCTGTTGTGTGAAACGGCCACAAGGTGGCAGCAGTTCACCCTTACCAAATCTGGTTACTAGGGCAAGAGAGCCTCAGTGGAAGTGGTGTTCTAGATTGGAGTTTAGAATGGAATGTGCCAGGAGAAAGCCCCTCACGTTTGTCTCACTACTTCTTGTTCGTGTTTTTAATTTAATTTTTTATTTTTTATTACAGCAAGTTTGATTACAATGTTTGGCTTGTTGTAGGTGTGAAAGATGAGGTTCTTTTACACATATACAGATGACTGTTCTTCCTGGGATCCTTTTCCCATGTACGTTATGACCAAATGTTGAGTAGTCCTCTCTTGGTATTCTGTAGGTCTTTGGTGATTATATATGTCACCTGTGTTTGTATATGTCTGTTAACCCCGATATCGTAATGAAACCAATCCTCACACCTTTCCATTGGTGAACCATAAGTTTGTTTAATGAATCTGTGATTGCCCTTCTCCGTGGAAATATCTGCCCTGGTATCCATTTTTAGGTAACACCTATAAGTGATATGATATGATATGTGTCTTTCACTTTCTGACTTACTACAAGTCACGTGATTACTTCTAGACTCATTTCGGTGCTGCAAATGGCATTGTGTCCTTTTTTTCCTTGGCATCTCTTATGTCTTAGCGGGGTCCATTTTCAACAATGTGATTCCCTGAGGGTTGTGGATTAGCTGACCTGGGCAGCCTTACCCTGCCGGCCCGCCCTCCCCAGGTGTGCCTCGTTGAGGTCAATATAAACAGAGCTCCAGGCAGCAATAGCCCCTGAAGCTGTGCCTGACTCCATATTCTCTGCCCCGTCAGCAGTCTCGGGGCTGTGCTGGTGGGAGGGAGTGAGGGGACACAGCTTTGTGGATGGCCCGGTGTGAGTGGGGTTCTGCTGGCCTTTCTGCAGGAGTTGCCAGGCTGCCGCCTGTAAAGAAGAGGATGTGTCACCCATACCTTCCGCTGGAATTTCTCTCCGGACAGAGGTGAGGAAGGAAAAAAGCAGTGGGGGCCGGGACAAGACGGTTATCTCAGGCAGGGCAATGGAAAGCTTCTGGAAGAGCGCCAGGGTCCAGAACCACCCTGGCTGGCCTGCAGGCACCAAGTTGGCCTGCGTGCTGTCGCTGGTGTGGCTCCACGGTCCTTCCTCTAGGCTTTCAAGCCCTTGTACATATTCAGGTGTTTTACCTGGAAAGGGTGGGGACAGTTCAGCAGCAGCTGGCCTGGGGCTCAGCTCACGTTTACTCACAGATGCCTTGGCACGGAGCCCCAGCTTTGCAATGAGGACGCTCCTAGCGTGGGGGGTGGGTTGCTGGCTGTATGGGAGATGGTTCCCCACCTCTGACCAATTTCAGAATTGTTTACCGCTGGAGCAAGTGCCGTGATAGGGTTTTCCTCTGTATAACTCGTGGGTTCACTTTTTTTTTTCTTTTATCGTTCAAGTTCGATTTTATTCCCCTTTTATGTATTTATAGATATAAGCATGGAAATAATTCTTTCCTATAAATACATCTGTGTGACGGGAAGAACTTTTTTCTGTTTTATTTTTAAATTTTATTTTTTAAAATTTTGAAATTTAATTTTATGTATTTTTTTAAAGAGCACGTTATTATTAGTTATGAATTTTATGCATATACATGTATACAGGTCAATCCCAAACTCCCAACTCATCCCACCACCACCACCCCATGGCTTCCCACACTTGGTGTCCATACGTTTGTTCTCTACCTCTGTGTCTCTATTTCTTCCCTGCAAACCAGTTCATCTGTACCATTTTTAGGCTCCACATATATGCATTAATATACAATATTTGTTTTCCTCTTTCTGACTTACTTCATTCTGTATGACAGTCTCTCGATCCATCGATGTCTCTACAAATGACCCAGTTTCATTCCTTTTTATGGCCGAGTAATATTCCATTTGATATATGTACCACATCTTTATCCATTCATCTGTCTGTGGGCATTTAGGTGGCTGCCATTACCTGGCTATTGTAAATAGTGCTGCAACGAACATTGTGGTGAATGTGCCTTTTTGAAATACGGTTTTCTCTGGGTATATGCCCAGAAGTGGGATTGCTGGATCAGATGGTAATTCTATTTCTAGATTTTTAAAGGAAACTCCATACTGTTCTCCATAGTGACTGTATCAATTTACATTCCCACCAATAGTGGAAGAGGGCTCCTTTTGTCCACACCCTCCCCAGAATTGGTTGTTTGTAGATTTCCTAATGATGCCGATTCTAACAGGTGTGAGGTGATACCTCATTGTAGTTTTGATTTGCATTTCTCTAATAATTAGTGCTGTTGAGCAGCTTTTCTTGTGTGTCTTGGCCATCTCTGTGTCTCCTTTGAAGAAACGTCCCTTTAGATCTTCTTCCCATTTTTGGGGGGTTGTTAATTTTTTAATATTAAGCTGCATGAGCTGTTTATATATATTGGAGATTAAACCTCTGTCCATTAATTCATACGCAACGATTTTCGCCCATTCTGAGGGATTCCTTTTTCCATTCCCGTGTTTTTTAACAAAAAAGGAAAGAAAGGAAAAGAAGCAGAACACTAATGTGCGTAAAATATGCCGTTTGAAACGGTCGTTTTGAAATATGGACGTCCTTTGATTTTTTTGGTCGATATGTGACCCCAGGATTTGTTTTCAGGGTAGGTGTCATTTACAGGCCTGCAATGATTTTGAATATCAACTGACCATTAGCGTTGGGATTAAAGCTGCTGTTGTGTGAAACGGCCACAAGGTGGCAGCAGTTCACCCTTACCAAATCTGGTTACTAGGGCAAGAGAGCCTCAGTGGAAGTGGTGTTCTAGATTGGAGTTTAGAATGGAATGTGCCAGGAGAAAGCCCCTCAAGTTTGTCTCACTACTTCTTGTTCGTGTTTTTAATTTATTTATTTTTTATTTTTTATTACAGCAAGTTTGATTACAATGTTTGGCTAGTTGTAGGTGTGGAAGATGTGGTTCTTTTACACATATACAGATGACTCTTCTTCCTGGGATCGTTTTCCCATGTACGTTATGACAGAATGTTGAGTAGTCCTCTCTTGGTATTCTGTAGGTCTTTGGTGATTATATATGTCACCTGTGTTTGTATATGTCTGTTAACCCCGATATCGTAATGAAACCAATCCTCACACCTTTCCATTGGTGAACCATAAGTTTGTTTAATGAATCTGTGATTGCCCTTCTCCGTGGAAATATCTGCCCTGGTATCCATTTTTAGGTAACACCTATAAGTGATATGATATGATATGTGTCTTTCACTTTCTGACTTACTACAAGTCACGTGATTACTTCTAGACTCATCTACGGTGCTGCAAATGGCATTGTGACCTTTTTTTCCTTGGCATCTCTTCTGCCTTAGCGGGGTCCATTTTCAACAATGTGATTCCCTGAGGGTTGTGGATTAGCTGACCTGGGCAGCCTTACCCTGCCGGACGGCCCTCCCCAGGTGTGCCTCGTTGAGGTCAATATAAACAGAGCTCCAGGCAGCAATAGCCCGTGAAGCTGTGCCTGACTCCATATTCTCTGCCCCGTCAGCTGTCTCGGGGCTGTGCTGGTGGGAGGGAGTGAGGGGCCACAGCTTTGTGGGTGGCCCGGTGTGAGTGGGGTTCTGCTGGCCTTTCTGCAGGAGTTGCCAGGCTGCCACTTGTAAAGAAGAGGATGTGTCACCCATACCTTCCGCTGGAATTTCTCTCCGGACAGAGGTGAGGAAGGAAAAAAGCAGTGGGGACCGGGACAGGAGGGGTATCTCAGGCAGGGCAATGGAAAGCTTCTGGAAGAGCGCCAGGGTCCAGGACCACCCTGGCTGGCCTGCAGGCACCAAGTTGGCCTGCGTGCTGTCGCTGGTGTGGCTCCACAGTCCTTCCTCTAGGCTTTCAAGCCCTTGTACATATTCAGGTGTTTTACCTGGAAAGGGTGGGGACAGTTCAGCAGCAGCTGGCCTGGGGCTCAGCTCACGTTTACTCACAGATGCCTCGGCACGGTCCCCCAGCTTTGCAATGAGGACGCTCCTAGCGTAGGGGGTGGGTTGCTGGCTGTATGGGAGATGGTTCCCCACCTCTGACCAATTTCAGAATTGTTTACCGTTGGAGCAAGTGCCGTGATAGGGATTTCCTCTGTATAACTCGTGGGTTCACTTTTTTTTTCTTTTATGGTTCAAGTTAGATATTATTCCTCTTTTATGTATTTATAGATATAAGCATGGAAATAATTCATTCCCATAAATACATCTGTGTGACGGGAAGAACTTTTTTCTGTTTTATTTTTAAATTTTATTTTTTAAAATTTTGAAATTTAATTTTATTTATTTTTTTAAAGAGCACGTTATTATTAGTTATGAATTTTATGCATATACATGTATACAGGTCAATCCCAAACTCCCAACTCATCCCACCACCACCACCCCATGGCTTCCCACACTTGGTGTCCATACGTTTGTTCTCTACCTCTGTGTCTCTATTTCTTCCCTGCAAACCAGTTCATCTGTACCATTTTTAGGCTCCACATATATGCATTAATATACAATATTTGTTTTCCTCTTTCTGACTTACTTCATTCTGTATGACAGTCTCTCGATCCATCGATGTCTCTACAAATGACCCAGTTTCATTCCTTTTTATGGCCGAGTAATATTCCATTTGATATATGTACCACATCTTTATCCATTCATCTGTCTGTGGGCATTTAGGTGGCTTCCATTACCTGGCTATTGTAAATAGTGCTGCAACGAACATTGTGGTGAATGTGCCTTTTTGAAATACGGTTTTCTCTGGGTATATGCCCAGAAGTGGGATTGCTGGATCAGATGGTAATTCTATTTCTAGATTTTTAAAGGAAACTCCATACTGTTCTCCATAGTGACTGTATCAATTTACATTCCCACCAATAGTGGAAGAGGGCTCCTTTTGTCCACACCCTCCCCAGAATTGGTTGTTTGTAGATTTCCTGATGATGCCGATTCTAACAGGTGTGAGGTGATACCTCATTGTAGTTTTGATTTGCATTTCTCTAATAATTAGTGCTGTTGAGCAGCTTTTCATGTGCGTCTTGGCCATCTCTGTGTCTCCTTTGAAGAAACGTCCCTTTAGATCTTCTTCCCATTTTTTGGGGGTTGTTAATTTTTTAATATTAAGCTGCATGAGCTGTTTATATATATTGGAGATTAAACCTCTGTCCATTAATTCATCCGCAACGATTTTCGCCCATTCTGAGGGATGCCTTTTTCCATTCCCGTGTTTTTTAAAAAAAAGGAAAGAAAGGAAAAGAAGCAGAACACTAATGTGCGTAAAATATGCCTTTTGAAATGGTCGTTTTGAAATATGAACGTCCTTTGAATTTTTTGGTCGATATGTGACCCCAGGATTTGTTTTCAGGGCAGGTGTCATTTACAGGCCTGCAATGATTTTGAATATCAACTGACCATTAGCGCTGGGATTAAAGCTTCTGTTGTGTGAAACGGCCACAAGCTGGCAGCAGTTCTCCCTTGCCAAATCTGTTTACTAGGGCAAGAGAGCCTCAGTGGAAGTGGTGTTATAGATTGGAGTTTAGAATGGAATGTGCCAGGAGAAAGCCCCTCACGTTTGTCTCACTACTTCTTGTTTGTGTTTTTAATTTATTTTTTTTATTTTTTATTACAGCAAGTTTGATTACAATGTTTGGCTTGTTGTAGGTGTGGAAGATGTGGTTCTTTTACACATATACAGATGACTCTTCATCCTGGGATCCTTTTCCCATGTACGTTATGACAGAATGTTGAGTAGTCCTCTCTTGGTATTCTGTAGGTCTTTGGTGATTATATATGTCACCTGTGTTTGTATATGTCTGTTAACCCCGATATCGTAATGAAACCAATCCTCACACCTTTCCATTGGTGAACCATAAGTTTGTTTAATGAATCTGTGATTGCCCTTCTCCGTGGAAATATCTGCCCTGCTATCCATTTTTAGGTAACACCTATAAGTGATATGATATGATATGTGTCTTTCACTTTCTGACTTACTACAAGTCACGTGATTACTTCTAGACTCATCTACGGTGCTGCAAATGGCATTGTGTCCTTTTTTTCCTTGGCATCTCTTCTGCCTTAGCGGGGTCCATTTTCAACAATGTGATTCCCTGAGGGTTGTGGATTAGCTGACCTGGGCAGCCTTACCCTGCCGGCCCGCCCTCCCCAGGTGTGCCTCGTTGAGGTCAATATAAACAGCGCTCCAGGCAGCAATAGCCCCTGAAGCTGTGCCTGACTCCATATTCTCTGCCCCGTCAGCAGTCTCGGTGCTGTGCTGGGGGCAGGGAGTGATGGGCCACAGCTTTGTGGGTGGCCCGGTGTGAGTGGGGTTCTGCTGGCCTTTCTGCAGGAGTTGCCAGGCAACCGCCTGTAAAGAAGAGGATGTGTCACCCATACCTTCCGCTGGAATTTCTCTCCGGACAGAGGTGAGGAAGGAAAAAAGCAGTGGGGGCCGGGACAGGAGGGGTATCCTTGGCAGGGCAATGGAAAGCTTCTGGAAGAGCGCCAGGGTCCAGAACCACCCTGGCTGGCCTGCAGGCACCAAGTTGGCCTGCGTGCTGTCGCTGGTGTGGCTCCACAGTCCTTCCTCTAGGCTTTCAAGCCCTTGTACATATTCAGGTGTTTTACCTGGAAAGGGTGGGGACAGTTCAGCAGCAGCTGGCCTGGGGCTCAGCTCACGTTTACTCACAGATGCCTCGGCACGGTCCCCCAGCTTTGCAATGAGGACGCTCCTTGCGTGGGGGGTGGGTTGCTGGCTGTATGGGAGATGGTTCCCCACCTCTGACCAATTTCAGAATTGTTTACCGCTGGAGCAAGTGCCGTGATAGGGTTTTCCTCTGTATAACTCGTGGGTTCACTTTTTTTTTCTTTTATCGTTCAGGTTAGATTTTATTCCTCTTTTTTGTATTCATAGATATAAGCATGGAAATAATTCATTCCTATAAATACATCTGTGTGACGGGAAGAACTTTTTTCTGTTTTATTTTTAAATTTTATTTTTTAAAATTTTGAAATTTAATTTTATTTATTTTTTTAAAGAGCACGTTATTATTAGTTATGAATTTTATGCATATACATGTATACAGGTCAATCCCAAACTCCCAACTCATCCCACCACCACCACCCCATGGCTTCCCACACTTGGTGTCCATACGTTTGTTCTCTACCTCTGTGTCTCTATTTCTTCCCTGCAAACCAGTTCATCTGTACCATTTTTAGGCTCCACATATATGCATTAATATACAATATTTGTTTTCCTCTTTCTGACTTACTTCATTCTGTATGACAGTCTCTCGATCCATCGATGTCTCTACAAATGACCCAGTTTCATTCCTTTTTATGGCCGAGTAATATTCCATTTGATATATGTACCACATCTTTATCCATTCATCTGTCTGTGGGCATTTAGGTTGCTTCCATTACCTGGCTATTGTAAATAGTGCTGCAACGAACATTGTGGTGAATGTGCCTTTTTGAAATACGGTTTTCTCTGGGTATATGCCCAGAAGTGGGATTGCTGGATCAGATGGTAATTCTATTTCTAGATTTTTAAAGGAAACTCCATACTGTTCTCCATAGTGACTGTATCAATTTACATTCCCACCAATAGTGGAAGAGGGCTCCTTTTGTCCACACCCTCCCCAGAATTGGTTGTTTGTAGATTTCCTGATGATGCCGATTCTAACAGGTGTGAGGTGATACCTCATTGTAGTTTTGATTTGCATTTCTCTAATAATTAGTGCTGTTGAGCAGCTTTTCATGTGTGTCTTGGCCATCTCTGTGTCTCCTTTGAAGAAACGTCCCTTTAGATCTTCTTCCCATTTTTTGGGGGTTGTTAATTTTTTAATATTAAGCTGCATGAGCTGTTTATATATATTGGAGATTAAACCTCTGTCCATTGATTCGTCTGCAACGATTTTCGCCCATTCTGAGGGATGCCTTTTTCCATTCCCGTGTTTTTTAACAAAAAAGGAAAGAAAGGAAAAGAAGCAGAACACTAATGTGCGTAAAATATGCCTTTTGAAATGGTCGTTTTGAAATATGGACGTCCTTTGAATTTTTTGGTCGATATGTGACCCCAGGATTTGTTTTCAGGGCAGGTGTCATTTACAGGCCTGCAATGATTTTGAATATCAACTGACCATTAGCGTTGGGATTAAAGCTGCTGTTGTGTGAAACGGCCACAAGGTGGCAGCAGTTCACCCTTACCAAATCTGGTTACTAGGGCAAGAGAGCCTCAGTGGAAGTGGTGTTCTAGATTGGAGTTTAGAATGGAATGTGCCAGGAGAAAGCCCCTCAAGTTTGTCTCACTACTTCTTGTTCGTGTTTTTAATTTATTTATTTTTTATTTTTTATTACAGCAAGTTTGATTACAATGTTTGGCTAGTTGTAGGTGTGGAAGATGTGGTTCTTTTACACATATACAGATGACTCTTCTTCCTGGGATCGTTTTCCCATGTACGTTATGACAGAATGTTGAGTAGTCCTCTCTTGGTATTCTGTAGGTCTTTGGTGATTATATATGTCACCTGTGTTTGTATATGTCTGTTAACCCCGATATCGTAATGAAACCAATCCTCACACCTTTCCATTGGTGAACCATAAGTTTGTTTAATGAATCTGTGATTACCCTTCTCCGTGGAAATATCTGCCCTGGTATCCATTTTTAGGTAACACCTATAAGTGATATGATATGATATGTGTCTTTCACTTTCTGACTTACTACAAGTCACGTGATTACTTCTAGACTCATCTACGGTGCTGCAAATGGCATTGTGACCTTTTTTTCCTTGGCATCTCTTCTGCCTTAGCGGGGTCCATTTTCAACAATGTGATTCCCTGAGGGTTGTGGATTAGCTGACCTGGGCAGCCTTACCCTGCCGGACCGCCCTCCCCAGGTGTGCCTCGTTGAGGTCAATATAAACAGAGCTCCAGGCAGCAATAGCCCGTGAAGCTGTGCCTGACTCCATATTCTCTGCCCCGTCAGCAGTCTCGGGGCTGTGCTGGTGGGAGGGAGTGAGGGGCCACAGCTTTGTGGGTGGCCCGGTGTGAGTGGGGTTCTGCTGGCCTTTCTGCAGGAGTTGCCAGGCTGCCACCTGTAAAGAAGAGGATGTGTCACCCATACCTTCCGCTGGAATTTCTCTCCGGACAGAGGTGAGGAAGGAAAAAAGCAGTGGGGGCCGGGACAGGAGGGGTATCTCAGGCAGGGCAATGGAAAGCTTCTGGAAGAGCGCCAGGGTCCAGGACCACCCTGGCTGGCCTGCAGGCACCAAGTTGGCCTGCGTGCTGTCGCTGGTGTGGCTCCACGGTCCTTCCTCTAGGCTTTCAAGCCCTTGTACATATTCAGGTGTTTTACCTGGAAAGGGTGGGGACAGTTCAGCAGCAGCTGGCCTGGGGCTCAGCTCACGTTTACTCACAGATGCCTCGGCACGGTCCCCCAGCTTTGCAATGAGGACGCTCCTAGCGTGGGGGGTGGGTTGCTGGCTGTATGGGAGATGGTTCTCCACTTCTGACCAATTTCAGAATTGTTTACCGCTGGAGCAAGTGCCGTGATAGGGTTTTCCTCTGTATAACTCGTGGGTTCACATTTTTTTTTCTTTTATGGTTCAAGTTAGATATTATTCCTCTTTTATGTATTTATAGATATAAGCATGGAAATAATTCATTCCCATAAATACATCTGTGTGACGGGAAGAACTTTTTTCTGTTTTATTTTTAAATTTTATTTTTTAAAATTTTGAAATTTAATTTTATTTATTTTTTTAAAGAGCACGTTATTATTAGTTATGAATTTTATGCATATACATGTATACAGGTCAATCCCAAACTCCCAACTCATCCCACCACCACCACCCCATGGCTTCCCACACTTGGTGTCCATACGTTTGTTCTCTACATCTGTGTCTCTATTTCTTCCCTGCAAACCAGTTCATCTGTACCATTTTTAGGCTCCACATATATGCATTAATATACAATATTTGTTTTCCTCTTTCTGACTTACTTCATTCTGTATGACAGTCTCTCGATCCATCGATGTCTCTACAAATGACCCAGTTTCATTCCTTTTTATGGCCGAGTAATATTCCATTTGATATATGTACCACATCTTTATCCATTCATCTGTCTGTGGGCATTTAGGTGGCTTCCATTACCTGGCTATTGTAAATAGTGCTGCAACGAACATTGTGGTGAATGTGCCTTTTTGAAATACGGTTTTCTCTGGGTATATGCCCAGAAGTGGGATTGCTGGATCAGATGGTAATTCTATTTCTAGATTTTTAAAGGAAACTCCATACTGTTCTCCATAATGACTGTATCAATTTACATTCCCACCAATAGTGGAAGAGGGCTCCTTTTGTCCACACCCTCCCCAGAATTGGTTGTTTGTAGATTTCCTGATGATGCCGATTCTAACAGGTGTGAGGTGATACCTCATTGTAGTTTTGATTTGCATTTCTCTAATAATTAGTGCTGTTGAGCAGCTTTTCATGTGCGTCTTGGCCATCTCTGTGTCTCCTTTGAAGAAACGTCCCTTTAGATCTTCTTCCCATTTTTTGGGGGTTGTTAATTTTTTAATATTAAGCTGCATGAGCTGTTTATATATATTGGAGATTAAACCTCTGTCCATTAATTCATCCGCAACGATTTTCGCCCATTCTGAGGGATGCGTTTTTCCATTCCCGTGTTTTTTAAAAAAAAAGGAAAGAAAGGAAAAGAAGCAGAACACTAATGTGCGTAAAATATGCCTTTTGAAATGGTCGTTTTGAAATATGAACGTCCTTTGAATTTTTTGGTCGATATGTGACCCCAGGATTTGTTTTCAGGGCAGGTGTCATTTACAGGCCTGCAATGATTTTGAATATCAACTGACCATTAGCGCTGGGATTAAAGCTGCTGTTGTGTGAAACGGCCACAAGGTGGCAGCAGTTCTCCCTTGCCAAATCTGTTTACTAGGGCAAGAGAGCCTCAGTGGAAGTGGTGTTATAGATTGGAGTTTAGAATGGAATGTGCCAGGAGAAAGCCCCTCACGTTTGTCTCACTACTTCTTGTTTGTGTTTTTAATTTATTTTTTTTATTTTTTATTACAGCAAGTTTGATTACAATGTTTGGCTTGTTGTAGGTGTGGAAGATGTGGTTCTTTTACACATATACAGATGACTCTTCTTCCTGGGATCCTTTTCCCATGTACGTTATGACAGAATGTTGAGTAGTCCTCTCTTGGTATTCTGTAGGTCTTTGGTGATTATATATGTCACCTGTGTTTGTATATGTCTGTTAACCCCGATATCGTAATGAAACCAATCCTCACACCTTTCCATTGGTGAACCATAAGTTTGTTTAATGAATCTGTGATTGCCCTTCTCCGTGGAAATATCTGCCCTGGTATCCATTTTTAGGTAACACCTATAAGTGATATGATATGATATGTGTCTTTCACTTTCTGACTTACTACAAGTCACGTGATTACTTCTAGACTCATCTACGGTGCTGCAAATGGCATTGTGTCCTTTTTTTCCTTGGCATCTCTTCTGCCTTAGCGGGGTCCATTTTCAACAATGTGATTCCCTGAGGGTTGTGGATTAGCTGACCTGGGCAGCCTTACCCTGCCGGCCCGCCCTCCCCAGGTGTGCCTCGTTGAGGTCAATATAAACAGCGCTCCAGGCAGCAATAGCCCCTGAAGCTGTGACTGACTCCATATTCTCTGCCCCGTCAGCAGTCTCGGGGCTGTGCTGGGGGGAGGGAGTGATGGGCCACAGCTTTGTGGGTGGCCCGGTGTGAGTGGGGTTCTGCTGGCCTTTCTGCAGGAGTTGCCAGGCAACCGCCTGTAAAGAAGAGGATGTGTCACCCATACCTTCCGCTGGAATTTCTCTCCGGACAGAGGTGAGGAAGGAAAAAAGCAGTGGGGGCTGGGACAGGAGGGGTATCCTTGGCAGGGCAATGGAAAGCTTCTGGAAGAGCGCCAGGGTCCAGAACCACCCTGGCTGGCCTGCAGGCACCAAGTTGGCCTGCGTGCTGTCGCTGGTGTGGCTCCACAGTCCTTCCTCTAGGCTTTCAAGCCCTTGTACATATTCAGGTGTTTTACCTGGAAAGGGTGGGGACAGTTCAGCAGCAGCTGGCCTGGGGCTCAGCTAACGTTTACTCACAGATGCCTCGGCACGGTCCCCCAGCTTTGCAATGAGGACGCTCCTTGCGTGGGGGGTGGGTTGCTGGCTGTATGGGAGATGGTTCCCCACCTCTGACCAATTTCAGAATTGTTTACCGCTGGAGCAAGTGCCGTGATAGGGTTTTCCTCTGTATAACTCGTGGGTTCACTTTTTTTTTCTTTTATCGTTCAGGTTAGATTTTATTCCTCTTTTTTGTATTCATAGATATAAGCATGGAAATAATTCATTCCTATAAATACATCTGTGTGACGGGAAGAACTTTTTTCTGTTTTATTTTTAAATTTTATTTTTTAAAATTTTGAAATTTAATTTTATTTATTTTTTTAAAGAGCACGTTATTATTAGTTATGAATTTTATGCATATACATGTATACAGGTCAATCCCAAACTCCCAACTCATCCCACCACCACCACCCCATGGCTTCCCACACTTGGTGTCCATACGTTTGTTCTCTACCTCTGTGTCTCTATTTCTTCCCTGCAAACCAGTTCATCTGTACCATTTTTAGGCTCCACATATATGCATTAATATACAATATTTGTTTTCCTCTTTCTGACTTACTTCATTCTGTATGACAGTCTCTCGATCCATCGATGTCTCTACAAATGACCCAGTTTCATTCCTTTTTATGGCCGAGTAATATTCCATTTGATATATGTACCACATCTTTATCCATTCATCTGTCTGTGGGCATTTAGGTGGCTTCCATTACCTGGCTATTGTAAATAGTGCTGCAACGAACATTGTGGTGAATGTGCCTTTTTGAAATATGGTTTTCTCTGGGTATATGCCCAGAAGTGGGATTGCTGGATCAGATGGTAATTCTATTTCTAGATTTTTAAAGGAAACTCCATACTGTTCTCCATAGTGACTGTATCAATTTACATTCCCACCAATAGTGGAAGAGGGCTCCTTTTGTCCACACCCTCCCCAGAATTGGTTGTTTGTAGATTTCCTGATGATGCCAATTCTAACAGGTGTGAGGTGATACCTCATTGTAGTTTTGATTTGCATTTCTCTAATAATTAGTGCTGTTGAGCAGCTTTTCATGTGTGTCTTGGCCATCTCTGTGTCTCCTTTGAAGAAACGTCCCTTTAGATCTTCTTCCCATTTTTGGGGGGTTGTTAATTTTTTAATATTAAGCTGCATGAGCTGTTTATATATATTGGAGATTAAACCTCTGTCCATTGATTCGTCTGCAACGATTTTCGCCCATTCTGAGGGATGCCTTTTTCCATTCCCGTGTTTTTTAACAAAAAAGGAAAGAAAGGAAAAGAAGCAGAACACTAATGTGCGTAAAATATGCCTTTTGAAACGGTCGTTTTGAAATATGGACGTCCTTTGAATTTTTTGGTCGATATGTGACCCCAGGATTTGTTTTCAGGGCAGGTGTCATTTACAGGCCTGCAATGATTTTGAATATCAACTGACCATTAGCGTTGGGATTAAAGCTGCTGTTGTGTGAAACGGCCACAAGGTGGCAGCAGTTCACCCTTACCAAATCTGGTTACTAGGGCAAGAGAGCCTCAGTGGAAGTGGTGTTCTAGATTGGAGTTTAGAATGGAATGTGCCAGGAGAAAGCCCCTCACGTTTGTCTCACTACTTCTTGTTCGTGTTTTTAATTTATTTTTTTTTTATTTTTTATTACAGCAAGTTTGATTACAATGTTTGGCTTCTTGTAGGTGTGGAAGATGTGGTTCTTTTACACATATACAGATGACTGTTCTTCCTGGGATCCTTTTCCCATGTACGTTATGACAGAATGTTGAGTAGTCCTCTCTTGGTATTCTGTAGGTCTTTGGTGATTATATATGTCACCTGTGTTTGTATATGTCTGTTAACACCGATATCGTAATGAAACCAATCCTCACACCTTTCCATTGGTGAACCATAAGTTTGTTTAATGAATCTGTGATTGCCCTTCTCCGTGGAAATATCTGCCCTGGTATCCATTTTTAGGTAACACCTATAAGTGATATGATATGATATGTGTCTTTCACTTTCTGACTTACTACAAGTCACGTGATTACTTCTAGACTCATCTACGGTGCTGCAAATGGCATTGTGTCCTTTTTTTCCTTGGCATCTCTTCTGCCTTAGCGGGGTCCATTTTCAACAATGTGATTCCCTGAGGGTTGTGGATTAGCTGACCTGGGCAGCCTTACCCTGCCGGCCTGCCCTCCCCAGCTGTGCCTCATTGAGGTCAATATAAACAGAGCTCCAGGCAGCAATAGCCCCTGAAGCTGTGCCTGACTCCATATTCTCTGCCCCGTTAGCAGTCTCGGGGCTGTGCTGGTGGGAGGAAGTGAGGGGCCACAGCTTTGTGGGTGGCCCGGTGTGAGTGGGGTTCTGCTGGCCTTTCTGCAGGAGTTGCCAGGTTGCCACCTGTAAAGAAGAGGATGTGTCACCCATACCTTCCGCTGGAATTTCTCTCCGGACAGAGGTGAGGAAGGAAAAAAGCAGTGGGGGCCGGGACAGGAGGGGTATCTCAGGCAGGGCAATGGAAAGCTTCTGGAAGAGCGCCAGGATCCAGGACCACCCTGACGGGCCTGCAGGCACCAAGTTGGCCTGCGTGCTGTCGCTGGTGTGGCTCCACGGTCCTTCCTCTAGGCTTTCAAGCCCTTGTACATATTCAGGTGTTTTACCTGGAAAGGTTGGGGACAGTTCAGCAGCAGCTGGCCTGGGGCTCAGCTCACGTTTACTCACAGATGCCTCGGCACGGTCCCCCAGCTTTGCAATGAGGACGCTCCTAGCGTGGGGGGTGGGTTTGTGGCTGTGTGGAAGATGGTTCCCCACCTCTGACCAATTTCAGAATTGTTTACCGTTGGAGCAAGTGCCGTGATAGGGATTTCCTCTGTATAACTCGTGGGTTCACTTTTTTTTTTCTTTTATGGTTCAAGTTAGATTTTATTCCTCTTTTATGTATTTATAGATATAAGCATGGAAATAATTCATTCCTATAAATACATCTGTGAGACGGGAAGAACTTTTCTGTTTTATTTTTAAATTTTACTTTTTAAAATTTTGAAATTTAATTTTATTTATTTTTTTAAAGAGCACGTTATTATTAGTTATGAATTTTATGCATATACATGTATACAGGTCAATCCCAAACTCCCAACTCATCCCACCACCTCCACCCCATGGCTTCCCACACTTGGTGTCCATACGTTTGTTCTCTACCTCTGTGTCTCTATTTCTTCCCTGCAAACCAGTTCATCTGTACCATTTTTAGGCTCCACATATATGCATTAATATACAATATTTGTTTTCCTCTTTCTGACTTACTTCATTCTGTATGACAGTCTCTCGATCCATCGATGTCTCTACAAATGACCCAGTTTCATTCCTTTTTATGGCCGAGTAATATTCCATTTTATATATGTACCACATCTTTATCCATTCATCTGTCTGTGGGCATTTAGGTTGCTTCCATTACCTGGCTATTGTAAATAGTGCTGCAACGAACATTGTGGTGAATGTGCCTTTTTGAAATACGGTTTTCTCTGGGTATATGCCCAGAAGTGGGATTGCTGGATCAGATGGTAATTCTATTTCTAGATTTTTATAGGAAACTCCATACTGTTCTCCATAGTGACTGTATCAATTTACATTCCCACCAATAGTGGAAGAGGGCTCCTTTTGTCCACACCCTCCCCAGAATTGGTTGTTTGTAGATTTCCTGATGATGCCGATTCTAACAGGTGTGAGGTGATACCTCATTGTAGTTTTGATTTGCATTTCTCTAATAATTAGTGCTGTTGAGCAGCTTTTCATGTGTGTCTTGGCCATCTCTGTGTCTCCTTTGAAGAAACGTCCCTTTAGATCTTCTTCCCATTTTTTGGGGGTTGTTAATTTTTTAATATTAAGCTGCATGAGCTGTTTATATATATTGGAGATTAAACCTCTGTCCATTAATACATCCACAATGATTTTCGCCCATTCTGAGGGATGCCTTTTTCCATTCCCGTGTTTTTTAACAAAAAAGGAAAGAAAGGAAAAGAAGCAGAACACTAATGTGCGTAAAATATGCCTTTTGAAACGGTCGTTTTGAAATATGGACGTCCTTTGAATTTTTTGGTCGATATGTGACCCCAGGATTTGTTTTCAGGGCAGGTGTCATTTACAGGCCTGCAATGATTTTGAATATCAACTGACCATTAGCGCTGGGATTAAAGCTGCTGTTGTGTGAAACGGCCACAAGGTGGCAGCAGTTCACCCTTACCAAATCTGGTTACTAGGGCAAGAGAGCCTCAGTGGAAGTGGTGTTCTAGATTGGAGTTTAGAATGGAATGTGCCAGGAGAAAGCCCCTCAAGTTTGTCTCACTACTTCTTGTTCGTGTTTTTAATTTATTTTTTTTTTATTTTTTATTACATCAAGTTTGATTACAATGTTTGGCTTCTTGTAGGTGTGGAAGATGTGGTTCTTTTACACATATACAGATGACTGTTCTTCCTGGGATCCTTTTCCCATGTACGTTATGACAGAATGTTGAGTAGTCCTCTCTTGGTATTCTGTAGGTCTTTGGTGATTATATATGTCACCTGTGTTTGTATATGTCTGTTAACCCCGATATCGTAATGAAACCAATCCTCACACCTTTCCATTGGTGAACCATAAGTTTGTTTAATGAATCTGTGATTGCCCTTCTCCGTGGAAATATCTGCCCTGGTATCCATTTTTAGGTAACACCTATAAGTGATATGATATGATATATGTCTTTCACTTTCTGACTTACTACAAGTCACGTGATTACTTCTAGACTCATCTACGGTGCTGCAAATGGCATTGTGACCTTTTTTTCCTTGGCATCTCTTCTGCCTTAGCGGGGTCCATTTTCAACAATGTGATTCCCTGAGGGTTGTGGATTAGCTGACCTGGGCAGCCTTACCCTGCCGGCCCGCCCTCCCCAGGTGTGCCTCGTTGAGGTCAATATAAACAGAGCTCCAGGCAGCAATAGCCCCTGAAGCTGTGCCTGACTCCATATTCTCTGCCCCGTCAGCAGTCTCGGGGCTGTGCTGGTGGGACGAAGTGAGGGGCCACAGCTTTGTGGGTGGCCCGGTGTGAGTGGGGTTCTGCTGGCCTTTCTGCAGGAGTTGCCAGGTTGCCACCTGTAAAGAAGAGGATGTGTCACCCATACCTTCCGCTGGAATTTCTCTCCGGACAGAGGTGAGGAAGGAAAAAAGCAGTGGGGGCCGGGACAGGAGGGGTATATCAGGCAGGGCAATGGAAAGCTTCTGGAAGAGCGTCAGGGTCCAGGACCACCCTGGCTGGCCTGCAGGCACCAAGTTGTCCTGCGTGCTGTCGCTGGTGTGGCTCCACGGTCCTTCCTCTAGGCTTTCAAGCCCTTGTACATATTCAGGTGTTTTACCTGGAAAGGTTGGGGACAGTTCAGCAGCAGCTGGCCTGGGGCTCAGCTCACGTTTACTCACAGATGCCTCGGCACGGCCCCCAGCTTTGCAATGAGGATGCTCCTAGCGTGGGGGGTGGGTTTGTGGCTGTATGGGAGATGGTTCCCCACCTCTGACCAATTTCAGAATTGTTTACCGTTGGAGCAAGTGCCGTGATAGGGATTTCCTCTGTATAACTCGTGGGTTCACTTTTTTTTTCTTTTATGGTTCAAGTTAGATTTTATTCCTCTTTTATGTATTTATAGATATAAGCATGGAAATAATTCATTCCTATAAATACATCTGTGTGACGGGAAGAACTTTTTTCTGTTTTATTTTTAAATTTTATTTTTTAAAATTTTGAAATTTTATTTATTTTTTTATACAGCACGTTATGATTAGTTATGTATTTTAGGCATATACATGTATACAGTTCAATCCCAAACTCCCAACTCATCCCACCACCACCACCCCATGGCTTCCCACACTTGGTGTCCATACGTTTGTTCTCTACCTCTGTGTCTCTATTTCTTCCCTGCAAACCAGTTCATCTGTACCATTTTTAGGCTCCACATATATGCATTAATATACAATATTTGTTTTCCTCTTTCTGACTTACTTCATTCTGTATGACAGTCTCTCGATCCATCGATGTCTCTACAAATGACCCAGTTTCATTCCTTTTTATGGCCGAGTAATATTCCATTTGATATATGTACCACATCTTTATCCATTCATCTGTCTGTGGGCATTTAGGTGGCTTCCATTACCTGGCTATTGTAAATAGTGCTGCAACGAACATTGTGGTGAATGTGCCTTTTTGAAATACGGTTTTCTCTGGGTATATGCCCAGAAGTGGGATTGCTGGATCAGATGGTAATTCTATTTCTAGATTTTTAAAGGAAACTCCATACTGTTCTCCATAGTGACTGTATCAATTTACATTCCCACCAGTAGTGGAAGAGGGCTCCTTTTGTCCACACCCTCCCCAGAATTGGTTGTTTGTAGATTTCCTGATGATGCCGATTCTAACAGGTGTGAGGTGATACCTCATTGTAGTTTTGATTTGCATTTCTCTAATAATTAGTGCTGTTGAGCAGCTTTTCATGTGTGTCTTGGCCATCTCTGTGTCTCCTTTGAAGAAACGTCCCTTTAGATCTACTTCCCATTTTTTGGGGGTTGTTAATTTTTTAATATTAAGCTGCATGAGCTGTTTATATATATTTGAGATTAAACCTCTGTCCATTAATTCATCCGCAACGATTTTCGCCCATTCTGAGGGATTCCTTTTTCCATTCCCGTGTTTTTTAACAAAAAAGGAAAGAAAGGAAAAGAAGCAGAACACTGATGTGCGTAAAATATGCCTTTTGAAACGGTCGTTTTGAAATATGGACGTCCTTTGAATTTTTTGGTCGATATGTGACCCCAGGATTTGTTTTCAGGGCAGGTGTCATTTACAGGCCTGCAATGATTTTGAATATCAACTGACCATTAGCGCTGGGATTAAAGCTGCTGTTGTGTGAAACGGCCACAAGGTGGCAGCAGTTCACCCTTACCAAATCTCCTTACTAGGGCAAGAGAGCCTCAGTGGAAGTGGTGTTCTAGATTGGAGTTTAGAATGGAATGTGCCAGGAGAAAGCCCCTCACGTTTGTCTCACTACTTCTTGTTCGTGTTTTTAATTTAATTTTTTATTTTTTATTACAGCAAGTTTGATTACAATGTTTGGCTTGTTGTAGGTGTGAAAGATGTGGTTCTTTTACACATATACAGATGACTGTTCTTCCTGGGATCCTTTTCCCATGTACGTTATGACAGAATGTTGAGTTGTCCTCTCTTGGTATTCTGTAGGTCTTTGGTGATTATATATGTCACCTGTGTTTGTATATGTCTGTTAACCCCGATATCGTAATGAAACCAATCCTCACACCTTTCCATTGGTGAACCATAAGTTTGTTTAATGAATCTGTGATTGCCCTTCTCCGTGGAAATATCTGCCCTGGTATCCATTTTTAGGTAACACCTATAAGTGATATGATATGATATGTGTCTTTCACTTTCTGACTTACTACAAGTCACGTGATTACTTCTAGACTCATTTCGGTGCTGCAAATGGCATTGTGTCCTTTTTTTCCTTGGCATCTCTTATGTCTTAGCGGGGTCCATTTTCAACAATGTGATTCCCTGAGGGTTGTGGATTAGCTGACCTGGGCAGCCTTACCCTGCCGGCCCGCCCTCCCCAGGTGTGCCTTGTTGAGGTCAATATAAACAGAGCTCCAGGCAGCAATAGCCCCTGAAGCTGTGCCTGACTCCATATTCTCTGCCCCGTCAGCAGTCTCGGGGCTGTGCTGGTGGGAGGGAGTGAGGGGACACAGCTTTGTGGATGGCCCGGTGTGAGTGGGGTTCTGCTGGCCTTTCTGCAGGAGTTGCCAGGCTGCCGCCTGTAAAGAAGAGGATGTGTCACCCATACCTTCCGCTGGAATTTCTCTCCGGACAGAGGTGAGGAAGGAAAAAAGCAGTGGGGGCCGGGACAAGACGGTTATCTCAGGCAGGGCAATGGAAAGCTTCTGGAAGAGCGCCAGGGTCCAGAACCACCCTGGCTGGCCTGCAGGCACCAAGTTGGCCTGCGTGCTGTCGCTGGTGTGGCTCCACGGTCCTTCCTCTAGGCTTTCAAGCCCTTGTACATATTCAGGTGTTTTACCTGGAAAGGGTGGGGAGAGTTCAGCAGCAGCTGGCCTGGGGCTCAGCTCACGTTTACTCACAGATGCCTTGGCACGGAGCCCCAGCTTTGCATTGAGGACGCTCCTTGCATGGGGGGTGGGTTGCTGGCTGTATGGGAGATGGTTCCCCACCTCTGACCAATTTCAGAATTGTTTACCGCTGGAGCAAGTGCCGTGATAGGGTTTTCCTCTGTATAACTCGTGGGTTCACTTTTTTTTTCTTTTATCGTTCAAGTTAGATTTTATTCCCCTTTTATGTATTCATAGATATAAGCATGGAAATAATTCTTTCCTATAAATACATGTGTGTGACGGGAAGAACTTTTTTCTGTTTTATTTTTAAATTTTATTTTTTAAAATTTTGAAATTTAATTTTATTTATTTTTTTAAAGAGCACGTTATTATTAGTTATGAATTTTATGCATATACATGTATACAGGTCAATCCCAAACTCCCAACTCATCCCACCACCACCACCCCATGGCTTCCCACACTTGGTGTCCATACGTTTGTTCTCTACCTCTGTGTCTCTATTTCTTCCCTGCAAACCAGTTCATCTGTACCATTTTTAGGCTCCACATATATGCATTAATATACAATATTTGTTTTCCTCTTTCTGACTTACTTCATTCTGTATGACAGTCTCTCGATCCATCGATGTCTCTACAAATGACCCAGTTTCATTCCTTTTTATGGCCGAGTAATATTCCATTTGATATATGTACCACATCTTTATCCATTCATCTGTCTGTGGGCATTTAGGTGGCTTCCATTACCTGGCTATTGTAAATAGTGCTGCAACGAACATTGTGGTGAATGTGCCTTTTTGAAATACGGTTTTCTCTGGGTATATGCCCAGAAGTGGGATTGCTGGATCAGATGGTAATTCTATTTCTAGATTTTTAAAGGAAACTCCATACTGTTCTCCATAGTGACTGTATCAATTTACATTCCCACCAATAGTGGAAGAGGGCTCCTTTTGTCCACACCCTCCCCAGAATTGGTTGTTTGTAGATTTCCTGATGATGCCGATTCTAACAGGTGTGAGGTGATACCTCATTGTAGTTTTGATTTGCATTTCTCTAATAATTAGTGCTGTTGAGCAGCTTTTCATGTGCGTCTTGGCCATCTCTGTGTCTCCTTTGAAGAAACGTCCCTTTAGATCTTCTTCCCATTTTTTTGGGGTTGTTAATTTTTTAATATTAAGCTGCATGAGCTGTTTATATATATTGGAGATTAAACCTCTGTCCATTAATTCATCCGCAACGATTTTCGCCCATTCTGAGGGATGCCTTTTTCCATTCCCGTGTTTTTTAAAAAAAAGGAAAGAAAGGAAAAGAAGCAGAACACTAATGTGCGTAAAATATGCCTTTTGAAATGGTCGTTTTGAAATATGAACGTCCTTTGAATTTTTTGGTCGATATGTGACCCCAGGATTTGTTTTCACGTCAGGTGTCATTTACAGGCCTGCAATGATTTTGAATATCAACTGACCATTAGCGCTGGGATTAAAGCTGCTGTTGTGTGAAACGGCCACAAGGTGGCAGCAGTTCTCCCTTGCCAAATCTGTTTACTAGGGCAAGAGAGACTCAGTGGAAGTGGTGTTATAGATTGGAGTTTAGAACGGAATGTGCCAGGAGAAAGCCCCTCACGTTTGTCTCACTACTTCTTGTTTGTGTTTTTAATTTATTTTTTTTATTTTTTATTACAGCAAGTTTGATTACAATGTTTGGCTTGTTGTAGGTGTGGAAGATGTGGTTCTTTTACACATATACAGATGACTCTTCTTCCTGGGATCCTTTTCCCATGTACGTTATGACAGAATGTTGAGTAGTCCTCTCTTGGTATTCTGTAGGTCTTTGGTGATTATATATGTCACCTGTGTTTGTATATGTCTGTTAACCCCGATATCGTAATGAAACCAATCCTCACACCTTTCCATTGGTGAACCATAAGTTTGTTTAATGAATCTGTGATTGCCCTTCTCCGTGGAAATATCTGCCCTGCTATCCATTTTTAGGTAACACCTATAAGTGATATGATATGATATGTGTCTTTCACTTTCTGACTTACTACAAGTCACGTGATTACTTCTAGACTCATCTACGGTGCTGCAAATGGCATTGTGTCCTTTGTTTCCTTGGCTTCTATTCTGCCTTAGCGAGGCCCATTTTCAACAATGTGATTCCCTGAGGGTTGTGGATTAGCTGACCTGGGCAGCCTTACCCTGCCGGCCCGCCCTCCCCAGGTGTGCCTCGTTGAGGTCAATATAAACAGCGCTCCAGGCAGCAATAGCCCCTGAAGCTGTGCCTGACTCCATATTCTCTGCCCCGTCAGCAGTCTCGGGGCTGTGCTGGGGGGAGGGAGTGATGGGCCACAGCTTTGTGGGTGGCCCGGTGTGAGTGGGGTTCTGCTGGCCTTTCTGCAGGAGTTGCCAGGCAACCGCCTGTAAAGAAGAGGATGTGTCACCCATACCTTCCGCTGGAATTTCTCTCCGGACAGAGGTGAGGAAGGAAAAAAGCAGTGGGGGCTGGGACAGGAGGGGTATCCTTGGCAGGGCAATGGAAAGCTTCTGGAAGAGCGCCAGGGTCCAGAACCACCCTGGCTGGCCTGCAGGCACCAAGTTGGCCTGCGTGCTGTCGCTGGTGTGGCTCCACAGTCCTTCCTCTAGGCTTTCAAGCCCTTGTACATATTCAGGTGTTTTACCTGGAAAGGGTGGGGAGAGTTCAGCAGCAGCTGGCCTGGGGCTCAGCTCACGTTTACTCACAGATGCCTTGGCACGGAGCCCCAGCTTTGCAATGAGGACGCTCCTTGCGTGGGGGGTGGGTTGCTGGCTGTATGGGAGATGGTTCCCCACCTCTGACCAATTTCAGAATTGTTTACCGCTGGAGCAAGTGCCGTGATAGGGTTTTCCTCTGTATAACTCGTGGGTTCACTTTTTTTTTCTTTTATCGTTCAGGTTAGATTTTATTCCTCTTTTTTGTATTCATAGATATAAGCATGGAAATAATTCATTCCTATAAATACATCTGTGTGACGGGAAGAACTTTTTTCTGTTTTATTTTTAAATTTTATTTTTTAAAATTTTGAAATTTAATTTTATTTATTTTTTTAAAGAGCACGTTATTATTAGTTATGAATTTTATGCATATACATGTATACAGGTCAATCCCAAACTCCCAACTCATCCCACCACCACCACCCCATGGCTTCCCACACTTGGTGTCCATACGTTTGTTCTCTACCTCTGTGTCTCTATTTCTTCCCTGCAAACCAGTTCATCTGTACCATTTTTAGGCTCCACATATATGCATTAATATACAATATTTGTTTTCCTCTTTCTGACTTACTTCATTCTGTATGACAGTCTCTCGATCCATCGATGTCTCTACAAATGACCCAGTTTCATTCCTTTTTATGGCCGAGTAATATTCCATTTGATATATGTACCACATCTTTATCCATTCATCTGTCTGTGGGCATTTAGGTGGCTTCCATTACCTGGCTATTGTAAATAGTGCTGCAACGAACATTGTGGTGAATGTGCCTTTTTGAAATACGGTTTTCTCTGGGTATATGCCCAGAAGTGGGATTGCTGGATCAGATGGTAATTCTATTTCTAGATTTTTAAAGGAAACTCCATACTGTTCTCCATAGTGACTGTATCAATTTACATTCCCACCAATAGTGGAAGAGGGCTCCTTTTGTCCACACCCTCCCCAGAATTGGTTGTTTGTAGATTTCCTGATGATGCCAATTCTAACAGGTGTGAGGTGATACCTCATTGTAGTTTTGATTTGCATTTCTCTAATAATTAGTGCTGTTGAGCAGCTTTTCATGTGTGTCTTGGCCATCTCTGTGTCTCCTTTGAAGAAACGTCCCTTTAGATCTTCTTCCCATTTTTTGGGGGTTGTTAATTTTTTAATATTAAGCTGCATGAGCTGTTTATATATATTGGAGATTAAACCTCTGTCCATTGATTCGTCTGCAACGATTTTCGCCCATTCTGAGGGATGCCTTTTTCCATTCCCGTGTTTTTTAACAAAAAAGGAAAGAAAGGAAAAGAAGCAGAACACTAATGTGCGTAAAATATGCCTTTTGAAACGGTCGTTTTGAAATATGGACGTCCTTTGAATTTTTTGGTCGATATGTGACCCCAGGATTTGTTTTCAGGGCAGGTGTCATTTACAGGCCTGCAATGATTTTGAATATCAACTGACCATTAGCGCTGGGATTAAAGCTGCTGTTGTGTGAAACGGCCACAAGGTGGCAGCAGTTCACCCTTACCAAATCTGGTTACTAGGGCAAGAGAGCCTCAGTGGAAGTGGTGTTCTAGATTGGAGTTTAGAATGGAATGTGCCAGGAGAAAGCCCCTCAAGTTTGTCTCACTACTTCTTGTTCGTGTTTTTAATTTATTTTTTTTTTATTTTTTATTACATCAAGTTTGATTACAATGTTTGGCTTCTTGTAGGTGTGGAAGATGTGGTTCTTTTACACATATACAGATGACTGTTCTTCCTGGGATCCTTTTCCCATGTACGTTATGACAGAATGTTGAGTAGTCCTCTCTTGGTATTCTGTAGGTCTTTGGTGATTATATATGTCACCTGTGTTTGTATATGTCTGTTAACCCCGATATCGTAATGAAACCAATCCTCACACCTTTCCATTGGTGAACCATAAGTTTGTTTAATGAATCTGTGATTGCCCTTCTCCGTGGAAATATCTGCCCTGGTATCCATTTTTAGGTAACACCTATAAGTGATATGATATGATATATGTCTTTCACTTTCTGACTTACTACAAGTCACGTGATTACTTCTAGACTCATCTACGGTGCTGCAAATGGCATTGTGACCTTTTTTTCCTTGGCATCTCTTCTGCCTTAGCGGGGTCCATTTTCAACAATGTGATTCCCTGAGGGTTGTGGATTAGCTGACCTGGGCAGCCTTACCCTGCCGGCCCGCCCTCCCCAGGTGTGCCTCGTTGAGGTCAATATAAACAGAGCTCCAGGCAGCAATAGCCCCTGAAGCTGTGCCTGACTCCATATTCTCTGCCCCGTCAGCAGTCTCGGGGCTGTGCTGGTGGGACGAAGTGAGGGGCCACAGCTTTGTGGGTGGCCCGGTGTGAGTGGGGTTCTGCTGGCCTTTCTGCAGGAGTTGCCAGGTTGCCACCTGTAAAGAAGAGGATGTGTCACCCATACCTTCCGCTGGAATTTCTCTCCGGACAGAGGTGAGGAAGGAAAAAAGCAGTGGGGGCCGGGACAGGAGGGGTATATCATGCAGGGCAATGGAAAGCTTCTGGAAGAGCGTCAGGGTCCAGGACCACACTGGCTGGCCTGCAGGCACCAAGTTGTCCTGCGTGCTGTCGCTGGTGTGGCTCCACGGTCCTTCCTCTAGGCTTTCAAGCCCTTGTACATATTCAGGTGTTTTACCTGGAAAGGTTGGGGACAGTTCAGCAGCAGCTGGCCTGGGGCTCAGATCACGTTTACTCACAGATGCCTCGGCACGGCCCCCAGCTTTGCAATGAGGATGCTCCTAGCGTGGGGGGTGGGTTTGTGGCTGTATGGGAGATGGTTCCCCACCTCTGACCAATTTCAGAATTGTTTACCGTTGGAGCAAGTGCCGTGATAGGGATTTCCTCTGTATAACTCGTGGGTTCACTTTTTTTTTCTTTTATGGTTCAAGTTAGATTTTATTCCTCTTTTATGTATTTATAGATATAAGCATGGAAATAATTCATTCCTATAAATACATCTGTGTGACGGGAAGAACTTTTTTCTGTTTTATTTTTAAATTTTATTTTTTAAAATTTTGAAATTTTATTTATTTTTTTATACAGCACGTTATGATTAGTTATGTATTTTAGGCATATACATGTATACAGTTCAATCCCAAACTCCCAACTCATCCCACCACCACCACCCCATGGCTTCCCACACTTGGTGTCCATACGTTTGTTCTCTACCTCTGTGTCTCTATTTCTTCCCTGCAAACCAGTTCATCTGTACCATTTTTAGGCTCCACATATATGCATTAATATACAATATTTGTTTTCCTCTTTCTGACTTACTTCATTCTGTATGACAGTCTCTCGATCCATCGATGTCTCTACAAATGACCCAGTTTCATTCCTTTTTATGGCCGAGTAATATTCCATTTGATATATGTACCACATCTTTATCCATTCATCTGTCTGTGGGCATTTAGGTGGCTTCCATTACCTGGCTATTGTAAATAGTGCTGCAACGAACATTGTGGTGAATGTGCCTTTTTGAAATACGGTTTTCTCTGGGTATATGCCCAGAAGTGGGATTGCTGGATCAGATGGTAATTCTATTTCTAGATTTTTAAAGGAAACTCCATACTGTTCTCCATAGTGACTGTATCAATTTACATTCCCACCAGTAGTGGAAGAGGGCTCCTTTTGTCCACACCCTCCCCAGAATTGGTTGTTTGTAGATTTCCTGATGATGCCGATTCTAACAGGTGTGAGGTGATACCTCATTGTAGTTTTGATTTGCATTTCTCTAATAATTAGTGCTGTTGAGCAGCTTTTCATGTGTGTCTTGGCCATCTCTGTGTCTCCTTTGAAGAAACGTCCCTTTAGATCTACTTCCCATTTTTGGGGGGTTGTTAATTTTTTAATATTAAGCTGCATGAGCTGTTTATATATATTTGAGATTAAACCTCTGTCCATTAATTCATCCGCAACGATTTTCGCCCATTCTGAGGGATTCCTTTTTCCATTCCCGTGTTTTTTAACAAAAAAGGAAAGAAAGGAAAAGAAGCAGAACACTGATGTGCGTAAAATATGCCTTTTGAAACGGTCGTTTTGAAATATGGACGTCCTTTGAATTTTTTGGTCGATATGTGACCCCAGGATTTGTTTTCAGGGCAGGTGTCATTTACAGGCCTGCAATGATTTTGAATATCAACTGACCATTAGCGCTGGGATTAAAGCTGCTGTTGTGTGAAACGGCCACAAGGTGGCAGCAGTTCACCCTTACCAAATCTCCTTACTAGGGCAAGAGAGCCTCAGTGGAAGTGGTGTTCTAGATTGGAGTTTAGAATGGAATGTGCCAGGAGAAAGCCCCTCACGTTTGTCTCACTACTTCTTGTTCGTGTTTTTAATTTAATTTTTTATTTTTTATTACAGCAAGTTTGATTACAATGTTTGGCTTGTTGTAGGTGTGAAAGATGTGGTTCTTTTACACATATACAGATGACTGTTCTTCCTGGGATCCTTTTCCCATGTACGTTATGACAGAATGTTGAGTTGTCCTCTCTTGGTATTCTGTAGGTCTTTGGTGATTATATATGTCACCTGTGTTTGTATATGTCTGTTAACCCCGATATCGTAATGAAACCAATCCTCACACCTTTCCATTGGTGAACCATAAGTTTGTTTAATGAATCTGTGATTGCCCTTCTCCGTGGAAATATCTGCCCTGGTATCCATTTTTAGGTAACACCTATAAGTGATATGATATGATATGTGTCTTTCACTTTCTGACTTACTACAAGTCACGTGATTACTTCTAGACTCATTTCGGTGCTGCAAATGGCATTGTGTCCTTTTTTTCCTTGGCATCTCTTATGTCTTAGCGGGGTCCATTTTCAACAATGTGATTCCCTGAGGGTTGTGGATTAGCTGACCTGGGCAGCCTTACCCTGCCGGCCCGCCCTCCCCAGGTGTGCCTTGTTGAGGTCAATATAAACAGAGCTCCAGGCAGCAATAGCCCCTGAAGCTGTGCCTGACTCCATATTCTCTGCCCCGTCAGCAGTCTCGGGGCTGTGCTGGTGGGAGGGAGTGAGGGGACACAGCTTTGTGGATGGCCCGGTGTGAGTGGGGTTCTGCTGGCCTTTCTGCAGGAGTTGCCAGGCTGCCGCCTGTAAAGAAGAGGATGTGTCACCCATACCTTCCGCTGGAATTTCTCTCCGGACAGAGGTGAGGAAGGAAAAAAGCAGTGGGGGCCGGGACAGGAGGGGTATCTCAGGCAGGGCAATGGAAAGCTTCTGGAAGAGCGCCAGGATCCAGGACCACCCTGACTGGCCTGCAGGCACCAAGTTGGCCTGCGTGCTGTCGCTGGTGTGGCTCCACGGTCCTTCCTCTAGGCTTTCAAGCCCTTGTACATATTCAGGTGTTTTACCTGGAAAGGTTGGGGACAGTTCAGCAGCAGCTGGCCTGGGCCTCAGCTCACGTTTACTCACAGATGCCTCGGCACGGTCCCCCAGCTTTGCAATGAGGACGCTCCTAGCGTGGGGGGTGGGTTTGTGGCTGTATGGAAGATGGTTCCCCACCTCTGACCAATTTCAGAATTGTTTACCGTTGGAGCAAGTGCCGTGATAGGGATTTCCTCTGTATAACTCGTGGGTTCACTTTTTTTTTCTTTTATGGTTCAAGTTAGATTTTATTCCTCTTTTATGTATTTATAGATATAAGCATGGAAATAATTCATTCCTATAAATACATCTGTGAGACGGGAAGAACTTTTCTGTTTTATTTTTAAATTTTATTTTTTAAAATTTTGAAATTTAATTTTATTTATTTTTTTAAAGAGCACGTTATTATTAGTTATGAATTTTATGCATATACATGTATACAGGTCAATCCCAAACTCCCAACTCATCCCACCACCTCCACCCCATGGCTTCCCACACTTGGTGTCCATACGTTTGTTCTCTACCTCTGTGTCTCTATTTCTTCCCTGCAAACCAGTTCATCTGTACCATTTTTAGGCTCCACATATATGCATTAATATACAATATTTGTTTTCCTCTTTCTGACTTACTTCATTCTGTATGACAGTCTCTCGATCCATCGATGTCTCTACAAATGACCCAGTTTCATTCCTTTTTATGGCCGAGTAATATTCCATTTTATATATGTACCACATCTTTATCCATTCATCTGTCTGTGGGCATTTAGGTTGCTTCCATTACCTGGCTATTGTAAATAGTGCTGCAACGAACATTGTGGTGAATGTGCCTTTTTGAAATACGGTTTTCTCTGGGTATATGCCCAGAAGTGGGATTGCTGGATCAGATGGTAATTCTATTTCTAGATTTTTATAGGAAACTCCATACTGTTCTCCATAGTGACTGTATCAATTTACATTCCCACCAATAGTGGAAGAGGGCTCCTTTTGTCCACACCCTCCCCAGAATTGGTTGTTTGTAGATTTCCTGATGATGCCGATTCTAACAGGTGTGAGGTGATACCTCATTGTAGTTTTGATTTGCATTTCTCTAATAATTAGTGCTGTTGAGCAGCTTTTCATGTGTGTCTTGGCCATCTCTGTGTCTCCTTTGAAGAAACGTCCCTTTAGATCTTCTTCCCATTTTTTGGGGGTTGTTAATTTTTTAATATTAAGCTGCATGAGCTGTTTATATATATTGGAGATTAAACCTCTGTCCATTAATACATCCACAATGATTTTCCCCCATTCTGAGGGATGCCTTTTTCCATTCCCGTGTTTTTTAACAAAAAAGGAAAGAAAGGAAAAGAAGCAGAACACTAATGTGCGTAAAATATGCCTTTTGAAACGGTCGTTTTGAAATATGGACGTCCTTTGAATTTTTTGGTCGATATGTGACCCCAGGATTTGTTTTCAGGGCAGGTGTCATTTACAGGCCTGCAATGATTTTGAATATCAACTGACCATTAGCGCTGGGATTAAAGCTGCTGTTGTGTGAAACGGCCACAAGGTGGCAGCAGTTCACCCTTACCAAATCTGGTTACTAGGGCAAGAGAGCCTCAGTGGAAGTGGTGTCCTAGATTGGAGTTTAGAATGGAATGTGCCAGGAGAAAGCCCCTCAAGTTTGTCTCACTACTTCTTGTTCGTGTTTTTAATTTATTTTTTTTTTATTTTTTATTACATCAAGTTTGATTACAATGTTTGGCTTCTTGTAGGTGTGGAAGATGTGGTTCTTTTACACATATACAGATGACTGTTCTTCCTGGGATCCTTTTCCCATGTACGTTATGACAGAATGTTGAGTAGTCCTCTCTTGGTATTCTGTAGGTCTTTGGTGATTATATATGTCACCTGTGTTTGTATATGTCTGTTAACCCCGATATCGTAATGAAACCAATCCTCACACCTTTCCATTGGTGAACCATAAGTTTGTTTAATGAATCTGTGATTGCCCTTCTCCGTGGAAATATCTGCCCTGGTATCCATTTTTAGGTAACACCTATAAGTGATATGATATGATATGTGTCTTTCACTTTCTGACTTACTACAAGTCACGTGATTACTTCTAGACTCATCTACGGTGCTGCAAATGGCATTGTGACCTTTTTTTCCTTGGCATCTCTTCTGCCTTAGCGGGGTCCATTTTCAACAATGTGATTCCCTGAGGGTTGTGGATTAGCTGACCTGGGCAGCCTTACCCTGCCGGCCCGCCCTCCCCAGGTGTGCCTCGTTGAGGTCAATATAAACAGAGCTCCAGGCAGCAATAGCCCCTGAAGCTGTGCCTGACTCCATATTCTCTGCCCCGTCAGCAGTCTCGGGGCTGTGCTGGTGGGACGAAGTGAGGGGCCACAGCTTTGTGGGTGGCCCGGTGTGAGTGGGGTTCTGCTGGCCTTTCTGCAGGAGTTGCCAGGTTGCCACCTGTAAAGAAGAGGATGTGTCACCCATACCTTCCGCTGGAATTTCTCTCCGGACAGAGGTGAGGAAGGAAAAAAGCAGTGGGGGCCGGGACAGGAGGGGTATATCAGGCAGGGCAATGGAAAGCTTCTGGAAGAGCGTCAGGGACCAGGACCACCCTGGCTGGCCTGCAGGCACCAAGTTGTCCTGCGTGCTGTCGCTGGTGTGGCTCCACGGTCCTTCCTCTAGGCTTTCAAGCCCTTGTACATATTCAGGTGTTTTACCTGGAAAGGTTGGGGACAGTTCAGCAGCAGCTGGCCTGGGGCTCAGCTCACGTTTACTCACAGATGCCTCGGCACGGCCCCCAGCTTTGCAATGAGGATGCTCCTAGCGTGGGGGGTGGGTTTGTGGCTGTATGGGAGATGGTTCCCCACCTCTGACCAATTTCAGAATTGTTTACCGTTGGAGCAAGTGCCGTGATAGGGATTTCCTCTGTATAACTCGTGGGTTCACTTTTTTTTTCTTTTATGGTTCAAGTTAGATTTTATTCCTCTTTTATGTATTTATAGATATAAGCATGGAAATAATTCATTCCTATAAATACATCTGTGTGACGGGAAGAACTTTTTTCTGTTTTATTTTTAAATTTTATTTTTTAAAATTTTGAAATTTTATTTATTTTTTTATACAGCACGTTATGATTAGTTATGTATTTTATGCATATACATGTATACAGGTCAATCCCAAACTCCCAACTCATCCCACCACCACCACCCCATGGCTTCCCACACTTGGTGTCCATACGTTTGTTCTCTACCTCTGTGTCTCTATTTCTTCCCTGCAAACCAGTTCATCTGTACCATTTTTAGGCTCCACATATATGCATTAATATACAATATTTGTTTTCCTCTTTCTGACTTACTTCATTCTGTATGACAGTCTCTCGATCCATCGATGTCTCTACAAATGACCCAGTTTCATTCCTTTTTATGGCCGAGTAATATTCCATTTGATATATGTACCACATCTTTATCCATTCATCTGTCTGTGGGCATTTAGGTGGCTTCCATTACCTGGCTATTGTAAATAGTGCTGCAACGAACATTGTGGTGAATGTGCCTTTTTGAAATACGGTTTTCTCTGGGTATATGCCCAGAAGTGGGATTGCTGGATCAGATGGTAATTCTATTTCTAGATTTTTAAAGGAAACTCCATACTGTTCTCCATAGTGACTGTATCAATTTACATTCCCACCAGTAGTGGAAGAGGGCTCCTTTTGTCCACACCCTCCCCAGAATTGGTTGTTTGTAGATTTCCTGATGATGCCGATTCTAACAGGTGTGAGGTGATACCTCATTGTAGATTTGATTTGCATTTCTCTAATAATTAGTGCTGTTGAGCAGCTTTTCATGTGTGTCTTGGCCATCTCTGTGTCTCCTTTGAAGAAACGTCCCTTTAGATCTACTTCCCATTTTTTGGGGGTTGTTAATTTTTTAATATTAAGCTGCATGAGCTGTTTATATATATTTGAGATTAAACCTCTGTCCATTAATTCATCCGCAACGATTTTCGCCCATTCTGAGGGATTCCTTTTTCCATTCCCGTGTTTTTTAACAAAAAAGGAAAGAAAGGAAAAGAAGCAGAACACTGATGTGCGTAAAATATGCCTTTTGAAACGGTCGTTTTGAAATATGGACGTCCTTTGAATTTTTTGGTCGATATGTGACCCCAGGATTTGTTTTCAGGGCAGGTGTCATTTACAGGCCTGCAATGATTTTGAATATCAACTGACCATTAGCGCTGGGATTAAAGCTGCTGTTGTGTGAAACGGCCACAAGGTGGCAGCAGTTCACCCTTACCAAATCTCCTTACTAGGGCAAGAGAGCCTCAGTGGAAGTGGTGTTCTAGATTGGAGTTTAGAATGGAATGTGCCAGGAGAAAGCCCCTCACGTTTGTCTCACTACTTCTTGTTCGTGTTTTTAATTTAATTTTTTATTTTTTATTACAGCAAGTTTGATTACAATGTTTGGCTTGTTGTAGGTGTGAAAGATGTGGTTCTTTTACACATATACAGATGACTGTTCTTCCTGGGATCCTTTTCCCATGTACGTTATGACAGAATGTTGAGTAGTCCTCTCTTGGTATTCTGTAGGTCTTTGGTGATTATATATGTCACCTGTGTTTGTATATGTCTGTTAACCCCGATATCGTAATGAAACCAATCCTCACACCTTTCCATTGGTGAACCATAAGTTTGTTTAATGAATCTGTGATTGCCCTTCTCCGTGGAAATATCTGCCCTGCTATCCATTTTTAGGTAACACCTATAAGTGATATGATATGATATGTGTCTTTCACTTTCTGACTTACTACAAGTCACGTGATTACTTCTAGACTCATTTCGGTGCTGCAAATGGCATTGTGTCCTTTTTTTCCTTGGCATCTCTTATGTCTTAGCGGGGTCCATTTTCAACAATGTGATTCCCTGAGGGTTGTGGATTAGCTGACCTGGGCAGCCTTACCCTGCCGGCCCGCCCTCCCCAGGTGTGCCTTGTTGAGGTCAATATAAACAGAGCTCCAGGCAGCAATAGCCCCTGAAGCTGTGCCTGACTCCATATTCTCTGCCCCGTCAGCAGTCTCGGGGCTGTGCTGGTGGGAGGGAGTGAGGGGACACAGCTTTGTGGATGGCCCGGTGTGAGTGGGGTTCTGCTGGCCTTTCTGCAGGAGTTGCCAGGCTGCCGCCTGTAAAGAAGAGGATGTGTCACCCATACCTTCCGCTGGAATTTCTCTCCGGACAGAGGTGAGGAAGGAAAAAAGCAGTGGGGGCCGGGACAAGACGGTTATCTCAGGCAGGGCAATGGAAAGCTTCTGGAAGAGCGCCAGGGTCCAGAACCACCCTGGCTGGCCTGCAGGCACCAAGTTGGCCTGCGTGCTGTCGCTGGTGTGGCTCCACGGTCCTTCCTCTAGGCTTTCAAGCCCTTGTACATATTCAGGTGTTTTACCTGGAAAGGGTGGGGAGAGTTCAGCAGCAGCTGGCCTGGGGCTCAGCTCACGTTTACTCACAGATGCCTTGGCACGGAGCCCCAGCTTTGCAATGAGGACGCTCCTTGCATGGGGGGTGGGTTGCTGGCTGTATGGGAGATGGTTCCCCACCTCTGACCAATTTCAGAATTGTTTACCGCTGGAGCAAGTGCCGTGATAGGGTTTTCCTCTGTATAACTCGTGGGTTCACTTTTTTTTCTTTTATCGTTCAAGTTAGATTTTATTCCCCTTTTATGTATTCATAGATATAAGCATGGAAATAATTCTTTCCTATAAATACATGTGTGTGACGGGAAGAACTTTTTTCTGTTTTATTTTTAAATTTTATTTTTTAAAATTTTGAAATTTAATTTTATTTATTTTTTTAAAGAGCACGTTATTATTAGTTATGAATTTTATGCATATACATGTATACAGGTCAATCCCAAACTCCCAACTCATCCCACCACCACCACCCCATGGCTTCCCACACTTGGTGTCCATACGTTTGTTCTCTACCTCTGTGTCTCTATTTCTTCCCTGCAAACCAGTTCATCTGTACCATTTTTAGGCTCCACATATATGCATTAATATACAATATTTGTTTTCCTCTTTCTGACTTACTTCATTCTGTATGACAGTCTCTCGATCCATCGATGTCTCTACAAATGACCCAGTTTCATTCCTTTTTATGGCCGAGTAATATTCCATTTGATATATGTACCACATCTTTATCCATTCATCTGTCTGTGGGCATTTAGGTGGCTTCCATTACCTGGCTATTGTAAATAGTGCTGCAACGAACATTGTGGTGAATGTGCCTTTTTGAAATACGGTTTTCTCTGGGTATATGCCCAGAAGTGGGATTGCTGGATCAGATGGTAATTCTATTTCTAGATTTTTAAAGGAAACTCCATACTGTTCTCCATAGTGACTGTATCAATTTACATTCCCACCAATAGTGGAAGAGGGATCCTTTTGTCCACACCCTCCCCAGAATTGGTTGTTTGTAGATTTCCTAATGATGCCGATTCTAACAGGTGTGAGGTGATACCTCATTGTAGTTTTGATTTGCATTTCTCTAATAATTAGTGCTGTTGAGCAGCTTTTCATGTGTGTCTTGGCCATCTCTGTGTCTCCTTTGAAGAAACGTCCCTTTAGATCTTCTTCCCATTTTTGGGGGGTTGTTAATTTTTTAATATTAAGCTGCATGAGCTGTTTATATATATTGGAGATTAAACCTCTGTTCATTAATTCATCCGCAACGATTTTCGCCCATTCTGAGGGATGCCTTTTTCCATTCCCGTGTTTTTTAACAAAAAAGGAAAGAAAGGAAAAGAAGCAGAACACTAATGTGCGTAAAATATGCCTTTTGAAACGGTCGTTTTGAAATATGGACGTCCTTTGAATTTTTTGGTCGATATGTGACCCCAGGATTTGTTTTCAGGGTAGGTGTCATTTACAGGCCTGCAATGATTTTGAATATCAACTGACCATTAGCGCTGGGATTAAAGCTGCTGTTGTGTGAAACGGCCACAAGGTGGCAGCAGTTCACCCTTACCAAATCTGGTTACTAGGGCAAGAGAGCCTCAGTGGAAGTGGTGTTCTAGATTGGAGTTTAGAATGGAATGTGCCAGGAGAAAGCCCCTCAAGTTTGTCTCACTACTCCTTGTTCGTGTTTTTAATTTATTTATTTTTTATTTTTTATTACAGCAAGTTTGATTACAATGTTTGCCTAGTTGTAGGTGTGGAAGATGTGGTTCTTTTACACATATACAGATGACTCTTCTTCCTGGGATCCTTTTCCCATGTACGTTATGACAGAATGTTGAGTAGTCCTCTCTTGGTATTCTGTAGGTCTTTGGTGATTATATATGTCACCTGTGTTTGTATATGTCTGTTAACCCCGATATCGTAATGAAACCAATCCTCACACCTTTCCATTGGTGAACCATAAGTTTGTTTAATGAATCTGTGATTGCCCTTCTCCGTGGAAATATCTGCCCTGGTATCCATTTTTAGGTAACACCTATAAGTGATATGATATGATATGTGTCTTTCACTTTCTGACTTACTACAAGTCACGTGATTACTTCTAGACTCATCTACGGTGCTGCAAATGGCATTGTGACCTTTTTTTCCTTGGCATCTCTTCTGCCTTAGCGGGGTCCATTTTCAACAATGTGATTCCCTGAGGGTTGTGGATTAGCTGACCTGGGCAGCCTTACCCTGCCGGCCCGCCCTCCCCAGGTGTGCCTCGTTGAGGTCAATATAAACAGAGCTCCAGGCAGCAATAGCCAGTGAAGCTGTGCCTGACTCCATATTCTCTGCCCCGTCAGCAGTCTCGGGGCTGTGCTGGTGGGAGGGAGTGAGGGGCCACAGCTTTGTGGGTGGCCCGGTGTGAGTGGGGTTCTGCTGGCCTTTCTGCAGGAGTTGCCAGGCTGCCACCTGTAAAGAAGAGGATATGTCACCCATACCTTCCGCTGGAATTGCTCTCCGGACAGAGGTGAGGAAGGAAAAAAGCAGTGGGGGCCGGGACAGGAGGGGTATCTCAGGCAGGGCAATGGAAAGCTTCTGGAAGAGCGCCAGGGTCCAGGACCACCCTGGCTGGCCTGCAGGCACCAAGTTGGCCTGCGTGCTGTCACTGGTGTGGCTCCACGGTCCTTCCTCTAGGCTTTCAAGCCCTTGTACATATTCAGGTGTTTTACCTGGAAAGGGTGGGGACAGTTCAGCAGCAGCTGGCCTGGGGCTCAGCTCACGTTTACTCACAGATGCCACGGCACAGTCCCCCAGCTTTGCAATGAGGACGCTCCTAGCGTGGGGGGTGGGTTGCTGGCTGTATGGGAGATGGTTCCCCACCTCTGACCAATTTCAGAATTGTTTACCGTTGGAGCAAGTGCCGTGATAGGGATTTCCTCTGTATAACTCGTGGGTTCACTTTTTTTTTTCTTTTATGGTTCAAGTTAGATATTATTCCTCTTTTATGTATTTATAGATATAAGCATGGAAATAATTCATTCCCATAAATACATCTGTGTGACGGGAAGAACTTTTTTCTGTTTTATTTTTAAATTTTATTTTTTAAAATTTTGAAATTTAATTTTATTTATTTTTTTTAAAGAGCACGTTATTATTAGTTATGAATTTTATGCATATACATGTATACAGGTCAATCCCAAACTCCCAACTCATCCCACCACCACCACCCCATGGCTTCCCACACTTGGTGTCCATACGTTTGTTCTCTACCTCTGTGTCTCTATTTCTTCCCTGCAAACCAGTTCATCTGTACCATTTTTAGGCTCCACATATATGCATTAATATACAATATTTGTTTTCCTCTTTCTGACTTACTTCATTCTGTATGACAGTCTCTCGATCCATCGATGTCTCTACAAATGACCCAGTTTCATTCCTTTTTATGGCCGAGTAATATTCCATTTGATATATGTACCACATCTTTATCCATTCATCTGTCTGTGGGCATTTAGGTGGCTTCCATTACCTGGCTATTGTAAATAGTGCTGCAACGAACATTGTGGTGAATGTGCCTTTTTGAAATACGGTTTTCTCTGGGTATATGCCCAGAAGTGGGATTGCTGGATCAGATGGTAATTCTATTTCTAGATTTTTAAAGGAAACTCCATACTGTTCTCCATAGTGACTGTATCAATTTACATTCCCACCAATAGTGGAAGAGGGCTCCTTTTGTCCACACCCTCCCCAGAATTGGTTGTTTGTAGATTTCCTGATGATGCCGATTCTAACAGGTGTGAGGTGATACCTCATTGTAGTTTTGATTTGCATTTCTCTAATAATTAGTGCTGTTGAGCAGCTTTTCATGTGCGTCTTGGCCATCTCTGTGTCTCCTTTGAAGAAACGTCCCTTTAGATCTTCTTCCCATTTTTTTGGGGTTGTTAATTTTTTAATATTAAGCTGCATGAGCTGTTTATATATATTGGAGATTAAACCTCTGTCCATTAATTCATCCGCAACGATTTTCGCCCATTCTGAGGGATGCCTTTTTCCATTCCCGTGTTTTTTAAAAAAAAGGAAAGAAAGGAAAAGAAGCAGAACACTAATGTGCGTAAAATATGCCTTTTGAAATGGTCGTTTTGAAATATGAACGTCCTTTGAATTTTTTGGTCGATATGTGACCCCAGGATTTGTTTTCAGGGCAGGTGTCATTTACAGGCCTGCAATGATTTTGAATATCAACTGACCATTAGCGCTGGGATTAAAGCTGCTGTTGTGTGAAACGGCCACAAGGTGGCAGCAGTTCTCCCTTGCCAAATCTGTTTACTAGGGCAAGAGAGCCTCAGTGGAAGTGGTGTTATAGATTGGAGTTTAGAATGGAATGTGCCAGGAGAAAGCCCCTCACGTTTGTCTCACTACTTCTTGTTTGTGTTTTTAATTTATTTTTTTTTATTTTTTATTACAGCAAGTTTGATTACAATGTTTGGCTTGTTGTAGGTGTGGAAGATGTGGTTCTTTTACACATATACAGATGACTCTTCTTCCTGGGATCCTTTTCCCATGTACGTTATGACAGAATGTTGAGTAGTCCTCTCTTGGTATTCTGTAGGTCTTTGGTGATTATATATGTCACCTGTGTTTGTATATGTCTGTTAACCCCGATATCGTAATGAAACCAATCCTCACACCTTTCCATTGGTGAACCATAAGTTTGTTTAATGAATCTGTGATTGCCCTTCTCCGTGGAAATATCTGCCCTGCTATCCATTTTTAGGTAACACCTATAAGTGATATGATACGATATGTGTCTTTCACTTTCTGACTTACTACAAGTCACGTGATTACTTCTAGACTCATCTACGGTGCTGCAAATGGCATTGTGTCCTTTTTTTCCTTGGCATCTCTTCTGCCTTAGCGGGGTCCATTTTCAACAATGTGATTCCCTGAGGGTTGTGGATTAGCTGACCTGGGCAGCCTTACACTGCCAGCCCACCCTCCCCAGGTGTGCCTCGTTGAGGTCAATATAAACAGCGCTCCAGGCAGCAATAGCCCCTGAAGCTGTGCCTGACTCCATATTCTCTGCCCCGTCAGCAGTCTCGGGGCTGTGCTGGGGGGAGGGAGTGATGGGCCACAGCTTTGTGGGTGGCCCGGTGTGAGTGGGGTTCTGCTGGCCTTTCTGCAGGAGTTGCCAGGCAACCGCCTGTAAAGAAGAGGATGTGTCACCCATACCTTCCGCTGGAATTTCTCTCCGGACAGAGGTGAGGAAGGAAAAAAGCAGTGGGGGCCGGGACAGGAGGGGTATCCTTGGCAGGGCAATGGAAAGCTTCTGGAAGAGCGCCAGGGTCCAGAACCACCCTGGCTGGCCTGCAGGCACCAAGTTGGCCTGCGTGCTGTCGCTGGTGTGGCTCCACAGTCCTTCCTCTAGGCTTTCAAGCCCTTGTACATATTCAGGTGTTTTACCTGGAAAGGGTGGGGACAGTTCAGCAGCAGCTGGCCTGGGGCTCAGCTCACGTTTACTCACAGATGCCTCGGCACGGTCCCCCAGCTTTGCAATAAGGACGCTCCTTGCGTGGGGGGTGGGTTGCTGGCTGTATGGGAGATGGTTCCCCACCTCTGACCAATTTCAGAATTGTTTACCGCTGGAGCAAGTGCCGTGATAGGGTTTTCCTCTGTATAACTCGTGGGTTCACTTTTTTTTTCTTTTATCGTTCAGGTTAGATTTTATTCCTCTTTTTTGTATTCATAGATATAAGCATGGAAATAATTCATTCCTATAAATACATCTGTGTGACGGGAAGAACTTTTTTCTGTTTTATTTTTAAATTTTATTTTTTAAAATTTTGAAATTTAATTTTATTTATTTTTTTAAAGAGCACGTTATTATTAGTTATGAATTTTATGCATATACATGTATACAGGTCAATCCCAAACTCCCAACTCATCCCACCACCACCACCCCATGGCTTCCCACACTTGGTGTCCATACGTTTGTTCTCTACCTCTGTGTCTCTATTTCTTCCCTGCAAACCAGTTCATCTGTACCATTTTTAGGCTCCACATATATGCATTAATATACAATATTTGTTTTCCTCTTTCTGACTTACTTCATTCTGTATGACAGTCTCTCGATCCATCGATGTCTCTACAAATGACCCAGTTTCATTCCTTTTTATGGCCGAGTAATATTCCATTTGATATATGTACCACATCTTTATCCATTCATCTGTCTGTGGGCATTTAGGTGGCTTCCATTACCTGGCTATTGTAAATAGTGCTGCAACGAACATTGTGGTGAATGTGCCTTTTTGAAATACGGTTTTCTCTGGGTATATGCCCAGAAGTGGGATTGCTGGATCAGATGGTAATTCTATTTCTAGATTTTTAAAGGAAACTCCATACTGTTCTCCATAGTGACTGTATCAATTTACATTCCCACCAATAGTGGAAGAGGGCTCCTTTTGTCCACACCCTCCCCAGAATTGGTTGTTTGTAGATTTCCTGATGATGCCAATTCTAACAGGTGTGAGGTGATACCTCATTGTAGTTTTGATTTGCATTTCTCTAATAATTAGTGCTGTTGAGCAGCTTTTCATGTGTGTCTTGGCCATCTCTGTGTCTCCTTTGAAGAAACGTCCCTTTAGATCTTCTTCCCATTTTTTGGGGGTTGTTAATTTTTTAATATTAAGCTGCATGAGCTGTTTATATATATTGGAGATTAAACCTCTGTCCATTGATTCGTCTGCAACGATTTTCGCCCATTCTGAGGGATGCCTTTTTCCATTCCCGTGTTTTTTAACAAAAGAGGAAAGAAAGGAAAAGAAGCAGAACACTAATGTGCGTAAAATATGCCTTTTGAAACGGTCGTTTTGAAATATGGACGTCCTTTGAATTTTTTGGTCGATATGTGACCCCAGGATTTGTTTTCAGGGCAGGTGTCATTTACAGGCCTGCAATGATTTTGAATATCAACTGACCATTAGCGTTGGGATTAAAGCTGCTGTTGTGTGAAACGGCCACAAGGTGGCAGCAGTTCACCCTTACCAAATCTGGTTACTAGGGCAAGAGAGCCTCAGTGGAAGTGGTGTTCTAGATTGGAGTTTAGAATGGAATGTGCCAGGAGAAAGCCCCTCAGGTTTGTCTCACTACTTCTTGTTCGTGTTTTTAATTTATTTTTTTTTATATTTTATTACAGCAAGTTTGATTACAATGTTTGGCTTCTTGTAGGTGTGGAAGATGTGGTTCTTTTACACATATACAGATGACTGTTCTTCCTGGGATCCTTTTCCCATGTACGTTATGACAGAATGTTGAGTAGTCCTCTCTTGGTATTCTGTAGGTCTTTGGTGATTATATATGTCACCTGTGTTTGTATATGTCTGTTAACCCCGATATCGTAATGAAACCAATCCTCACACCTTTCCATTGGTGAACCATAAGTTTGTTTAATGAATCTGTGATTGCCCTTCTCCGTGGAAATATCTGCCCTGGTATCCATTTTTAGGTAATACCTATAAGTGATATGATATGATATGTGTCTTTCACTTTCTGACTTACTACAAGTCACGTGATTACTTCTAGACTCATCTACGGTGCTGCAAATGGCATTGTGACCTTTTTTTCCTTGGCATCTCTTCTGCCTTAGCGGGGTCCATTTTCAACAATGTGATTCCCTGAGGGTTGTGGATTAGCTGACCTGGGCAGCCTTACCCTGCCGGCCTGCCCTCCCCAGCTGTGCCTCATTGAGGTCAATATAAACAGAGCTCCAGGCAGCAATAGCCCCTGAATCTGTGCCTGACTCCATATTCTCTGCCCCGTTAGCAGTCTCGGGGCTGTGCTGGTGGGAGGAAGTGAGGGGCCACAGCTTTGTGGGTGGCCCGGTGTGAGTGGGGTTCTGCTGGCCTTTCTGCAGGAGTTGCCAGGTTGCCACCTGTAAAGAAGAGGATGTGTCACCCATACCTTCCGCTGGAATTTCTCTCCGGACAGAGGTGAGGAAGGAAAAAAGTAGTGGGGGCCGGGACAGGAGGGGTATCTCAGGCAGGGCAATGGAAAGCTTCTGGAAGAGCGCCAGGATCCAGGACCACCCTGGCTGGCCTGCAGGCACCAAGTTGGCCTGCGTGCTGTCGCTGGTGTGGCTCCACGGTCCTTCCTCTAGGCTTTCAAGCCCTTGTACATATTCAGGTGTTTTACCTGGAAAGGGTGGGGAGAGTTCAGCAGCAGCTGGCCTGGGGCTCAGCTCACGTTTACTCACAGATGCCTCGGCACGGTCCCCCAGCTTTGCAATGAGGACGCTCCTTGCGTGGGGGGTGGGTTGCTGGCTGTATGGGAGATGTTTCCCCACCTCTGACCAATTTCAGAATTGTTTACCGCTGGAGCAAGTGCCGTGATAGGGTTTTCCTCTGTATAACTCGTGGGTTCACTTTTTTTTTCTTTTATCGTTCAGGTTAGATTTTATTCCTCTTTTTTGTATTCATAGATATAAGCATGGAAATAATTCATTCCTATAAATACATCTGTGTGACGGGAAGAACATTTTTCTGTTTTATTTTTAAATTTTATTTTTTAAAATTTTGAAATTTAATTTTATTTATTTTTTTAAAGAGCACGTTATTATTAGTTATGAATTTTATGCATATACATGTATACAGGTCAATCCCAAACTCCCAACTCATCCCACCACCACCACCCCATGGCTTCCCACACTTGGTGTCCATACGTTTGTTCTCTACCTCTGTGTCTCTATTTCTTCCCTGCAAACCAGTTCATCTGTAGCATTTTTAGGCTCCACATATATGCATTAATATACAATATTTGTTTTCCTCTTTCTGACTTACTTCATTCTGTATGACAGTCTCTCGATCCATCGATGTCTCTACAGATGACCCAGTTTCATTCCTTTTTATGGCCGAGTCATATTCCATTTTATATATGTACCACATCTTTATCCATTCATCTGTCTGTGGGCATTTAGGTGGCTTCCATTACCTGGCTATTGTAAATAGTGCTGCAACGAACATTGTGGTGAATGTGCCTTTTTGAAATACGGTTTTCTCTGGGTATATGCCCAGAAGTGGGATTGCTGGATCAGATGGTAATTCTATTTCTAGATTTTTAAAGGAAACTCCATACTGTTCTCCATAGTGACTGTATCAATTTACATTCCCACCAGTAGTGGAAGAGGGCTCCTTTTGTCCACACCCTCCCCAGAATTGGTTGTTTGTAGATTTCCTGATGATGCCGATTCTAACAGGTGTGAGGTGATACCTCATTGTAGTTTTGATTTGCATTTCTCTAATAATTAGTGCTGTTGAGCAGCTTTTCATGTGTGTCTTGGCCATCTCTGTGTCTCCTTTGAAGAAACGTCCCTTTAGATCTACTTCCCATTTTTTGGGGGTTGTTAATTTTTTAATATTAAGCTGCATGAGCTGTTTATATATATTTGAGATTAAACCTCTGTCCATTAATTCATCCGCAACGATTTTCGCCCATTCTGAGGGATTCCTTTTTCCATTCCCGTGTTTTTTAACAAAAAAGGAAAGAAAGGAAAAGAAGCAGAACACTGATGTGCGTAAAATATGCCTTTTGAAACGGTCGTTTTGAAATATGGACGTCCTTTGAATTTTTTGGTCGATATGTGACCCCAGGATTTGTTTTCAGGGCAGGTGTCATTTACAGGCCTGCAATGATTTTGAATATCAACTGACCATTAGCGCTGGGATTAAAGCTGCTGTTGTGTGAAACGGCCACAAGGTGGCAGCAGTTCACCCTTACCAAATCTCCTTACTAGGGCAAGAGAGCCTCAGTGGAAGTGGTGTTCTAGATTGGAGTTTAGAATGGAATGTGCCAGGAGAAAGCCCCTCACGTTTGTCTCACTACTTCTTGTTCGTGTTTTTAATTTAATTTTTTATTTTTTATTACAGCAAGTTTGATTACAATGTTTGGCTTGTTGTAGGTGTGAAAGATGTGGTTCTTTTACACATATACAGATGACTGTTCTTCCTGGGATCCTTTTCCCATGTACGTTATGACAGAATGTTGAGTAGTCCTCTCTTGGTATTCTGTAGGTCTTTGGTGATTATATATGTCACCTGTGTTTGTATATGTCTGTTAACCCCGATATCGTAATGAAACCAATCCTCACACCTTTCCATTGGTGAACCATAAGTTTGTTTAATGAATCTGTGATTGCCCTTCTCCGTGGAAATATCTGCCCTGGTATCCATTTTTAGGTAACACCTATAAGTGATATGATATGATATGTGTCTTTCACTTTCTGACTTACTACAAGTCACGTGATTACTTCGAGACTCTTCTACGGTGCTGCAAATGGCATTGTGTCCTTTTTTCCCTTGGCTTCTCTTCTGCCTTAGCGGGGTCCATTTTCAACAATGTGATTCCCTGAGGGTTGTGGATTAGCTGACCTGGGCAGCCTTACCCTGCCGGCCCGCCCTCCCCAGGTGTGCCTTGTTGAGGTCAATATAAACAGAGCTCCAGGCAGCAATAGCCCCTGAAGCTGTGCCTGACTCCATATTCTCTGCCCCGTCAGCAGTCTCGGGGCTGTGCTGGTGGGAGGGAGTGAGGGGACACAGCTTTGTGGATGGCCCGGTGTGAGTGGGGTTCTGCTGGCCTTTCTGCAGGAGTTGCCAGGCTGCCGCCTGTAAAGAAGAGGATGTGTCACCCATACCTTCCGCTGGAATTTCTCTCCGGACAGAGGTGAGGAAGGAAAAAAGCAGTGGGGGCCGGGACAAGACGGTTATCTCAGGCAGGGCAATGGAAAGCTTCTGGAAGAGCGCCAGGGTCCAGAACCACCCTGGCTGGCCTGCAGGCACCAAGTTGGCCTGCGTGCTGTTGCTGGTGTGGCTCCACGGTCCTTCCTCTAGGCTTTCAAGCCCTTGTACATATTCAGGTGTTTTACCTGGAAAGGGTGGGGAGAGTTCAGCAGCAGCTGGCCTGGGGCTCAGCTCACGTTTACTCACAGATGCCTTGGCACGGAGCCCCAGCTTTGCAATGAGGACGCTCCTTGCATGGGGGGTGGGTTGCTGGCTGTATGGGAGATGGTTCCCCACCTCTGACCAATTTCAGAATTGTTTACCGCTGGAGCAAGTGCCGTGATAGGGTTTTCCTCTGTATAACTCGTGGGTTCACTTTTTTTTCTTTTATCGTTCAAGTTAGATTTTATTCCCCTTTTATGTATTCATAGATATAAGCATGGAAATAATTCTTTCCTATAAATACATGTGTGTGACGGGAAGAACTTTTTTCTGTTTTATTTTTAAATTTTATTTTTTAAAATTTTGAAATTTAATTTTATTTATTTTTTTAAAGAGCACGTTATTATTAGTTATGAATTTTATGCATATACATGTATACAGGTCAATCCCAAACTCCCAACTCATCCCACCACCACCACCCCATGGCTTCCCACACTTGGTGTCCATACGTTTGTTCTCTACCTCTGTGTCTCTATTTCTTCCCTGCAAACCAGTTCATCTGTACCATTTTTAGGCTCCACATATATGCATTAATATACAATATTTGTTTTCCTCTTTCTGACTTACTTCATTCTGTATGACAGTCTCTCGATCCATCGATGTCTCTACAAATGACCCAGTTTCATTCCTTTTTATGGCCGAGTAATATTCCATTTGATATATGTACCACATCTTTATCCATTCATCTGTCTGTGGGCATTTAGGTGGCTTCCATTACCTGGCTATTGTAAATAGTGCTGCAACGAACATTGTGGTGAATGTGCCTTTTTGAAATACGGTTTTCTCTGGGTATATGCCCAGAAGTGGGATTGCTGGATCAGATGGTAATTCTATTTCTAGATTTTTAAAGGAAACTCCATACTGTTCTCCATAGTGACTGTATCAATTTACATTCCCACCAGTAGTGGAAGAGGGCTCCTTTTGTCCACACCCTCCCCAGAATTGGTTGTTTGTAGATTTCCTGATGATGCCGATTCTAACAGGTGTGAGGTGATACCTCATTGTAGTTTTGATTTGCATTTCTCTAATAATTAGTGCTGTTGAGCAGCTTTTCATGTGTGTCTTGGCCATCTCTGTGTCTCCTTTGAAGAAACGTCCCTTTAGATCTACTTCCCATTTTTTGGGGGTTGTTAATTTTTTAATATTAAGCTGCATGAGCTGTTTATATATATTTGAGATTAAACCTCTGTCCATTAATTCATCCGCAACGATTTTCGCCCATTCTGAGGGATTCCTTTTTCCATTCCCGTGTTTTTTAACAAAAAAGGAAAGAAAGGAAAAGAAGCAGAACACTGATGTGCGTAAAATATGCCTTTTGAAACGGTCGTTTTGAAATATGGACGTCCTTTGAATTTTTTGGTCGATATGTGACCCCAGGATTTGTTTTCAGGGCAGGTGTCATTTACAGGCCTGCAATGATTTTGAATATCAACTGACCATTAGCGCTGGGATTAAAGCTGCTGTTGTGTGAAACGGCCACAAGGTGGCAGCAGTTCACCCTTACCAAATCTCCTTACTAGGGCAAGAGAGCCTCAGTGGAAGTGGTGTTCTAGATTGGAGTTTAGAATGGAATGTGCCAGGAGAAAGCCCCTCACGTTTGTCTCACTACTTCTTGTTCGTGTTTTTAATTTAATTTTTTATTTTTTATTACAGCAAGTTTGATTACAATGTTTGGCTTGTTGTAGGTGTGAAAGATGTGGTTCTTTTACACATATACAGATGACTGTTCTTCCTGGGATCCTTTTCCCATGTACGTTATGACAGAATGTTGAGTAGTCCTCTCTTGGTATTCTGTAGGTCTTTGGTGATTATATATGTCACCTGTGTTTGTATATGTCTGTTAACCCCGATATCGTAATGAAACCAATCCTCACACCTTTCCATTGGTGAACCATAAGTTTGTTTAATGAATCTGTGATTGCCCTTCTCCGTGGAAATATCTGCCCTGGTATCCATTTTTAGGTAACACCTATAAGTGATATGATATGATATGTGTCTTTCACTTTCTGACTTACTACAAGTCACGTGATTACTTCTAGACTCATTTCGGTGCTGCAAATGGCATTGTGTCCTTTTTTTCCTTGGCATCTCTTATGTCTTAGCGGGGTCCATTTTCAACAATGTGATTCCCTGAGGGTTGTGGATTAGCTGACCTGGGCAGCCTTACCCTGCCGGCCCGCCCTCCCCAGGTGTGCCTTGTTGAGGTCAATATAAACAGAGCTCCAGGCAGCAATAGCCCCTGAAGCTGTGCCTGACTCCATATTCTCTGCCCCGTCAGCAGTCTCGGGGCTGTGCTGGTGGGAGGGAGTGAGGGGACACAGCTTTGTGGATGGCCCGGTGTGAGTGGGGTTCTGCTGGCCTTTCTGCAGGAGTTGCCAGGCTGCCGCCTGTAAAGAAGAGGATGTGTCACCCATACCTTCCGCTGGAATTTCTCTCCGGACAGAGGTGAGGAAGGAAAAAAGCAGTGGGGGCCGGGACAAGACGGTTATCTCAGGCAGGGCAATGGAAAGCTTCTGGAAGAGCGCCAGGGTCCAGAACCACCCTGGCTGGCCTGCAGGCACCAAGTTGGCCTGCGTGCTGTTGCTGGTGTGGCTCCACGGTCCTTCCTCTAGGCTTTCAAGCCCTTGTACATATTCAGGTGTTTTACCTGGAAAGGGTGGGGAGAGTTCAGCAGCAGCTGGCCTGGGGCTCAGCTCACGTTTACTCACAGATGCCTTGGCACGGAGCCCCAGCTTTGCAATGAGGACGCTCCTTGCATGGGGGGTGGGTTGCTGGCTGTATGGGAGATGGTTCCCCACCTCTGACCAATTTCAGAATTGTTTACCGCTGGAGCAAGTGCCGTGATAGGGTTTTCCTCTGTATAACTCGTGGGTTCACTTTTTTTTCTTTTATCGTTCAAGTTAGATTTTATTCCCCTTTTATGTATTCATAGATATAAGCATGGAAATAATTCTTTCCTATAAATACATGTGTGTGACGGGAAGAACTTTTTTCTGTTTTATTTTTAAATTTTATTTTTTAAAATTTTGAAATTTAATTTTATTTATTTTTTTAAAGAGCACGTTATTATTAGTTATGAATTTTATGCATATACATGTATACAGGTCAATCCCAAACTCCCAACTCATCCCACCACCACCACCCCATGGCTTCCCACACTTGGTGTCCATACGTTTGTTCTCTACCTCTGTGTCTCTATTTCTTCCCTGCAAACCAGTTCATCTGTACCATTTTTAGGCTCCACATATATGCATTAATATACAATATTTGTTTTCCTCTTTCTGACTTACTTCATTCTGTATGACAGTCTCTCGATCCATCGATGTCTCTACAAATGACCCAGTTTCATTCCTTTTTATGGCCGAGTAATATTCCATTTGATATATGTACCACATCTTTATCCATTCATCTGTCTGTGGGCATTTAGGTGGCTTCCATTACCTGGCTATTGTAAATAGTGCTGCAACGAACATTGTGGTGAATGTGCCTTTTTGAAATACGGTTTTCTCTGGGTATATGCCCAGAAGTGGGATTGCTGGATCAGATGGTAATTCTATTTCTAGATTTTTAAAGGAAACTCCATACTGTTCTCCATAGTGACTGTATCAATTTACATTCCCACCAATAGTGGAAGAGGGCTCCTTTTGTCCACACCCTCCCCAGAATTGGTTGTTTGTAGATTTCCTGATGATGCCGATTCTAACAGGTGTGAGGTGATACCTCATTGTAGTTTTGATTTGCATTTCTCTAATAATTAGTGCTGTTGAGCAGCTTTTCATGTGCGTCTTGGCCATCTCTGTGTCTCCTTTGAAGAAACGTCCCTTTAGATCTTCTTCCCATTTTTTGGGGGTTGTTAATTTTTTAATATTAAGCTGCATGAGCTGTTTATATATATTGGAGATTAAACCTCTGTCCATTAATTCATCCGCAACGATTTTCGCCCATTCTGAGGGATGCCTTTTTCCATTCCCGTGTTTTTTAAAAAAAAGGAAAGAAAGGAAAAGAAGCAGAACACTAATGTGCGTAAAATATGCCTTTTGAAATGGTCGTTTTGAAATATGAACGTCCTTTGAATTTTTTGGTCGATATGTGACCCCAGGATTTGTTTTCAGGGCAGGTGTCATTTACAGGCCTGCAATGATTTTGAATATCAACTGACCATTAGCGCTGGGATTAAAGCTGCTGTTGTGTGAAACGGCCACAAGGTGGCAGCAGTTCTCCCTTGCCAAATCTGTTTACTAGGGCAAGAGAGCCTCAGTGGAAGTGGTGTTATAGATTGGAGTTTAGAATGGAATGTGCCAGGAGAAAGCCCCTCACGTTTGTCTCACTACTTCTTGTTTGTGTTTTTAATTTATTTTTTTTATTTTTTATTACAGCAAGTTTGATTACAATGTTTGGCTTGTTGTAGGTGTGGAAGATGTGGTTCTTTTACACATATACAGATGACTCTTCTTCCTGGGATCCTTTTCCCATGTACGTTATGACAGAATGTTGAGTAGTCCTCTCTTGGTATTCTGTAGGTCTTTGGTGATTATATATGTCACCTGTGTTTGTATATGTCTGTTAACCCCGATATTGTAATGAAACCAATCCTCACACCTTTCCATTGGTGAACCATAAGTTTGTTTAATGAATCTGTGATTGCCCTTCTCCGTGGAAATATCTGCCCTGCTATCCATTTTTAGGTAACACCTATAAGTGATATGATACGATATGTGTCTTTCACTTTCTGACTTACTACAAGTCACGTGATTACTTCTAGACTCATCTACGGTGCTGCAAATGGCATTGTGTCCTTTTTTTCCTTGGCATCTCTTCTGCCTTAGCGGGGTCCATTTTCAACAATGTGATTCCCTGAGGGTTGTGGATTAGCTGACCTGGGCAGCCTTACACTGCCAGCCCACCCTCCCCAGGTGTGCCTCGTTGAGGTCAATATAAACAGCGCTCCAGGCAGCAATAGCCCCTGAAGCTGTGCCTGACTCCATATTCTCTGCCCCGTCAGCAGTCTCGGGGCTGTGCTGGGGGGAGGGAGTGATGGGCCACAGCTTTGTGGGTGGCCCGGTGTGAGTGGGGTTCTGCTGGCCTTTCTGCAGGAGTTGCCAGGCAACCGCCTGTAAAGAAGAGGATGTGTCACCCATACCTTCCGCTGGAATTTCTCTCCGGACAGAGTTGAGGAAGGAAAAAAGCAGTGGGGGCCGGGACAGGAGGGGTATCCTTGGCAGGGCAATGGAAAGCTTCTGGAAGAGCGCCAGGGTCCAGAACCACCCTGGCTGGCCTGCAGGCACCAAGTTGGCCTGCGTGCTGTCGCTGGTGTGGCTCCACAGTCCTTCCTCTAGGCTTTCAAGCCCTTGTACATATTCAGGTGTTTTACCTGGAAAGGGTGGGGACAGTTCAGCAGCAGCTGGCCTGGGGCTCAGCTCACGTTTACTCACAGATGCCTCGGCACGGTCCCCCAGCTTTGCAATAAGGACGCTCCTTGCGTGGGGGGTGGGTTGCTGGCTGTATGGGAGATGGTTCCCCACCTCTGACCAATTTCAGAATTGTTTACCGCTGGAGCAAGTGCCGTGATAGGGTTTTCCTCTGTATAACTCGTGGGTTCACTTTTTTTTTCTTTTATCGTTCAGGTTAGATTTTATTCCTCTTTTTTGTATTCATAGATATAAGCATGGAAATAATTCATTCCTATAAATACATCTGTGTGACGGGAAGAACTTTTTTCTGTTTTATTTTTAAATTTTATTTTTTAAAATTTTGAAATTTAATTTTATTTATTTTTTTAAAGAGCACGTTATTATTAGTTATGAATTTTATGCATATACATGTATACAGGTCAATCCCAAACTCCCAACTCATCCCACCACCACCACCCCATGGCTTCCCACACTTGGTGTCCATACGTTTGTTCTCTACCTCTGTGTCTCTATTTCTTCCCTGCAAACCAGTTCATCTGTACCATTTTTAGGCTCCACATATATGCATTAATATACAATATTTGTTTTCCTCTTTCTGACTTACTTCATTCTGTATGACAGTCTCTCGATCCATCGATGTCTCTACAAATGACCCAGTTTCATTCCTTTTTATGGCCGAGTAATATTCCATTTGATATATGTACCACATCTTTATCCATTCATCTGTCTGTGGGCATTTAGGTGGCTTCCATTACCTGGCTATTGTAAATAGTGCTGCAACGAACATTGTGGTGAATGTGCCTTTTTGAAATACGGTTTTCTCTGGGTATATGCCCAGAAGTGGGATTGCTGGATCAGATGGTAATTCTATTTCTAGATTTTTAAAGGAAACTCCATACTGTTCTCCATAGTGACTGTATCAATTTACATTCCCACCAATAGTGGAAGAGGGCTCCTTTTGTCCACACCCTCCCCAGAATTGGTTGTTTGTAGATTTCCTGATGATGCCAATTCTAACAGGTGTGAGGTGATACCTCATTGTAGTTTTGATTTGCATTTCTCTAATAATTAGTGCTGTTGAGCAGCTTTTCATGTGTGTCTTGGCCATCTCTGTGTCTCCTTTGAAGAAACGTCCCTTTAGATCTTCTTCCCATTTTTTGGGGGTTGTTAATTTTTTAATATTAAGCTGCATGAGCTGTTTATATATATTGGAGATTAAACCTCTGTCCATTGATTCGTCTGCAACGATTTTCGCCCATTCTGAGGGATGCCTTTTTCCATTCCCGTGTTTTTCAACAAAAGAGGAAAGAAAGGAAAAGAAGCAGAACACTAATGTGCGTAAAATATGCCTTTTGAAACGGTCGTTTTGAAATATGGACGTCCTTTGAATTTTTTGGTCGATATGTGACCCCAGGATTTGTTTTCAGGGCAGGTGTCATTTACAGGCCTGCAATGATTTTGAATATCAACTGACCATTAGCGTTGGGATTAAAGCTGCTGTTGTGTGAAACGGCCACAAGGTGGCAGCAGTTCACCCTTACCAAATCTGGTTACTAGGGCAAGAGAGCCTCAGTGGAAGTGGTGTTCTAGATTGGAGTTTAGAATGGAATGTGCCAGGAGAAAGCCCCTCAGGTTTGTCTCACTACTTCTTGTTCGTGTTTTTAATTTATTTTTTTTTATATTTTATTACAGCAAGTTTGATTACAATGTTTGGCTTCTTGTAGGTGTGGAAGATGTGGTTCTTTTACACATATACAGATGACTGTTCTTCCTGGGATCCTTTTCCCATGTACGTTATGACAGAATGTTGAGTAGTCCTCTCTTGGTATTCTGTAGGTCTTTGGTGATTATATATGTCACCTGTGTTTGTATATGTCTGTTAACCCCGATATCGTAATGAAACCAATCCTCACACCTTTCCATTGGTGAACCATAAGTTTGTTTAATGAATCTGTGATTGCCCTTCTCCGTGGAAATATCTGCCCTGGTATCCATTTTTAGGTAATACCTATAAGTGATATGATATGATATGTGTCTTTCACTTTCTGACTTACTACAAGTCACGTGATTACTTCTAGACTCATCTACGGTGCTGCAAATGGCATTGTGACCTTTTTTTCCTTGGCATCTCTTCTGCCTTAGCGGGGTCCATTTTCAACAATGTGATTCCCTGAGGGTTGTGGATTAGCTGACCTGGGCAGCCTTACCCTGCCGGCCTGCCCTCCCCAGCTGTGCCTCATTGAGGTCAATATAAACAGAGCTCCAGGCAGCAATAGCCCCTGAATCTGTGCCTGACTCCATATTCTCTGCCCCGTTAGCAGTCTCGGGGCTGTGCTGGTGGGAGGAAGTGAGGGGCCACAGCTTTGTGGGTGGCCCGGTGTGAGTGGGGTTCTGCTGGCCTTTCTGCAGGAGTTGCCAGGTTGCCACCTGTAAAGAAGAGGATGTGTCACCCATACCTTCCGCTGGAATTTCTCTCCGGACAGAGGTGAGGAAGGAAAAAAGTAGTGGGGGCCGGGACAGGAGGGGTATCTCAGGCAGGGCAATGGAAAGCTTCTGGAAGAGCGCCAGGATCCAGGACCACCCTGGCTGGCCTGCAGGCACCAAGTTGGCCTGCGTGCTGTCGCTGGTGTGGCTCCACGGTCCTTCCTCTAGGCTTTCAAGCCCTTGTACATATTCAGGTGTTTTACCTGGAAAGGGTGGGGAGAGTTCAGCAGCAGCTGGCCTGGGGCTCAGCTCACGTTTACTCACAGATGCCTCGGCACGGTCCCCCAGCTTTGCAATGAGGACGCTCCTTGCGTGGGGGGTGGGTTGCTGGCTGTATGGGAGATGTTTCCCCACCTCTGACCAATTTCAGAATTGTTTACCGCTGGAGCAAGTGCCGTGATAGGGTTTTCCTCTGTATAACTCGTGGGTTCACTTTTTTTTTCTTTTATCGTTCAGGTTAGATTTTATTCCTCTTTTTTGTATTCATAGATATAAGCATGGAAATAATTCATTCCTATAAATACATCTGTGTGACGGGAAGAACATTTTTCTGTTTTATTTTTAAATTTTATTTTTTAAAATTTTGAAATTTAATTTTATTTATTTTTTTAAAGAGCACGTTATTATTAGTTATGAATTTTATGCATATACATGTATACAGGTCAATCCCAAACTCCCAACTCATCCCACCACCACCACCCCATGGCTTCCCACACTTGGTGTCCATACGTTTGTTCTCTACCTCTGTGTCTCTATTTCTTCCCTGCAAACCAGTTCATCTGTAGCATTTTTAGGCTCCACATATATGCATTAATATACAATATTTGTTTTCCTCTTTCTGACTTACTTCATTCTGTATGACAGTCTCTCGATCCATCGATGTCTCTACAGATGACCCAGTTTCATTCCTTTTTATGGCCGAGTCATATTCCATTTTATATATGTACCACATCTTTATCCATTCATCTGTCTGTGGGCATTTAGGTGGCTTCCATTACCTGGCTATTGTAAATAGTGCTGCAACGAACATTGTGGTGAATGTGCCTTTTTGAAATACGGTTTTCTCTGGGTATATGCCCAGAAGTGGGATTGCTGGATCAGATGGTAATTCTATTTCTAGATTTTTAAAGGAAACTCCATACTGTTCTCCATAGTGACTGTATCAATTTACATTCCCACCAGTAGTGGAAGAGGGCTCCTTTTGTCCACACCCTCCCCAGAATTGGTTGTTTGTAGATTTCCTGATGATGCCGATTCTAACAGGTGTGAGGTGATACCTCATTGTAGTTTTGATTTGCATTTCTCTAATAATTAGTGCTGTTGAGCAGCTTTTCATGTGTGTCTTGGCCATCTCTGTGTCTCCTTTGAAGAAACGTCCCTTTAGATCTACTTCCCATTTTTTGGGGGTTGTTAATTTTTTAATATTAAGCTGCATGAGCTGTTTATATATATTTGAGATTAAACCTCTGTCCATTAATTCATCCGCAACGATTTTCGCCCATTCTGAGGGATTCCTTTTTCCATTCCCGTGTTTTTTAACAAAAAAGGAAAGAAAGGAAAAGAAGCAGAACACTGATGTGCGTAAAATATGCCTTTTGAAACGGTCGTTTTGAAATATGGACGTCCTTTGAATTTTTTGGTCGATATGTGACCCCAGGATTTGTTTTCAGGGCAGGTGTCATTTACAGGCCTGCAATGATTTTGAATATCAACTGACCATTAGCGCTGGGATTAAAGCTGCTGTTGTGTGAAACGGCCACAAGGTGGCAGCAGTTCACCCTTACCAAATCTCCTTACTAGGGCAAGAGAGCCTCAGTGGAAGTGGTGTTCTAGATTGGAGTTTAGAATGGAATGTGCCAGGAGAAAGCCCCTCACGTTTGTCTCACTACTTCTTGTTCGTGTTTTTAATTTAATTTTTTATTTTTTATTACAGCAAGTTTGATTACAATGTTTGGCTTGTTGTAGGTGTGAAAGATGTGGTTCTTTTACACATATACAGATGACTGTTCTTCCTGGGATCCTTTTCCCATGTACGTTATGACAGAATGTTGAGTAGTCCTCTCTTGGTATTCTGTAGGTCTTTGGTGATTATATATGTCACCTGTGTTTGTATATGTCTGTTAACCCCGATATCGTAATGAAACCAATCCTCACACCTTTCCATTGGTGAACCATAAGTTTGTTTAATGAATCTGTGATTGCCCTTCTCCGTGGAAATATCTGCCCTGGTATCCATTTTTAGGTAACACCTATAAGTGATATGATATGATATGTGTCTTTCACTTTCTGACTTACTACAAGTCACGTGATTACTTCTAGACTCATTTCGGTGCTGCAAATGGCATTGTGTCCTTTTTTTCCTTGGCATCTCTTATGTCTTAGCGGGGTCCATTTTCAACAATGTGATTCCCTGAGGGTTGTGGATTAGCTGACCTGGGCAGCCTTACCCTGCCGGCCCGCCCTCCCCAGGTGTGCCTTGTTGAGGTCAATATAAACAGAGCTCCAGGCAGCAATAGCCCCTGAAGCTGTGCCTGACTCCATATTCTCTGCCCCGTCAGCAGTCTCGGGGCTGTGCTGGTGGGAGGGAGTGAGGGGACACAGCTTTGTGGATGGCCCGGTGTGAGTGGGGTTCTGCTGGCCTTTCTGCAGGAGTTGCCAGGCTGCCGCCTGTAAAGAAGAGGATGTGTCACCCATACCTTCCGCTGGAATTTCTCTCCGGACAGAGGTGAGGAAGGAAAAAAGCAGTGGGGGCCGGGACAAGACGGTTATCTCAGGCAGGGCAATGGAAAGCTTCTGGAAGAGCGCCAGGGTCCAGAACCACCCTGGCTGGCCTGCAGGCACCAAGTTGGCCTGCGTGCTGTTGCTGGTGTGGCTCCACGGTCCTTCCTCTAGGCTTTCAAGCCCTTGTACATATTCAGGTGTTTTACCTGGAAAGGGTGGGGAGAGTTCAGCAGCAGCTGGCCTGGGGCTCAGCTCACGTTTACTCACAGATGCCTTGGCACGGAGCCCCAGCTTTGCAATGAGGACGCTCCTTGCATGGGGGGTGGGTTGCTGGCTGTATGGGAGATGGTTCCCCACCTCTGACCAATTTCAGAATTGTTTACCGCTGGAGCAAGTGCCGTGATAGGGTTTTCCTCTGTATAACTCGTGGGTTCACTTTTTTTTCTTTTATCGTTCAAGTTAGATTTTATTCCCCTTTTATGTATTCATAGATATAAGCATGGAAATAATTCTTTCCTATAAATACATGTGTGTGACGGGAAGAACTTTTTTCTGTTTTATTTTTAAATTTTATTTTTTAAAATTTTGAAATTTAATTTTATTTATTTTTTTAAAGAGCACGTTATTATTAGTTATGAATTTTATGCATATACATGTATACAGGTCAATCCCAAACTCCCAACTCATCCCACCACCACCACCCCATGGCTTCCCACACTTGGTGTCCATACGTTTGTTCTCTACCTCTGTGTCTCTATTTCTTCCCTGCAAACCAGTTCATCTGTACCATTTTTAGGCTCCACATATATGCATTAATATACAATATTTGTTTTCCTCTTTCTGACTTACTTCATTCTGTATGACAGTCTCTCGATCCATCGATGTCTCTACAAATGACCCAGTTTCATTCCTTTTTATGGCCGAGTAATATTCCATTTGATATATGTACCACATCTTTATCCATTCATCTGTCTGTGGGCATTTAGGTGGCTTCCATTACCTGGCTATTGTAAATAGTGCTGCAACGAACATTGTGGTGAATGTGCCTTTTTGAAATACGGTTTTCTCTGGGTATATGCCCAGAAGTGGGATTGCTGGATCAGATGGTAATTCTATTTCTAGATTTTTAAAGGAAACTCCATACTGTTCTCCATAGTGACTGTATCAATTTACATTCCCACCAATAGTGGAAGAGGGCTCCTTTTGTCCACACCCTCCCCAGAATTGGTTGTTTGTAGATTTCCTGATGATGCCGATTCTAACAGGTGTGAGGTGATACCTCATTGTAGTTTTGATTTGCATTTCTCTAATAATTAGTGCTGTTGAGCAGCTTTTCATGTGCGTCTTGGCCATCTCTGTGTCTCCTTTGAAGAAACGTCCCTTTAGATCTTCTTCCCATTTTTTGGGGGTTGTTAATTTTTTAATATTAAGCTGCATGAGCTGTTTATATATATTGGAGATTAAACCTCTGTCCATTAATTCATCCGCAACGATTTTCGCCCATTCTGAGGGATGCCTTTTTCCATTCCCGTGTTTTTTAAAAAAAAGGAAAGAAAGGAAAAGAAGCAGAACACTAATGTGCGTAAAATATGCCTTTTGAAATGGTCGTTTTGAAATATGAACGTCCTTTGAATTTTTTGGTCGATATGTGACCCCAGGATTTGTTTTCAGGGCAGGTGTCATTTACAGGCCTGCAATGATTTTGAATATCAACTGACCATTAGCGCTGGGATTAAAGCTGCTGTTGTGTGAAACGGCCACAAGGTGGCAGCAGTTCTCCCTTGCCAAATCTGTTTACTAGGGCAAGAGAGCCTCAGTGGAAGTGGTGTTATAGATTGGAGTTTAGAATGGAATGTGCCAGGAGAAAGCCCCTCACGTTTGTCTCACTACTTCTTGTTTGTGTTTTTAATTTATTTTTTTTATTTTTTATTACAGCAAGTTTGATTACAATGTTTGGCTTGTTGTAGGTGTGGAAGATGTGGTTCTTTTACACATATACAGATGACTCTTCTTCCTGGGATCCTTTTCCCATGTACGTTATGACAGAATGTTGAGTAGTCCTCTCTTGGTATTCTGTAGGTCTTTGGTGATTATATATGTCACCTGTGTTTGTATATGTCTGTTAACCCCGATATTGTAATGAAACCAATCCTCACACCTTTCCATTGGTGAACCATAAGTTTGTTTAATGAATCTGTGATTGCCCTTCTCCGTGGAAATATCTGCCCTGCTATCCATTTTTAGGTAACACCTATAAGTGATATGATACGATATGTGTCTTTCACTTTCTGACTTACTACAAGTCACGTGATTACTTCTAGACTCATCTACGGTGCTGCAAATGGCATTGTGTCCTTTTTTTCCTTGGCATCTCTTCTGCCTTAGCGGGGTCCATTTTCAACAATGTGATTCCCTGAGGGTTGTGGATTAGCTGACCTGGGCAGCCTTACACTGCCAGCCCACCCTCCCCAGGTGTGCCTCGTTGAGGTCAATATAAACAGCGCTCCAGGCAGCAATAGCCCCTGAAGCTGTGCCTGACTCCATATTCTCTGCCCCGTCAGCAGTCTCGGGGCTGTGCTGGGGGGAGGGAGTGATGGGCCACAGCTTTGTGGGTGGCCCGGTGTGAGTGGGGTTCTGCTGGCCTTTCTGCAGGAGTTGCCAGGCAACCGCCTGTAAAGAAGAGGATGTGTCACCCATACCTTCCGCTGGAATTTCTCTCCGGACAGAGGTGAGGAAGGAAAAAAGCAGTGGGGGCCGGGACAGGAGGGGTATCCTTGGCAGGGCAATGGAAAGCTTCTGGAAGAGCGCCAGGGTCCAGAACCACCCTGGCTGGCCTGCAGGCACCAAGTTGGCCTGCGTGCTGTCGCTGGTGTGGCTCCACAGTCCTTCCTCTAGGCTTTCAAGCCCTTGTACATATTCAGGTGTTTTACCTGGAAAGGGTGGGGACAGTTCAGCAGCAGCTGGCCTGGGGCTCAGCTCACGTTTACTCACAGATGCCTCGGCACGGTCCCCCAGCTTTGCAATAAGGACGCTCCTTGCGTGGGGGGTGGGTTGCTGGCTGTATGGGAGATGGTTCCCCACCTCTGACCAATTTCAGAATTGTTTACCGCTGGAGCAAGTGCCGTGATAGGGTTTTCCTCTGTATAACTCGTGGGTTCACTTTTTTTTTCTTTTATCGTTCAGGTTAGATTTTATTCCTCTTTTTTGTATTCATAGATATAAGCATGGAAATAATTCATTCCTATAAATACATCTGTGTGACGGGAAGAACTTTTTTCTGTTTTATTTTTAAATTTTATTTTTTAAAATTTTGAAATTTAATTTTATTTATTTTTTTAAAGAGCACGTTATTATTAGTTATGAATTTTATGCATATACATGTATACAGGTCAATCCCAAACTCCCAACTCATCCCACCACCACCACCCCATGGCTTCCCACACTTGGTGTCCATACGTTTGTTCTCTACCTCTGTGTCTCTATTTCTTCCCTGCAAACCAGTTCATCTGTACCATTTTTAGGCTCCACATATATGCATTAATATACAATATTTGTTTTCCTCTTTCTGACTTACTTCATTCTGTATGACAGTCTCTCGATCCATCGATGTCTCTACAAATGACCCAGTTTCATTCCTTTTTATGGCCGAGTAATATTCCATTTGATATATGTACCACATCTTTATCCATTCATCTGTCTGTGGGCATTTAGGTGGCTTCCATTACCTGGCTATTGTAAATAGTGCTGCAACGAACATTGTGGTGAATGTGCCTTTTTGAAATACGGTTTTCTCTGGGTATATGCCCAGAAGTGGGATTGCTGGATCAGATGGTAATTCTATTTCTAGATTTTTAAAGGAAACTCCATACTGTTCTCCATAGTGACTGTATCAATTTACATTCCCACCAATAGTGGAAGAGGGCTCCTTTTGTCCACACCCTCCCCAGAATTGGTTGTTTGTAGATTTCCTGATGATGCCAATTCTAACAGGTGTGAGGTGATACCTCATTGTAGTTTTGATTTGCATTTCTCTAATAATTAGTGCTGTTGAGCAGCTTTTCATGTGTGTCTTGGCCATCTCTGTGTCTCCTTTGAAGAAACGTCCCTTTAGATCTTCTTCCCATTTTTTGGGGGTTGTTAATTTTTTAATATTAAGCTGCATGAGCTGTTTATATATATTGGAGATTAAACCTCTGTCCATTGATTCGTCTGCAACGATTTTCGCCCATTCTGAGGGATGCCTTTTTCCATTCCCGTGTTTTTCAACAAAAGAGGAAAGAAAGGAAAAGAAGCAGAACACTAATGTGCGTAAAATATGCCTTTTGAAACGGTCGTTTTGAAATATGGACGTCCTTTGAATTTTTTGGTCGATATGTGACCCCAGGATTTGTTTTCAGGGCAGGTGTCATTTACAGGCCTGCAATGATTTTGAATATCAACTGACCATTAGCGTTGGGATTAAAGCTGCTGTTGTGTGAAACGGCCACAAGGTGGCAGCAGTTCACCCTTACCAAATCTGGTTACTAGGGCAAGAGAGCCTCAGTGGAAGTGGTGTTCTAGATTGGAGTTTAGAATGGAATGTGCCAGGAGAAAGCCCCTCAGGTTTGTCTCACTACTTCTTGTTCGTGTTTTTAATTTATTTTTTTTTATATTTTATTACAGCAAGTTTGATTACAATGTTTGGCTTCTTGTAGGTGTGGAAGATGTGGTTCTTTTACACATATACAGATGACTGTTCTTCCTGGGATCCTTTTCCCATGTACGTTATGACAGAATGTTGAGTAGTCCTCTCTTGGTATTCTGTAGGTCTTTGGTGATTATATATGTCACCTGTGTTTGTATATGTCTGTTAACCCCGATATCGTAATGAAACCAATCCTCACACCTTTCCATTGGTGAACCATAAGTTTGTTTAATGAATCTGTGATTGCCCTTCTCCGTGGAAATATCTGCCCTGGTATCCATTTTTAGGTAATACCTATAAGTGATATGATATGATATGTGTCTTTCACTTTCTGACTTACTACAAGTCACGTGATTACTTCTAGACTCATCTACGGTGCTGCAAATGGCATTGTGACCTTTTTTTCCTTGGCATCTCTTCTGCCTTAGCGGGGTCCATTTTCAACAATGTGATTCCCTGAGGGTTGTGGATTAGCTGACCTGGGCAGCCTTACCCTGCCGGCCTGCCCTCCCCAGCTGTGCCTCATTGAGGTCAATATAAACAGAGCTCCAGGCAGCAATAGCCCCTGAATCTGTGCCTGACTCCATATTCTCTGCCCCGTTAGCAGTCTCGGGGCTGTGCTGGTGGGAGGAAGTGAGGGGCCACAGCTTTGTGGGTGGCCCGGTGTGAGTGGGGTTCTGCTGGCCTTTCTGCAGGAGTTGCCAGGTTGCCACCTGTAAAGAAGAGGATGTGTCACCCATACCTTCCGCTGGAATTTCTCTCCGGACAGAGGTGAGGAAGGAAAAAAGTAGTGGGGGCCGGGACAGGAGGGGTATCTCAGGCAGGGCAATGGAAAGCTTCTGGAAGAGCGCCAGGATCCAGGACCACCCTGGCTGGCCTGCAGGCACCAAGTTGGCCTGCGTGCTGTCGCTGGTGTGGCTCCACGGTCCTTCCTCTAGGCTTTCAAGCCCTTGTACATATTCAGGTGTTTTACCTGGAAAGGGTGGGGACAGTTCAGCAGCAGCTGGCCTGGGGCTCAGCTCACGTTTACTCACAGATGCCTCGGCACGGTCCCCCAGCTTTGCAATGAGGACGCTCCTTGCGTGGGGGGTGGGTTGCTGGCTGTATGGGAGATGGTTCCCCACCTCTGACCAATTTCAGAATTGTTTACCGCTGGAGCAAGTGCCGTGATAGGGTTTTCCTCTGTATAACTCGTGGGTTCACTTTTTTTTTCTTTTATCGTTCAGGTTAGATTTTATTCCTCTTTTTTGTATTCATAGATATAAGCATGGAAATAATTCATTCCTATAAATACATCTGTGTGACGGGAAGAACATTTTTCTGTTTTATTTTTAAATTTTATTTTTTAAAATTTTGAAATTTAATTTTATTTATTTTTTTAAAGAGCACGTTATTATTAGTTATGAATTTTATGCATATACATGTATACAGGTCAATCCCAAACTCCCAACTCATCCCACCACCACCACCCCATGGCTTCCCACACTTGGTGTCCATACGTTTGTTCTCTACCTCTGTGTCTCTATTTCTTCCCTGCAAACCAGTTCATCTGTACCATTTTTAGGCTCCACATATATGCATTAATATACAATATTTGTTTTCCTCTTTCTGACTTACTTCATTCTGTATGACAGTCTCTCGATCCATCGATGTCTCTACAAATGACCCAGTTTCATTCCTTTTTATGGCCGAGTAATATTCCATTTGATATATGTACCACATCTTTATCCATTCATCTGTCTGTGGGCATTTAGGTGGCTTCCATTACCTGGCTATTGTAAATAGTGCTGCAACGAACATTGTGGTGAATGTGCCTTTTTGAAATACGGTTTTCTCTGGGTATATGCCCAGAAGTGGGATTGCTGGATCAGATGGTAATTCTATTTCTAGATTTTTAAAGGAAACTCCATACTGTTCTCCATAGTGACTGTATCAATTTACATTCCCACCAATAGTGGAAGAGGGCTCCTTTTGTCCACACCCTCCCCAGAATTGGTTGTTTGTAGATTTCCTGATGATGCCGATTCTAACAGGTGTGAGGTGATACCTCATTGTAGTTTTGATTTGCATTTCTCTAATAATTAGTGCTGTTGAGCAGCTTTTCATGTGCGTCTTGGCCATCTCTGTGTCTCCTTTGAAGAAACGTCCCTTTAGATCTTCTTCCCATTTTTTTGGGGTTGTTAATTTTTTAATATTAAGCTGCATGAGCTGTTTATATATATTGGAGATTAAACCTCTGTCCATTAATTCATCCGCAACGATTTTCGCCCATTCTGAGGGATGCCTTTTTCCATTCCCGTGTTTTTTAAAAAAAAGGAAAGAAAGGAAAAGAAGCAGAACACTAATGTGCGTAAAATATGCCTTTTGAAATGGTCGTTTTGAAATATGAACGTCCTTTGAATTTTTTGGTCGATATGTGACCCCAGGATTTGTTTTCAGGGCAGGTGTCATTTACAGGCCTGCAATGATTTTGAATATCAACTGACCATTAGCGCTGGGATTAAAGCTGCTGTTGTGTGAAACGGCCACAAGGTGGCAGCAGTTCTCCCTTGCCAAATCTGTTTACTAGGGCAAGAGAGCCTCAGTGGAAGTGGTGTTATAGATTGGAGTTTAGAATGGAATGTGCCAGGAGAAAGCCCCTCACGTTTGTCTCACTACTTCTTGTTTGTGTTTTTAATTTATTTTTTTTATTTTTTATTACAGCAAGTTTGATTACAATGTTTGGCTTGTTGTAGGTGTGGAAGATGTGGTTCTTTTACACATATACAGATGACTCTTCTTCCTGGGATCCTTTTCCCATGTACGTTATGACAGAATGTTGAGTAGTCCTCTCTTGGTATTATGTAGGTCTTTGGTGATTATATATGTCACCTGTGTTTGTATATGTCTGTTAACCCCGATATTGTAATGAAACCAATCCTCACACCTTTCCATTGGTGAACCATAAGTTTGTTTAATGAATCTGTGATTGCCCTTCTCCGTGGAAATATCTGCCCTGCTATCCATTTTTAGGTAACACCTATAAGTGATATGATACGATATGTGTCTTTCACTTTCTGACTTACTACAAGTCACGTGATTACTTCTAGACTCATCTACGGTGCTGCAAATGGCATTGTGTCCTTTTTTTCCTTGGCATCTCTTCTGCCTTAGCGGGGTCCATTTTCAACAATGTGATTCCCTGAGGGTTGTGGATTAGCTGACCTGGGCAGCCTTACACTGCCAGCCCACCCTCCCCAGGTGTGCCTCGTTGAGGTCAATATAAACAGCGCTCCAGGCAGCAATAGCCCCTGAAGCTGTGCCTGACTCCATATTCTCTGCCCCGTCAGCAGTCTCGGGGCTGTGCTGGGGGGAGGGAGTGATGGGCCACAGCTTTGTGGGTGGCCCGGTGTGAGTGGGGTTCTGCTGGCCTTTCTGCAGGAGTTGCCAGGCAACCGCCTGTAAAGAAGAGGATGTGTCACCCATACCTTCCGCTGGAATTTCTCTCTGGACAGAGGTGAGGAAGGAAAAAAGCAGTGGGGGCCGGGACAGGAGGGGTATCCTTGGCAGGGCAATGGAAAGCTTCTGGAAGAGCGCCAGGGTCCAGAACCACCCTGGCTGGCCTGCAGGCACCAAGTTGGCCTGCGTGCTGTCGCTGGTGTGGCTCCACAGTCCTTCCTCTAGGCTTTCAAGCCCTTGTACATATTCAGGTGTTTTACCTGGAAAGGGTGGGGACAGTTCAGCAGCAGCTGGCCTGGGGCTCAGCTCACGTTTACTCACAGATGCCTCGGCACGGTCCCCCAGCTTTGCAATAAGGACGCTCCTTGCGTGGGGGGTGGGTTGCTGGCTGTATGGGAGATGGTTCCCCACCTCTGACCAATTTCAGAATTGTTTACCGCTGGAGCAAGTGCCGTGATAGGGTTTTCCTCTGTATAACTCGTGGGTTCACTTTTTTTTTCTTTTATCGTTCAGGTTAGATTTTATTCCTCTTTTTTGTATTCATAGATATAAGCATGGAAATAATTCATTCCTATAAATACATCTGTGTGACGGGAAGAACTTTTTTCTGTTTTATTTTTAAATTTTATTTTTTAAAATTTTGAAATTTAATTTTATTTATTTTTTAAAGAGCACGTTATTATTAGTTATGAATTTTATGCATATACATGTATACAGGTCAATCCCAAACTCCCAACTCATCCCACCACCACCACCCCATGGCTTCCCACACTTGGTGTCCATACGTTTGTTCTCTACCTCTGTGTCTCTATTTCTTCCCTGCAAACCAGTTCATCTGTACCATTTTTAGGCTCCACATATATGCATTAATATACAATATTTGTTTTCCTCTTTCTGACTTACTTCATTCTGTATGACAGTCTCTCGATCCATCGATGTCTCTACAAATGACCCAGTTTCATTCCTTTTTATGGCCGAGTAATATTCCATTTGATATATGTACCACATCTTTATCCATTCATCTGTCTGTGGGCATTTAGGTGGCTTCCATTACCTGGCTATTGTAAATAGTGCTGCAACGAACATTGTGGTGAATGTGCCTTTTTGAAATACGGTTTTCTCTGGGTATATGCCCAGAAGTGGGATTGCTGGATCAGATGGTAATTCTATTTCTAGATTTTTAAAGGAAACTCCATACTGTTCTCCATAGTGACTGTATCAATTTACATTCCCACCAATAGTGGAAGAGGGCTCCTTTTGTCCACACCCTCCCCAGAATTGGTTGTTTGTAGATTTCCTGATGATGCCAATTCTAACAGGTGTGAGGTGATACCTCATTGTAGTTTTGATTTGCATTTCTCTAATAATTAGTGCTGTTGAGCAGCTTTTCATGTGTGTCTTGGCCATCTCTGTGTCTCCTTTGAAGAAACGTCCCTTTAGATCTTCTTCCCATTTTTTGGGGGTTGTTAATTTTTTAATATTAAGCTGCATGAGCTGTTTATATATATTGGAGATTAAACCTCTGTCCATTGATTCGTCTGCAACGATTTTCGCCCATTCTGAGGGATGCCTTTTTCCATTCCCGTGTTTTTCAACAAAAGAGGAAAGAAAGGAAAAGAAGCAGAACACTAATGTGCGTAAAATATGCCTTTTGAAACGGTCGTTTTGAAATATGGACGTCCTTTGAATTTTTTGGTCGATATGTGACCCCAGGATTTGTTTTCAGGGCAGGTGTCATTTACAGGCCTGCAATGATTTTGAATATCAACTGACCATTAGCGTTGGGATTAAAGCTGCTGTTGTGTGAAACGGCCACAAGGTGGCAGCAGTTCACCCTTACCAAATCTGGTTACTAGGGCAAGAGAGCCTCAGTGGAAGTGGTGTTCTAGATTGGAGTTTAGAATGGAATGTGCCAGGAGAAAGCCCCTCAGGTTTGTCTCACTACTTCTTGTTCGTGTTTTTAATTTATTTTTTTTTATATTTTATTACAGCAAGTTTGATTACAATGTTTGGCTTCTTGTAGGTGTGGAAGATGTGGTTCTTTTACACATATACAGATGACTGTTCTTCCTGGGATCCTTTTCCCATGTACGTTATGACAGAATGTTGAGTAGTCCTCTCTTGGTATTCTGTAGGTCTTTGGTGATTATATATGTCACCTGTGTTTGTATATGTCTGTTAACCCCGATATCGTAATGAAACCAATCCTCACACCTTTCCATTGGTGAACCATAAGTTTGTTTAATGAATCTGTGATTGCCCTTCTCCGTGGAAATATCTGCCCTGGTATCCATTTTTAGGTAATACCTATAAGTGATATGATATGATATGTGTCTTTCACTTTCTGACTTACTACAAGTCACGTGATTACTTCTAGACTCATCTACGGTGCTGCAAATGGCATTGTGACCTTTTTTTCCTTGGCATCTCTTCTGCCTTAGCGGGGTCCATTTTCAACAATGTGATTCCCTGAGGGTTGTGGATTAGCTGACCTGGGCAGCCTTACCCTGCCGGCCTGCCCTCCCCAGCTGTGCCTCATTGAGGTCAATATAAACAGAGCTCCAGGCAGCAATAGCCCCTGAATCTGTGCCTGACTCCATATTCTCTGCCCCGTTAGCAGTCTCGGGGCTGTGCTGGTGGGAGGAAGTGAGGGGCCACAGCTTTGTGGGTGGCCCGGTGTGAGTGGGGTTCTGCTGGCCTTTCTGCAGGAGTTGCCAGGTTGCCACCTGTAAAGAAGAGGATGTGTCACCCATACCTTCCGCTGGAATTTCTCTCCGGACAGAGGTGAGGAAGGAAAAAAGTAGTGGGGGCCGGGACAGGAGGGGTATCTCAGGCAGGGCAATGGAAAGCTTCTGGAAGAGCGCCAGGATCCAGGACCACCCTGGCTGGCCTGCAGGCACCAAGTTGGCCTGCGTGCTGTCGCTGGTGTGGCTCCACGGTCCTTCCTCTAGGCTTTCAAGCCCTTGTACATATTCAGGTGTTTTACCTGGAAAGGGTGGGGAGAGTTCAGCAGCAGCTGGCCTGGGGCTCAGCTCACGTTTACTCACAGATGCCTCGGCACGGTCCCCCAGCTTTGCAATGAGGACGCTCCTTGCGTGGGGGGTGGGTTGCTGGCTGTATGGGAGATGGTTCCCCACCTCTGACCAATTTCAGAATTGTTTACCGCTGGAGCAAGTGCCGTGATAGGGTTTTCCTCTGTATAACTCGTGGGTTCACTTTTTTTTTCTTTTATCGTTCAGGTTAGATTTTATTCCTCTTTTTTGTATTCATAGATATAAGCATGGAAATAATTCATTCCTATAAATACATCTGTGTGACGGGAAGAACATTTTTCTGTTTTATTTTTAAATTTTATTTTTTAAAATTTTGAAATTTAATTTTATTTATTTTTTTAAAGAGCACGTTATTATTAGTTATGGATTTTATGCATATACATGTATACAGGTCAATCCCAAACTCCCAACTCATCCCACCACCACCACCCCATGGCTTCCCACACTTGGTGTCCATACGTTTGTTCTCTACCTCTGTGTCTCTATTTCTTCCCTGCAAACCAGTTCATCTGTACCATTTTTAGGCTCCACATATATGCATTAATATACAATATTTGTTTTCCTCTTTCTGACTTACTTCATTCTGTATGACAGTCTCTCGATCCATCGATGTCTCTACAAATGACCCAGTTTCATTCCTTTTTATGGCCGAGTCATATTCCATTTTATATATGTACCACATCTTTATCCATTCATCTGTCTGTGGGCATTTAGGTGGCTTCCATTACCTGGCTATTGTAAATAGTGCTGCAACGAACATTGTGGTGAATGTGCCTTTTTGAAATACGGTTTTCTCTGGGTATATGCCCAGAAGTGGGATTGCTGGATCAGATGGTAATTCTATTTCTAGATTTTTAAAGGAAACTCCATACTGTTCTCCATAGTGACTGTATCAATTTACATTCCCACCAGTAGTGGAAGAGGGCTCCTTTTGTCCACACCCTCCCCAGAATTGGTTGTTTGTAGATTTCCTGATGATGCCGATTCTAACAGGTGTGAGGTGATACCTCATTGTAGTTTTGATTTGCATTTCTCTAATAATTAGTGCTGTTGAGCAGCTTTTCATGTGTGTCTTGGCCATCTCTGTGTCTCCTTTGAAGAAACGTCCCTTTAGATCTACTTCCCATTTTTTGGGGGTTGTTAATTTTTTAATATTAAGCTGCATGAGCTGTTTATATATATTTGAGATTAAACCTCTGTCCATTAATTCATCCGCAACGATTTTCGCCCATTCTGAGGGATTCCTTTTTCCATTCCCGTGTTTTTTAACAAAAAAGGAAAGAAAGGAAAAGAAGCAGAACACTGATGTGCGTAAAATATGCCTTTTGAAACGGTCGTTTTGAAATATGGACGTCCTTTGAATTTTTTGGTCGATATGTGACCCCAGGATTTGTTTTCAGGGCAGGTGTCATTTACAGGCCTGCAATGATTTTGAATATCAACTGACCATTAGCGCTGGGATTAAAGCTGCTGTTGTGTGAAACGGCCACAAGGTGGCAGCAGTTCACCCTTACCAAATCTCCTTACTAGGGCAAGAGAGCCTCAGTGGAAGTGGTGTTCTAGATTGGAGTTTAGAATGGAATGTGCCAGGAGAAAGCCCCTCACGTTTGTCTCACTACTTCTTGTTCGTGTTTTTAATTTAATTTTTTATTTTTTATTACAGCAAGTTTGATTACAATGTTTGGCTTGTTGTAGGTGTGAAAGATGTGGTTCTTTTACACATATACAGATGACTGTTCTTCCTGGGATCCTTTTCCCATGTACGTTATGACAGAATGTTGAGTAGTCCTCTCTTGGTATTCTGTAGGTCTTTGGTGATTATATATGTCACCTGTGTTTGTATATGTCTGTTAACCCCGATATCGTAATGAAACCAATCCTCACACCTTTCCATTGGTGAACCATAAGTTTGTTTAATGAATCTGTGATTGCCCTTCTCCGTGGAAATATCTGCCCTGGTATCCATTTTTAGGTAACACCTATAAGTGATATGATATGATATGTGTCTTTCACTTTCTGACTTACTACAAGTCACGTGATTACTTCTAGACTCATTTCGGTGCTGCAAATGGCATTGTGTCCTTTTTTTCCTTGGCATCTCTTATGTCTTAGCGGGGTCCATTTTCAACAATGTGATTCCCTGAGGGTTGTGGATTAGCTGACCTGGGCAGCCTTACCCTGCCGGCCCGCCCTCCCCAGGTGTGCCTTGTTGAGGTCAATATAAACAGAGCTCCAGGCAGCAATAGCCCCTGAAGCTGTGCCTGACTCCATATTCTCTGCCCCGTCAGCAGTCTCGGGGCTGTGCTGGTGGGAGGGAGTGAGGGGACACAGCTTTGTGGATGGCCCGGTGTGAGTGGGGTTCTGCTGGCCTTTCTGCAGGAGTTGCCAGGCTGCCGCCTGTAAAGAAGAGGATGTGTCACCCATACCTTCCGCTGGAATTTCTCTCCGGACAGAGGTGAGGAAGGAAAAAAGCAGTGGGGGCCGGGACAAGACGGTTATCTCAGGCAGGGCAATGGAAAGCTTCTGGAAGAGCGCCAGGGTCCAGAACCACCCTGGCTGGCCTGCAGGCACCAAGTTGGCCTGCGTGCTGTTGCTGGTGTGGCTCCACGGTCCTTCCTCTAGGCTTTCAAGCCCTTGTACATATTCAGGTGTTTTACCTGGAAAGGGTGGGGAGAGTTCAGCAGCAGCTGGCCTGGGGCTCAGCTCACGTTTACTCACAGATGCCTTGGCACGGAGCCCCAGCTTTGCAATGAGGACGCTCCTTGCATGGGGGGTGGGTTGCTGGCTGTATGGGAGATGGTTCCCCACCTCTGACCAATTTCAGAATTGTTTACCGCTGGAGCAAGTGCCGTGATAGGGTTTTCCTCTGTATAACTCGTGGGTTCACTTTTTTTTCTTTTATCGTTCAAGTTAGATTTTATTCCCCTTTTATGTATTCATAGATATAAGCATGGAAATAATTCTTTCCTATAAATACATGTGTGTGACGGGAAGAACTTTTTTCTGTTTTATTTTTAAATTTTATTTTTTAAAATTTTGAAATTTAATTTTATTTATTTTTTTAAAGAGCACGTTATTATTAGTTATGAATTTTATGCATATACATGTATACAGGTCAATCCCAAACTCCCAACTCATCCCACCACCACCACCCCATGGCTTCCCACACTTGGTGTCCATACGTTTGTTCTCTACCTCTGTGTCTCTATTTCTTCCCTGCAAACCAGTTCATCTGTACCATTTTTAGGCTCCACATATATGCATTAATATACAATATTTGTTTTCCTCTTTCTGACTTACTTCATTCTGTATGACAGTCTCTCGATCCATCGATGTCTCTACAAATGACCCAGTTTCATTCCTTTTTATGGCCGAGTAATATTCCATTTGATATATGTACCACATCTTTATCCATTCATCTGTCTGTGGGCATTTAGGTGGCTTCCATTACCTGGCTATTGTAAATAGTGCTGCAACGAACATTGTGGTGAATGTGCCTTTTTGAAATACGGTTTTCTCTGGGTATATGCCCAGAAGTGGGATTGCTGGATCAGATGGTAATTCTATTTCTAGATTTTTAAAGGAAACTCCATACTGTTCTCCATAGTGACTGTATCAATTTACATTCCCACCAATAGTGGAAGAGGGCTCCTTTTGTCCACACCCTCCCCAGAATTGGTTGTTTGTAGATTTCCTGATGATGCCGATTCTAACAGGTGTGAGGTGATACCTCATTGTAGTTTTGATTTGCATTTCTCTAATAATTAGTGCTGTTGAGCAGCTTTTCATGTGCGTCTTGGCCATCTCTGTGTCTCCTTTGAAGAAACGTCCCTTTAGATCTTCTTCCCATTTTTTTGGGGTTGTTAATTTTTTAATATTAAGCTGCATGAGCTGTTTATATATATTGGAGATTAAACCTCTGTCCATTAATTCGTCCGCAACGATTTTCGCCCATTCTGAGGGATGCCTTTTTCCATTCCCGTGTTTTTTAAAAAAAAGGAAAGAAAGGAAAAGAAGCAGAACACTAATGTGCGTAAAATATGCCTTTTGAAATGGTCGTTTTGAAATATGAACGTCCTTTGAATTTTTTGGTCGATATGTGACCCCAGGATTTGTTTTCAGGGCAGGTGTCATTTACAGGCCTGCAATGATTTTGAATATCAACTGACCATTAGCGCTGGGATTAAAGCTGCTGTTGTGTGAAACGGCCACAAGGTGGCAGCAGTTCTCCCTTGCCAAATCTGTTTACTAGGGCAAGAGAGCCTCAGTGGAAGTGGTGTTATAGATTGGAGTTTAGAATGGAATGTGCCAGGAGAAAGCCCCTCACGTTTGTCTCACTACTTCTTGTTTGTGTTTTTAATTTATTTTTTTTATTTTTTATTACAGCAAGTTTGATTACAATGTTTGGCTTGTTGTAGGTGTGGAAGATGTGGTTCTTTTACACATATACAGATGACTCTTCTTCCTGGGATCCTTTTCCCATGTACGTTATGACAGAATGTTGAGTAGTCCTCTCTTGGTATTCTGTAGGTCTTTGGTGATTATATATGTCACCTGTGTTTGTATATGTCTGTTAACCCCGATATTGTAATGAAACCAATCCTCACACCTTTCCATTGGTGAACCATAAGTTTGTTTAATGAATCTGTGATTGCCCTTCTCCGTGGAAATATCTGCCCTGCTATCCATTTTTAGGTAACACCTATAAGTGATATGATACGATATGTGTCTTTCACTTTCTGACTTACTACAAGTCACGTGATTACTTCTAGACTCATCTACGGTGCTGCAAATGGCATTGTGTCCTTTTTTTCCTTGGCATCTCTTCTGCCTTAGCGGGGTCCATTTTCAACAATGTGATTCCCTGAGGGTTGTGGATTAGCTGACCTGGGCAGCCTTACACTGCCAGCCCACCCTCCCCAGGTGTGCCTCGTTGAGGTCAATATAAACAGCGCTCCAGGCAGCAATAGCCCCTGAAGCTGTGCCTGACTCCATATTCTCTGCCCCGTCAGCAGTCTCGGGGCTGTGCTGGGGGGAGGGAGTGGTGGGCCACAGCTTTGTGGGTGGGCCGGTGTGAGTGGGGTTCTGCTGGCCTTTCTGCAGGAGTTGCCAGGCAACCGCCTGTAAAGAAGAGGATGTGTCACCCATACCTTCCGCTGGAATTTCTCTCCGGACAGAGGTGAGGAAGGAAAAAAGCAGTGGGGGCCGGGACAGAAGGGGTATCCTTGGCAGGGCAATGGAAAGCTTCTGGAAGAGCGCCAGGTTCCAGAACCACCCTGGCTGGCCTGCAGGCACCAAGTTGGCCTGCGTGCTGTCGCTGGTGTGGCTCCACAGTCCTTCCTCTAGGCTTTCAAGCCCTTGTACATATTCAGGTGTTTTACCTGGAAAGGGTGGGGACAGTTCAGCAGCAGCTGGCCTGGGGCTCAGCTCACGTTTACTCACAGATGCCTCGGCACGGTCCCCCAGCTTTGCAATAAGGACGCTCCTTGCGTGGGGGGTGGGTTGCTGGCTGTATGGGAGATGGTTCCCCACCTCTGACCAATTTCAGAATTGTTTACCGCTGGAGCAAGTGCCGTGATAGGGTTTTCCTCTGTATAACTCGTGGGTTCACTTTTTTTTTCTTTTATCGTTCAGGTTAGATTTTATTCCTCTTTTTTGTATTCATAGATATAAGCATGGAAATAATTCATTCCTATAAATACATCTGTGTGACGGGAAGAACTTTTTTCTGTTTTATTTTTAAATTTTATTTTTTAAAATTTTGAAATTTAATTTTATTTATTTTTTTAAAGAGCACGTTATTATTAGTTATGAATTTTATGCATATACATGTATACAGGTCAATCCCAAACTCCCAACTCATCCCACCACCACCACCCCATGGCTTCCCACACTTGGTGTCCATACGTTTGTTCTCTACCTCTGTGTCTCTATTTCTTCCCTGCAAACCAGTTCATCTGTACCATTTTTAGGCTCCACATATATGCATTAATATACAATATTTGTTTTCCTCTTTCTGACTTACTTCATTCTGTATGACAGTCTCTCGATCCATCGATGTCTCTACAAATGACCCAGTTTCATTCCTTTTTATGGCCGAGTAATATTCCATTTGATATATGTACCACATCTTTATCCATTCATCTGTCTGTGGGCATTTAGGTGGCTTCCATTACCTGGCTATTGTAAATAGTGCTGCAACGAACATTGTGGTGAATGTGCCTTTTTGAAATACGGTTTTCTCTGGGTATATGCCCAGAAGTGGGATTGCTGGATCAGATGGTAATTCTATTTCTAGATTTTTAAAGGAAACTCCATACTGTTCTCCATAGTGACTGTATCAATTTACATTCCCACCAATAGTGGAAGAGGGCTCCTTTTGTCCACACCCTCCCCAGAATTGGTTGTTTGTAGATTTCCTGATGATGCCGATTCTAACAGGTGTGAGGTGATACCTCATTGTAGTTTTGATTTGCATTTCTCTAATAATTAGTGCTGTTGAGCAGCTTTTCATGTGCGTCTTGGCCATCTCTGTGTCTCCTTTGAAGAAACGTCCCTTTAGATCTTCTTCCCATTTTTTTGGGGTTGTTAATTTTTTAATATTAAGCTGCATGAGCTGTTTATATATATTGGAGATTAAACCTCTGTCCATTAATTCATCCGCAACGATTTTCGCCCATTCTGAGGGATGCCTTTTTCCATTCCCGTGTTTTTTAAAAAAAAGGAAAGAAAGGAAAAGAAGCAGAACACTAATGTGCGTAAAATATGCCTTTTGAAATGGTCGTTTTGAAATATGAACGTCCTTTGAATTTTTTGGTCGATATGTGACCCCAGGATTTGTTTTCAGGGCAGGTGTCATTTACAGGCCTGCAATGATTTTGAATATCAACTGACCATTAGCGCTGGGATTAAAGCTGCTGTTGTGTGAAACGGCCACAAGGTGGCAGCAGTTCTCCCTTGCCAAATCTGTTTACTAGGGCAAGAGAGCCTCAGTGGAAGTGGTGTTATAGATTGGAGTTTAGAATGGAATGTGCCAGGAGAAAGCCCCTCACGTTTGTCTCACTACTTCTTGTTTGTGTTTTTAATTTATTTTTTTTATTTTTTATTACAGCAAGTTTGATTACAATGTTTGGCTTGTTGTAGGTGTGGAAGATGTGGTTCTTTTACACATATACAGATGACTCTTCTTCCTGGGATCCTTTTCCCATGTACGTTATGACAGAATGTTGAGTAGTCCTCTCTTGGTATTCTGTAGGTCTTTGGTGATTATATATGTCACCTGTGTTTGTATATGTCTGTTAACCCCGATATTGTAATGAAACCAATCCTCACACCTTTCCATTGGTGAACCATAAGTTTGTTTAATGAATCTGTGATTGCCCTTCTCCGTGGAAATATCTGCCCTGCTATCCATTTTTAGGTAACACCTATAAGTGATATGATACGATATGTGTCTTTCACTTTCTGACTTACTACAAGTCACGTGATTACTTCTAGACTCATCTACGGTGCTGCAAATGGCATTGTGTCCTTTTTTTCCTTGGCATCTCTTCTGCCTTAGCGGGGTCCATTTTCAACAATGTGATTCCCTGAGGGTTGTGGATTAGCTGACCTGGGCAGCCTTACACTGCCAGCCCACCCTCCCCAGGTGTGCCTCGTTGAGGTCAATATAAACAGCGCTCCAGGCAGCAATAGCCCCTGAAGCTGTGCCTGACTCCATATTCTCTGCCCCGTCAGCAGTCTCGGGGCTGTGCTGGGGGGAGGGAGTGATGGGCCACAGCTTTGTGGGTGGCCCGGTGTGAGTGGGGTTCTGCTGGCCTTTCTGCAGGAGTTGCCAGGCAACCGCCTGTAAAGAAGAGGATGTGTCACCCATACCTTCCGCTGGAATTTCTCTCCGGACAGAGGTGAGGAAGGAAAAAAGCAGTGGGGGCCGGGACAGGAGGGGTATCCTTGGCAGGGCAATGGAAAGCTTCTGGAAGAGCGCCAGGGTCCAGAACCACCCTGGCTGGCCTGCAGGCACCAAGTTGGCCTGCGTGCTGTCGCTGGTGTGGCTCCACAGTCCTTCCTCTAGGCTTTCAAGCCCTTGTACATATTCAGGTGTTTTACCTGGAAAGGGTGGGGACAGTTCAGCAGCAGCTGGCCTGGGGCTCAGCTCACGTTTACTCACAGATGCCTCGGCACGGTCCCCCAGCTTTGCAATAAGGACGCTCCTTGTGTGGGGGGTGGGTTGCTGGCTGTATGGGAGATGGTTCCCCACCTCTGACCAATTTCAGAATTGTTTACCGCTGGAGCAAGTGCCGTGATAGGGTTTTCCTCTGTATAACTCGTGGGTTCACTTTTTTTTTCTTTTATCGTTCAGGTTAGATTTTATTCCTCTTTTTTGTATTCATAAATATAAGCATGGAAATAATTCATTCCTATAAATACATCTGTGTGACGGGAAGAACTTTTTTCTGTTTTATTTTTAAATTTTATTTTTTAAAATTTTGAAATTTAATTTTATTTATTTTTTTAAAGAGCACGTTATTATTAGTTATGAATTTTATGCATATACATGTATACAGGTCAATCCCAAACTCCCAACTCATCCCACCACCACCACCCCATGGCTTCCCACACTTGGTGTCCATACGTTTGTTCTCTACCTCTGTGTCTCTATTTCTTCCCTGCAAACCAGTTCATCTGTACCATTTTTAGGCTCCACATATATGCATTAATATACAATATTTGTTTTCCTCTTTCTGACTTACTTCATTCTGTATGACAGTCTCTCGATCCATCGATGTCTCTACAAATGACCCAGTTTCATTCCTTTTTATGGCCGAGTAATATTCCATTTGATATATGTACCACATCTTTATCCATTCATCTGTCTGTGGGCATTTAGGTGGCTTCCATTACCTGGCTATTGTAAATAGTGCTGCAACGAACATTGTGGTGAATGTGCCTTTTTGAAATACGGTTTTCTCTGGGTATATGCCCAGAAGTGGGATTGCTGGATCAGATGGTAATTCTATTTCTAGATTTTTAAAGGAAACTCCATACTGTTCTCCATAGTGACTGTATCAATTTACATTCCCACCAATAGTGGAAGAGGGCTCCTTTTGTCCACACCCTCCCCAGAATTGGTTGTTTGTAGATTTCCTGATGATGCCGATTCTAACAGGTGTGAGGTGATACCTCATTGTAGTTTTGATTTGCATTTCTCTAATAATTAGTGCTGTTGAGCAGCTTTTCATGTGTGTCTTGGCCATCTCTGTGTCTCCTTTGAAGAAACGTCCCTTTAGATCTTCTTCCCATTTTTTGGGGGTTGTTAATTTTTTAATATTAAGCTGCATGAGCTGTTTATATATATTGGAGATTAAACCTCTGTCCATTGATTCGTCTGCAACGATTTTCGCCCATTCTGAGGGATGCCTTTTTCCATTCCCGTGTTTTTCAACAAAAGAGGAAAGAAAGGAAAAGAAGCAGAACACTAATGTGCGTAAAATATGCCTTTTGAAACGGTCGTTTTGAAATATGGACGTCCTTTGAATTTTTTGGTCGATATGTGACCCCAGGATTTGTTTTCAGGGCAGGTGTCATTTACAGGCCTGCAATGATTTTGAATATCAACTGACCATTAGCGTTGGGATTAAAGCTGCTGTTGTGTGAAACGGCCACAAGGTGGCAGCAGTTCACCCTTACCAAATCTGGTTACTAGGGCAAGAGAGCCTCAGTGGAAGTGGTGTTCTAGATTGGAGTTTAGAATGGAATGTGCCAGGAGAAAGCCCCTCAGGTTTGTCTCACTACTTCTTGTTCGTGTTTTTAATTTATTTTTTTTTATATTTTATTACAGCAAGTTTGATTACAATGTTTGGCTTCTTGTAGGTGTGGAAGATGTGGTTCTTTTACACATATACAGATGACTGTTCTTCCTGGGATCCTTTTCCCATGTACGTTATGACAGAATGTTGAGTAGTCCTCTCTTGGTATTCTGTAGGTCTTTGGTGATTATATATGTCACCTGTGTTTGTATATGTCTGTTAACCCCGATATCGTAATGAAACCAATCCTCACACCTTTCCATTGGTGAACCATAAGTTTGTTTAATGAATCTGTGATTGCCCTTCTCCGTGGAAATATCTGCCCTGGTATCCATTTTTAGGTAATACCTATAAGTGATATGATATGATATGTGTCTTTCACTTTCTGACTTACTACAAGTCACGTGATTACTTCTAGACTCATCTACGGTGCTGCAAATGGCATTGTGACCTTTTTTTCCTTGGCATCTCTTCTGCCTTAGCGGGGTCCATTTTCAACAATGTGATTCCCTGAGGGTTGTGGATTAGCTGACCTGGGCAGCCTTACCCTGCCGGCCTGCCCTCCCCAGCTGTGCCTCATTGAGGTCAATATAAACAGAGCTCCAGGCAGCAATAGCCCCTGAATCTGTGCCTGACTCCATATTCTCTGCCCCGTTAGCAGTCTCGGGGCTGTGCTGGTGGGAGGAAGTGAGGGGCCACAGCTTTGTGGGTGGCCCGGTGTGAGTGGGGTTCTGCTGGCCTTTCTGCAGGAGTTGCCAGGTTGCCACCTGTAAAGAAGAGGATGTGTCACCCATACCTTCCGCTGGAATTTCTCTCCGAACAGAGGTGAGGAAGGAAAAAAGTAGTGGGGGCCGGGACAGGAGGGGTATCTCAGGCAGGGCAATGGAAAGCTTCTGGAAGAGCGCCAGGATCCAGGACCACCCTGGCTGGCCTGCAGGCACCAAGTTGGCCTGCGTGCTGTCGCTGGTGTGGCTCCACGGTCCTTCCTCTAGGCTTTCAAGCCCTTGTACATATTCAGGTGTTTTACCTGGAAAGGGTGGGGACAGTTCAGCAGCAGCTGGCCTGGGGCTCAGCTCACGTTTACTCACAGATGCCTCGGCACGGTCCCCCAGCTTTGCAATGAGGACGCTCCTTGCGTGGGGGGTGGGTTGCTGGCTGTATGGGAGATGGTTCCCCACCTCTGACCAATTTCAGAATTGTTTACCGCTGGAGCAAGTGCCGTGATAGGGTTTTCCTCTGTATAACTCGTGGGTTCACTTTTTTTTTCTTTTATCGTTCAGGTTAGATTTTATTCCTCTTTTTTGTATTCATAGATATAAGCATGGAAATAATTCATTCCTATAAATACATCTGTGTGACGGGAAGAACATTTTTCTGTTTTATTTTTAAATTTTATTTTTTAAAATTTTGAAATTTAATTTTATTTATTTTTTTAAAGAGCACGTTATTATTAGTTATGAATTTTATGCATATACATGTATACAGGTCAATCCCAAACTCCCAACTCATCCCACCACCACCACCCCATGGCTTCCCACACTTGGTGTCCATACGTTTGTTCTCTACCTCTGTGTCTCTATTTCTTCCCTGCAAACCAGTTCATCTGTACCATTTTTAGGCTCCACATATATGCATTAATATACAATATTTGTTTTCCTCTTTCTGACTTACTTCATTCTGTATGACAGTCTCTCGATCCATCGATGTCTCTACAAATGACCCAGTTTCATTCCTTTTTATGGCCGAGTAATATTCCATTTGATATATGTACCACATCTTTATCCATTCATCTGTCTGTGGGCATTTAGGTGGCTTCCATTACCTGGCTATTGTTAATAGTGCTGCAACGAACATTGTGGTGAATGTGCCTTTTTGAAATACGGTTTTCTCTGGGTATATGCCCAGAAGTGGGATTGCTGGATCAGATGGTAATTCTATTTCTAGATTTTTAAAGGAAACTCCATACTGTTCTCCATAGTGACTGTATCAATTTACATTCCCACCAATAGTGGAAGAGGGCTCCTTTTGTCCACACCCTCCCCAGAATTGGTTGTTTGTAGATTTCCTGATGATGCCGATTCTAACAGGTGTGAGGTGATACCTCATTGTAGTTTTGATTTGCATTTCTCTAATAATTAGTGCTGTTGAGCAGCTTTTCATGTGCGTCTTGGCCATCTCTGTGTCTCCTTTGAAGAAACGTCCCTTTAGATCTTCTTCCCATTTTTTGGGGGTTGTTAATTTTTTAATATTAAGCTGCATGAGCTGTTTATATATATTGGAGATTAAACCTCTGTCCATTAATTCATCCGCAACGATTTTCGCCCATTCTGAGGGATGCCTTTTTCCATTCCCGTGTTTTTTAAAAAAAAGGAAAGAAAGGAAAAGAAGCAGAACACTAATGTGCGTAAAATATGCCTTTTGAAATGGTCGTTTTGAAATATGAACGTCCTTTGAATTTTTTGGTCGATATGTGACCCCAGGATTTGTTTTCAGGGCAGGTGTCATTTACAGGCCTGCAATGATTTTGAATATCAACTGACCATTAGCGCTGGGATTAAAGCTGCTGTTGTGTGAAACGGCCACAAGGTGGCAGCAGTTCTCCCTTGCCAAATCTGTTTACTAGGGCAAGAGAGCCTCAGTGGAAGTGGTGTTATAGATTGGAGTTTAGAATGGAATGTGCCAGGAGAAAGCCCCTCACGTTTGTCTCACTACTTCTTGTTTGTGTTTTTAATTTATTTTTTTTATTTTTTATTACAGCAAGTTTGATTACAATGTTTGGCTTGTTGTAGGTGTGGAAGATGTGGTTCTTTTACACATATACAGATGACTCTTCTTCCTGGGATCCTTTTCCCATGTACGTTATGACAGAATGTTGAGTAGTCCTCTCTTGGTATTCTGTAGGTCTTTGGTGATTATATATGTCACCTGTGTTTGTATATGTCTGTTAACCCCGATATTGTAATGAAACCAATCCTCACACCTTTCCATTGGTGAACCATAAGTTTGTTTAATGAATCTGTGATTGCCCTTCTCCGTGGAAATATCTGCCCTGCTATCCATTTTTAGGTAACACCTATAAGTGATATGATACGATATGTGTCTTTCACTTTCTGACTTACTACAAGTCACGTGATTACTTCTAGACTCATCTACGGTGCTGCAAATGGCATTGTGTCCTTTTTTTCCTTGGCATCTCTTCTGCCTTAGCGGGGTCCATTTTCAACAATGTGATTCCCTGAGGGTTGTGGATTAGCTGACCTGGGCAGCCTTACACTGCCAGCCCACCCTCCCCAGGTGTGCCTCGTTGAGGTCAATATAAACAGCGCTCCAGGCAGCAATAGCCCCTGAAGCTGTGCCTGACTCCATATTCTCTGCCCCGTCAGCAGTCTCGGGGCTGTGCTGGGGGGAGGGAGTGATGGGCCACAGCTTTGTGGGTGGGCCGGTGTGAGTGGGGTTCTGCTGGCCTTTCTGCAGGAGTTGCCAGGCAACCGCCTGTAAAGAAGAGGATGTGTCACCCATACCTTCCGCTGGAATTTCTCTCCGGACAGAGGTGAGGAAGGAAAAAAGCAGTGGGGGCCGGGACAGGAGGGGTATCCTTGGCAGGGCAATGGAAAGCTTCTGGAAGAGCGCCAGGGTCCAGAACCACCCTGGCTGGCCTGCAGGCACCAAGTTGGCCTGCGTGCTGTCGCTGGTGTGGCTCCACAGTCCTTCCTCTAGGCTTTCAAGCCCTTGTACATATTCAGGTGTTTTACCTGGAAAGGGTGGGGACAGTTCAGCAGCAGCTGGCCTGGGGCTCAGCTCACGTTTACTCACAGATGCCTCGGCACGGTCCCCCAGCTTTGCAATAAGGACGCTCCTTGCGTGGGGGGTGGGTTGCTGGCTGTATGGGAGATGGTTCCCCACCTCTGACCAATTTCAGAATTGTTTACCGCTGGAGCAAGTGCCGTGATAGGGTTTTCCTCTGTATAACTCGTGGGTTCACTTTTTTTTTCTTTTATCGTTCAGGTTAGATTTTATTCCTCTTTTTTGTATTCATAGATATAAGCATGGAAATAATTCATTCCTATAAATACATCTGTGTGACGGGAAGAACTTTTTTCTGTTTTATTTTTAAATTTTATTTTTTAAAATTTTGAAATTTAATTTTATTTATTTTTTTAAAGAGCACGTTATTATTAGTTATGAATTTTATGCATATACATGTATACAGGTCAATCCCAAACTCCCAACTCATCCCACCACCACCACCCCATGGCTTCCCACACTTGGTGTCCATACGTTTGTTCTCTACCTCTGTGTCTCTATTTCTTCCCTGCAAACCAGTTCATCTGTACCATTTTTAGGCTCCACATATATGCATTAATATACAATATTTGTTTTCCTCTTTCTGACTTACTTCATTCTGTATGACAGTCTCTCGATCCATCGATGTCTCTACAAATGACCCAGTTTCATTCCTTTTTATGGCCGAGTAATATTCCATTTGATATATGTACCACATCTTTATCCATTCATCTGTCTGTGGGCATTTAGGTGGCTTCCATTACCTGGCTATTGTAAATAGTGCTGCAACGAACATTGTGGTGAATGTGCCTTTTTGAAATACGGTTTTCTCTGGGTATATGCCCAGAAGTGGGATTGCTGGATCAGATGGTAATTCTATTTCTAGATTTTTAAAGGAAACTCCATACTGTTCTCCATAGTGACTGTATCAATTTACATTCCCACCAATAGTGGAAGAGGGCTCCTTTTGTCCACACCCTCCCCAGAATTGGTTGTTTGTAGATTTCCTGATGATGCCAATTCTAACAGGTGTGAGGTGATACCTCATTGTAGTTTTGATTTGCATTTCTCTAATAATTAGTGCTGTTGAGCAGCTTTTCATGTGTGTCTTGGCCATCTCTGTGTCTCCTTTGAAGAAACGTCCCTTTAGATCTTCTTCCCATTTTTTGGGGGTTGTTAATTTTTTAATATTAAGCTGCATGAGCTGTTTATATATATTGGAGATTAAACCTCTGTCCATTGATTCGTCTGCAACGATTTTCGCCCATTCTGAGGGATGCCTTTTTCCATTCCCGTGTTTTTCAACAAAAGAGGAAAGAAAGGAAAAGAAGCAGAACACTAATGTGCGTAAAATATGCCTTTTGAAACGGTCGTTTTGAAATATGGACGTCCTTTGAATTTTTTGGTCGATATGTGACCCCAGGATTTGTTTTCAGGGCAGGTGTCATTTACAGGCCTGCAATGATTTTGAATATCAACTGACCATTAGCGTTGGGATTAAAGCTGCTGTTGTGTGAAACGGCCACAAGGTGGCAGCAGTTCACCCTTACCAAATCTGGTTACTAGGGCAAGAGAGCCTCAGTGGAAGTGGTGTTCTAGATTGGAGTTTAGAATGGAATGTGCCAGGAGAAAGCCCCTCAGGTTTGTCTCACTACTTCTTGTTCGTGTTTTTAATTTATTTTTTTTTATATTTTATTACAGCAAGTTTGATTACAATGTTTGGCTTCTTGTAGGTGTGGAAGATGTGGTTCTTTTACACATATACAGATGACTGTTCTTCCTGGGATCCTTTTCCCATGTACGTTATGACAGAATGTTGAGTAGTCCTCTCTTGGTATTCTGTAGGTCTTTGGTGATTATATATGTCACCTGTGTTTGTATATGTCTGTTAACCCCGATATCGTAATGAAACCAATCCTCACACCTTTCCATTGGTGAACCATAAGTTTGTTTAATGAATCTGTGATTGCCCTTCTCCGTGGAAATATCTGCCCTGGTATCCATTTTTAGGTAATACCTATAAGTGATATGATATGATATGTGTCTTTCACTTTCTGACTTACTACAAGTCACGTGATTACTTCTAGACTCATCTACGGTGCTGCAAATGGCATTGTGACCTTTTTTTCCTTGGCATCTCTTCTGCCTTAGCGGGGTCCATTTTCAACAATGTGATTCCCTGAGGGTTGTGGATTAGCTGACCTGGGCAGCCTTACCCTGCCGGCCTGCCCTCCCCAGCTGTGCCTCATTGAGGTCAATATAAACAGAGCTCCAGGCAGCAATAGCCCCTGAATCTGTGCCTGACTCCATATTCTCTGCCCCGTTAGCAGTCTCGGGGCTGTGCTGGTGGGAGGAAGTGAGGGGCCACAGCTTTGTGGGTGGCCCGGTGTGAGTGGGGTTCTGCTGGCCTTTCTGCAGGAGTTGCCAGGTTGCCACCTGTAAAGAAGAGGATGTGTCACCCATACCTTCCGCTGGAATTTCTCTCCGGACAGAGGTGAGGAAGGAAAAAAGTAGTGGGGGCCGGGACAGGAGGGGTATCTCAGGCAGGGCAATGGAAAGCTTCTGGAAGAGCGCCAGGATCCAGGACCACCCTGGCTGGCCTGCAGGCACCAAGTTGGCCTGCGTGCTGTCGCTGGTGTGGCTCCACGGTCCTTCCTCTAGGCTTTCAAGCCCTTGTACATATTCAGGTGTTTTACCTGGAAAGGGTGGGGAGAGTTCAGCAGCAGCTGGCCTGGGGCTCAGCTCACGTTTACTCACAGATGCCTCGGCACGGTCCCCCAGCTTTGCAATGAGGACGCTCCTTGCGTGGGGGGTGGGTTGCTGGCTGTATGGGAGATGTTTCCCCACCTCTGACCAATTTCAGAATTGTTTACCGCTGGAGCAAGTGCCGTGATAGGGTTTTCCTCTGTATAACTCGTGGGTTCACTTTTTTTTTCTTTTATCGTTCAGGTTAGATTTTATTCCTCTTTTTTGTATTCATAGATATAAGCATGGAAATAATTCATTCCTATAAATACATCTGTGTGACGGGAAGAACATTTTTCTGTTTTATTTTTAAATTTTATTTTTTAAAATTTTGAAATTTAATTTTATTTATTTTTTTAAAGAGCACGTTATTATTAGTTATGGATTTTATGCATATACATGTATACAGGTCAATCCCAAACTCCCAACTCATCCCACCACCACCACCCCATGGCTTCCCACACTTGGTGTCCATACGTTTGTTCTCTACCTCTGTGTCTCTATTTCTTCCCTGCAAACCAGTTCATCTGTAGCATTTTTAGGCTCCACATATATGCATTAATATACAATATTTGTTTTCCTCTTTCTGACTTACTTCATTCTGTATGACAGTCTCTCGATCCATCGATGTCTCTACAAATGACCCAGTTTCATTCCTTTTTATGGCCGAGTCATATTCCATTTTATATATGTACCACATCTTTATCCATTCATCTGTCTGTGGGCATTTAGGTGGCTTCCATTACCTGGCTATTGTAAATAGTGCTGCAACGAACATTGTGGTGAATGTGCCTTTTTGAAATACGGTTTTCTCTGGGTATATGCCCAGAAGTGGGATTGCTGGATCAGATGGTAATTCTATTTCTAGATTTTTAAAGGAAACTCCATACTGTTCTCCATAGTGACTGTATCAATTTACATTCCCACCAGTAGTGGAAGAGGGCTCCTTTTGTCCACACCCTCCCCAGAATTGGTTGTTTGTAGATTTCCTGATGATGCCGATTCTAACAGGTGTGAGGTGATACCTCATTGTAGTTTTGATTTGCATTTCTCTAATAATTAGTGCTGTTGAGCAGCTTTTCATGTGTGTCTTGGCCATCTCTGTGTCTCCTTTGAAGAAACGTCCCTTTAGATCTACTTCCCATTTTTTGGGGGTTGTTAATTTTTTAATATTAAGCTGCATGAGCTGTTTATATATATTTGAGATTAAACCTCTGTCCATTAATTCATCCGCAACGATTTTCGCCCATTCTGAGGGATTCCTTTTTCCATTCCCGTGTTTTTTAACAAAAAAGGAAAGAAAGGAAAAGAAGCAGAACACTGATGTGCGTAAAATATGCCTTTTGAAACGGTCGTTTTGAAATATGGACGTCCTTTGAATTTTTTGGTCGATATGTGACCCCAGGATTTGTTTTCAGGGCAGGTGTCATTTACAGGCCTGCAATGATTTTGAATATCAACTGACCATTAGCGCTGGGATTAAAGCTGCTGTTGTGTGAAACGGCCACAAGGTGGCAGCAGTTCACCCTTACCAAATCTCCTTACTAGGGCAAGAGAGCCTCAGTGGAAGTGGTGTTCTAGATTGGAGTTTAGAATGGAATGTGCCAGGAGAAAGCCCCTCACGTTTGTCTCACTACTTCTTGTTCGTGTTTTTAATTTAATTTTTTATTTTTTATTACAGCAAGTTTGATTACAATGTTTGGCTTGTTGTAGGTGTGAAAGATGTGGTTCTTTTACACATATACAGATGACTGTTCTTCCTGGGATCCTTTTCCCATGTACGTTATGACAGAATGTTGAGTAGTCCTCTCTTGGTATTCTGTAGGTCTTTGGTGATTATATATGTCACCTGTGTTTGTATATGTCTGTTAACCCCGATATCGTAATGAAACCAATCCTCACACCTTTCCATTGGTGAACCATAAGTTTGTTTAATGAATCTGTGATTGCCCTTCTCCGTGGAAATATCTGCCCTGGTATCCATTTTTAGGTAACACCTATAAGTGATATGATATGATATGTGTCTTTCACTTTCTGACTTACTACAAGTCACGTGATTACTTCTAGACTCATTTCGGTGCTGCAAATGGCATTGTGTCCTTTTTTTCCTTGGCATCTCTTATGTCTTAGCGGGGTCCATTTTCAACAATGTGATTCCCTGAGGGTTGTGGATTAGCTGACCTGGGCAGCCTTACCCTGCCGGCCCGCCCTCCCCAGGTGTGCCTTGTTGAGGTCAATATAAACAGAGCTCCAGGCAGCAATAGCCCCTGAAGCTGTGCCTGACTCCATATTCTCTGCCCCGTCAGCAGTCTCGGGGCTGTGCTGGTGGGAGGGAGTGAGGGGACACAGCTTTGTGGATGGCCCGGTGTGAGTGGGGTTCTGCTGGCCTTTCTGCAGGAGTTGCCAGGCTGCCGCCTGTAAAGAAGAGGATGTGTCACCCATACCTTCCGCTGGAATTTCTCTCCGGACAGAGGTGAGGAAGGAAAAAAGCAGTGGGGGCCGGGACAAGACGGTTATCTCAGGCAGGGCAATGGAAAGCTTCTGGAAGAGCGCCAGGGTCCAGAACCACCCTGGCTGGCCTGCAGGCACCAAGTTGGCCTGCGTGCTGTTGCTGGTGTGGCTCCACGGTCCTTCCTCTAGGCTTTCAAGCCCTTGTACATATTCAGGTGTTTTACCTGGAAAGGGTGGGGAGAGTTCAGCAGCAGCTGGCCTGGGGCTCAGCTCACGTTTACTCACAGATGCCTTGGCACGGAGCCCCAGCTTTGCAATGAGGACGCTCCTTGCATGGGGGGTGGGTTGCTGGCTGTATGGGAGATGGTTCCCCACCTCTGACCAATTTCAGAATTGTTTACCGCTGGAGCAAGTGCCGTGATAGGGTTTTCCTCTGTATAACTCGTGGGTTCACTTTTTTTTCTTTTATCGTTCAAGTTAGATTTTATTCCCCTTTTATGTATTCATAGATATAAGCATGGAAATAATTCTTTCCTATAAATACATGTGTGTGACGGGAAGAACTTTTTTCTGTTTTATTTTTAAATTTTATTTTTTAAAATTTTGAAATTTAATTTTATTTATTTTTTTAAAGAGCACGTTATTATTAGTTATGAATTTTATGCATATACATGTATACAGGTCAATCCCAAACTCCCAACTCATCCCACCACCACCACCCCATGGCTTCCCACACTTGGTGTCCATACGTTTGTTCTCTACCTCTGTGTCTCTATTTCTTCCCTGCAAACCAGTTCATCTGTACCATTTTTAGGCTCCACATATATGCATTAATATACAATATTTGTTTTCCTCTTTCTGACTTACTTCATTCTGTATGACAGTCTCTCGATCCATCGATGTCTCTACAAATGACCCAGTTTCATTCCTTTTTATGGCCGAGTAATATTCCATTTGATATATGTACCACATCTTTATCCATTCATCTGTCTGTGGGCATTTAGGTTGCTTCCATTACCTGGCTATTGTAAATAGTGCTGCAACGAACATTGTGGTGAATGTGCCTTTTTGAAATACGGTTTTCTCTGGGTATATGCCCAGAAGTGGGATTGCTGGATCAGATGGTAATTCTATTTCTAGATTTTTAAAGGAAACTCCATACTGTTCTCCATAGTGACTGTATCAATTTACATTCCCACCAATAGTGGAAGAGGGCTCCTTTTGTCCACACCCTCCCCAGAATTGGTTGTTTGTAGATTTCCTGATGATGCCGATTCTAACAGGTGTGAGGTGATACCTCATTGTAGTTTTGATTTGCATTTCTCTAATAATTAGTGCTGTTGAGCAGCTTTTCATGTGCGTCTTGGCCATCTCTGTGTCTCCTTTGAAGAAACGTCCCTTTAGATCTTCTTCCCATTTTTTTGGGGTTGTTAATTTTTTAATATTAAGCTGCATGAGCTGTTTATATATATTGGAGATTAAACCTCTGTCCATTAATTCATCCGCAACGATTTTCGCCCATTCTGAGGGATGCCTTTTTCCATTCCCGTGTTTTTTAAAAAAAAGGAAAGAAAGGAAAAGAAGCAGAACACTAATGTGCGTAAAATATGCCTTTTGAAATGGTCGTTTTGAAATATGAACGTCCTTTGAATTTTTTGGTCGATATGTGACCCCAGGATTTGTTTTCAGGGCAGGTGTCATTTACAGGCCTGCAATGATTTTGAATATCAACTGACCATTAGCGCTGGGATTAAAGCTGCTGTTGTGTGAAACGGCCACAAGGTGGCAGCAGTTCTCCCTTGCCAAATCTGTTTACTAGGGCAAGAGAGCCTCAGTGGAAGTGGTGTTATAGATTGGAGTTTAGAATGGAATGTGCCAGGAGAAAGCCCCTCACGTTTGTCTCACTACTTCTTGTTTGTGTTTTTAATTTATTTTTTTTATTTTTTATTACAGCAAGTTTGATTACAATGTTTGGCTTGTTGTAGGTGTGGAAGATGTGGTTCTTTTACACATATACAGATGACTCTTCTTCCTGGGATCCTTTTCCCATGTACGTTATGACAGAATGTTGAGTAGTCCTCTCTTGGTATTCTGTAGGTCTTTGGTGATTATATATGTCACCTGTGTTTGTATATGTCTGTTAACCCCGATATTGTAATGAAACCAATCCTCACACCTTTCCATTGGTGAACCATAAGTTTGTTTAATGAATCTGTGATTGCCCTTCTCCGTGGAAATATCTGCCCTGCTATCCATTTTTAGGTAACACCTATAAGTGATATGATACGATATGTGTCTTTCACTTTCTGACTTACTACAAGTCACGTGATTACTTCTAGACTCATCTACGGTGCTGCAAATGGCATTGTGTCCTTTTTTTCCTTGGCATCTCTTCTGCCTTAGCGGGGTCCATTTTCAACAATGTGATTCCCTGAGGGTTGTGGATTAGCTGACCTGGGCAGCCTTACACTGCCAGCCCACCCTCCCCAGGTGTGCCTCGTTGAGGTCAATATAAACAGCGCTCCAGGCAGCAATAGCCCCTGAAGCTGTGCCTGACTCCATATTCTCTGCCCCGTCAGCAGTCTCGGGGCTGTGCTGGGGGGAGGGAGTGATGGGCCACAGCTTTGTGGGTGGCCCGGTGTGAGTGGGGTTCTGCTGGCCTTTCTGCAGGAGTTGCCAGGCAACCGCCTGTAAAGAAGAGGATGTGTCACCCATACCTTCCGCTGGAATTTCTCTCCGGACAGAGGTGAGGAAGGAAAAAAGCAGTGGGGGCCGGGACAGGAGGGGTATCCTTGGCAGGGCAATGGAAAGCTTCTGGAAGAGCGCCAGGGTCCAGAACCACCCTGGCTGGCCTGCAGGCACCAAGTTGGCCTGCGTGCTGTCGCTGGTGTGGCTCCACAGTCCTTCCTCTAGGCTTTCAAGCCCTTGTACATATTCAGGTGTTTTACCTGGAAAGGGTGGGGACAGTTCAGCAGCAGCTGGCCTGGGGCTCAGCTCACGTTTACTCACAGATGCCTCGGCACGGTCCCCCAGCTTTGCAATAAGGACGCTCCTTGCGTGGGGGGTGGGTTGCTGGCTGTATGGGAGATGGTTCCCCACCTCTGACCAATTTCAGAATTGTTTACCGCTGGAGCAAGTGCCGTGATAGGGTTTTCCTCTGTATAACTCGTGGGTTCACTTTTTTTTTCTTTTATCGTTCAGGTTAGATTTTATTCCTCTTTTTTGTATTCATAGATATAAGCATGGAAATAATTCATTCCTATAAATACATCTGTGTGACGGGAAGAACTTTTTTCTGTTTTATTTTTAAATTTTATTTTTTAAAATTTTGAAATTTAATTTTATTTATTTTTTTAAAGAGCACGTTATTATTAGTTATGAATTTTATGCATATACATGTATACAGGTCAATCCCAAACTCCCAACTCATCCCACCACCACCACCCCATGGCTTCCCACACTTGGTGTCCATACGTTTGTTCTCTACCTCTGTGTCTCTATTTCTTCCCTGCAAACCAGTTCATCTGTACCATTTTTAGGCTCCACATATATGCATTAATATACAATATTTGTTTTCCTCTTTCTGACTTACTTCATTCTGTATGACAGTCTCTCGATCCATCGATGTCTCTAGAAATGACCCAGTTTCATTCCTTTTTATGGCCGAGTAATATTCCATTTGATATATGTACCACATCTTTATCCATTCATCTGTCTGTGGGCATTTAGGTGGCTTCCATTACCTGGCTATTGTAAATAGTGCTGCAACGAACATTGTGGTGAATGTGCCTTTTTGAAATACGGTTTTCTCTGGGTATATGCCCAGAAGTGGGATTGCTGGATCAGATGGTAATTCTATTTCTAGATTTTTAAAGGAAACTCCATACTGTTCTCCATAGTGACTGTATCAATTTACATTCCCACCAATAGTGGAAGAGGGCTCCTTTTGTCCACACCCTCCCCAGAATTGGTTGTTTGTAGATTTCCTGATGATGCCGATTCTAACAGGTGTGAGGTGATACCTCATTGTAGTTTTGATTTGCATTTCTCTAATAATTAGTGCTGTTGAGCAGCTTTTCATGTGTGTCTTGGCCATCTCTGTGTCTCCTTTGAAGAAACGTCCCTTTAGATCTTCTTCCCATTTTTTGGGGGTTGTTAATTTTTTAATATTAAGCTGCATGAGCTGTTTATATATATTGGAGATTAAACCTCTGTCCATTGATTCGTCTGCAACGATTTTCGCCCATTCTGAGGGATGCCTTTTTCCATTCCCGTGTTTTTCAACAAAAGAGGAAAGAAAGGAAAAGAAGCAGAACACTAATGTGCGTAAAATATGCCTTTTGAAACGGTCGTTTTGAAATATGGACGTCCTTTGAATTTTTTGGTCGATATGTGACCCCAGGATTTGTTTTCAGGGCAGGTGTCATTTACAGGCCTGCAATGATTTTGAATATCAACTGACCATTAGCGTTGGGATTAAAGCTGCTGTTGTGTGAAACGGCCACAAGGTGGCAGCAGTTCACCCTTACCAAATCTGGTTACTAGGGCAAGAGAGCCTCAGTGGAAGTGGTGTTCTAGATTGGAGTTTAGAATGGAATGTGCCAGGAGAAAGCCCCTCATGTTTGTCTCACTACTTCTTGTTCGTGTTTTTAATTTATTTTTTTTTATATTTTATTACAGCAAGTTTGATTACAATGTTTGGCTTCTTGTAGGTGTGGAAGATGTGGTTCTTTTACACATATACAGATGACTGTTCTTCCTGGGATCCTTTTCCCATGTACGTTATGACAGAATGTTGAGTAGTCCTCTCTTGGTATTCTGTAGGTCTTTGGTGATTATATATGTCACCTGTGTTTGTATATGTCTGTTAACCCCGATATCGTAATGAAACCAATCCTCACACCTTTCCATTGGTGAACCATAAGTTTGTTTAATGAATCTGTGATTGCCCTTCTCCGTGGAAATATCTGCCCTGGTATCCATTTTTAGGTAATACCTATAAGTGATATGATATGATATGTGTCTTTCACTTTCTGACTTACTACAAGTCACGTGATTACTTCTAGACTCATCTACGGTGCTGCAAATGGCATTGTGACCTTTTTTTCCTTGGCATCTCTTCTGCCTTAGCGGGGTCCATTTTCAACAATGTGATTCCCTGAGGGTTGTGGATTAGCTGACCTGGGCAGCCTTACCCTGCCGGCCTGCCCTCCCCAGCTGTGCCTCATTGAGGTCAATATAAACAGAGCTCCAGGCAGCAATAGCCCCTGAATCTGTGCCTGACTCCATATTCTCTGCCCCGTTAGCAGTCTCGGGGCTGTGCTGGTGGGAGGAAGTGAGGGGCCACAGCTTTGTGGGTGGCCCGGTGTGAGTGGGGTTCTGCTGGCCTTTCTGCAGGAGTTGCCAGGTTGCCACCTGTAAAGAAGAGGATGTGTCACCCATACCTTCCGCTGGAATTTCTCTCCGGACAGAGGTGAGGAAGGAAAAAAGTAGTGGGGGCCGGGACAGGAGGGGTATCTCAGGCAGGGCAATGGAAAGCTTCTGGAAGAGCGCCAGGATCCAGGACCACCCTGGCTGGCCTGCAGGCACCAAGTTGGCCTGCGTGCTGTCGCTGGTGTGGCTCCACGGTCCTTCCTCTAGGCTTTCAAGCCCTTGTACATATTCAGGTGTTTTACCTGGAAAGGGTGGGGACAGTTCAGCAGCAGCTGGCCTGGGGCTCAGCTCACGTTTACTCACAGATGCCTCGGCACGGTCCCCCAGCTTTGCAATGAGGACGCTCCTTGCGTGGGGGGTGGGTTGCTGGCTGTATGGGAGATGGTTCCCCACCTCTGACCAATTTCAGAATTGTTTACCGCTGGAGCAAGTGCCGTGATAGGGTTTTCCTCTGTATAACTCGTGGGTTCACTTTTTTTTTCTTTTATCGTTCAGGTTAGATTTTATTCCTCTTTTTTGTATTCATAGATATAAGCATGGAAATAATTCATTCCTATAAATACATCTGTGTGACGGGAAGAACATTTTTCTGTTTTATTTTTAAATTTTATTTTTTAAAATTTTGAAATTTAATTTTATTTATTTTTTTAAAGAGCACGTTATTATTAGTTATGAATTTTATGCATATACATGTATACAGGTCAATCCCAAACTCCCAACTCATCCCACCACCACCACCCCATGGCTTCCCACACTTGGTGTCCATACGTTTGTTCTCTACCTCTGTGTCTCTATTTCTTCCCTGCAAACCAGTTCATCTGTACCATTTTTAGGCTCCACATATATGCATTAATATACAATATTTGTTTTCCTCTTTCTGACTTACTTCATTCTGTATGACAGTCTCTCGATCCATCGATGTCTCTACAAATGACCCAGTTTCATTCCTTTTTATGGCCGAGTAATATTCCATTTGATATATGTACCACATCTTTATCCATTCATCTGTCTGTGGGCATTTAGGTGGCTTCCATTACCTGGCTATTGTAAATAGTGCTGCAACGAACATTGTGGTGAATGTGCCTTTTTGAAATACGGTTTTCTCTGGGTATATGCCCAGAAGTGGGATTGCTGGATCAGATGGTAATTCTATTTCTAGATTTTTAAAGGAAACTCCATACTGTTCTCCATAGTGACTGTATCAATTTACATTCCCACCAATAGTGGAAGAGGGCTCCTTTTGTCCACACCCTCCCCAGAATTGGTTGTTTGTAGATTTCCTGATGATGCCGATTCTAACAGGTGTGAGGTGATACCTCATTGTAGTTTTGATTTGCATTTCTCTAATAATTAGTGCTGTTGAGCAGCTTTTCATGTGCGTCTTGGCCATCTCTGTGTCTCCTTTGAAGAAACGTCCCTTTAGATCTTCTTCCCATTTTTTGGGGGTTGTTAATTTTTTAATATTAAGCTGCATGAGCTGTTTATATATATTGGAGATTAAACCTCTGTCCATTAATTCATCCGCAACGATTTTCGCCCATTCTGAGGGATGCCTTTTTCCATTCCCGTGTTTTTTAAAAAAAAGGAAAGAAAGGAAAAGAAGCAGAACACTAATGTGCGTAAAATATGCCTTTTGAAATGGTCGTTTTGAAATATGAACGTCCTTTGAATTTTTTGGTCGATATGTGACCCCAGGATTTGTTTTAAGGGCAGGTGTCATTTACAGGCCTGCAATGATTTTGAATATCAACTGACCATTAGCGCTGGGATTAAAGCTGCTGTTGTGTGAAACGGCCACAAGGTGGCAGCAGTTCTCCCTTGCCAAATCTGTTTACTAGGGCAAGAGAGCCTCAGTGGAAGTGGTGTTATAGATTGGAGTTTAGAATGGAATGTGCCAGGAGAAAGCCCCTCACGTTTGTCTCACTACTTCTTGTTTGTGTTTTTAATTTATTTTTTTTATTTTTTATTACAGCAAGTTTGATTACAATGTTTGGCTTGTTGTAGGTGTGGAAGATGTGGTTCTTTTACACATATACAGATGACTCTTCTTCCTGGGATCCTTTTCCCATGTACGTTATGACAGAATGTTGAGTAGTCCTCTCTTGGTATTCTGTAGGTCTTTGGTGATTATATATGTCACCTGTGTTTGTATATGTCTGTTAACCCCGATATTGTAATGAAACCAATCCTCACACCTTTCCATTGGTGAACCATAAGTTTGTTTAATGAATCTGTGATTGCCCTTCTCCGTGGAAATATCTGCCCTGCTATCCATTTTTAGGTAACACCTATAAGTGATATGATACGATATGTGTCTTTCACTTTCTGACTTACTACAAGTCACGTGATTACTTCTAGACTCATCTACGGTGCTGCAAATGGCATTGTGTCCTTTTTTTCCTTGGCATCTCTTCTGCCTTAGCGGGGTCCATTTTCAACAATGTGATTCCCTGAGGGTTGTGGATTAGCTGACCTGGGCAGCCTTACACTGCCAGCCCACCCTCCCCAGGTGTGCCTCGTTGAGGTCAATATAAACAGCGCTCCAGGCAGCAATAGCCCCTGAAGCTGTGCCTGACTCCATATTCTCTGCCCCGTCAGCAGTCTCGGGGCTGTGCTGGGGGGAGGGAGTGGTGGGCCACAGCTTTGTGGGTAGCCCGGTGTGAGTGGGGTTCTGCTGGCCTTTCTGCAGGAGTTGCCAGGCAACCGCCTGTAAAGAAGAGGATGTGTCACCCATACCTTCCGCTGGAATTTCTCTCCGGACAGAGGTGAGGAAGGAAAAAAGCAGTGGGGGCCGGGACAGGAGGGGTATCCTTGGCAGGGCAATGGAAAGCTTCTGGAAGAGCGCCAGGGTCCAGAACCACCCTGGCTGGCCTGCAGGCACCAAGTTGGCCTGCGTGCTGTCGCTGGTGTGGCTCCACAGTCCTTCCTCTAGGCTTTCAAGCCCTTGTACATATTCAGGTGTTTTACCTGGAAAGGGTGGGGACAGTTCAGCAGCAGCTGGCCTGGGGCTCAGCTCACGTTTACTCACAGATGCCTCGGCACGGTCCCCCAGCTTTGCAATAAGGACGCTCCTTGCGTGGGGGGTGGGTTGCTGGCTGTATGGGAGATGGTTCCCCACCTCTGACCAATTTCAGAATTGTTTACCGCTGGAGCAAGTGCCGTGATAGGGTTTTCCTCTGTATAACTCGTGGGTTCACTTTTTTTTTCTTTTATCGTTCAGGTTAGATTTTATTCCTCTTTTTTGTATTCATAGATATAAGCATGGAAATAATTCATTCCTATAAATACATCTGTGTGACGGGAAGAACTTTTTTCTGTTTTATTTTTAAATTTTATTTTTTAAAATTTTGAAATTTAATTTTATTTATTTTTTTAAAGAGCACGTTATTATTAGTTATGAATTTTATGCATATACATGTATACAGGTCAATCCCAAACTCCCAACTCATCCCACCACCACCACCCCATGGCTTCCCACACTTGGTGTCCATACGTTTGTTCTCTACCTCTGTGTCTCTATTTCTTCCCTGCAAACCAGTTCATCTGTACCATTTTTAGGCTCCACATATATGCATTAATATACAATATTTGTTTTCCTCTTTCTGACTTACTTCATTCTGTATGACAGTCTCTCGATCCATCGATGTCTCTACAAATGACCCAGTTTCATTCCTTTTTATGGCCGAGTAATATTCCATTTGATATATGTACCACATCTTTATCCATTCATCTGTCTGTGGGCATTTAGGTGGCTTCCATTACCTGGCTATTGTAAATAGTGCTGCAACGAACATTGTGGTGAATGTGCCTTTTTGAAATACGGTTTTCTCTGGGTATATGCCCAGAAGTGGGATTGCTGGATCAGATGGTAATTCTATTTCTAGATTTTTAAAGGAAACTCCATACTGTTCTCCATAGTGACTGTATCAATTTACATTCCCACCAATAGTGGAAGAGGGCTCCTTTTGTCCACACCCTCCCCAGAATTGGTTGTTTGTAGATTTCCTGATGATGCCAATTCTAACAGGTGTGAGGTGATACCTCATTGTAGTTTTGATTTGCATTTCTCTAATAATTAGTGCTGTTGAGCAGCTTTTCATGTGTGTCTTGGCCATCTCTGTGTCTCCTTTGAAGAAACGTCCCTTTAGATCTTCTTCCCATTTTTTGGGGGTTGTTAATTTTTTAATATTAAGCTGCATGAGCTGTTTATATATATTGGAGATTAAACCTCTGTCCATTGATTCGTCTGCAACGATTTTCGCCCATTCTGAGGGATGCCTTTTTCCATTCCCGTGTTTTTTAACAAAAGAGGAAAGAAAGGAAAAGAAGCAGAACACTAATGTGCGTAAAATATGCCTTTTGAAACGGTCGTTTTGAAATATGGACGTCCTTTGAATTTTTTGGTCGATATGTGACCCCAGGATTTGTTTTCAGGGCAGGTGTCATTTACAGGCCTGCAATGATTTTGAATATCAACTGACCATTAGCGTTGGGATTAAAGCTGCTGTTGTGTGAAACGGCCACAAGGTGGCAGCAGTTCACCCTTACCAAATCTGGTTACTAGGGCAAGAGAGCCTCAGTGGAAGTGGTGTTCTAGATTGGAGTTTAGAATGGAATGTGCCAGGAGAAAGCCCCTCAGGTTTGTCTCACTACTTCTTGTTCGTGTTTTTAATTTATTTTTTTTTATTTTTTATTACAGCAAGTTTGATTACAATGTTTGGCTAGTTGTAGGTGTGGAAGATGTGGTTCTTTTACACATATACAGATGACTGTTCTTCCTGGGATCCTTTTCCCATGTACGTTATGACAGAATGTTGAGTAGTCCTCTCTTGGTATTCTGTAGGTCTTTGGTGATTATATATGTCACCTGTGTTTGTATATGTCTGTTAACCCCGATATCGTAATGAAACCAATCCTCACAGCTTTCCATTGGTGAACCATAAGTTTGTTTAATGAATCTGTGATTGCCCTTCTCCGTGGAAATATCTGCCCTGGTATCCATTTTTAGGTAATACCTATAAGTGATATGATATGATATGTGTCTTTCACTTTCTGACTTACTACAAGTCACGTGATTACTTCTAGACTCATCTACGGTGCTGCAAATGGCATTGTGACCTTTTTTTCCTTGGCATCTCTTCTGCCTTAGCGGGGTCCATTTTCAACAATGTGATTCCCTGAGGGTTGTGGATTAGCTGACCTGGGCAGCCTTACCCTGCCGGCCTGCCCTCCCCAGCTGTGCCTCATTGAGGTCAATATAAACAGAGCTCCAGGCAGCAATAGCCCCTGAATCTGTGCCTGACTCCATATTCTCTGCCCCGTTAGCAGTCTCGGGGCTGTGCTGGTGGGAGGAAGTGAGGGGCCACAGCTTTGTGGGTGGCCCGGTGTGAGTGGGGTTCTGCTGGCCTTTCTGCAGGAGTTGCCAGGTTGCCACCTGTAAAGAAGAGGATGTGTCACCCATACCTTCCGCTGGAATTTCTCTCCGGACAGAGGTGAGGAAGGAAAAAAGCAGTGGGGGCCGGGACAGGAGGGGTATCTCAGGCAGGGCAATGGAAAGCTTCTGGAAGAGCGCCAGGATCCAGGACCACCCTGGCTGGCCTGCAGGCACCAAGTTGGCCTGCGTGCTGTCGCTGGTGTGGCTCCACGGTCCTTCCTCTAGGCTTTCAAGCCCTTGTACATATTCAGGTGTTTTACCTGGAAAGGGTGGGGACAGTTCAGCAGCAGCTGGCCTGGGGCTCAGCTCACGTTTACTCACAGATGCATCGGCTCGGTCCCCCAGCTTTGCAATGAGGACGCTCCTAGCGTGGGGGGTGGGTTTGTGGCTGTATGGGAGATGGTTCCCCACCTCTGACCAATTTCAGAATTGTTTACCGTTGGAGCAAGTGCCGTGATAGGGATTTCCTCTGTATAACTCGTGGGTTCACTTTTTTTTTCTTTTATGGTTCAAGTTAGATTTTATTCCTCTTTTATGTATTTATAGATATAAGCATGGAAATAATTCATTCCTATAAATACATCTGTGTGACGGGAAGAACTTTTTTCTGTTTTATTTTTAAATTTTATTTTTTAAAATTTTGAAATTTAATTTTATTTATTTTTTAAAGAGCACGTTATTATTAGTTATGAATTTTATGCATATACATGTATACAGGTCAATCCCAAACTCCCAACTCATCCCACCACCTCCACACCATGGCTTCCCACACTTGGTGTCCATACGTTTGTTCTCTACCTCTGTGTCTCTATTTCTTCCCTGCAAACCAGTTCATCTGTACCATTTTTAGGCTCCACATATATGCATTAATATACAATATTTGTTTTCCTCTTTCTGACTTACTTCATTCTGTATGACAGTCTCTCGATCCATCGATGTCTCTACAAATGACCCAGTTTCATTCCTTTTTATGGCCGAGTAATATTCCATTTGATATATGTACCACATCTTTATCCATTCATCTGTCTGTGGGCATTTAGGTGGCTTCCATTACCTGGCTATTGTAAATAGTGCTGCAACGAACATTGTGGTGAATGTGCCTTTTTGAAATACGGTTTTCTCTGGGTATATGCCCAGAAGTGGGATTGCTGGATCAGATGGTAATTCTATTTCTAGATTTTTAAAGGAAACTCCATACTGTTCTCCATAGTGACTGTATCAATTTACATTCCCACCAATAGTGGAAGAGGGCTCCTTTTGTCCACACCCTCCCCAGAATTGGTTGTTTGTAGATTTCCTGATGATGCCGATTCTAACAGGTGTGAGGTGATACCTCATTGTAGTTTTGATTTGCATTTCTCTAATAATTAGTGCTGTTGAGCAGCTTTTCATGTGTGTCTTGGCCATCTCTGTGTCTCCTTTGAAGAAACGTCCCTTTAGATCTTCTTCCCATTTTTTGGGGGTTGTTAATTTTTTAATATTAAGCTGCATGAGCTGTTTATATATATTGGAGATTAAACCTCTGTCCATTAATTCATCCGCAATGATTTTCGCCCATTCTGAGGGATGCCTTTTTCCATTCCCGTGTTTTTTAACAAAAAAGGAAAGAAAGGAAAAGAAGCAGAACACTAATGTGCGTAAAATATGCCTTTTGAAACGGTCGTTTTGAAATATGGACGTCCTTTGAATTTTTTGGTCGATATGTGACCCCAGGATTTGTTTTCAGGGCAGGTGTCATTTACAGGCCTGCAATGATTTTGAATATCAACTGACCATTAGCGCTGGGATTAAAGCTGCTGTTGTGTGAAACGGCCACAAGGTGGCAGCAGTTCACCCTTACCAAATCTGGTTACTAGGGCAAGAGAGCCTCAGTGGAAGTGGTGTTCTAGATTGGAGTTTAGAATGGAATGTGCCAGGAGAAAGCCTCTCAAGTTTGTCTCACTACTTCTTGTTCGTGTTTTTAATTTATTTTTTTTTATTTTTTATTACAGCAAGTTTGATTACAATGTTTGGCTTCTTGTAGGTGTGGAAGATGTGGTTCTTTTACACATATACAGATGACTGTTCTTCCTGGGATCCTTTTCCCATGTACGTTATGACAGAATGTTGAGTAGTCCTCTCGGTATTCTGTAGGTCTTTGGTGATTATATATGTCACCTGTGTTTGTATATGTCTGTTAACCCCGATATCGTAATGAAACCAATCCTCACACCTTTCCATTGGTGAACCATAAGTTTGTTTAATGAATCTGTGATTGCCCTTCTCCGTGGAAATATCTGCCCTGGTATCCATTTTAAGGTAACACATATAAGTGATATGATATGATATATGTCTTTCACTTTCTGACTTACTACAAGTCACGTGATTACTTCTAGACTCATCTACGGTGCTGCAAATGGCATTGTGACCTTTTTTTCCTTGGCATCTCTTCTGCCTTAGCTGGGTCCATTTTCAACAATGTGATTCCCTGAGGGTTGTGGATTAGCTGACCTGGGCAGCCTTACCCTGCCGGCCCGCCCTCCCCAGGTGTGCCTCGTTGAGGTCAATATAAACAGAGCTCCAGGCAGCAATAGCCCCTGAAGCTGTGCCTGACTCCATATTCTCTGCCCCGTCAGCAGTCTCGGGGCTGTGCTGGTGGGAGGGAGTGAGGGGCCACAGCTTTGTGGGTGGCCTGGTGTGAGTGGGGTTCTGCTGGCCTTTCTGCAGGAGTTGCCAGGCTGCCACCTGTAAAGAAGAGGATGTGTCACCCATACCTTCCGCTGGAATTTCTCTCCGGACAGAGGTGAGGAAGGAAAAAAGCAGTGGGGGCCGGGACAGGAGGGGTATCCTTGGCAGGGCAATGGAAAGCTTCTGGAAGAGCGCCAGGGTCCAGAACCACCCTGGCTGGCCTGCAGGCACCAAGTTGGCCTGCGTGCTGTCGCTGGTGTGGCTCTACAGTCCTTCCTCTAGGCTTTCAAGCCCTTGTACATATTCAGGTGTTTTACCTGGAAAGGGTGGGGACAGTTCAGCAGCAGCTGGCCTGGGGCTCAGCTCACGTTTACTCACAGATGCCTCGGCACGGTCCCCCAGCTTTGCAATAAGGACGCTCCTTGCGTGGGGGGTGGGTTGCTGGCTGTATGGGAGATGGTTCCCCACCTCTGACCAATTTCAGAATTGTTTACCGCTGGAGCAAGTGCCGTGATAGGGTTTTCCTCTGTATAACTCGTGGGTTCACTTTCTTTTTCTTTTATCGTTCAGGTTAGATTTTATTCCTCTTTTTTGTATTCATAGATATAAGCATGGAAATAATTCATTCCTATAAATACATCTGTGTGACGGGAAGAACTTTTTTCTGTTTTATTTTTAAATTTTATTTTTTTAAATTTTGAAATTTAATTTTATTTATTTTTTTAAAGAGCACGTTATTATTAGTTATGAATTTTATGCATATACATGTATACAGGTCAATCCCAAACTCCCAACTCATCCCACCACCACCACCCCATGGCTTCCCACACTTGGTGTCCATACGTTTGTTCTCTACCTCTGTGTCTCTATTTCTTCCCTGCAAACCAGTTCATCTGTACCATTTTTAGGCTCCACATATATGCATTAATATACAATATTTGTTTTCCTCTTTCTGACTTACTTCATTCTGTATGACAGTCTCTCGATCCATCGATGTCTCTACAAATGACCCAGTTTCATTCCTTTTTATGGCCGAGTAATATTCCATTTGATATATGTACCACATCTTTATCCATTCATCTGTCTGTGGGCATTTAGGTGGCTTCCATTACCTGGCTATTGTAAATAGTGCTGCAACGAACATTGTGGTGAATGTGCCTTTTTGAAATACGGTTTTCTCTGGGTATATGCCCAGAAGTGGGATTGCTGGATCAGATGGTAATTCTATTTCTAGATTTTTAAAGGAAACTCCATACTGTTCTCCATAGTGACTGTATCAATTTACATTCCCACCAATAGTGGAAGAGGGCTCCTTTTGTCCACACCCTCCCCAGAATTGGTTGTTTGTAGATTTCCTGATGATGCCAATTCTAACAGGTGTGAGGTGATACCTCATTGTAGTTTTGATTTGCATTTCTCTAATAATTAGTGCTGTTGAGCAGCTTTTCATGTGTGTCTTGGCCATCTCTGTGTCTCCTTTGAAGAAACGTCCCTTTAGATCTTCTTCCCATTTTTTGGGGGTTGTTAATTTTTTAATATTAAGCTGCATGAGCTGTTTATATATATTGGAGATTAAACCTCTGTCCATTGATTCGTCTGCAACGATTTTCGCCCATTCTGAGGGATGCCTTTTTCCATTCCCGTGTTTTTTAACAAAAGAGGAAAGAAAGGAAAAGAAGCAGAACACTAATGTGCGTAAAATATGCCTTTTGAAACGGTCGTTTTGAAATATGGACGTCCTTTGAATTTTTTGGTCGATATGTGACCCCAGGATTTGTTTTCAGGGCAGGTGTCATTTACAGGCCTGCAATGATTTTGAATATCAACTGACCATTAGCGTTGGGATTAAAGCTGCTGTTGTGTGAAACGGCCACAAGGTGGCAGCAGTTCACCCTTACCAAATCTGGTTACTAGGGCAAGAGAGCCTCAGTGGAAGTGGTGTTCTAGATTGGAGTTTAGAATGGAATGTGCCAGGAGAAAGCCCCTCAGGTTTGTCTCACTACTTCTTGTTCGTGTTTTTAATTTATTTTTTTTTATATTTTATTACAGCAAGTTTGATTACAATGTTTGGCTTCTTGTAGGTGTGGAAGATGTGGTTCTTTTACACATATACAGATGACTGTTCTTCCTGGGATCCTTTTCCCATGTACGTTATGACAGAATGTTGAGTAGTCCTCTCTTGGTATTCTGTAGGTCTTTGGTGATTATATATGTCACCTGTGTTTGTATATGTCTGTTAACCCCGATATCGTAATGAAACCAATCCTCACACCTTTCCATTGGTGAACCATAAGTTTGTTTAATGAATCTGTGATTGCCCTTCTCCGTGGAAATATCTGCCCTGGTATCCATTTTTAGGTAATACCTATAAGTGATATGATATGATATGTGTCTTTCACTTTCTGACTTACTACAAGTCACGTGATTACTTCTAGACTCATCTACGGTGCTGCAAATGGCATTGTGACCTTTTTTTCCTTGGCATCTCTTCTGCCTTAGCGGGGTCCATTTTCAACAATGTGATTCCCTGAGGGTTGTGGATTAGCTGACCTGGGCAGCCTTACCCTGCCGGCCTGCCCTCCCCAGCTGTGCCTCATTGAGGTCAATATAAACAGAGCTCCAGGCAGCAATAGCCCCTGAATCTGTGCCTGACTCCATATTCTCTGCCCCGTTAGCAGGCTCGGGGCTGTGCTGGTGGGAGGAAGTGAGGGGCCACAGCTTTGTGGGTGGCCCGGTGTGAGTGGGGTTCTGCTGGCCTTTCTGCAGGAGTTGCCAGGTTGCCACCTGTAAAGAAGAGGATGTGTCACCCATACCTTCCGCTGGAATTTCTCTCCGGACAGAGGTGAGGAAGGAAAAAAGCAGTGGGGGCCGGGACAGGAGGGGTATCTCAGGCAGGGCAATGGAAAGCTTCTGGAAGAGCGCCAGGATCCAGGACCACCCTGGCTGGCCTGCAGGCACCAAGTTGGCCTGCGTGCTGTCGCTGGTGTGGCTCCACGGTCCTTCCTCTAGGCTTTCAAGCCCTTGTACATATTCAGGTGTTTTACCTGGAAAGGTTGGGGACAGTTCAGCAGCAGCTGGCCTGGGGCTCAGCTCACGTTTACTCACAGATGCATTGGCTCGGTCCCCCAGCTTTGCAATGAGGACGCTCCTAGCGTGGGGGGTGGGTTTGTGGCTGTATGGGAGATGGTTCCCCACCTCTGACCAATTTCAGAATTGTTTACCGTTGGAGCAAGTGCCGTGATAGGGATTTCCTCTGTATAACTCGTGGGTTCACTTTTTTTTTCTTTTATGGTTCAAGTTAGATTTTATTCCTCTTTTATGTATTTATAGATATAAGCATGGAAATAATTCATTCCTATAAATACATCTGTGTGACGGGAAGAACTTTTTTCTGTTTTATTTTTAAATTTTATTTTTTAAAATTTTGAAATTTAATTTTATTTATTTTTTAAAGAGCACGTTATTATTAGTTATGAATTTTATGCATATACATGTATACAGGTCAATCCCAAACTCCCAACTCATCCCACCACCACCACCCCATGGCTTCCCACACTTGGTGTCCATACGTTTGTTCTCTACCTCTGTGTCTCTATTTCTTCCCTGCAAACCAGTTCATCTGTACCATTTTTAGGCTCCACATATATGCATTAATATACAATATTTGTTTTCCTCTTTCTGACTTACTTCATTCTGTATGACAGTCTCTCGATCCATCGATGTCTCTACAAATGACCCAGTTTCATTCCTTTTTATGGCCGAGTAATATTCCATTTGATATATGTACCACATCTTTATCCATTCATCTGTCTGTGGGCATTTAGGTGGCTTCCATTACCTGGCTATTGTAAATAGTGCTGCAACGAACATTGTGGTGAATGTGCCTTTTTGAAATACGGTTTTCTCTGGGTATATGCCCAGAAGTGGGATTGCTGGATCAGATGGTAATTCTATTTCTAGATTTTTAAAGGAAACTCCATACTGTTCTCCATAGTGACTGTATCAATTTACATTCCCACCAATAGTGGAAGAGGGCTCCTTTTGTCCACACCCTCCCCAGAATTGGTTGTTTGTAGATTTCCTGATGATGCCAATTCTAACAGGTGTGAGGTGATACCTCATTGTAGTTTTGATTTGCATTTCTCTAATAATTAGTGCTGTTGAGCAGCTTTTCATGTGTGTCTTGGCCATCTCTGTGTCTCCTTTGAAGAAACGTCCCTTTAGATCTTCTTCCCATTTTTTGGGGGTTGTTAATTTTTTAATATTAAGCTGCATGAGCTGTTTATATATATTGGAGATTAAACCTCTGTCCATTGATTCGTCTGCAACGATTTTCGCCCATTCTGAGGGATGCCTTTTTCCATTCCCGTGTTTTTTAACAAAAGAGGAAAGAAAGGAAAAGAAGCAGAACACTAATGTGCGTAAAATATGCCTTTTGAAACGGTCGTTTTGAAATATGGACGTCCTTTGAATTTTTTGGTCGATATGTGACCCCAGGATTTGTTTTCAGGGCAGGTGTCATTTACAGGCCTGCAATGATTTTGAATATCAACTGACCATTAGCGTTGGGATTAAAGCTGCTGTTGTGTGAAACGGCCACAAGGTGGCAGCAGTTCACCCTTACCAAATCTGGTTACTAGGGCAAGAGAGCCTCAGTGGAAGTGGTGTTCTAGATTGGAGTTTAGAATGGAATGTGCCAGGAGAAAGCCCCTCAGGTTTGTCTCACTACTTCTTGTTCGTGTTTTTAATTTATTTTTTTTTATATTTTATTACAGCAAGTTTGATTACAATGTTTGGCTTGTTGTAGGTGTGGAAGATGTGGTTCTTTTACACATATACAGATGACTGTTCTTCCTGGGATCCTTTTCCCATGTACGTTATGACAGAATGTTGAGTAGTCCTCTCTTGGTATTCTGTAGGTCTTTGGTGATTATATATGTCACCTGTGTTTGTATATGTCTGTTAACCCCGATATCGTAATGAAACCAATCCTCACACCTTTCCATTGGTGAACCATAAGTTTGTTTAATGAATCTGTGATTGCCCTTCTCCGTGGAAATATCTGCCCTGGTATCCATTTTTAGGTAATACCTATAAGTGATATGATATGATATGTGTCTTTCACTTTCTGACTTACTACAAGTCACGTGATTACTTCTAGACTCATCTACGGTGCTGCAAATGGCATTGTGACCTTTTTTTCCTTGGCATCTCTTCTGCCTTAGCGGGGTCCATTTTCAACAATGTGATTCCCTGAGGGTTGTGGATTAGCTGACCTGGGCAGCCTTACCCTGCCGGCCTGCCCTCCCCAGCTGTGCCTCATTGAGGTCAATATAAACAGAGCTCCAGGCAGCAATAGCCCCTGAATCTGTGCCTGACTCCATATTCTCTGCCCCGTTAGCAGGCTCGGGGCTGTGCTGGTGGGAGGAAGTGAGGGGCCACAGCTTTGTGGGTGGCCCGGTGTGAGTGGGGTTCTGCTGGCCTTTCTGCAGGAGTTGCCAGGTTGCCACCTGTAAAGAAGAGGATGTGTCACCCATACCTTCCGCTGGAATTTCTCTCCGGACAGAGGTGAGGAAGGAAAAAAGCAGTGGGGGCCGGGACAGGAGGGGTATCTCAGGCAGGGCAATGGAAAGCTTCTGGAAGAGCGCCAGGATCCAGGACCACCCTGGCTGGCCTGCAGGCACCAAGTTGGCCTGCGTGCTGTCGCTGGTGTGGCTCCACGGTCCTTCCTCTAGGCTTTCAAGCCCTTGTACATATTCAGGTGTTTTACCTGGAAAGGTTGGGGACAGTTCAGCAGCAGCTGGCCTGGGGCTCAGCTCACGTTTACTCACAGATGCATCGGCTCGGTCCCCCAGCTTTGCAATGAGGACGCTCCTAGCGTGGGGGGTGGGTTTGTGGCTGTATGGGAGATGGTTCCCCACCTCTGACCAATTTCAGAATTGTTTACCGTTGGAGCAAGTGCCGTGATAGGGATTTCCTCTGTATAACTCGTGGGTTCACTTTTTTTTTCTTTTATGGTTCAAGTTAGATTTTATTCCTCTTTTATGTATTTATAGATATAAGCATGGAAATAATTCATTCCTATAAATACATCTGTGTGACGGGAAGAACTTTTTTCTGTTTTATTTTTAAATTTTATTTTTTAAAATTTTGAAATTTAATTTTATTTATTTTTTAAAGAGCACGTTATTATTAGTTATGAATTTTATGCATATACATGTATACAGGTCAATCCCAAACTCCCAACTCATCCCACCACCTCCACACCATGGCTTCCCACACTTGGTGTCCATACGTTTGTTCTCTACCTCTGTGTCTCTATTTCTTCCCTGCAAACCAGTTCATCTGTACCATTTTTAGGCTCCACATATATGCATTAATATACAATATTTGTTTTCCTCTTTCTGACTTACTTCATTCTGTATGACAGTCTCTCGATCCATCGATGTCTCTACAAATGACCCAGTTTCATTCCTTTTTATGGCCGAGTAATATTCCATTTGATATATGTACCACATCTTTATCCATTCATCTGTCTGTGGGCATTTAGGTGGCTTCCATTACCTGGCTATTGTAAATAGTGCTGCAACGAACATTGTGGTGAATGTGCCTTTTTGAAATACGGTTTTCTCTGGGTATATGCCCAGAAGTGGGATTGCTGGATCAGATGGTAATTCTATTTCTAGATTTTTAAAGGAAACTCCATACTGTTCTCCATAGTGACTGTATCAATTTACATTCCCACCAATAGTGGAAGAGGGCTCCTTTTGTCCACACCCTCCCCAGAATTGGTTGTTTGTAGATTTCCTGATGATGCCGATTCTAACAGGTGTGAGGTGATACCTCATTGTAGTTTTGATTTGCATTTCTCTAATAATTAGTGCTGTTGAGCAGCTTTTCATGTGTGTCTTGGCCATCTCTGTGTCTCCTTTGAAGAAACGTCCCTTTAGATCTTCTTCCCATTTTTTGGGGGTTGTTAATTTTTTAATATTAAGCTGCATGAGCTGTTTATATATATTGGAGATTAAACCTCTGTCCATTAATTCATCCGCAATGATTTTCGCCCATTCTGAGGGATGCCTTTTTCCATTCCCGTGTTTTTTAACAAAAAAGGAAAGAAAGGAAAAGAAGCAGAACACTAATGTGCGTAAAATATGCCTTTTGAAACGGTCGTTTTGAAATATGGACGTCCTTTGAATTTTTTGGTCGATATGTGACCCCAGGATTTGTTTTCAGGGCAGGTGTCATTTACAGGCCTGCAATGATTTTGAATATCAACTGACCATTAGCGCTGGGATTAAAGCTGCTGTTGTGTGAAACGGCCACAAGGTGGCAGCAGTTCACCCTTACCAAATCTGGTTACTAGGGCAAGAGAGCCTCAGTGGAAGTGGTGTTCTAGATTGGAGTTTAGAATGGAATGTGCCAGGAGAAAGCCCCTCAAGTTTGTCTCACTACTTCTTGTTCGTGTTTTTAATTTATTTTTTTTTATTTTTTATTACAGCAAGTTTGATTACAATGTTTGGCTTCTTGTAGGTGTGGAAGATGTGGTTCTTTTACACATATACAGATGACTGTTCTTCCTGGGATCCTTTTCCCATGTACGTTATGACAGAATGTTGAGTAGTCCTCTCGGTATTCTGTAGGTCTTTGGTGATTATATATGTCACCTGTGTTTGTATATGTCTGTTAACCCCGATATCGTAATGAAACCAATCCTCACACCTTTCCATTGGTGAACCATAAGTTTGTTTAATGAATCTGTGATTGCCCTTCTCCGTGGAAATATCTGCCCTGGTATCCATTTTAAGGTAACACATATAAGTGATATGATATGATATATGTCTTTCACTTTCTGACTTACTACAAGTCACGTGATTACTTCTAGACTCATCTACGGTGCTGCAAATGGCATTGTGACCTTTTTTTCCTTGGCATCTCTTCTGCCTTAGCTGGGTCCATTTTCAACAATGTGATTCCCTGAGGGTTGTGGATTAGCTGACCTGGGCAGCCTTACCCTGCCGGCCCGCCCTCCCCAGGTGTGCCTCGTTGAGGTCAATATAAACAGAGCTCCAGGCAGCAATAGCCCCTGAAGCTGTGCCTGACTCCATATTCTCTGCCCCGTCAGCAGTCTCGGGGCTGTGCTGGTGGGAGGGAGTGAGGGGCCACAGCTTTGTGGGTGGCCCGGTGTGAGTGGGGTTCTGCTGGCCTTTCTGCAGGAGTTGCCCGGCTGCCACCTGTAAAGAAGAGGATGTGTCACCCATACCTTCCGCTGGAATTTCTCTCCGGACAGAGGTGAGGAAGGAAAAAAGCAGTGGGGGCCGGGACAGGAGGGGTATCTCAGGCAGGGCAATGGAAAGCTTCTGGAAGAGCGCCAGGGTCCAGGACCACCCTGGCTGGCCTGCAGGCACCAAGTTGGCCTGCGTGCTGTCGCTGGTGTGGCTCCACGGTCCTTCCTCTAGGCTTTCAAGCCCTTGTACATATTCAGGTGTTTTACCTGGAAAGGGTGGGGACAGTTCAGCAGCAGCTGGCCTGGGGCTCAGCTCACGTTTACTCACAGATGCCTCGGCACGGTCCCCCAGCTTTGCAATGAGGATGCTCCTAGCGTGGGGGTGGGTTGCTGGCTGTATGGGAGATGGTTCCCCACCTCTGACCAATTTCAGAATTGTTTACTGTTGGAGCAAGTGCCGTGATAGGGATTTCCTCTGTATAACTCGTGGGTTCACTTTTTTTTTCTTTTATCGTTCAAGTTAGATTTTATTCCTCTTTTATGTATTTATAGATATAAGCATGGAAATAATTCATTCCTATAAATACATCTGTGTGACGGGAAGAACTTTTTTCTGTTTTATTTTTAAATTTTATTTTTTAAAATTTTGAAATTTTATTTTATTTATTTTTTTAAAGAGAACGTTATTATTAGTTATGAATTTTATGCATATACATGTATACAGGTCAATCCAAAACTCCCAACTCATCCCACCACCACCACCCCATGGCTTCCCACACTTGGTGTCCATACGTTTGTTCTCTACCTCTGTGTCTCTATTTCTTCCCTGCAAACCAGTTCATCTGTACCATTTTTAGGCTCCACATATATGCATTAATATACAATATTTGTTTTCCTCTTTCTGACTTACTTCATTCTGTATGACAGTCTCTCGATCCATCGATGTCTCTACAAATGACCCAGTTTCATTCCTTTTTATGGCCGAGTAATATTCCATTTTATATATGTACCACATCTTTATCCATTCATCTGTCTGTGGGCATTTAGGTTGCTTCCATTACCTGGCTATTGTAAATAGTGCTGCAACGAACATTGTGGTGAATGTGCCTTTTTGAAATACGGTTTTCTCTGGGTATATGCCCAGAAGTGGGATTGCTGGATCAGATGGTAATTCTATTTCTAGATTTTTAAAGGAAACTCCATACTGTTCTCCATAGTGACTGTATCAATTTACATTCCCACCAATAGTGGAAGAGGGCTCCTTTTGTCCACACCCTCCCCAGAATTGGTTGTTTGTAGATTTCCTGATGATGCCAATTCTAACAGGTGTGAGGTGATACCTCATTGTAGTTTTGATTTGCATTTCTCTAATAATTAGTGCTGTTGAGCAGCTTTTCATGTGTGTCTTGGCCATCTCTGTGTCTCCTTTGAAGAAACGTCCCTTTAGATCTTCTTCCCATTTTTTTGGGGTTGTTAATTTTTTAATATTAAGCTGCATGAGCTGTTTATATATATTGGAGATTAAACCTCTCTCCATTAATTCATACGCAACGATTTTCGCCCATTCTGAGGGATGCCTTTTTCCATTCCCGTGTTTTTTAAAAAAAGGAAAGAAAGGAAAAGAAGCAGAACACTAATGTGCGTAAAATATGCCTTTTGAAATGGTCGTTTTGAAATATGAACGTCCTTTGAATTTTTTGGTCGATATGTGACCCCAGGATTTGTTTTCAGGGCAGGTGTCATTTACAGGCCTGCAATGATTTTGAATATCAACTGACCATTAGCGCTGGGATTAAAGCTGCTGTTGTGTGAAACGGCCCCAAGGTGGCAGCAGTTCTCCCTTGCCAAATCTGTTTACTAGGGCAAGAGAGCCTCAGTGGAAGTGGTGTTCTAGATTGGAGTTTAGAATGGAATGTGCCAGGAGAAAGCCCCTCACGTTTGTCTCACTACTTCTTGTTCGTGTTTTTAATTTAATTTTTTATTTTTTATTACAGCAAGTTTGATTACAATGTTTGGCTTGTTGTAGGTGTGGAAGATGTGGTTCTTTTACACATATACAGATGACTGTTCTTCCTGGGATCCTTTTCCCATGTACGTTATGACAGAATGTTGAGTAGTCCTCTCTTGGTATTCTGTAGGTCTTTGGTGATTATATATGTCACCTGTGTTTGTATATGTCTGTTAACCCCGATATCGTAATGAAACCAATACTCACACCTTTCCATTGGTGAACCATAAGTTTGTTTCATGAATCTGTGATTGCCCTTCTCCGTGGAAATATCTGCCCTGGTATCCATTTTTAGGTAACACCTATAAGTGATATGATATGATATGTGTCTTTCACTTTCTGACTTACTACAAGTCACGTGATTACTTCTAGACTCATCTACGGTGCTGCAAATGGCATTGTGTCCTTTTTTTCCTTGGCATCTCTTCTGCCTTAGCGGGCTCCATTTTCAACAATGTGATTCCCTGAGGGTTGTGGATTAGCTGACCTGGGCAGCCTTACCCTGCCGGCCCGCCCTCCCCAGGTGTGCCTCGTTGAGTTCAATATAAACAGAGCTCCAGGCAGCAATAGCCCCTGAAGCTGTGCCTGACTCCATATACTCTGCCCCGTCAGCAGTCTCGGGGCTGTGCTGGGGGGAGGGAGTGATGGGCCACAGCTTTGTGGGTGGCCCGGTGTGAGTGGGGTTCTGCTGGCCTTTCTGCAGGAGTTGCCAGGCAACCGCCTGTAAAGAAGAGGATGTGTCACCCATACCTTCCGCTGGAATTTCTCTCCGGACAGAGGTGAGGAAGGAAAAAAGCAGTGGGGGCCGGGACAGGAGGGGTATCTCAGGCAGGGCAATGGAAAGCTTCTGGAAGAGCGCCAGGGTCCAGGACCACCCTGGCTGGCCTGCAGGCACCAAGTTGGCCTGCGTGCTGTCGCTGGTGTGGCTCCACGGTCCTTCCTCTAGACTTTCAAGCCCTTGTACATATTCAGGTGTTTTACCTGGAAAGGGTTGGGACAGTTCAGCAGCAGCTGGCCTGGGGCTCAGCTCACGTTTACTCACAGATGCCTCGGCACGGTCCCCCAGCTTTGCAATGAGGACGCTCCTAGCGTGGGGGGTGGGTTTGTGGCTGTATGGGAGATGGTTCCCCACCTCTGACCAATTTCAGAATTGTTTACCGTTGGAGCAAGTGCCGTGATAGGGATTTCCTCTGTATAACTCGTGGGTTCACTTTTTTTTTCTTTTATGGTTCAAGTTAGATTTTATTCCTCTTTTATGTATTTATAGATATAAGCATGGAAATAATTCATTCCTATAAATACATCTGTGTGACGGGAAGAACTTTTTTCTGTTTTATTTTTAAATTTTATTTTTTTAAATTTTGAAATTTAATTTTATTTATTTTTTTAAAGAGCACGTTATTATTAGTTATGAATTTTATGCATATACATGTATACAGGTCAATCCCAAACTCCCAACTCATCCCACCACCACCACCCCATGGCTTCCCACACTTGGTGTCCATACGTTTGTTCTCTACCTCTGTGTCTCTATTTCTTCCCTGCAAACCAGTTCATCTGTACCATTTTTAGGCTCCACATATATGCATTAATATACAATATTTGTTTTCCTCTTTCTGACTTACTTCATTCTGTATGACAGTCTCTCGATCCATCGATGTCTCTACAAATGACCCAGTTTCATTCCTTTTTATGGCCGAGTAATATTCCATTTGATATATGTACCACATCTTTATCCATTCATCTGTCTGTGGGCATTTAGGTGGCTTCCATTACCTGGCTATTGTAAATAGTGCTGCAACGAACATTGTGGTGACTGTGCCTTTTTGAAATACGGTTTTCTCTGGGTATATGCCCAGAAGTGGGATTGCTGGATCAGATGGTAATTCTATTTCTAGATTTTTAAAGGAAACTCCATACTGTTCTCCATAGTGACTGTATCAATTTACATTCCCACCAATAGTGGAAGAGGGCTCCTTTTGTCCACACCCTCCCCAGAATTGGTTGTTTGTAGATTTCCTGATGATGCCGATTCTAACAGGTGTGAGGTGATACCTCATTGTAGTTTTGATTTGCATTTCTCTAATAATTAGTGCTGTTGAGCAGCTTTTCATGTGTGTCTTGGCCATCTCTGTGTCTCCTTTGAAGAAACGTCCCTTTAGATCTTCTTCCCATTTTTTGGGGGTTGTTAATTTTTTAATATTAAGCTGCATGAGCTGTTTATATATATTGGAGATTAAACCTCTGTCCATTAATTCATCCGCAACGATTTTCGCCCATTCTGAGGGATGCCTTTTTCCATTCCCGTGTTTTTTAACAAAAAAGGAAAGAAAGGAAAAGAAGCAGAACACTAATGTGCGTAAAATATGCCTTTTGAAACGGTCGTTTTGAAATATGGACGTCCTTTGAATTTTTTGGTCGATATGTGACCCCAGGATTTGTTTTCAGGGCAGGTGTCATTTACAGGCCTGCAATGATTTTGAATATCAACTGACCATTAGCGCTGGGATTAAAGCTGCTGTTGTGTGAAACGGCGACAAGGTGGCAGCAGTTCACCCTTACCAAATCTGGTTACTAGGGCAAGAGAGCCTCAGTGGAAGTGGTGTTCTAGATTGGAGTTTAGAATGGAATGTGCCAGGAGAAAGCCCCTCAAGTTTGTCTCACTAATTCTTGTTCGTGTTTTTAATTTATTTTTTTTATTTTTTATTACAGCAAGTTTGATTACAATGTTTGGCTTGTTGTAGGTGTGGAAGATGTGGTTCTTTTACACATATACAGATGACTGTTCTTCCTGGGATCCTTTTCCCATGTACGTTATGACAGAATGTTGAGTAGTCCTCTCTTGGTATTCTGTAGGTCTTTGGTGATTATATATGTCACCTGTGTTTGTATATGTCTGTTAACCCCGATATCGTAATGAAACCAATCCTCACACCTTTCCATTGGTGAACCATAAGTTTGTTTAATGAATCTGTGATTGCCCTTCTCCGTGGAAATATCTGCCCTGGTATCCATTTTTAGGTAACACCTATAAGTGATATGATATGATATATGTCTTTCACTTTCTGACTTACTACAAGTCACGTGATTACTTCTAGACTCATCTACGGTGCTGCAAATGGCATTGTGACCTTTTTTTCCTTGGCATCTCTTCTGCCTTAGCGGGGTCCATTTTCAACAATGTGATTCCCTGAGGGTTGTGGATTAGCTGACCTGGGCAGCCTTACCCTGCCGGCCCGCCCTCCCCAGCTGTGCCTCGTTGAGGTCAATATAAACAGAGCTCCAGGCAGCAATAGCCCCTGAAGCTGTGCCTGACTCCATATTCTCTGCCCCGTCAGCAGTCTCGGGGCTGTGCTGGTGGGAGGGAGTGAGGGGCCACAGCTTTGTGGGTGGCCCGGTGTGAGTGGGGTTCTGCTGGCCTTTCTGCAGGAGTTGCCAGGCAACCGCCTGTAAAGAAGAGGATGTGTCACCCATACCTTCCGCTGGAATTTCTCTCCGGACAGAGGTGAGGAAGGAAAAAAGCAGTGGGGGCCGGGACAGGAGGGGTATCTCAGGCAGGGCAATGGAAAGCTTCTGGAAGAGCGCCAGGGTCCAGGACCACCCTGGCTGGCCTGCAGGCACCAAGTTGGCCTGCGTGCTGTCGCTGGTGTGGCTCCACGGTCCTTCCTCTAGGCTTTCAAGCCCTTGTACATATTCAGGTGTTTTACCTGGAAAGGGTGGGGACAGTTCAGCAGCAGCTGGCCTGGGGCTCAGCTCACGTTTACTCACAGATGCCTCGGCACGGTCCCCCAGCTTTGCAATGAGGACGCTCCTAGCGTGGGGGGTGGGTTGCTGGCTGTATGGGAGATGGTTCCCCACCTCTGACCAATTTCAGAATTGTTTACCGTTGGAGCAAGTGCCGTGATAGGGATTTCCAATGTATAACTCGTGGGTTCACATTTTTTTTTCTTTTATGGTTCAAGTTAGATATTATTCCTCTTTTATGTATTTATAGATATAAGCATGGAAATAATTCATTCCTATAAATACATCTGTGTGACGGGAAGAACTTTTTTCTGTTTTATTTTTAAATTTTATTTTTTAAAATTTTGAAATTTAATTTTATTTATTTTTTTAAAGAGCACGTTATTATTAGTTATGAATTTTATGCATATACATGTATACAGGTCAATCCCAAACTCCCAACTCATCCCACCACCACCACCCCATGGCTTCCCACACTTGGTGTCCATACGTTTGTTCTCTACCTCTGTGTCTCTATTTCTTCCCTGCAAACCAGTTCATCTGTACCATTTTTAGGCTCCACATATATGCATTAATATACAATATTTGTTTTCCTCTTTCTGACTTACTTCATTCTGTATGACAGTCTCTCGATCCATCGATGTCTCTACAAATGACCCAGTTTCATTCCTTTTTATGGCCGAGTCATATTCCATTTTATATATGTACCACATCTTTATCCATTCATCTGTCTGTGGGCATTTAGGTTGCTTCCATTACCTGGCTATTGTAAATAGTGCTGCAACGAACATTGTGGTGAATGTGCCTTTTTGAAATACGGTTTTCTCTGGGTATATGCCCAGAAGTGGGATTGCTGGATCAGATGGTAATTCTATTTCTAGATTTTTAAAGGAAACTCCATACTGTTCTCCATAGTGACTGTATCAATTTACATTCCCACCAATAGTGGAAGAGGGCTCCTTTTGTCCACACCCTCCCCAGAATTGGTTGTTTGTAGATTTCCTGATGATGCCGATTCTAACAGGTGTGAGGTGATACCTCATTGTAGTTTTGATTTGCATTTCTCTAATAATTAGTGCTGTTGAGCAGCTTTTCATGTGTGTCTTGGCCATCTCTGTGTCTCCTTTGAAGAAACGTCCCTTTAGATCTTCTTCCCATTTTTTTGGGGTTGTTAATTTTTTAATATTAAGCTGCATGAGCTGTTTATATATATTGGAGATTAAACCTCTCTCCATTAATTCATCCGCAACGATTTTCGCCCATTCTGAGGGATGCCTTTTTCCATTCCCGTGTTTTTTAAAAAAAGGAAAGAAAGGAAAATAAGCAGAACACTAATGTGCGTAAAATATGCCTTTTGAAATGGTCCTTTTGAAATATGAACGTCCTTTGAATTTTTTGGTCGATATGTGACCCCAGGATTTGTTTTCAGGGCAGGTGTCATTTACAGGCCTGCAATGATTTTGAATATCAACTGACCATTAGCGCTGGGATTAAAGCTGCTGTTGTGTGAAACGGCCCCAAGGTGGCAGCAGTTCTCCCTTGCCAAATCTGTTTACTAGGGCAATAGAGCCTCAGTGGAAGTGGTGTTCTAGATTGGAGTTTAGAATGGAATGTGCCAGGAGAAAGCCCCTCACGTTTGTCTCACTACTTCTTGTTCGTGTTTTTAATTTAATTTTTTATTTTTTATTACAGCAAGTTTGATTACAATGTTTGGCTTGTTGTAGGTGTGGAAGATGTGGTTCTTTTACACATATACAGATGACTGTTCTTCCTGGGATCCTTTTCCCATGTACGTTATGACAGAATGTTGAGTAGTCCTCTCTTGGTATTCTGTAGGTCTTTGGTGATTATATATGTCACCTGTGTTTGTATATGTCTGTTAACCCCGATATCGTAATGAAACCAATCCTCACACCTTTCCATTGGTGAACCATAAGTTTGTTTAATGAATCTGTGATTGCCCTTCTCCGTGGAAATATCTGCCCTGGTATCCATTTTTAGGTAACACCTATAAGTGATATGATATGATATGTGTCTTTCACTTTCTGACTTACTACAAGTCACGTGATTACTTCTAGACTCATCTACGGTGCTGCAAATGGCATTGTGTCCTTTTTTTCCTTGGCATCTCTTCTGCCTTAGCGGGCTCCATTTTCAACAATGTGATTCCCTGAGGGTTGTGGATTAGCTGACCTGGGCAGCCTTACCCTGCCGGCCCGCCCTCCCCAGGTGTGCCTCGTTGAGGTCAATATAAACAGAGCTCCAGGCAGCAATAGCCCCTGAAGCTGTGCCTGACTCCATATACTCTGCCCCGTCAGCAGTCTCGGGGCTGTGCTGGGGGGAGGGAGTGATGGGCCACAGCTTTGTGGGTGGCCCGGTGTGAGTGGGGTTCTGCTGGCCTTTCTGCAGGAGTTGCCAGGCAACCGCCTGTAAAGAAGAGGATGTGTCACCCATACCTTCCGCTGGAATTTCTCTCCGGACAGAGGTGAGGAAGGAAAAAAGCAGTGGGGTCCGGGACAGGAGGGGTATCCTTGGCAGGGCAATGGAAAGCTTCTGGAAGAGCGCCAGGGTCCAGAACCACCCTGGCTGGCCTGCAGGCACCAAGTTGTCCTGCGTGCTGTCGCTGGTGTGGCTCCACAGTCCTTCCTCTAGGCTTTCAAGCCCTTGTACATATTCAGGTGTTTTACCTGGAAAGGGTGGGGACAGTTCAGCAGCAGCTGGCCTGGGGCTCAGCTCACGTTTACTCACAGATGCCTCGGCACGGTCCCCCAGCTTTGCAATGAGGACGCTCCTTGCGTGGGGGGTGGGTTGCTGGCTGTATGGGAGATGGTTCCCCACCTCTGACCAATTTCAGAATTGTTTACCGCTGGAGCAAGTGCCGTGATAGGGTTTTCCTCTGTATAACTCGTGGGTTCACCTTTTTTTTTCTTTTATCGTTCAGGTTAGATTTTATTCCTCTTTTATGTATTCATAGATATAAGCATGGAAATAATTCATTCCTATAAATACATCTGTGTTACGGGAAGAACTTTTTTCTGTTTTATTTTTAAATTTTATTTTTTAAAATTTTGAAATTTAATTTTATTTATTTTTTTATACAGCACGTTATTTTTTGTTATGTATTTTATGCATATACATGTATACAGGTCAATCCCAAACTCCCAACTCATCCCACCACCACCACCCCATGGCTTCCCACACTTGGTGTCCATACGTTTGTTCTCTACCTCTGTGTCTCTATTTCTTCCCTGCAAACCAGTTCATCTGTACCATTTTTAGGCTCCACATATATGCATTAATATACAATATTTGTTTCCTCTTTCTGACTTACTTCATTCTGTATGACAGTCTCTCAATCCATCGATGTCTCTACAAATGACCCAGTTTCATTCCTTTTTATGGCCGAGTAATATTCCATTTTATATATGTACCACATCTTTATCCATTCATCTGTCTGTGGGCATTTAGGTTGCTTCCATTACCTGGCTATTGTAAATAGTGCTGCAACGAACATTGTGGTGAATGTGCCTTTTTGAAATACGGTTTTCTCTGGGTATATGCCCAGAAGTGGGATTCCTGGATCAGATGGTAATTCTATTTCTAATTTTTTTAAGGAAACTCCATACTGTTCTCCATAGTGACTGTATCAATTTACATTCCCACCAATAGTGGAAGAGGGCTCCTTTTGTTCACACCTTCCCCAGAATTGGTTGTTTGTAGATTTTCTGATGATGCTGATTCTAACAGGTGTGAGGTGATACCTCATTGTAGTTTTGATTTGCATTTCTCTAATAATTAGTGCTGTTGAGCAGCTTTTCATGTGCGTCTTGGCCATCTCTGTGTCTCCTTTGAAGAAACGTCTCTTTAGATCTTCTGCCCATTTTTTTGGGTTGTTTGTTTTTTTAATATTAAGCTGCATGAGCTGTTTATATATATTGGAGATTAAACCTCTGTCCATTGATTCGTCTGCAACGATTTTCGCCCATTCTGAGGGATGCCTTTTTCCATTCCCGTGTTTTTTAACAAAAAAGGAAAGAAAGTAAAAGAAGCAGAACACTGATGTGCGTAAAATATGCCTTTTGAAACGGTCGTTTTGAAATATGGACGTCCTTTGAATTTTTTGGTCGATATGTGACCCAGGATTTGTTTTCAGGGTAGGTGTCATTTACAGGCCTGCAATGATTTTGAATATCAACTGACCATTAGCGCTGGGATTAAAGCTGCTGTTGTGTGAAACAGCCACAAGGTGGCAGCAGTTCACCCTTACCAAATCTGGTTACTAGGGCAAGAGAGCCTCAGTGGAAGTGGTGTTCTAGATTGGAGTTTAGAATGGAATGTGCCAGGAGAAAGCCCCTCACGTTTGTCTCACTACTTCTTGTTCGTGTTTTTAATTTAATTTTTTATTTTTTATTACAGCAAGTTTGATTACAATGTTTGGCTTGTTGTAGGTGTGGAAGATGTGGTTCTTTTACACATATACAGATGTCTGTTCTTCCTGGGATCCTTTTCCCATGTACGTTATGACAGAATGTTGAGTAGTCCTCTCTTGGTATTCTGTAGGTCTTTGGTGATTATATATGTCACCTGTGTTTGTATATGTCTGTTAACCCCGATATCGTAATGAAACCAATCCTCACACCTTTCCATTGGTGAACCATAAGTTTGTTTAATGAATCTGTGATTGCCCTTCTCCGTGGAAATATCTGCCCTGGTATCCATTTTTAGGTAACACCTATAAGTGATATGATATGATATGTGTCTTTCACTTTCTGACTTACTACAAGTCACGTGATTACTTCTAGACTCATCTACGGTGCTGCAAATGGCATTGTGACCTTTTTTTCCTTGGCATCTCTTCTGCCTTAGCGGGGTCCATTTTCAACAATGTGATTCCCTGAGGGTTGTGGATTAGCTGACCTGGGCAGCCTTACCCTGCCGGCCCGCCCTCCCCAGGTGTGCCTCGTTGAGGTCAATATAAACAGAGCTCCAGGCAGCAATAGCCACTGAAGCTGTGCCTGACTCCATATTCTCTGCCCCGTCAGCAGTCTCGGGGCTGTGCTGGGGGGAGGGAGTGAGGGGCCACAGCTTTGTTGGTGGCCCGGTTTGAGTGGGGTTCTGCTGGCCTTTTTGCAGGACTTGCCAGGCTGTCGCCTGTAAAGAAGAGGATGCGTCACCCATACCTTCCGCTGGAATTTCTCTCTGGACAGAGGTGAGGAAGGAAAAAAGCAGTGGGGGCCGGGACAGGAGGGGAATCTCACGCAGGGCAATGGAAAGCTTCTGGAAGAGCGCCAGGGTCCAGGACCACCCTGGCTGGCCTGCAGGCACCAAGTTGGCCTGCGTGCTGTCGCTGGTGTGGCTCCACGGTCCTTCCTCTAGGCTTTCAAGCCCTTGTATATATTCAGGTATTTTACCTGGAAAGGGTGGGGACAGTTCAGCAGCAGCTGGCCTGGGGCTCAGCTCACGTTTACTCACAGATGCCTCGGCACGGTCCCCCAGCTTTTCAATGAGGACGCTCCTTGCGTGTTGGGTGGGTTGCTGGCTGTATGGGAGATGGTTCCCCACCTCTGACCAATTTCAGAATTGTTTACCGCTGGAGCAATTGTGCCCTGATAGGGTTTTCCTCTGTATAACTCGTGGGTTCAGTTTTTTTTTTCTTTTATGGTTCAAGTTAGATTTTATTCCTCTTTTATGTATTTATAGATATAAGCATTGTAATAATTCATTCCTATAAATACATCTGTGTGACAGAAGAAATTTTTTCTGTTTTATTGTTAAATTCTATTTTTTTTAAATTTTGAAATATAATTTTATTTATGTTTCTATACAGCAGGTTTTTATTAGTTATGTATATTATGCATATATATGTATACAGGTCAATCCAAATCTCCCAACTCATCCCACCACCACCAACCCATGGTTTCCCACACTTGGTGTCCATACGTTTGTTCTCTACCTCTGTGTCTCTATTTCTTCCCTGAAAACCAGTTCATCTGTACCATTTTTTTAGGTTCCACATATATGCATTAATATACAATATTTGTTTTCCTCTTTCTGACTTACTTCATTCTGTATGACAGACTCTCGATCCATCGATGTCTCTACAAATGACCCAGTTTCATTCCTTTTATGGCCGAGTCATATTCCATTTTATATATGTACCACATCTTTATCCATTCATCTGCCTGTGGGCATTTAGGTTGCTTCCTTTACCTGGCTATTGTAAATAGTGCTGAAATCAACATTGTGGTGAATGTGCCTTTTTGATTTACGGTTTTCTCTGGGTATATGCCCAGAAGTGGGATTGCTGAATCAGATGGTAATTCTATTTCTAGTTTTTTTAAGGAAACTCCATACTGTTCTCCATAGTGACTGTATCAAGTTACATTCCCACCAATAGTGGAAGAGGGCTCCTTTTGTCCACACCCTCCCCAGAATTGGTTGTTTGTAGATTTCCTGATGATGCTGATTCTAACAGGTGTGAGGTGATACCTCATTGTAGTTTTGATTTGCATTTCTCTAATAATTAGTGCTGTTGAGCAGCTTTTCATGTGCGTCTTGGCCATCTCTGTGTCTCCTTTGAAGAAACGTCTCTTTAGATCTTCTGCCCATTTTTGTATTGGGTTGTTTGTTTTTTTAATATTAAGCTGCATGAGCTGTTTATATATATTGGAGATTAAACCTCTGTCCATTGATTAGTTTGCAACGATTTTCGCCCATTCTGAGGGATGCCTTTTTCCATTCCCGTGTTTTTTAACAAAAAAGGAAAGAAAGGAAAAGAAGCAAAACACTAATGTGCGTAAAATATGGCTTTTGAAACGGTCTTTTTGAAATATGGACGTGCTTTGAATTTTTTTGGTCGATATGTGACCCCAGGATTTGTTTTCAGGGCAGGTGTCATTTACAGGCCTGCAATGATTTTGAATATCAACTGACCATTAGCACTGGGATTAAAGCTGCTGTTGTGTGAAACGGCCACAAGGTGGCAGCAGTTCTCCCTTACCAAATCTGGTTACTAGGGCAAGAGAGCATCAGTGGAATTGGTGTTCTAGATTGGAATTTAGAATGGAATGTGCCAGGAGAAAGCCCCTCACGTTTGTCTCACTACTTCTTGTTCGTGTTTTTAATTTAATTTTTTATATTTTTTATTACAGCAAGTTTGATTACAATGTTTGGCTTGTTGTAGGTGTGGAAGATGTGGTTCTTTTACACATATACAGATGTCTGTTCTTCCTGGGATCCTTTTCCCAAGTACGTTATGACAGAGTTGAGTAGTCCTCTCTTGGTATTCTGTAGGTCTTTGGTGATTATATATGTCACCTGTGTTTGTATATGTGTGTTAATGCCGATATCGTAATGAAACCAATCCTCACAATTTCCCGGTGAACCATAAGTTTGTTTAATGAATCTGTGATTGCCCTTCTCCGTGGAAATATCTGCCCTGCTATCCATTTTTATGTAACACCTATAAGTGATATGATATGATATGTGTCTTTCACTTTCTGACTTACTACAAGTCACGTGATTACTTCTAGACTCATCTACGGTGCTGCAAATGGCATTGTGTCCTTTTTTTCCTTGGCTCCTCTTCTGCCTTAGCGGGGTCCATTTTCAACAATGTGATTCCCTGAGGGTTGTGGATTAGCTGACCTGGGCAGCCTTACCCTGCCGGCCCGCCCTCCCCAGGTGTGCCTCGTTGAGGTCAATATAAACAGAGCTCCAGGCAGCAATAGCCCCTGAAGCTGTGCCTGACTCCATATTCTACGCCCCATCAGCAGTCTCGGGGCTGTGCTGGTGGGAGGGAGAGAGGTGCCACAGCTTTGTGGGTGGCCCGGTGTGAGTGGGGTTCTGCTGGCTTTTCTGCAGGAGTTGCCAGGAAGCCGCCTGTAAAGAAGAGGATGTGTCACCCATACCTTCCGCTGGAATTTCTCTCCGGACAGAGATGAGAAAGGAAAAAAAGCAGTGGGAGCCGGGACAGGAGGGGTATCTCAGGAAGGGCAATGGAAAGCTTCTGGAAGAGCGCCCGGGGACAGGACCACCCTGGCTGCCCTGCAGGCACCAAGTTGGCCTGCGTGCTGTCGCTGGTGTGGCTCCAGGGTCCTTCCTCTAGGCTTTCAAGCCCTTGTACATATTCAGGTGTTTTACCTGGAAAGGTTGGGAACAGTTCAGCAGCAGCTGGCCTGGGGCTCAGCTCACGTTTACTCACAGATGCCTCGGCACGGTCCCCCAGCTTTGCAATGAGGACGCTCCTTGCGTGGGGGTTGGGTTGCTGGCTGTATGGGAGATGGTTCCCCACCTCTGACCAATTTCAGAATTGTTTACCACTGGAGCAATTGCCCTGATAGTGTTTTCCTCTGTATAACTCGTGGGATCAGTTTTTTTTTCTTTTATGGTTCAAGTTAGATTTTATTCCTCTTTTATGTATTTATAGATATAAGCATGGAAATAAATCATTCCTATAAATACATCTGTCTGACGGGAAGAACTTTTTTCTGTTTTATTTTTAAATTTTATTTTGTAAAATTTTGAAATTTAATTTTATTTATTTTTTTTATACAGCACGTTATTATTAGTTATGTATTTTATGCATATATATGTATTCAGGTCAATCCCAATCTCCCAACTCATCCCATCACCACCACCCCATGGCTTCCCACACTTGGTGTCCATACGTTTGTTCTCTACCTCTGTGTCTCTATTTCTTCCCTGCAAACCAGTTCATCTGTGCCGTTTTTTAGGCTCCACATATATGCATTTATATACAATATTTGTTTTCCTCTTTCTGACTTACTTCATTCTGTATGACAGTCTCTCGATCCATCGATGTCTCTACAAATGACCCAGTTTCATTCCTTTTTATGGCGGAGTAATATTCCATTTTATATATGTACCACATCTTTATCCATTCATCTGTCTGTGGGCATTTAGGTTGCTTCCATTACCTGGCTATTGTAAATAGTGCTGCAATGAATATTGTGGTGAATGTGCCTTTTTGATTTACGGTTTTCTCTGGGTATATGCCCAGAAGTGGGATTGCTGGATCAGATGGTAATTCTATTTCTAGTTTTTTTTAAGGAAACTCCATACTGTTCTCCATAGTGACTGTATCAAGTTACATTCCCACCAATAGTGGAAGAGGGCTCCTTTTGTCCACACCCTCCCCAGAATTTGTTGTTTGTAGATTTTCTGATGATGCAGATTCTAACAGGTGTGAGGGGATACCTCATTGTAGTTTTGATTTGCATTTCTCTAATAATTAGTGCTGTTGAGCAGCTTTTCATGTGCGTCTTGGCCATCTCTGTGTCTCCTTTGAAGAAATGTCTCTTTAGATCTTCTGCCCATTTTTGTATTGGGTTGTTGGTTTTTTTAATATTAAGCTGCATGAGCTGTTTATATATATTGGAGATTAAACCTCTGTCCATTGATTCGTTTGCAACGATTTTCGCCCATTCTGAGGGATGCCTTTTTCCATTCCCGTTTTTTTTAACAAAAAAGGAAAGAAAGGAAAAGAAGCAGAACACTAATGTGCGTAAAATATGCCTTTTGAAACGGTCGTTTTGAAATATGGACGTCCTTTGAATTTTTTGGTCGATATGTGACCCCAGGATTTGTTTTCAGGGCAGGTGTCATTTACAGGCCTGCAATGATTCTGAATATCAACTGACCATTAGTGCTGGGATTAAAGCTGCTGTTGTGTGAAACGGCCACAAGTTGGCAGCAGTTCACCCTTACCAAATCTGGTTACTAGGGCAAGAGAGCCTCAGTGGAAGTGGTGTTCTAGATTGGAATTTAGAATGGAATGTGCCAGGAGAAAGCCCCTCAAGTTTGTCTCACTACTTCTTGTTTGTGTTTTTAATTTAATTTTTTATTTTTTATTACAGCAAGTTTGATTACAATGTTTGGCTTGTTGTAGGTGTGGAAGATGTGGTTCTTTTACACATATACATATGTCTTTTCTTCCTGGGATCCTTTTCCCATGTACGTTATGACAGAATGTTGAGTAGTCCTCTCTTGGTATTCTGTAGGTCTTTGGTGATTATATATGTCACCTGTGTTTGTATATGTGTGTTAACCCCGATATCGTAATGAAACCAATCCTCACACCTTTCCATTGGTGAACCATAAGTTTGTTTAATGAATCTGTGATTGCCCTTCTCCGTGGAAATATCTGCCCTGGTATCCATTTTTAGGTAACACCTATAAGTGATACGATATGATATGTGTCTTTCACTTTCTGACTTACTACATGTCACGTGATTACTTCTAGACTCATCTACGGTGCTGCAAATGGCACCGTGTCCTTTTTTCCGTTGGCTTGTATTCTGTTTTAGCGAGGTCCATTTTCACCAATGTGATTCCCTGAGGGTTGTGGATTAGCTGACCTGGGTAGCCTTACCCTGCCGGCCCGCCCTCCCCTGGTGTGCCTCATCAGGCTATATGCTGACACACCGGTCAGTGCCAGCGTATGGGCCACGAGTAGGCTATGGCTTGGGGGCAAGCTGTAGGGCTGGTGGTGGGTTTCCGTTCCGGACTAGGGTTAGGGTTAGGGAACGGCAAGGCTTAGGGCACAGGTGAGGGTACGGAAACGTGTGAGGTTCCGGCTACGTGCTGACGCACGGTTCAGTGCCAGCGTACGGGCCAGGATTAGGCTACGGCGTAGGGTAAGGTGTAGGGCTGGTGGTGGGTTTCCGTGATTGGCTAGGGTTAGGGTTAAGGAACGGCAAGGCTTAGGGCACAGGTGATGGTACGGAAACGTGGGAGGGTCAGGCTACGTGCTGACGCACGGCTCAGTGCCAGCGTACGGGCCAGTAGTAGGCTACAGCGTAGGGTAGAGTGTAGGGCTGGTGGTGGGTTTCCGTTCGGGGCTAGGGTTAGGATAAGGGAACGGCAAGGCTTAGGGCACAGGTGAGGGTAGAGTAACATGGGAGGGTTAGGCTATGTGCTGAAGCACAGGTCAGTGCCCGCGTACGGGCCAGGAGTAGGCTACGGCTTGGGGGTTAGGTATAGGGCTGGTGGTGTGTTTCCATTCCGGGCTAGGGTTAGGGTTAGGGAACGGCAAGGCTTAGGGCACAGGTGATGGTACGGAAACGTGGGAGGGTCAGGCTACGTGCTGACGCACATGTCAGTGCCAGCGTATGGGCCAGGAGTAGGCTACGGCTTGGGGGTAAGTTGTAGGGCTGGTGGTTGGTTTCTGTTCCGGGCTAGGGTTAGGGTTAGGGAACGGCAAGGCTTAGGGCCCACGTGAGGGTACGGAAACGAGGGAAGGTCAGGCTCCGTGCTGACGCACGGGTCAGTGCCAGCGTAAGGGCCAGGAGTAGGCTATAGGTTGTGGGTAAGTTTAAGGCTGGTGATGGGTTTCTGTTCTGGGCTAGGGTTAGGGTTAGGTAATGGCAAGGCTTAGGGCACAGGTGAGGGTACGGAAACGTGAGAGGGTCAGGCTACCTGCTGAATGCACGGGTCAGTGCCCGCGTACGGGCCAGGAGTAGGCTACGGCGTAGGGTAAGGTGTAGTGTTGGTGGTGGGTTTCCCTTCTGGGCTAGGGTTAGGGTTTGGGAACCGCAAGGCTTAGGGCACACTTGAGGGTACGGAAACGTGGGAGTTTCATTGCGACATGCTGAGGCACGCATCAGTGCCAGCGTACGGGACAGGAGTAGGCTACGGCATAGGGTTAGATGTAGGGATGGTGGTGGGTTTCCATTCCGGGCTAGGGTTAGGGTGAGGGAACTGCAAGGCTTAGGACACTGGTGAGGGTACGGAAACGTGGGAGGGTCAGGCTACGTGCTGATTCACAGGTCAGTGCCAGCGTATGGGCCAGGAATAGGGTATGGCGTAGGGTATGGTTTAGGGCTGGTCGTGGTTTTCCGTTCCGGGCTAGGGTTAAGGTTAGGGAACTGCAAGGCTTAGCGCCCAGGTGAGGGTACGGAAACGTGGGAGGTTCAGGCTCACACACGTGTCAGTGCCAGCGTAAGGGCCAGCAGTAGGCTTCAGCTTGGGGGTAAAGTTTAGGGCTGGTGGTGAGTTTCCGTTCCGGGCTAGGGTTAGGGTTAGGGAACTGCAAGGCTTAGGGCACAGGTGAGGGTACGGAAACGTGGGAGGGTCAGGCTACGTGATGACGCACGGGTCAGTGCCAGGATTCGGGCCAGGATTAGGCTTCGGCGTAGGGTAAGGTGTAGGGCTGGTGGTGGCTTTCCGTTTCGGGGTAGGGTTAGGGATAGGGAACAGCAAGGCTTAGGGCACAGGTGAGTGTACAGAAACGTGGGAGGGTCAGGCTACATGCTGACGCACGTGTCAGTGCCAGCGTACGGGCCAGGAGTAGGCTATGGCATACGGTAAGGTGTAGGGCTGGTGGTGGGTTTCCGTTCCGGGCTAGGGTTATGGTTAGGGAACAGCAAGGCTTAAGGCACAGGTGAGGGTACAAAACGTGGGAGGGTCAGGCTTCGTGCTGACGCAAGGGTCAGTGTCACCGTATGGACCAGGAGTAGGCTACGGCGTAGGGTAAGGTTTAGGGCTGGTGGTGGGTATCCATTTTGGGCTAGGGTTAGGGTTAGGGAACGGCAAGGCTTAGGGCACAGGTGAGGGTACAGAAAAGTTGGAGGGTCAGGCTACGTGGTGACGCACGGGTCAGTGCCAGCGTACGGGCCAGGAGTAGGCTAAGTCGTAGGGGAAGGTGTAGTGCTGGTAGTGGGATTCCATTCCGGGCTAGGGTTAGGGTTAGGGAACGGCAAGGCTTAGGGCACAGGTGAGTGTACAGAAACGTGGTATGGTCAGGCAACGTGCTGACGCACGGGTCAGTGCCAGCATACGGGCCAGGAGTAGGCTACGGCTTAGGGTAAAGTGAAGGGTTGATGGTGGGATTCCGTTCCGGGCTAGGGTTAGAGTTAGGAAACGGCAAGGCTTAAGGCACAGGTGAGGGTAAAGAAACTTGGGAGGGTCAGGCTACGTGCTGACGCACGTGTCAGTGCAAGCGTACCGGCCAGGAGTAGGCTACGGCTTGGGGTTTAGCTGCAGGGCTGCTGGTGGGTTTCCATTCAGGGCTAGGGTTAGGGTTAGGGAACGGCAAGGTTTAGGGCACAGGTGAGGGTACGGCAATGTCGCAGGGTCAGGATATGTTCTGACGCACGGGTCAGTGCCAGCGTATGGACCAGGAGTAGGCTGCATTTTGGGGGTAAGGTGTAGGGCTGGTGGTGCGTTTCCGTTCCAGGCTAGGGTAAGTGTTAGGGAACAGCAAGACTTAGGGCACAGGTGAGGGTAAGGAAACGTGGGAGGGTCAGGCTACGTGCTGACGCACGGGTCAGTGCCAGCGTACGGGCCAGGAGTAGGCTACGGTGTAGGGTAAAGTTTAGGGCTGCTGGTGGGTTTCCGTTCTTGGCTAGGGTTAGGGTGAGGGAACGGCAAGGCTTAGGGCACATGTGAGGGTACGGAAACGTGGGAGGGTCAGTCTACGTGCTGACTCCCGGGTCAGTGCCAGCGTACGGGCCAGGAGTAGGCTACGGCGTAGGGTATAGTGTAGGGCTGGTGGTGGGTTTCTGTTCCGGGCTAAGGTTAGGGTTAGGGAACGGCAAGGCTTAGGGCACAGGTGAGGGTGCGGAAACGTGTGAGGGTCAGGCTACATGCTGACGCACGTGTCAGTGGCAGCGTACCGGCCAGGAGTAGGCTATGGCTTGGGGGTAAGTTGTAGGGGTGGTGGTGGGTTTCCGTTCCGGGCTAGGGTTAGGGTTAGTGAACGGCAATGCTTAGGGCACAGGTGAGGGCACGGAAACGTGGGAGGGTCAGGCTACGTGCCAATGAAAGGGTCAGTGCCTGCGTACGATCCAGGAATAGGCTACGGCATAGGGAAAGGTTTAGGGCTTGTGGTGGGTTTCCGTTCCGGGCTAGGGTTAGGGTTAGGGAACGGCAAGGCTTAGGGAACAGGTGAGGGTACGGAAAAGTGGGAGGTATAGGCTACGTGCTGACGCACGGGTCAGTGCCAGCGTACGGGCCAGGAGTAGGCTATGGCTTGGGGGTAAGCTGTAGGGCTGGTGGTGTGTTTCCGTTCCGGAATAGGGTTAGGGTTAGGGAACGGCAAGGCTTAGGGCACAGGTGAGGGTACGGAAATGTGTGAGGGTCAGGCTACGTGGTGACGCACGTGTCAGTGCCAGCGTACGTGCCAGGAGTAGGCTACGGCGCAAGGTAAGGTTTAGGGCTGCTGATGGGTTTCTGTTCCTGGCTAGGGTGAGGGTTTGGGAACGACAAGGCTTAGGGCACAGGTGATGGTACGGAAACGTGGGAGGGTCAGGCTACGTGCTGACGCACGTGTCGGTGCCAGCGTACGGGCCAGGTGTAGGCTACGGCTTGTGGGTAAGCTGTAGGGCTGGTGGTGGGTTCCCGTTCCGGGCTAGGGTTAGGATTAGGGAACGGCAAGGCTTAGGGCACAGGAGAGGTTACGGAATCGTGGGAGGGTCAGGCTACGTGCTGACGCACGGGTCAGTGTCAGCATATGGGCCAGGAGCAGGCTACGACGTGGTGGTAAGTTATAGGGCTGGTGGTGGGTCTCTGTTCCGGGCTAGGTTTAGGGTTAGGGAACGTCAAGGCTTAGGGCACAGGTGAGGATACGGAAACGTGGGAGGGTCAGTCTACGTGCTGACGCATGGGTCAGTGCCAGCGTATGGGCCAGGAATAGGCTACGGCGTAGGGTAGAGTTTAGGGCTGGGGGTGGGTTTCTGTTCTGGGCTAGGGTTAGGGTTAGGGAACGGCAAGGCTTAGGGCACAGGTGAGGGTACGGAAAAGTGTGAGGGTCAGGCTACGTGCTGACTCACGTGTCAGTGCCAGCATACCGGCCAGGTGTAGGCTAAGGCTTCGGGGTTAGGTGTAGGGCTGATGGTGGGTTTCCATTCCGGGCTAGGGTTAGGGTTAGGGAACGGCAAGTCTTAGGGAACAGGTTAGGGGACGGAAACGTGGGAGTGTCAGGCTACATGCTGCCGCATGGGTCAGTGCCAGCGTACGGGCCAGGAGTAGGCTATGGCTTGGGAGTTAGGTGTAGGGCTTGTGGTGTGTTTCCTTTTCGGGCTAGGGTTAGGGTTAGGGAACGGCAAGTCTTAGGGAACAGGTGAGGGTACGGAAACGTGGGAGGGTCAGGCTACATGCTGACGCATGGGTCAGTGCCAGCGTTCGGGCCAGGAGTAGGCTACGGCGTAGGGTAAGGTGTAGGGCTGGTGGTGGGTTTCCGTTCCGGGCTAGGGTTAGGGTTAGGGAACGGCAAGGTTTAGGCCACAGGTGAGGGTACGGAAACGTGGGGGGGTCAGACTAGATGCTGACGCATGGGTCAGTGCCAGCGTACGGGCCAGGATTAGGCTACGGCGTAGGGAAAGGTTAAGGCTGCTGGTGGGTTTCCGTTCCGGGCTAGGTTTAGGGTTAGGGAACGGCAAGGCTTAGGGCACAGGTGAGGGTACGGAAACGTGGGAGTGTCAGGCTACGTGCTGTCGCACGGGTCAGTGCCAGCGTAAGGTCCAGGAGTAGCCTAAGTCTTGGGGGTAAGGTGTAGGGCTGGTGTTGGGTTTCCGTTCCGGGCTAGGGTTAGGGTTAGGGAACGGCAAGGTTTAGGCCACAGGTGAGGGTACGGAAACGTGGGAGGTTCAGGCTACATGCTGACACAAGTGTCAGTGCCAGCGTACGGGCCAGGAGTAGGCTACGGCGTAGGGAAAGGTTTAGGGCTGGTGGTGGGTTTCCGTTCTGGGCTAGGGTTAGGGTTAGGGAACGGCAAAGCTTAGGGCACAGGTGAGGGTACGGAAACGTGGGAGGGTCAGGCTACGTGCTGACGCACGTTTCAGTGTCAGCATACAGGCCAGGAGTAGGCAACGCCGTAGGGTAAGGTCTAGGGCTGGTGGTGGGTTTCCATTCCGTACTAGGGTTAGGGTAAGGGAAAGTCAAGGCTTAGGGCACAGGTGAGGGAACGGAAACGTGGGAGCGTCAGTCTACGTGCTTACGCATGGGTCAGTGCCAGCGTACGGGCCAGGTGTAGGCTATGGCTTGGGCGTTAGTTGTAGGGCTGGTGGTGGGTTTCCGTTCCGTACTATGGTAAGCGTTAGGGAATGGCAAGGCTTAGGGCACAGGTGAGGGTACGGAAATGTGGGAAGGTCAGGCTACGTGTTGACACACGGGTCAGTGCCCACGTACGGGCCAGGTGTAGGCTACGGCATAGGGTAAAGTGTAGGGCTGGAGGTGGGTTTCCGTTCTGTGCTAGGGTTAGGGTTAGGGAACGGCAAGGCATAGGGCACAGTTGAGGGTACGGAATCGTGGGAGGGTCAGGCTACGTGCTGACGCACGGGTCAGAGCCATCATACGGGCCAGGAGTAGGCTACAGCTTGGGGGTAAGTTGAAGGGCTGATGGTGGGTTTCCGTTCCGGGCTAGGGTTAGGGTAAGGGAACGGCAAGGCTTAGGGCACAGGTGAGGGTACGGAAACGTGGGAGGGTCAGGCTACGTGCTGACGCATGGGTCAGTGCCAGCGTACGGGTCAGGAGTAGGCTACGGCGTAGGGAAAGGTCTAGGGCTGGTGGTGGATTTCCGTTCCGGGCTAGGGTTAGCGTTAGGGAACGGCAAGGCTTAGGGCACAGGTGAGTGTACGGAAAGGTGGGAGGTTCAGGCTATGTGCTGACGCACGGGTCAGTGCTAGCATATGGGCCAGGAGTACGCTACGGCTTGGGGGTAAGTTGTAGGGCTGGTGGTGGGTTTTCGTTCCGGGCTAGGGATAGGGTTAGGGAACGGCAAGGCTTAGGGCACAGTTGAGGGTACGGAAACGTGGGAGGGTCAGGCTACGTGATGACGCACGTGTCAGTGCCACCGTACAGGCCTGAATTAGGCTACGGCATAGGGTAAGGTGTAGGGCTGGTAGTGGGTTTCCGTTCCGGGCTAGGGTTAGGGTTAGGGAACGTCAAGGCTTAGGGCACAGGTGAGGATACGGAAACGTGGGAGGGTCAGGCTACGTGCTGATGCATGGGTCCGTGCCAGCGTACGGGCCAGTAATAGGCTACGGCGTAGGGTAGAGTTTAGGGCTGGTGGTTGGTTTCTGTTCTGGGTTAGGGTTAGGGTTAGTGAAAGGCAAGGCTTAGGGCACAGGTGAGGGTACGGAAAAGTGTGAGGGTCAGGCTACGTGCTGACTCACGTGTCAGTGCCAGCATACCGGCTAGGTGTAGGCTAAGGCTTCGGGGATAGGTGTAGGGCTGATGGTGGGTTTCCATTCCGGGTTAGGGTTAGGGAACGGTAAGGCTTAGGGCACAAGTGAGGGTACGGAAACGTGGGCAGGTCAGGCTACGTCAGTGCCAATGTGCGGCCCATGTGTAGGCTACGGCGTAGGGTAAGGTTTAGGGCTGGTGGTGGGTTTCCGTTCCGGGCTAGGGTTAGTGTTAGGGAACGTCAAGGCTGAGGGCACAGGTGAGGGTACAGAAAAGTTGGAGGTTCAGGCTACGTGCTGATTCATGGGTTAGTGCCAGCGTACGGGCCAGGAGTAGGCTACGTCGTAGGGAAATGTGTAGGGCTGGTGGTGGGTTTCTATTCCGGGCTAGGGTTAGGGTTAGGGAACGTCAAGGCTTAGGTCACAGGTGAGAGTACGGAAACGTGGGAGGGTCTGGCTACGTGCTGACGCACAGGTCAGTGCCAGCATACGCGCCAGGAGTAGGCTACGGCGTAGGGTAAGGTGTAGGGCTGGTGGTGGGTTTCCGTTCCGGGCTAGAGTTAGGGTTAGGGAACGGCAAGTCTTAGGGCACAGGTGAGGGTACGGAAACGTGGGAGGGTCAGGCTACTTGCTGATGCACGGGTCAGTGCCAGCGTACGGGCCATAAGTAGGCTGTGGCTTGAAGGTTAGGTGTAGTGCTGGTGGTGGGTTTCCGTTCCGGGCTAGGGTTAGGGTTAGGGAATGGCAAGGCTTAGGGCAAAGATGAAGGTACGGAAATGTGGGAAGGTCAGTCTACGTGCTGACGCACGGGTCAGTGCCAGCGTTCGGGCCAGGAGTAGGCTACGGCATAGGGTAAGGTGTAGGGCTTGTGGTGGGTTTCCGTTCCGGGCTAGGGTTAGGGAATGGCAAGGCTTAGGGCCCAGGTGAGGGTATGGAAACGTGTGGGGTCAGACTACATGCTGACGCATTGGTCAGTGCCAGCGTACGGGCCAGGAGTAGGCTACAGCTTAGGGAAAGGTTTAGGGCTGGTGGTGGTTTTCCGTTCCGGGCTAGGGTTAGGGTTAGGGAACGGCAAGGCTTAGGGCACAGGTGAGGGTATGGAAACGTGGGTGGGTCAGGCTACGTGCTGACGCACGGGTCTGTGTCCGCGTACGGGCCAGGAGTAGGCTACGGCGTACGGTAAGGTGTAGGGCTGGTGGTGGGTTTCCGTTCCGGGCTAGGGTTAGGGTTAGGGAACAGCAAGGCTTAGGGCACAGGTGAGGGTACGGAAACGTGGGAGCATCAGGCTTCGTGCTGACGCATGTGTCAGTGCCAGCGTACAGTCCAGGAGTAGGCTACGGCGTAGGGTAAGGTCTAGGGCTGGTGGTGGGTTTCCGTTCCGGGCTAGGGTTAGGGTTAGGGAATGGCAAGGCTTAGGGCCCAGGTGAGGGTACGGAAACGTGGGAGGGTCAGGCTACGTGCTGACACACGGTTCAGTGCCATCGTACCGGCCAGGAGTAGGCTACGGCTTGGGGGTTAGGTGTAGGGCTGGTGGTGGTTTTCCGTTCCGGGCTAGGGTTAGTGTTAGGGAACAGCAAGGCTTAGGGCATAGGTGAGGGTACGGAAACGTGGGAGGGTCAGGCTACGTGCTGACACATGGGTCAGTGCCAGCGTACGGGCCAGGAATAGGCTACGGCGTAGGGTAGAGTTTAGGGCTGGGGGTGGGTTTCTGTTCTGGGCTAGGGTTAGGGTTAGGGAACGGCAAGGCTTAGGGCACAGGTGAGGGTACGGAAAAGTGTGAGGGTCAGGCTACGTGCTGACTCACGTGTCAGTGCCAGCATACCGGCCAGGTATAGGCTAAGGCTTCGGGGTTAGGTGTAGGGCTGATGGTGGGTTTCCATTCCGGGCTAGGGTTAGGGTTAGGGAACGGCAAGTCTTAGGGAACAGGTTAGGGGACGGAAACGTGGGAGTGTCAGGCTACATGCTGCCGCATGGGTCAGTGCCAGCGTACGGGCCAGGAGTAGGCTATGGCTTGGGAGTTAGGTGTAGGGCTTGTGGTGTGTTTCCTATTCGGGCTAGGGTTAGGGTTAGGGAACGGCAAGTCTTAGGGAACAGGTGAGGGTACGGAAACGTGGGAGGGTCAGGCTACATGCTGACGCATGGGTCAGTGCCAGCGTTCGGGCCAGGAGTAGGCTACGGCGTAGGGTAAGGTGTAGGGCTGGTGGTGGGTTTCCGTTCCGGGCTAGGGTTAGGGTTAGGGAACGGCAAGGTTTAGGCCACAGGTGAGGGTACGGAAACGTGGGGGGGTCAGACTAGATGCTGACGCACGGGTCAGTGCCAGCGTACGGGCCAGGATTAGGCTACGGCGTAGGGAAAGGTTAAGGCTGCTGGTGGGTTTCCGTTCCGGGCTAGGTTTAGGGTTAGGGAACGGCAAGGCTTAGGGCACAGGTGAGGGTACGGAAACGTGGGAGTGTCAGGCTACGTGCTGTCGCACGGGTCAGTGCCAGCGTAAGGTCCAGGAGTAGCCTAAGTCTTGGGGGTAAGGTGTAGGGCTGGTGTTGGGTTTCCGTTCCGGGCTAGGGTTAGGGTTAGGGAACGGCAAGGCTTAGGGCACAGGTGAGGGTACGGAAACGTGGGAGGGTCAGGCTACGTGCTGATGAAAGGGTCAGTGCCTGCGTATGGGCCAGGAATAGGCTACGGTGTAGGGAATGGTGTAGGGCTGGTGGTGGGTTTCCGTTCAGGGTTAGGGTTAGAGTTAGGGAATGGCAAGGCTTAGGGCAAAGGTGATGGTCCGCAAACGTGGGAGGGTCAGGCTACGTGCTGACGCACGGGTCAGTGCCAGCGTAAGGTCCAGGTGTAGCCTAAGGCTTGGGGGTAAGTTGTAGGGCTGGTGGTGGGTTTCCGTTCATGGCTAGGGTTAGGGTTAGGGAACGGCAAGGCTTAGGGCACAGGTGAGGGTACGGAAACGGGGGAGGGTCAGGCTATGTGTCGATGCATGGGTCAGTGCCAGCGTACCGGCCAGGAGTAGGCTACGGCTTGGGGGTTAGGTGTAGGTCTGGTGTTGGGTTTCCGTTCCGGGCTAGGGTTAGGGTTAGGGAACGGCAAGGCTTAGGGCACAGGTGAGGGTACGGAAACGTGGGAGGTTCAGGCTACATGCTGACACAAGTGTCAGTGCCAGCGTACGGGCCAGGAGTAGGCTACGGCGTAGGGAAAGGTTTAGGGCTGGTGGTGGGTTTCCGTTCCGGGCTAGGGTTAGGGTTAGGGAACGGCAAAGCTTAGGGCACAGGTGAGGGTACGGAAACGTGGGAGGGTCAGGCTACGTGCTGACGCACGTTTCAGTGTCAGCGTACAGGCCAGGAGTAGGCAACGCCATAGGGTAAGGTCTAGGGCTGGTGGTGGGTTTCCATTCCGTACTAGGGTTAGGGTAAGGGAAAGTCAAGGCTTAGGGCACAGGTGAGGGAACGGAAACGTGGGAGCATCAGGCTACGTGCTTACGCATGGGTCAGTGCCAGCGTACTGGCCAGCAGTAGGATACTGGGTAGGGTAAGGTATAGGGCTGGTGGTGGGTTTCCGTTCCGGGCTAGGGTTAAGGTTAGGGAACGGCAAGGCTTAGGGCACAGGTGAGTGTACGTAAACGTGGGAGGTTCAGGCTACGTGCTGACGCACGAGTCAGTGCCAGCATACGGGCCAGGTGTAGGCTACGGCTTGTGGGTAATGTTTAGGGCTGGTGGTGGGTTTCCGTTCCGGTCTAGGGTTAGGGTTAGGGAACGGCAAGGCTTAGGGCAGAGGTGAGGGTATGGAAACGTGGGAGGGTTAGGCTACATGCTGACACACGGGTCAGTGCCCACGTACGGGCCAGGTGTAGGCTACGGCATAGGGTAAAGTGTAGGGCTGGAGGTGGGTTTCCGTTCTGTGCTAGGGTTAGGGTTAGGGAACGGAAAGGCATAGGGCACAGGTGAGGGTACGGAAACGTGGGACGGTCAGGCTACGTGCTGACGCATGGGTCAGTGTCAGCATACGGGCCAGGGGTAGGCTACAGCTTGGGGGTAAGTTGTAGGGCTGGTGGTGGGTTTCCGTTCCGGGCTACGGTTAGGGTAAGGGAACGGCAAGGCTTAGGGCACAGGTGAGGGTACGGAAACGTGGGCAGGTCAGGCTACGTGCTGACACACGGTCAGTGCAACGTACGGGCCAGGTGTAGGCTACGGCCTAGGGTAAGGTGTAGGGCTGGTGGTGGGTTTCCGTTCCGGGCTAGGGTTAGTGTTAGGGAACGTCAAGGCTTAGGGCACAGGTGAGGGTACAGAAAAGTTGGAGGTTCAGGCTACGTGCTGATGCATGGGTCAGTGCCAGCGTACGGGCCAGGAGTAGGCTACGTCGTAGGGAAATGTGTAGGGCTGGTGGTGGGTTTCCATTCCGGGCTTGGGTTAGGGTTAGGGAACGTCAAGACTTAGCGCACAGGTGAGAGTACGGAAACGTGGGAGGGTCTGGCTACGTGCTGACACATGGGTCAGTGCCAGCATACGCGCCAGGAGTATGCTACGGCGTAGTGTAAGGTGTAGGGCTGGTGGTGGGTTTCCGTTCCGGGCTAGGGTTAGGGTTAGGGTACGGCAAGGCTTAGGGCACAGGTGAGGGTACAGAAACGTGGGAGGTTCAGGCTACGTGCTGACGCATGGGTCAGTGCCAGCGTACGGGCCAGGAGTAGGCTATGGCGTATGGTAAGGTATAGGGCTTCTGGTGGGTTTCCGTTCCTGGCTAGGGTTAGGCTTAGGGAACGGCAAGGCTTAGGGCACAGGTGAGGGTACGGAAACGTGGGAGGGTCAGGCTACGTGCTGACGCACGGGTCAGTGCCAGCGTACGGGCCAGGTGTAGGCTATGGCTTGGGCGTTAGTTGTAGGGCTGGTGGTGGGTTTCCGTTCCGTACTATGGTAAGCGTTAGGGAATGGCAAGGCTTAGGGCACAGGTGAGGGTACGGAAATGTGGGAAGGTCAGGCTACGTGTTGACACACTGGTCAGTGCCCACGTACGGGCCAGGTGTAGGCTACGGCATAGGGTAAAGTGTAGGGCTGGAGGTGGGTTTCCGTTCTGTGCTAGGGTTAGGGTTAGGGAACGGCAAGGCATAGGGCACAGTTGAGGGTACGGAATCGTGGGAGGGTCAGGCTACGTGCTGACGCAAGTGTCAGAGCCAGCGTACGGGTCAGGAGTAGGCTACGGAGTAGGGAAAGGTCTAGGGCTGGTGGTGGGTTTCCGTTCCGGGCTAGGGTTAGCGTTAGGGAACGGCAAGGCTTAGGGCACAGGTGAGTGTACGGAAAGGTGGGAGGGTCAGGCTATGTGCTGACGCACGGGTCAGTGCTAGCATATGGGCCAGGAGTACGCTACGGCTTGGGGGTAAGTTGTAGGGCTGGTGGTGGGTTTCCGTTCCGGGCTAGGGATAGGGTTAGGGAACGGCAAGGCTTAGGGCACAGTTGAGGGTACGGAAACGTGGGAGGGTCAGGCTACGTGCTGACGCACGTGTCAGTGCCACCGTACAGTCCTGAATTAGGCTACGGCATAGGGTAAGGTGTAGGGCTGGTAGTGGGTTTCCGTTCCGGGCTAGGGTTAGGGTTAGGGAACGTCAAGGCTTAGGGCACAGGTGAGGATACGGAAACGTGGGAGGGTCAGGCTACGTGCTGACGCATGGGTCCGTGCCAGCGTACGGGCCAGTAATAGGCTACGGCGTAGGGTAGAGTTTAGGGCTGGTGGTGGGTTTCTGTTCTGGGTTAGGGTTAGGGTTAGTGAAAGGCAAGGCTTAGGGCACAGGTGAGGGTACGGAAAAGTGTGAGGGTCAGGCTACGTGCTGACTCACGTGTCAGTGCCAGCATACCGGCTAGGTGTAGGCTAAGGCTTCGGGGTTAGGTGTAGGGCTGATGGTGGGTTTCCATTCCGGGTTAGGTTTAGGGAACGGTAAGGCTTAGGGCACAAGTGAGGGTACGGAAACGTGGGCAGGTCAGGCTACGTGCTGACGCACGGGTCAGTGCCAATGTGCGGCCCATGTGTAGGCTACGGCGTAGGGTAAGGTTTAGGGCTGGTGGTGGGTTTCCGTTCCGGGCTAGGGTTAGTGTTAGGGAACGTCAAGGCTGAGGGCACAGGTGAGGGTACAGAAAAGTTGGAGGTTCAGGCTACGTGCTGATGCATGGGTCAGTGCCAGCGTACGGGCCAGGAGTAGGCTACGTCGTAGCGAAATGTGTAGGGCTGGTGGTGGGTTTCTATTCCGGGCTAGGGTTAGGGTTAGGGAACGGCAAGGCTTAGGGCACAGTTGAGGGTACGGAAACGTGGGAGGGTCAGGCTACGTGCTGACGCACGTGTCAGTGCCACCGTACAGTCCTGAATTAGGCTACGGCATAGGGTAAGGTGTAGGGCTGGTAGTGGGTTTCCGTTCCGGGCTAGGGTTAGGGTTAGGGAACGTCAAGGCTTAGGGCACAGGTGAGGATACGGAAACGTGGGAGGGTCAGGCTACGTGCTGACGCATGGGTCCGTGCCAGCGTACGGGCCAGTAATAGGCTACGGCGTAGGGTAGAGTTTAGGGCTGGTGGTGGGTTTCTGTTCTGGGTTAGGGTTAGGGTTAGTGAAAGGCAAGGCTTAGGGCACAGGTGAGGGTACGGAAAAGTGTGAGGGTCAGGCTACGTGCTGACTCACGTGTCAGTGCCAGCATACCGGCTAGGTGTAGGCTAAGGCTTCGGGGTTAGGTGTAGGGCTGATGGTGGGTTTCCATTCCGGGTTAGGTTTAGGGAACGGTAAGGCTTAGGGCACAAGTGAGGGTACGGAAACGTGGGCAGGTCAGGCTACGTGCTGACGCACGGGTCAGTGCCAATGTGCGGCCCATGTGTAGGCTACGGCGTAGGGTAAGGTTTAGGGCTGGTGGTGGGTTTCCGTTCCGGGCTAGGGTTAGTGTTAGGGAACGTCAAGGCTGAGGGCACAGGTGAGGGTACAGAAAAGTTGGAGGTTCAGGCTACGTGCTGATGCATGGGTCAGTGCCAGCGTACGGGCCAGGAGTAGGCTACGTCGTAGCGAAATGTGTAGGGCTGGTGGTGGGTTTCTATTCCGGGCTAGGGTTAGGGTTAGGGAACGTCAAGGCTTAGGTCACAGGTGAGAGTACGGAAACGTGGGAGGGTCTGGCTACGTGCTGACGCACAGGTCAGTGCCAGCATACGCGCCAGGAGTAGGCTACGGCGTAGGGTAAGGTGTAGGGCTGGTGGTGGGTTTCCGTTCCGGGCTAGGGTTAGGGTTAGGGAATGGCAAGGTTTAGGGCACAGGTGAGGGTACAGCAACGTGGCAGGATCAGGATACGTTCTGACGCACAGGTCAATGCCAGCGTATGGACCAGGAGTAGGCTACGGCTTGGGGGTAAGTTGTAGGGCTGTTGGTGGGTTTCCTTTCCGGGCTACAGTTAGGGTTAGGGAACGGCAAGGCTTAGGGCACATGTGAGGGTACGGAAACATGGGAGGTTTAGGCTACGTGATGACGCACGGGTCAGTGCCAGCATACCGGCCAGGAGTAGGCTACGGTTTGGTGGTTAGGTGTGGGGCTGTTGGTGGGTTTCCATTCCAGGCTAGGGTTAGTGTTAGGGAACAGCAAGGCTTAGGGCACAGGTGAGGGTACGGAAACGTGGGAGGGTCAGGCTACGTGCTGACGCACGGGTCAGTGCCAGCGTACGGGCCAGGAGTAGGCTACGGCTTCGGGGTAAGGTGTAGGGCAGGTGGTGGGTTTCCATTCCGGGCTAGGGTTCGGGTGAGGGAACGGCAAGGCTTAGGGCACAGCTGAGGGTACGGAAACGTGGGAGGGTCAGGCTACGTGCTGATGCACGGCTTAGTGGCAGCGTACCGGCCAGCAGTATGCTACGGCATATGGTAAGGTGTAGGGCTGGTGGTGGGATTCCGTTCCGGGCTAGGGTTAGTGTTAGGGAACGGCAAGTCTTAGGTCTCAGGTAAGGGTACAGAATAGTGGGAGGGTCAGGCTACGTGCTGACCCACGTGTCATTGCCAATGTACGGGCCAGGAGTAGGCTACGGCTTGTGGGTAAGGTTTAGGGCTGGTGGTGTGTTTCAGTTCCGGGCTAGGGTTAGGGTTAGGGAATGGCAAGGCCTAGGGCACAGGTGAGGGTACGGAAACGTGGGAGGGTCAGGCTACGTGCTGACGCACGGGTCAGTGCCAGCGTTCGGGCCAGGAGTAGGCTACGGCGTAGGGTAAAGTGTAGGGCTGCTGGTAGGTATCCGTGCAGGACTAGGGTTTGGGTTAGGGAACGGCAAGGCTTAGGGCACAGGTGATGGTACGGAAACGTGGGAGGGTAAGGCTACATGCTGACGCACGGTCAGTGCCAGCGTACGGGCCAGGAGTAAGCTACGGCTTATGGGTTAGGATTAGGGCTGGTGGTGGGTTTCCGTTCCGGGCTAGGTTTAGAGTTAGGGAACGGCAAGGCTTAGGGCACAGGTGAGGGTACGGTAACAAGGGAGGGTCAGGCTACATGCTGAAGCACAGGTCAGTGCCCGCGTACGGTCCAGGTGTTGGCTACGGCATAGGGTAAGGTGTAGGGCTGGTGGTGGGTTCCCGTTCCGGGCTAGGGTTAGGATTAGGGAACGGCAAGGCTAAGGGCACAGGTGAGGTTACGGAATCGTGGGAGGGTCAGGCTACGTGCTGACGCACGGGTCAGTGCCAGCATATGGGCCAGGAGCAGGCTACGGCGTGGTGGTAAGTTATAGGGCTGGTGCTGGGTCTCTGTTCCGGGCTAGGTTTAGGGTTAGGGAACGTCAAGGCTTAGGGCACAGGTGAGGATACGGAAACGTGGGAGGGTCAGTCTACGTGCTGACGCATGGGTCAGTGCCAGCGTACGGGCCAGGAATAGGCTACGGCATAGGGTAGAGTTTAGGGCTGGGGGTGGGTTTCTGTTATGGGCTAGGGTTAGGGTTAGGGAACGGCAAGGCTTAGGGCACAGGTGAGGGTACGGAAAAGTGTGAGGGTCAGGCTACGTGCTGACTCACGTGTCAGTGCCAGCATACCGGCCAGGTGTAGGCTAAGGCTTCGGGGTTAGGTGTAGGGCTGATGGTGGGTTTCCATTCCGGGCTAGGGTTAGGGTTAGGGAACGGTAAGGCTTAGGGCACAGGAGAGGGTATGGAAACGTGGGAGGGTCAGGCTACGTGCTGACGCATGGGTCAGTGCCAGCGTACGGGCCAGGAGTAGGCTATGGCTTGGGAGTTAGGTGTAGGGCTTGTGGTGGGTTTCCTTTTCGGGCTAGGGTTAGGGTTAGGGAACGGCAAGTCTTAGGGAACAGGTGAGGGTACGGAAACGTGGTAGGGTCAGGCTACATGCTGATGCATGGGTCAGTGCCAGCGTTCGGGCCAGGAGTAGGCTACAGCGTAGGGTAAGGTTTAGGGCTGGTGGTGGGTTTCCGTTCCGGGCTAGGGTTAGGGTTAGGGAACGGCAAGGTTTAGGCCACAGGTGAGGGTACGGAAACGTGGGGGTTCAGACTAGATGCTGACTCACGGGTCAGTGCCAGCGTACGGGCCAGGATTAGGCTACGGCGTAGGGAAAGGTTAAGGCTGCTGGTGGGTTTCCGTTCCGGTCTAGGTTTAGGGTTAGGGAACGGCAAGGCTTAGGGCACAGGTGAGGGTACGGAAACGTGGGAGGGTCAGGCTACGTGCTGACGCACGGGTCAGTGCCAGCGTACGGGCCAGGAGTAGGCTACGGCATAGGGTAAGGTGTAGGGCAGCTGGTGGGTTTCCATTCCGAGCTAGGGTTAGGGTTACGGAACGGCAAGGCTTAGGGCACAGGTGAGGGCAGGGAAACGTGGGAGTGTCAGGCTACCTGCTGACGCATGGGTCAGTGCCAGCGTACAGGCCAGGAATAGGCTACGGCGTAGGGTAAGGTTAGGGCTCGCGGTGGGTTTCCGTTCCGGGCTAGGGTTAGGGTTAGGGAACGGCAAGGCTTAGGGCACAGGTGAGGATACGGAAACGTGGGAGGGTCAGGCTACGTGCTGACGCACGGGTCAGTGCCAGCGTACGGGCCAGGAGTAGGCTACGGCGTAGGGTAAGGTGTAGGGCTGGTGGTGGGTTTCCGTTCCGGGCTACAGTTAGGGTTAGGGAACGGCAAAGCTTAGCGCACATGTGAGTTTACGGAAACTTGGGAGGGTCAGGCTACGTGATGACGCACGTGTCAGTGCCAGCGTACCGGCCAGGAGTAGGCTACGGCTTGGTGGTTAGGTGTAGGGCTGGTGGTGTGTTTCCGTTCAAGTCTAGGGTTAGTGTTAGGGAACAGCAATGCTTAGGGCACAGGTGAGGGTACGGAAACGTGGGAGGGTCAGGCTACGTGCTGACGCACGGGTCAGTATCAGCGTACGGGCCAGGATTAGGCTATGGCTTGGGGGTTAGTTGTAGGGCTTGTGGTGTGTTTCCGTTCCGTACTAGGGTTAGGGTTAGGGAACGGCAAGGCTTAGGGCACAGGTGAGGATACGGTAATGTGGGAAGTTCAGGCTACGTGCTGACGCACGGGTCAGTGCTAGCATATGGGCCAGGAGTAGGCTACGGCTTGGGGGTATGTTGTAGGGCTGGTGGTGGGTTTCCGTGCCGGGCTAGGGTTAGGGTTAGGGAACGGCAAGGCTTAGGGCACAGGTGATGGTACGGAAACGTGGGAGGGTCAGGCTACGTGATGACGCACGGGTCAGTGCCATCGTACCGGCCAGGAGTAGGCTACGGCTTGGTGGTTAGGTGTAGGGCTGGTGGTGGGTTTCCGTTCCAGGCTAGGGTTAGTGTTAGGGAACAGCAAGGCTTAGGGCACAAGTGAGGGTACGGGAATGTGGGAGGGTCAGGCTACGTGCTGACTCACGGGTCAGTGCCAGCGTACGGGCCAGGAGTAGGCTACGGCGTAGGGTAAGGTTTAGGGCTGCTGGTGGATTTCCGTTCCTGGCTAGGGTTAGGGTGAGGGAACGGCAAGGCTTAGGCCACAGGTGAGGGTACGGAAACGTGGGAGGGTCAGGCTAAGTGATGACTCACGGGTCAGTGCCAGCGTACGGGTCAGGAGTAGTCTATGGCGTATGGTAAGGTATAGGGCTTCTGGTGGGTTTCCGTTCCTGGCTAGGGTTAGGCTTAGGGAACGGCAAGGCTTAGGGCACAGGTGAGGGTACGGAAACGTGGGAGGGTCAGGCTACGTGCTGACGCAGGGGTCAGTGCCAGCGTACGGGCCAGGAGTAGGCTATGGCTTGGGCGTTAGGTGTAGGGCTGGTGGTGGGTTTCCGTTCCGTACTATGGTAAGGGTTAGGGAACGGCAAGGCTTAGGGCACAGGTGAGGGTACGGAAATGTGGGAAGGTCAGGCTACGTGCTGACGCACGGGTCACTGCCAGCATACGGGCCAGGAGTAGGCTGCAGCGTAGGGTAAGGTTTAGGGCTGGTGGTGGGTTTCCGTTCCGGGCTACGGTTAGTGTTAGGGAATGGCAAGGCTTAGGGCACAGGTGAGGGTACGGAAACGTAGGAGGGTCAGGCTACGTGCTGACGCAAGGGTCATTGCCAGCGTACGGTCCAGGAGTAGGCTACGGCTTGTGGGTAAGGTTTAGGGCTGGTGGTGGCTTTCCGTTCCGGGCTAGGTTTAGTGTTAGGGAACGGCAAGGCTTAGGGCACAGGTGAGGGTACGGTAACATGGGAGGGTCAGGCTACGTGCTGAAGCACAGGTCATTACCCGCGTACGGGACAGGGGTAGGCTACAGCATAGTGTAAGGTGTAGGGCTGGTGGTGGGATTCCGTTCCGGCTTGGGTTAGGTTTAGGGAACGGCAAGGCTTAGGGCACAGGTGAGGGTACGGAAACGTGGGAGGGTCAGGGTACATGCTGATGCACGTGTCAGTGCCAGCGTACCGGCCAGGAGTAGGCTACGGCGTAGGGTAATGTGTAGGGCTGTTTCCCTTTCGGGCTACAGTTAGGGTTAGGGAATGGCAAAGCGTAGGGCACAGGTGAGGTTACGGAAACGTGGGAGGGTCAGGCTACATGCTGATGCACGTGTCAGTGCCAGCGTACCGGCCAGGAGTAGGCTACGGCTTGGTGGTTAGGTGTAGGGTTGGTGGTGTGTTTCCATTCAAGTCTAGGGTTAGTGTTAGGGAACAGCAAGGCTTAGGGCACAGGTGAGGGTACGGAAATGTGGGAGGGTCAGGCTACGTGCTGACGCACGGGTCAGTGCCAGCGTATGGGCCAGGAGTAGGCTATGGCTTGGGGGTTAGGTGTAGGGCTGGTGGTGTGTTTCCGTTCCGTACTAGGGTTAGGGTTAGGGAACGGCAAGGCTTAGGGCACAGGTGATGTTACGGTAATGTGGGAAGTTCAGGCTACGTGCTGACGCACAGGTCAGTGCCAGCGTATGGACCAGGAGTAGGCTACGGCTTGGGGGTAAGTTGTAGGTCTGGTGGTGGGTTTCCGTTCCGGGCTGGGGTTAGGGTTAGGGAACGGCAAGGCTTAGGGCACAGGTGAGGGTACGGAAACATGGGAGGGTCAGGCTACGTGCTGATGAAAGCATCAATGCCTGCGTACGGGCCAGGTATAGGCTACGGCGTAGGGAAAGGTGTAGGGCTGGTGTTGGGTTTCTGTTCCGGGCTAGGGATAGTGTTAGGGAATGGCAAGGCTTAGGGCACAGGTGAGGGTCCGCAAACGTGGGAGGGTCAGGCTACGTGCTGACGCACAGTTCAGTGCCAGCGTAATGTCCAGGAGTAGCCTACGGCTTGGGGGTTAGTTGTAGGGCTGGTGGTGGGTTTCCGTTCCTGGCTAGGATTAGGGTTAGGGAACGGCAAGGCTTAGGGCACAGGTGAGGGTACGGAAACGTGGGAGGTTCAGGCTACATGCTGACACACGGATCAGTGCCAGCGTACGGGCCAGGAGTAGGCTATGGCTTGGTGGTAAGCTGTAGGGCTGGTGGTGGGTTTCCGTTCCGGACTAGGGTTAGGGTTAGGGAACGGCAAGGCTTAGGGCACAGGTGAGGGTAAGGAAACTTGTGAGGGTCAGGCTACGTGCTGACGCACGGGTCAGTGCCAGCGTACGGGCCAGGAGTAGGCTACGGCGTAGGGTAAGGTGTAGGGCTGCTGGTGGTTTTCCGTTCCTGGCTAGGGTTAGGGTGAGGGAACGGCAAGGCTTAGGGCACAGGTGTGGGTACGGAAACGTGGGAGGGTCAGGCTACGTGCTGACTCACGGGTCAGTGCCAGCGTACGGGCCAGGAGTAGGCTATGGCATATGGTAAGGTGTAGGGCTTGTGGTGGGTTTCCGTTCCGGGCTAGTGTTAGGGTTAGGGAACGGCAAGGCTTAGGGCACAGGTGAGGGTACGGAAACGTGTGAGGGTCAGGCTACATGCTGACGCACGTGTCAGTGCCAGCATACGGGCCAGGAATAGGCTACGGCATACGGTAAGGTGTAGGGCTGGTGGTGGGATTCCGTTCCGGCTTGGGTTAGGGTTAGGGAACGGCAAGGCTTAGGGCACAGGTGAGGGTACGGAAACGTGGGAGGGTCAGGCTACATGCTGATGCACGTGTCAGTGGCAGCGTACCGGCCAGGAGTAGGCTACGGCGTAGGGTAAGGTATAGGGCTGTTTCCCTTTCGGGCTACAGTTAGGGTTAGGGAATGGCAAAGCGTAGGGCACAGGTGAGGTTACGGAAACGTGGGAGGGTCAGGCTACCTGCTGAGGCACATGTCAGTGCCAGCGTTCCGGCCAGGATTAGGCTACGGCTTGGTGGTTAGGTGTAGGGTTGGTGGTGTGTTTCCATTCCAGGCTAGGGTTAGTGTTAGGGAACAGCAAGGCTTAGGGCACAGGTGAGGGTACGGAAATGTGGGAGAGTCACGCTACGTGCTGACGCACAGGTCAGTGCCAGCGTATGGACCAGGAGTAGGCTACGGCTTGGGTGTAAGGTGTACGGCTGCTGGTGGGTTTCCATTCCGGGCTAGGGTTAGGGTTAGGGAACGGCAAGGCTTAGGGCACAGGTAAGGGTACGGAAACGTGGGAGTGTCAGGCTACGTGCTGATGAAAGGGTCAGTGCCTGCGTAGGGGCCAGGAATAGGCTACGTCGTAGGGAAAGTTGTAGGGCTGGTGGTGGGTTTCCGTTCCGGGCTAGGGTTAGGGTTAGGGAATGGCAAGGCTTAGGGCACAGGTGAGGGTCCGCAAACTTGGGATGGTCAGGCTACGTGCTGACGCACTAGTCAGTGCCAGCGTAAGGTACAGGAGTAGCCTACGGCTTGGGGGTAAGTTGTAGGGCTGGTGGTGGGTTTCCGTTCCTGGCTAGGATTAGGGTTAAGGAACGGCAAGGCTTAGGGCACAGGTGAGGGTACAGAAACGTGGGAGGGTCAGGCTATGTGCTGATGCACGGGTCAGTGCCAGCGTACCGGCTAGTAGTAGGCTACGGCTTGGGGGTTAGGTGTAGGGCTGGTGGTGGGTTTCCATTCGGGGCTAGGGTTAGGGTTAGGGAACGGCAAGGCTTAGGGCACAGGTGAGGGTACAGAAACGTGGGAGCGTCAGGCTACATGCTGACGCACGGGTCAGTGCCAGCGTACAGGCCAGGAATAGTCTATGGCTTGGGGGTAAGCTGTAGGGCTGGTGGTGGGATTCCGTTCTGGGCTTGGGTTAGAGTTAGGGAATGCCAAAGCTTAGGGCTTAGCTGAGGGTACGGAAAAGTGGGAGGGTTAGGCTACGTGCTGACGCACGGGTCACTGCCTGTGTACGGGCCAGGAGTAGGCTATGGCATGGGGGTAAGTTTTAGGGTTGGTGGTGGTTTTCCATTCCGGGCTAGGGTTAGGATTAGGGAACGGCAAGGCTTAGGGCACAGGTGAGGGTACAAAAAAGTGTTAGGGTCAGGCTACGTGCTGACGCACGGGTCAGTGCCAGCGTATGGGCCAGGAGTAGGCTACAGCGTAGGGTAAGGTTTAGGGCTGGTGTTGGGTTTCACTGCAGTGCTAGGGTTAGGGTTAGGGAACGGCAAGGTTTAGGGCCCAGGTGATGGTATGGAAACGTGGGTGGGTCAGTCTACATGCTGACGCATGGGTCAGTGCCAGCATACGGGCCAGGATTAGGCTACGGCGTAGGGAAAGGTTTAGGGCTGGTGGTGGGTTTCCGTTCCGGTCTAGGGTTAGGGTTAGGGAACGGCAAAGCTTAGGGCACAGGTGAGGGTACGGAAACGTGGGAGGTTCAGGCTACGTGCTGACGCACGTGTCAGTGTCAGCGTACAGGCCAGGAGTAGTCTACGCCATAGGGTAATGTCTAGGGCTGGTGGTGGGTTTCCGTTCTGGGCTAGGGTTAGGGTTAGGGAACGTCAAGGCTTAGGGCACAGGTGAGGGTACAGGAACGTGGGAGGGTCAGGCTACGTGCTTACGCATGGGTCAGTGCCAGCATACGGGCCAGCAGTAGGCTACAGCATAGGGTAAGGTATATGGCTGGAGGTGGGTTTCCGTTCTGTGCTAGGGTTAGGGTTAGGGAACGGCAAGGCATAGGGCACAGGTGAGGGTACGGAAACGTGGGAGGGTCAGGCTACGTGCTGACGCACGGGTCAGTGCCAGCATACGGGCCAGGAGTAGGCTACAGGTTGGGGGTAAGTTTTAGGGCTGGTGGTGGGTTTCCGTTCCGGGCTAGGGTTAGGGTTAGGCAACGGCAAGGCTTAGGGCACAGGTGAGGGTACGGAAACGTGGGAGGGTCAGGCTACGTGCGGCCGCATGGGTCAGTGCCAGCGTACGGGCCAGGACTAGTCTATGGCTTGGGTGTTAGTTGTAGGGCTGGTGGTGGGTTTCCGTTCCGGGCTAGGGTTAGGGTTAGGGAACAGCAAGGTTTAGGGCCCAGGTGAGGGTATTGGAACTTGGGGGTGTTTGTCTACATGCTGACGCACGGGTCAGTGCCAGCGTACGGGCCAGGAGTAGACTACGGCGTAGGGAAAGGTTTAGGGCTGGTGGTGGGTTTCCGTTCCGGGCTAGGGTTAGGGTTAAGGAACGGCAAACCTTAGGGCACAGGTGAGGGTACGGAAACCTGGGAGGGTCAGGCTACGTGCTAACGCATGGGTCAGTGTCACCATATGGGCCAGGAGTAATCTACGGAGTAGGGTAAGGTGTAGAACGGGTGTTGGTTTTCCGTTTTGGACTAGGCTTAGGGTTACGGAACGGCAAGTCTTAGGGCACAGATGAGGGTATGGAAACGTGTGAGCATCAGGCTACGTGCTGACGCCTGGGTCAGTGCCAGCGTACGGGCCAGGAGTAGGCTACGGCGTTGGGTAAGGTGTAGGGCAGGTTGTGGGTTTCCGTTCTGGGCTAGGGTTTGGGTTAGGGAAGGGCAAGGCTTAGGGCACAGGTGAGGGTACGGAAACGTGGGAGGGTCAGGCTACTTGCTGACCCACGGGTCAGTGCCAGTGTATGGGCCAGGAGTAGTCTACGGCTTGGGGGTAAGATATAGGGCTGGTGGTCCGTTTACGTTCCGGGCTAGGGTTAGGGTTACGGAACGGCAAGGCTTAGGGCACTGGTGAGGGTTACGGAAACGTGGGAGGGTCAGGCTACGTGCTGACCCACGGGTCAGTGCCAGCGTACAGGCCAGGAGTAGGCTACGCCGTAGGGTAAGGTGTAGGGCTGGTGGTGGGTTTCCTTTCCGGGCTAGGGTTAGGGTTAGGGAACGGCAAGGCTTAGGGCACAGGTGAGGGTACGGAAACGTTGGAGGGTGAGGCTACATGCTGACGCACGGGTCAGTGCCAGCCTATGGGCCATGAGTAGGCTATGGCGTGGAGGTTAGGTGTAGGGCTGGTGGTGGTTTTCCGTTTCGTATTAGCGTTAGGGTAACGGAAAGGCAAGGCTTAGGGCACAAGTGAGGGTACGGAAATGTGGGAAGGTCAGGCTATGTGCTGATGCACGTGTCAGTGCCAGCGTACGGGCCAGCAGTAGGCTACACCGGAGGGTAATGTCTACGGCTGGTGGTGGGATTCTGTTCCGGGCTAGGGTTAGGGTTAGGGAACGTCAAGGCTTAGGGCACAGGTGAGGGTACGGAAACGTGGGAGGGTCAGGCTACGTGCTGACACACGGGTCAGTGCCAGTGTACAGGCCAGGAGTAGGCTACGGCGTAGGGTAAGCTGTAGGGTTCGTGGTGGGTTTCCGTTCCGGACTAGGGTTAGGGTTAGGGAAAGGCAAAGCTTAGGGCACAGGTGAGGTTACAGAAACGTGGGAGGGTCAGGCTATGTGGTGACGCACGTGTCAGTGCCAGCATACGGGCCAGGAGTAGGCTACGGCTTGGGGGTAACGTGTAGGCCTGGTGGTGGGTTTCCGTTCCGGGCTAGGGTTAGGGTTAGGGAACGGCAAGGCTTAGGGCACAGGTGAGGGTACGGAAACGTGGGAGAGTCAGGCTACATGCTGACGCACGTGTCAGTGCCAGCGTACGGGCCAGGAGTAGGCTACGGCGTAGGGTATGGTGTACGGCTGGTGGTGGGTTTCCATTTCGGGCTAGGGTTAGGGTTAGGGAACGGCAAGGCTTAGGGCACAGGTGAGGGTACGGAAACGAGGGAGGGTCAGGCTACGTGCTGGCGCACGGGTCTGTGCCAGCGTACGGGTCAGGAGTAGGCTACGGCTTGTGGCTAAGCTATAGGGCTGGTGGTGGCTTTCCGTTCCGGGGTAGGGTTAGGGTTAGAGAACGGCAAGGCTTAGGGCACAGGTGAGGGTACGGAAACGTGGGAGGGTCAGGCTACGTGCTGACACATGGGTCAGTGCCCGCGTACGGGCCAGGTGTAGGCTACAGCATAGGGTAAGTTTTAGGGCTGGTGGTGGGTTTCCGTTCCTCGCTAGGGTTAGGGTGAGGGAACGGCAAGGCTTAGGACACAGGTAAGGGTACGGAAACGTGGGAGTGTCAGGCTACGTGATGACGCACGTGTCAGTGCCAGCGTACAGGCCAGGAGTACGCTACGGCGTAGGGTAACGTGTAGGGCTGTTGGTGGGTTTTCATTGCGGGGTACGGTTAGGGTTAGGGAACGGCAAGGCTTAGGGCACAGGTGAGGGAACGGAAACGTGGGAGGGTCAGGCTACGTGCTGACACACGGGTCAGTGCCAGCGTACGGGCAAGGAGTAGGCTACGGGGTGGGTAAGGTCTAGGGCTGGTGGTTTGTTTCCATTCCGGGCTAGGGTTAGTGTTAGGGAACGGCAAGGCTTAGGGCACAGGTGAGGGTACAGAAAAGTTGGAGGTTCAGGCTACGTGCTAAAGCACGTGTCAATGCCAGCGTATGGGCCAGGAGTAGGCTACGTCGTAGAGAAAGGTGTATGGCTGGTGGTGGGTTTCTGTTCTGGGCTAGGGTTAGGGATAGGGAACGGCAAGGCTTAGGGCACAGGTGAGGGAACGGAAACGTGGGAGGGTCAGGCTACGTGCTGACGCATGGGTCAGTGCCAGCGTACAGGCCAGGAGTAGGCTATGGCTTGGGTGTTAGGTGTAGGGCTGGTGGTGTGTTTCCGTTCCATACTAGGGTTAGGGTTAGGGAACGGCAAGTCTTAGGGCACAGGTGAGGGTACGGAAATGTGGGAGGGTCAGGCTACCTGCTGACGCACGTGTCAGTGCCAGAGTACGGGCCAGGAGTAGGCTACGGCTTGGGGGTAAGGTGTAGGGCTGGTGGTGGGTTTCCGTTGGGGGCTAGGGTTAGGGTTAGGGAACGGCAAGGCTTAGGGCACAGGTGAGGGTACGGAAACGTGGGAGGGTCAGACAACGTGCTGACGCATGGGTCAGTGCCAGCGTACGGGCCAGGAGTAGGCTACGTCGTAGGGTAAAGTGTAGGGCTGGTGGTGGGTTTCCGTTCCGGGCTAGGGTTAGGGTTAGGGAACGGCAAGGCTTAGGGCGCAGGTGAGGGTACGGAAACGTTGGAGGGTCAGGCTACGTGCTGACGCACGGGTCAGTGCCAGCGTACGGGCCATGAGTAGGCTATGGCTTGGAGGTTAGGTGTAGGGCTGGTGGTGGGTTTCCGTTCCGTACTAGGGTTAGCGTAAGGGAACGGCAAGGCTTAGGGCACAGGTGAGGGTACGGAAATGTGGGAAGATCAGGCTACGTGCTGACGCACGTGTCAGTGCCAGCGTACGGGCCAGGAGTAGGCTACGGCATAGGGTAAGGTTTAGGGCTGGTGGTGGGTTTCCATTCCGGGCTAGGGTTAGGGTTAGGGAACGGCAAGACTTAGGGCACAGGTGAGAGTACGGAAACGTGGTAGGGTCAGGCTACGTGCTGACGCACGGGTCAGTGCCAGCGTTCGGGCCAGGAGTAGGCTACGGCGTAGGGTAAGGTGTAGGGCTGGTGGTGGGTTTCCGTTCCGGGCTAGTGTTAGGGTTAGGGAACGGCAAGGCTTAGGGCCCAGGTGAGGGTAAGGAAACGTGTGGGGGTCAGACTACATGCTGACGCACGGGTCAGTGCCAGCATACGGGTCAGAAGTAAGCTACGGCGTAGGGAAAGGTTCCAGGCTGGTGGTGGGTTTCCGTTCCGGGCTAGGGTTAGGGTTAGGGAACTGCAAGGCTTAGGGCACAGGTGAGGGTACGGAAACGTGGGAGGGTCAGGCTACGTGCTGATGCATGTGTCAGTGCCAGCGTACCGGCCAGGATTAGGCTATGGCTTGGGGGTAAGCTGTAGCGATGGTGGTGTGTTTCCGTTCTGAGCTAGGGTTAGCGTTAGGGTACGGCAAGGCTTAGGGCACAGGTGAGGTTACGGAAACGTGGGAGGGTCAGGCTACGTGCTGACGCACGTGTCAGTGCCAGCGTACCGGCCAAGAGTAGGCTACGGCTTGGGGGTTAGTTGTAGGGCTGGTGGTGGGTTTCCGTTCCGGGCTACGGTTAGGGTTAGGGAACGGCAAGGCTTAGGGCACAGGTGAGGGTACGGAAATGTGAGAAGGTCAGGCTACGTGCTGACGCACGTGTCAGTGCCAGCGTACGGGCCAGGAGTAGGCTACGGTGTAGGGTAAGGTGTAGGGCTGGTGGTGGGTTTCCTTTCCGGGCTAGGTTTAGGGTTAGGGAACGGCAAGACTTAGGGCACAGGTGAGGGTACGGAAACGTGGTAGGGTCAGGCTACGTGCTGACGCATGGGTCAGTGCCAGCGTTCGGGCCAGGAGTAGGCTACGGCGTAGTGTAAGGTGTAGGACTGGTGGTGTGTTTCCGTTCCGGGCTAGGGTTAGTGTTAGGGAACGGCAAGGCTTAGGGCCCCGGTGTGGGTACGGAAACGTGGGGTGGTCAGATTACATGCGGACACATGGGCCAGTGCCAGCATACCGGCCCGGAGTAGGCTACGGCTTAGGGGTTAGGTGTAGGGCTGGTGGTTGTTTTCCGTTCCAGGCTAGGGTTAGGGTTACGGAACGGCAAGACTTAGGGCACAGGTGAGGGTACGGAAACGTGGGAGGGTCAGGCTACATGCTGACGCAAGGTTCAGTGCCACCGTACAGGCCAGGAGTAGGCTACAGCGTAGGTTAGGTGTAGGGCTGGTGGTGGGTTTCCGTTCAGGGCTAGGGTTAGGGTTAGGGAACGTCAAGGCTTAGGGCACAGGTGAGGGTACGGAAACATGGGAGGGTCAGGCTACGTACTGACGCACGGGTCAGTGCCAGCGTACGGGCCAGGTGTAGGCTACGGCGTAGGGTAAGGTGTAGGGCTGGTGGTGATTTTCCGTTCCGGCTAGGGTTAGGGTTAGGGAACGGCAAGGCTTAGGGGACAGGTGAGGGTACGGAAACGTGCGAGGGTCAGGCTACGTGCTGACGCACGGGTCAGTGTCAGCATACGGGCCAGGAGTAGGCTACGGCTTGTGGGTAAGGTGTAGAGCTAGTGGTGGGTTTCCGTTCTGGGCTAGGGTTAGTGTTAGGAACGGCCAGGCTTAGGGCACAGTTGAGGGTCCTGAAACGTGGGAGGGTCAGGCTACTTGCTGACGCACGTGGCAGTGCCGAGTACGGGCCAGGAGTATGCTACGGCTTGGGGTTAAGGTGTAGGGCTGGTGGTGGTTTTCCATTCCGGGCTAGGGTTAGGGTAACCGAACGGCAAGGCTTAGTGCTCAGGTGAGGGTACGGAAACGTGGGAGGGTCAGGCTACGTGCTGACGCACGGGTCAGTGCCAGCATACAGGCCAGCAGTAGGCTACGCCGGAGGGTAATGTTTAGGGCTGGTGGTGGGTTTCTGTTCCGGGCTAGGGTTAGGGTTAGGGAACGTCAATGCTTAGGGCACAGGTGAGGGTACGGAAACGTGGGAGGGTCAGGCTACGTGCTGACACACGGGTCAGTGCCAGTGTACAGGCCAGGAGTAGGCTACGGCGTAGGGTAAGCTGTAGGGTTCGTGGTGGGTTTCCGTTCCGGACTAGGGTTAGGGTTAGTGAACGTCAAGGCTTAGGGCACAGGTGAGGGTACGGAAACGTGGGAGGGTCAGGCTACGTACTGATGCATGTGTCAGTGCCAGCGTACGGGCCAGGAGTAGGCTACGGTGTAGGGTAACGTGTAGGGCTGTTGGTGGGTTTTCATTGCGGGGTACGGTTAGGGTTAGGGAACGGCAAGGCTTAGGGCACAGGTGAGGGAACGGAAACGTGGGAGGGTCAGGCTACGTGCTGACACACGGGTCAGTGCCAGCGTACGGGCATGGAGTAGGCTACGGGGTAGGGTAAGGTCTAGGGCTGGTGGTGGGTTTCCGTTCCGGGCTAGGGTTAGTGTTAGGGAACGGCAAGGCTTAGGGCACAGGTGAGGGTACAGAAAAGTTGGAGGTTCAGGCTACGTGCTAAAGCACGTGTCAATGCCAGGGTATGGGCCAGGAGTAGGCTACGTCGTAGAGAAAGGTGTATGGCTGTTTCTGGGTTTCCGTTCTGGGCTAGGGTTAGGGATAGGAAACGGCAAGGCTTAGGGCACAGGTGAGGGTACGGAAACGTGGGAGGGTCAGGCTACGTGCTGACGCATGGGTCAGTGCCCGCGTACAGGCCAGGAGTAGGCTATGGCTTGGGTGTTAGGTGTAGGGCTGGTGGTGTGTTTCCGTTCCGTACTAGGGTTAGGGTTAGGGAACGGCAAAGCTTAGGGCACAGGTGAGGGTACGGAAATGTGGGAAGGTCAGGCTACGTGCTGACACACGGGTCAGTGCCAGCGTACGGGCCAGGAGTAGGCTACGGCATAGGGTAAGGTGTAGGGTTGGTGGTGGTTTTCCATTCCGTGCTATAGTTAGGGTTAGTGAAAGGAAAGGCTTAGGGCACAGGTGAAGATACTGAAACGTGGGAGGGTCAGGCTACGTGCTGACGCACATGTCAGTGCCAGAATACGGGCCAGGAATAGGCTACGGCTTGGGGGTAAGGTGTAGGGCTGGTGGTGGGTTTCCGTTGGGGGCTAGGGTTAGGGTTAGGGAACGGCAAGGCTTAGGGCACAGGTGAGGGTACGGAAACGTGGGAGGGTCAGACAACGTTCTGACGCACGGGTCAGTGCCAGCGTACGGGCCAGGAGTAGGCTACGTCGTAGGGTAAAGTGTAGGGCTGGTGGTGGGTTTCCGTTCCGGGCTAGGGTTAGGGTTAGGGAACGGCAAGTCTTAGGGTGCAGGTGAGGGTACGGAAACGTGGGAGGGTCAGGCTACGTGCTGACGCACGGGTCAGTGCCAGCGTACGGGACATGAGTAGGCTATGGCTTGGAGGTTAGGTGTAGGGCTGGTGGTGTGTTTCGTTCCGTACTAGGGTTAGGGTAAGGGAACGGCAAGGCTTAGGGCACAGGTGAGGGTACGGAAATGTGGGAAGGTCAGGCTACGTGCTGACGCACGTGTCAGTGCCAGCGTAGGGGCCAGAAGTAGGCTATGGCATAGGGTAAGGTGTAGGGCTGGTGGTGGGTTTCCGTTCCAGGCTAGGGTTAGGGTTAGGGAACGGCAAGACTTAGGGCACAGGTGAGGGTACGGAAACGTGGTAGGGTCAGGCTACGTGCTGACGCACGGGTCAGTGCCCGCGTTCGGGCCAGGAGTAGGCTATGGCGTAGGGTAAGGTGTAGGGCTGATGGTGGGTTTCCGTTCCGGGCTAGGGTTAGGGTTAGGGAACGGCAAGGCTTAGGGCCCCGGTGAGGGTACGGAAACGTGTGGGGGTCAGACTACATGCTGACGCACGGGTCAGTGCCAGCGTACGGGCCAGAAGTAAGCTACGGCGTAGGGAAAGGTTTCAGGCTGGTGGTGGGTTTCCGTTCCGGGCTAGGGTTAGGGTTAGGGAACTGCAAGGCTTAGGGCACAGGTGAGGGTACGGAAATGTGGGAGGGTCAGGCTACGTGCTGATGCATGTGTCAGTGCCAGCGTACCGTCTAGGAGTAGGCTATGGCTTGGGGGTAAGCTGTAGGGCTGTTGGTGTGTTTCCGTTCTGGGCTAGTGTTAGCGTTAGGGTACGGCAAGGCTTAGGGCACAGGTGAGGTTACGGAAACGTGGGAGGGTCAGGCTACGTGTTGACGCACGTGTCAGTGCCAGCGTACCGGCCAAGAGTAGGCTACGGCTTGGGTGTTAGTTGTAGGGCTGGTGGTGGGTTTCCGTTCCGGGCTAGGGTTAGGGTATGGGAACGGCAAGGCTTAGGGCACAGGTGAGGGTACGGAAACGTTGGAGGGTCAGGCTACATGCTGACACATGGGTCACTGCCAGCGTACGGGCCAGGAGTAGGCTACGGCTTGTGGGTAAGGTTTAGGGCTGTTGGTGTGTTTCCGTTCCGGGCTAGGGTTAGAGTTAGGGAACGGCAAGGCTTAGGGCATAGGTGACGGTACGGTAACATTGGAGGGTCAGGCTACGTGCTGAAGCACATGTCAGTGCCCGCGTACGGGCCAGGTGTAGGCTACGTCATAGGGTAAGGTTTAGGGCTGGTGGTCGGTTTCCGTTCCGGGCTAGGGTTAGGGTTACGGAACGGAAAGACTTAGGGCACAGGTGAGGGTACGGAAACGTGGGAGGGTCAGGCTACATGCTGACGCACGTGTCAGTGCCACCGTACAGTCCAGCAGTAGGCTACGGCGTAGGTTAAGGTGTAGGGCTGGTGGTGGGTTTCCATTCACGGCTAGGGTTAGGGTTAGGGAACGTCAAGGCTTAGGGCACAGGTGAGGGTACGGAAACATGGAAGGGTCAGGCTACGTACTGACGCACGTGTCAGTGCTAGCGTACGGGCCAGGAGTAGGTTACGGCGTAGGGTAAGGTGTAGGGCTGGTTGTTGGTTTCCGTTCCGGGCTACGTTTAGGGTTAGGGAACGGCAAAGCTTAGGGCACAGGTGAGGGTATGGAAACGTGGGAGGGTCAGGCTACGTGCTGACGCACGGGTCAGTGCCAGTGTACGGGCCAGGAGTAGGCTACGGCTTGTGGGTAAGGTTTAGATCTGGTGGTGGGTTTCCGTTCGGGGCTAGGTTTAGGGTTAGGGAACGGCAAGTCTTACGGCACAGGTGAGGGTACGGAAACGTGGAAGGTTCAGGCTACGTGCAGACGCACGGGTCAGTGCCCGCGTACGGGCCAGGTGTAGGCTACGACATATGGTGAGGTGTAGGGCTGGTGGTGGTTTTCCGTTCCGGCTAGGGTTAGGGTTAGGGAACGGCAAGGCTTAGGGGACAGGTGAGGGTACAGAAACGTGGGAGGGTCAGGCTACGTGCTGACACACGGGTCAGTGTCAGCATACGGGCCAGGAGTAGGCTACGGCTTGTGGGTAAGGTGTAGAGCTGGTGGTGGTTTTCCGTTCTGGGCTAGAGTTAGTGTTAGGAACGGCCAGGCTTAGGGCACAGTTGAGGGTCCTGAAACGTGGGAGGGTCAGGCTACTTGCTGACGCACGTGTCAGTGCCGAGTACGGGCCAGGCGTAGGCTACGGCTTGGGGGTTAGGTGTAGGGCTGGTGGTGGGTTTCCATTCCGGGCTAGGGTTAGGGTTACCGAATGGCAAGGCTTAGTGCTCAGGTGAGGGTACGGAAACGTGGGAGCGTCAGGCTACGTGCTGACGCACGGGTCAGTGCCAGCATACAGGCCAGGAGTAGGCTACGCCGGAGGGTAATGTCTAGGGCTGGTGGTGGGTTTCTGTTCCGGGCTAGGGTTAGGGTTAGGGAACGTCAAGGCTTAGGGCACAGGTGAGGGTACGGAAACGTGGGAGGGTCAGGCTACGTGCTGACACACGGTTCAGTGCCAGTGTAGAGGCCAGGAGTAGGCTACGGCGTAGGGTAAGCTGTAGGGTTCGTGGTGGGTTTCCATTCCGGACTAGGGTTAGGGTTAGGGAAAGGCAAGGCTTAGGGCACAGGTGAGATTACAGAAACGTGGGAGGGTCAGGCTATGTGGTGACGCACGTGTCAGTGCCAGCATACGGGCCAGGAGTAGGCTACGGCTTGGGGGTAACGTGTAGGGATGGTGGTGGGTTTCCGTTCCGGGCTAGGGTTAGGGTTAGGGAACGGCAAGGCTTAGGGCACAGGTGAGGGTACGGAAACGTGGGAGGGTCAGGCTACATGCTGACGCACGGGTCAGTGCCAGCATACGGGCCAGGAGTAGGCTACGGCGTAGGGTATGGTGTAGGGCTGGTGGTGGGTTTCCGTTTCGGGCTAGGTTTAGGGTTAGGGAACGGCAAGGCTTAGGGCACAGGTGAGGGTACGGAAACGAGCTAGGGTCAGGCTACGTGCTGACGCACGGGTCTGTGCCAGCGTACGGGCCAGGTGTAGGTTACGGCATAGGGTAAGGTTTAGGGCTGGTCTAGGGTTTCCGTTCCAGGCTAGCGTTGGGGTTAGGGAACGGCAAGGCTTAGGAGTTGCCAGGCTGTCACCTGTAAAGAAGAGGATGCGTCACCCATAATGTCTGCTGAAATTTCTCTCTGGGCTGAGGTGAGGAAGGAAAAAAAGGAGTGGGGGCCGGGATAGGAGGGGTATCTCAGGCAGGAAAATGGAAAGCTTCCAGAAGAGCTTCCGTGGCCAGGACCATCCTGGCTGGCCTGCAGGCACCAAGTGGGCCTGTGTGCTGTCGCTGGTGTGGCTCCACTGCCGTTCCTCTAGGCTTTCAAGCCCTTGTACATATTCAGGTGTTTTACCTGGGAAGGGTGGGAACAGTTCAGCAGCAGCTGGCCTGGGGCTCAGCTCACATTTACTCACAGACGCCTCGGCACGGTCCCGCAGCTTGGCAATGAGGACCTTTCTTGCGTGGGGTAGGGCTGCTGGCTGTATGGGAGATGATTCTCCACATCTGACCAATTTCAGAATTGTTTACCGCTGGAGTAAGTGCCTTGATAGGGTTTTCCTCTGTATAACTGTTGGGTTCAGGTTTTTTTTTCTCCATTGTTTCAAGTTAAATTTTATTCCTCTTTTATGTATTTATAGATATAAGCATGGAAATAAGTCATTCATATAAATACATCTGTGTGAATGGAAGAACTATTTTCTGTTTTATTTTTAAAAATTTTGAAATTTAAATTTATTTTCTTATACAGCAGGTTATTATTAGTTATGTATTTTATGCATTTACATGTATACAGGTCAATCCCAATCTCCCAACTCATCCCACCACCACCACCACCCCATGGCTTCCCCCTCTTTGTGTCCATACGTTTGTTCTCTACCTCTGTGTCTCTATTTCTGCCCTGCAAACAAGTTCATCTGTACCACTTTTCTAGGTACCAAATATAGGCATTAATATACAATATTTGTTTTTCTGTTTCTGACATACTCCACTCTGTATGACAGTCTCTAGATCCATCGAGTTCTCTACAAATGACCCAGTTTCATTCCTTTATATGGTTGAGTAATACTCCATTTTATATATGTACCACATCTTTATCCGTTCTTCTGTTTGTGGGCATTTAGGTTGCTTCCATTACCTGGCTATTGTAAATAGTGCTGCAATGAACATTGGGGTGAATGTGTCTCTTTGATTTATGGTTTTCTCTGGGTATATGCTCAGAAGTGGGATTGCTAGATCAGATGGTACTCCTCTTTTTAGTTTTTTAAAGGAACCTCCATACTGTTCTCCATAGTGACTGTATCAATTTACATTCCCACCAATAGTGGAAGAGGGTTCCTTTTGTCCACACCCTCCTCAGAATTTTTGTTTGTAGATTTTCTGATGATGCCGACTCTAATGGGTGTGACTTCATACCTTATTGTAGTTTTGATTTGCATTTCTCTAACAATTAGTGATGTTGAGCAGCTTTTCATGTGTGTCTTGGCCATCTCTGTGTCTTCTTTGAAGAAACGTCTCTTTAGATCTTCTGCCCATTTTTGTATTGGGTGGTTTGTTTTTTTTAATATTAAGCTGCATGAGCTGTTTATATATATTGGAGATTAAAACTCTGTCCATTGATTCGTTTGCAACGATTTTTGCCCATTCTGAGGGATGCCTTTTTCCATTCCCGTTTTTTTTTAACAAAAAAGGAAAGAAAGGAAAAGAAGCAGAACGCTAATGTGCGTGAAATATGCCTTTTGAAACGGTCGTTTTGAAATATGGACGTCCTTTGAATTTTTTGGTCGATATGTGACCCCAGGAATTGTGTTCAGGGCAGGTGTCATTTACAGGCCTGCAATGATTTTGAATATCAACTGACCATTAGCGCTGGGATTAAAGCTGCTGTTCTGTGAAACGGCCACAAGGTGGCAGCAGTTCACCCTTACCAAATCTGGTTACTAGGGCAAGAGAGCCTCAGTGGAAGTGGTGTTCTAGATTGGAATTTAGAATGGAATGTGCCAGGAGAAAGCCCCTCAAGTTTGTCTCACTACTTCTTGTTCGTGTTTTTAATTTATTTTTTTTATTTTTTATTACAGCAAGTTTGATTACAATGTTTGGCTTCTTGTAGGTGTGGAAGATGTGGTTCTTTTACACATATACAGATGTCTGTTCTTCCTGGGATCCTTTTCCAATGTACGTTATGACAGAATGTTGAGTAGTCCTCTCTTGGTATTCTGTAGGTCTTTGGTGATTATATATGTCACCTGTGTTTGTATATGTCTGTTAACCCCGATATCGTAATGAAACCAATCCTCACACCTTTCCATTGGTGAACGATAAGTTTGTTTAATGAATCTGTGATTGCCCTTCTCCGTGGAAATATCTGCCCTGGTATCCATTTTTAGGTAACACCTATAAGTGATATGATATGATATGTGTCTTTCACTTTCTGACTTACTACAAGTCACGTGATTACTTCTAGACTCATCTACGGTGCTGCAAATGGCATTGTGTCCTTTTTTCCCTTGGCTTCTCTTCTGCCTTAGCGGGGTCCATTTTCAACAATGTGATTCCTTGAGGGTTGTGGATTAGCTGACCTGGGCAGCTTTACCCTGCCGGCCCGCCCTCCCCAGGTGTGCCTTGTTGAGGTCAATATAAACAGCGCTCCAGGCAGCAATAGCCCCTGAAGCTGTGCCTGACTCCATATTCTCTGCCCCGTCAGCAGTCTCGTGGCTGTGCTGGTGGGAGGGAGTGAGGGGCCACAGCTTTGTGGGTGGCCCGGTGTGAGTGGGGTTCTGCTGGCCTTTCTGCAGGAGTTGCCAGGCTGCCGCCTGTAAAGAAGAGGATGTGTCACCCATACCTGCCGCTGGAATTTCTCTCTGGACAGAGGTGAGGAAGGAAAAAAGCAGTGGGGGCCGGGACAGGAGGGGTATCTCAGGCAGGGCAATGGAAAGCTTCTGGAAGAGCGCCAGGGTCCAGGACCACGCTGGCTGGCCTGCAGGCACCAAGTTGGCCTGCGTGCTGTCGCTGGTGTGGCTCCACCGTCCTTCCTCTAGGCTTTCAAGCCCTTGTACATATTCAGGTGTTTTACCTGGAAAGGGTGGGAACAGTTCAGCAGCAGCTGGCCTGGGGCTCAGCTCACGTTTACTCACAGATGCCTCGGCATGGTCCCCCAGCTTTGCAATGAGGACGCTCCTTGCGTGGGGGGTGGGTTGCTGGCTGTATGGGAGATGGTTCCCCACCTCTGACCAATTTCAGAATTGTTTACCAGTGGAGCAAGTGCCCTGATAGGGTTTTCCTCTGTATAACTCCTGGGTTCAGGTTTTTTTTTTCTTTTATGGTTCAAGTTAGATTTTATTCCCCTTTTATGTATTTATAGATATAAGCATGGAAATAATTCTTTCCTATAAATACATCTGTGTGATGGGAAGAATTTTTTCTGTTTTATTTTTAAATTTTATTTTTTTAAATTTTGAAATTTAATTTTATTTATTTTTTTTATACAGCACGTTATTATTAGTTATGTATTTTATGTATATACATGTATACAGGTCAATCCCAAACTCCCAACTCATCCCACCACCACCACCCCATGGCTTCCCACACTTGGTGTCCATACGTTTGTTCTCTACCTCTGTGTCTCTATTTCTTCCCTGCAAACCAGTTCATCTGTACCATTTTTAGGCTCCACATATATGCATTAATATACAATATTTGTTTTCCTCTTTCTGACTTACTTCATTCTGTGTGACAGTCTCTCGATCCATCGATGTCTCTACAAATGACCCAGTTTCAAACCTTTTTATGGCCGAGTCATATTCCATTTTATATATGTACCACATCTTTATCCATTCATCTGTCTGTGGGCATTTAGGTTGCTTCCATTACCTGGCTATTGTAAATAGTGCTGCAACGAACATTGTGGTGAATGTCCCTTTTTGATATACGGTTTTCTCTGGGTATATGCACAGAAGTGGGATTGCTGGATCAGATGGTAATTCTATTTCTAGTTTTTTTAAGGAAACTCCATACTGTTCTCCATAGTGACTGTATCAATTTACATTCCCACCAATAGTGGAAGAGGGCTCCTTTTGTCCACACCCTCCCCAGAATTGGTTGTTTGTAGATTTTCTGATGATGCCGATTCTAACAGGTGTGAGGTGATACCTCATTGTAGTTTTAATTTGCATTTCTCTAATAATTAGTGCTGTTGAGCAGCTTTTCATGTGCGTCTTGGCCATCTCTGTGTCTCCTTTGAAGAAACGTCTCTTTAGATCTTCTGCCCATTTTTTTGGGGTTGTTTGTTTTTTTAATATTAAGCTGCATGAGCTGTTTAAATATATTGGAGATTAAACCTGTGTCCATTGATTCGTTTGCAACGATTTTCACCCATCCTGAGGGATGCCTTTTTCCATTCCCGTGTTTTTTAACAAAAAAGGAAAGAAAGGAAAAGAAGCAGAACACTAATGTGCGTAAAATATGCCTTTTGAAACGGTCGTTTTGAAATATGGACGTCCTTTGAATTTTTTGGTCAATATGTGACCCCAGGATTTGTTTTCAGGGCAGGTGTCATTTACAGGCCTGCAATGATTTTGAATATCAACTGACCATTAGCGTTGGTATTAAAGCTGCTGTTGTGTGTAACGGCCACAAGGTGGCAGCAGTTCACCCTTACCGAATCTGGTTACTAGGGCAAGAGAGCCTCAGTGGAAGTGGTGTTCTAGATTGGAGTTTAGAATGGAATGTACCAGGAGAAAGCCCCTCACGTTTGTCTCACTACTTCTTGTTCGTGTTTTTAATTTAAGTTTTTATTTTTTATTACAGCAAGTTTGATTACAATGTTTGGCTTGTTGTAGGTGTGGAAGATGTGGTTCTTTTACACATATACAGATGACTGTTCTTCTTGGGATCCTTTTCCCATGTACGTTATGACAGAATGTTGAGTAGTCCTCTCTTGGTATTCTGTAGGTCTTTGGTGATTATATATGTCACCTGTGTTTGTATATGTCTGTTAACCCCGATATCGTAATGAAACCAATCCTCACACCTTTCCATTGGTGAACCATAAGTTTGTTTAATGAATCTGTGATTGCCCTTCTCCGTGGAAATATCTGCCCTGGTATCCATTTTTAGGTAACACCTATAAGTGATATGATATGATATGTGTCTTTCACTTTCTGACTTACTACAAGTCACGTGATTACTTCTAGACTCATCTACGGTGCTGCAAATGGCATTGTGTCCTTTTTTCCCTTGGCTTCTCTTCTGCCTTAGCGGGGTCCATTTTCAACAATGTGATTCCCTGAGGGCTGTGGATTAGCTGACCTGGGCAGCCTTACCCTGCCGGCCCGCCCTGCCAGGTGTGCCTCGTTGAGGTCAATATAAACAGTGCTCCAGGCAGCAATAGCCCCTGAAGCTGTGCCTGACTCCATATTCTCTGCCACGTCAGCAGTCTCGGGGCTGTGCTGGTGGGCGGGAGTGACAGGCCACAGCTTTGTGGGTGGCCCGGTGTGAGTGGGGTTCTGCTGGCCTTTCTGCAGGAGTTGCCAGGCTGCCGCCTGTAAAGAAGAGGATGTGTCACCCAAACCTTCCGCTCGAATTTCTCTTCGGACAGAGGTGAGGAAGGAAAAAAAGCAGTGGGGGCCGGGACAGGAGGGGTATCTCATTCAGGGCAATGGAAAGCTTCTGGAAGAGCGCCAGGGTCCAGGACCACACTGGCTGGCCTGCAGGCACCAAGTTGGCCTGCGTGCTGTCGCTGGTGTGGCTCCACGGTCCTTCCTCTAGGCTTTCAAGCCCTTGTACATATTCAGGTGTTTTACCTGGAAAGGGTGGGAACAGTTCAGCAGCAGCTGGCCTGGGGCTCAGCTCACGTTTACTCACAGATGCCTCGGCATGGTCCCCCAGCTTTGCAATGAGGACGCTCCTTGCGTGGGGGGTGGGTTGCTGGCTGTATGGGAGATGGTTCCCCACCTCTGACCAATTTCAGAATTGTTTACCACTGGAGCAAGTGCCCTGATAGGGTTTTCCTCTGTATAACTCCTGGGTTCAGGTTTTTTTTTTCTTTTATGGTTCAAGTTAGATTTTATTCCCCTTTTATGTATTTATAGATATAAGCATGGAAATAATTCTTTCCTATAAATACATCTGTGTGATGGGAAGAATTTTTTCTGTTTTATTTTTAAATTTTATTTTTTAAAATTTTGAAATTTAATTTTATTTATTTTTTTTATACAGCACGTTATTATTAGTTATGTATTTTATGTATATACATGTATACAGGTCAATCCCAAACTCCCAACTCATCCCACCACCACCACCCCATGGCTTCCCACACTTGGTGTCCATACGTTTGTTCTCTACCTCTGTGTCTCTATTTCTTCCCTGCAAACCAGTTCATCTGTACCATTTTTAGGCTCCACATATATGCATTAATATACAATATTTGTTTTCCTCTTTCTGACTTACTTCATTCTGTGTGACAGTCTCTCGATCCATCGATGTCTCTACAAATGACCCAGTTTCATACCTTTTTATGGCCGAGTCATATTCCATTTTATATATGTACCACATCTTTATCCATTCATCTGTCTGTGGGCATTTAGGTTGCTTCCATTACCTGGCTATTGTAAATAGTGCTGCAACGAACATTGTGGTGAATGTGCCTTTTTGAAATACGGTTTTCTCTGGGTATATGCCCAGAAGTGGGATTGCTGGATCAGATGGTAATTCTATTTCTAGTTATTTTAAGGAAACTCCATACTGTTCTCCATAGGGACTGTATCAATTTACATTCCCACCAATAGTGGAAGAGGGCTCCTTTTGTCCACACCCTCCCCAGAATTGGTTGTTTGTAGATTTTCTGATGATGCCGATTCTAACAGGTGTGAGGTGATACCTCATTGTAGTTTTGATTTGCATTTCTCTAATAATTAGTGCTGTTGAGCAGCTTTTCATGTGCGTCTTGGCCATCTCTGTGTCTCCTTTGAAGAAACGTCTCTTTAGATCTTCTGCCCATTTTTTTTGGGTTGTTTGTTTTTTTAATATTAAGCTGCATGAGCTGTTTATATATATTGGAGATTAAACCTCTGTCCATTGATTCGTCTGCAACGATTTTCACCCATTCTGAGGGATGCATTTTTCCATTCCCGTGTTTTTTAACAAAAAAGGAAAGAAAGGAAAAGAAGCAGAACACTAATGTGCGTAAAATATGCCTTTTGAAACGGTGGTTTTGAAATATGGACGTCCTTTGAAATTTTTGGTCAATATGTGACCCCAGGATTTGTTTTCAGGGCAGGTGTCATTTACAGGCCTGCAATGATTTTGAATATCAACTGACCATTAGCGTTGGGATTAAAGCTGCTGTTGTGTGAAACGGCCACAAGGTGGCAGCAGTTCACCCTTACCAAATCTGGTTACTAGGGCAAGAGAGCCTCAGTGGAAGTGGTGTTCTAGATTGGAGTTTAGAATGGAATGTACCAGGAGAAAGCCCCTCACGTTTGTCTCACTACTTCTTGTTCGTGTTTTTAATTTAAGTTTTTATTTTTTATTACAGCAAGTTTGATTACAATGTTTGGCTTGTTGTAGGTGTGGAAGATGTGGTTCTTTTACACATATACAGATGACTGTTCTTCTTGGGATCCTTTTCCCATGTACGTTATGACAGAATGTTGAGTAGTCCTCTCTTGGTATTCTGTAGGTCTTTGGTGATTATATATGTCACCTGTGTTTGTATATGTCTGTTAACCCCGATATCGTAATGAAACCAATCCTCACACCTTTCCATTGGTGAACCATAAGTTTGTTTAATGAATCTGTGATTGCCCTTCTCCGTGGAAATATCTGCCCTGGTATCCATTTTTAGGTAACACCTATAAGTGATATGATATGATATGTGTCTTTCACTTTCTGACTTACTACAAGTCACGTGATTACTTCTAGACTCATCTACGGTGCTGCAAATGGCATTGTGTCCTTTTTTTCCTTGGCATCTCTTCTGCCTTAGCGGGGTCCATTTTCAACAATGTGATTCCCTGAGGGTTGTGGATTAGCTGACCTGGGCAGCCTTACCCTGCCGGCCCGCCCTCCCCAGGTGTGCCTCGTTGAGGTCAATATAAACAGCGCTCCAGGCAGCAATAGCCTCTGAAGCTGTGCCTGACTCCATATTCTCTGCCCCGTCAGCAGTCTCGGGGCTGTGCTGGGGGCAGGGAGTGATGGGCCACAGCTTTGTGGGTGGCCCGGTGTGAGTGGGGTTCTGCTGGCCTTTCTGCAGGAGTTGCCAGGCAACCGCCTGTAAAGAAGAGGATGTGTCACCCATACCTTCCGCTGGAATTTCTCTCCGGACAGAGGTGAGGAAGGAAAAATGCAGTGGGGGCCGGGACAGGAGGGGTATCCTTGGCAGGGCAATGGAAAGCTTCTGGAAGAGCGCCAGGGTCCAGAACCACCCTGGCTGGCCTGCAGGCACCAAGTTGGCCTGCGTGCTGTCGCTGGTGTGGCTCCACAGTCCTTCCTCTAGGCTTTCAAGCCCTTGTACATATTCAGGTGTTTTACCTGGAAAGGGTGGGAACAGTTCAGCAGCAGCTGGCCTGGGGCTCAGCTCACGTTTACTCACAGATGCCTCGGCACGGTCCCCAAGCTTTGCAATGAGGACGCTCCTTGCGTGGGGGGTGGGTTGCTGGCTGTATGGGAGATGGTTCCCCACCTCTGACCAATTTCAGAATTGTTTACCGCTGGAGCAAGTGCCGTGATAGGGTTTTCCTCTGTATAACTCGTGGGTTCACTTTTTTTTTCTTTTATCGTTCAGGTTAGATTTTATTCCTCTTTTTTGTATTCATAGATATAAGCATGGAAATAATTCATTCCTATAAATACATCTGTGTGACGGGAAGAACTTTTTTCTGTTTTATTTTTAAATTTTATTTTTTAAAATTTTGAAATTTAATTTTATTTATTTTTTTAAAGAGCACGTTATTATTAGTTATGAATTTTATGCATATACATGTATACAGGTCAATCCCAAACTCCCAACTCATCCCACCACCACCACCCCATGGCTTCCCACACTTTGTGTCCATACGTTTGTTCTCTACCTCTGTGTCTCTATTTCTTCCCTGCAAACCAGTTCATCTGTACCATTTTTAGGCTCCACATATATGCATTAATATACAATATTTGTTTTCCTCTTTCTGACTTACTTCATTCTGTATGACAGTCTCTCGATCCATCGATGTCTCTACAAATGACCCAGTTTCATTCCTTTTTATGGCCGAGTAATATTCCATTTGATATATGTACCACATCTTTATCCATTCATCTGTCTTTGGGCATTTAGGTGGCTTCCATTACCTGGCTATTGTAAATAGTGCTGCAACGAACATTGTGGTGAATGTGCCTTTTTGAAATACGGTTTTCTCTGGGTATATGCCCAGAAGTGGGATTGCTGGATCAGATGGTAATTCTATTTCTAGATTTTTAAAGGAAACTCCATACTGTTCTCCATAGTGACTGTATCAATTTACATTCCCACCAATAGTGGAAGAGGGCTCCTTTTGTCCACACCCTCCCCAGAATTGGTTGTTTGTAGATTTCCTGATGATGCCAATTCTAACAGGTGTGAGATGATACCTCATTGTAGTTTTGATTTGCATTTCTCTAATAATTAGTGCTGTTGAGCAGCTTTTCATGTGTGTCTTGGCCATCTCTGTGTCTCCTTTGAAGAAACGTCTCTTTAGATCTTCTTCCCATTTTTGGGGGGTGGTTAATTTTTTAATATTAAGCTGCATGAGCTGTTTATATATATTGGAGATTAAACCTCTGTCCATTGATTCGTCTGCAACGATTTTCGCCCATTCTGAGGGATGCCTTTTTCCATTCCCGTGTTTTTTAACAAAAAAGGAAAGAAAGGAAAAGAAGCAGAACACTAATGTGCGTAAAATATGCCTTTTGAAACGGTCGTTTTGAAATATGGACGTCCTTTGAATTTTTTGGTCGATATGTGACCCCAGGATTTGTTTTCAGGGCAGGTGTCATTTACAGGCCTGCAATGATTTTGAATATCAACTGACCATTAGCGTTGGGATTAAAGCTGCTGTTGTGTGAAACGGCCACAAGGTGGCAGCAGTTCACCCTTACCAAATCTCCTTACTAGGGCAAGAGAGCCTCAGTGGAAGTGGTGTTCTAGATTGGAGTTTAGAATGGAATGTGCCAGGAGAAAGCCCCTCATGTTTGTCTCACTACTTCTTGTTCGTGTTTTTAATTTATTTTTTTTTTTATTTTTTATTACAGCAAGTATGATTACAATGTTTGGCTAGTTGTAGGTGTGGAAGATGTGGTTCTTTTACACATATACAGATGACTCTTCTTCCTGGGATCCTTTTCCCATGTACGTTATGACAGAATGTTGAGTAGTCCTCTCTTGGTATTCTGTAGGTCTTTGGTGATTATATATGTCACCTGTGTTTGTATATGTCTGTTAACCCCGATATCGTAATGAAACCAATCCTCACACCATTCCATTGGTGAACCATAAGTTTGTTTAATGAATCTGTGATTGCCCTTCTCCGTGGAAATATCTGCCCTGGTATCCATTTTTAGGTAACACCTATAAGTGATATGATATGATATGTGTCTTTCACTTTCTGACTTACTACAAGTCACGTGATTACTTCTAGACTCATCTACGGTGCTGCAAATGGCATTGTGACCTTTTTTTCCTTGGCATCTCTTCTGCCTTAGCGGGGTCCATTTTCAACAATGTGATTCCCTGAGGGTTGTGGATTAGCTGACCTGGGCAGCCTTACCCTGCCGGCCCGCCCTCCCCAGGTGTGCCTCGTTGAGGTCAATATAAACAGAGCTCCAGGCAGCAATAGCCCCTGAAGCTGTGCCTGACTCCATATTCTCTGCCCCGTCAGCAGTCTCGGGGCTGTGCTGGTGGGAGGGAGTGAGGGGCCACAGCTTTGTGGGTGGCCCGGTGTGAGTGGGGTTCTGCTGGCCTTTCTGCAGGAGTTGCCAGGCTGCCACCTGTAAAGAAGAGGATGTGTCACCCATACCTTCCGCTGGAATTTCTCTCCGGACAGAGGTGAGGAAGGAAAAAAGCAGTGGGGGCCGGGACAGGAGGGGTATCTCAGGCAGGGCAGTGGAAAGCTTCTGGAAGAGCGCCAGGGTCCAGGACCACCCTGGCTGGCCTGCAGGCACCAAGTTGGCCTGCGTGCTGTCGCTGGTGTGGCTCCACAGTCCTTCCTCTAGGCTTTCAAGCCCTTATACATATTCAGGTGTTTTACCTGGAAAGGGTGGGGACAGTTCAGCAGCAGCTGGCCTGGGGCTCAGCTCACGTTTACTCACAGATGCCTCGGCACGGTCCCCCAGCTTTGCAATGAGGACGCTCCTAGCGTGGGGGGTGGGTTGCTGGCTGTATGGGAGATGGTTCCCCACCTCTGACCAATTTCAGAATTGTTTACCGTTGGAGCAAGTGCCGTGATAAGGATTTCCTCTGTATAACTCGTGGGTTCACTTTTTTTTTTCTTTTATGGTTCAAGTTAGATATTATTCCTCTTTTATGTATTTATAGATATAAGCATGGAAATAATTCATTCCCATAAATACATCTGTGTGACGGGAAGAACTTTTTTCTGTTTTATTTTTAAATTTTATTTTTTAAAATTTTGAAATTTAATTTTATTTATTTTTTTAAAGAGCACGTTATTATTAGTTATGAATTTTATGCATATACATATACACAGGTCAATCCCAAACTCCCAACTCATCCCACCACCACCACCCCATGGCTTCCCACACTTGGTGTCCATACGTTTGTTCTCTACCTCTGTGTCTCTATTTCTTCCCTGCAAACCAGTTCATCTGTACCATTTTTAGGCTCCACATATATGCATTAATATACAATATTTGTTTTCCTCTCTCTGACTTACTTCATTCTGTATGACAGTCTCTCGATCCATCGATGTCTCTACAAATGACCCAGTTTCATTCCTTTTTATGGCCGAGTAATATTCCATTTGATATATGTACCACATCTTTATCCATTCATCTGTCTGTGGGCATTTAGGTGGCTTCCATTACCTGGCTATTGTAAATAGTGCTGCAACGAACATTGTGGTGAATGTGCCTTTTTGAAATACGGTTTTCTCTGGGTATATGCCCAGAAGTGGGATTGCTGGATCAGATGGTAATTCTATTTCTAGATTTTTAAAGGAAACTCCATACTGTTCTCCATAGTGACTGTATCAATTTACATTCCCACCAATAGTGGAAGAGGGCTCCTTTTGTCCACACCCTCCCCAGAATTGGTTGTTTGTAGATTTCCTGATGATGCCGATTCTAACAGGTGTGAGGTGATACCTCATTGTAGTTTTGATTTGCATTTCTCTAATAATTAGTGCTGTTGAGCAGCTTTTCATGTGTGTCTTGGCCATCTCTGTGTCTCCTTTGAAGAAACGTCCCTTTAGATCTTCTTCCCATTTTTTTGGGGTTGTTAATTTTTTAATATTAAGCTGCATGAGTTGTTTATATATATTGGAGATTAAACCTCTGTCCATTAATTCATCCGCAACGATTTTCGCCCATTCTGAGGGATGCCTTTTTCCATTCCCGTGTTTTTTAAAAAAAAGGAAAGAAAGGAAAAGAAGCAGAACACTAATGTGCGTAAAATATGCCTTTTGAAACGGTCGTTTTGAAATATGGACGTCCTTTGAATTTTTTGGTCGATATGTGACCCCAGGATTTGTTTTCAGGGCAGGTGTCATTTACAGGCCTGCAATGATTTTGAATATCAACTGACCATTAGCGCTGGGATTAAAGCTGCTGTTGTGTGAAACGGCCACAAGGTGGCAGCAGTTCACCCTTACCAAATCTCCTTACTAGGGCAAGAGAGCCTCAGTGGAAGTGGTGTTCTAGATTGGAGTTTAGAATGGAATGTGCCAGGAGAAAGACCCTCACGTTTGTCTCACTACTTCTTGTTCGTGTTTTTAATTTAATTTTTTATTTTTTATTACAGCAAGTTTGATTACAATGTTTGGCTTGTTGTAGGTGTGAAAGATGTGGTTCTTTTACACATATACAGATGACTGTTCTTCCTGGGATCCTTTTCCCATGTACGTTATGACAGAATGTTGAGTAGTCCTCTCTTGGTATTCTGTAGGTCTTTGGTGATTATATATGTCACCTGTGTTTGTATATGTCTGTTAACCCCGATATCGTAATGAAACCAATCCTCACACCTTTCCATTGGTGAACCATAAGTTTGTTTAATGAATCTGTGATTGCCCTTCTCCGTGGAAATATCTGCCCTGGTATCCATTTTTAGGTAACACCTATAAGTGATATGATATGATATGTGTCTTTCACTTTCTGACTTACTACAAGTCACGTGATTACTTCTAGACTCATTTCGGTGCTGCAAATGGCATTGTGTCCTTTTTTTCCTTGGCATCTCTTATGTCTTAGCAGGGTCCATTTTCAACAATGTGATTCCCTGAGGGTTGTGGATTAGCTGACCTGGGCAGCCTTACCCTGCCGGCCCGCCCTCCCCAGGTGTGCCTTGTTGAGGTCAATATAAACAGAGCTCCAGGCAGCAATAGCCCCTGAATCTGTGCCTGACTCCATATTCTCTGCCCCGTCAGCAGTCTCGGGGCTGTGCTGGTGGGAGGGAGTGAGGGGACACAGCTTTGTGGATGGCCCGGTGTGAGTGGGGTTCTGCTGGCCTTTCTGCAGGAGTTGCCAGGCTGCCTCCTGTAAAGAAGAGGATGTGTCACCCATACCTTCCGCTGGAATTTCTCTCCGGACAGAGGTGAGGAAGGAAAAAAGCAGTGGGGGCCGGGACAAGACGGTTATCTCAGGCAGGGCAATGGAAAGCTTCTGGAAGAGCGCCAGGGTCCAGAACCACCCTGGCTGGCCTGCAGGCACCAAGTTGGCCTGCGTGCTGTCGCTGGTGTGGCTCCACGGTCCTTCCTCTAGGCTTTCAAGCCCTTGTACATATTCAGGTGTTTTACCTGGAAAGGGTGGGGACAGTTCAGCAGCAGCTGGCCTGGGGCTCAGCTCACGTTTACTCACAGATGCCTTGGCACGGAGCCCCAGCTTTGCAATGAGGACGCTCCTTGCATGGGGGGTGGGTTGCTGGCTGTATGGGAGATGGTTCCCCACCTCTGACCAATTTCAGAATTGTTTACCGCTGGAGCAAGTGCCGTGATAGGGTTTTCCTCTGTATAACTCGTGGGTTCACTTTTTTTTTCTTTTATCGTTCAAGTTAGATTTTATTCCCCTTTTATGTATTTATAGATATAAGCATGGAAATAATTCTTTCCTATAAATACATCTGTGTGACGGGAAGAACTTTTTTCTGTTTTATTTTTAAATTTTATTTTTTAAAATTTTGAAATTTAATTTTATTTATTTTTTTAAAGAGCACGTTATTATTAGTTATGAATTTTATGCATATACATGTATACAGGTCAATCCCAAACTCCCAACTCATCCCACCACCACCACCCCATGGCTTCCCACACTTGGTGTCCATACGTTTGTTCTCTACCTCTGTGTCTCTATTTCTTCCCTGCAAACCAGTTCATCTGTACCATTTTTAGGCTCCACATATATGCATTAATATACAATATATGTTTTCCTCTTTCTGACTTACTTCATTCTGTATGACAGTCTCTCGATCCATCGATGTCTCTACAAATGACCCAGTTTCATTCCTTTTTATGGCCGAGTAATATTCCATTTTATATATGTACCACATCTTTATCCATTCATCTGTCTGTGGGCATTTAGGTTGCTTCCATTACCTGGCTATTGTAAATAGTGCTGCAACGAACATTGTGGTGAATGTGCCTTTTTGAAATACGGTTTTCTCTGGGTATATGCCCAGAAGTGGGATTGCTGGATCAGATGGTAATTCTATTTCTAGATTTTTAAAGGAAACTCCATACTGTTCTCCATAGTGACTGTATCAATTTACATTCCCACCAATAGTGGAAGAGGGCTCCTTTTGTCCACACCCTCCCCAGAATTGGTTGTTTGTAGATTTCCTAATGATGCGGATTCTAACAGGTGTGAGGTGATACCTCATTGTAGTTTTGATTTGCATTTCTCTAATAATTAGTGCTGTTGAGCAGCTTTTCATGTGTGTCTTGGCCATCTCTGTGTCTCCTTTGAAGAAACGTCCCTTTAGATCTTCTTCCCATTTTTTTGGGGTTGTTAATTTTTTAATATTAAGCTGCATGAGCTGTTTATATATATTGGAGATTAAACCTCTGTTCATTAATTCATCCGCAACGATTTTCGCCCATTCTGAGGGATGCCTTTTTCCATTCCCGTGTTTTTTAACAAAAAAGGAAAGAAAGGAAAAGAAGCAGAACACTAATGTGCGTAAAATATGCCTTTTGAAACGGTCGTTTTGAAATATGGACGTCCTTTGATTTTTTTGGTCGATATATGTCCCCAGGATTTGTTTTCAGGGTAGGTGTCATTTACAGGCCTGCAATGATTTTGAATATCAACTGACCATTAGCGTTGGGATTAAAGCTGCTGTTGTGTGAAACGGCCACAAGGTGGCAGCAGTTCACCCTTACCAAATCTGGTTACTAGGGCAAGAGAGCCTCAGTGGAAGTGGTGTTCTAGATTGGAGTTTAGAATGGAATGTGCCAGGAGAAAGCCCCTCAAGTTTGTCTCACTACTTCTTGTTCGTGTTTTTAATTTATTTATTTTTTATTTTTTATTACAGCAAGTTTGATTACAATGTTTGGCTAGTTGTAGGTGTGGAAGATGTGGTTCTTTTACACATATACAGATGACTCTTCTTCCTGGGATCGTTTTCCCATGTACGTTATGACAGAATGTTGAGTAGTCCTCTCTTGGTATTCTGTAGGTCTTTGGTGATTATATATGTCACCTGTGTTTGTATATGTCTGTTAACCCCGATATCGTAATGAAACCAATCCTCACACCTTTCCATTGGTGAACCATAAGTTTGTTTAATGAATCTGTGATTGCCCTTCTCCGTGGAAATATCTGCCCTGGTATCCATTTTTAGGTAACACCTATAAGTGATATGATATGATATGTGTCTTTCACTTTCTGACTTACTACAAGTCACGTGATAACTTCTAGACTCATCTACGGTGCTGCAAATGGCATTGTGACCTTTTTTTCCTTGGCATCTCTTCTGCCTTAGCGGGGTCCATTTTCAACAATGTGATTCCCTGAGGGTTGTGGATTAGCTGACCTGGGCAGCCTTACCCTGCCGGCCCGCCCTCCCCAGGTGTGCCTCGTTGAGGTCAATATAAACAGAGCTCCAGGCAGCAATAGCCCCTGAAGCTGTGCCTGACTCCATATTCTCTGCCCCGTCAGCAGTCTCGGGGCTGTGCTGGTGGGAGGGAGTGAGGGGCCACAGCTTTGTGGGTGGCCAGGTGTGAGTGGGGTTCTGCTGGCCTTTCTGCAGGAGTTGCCAGGCTGCCACCTGTAAAGAAGAGGATGTGTCACCCATACCTTCCGCTGGAATTTCTCTCCGGACAGAGGTGAGGAAGGAAAAAAGCAGTGGGGGCCGGGACAGGAGGGGTATCTCAGGCAGGGCAATGGAAAGCTTCTGGAAGAGCGCCAGGGTCCAGGACCACCCTGGCTGGCCTGCAGGCACCAAGTTGGCCTGCGTGCTGTCGCTGGTGTGGCTCCACGGTCCTTCCTCTAGGCTTTCAAGCCCCTGTACATATTCAGGTGTTTTACCTGGGAAGGGTGGGGACAGTTCAGCAGCAGCTGGCCTGGGGCTCAGCTCACGTTTACTCACAGATGCCTCGGCACGGTCCCCCAGCTTTGCAATGAGGACGCTCCTAGCGTGGGGGGTGGGTTGCTGGCTGTATGGGAGATGGTTCCCCACCTCTGACCAATTTCAGAATTGTTTACCGTTGGAGCAAGTGCCGTGATAGGGATTTCCTCTGTATAACTCGTGGGTTCACTTTTTTTTTTCTTTTATGGTTCAAGTTAGATATTATTCCTCTTTTATGTATTTATAGATATAAGCATGGAAATAATTCATTCCCATAAATACATCTGTGTGACGGGAAGAACTTTTTTCTGTTTTATTTTTAAATTTTATTTTTTAAAATTTTGAAATTTAATTTTATTTATTTTTTTAAAGAGCACGTTATTATTAGTTATGAATTTTATGCATATACATGTATACAGGTCAATCCCAAACTCCCAACTCATCCCACCACCACCACCCCATGGCTTCCCACACTTGGTGTCCATACGTTTGTTCTCTACCTCTGTGTCTCTATTTCTTCCCTGCAAACCAGTTCATCTGTACCATTTTTAGGCTCCACATATATGCATTAATATACAATATTTGTTTTCCTCTTTCTGACTTACTTCATTCTGTATGACAGTCTCTCGATCCATCGATGTCTCTACAAATGACCCAGTTTCATTCCTTTTTATGGCCGAGTAATATTCCATATGATATATGTACCACATCTTTATCCATTCATCTGTCTTTGGGCATTTAGTTGGCTTCCATTACCTGGCTATTGTAAATAGTGCTGCAACGAACATTGTGGTGAATGTGCCTTTTTGAAATACGGTTTTCTCTGGGTATATGCCCAGAAGTGGGATTGCTGGATCAGATGGTAATTCTATTTCTAGATTTTTAAAGGAAACTCCATACTGTTCTCCATAGTGACTGTATCAATTTACATTCCCACCAATAGTGGAAGAGGGCTCCTTTTGTCCACACCCTCCCCAGAATTGGTTGTTTGTAGATTTCCTGATGATGCCGATTCTAACAGGTGTGAGGTGATACCTCATTGTAGTTTTGATTTGCATTTCTCTAATAATTAGTGCTGTTGAGCAGCTTTTCATGTGCGTCTTGGCCATCTCTGTGTCTCCTTTGAAGAAACGTCCCTTTAGATCTTCTTCCCATTTTTTGGGGGTTGTTAATTTTTTAATATTAAGCTGCATGAGCTGTTTATATATATTGGAGATTAAACCTCTGTCCATTAATTCATCCGCAACGATTTTCGCCCATTCTGAGGGATGCCTTTTTCCATTCCCGTGTTTTTTAAAAAAAAGGAAAGAAAGGAAAAGAAGCAGAACACTAATGTGCGTAAAATATGCCTTTTGAAATGGTCGTTTTGAAATATGAACGTCCTTTGAATTTTTTGGTCGATATGTGACCCCAGGATTTGTTTTCAGGGCAGGTGTCATTTACAGGCCTGCAATGATTTTGAATATCAACTGACCATTAGCGCTGGGATTAAAGCTGCTGTTGTGTGAAACGGCCACAAGGTGGCAGCAGTTCTCCCTTGCCAAATCTGTTTACTAGGGCAAGAGAGCCTCAGTGGAAGTGGTGTTATAGATTGGAGTTTAGAATGGAATGTGCCAGGAGAAAGCCCCTCACGTTTGTCTCACTACTTCTTGTTTGTGTTTTTAATTTATTTTTTTTATTTTTTATTACAGCAAGTTTGATTACAATGTTTGGCTTGTTGTAGGTGTGGAAGATGTGGTTCTTTTACACATATACAGATGACTCTTCTTCCTGGGATCCTTTTCCCATGTACGTTATGACAGAATGTTGAGTAGTCCTCTCTTGGTATTCTGTAGGTCTTTGGTGATTATATATGTCACCTGTGTTTGTATATGTCTGTTAACCCCGATATCGTAATGAAACCAATCCTCACACCTTTCCATTGGTGAACCATAAGTTTGTTTAATGAATCTGTGATTGCCCTTCTCCGTGGAAATATCTGCCCTGGTATCCATTTTTAGGTAACACCTATAAGTGATATGATATGATATGTGTCTTTCACTTTCTGACTTACTACAAGTCACGTGATTACTTCTAGACTCATCTACGGTGCTGCAAATGGCATTGTGTCCTTTTTTTCCTTGGCATCTCTTCTGCCTTAGCGGGGTCCATTTTCAACAATGTGATTCCCTGAGGGTTGTGGATTAGCTGACCTGGGCAGCCTTACCCTGCCGGCCCGCCCTCCCCAGGTGTGCCTCGTTGAGGTCAATATAAACAGCGCTCCAGGCAGCAATATCCCCTGAAGCTGTGCCTGAGTCCATATTCTCTGCCCCGTCAGCAGTCTCGGGGCTGTGCTGGGGGGAGGGTGTGATGGGCCACAGCTTTGTGGGTGGCCCGGTGTGAGTGGGGTTCTGCTGGCCTTTCTGCAGGAGTTGCCAGGCAACCGCCTGTAAAGAAGAGGATGTGTCACCCATACCTTCCGCTGGAATTTCTCTCCGGACAGAGATGAGGAAGGAAAAAAGCAGTGGGGGCCGGGACAGGAGGGGTATCCTTGGCAGGGCAATGGAAAGCTTCTGGAAGAGCGCCAGGGTCCAGAACCACTCTGGCTGGCCTGCAGGTACCAAGTTGGCCTGCGTGTTGTCGCTGGTGTGGCTCCACAGTCCTTCCTCTAGGCTTTCAAGCCCTTGTACATATTCAAGTGTTTTACCTGGAAAGGGTGGGGACAGTTCAGCAGCAGCTGGCCTGGGGCTCAGCTCACGTTTACTCACAGATGCCTCGGCACGGTCCCCCAGCTTTGCAATGAGGACGCTCCTTGCGTGGGGGGTGGGTTGCTGGCTGTATGGGAGATGGTTCCCCACCTCTGACCAATTTCAGAATTGTTTACCGCTGGAGCAAGTGCCGTGATAGGGTTTTCCTCTGTATAACTCGTGGGTTCACTTTTTTTTTCTTTTATCGTTCAGGTTAGATTTTATTCCTCTTTTTTGTATTCATAGATATAAGCATGGAAATAATTCATTCCTATAAATACATCTGTGTGACGGGAAGAACTTTTTTCTGTTTTATTTTTAAATTTTATTTTTTAAAATTTTGAAATTTAATTTTATTTATTTTTTTAAAGAGCACGTTATTATTAGTTATGAATTTTATGCATATACATGTATACAGGTCAATCCCAAACTCCCAACTCATCCCACCACCACCACCCCATGGCTTCCCACACTTGGTGTCCATACGTTTGTTCTCTACCTCTGTGTCTCTATTTCTTCCCTGCAAACCAGTTCATCTGTACCATTTTTAGGCTCCACATATATGCATTAATATACAATATTTGTTTTCCTCTTTCTGACTTACTTCATTCTGTATGACAGTCTCTCGATCCATCGATGTCTCTACAAATGACCCAGTTTCATTCCATTTTATGGCCGAGTAATATTCCATTTGATATATGTACCACATCTTTATCCATTCATCTGTCTGTGGGCATTTAGGTGGCTTCCATTACCTGGCTATTGTAAATAGTGCTGCAACGAACATTGTGGTGAATGTGCCTTTTTGAAATACGGTTTTCTCTGGGTATATGCCCAGAAGTGGGATTGCTGGATCAGATGGTAATTCTATTTCTAGATTTTTAAAGGAAACTCCATACTGTTCTCCATAGTGACTGTATCAATTTACATTCCCACCAATAGTGGAAGAGGGCTCCTTTTGTCCACACCCTCCCCAGAATTGGTTGTTTGTAGATTTCCTGATGATGCCAATTCTAACAGGTGTGAGGTGATACCTCATTGTAGTTTTGATTTGCATTTCTCTAATAATTAGTGCTGTTGAGCAGCTTTTCATGTGTGTCTTGGCCATCTCTGTGTCTCCTTTGAAGAAACGTCCCTTTAGATCTTCTTCCCATTTTTTGGGGGTTGTTAATTTTTTAATATTAAGCTGCATGAGCTGTTTATATATATTGGAGATTAAACCTCTGTCCATTGATTCGTCTGCAACGATTTTCGCCCATTCTGAGGGATGCCTTTTTCCATTCCCGTGTTTTTTAACAAAAAAGGAAAGAAAGGAAAAGAAGCAGAACACTAATGTGCGTAAAATATGCCTTTTGAAACGGTCGTTTTGAAATATGGACGTCCTTTGAATTTTTTGGTCGATATGTGACCCCAGGATTTGTTTTCAGGGCAGGTGTCATTTACAGGCCTGCAATGATTTTGAATATCAACTGACCATTAGCGTTGGGATTAAAGCTGCTGTTGTGTGAAACGGCCACAAGGTGGCAGCAGTTCACCCTTACCAAATCTGGTTACTAGGGCAAGAGAGCCTCAGTGGAAGTGGTGTTCTAGATTGGAGTTTAGAATGGAATGTGCCAGGAGAAAGCCCCTCAGGTTTGTCTCACTACTTCTTGTTCGTGTTTTTAATTTATTTTTTTTTTATTTTTTATTACAGCAAGTTTGATTACAATGTTTGGCTTCTTGTAGGTGTGGAAGATGTGGTTCTTTTACACATATACAGATGACTGTTCTTCCTGGGATCCTTTTCCCATGTACGTTATGACAGAATGTTGAGTAGTCCTCTCTTGGTATTCTGTAGGTCTTTGGTGATTATATATGTCACCTGTGTTTGTATATGTCTGTTAACCCCGATATCGTAATGAAACCAATCCTCACACCTTTCCATTGGTGAACCATAAGTTTGTTTAATGAATCTGTGATTGCCCTTCTCCGTGGAAATATCTGCCCTGGTATCCATTTTTAGGTAACACCTATAAGTGATATGATATGATATGTGTCTTTCACTTTCTGACTTACTACAAGTCACGTGATTACTTCTAGACTCATCTACGGTGCTGCAAATGGCATTGTGACCTTTTTTTCCTTGACATCTCTTCTGCCTTAGCGGGGTCCATTTTCAACAATGTGATTCCCTGAGGGTTGTGGATTAGCTGACCTGGGCAGCCTTACCCTGCCGGCCTGCCCTCCCCAGCTGTGCCTCATTGAGGTCAATATAAACAGAGCTCCAGGCAGCAATAGCCCCTGAAGCTGTGCCTGACTCCATATTCTCTGCCCCGTTAGCAGTCTCGGGGCTGTGCTGGTGGGAGGAAGTGAGGGGCCACAGCTTTGTGGGTGGCCCGGTGTGAGTGGGGTTCTGCTGGCCTTTCTGCAGGAGTTGCCAGGTTGCCACCTGTAAAGAAGAGGATGTGTCACCCATACCTTCCGCTGGAATTTCTCTCCGGACAGAGGTGAGGAAGGAAAAAAGCAGTCGGGGCCGGGACAGGAGGGGTATCTCAGGCAGGGCAATGGAAAGCTTCTGGAAGAGCGCCAGGATCCAGGACCACCCTGACTGGCCTGCAGGCACCAAGTTGGCCTGCGTGCTGTCGCTGGTGTGGCTCCACGGTCCTTCCTCTAGGCTTTCAAGCCCTTGTACATATTCAGGTGTTTTACCTGGAAAGGTTGGGGACAGTTCAGCAGCAGCTGGCCTGGGGCTCAGCTCACGTTTACTCACAGATGCCTCGGCACGGCCCCCAGCTTTGCAATGAGGACGCTCCTAGCGTGGGGGGTGGGTTTGTGGCTGTATGGGAGATGGTTCCCCACCTCTGACCAATTTCAGAATTGTTTACCGTTGGAGCAAGTGCCGTGATAGGGATTTCCTCTGTATAACTCGTGGGTTCACTTTTATTTTCTTTTATGGTTCAAGTTAGATTTTATTCCTCTTTTATGTATTTATAGATATAAGCATGGAAATAATTCATTCCTATAAATACATCTGTGTGACGGGAAGAACTTTTCTGTTTTATTTTTAAATTTTATTTTTTAAAATTTTGAAATTTAATTTAATTTATTTTTTAAAGAGCACGTTATTATTAGTTATGAATTTTATGCATATACATGTATACAGGTCAATCCCAAACTCCCAACTCATCCCACCACCTCCACCCCATGGCTTCCCACACTTGGTGTCCATACGTTTGTTCTCTACCTCTGTGTCTCTATTTCTTCCCTGCAAACCAGTTCATCTGTACCATTTTTAGGCTCCACATATATGCATTAATATACAATATTTGTTTTCCTCTTTCTGACTTACTTCATTCTGTATGACAGTCTCTCGATCCATCGATGTCTCTACAAATGACCCAGTTTCATTCCTTTTTATGGCCGAGTAATATTCCATTTGATATATGTACCACATCTTTATCCATTCATCTGTCTGTGGGCATTTAGGTTGCTTCCATTACCTGGCTATTGTAAATAGTGCTGCAACGAACATTGTGGTGAATGTGCCTTTTTGAAATACGGTTTTCTCTGGGTATATGCCCAGAAGTGGGATTGCTGGATCAGATGGTAATTCTATTTCTAGATTTTTAAAGGAAACTCCATACTGTTCTCCATAGTGACTGTATCAATTTACATTCCCACCAATAGTGGAAGAGGGCTCCTTTTGTCCACACCCTCCCCAGAATTGGTTGTTTGTAGATTTCCTGATGATGCCGATTCTAACAGGTGTGAGGTGATACCTCATTGTAGTTTTGATTTGCATTTCTCTAATAATTAGTGCTGTTGAGCAGCTTTTCATGTGTGTCTTGGCCATCTCTTTGTCTCCTTTGAAGAAACGTCCCTTTAGATCTTCTTCCCATTTTTTGGGGGTTGTTAATTTTTTAATATTAAGCTGCATGAGCTGTTTATATATATTGGAGATTAAACCTCTGTCCATTAATTCATCCGCAATGATTTTCGCCCATTCTGAGGGATGCCTTTTTCCATTCCCGTGTTTTTTAACAAAAAAGGAAAGAAAGGAAAAGAAGCAGAACACTAATGTGCGTAAAATATGCCTTTTGAAACGGTCGTTTTGAAATATGGACGTCCTTTGAATTTTTTGGTCGATATGTGACCCCAGGATTTGTTTTCAGGGCAGGTGTCATTTACAGGCCTGCAATGATTTTGAATATCAACTGACCATTAGTGCTGGGATTAAAGCTGCTGTTGTGTGAAACGGCCACAAGGTGGCAGCAGTTCACCCTTACCAAATCTGGTTACTAGGGCAAGAGAGCCTCAGTGGAAGTGGTGTTCTAGATTGGAGTTTAGAATGGAATGTGCCAGGAGAAAGCCCCTCAAGTTTGTCTCACTACTTCTTGTTCGTGTTTTTAATTTATTTTTTTTTATTTTTTATTACAGCAAGTTTGATTACAATGTTTGGCTTCTTGTAGGTGTGGAAGATGTGGTTCTTTTACACATATACAGATGACTGTTCTTCCTGGGATCCTTTTCCCATGTACGTTATGACAGAATGTTGAGTAGTCCTCTCTTGGTATTCTGTAGGTCTTTGGTGATTATATATGTCACCTGTGTTTGTATATGTCTGTTAACCCCGATATCGTAATGAAACCAATCCTCACACCTTTCCATTGGTGAACCATAAGTTTGTTTAATGAATCTGTGATTGCCCTTCTCCGTGGAAATATCTGCCCTGGTATCCATTTTTAGGTAACACCTATAAGTGATAAGATATGATATATGTCTTTCACTTTCTGACTTACTACAAGTCACGTGATTACTTCTAGACTCTTCTACGGTGCTGCAAATGGCATTGTGACCTTTTTTTCCTTGGCATCTCTTCTGCCTTAGCGGGGTCCATTTTCAACAATGTGATTCCCTGAGGGTTGTGGATTAGCTGACCTGGGCAGCCTTACCCTGCCGGCCCGCCCTCCCCAGGTGTGCCTCGTTGAGGTCAATATAAACAGAGCTCCAGGCAGCAATAGCCCCTGAAGCTGTGCCTGACTCCATATTCTCTGCCCCGTCAGCAGTCTCGGGGCTGTGCTGGTGGGAGGAAGTGAGGGGCCACAGCTTTGTGGGTGGCCCGGTGTGAGTGGGGTTCTGCTGGCCTTTCTGCAGGAGTTGCCAGGTTGCCACCTGTAAAGAAGAGGATGTGTCACCCATACCTTCCGCTGGAATTTCTCTCCGGACAGAGGTGAGGAAGGAAAAAAGCAATGGGGGCCGGGACAGGAGGGGTATATCAGGCAGGGCAATGGAAAGCTTCTGGAAGAGCGTCAGGGTCCAGGACCACCCTGGCTGGCCTGCAGGCACCAAGTTGTCCTGCGTGCTTTCGCTGGTGTGGCTCCACGGTCCTTCCTCTAGGCTTTCAAGCCCTTGTACATATTCAGGTGTTTTACCTGGAAAGGTTGGGGACAGTTCAGCAGCAGCTGGCCTGGGGCTCAGCTCACGTTTACTCACAGATGCCTCGGCACGGCCCCCAGCTTTGCAATGAGGATGCTCCTAGCGTGGGGTGTGGGTTTGTGGCTGTATGGGAGATGGTTCCCCACCTCTGACCAATTTCAGAATTGTTTACCGTTGGAGCAAGTGCCGTCATAGGGATTTCCTCTGTATAACTCGTGGGTTCACTTTTTTTTTCTTTTATGGTTCAAGTTAGATTTTATTCCTCTTTTATGTATTTATAGATATAAGCATGGAAATAATTCATTCCTATAAATACATCTGTGTGACGGGAAGAACTTTTTTCTGTTTTATTTTTAAATTTTATTTTTTAAAATTTTGAAATTTTATTTATTTTTTTATACAGCACTTTATGATTAGTTATGTATTTTATGCATATACATGTATACAGGTCAATCCCAAACTCCCAACTCATCCCACCACCACCACCCCATGGCTTCCCACACTTGGTGTCCATACGTTTGTTCTCTACCTCTGTGTCTCTATTTCTTCCCTGCAAACCAGTTCATCTGTACCATTTTTAGGCTCCACATATATGCATTAATATACAATATTTGTTTTCCTCTTTCTGACTTACTTCATTCTGTATGACAGTCTCTCGATCCATCGATGTCTCTACAAATGACCCAGTTTCATTCCTTTTTATGGCCGAGTAATATTCCATTTGATATATGTACCACATCTTTATCCATTCATCTGTCTGTGGGCATTTAGGTGGCTTCCATTACCTGGCTATTGTAAATAGTGCTGCAACGAACATTGTGGTGAATGTGCCTTTTTGAAATACGGTTTTCTCTGGGTATATGCCCAGAAGTGGGATTGCTGGATCAGATGGTAATTCTATTTCTAGGTTTTTAAAGGAAACTCCATACTGTTCTCCATAGTGACTGTATCAATTTACATTCCCACCAGTAGTGGAAGAGGGCTCCTTTTGTCCACACCCTCCCCAGAATTGGTTGTTTGTAGATTTCCTGATGATGCCGATTCTAACAGGTGTGAGGTGATACCTCATTGTAGTTTTGATTTGCATTTCTCTAATAATTAGTGCTGTTGAGCAGCTTTTCATGTGTGTCTTGGCCATCTCTGTGTCTCCTTTGAAGAAACGTCCCTTTAGATCTACTTCCCATTTTTTGGGGGTTGTTAATTTTTTAATATTAAGCTGCATGAGCTGTTTATATATATTGGAGATTAAACCTCTGTCCATTAATTCATCCGCAATGATTTTCGCCCATTCTGAGGGATTCCTTTTTCCATTCCCGTGTTTTTTAACAAAAAAGGAAAGAAAGGAAAAGAAGCAGAACACTGATGTGCGTAAAATATGCCTTTTGAAACGGTCGTTTTGAAATATGGACGTCCTTTCAATTTTTTGGTCGATATGTGACCCCAGGATTTGTTTTCAGGGCAGGTGTCATTTACAGGCCTGCAATGATTTTGAATATCAACTGACCATTAGCGCTGGGATTAAAGCTGCTGTTGTGTGAAACGGCCACAAGGTGGCAGCAGTTCACCCTTACCAAATCTCCTTACTAGGGCAAGAGAGCCTCAGTGGAAGTGGTGTTCTAGATTGGAGTTTAGAATGGAATGTGCCAGGAGAAAGCCCCTCACGTTTGTCTCACTACTTCTTGTTCGTGTTTTTAATTTAATTTTTTATTTTTTATTACAGCAAGTTTGATTACAATGTTTGGCTTGTTGTAGGTGTGAAAGATGTGGTTCTTTTACACATATACAGATGACTGTTCTTCCTGGGATCCTTTTCCCATGTACGTTATGACAGAATGTTGAGTAGTCCTCTCTTGGTATTTTGTAGGTCTTTGGTGATTATATATGTCACCTGTGTTTGTATATGTCTGTTAACCCCGATATCGTAATGAAACCAATCCTCACACCTTTCCATTGGTGAACCATAAGTTTGTTTAATGAATCTGTGATTGCCCTTCTCCGTGGAAATATCTGCCCTGGTATCCATTTTTAGGTAACACCTATAAGTGATATGATATGATATGTGTCTTTCACTTTCTGACTTACTACAAGTCACGTGATTACTTCTAGACTCATTTCGGTGCTGCAAATGGCATTGTGTCCTTTTTTTCCTTGGCATCTCTTATGTCTTAGCGGGGTCCATTTTCAACAATGTGATTCCCTGAGGGTTGTGGATTAGCTGACCTGGGCAGCCTTACCCTGCCGGCCCGCCCTCCCCAGGTGTGCCTTGTTGAGGTCAATATAAACAGAGCTCCAGGCAGCAATAGCCCCTGAAGCTGTGCCTGACTCCATATTCTCTGCCCCGTCAGCAGTCTCGGGGCTGTGCTGGTGGGAGGGAGTGAGGGGACACAGCTTTGTGGATGGCCCGGTGTGAGTGGGGTTCTGCTGGCCTTTCTGCAGGAGTTGCCAGGCTGCCGCCTGTAAAGAAGAGGATGTGTCACCCATACCTTCCGCTGGAATTTCTCTCCGGACAGAGGTGAGGAAGGAAAAAAGCAGTGGGGGCCGGGACAAGACGGTTATCTCAGGCAGGGCAATGGAAAGCTTCTGGAAGAGCGCCAGGGTCCAGAACCACCCTGGCTGGCCTGCAGGCACCAAGTTGGCCTGCGTGCTGTCGCTGGTGTGGCTCCACGGTCCTTCCTCTAGGCTTTCAAGCCCTTGTACATATTCAGGTGTTTTACCTGGAAAGGGTGGGGACAGTTCAGCAGCAGCTGGCCTGGGGCTCAGCTCACGTTTACTCACAGATGCCTTGGCACGGAGCCCCAGCTTTGCAATGAGGACGCTCCTTGCATGGGGGGTGGGTTGCTGGCTGTATGGGAGATGGTTCCCCACCTCTGACCAATTTCAGAATTGTTTACCGCTGGAGCAAGTGCCGTGATAGGGTTTTCCTCTGTATAACTCGTGGGTTCACTTTTTTTTCTTTTATCGTTCAAGTTAGATTTTATTCCCCTTTTATGTATTTATAGATATAAGCATGGAAATAATTCTTTCCTATAAATACATCTGTGTGACGGGAAGAACTTTTTTCTGTTTTATTTTTAAATTTTATTTTTTAAAATTTTGAAATTTAATTTTATTTATTTTTTTTAAAGAGCACGTTATTATTAGTTATGAATTTTATGCATATACATGTATACAGGTCAATCCCAAACTCCCAACTCATCCCACCACCACCACCCCATGGCTTCCCACACTTGGTGTCCATACGTTTGTTCTCTACCTCTGTGTCTCTATTTCTTCCCTGCAAACCAGTTCATCTGTACCATTTTTAGGCTCCACATATATGCATTAATATACAATATTTGTTTTCCTCTTTCTGACTTACTTCATTCTGTATGACAGTCTCTCGATCCATCGATGTCTCTACAAATGACCCAGTTTCATTCCTTTTTATGGCCGAGTAATATTCCATTTGATATATGTACCACATCTTTATCCATTCATCTGTCTGTGGGCATTTAGGTTGCTTCCATTACCTGGCTATTGTAAATAGTGCTGCAACGAACATTGTGGTGAATGTGCCTTTTTGAAATACGGTTTTCTCTGGGTATATGCCCAGAAGTGGGATTGCTGGATCAGATGGTAATTCTATTTCTAGATTTTTAAAGGAAACTCCATACTGTTCTCCATAGTGACTGTATCAATTTACATTCCCACCAATAGTGGAAGAGGGCTCCTTTTGTCCACACCCTCCCCAGAATTGGTTGTTTGTAGATTTCCTAATGATGCCGATTCTAACAGGTGTGAGGTGATACCTCATTGTAGTTTTGATTTGCATTTCTCTAATAATTAGTGCTGTTGAGCAGCTTTTCATGTGTGTCTTGGCCATCTCTGTGTCTCCTTTGAAGAAACGTCCCTTTAGATCTTCTTCCCATTTTTGGGGGGTTGTTAATTTTTTAATATTAAGCTGCATGAGCTGTTTATATATATTGGAGATTAAACCTCTGTTCATTAATTCATCCGCAACGATTTTCGACCATTCTGAGGGATGCCTTTTTCCATTCCCGTGTTTTTTAACAAAAAAGGAAAGAAAGGAAAAGAAGCAGAACACTAATGTGCGTAAAATATGCCTTTTGAAACGGTCGTTTTGAAATATGGACGTCCTTTGAATTTTTTGGTCGATATGTGACCCCAGGATTTGTTTTCAGGGTAGGTGTCATTTACAGGCCTGCAATGATTTTGAATATCAACTGACCATTAGCGTTTGGATTAAAGCTGCTGTTGTGTGAAACGGCCACAAGGTGGCAGCAGTTCACCCTTACCAAATCTGGTTACTAGGGCAAGAGAGCCTCAGTGGAAGTGGTGTTCTAGATTGGAGTTTAGAATGGAATGTGCCAGGAGAAAGCCCCTCAAGTTTGTCTCACTACTCCTTGTTCGTGTTTTTAATTTATTTATTTTTTATTTTTTATTACAGCAAGTTTGATTACAATGTTTGGCTTGTTGTAGGTGTGGAAGATGTGGTTCTTTTACACATATACAGATGACTCTTCTTCCTGGGATCCTTTTCCCATGTACGTTATGACAGAATGTTGAGTAGTCCTCTCTTGGTATTCTGTAGGTCTTTGGTGATTATATATGTCACCTGTGTTTGTATATGTCTGTTAACCCCGATATCGTAATGAAACCAATCCTCACACCTTTCCATTGGTGAACCATAAGTTTGTTTAATGAATCTGTGATTGCCCTTCTCCGTGGAAATATCTGCCCTGCTATCCATTTTTAGGTAACACCTATAAGTGATATGATATGATATGTGTCTTTCACTTTCTGACTTACTACAAGTCACGTGATTACTTCTAGACTCATCTACGGTGCTGCAAATGGCATTGTGACCTTTTTTTCCTTGGCATCTCTTCTGCCTTAGCGGGGTCCATTTTCAACAATGTGATTCCCTGAGGGTTGTGGATTAGCTGACCTGGGCAGCCTTACCCTGCCGGCCCGCCCTCCCCAGGTGTGCCTCGTTGAGGTCAATATAAACAGAGCTCCAGGCAGCAATAGCCCGTGAAGCTGTGACTGACTCCATATTCTCTGCCCCGTCAGCAGTCTCGGGGCTGTGCTGGTGGGAGGGAGTGAGGGGCCACAGCTTTGTGGGTGGCCCGGTGTGAGTGGGGTTCTGCTGGCCTTTCTGCAGGAGTTGCCAGGCTGCCACCTGTAAAGAAGAGGATGTGTCACCCATACCTTCCGCTGGAATTTCTCTCCGGACAGAGGTGAGGAAGGAAAAAAGCAGTGGGGGCCGGGACAGGAGGGGTATCTCAGGCAGGGCAATGGAAAGCTTCTGGAAGAGCGCCAGGGTCCAGGACCACCCTGGCTGGCCTGCAGGCACCAAGTTGGCCTGCGTGCTGTCGCTGGTGTGGCTCAACGGTCCTTCCTCTAGGCTTTCAAGCCCTTGTACATATTCAGGTGTTTTACCTGGAAAGGGTGGGGACAGTTCAGCAGCAGCTGGCCTGGGGCTCAGCTCACGTTTACTCACAGATGCCTCGGCACGGTCCCCCAGCTTTGCAATGAGGACGCTCCTAGCGTGGGGGGTGGGTTGCTGGCTGTATGGGAGATGGTTCCCCACCTCTGACCAATTTCAGAATTGTTTACCGTTGGAGCAAGTGCCGTGATAGGGATTTCCTCTGTATAACTCGTGGGTTCACTTTTTTTTTTCTTTTATGGTTCAAGTTAGATATTATTCCTCTTTTATGTATTTATAGATATAAGCATGGAAATAATTCATTCCCATAAATACATCTGTGTGACGGGAAGAACTTTTTTCTGTTTTATTTTTAAATTTTATTTTTTAAAATTTTGAAATTTAATTTTATTTATTTTTTTAAAGAGCACGTTATTATTAGTTATGAATTTTATGCATATACATGTATACAGGTCAATCCCAAACTCCCAACTCATCCCACCACCACCACCCCATGGCTTCCCACACTTGGTGTCCATACGTTTGTTCTCTACCTCTGTGTCTCTATTTCTTCCCTGCAAACCAGTTCATCTGTACCATTTTTAGGCTCCACATATATGCATTAATATACAATATTTGTTTTCCTCTTTCTGACTTACTTCATTCTGTATGACAGTCTCTCGATCCATCGATGTCTCTACAAATGACCCAGTTTCATTCCTTTTTATGGCCGAGTAATATTCCATTTGATATATGTACCACATCTTTATCCATTCATCTGTCTGTGGGCATTTAGGTGGCTTCCATTACCTGGCTATTGTAAATAGTGCTGCAACGAACATTGTGGTGAATGTGCCTTTTTGAAATACGGTTTTCTCTGGGTATATGCCCAGAAGTGGGATTGCTGGATCAGATGGTAATTCTATTTCTAGATTTTTAAAGGAAACTCCATACTGTTCTCCATAGTGACTGTATCAATTTACATTCCCACCAATAGTGGAAGAGGGCTCCTTTTGTCCACACCCTCCCCAGAATTGGTTGTTTGTAGATTTCCTGATGATGCCGATTCTAACAGGTGTGAGGTGATACCTCATTGTAGTTTTGATTTGCATTTCTCTAATAATTAGTGCTGTTGAGCAGCTTTTCATGTGCGTCTTGGCCATCTCTGTGTCTCCTTTGAAGAAACGTCCCTTTAGATCTTCTTCCCATTTTTTTGGGGTTGTTAATTTTTTAATATTAAGCTGCATGAGCTGTTTATATATATTGGAGATTAAACCTCTGTCCATTGATTCATCTGCAACGATTTTCGCCCATTCTGAGGGATGCCTTTTTCCATTCCCGTGTTTTTTAAAAAAAAGGAAAGAAAGGAAAAGAAGCAGAACACTAATGTGCGTAAAATATGCCTTTTGAAATGGTCGTTTTGAAATATGAACGTCCTTTGAATTTTTTGGTCGATATGTGACCCCAGGATTTGTTTTCAGGGCAGGTGTCATTTACAGGCCTGCAATGATTTTGTATATCAACTGACCATTAGCGCTGGGATTAAAGCTGCTGTTGTGTGAAACGGCCACAAGGTGGCAGCAGTTCTCCCTTGCCAAATCTGTTTACTAGGGCAAGAGAGCCTCAGTGGAAGTGGTGTTCTAGATTGGAGTTTAGAATGGAATGTGCCAGGAGAAAGCCCCTCACGTTTGTCTCACTACTTCTTGTTTGTGTTTTTAATTTATTTTTTTTATTTTTTATTACAGCAAGTTTGATTACAATGTTTGGCTTGTTGTAGGTGTGGAAGATGTGGTTCTTTTACACATATACAGATGACTCTTCTTCCTGGGATCCTTTTCCCATGTACGTTATGACAGAATGTTGAGTAGTCCTCTCTTGGTATTCTGTAGGTCTTTGGTGATTATATATGTCACCTGTGTTTGTATATGTCTGTTAACCCCGATATCGTAATGAAACCAATCCTCACACCTTTCCATTGGTGAACCATAAGTTTGTTTAATGAATCTGTGATTGCCCTTCTCCGTGGAAATATCTGCCCTGCTATCCATTTTTAGGTAACACCTATAAGTGATATGATATGATATGTGTCTTTCACTTTCTGACTTACTACAAGTCACGTGATTACTTCTAGACTCATCTACGGTGCTGCAAATGGCATTGTGACCTTTTTTTCCTTGGCATCTCTTCTGCCTTAGCGGGGTCCATTTTCAACAATGTGATTCCCTGAGGGTTGTGGATTAGCTGACCTGGGCAGCCTTACCCTGCCGGCCCGCCCTCCCCAGCTGTGCCTCGTTGAGGTCAATATAAACAGAGCTCCAGGCAGCAATAGCCCCTGAAGCTGTGCCTGACTCCATATTCTACGCCCCATCAGCAGTCTCGGGGCTGTGCTGGTGGGAGGGAGAGAGGTGCCACAGCTTTGTGGGTGGCCCGGTGTGAGTGGGTTTCTGCTGGCTTTTCTGCAGGAGTTGCCAGGAAGCCGCCTGTAAAGAAGAGGATGTGTCACCCATACCTTCCGCTGGAATTTCTCTCCGGACAGAGATGAGAAAGGAAAAAAGCAGTGGGAGCCGGGACAGGAGGGGTATCTCAGGAAGGGCAATGGAAAGCTTCTGGAAGAGCGCCCGGGGACAGGACCACCCTGGCTGCCCTGCAGGCACCAAGTTGGCCTGCGTGCTGTCGCTGGTGTGGCTCCAGGGTCCTTCCTCTAGGCTTTCAAGCCCTTGTACATATTCAGGTGTTTTACCTGGAAAGGTTGGGAACAGTTCAGCAGCAGCTGGCCTGGGGCTCAGCTCACGTTTACTCACAGATGCCTCGGCACGGTCCCCCAGCTTTGCAATGAGGACGCTCCTTGCGTGGGGGTTGGGTTGCTGGATGTATGGGAGATGGTTCCCCACCTCTGACCAATTTCAGAATTGTTTACCACTGGAGCAATTGCCCTGATAGTGTTTTCCTCTGTATAACTCGTGGGTTCATTTTTTTTTTCTTTTATGGTTCAAGTTAGATTTTATTCCTCTTTTATGTATTTATAGATATAAGCATGGAAATAATTCATTCCTATAAATACATCTGTGTGACGGGAAGAACTTTTTTCTGTTTTATTTTTAAATTTTATTTTTTAAAATTTTGAAATTTAATTTTATTTATTTTTTTTATACAGCACGTTATTATTAGTTATGTATTTTATGCATATATATGTATTCAGGTCAATCCCAATCTCCCAACTCATCCCATCACCACCACCCCATGGCTTCCCACACTTGGTGTCCATACGTTTGTTCTCTACCTCTGTGTCTCTATTTCTTCCCTGCAAACCAGTTCATCTGTACCATTTTTAGGCTCCACATATATGCATTAATATACAATATTTGTTTTCCTCTTTCTGACTTACTTCATTCTGTATGACAGTCTCTCGATCCATCGATGTCTCTACAAATGACCCAGTTTCATTCCTTTTTATGGCCGAGTAATATTCCATTTTATATATGTACCACATCTTTATCCATTCATCTGTCTGTGGGCATTTAGGTTGCTTCCATTACCTGGCTATTGTAAATAGTGCTGCAACGAACATTGTGGTGAATGTGCCTTTTTGAAATACGGTTTTCTCTGGGTATATGCCCAGAAGTGGGATTCCTGGATCAGATGGTAATTCTATTTCCAATTTTTTTAAGGAAACTCCATACTGTTCTCCATAGTGACTGTATCAATTTACATTCCCACCAATAGTGGAAGAGGGCTCCTTATGTTCACACCCTCCCCAGAATTGGTTGTTTGTAGATTTTCTGATGATGCTGATTCTAACAGGTGTGAGGTGATACCTCATTGTAGTTTTGATTTGCATTTCTCTAATAATTAGTGCTGTTGAGCAGCTTTTCATGTGCGTCTTGGCCATCTCTGTGTCTCCTTTGAAGAAACGTCTCTTTAGATCTTCTGACCATTTTTTTGGCGTTGTTTGTTTTTTTAATATTAAGCTGCATGAGCTGTTTATACATATTGGAGATTAAACCTCTGTACATTGATTCGTCTGCAACGATTTTCGCCCATTCTGAGGGATGCCTTTTTCCATTCCCGTGTTTTTTAACATAAAAGGAAAGAAAGGAAAAGAAGCAGAACACTAATGTGCGTAAAATATGCCTTTTGAAACGGTCGTTTTGAAATATGTATGTCCTTTGAATTTTTTGGTCAATATGTGACCCCAGGATTTGTTTTCAGGGCAGGTGTCATTTACAGGCCTGCAATGATTTTGAATATCAACTGACCATTAGCGTTGGGATTAAAGCTGCTGTTGTGTGAAACGGCCACAAGTTGGCAGCTGTTCACCCTTACCAAATCTGGTTACTAGGGCAAGAGAGCCTCATTGGAAGTGGTGTTCTAGATTGGAATTTAGAATGGAATGTGCCAGGAGAAAGCCCCTCAAGTTTGTCTCACTACTTCTTGTTTGTGTTTTTAATTTAATTTTTTATTTTTTATTACAGCAAGTTTGATTACAATGTTTGGCTTGTTGTAGGTGTGGAAGATGTGGTTCTTTTACACATATACAGATGTCTGTTCTTCCTGGGATCCTTTTCCCATGTACGTTATGACAGAATGTTGAGTAGTCCTCTCTTGGTATTCTGTAGGTCTTTGGTGATTATATATGTCACCTGTGTTTGTATATGTGTGTTAACCCCGATATCGTAATGAAACCAATCCTCACACCTTTCCATTGGTGAACCATAAGTTTGTTTAATGAATCTGTGATTGCCCTTCTCCGTGGAAATATCTGCCCTGGTTTCCATTTTTAGGTAACACCTATAAGTGATACGATATGATATGTGTCTTTCACTTTCTGACTTACTACATGTCACGTGATTACTTCTAGACTCATCTACGGTGCTGCAAATGGCACCGTGTCCTTTTTTCCGTTGGCTTCTATTCTGCTTTAGCGAGGTCCATTTTCACCAATGTGATTCCCTGAGGGTTGTGGATTAGCTGACCTGGGTAGCCTTACCCTTCCGGCCCGCCCTCCCCTGGTGTGCCTCGTCAGGCTATATGCTGACACACCGGTCAGTGCCAGCGTATGGGCCACGAGTAGGCTATGGCTTGGGGGCAAGCTGTAGGGCTGGTGGTGGGTTTCCGTTCCGGACTAGGGTTAGGGTTAGGGAACGGCAAGGCTTAGGGCACAGGTGAGGGTACGGAAACGTGTGAGGTTCCGGCTACGTGCTGACGCACGGGTCAGTGCCAGCGTACGGGCCAGGATTAGGCTACGGCGTAGGGTAAGGTGTAGGGCTGGTGGTGGGTTTCCGTGATGGGCTAGGGTTAGGGTTAAGGAACGGCAAGGCTTAGGGCACAGGTGATGGTACGGAAACGTGGGAGGGTCAGGCTACGTGCTGACGCACGGCTCAGTGCCATCGTACGGGCCAGTAGTAGGCTACAGCGTAGGGTAGAGTGTAGGGCTGGTGGTGGGTTTCCGTTCGGGGCTAGGGTTAGGATAAGGGAACGGCAAGGCTTAGGGCACAGGTGAGGGAAGAGTAACATGGGAGGGTTAGGCTATGTGCTGAAGCACAGGTCAGTGCCCGCGTACGGGCCAGGAGTAGGCTACGGCTTGGGGGTTAGGTATAGGTCTGGTGGTGTGTTTCCATTCCGGGCTAGGGTTAGGGTTAGGGAACGGCAAGGCTTAGGGCACAGGTGATGGTACGGAAACGTGGGAGGGTCAGGCTACATGCTGACGCACATGTCAGTGCCAGCGTATGGGCCAGGAGTAGGCTACGGCTTGGGGGTAAGTTGTAGGGCTGGTGGTTGGTTTCCGTTCCGGGCTAGGGTTAGGGTTAGGGAACGGCAAGGCTTAGGGCCCACGTGAGGGTACAGAAACGAGGGAAGGTCAGGCTCCGTGCTGACGCACGGGTCAGTTCCAGCATAAGGGCCAGGAGTAGGCTATAGGTTGTGGGTAAGTTTAAGGCTGGTGATGGGTTTCTGTTCTGGGCTAGGGTTAGGGTTAGGTAATGGCAAGGCTTAGGGCACAGGTGAGGGTACGAAAACGTGAGAGGGTCAGGCTACCTGCTGAATGCACGGGTCAGTGCCCGCGTACGGGCCAGGAGTAGGCTACGGCGTAGGGTAAGGTGTAGTGTTGGTGGTGGGTTTCCCTTCTGGGCTAGGGTTAGGGTTAGGGAACCGCAAGGCTTAGGGCACACTTGAGGGTACGGAAACGTGGGAGTTTCATTGCTACATGCTGACGCACGCATCAGTGCCAGCGTACGGGCCAGGAGAAGGCTATGGCTTGGGGGTAAGGTGTAGGGCTGGTGGTGTGTTTCCGTTCCGGGCTATGGTTAGAGTTAGGGAACGTCAAGTCTTAGGGCACAGGTGAGGCTCCGGAAACGTGGGAGGGTCAGGCTACGTGCTGACGCACGGGTCAGTGCCAGCGTACGGGCCCGGAGTAGGCTACAGTGTAGGGTAAGGTGTAGGGCTGGTGGTGGGTTTCCTTTCCTGGCTAGGGTTAGGGTTAGGAAACGTCAAGGCTTAGGGCACAGGTGACGTTACGGAAATGTGGGAGGGTCAGGCTACGTACTGATGCACGGTTCAGTGCCAGCGTACGGGACAGGAATAGGCTACGGCTTGGGGGTAAGTTGTAGGGCTGGTGGTGGGTTTCCGTTCAGGTTTAGGGTTAGTGTTAGGGAACGTCAAGGCTTAGGGCACAGATGAGGGTGCGGAAATGTGGGAAGGTCAGGCTTCGTGCTGACGCACAGGTCAGTGCCAGCGTACGGGACAGGAGTAGGCTACGGCATAGGGTTAGATGTAGGGATGGTGGTGGGTTTCCATTCCGGGCTAGGGTTAGGGTGAGGGAACTGCAAGGCTTAGGACACTGGTGAGGGTACGGAAACGTGGGAGGGTCAGGCTACGTGCTGATTCACGGGTCAGTGCCAGCGTATGGGCCAGGAATAGGGTATGGCGTAGGGTATGGTTTAGGGCTGGTCGTGGTTTTCCGTTCCGGGCTAAGGTTAGGGTTAGGGAACTGCAAGGCTTAGGGCCCAGGTGAGGGTACGGAAACGTGGGAGGTTCAGGCTCACACACGTGTCAGTGCCAGCGTAATGGCCAGCAGTAGGCTTCAGCTTGGGGGTAAAGTTTAGGGCTGGTGGTGAGTTTCCGTTCCGGGCTAGGGTTAGGGTTAGGGAACTGCAAGGCTTAGGGCACAGGTGAGGGTACGGAAACGTGGGAGGGTCAGGCTACGTGATGACGCACGGGTCAGTGCCAGGATTCGGGCCAGGATTAGGCTTCGGCGTAGGGTAAGGTGTAGGGCTGGTGGTGGCTTTCCGTTTCGGGCTAGGGTTAGGGATAGGGAACAGCAAGGCTTAGGGCACAGGTGAGTGTACAGAAACGTGGGAGGGTCAGGCTACATGCTGACGCACGTGTCAGTGCCAGCGTACGGGCCAGGAGTAGGCTATGGCATACGGTAAGGTGTAGGGCTGGTGGTGGGTTTCCGTTCCGGGCTAGGGTTATGGTTAGGGAACAGCAAGGCTTAAGGCACAGGTGAGGGTACAAAACGTGGGAGGGTCAGGCTTCGTGCTGACGCAAGGGTCAGTGTCACCGTATGGACCAGGAGTAGGCTACGGCGTAGGGTAAGGTTTAAGGCTGGTGGTGGGTATCCATTTTGGGCTAGGGTTAGGGTTAGGGAACGGCAAGGCTTAGGGCACAGGTGAGGGTACAGAAAAGTTGGAGGGTCAGGCTACGTGGTGACGCACGGGTCAGTGCCAGCGTACGGGCCAGGAGTAGGCTAAGTCGTAGGGGAAAGTGTAGTGCTGGTAGTGGGATTCCATTCCGGGCTAGGGTTAGGGTTAGGGAACGGCAAGGCTTAGGGCATAGGTGAGTGTACGGAAACGTGGTATGGTCAGGCAACGTGCTGACGCATGGGTCAGTGCCAGCATACGGGCCAGGAGTAGGCTACGACGTAGGGTAAAGTGAAGGGTTGATGGTGGGTTTCCTTTCCGGGCTAGGGTTAGGGTTAGGAAACGGCAAGGCTTAAGGCACAGGTGAGGGTAAAGAAACTTGGGAGGGTCAGGCTACGTGCTGACGCACGTGTCAGTGCAAGCGTACCGGCCAGGAGTAGGCTACGGCTTGGGGTTTAGCTGCAGGGCTGCTGGTGGGTTTCCATTCAGGGCTAGGGTTAGGGTTAGGGAACGGCAAGGTTTAGGGCACAGGTGAGGGTACGGCAATGTCGCAGGGTCAGGATATGTTCTGACGCACGGGTCAGTGCCAGCGTATGGACCAGGAGTAGGCTGCATTTTGGGGGTAAGGTGTAGGGATGGTGGTGGGTTTCCGTTCTTGGCTAGGGTTAGGGTTAGGGAACGGCAAGGCTTAGGGCACAGGTGAGGGTGCGGAAACGTGTGACGGTCAGGCTACATGCTGACGCACGTGTCAGTGGCAGCGTACCGGCCAGGAGTAGGCTATGGCTTGGGGGTAAGTTGTAGGGGTGGTGGTGGGTTTCTGTTCCGGGCTAGGGTTAGGGTTAGTGAACGGCAATGCTTAGGGCACAGGTGAGGGCACGGAAACGTGGGAGGGTCAGGCTACGTGCCAATGAAAGGGTCAGTGCCTGCGTACGATCCAGGAATAGGCTATGGCGTAGGGAAAGGTTTAGGGCTTGTGGTGGGTTTCCGTTCCGGGCTAGGGTTAGGGTTAGGGAACGGCAAGGCTTAGGGAACAGGTGAGGGTACGGAAAAGTGGGAGGTTCAGGCTACGTGCTGACGCACGGGTCAGTGCCAGCGTTCGGGCCAGGAGTAGGCTATGGCTTGGGGGTAAGCTGTAGGGCTGGTGGTGTGTTTCCGTTCCGGAATAGGGTTAGGGTTAGGGAACGGCAAGGCTTAGGGCACAGGTGAGGGTACGGAAATGTGTGAGGGTCAGGCTACGTGCTGACGCACGTGTCAGTGCCAGCGTACGTGCCAGGAGTAGGCTACGGCGTACGGTAAGGTTTAGGGCTGCTGATGGGTTTCTGTTCCTGGCTAGGGTGAGGGTTTGGGAACGACAAGGCTTAGGGCACAGGTGATGGTACGGAAACGTGGGAGGGTCAGGCTACGTGCTGACGCACGTGTCGGTGCCAGCGTACGGGCCAGGAGTAGGCTACGGCTTTTGGGTAAGCTGTAGGGCTGGTGGTGGGTTCCCGTTCCGGGCTAGGGTTAGGATTAGGGAACGGCAAGGCTTAGGGCACAGGTGAGGTTACGGAATCGTGGGAGGGTCAGGCTACTTGCTGACGCACGGGTCAGTGCCAGCATATGGGCCAGGAGCAGGCTACGACGTGGTGGTAAGTTATAGGGCTGGTGGTGGGTCTCTGTTCCGGGCTAGGTTTAGGGTTAGGGAACGTCAAGGCTTAGGGCACAGGTGAGGATACGGAAACGTGGGAGGGTCAGTCTACGTGCTGACGCATGGGTCAGTGCCAGCGTACGGGCCAGGAATAGGCTACGGCGTAGGGTAGAGTTTAGGGCTGGGGGTGGGTTTCTGTTATGGGCTAGGGTTAGGGTTAGGGAACGGCAAGGCTTAGGGCACAGGTGAGGGTACGGAAAAGTGTGAGGGTCAGGCTACGTGCTGACTCACGTGTCAGTGCCAGCATACCGGCCAGGTGTAGGCTAAGGCTTCGGGGTTAGGTGTAGGGCTGATGGTGGGTTTCCATTTCGGGCTAGGGTTAAGGTTAGGGAACGGCAAGTCTTAGGGAACAGGTTAGGGTACGGAAACGTGGGAGTGACAGGCTACATGCTGCCGCATGGGTCAGTGCTAGCGTACGGGCCAGGAGTAGGCTATGGCTTGGGAGTTAGGTGTAGGGCTTGTGGTGTGTTTCCTTTTCGGGCTAGGGTTAGGGTTAGGGAACGGCAAGTCTTAGGGAACAGGTGAGGGTACGGAAACGTGGGAGGGTCAGGCTACATGCTGACGCATGGGTCAGTGCCAGCGTTCGGGCCAGGAGTAGGCTACGGCGTAGGGTAAGGTGTAGGGCTGGTGGTGGGTTTCCGTTCCGGGCTAGGGTTAGGGTTAGGGAACGGCAAGGTTTAGGCCACAGGTGAGGGTACGGAAACGTGGGGGGGTCAGACTAGATGCTGACGCACGGGTCAGTGCCAGCGTACGGGCCAGGATTAGGCTACGGCGTAGGGAAAGGTTAGGGCTGCTGGTGGGTTTCCGTTCCGGGCTAGGTTTAGGGTTAGGGAACGGCAAGGCTTAGGGCACAGGTGAGGGTACAGAAACGTGGGAGTGTCAGGCTACGTGCTGTCGCACGGGTCAGTGCCAGCGTAAGGTCCAGGAGTAGCCTAAGGCTTGGGGGTAAGGTGTAGGGCTGGTGTTGGGTTTCCGTTCCGGGCTAGGGTTAGGGTTAGGGAACGGCAAGGTTTAGGCCACAGGTGAGGGTACGGAAACGTGGGGGGGTCAGACTAGATGCTGACGCACGGGTCAGTGCCAGCGTACGGGCCAGGATTAGGCTAAGGCGTAGGGAAAGGTTAAGGCTGCTGGTGGGTTTCCGTTCCGGGCTAGGTTTAGGGTTAGGGAACGGCAAGGCTTAGGGCACAGGAGAGGGTACAGAAACGTGGGAGGGTCAGGCTACGTGCTGCCACATGGTTCAGTGCCAGCGTATGGGCCAGGAGTAGGCTATGGCTTGGGAGTTAGGTGTAGGGCTTGTGGTGGGGTTCCTTTTCGGGCTAGGGTTAGGGTTAGGGAACGGCAAGGCTTAGGGAACAGGTGAGGGTACGGAAACGTGGGAGGGTCAGGCTACATGCTGACGCACCGGTCAGTGCCAGCGTACGGGCCAGGAGTAGGCTACGGCGTAGGGTAAGGTGTAGGGCTGGTTGTTGGTTTCCGTTCCGGGCTAAGTTTAGGGTTAGGGAACGGCAAAGCTTAGCGCACAGGTGAGTTTACGGAAACTTGGGAGGGTCAGGCTACGTGATGACGCACGGGTCAGTGCCAACGTACCGGCCAGGAGTAGGCTACGGCTTGGTGGTTAGGTGTAGGGCTGGTGGTGTGTTTCCGTTCAAGGCTAGGGTTAGTGTTAGGGAACAGCAATGCTTAGGGCACAGGTGAGGGTACGGAAACGTGGGAGGGTCAGGCTACGTGCTGATGCACGGGTCAGTGTCAGCGTACGGGCCAGGATTAGGCTATGGCTTGGGGGTTAGGTGTAGGGCTTGTGGTGTGTTTCCGTTCCGTACTATGGTTAGGGTTAGGGAACGGCAAGGCTTAGGGCACAGGTGAGGGAACGGTAATGTGGGAAGTTCAGGCTACGTGCTGACGCACAGGTCAGTGCCAGCGTATGGACCAGGAGTAGGCTACGGCTTGGGGGTAAGGTGTAGGGCTGGTGTTGGGTTTCCGTTCCGGGCTAGGGTTAGGGTTAGGGAACGGCAAGGCTTAGGGCACAGGTGAGGGTACGGAAACGTGGGAGGGTCAGGCTACATGCTGATGAAAGGGTCAGTGCCTGCGTATGGGCCAGGAATAGGCTACGGTGTAGGGAATGGTGTAGGGCTGGTGGTGGGTTTCCGTTCAGGGTTAGGGTTAGAGTTAGGGAATGGCAAGGCTTAGGGCAAAGGTGATGGTCCGCAAACGTGGGAGTGTCAGGCTACGTGCTGACGCACGGGTCAGTGCCAGCGTAAGGTCCAGGAGTAGCCTAAGGCTTGGGGGTAAGGTGTAGGGCTGGTGGTGGGTTTCCGTTCATGGCTAGGGTTAGGGTTAGGGAATGGCAAGGCTTAGGGCACAGGTGAGGGTACGGAAACGGGGGAGGGTCAGGCTATGTGTCGATGCATGGGTCAGTGCCAGCGTACCGGCCAGGAGTAGGCTACGGCTTGGGGGTTAGGTGTAGGTCTGGTGTTGGGTTTCCGTTCCGGGCTAGGGTTAGGGTTAGGGAACGGCAAGGCTTAGGGCACAGGTGAGGGTACGGAAACGTGGGAGGTTCAGGCTACATGCTGACACAAGTGTCAGTGCCAGCGTACGGGCCAGGAGTAGGCTACGGCGTAGGGAAAGGTTTAGGGCTGGTGGTGGGTTTCCGTTCCGGGCTAGGGTTAGGGTTAGGGAACGGCAAAGCTTAGGGCACAGGTGAGGGTACGGAAACTTGGGAGGGTCAGGCTACGTGCTGACGCACGTTTCTCTGTCAGCGTACAGGCCAGGAGTAGGCAACGCCGTAGGGTAAGGTCTAGGGCTGGTGGTGGGTTTCCATTCCGTACTAGGGTTAGGGTAAGGGAAAGTCAAGGCTTAGGGCACAGGTGAGGGAACAGAAACGTGGGAGCGTCAGGCTACGTGCTTACGCATGGGTCAGTGCCAGCGTACGGGCCAGCAGTAGGATACTGGGTAGGGTAAGGTATAGGGCTGGTGGTGGGTTTCCGTTCCGGGCTAGGGTTAAGCTTAGGGAACGGCAAGGCTTAGGGCACAGGTGAGTGTACGTAAACGTGGGAGGTTCAGGCTACGTGCTGACGCACGAGTCAGTGCCAGCATACGGGCCAGGTGTAGGCTACGGCTTGTGGGTAATGTTTAGGGCTGGTGGTGGGTTTCCGTTCCGGTCTAGGGTTAGGGTTAGGGAACGGCAAGGCTTAGGGCAGAGGTGAGGGTATGGAAACGTGGGAGGGTTAGGCTACATGCTGACACACGGGTCAGTGCCCACGTACGGGCCAGGTGTAGGCTACGGCATAGGGTAAAGTGTAGGGCTGGAGGTGGGTTTCCGTTGTGTGCTAGGGTTAGGGTTAGGGAACGGCAAGGCATAGGGCACAGGTGAGGGTACGGAAACGTGGGACGGTCAGGCTACGAGCTGACGCACGGGTCAGTGTCAGCATACGGGCCAGTGGTAGGCTACAGCTTGGGGGTAAGTTGTAGGGCTGGTGGTGGGTTTCCGTTCCGGGCTACGGTTAGGGTAAGGGAACGGCAAGGCTTAGGGCACAGGTGAGGGTACGGAAACGTGGGCAGGTCAGGCTACGTGCTGACACACGGTCAGTGCAACGTACGGGCCAGGTGTAGGCTACGGCCTAGGGTAAGGTGTAGGGCTGGTGGTGGGTTTCCGTTCCGGGCTAGGGTTAGTGTTAGGGAACGTCAAGGCTTAGGGCACAGGTGAGGGTACAGAAAAGTTGGAGGTTCAGGCTACGTGCTGATGCATGGGTCAGTGCCAGCGTACGGGCCAGGAGTAGGCTACGTCGTAGGGAAATGTGTAGGGCTGGTGGTGGGTTTCCATTCCGGGCTTGGGTTAGGGTTAGGGAACGTCAAGGCTTAGGGCACAGGTGAGAGTACGGAAACGTGGGAGGGTCTGGCTACGTGCTGACACATGGGTCAGTGCCAGCATACGCGCCAGGAGTATGCTACGGCGTAGTGTAAGGTGTAGGGCTGGTGGTGGGTTTCCGTTCCGGGCTAGGGTTAGGGTTAGGGTACGGCAAGGCTTAGGGCACAGGTGAGGGTACAGAAACGTGGGAGGGTCAGGCTACGTGCTGACGCATGGGTCAGTGCCAGCGTACGGGCCAGGAGTAGGCTATGGCGTATGGTAAGGTATAGGGCTTCTGGTGGGTTTCCGTTCCTGGCTAGGGTTAGGCTTAGGGAACGGCAAGGCTTAGGGCACAGGTGAGGGTACGGAAACGTGGGAGGGTCAGGCTACGTGCTGACGCACGGGTCTGTGCCAGCGTACGGGCCAGGAGTAGGCTATGGCTTGGGCGTTAGTTGTAGGGCTGGTGGTGGGTTTCCGTTCCGTACTATGGTAAGCGTTAGGGAATGGCAAGGCTTAGGGCACAGGTGAGGGTACGGAAATGTGGGAAGGTCAGGCTACGTGTTGACACACGGGTCAGTGCCCACGTACGGGCCAGGTGTAGGCTACGGCATAGGGTAAAGTGTAGGGCTGGAGGTGGGTTTCCGTTCTGTGCTAGGGTTAGGGTTAGGGAACGGCAAGGCTTAGGGCACAGGTGAGGGTACAGAAACGTGGGAGGGTCAGGCTACGTGCTGACGCACGGGTCAGAGCCATCATACGGGCCAGGAGTAGGCTAAAGCTTGGGGGTAAGTTGAAGGGCTGATGGTGGGTTTCCATTCCGGGCTAGGGTTAGGGTAAGGGAACGGCAAGGCTTAGGGCACAGGTGAGGGTACGGAAACGTGGGCTCGTCAGGCTACGTGCTGACGCACGTGTCAGTGCCAGCGTACGCGCCAGGTGTAGGCTACGGCATAGGGAAGGTGTAGGTCTGGAGGTGGGTTTCCGTTCTGTGCTAGGGTTAGCGTTAGGGAACGGCAAGGCATAGGGCAAAGGTGAGGGTACGGAAACGTGGGAGGGTCAGGCTACGTGCTGACGCATGTGTCAGTGCCAGCGTACGGGTCAGGAGTAGGCTACGGCGTAGGGAAAGGTGTAGGGCTGGTGGTGGGTTTCCGTTCCGGGCTAGGGTTAGCGTTAGGGAACGGCAAGGCTTAGGGCACAGGTGAGTGTACGGAAAGGTGGGAGGGTCAGGCTATGTGCTGACGCACGGGTCAGTGCTAGCATATGGGCCAGGAGTATGCTACGGCTTGGGGGTAAGTTGTAGGGCTGGTGGTGGGTTTCCGTTCCGGGCTAGGGATAGGGTTAGGGAACGGCAAGGCTTAGGGCACAGTTGAGGGTACGGAAACGTGGGAGGGTCAGGCTACGTGCTGACGCACGTGTCAGTGCCACCGTACAGGCCTGAATTAGGCTACGGCATAGGGTAAGGTGTAGGGCTGGTAGTGGGTTTCCGTTCCGGGCTAGGGTTAGGGTTAGGGAACGTCAAGGCTTAGGGCACAGGTGAGGATACGGAAACGTGGGAGGGTCAGGCTACGTGCTGACGCATTGGTCCGTGCCAGCGTACGGGCCAGTAATAGGCTACGGCGTAGGGTAGAGTTTAGGGCTGGTGGTGGGTTTCTGTTCTGGGTTAGGGTTAGGGTTAGTGAAAGGCAAGGCTTAGGGCACAGGTGAGGGTACGGAAAAGTGTGAGGGTCAGGCTACGTGCTGACTCACGTGTCAGTGCCAGCATACCGGCCAGGTGTAGGCTAAGGCTTCGGGGTTAGGTGTAGGGCTGATGGTGGGTTTCCATTCCGGGTTAGGGTTAGGGAACGGTAAGGCTTAGGGCACAGGTGAGGGTACAGAAACGTGGGCAGGTCAGGCTACGTGCTGACGCATGGGTCAGTGCCAATGTGCGGCCCATGTGTAGGCTACGGCGTAGGGTAAGGTTTAGGGCTGGTGGTGGGTTTCCGTTCTGGGCTAGGGTTAGTGTTAGGGAACATCAAGGCTGAGGGCACAGGTGAGGGTACAGAAAAGTTGGAGGTTCAGGCTACGTGCTGATGCATGGGTCAGTGCCAGCGTACGGGCCAGGAGTAGGCTACGTCGTAGGGAAATGTGTAGGGCTGGTGGTGGGTTTCCATTCCGGGCTTGGGTTAGGGTTAGGGAACGTCAAGGCTTAGGGCACAGGTGAGAGTACGGAAACGTGGGAGGGTCTGGCTACGTGCTGACACATGGGTCAGTGCCAGCATACGCGCCAGGAGTATGCTACGGCGTAGTGTAAGGTGTAGGGCTGGTGGTGGGTTTCCGTTCCGGGCTAGGGTTAGGGTTAGGGTACGGCAAGGCTTAGGGCACAGGTGAGGGTACAGAAACGTGGGAGGGTCAGGCTACGTGCTGACGCATGGGTCAGTGCCAGCGTACGGGCCAGGAGTAGGCTATGGCGTATGGTAAGGTATAGGGCTTCTGGTGGGTTTCCGTTCCTGGCTAGGGTTAGGCTTAGGGAACGGCAAGGCTTAGGGCACAGGTGAGGGTACGGAAACGTGGGAGGGTCAGGCTACGTGCTGACGCACGGGTCTGTGCCAGCGTACGGGCCAGGAGTAGGCTATGGCTTGGGCGTTAGTTGTAGGGCTGGTGGTGGGTTTCCGTTCCGTACTATGGTAAGCGTTAGGGAATGGCAAGGCTTAGGGCACAGGTGAGGGTACGGAAATGTGGGAAGGTCAGGCTACGTGTTGACACACGGGTCAGTGCCCACGTACGGGCCAGGTGTAGGCTACGGCATAGGGTAAAGTGTAGGGCTGGAGGTGGGTTTCCGTTCTGTGCTAGGGTTAGGGTTAGGGAACGGCAAGGCTTAGGGCACAGGTGAGGGTACAGAAACGTGGGAGGGTCAGGCTACGTGCTGACGCACGGGTCAGAGCCATCATACGGGCCAGGAGTAGGCTAAAGCTTGGGGGTAAGTTGAAGGGCTGATGGTGGGTTTCCGTTCCGGGCTAGGGTTAGGGTAAGGGAACGGCAAGGCTTAGGGCACAGGTGAGGGTACGGAAACGTGGGCTCGTCAGGCTACGTGCTGACGCACGTGTCAGTGCCAGCGTACGCGCCAGGTGTAGGCTACGGCATAGGGAAGGTGTAGGTCTGGAGGTGGGTTTCCGTTCTGTGCTAGGGTTAGCGTTAGGGAACGGCAAGGCATAGGGCAAAGGTGAGGGTACGGAAACGTGGGAGGGTCAGGCTACGTGCTGACGCATGTGTCAGTGCCAGCGTACGGGTCAGGAGTAGGCTACGGCGTAGGGAAAGGTCTAGGGCTGGTGGTGGGTTTCCGTTCCGGGCTAGGGTTAGCGTTAGGGAACGGCAAGGCTTAGGGCACAGGTGAGTGTACGGAAAGGTGGGAGGGTCAGGCTATGTGCTGACGCACGGGTCAGTGCTAGCATATGGGCCAGGAGTACGCTACGGCTTGGGGGTAAGTTGTAGGGCTGGTGGTGGGTTTCCGTTCCGGGCTAGGGATAGGGTTAGGGAACGGCAAGGCTTAGGGCACAGTTGAGGGTACGGAAACGTGGGAGGGTCTGGCTACGTGCTGACGCACGTGTCAGTGCCACCGTACAGGCCTGAATTAGGCTACGGCATAGGGTAAGGTGTAGGGCTGGTAGTGGGTTTCCGTTCCGGGCTAGGGTTAGGGTTAGGGAACGTCAAGGCTTAGGGCACAGGTGAGGATACGGAAACGTGGGAGGGTCAGGCTACGTGCTGACGCATTGGTCCGTGCCAGCGTACGGGCCAGTAATAGGCTACGGCGTAGGGTAGAGTTTAGGGCTGGTGGTGGGTTTCTGTTCTGGGTTAGGGTTAGGGTTAGTGAAAGGCAAGGCTTAGGGCACAGGTGAGGGTACGGAAAAGTGTGAGGGTCAGGCTACGTGCTGACTCACGTGTCAGTGCCAGCATACCGGCCAGGTGTAGGCTAAGGCTTCGGGGTTAGGTGTAGGGCTGATGGTGGGTTTCCATTCCGGGTTAGGGTTAGGGAACGGTAAGGCTTAGGGCACAGGTGAGGGTACAGAAACGTGGGCAGGTCAGGCTACGTGCTGACGCACGGGTCAGTGCCAATGTGCGGCCCATGTGTAGGCTACGGCGTAGGGTAAGGTTTAGGGCTGGTGGTGGGTTTCCGTTCTGGGCTAGGGTTAGTGTTAGGGAACATCAAGGCTGAGGGCACAGGTGAGGGTACAGAAAAGTTGGAGGTTCAGGCTACGTGCTGATGCATGGGTCAGTGCCAGCGTACGGGCCAGGAGTAGGCTACGTCGTAGGGAAATGTGTAGGGCTGGTGGTGGGTTTCTATTCCGGGCTAGGGTTAGGGTTAGGGAACGTCAAGGCTTAGGTCACAGGTGAGAGTACGGAAACGTGGGAGGGTCTGGCTACGTGCTGACGCCCAGGTCAGTGCCAGCATACGCGCCAGGAGTAGGCTACGGCGTAGGGTAAGGTGTAGGGCTGGTGGTGGGTTTCCGTTCCGGGCTAGGGTTAGGGTTAGGGTACGGCAAGGCTTAGGGCACAGGTGGGGGTACAGAAACGTGGGAATGTCAGGCTACGTGCTGACGCATGGGTCAGTGTCAGCATACAGGCCAGAATTAGGCTACGGCATAGGGTAAGGTTTAGGGCTGGTAGTGGGTTTCCGTTCCGGGCTAGGGTTAGGGATATGGAACGGCAAGGCTTAGGGCACAGGTGATGGTACGGAAACGTGGGAGGGTCAGGCTACGTGATGACGCACGGGTCAGTGCCAACGTACCGGCCAGGATTACGCTATGGCTTGGTGGTTAGGTGTAGGGCTGGTGGTGGGTTTCCGTTCCAGGCTAGGGTTAGTGTTAGGGAACAGCAAGGCTTAGGGCACAGGTGAGGGTACGGAAATGTGGGAGGGTCAGGCTACGTGCTGACTCACGGGTCAGTGCCAGCGTACGGGCCAGGAGTAGGCTATGGCGTAGGGTAATGTGTAGGGCTGCTGGTGCGTTTCCGTTCCTGGCTAGGGTTAGGGTGAGGGAACGGCAAGGCTTAGGGCACAGGTGAGGGTACGGAAACGTGGGAGGGTCAGGCTACGTGCTGACTCACGGGTCAGTGCCAGTGTACGGGCCAGGAGTAGGCTATGGCGTATGGTAAGGTATAGGGCTTCTGGTGGGTTTCCTTTCCTGGCTAGGGTTAGGCTTAGGGAACGGCAAGGCTTAGGGCACAGGTGAGGGTATGGAAACGTGGGAGGGTCAGGCTACGTGTTGACGCACGGGTCAGTGCCAGCGTACGGGCCAGGAGTAGGCTATGGCTTGGGCGTTAGGTGTAGGGCTGGTGGTGGGATTCCGTTCCGTACTATGGTAAGGGTTAGGGAACGGCAAGGCTTAGGGCACAGGTGAGGGTACGGAAACGTGGGAGGGTCAGGCTACGTGCTGACGCACGGGTCAGTGCCCACGTACGGGCCAGGTGTAGGCTACAGCATAGGGTAAAGTGTAGGGCTGGAGGTGGGTTTCTGTTCTGTGCTAGGGTTAGTGTTAGGGAACGGCAAGGCATAGGTCACAGGTGAGGGTACGGAAACGTGGGAGGGTGAGGCTACGTGCTGACGCACGGGTCAGTGCCAGCCTACGGGCCAGGAGTAGGCTACGGCTTGTGGGTAAGTTTTAGGACTTGTGGTGGGTTTCCGTTCCGAGCTAGGGTTAGGGTTAGGAAACGGCAAGGCTTAGGGCACAGGTGAGGGTACGGTAACATGGGAGGGTCAGTCTACGTGCTGAAGCACAGGTCATTACCCTCATTCGGGACAGGTGTAGGCTACAGCATAGGGTAAGGTGTAGGGCTGGTGGTGGGTTTCCGTTCCGGGCTAGTGTTAGGGTTAGGGAACGGCAAGGCTTAGGGCACAGGTGAGGGTACGGAAATGTGGGAGTGTCAGGCTACATGCTGACGCATGTGTCAGGGCCAGCATACGGGCCAGGAGTAGGCTACGGATTGGGGGTAAGGTGTAGGGCTGGTGGTGGGTTTCCGTTCCGGTCTAGAGTTAGGGTTAGGGAACGGCAAGTCTTAGGGCAAAGGTGATGGTACGGAAACGTGGGAGGGTCAGGCTACGTGCTGACGCACGTGTCAGTGCCAGCGTACGGGCTATAAGTAGGCTGTGGCTTGAAGGTTAGGTGTAGTGCTGGTGGTGGGTTTCCGTTCCGGGCTAGGGTTAGGGTTAGGGAATGGCAAGGCTTAGGGCAAAGTTGAAGGTACGGAAATGTGGGAAGGTCAGTCTACGTGCTGACGCATGGGTCAGTGCCAGCGTTCGGGCCAGGAGTAGGCTACGGCATAGGGTAAGGTGTAGGGCTTGTGGTGGGTTTCCGTTCCGGGCTAGGGTTAGGGAATGGCAAGGCTTAGGGCCCAGGTGAGGGTATGGAAAAGTGTGGGGGTCAGACTACATGCTGACGCATTGGTCAGTGCCAGCGTACGGGCCAGGAGTAGGCTACGGCTTAGGGAAAGGTTTAGGGCTGGTGGTGGTTTTCCGTTCCAGGCTAGGGTTAGGGTTAGGGAACGGCAAGGCTTAGGGCACAGGTGAGGGTACGGAAACTTGGGTGGGTCAGGCTACGTGCTGACGCACGGGTCTGTGTCCACGTACGGGCCAGGAGTAGGCTACGGCGTACGGTAAGGTGTAGGGCTGGTTGTGGGTTTCCGTTCCGGGCTAGGGTTAGGGTTAGGGAACGGCAAGGCTTAGGGCACAGGTGAGGGTACGGAAACGAGGGAGCGTCAGGCTTCGTGCTGACGCATGTGTCAGTGCCAGCGTACAGTCCAGGAGTAGGCTACGGCGTAGGGTAAGGTCTAGGGCTGGTGGTGGGTTTCCGTTCCGGGCTAGGGTTAGGGTTAGGGAATGGCAAGGCTTAGGGCCCAGCTGAGGGTACGGAAACGTGGGAGGGTCAGGCTACGTGCTGACACACGGTTCAGTGCCATCATACCGGCCAGGAGTAGGCTACGGCTTGGGGGTTAGGTGTAGGGCTGGTGGTGGTTTTCCGTTCCGGGCTAGGGTTAGTGTTAGGGAACAGCAAGGCTTAGGGCATAGGTGAGGGTACGGAAACGTGGGAGGGTCAGGCTACGTGCTGACACATGGGTCAGTGCCAGCGTACGGGCCAGGAATAGGCTATGGCTTGTGGGTTAGGTGTAGGGCTTGTGGAGTGTTTCCGTCCCGTACTAGGGTTAGTGTTAGGGAACGGCAAGGCTTAGGGCACAGGTGACGTTACGGTAACGTGGGAAGGTCAGGCTACATGCTGACGCACAGGTCAGTGCCAGCGTATGGACCACGAGTAGGCTATGGCTTGGGGGTAAGGTGTAGGGCTTGTGGTGGGTTTCCGTTCCGGGCTAGGGTTAGGGTTAGGGAATGGCAAGGTTTAGGGCACAGGTGAGGGTACAGCAACGTGGCAGGGTCAGGATACGTTCTGACGCACGGGTCAATGCCAGCGTATGGACCAGGAGTAGGCTACGGCTTGGGGGTAAGTTGTAGGGCTGTTGGTGGGTTTCCTTTCCGGGCTACAGTTAGGGTTAGGGAACGGCAAGGCTTAGGGCACATGTGAGGGTACGGAAACATGGGAGGTTTAGGCTACGTGATGACGCACGGGTCAGTGCCAGCATACCGGCCAGGAGTAGGCTACGGTTTGGTGGTTAGGTTTGGGGCTGTTGGTGGGTTTCCATTCCAGGCTAGGGTTAGTGTCAGGGAACAGCAAGGCTTAGGGCACAGGTGAGGGTACGGAAACGTGGGAGGGTCAGGCTACGTGCTGACGCACGGGTCAGTGCCAATGTGCGGCCCATGTGTAGGCTACGGCGTAGGGTAAGGTGTAGGGCTGGTGGTGGGTTTCCGTTCCGGGCTAGGGTTAGTGTTAGGGAACGTCAAGGCTTAGGGCACAGGTGAGGGTACAGAAAAGTTGGAGGTTCAGGCTACGTGCTGATGCATGGGTCAGTGCCAGCGTACGGGCCAGGAGTAGGCTACTTCGTAGGGAAATGTGTAGGGCTGGTGGTGGGTTTCTATTCCGGGCTAGGGTTAGGGTTAGGGAACGTCAAGGCTTAGGTCACAGGTGAGAGTACGGAAAAGTGGGAGGGACTGGCTATGTGCTGACGCACGGGTCAGTGCCAGCATATGCGCCAGGAGTAGGCTACGGCGTAGGGTAAGGTGTAGGGCTGGTGGTGGGTTTCCGTTCCGGGCTAGGGTTAGGGTTAGGGTACGGCAAGGCTTAGGGCACAGGTGGGGGTACAGAAACGTGGGAGTGTCAGGCTACATGCTGACGCATGGGTCAGTGTCAGCGTACAGGCCAGAATTAGGCTACGGCATAGGGTAAGGTGTAGGGCTGGTAGTGGGTTTCCGTTCCGGGCTAGGGTTAGGGATATGGAACGGCAAGGCTTAGGGCACAGGTGATGGTACGGAAACGTGGGAGGGTCAGGCTACGTGATGACGCACGGGTCAGTGCCAACGTACCGGCCAGGATTACGCTATGGCTTGGTGGTTAGGTGTAGGGCTGGTGGTGGGTTTCCGTTCCAGGCTAGGGTTAGTGTTAGGGAACAGCAAGGCTTAGGGCACAGGTGAGGGTACGGAAATGTGGGAGGGTCAGGCTACGTGCTGACTCACGGGTCAGTGCCAGCGTACGGGCCAGGAGTAGGCTATGGCGTAGGGTAATGTGTAGGGCTGCTGGTGGGTTTCCGTTCCTGGCTAGGGTTAGGGTGAGGGAACGGCAAGGCTTAGGACACAGGTGAGGGTACGGAATAGTGGGAGGGTCAGGCTACGTGCTGACGCATGGGTCAGTGCCAGCGTACGGGCCAGGAATAGGCTACGGCGTAGGGTAGAGTTTAGGGCTGGGGGTGGGTTTCTGTTATGGGCTAGGGTTAGGGTTAGGGAACGGCAAGGCTTAGGGCACAGGTGAGGGTACGGAAAAGTGTGAGGGTCAGGCTACGTGCTGACTCACGTGTCAGTGCCAGCATACCGGCTAGGTGTAGGCTAAGGCTTCGGGGTTAGGTGTAGGGCTGATGGTGGGTTTCCATTCCGGGTTAGGGTTAGGGAACGGTAAGGCTTAGGGCACAGGTGAGGGTACAGAAACGTGGGCAGGTCAGGCTACGTGCTGACGCACGGGTCAGTGCCAATGTGCGGCCCATGTGTAGGCTACGGCGTAGGGTAAGGTTTAGGGCTGGTGGTGGGTTTCCGTTCTGGGCTAGGGTTAGTGTTAGGGAACATCAAGGCTGAGGGCACAGGTGAGGGTACAGAAAAGTTGGAGGTTCAGGCTACGTGCTGATGCATGGGTCAGTGCCAGCGTACGGGCCAGGAGTAGGCTACGTCGTAGGGAAATGTGTAGGGCTGGTGGTGGGTTTCCATTCCGGGCTTGGGTTAGGGTTAGGGAACGTCAAGGCTTAGGGCACAGGTGAGAGTACGGAAACGTGGGAGGGTCTGGCTACGTGCTGACACATGGGTCAGTGCCAGCATACGCGCCAGGAGTATGCTACGGCGTAGTGTAAGGTGTAGGGCTGGTGGTGGGTTTCCGTTCCGGGCTAGGGTTAGGGTTAGGGTACGGCAAGGCTTAGGGCACAGGTGAGGGTACAGAAACGTGGGAGGGTCAGGCTACGTGCTGACGCATGGGTCAGTGCCAGCGTACGGGCCAGGAGTAGGCTATGGCGTATGGTAAGGTATAGGGCTTCTGGTGGGTTTCCGTTCCTGGCTAGGGTTAGGCTTAGGGAACGGCAAGGCTTAGGGCACAGGTGAGGGTACGGAAACGTGGGAGGGTCAGGCTACGTGCTGACGCACGGGTCTGTGCCAGCGTACGGGCCAGGAGTAGGCTATGGCTTGGGCGTTAGTTGTAGGGCTGGTGGTGGTTTTCCGTTCCGTACTATGGTAAGCGTTAGGGAATGGCAAGGCTTAGGGCACAGGTGAGGGTACGGAAATGTGGGAAGGTCAGGCTACGTGTTGACACACGGGTCACTGCCCACGTACGGGCCAGGTGTAGGCTACGGCATAGGGTAAAGTGTAGGGCTGGAGGTGGGTTTCCGTTCTGTGCTAGGGTTAGGGTTAGGGAACGGCAAGGCTTAGGGCACAGGTGAGGGTACAGAAACGTGGGAGGGTCAGGCTACGTGCTGACGCACGGGTCAGAGCCATCATACGGGCCAGGAGTAGGCTAAAGCTTGGGGGTAAGTTGAAGGGCTGATGGTGGGTTTCCGTTCCGGGCTAGGGTTAGGGTAAGGGAACGGCAAGGCTTAGGGCACAGGTGAGGGTACGGAAACGTGGGCTCGTCAGGCTACGTGCTGACGCACGTGTCAGTGCCAGCGTACGCGCCAGGTGTAGGCTACGGCATAGGGAAGGTGTAGGTCTGGAGGTGGGTTTCCGTTCTGTGCTAGGGTTAGCGTTAGGGAACGGCAAGGCATAGGGCAAACGTGAGGGTACGGAAACGTGGGAGGGTCAGGCTACGTGCTGACGCATGTGTCAGTGCCAGCGTACGGGTCAGGAGTAGGCTACGGCGTAGGGAAAGGTCTAGGGCTGGTGGTGGGTTTCCGTTCCGGGCTAGGGTTAGCGTTAGGGAACGGCAAGGCTTAGGGCACAGGTGAGTGTACGGAAAGGTGGGAGGGTCAGGCTATGTGCTGACGCACGGGTCAGTGCTAGCATATGGGCCAGGAGTACGCTACGGCTTGGGGGTAAGTTGTAGGGCTGGTGGTGGGTTTCCGTTCCGGGCTAGGGATAGGGTTAGGGAACGGCAAGGCTTAGGGCACAGTTGAGGGTACGGAAACGTGGGAGGGTCAGGCTACGTGCTGACGCACGTGTCAGTGCCACCGTACAGGCCTGAATTAGGCTACGGCATAGGGTAAGGTGTAGGGCTGGTAGTGGGTTTCCGTTCCGGGCTAGGGTTAGGGTTAGGGAACGTCAAGGCTTAGGGCACAGGTGAGGATACGGAAACGTGGGAGGGTCAGGCTACGTGCTGACGCATTGGTCCGTGCCAGCGTACGGGCCAGTAATAGGCTACGGCGTAGGGTAGAGTTTAGGGCTGGTGGAGGGTTTCTGTTCTGGGTTAGGGTTAGGGTTAGTGAAAGGCAAGGCTTAGGGCACAGGTGAGGGTACGGAAAAGTGTGAGGGTCAGGCTACGTGCTGACTCACGTGTCAGTGCCAGCATACCGGCCAGGTGTAGGCTAAGGCTTCGGGGTTAGGTGTAGGGCTGATGGTGGGTTTCCATTCCGGGTTAGGGTTAGGGAACGGTAAGGCTTAGGGCACAGGTGAGGGTACAGAAACGTGGGCAGGTCAGGCTACGTGCTGACGCACGGGTCAGTGCCAATGTGCGGCCCATGTGTAGGCTACGGCGTAGGGTAAGGTTTAGGGCTGGTGGTGGGTTTCCGTTCTGGGCTAGGGTTAGTGTTAGGGAACATCAAGGCTGAGGGCACAGGTGAGGGTACAGAAAAGTTGGAGGTTCAGGCTACGTGCTGATGCATGGGTCAGTGCCAGCGTACGGGCCAGGAGTAGGCTACGTCATAGGGAAATGTGTAGGGCTGGTGGTGGGTTTCTATTCCGGGCTAGGGTTAGGGTTAGGGAACGTCAAGGCTTAGGTCACAGGTGAGAGTACGGAAACGTGGGAGGGTCTGGCTACGTGCTGACGCACAGGTCAGTGCCAGCATACGCGCCAGGAGTAGGCTACGGCGTAGGGTAAGGTGTAGGGCTGGTGGTGGGTTTCCGTTCCGGGCTAGGGTTAGGGTTAGGGTACGGCAAGGCTTAGGGCACAGGTGGGGGTACAGAAACGTGGGAATGTCAGGCTACGTGCTGACGCATGGGTCAGTGTCAGCATACAGGCCAGAATTAGGCTACGGCATAGGGTAAGGTTTAGGGCTGGTAGTGGGTTTCCGTTCCGGGCTAGGGTTAGGGATATGGAACGGCAAGGCTTAGGGCACAGGTGATGGTACGGAAACGTGGGAGGGTCAGGCTACGTGATGACGCACGGGTCAGTGCCAACGTACCGGCCAGGATTACGCTATGGCTTGGTGGTTAGGTGTAGGGCTGGTGGTGGGTTTCCGTTCCAGGCTAGGGTTAGTGTTAGGGAACAGCAAGGCTTAGGGCACAGGTGAGGGTACGGAAATGTGGGAGGGTCAGGCTACGTGCTGACTCACGGGTCAGTGCCAGCGTACGGGCCAGGAGTAGGCTATGGCGTAGGGTAATGTGTAGGGCTGCTGGTGCGTTTCCGTTCCTGGCTAGGGTTAGGGTGAGGGAACGGCAAGGCTTAGGGCACAGGTGGGGGTACGGAAACGTGGGAGGGTCAGGCTACGTGCTGACTCACGGGTCAGTGCCAGCGTACGGGCCAGGAGTAGGCTATGGCGTATGGTAAGGTATAGGGCTTCTGGTGGGTTTCCTTTCCTGGCTAGGGTTAGGCTTAGGGAACGGCAAGGCTTAGGGCACAGGTGAGGGTATGGAAACGTGGGAGGGTCAGGCTACGTGTTGACGCACGGGTCAGTGCCAGCGTACGGGCCAGGAGTAGGCTATGGCTTGGGCGTTAGGTGTAGGGCTGGTGGTGGGATTCCGTTCCGTACTATGGTAAGGGTTAGGGAACGGCAAGGCTTAGGGCACAGGTGAGGGTACGGAAACGTGGGAGGGTCAGGCTACGTGCTGACGCACGGGTCAGTGCCCACGTACGGGCCAGGTGTAGGCTACAGCATAGGGTAAAGTGTAGGGCTGGAGGTGGGTTTCCGTTCTGTGCTAGGGTTAGTGTTAGGGAACGGCAAGGCATAGGTCACAGGTGAGGGTACGGAAACGTGGGAGGGTGAGGCTACGTGCTGACGCACGGGTCAGTGCCAGCCTACGGGCCAGGAGTAGGCTACGGCTTGTGGGTAAGTTTTAGGACTTGTGGTGGGTTTCCGTTCCGAGCTAGGGTTAGGGTTAGGAAACGGCAAGGCTTAGGGCACAGGTGAGGGTACGGTAACATGGGAGGGTCAGTCTACGTGCTGAAGCACAGGTCATTACCCTCGTTCGGGACAGGTGTAGGCTACAGCATAGGGTAAGGTGTAGGGCTGGTGGTGGGTTTCCGTTCCGGGCTAGTGTTAGGGTTAGGGAACGGCAAGGCTTAGGGCACAGGTGAGGGTACGGAAATGTGGGAGTGTCAGGCTACATGCTGACGCATGTGTCAGGGCCAGCATACGGGCCAGGAGTAGGCTACGGATTGGGGGTAAGGTGTAGGGCTGGTGGTGGGTTTCCGTTCCGGTCTAGAGTTAGGGTTAGGGAACGGCAAGTCTTAGGGCACAGGTGAGGGTACGGAAACGTGGGAGGGTCAGGCTACTTGCTGACGCACGGGTCAGTGCCAGCGTACGGGCCAGGAGTAGGCTACGGCGTAGGGTAAAGTGTAGGGCTGGTGGTGGTTTTCCGTTCAGGGCTAGGGATAGGGTTAGGGAACGGCAAGGCTTAGGGCACAGGTGACGATACAGAAACGTTGGAGGGTCAGGCTACGTGGTGACGCATGGGTCAGTGCAAGCGTACCGGCCAGGAGTAGGCTACGGCTTCGGTGTTAGGTGTAGGGCTGCTGGTGGGTTTCCGTACGGGGCTAGGGTTAGGGTTAGGGGACGGCAAGTCTTAGGGCAAAGGTGATGGTACGGAAACGTGGGAGGGTCAGGCTACGTGCTGACGCACGTGTCAGTGCCAGCGTACGGGCCATAAGTAGGCTGTGGCTTGAAGGTTAGGTGTAGTGTTGGTGGTGGGTTTCCGTTCCGGGCTAGGGTTAGGGTTAGGGAATGGCAAGGCTTAGGGCAAAGTTGAAGGTACGGAAATGTGGGAAGGTCAGTCTACGTGCTGACGCACTGGTCAGTGCCAGCGTTCGGGCCAGGAGTAGGCTACGGCATAGGGTAAGGTGTAGGGCTTGTGGTGGGTTTCCGTTCCGGGCTAGGGTTAGGGAATGGCAAGGCTTAGGGCCCAGGTGAGGGTATGGAAAAGTGTGGGGGTCAGACTACATGCTGACGCATTGGTCAGTGCCAGCGTACGGGCCAGGAGTAGGCTACGGCTTAGGGAAAGGTTTAGGGCTGGTGGTGGTTTTCCGTTCCGGGCTAGGGTTAGGGTTAGGGAACGGCAAGGCTTAGGGCACAGGTGAGGGTACGGAAACTTGGGTGGGTCAGGCTACGTGCTGACGCACGGGTCTGTGTCCACGTACGGGCCAGGAGTAGGCTACGGCGTACGGTAAGGTGTAGGGCTGGTTGTGGGTTTCCGTTCCGGGCTAGGGTTAGGGTTAGGGAACGGCAAGGCTTAGGGCACAGGTGAGGGTACGGAAACGAGGGAGCGTCAGGCTTCATGCTGACGCATGTGTCAGTGCCAGCGTACAGTCCAGGAGTAGGCTACGGCGTAGGGTAAGGTCTAGGGCTGGTGGTGGGTTTCCGTTCCGGGCTAGGGTTAGGGTTAGGGAATGGCAAGGCTTAGGGCCCAGCTGAGGGTACGGAAACGTGGGAGGGTCAGGCTACGTGCTGACACACGGTTCAGTGCCATCGTACCGGCCAGGAGTAGGCTACGGCTTGGGGGTTAGGTGTAGGGCTGGTGGTGGTTTTCCGTTCCGGGCTAGGGTTAGTGTTAGGGAACAGCAAGGCTTAGGGCATAGGTGAGGGTACGGAAACGTGGGAGGGTCAGGCTACGTGCTGACACATGGGTCAGTGCCAGCGTACGGGCCAGGAATAGGCTATGGCTTGTGGGTTAGGTGTAGGGCTTGTGGAGTGTTTCCGTCCCGTACTAGGGTTAGTGTTAGGGAACGGCAAGGCTTAGGGCACAGGTGACGTTACGGTAACGTGGGAAGGTCAGGCTACATGCTGACGCACAGGTCAGTGCCAGCGTATGGACCACGAGTAGGCTATGGCTTGGGGGTAAGGTGTAGGGCTTGTGGTGGGTTTCCGTTCCGGGCTAGGGTTAGGGTTAGGGAATGGCAAGGTTTAGGGCACAGGTGAGGGTACAGCAACGTGGCAGGGTCAGGATACGTTCTGACGCACGGGTCAATGCCAGCGTATGGACCAGGAGTAGGCTACGGCTTGGGGGTAAGTTGTAGGGCTGTTGGTGGGTTTCCTTTCCGGGCTACAGTTAGGGTTAGGGAACGGCAAGGCTTAGGGCACATGTGAGGGTACGGAAACATGGGAGGTTTAGGCTACGTGATGACGCACGGGTCACTGCCAGCATACCGGCCAGGAGTAGGCTACGGTTTGGTGGTTAGGTTTGGGGCTGTTGGTGGGTTTCCATTCCAGGCTAGGGTTAGTGTCAGGGAACAGCAAGGCTTAGGGCACAGGTGAGGGTACGGAAACGTGGGAGGGTCAGGCTACGTGCTGACGCACGGGTCAGTGCCAATGTGCGGCCCATGTGTAGGCTACGGCGTAGGGTATGGTGTAGGGCTGGTGGTGGGTTTCCGTTCCGGGCTAGGGTTAGTGTTAGGGAACGTCAAGGCTTAGGGCACAGGTGAGGGTACAGAAAAGTTGGAGGTTCAGGCTACGTGCTGATGCATGGGTCAGTGCCAGCGTACGGGCCAGGAGTAGGCTACTTCGTAGGGAAATGTGTAGGGCTGGTGGTGGGTTTCTATTCCGGGCTAGGGTTAGGGTTAGGGAACGTCAAGGCTTAGGTCACAGGTGAGAGTACGGAAAAGTGGGAGGGACTGGCTATGTGCTGACGCACGGGTCAGTGCCAGCATATGCGCCAGGAGTAGGCTACGGCGTAGGGTAAGGTGTAGGGCTGGTGGTGGGTTTCCGTTCCGGGCTAGGGTTAGGGTTAGGGTACGGCAAGGCTTAGGGCACAGGTGGGGGTACAGAAACGTGGGAGTGTCAGGCTACATGCTGACGCATGGGTCAGTGTCAGCGTACAGGCCAGAATTAGGCTACGGCATAGGGTAAGGTGTAGGGCTGCTAGTGGGTTTCCGTTCCGGGCTAGGGTTAGGGATATGGAACGGCAAGGCTTAGGGCACAGGTGATGGTACGGAAACGTGGGAGGGTCAGGCTACGTGATGACGCACGGGTCAGTGCCAACGTACCGGCCAGGATTACGCTATGGCTTGGTGGTTAGGTGTAGGGCTGGTGGTGGGTTTCCGTTCCAGGCTAGGGTTAGTGTTAGGGAACAGCAAGGCTTAGGGCACAGGTGAGGGTACGGAAATGTGGGAGGGTCAGGTTACGTGCTGACTCACGGGTCAGTGCCAGCGTACGGGCCAGGAGTAGGCTATGGCGTAGGGTAATGTGTAGGGCTGCTGGTGGGTTTCCGTTCCGTACTATGGTAAGGGTTAGGGAACGGCAAGGCTTAGGGCACAGGTGAGGGTACGGAAACGTGGGAGGGTCAGGCTACGTGCTGACGCACGGGTCAGTGCCCACGTACGGGCCAGGTGTAGGCTACGGCATAGGGTAAAGTGTAGGGCTGGAGGTGGGTTTCCGTTCTGTGCTAGGGTTAGTGTTAGGGAACGGCAAGGCATAGGGCACAGGTGAGGGTACGGAAACGTGGGAGGGTGAGGCTACGTGCTGACGCACGGGTCAGTGCCAGCCTACGGGCCAGGAGTAGGCTACGGCTTGTGGGTAAGTTTTAGGGCTTGTGGTGGGTTTCCGTTCCGGGCTAGGGTTAGGGTTAGGAAACGGCGAGGCTTAGGGCACAGGTGAGGGTACGGTAACATGGGAGGATCAGTCTACGTGCTGAAGCACAGGTCATTACCCGCGTACGGGACAGGTGTAGGCTACAGCATAGGGTAAGGTGTAGGGCTGGTGGTGGGTTTCCGTTCCGGGCTAGGGTTAGGGTTAGGGAACGGCAAGGCTTAGGGCACAGGTGAGGGTACGGAAATGTGGGAGTGTCAGGCTACGTGCTGACGCATGTGTCAGGGCCAGCATACGGGCCAGGAGTAGGCTACGGATTGGGGGTAAGGTGTAGGGCTGGTGGTGGGTTTCCGTTCCGGGCTAGAGTTATGGTTAGGGAACGGCAAGTCTTAGGGCAAAGGTGATGGTACGGAAACGTGGGAGGGTCAGGCTACGTGCTGACACACGGTTCAGTGCCATCGTACCGGCCAGGAGTAGGCTACGGCTTGGGGGTTAGGTGTAGGGCTGGTGGTGGTTTTCCGTTCCGGGCTAGGGTTAGTGTTAGGGAACAGCAAGGCTTAGGGCATAGGTGAGGGTACGGAAACGTGGGAGGGTCAGGCTACGTGCTGACACATGGGTCAGTGCCAGCGTACGGGCCAGGAATAGGCTATGGCTTGTGGGTTAGGTGTAGGGCTTGTGGAGTGTTTCCGTCCCGTACTAGGGTTAGTGTTAGGGAACGGCAAGGCTTAGGGCACAGGTGACGTTACGGTAACGTGGGAAGGTCAGGCTACATGCTGACGCACAGGTCAGTGCCAGCGTATGGACCACGAGTAGGCTATGGCTTGGGAGTAAGGTGTAGGGCTTGTGGTGGGTTTCCGTTCCGGGCTAGGGTTAGGGTTAGGGAATGGCAAGGTTTAGGGCACAGGTGAGGGTACAGCAACGTGGCAGGGTCAGGATACGTTCTGACGCACGGGTCAATGCCAGCGTATGGACCAGGAGTAGGCTACGGCTTGGGGGTAAGTTGTAGGGCTGTTGGTGGGTTTCCTTTCCGGGCTACAGTTAGGGTTAGGGAACGGCAAGGCTTAGGGCACATGTGAGGGTACGGAAACATGGGAGGTTTAGGCTACGTGATGACGCACGGGTCAGTGCCAGCATACCGGCCAGGAGTAGGCTACGGTTTGGTGGTTAGGTGTGGGGCTGTTGGTGGGTTTCCATTCCAGGCTAGGGTTAGTGTTAGGGAACAGCAAGGCTTAGGGCACAGGTGAGGGTACGGAAACGTGGGAGGGTCAGGCTACGTGCTGACGCACGGGTCAGTGCCAGCGTACGGGCCAGGAGTAGGCTACGGCTTCGGGGTAAGGTGTAGGGCAGGTGGTGGGTTTCCGTTCCGGGCTAGGGTTCGGGTTAGGGAACGGCAAGGCTTAGGGCACAGCTGAGGGTACGGAAACGTGGGAGGGTCAGGCTACGTGCTGATGCACGGCTTAGTGGCAGCGTACCGGCCAGCAGTATGCTACGGCATATGGTAAAGTGTAGGGCTGGTGGTGGGATTCCGTTCCAGGCTAGGGTTAGGGTTAGGGAACGGCAAGTCTTAGGGCTCAGGTAAGGGTACAGAATAGTGGGAGGGTCAGGCTACGTGCTGACCCACGTGTCATTGCCAATGTACGGGCCAGGAGTAGGCTACGGCTTGTGGGTAAGGTTTAGGGCTGGTGGTGTGTTTCAGTTCCGGGCTAGGGTTAGGGTTAGGGAATGGCAAGGCCTAGGGCACAGGTGAGGGTACGGAAACGTGGGAGGGTCAGGCTACGTGCTGACGCATGGGTCAGTGCCAGCGTTCGGGCCAGGAGTAGGCTACGGCGTAGGGTAAAGTGTAGGGCTGCTGGTAGGTATCCGTGCAGGGCTAGGGTTTGGGTTAGGGAACGGCAAGGCTTAGGGCACAGGTGATGGTACGGAAACGTGGGAGGGTAAGGCTACATGCTGACGCACGGTCAGTGCCAGCGTACGGGCCAGGAGTAAGCTACGGCTTATGGGTTAGGATTAGGGCTGGTGGTGGGTTTCCGTTCCGGGCTAGGTTTAGAGTTAGGGAACGGCAAGGCTTAGGGCACAGGTGAGGGTACGGTAACAAGGGAGGGTCAGGCTACATGCTGAAGCACAGGTCAGTGCCCGCGTACGGTCCAGGTGTTGGCTACGGCATAGGGTAAGGTGTAGGGCTGGTGGTGGGTTCCCGTTCCGGGCTAGGGTTAGGATTAGGGAACGGCAAGGCTAAGGGCACAGGTGAGGTTACGGAATCGTGGGAGGGTCAGGCTACGTGCTGACGCACGGGTCAGTGCCAGCATATGGGCCAGGAGCAGGCTACGGCGTGGTGGTAAGTTATAGGGCTGGTGCTGGGTCTCTGTTCCGGGCTAGGTTTAGGGTTAGGGAACGTCAAGTCTTAGGGCACAGGTGAGGATACGGAAACATGGGAGGGTCAGTCTACGTGCTGACGCATGGGTCAGTGCCAGCGTACGGGCCAGGAATAGGCTACGGCGTAGGGTAGAGTTTAGGGCTGGGGGTGGGTTTCTGTTATGGGCTAGGGTTAGGGTTAGGGAACGGCAAGGCTTAGGGCACAGGTGAGGGTACGGAAAAGTGTGAGGGTCAGGCTACGTGCTGACTCACGTGTCAGTGCCAGCATACCGGCCAGGTGTAGGCTAAGGCTTCGGGGTTAGGTGTAGGGCTGATGGTGGGTTTCCATTCCGGGCTAGGGTTAGGGTTAGGGAACGGTAAGGCTTAGGGCACAGGAGAGGGTACGGAAACGTGGGAGTGTCAGGCTACGTGCTGCCGCATGGGTCAGTGCCAGCGTACGGGCCAGGAGTAGGCTATGGCTTGGGAGTTAGGTGTAGGGCTTGTGGTGGGTTTCCTTTTCGGGCTAGGGTTAGGGTTAGGGAACGGCAAGTCTTAGGGAACAGGTGAGGGTACGGAAACGTGGTAGGGTCAGGCTACATGCTGACGCATGGGTCAGTGCCAGCGTTCGGGCCAGGAGTAGGCTACAGCGTAGGGTAAGGTGTAGGGCTGGTGGTGGGTTTCCGTTCCGGGCTAGGGTTAGGGTTAGGGAACGGCAAGGTTTAGGCCACAGGTGAGGGTACGGAAACGTGGGGGTTCAGACTAGATGCTGACTCACGGGTCAGTGCCAGCGTACGGGCCAGGATTAGGCTACGGCGTAGGGAAAGGTTAAGGCTGCTGGTGGGTTTCCGTTCCGGGCTAGGTTTAGGGTTAGGGAACGGCAAGGCTTAGGGCACAGGTGAGGGTACGGAAACGTGGGAGGGTCAGGCTACGTGCTGACGCACGGGTCAGTGCCAGCGTACGGGCCAGGAGTAGGCTACGGCATAGGGTAAGGTGTAGGGCAGCTGGTGGGTTTCCATTCCGAGCTAGGGTTAGGGTTACGGAACGGCAAGGCTTAGGGCACAGGTGAGGGCAGGGAAACGTGGGAGTGTCAGGCTACCTGCTGACGCTCGGGTCAATGCCAGCGTATGGACCAGGAGTAGGCTACGGCTTGGGGGTAAGTTGTAGGGCTGTTGGTGGGTTTCCTTTCCGGGCTACAGTTAGGGTTAGGGAACGGCAAGGCTTAGGGCACATGTGAGGGTACGGAAACATGGGAGGTTTAGGCTACGTGATGACGCACGGGTCACTGCCAGCATACCGGCCAGGAGTAGGCTACGGTTTGGTGGTTAGGTTTGGGGCTGTTGGTGGGTTTCCATTCCAGGCTAGGGTTAGTGTCAGGGAACAGCAAGGCTTAGGGCACAGGTGAGGGTACGGAAACGTGGGAGGGTCAGGCTACGTGCTGACGCACGGGTCAGTGCCAATGTGTGGCCCATGTGTAGGCTACGGCGTAGGGTATGGTGTAGGGCTGGTGGTGGGTTTCCGTTCCGGGCTAGGGTTAGTGTTAGGGAACGTCAAGGCTTAGGGCACAGGTGAGGGTACAGAAAAGTTGGAGGTTCAGGCTACGTGCTGATGCATGGGTCAGTGCCAGCGTACGGGCCAGGAGTAGGCTACTTCGTAGGGAAATGTGTAGGGCTGGTGGTGGGTTTCTATTCCGGGCTAGGGTTAGGGTTAGGGAACGTCAAGGCTTAGGTCACAGGTGAGAGTACGGAAAAGTGGGAGGGACTGGCTATGTGCTGACGCACGGGTCAGTGCCAGCATACGCGCCAGGAGTAGGCTACGGCGTAGGGTAAGGTGTAGGGCTGGTGGTGGGTTTCCGTTCCGGGCTAGGGTTAGGGTTAGGGTACGGCAAGGCTTAGGGCACAGGTGGGGGTACAGAAACGTGGGAGTGTCAGGCTACCTGCTGACGCATGGGTCAGTGTCAGCATACAGGCCAGAATTAGGCTACGGCATAGGGTAAGGTGTAGGGCTGGTAGTGGGTTTCCGTTCCGGGCTAGGGTTAGGGATATGGAACGGCAAGGCTTAGGGCACAGGTGATGGTACGGAAACGTGGGAGGGTCAGGCTACGTGATGACGCACGGGTCAGTGCCAACGTACCGGCCAGGATTACGCTATGGCTTGGTGGTTAGGTGTAGGGCTGGTGGTGGGTTTCCGTTCCAGGCTAGGGTTAGTGTTAGGGAACAGCAAGGCTTAGGGCACAGGTGAGGGTACGGAAATGTGGGAGGGTCAGGCTACGTGCTGACTCACGGGTCAGTGCCAGCGTACGGGCCAGGAGTAGGCTATGGCGTAGGGTAATGTGTAGGGCTGCTGGTGGGTTTCCGTTCCTGGCTAGGGTTAGGGTGAGGGAACGGCAAGGCTTAGGACACAGGTGAGGGTACGGAAACGAGGGAGGGTCAGGCTACGTGCTGACTCACGGGTCAGTGACAGCGTACGGGCCAGGAGTAGGCTATGGCGTATGGTAAGGTATAGGGCTTCTGGTGGGTTTCCGTTCCTGGCTAGGGTTAGGCTTAGGGAACGGCAAGGCTTAGGGCAAAGGTGAGGGTACGGAAACGTGGGAGGGTCAGGCTACGTGTTGACGCACGGGTCAGTGCCAGCGTACGGGCCAGGAGTAGGCTATGGCTTGGGCGTTAGGTGTAGGGCTGGTGGTGGGATTCCGTTCCGTACTATGGTAAGGGTTAGGGAACGGCAAGGCTTAGGGCACAGGTGAGGGTACGGAAACGTGGGAGGGTCAGGCTACGTGCTGACGCACGGGTCAGTGCCCACGTACGGGCCAGGTGTAGGCTACGGCATAGGGTAAAGTGTAGGGCTGGAGGTGGGTTTCCGTTCTGTGCTAGGGTTATTGTTAGGGAACGGCAAGGCATAGGGCACAGGTGAGGGTACGGAAACGTGGGAGGGTGAGGCTACGTGCTGACGCACGGGTCAGTGCCAGCCTACGGGCCAGGAGTAGGCTACGGCTTGTGGGTAAGTTTTAGGGCTTGTGGTGGGTTTCCGTTCCGGGCTAGGGTTAGGGTTAGGAAACGGCGAGGCTTAGGGCACAGGTGAGGGTACGGTAACATGGGAGGATCAGTCTACGTGCTGAAGCACAGGTCATTACCCGCGTACGGGACAGGTGTAGGCTACAGCATAGGGTAAGGTGTAGGGCTGGTGGTGGGTTTCCGTTCCGGGCTAGGGTTAGGGTTAGGGAACGGCAAGGCTTAGGGCAAAGGTGAGGGTACGGAAATGTGGGAGTGTCAGGCTACGTGCTGACGCATGTGTCAGGGCCAGCATACGGGCCAGGAGTAGGCTACGGATTGGGGGTAAGGTGTAGGGCTGGTGGTGGGTTTCCGTTCCGGGCTAGAGTTATGGTTAGGGAACGGCAAGTCTTAGGGCAAAGGTGATGGTACGGAAACGTGGGAGGGTCAGGCTACGTGCTGACACACGGTTCAGTGCCATCGTACCGGCCAGGAGTAGGCTACGGCTTGGGGGTTAGGTGTAGGGCTGGTGGTGGTTTTCCGTTCCGGGCTAGGGTTAGTGTTAGGGAACAGCAAGGCTTAGGGCATAGGTGAGGGTACGGAAACGTGGGAGGGTCAGGCTACGTGCTGACACATGGGTCAGTGCCAGCGTACGGGCCAGGAATAGGCTATGGCTTGTGGGTTAGGTGTAGGGCTTGTGGAGTGTTTCCGTCCCGTACTAGGGTTAGTGTTAGGGAACGGCAAGGCTTAGGGCACAGGTGACGTTACGGTAACGTGGGAAGGTCAGGCTACATGCTGACGCACAGGTCAGTGCCAGCGTATGGACCACGAGTAGGCTATGGCTTGGGGGTAAGGTGTAGGGCTTGTGGTGGGTTTCCGTTCCGGGCTAGGGTTAGGGTTAGGGAATGGCAAGGTTTAGGGCACAGGTGAGGGTACAGCAACGTGGCAGGTTCAGGATACGTTCTGACGCACGGGTCAATGCCAGCGTATGGACCAGGAGTAGGCTACGGCTTGGGGGTAAGTTGTAGGGCTGTTGGTGGGTTTCCTTTCCGGGCTACAGTTAGGGTTAGGGAACGGCAAGGCTTAGGGCACATGTGAGGGTACGGAAACATGGGAGGTTTAGGCTACGTGATGACGCACGGGTCAGTGCCAGCATACCGGCCAGGAGTAGGCTACGGTTTGGTGGTTAGGTGTGGGGCTGTTGGTGGGTTTCCATTCCAGGCTAGGGTTAGTGTTAGGGAACAGCAAGGCTTAGGGCACAGGTGAGGGTACGGAAACGTGGGAGGGTCAGGCTACGTGCTGACGCACGGGTCAGTGCCAGCGTACGGGCCAGGAGTAGGCTACGGCTTCGGGGTAAGGTGTAGGGCAGGTGGTGGGTTTCCGTTCCGGGCTAGGGTTCGGGTTAGGGAACGGCAAGGCTTAGGGCACAGCTGAGGGTACGGAAACGTGGGAGGGTCAGGCTACGTGCTGATGCACGGCTTAGTGGCAGCGTACCGGCCAGCAGTATGCTACGGCATATGGTAAAGTGTAGGGCTGGTGGTGGGATTCCGTTCCAGGCTAGGGTTAGGGTTAGGGAACGGCAAGTCTTAGGGCTCAGGTAAGGGTACAGAATAGTGGGAGGGTCAGGCTACGTGCTGACCCACGTGTCATTGCCAATGTACGGGCCAGGAGTAGGCTACGGCTTGTGGGTAAGGTTTAGGGCTGGTGGTGTGTTTCAGTTCCGGGCTAGGGTTAGGGTTAGGGAATGGCAAGGCCTAGGGCACAGGTGAGGGTACGGAAACGTGGGAGGGTCAGGCTACGTGCTGACGCACGGGTCAGTGCCAGCGTTCGGGCCAGGAGTAGGCTACGGCGTAGGGTAAAGTGTAGGGCTGCTGGTAGGTATCCGTGCAGGGCTAGGGTTTGGGTTAGGGAACGGCAAGGCTTAGGGCACAGGTGATGGTACGGAAACGTGGGAGGGTAAGGCTACATGCTGACGCACGGTCAGTGCCAGCGTACGGGCCAGGAGTAAGCTACGGCTTATGGGTTAGGATTAGGGCTGGTGGTGGGTTTCCGTTCCGGGGTAGGTTTAGAGTTAGGGAACGGCAAGGCTTAGGGCACAGGTGAGGGTACGGTAACAAGGGAGGGTCAGGCTACATGCTGAAGCACAGGTCAGTGCCCGCGTACGGTCCAGGTGTTGGCTACGGCATAGGGTAAGGTGTAGGGCTGGTGGTGGGTTCCCGTTCCGGGCTAGGGTTAGGATTAGGGAACGGCAAGGCTAAGGGCACAGGTGAGGTTACGGAATCGTGGGAGGGTCAGGCTACGTGCTGACGCACGGGTCAGTGCCAGCATATGGGCCAGGAGCAGGCTACGGCGTGGTGGTAAGTTATAGGGCTGGTGCTGGGTCTCTGTTCCGGGCTAGGTTTAGGGTTAGGGAACGTCAAGTCTTAGGGCACAGGTGAGGATACGGAAACGTGGGAGGGTCAGTCTACGTGCTGACGCATGGGTCAGTGCCAGCGTACGGGCCAGGAATAGGCTACGGCGTAGGGTAGAGTTTAGGGCTGGGGGTGGGTTTCTGTTATGGGCTAGGGTTAGGGTTAGGGAACGGCAAGGCTTAGGGCACAGGTGAGGGTACGGAAAAGTGTGAGGGTCAGGCTACGTGCTGACTCACGTGTCAGTGCCAGCATACCGGCCAGGTGTAGGCTAAGGCTTCGGGGTTAGGTGTAGGGCTGATGGTGGGTTTCCATTCCGGTCTAGGGTTAGGGTTAGGGAACGGTAAGGCTTAGGGCACAGGAGAGGGTACGGAAACGTGGGAGTGTCAGGCTACGTGCTGCCGCATGGGTCAGTGCCAGCGTACGGGCCAGGAGTAGGCTATGGCTTGGGAGTTAGGTGTAGGGCTTGTGGTGGGTTTCCTTTTCGGGCTAGGGTTAGGGTTAGGGAACGGCAAGTCTTAGGGAACAGGTGAGGGTACGGAAACGTGGTAGGGTCAGGCTACATGCTGACGCATGGGTCAGTGCCAGCGTTCGGGCCAGGAGTAGGCTACAGCGTAGGGTAAGGTGTAGGGCTGGTGGTGGGTTTCCGTTCCGGGCTAGGGTTAGGGTTAGGGAACGGCAAGGTTTAGGCCACAGGTGAGGGTACGGAAACGTGGGGGTTCAGACTAGATGCTGACTCACGGGTCAGTGCCAGCGTACGGGCCAGGATTAGGTTACGGCGTAGGGAAAGGTTAAGGCTGCTGGTGGGTTTCCGTTCCGGGCTAGGTTTAGGGTTAGGGAACGGCAAGGCTTAGGGCACAGGTGAGGGTACGGAAACGTGGGAGGGTCAGGCTACGTGCTGACGCACGGGTCAGTGCCAGCGTACGGGCCAGGAGTAGGCTACGGCATAGGGTAAGGTGTAGGGCAGCTGGTGGGTTTCCATTCCGAGCTAGGGTTAGGGTTACGGAACGGCAAGGCTTAGGGCACAGGTGAGGGCAGGGAAACGTGGGAGTGTCAGGCTACCTGCTGACGCATGGGTCAGTGCCAGCGTACAGGCCAGGAATAGGCTACGGCGTAGGGTAAGGTTAGGGCTCGCGGTGGGTTTCCGTTCCGGGCTAGGGTTAGGGTTAGGGAACGGCAAGGCTTAGGGCACAGGTGAGGATACGGAAACGTGGGAGGGTCAGGCTACGTGCTGACGCACGGGTCAGTGCCAGCGTACGGGCCAGGAGTAGGCTATGGCGTAGGGTAAGGTGTAGGGCTGGTGGTGGGTTTCCGTTCCGGGCTACAGTTAGGGTTAGGGAACGGCAAAGCTTAGCGCACATGTGAGTTTACGGAAACTTGGGAGGGTCAGGCTACGTGATGACGCACGTGTCAGTGCCAGCGTACCGGCCAGGAGTAGGCTACGGCTTGGTGGTTAGGTGTAGGGCTGGTGGTGTGTTTCCGTTCAAGGCTAGGGTTAGTGTTAGGGAACAGCAATGCTTAGGGCACAGGTGAGGGTACGGAAACGTGGGAGGGTCATGCAACGTGCTGACGCACGGGTCAGTGTCAGCGTACGGGCCAGGATTAGGCTATGGCTTGGGGGTTAGGTGTAGGGCTTGTGGTGTGTTTCCGTTCCGTACTAGGGTTAGGGTTAGGGAACGGCAAGGCTTAGGGCACAGGTGAGGATACGGTAATGTGGGAAGTTCAGGCTACGTGCTGACGCACAGGTCAGTGCCAGCGTATGGACCAGGAGTAGGCTACGGCTTGGGGGTAAGGTGTAGGGCTGGTGTTGGGTTTCCGTTCCGGGCTAGGGTTAGGGTTAGGGAACGGCAAGGCTTAGGGCACAGGTGAGGGTACGGAAACGTGGGAGGGTCAGGCTACGTGCTGATGAAAGTGTCAGTGCCTGCGTATGGGCCAGGAACAGGCTACGGTGTAGGGAAAGGTGGAGGGCTGGTGGTGGGTTTCCGTTCCGGGCTAGGGTTAGAGTTAGGGAATGGCAAGGCTTAGGGCACAGGTGAGGGTCCGCAAACGTGGGAGGGTCAGGCTACGTGCTGACGCACGGGTAAGTGCCAGCGTAAGGTCCAGGAGTAGCCTAAGGCTTGGGGGTAAGGTGTGGGGCTGGTGGTGGGTTTCCGTTCATGGCTAGGGTTAGGGTTAGGGAACGGCAAAGCTTAGGGCACAGGTGAGGGTACGGAAACGGGGGAGGGTCAGGCTATGTGTCAATGCACGGGTCAGTGCCAGCGTACCGGCCAGGAGTTGGCTACGGCTTGGGGGTTAGTTGTAGGGCTGGTGTTGGGTTTCTGTTCCAGGCTAGGGTTAGGGTTAGGGAACGGCAAGGCTTAGGGCACAGGTGAGGGTACGGAAACGTGGGAGGTTCAGGCTACATGGTGACACAAGGGTCAGTGCCAGCGTACGGGCCAGGAATAGGCTACGGCTTAGGGAAAGGTTTAGGGCTGGTGGTGGGTTTCCGTTTCGGGCTAGGGTTAGGGTTAGGGAACGGCAAAGCTTAGGGCACAGGTGAGGGTACGGAAACGTGGGAGGGTCAGGCTACGTGCTGACGCACGTTTCAGTGTCAGCTTACAGGCCAGGAGTAGGCTACGCCGTAGGGTAAGGTCTAGGGCTGGTGGTGGGTTTCCGTTCCGGGCTAGGGTTAGGGTTAGGGAACGTCAAGGCTTAGGGCACAGGTGAGGGAACGGAAACGTGAGAGCGTCAGGCTACGTGCTTACGCATGGGTCAGTGCCAGCGTACGGGCCAGCAGTAGGCTACAGCGTAGGGTAAGGTATAGGGCTGGTGGTGGGTTTCCGTTCCGGGCTAGGGTTAGGGTTAGGGAACGGCAAGGCTTAGGGCACAGGTGAGGGTACAGAAACGTGGGAGGGTCAGGCTACGTGCTGACGCATGGGTCAGTGCCAGCGTACGCGTCAGGAGTAGGCTACGGCGTAGGGAAAGGTCTAGGGCTGGTGGTGGGTTTCCGTTCCGGGCTAGGGTTAGGGTTAGGGAACGGCAAGGCTTAGGGCACAGGTGAGTGTATGGAAAGGTGGGAGGGTCAGGCTACGTGCTGACGCACGGGTCAGTGCTAGCATATGGGCCAGGAGTAGGCTACGGCTTGGGGGTATGTTGTAGGGCTGGTGGTGGGTTTCCGTGCCGGGCTAGGGTTAGGGTTAGGGAACGGCAAGGCTTAGGGAACAGGTGATGGTACGGAAACGTGGGAGGGTCAGGCTACGTGATGACGCACGGGTCAGTGCCATCGTACCGGCCAGGAGTAGGCTACGGCTTGGTGGTTAGGTTTAGGGCTGGTGGTGGGTTTCCGGTCCAGGCTAGGGTTAGTGTTAGGGAACAGCAAGGCTTAGGGCACAAGTGAGGGTACGGGAATGTGGGAGGGTCAGGCTACGTGCTGACTCACGGTTCAGTGCCAGCGTACGGGCCAGGAGTAGGCTACGGCGTAGGGTAAGGTTTAGGGCTGCTGGTGGATTTCCGTTCCTGGCTAGGGTTAGGGTGAGGGAACGGCAAGGCTTAGGGCACAGGTGAGGTTACGGAAACGTGGGAGGGTCAGGCTAAGTGATGACTCACGGGTCAGTGCCAGCGTACGGGTCAGGAGTAGGCTATGGCGTATGGTAAGGTATAGGGCTTCTGGTGGGTTTCCGTTCCTGGCTAGGGTTAGGCTTAGGGAACGGCAAGGCTTAGGGCACAGTTGAGGGTACAGAAACGTGGGAGCGTCAGGCTACGTGCTGACACACGGTTCAGTGCCATCGTACCGGCCAGGAGTAGGCTACGGCTTGGGGGTTAGGTGTAGGGCTGGTGGTGGTTTTCCGTTCCGGGCTAGGGTTAGTGTTAGGGAACAGCAAGGCTTAGGGCATAGGTGAGGGTACGGAAACGTGGGAGGGTCAGGCTACGTGCTGACACATGGGTCAGTGCCACCGTACGGGCCAGGAATAGGCTATGGCTTGTGGGTAAGGTGTAGGGCTTGTGGAGTGTTTCCGTCCCGTACTAGGGTTAGTGTTAGGGAACGGCAAGGCTTAGGGCACAGGTGACGTTACGGTAACGTGGGAAGGTCAGGCTACATGCTGACGCACAGGTCAGTGCCAGCGTATGGACCACGAGTAGGCTATGGCTTGGGGGTAAGGTGTAGGGCTTGTGGTGGGTTTCCGTTCCGAGCTAGGGTTAGGGTTAGGGAATGGCAAGGTTTAGGGCACAGGTGAGGGTACAGCAACGTGGCAGGGTCAGGATACGTTCTGACGCACGGGTCAATGCCAGCGTATGGACCAGGAGTAGGCTACGGCTTGGGGGTAAGTTGTAGGGCTGTTGGTGGGTTTCCTTTCCGGGCTACAGTTAGGGTTAGGGAACGGCAAGGCTTAGGGCACATGTGAGGGTACGGAAACATGGGAGGTTTAGGCTACGTGATGACGCACGGGTCAGTGCCAGCATACCGGCCAGGAGTAGGCTACGGTTTGGTGGTTAGGTGTGGGGCTGTTGGTGGGTTTCCATTCCAGGCTAGGGTTAGTGTTAGGGAACAGCAAGGCTTAGGGCACAGGTGAGGGTACGGAAACGTGGGAGGGTCAGGCTACGTGCTGACGCACGGGTCAGTGCCAGCGTACGGGCCAGGAGTAGGCTACGGCTTCGGGGTAAGGTGTAGGGCAGGTGGTGGGTTTCCGTTCCGGGCTAGGGTTCGGGTTAGGGAACGGCAAGGCTTAGGGCACAGCTGAGGGTACGGAAACGTGGGAGGGTCAGGCTACGTGCTGATGCACGGCTTAGTGGCAGCGTACCGGCCAGCAGTATGCTACGGCATATGGTAAAGTGTAGGGCTGGTGGTGGGATTCCGTTCCAGGCTAGGGTTAGGGTTAGGGAACGGCAAGTCTTAGGGCTCAGGTAAGGGTACAGAATAGTGGGAGGGTCAGGCTACGTGCTGACCCACGTGTCATTGCCAATGTACGGGCCAGGAGTAGGCTACGGCTTGTGGGTAAGGTTTAGGGCTGGTGGTGTGTTTCAGTTCCGGGCTAGGGTTAGGGTTAGGGAATGGCAAGGCCTAGGGCACAGGTGAGGGTACGGAAACGTGGGAGGGTCAGGCTACGTGCTGACGCACGGGTCAGTGCCAGCGTTCGGGCCAGGAGTAGGCTACGGCGTAGGGTAAAGTGTAGGGCTGCTGGTAGGTATCCGTGCAGGGCTAGGGTTTGGGTTAGGGAACGGCAAGGCTTAGGGCACAGGTGATGGTACGGAAACGTGGGAGGGTAAGGCTACATGCTGACGCACGGTCAGTGCCAGCGTACGGGCCAGGAGTAAGCTACGGCTTATGGGTTAGGATTAGGGCTGGTGGTGGGTTTCCGTTCCGGGCTAGGTTTAGAGTTAGGGAACGGCAAGGCTTAGGGCACAGGTGAGGGTACGGTAACAAGGGAGGGTCAGGCTACATGCTGAAGCACAGGTCAGTGCCCGCGTACGGTCCAGGTGTTGGCTACGGCATAGGGTAAGGTGTAGGGCTGGTGGTGGGTTCCCGTTCCGGGCTAGGGTTAGGATTAGGGAACGGCAAGGCTAAGGGCACAGGTGAGGTTACGGAATCGTGGGAGGGTCAGGCTACGTGCTGACGCACGGGTCAGTGCCAGCATATGGGCCAGGAGCAGGCTACGGCGTGGTGGTAAGTTATAGGGCTGGTGCTGGGTCTCTGTTCCGGGCTAGGTTTAGGGTTAGGGAACGTCAAGTCTTAGGGCACAGGTGAGGATACGGAAACGTGGGAGGGTCAGTCTACGTGCTGACGCATGGGTCAGTGCCAGCATACGGGCCAGGAATAGGCTACGGCGTAGGGTAGAGTTTAGGGCTGGGGGTGGGTTTCTGTTATGGGCTAGGGTTAGGGTTAGGGAACGGCAAGGCTTAGGGCACAGGTGAGGGTACGGAAAAGTGTGAGGGTCAGGCTACGTGCTGACTCACGTGTCAGTGCCAGCATACCGGCCAGGTGTAGGCTAAGGCTTCGGGGTTAGGTGTAGGGCTGATGGTGGGTTTCCATTCCGGGCTAGGGTTAGGGTTAGGGAACGGTAAGGCTTAGGGCACAGGAGAGGGTACGGAAACGTGGGAGTGTCAGGCTACGTGCTGCCGCATGGGTCAGTGCCAGCGTACGGGCCAGGAGTAGGCTATGGCTTGGGAGTTAGGTGTAGGGCTTGTGGTGGGTTTCCTTTTCGGGCTAGGGTTAGGGTTAGGGAACGGCAAGTCTTAGGGAACAGGTGAGGGTACGGAAACGTGTTAGGGTCAGGCTACATGCTGACGCATGGGTCAGTGCCAGCGTTCGGGCCAGGAGTAGGCTACAGCGTAGGGTAAGGTGTAGGGCTGGTGGTGGGTTTCCATTCCGGGCTAGGGTTAGGGTTAGGGAACGGCAAGGTTTAGGCCACAGGTGAGGGTACGGAAACGTGGGGGTTCAGACTAGATGCTGACTCACGGGTCAGTGCCAGCGTACGGGCCAGGATTAGGTTACGGCGTAGGGAAAGGTTAAGGCTGCTGGTGGGTTTCCGTTCCGGGCTAGGTTTAGGGTTAGGGAACGGCAAGGCTTAGGGCACAGGTGAGGGTACGGAAACGTGGGAGGGTCAGGCTACGTGCTGACGCACGGGTCAGTGCCAGCGTACGGGCCAGGAGTAGGCTACGGCATAGGGTAAGGTGTAGGGCAGCTGGTGGGTTTCCATTCCGAGCTAGGCTTAGGGTTACGGAACGGCAAGGCTTAGGGCACAGGTGAGGGCAGGGAAACGTGGGAGTGTCAGGCTACCTGCTGACGCATGGGTCAGTGCCAGCGTACAGGCCAGGAATAGGCTACGGCGTAGGGTAAGGTTAGGGCTCGCGGTGGGTTTCCGTTCCGGGCTAGGGTTAGGGTTAGGGAACGGCAAGGCTTAGGGCACAGGTGAGGATACGGAAACGTGGGAGGGTCAGGCTACGTGCTGACGCACGGGTCAGTGCCAGCGTACGGGCCAGGAGTAGGCTATGGCGTAGGGTAAGGTGTAGGGCTGGTGGTGGGTTTCCGTTCCGGGCTACAGTTAGGGTTAGGGAACGGCAAAGCTTAGCGCACATGTGAGTTTATGGAAACTTGGGAGGGTCAGGCTACGTGATGACGCACGTGTCAGTGCCAGCGTACCGGCCAGGAGTAGGCTACGGCTTGGTGGTTAGGTGTAGGGCTGGTGGTGTGTTTCCGTTCAAGGCTAGGGTTAGTGTTAGGGAACAGCAATGCTTAGGGCACAGGTGAGGGTACGGAAACGTGGGAGGGTCAGGCAACGTGCTGACGCACGGGTCAGTGTCAGCGTACGGGCCAGGATTAGGCTATGGCTTGGGGGTTAGGTGTAGGGCTTGTGGTGTGTTTCCGTTCCGTACTAGGGTTAGGGTTAGGGAACGGCAAGGCTTAGGGCACAGGTGAGGATACGGTAATGTGGGAAGTTCAGGCTACGTGCTGACGCACAGGTCAGTGCCAGCGTATGGACCAGGAGTAGGCTACGGATTGGGGGTAAGGTGTAGGGCTGGTGTTGGGTTTCCGTTCCGGGCTAGGGTTAGGGTTAGGGAACGGCAAGGCTTAGGGCACAGGTGAGGGTACGGAAACGTGGGAGGGTCAGGCTACGTGCTGATGAAAGTGTCAGTGCCTGCGTATGGGCCAGGAACAGGCTACGGTGTAGGGAATGGTGGAGGGCTGGTGGTGGGTTTCCGTTCCGGGCTAGGGTTAGAGTTAGGGAATGGCAAGGCTTAGGGCACAGGTGAGGGTCCGCAAACGTGGGAGGGACAGGCTACGTGCTGACGCACGGGTAAGTGCCAGCGTAAGGTCCAGGAGTAGCCTAAGGCTTGGGGGTAAGTTGTGGGGCTGGTGGTGGGTTTCCGTTCATGGCTAGGGTTAGGGTTAGGGAACGGCAAAGCTTAGGGCACAGGTGAGGGTACGGAAACGGGGGAGGGTCAGGCTATGTGTCAATGCACGGGTCAGTGCCAGCGTACCGGCCAGGAGTTGGCTACGGCTTGGGGGTTAGTTGTAGGGCTGGTGTTGGGTTTCCGTTCCAGGCTAGGGTTAGGGTTAGGGAACGGCAAGGCTTAGGGCACAGGTGAGGGTACGGAAACGTGGGAGGTTCAGGCTACATGGTGACACAAGGGTCAGTGCCAGCGTACGGGCCAGGAGTAGGCTACGGCTTAGGGAAAGGTTTAGGGCTGGTGGTGGGTTTCCATTTCGGGCTAGGGTTAGGGTTAGGGAACGGCAAAGCTTAGGGCACAGGTGAGGGTACGGAAACGTGGGAGGGTCAGGCTACGTGCTGACGCACGTTTCAGTGTCAGCTTACAGGCCAGGAGTAGGCTACGCCGTAGGGTAAGGTCTAGGGCTGGTGGTGGGTTTCCGTTCCGGGCTAGGGTTAGGGTTAGGGAACGTCAAGGCTTAGGGCACAGGTGAGGGAACGGAAACGTGGGAGCGTCAGGCTACGTGCTTACGCATGGGTCAGTGCCAGCGTACGGGCCAGCAGTAGGCTACAGCGTAGGGTAAGGTATAGGGCTGGTGGTGGGTTTCCGTTCCGGGCTAGGGTTAGGGTTAGGGAACGGCAAGGCTTAGGGCACAGGTGAGGGTACAGAAACGTGGGAGGGTCAGGCTACGTGCTGACGCATGGGTCAGTGCCAGCGTACGGGTCAGGAGTAGGCTACGGCGTAGGGAAAGGTCTAGGGCTGGTGGTGGGTTTCCGTTCCGGGCTAGGGTTAGTGTTAGGGAACGGCAAGGCTTAGGGCACAGGTGAGTGTATGGAAAGGTGGGAGGGTCAGGCTACGTGCTGACGCACGGGTCAGTGCTAGCATATGGGCCAGGAGTAGGCTACGGCTTGGGGGTATGTTGTAGGGCTGGTGGTGGGTTTCCGTGCCGGGCTAGGGTTAGGGTTAGGGAACGGCAAGGCTTAGGGAACAGGTGATGGTACGGAAACGTGGGAGGGTCAGGCTACGTGATGACGCACGGGTCAGTGCCATCGTACCGGCCAGGAGTAGGCTACGGCTTGGTGGTTAGGTGTAGGGCTTGTGGTGGGTTTCCGTTCCAGGCTAGGGTTAGTGTTAGGGAACAGCAAGGCTTAGGGCACAAGTGAGGGTACGGGAATGTGGGAGGGTCAGGCTACGTGCTGACTCACGGTTCAGTGCCAGCGTACGGGCCAGGAGTAGGCTACGGCGTAGGGTAAGGTTTAGGGCTGCTGGTGGATTTCCGTTCCTGGCTAGGGTTAGGGTGAGGGAACGGCAAGGCTTAGGGCACAGGTGAGGTTACGGAAACGTGGGAGGGTCAGGCTAAGTGATGACTCACGGGTCAGTGCCAGCGTACGGGTCAGGAGTAGGCTATGGCGTATGGTAAGGTATAGGGCTTCTGGTGGGTTTCCGTTCCTGGCTAGGGTTAGGCTTAGGGAACGGCAAGGCTTAGGGCACAGGTGAGGGTACGGAAACGTGGGAGGGTCATGCTACGTGCTGACGCAGGGGTCAGTGCCAGCGTACGGGCCAGGAGTAGGCTATGGCTTGGGCGTTAGGTGTAGGGCTGGTGGTGGGTTTCCGTTCCGTACTATGGTAAGGGTTAGGGAACGGCAAGGCTTAGGGCACAGGTGAGGGTACGGAAACGTGTGAGGGTCAGGCTACATGCTGACGCACGTGTCAGTGCCAGCATACGGGCCAGGAATAGGCTACGGCATACGGTAAGGTGTAGGGCTGGTGGTGGGATTCCGTTCCGGCTTGGGTTAGGGTTAGGGAACGGCAAGGCTTAGGGCACAGGTGAGGGTACGGAAACATGGGAGGGTCAGGCTACATGCTGATGCACGTGTCAGTGCCAGCGTACCGGCCAGGAGTAGGCTACGGCGTAGGGTAAGGTATAGGGCTGTTTCCCTTTTGGGCTACAGTTAGGGTTAGGGAATGGCAAAGCGTAGGGCACAGGTGAGGTTACGGAAACGTGGGAGGGTCAGGCTACCTGCTGAGGCACATGTCAGTGCCAGCGTTCCGGCCAGGATTAGGCTACGGCTTGGTGGTTAGGTGTAGGGTTGGTGGTGTGTTTCCATTCCAGGCTAGGGTTAGTGTTAGGGAACAGCAAGGCTTAGGGCACAGGTGAGGGTACGGAAATGTGGGAGAGTCACGCTACGTGCTGACGCACAGGTCAGTGCCAGCGTATGGACCAGGAGTAGGCTACGGCTTGGGTGTAAGGTGTACGGCTGCTGGTGGGTTTCCGTTCCGGGCTAGGGTTAGGGTTAGGGAACGGCAAGGCTTAGGGCACAGGTAAGGGTACGGAAACGTGGGAGTGTCAGGCTACGTGCTGATGAAAGGGTCAGTGCCTGCGTAGGGGCCAGGAATAGGCTACGTCGTAGGGAAAGTTGTAGGGCTGGTGGTGGGTTTCCGTTCCGGGCTAGGGTTAGGGTTAGGGAATGGCAAGGCTTAGGGCACAGGTGAGGGTCCGCAAACTTGGGATGGTCAGGCTACGTGCTGACGCACTAGTCAGTGCCAGCGTAAGGTCCAGGAGTAGCCTACGGCTTGGGGGTAAGTTGTAGGGCTGGTGGTGGGTTTCCGTTCCTGGCTAGGATTAGGGTTAAGGAACGGCAAGGCTTAGGGCACAGGTGATGGTACAGAAACGTGGGAGCGTCAGGCTACATGCTGACGCACGGGTCAGTGCCAGCGTACGGGCCAGGAATAGTCTATGGCTTGGGGGTAAGCTGTAGGGCTGGTGGTGGGATTCCGTTCCGGGCTTGGGTTAGAGTTAGGGAATGCCAAGGCTTAGGGCTTAGCTGAGGGTACGGAAAAGTGGGAGGGTTAGGCTACGTGCTGACGCACGGGTCACTGCCTTTGTACGGGCCAGGAGTAGGCTATGGCATGGGGGTAAGTTTTAGGGTTGGTGGTGGTTTTCCATTCCGGGCTAGGGTTAGGATTAGGGAACGGCAAGGCTTAGGGCACAGGTGAGGGTACAAAAAAGTGTTAGGGTCAGGCTACGTGCTGACGCACGGGTCAGTGCCAGCGTATGGGCCAGGAGTAGGCTACAGCGTAGGGTAAGGTTTAGGGCTGGTGGTGGGTTTCACTGCAGTGTTAGGGTTAGGGAACGGCAAGGTTTAGGGCCCAGGTGATGGTATGGAAACGTGGGTGGGTCAGTCTACATGCTGACGCATGGGTCAGTGCCAGCATACGGGCCAGGATTAGGCTACGGCGTAGGGAAAGGTTTAGGGCTGGTGGTGGGTTTCCGTTCCGGTCTAGGGTTAGGGTTAGGGAACGGCAAAGCTTAGGGCACAGGTGAGGGTACGGAAACGTGGGAGGGTCAGGCTACGTGCTGACGCACGTGTCAGTGTCAGCGTACAGGCCAGGAGTAGTCTACGCCATAGGGTAATGTCTAGGGCTGGTGGTGGGTTTCCGTTCTGGGCTAGGGTTAGGGTTAGGGAACGTCAAGGCTTAGGGCACAGGTGAGGGTACAGGAACGTGGGAGGGTCAGGCTACGTGCTTACGCATGGGTCAGTGCCAGCATACGGGCCAGCAGTAGGCTACAGCATAGGGTAAGGTATATGGCTGGAGGTGGGTTTCCGTTCTGTGCTAGGGTTAGGGTTAGGGAACGGCAAGGCATAGGGCACAGGTGAGGGTACGGAAACGTGGGAGGGTCAGGCTACGTGCTGACGCACGGGTCAGTGCCAGCATACGGGCCAGGAGTAGGCTACAGGTTGTGGGTAAGTTTTAGGGCTGGTGGTGGGTTTCCGTTCCGGGCTAGGGTTAGGGTAAGGGAACGGCAAGGCTTAGGGCACAGGTGAGGGTATGGAAAGGTGGGAGGGTCAGGCTACATGCTGACGCACGGGTCAGTGCCAGTGTACGGACCAGGAGTAGGCTACGGCTTGGGGGTAATGTGTAGGGCTGGTGGTGGGTTTCCGTTTCGGGCTAGGGTTAGGGTTAGGGAACGGCAAGGCTTAGGGCACAGGTGAGGGTACAGAAACGTGGGAGGGTAAGGCTACGTGCTGCCGCATGGGTCAGTGCCAGCGTACGGGCCAGGACTAGTCTATGGCTTGGGTGTTAGTTGTAGGGCTGGTGGTGGGTTTCCGTTCCGGGCTAGGGTTAGGGTTAGGGAACAGCAAGGTTTAGGGCCCAGGTGAGGGTATTGGAACTTGGGGGTGTTTGTCTACATGCTGACGCACGGGTCAGTGCCAGCGTACGGGCCAGGAGTAGACTACGGCGTAGGGAAAGGTTTAGGGCTGGTGGTGGGTTTCCGTTCCGGGCTAGGGTTAGGGTTAAGGAACGGCAAACCTTAGGGCACAGGTGAGGGTACGGAAACCTGGGAGGGTCAGGCTACGTGCTAACGCACGGGTCAGTGTCACCATATGGGCCAGGAGTAATCTACGGAGTAGGGTAAGGTGTAGGACGGGTGTTGGTTTTCCGTTTTGGACTAGGCTTAGGGTTACGGAACGGCAAGTCTTAGGGCACAGGTGAGGGTATGGAAACGTGTGAGCATCAGGCTACGTGCTGACGCCTGGGTCAGTGCCAGCGTACGGGCCAGGAGTAGGCTACGGCGTTGGGTAAGGTGTAGGGCAGGTTGTGGGTTTCCGTTCTGGGCTAGGGTTTGGGTTAGGGAAGGGCAAGGCTTAGGGCACAGGTGAGGGTACGGAAACGTGGGAGGGTCAGGCTACTTGCTGACCCATGGGTCAGTGCCAGCGTATGGGCCAGGAGTAGTCTACGGCTTGGGGGTAAGATATAGGGCTGGTGGTCCGTTTACGTTCCGGGCTAGGGTTAGGGTTACGGAACGGCAAGGCTTAGGGCACTGGTGAGGGTTACGGAAACGTGGGAGGGTCAGGCTACGTGCTGACCCACGGGTCAGTGCCAGCGTACAGGCCAGGAGTAGGCTACGCCGTAGGGTAAGGTGTAGGGCTGGTGGTGGGTTTCCTTTCCGGGCTAGGGTTAGGGTTAGGGAACGGCAAGGCGTAGGGCACAGGTGAGGGTACGGAAACGTGGGAGGGTGAGGCTACATGCTGACGCACGTGTCAGTGCCAGCCTATGGGCCATGAGTAGGCTATGGCGTGGAGGTTAGGTGTAGGGCTGGTGGTGGTTTTCCGTTCCGTACTAGCGTTAGGGTAACGGAAAGGCAAGGCTTAGGGCACAAGTGAGGGTACGGAAATGTGGGAAGGTCAGGCTACGTGCTGATGCACGTGTCAGTGCCAGCGTACGGGCCAGCAGTAGGCTACGCTGGAGGGTAATGTCTACGGCTGGTGGTGGGTTTCTGTTCCGGGCTAGGGTTAGGGTTAGGGAACGTCAAGGCTTAGGGCACAGGTGAGGGTACGGAAACGTGGGAGGGTCAGGCTACGTGCTGACACACGGGTCAGTGCCAGTGTACAGGCCAGGAGTAGGCTACGGCGTAGGGTAAGCTGTAGGGTTCGTGGTGGGTTTCCGTTCCGGACTAGGGTTAGGGTTAGGGAAAGGCAAAGCTTAGGGCACAGGTGAGGTTACAGAAACGTGGGAGGGTCAGGCTATGTGGTGACACACGTGTCAGTGCCAGCATACAGGCCAGGAGTAGGCTACGGCTTGGGGGTAACGTGTAGGCCTGGTGGTGGGTTTCCGTTCCGGGCTAGGGTTAGGGTTAGGGAACGGCAAGGCTTAGGGCACAGGTGAGGGTACGGAAACGTGGGAGGGTCAGGCTACATGCTGACGCACGTGTCAGTGCCAGCGTACGGGCCAGGAGTAGGCTACGGCGTAGGGTATGGTGTACGGCTGGTGGTGGGTTTCCATTTCGGGCTAGGGTTAGGGTTAGGGAACGGCAAGGCTTAGGGCACAGGTGAGGGTACGGAAACGAGGGAGGGTCAGGCTACGTGCTGGCGCACGGGTCTGTGCCAGCGTACGGGTCAGGAGTAGGCTACGGCTTGTGGCTAAGCTATAGGGCTGGTGGTGGCTTTCCGTTCCGGGGTAGGGTTAGGGTTAGAGAACGGCAAGGCTTAGCGCACAGGTGAGGGTACGGAAACGTGGGAGGGTCAGGCTACGTGCTGACACATGGGTCAGTGCCCGCGTACGGGCCAGGTGTAGGCTACAGCATAGGGTAAGTTTTAGGGCTGGTGGTGGGTTTCCGTTCCTCGCTAGGGTTAGGGTGAGGGAACGGCAAGGCTTAGGACACAGGTAAGGGTACGGAAACGTGGGAGTGTCAGGCTACGTGATGACGCACGTGTCAGTGCCAGCGTACAGGCCAGGAGTACGCTACGGCGTAGGGTAATGTCTAGGGATGGTGGTGGGTTTCCGTTCCTGGCTAGGGTTAGGCTTAGGGAACGTCAAGGCTTAGGGCACAGGTGAGGGTAAGGAAACGTGGGAGGGTCAGGCTACGTACTGATGCATGGGTCAGTGCCAGCGTACGGGCCAGGAGTAGGCTACGGTGTAGGGTAACGTGTAGGGCTGTTGGTGGGTTTTCATTGCGGGGTACGGTTAGGGTTAGGGAACGGCAAGGCTTAGGGCACAGGTGAGGGAACGGAAACGTGGGAGGGTCAGGCTACGTGCTGACACACGGGTCAGTGCCAGCGTACGGGCAAGGAGTAGGCTACGGGGTGGGTAAGGTCTAGGGCTGGTGGTTTGTTTCCATTCCGGGCTAGGGTTAGTGTTAGGGAACGGCAAGGCTTAGGGCACAGGTGAGGGTACAGAAAAGTTGGAGGTTCAGGCTACGTGCTAAAGCACGTGTCAATGCCAGCGTATGGGCCAGGAGTAGGCTACGTCGTAGAGAAAGGTGTATGGCTGGTGGTGGGTTTCTGTTCTGGGCTAGGGTTAGGGATAGGGAACGGCAAGGCTTAGGGCACAGGTGAGGGAACGGAAACGTGGGAGGGTCAGGCTACGTGCTGACGCATGGGTCAGTGCCAGCGTACAGGCCAGGAGTAGGCTATGGCTTGGGTGTTAGGTGTAGGGCTGGTGGTGTGTTTCCGTTCCGTACTAGGGTTAGGGTTAGGGAACGGCAAGTCTTAGGGCACAGGTGAGGGTACGGAAATGTGGGAAGGTCAGGCTACGTGCTGACACACGGGTCAGTGCCAGCGTACGGGCCAGGAGTAGGCTACGGCATAGGGTAAGGTGTAGGGTTGGTGGTGGGTTTCCATTCCGTGCTATAGTTAGGGTTAGTGAAAGGCAAGGCTTAGGGCACAGGTGAGGATACTGAAACGTGGGAGGGTCAGGCTACCTGCTGACGCACGTGTCAGTGCCAGAGTACGGGCCAGGAGTAGGCTACGGCTTAGGGGTAAGGTGTAGGGCTGGTGGTGGGTTTCCGTTGGGGGCTAGGGTTAGGGTTAGGGAACGACAAGGCTTAGGGCACAGGTGAGGGTACGGAAACGTGGGAGGGTCAGACAACGTGCTGACGCACGGGTCAGTGCCAGCGTACGGGCCAGGAGTAGGCTACGTCGTAGGGTAAAGTGTAGGGCTGGTGGTGGGTTTCCGTTCCGGGCTAGGGTTAGGGTTAGGGAACGGCAAGGCTTAGGGCGCAGGTGAGGGTACGGAAACGTGGGAGGGTCAGGCTACGTGCTGACGCACGGGTCAGTGCCAGCGTACGGGCCATGGGTAGGCTATGGCTTGGAGATTAGGTGTAGGGCTGGTGGTGGGTTTCCGTTCCGTACTAGGGTTAGTGTAAGGGAACGGCAAGGCTTAGGGCACAGGTGAGGGTACGGAAATGTGGGAAGATCAGGCTACGTGCTGACGCACGTGTCAGTGCCAGCGTACGGGCCAGGAGTAAGCTACGGCATAGGGTAAGGTTTAGGGCTTGTGGTGGGTTTCCGTTCCAGGCTAGGGTTAGGGTTAGGGAACGGCAAGACTTAGGGCACAGGTGAGAGTACGGAAACGTGGTAGGGTCAGGCTACGTGCTGACGCACGGGTCAGTGCCAGCGTTCGGGCCAGGAGTAGGCTACGGCGTACGGTAAGGTGTAGGGCTGGTGGTGGGTTTCCATTCCGGGCTAGTGTTAGGGTTAGGGAACGGCAAGGCTTAGGGCCCAGGTGAGGGTACGGAAACGTGTGGGGGTCAGACTACATGCTGACGCACGGGTCAGTGCCAGCATACGGGTCAGAAGTAAGCTACGGCGTAGGGAAAGGTTCCAGGCTGGTGGTGGGTTTCCGTTCCGGGCTAGGGTTAGGGTTAGGGAACTGCAAGGCTTAGGGCACAGGTGAGGGTACGGAAACGTGGGAGGGTCAGGCTACGTGCTGATGCATGTGTCAGTGCCAGCGTACCGGCCAGGAGTAGGCTATGGCTTGGGGGTAAGCTGTTGCGATGGTGGTGTGTTTCCGTTCTGAGCTAGGGTTAGCGTTAGGGTACGGCAAGGCTTAGGGCACAGGTGACGTTACGGAAACATGGGAGGGTCAGGCTACGTGCTGACGCACGTGTCAGTGCCAGCGTACCGGCCAAGAGTAGGCTACGGCTTGGGGGTTAGTTGTAGGGCTGGTGGTGGGTTTCCGTTCCGGGCTACGGTTAGGGTTAGGGAACGGCAAGGCTTAGGGCACAGGTGAGGGTACGGAAATGTGAGAAGGTCAGGCTACGTGCTGACGCACGTGTCAGTGCCAGCGTATGGGCCAGGAGTAGGCTACGGTGTAGGGTAAGGTGTAGGGCTGGTGGTGGGTTTCCTTTCCGGGCTAGGTTTAGGGTTAGGGAACGGCAAGACTTAGGGCACAGGTGAGGGTACGGAAACGTGGTAGGGTCAGGCTACGTGCTGACTCACGGGTCAGTGCCAGCGTTCGGGCCAGGAGTAGGCTACGGCGTAGTGTAAGGTATAGGACTGGTGGTGTGTTTCCGTTCCGGGCTAGGGTTAGTGTTAGGGAACGGCAAGGCTTCAGGCCCCGGTGTGGGTACAGAAACGTGGGGTGGTCAGATTACATGCTGACGCATGGGCCAGTGCCAGCATACCGGCCCGTAGTAGGCTACGGCTTAGGGGTTAGGTGTAGGGCTGGTGGTTGTTTTCCGTTCCAGGCTAGGGTTAGGGTTACGGAACGGCAAGACTTAGGGCACAGGTGAGGGTACGGAAACGTGGGAGGGTCAGGCTACATGCTGACGCAAGGTTCAGTGCCACCGTACAGGCCAGGAGTAGGCTACAGCGTAGGTTAGGTGTAGGGCTGGTGGTGGGTTTCCGTTCAGGGCTAGGGTTAGGGTTAGGGAACGTCAAGGCTTAGGGCACAGGTGAGGGTACGGAAACATGGGAGGGTCAGGCTACGTACTGACGCACGGGTCAGTGCCAGCGTACGGGCCAGGTGTAGGCTACGGCGTAGGGTAAGGTGTAGGGCTGGTGGTGATTTTCCGTTCCGGCTAGGGTTAGGGTTAGGGAACGGCAAGGCTTAGGGGACAGGTGAGGGTACGGAAACGTGGGAGGGTCAGGCTACGTGCTGACGCACGGGTCAGTGTCAGCATACGGGCCAGGAGTAGGCTACGGCTTGTGGGTAAGGTGTAGAGCTAGTGGTGGGTTTCCGTTCTGGGCTAGGGTTAGTGTTAGGAACGGCCAGGCTTAGGGCACAGTTGAGGGTCCTGAAACGTGGGAGGGTCCGGCTACTTGCTGACGCACGTGGCAGTGCCGAGTACGGGCCAGGAGTATGCTACGGCTTGGGGTTAAGGTGTAGGGCTGGTGGTCGTTTTCCATTCCGGGCTAGGGTTAGGGTAACCGAACGGCAAGGCTTAGTGCTCAGGTGAGGGTACGGAAACGTGGGAGGGTCAGGCTACGTGCTGACGCACGGGTCAGTGCCAGCATACAGGCCAGCAGTAGGCTACGCCGGAGGTTAATGTTTAGGGCTGGTGGTGGGTTTCTGTTCCGGGCTAGGGTTAGGGTTAGGGAACGTCAAGGCTTAGGGCACAGGTGAGGGTACGGAAACGTGGGAGGGTCAGGCTACGTGCTGACACACGGGTCAGTGCCAGTGTACAGGCCAGGAGTAGGCTACGGCGTAGGGTAAGCTGTAGGGTTCGTGGTGGGTTTCCGTTCCGGACTAGGGTTAGGGTTAGGGAAAGTCAAGGCTTAGGGCACAGGTGAGGGTACGGAAACGTGGGAGGGTCAGGCTACGTACTGATGCATGTGTCAGTGCCAGCGTACGGGCCAGGAGTAGGCTACGGTGTAGGGTAACGTGCAGGGCTGTTGGTGGGTTTTCATTGCGGGGTACGGTTAGGGTTAGGGAACGGCAAGGCTAAGGGCACAGGTGAGGGAACGGAAACGTGGGAGGGTCAGGCTACGTGCTGACACACGGGTCAGTGCCAGCGTACGGGCATGGAGTAGGCTACGGGGTAGGGTAAGGTCTAGGGCTGGTGGTGGGTTTCCGTTCCGGGCTAGGGTTAGTGTTAGGGAACGGCAAGGCTTAGGGCACAGGTGAGGGTACAGAAAAGTTGGAGGTTCAGGCTACGTGCTAAAGCATGTGTCAATGCCAGGGTATGGGCCAGGAGTAGGCTACGTCGTAGAGAAAGGTGTATGGCTGTTTCTGGGTTTCCGTTCTGGGCTAGGGTTAGGGATAGGAAACGGCAAGGCTTAGGGCACAGGTGAGGGTACGGAAACGTGGGAGGGTCAGGCTACGTGCTGACGCATGGGTCAGTGCCCGCGTACAGGCCAGGAGTAGGCTATGGCTTGGGTGTTAGGTGTAGGGCTGGTGGTGTGTTTCCGTTCCGTACTAGGGTTAGGGTTAGGGAACGGCAAGGCTTAGGGCACAGGTGAGGGTACGGAAATGTGGGAAGGTCAGGCTACGTGCTGACACACGGGTCAGTGCCAGCGTACGGGCCAGGAGTAGGCTACGGCATAGGGTAAGGTGTAGGGTTGGTGGTGGTTTTCCATTCCGTGCTATAGTTAGGGTTAGTGAAAGGCAAGGCTTAGGGCAAAGGTGAAGATACTGAAACGTGGGAGGGTCAGGCTACGTGCTGACGCACATGTCAGTGCCAGAATACGGGCCAGGAATAGGCTACGGCTTGGGGGTAAGGTGTAGGGCTGGTGGTGGGTTTCCGTTGGGGGCTAGGGTTAGGATTAGGGAACGGCAAGGCTTAGGGCACAGGTGAGGGTACGGAAACGTGGGAGGGTCAGACAACGTTCTGACGCACGGGTCAGTGCCAGCGTACGGGCCAGGAGTAGGCTACGTCGTAGGGTAAAGTGTAGGGCTGGTGGTGGGTTTCCGTTCCGGGCTAGGGTTAGGGTTAGGGAACGGCAAGTCTTAGGGCGCAGGTGAGGGTACGGAAACGTGGGAGGGTCAGGCTACGTGCTGACGCACGGGTCAGTGCCAGCGTACGGGCCATGAGTAGGCTATGGCTTGGAGGTTAGGTGTAGGGCTGGTGGTGTGTTTCGTTCCGTACTAGGGTTAGGGTAAGGGAACGGCAAGGCTTAGGGCACAGGTGAGGGTACGGAAATGTGGGAAGGTCAGGCTACGTGCTGACGCACGTGTCAGTGCCAGCGTAGGGGCCAGAAGTAGGCTACGGCATAGGGTAAGGTGTAGGGCTGGTGGTGGGTTTCCGTTCCGGGCTAGGGTTAGGGTTAGGGAACTGCAAGGCTTAGGGCACAGGTGAGGGTACGGAAACGTGGGAGGGTCAGGCTACGTGCTGATGCATGTGTCAGTGCCAGCGTACCGTCTAGGAGTAGGCTATGGCTTGGGGGTAAGCTGTAGGGCTGGTGGTGTGTTTCCGTTCTGGGCTAGTGTTAGCGTTAGGGTACAGCAAGTCTTAGGGCACAGGTGAGGTTACGGAAACGTGGGAGGGTCAGGCTACGTGCTGACGCACGTGTCAGTGCCAGCGTACCGGCCAAGAGTAGGCTACGGCTTGGGTGTTAGTTGTAGGGCTGGTGGTGGGTTTCCGTTCCGGGCTAGGGTTAGGGTACGGGAACGGCAAGGCTTAGGGCACAGGTGAGGGTACGGAAACGTTGGAGGGTCAGGCTACATGCTGACGCATGGGTCAGTGCCAGCGTACGGGCCAGGAGTAGGCTACGGCTTGTGGGTAAGGTTTAGGGCTGTTGGTGGGTTTCCGTTCCGGGCTAGGGTTAGAGTTAGGGAACGGCAAGGCTTAGGGCATAGGTGACGGTACGGTAACATGGGAGGGTCAGGCTACGTGCTGAAGCACATGTCAGTGCCCGCGTACGGGCCAGGTGTAGGCTACGTCATAGGGTAAGGTTTAGGGCTGGTGGTCGGTTTCCGTTCCGGGCTAGGGTTAGGGTTACGGAACGGAAAGACTTAGGGCACAGGTGAGGGTACGGAAACGTGGGAGGGTCAGGCTACATGCTGACGCACGTGTCAGTGCCACCGTACAGTCCAGCAGTAGGCTACGGCGTAGGTTAAGGTGTAGGGCTGGTGGTGGGTTTCCATTCACGGCTAGGGTTAGGGTTAGGGAACGTCAAGGCTTAGGGCACAGGTGAGGGTACGGAAACATGGAAGGGTCAGGCTACGTGCTGACGCACGGGTCAGTGCCAGCGTACGGGCCAGGAGTAGGTTACGGCGTAGGGTAAGGTGTAGGGCTGGTTGTTGGTTTCCGTTCCGGGCTACGTTTAGGGTTAGGGAACGGCAAAGCTTAGGGCACATGTGAGGGTATGGAAACGTGGGAGGGTCAGGCTACGTGCTGACGCACGGGTCAGTGCCAGTGTACGGGCCAGGAGTAGGCTACGGCTTGTGGGTAAGGTTTAGATCTGGTGGTGGGTTTCCGTTCGGGGCTAGGTTTAGGGTTAGGGAACGGCAAGTCTTACGGCACAGGTGAGGGTACGGAAACGTGGAAGGGTCAGGCTACGTGCAGACGCACGGGTCAGTGCCCGCGTACGGGCCAGGTGTAGGCTACGACATATGGTGAGGTGTAGGGCTGGTGGTGGTTTTCCGTTCCGGCTAGGGTTAGGGTTAGGGAACGGCAAGGCTTAGGGGACAGGTGAGGGTACGGAAACGTGGGAGGGTCAGGCTACATGCTGACGCACGGGTCAGTGCCAGCATACAGGCCAGGAGTAGGCTACGCCGGAGGGTAATGTCTAGGGCTGGTGGTGGATTTCTGTTCCGGGCTAGGGTTAGGGTTAGGGAACGTCAAGGCTTAGGGCACAGGTGAGGGTACGGAAACGTGGGAGGGTCAGGCTACGTGCTGACACACGGTTCAGTGCCAGTGTACAGGCCAGGAGTAGGCTACTGCGTAGGGTAAGCTGTAGGGTTCGTGGTGGGTTTCCATTCCGGACTAGGGTTAGGGTTAGGGAAAGGCAAGGCTTAGGGCACAGGTGAGGTTACAGAAACGTGGGAGGGTCAGGCTATGTGGTGACGCACGTGTCAGTGCCAGCATACGGGCCAGGAGTAGGCTACGGCTTGGGGGTAACGTGTAGGGATGGTGGTGGGTTTCCGTTCCGGGCTAGGGTTAGGGTTAGGGAACGGCAAGGCTTAGGGCACAGGTGAGGGTACGGAAACGTGGGAGGGTCAGGCTACATGCTGACGCACGGGTGAGTGCCAGCATACGGGCCAGGAGTAGGCTACGGCGTAGGGTATGGTGTAGGGCTGGTGGTGGGTTTCCGTTTCGGGCTAGGTTTAGGGTTAGGGAACGGCAAGGCTTAGGGCACAGGTGAGGGTACGGAAACGAGCTAGGGTCAGGCTACGTGCTGACGCACGGGTCTGTGCCAGCGTACGGGCCAGGTGTAGGTTACGGCATAGGGTAAGGTTTAGGGCTGGTCTAGGGTTTCCGTTCCAGGCTAGCGTTGGGGTTAGGGAACGGCAAGGCTTAGGAGTTGCCAGGCTGTCACCTGTAAAGAAGAGGATGCGTCACCCATAATGTCTGCTGAAATTTCTCTCTGGGCTGAGGTGAGGAAGGAAAAAAAGGAGTGGGGGCCGGGATAGGAGGGGTATCTCAGGCAGGAAAATGGAAAGCTTCCAGAAGAGCTTCCGTGGCCAGGACCATCCTGGCTGGCCTGCAGGCACCAAGTGGGCCTGTGTGCTGTCGCTGGTGTGGCTCCACTGCCGTTCCTCTAGGCTTTCAAGCCCTTGTACATATTCAGGTGTTTTACCTGGGAAGGGTGGGAACAGTTCAGCAGCAGCTGGCCTGGGGCTCAGCTCACATTTACTCACAGACGCCTCGGCACGGTCCCGCAGCTTGGCAATGAGGACCTTTCTTGCGTGGGGTTGGGCTGCTGGCTGTATGGGAGATGATTCTCCACATCTGACCAATTTCAGAATTGTTTACCGCTGGAGTAAGTGCCTTGATAGGGTTTTCCTCTGTATAACTGTTGGGTTCAGGTTTTTTTTTTCTCCATTGTTTCAAGTTAAATTTTATTCCTCTTTTATGTATTTATAGATATAAGCATGGAAATAAGTCATTCATATAAATACATCTGTGTGAATGGAAGAACTTTTTTCTGTTTTATTTTTAAAAATTTTGAAATTTAAATTTATTTTCTTATACAGCAGGTTATTATTAGTTATGTATTTTATGCATTTACATGTATACAGGTCAATCCCAATCTCCCAACTCATCCCACCACCACCACCACCCCATGGCTTCCCCCTCTTTGTGTCCATACGTTTGTTCTCTACCTCTGTGTCTCTATTTCTGCCCTGCAAACAAGTTCATCTGTACCACTTTTCTAGGTACCAAATATAGGCATTAATATACAATATTTGTTTTTCTGTTTCTGACATACTCCACTCTGTATGACAGTCTCTAGATCCATCGAGTTCTCTACAAATGACCCAGTTTCATTCCTTTATATGGTTGAGTAATACTCCATTTTATATATGTACCACATCTTTATCCGTTCTTCTGTTTGTGGGCATTTAGGTTGCTTCCATTACCTGGCTATTGTAAATAGTGCTGCAATGAACATTGGGGTGAATGTGTCTCTTTGATTTATGGTTTTCTCTGGGTATATGCTCAGAAGTGGGATTGCTAGATCAGATGGTACTCCTCTTTTTAGTTTTTTAAAGGAACCTCCATACTGTTCTCCATAGTGACTATATCAATTTACATTCCCACCAATAGTGGAAGAGGGTTCCTTTTGTCCACACCCTCCTCAGAATTTTTGTTTGTAGATTTTCTGATGATGCCGACTCTAATGGGTGTGACGTCATACCTTATTGTAGTTTTGATTTGCATTTCTCTAACAATTAGTGATGTTGAGCAGCTTTTCATGTGTGTCTTGGCCATCTCTGTGTCTTCTTTGAAGAAACGTCTCTTTAGATCTTCTGCCCATTTTTGTATTGGGTGGTTTGTTTTTTTTAATATTAAGCTGCATGAGCTGTTTATATATATTGGAGATTAAACCTCTGTCCATTGATTCGTTTGCAACGATTTTTGCCCATTCTGAGGGATGCCTTTTTCCATTCCCGTTTTTTTTTAACAAAAAAGGAAAGAAAGGAAAAGAAGCAGAACGCTAATGTGCGTGAAATATGCCTTTTGAAACGGTCGTTTTGAAATATGGACGTCCTTTGAATTTTTTGGTCGATATGTGACCCCAGGAATTGTGTTCAGGGCAGGTGTCATTTACAGGCCTGCAATGATTTTGAATATCAACTGACCATTAGCGCTGGGATTAAAGCTGCTGTTCTGTGAAACGGCCACAAGGTGGCAGCAGTTCACCCTTACCAAATCTGGTTACTAGGGCAAGAGAGCCTCAGTGGAAGTGGTGTTCTAGATTGGAATTTAGAATGGAATGTGCCAGGAGAAAGCCGCTCAAGTTTGTCTCACTACTTCTTGTTCGTGTTTTTAATTTATTTTTTTTATTTTTTATTACAGCAAGTTTGATTACAATGTTTGGCTTGTTGTAGGTGTGGAAGATGTGGTTCTTTTACACATATACAGATGTCTGTTCTTCCTGGGATCCTTTTCCCATGTACGTTATGACAGAATGTTGAGTAGTCCTCTCTTGGTATTCTGTAGGTCTTTGGTGATTATATATGTCACCTGTGTTTGTATATGTCTGTTAACCCCGATATCGTAATGAAACCAATCCTCACACCTTTCCATTGGTGAACGATAAGTTTGTTTAATGAATCTGTGATTGCCCTTCTCCGTGGAAATATCTGCCCTGGTATCCATTTTTAGGTAACACCTATAAGTGATATGATATGATATGTGTCTTTCACTTTCTGACTTACTACAAGTCACATGATTACTTCTAGACTCATCTACGGTGCTGCAAATGGCATTGTGTCCTTTTTTCCCTTGGCTTCTCTTCTGCCTTAGCGGGGTCCATTTTCAACAATGTGATTCCTTGAGGGTTGTGGATTAGCTGACCTGGGCAGCTTTACCCTGCCGGCCCGCCCTCCCCAGGTGTGCCTCGTTGAGGTCAATATAAACAGCGCTCCAGGCAGCAATAGCCCCTGAATCTGTGCCTGACTCCATATTCTCTGCCCCGTCAGCAGTCTCGTGGCTGTGCTGGTGGGAGGGAGTGAGGGGCCACAGCTTTGTGGGTGGCCCGGTGTGAGTGGGGTTCTGCTGGCCTTTCTGCAGGAGTTGCCAGGCTGCCGCCTGTAAAGAAGAGGATGTGTCACCCATACCTTCCGCTGGAATTTCTCTCCGGACAGAGGTGAGGAAGGAAAAAAGCAGTGGGGGCCGGGACAGGAGGGGTATCTCAGGCAGGGCAATGGAAAGCTTCTGGAAGAGCGCCAGGGTCCAGGACCACGCTGGCTGGCCTGCAGGCACCAAGTTGGCCTGCGTGCTGTCGCTGGTGTGGCTCCACGGTCCTTCCTCTAGGCTTTCAAGCCCTTGTACATATTCAGGTGTTTTACCTGGAAAGGGTGGGAACAGTTCAGCAGCAGCTGGCCTGGGGCTCAGCTCACGTTTACTCACAGATGCCTCGGCATGGTCCCCCAGCTTTGCAATGAGGATGCTCCTTGCGTGGGGGGTGGGTTGCTGGCTGTATGGGAGATGGTTCCCCACCTCTGACAAATTTCAGAATTGTTTACCAGTGGAGCAAGTGCCCTGATAGGGTTTTCCTGTGTATAACTCCTGGGTTCAGGTTTTTTTTTTCTTTTATGGTTCAAGTTAGATTTTATTCCCCTTTTATGTATTTATAGATATAAGCATGGAAATAATTTTTTCCTATAAATACATCTGTGTGATGGGAAGAATTTTTTCTGTTTTATTTTTAGATTTTATTTTTTAAAATTTTGAAATTTAATTTTATTTATTTTTTTATACAGCACGTTATTATTAGTTATGTATTTTATGTATATACATGTATACAGGTTAATCCCAAACTCCCAACTCATCCCACCACCACCACCCCATGGCTTCCCACACTTGGTGTCCATACGTTTGTTCTCTACCTCTGTGTCTCTATTTCTTCCCTGCAAACCAGTTCATCTGTACCATTTTTAGGCTCCACATATATGCATTAATATACAATATTTGTTTTCCTCTTTCTGACTTACTTCATTCTGTGTGACAGTCTCTCGATCCATCGATGTCTCTACAAATGACCCAGTTTCATACCTTTTTATGGCCGAGTCATATTCCATTTTATATATGTACCACATCTTTATCCATTCATCTGTCTGTGGGCATTTAGGTTGCTTCCATTACCTGGCTATTGTAAATAGTGCTGCAACGAACATTGTGGTGAATGTGCCTTTTTGAAATACGGTTTTCTCTGGGTATATGCCCAGAAGTGGGATTGCTGGATCAGATGGTAATTCTATTTCTAGTTTTTTTAAGGAAACTCCATACTGTTCTCCATAGTGACTGTATCAATTTACATTCCCACCAATAGTGGAAGAGGGCTCCTTTTGTCCACACCCTCCCCAGAATTGGTTGTTTGTAGATTTTCTGATGATGCCGATTCTAACAGGTGTGAGGTGATACCTCATTGTAGTTTTGATTTGCATTTCTCTAATAATTAGTGCTGTTGAGCAGCTTTTCATGTGCGTCTTGGCCATCTCTGTGTCTCCTTTGAAGAAACGTCTCTTTAGATCTTCTGCCCATTTTTTTGGGGTTGTTTGTTTTTTTAATATTAAGCTGCATGAGCTGTTTAAATATATTGGAGATTAAACCTGTGTCCATTGATTCGTTTGCAACGATTTTCACCCATCCTGAGGGATGCCTTTTTCCATTCCCGTGTTTTTTAACAAAAAAGGAAAGAAAGGAAAAGAAGCAGAACACTAATGTGCGTAAAATATGCCTTTTGAAACGGTCGTTTTGAAATATGGACGTCCTTTGAATTTTTTGGTCAATATGTGACCCCAGGATTTGTTTTCAGGGCAGGTGTCATTTACAGGCCTGCAATGATTTTGAATATCAACTGACCATTAGCGTTGGTATTAAAGCTGCTGTTGTGTGAAACGGCCACAAGGTGGCAGCAGTTCACCCTTACCGAATCTGGTTACTAGGGCAAGAGAGCCTCAGTGGAAGTGGTGTTCTAGATTGGAGTTTAGAATGGAATGTACCAGGAGAAAGCCCCTCATGTTTGTCTCACTACTTCTTGTTCGTGTTTTTAATTTAAGTTTTTATTTTTTATTACAGCAAGTTTGATTACAATGTTTGGCTTGTTGTAGGTGTGGAAGATGTGGTTCTTTTACACATATACAGATGACTGTTCTTCTTGGGATCCTTTTCCCATGTACGTTATGACAGAATGTTGAGTAGTCCTCTCTTGGTATTCTGTAGGTCTTTGGTGATTATATATGTCACCTGTGTTTGTATATGTCTGTTAACCCCTATATCGTAATGAAACCAATCCTCACACCTTTCCATTGGTGAACCATAAGTTTGTTTAATGAATCTGTGATTGCCCTTCTCCGTGGAAATATCTGCCCTGGTATCCATTTTTAGGTAACACCTATAAGTGATATGATATGATATGTGTCTTTCACTTTCTGACTTACTACAAGTCACGTGATTACTTCTAGACTCATCTACGGTGCTGCAAATGGCATTGTGTCCTTTTTTCCCTTGGCTTCTCTTCTGCCTTAGCGGGGTCCATTTTCAACAATGTGATTCCCTGAGGGCTGTGGATTAGCTGACCTGGGCAGCCTTACCCTGCCGGCCCGCCCTCCCCAGGTGTGCCTCGTTGAGGTCAATATAAACAGTGCTCCAGGCAGCAATAGCCCCTGAAGCTGTGCCTGACTCCATATTCTCTGCCCCGTCAGCAGTCTCGGGGCTGTGCTGGTGGGCGGGAGTGACAGGCCACAGCTTTGTGGGTGGCCCGGTGTGAGTGGGGTTCTGCTGGCCTTTCTGCAGGAGTTGCCAGGCTGCCGCCTGTAAAGAAGAGGATGTGTCACCCAAACCTTCCGCTGGAATTTCTCTCCGGACAGAGGTGAGGAAGGAAAAAAAGCAGTGGGGGCCGGGACAGGAGGGGTATCTCAGGCAGGGCAATGGAAAGCTTCTGGAAGAGCGCCAGGGTCCAGGACCACGCTGGCTGGCCTGCAGGCACCAAGTTGGCCTGCGTGCTGTCGCTGGTGTGGCTCCACGGTCCTTCCTCTAGGCTTTCAAGCCCTTGTACATATTCAGGTGTTTTACCTGGAAAGGGTGGGAACAGTTCAGCAGCAGCTGGCCTGGGGCTCAGCTCACGTTTACTCACAGATGCCTCGGCATGGTCCCCCAGCTTTGCAATGAGGACGCTCCTTGCGTGGGGGGTGGGTTGCTGGCTGTATGGGAGATGGTTCCCCACCTCTGACCAATTTCAGAATTGTTTACCACTGGAGCAAGTGCCCTGATAGGGTTTTCCTCTGTATAACTCCTGGGTTCAGGTTTTTTTTTTTCTTTTACGGTTCAAGTTAGATTTTATTCCCCTTTTATGTATTTATAGATATAAGCATGGAAATAATTCTTTCCTATAAATACATCTGTGTGATGGGAAGAATTTTTTCTGTTTTATTTTTAAATTTTATTTTTTAAAATTTTGAAATTTAATTTTATTTATTTTTTTTATACAGCACGTTATTATTAGTTATGTATTTTATGTATATACATGTATACAGGTCAATCCCAAACTCCCAACTCATCCCACCACCACCACCCCATGGCTTCCCACACTTGGTGTCCATACGTTTGTTCTCTACCTCTGTGTCTCTATTTCTTCCCTGCAAACCAGTTCATCTGTACCATTTTTAGGCTCCACATATATGCATTAATATACAATATTTGTTTTCCTCTTTCTGACTTACTTCATTCTGTGTGACAGTCTCTCGATCCATCGATGTCTCTACAAATGACCCAGTTTCATTCCTTTTTATGGCCGAGTCATATTCCATTTTATATATGTACCACATCTTTATCCATTCATCTGTCTGTGGGCATTTAGGTTGCTTCCATTACCTGGCTATTGTAAATAGTGCTGCAACGAACATTGTGGTGAATGTGCCTTTTTGAAATACGGTTTTCTCTGGGTATATGCCCAGAAGTGGGATTGCTGGATCAGATGGTAATTCTATTTCTACTTATTTTAAGGAAACTCCATACTGTTCTCCATAGGGACTGTATCAATTTACATTCCCACCAATAGTGGAAGAGGGCTCCTTTTGTCCACACCCTCCCCAGAATTGGTTGTTTGTAGATTTTCTGATGATGCCGATTCTAACAGGTGTGAGGTGATACCTCATTGTAGTTTTGATTTGCATTTCTCTAATAATTAGTGCTGTTGAGCAGCTTTTCATGTGCGTCTTGGCCATCTCTGTGTCTCCTTTGAAGAAACGTCTCTTTAGATCTTCTGCCCATTTTTTTGGGGTTGTTTGTTTTTTTAATATTAAGCTGCATGAGCTGTTTATATATATTGGAGATTAAACCTCTGTCCATTGATTCGTCTGCAACCATTTTCGCCCATTCTGAGGGATGCCTTTTTCCATTCCCGTGTTTTTTAACAAAAAAGGAAAGAAAGGAAAAGAAGCAGAACACTAATGTGCGTAAAATATGCCTTTTGAAACGGTGGTTTTGAAATATGGACGTCCTTTGAAATTTTTGGTCGATATGTGACCCCAGGATTTGTTTTCAGGGCAGGTGTCATGTACAGGCCTGCAATGATTTTGAATATCAACTGACCATTAGCGTTGGGATTAAAGCTGCTGTTGTGTGAAACGGCCACAAGGTGGCAGCAGTTCACCCTTACCAAATCTGGTTACTAGGGCAAGAGAGCCTCAGTGGAAGTGGTGTTCTAGATTGGAGTTTAGAATGGAATGTACCAGGAGAAAGCCCCTCACGTTTGTCTCACTACTTCTTGTTCGTGTTTTTAATTTAAGTTTTTATTTTTTATTACAGCAAGTTTGATTACAATGTTTGGCTTGTTGTAGGTGTGGAAGATGTGGTTCTTTTACACATATACAGATGACTGTTCTTCTTGGGATCCTTTTCCCATGTACGTTATGACAGAATGTTGAGTAGTCCTCTCTTGGTATTCTGTAGGTCTTTGGTGATTATATATGTCACCTGTGTTTGTATATGTCTGTTAACCCCGATATCGTAATGAAACCAATCCTCACACCTTTCCATTGGTGAACCATAAGTTTGTTTAATGAATCTGTGATTGCCCTTCTCCGTGGAAATATCTGCCCTGGTATCCATTTTTAGGTAACACCTATAAGTGATATGATATGATATGTGTCTTTCACTTTCTGACTTACTACAAGTCACGTGATTACTTCTAGACTCATCTACGGTGCTGCAAATGGCATTGTGTCCTTTTTTCCCTTGGCTTCTCTTCTGCCTTAGCGGGGTCCATTTTCAACAATGTGATTCCCTGAGGGTTGTGGATTAGCTGACCTGGGCAGCCTTACCCTGCCGGTCCGCCCTCCCCAGGTGTGCCTCGTTGAGGTCAATATAAACAGAGCTCCAGGCAGCAATAGCCCCTGAAGCTGTGCCTGACTCCATATTCTCTGCCCCGTCAGCAGTCTCGGGGCTGTGCTGGTGGGAGGGAGTGAGGGGCCACAGCTTTGTGGGTGGCCCGGTGTGAGTGGGGTTCTGCTGGCCTTTCTGCAGGAGTTGCCAGGCTGCCGCCTGTAAAGAAGAGGATGTGTCACCCATACCTTCCGCTGGAATTTCTCTCCGGACAGAGGTGAGGAAGGAAAAAAGCAGTGGGGGCCGGGACAGGAGGGGTATCTCAGGCAGGGCAATGGAAAGCTTCTGGAAGAGCGCCAGGGTCCAGGACCACGCTGGCTGGCCTGCAGGCACCAAGTTGGCCTGCGTGCTGTCGCTGGTGTGGCTCCACGGTCCTTCCTCTAGGCTTTCAAGCCCTTGTACATATTCAGGTGTTTTACCTGGAAAGGGTGGGAACAGTTCAGCAGCAGCTGGCCTGGGGCTCAGCTCACGTTTACTCACAGATGCCTCGGCACGGTCCCCCAGCTTTGCAATGAGGACGCTCCTTGCGTGGGGGTTGGGTTGCTGGCTGTATGGGAGATGGTTCCCCACCTCTGACCAATTTCAGAATTGTTTACCACTGGAGCCAGTGCCGTGATAGGGTTTTCCTCTGTATAACTCGTGGGTTCACTTTTTTTTCTTTTATGTTTCAAGTTAGATGTTATTCCTCTTTTATGTATTTATAGATATAAGCATGGAAATAATTCATTCCTATAAATACATCTGTGTGACGGGAAGAACTTTTTTCTGTTTTATTTTTAAATTTTATTTTTTAAAATTTTGAAATTTTATTTATTTTTTTATACAGCACGTTATTATTAGTTATGTATTTTATGCATATACATGTATACAGGTCAATCCCAAACTCCCAACTCATCCCACCACCACCACCCCATGGCTTCCCACACTTGGTGTCCATACGTTTGTTCTCTACCTCTGTGTCTCTATTTCTTCCCTGCAAACCAGTTCATCTGTACCATTTTTAGGCTCCACATATATGCATTAATATACAATATTTGTTTTCCTCTTTCTGACTTACTTCATTCTGTATGACAGTCTCTCGATCCATCGATGTCTCTACAAATGACCCAGTTTCATTCCTTTTTATGGCCGAGTCATATTCCATTTTATATATGTACCACATCTTTATCCATTCATCTGTCTGTGGGCATTTAGGTTGCTTCCATTACCTGGCTATTGTAAATAGTGCTGCAACGAACATTGTGGTGAATGTGCCTTTTTGAAATACGGTTTTCTCTGGGTATATGCCCAGAAGTGGGATTGCTGGATCAGATGGTAATTCTATTTCTACTTATTTTAAGGAAACTCCATACTGTTCTCCATAGGGACTGTATCAATTTACATTCCCACCAATAGTGGAAGAGGGCTCCTTTTGTCCACACCCTCCCCAGAATTGGTTGTTTGTAGATTTTCTGATGATGCCGATTCTAACAGGTGTGAGATGATACCTCATTGTAGTTTTGATTTGCATTTCTCTAATAATTAGTGCTGTTGAGCAGCTTTTCATGTGCGTCTTGGCCATCTCTGTGTCTCCTTTGAAGAAACGTCTCTTTAGATATTCTGCCCATTTTTTTGGGGTTGTTTGTTTTTTTAATATTAAGCTGCATGAGCTGTTTATATATATTGGAGATTAAACCTCTGTCCATTGATTCGTCTGCAACGATTTTCGCCCATTCTGAGGGATGCCTTTTTCCATTCCCGTGTTTTTTAACAAAAAAGGAAAGAAAGGAAAAGAAGCAGAACACTAATGTGCGTAAAATATGCCTTTTGAAACGGTGGTTTTGAAATATGGACGTCCTTTGAAATTTTTGGTCGATATGTGACCCCAGGATTTGTTTTCAGGGCAGGTGTCATTTACAGGCCTGCAATGATTTTGAATATCAACTGACCATTAGCGTTGGGATTAAAGCTGCTGTTGTGTGAAACGGCCACAAGGTGGCAGCAGTTCACCCTTACCAAATCTGGTTACTAGGGCAAGAGAGCCTCAGTGGAAGTGGTGTTCTAGATTGGAGTTTAGAATGGAATGTACCAGGAGAAAGCCCCTCACGTTTGTCTCACTACTTCTTGTTCGTGTTTTTAATTTAAGTTTTTATTTTTTATTACAGCAAGTTTGATTACAATGTTTGGCTTGTTGTAGGTGTGGAAGATGTGGTTCTTTTACACATATACAGATGACTGTTCTTCTTGGGATCCTTTTCCCATGTACGTTATGACAGAATGTTGAGTAGTCCTCTCTTGGTATTCTGTAGGTCTTTGGTGATTATATATGTCACCTGTGTTTGTATATGTCTGTTAACCCCGATATCGTAATGAAACCAATCCTCACACCTTTCCATTGGTGAACCATAAGTTTGTTTAATGAATCTGTGATTGCCCTTCTCCGTGGAAATATCTGCCCTGGTATCCATTTTTAGGTAACACCTATAAGTGATATGATATGATATGTGTCTTTCACTTTCTGACTTACTACAAGTCACGTGATTACTTCTAGACTCATCTACGGTGCTGCAAATGGCATTGTGTCCTTTTTTCCCTTGGCTTCTCTTCTGCCTTAGCGGGGTCCATTTTCAACAATGTGATTCCCTGAGGGTTGTGGATTAGCTGACCTGGGCAGCCTTACCCTGCCGGTCCGCCCTCCCCAGGTGTGCCTCGTTGAGGTCAATATAAACAGAGCTCCAGGCAGCAATAGCCCCTGAAGCTGTGCCTGACTCCATATTCTCTGCCCCGTCAGCAGTCTCGGGGCTGTGCTGGTGGGAGGGAGTGAGGGGCCACAGCTTTGTGGGTGGCCCGGTGTGAGTGGGGTTCTGCTGGCCTTTCTGCAGGAGTTGCCAGGCTGCCGCCTGTAAAGAAGAGGATGTGTCACCCATACCTTCCACTGGAATTTCTCTCCGGACAGAGGTGAGGAAGGAAAAAAGCAGTGGGGGCCGGGACAGGAGGGGTATCTCAGGCAGGGCAATGGAAAGCTTCTGGAAGAGCGCCAGGGTCCAGGACCACGCTGGCTGGCCTGCAGGCACCAAGTTGGCCTGCGTGCTGTCGCTGGTGTGGCTCCACGGTCCTTCCTCTAGGCTTTCAAGCCCTTGTACATATTCAGGTGTTTTACCTGGAAAGGGTGGGAACAGTTCAGCAGCAGCTGGCCTGGGGCTCAGCTCACGTTTACTCACAGATGCCTCGGCACGGTCCCCCAGCTTTGCAATGAGGACGCTCCTTGCGTGGGGGTTGGGTTGCTGGCTGTATGGGAGATGGTTCCCCACCTCTGACCAATTTCAGAATTGTTTACCACTGGAGCCAGTGCCGTGATAGGGTTTTCCTCTGTATAACTCGTGGGTTCACTTTTTTTTCTTTTATGTTTCAAGTTAGATGTTATTCCTCTTTTATGTATTTATAGATATAAGCATGGAAATAATTCATTCCTATAAATACATCTGTGTGACGGGAAGAACTTTTTTCTGTTTTATTTTTAAATTTTATTTTTTAAAATTTTGAAATTTTATTTATTTTTTTATACAGCACGTTATTATTAGTTATGTATTTTATGCATATACATGTATACAGGTCAATCCCAAACTCCCAACTCATCCCACCACCACCACCCCATGGCTTCCCACACTTGGTGTCCATACGTTTGTTCTCTACCTCTGTGTCTCTATTTCTTCCCTGCAAACCAGTTCATCTGTACCATTTTTAGGCTCCACATATATGCATTAATATACAATATTTGTTTTCCTCTTTCTGACTTACTTCATTCTGTATGACAGTCTCTCGATCCATCGATGTCTCTACAAATGACCCAGTTTCATTCCTTTTTATGGCCGAGTCATATTCCATTTTATATATGTACCACATCTTTATCCATTCATCTGTCTGTGGGCATTTAGGTTGCTTCCATTACCTGGCTATTGTAAATAGTGCTGCAACGAACATTGTGGTGAATGTGCCTTTTTGAAATACGGTTTTCTCTGGGTATATGCCCAGAAGAGGGATTGCTGGATCAGATGGTAATTCTATTTCTAGTTATTTTAAGGAAACTCCATACTGTTCTCCATAGGGACTGTATCAATTTACATTCCCACCAATAGTGGAAGAGGGCTCCTTTTGTCCACACCCTCCCCAGAATTGGTTGTTTGTAGATTTTCTGATGATGCCGATTCTAACAGGTGTGAGGTGATACCTCATTGTAGTTTTGATTTGCATTTCTCTAATAATTAGTGCTGTTGAGCAGCTTTTCATGTGCGTCTTGGCCATCTCTGTGTCTCCTTTGAAGAAACGTCTCTTTAGATCTTCTGCCCATTTTTTTGGGGTTGTTTGTTTTTTTAATATTAAGCTGCATGAGCTGTTTATATATATTGGAGATTAAACCTCTGTCCATTGATTCGTCTGCAACCATTTTCGCCCATTCTGAGGGATGCCTTTTTCCATTCCCGTGTTTTTTAACAAAAAAGGAAAGAAAGGAAAAGAAGCAGAACACTAATGTGCGTAAAATATGCCTTTTGAAACGGTGGTTTTGAAATATGGACGTCCTTTGAAATTTTTGGTCGATATGTGACCCCAGGATTTGTTTTCAGGGCAGGTGTCATTTACAGGCCTGCAATGATTTTGAATATCAACTGACCATTAGCGTTGGGATTAAAGCTGCTGTTGTGTGAAACGGCCACAAGGTGGCAGCAGTTCACCCTTACCAAATCTGGTTACTAGGGCAAGAGAGCCTCAGTGGAAGTGGTGTTCTAGATTGGAGTTTAGAATGGAATGTACCAGGAGAAAGCCCCTCACGTTTGTCTCACTACTTCTTGTTCGTGTTTTTAATTTAAGTTTTTATTTTTTATTACAGCAAGTTTGATTACAATGTTTGGCTTGTTGTAGGTGTGGAAGATGTGGTTCTTTTACACATATACAGATGACTGTTCTTCTTGGGATCCTTTTCCCATGTACGTTATGACAGAATGTTGAGTAGTCCTCTCTTGGTATTCTGTAGGTCTTTGGTGATTATATATGTCACCTGTGTTTGTATATGTCTGTTAACCCCGATATCGTAATGAAACCAATCCTCACACCTTTCCATTGGTGAACCATAAGTTTGTTTAATGAATCTGTGATTGCCCTTCTCCGTGGAAATATCTGCCCTGGTATCCATTTTTAGGTAACACCTATAAGTGATATGATATGATATGTGTCTTTCACTTTCTGACTTACTACAAGTCACGTGATTACTTCTAGACTCATCTACGGTGCTGCAAATGGCATTGTGTCCTTTTTTCCCTTGGCTTCTCTTCTGCCTTAGCGGGGTCCATTTTCAACAATGTGATTCCCTGAGGGTTGTGGATTAGCTGACCTGGGCAGCCTTACCCTGCCGGTCCGCCCTCCCCAGGTGTGCCTCGTTGAGGTCAATATAAACAGAGCTCCAGGCAGCAATAGCCCCTGAAGCTGTGCCTGACTCCATATTCTCTGCCCCGTCAGCAGTCTCGGGGCTGTGCTGGTGGGAGGGAGTGAGGGGCCACAGCTTTGTGGGTGGCCCGGTGTGAGTGGGGTTCTGCTGGCCTTTCTGCAGGAGTTGCCAGGCTGCCGCCTGTAAAGAAGAGGATGTGACACCCATACCTTCCACTGGAATTTCTCTCCGGACAGAGGTGAGGAAGGAAAAAAGCAGTGGGGGCCGGGACAGGAGGGGTATCTCAGGCAGGGCAATGGAAAGCTTCTGGAAGAGCGCCAGGGTCCAGGACCACGCTGGCTGGCCTGCAGGCACCAAGTTGGCCTGCGTGCTGTCGCTGGTGTGGCTCCACGGTCCTTCCTCTAGGCTTTCAAGCCCTTGTACATATTCAGGTGTTTTACCTGGAAAGGGTGGGAACAGTTCAGCAGCAGCTGGCCTGGGGCTCAGCTCACGTTTACTCACAGATGCCTCGGCACGGTCCCCCAGCTTTGCAATGAGGACGCTCCTTGCGTGGGGGTTGGGTTGCTGGCTGTATGGGAGATGGTTCCCCACCTCTGACCAATTTCAGAATTGTTTACCACTGGAGCCAGTGCCGTGATAGGGTTTTCCTCTGTATAACTCGTGGGTTCACTTTTTTTTCTTTTATGTTTCAAGTTAGATGTTATTCCTCTTTTATGTATTTATAGATATAAGCATGGAAATAATTCATTCCTATAAATACATCTGTGTGACGGGAAGAACTTTTTTCTGTTTTATTTTTAAATTTTATTTTTTAAAATTTTGAAATTTTATTTATTTTTTTATACAGCACGTTATTATTAGTTATGTATTTTATGCATATACATGTATACAGGTCAATCCCAAACTCCCAACTCATCCCACCACCACCACCCCATGGCTTCCCACACTTGGTGTCCATACGTTTGTTCTCTACCTCTGTGTCTCTATTTCTTCCCTGCAAACCAGTTCATCTGTACCATTTTTAGGCTCCACATATATGCATTAATATACAATATTTGTTTTCCTCTTTCTGACTTACTTCATTCTGTATGACAGTCTCTCGATCCATCGATGTCTCTACAAATGACCCAGTTTCATTCCTTTTTATGGCCGAGTCATATTCCATTTTATATATGTACCACATCTTTATCCATTCATCTGTCTGTGGGCATTTAGGTTGCTTCCATTACCTGGCTATTGTAAATAGTGCTGCAACGAACATTGTGGTGAATGTGCCTTTTTGAAATACGGTTTTCTCTGGGTATATGCCCAGAAGTGGGATTGCTGGATCAGATGGTAATTCTATTTCTACTTATTTTAAGGAAACTCCATACTGTTCTCCATAGGGACTGTATCAATTTACATTCCCACCAATAGTGGAAGAGGGCTCCTTTTGTCCACACCCTCCCCAGAATTGGTTGTTTGTAGATTTTCTGATGATGCCGATTCTAACAGGTGTGAGGTGATACCTCATTGTAGTTTTGATTTGCATTTCTCTAATAATTAGTGCTGTTGAGCAGCTTTTCATGTGCGTCTTGGCCATCTCTGTGTCTCCTTTGAAGAAACGTCTCTTTAGATCTTCTGCCCATTTTTTTGGGGTTGTTTGTTTTTTTAATATTAAGCTGCATGAGCTGTTTATATATATTGGAGATTAAACCTCTGTCCATTGATTCGTCTGCAACGATTTTCGCCCATTCTGAGGGATGCCTTTTTCCATTCCCATGTTTTTTAACAAAAAAGGAAAGAAAGGAAAAGAAGCAGAACACTAATGTGCGTAAAATATGCCTTTTGAAACGGTGGTTTTGAAATATGGACGTCCTTTGATATTTTTGGTCGATATGTGACCCCAGGATTTGTTTTCAGGGCAGGTGTCATTTACAGGCCTGCAATGATTTTGAATATCAACTGACCATTAGCGTTGGGATTAAAGCTGCTGTTGTGTGAAACGGCCACAAGGTGGCAGCAGTTCACCCTTACCAAATCTGGTTACTAGGGCAAGAGAGCCTCAGTGGAAGTGGTGTTCTAGATTGGAGTTTAGAATGGAATGTACCAGGAGAAAGCCCCTCACGTTTGTCTCACTACTTCTTGTTCGTGTTTTTAATTTAAGTTTTTATTTTTTATTACAGCAAGTTTGATTACAATGTTTGGCTTGTTGTAGGTGTGGAAGATGTGGTTCTTTTACACATATACAGATGACTGTTCTTCTTGGGATCCTTTTCCCATGTACGTTATGACAGAATGTTGAGTAGTCCTCTCTTGGTATTCTGTAGGTCTTTGGTGATTATATATGTCACCTGTGTTTGTATATGTCTGTTAACCCCGATATCGTAATGAAACCAATCCTCACACCTTTCCATTGGTGAACCATAAGTTTGTTTAATGAATCTGTGATTGCCCTTCTCCGTGGAAATATCTGCCCTGGTATCCATTTTTAGGTAACACCTATAAGTGATATGATATGATATGTGTCTTTCACTTTCTGACTTACTACAAGTCACGTGATTACTTCTAGACTCATCTACGGTGCTGCAAATGGCATTGTGTCCTTTTTTCCCTTGGCTTCTCTTCTGCCTTAGCGGGGTCCATTTTCAACAATGTGATTCCCTGAGGGCTGTGGATTAGCTGACCTGGGCAGCCTTACCCTGCCGGCCCGCCCTCCCCAGGTGTGCCTCGTTGAGGTCAATATAAACAGTGCTCCAGGCAGCAATAGCCCCTGAAGCTGTGCCTGACTCCATATTCTCTGCCCCGTCAGCAGTCTCGGGGCTGTGCTGGTGGGAGGGAGTGAGGGGCCACAGCTTTGTGGGTGGCCCGGTGTGAGTGGGGTTCTGCTGGCCTTTCTGCAGGAGTTGCCAGGCTGCCGCCTGTACAGAAGAGGATGTGTCACCCATACCTTCCGCTGGAATTTCTCTCCGGACAGAGGTGAGGAAGGAAAAAAGCAGTGGGGGCCGGGACAGGAGGGGTATCTCAGGCAGGGCAATGGAAAGCTTCTGGAAGAGCGCCAGGGTCCAGGACCACGCTGGCTGGCCTGCAGGCACCAAGTTGGCCTGCGTGCTGTCGCTGGTGTGGCTCCACAGTCCTTCCTCTAGGCTTTCAAGCCCTTGTACATATTCAGGTGTTTTACCTGGAAAGGGTGGGAACAGTTCAGCAGCAGCTGGCCTGGGGCTCAGCTCACGTTTACTCACAGATGCCTCGGCACGGTCCCCCAGCTTTGCAATGAGGACGCTCCTTGCGTGGGGGTTGGGTTGCTGGCTGTATGGGAGATGGTTCCCCACCTCTGACCAATTTCAGAATTGTTTACCACTGGAGCCAGTGCCGTGATAGGGTTTTCCTCTGTATAACTCGTGGGTTCACTTTTTTTTCTTTTATGTTTCAAGTTAGATGTTATTCCTCTTTTATGTATTTATAGATATAAGCATGGAAATAATTCATTCCTATAAATACATCTGTGTGACGGGAAGAACTTTTTTCTGTTTTATTTTTAAATTTTATTTTTTAAAAGTTTGAAATTTTATTTATTTTTTTATACAGCACGTTATTATTAGTTATGTATTTTATGCATATACATGTATACAGGTCAATCCCAAACTCCCAACTCATCCCACCACCACCACCCCATGGCTTCCCACACTTGGTGTCCATACGTTTGTTCTCTACCTCTGTGTCTCTATTTCTTCCCTGCAAACCAGTTCATCTGTACCATTTTTAGGCTCCACATATATGCATTAATATACAATATTTGTTTTCCTCTTTCTGACTTACTTCATTCTGTATGACAGTCTCTCGATCCATCGATGTCTCTACAAATGACCCAGTTTCATTCCTTTTTATGGCCGAGTCATATTCCATTTTATATATGTACCACATCTTTATCCATTCATCTGTCTGTGGGCATTTAGGTTGCTTCCATTACCTGGCTATTGTAAATAGTGCTGCAACGAACATTGTGGTGAATGTGCCTTTTTGAAATACGGTTTTCTCTGGGTATATGCCCAGAAGAGGGATTGCTGGATCAGATGGTAATTCTATTTCTAGTTATTTTAAGGAAACTCCATACTGTTCTCCATAGGGACTGTATCAATTTACATTCCCACCAATAGTGGAAGAGGGCTCCTTTTGTCCACACCCTCCCCAGAATTGGTTGTTTGTAGATTTTCTGATGATGCCGATTCTAACAGGTGTGAGGTGATACCTCATTGTAGTTTTGATTTGCATTTCTCTAATAATTAGTGCTGTTGAGCAGCTTTTCATGTGCGTCTTGGCCATCTCTGTGTCTCCTTTGAAGAAACGTCTCTTTAGATCTTCTGCCCATTTTTTTGGGGTTGTTTGTTTTTTTAATATTAAGCTGCATGAGCTGTTTATATATATTGGAGATTAAACCTCTGTCCATTGATTCGTCTGCAACCATTTTCGCCCATTCTGAGGGATGCCTTTTTCCATTCCCGTGTTTTTTAACAAAAAAGGAAAGAAAGGAAAAGAAGCAGAACACTAATGTGCGTAAAATATGCCTTTTGAAACGGTGGTTTTGAAATATGGACGTCCTTTGAAATTTTTGGTCAATATGTGACCCCAGGATTTGTTTTCAGGGCAGGTGTCATTTACAGGCCTGCAATGATTTTGAATATCAACTGACCATTAGCGTTGGGATTAAAGCTGCTGTTGTGTGAAACGGCCACAAGGTGGCAGCAGTTCACCCTTACCAAATCTGGTTACTAGGGCAAGAGAGCCTCAGTGGAAGTGGTGTTCTAGATTGGAGTTTAGAATGGAATGTACCAGGAGAAAGCCCCTCACGTTTGTCTCACTACTTCTTGTTCGTGTTTTTAATTTAAGTTTTTATTTTTTATTACAGCAAGTTTGATTACAATGTTTGGCTTGTTGTAGGTGTGGAAGATGTGGTTCTTTTACACATATACAGATGACTGTTCTTCTTGGGATCCTTTTCCCATGTACGTTATGACAGAATGTTGAGTAGTCCTCTCTTGGTATTCTGTAGGCCTTTGGTGATTATATATGTCACCTGTGTTTGTATATGTCTGTTAACCCCGATATCGTAATGAAACCAATCCTCACACCTTTCCATTGGTGAACCATAAGTTTGTTTAATGAATCTGTGATTGCCCTTCTCCGTGGAAATATCTGCCCTGGTATCCATTTTTAGGTAACACCTATAAGTGATATGATATGATATGTGTCTTTCACTTTCTGACTTACTACAAGTCACGTGATTACTTCTAGACTCATCTACGGTGCTGCAAATGGCATTGTGTCCTTTTTTCCCTTGGCTTCTCTTCTGCCTTAGCGGGGTCCATTTTCAACAATGTGATTCCCTGAGGGTTGTGGATTAGCTGACCTGGGCAGCCTTACCCTGCCGGCCCGCCCTCCCCAGGTGTGCCTCGTTGAGGTCAATATAAACAGAGCTCCAGGCAGCAATAGCCCCTGAAGCTGTGCCTGACTCCATATTCTCTGCCCCGTCAGCAGTCTCGGGGCTGTGCTGGTGGGAGGGAGTGAGGGGCCACAGCTTTGTGGGTGGCCCGGTGTGAGTGGGGTTCTGCTGGCCTTTCTGCAGGAGTTGCCAGGCTGCCGCCTGTACAGAAGAGGATGTGTCACCCATACCTTCCGCTGGAATTTCTCTCCGGACAGAGGTGAGGAAGGAAAAAAGCAGTGGGGGCCGGGACAGGAGGGGTATCTCAGGCAGGGCAATGGAAAGCTTCTGGAAGAGCGCCAGGGTCCAGGACCACGCTGGCTGGCCTGCAGGCACCAAGTTGGCCTGCGTGCTGTCGCTGGTGTGGCTCCACAGTCCTTCCTCTAGGCTTTCAAGCCCTTGTACATATTCAGGTGTTTTACCTGGAAAGGGTGGGAACAGTTCAGCAGCAGCTGGCCTGGGGCTCAGCTCACGTTTACTCACAGATGCCTCGGCACGGTCCCCCAGCTTTGCAATGAGGACGCTCCTTGCGTGGGGGTTGGGTTGCTGGCTGTATGGGAGATGGTTCCCCACCTCTGACCAATTTCAGAATTGTTTACCACTGGAGCCAGTGCCGTGATAGGGTTTTCCTCTGTATAACTCGTGGGTTCACTTTTTTTTTCTTTTATGTTTCAAGTTAGATGTTATTCCTCTTTTATGTATTTATAGATATAAGCATGGAAATAATTCATTCCTATAAATACATCTGTGTGACGGGAAGAACTTTTTTCTGTTTTATTTTTAAATTTTATTTTTTAAAATTTTGAAATTTTATTTATTTTTTTATACAGCACGTTATTATTAGTTATGTATTTTATGCATATACATGTATACAGGTCAATCCCAAACTCCCAACTCATCCCACCACCACCACCCCATGGCTTCCCACACTTGCTGTCCATACGTTTGTTCTCTACCTCTGTGTCTCTATTTCTTCCCTGCAAACCAGTTCATCTGTACCATTTTTAGGCTCCACATATATGCATTAATATACAATATTTGTTTTCCTCTTTCTGACTTACTTCATTCTGTATGACAGTCTCTCGATCCATCGATGTCTCTACAAATGACCCAGTTTCATTCCTTTTTATGGCCGAGTCATATTCCATTTTATATATGTACCACATCTTTATCCATTCATCTGTCTGTGGGCATTTAGGTTGCTTCCATTACCTGGCTATTGTAAATAGTGCTGCAACGAACATTGTGGTGAATGTGCCTTTTTGAAATACGGTTTTCTCTGGGTATATGCCCAGAAGTGGGATTGCTGGATCAGATGGTAATTCTATTTCTAGTTATTTTAAGGAAACTCCATACTGTTCTCCATAGGGACTGTAACAATTTACATTCCCACAAATAGTGGAAGAGGGCTCCTTTTGTCCACACCCTCCCCAGAATTGGTTGTTTGTAGATTTTCTGATGATGCCGATTCTAACAGGTGTGAGGTGATACCTCATTGTAGTTTTGATTTGCATTTCTCTAATAATTAGTGCTGTTGAGCAGCTTTTCATGTGCGTCTTGGCCATCTCTGTGTCTCCTTTGAAGAAACGTCTCTTTAGATCTTCTGCCCATTTTTTTGGGGTTGTTTGTTTTTTTAATATTAAGCTGCATGAGCTGTTTATATATATTGGAGATTAAACCTCTGTCCATTGATTCGTCTGCAACGATTTTCGCCCATTCTGAGGGATGCCTTTTTCCATTCCCGTGTTTTTTAACAAAAAAGGAAAGAAAGGAAAAGAAGCAGAACACTAATGTGCGTAAAATATGCCTTTTGAAACGGTGGTTTTGAAATATGGACGTCCTTTGATATTTTTGGTCGATATGTGACCCCAGGATTTGTTTTCAGGGCAGGTGTCATTTACAGGCCTGCAATGATTTTGAATATCAACTGACCATTAGCGTTGGGATTAAAGCTGCTGTTGTGTGAAACGGCCACAAGGTGGCAGCAGTTCACCCTTACCAAATCTGGTTACTAGGGCAAGAGAGCCTCAGTGGAAGTGGTGTTCTAGATTGGAGTTTAGAATGGAATGTACCAGGAGAAAGCCCCTCACGTTTGTCTCACTACTTCTTGTTCGTGTTTTTAATTTAAGTTTTTATTTTTTATTACAGCAAGTTTGATTACAATGTTTGGCTTGTTGTAGGTGTGGAAGATGTGGTTCTTTTACACATATACAGATGACTGTTCTTCTTGGGATCCTTTTCCCATGTACGTTATGACAGAATGTTGAGTAGTCCTCTCTTGGTATTCTGTAGGTCTTTGGTGATTATATATGTCACCTGTGTTTGTATATGTCTGTTAACCCCGATATCGTAATGAAACCAATCCTCACACCTTTCCATTGGTGAACCATAAGTTTGTTTAATGAATCTGTGATTGCCCTTCTCCGTGGAAATATCTGCCCTGGTATCCATTTTTAGGTAACACCTATAAGTGATATGATATGATATGTGTCTTTCACTTTCTGACTTACTACAAGTCACGTGATTACTTCTAGACTCATCTACGGTGCTGCAAATGGCATTGTGTCCTTTTTTCCCTTGGCTTCTCTTCTGCCTTAGCGGGGTCCATTTTCAACAATGTGATTCCCTGAGGGTTGTGGATTAGCTGACCTGGGCAGCCTTACCCTGCCGGCCCGCCCTCCCCAGGTGTGCCTCGTTGAGGTCAATATAAACAGAGCTCCAGGCAGCAATAGCCCCTGAAGCTGTGCCTGACTCCATATTCTCTGCCCCGTCAGCAGTCTCGGGGCTGTGCTGGTGGGAGGGAGTGAGGGGCCACAGCTTTGTGGGTGGCCCGGTGTGAGTGGGGTTCTGCTGGCCTTTCTGCAGGAGTTGCCAGGCTGCCGCCTGTACAGAAGAGGATGTGTCACCCATACCTTCCGCTGGAATTTCTCTCCGGACAGAGGTGAGGAAGGAAAAAAGCAGTGGGGGCCGGGACAGGAGGGGTATCTCAGGCAGGGCAATGGAAAGCTTCTGGAAGAGCGCCAGGGTCCAGGACCACGCTGGCTGGCCTGCAGGCACCAAGTTGGCCTGCGTGCTGTCGCTGGTGTGGCTCCACAGTCCTTCCTCTAGGCTTTCAAGCCCTTGTACATATTCAGGTGTTTTACCTGGAAAGGGTGGGAACAGTTCAGCAGCAGCTGGCCTGGGGCTCAGCTCACGTTTACTCACAGATGCCTCGGCACGGTCCCCCAGCTTTGCAATGAGGACGCTCCTTGCGTGGGGGTTGGGTTGCTGGCTGTATGGGAGATGGTTCCCCACCTCTGACCAATTTCAGAATTGTTTACCACTGGAGCCAGTGCCGTGATAGGGTTTTCCTCTGTATAACTCGTGGGTTCACTTTTTTTTCTTTTATGTTTCAAGTTAGATGTTATTCCTCTTTTATGTATTTATAGATATAAGCATGGAAATAATTCATTCCTATAAATACATCTGTGTGACGGGAAGAACTTTTTTCTGTTTTATTTTTAAATTTTATTTTTTAAAATTTTGAAATTTTATTTATTTTTTTATACAGCACGTTATTATTAGTTATGTATTTTATGCATATACATGTATACAGGTCAATCCCAAACTCCCAACTCATCCCACCACCACCACCCCATGGCTTCCCACACTTGGTGTCCATACGTTTGTTCTCTACCTCTGTGTCTCTATTTCTTCCCTGCAAACCAGTTCATCTGTACCATTTTTAGGCTCCACATATATGCATTAATATACAATATTTGTTTTCCTCTTTCTGACTTACTTCATTCTGTATGACAGTCTCTCGATCCATCGATGTCTCTACAAATGACCCAGTTTCATTCCTTTTTATGGCCGAGTCATATTCCATTTTATATATGTACCACATCTTTATCCATTCATCTGTCTGTGGGCATTTAGGTTGCTTCCATTACCTGGCTATTGTAAATAGTGCTGCAACGAACATTGTGGTGAATGTGCCTTTTTGAAATACGGTTTTCTCTGGGTATATGCCCAGAAGTGGGATTGCTGGATCATATGGTAATTCTATTTCTAGTTATTTTAAGGAAACTCCATACTGTTCTCCATAGGGACTGTATCAATTTACATTCCCACCAATAGTGGAAGAGGGCTCCTTTTGTCCACACCCTCCCCAGAATTGGTTGTTTGTAGATTTTCTGATGATGCCGATTCTAACAGGTGTGAGGTGATACCTCATTGTAGTTTTGATTTGCATTTCTCTAATAATTAGTGCTGTTGAGCAGCTTTTCATGTGCGTCTTGGCCATCTCTGTGTCTCCTTTGAAGAAACGTCTCTTTAGATCTTCTGCCCATTTTTTGGGGGTTGTTTGTTTTTTTAATATTAAGCTGCATGAGCTGTTTATATATATTGGAGATTAAACCTCTGTCCATTGATTCGTCTGCAACGATTTTCGCCCATTCTGAGGGATGCCTTTTTCCATTCCCGTGTTTTTTAACAAAAAAGGAAAGAAAGGAAAAGAAGCAGAACACTAATGTGCGTAAAATATGCCTTTTGAAACGGTGGTTTTGAAATATGGACGTCCTTTGATATTTTTGGTCGATATGTGACCCCAGGATTTGTTTTCAGGGCAGGTGTCATTTACAGGCCTGCAATGATTTTGAATATCAACTGACCATTAGCGTTGGGATTAAAGCTGCTGTTGTGTGAAACGGCCACAAGGTGGCAGCAGTTCACCCTTACCAAATCTGGTTACTAGGGCAAGAGAGCCTCAGTGGAAGTGGTGTTCTAGATTGGAGTTTAGAATGGAATGTACCAGGAGAAAGCCCCTCACGTTTGTCTCACTACTTCTTGTTCGTGTTTTTAATTTAAGTTTTTATTTTTTATTACAGCAAGTTTGATTACAATGTTTGGCTTGTTGTAGGTGTGGAAGATGTGGTTCTTTTACACATATACAGATGACTGTTCTTCTTGGGATCCTTTTCCCATGTACGTTATGACAGAATGTTGAGTAGTCCTCTCTTGGTATTCTGTAGGTCTTTGGTGATTATATATGTCACCTGTGTTTGTATATGTCTGTTAACCCCGATATCGTAATGAAACCAATCCTCACACCTTTCCATTGGTGAACCATAAGTTTGTTTAATGAATCTGTGATTGCCCTTCTCCGTGGAAATATCTGCCCTGGTATCCATTTTTAGGTAACACCTATAAGTGATATGATATGATATGTGTCTTTCACTTTCTGACTTACTACAAGTCACGTGATTACTTCTAGACTCATCTACGGTGCTGCAAATGGCATTGTGTCCTTTTTTCCCTTGGCTTCTCTTCTGCCTTAGCGGGGTCCATTTTCAACAATGTGATTCCCTGAGGGTTGTGGATTAGCTGACCTGGGCAGCCTTACCCTGCCGGCCCGCCCTCCCCAGGTGTGCCTCGTTGAGGTCAATATAAACAGAGCTCCAGGCAGCAATAGCCCCTGAAGCTGTGCCTGACTCCATATTCTCTGCCCCGTCAGCAGTCTCGGGGCTGTGCTGGTGGGAGGGAGTGAGGGGCCACAGCTTTGTGGGTGGCCCGGTGTGAGTGGGGTTCTGCTGGCCTTTCTGCAGGAGTTGCCAGGCTGCCGCCTGTACAGAAGAGGATGTGTCACCCATACCTTCCGCTGGAATTTCTCTCCGGACAGAGGTGAGGAAGGAAAAAAGCAGTGGGGGCCGGGACAGGAGGGGTATCTCAGGCAGGGCAATGGAAAGCTTCTGGAAGAGCGCCAGGGTCCAGGACCACGCTGGCTGGCCTGCAGGCACCAAGTTGGCCTGCGTGCTGTCGCTGGTGTGGCTCCACAGTCCTTCCTCTAGGCTTTCAAGCCCTTGTACATATTCAGGTGTTTTACCTGGAAAGGGTGGGAACAGTTCAGCAGCAGCTGGCCTGGGGCTCAGCTCACGTTTACTCACAGATGCCTCGGCACGGTCCCCCAGCTTTGCAATGAGGACGCTCCTTGCGTGGGGGTTGGGTTGCTGGCTGTATGGGAGATGGTTCCCCACCTCTGACCAATTTCAGAATTGTTTACCACTGGAGCCAGTGCCGTGATAGGGTTTTCCTCTGTATAACTCGTGGGTTCACTTTTTTTTCTTTTATGTTTCAAGTTAGATGTTATTCCTCTTTTATGTATTTATAGATATAAGCATGGAAATAATTCATTCCTATAAATACATCTGTGTGACGGGAAGAACTTTTTTCTGTTTTATTTTTAAATTTTATTTTTTAAAATTTTGAAATTTTATTTATTTTTTTATACAGCACGTTATTATTAGTTATGTATTTTATGCATATACATGTATACAGGTCAATCCCAAACTCCCAACTCATCCCACCACCACCACCCCATGGCTTCCCACACTTGGTGTCCATACGTTTGTTCTCTACCTCTGTGTCTCTATTTCTTCCCTGCAAACCAGTTCATCTGTACCATTTTTAGGCTCCACATATATGCATTAATATACAATATTTGTTTTCCTCTTTCTGACTTACTTCATTCTGTATGACAGTCTCTCGATCCATCGATGTCTCTACAAATGACCCAGTTTCATTCCTTTTTATGGCCGAGTCATATTCCATTTTATATATGTACCACATCTTTATCCATTCATCTGTCTGTGGGCATTTAGGTTGCTTCCATTACCTGGCTATTGTAAATAGTGCTGCAACGAACATTGTGGTGAATGTGCCTTTTTGAAATACGGTTTTCTCTGGGTATATGCCCAGAAGTGGGATTGCTGGATCATATGGTAATTCTATTTCTAGTTATTTTAAGGAAACTCCATACTGTTCTCCATAGGGACTGTATCAATTTACATTCCCACCAATAGTGGAAGAGGGCTCCTTTTGTCCACACCCTCCCCAGAATTGGTTGTTTGTAGATTTTCTGATGATGCCGATTCTAACAGGTGTGAGGTGATACCTCATTGTAGTTTTGATTTGCATTTCTCTAATAATTAGTGCTGTTGAGCAGCTTTTCATGTGCGTCTTGGCCATCTCTGTGTCTCCTTTGAAGAAACGTCTCTTTAGATCTTCTGCCCATTTTTTTTGGGTTGTTTGTTTTTTTAATATTAAGCTGCATGAGCTGTTTATATATATTGGAGATTAAACCTCTGTCCATTGATTCGTCTGCAACGATTTTTGCCCATTCTGAGGGATGCCTTTTTCCATTCCCGTGTTTTTTAACAAAAAAGGAAAGAAAGGAAAAGAAGCAGAACACTAATGTGCGTAAAATATGCCTTTTGAAACGGTGGTTTTGAAATATGGACGTCCTTTGAAATTTTTGGTCGATATGTGACCCCAGGATTTGTTTTCAGGGCAGGTGTCATTTACAGGCCTGCAATGATTTTGAATATCAACTGACCATTAGCGTTGGGATTAAAGCTGCTGTTGTGTGAAACGGCCACAAGGTGGCAGCAGTTCACCCTTACCAAATCTGGTTACTAGGGCAAGAGAGCCTCAGTGGAAGTGGTGTTCTAGATTGGAGTTTAGAATGGAATGTACCAGGAGAAAGCCCCTCACGTTTGTCTCACTACTTCTTGTTCGTGTTTTTAATTTAAGTTTTTATTTTTTATTACAGCAAGTTTGATTACAATGTTTGGCTTGTTGTAGGTGTGGAAGATGTGGTTCTTTTACACATATACAGATGACTGTTCTTCTTGGGATCCTTTTCCCATGTACGTTATGACAGAATGTTGAGTAGTCCTCTCTTGGTATTCTGTAGGTCTTTGGTGATTATATATGTCACCTGTGTTTGTATATGTCTGTTAACCCCGATATCGTAATGAAACCAATCCTCACACCTTTCCATTGGTGAACCATAAGTTTGTTTAATGAATCTGTGATTGCCCTTCTCCGTGGAAATATCTGCCCTGGTATCCATTTTTAGGTAACACCTATAAGTGATATGATATGATATGTGTCTTTCACTTTCTGACTTACTACAAGTCACGTGATTACTTCTAGACTCATCTACGGTGCTGCAAATGGCATTGTGTCCTTTTTTCCCTTGGCTTCTCTTCTGCCTTAGCGGGGTCCATTTTCAACAATGTGATTCCCTGAGGGTTGTGGATTAGCTGACCTGGGCAGCCTTACCCTGCCGGCCCGCCCTCCCCAGGTGTGCCTCTTTGAGGTCAATATAAACAGAGCTCCAGGCAGCAATAGCCCCTGAAGCTGTGCCTGACTCCATATTCTCTGCCCCGTCAGCAGTCTCGGGGCTGTGCTGGTGGGAGGGAGTGAGGGGCCACAGCTTTGTGGGTGGCCCGGTGTGAGTGGGGTTCTGCTGGCCTTTCTGCAGGAGTTGCCAGGCTGCCGCCTGTACAGAAGAGGATGTGTCACCCATACCTTCCGCTGGAATTTCTCTCCGGACAGAGGTGAGGAAGGAAAAAAGCAGTGGGGGCCGGGACAGGAGGGGTATCTCAGGCAGGGCAATGGAAAGCTTCTGGAAGAGCGCCAGGGTCCAGGACCACGCTGGCTGGCCTGCAGGCACCAAGTTGGCCTGCGTGCTGTCGCTGGTGTGGCTCCACAGTCCTTCCTCTAGGCTTTCAAGCCCTTGTACATATTCAGGTGTTTTACCTGGAAAGGGTGGGAACAGTTCAGCAGCAGCTGGCCTGGGGCTCAGCTCACGTTTACTCACAGATGCCTCGGCACGGTCCCCCAGCTTTGCAATGAGGACGCTCCTTGCGTGGGGGTTGGGTTGCTGGCTGTATGGGAGATGGTTCCCCACCTCTGACCAATTTCAGAATTGTTTACCACTGGAGCTAGTGCCGTGATAGGGTTTTCCTCTGTATAACTCGTGGGTTCACTTTTTTTTTCTTTTATGTTTCAAGTTAGATTTTATTCCTCTTTTATGTATTTATAGATATAAGCATGGAAATAATTCATTCCTATAAATACATCTGTGTGACGGGAAGAACTTTTTTCTGTTTTATTTTTAAATTTTATTTTTTAAAATTTTGAAATTTTATTTATTTTTTTATACAGCACGTTATTATTAGTTATGTATTTTATGCATATACATGTATACAGGTCAATCCCAAACTCCCAACTCATCCCACCACCACCACCCCATGGCTTCCCACACTTGGTGTCCATACGTTTGTTCTCTACCTCTGTGTCTCTATTTCTTCCCTGCAAACCAGTTCATCTGTACCATTTTTAGGCTCCACATATATGCATTAATATACAATATTTGTTTTCCTCTTTCTGACTTACTTCATTCTGTATGACAGTCTCTCGATCCATCGATGTCTCTACAAATGACCCAGTTTCATTCCTTTTTATGGCCGAGTCATATTCCATTTTATATATGTACCACATCTTTATCCATTCATCTGTCTGTGGGCATTTAGGTTGCTTCCATTACCTGGCTATTGTAAATAGTGCTGCAACGAACATTGTGGTGAATGTGCCTTTTTGAAATACGGTTTTCTCTGGGTATATGCCCAGAAGAGGGATTGCTGGATCAGATGGTAATTCTATTTCTAGTTATTTTAAGGAAACTCCATACTGTTCTCCATAGGGACTGTATCAATTTACATTCCCACCAATAGTGGAAGAGGGCTCCTTTTGTCCACACCCTCCCCAGAATTGGTTGTTTGTAGATTTTCTGATGATGCCGATTCTAACAGGTGTGAGGTGATACCTCATTGTAGTTTTGATTTGCATTTCTCTAATAATTAGTGCTGTTGAGCAGCTTTTCATGTGCGTCTTGGCCATCTCTGTGTCTCCTTTGAAGAAACGTCTCTTTAGATCTTCTGCCCATTTTTTTTGGGTTGTTTGTTTTTTTAATATTAAGCTGCATGAGCTGTTTATATATATTGGAGATTAAACCTCTGTCCATTGATTCGTCTGCAACCATTTTCGCCCATTCTGAGGGATGCCTTTTTCCATTCCCGTGTTTTTTAACAAAAAAGGAAAGAAAGGAAAAGAAGCAGAACACTAATGTGCGTAAAATATGCCTTTTGAAACGGTGGTTTTGAAATATGGACGTCCTTTGAAATTTTTGGTCGATATGTGACCCCAGGATTTGTTTTCAGGGCAGGTGTCATTTACAGGCCTGCAATGATTTTGAATATCAACTGACCATTAGCGTTGGGATTAAAGCTGCTGTTGTGTGAAACGGCCACAAGGTGGCAGCAGTTCACCCTTACCAAATCTGGTTACTAGGGCAAGAGAGCCTCAGTGGAAGTGGTGTTCTAGATTGGAGTTTAGAATGGAATGTACCAGGAGAAAGCCCCTCACGTTTGTCTCACTACTTCTTGTTCGTGTTTTTAATTTAAGTTTTTATTTTTTATTACAGCAAGTTTGATTACAATGTTTGGCTTGTTGTAGGTGTGGAAGATGTGGTTCTTTTACACATATACAGATGACTGTTCTTCTTGGGATCCTTTTCCCATGTACGTTATGACAGAATGTTGAGTAGTCCTCTCTTGGTATTCTGTAGGTCTTTGGTGATTATATATGTCACCTGTGTTTGTATATGTCTGTTAACCCCGATATCGTAATGAAACCAATCCTCACACCTTTCCATTGGTGAACCATAAGTTTGTTTAATGAATCTGTGATTGCCCTTCTCCGTGGAAATATCTGCCCTGGTATCCATTTTTAGGTAACACCTATAAGTGATATGATATGATATGTGTCTTTCACTTTCTGACTTACTACAAGTCACGTGATTACTTCTAGACTCATCTACGGTGCTGCAAATGGCATTGTGTCCTTTTTTCCCTTGGCTTCTCTTCTGCCTTAGCGGGGTCCATTTTCAACAATGTGATTCCCTGAGGGTTGTGGATTAGCTGACCTGGGCAGCCTTACCCTGCCGGCCCGCCCTCCCCAGGTGTGCCTCGTTGAGGTCAATATAAACAGAGCTCCAGGCAGCAATAGCCCCTGAAGCTGTGCCTGACTCCATATTCTCTGCCCCGTCAGCAGTCTCGGGGCTGTGCTGGTGGGAGGGAGTGAGGGGCCACAGCTTTGTGGGTGGCCCGGTGTGAGTGGGGTTCTGCTGGCCTTTCTGCAGGAGTTGCCAGGCTGCCGCCTGTACAGAAGAGGATGTGTCACCCATACCTTCCGCTGGAATTTCTCTCCGCACAGAGGTGAGGAAGGAAAAAAGCAGTGGGGGCCGGGACAGGAGGGGTATCTCAGGCAGGGCAATGGAAAGCTTCTGGAAGAGCGCCAGGGTCCAGGACCACGCTGGCTGGCCTGCAGGCACCAAGTTGGCCTGCGTGCTGTCGCTGGTGTGGCTCCACAGTCCTTCCTCTAGGCTTTCAAGCCCTTGTACATATTCAGGTGTTTTACCTGGAAAGGGTGGGAACAGTTCAGCAGCAGCTGGCCTGGGGCTCAGCTCACGTTTACTCACAGATGCCTCGGCACGGTCCCCCAGCTTTGCAATGAGGACGCTCCTTGCGTGGGGGTTGGGTTGCTGGCTGTATGGGAGATGGTTCCCCACCTCTGACCAATTTCAGAATTGTTTACCACTGGAGCAAGTGCCGTGATAGGGTTTTCCTCTGTATAACTCGTGGGTTCACTTTTTTTTTCTTTTATGTTTCAAGTTAGATGTTATTCCTCTTTTATGTATTTATAGATATAAGCATGGAAATAATTCATTCCTATAAATACATCTGTGTGACGGGAAGAACTTTTTTCTGTTTTATTTTTAAATTTTATTTTTTAAAATTTTGAAATTTTATTTATTTTTTTATACAGCACGTTATTATTAGTTATGTATTTTATGCATATACATGTATACAGGTCAATCCCAAACTCCCAACTCATCCCACCACCACCACCCCATGGCTTCCCACACTTGGTGTCCATACGTTTGTTCTCTACCTCTGTGTCTCTATTTCTTCCCTGCAAACCAGTTCATCTGTACCATTTTTAGGCTCCACATATATGCATTAATATACAATATTTGTTTTCCACTTTCTGACTTACTTCATTCTGTATGACAGTCTCTCGATCCATCGATGTCTCTACAAATGACCCAGTTTCATTCCTTTTTATGGGCGAGTCATATTCCATTTTATATATGTACCACATCTTTATCCATTCATCTGTCTGTGGGCATTTAGGTTGCTTCCATTACCTGGCTATTGTAAATAGTGCTGCAACGAACATTGTGGTGAATGTGCCTTTTTGAAATACGGTTTTCTCTGGGTATATGCCCAGAAGTGGGATTGCTGGATCAGATGGTAATACTATTTCTAGTTATTTTAAGGAAACTCCATACTGTTCTCCATAGGGACTGTATCAATTTACATTCCCACCAATAGTGGAAGAGGGCTCCTTTTGTCCACACCCTCCCCAGAATTGGTTGTTTGTAGATTTTCTGATGATGCCGATTCTAACAGGTGTGAGGTGATACCTCATTGTAGTTTTGATTTGCATTTCTCTAATAATTAGTGCTGTTGAGCAGCTTTTCATGTGTGTCTTGGCCATCTCTGTGTCTCCTTTGAAGAAACGTCTCTTTAGATCTTCTGCCCATTTTTTTTGGGTTGTTTGTTTTTTTAATATTAAGCTGCATGAGCTGTTTATATATATTGGAGATTAAACCTCTGTCCATTGATTCGTCTGCAACGATTTTCGCCCATTCTGAGGGATGCCTTTTTCCATTCCCGTGTTTTTTAACAAAAAAGGAAAGAAAGGAAAAGAAGCAGAACACTAATGTGCGTAAAATATGCCTTTTGAAACGGTCGTTTTGAAATATGGACGTCCTTTGAAATTTTTGGTCGATATGTGACCCCAGGATTTGTTTTCAGGGCAGGTGTCATTTACAGGCCTGCAATGATTTTGAATATCAACTGACCATTAGCGTTGGGATTAAAGCTGCTGTTGTGTGAAACGGCCACAAGGTGGCAGCAGTTCACCCTTACCAAATCTGGTTACTAGGGCAAGAGAGCCTCAGTGGAAGTGGTGTTCTAGATTGGAGTTTAGAATGGAATGTACCAGGAGAAAGCCCCTCACGTTTGTCTCACTACTTCTTGTTCGTGTTTTTAATTTAAGTTTTTATTTTGTATTACAGCAAGTTTGATTACAATGTTTGGCTTGTTGTAGGTGTGGAAGATGTGGTTCTTTTACACATATACAGATGACTGTTCTTCTTGGGATCCTTTTCCCATGTACGTTATGACAGAATGTTGAGTAGTCCTCTCTTGGTATTCTGTAGGTCTTTGGTGATTATATATGTCACCTGTGTTTCTATATGTCTGTTAACCCTGATATCGTAATGAAACCAATCCTCACACCTTTCCATTGGTGAACCATAAGTTTGTTTAATGAATCTGTGATTGCCCTTCTCCGTGGAAATATCTGCCCTGGTATCCATTTTTAGGTAACACCTATAAGTGATATGATATGATATGTGTCTTTCACTTTCTGACTTACTACAAGTCACGTGATTACTTCTAGACTCATCTACGGTGCTGCAAATGGCATTGTGTCCTTTTTTCCCTTGGCTTCTCTTCTGCCTTAGCGGGGTCCATTTTCAACAATGTGATTCCCTGAGGGTTGTGGATTAGCTGACCTGGGCAGCCTTACCCTGCCGGCCCGCCCTCCCCAGGTGTGCCTCGTTGAGGTCAATATAAACAGAGCTCCAGGCAGCAATAGCCCCTGAAGCTGTGCCTGACTCCATATTCTCTGCCCCGTCAGCAGTCTCGGGGCTGTGCTGGTGGGAGGGAGTGAGGGGCCACAGCTTTGTGGGTGGCCCGGTGTGAGTGGGGTTCTGCTGGCCTTTCTGCAGGAGTTGCCAGGCTGCCGCCTGTACAGAAGAGGATGTGTCACCCATACCTTCCGCTGGAATTTCTCTCCGGACAGAGGTGAGGAAGGAAAAAAGCAGTGGGGGCCGGGACAGGAGGGGTATCTCAGGCAGGGCAATGGAAAGCTTCTGGAAGAGCGCCAGGGTCCAGGACCACGCTGGCTGGCCTGCAGGCACCAAGTTGGCCTGCGTGCTGTCGCTGGTGTGGCTCCACGGTCCTTCCTCTAGGCTTTCAAGCCCTTGTACATATTCAGGTGTTTTACCTGGAAAGGGTGGGAACAGTTCAGCAGCAGCTGGCCTGGGGCTCAGCTCACGTTTACTCACAGATGCCTCGGCACGGTCCCCCAGCTTTGCAATGAGGACGCTCCTTGCGTGGGGGTTGGGTTGCTGGCTGTATGGGAGATGGTTCCCCACCTCTGACCAATTTCAGAATTGTTTACCACTGGAGCAAGTGCCGTGATAGGGTTTTCCTCTGTATAACTCGTGGGTTCACTTTTTTTTTCTTTTATGTTTCAAGTTAGATGTTATTCCTCTTTTATGTATTTATAGATATAAGCATGGAAATAATTCATTCCTATAAATACATCTGTGTGACGGGAAGAACTTTTTTCTGTTTTATTTTTAAATTTTATTTTTTAAAATTTTGAAATTTTATTTATTTTTTTATACAGCACGTTATTATTAGTTATGTATTTTATGCATATACATGTATACAGGTCAATCCCAAACTCCCAACTCATCCCACCACCACCACCCCATGGCTTCCCACACTTGGTGTACATACGTTTGTTCTCTACCTCTGTGTCTCTATTTCTTCCCTGCAAACCAGTTCATCTGTACCATTTTTAGGCTCCACATATATGCATTAATATACAATATTTGTTTTCCTCTTTCTGACTTACTTCATTCTGTATGACAGTCTCTCGATCCATCGATGTCTCTACAAATGACCCAGATTCATTCCTTTTTATGGCCGAGTCATATTCCATTTTATATATGTACCACATCTTTATCCATTCATCTGTCTGTGGGCATTTAGGTTGCTTCCATTACCTGGCTATTGTAAATAGTGCTGCAACGAACATTGTGGTGAATGTGCCTTTTTGAAATACGGTTTTCTCTGGGTATATGCCCAGAAGTGGGATTGCTGGATCAGATGGTAATTCTATTTCTAGTTATTTTAAGGAAACTCCATACTGTTCTCCATAGGGACTGTATCAATTTACATTCCCACCAATAGTGGAAGAGGGCTCCTTTTGTCCACACCCTCCCCAGAATTGGTTGTTTGTAGATTTTCTGATGATGCCGATTCTAACAGGTGTGAGGTGATACCTCATTGTAGTTTTGATTTGCATTTCTCTAATAATTAGTGCTGTTGAGCAGCTTTTCATGTGTGTCTTGGCCATCTCTGTGTCTCCTTTGAAGAAACGTCTCTTTAGATCTTCTGCCCATTTTTTTTGGGTTGTTTGTTTTTTTAATATTAAGCTGCATGAGCTGTTTATATATATTGGAGATTAAACCTCTGTCCATTGATTCGTCTGCAACGATTTTCGCCCATTCTGAGGGATGCCTTTTTCCATTCCCGTGTTTTTTAACAAAAAAGGAAAGAAAGGAAAAGAAGCAGAACACTAATGTGCGTAAAATATGCCTTTTGAAACGGTCGTTTTGAAATATGGACGTCCTTTGAAATTTTTGGTCGATATGTGACCCCAGGATTTGTTTTCAGGGCAGGTGTCATTTACAGGCCTGCAATGATTTTGAATATCAACTGACCATTAGCGTTGGGATTAAAGCTGCTGTTGTGTGAAACGGCCACAAGGTGGCAGCAGTTCACCCTTACCAAATCTGGTTACTAGGGCAAGAGAGCCTCAGTGGAAGTGGTGTTCTAGATTGGAGTTTAGAATGGAATGTACCAGGAGAAAGCCCCTCACGTTTGTCTCACTACTTCTTGTTCGTGTTTTTAATTTAAGTTTTTATTTTGTATTACAGCAAGTTTGATTACAATGTTTGGCTTGTTGTAGGTGTGGAAGATGTGGTTCTTTTACACATATACAGATGACTGTTCTTCTTGGGATCCTTTTCCCATGTACGTTATGACAGAATGTTGAGTAGTCCTCTCTTGGTATTCTGTAGGTCTTTGGTGATTATATATGTCACCTGTGTTTCTATATGTCTGTTAACCCTGATATCGTAATGAAACCAATCCTCACACCTTTCCATTGGTGAACCATAAGTTTGTTTAATGAATCTGTGATTGCCCTTCTCCGTGGAAATATCTGCCCTGGTATCCATTTTTAGGTAACACCTATAAGTGATATGATATGATATGTGTCTTTCACTTTCTGACTTACTACAAGTCACGTGATTACTTCTAGACTCATCTACGGTGCTGCAAATGGCATTGTGTCCTTTTTTCCCTTGGCTTCTCTTCTGCCTTAGCGGGGTCCATTTTCAACAATGTGATTCCCTGAGGGTTGTGGATTAGCTGACCTGGGCAGCCTTACCCTGCCGGCCCGCCCTCCCCAGGTATGCCTCGTTGAGGTCAATATAAACAGAGCTCCAGGCAGCAATAGCCCCTGAAGCTGTGCCTGACTCCATATTCTCTGCCCCGTCAGCAGTCTCGGGGCTGTGCTGGTGGGAGGGAGTGAGGGGCCACAGCTTTGTGGGTGGCCCGGTGTGAGTGGGGTTCTGCTGGCCTTTCTGCAGGAGTTGCCAGGCTGCCGCCTGTACAGAAGAGGATGTGTCACCCATACCTTCCGCTGGAATTTCTCTCCGGACAGAGGTGAGGAAGGAAAAAAGCAGTGGGGGCCGGGACAGGAGGGGTATCTCAGGCAGGGCAATGGAAAGCTTCTGGAAGAGCGCCAGGGTCCAGGACCACGCTGGCTGGCCTGCAGGCACCAAGTTGGCCTGCGTGCTGTCGCTGGTGTGGCTCCACAGTCCTTCCTCTAGGCTTTCAAGCCCTTGTACATATTCAGGTGTTTTACCTGGAAAGGGTGGGAACAGTTCAGCAGCAGCTGGCCTGGGGCTCAGCTCACGTTTACTCACAGATGCCTCGGCACGGTCCCCCAGCTTTGCAATGAGGACGCTCCTTGCGTGGGGGTTGGGTTGCTGGCTGTATGGGAGATGGTTCCCCACCTCTGACCAATTTCAGAATTGTTTACCACTGGAGCAAGTGCCGTGATAGGGTTTTCCTCTGTATAACTCGTGGGTTCACTTTTTTTTTCTTTTATGTTTCAAGTTAGATGTTATTCCTCTTTTATGTATTTATAGATATAAGCATGGAAATAATTCATTCCTATAAATACATCTGTGTGACGGGAAGAACTTTTTTCTGTTTTATATTTAAATTTTATTTTTTAAAATTTTGAAATTTTATATATATTTTTATACAGCACGTTATTATTAGTTATGTATTTTATGCATATACATGTATACAGGTCAATCCCAAACTCCCAACTCATCCCACCACCACCACCCCATGGCTTCCCACACTTGGTGTCCATACGTTTGTTCTCTACCTCTGTGTCTCTATTTCTTCCCTGCAAACCAGTTCATCTGTACCATTTTTAGGCTCCACATATATGCATTAATATACAATATTTGTTTTCCTCTTTCTGACTTACTTCATTCTGTATGACAGTCTCTCGATCCATCGATGTCTCTACAAATGACCCAGTTTCATTCCTTTTTATGGCCGAGTCATATTCCATTTGATATATGTACCACATCTTTATCCATTCATCTGTCTGTGGGCATTTAGGTTGCTTCCATTACCTGGCTATTGTAAATAGTGCTGCAACGAACATTGTGGTGAATGTGCCTTTTTGAAATACGGTTTTCTCTGGGTATATGCCCAGAAGTGGGATTGCTGGATCAGATGGTAATTCTATTTCTAGTTATTTTAAGGAAACTCCATACTGTTCTCCATAGGGACTGTATCAATTTACATTCCCACCAATAGTGGAAGAGGGCTCCTTTTGTCCACACCCTCCCCAGAATTGGTTGTTTGTAGATTTTCTGATGATGCCAATTCTAACAGGTGTGAGGTGATACCTCATTGTAGTTTTGATTTGCATTTCTCTAATAATTAGTGCTGTTGAGCAGCTTTTCATGTGCGTCTTGGCCATCTCTGTGTCTCCTTTGAAGAAACGTCTCTTTAGATCTTCTGCCCATTTTTTTGGGGTTGTTTGTTTTTTTAATATTAAGCTGCATGAGCTGTTTATATATATTGGAGATTAAACCTCTGTCCATTGATTCGTCTGCAACGATTTTCGCCCATTCTGAGGCATGCCTTTTTCCATTCCCGTGTTTTTTAACAAAAAAGGAAAGAAAGGAAAAGAAGCAGAACACTAATGTGCGTAAAATATGCCTTTTGAAACGGTCGTTTTGAAATATGGACGTCCTTTGAAATTTTTGGTCGATATGTGACCCCAGGATTTGTTTTCAGGGCAGGTGTCATTTACAGGCCTGCAATGATTTTGAATATCAACTGACCATTAGCGTTGGGATTAAAGCTGCTGTTGTGTGAAACGGCCACAAGGTGGCAGCAGTTCACCCTTACCAAATCTGGTTACTAGGGCAAGAGAGCCTCAGTGGAAGTGGTGTTCTAGATTGGAGTTTAGAATGGAATGTACCAGGAGAAAGCCCCTCACGTTTGTCTCACTACTTCTTGTTCGTGTTTTTAATTTAAGTTTTTATTTTTTATTACAGCAAGTTTGATTACAATGTTTGGCTTGTTGTAGGTGTGGAAGATGTGGTTCTTTTACACATATACAGATGACTGTTCTTCTTGGGATCCTTTTCCCATGTACGTTATGACAGAATGTTGAGTAGTCCTCTCTTGGTATTCTGTAGGTCTTTGGTGATTATATATGTCACCTGTGTTTGTATATGTCTGTTAACCCCGATATCGTAATGAAACCAATCCTCACACCTTTCCATTGGTGAACCATAAGTTTGTTTAATGAATCTGTGATTGCCCTTCTCCGTGGAAATATCTGCCCTGGTATCCATTTTTAGGTAACACCTATAAGTGATATGATATGATATGTGTCTTTCACTTTCTGACTTACTACAAGTCACGTGATTACTTCTAGACTCATCTACGGTGCTGCAAATGGCATTGTGTCCTTTTTTCCCTTGGCTTCTCTTCTGCCTTAGCGGGGTCCATTTTCAACAATGTGATTCCCTGAGGGTTGTGGATTAGCTGACCTGGGCAGCCTTACCCTGCCGGCCCGCCCTCCCCAGGTGTGCCTCGTTGAGGTCAATATAAACAGAGCTCCAGGCAGCAATAGCCCCTGAAGCTGTGCCTGACTCCATATTCTCTGCCCCGTCAGCAGTCTCGGGGCTGTGCTGGTGGGAGGGAGTGAGGGGCCACAGCTTTGTGGGTGGCCCGGTGTGAGTGGGGTTCTGCTGGCCTTTCTGCAGGAGTTGCCAGGCTGCCGCCTGTACAGAAGAGGATGTGTCACCCATACCTTCCGCTGGAATTTCTCTCCGGACAGAGGTGAGGAAGGAAAAAAGCAGTGGGGGCCGGGACAGGAGGGGTATCTCAGGCAGGGCAATGGAAAGCTTCTGGAAGAGCGCCAGGGTCCAGGACCACGCTGGCTGGCCTGCAGGCACCAAGTTGGCCTGCGTGCTGTCGCTGGTGTGGCTCCACGGTCCTTCCTCTAGGCTTTCAAGCCCTTGTACATATTCAGGTGTTTTACCTGGAAAGGGTGGGAACAGTTCAGCAGCAGCTGGCCTGGGGCTCAGCTCACGTTTACTCACAGATGCCTCGGCACGGTCCCCCAGCTTTGCAATGAGGACGCTCCTTGCGTGGGGGTTGGGTTGCTGGCTGTATGGGAGATGGTTCCCCACCTCTGACCAATTTCAGAATTGTTTACCACTGGAGCAAGTGCCGTGATAGGGTTTTCCTCTGTATAACTCGTGGGTTCACTTTTTTTTTCTTTTATGTTTCAAGTTAGATGTTATTCCTCTTTTATGTATTTATAGATATAAGCATGGAAATAATTCATTCCTATAAATACATCTGTGTGACGGGAAGAACTTTTTTCTGTTTTATTTTTAAATTTTATTTTTTAAAATTTTGAAATTTTATTTATTTTTTTATACAGCACGTTATTATTAGTTATGTATTTTATGCATATACATGTATACAGGTCAATCCCAAACTCCCAACTCATCCCACCACCACCACCCCATGGCTTCCCACACTTGGTGTCCATACGTTTGTTCTCTACCTCTGTGTCTCTATTTCTTCCCTGCAAACCAGTTCATCTGTACCATTTTTAGGCTCCACATATATGCATTAATATACAATATTTGTTTTCCTCTTTCTGACTTACTTCATTCTGTATGACAGTCTCTCGATCCATCGATGTCTCTACAAATGACCCAGTTTCATTCCTTTTTATGGCCGAGTCATATTCCATTTTATATATGTACCACATCTTTATCCATTCATCTGTCTGTGGGCATTTAGGTTGCTTCCATTACCTGGCTATTGTAAATAGTGCTGCAACGAACATTGTGGTGAATGTGCCTTTTTGAAATACGGTTTTCTCTGGGTATATGCCCAGAAGTGGGATTGCTGGATCAGATGGTAATTCTATTTCTACTTATTTTAAGGAAACTCCATACTGTTCTCCATAGGGACTGTATCAATTTACATTCCCACCAATAGTGGAAGAGGGCTCCTTTTGTCCACACCCTCCCCAGAATTGGTTGTTTGTAGATTTTCTGATGATGCCGATTCTAACAGGTGTGAGATGATACCTCATTGTAGTTTTGATTTGCATTTCTCTAATAATTAGTGCTGTTGAGCAGCTTTTCATGTGCGTCTTGGCCATCTCTGTGTCTCCTTTGAAGAAACGTCTCTTTAGATATTCTGCCCATTTTTTTGGGGTTGTTTGTTTTTTTAATATTAAGCTGCATGAGCTGTTTATATATATTGGAGATTAAACCTCTGTCCATTGATTCGTCTGCAACGATTTTCGCCCATTCTGAGGGATGCCTTTTTCCATTCCCGTGTTTTTTAACAAAAAAGGAAAGAAAGGAAAAGAAGCAGAACACTAATGTGCGTAAAATATGCCTTTTGAAACGGTGGTTTTGAAATATGGACGTCCTTTGAAATTTTTGGTCGATATGTGACCCCAGGATTTGTTTTCAGGGCAGGTGTCATTTACAGGCCTGCAATGATTTTGAATATCAACTGACCATTAGCGTTGGGATTAAAGCTGCTGTTGTGTGAAACGGCCACAAGGTGGCAGCAGTTCACCCTTACCAAATCTGGTTACTAGGGCAAGAGAGCCTCAGTGGAAGTGGTGTTCTAGATTGGAGTTTAGAATGGAATGTACCAGGAGAAAGCCCCTCACGTTTGTCTCACTACTTCTTGTTCGTGTTTTTAATTTAAGTTTTTATTTTTTATTACAGCAAGTTTGATTACAATGTTTGGCTTGTTGTAGGTGTGGAAGATGTGGTTCTTTTACACATATACAGATGACTGTTCTTCTTGGGATCCTTTTCCCATGTACGTTATGACAGAATGTTGAGTAGTCCTCTCTTGGTATTCTGTAGGTCTTTGGTGATTATATATGTCACCTGTGTTTGTATATGTCTGTTAACCCCGATATCGTAATGAAACCAATCCTCACACCTTTCCATTGGTGAACCATAAGTTTGTTTAATGAATCTGTGATTGCCCTTCTCCGTGGAAATATCTGCCCTGGTATCCATTTTTAGGTAACACCTATAAGTGATATGATATGATATGTGTCTTTCACTTTCTGACTTACTACAAGTCACGTGATTACTTCTAGACTCATCTACGGTGCTGCAAATGGCATTGTGTCCTTTTTTCCCTTGGCTTCTCTTCTGCCTTAGCGGGGTCCATTTTCAACAATGTGATTCCCTGAGGGTTGTGGATTAGCTGACCTGGGCAGCCTTACCCTGCCGGTCCGCCCTCCCCAGGTGTGCCTCGTTGAGGTCAATATAAACAGAGCTCCAGGCAGCAATAGCCCCTGAAGCTGTGCCTGACTCCATATTCTCTGCCCCGTCAGCAGTCTCGGGGCTGTGCTGGTGGGAGGGAGTGAGGGGCCACAGCTTTGTGGGTGGCCCGGTGTGAGTGGGGTTCTGCTGGCCTTTCTGCAGGAGTTGCCAGGCTGCCGCCTGTACAGAAGAGGATGTGTCACCCATACCTTCCGCTGGAATTTCTCTCCGCACAGAGGTGAGGAAGGAAAAAAGCAGTGGGGGCCGGGACAGGAGGGGTATCTCAGGCAGGGCAATGGAAAGCTTCTGGAAGAGCGCCAGGGTCCAGGACCACGCTGGCTGGCCTGCAGGCACCAAGTTGGCCTGCGTGCTGTCGCTGGTGTGGCTCCACAGTCCTTCCTCTAGGCTTTCAAGCCCTTGTACATATTCAGGTGTTTTACCTGGAAAGGGTGGGAACAGTTCAGCAGCAGCTGGCCTGGGGCTCAGCTCACGTTTACTCACAGATGCCTCGGCACGGTCCCCCAGCTTTGCAATGAGGACGCTCCTTGCGTGGGGGTTGGGTTGCTGGCTGTATGGGAGATGGTTCCCCACCTCTGACCAATTTCAGAATTGTTTACCACTGGAGCCAGTGCCGTGATAGGGTTTTCCTCTGTATAACTCGTGGGTTCACTTTTTTTTCTTTTATGTTTCAAGTTAGATGTTATTCCTCTTTTATGTATTTATAGATATAAGCATGGAAATAATTCATTCCTATAAATACATCTGTGTGACGGGAAGAACTTTTTTCTGTTTTATTTTTAAATTTTATTTTTTAAAATTTTGAAATTTTATTTATTTTTTTATACAGCACGTTATTATTAGTTATGTATTTTATGCATATACATGTATACAGGTCAATCCCAAACTCCCAACTCATCCCACCACCACCACCCCATGGCTTCCCACACTTGGTGTCCATACGTTTGTTCTCTACCTCTGTGTCTCTATTTCTTCCCTGCAAACCAGTTCATCTGTACCATTTTTAGGCTCCACATATATGCATTAATATACAATATTTGTTTTCCTCTTTCTGACTTACTTCATTCTGTATGACAGTCTCTCGATCCATCGATGTCTCTACAAATGACCCAGTTTCATTCCTTTTTATGGCCGAGTCATATTCCATTTTATATATGTACCACATCTTTATCCATTCATCTGTCTGTGGGCATTTAGGTTGCTTCCATTACCTGGCTATTGTAAATAGTGCTGCAACGAACATTGTGGTGAATGTGCCTTTTTGAAATACGGTTTTCTCTGGGTATATGCCCAGAAGTGGGATTGCTGGATCAGATGGTAATTCTATTTCTAGTTATTTTAAGGAAACTCCATACTGTTCTCCATAGGGACTGTATCAATTTACATTCCCACCAATAGTGGAAGAGGGCTCCTTTTGTCCACACCCTCCCCAGAATTGGTTGTTTGTAGATTTTCTGATGATGCCGATTCTAACAGGTGTGAGGTGATACCTCATTGTAGTTTTGATTTGCATTTCTCTAATAATTAGTGCTGTTGAGCAGCTTTTCATGTGCGTCTTGGCCATCTCTGTGTCTCCTTTGAAGAAACGTCTCTTTAGATCTTCTGCCCATTTTTTTGGGGTTGTTTGTTTTTTTAATATTAAGCTGCATGAGCTGTTTATATATATTGGAGATTAAACCTCTGTCCATTGATTCGTCTGCAACGATTTTCGCCCATTCTGAGGGATGCCTTTTTCCATTCCCGTGTTTTTTAACAAAAAAGGAAAGAAAGGAAAAGAAGCAGAACACTAATGTGCGTAAAATATGCCTTTTGAAACGGTGGTTTTGAAATATGGACGTCCTTTGATATTTTTGGTCGATATGTGACCCCAGGATTTGTTTTCAGGGCAGGTGTCATTTACAGGCCTGCAATGATTTTGAATATCAACTGACCATTAGCGTTGGGATTAAAGCTGCTGTTGTGTGAAACGGCCACAAGGTGGCAGCAGTTCACCCTTACCAAATCTGGTTACTAGGGCAAGAGAGCCTCAGTGGAAGTGGTGTTCTAGATTGGAGTTTAGAATGGAATGTACCAGGAGAAAGCCCCTCACGTTTGTCTCACTACTTCTTGTTCGTGTTTTTAATTTAAGTTTTTATTTTGTATTACAGCAAGTTTGATTACAATGTTTGGCTTGTTGTAGGTGTGGAAGATGTGGTTCTTTTACACATATACAGATGACTGTTCTTCTTGGGATCCTTTTCCCATGTACGTTATGACAGAATGTTGAGTAGTCCTCTCTTGGTATTCTGTAGGTCTTTGGTGATTATATATGTCACCTGTGTTTGTATATGTCTGTTAACCCCGATATCGTAATGAAACCAATCCTCACACCTTTCCATTGGTGAACCATAAGTTTGTTTAATGAATCTGTGATTGCCCTTCTCCGTGGAAATATCTGCCCTGGTATCCATTTTTAGGTAACACCTATAAGTGATATGATATGATATGTGTCTTTCACTTTCTGACTTACTACAAGTCACGTGATTACTTCTAGACTCATCTACGGTGCTGCAAATGGCATTGTGTCCTTTTTTCCCTTGGCTTCTCTTCTGCCTTAGCGGGGTCCATTTTCAACAATGTGATTCCCTGAGGGTTGTGGATTAGCTGACCTGGGCAGCCTTACCCTGCCGGCCCGCCCTCCCCAGGTGTGCCTCGTTGAGGTCAATATAAACAGAGCTCCAGGCAGCAATAGCCCCTGAAGCTGTGCCTGACTCCATATTCTCTGCCCCGTCAGCAGTCTCGGGGCTGTGCTGGTGGGAGAGAGTGAGGGGCCACAGCTTTGTGGGTGGCCCGGTGTGAGTGGGGTTCTGCTGGCCTTTCTGCAGGAGTTGCCAGGCTGCCGCCTGTACAGAAGAGGATGTGTCACCCATACCTTCCGCTGGAATTTCTCTCCGGACAGAGGTGAGGAAGGAAAAAAGCAGTGGGGGCCGGGACAGGAGGGGTATCTCAGGCAGGGCAATGGAAAGCTTCTGGAAGAGCGCCAGGGTCCAGGACCACGCTGGCTGGCCTGCAGGCACCAAGTTGGCCTGCGTGCTGTCGCTGGTGTGGCTCCACAGTCCTTCCTCTAGGCTTTCAAGCCCTTGTACATATTCAGGTGTTTTACCTGGAAAGGGTGGGAACAGTTCAGCAGCAGCTGGCCTGGGGCTCAGCTCACGTTTACTCACAGATGCCTCGGCACGGTCCCCCAGCTTTGCAATGAGGACGCTCCTTGCGTGGGGGTTGGGTTGCTGGCTGTATGGGAGATGGTTCCCCACCTCTGACCAATTTCAGAATTGTTTACCACTGGAGCCAGTGCCGTGATAGGGTTTTCCTCTGTATAACTCGTGGGTTCACTTTTTTTTCTTTTATGTTTCAAGTTAGATGTTATTCCTCTTTTATGTATTTATAGATATAAGCATGGAAATAATTCATTCCTATAAATACATCTGTGTGACGGGAAGAACTTTTTTCTGTTTTATTTTTAAATTTTATTTTTTAAAATTTTGAAATTTTATTTATTTTTTTATACAGCACGTTATTATTAGTTATGTATTTTATGCATATACATGTATACAGGTCAATCCCAAACTCCCAACTCATCCCACCACCACCACCCCATGGCTTCCCACACTTGGTGTCCATACGTTTGTTCTCTACCTCTGTGTCTCTATTTCTTCCCTGCAAACCAGTTCATCTGTACCATTTTTAGGCTCCACATATATGCATTAATATACAATATTTGTTTTCCTCTTTCTGACTTACTTCATTCTGTATGACAGTCTCTCGATCCATCGATGTCTCTACAAATGACCCAGTTTCATTCCTTTTTATGGCCGAGTCATATTCCATTTTATATATGTACCACATCTTTATCCATTCATCTGTCTGTGGGCATTTAGGTTGCTTCCATTACCTGGCTATTGTAAATAGTGCTGCAACGAACATTGTGGTGAATGTGCCTTTTTGAAATACGGTTTTCTCTGGGTATATGCCCAGAAGTGGGATTGCTGGATCAGATGGTAATTCTATTTCTAGTTATTTTAAGGAAACTCCATACTGTTCTCCATAGGGACTGTATCAATTTACATTCCCACCAATAGTGGAAGAGGGCTCCTTTTGTCCACACCCTCCCCAGAATTGGTTGTTTGTAGATTTTCTGATGATGCCGATTCTAACAGGTGTGAGGTGATACCTCATTGTAGTTTTGATTTGCATTTCTCTAATAATTAGTGCTGTTGAGCAGCTTTTCATGTGCGTCTTGGCCATCTCTGTGTCTCCTTTGAAGAAACGTCTCTTTAGATCTTCTGCCCATTTTTTTGGGGTTGTTTGTTTTTTTAATATTAAGCTGCATGAGCTGTTTATATATATTGGAGATTAAACCTCTGTCCATTGATTCGTCTGCAACGATTTTCGCCCATTCTGAGGCATGCCTTTTTCCATTCCCGTGTTTTTTAACAAAAAAGGAAAGAAAGGAAAAGAAGCAGAACACTAATGTGCGTAAAATATGCCTTTTGAAACGGTCGTTTTGAAATATGGACGTCCTTTGAAATTTTTGGTCGATATGTGACCCCAGGATTTGTTTTCAGGGCAGGTGTCATTTACAGGCCTGCAATGATTTTGAATATCAACTGACCATTAGCGTTGGGATTAAAGCTGCTGTTGTGTGAAACGGCCACAAGGTGGCAGCAGTTCACCCTTACCAAATCTGGTTACTAGGGCAAGAGAGCCTCAGTGGAAGTGGTGTTCTAGATTGGAGTTTAGAATGGAATGTACCAGGAGAAAGCCCCTCACGTTTGTCTCACTACTTCTTGTTCGTGTTTTTAATTTAAGTTTTTATTTTTTATTACAGCAAGTTTGATTACAATGTTTGGCTTGTTGTAGGTGTGGAAGATGTGGTTCTTTTACACATATACAGATGACTGTTCTTCTTGGGATCCTTTTCCCATGTACGTTATGACAGAATGTTGAGTAGTCCTCTCTTGGTATTCTGTAGGTCTTTGGTGATTATATATGTCACCTGTGTTTGTATATGTCTGTTAACCCCGATATCGTAATGAAACCAATCCTCACACCTTTCCATTGGTGAACCATAAGTTTGTTTAATGAATCTGTGATTGCCCTTCTCCGTGGAAATATCTGCCCTGGTATCCATTTTTAGGTAACACCTATAAGTGATATGATATGATATGTGTCTTTCACTTTCTGACTTACTACAAGTCACGTGATTACTTCTAGACTCATCTACGGTGCTGCAAATGGCATTGTGTCCTTTTTTCCCTTGGCTTCTCTTCTGCCTTAGCGGGGTCCATTTTCAACAATGTGATTCCCTGAGGGTTGTGGATTAGCTGACCTGGGCAGCCTTACCCTGCCAGCCCGCCCTCCCCAGGTGTGCCTCGTTGAGGTCAATATAAACAGAGCTCCAGGCAGCAATAGCCCCTGAAGCTGTGCCTGACTCCATATTCTCTGCCCCGTCAGCAGTCTCGGGGCTGTGCTGGTGGGAGGGAGTGAGGGGCCACAGCTTTGTGGGTGGCCCGGTGTGAGTGGGGTTCTGCTGGCCTTTCTGCAGGAGTTGCCAGGCTGCCGCCTGTACAGAAGAGGATGTGTCACCCATACCTTCCGCTGGAATTTCTCTCCGGACAGAGGTGAGGAAGGAAAAAAGCAGTGGGGGCCGGGACAGGAGGGGTATCTCAGGCAGGGCAATGGAAAGCTTCTGGAAGAGCGCCAGGGTCCAGGACCACGCTGGCTGGCCTGCAGGCACCAAGTTGGCCTGCGTGCTGTCGCTGGTGTGGCTCCACGGTCCTTCCTCTAGGCTTTCAAGCCCTTGTACATATTCAGGTGTTTTACCTGGAAAGGGTGGGAACAGTTCAGCAGCAGCTGGCCTGGGGCTCAGCTCACGTTTACTCACAGATGCCTCGGCACGGTCCCCCAGCTTTGCAATGAGGACGCTCCTTGCGTGGGGGTTGGGTTGCTGGCTGTATGGGAGATGGTTCCCCACCTCTGACCAATTTCAGAATTGTTTACCACTGGAGCAAGTGCCGTGATAGGGTTTTCCTCTGTATAACTCGTGGGTTCACTTTTTTTTTCTTTTATGTTTCAAGTTAGATGTTATTCCTCTTTTATGTATTTATAGATATAAGCATGGAAATAATTCATTCCTATAAATACATCTGTGTGACGGGAAGAACTTTTTTCTGTTTTATTTTTAAATTTTATTTTTTAAAATTTTGAAATTTTATTTATTTTTTTATACAGCACGTTATTATTAGTTATGTATTTTATGCATATACATGTATACAGGTCAATCCCAAACTCCCAACTCATCCCACCACCACCACCCCATGGCTTCCCACACTTGGTGTCCATACGTTTGTTCTCTACCTCTGTGTCTCTATTTCTTCCCTGCAAACCAGTTCATCTGTACCATTTTTAGGCTCCACATATATGCATTAATATACAATATTTGTTTTCCTCTTTCTGACTTACTTCATTCTGTATGACAGTCTCTCGATCCATCGATGTCTCTACAAATGACCCAGTTTCATTCCTTTTTATGGCCGAGTCATATTCCATTTTATATATGTACCACATCTTTATCCATTCATCTGTCTGTGGGCATTTAGGTTGCTTCCATTACCTGGCTATTGTAAATAGTGCTGCAACGAACATTGTGGTGAATGTGCCTTTTTGAAATACGGTTTTCTCTGGGTATATGCCCAGAAGAGGGATTGCTGGATCAGATGGTAATTCTATTTCTAGTTATTTTAAGGAAACTCCATACTGTTCTCCATAGGGACTGTATCAATTTACATTCCCACCAATAGTGGAAGAGGGCTCCTTTTGTCCACACCCTCCCCAGAATTGGTTGTTTGTAGATTTTCTGATGATGCCGATTCTAACAGGTGTGAGGTGATACCTCATTGTAGTTTTGATTTGCATTTCTCTAATAATTAGTGCTGTTGAGCAGCTTTTCATGTGTGTCTTGGCCATCTCTGTGTCTCCTTTGAAGAAACGTCTCTTTAGATCTTCTGCCCATTTTTTTTGGGTTGTTTGTTTTTTTAATATTAAGCTGCATGAGCTGTTTATATATATATTGGAGATTAAACCTCTGTCCATTGATTCGTCTGCAACGATTTTCGCCCATTCTGAGGGATGCCTTTTTCCATTCCCGTGTTTTTTAACAAAAAAGGAAAGAAAGGAAAAGAAGCAGAACACTAATGTGCGTAAAATATGCCTTTTGAAACGGTGGGTTTGAAATATGGACGTCCTTTGAAATTTTTGGTCGATATGTGACCCCAGGATTTGTTTTCAGGGCAGGTGTCATTTACAGGCCTGCAATGATTTTGAATATCAACTGACCATTAGCGTTGGGATTAAAGCTGCTGTTGTGTGAAACGGCCACAAGGTGGCAGCAGTTCACCCTTACCAAATCTGGTTACTAGGGCAAGAGAGCCTCAGTGGAAGTGGTGTTCTAGATTGGAGTTTAGAATGGAATGTACCAGGAGAAAGCCCCTCACGTTTGTCTCACTACTTCTTGTTCGTGTTTTTAATTTAAGTTTTTATTTTTTATTACAGCAAGTTTGATTACAATGTTTGGCTTGTTGTAGGTGTGGAAGATGTGGTTCTTTTACACATATACAGATGACTGTTCTTCTTGGGATCCTTTTCCCATGTACGTTATGACAGAATGTTGAGTAGTCCTCTCTTGGTATTCTGTAGGTCTTTGGTGATTATATATGTCACCTGTGTTTGTATATGTCTGTTAACCCCGATATCGTAATGAAACCAATCCTCACACCTTTCCATTGGTGAACCATAAGTTTGTTTAATGAATCTGTGATTGCCCTTCTCCGTGGAAATATCTGCCCTGGTATCCATTTTTAGGTAACACCTATAAGTGATATGATATGATATGTGTCTTTCACTTTCTGACTTACTACAAGTCACGTGATTACTTCTAGACTCATCTACGGTGCTGCAAATGGCATTGTGTCCTTTTTTCCCTTGGCTTCTCTTCTGCCTTAGCGGGGTCCATTTTCAACAATGTGATTCCCTGAGGGTTGTGGATTAGCTGACCTGGGCAGCCTTACCCTGCCGGCCCGCCCTCCCCAGGTGTGCCTCATTGAGGTCAATATAAACAGAGCTCCAGGCAGCAATAGCCCCTGAAGCTGTGCCTGACTCCATATTCTCTGCCCCGTCAGCAGTCTCGGGGCTGTGCTGGTGGGAGGGAGTGAGGGGCCACAGCTTTGTGGGTGGCCCGGTGTGAGTGGGGTTCTGCTGGCCTTTCTGCAGGAGTTGCCAGGCTGCCGCCTGTACAGAAGAGGATGTGTCACCCATACCTTCCGCTGGAATTTCTCTCCGGACAGAGGTGAGGAAGGAAAAAAGCAGTGGGGGCCGGGACAGGAGGGGTATCTCAGGCAGGGCAATGGAAAGCTTCTGGAAGAGCGCCAGGGTCCAGGACCACGCTGGCTGGCCTGCAGGCACCAAGTTGGCCTGCGTGCTGTCGCTGGTGTGGCTCCACAGTCCTTCCTCTAGGCTTTCAAGCCCTTGTACATATTCAGGTGTTTTACCTGGAAAGGGTGGGAACAGTTCAGCAGCAGCTGGCCTGGGGCTCAGCTCACGTTTACTCACAGATGCCTCGGCACGGTCCCCCAGCTTTGCAATGAGGACGCTCCTTGCGTGGGGGTTGGGTTGCTGGCTGTATGGGAGATGGTTCCCCACCTCTGACCAATTTCAGAATTGTTTACCACTGGAGCTAGTGCCGTGATAGGGTTTTCCTCTGTATAACTCGTGGGTTCACTTTTTTTTTCTTTTATGTTTCAAGTTAGATTTTATTCCTCTTTTATGTATTTATAGATATAAGCATGGAAATAATTCATTCCTATAAATACATCTGTGTGACGGGAAGAACTTTTTTCTGTTTTATTTTTAAATTTTATTTTTTAAAATTTTGAAATTTTATTTATTTTTTTATACAGCACGTTATTATTAGTTATGTATTTTATGCATATACATGTATACAGGTCAATCCCAAACTCCCAACTCATCCCACCACCACCACCCCATGGCTTCCCACACTTGGTGTCCATACGTTTGTTCTCTACCTCTGTGTCTCTATTTCTTCCCTGCAAACCAGTTCATCTGTACCATTTTTAGGCTCCACATATATGCATTAATATACAATATTTGTTTTCCTCTTTCTGACTTACTTCATTCTGTATGACAGTCTCTCGATCCATCGATGTCTCTACAAATGACCCAGATTCATTCCTTTTTATGGCCGAGTCATATTCCATTTTATATATGTACCACATCTTTATCCATTCATCTGTCTGTGGGCATTTAGGTTGCTTCCATTACCTGGCTATTGTAAATAGTGCTGCAACGAACATTGTGGTGAATGTGCCTTTTTGAAATACGGTTTTCTCTGGGTATATGCCCAGAAGTGGGATTGCTGGATCAGATGGTAATTCTATTTCTAGTTATTTTAAGGAAACTCCATACTGTTCTCCATAGGGACTGTATCAATTTACATTCCCACCAATAGTGGAAGAGGGCTCCTTTTGTCCACACCCTCCCCAGAATTGGTTGTTTGTAGATTTTCTGATGATGCCGATTCTAACAGGTGTGAGGTGATACCTCATTGTAGTTTTGATTTGCATTTCTCTAATAATTAGTGCTGTTGAGCAGCTTTTCATGTGTGTCTTGGCCATCTCTGTGTCTCCTTTGAAGAAACGTCTCTTTAGATCTTCTGCCCATTTTTTTTGGGTTGTTTGTTTTTTTAATATTAAGCTGCATGAGCTGTTTATATATATTGGAGATTAAACCTCTGTCCATTGATTCGTCTGCAACGATTTTCGCCCATTCTGAGGGATGCCTTTTTCCATTCCCGTGTTTTTTAACAAAAAAGGAAAGAAAGGAAAAGAAGCAGAACACTAATGTGCGTAAAATATGCCTTTTGAAACGGTCGTTTTGAAATATGGACGTCCTTTGAAATTTTTGGTCGATATGTGACCCCAGGATTTGTTTTCAGGGCAGGTGTCATTTACAGGCCTGCAATGATTTTGAATATCAACTGACCATTAGCGTTGGGATTAAAGCTGCTGTTGTGTGAAACGGCCACAAGGTGGCAGCAGTTCACCCTTACCAAATCTGGTTACTAGGGCAAGAGAGCCTCAGTGGAAGTGGTGTTCTAGATTGGAGTTTAGAATGGAATGTACCAGGAGAAAGCCCCTCACGTTTGTCTCACTACTTCTTGTTCGTGTTTTTAATTTAAGTTTTTATTTTTTATTACAGCAAGTTTGATTACAATGTTTGGCTTGTTGTAGGTGTGGAAGATGTGGTTCTTTTACACATATACAGATGACTGTTCTTCTTGGGATCCTTTTCCCATGTACGTTATGACAGAATGTTGAGTAGTCCTCTCTTGGTATTCTGTAGGCCTTTGGTGATTATATATGTCACCTGTGTTTGTATATGTCTGTTAACCCCGATATCGTAATGAAACCAATCCTCACACCTTTCCATTGGTGAACCATAAGTTTGTTTAATGAATCTGTGATTGCCCTTCTCCGTGGAAATATCTGCCCTGGTATCCATTTTTAGGTAACACCTATAAGTGATATGATATGATATGTGTCTTTCACTTTCTGACTTACTACAAGTCACGTGATTACTTCTAGACTCATCTACGGTGCTGCAAATGGCATTGTGTCCTTTTTTCCCTTGGCTTCTCTTCTGCCTTAGCGGGGTCCATTTTCAACAATGTGATTCCCTGAGGGTTGTGGATTAGCTGACCTGGGCAGCCTTACCCTGCCGGCCCGCCCTCCCCAGGTATGCCTCGTTGAGGTCAATATAAACAGAGCTCCAGGCAGCAATAGCCCCTGAAGCTGTGCCTGACTCCATATTCTCTGCCCCGTCAGCAGTCTCGGGGCTGTGCTGGTGGGAGGGAGTGAGGGGCCACAGCTTTGTGGGTGGCCCGGTGTGAGTGGGGTTCTGCTGGCCTTTCTGCAGGAGTTGCCAGGCTGCCGCCTGTACAGAAGAGGATGTGTCACCCATACCTTCCGCTGGAATTTCTCTCCGGACAGAGGTGAGGAAGGAAAAAAGCAGTGGGGGCCGGGACAGGAGGGGTATCTCAGGCAGGGCAATGGAAAGCTTCTGGAAGAGCGCCAGGGTCCAGGACCACGCTGGCTGGCCTGCAGGCACCAAGTTGGCCTGCGTGCTGTCGCTGGTGTGGCTCCACAGTCCTTCCTCTAGGCTTTCAAGCCCTTGTACATATTCAGGTGTTTTACCTGGAAAGGGTGGGAACAGTTCAGCAGCAGCTGGCCTGGGGCTCAGCTCACGTTTACTCACAGATGCCTCGGCACGGTCCCCCAGCTTTGCAATGAGGACGCTCCTTGCGTGGGGGTTGGGTTGCTGGCTGTATGGGAGATGGTTCCCCACCTCTGACCAATTTCAGAATTGTTTACCACTGGAGCAAGTGCCGTGATAGGGTTTTCCTCTGTATAACTCGTGGGTTCACTTTTTTTTTCTTTTATGTTTCAAGTTAGATGTTATTCCTCTTTTATGTATTTATAGATATAAGCATGGAAATAATTCATTCCTATAAATACATCTGTGTGACGGGAAGAACTTTTTTCTGTTTTATATTTAAATTTTATTTTTTAAAATTTTGAAATTTTATATATATTTTTATACAGCACGTTATTATTAGTTATGTATTTTATGCATATACATGTATACAGGTCAATCCCAAACTCCCAACTCATCCCACCACCACCACCCCATGGCTTCCCACACTTGGTGTCCATACGTTTGTTCTCTACCTCTGTGTCTCTATTTCTTCCCTGCAAACCAGTTCATCTGTACCATTTTTAGGCTCCACATATATGCATTAATATACAATATTTGTTTTCCTCTTTCTGACTTACTTCATTCTGTATGACAGTCTCTCGATCCATCGATGTCTCTACAAATGACCCAGTTTCATTCCTTTTTATGGCCGAGTCATATTCCATTTTATATATGTACCACATCTTTATCCATTCATCTGTCTGTGGGCATTTAGGTTGCTTCCATTACCTGGCTATTGTAAATAGTGCTGCAACGAACATTGTGGTGAATGTGCCTTTTTGAAATACGGTTTTCTCTGGGTATATGCCCAGAAGTGGGATTGCTGGATCAGATGGTAATTCTATTTCTAGTTATTTTAAGGAAACTCCATACTGTTCTCCATAGGGACTGTATCAATTTACATTCCCACCAATAGTGGAAGAGGGCTCCTTTTGTCCACACCCTCCCCAGAATTGGTTGTTTGTAGATTTTCTGATGATGCCAATTCTAACAGGTGTGAGGTGATACCTCATTGTAGTTTTGATTTGCATTTCTCTAATAATTAGTGCTGTTGAGCAGCTTTTCATGTGCGTCTTGGCCATCTCTGTGTCTCCTTTGAAGAAACGTCTCTTTAGATCTTCTGCCCATTTTTTTGGGGTTGTTTGTTTTTTTAATATTAAGCTGCATGAGCTGTTTATATATATTGGAGATTAAACCTCTGTCCATTGATTCGTCTGCAACGATTTTCGCCCATTCTGAGGCATGCCTTTTTCCATTCCCGTGTTTTTTAACAAAAAAGGAAAGAAAGGAAAAGAAGCAGAACACTAATGTGCGTAAAATATGCCTTTTGAAACGGTCGTTTTGAAATATGGACGTCCTTTGAAATTTTTGGTCGATATGTGACCCCAGGATTTGTTTTCAGGGCAGGTGTCATTTACAGGCCTGCAATGATTTTGAATATCAACTGACCATTAGCGTTGGGATTAAAGCTGCTGTTGTGTGAAACGGCCACAAGGTGGCAGCAGTTCACCCTTACCAAATCTGGTTACTAGGGCAAGAGAGCCTCAGTGGAAGTGGTGTTCTAGATTGGAGTTTAGAATGGAATGTACCAGGAGAAAGCCCCTCACGTTTGTCTCACTACTTCTTGTTCGTGTTTTTAATTTAAGTTTTTATTTTTTATTACAGCAAGTTTGATTACAATGTTTGGCTTGTTGTAGGTGTGGAAGATGTGGTTCTTTTACACATATACAGATGACTGTTCTTCTTGGGATCCTTTTCCCATGTACGTTATGACAGAATGTTGAGTAGTCCTCTCTTGGTATTCTGTAGGTCTTTGGTGATTATATATGTCACCTGTGTTTGTATATGTCTGTTAACCCCGATATCGTAATGAAACCAATCCTCACACCTTTCCATTGGTGAACCATAAGTTTGTTTAATGAATCTGTGATTGCCCTTCTCCGTGGAAATATCTGCCCTGGTATCCATTTTTAGGTAACACCTATAAGTGATATGATATGATATGTGTCTTTCACTTTCTGACTTACTACAAGTCACGTGATTACTTCTAGACTCATCTACGGTGCTGCAAATGGCATTGTGTCCTTTTTTCCCTTGGCTTCTCTTCTGCCTTAGCGGGGTCCATTTTCAACAATGTGATTCCCTGAGGGTTGTGGATTAGCTGACCTGGGCAGCCTTACCCTGCCGGCCCGCCCTCCCCAGGTGTGCCTCGTTGAGGTCAATATAAACAGAGCTCCAGGCAGCAATAGCCCCTGAAGCTGTGCCTGACTCCATATTCTCTGCCCCGTCAGCAGTCTCGGGGCTGTGCTGGTGGGAGGGAGTGAGGGGCCACAGCTTTGTGGGTGGCCCGGTGTGAGTGGGGTTCTGCTGGCCTTTCTGCAGGAGTTGCCAGGCTGCCGCCTGTACAGAAGAGGATGTGTCACCCATACCTTCCGCTGGAATTTCTCTCCGGACAGAGGTGAGGAAGGAAAAAAGCAGTGGGGGCCGGGACAGGAGGGGTATCTCAGGCAGGGCAATGGAAAGCTTCTGGAAGAGCGCCAGGGTCCAGGACCACGCTGGCTGGCCTGCAGGCACCAAGTTGGCCTGCGTGCTGTCGCTGGTGTGGCTCCACGGTCCTTCCTCTAGGCTTTCAAGCCCTTGTACATATTCAGGTGTTTTACCTGGAAAGGGTGGGAACAGTTCAGCAGCAGCTGGCCTGGGGCTCAGCTCACGTTTACTCACAGATGCCTCGGCACGGGCCCCCAGCTTTGCAATGAGGACGCTCCTTGCGTGGGGGTTGGGTTGCTGGCTGTATGGGAGATGGTTCCCCACCTCTGACCAATTTCAGAATTGTTTACCACTGGAGCCAGTGCCGTGATAGGGTTTTCCTCTGTATAACTCGTGGGTTCACTTTTTTTTTCTTTTATGTTTCAAGTTAGATGTTATTCCTCTTTTATGTATTTATAGATATAAGCATGGAAATAATTCATTCCTATAAATACATCTGTGTGACGGGAAGAACTTTTTTCTGTTTTATTTTTAAATTTTATTTTTTAAAATTTTGAAATTTTATTTATTTTTTTATACAGCACGTTATTATTAGTTATGTATTTTATGCATATACATGTATACAGGTCAATCCCAAACTCCCAACTCATCCCACCACCACCACCCCATGGCTTCCCACACTTGGTGTCCATACGTTTGTTCTCTACCTCTGTGTCTCTATTTCTTCCCTGCAAACCAGTTCATCTGTACCATTTTTAGGCTCCACATATATGCATTAATATACAATATTTGTTTTCCTCTTTCTGACTTACTTCATTCTGTATGACAGTCTCTCGATCCATCGATGTCTCTACAAATGACCCAGTTTCATTCCTTTTTATGGCCGAGTCATATTCCATTTTATATATGTACCACATCTTTATCCATTCATCTGTCTGTGGGCATTTAGGTTGCTTCCATTACCTGGCTATTGTAAATAGTGCTGCAACGAACATTGTGGTGAATGTGCCTTTTTGAAATACGGTTTTCTCTGGGTATATGCCCAGAAGTGGGATTGCTGGATCAGATGGTAATTCTATTTCTAGTTATTTTAAGGAAACTCCATACTGTTCTCCATAGGGACTGTATCAATTTACATTCCCACCAATAGTGGAAGAGGGCTCCTTTTGTCCACACCCTCCCCAGAATTGGTTGTTTGTAGATTTTCTGATGATGCCGATTCTAACAGGTGTGAGGTGATACCTCATTGTAGTTTTGATTTGCATTTCTCTAATAATTAGTGCTGTTGAGCAGCTTTTCATGTGCGTCTTGGCCATCTCTGTGTCTCCTTTGAAGAAACGTCTCTTTAGATCTTCTGCCCATTTTTTTGGGGTTGTTTGTTTTTTTAATATTAAGCTGCATGAGCTGTTTATATATATTGGAGATTAAACCTCTGTCCATTGATTCGTCTGCAACGATTTTCGCCCATTCTGAGGGATGCCTTTTTCCATTCCCGTGTTTTTTAACAAAAAAGGAAAGAAAGGAAAAGAAGCAGAACACTAATGTGCGTAAAATATGCCTTTTGAAACGGTGGTTTTGAAATATGGACGTCCTTTGATATTTTTGGTCGATATGTGACCCCAGGATTTGTTTTCAGGGCAGGTGTCATTTACAGGCCTGCAATGATTTTGAATATCAACTGACCATTAGCGTTGGGATTAAAGCTGCTGTTGTGTGAAACGGCCACAAGGTGGCAGCAGTTCACCCTTACCAAATCTGGTTACTAGGGCAAGAGAGCCTCAGTGGAAGTGGTGTTCTAGATTGGAGTTTAGAATGGAATGTACCAGGAGAAAGCCCCTCACGTTTGTCTCACTACTTCTTGTTCGTGTTTTTAATTTAAGTTTTTATTTTTTATTACAGCAAGTTTGATTACAATGTTTGGCTTGTTGTAGGTGTGGAAGATGTGGTTCTTTTACACATATACAGATGACTGTTCTTCTTGGGATCCTTTTCCCATGTACGTTATGACAGAATGTTGAGTAGTCCTCTCTTGGTATTCTGTAGGTCTTTGGTGATTATATATGTCACCTGTGTTTGTATATGTCTGTTAACCCCGATATCGTAATGAAACCAATCCTCACACCTTTCCATTGGTGAACCATAAGTTTGTTTAATGAATCTGTGATTGCCCTTCTCCGTGGAAATATCTGCCCTGGTATCCATTTTTAGGTAACACCTATAAGTGATATGATATGATATGTGTCTTTCACTTTCTGACTTACTACAAGTCACGTGATTACTTCTAGACTCATCTACGGTGCTGCAAATGGCATTGTGTCCTTTTTTCCCTTGGCTTCTCTTCTGCCTTAGCGGGGTCCATTTTCAACAATGTGATTCCCTGAGGGTTGTGGATTAGCTGACCTGGGCAGCCTTACCCTGCCGGCCCGCCCTCCCCAGGTGTGCCTCGTTGAGGTCAATATAAACAGAGCTCCAGGCAGCAATAGCCCCTGAAGCTGTGCCTGACTCCATATTCTCTGCCCCGTCAGCAGTCTCGGGGCTGTGCTGGTGGGAGGGAGTGAGGGGCCACAGCTTTGTGGGTGGCCCGGTGTGAGTGGGGTTCTGCTGGCCTTTCTGCAGGAGTTGCCAGGCTGCCGCCTGTACAGAAGAGGATGTGTCACCCATACCTTCCGCTGGAATTTCTCTCCGGACAGAGGTGAGGAAGGAAAAAAGCAGTGGGGGCCGGGACAGGAGGGGTATCTCAGGCAGGGCAATGGAAAGCTTCTGGAAGAGCGCCAGGGTCCAGGACCACGCTGGCTGGCCTGCAGGCACCAAGTTGGCCTGCGTGCTGTCGCTGGTGTGGCTCCACAGTCCTTCCTCTAGGCTTTCAAGCCCTTGTACATATTCAGGTGTTTTACCTGGAAAGGGTGGGAACAGTTCAGCAGCAGCTGGCCTGGGGCTCAGCTCACGTTTACTCACAGATGCCTCGGCACGGTCCCCCAGCTTTGCAATGAGGACGCTCCTTGCGTGGGGGTTGGGTTGCTGGCTGTATGGGAGATGGTTCCCCACCTCTGACCAATTTCAGAATTGTTTACCACTGGAGCCAGTGCCGTGATAGGGTTTTCCTCTGTATAACTCGTGGGTTCACTTTTTTTTCTTTTATGTTTCAAGTTAGATGTTATTCCTCTTTTATGTATTTATAGATATAAGCATGGAAATAATTCATTCCTATAAATACATCTGTGTGACGGGAAGAACTTTTTTCTGTTTTATTTTTAAATTTTATTTTTTAAAATTTTGAAATTTTATTTATTTTTTTATACAGCACGTTATTATTAGTTATGTATTTTATGCATATACATGTATACAGGTCAATCCCAAACTCCCAACTCATCCCACCACCACCACCCCATGGCTTCCCACACTTGGTGTCCATACGTTTGTTCTCTACCTCTGTGTCTCTATTTCTTCCCTGCAAACCAGTTCATCTGTACCATTTTTAGGCTCCACATATATGCATTAATATACAATATTTGTTTTCCTCTTTCTGACTTACTTCATTCTGTATGACAGTCTCTCGATCCATCGATGTCTCTACAAATGACCCAGTTTCATTCCTTTTTATGGCCGAGTCATATTCCATTTTATATATGTACCACATCTTTATCCATTCATCTGTCTGTGGGCATTTAGGTTGCTTCCATTACCTGGCTATTGTAAATAGTGCTGCAACGAACATTGTGGTGAATGTGCCTTTTTGAAATACGGTTTTCTCTGGGTATATGCCCAGAAGTGGGATTGCTGGATCAGATGGTAATTCTATTTCTAGTTATTTTAAGGAAACTCCATACTGTTCTCCATAGGGACTGTATCAATTTACATTCCCACCAATAGTGGAAGAGGGCTCCTTTTGTCCACACCCTCCCCAGAATTGGTTGTTTGTAGATTTTCTGATGATGCCGATTCTAACAGGTGTGAGGTGATACCTCATTGTAGTTTTGATTTGCATTTCTCTAATAATTAGTGCTGTTGAGCAGCTTTTCATGTGCGTCTTGGCCATCTCTGTGTCTCCTTTGAAGAAACGTCTCTTTAGATCTTCTGCCCATTTTTTTTGGGTTGTTTGTTTTTTTAATATTAAGCTGCATGAGCTGTTTATATATATTGGAGATTAAACCTCTGTCCATTAATTCGTCTGCAACGATTTTTGCCCATTCTGAGGGATGCCTTTTTCCATTCCCGTGTTTTTTAACAAAAAAGGAAAGAAAGGAAAAGAAGCAGAACACTAATGTGCGTAAAATATGCCTTTTGAAACGGTGGTTTTGAAATATGGACGTCCTTTGAAATTTTTGGTCAATATGTGACCCCAGGATTTGTTTTCAGGGCAGGTGTCATTTACAGGCCTGCAATGATTTTGAATATCAACTGACCATTAGCGTTGGGATTAAAGCTGCTGTTGTGTGAAACGGCCACAAGGTGGCAGCAGTTCACCCTTACCAAATCTGGTTACTAGGGCAAGAGAGCCTCAGTGGAAGTGGTGTTCTAGATTGGAGTTTAGAATGGAATGTACCAGGAGAAAGCCCCTCACGTTTGTCTCACTACTTCTTGTTCGTGTTTTTAATTTAAGTTTTTATTTTTTATTACAGCAAGTTTGATTACAATGTTTGGCTTGTTGTAGGTGTGGAAGATGTGGTTCTTTTACACATATACAGATGACTGTTCTTCTTGGGATCCTTTTCCCATGTACGTTATGACAGAATGTTGAGTAGTCCTCTCTTGGTATTCTGTAGGTCTTTGGTGATTATATATGTCACCTGTGTTTGTATATGTCTGTTAACCCCGATATCGTAATGAAACCAATCCTCACACCTTTCCATTGGTGAACCATAAGTTTGTTTAATGAATCTGTGATTGCCCTTCTCCGTGGAAATATCTGCCCTGGTATCCATTTTTAGGTAACACCTATAAGTGATATGATATGATATGTGTCTTTCACTTTCTGACTTACTACAAGTCACGTGATTACTTCTAGACTCATCTACGGTGCTGCAAATGGCATTGTGTCCTTTTTTCCCTTGGCTTCTCTTCTGCCTTAGCGGGGTCCATTTTCAACAATGTGATTCCCTGAGGGTTGTGGATTAGCTGACCTGGGCAGCCTTACCCTGCCGGCCCGCCCTCCCCAGGTGTGCCTCTTTGAGGTCAATATAAACAGAGCTCCAGGCAGCAATAGCCCCTGAAGCTGTGCCTGACTCCATATTCTCTGCCCCGTCAGCAGTCTCGGGGCTGTGCTGGTGGGAGGGAGTGAGGGGCCACAGCTTTGTGGGTGGCCCGGTGTGAGTGGGGTTCTGCTGGCCTTTCTGCAGGAGTTGCCAGGCTGCCGCCTGTACAGAAGAGGATGTGTCACCCATACCTTCCGCTGGAATTTCTCTCCGGACAGAGGTGAGGAAGGAAAAAAGCAGTGGGGGCCGGGACAGGAGGGGTATCTCAGGCAGGGCAATGGAAAGCTTCTGGAAGAGCGCCAGGGTCCAGGACCACGCTGGCTGGCCTGCAGGCACCAAGTTGGCCTGCGTGCTGTCGCTGGTGTGGCTCCACAGTCCTTCCTCTAGGCTTTCAAGCCCTTGTACATATTCAGGTGTTTTACCTGGAAAGGGTGGGAACAGTTCAGCAGCAGCTGGCCTGGGGCTCAGCTCACGTTTACTCACAGATGCCTCGGCACGGTCCCCCAGCTTTGCAATGAGGACGCTCCTTGCGTGGGGGTTGGGTTGCTGGCTGTATGGGAGATGGTTCCCCACCTCTGACCAATTTCAGAATTGTTTACCACTGGAGCTAGTGCCGTGATAGGGTTTTCCTCTGTATAACTCGTGGGTTCACTTTTTTTTTCTTTTATGTTTCAAGTTAGATGTTATTCCTCTTTTATGTATTTATAGATATAAGCATGGAAATAATTCATTCCTATAAATACATCTGTGTGACGGGAAGAACTTTTTTCTGTTTTATTTTTAAATTTTATTTTTTAAAATTTTGAAATTTTATTTATTTTTTTATACAGCACGTTATTATTAGTTATGTATTTTATGCATATACATGTATACAGGTCAATCCCAAACTCCCAACTCATCCCACCACCACCACCCCATGGCTTCCCACACTTGGTGTCCATACGTTTGTTCTCTACCTCTGTGTCTCTATTTCTTCCCTGCAAACCAGTTCATCTGTACCATTTTTAGGCTCCACATATATGCATTAATATACAATATTTGTTTTCCTCTTTCTGACTTACTTCATTCTGTATGACAGTCTCTCGATCCATCGATGTCTCTACAAATGACCCAGTTTCATTCCTTTTTATGGCCGAGTCATATTCCATTTTATATATGTACCACATCTTTATCCATTCATCTGTCTGTGGGCATTTAGGTTGCTTCCATTACCTGGCTATTGTAAATAGTGCTGCAACGAACATTGTGGTGAATGTGCCTTTTTGAAATACGGTTTTCTCTGGGTATATGCCCAGAAGAGGGATTGCTGGATCAGATGGTAATTCTATTTCTAGTTATTTTAAGGAAACTCCATACTGTTCTCCATAGGGACTGTATCAATTTACATTCCCACCAATAGTGGAAGAGGGCTCCTTTTGTCCACACCCTCCCCAGAATTGGTTGTTTGTAGATTTTCTGATGATGCCGATTCTAACAGGTGTGAGGTGATACCTCATTGTAGTTTTGATTTGCATTTCTCTAATAATTAGTGCTGTTGAGCAGCTTTTCATGTGTGTCTTGGCCATCTCTGTGTCTCCTTTGAAGAAACGTCTCTTTAGATCTTCTGCCCATTTTTTTTGGGTTGTTTGTTTTTTTAATATTAAGCTGCATGAGCTGTTTATATATATTGGAGATTAAACCTCTGTCCATTGATTCGTCTGCAACGATTTTCGCCCATTCTGAGGGATGCCTTTTTCCATTCCCGTGTTTTTTAACAAAAAAGGAAAGAAAGGAAAAGAAGCAGAACACTAATGTGCGTAAAATATGCCTTTTGAAACGGTGGGTTTGAAATATGGACGTCCTTTGAAATTTTTGGTCGATATGTGACCCCAGGATTTGTTTTCAGGGCAGGTGTCATTTACAGGCCTGCAATGATTTTGAATATCAACTGACCATTAGCGTTGGGATTAAAGCTGCTGTTGTGTGAAACGGCCACAAGGTGGCAGCAGTTCACCCTTACCAAATCTGGTTACTAGGGCAAGAGAGCCTCAGTGGAAGTGGTGTTCTAGATTGGAGTTTAGAATGGAATGTACCAGGAGAAAGCCCCTCACGTTTGTCTCACTACTTCTTGTTCGTGTTTTTAATTTAAGTTTTTATTTTTTATTACAGCAAGTTTGATTACAATGTTTGGCTTGTTGTAGGTGTGGAAGATGTGGTTCTTTTACACATATACAGATGACTGTTCTTCTTGGGATCCTTTTCCCATGTACGTTATGACAGAATGTTGAGTAGTCCTCTCTTGGTATTCTGTAGGTCTTTGGTGATTATATATGTCACCTGTGTTTGTATATGTCTGTTAACCCCGATATCGTAATGAAACCAATCCTCACACCTTTCCATTGGTGAACCATAAGTTTGTTTAATGAATCTGTGATTGCCCTTCTCCGTGGAAATATCTGCCCTGGTATCCATTTTTAGGTAACACCTATAAGTGATATGATATGATATGTGTCTTTCACTTTCTGACTTACTACAAGTCACGTGATTACTTCTAGACTCATCTACGGTGCTGCAAATGGCATTGTGTCCTTTTTTCCCTTGGCTTCTCTTCTGCCTTAGCGGGGTCCATTTTCAACAATGTGATTCCCTGAGGGTTGTGGATTAGCTGACCTGGGCAGCCTTACCCTGCCGGCCCGCCCTCCCCAGGTGTGCCTCATTGAGGTCAATATAAACAGAGCTCCAGGCAGCAATAGCCCCTGAAGCTGTGCCTGACTCCATATTCTCTGCCCCGTCAGCAGTCTCGGGGCTGTGCTGGTGGGAGGGAGTGAGGGGCCACAGCTTTGTGGGTGGCCCGGTGTGAGTGGGGTTCTGCTGGCCTTTCTGCAGGAGTTGCCAGGCTGCCGCCTGTACAGAAGAGGATGTGTCACCCATACCTTCCGCTGGAATTTCTCTCCGGACAGAGGTGAGGAAGGAAAAAAGCAGTGGGGGCCGGGACAGGAGGGGTATCTCAGGCAGGGCAATGGAAAGCTTCTGGAAGAGCGCCAGGGTCCAGGACCACGCTGGCTGGCCTGCAGGCACCAAGTTGGCCTGCGTGCTGTCGCTGGTGTGGCTCCACAGTCCTTCCTCTAGGCTTTCAAGCCCTTGTACATATTCAGGTGTTTTACCTGGAAAGGGTGGGAACAGTTCAGCAGCAGCTGGCCTGGGGCTCAGCTCACGTTTACTCACAGATGCCTCGGCACGGTCCCCCAGCTTTGCAATGAGGACGCTCCTTGCGTGGGGGTTGGGTTGCTGGCTGTATGGGAGATGGTTCCCCACCTCTGACCAATTTCAGAATTGTTTACCACTGGAGCTAGTGCCGTGATAGGGTTTTCCTCTGTATAACTCGTGGGTTCACTTTTTTTTTCTTTTATGTTTCAAGTTAGATTTTATTCCTCTTTTATGTATTTATAGATATAAGCATGGAAATAATTCATTCCTATAAATACATCTGTGTGACGGGAAGAACTTTTTTCTGTTTTATTTTTAAATTTTATTTTTTAAAATTTTGAAATTTTATTTATTTTTTTATACAGCACGTTATTATTAGTTATGTATTTTATGCATATACATGTATACAGGTCAATCCCAAACTCCCAACTCATCCCACCACCACCACCCCATGGCTTCCCACACTTGGTGTCCATACGTTTGTTCTCTACCTCTGTGTCTCTATTTCTTCCCTGCAAACCAGTTCATCTGTACCATTTTTAGGCTCCACATATATGCATTAATATACAATATTTGTTTTCCTCTTTCTGACTTACTTCATTCTGTATGACAGTCTCTCGATCCATCGATGTCTCTACAAATGACCCAGTTTCATTCCTTTTTATGGCCGAGTCATATTCCATTTTATATATGTACCACATCTTTATCCATTCATCTGTCTGTGGGCATTTAGGTTGCTTCCATTACCTGGCTATTGTAAATAGTGCTGCAACGAACATTGTGGTGAATGTGCCTTTTTGAAATACGGTTTTCTCTGGGTATATGCCCAGAAGTGGGATTGCTGGATCAGATGGTAATTCTATTTCTAGTTTTTTTAAGGAAACTCCATACTGTTCTCCATAGGGACTGTATCAATTTACATTCCCACCAATAGTGGAAGAGGGCTCCTTTTGTCCACACCCTCCCCAGAATTGGTTGTTTGTAGATTTTCTGATGATGCCGATTCTAACAGGTGTGAGGTGATACCTCATTGTAGTTTTGATTTGCATTTCTCTAATAATTAGTGCTGTTGAGCAGCTTTTCATGTGTGTCTTGGCCATCTCTGTGTCTCCTTTGAAGAAACGTCTCTTTAGATCTTCTGCCCATTTTTTTTGGGTTGTTTGTTTTTTTAATATTAAGCTGCATGAGCTGTTTATATATATTGGAGATTAAACCTCTGTCCATTGATTCGTCTGCAACGATTTTCGCCCATTCTGAGGGATGCCTTTTTCCATTCCCGTGTTTTTTAACAAAAAAGGAAAGAAAGGAAAAGAAGCAGAACACTAATGTGCGTAAAATATGCCTTTTGAAACGGTGGGTTTGAAATATGGACGTCCTTTGAAATTTTTGGTCAATATGTGACCCCAGGATTTGTTTTCAGGGCAGGTGTCATTTACAGGCCTGCAATGATTTTGAATATCAACTGACCATTAGTGTTGGGATTAAAGCTGCTGTTGTGTGAAACGGCCACAAGGTGGCAGCAGTTCACCCTTACCAAATCTGGTTACTAGGGCAAGAGAGCCTCAGTGGAAGTGGTGTTCTAGATTGGAGTTTAGAATGGAATGTACCAGGAGAAAGCCCCTCACGTTTGTCTCACTACTTCTTGTTCGTGTTTTTAATTTAAGTTTTTATTTTTTATTACAGCAAGTTTGATTACAATGTTTGGCTTGTTGTAGGTGTGGAAGATGTGGTTCTTTTACACATATACAGATGACTGTTCTTCTTGGGATCCTTTTCCCATGTACGTTATGACAGAATGTTGAGTAGTCCTCTCTTGGTATTCTGTAGGTCTTTGGTGATTATATATGTCACCTGTGTTTGTATATGTCTGTTAACCCCGATATCGTAATGAAACCAATCCTCACACCTTTCCATTGGTGAACCATAAGTTTGTTTAATGAATCTGTGATTGCCCTTCTCCGTGGAAATATCTGCCCTGGTATCCATTTTTAGGTAACACCTATAAGTGATATGATATGATATGTGTCTTTCACTTTCTGACTTACTACAAGTCACGTGATTACTTCTAGACTCATCTACGGTGCTGCAAATGGCATTGTGTCCTTTTTTCCCTTGGCTTCTCTTCTGCCTTAGCGGGGTCCATTTTCAACAATGTGATTCCCTGAGGGTTGTGGATTAGCTGACCTGGGCAGCCTTACCCTGCCGGCCCGCCCTCCCCAGGTGTGCCTCGTTGAGGTCAATATAAACAGAGCTCCAGGCAGCAATAGCCCCTGAAGCTGTGCCTGACTCCATATTCTCTGCCCCGTCAGCAGTCTCGGGGCTGTGCTGGTGGGAGGGAGTGAGGGGCCACAGCTTTGTGGGTGGCCCGGTGTGAGTGGGGTTCTGCTGGCCTTTCTGCAGGAGTTGCCAGGCTGCCGCCTGTACAGAAGAGGATGTGTTACCCATACCTTCCGCTGGAATTTCTCTCCGGACAGAGGTGAGGAAGGAAAAAAGCAGTGGGGGCCGGGACAGGAGGGGTATCTCAGGCAGGGCAATGGAAAGCTTCTGGAAGAGCGCCAGGGTCCAGGACCACGCTGGCTGGCCTGCAGGCACCAAGTTGGCCTGCGTGCTGTCGCTGGTGTGGCTCCACAGTCCTTCCTCTAGGCTTTCAAGCCCTTGTACATATTCAGGTGTTTTACCTGGAAAGGGTGGGAACAGTTCAGCAGCAGCTGGCCTGGGGCTCAGCTCACGTTTACTCACAGATGCCTCGGCACGGTCCCCCAGCTTTGCAATGAGGACGCTCCTTGCGTGGGGGTTGGGTTGCTGGCTGTATGGGAGATGGTTCCCCACCTCTGACCAATTTCAGAATTGTTTACCACTGGAGCAAGTGCCGTGATAGGGTTTTCCTCTGTATAACTCGTGGGTTCACTTTTTTTTTCTTTTATGTTTCAAGTTAGATGTTATTCCTCTTTTATGTATTTATAGATATAAGCATGGAAATAATTCATTCCTATAAATACATCTGTGTGACGGGAAGAACTTTTTTCTGTTTTATTTTTAAATTTTATTTTTTAAAATTTTGAAATTTTATTTATTTTTTTATACAGCACGTTATTATTAGTTATGTATTTTATGCATATACATGTATACAGGTCAATCCCAAACTCCCAACTCATCCCACCACCACCACCCCATAGCTTCCCACACTTGGTGTCCATACGTTTGTTCTCTACCTCTGTGTCTCTATTTCTTCCCTGCAAACCAGTTCATCTGTACCATTTTTAGGCTCCACATATATGCATTAATATACAATATTTGTTTTCCACTTTCTGACTTACTTCATTCTGTATGACAGTCTCTCGATCCATCGATGTCTCTACAAATGACCCAGTTTCATTCCTTTTTATGGGCGAGTCATATTCCATTTTATATATGTACCACATCTTTATCCATTCATCTGTCTGTGGGCATTTAGGTTGCTTCCATTACCTGGCTATTGTAAATAGTGCTGCAACGAACATTGTGGTGAATGTGCCTTTTTGAAATACGGTTTTCTCTGGGTATATGCCCAGAAGTGGGATTGCTGGATCAGATGGTAATACTATTTCTAGTTATTTTAAGGAAACTCCATACTGTTCTCCATAGGGACTGTATCAATTTACATTCCCACCAATAGTGGAAGAGGGCTCCTTTTGTCCACACCCTCCCCAGAATTGGTTGTTTGTAGATTTTCTGATGATGCCGATTCTAACAGGTGTGAGGTGATACCTCATTGTAGTTTTGATTTGCATTTCTCTAATAATTAGTGCTGTTGAGCAGCTTTTCATGTGTGTCTTGGCCATCTCTGTGTCTCCTTTGAAGAAACGTCTCTTTAGATCTTCTGCCCATTTTTTTGGGGTTGTTTGTTTTTTTAATATTAAGCTGCATGAGCTGTTTATATATATTGGAGATTAAACCTCTGTCCATTGATTCGTCTGCAACGATTTTCGCCCATTCTGAGGGATGCCTTTTTCCATTCCCGTGTTTTTTAACAAAAAAGGAAAGAAAGGAAAAGAAGCAGAACACTAATGTGCGTAAAATATGCCTTTTGAAACGGTCGTTTTGAAATATGGACGTCCTTTGAAATTTTTGGTCGATATGTGACCCCAGGATTTGTTTTCAGGGCAGGTGTCATTTACAGGCCTGCAATGATTTTGAATATCAACTGACCATTAGCGTTGGGATTAAAGCTGCTGTTGTGTGAAACGGCCACAAGGTGGCAGCAGTTCACCCTTACCAAATCTGGTTACTAGGGCAAGAGAGCCTCAGTGGAAGTGGTGTTCTAGATTGGAGTTTAGAATGGAATGTACCAGGAGAAAGCCCCTCACGTTTGTCTCACTACTTCTTGTTCGTGTTTTTAATTTAAGTTTTTATTTTGTATTACAGCAAGTTTGATTACAATGTTTGGCTTGTTGTAGGTGTGGAAGATGTGGTTCTTTTACACATATACAGATGACTGTTCTTCTTGGGATCCTTTTCCCATGTACGTTATGACAGAATGTTGAGTAGTCCTCTCTTGGTATTCTGTAGGTCTTTGGTGATTATATATGTCACCTGTGTTTCTATATGTCTGTTAACCCTGATATCGTAATGAAACCAATCCTCACACCTTTCCATTGGTGAACCATAAGTTTGTTTAATGAATCTGTGATTGCCCTTCTCCGTGGAAATATCTGCCCTGGTATCCATTTTTAGGTAACACCTATAAGTGATATGATATGATATGTGTCTTTCACTTTCTGACTTACTACAAGTCACGTGATTACTTCTAGACTCATCTACGGTGCTGCAAATGGCATTGTGTCCTTTTTTCCCTTGGCTTCTCTTCTGCCTTAGCGGGGTCCATTTTCAACAATGTGATTCCCTGAGGGTTGTGGATTAGCTGACCTGGGCAGCCTTACCCTGCCGGCCCGCCCTCCCCAGGTGTGCCTCGTTGAGGTCAATATAAACAGAGCTCCAGGCAGCAATAGCCCCTGAAGCTGTGCCTGACTCCATATTCTCTGCCCCGTCAGCAGTCTCGGGGCTGTGCTGGTGGGAGGGAGTGAGGGGCCACAGCTTTGTGGGTGGCCCGGTGTGAGTGGGGTTCTGCTGGCCTTTCTGCAGGAGTTGCCAGGCTGCCGCCTGTACAGAAGAGGATGTGTCACCCATACCTTCCGCTGGAATTTCTCTCCGGACAGAGGTGAGGAAGGAAAAAAGCAGTGGGGGCCGGGACAGGAGGGGTATCTCAGGCAGGGCAATGGAAAGCTTCTGGAAGAGCGCCAGGGTCCAGGACCACGCTGGCTGGCCTGCAGGCACCAAGTTGGCCTGCGTGCTGTCGCTGGTGTGGCTCCACGGTCCTTCCTCTAGGCTTTCAAGCCCTTGTACATATTCAGGTGTTTTACCTGGAAAGGGTGGGAACAGTTCAGCAGCAGCTGGCCTGGGGCTCAGCTCACGTTTACTCACAGATGCCTCGGCACGGTCCCCCAGCTTTGCAATGAGGACGCTCCTTGCGTGGGGGTTGGGTTGCTGGCTGTATGGGAGATGGTTCCCCACCTCTGACCAATTTCAGAATTGTTTACCACTGGAGCAAGTGCCGTGATAGGGTTTTCCTCTGTATAACTCGTGGGTTCACTTTTTTTTTCTTTTATGTTTCAAGTTAGATGTTATTCCTCTTTTATGTATTTATAGATATAAGCATGGAAATAATTCATTCCTATAAATACATCTGTGTGACGGGAAGAACTTTTTTCTGTTTTATTTTTAAATTTTATTTTTTAAAATTTTGAAATTTTATTTATTTTTTTATACAGCACGTTATTATTAGTTATGTATTTTATGCATATACATGTATACAGGTCAATCCCAAACTCCCAACTCATCCCACCACCACCACCCCATGGCTTCCCACACTTGGTGTACATACGTTTGTTCTCTACCTCTGTGTCTCTATTTCTTCCCTGCAAACCAGTTCATCTGTACCATTTTTAGGCTCCACATATATGCATTAATATACAATATTTGTTTTCCTCTTTCTGACTTACTTCATTCTGTATGACAGTCTCTCGATCCATCGATGTCTCTACAAATGACCCAGATTCATTCCTTTTTATGGCCGAGTCATATTCCATTTTATATATGTACCACATCTTTATCCATTCATCTGTCTGTGGGCATTTAGGTTGCTTCCATTACCTGGCTATTGTAAATAGTGCTGCAACGAACATTGTGGTGAATGTGCCTTTTTGAAATACGGTTTTCTCTGGGTATATGCCCAGAAGTGGGATTGCTGGATCAGATGGTAATTCTATTTCTAGTTATTTTAAGGAAACTCCATACTGTTCTCCATAGGGACTGTATCAATTTACATTCCCACCAATAGTGGAAGAGGGCTCCTTTTGTCCACACCCTCCCCAGAATTGGTTGTTTGTAGATTTTCTGATGATGCCGATTCTAACAGGTGTGAGGTGATACCTCATTGTAGTTTTGATTTGCATTTCTCTAATAATTAGTGCTGTTGAGCAGCTTTTCATGTGTGTCTTGGCCATCTCTGTGTCTCCTTTGAAGAAACGTCTCTTTAGATCTTCTGCCCATTTTTTTTGGGTTGTTTGTTTTTTTAATATTAAGCTGCATGAGCTGTTTATATATATTGGAGATTAAACCTCTGTCCATTGATTCGTCTGCAACGATTTTCGCCCATTCTGAGGGATGCCTTTTTCCATTCCCGTGTTTTTTAACAAAAAAGGAAAGAAAGGAAAAGAAGCAGAACACTAATGTGCGTAAAATATGCCTTTTGAAACGGTCGTTTTGAAATATGGACGTCCTTTGAAATTTTTGGTCGATATGTGACCCCAGGATTTGTTTTCAGGGCAGGTGTCATTTACAGGCCTGCAATGATTTTGAATATCAACTGACCATTAGCGTTGGGATTAAAGCTGCTGTTGTGTGAAACGGCCACAAGGTGGCAGCAGTTCACCCTTACCAAATCTGGTTACTAGGGCAAGAGAGCCTCAGTGGAAGTGGTGTTCTAGATTGGAGTTTAGAATGGAATGTACCAGGAGAAAGCCCCTCACGTTTGTCTCACTACTTCTTGTTCGTGTTTTTAATTTAAGTTTTTATTTTGTATTACAGCAAGTTTGATTACAATGTTTGGCTTGTTGTAGGTGTGGAAGATGTGGTTCTTTTACACATATACAGATGACTGTTCTTCTTGGGATCCTTTTCCCATGTACGTTATGACAGAATGTTGAGTAGTCCTCTCTTGGTATTCTGTAGGTCTTTGGTGATTATATATGTCACCTGTGTTTCTATATGTCTGTTAACCCTGATATCGTAATGAAACCAATCCTCACACCTTTCCATTGGTGAACCATAAGTTTGTTTAATGAATCTGTGATTGCCCTTCTCCGTGGAAATATCTGCCCTGGTATCCATTTTTAGGTAACACCTATAAGTGATATGATATGATATGTGTCTTTCACTTTCTGACTTACTACAAGTCACGTGATTACTTCTAGACTCATCTACGGTGCTGCAAATGGCATTGTGTCCTTTTTTCCCTTGGCTTCTCTTCTGCCTTAGCGGGGTCCATTTTCAACAATGTGATTCCCTGAGGGTTGTGGATTAGCTGACCTGGGCAGCCTTACCCTGCCGGCCCGCCCTCCCCAGGTATGCCTCGTTGAGGTCAATATAAACAGAGCTCCAGGCAGCAATAGCCCCTGAAGCTGTGCCTGACTCCATATTCTCTGCCCCGTCAGCAGTCTCGGGGCTGTGCTGGTGGGAGGGAGTGAGGGGCCACAGCTTTGTGGGTGGCCCGGTGTGAGTGGGGTTCTGCTGGCCTTTCTGCAGGAGTTGCCAGGCTGCCGCCTGTACAGAAGAGGATGTGTCACCCATACCTTCCGCTGGAATTTCTCTCCGGACAGAGGTGAGGAAGGAAAAAAGCAGTGGGACAGGAGGGGTATCTCAGGCAGGGCAATGGAAAGCTTCTGGAAGAGTGCCAGGGTCCAGGACCACGCTGGCTGGCCTGCAGGCACCAAGTTGGCCTGCGTGCTGTCGCTGGTGTGGCTCCACGGTCCTTCCTCTAGGCTTTCAAGCCCTTGTACATATTCAGGTGTTTTACCTGGAAAGGGTGGGAACAGTTCAGCAGCAGCTGGCCTGGGGCTCAGCTCACGTTTACTCACAGATGCCTCGGCACGGTCCCCCAGCTTTGCAATGAGGACGCTCCTTGCGTGGGGGTTGGGTTGCTGGCTGTATGGGAGATGGTTCCCCACCTCTGACCAATTTCAGAATTGTTTACCACTGGAGCAAGTGCCGTGATAGGGTTTTCCTCTGTATAACTCGTGGGTTCACTTTTTTTTTTCTTTTATGTTTCAAGTTAGATGTTATTCCTCTTTTATGTATTTATAGATATAAGCATGGAAATAATTCATTCCTATAAATACATCTGTGTGACGGGAAGAACTTTTTTCTGTTTTATTTTTAAATTTTATTTTTTAAAATTTTGAAATTTTATTTATTTTTTTATACAGCACGTTATTATTAGTTATGTATTTTATGCATATACATGTATACAGGTCAATCCCAAACTCCCAACTCATCCCACCACCACCACCCCATGGCTTCCCACACTTGGTGTCCATACGTTTGTTCTCTACCTCTGTGTCTCTATTTCTTCCCTGCAAACCAGTTCATCTGTACCATTTTTAGGCTCCACATATATGCATTAATATACAATATTTGTTTTCCTCTTTCTGACTTACTTCATTCTGTATGACAGTCTCTCGATCCATCGATGTCTCTACAAATGACCCAGTTTCATTCCTTTTTATGGCCGAGTCATATTCCATTTTATATATGTACCACATCTTTATCCATTCATCTGTCTGTGGGCATTTAGGTTGCTTCCATTACCTGGCTATTGTAAATAGTGCTGCAACGAACATTGTGGTGAATGTGCCTTTTTGAAATACGGTTTTCTCTGGGTATATGCCCAGAAGTGGGATTGCTGGATCAGATGGTAATTCTATTTCTAGTTATTTTAAGGAAACTCCATACTGTTCTCCATAGGGACTGTATCAATTTACATTCCCACCAATAGTGGAAGAGGGCTCCTTTTGTCCACACCCTCCCCAGAATTGGTTGTTTGTAGATTTTCTGATGATGCCGATTCTAACAGGTGTGAGGTGATACCTCATTGTAGTTTTGATTTGCATTTCTCTAATAATTAGTGCTGTTGAGCAGCTTTTCATGTGCGTCTTGGCCATCTCTGTGTCTCCTTTGAAGAAACGTCTCTTTAGATCTTCTGCCCATTTTTTTTGGGTTGTTTGTTTTTTTAATATTAAGCTGCATGAGCTGTTTATATATATTGGAGATTAAACCTCTGTCCATTAATTCGTCTGCAACGATTTTTGCCCATTCTGAGGGATGCCTTTTTCCATTCCCGTGTTTTTTAACAAAAAAGGAAAGAAAGGAAAAGAAGCAGAACACTAATGTGCGTAAAATATGCCTTTTGAAACGGTGGTTTTGAAATATGGACGTCCTTTGAAATTTTTGGTCAATATGTGACCCCAGGATTTGTTTTCAGGGCAGGTGTCATTTACAGGCCTGCAATGATTTTGAATATCAACTGACCATTAGCGCTGGGATTAAAGCTGCTGTTGTGTGAAACGGCCACAAGGTGGCAGCAGTTCACCCTTACCAAATCTGGTTACTAGGGCAAGAGAGCCTCAGTGGAAGTGGTGTTCTAGATTGGAGTTTAGAATGGAATGTGCCAGGAGAAAGCCCCTCACGTTTGTCTCACTACTTCTTGTTCGTGTTTTTAATTTATTTTTTTTTTATTTTTTATTACAGCAAGTTTGATTACAATGTTTGGCTTGTTGTAGGTGTGGAAGATGTGGTTCTTTTACACATATACAGATGTCTGTTCTTCCTGGGATCCTTTTCCCATGTACGTTATAACAGAATGTTGAGTACTCCTCTCTTGGTATTCTGTAGGTCTTTGGTGATTATATATGTCACCTGTGTTTGTATATGTCTGTTAACACCGATATCGTAATGAAACCAATCCTCACACCTTTCCATTGGTGAACCATAAGTTTGTTTAATGAATCTGTGATTGCCCTTCTCCGTGGAAATATCTGCCCTGGTATCCATTTTTAGGTAACACCTATAAGTGATATGATATGATATGTGTCTTTCACTTTCTGACTTACTACAAGTCACGTGATTACTTCTAGACTCATCTACGGTGCTGCAAATGGCATTGTGTCCTTTTTTCCCTTGGCTTCTCTTCTGCCTTAGCGGGGTCCATTTTCAACAATGTGATTCCCTGAGGGTTGTGGATTAGCTGACCTGGGCAGCCTTACCCTGCCGGCCCGCCCTCCCCAGGTGTGCCTCGTTGAGGTCAATATAAACAGCGCTCCAGGCAGCAATAGCCCCTGAAGCTGTGCCTGACTCCATATTCTCTGCCTCGTGAGCAGTCTCGGGGCTGTGCTGGTGGGAGGGAGTGAGGGGCCACAGCTTTGTGGGTGGCCCGGTGTGAGTGGGGTTCTGCTGCCCTTTCTGCAGGACATGCCAGGCTGCCGCCTGTAAAGAAGAGGATGTGTCACCCATACCTTCAGATGGAATTTCTCTCCGGACAGAGGTGAGGAAGGAAAAAAGCAGTGGGGGCCGGGACAGGAGGGGTATCTCAGGCAGGGCAATGGAAAGTTTCTGGAAGAGCGCCAGGTTCCAGGACCACACTGGCTGGCCTGCAGGCACCAAGTTGGCCTGCGTGCTGTCGCTGGTGTGGCTCCACGGTCCTTCCTCTAGGCTTTCAAGCCCTTGTACATATTCAGGTGTTTTACCTGGAAAGGGTGGGAACAGTTCAGCAGCAGCTGGCCTGGGGCTCAGCTCACGTTTACTCACAGATGCCTCGGCACGGTCCCCCAGCTTTGCAATGAGGACGCTCCTTGCGTGGGGGGTGGGTTGCTGGCTGTATGGGAGATGGTTCCCCACCTCTGACCAATTTCAGAATTGTTTACCGCTGGAGCAAGTGCCCAGATAGGGTTTTCCTCTGCAAAGCTCGTGAGTTCAGGTTTTTTTTTTTTCTTTTATGGTTCAAGTTATATTTTATTCCTCTTTTATGTATTTATAGATATAAGCATTGAAATAATTCATTCCTATAAATACATCTGTGTGACAGAAGAACTTTTTTCTGTTTTATTGTTAAATTCTATTTTTTTTAAATTTGAAAGATAATTTTATTTATGTTTTTATACAGCAGGTTTTTATTAGTTATGTATTTTATGCATATACATGTATACAGGTCAATCCCAATCTCCCAACTCATCCCACCACCACCACCCCATGGTTTCCCACACTTGCTGTCCATACGTTTGTTCTCTACCTCTGTGTCTCTATTTCTTCCCTGCAAACCAGTTCTTCTGTACCATTTTTTTAGGTTCCACATTTATGCATTAATATACAATATTTGTTTTCCGCTTTCTGACTTACTTCATTCTGTATGACAGTCTCTCGATCCATCGATGTCTCTACAAATGACCCAGTTTCATTCCTTTTTATGGCCGAGTAATATTCCATTTTATATATGTACCACATCTTTATCCATTCATCTGTCTGTGGGCATTTAGGTTGCTTCCATTACCTGGCTATTGTAAATAGTGCTGCAACGAACATTGTGGTGAATGTGCCTTTTTGAAATACGGTTTTCTCTGGGTATATGCCCAGAAGTGGGATTGCTGGATCAGATGGTAATTCTATTTCTAGTTTTTTTAAGGAAACTCCACACTGTTCTCCATAGTGACTGTATCAATTTACATTCCCACCAATTGTGGAAGAGGGCTGCTTTTGTCCACACCCTCCCCAGAATTGGTTGTTTGTAGATTTTCTGATGATGCTGATTCTAACAGGTGTGAGGTGATACCTCATTGTAGTTTTGATTTGCATTTCTCTAATAATTAGTGCTGTTGAGCATCTTTTCATGTGCGTCTTGGCCATATCTGTGTCTCCTTTGAAGAAACGTCTCTTTAGATCTTCTGCCCATTTTTGTATTGGGTTGTTTGTTTTTTAATATTAAGCTGCATGAGCTGTTTATATATATTGGAGATTAAACCTCTGTCCATTGATTCGTTTGCAACGATTTTCGCCCATTCTGAGGGATGCCTTTTTCCATTCCCGTTTTTTTTAACAAAAAAGGAAAGAAAGGAAAAGAAGCAGAACACTAATGTGCGTAAAATATGCCTTTTGAAACGGTCGTTTTGAAATATGGACGTCCTTTGAATTTTTTGGTCGATATGTGACCCCAGGATTTGTTTTCAGAGCAGGTGTCATTTACAGGCCTGCAATGATTTGAATATCAACTGACCATTAGCACTGGGATTAAAGCTGCTGTTGTGTGAAACGGCCACAAGGTGGCAGCAGTTCTCCCTTAACAAATCTGGTTACTAGGGCAAGAGAGCCTCAGTGGAAGTTGTGTTCTAGATTGGAATTTAGAATGGAATGTGCCAGGAGAAAGCCCCTCACGTTTGTCTCACTACTTCTTGTTCGTGTTTTTAATTTAATTTTTTATATTTTTTATTACAGCAAGTTTGATTACAATGTTTGGCTTGTTGTAGGTGTGGAAGATGTGGTTCTTTTACACATATACAGATGTCTGTTCTTCCTGGGATCCTTTTCCCATGTACGTTATGACAGAGTTGAGTAGTCCTCTCTTGGTATTCTGTAGGTCTTTTGTGATTATATATGTCACCTGTGTTTGTATATGTGTGTTAACGCCGATATCGTAATGAAACCAATCCTCACACCTTTCCATTGGTGAACCATAAGTTTGTTTAATGAATCTGTGATTGCCCTTCTCGGTGGAAAAATCTGCCCTGATATCCATTTTAAGGTAACACCTGTAAGTGATATGATATGATATGTGTCTTTCACTTTCTGACTTACTACAAGTCACGTGATTACTTCTAGACTCATCTACGGGGCTGCAAATGGCATTGTGTCATTTTTTTCCTTGGCTCCTCTTCTGCCTTAGCGAGGTCCACTTTCAACAATGTGATTCCCTGAGGGTTGTGGATTAGCTGACCTGGGCAGCCTTACCCTGCCGGCCCGCCCTCCCCAGGTGTGCCTCGTTGAGGTCAATATAAACAGAGCTCTAGGCAGCAATAGCCCCTGAAGCTGTGCCTGACTCCATATTCTACGCCCCATCAGCAGTCTCGGGGCTGTGCTGGTGGGAGGGAGAGAGGTGCCACAGCTTTGTGTGTGGCCCGGTGTGAGTGGGGTTCTGCTGGCCTTTCTGCAGGAGTTGCCAGGCTGCCGCCTGTAAATAAGAGGATGTGTCACCCATACCTTCCGCTGGAATTTCTCTCCGGTCAGAGATGAGGAAGGAAAAAAGCAGTGGGGGCCAGGACAGGAGGGGTATCTCAGGCAGGGCAATGGAAAGCTTCTGGAGGAGCGCCCGGGGCCAGGACCACCCTGGCTGGCCTGGAGGCACCAAGTTGTCCTGCGTGCTGTCGCTGGTGTGGCTCCACGGTCCTTCCTCTAGGCTTTCAAGCCCTTGTACATATTCAGGTGTTTTACCTGGAAAGGTTGGGAACAGTTCAGCAGCAGCTGGCCTGGGGCTCAGCTCACGTTTACTCACAGATGCCTCGGCACGGTACCCCAGCTTTGCAATGAGGACGCTCCTTGCGTGTGGGGTGGGTTGCTGGCTGTATGGGAGATGGTTCCCCACCTCTGACCAAATTCAGAATTGTTTACCGCTGGAGCAATTGTGCCCTGATAGGGTTTTCCTCTGTATAACTCGTGGGTTCAGGTTTTTTTTTTCTTTTATGGTTCCAGTTAGATTATATTCCTCTTTTATGTATTTATAGATATAAGCATTGTAATAATTCATTCCTATAAATACATTTGTGTGACAGAAGAAATTTTTTCTGTTTTATTGTTAAATTCTATTTTTTTTAAATTTTGAAATATAATTTTATTTATGTTTTTATACAGCAGGTTTTTATTAGTTATGTATTTTATGCATATACATGTATACAGGTCAATCCAAATCTCCCAACTCATCCCACCACCACCACCCCATGGTTTCCCACACTTGGTGTCCATACGTTTGTTCTCTACCTCTGTGTCTCTATTTCTTCCCTGCAAACCAGTTCATCTGTACCATTTTTTTAGGTTCCACATATATGCATTAATATACAATATTTTTTTTCTGCTTTCTGACTTACTTCATTCTGTATGACAGTCTCTCGATCCATCGATGTCTCTATAAATGACCCAGTTTCATTCCTTTTTATGGCCGAGTAATATTCCATTTTATATATGTACCACATCTTTATCCATTCATCTGTCTTTGGGCATTTAGGTTGCTTCCATTACCTGGCTATTGTAAATAGTGCTGCAACGAACATTGTGGTGAATGTGCCTTTTTGAAATACGGTTTTCTCTGGGTATATGCCCAGAAGTGGGATTGCTGGATCAGATGGTAATTCTATTTCTAGTTTTTTTAAGGAAACTCCATACTGTTCTCCATAGTGACTGTATCAAGTTACATTCCCACCAATAGTGGAAGAGGGCTCCTTTTGTCCACACCCTCCCCAGAATTGGTTGTTTGTAGATTTTCTAATGATGCCGATTCTAACAGGTGTGAGGTGATACCTCATTGTAGTTTTGATTTGCATTTCTCTAATAATTAGTGCTGTTGAGCAGCTTTTCATGTGTGTCTTGGCCATCTCTGTGTCTCCTTTGAAGAAACGTCTCTTTAGATCTTCTGCCCATTTTTGTATTGGGTTGTTTGTTTTTTTAATATTAAGCTGCATGAGCTGTTTATATATATTGGAGATTAAACCTCTGTCCATTGATTCGTTTGCAACGATTTTCGCCCATTCTGAGGGATGCCTTTTTCCATTCCCGTGTTTTTTAACTAAAAAAGGAAAGAAAGGAAAAGAAGCAGAACACTAATGTGCGTAAAATATGCCTTTTGAAACGGTCGTTTTGAAATATGGACGTCCTTTGAAATTTTTGGTCGATATGTGACCCCAGGATTTGTTTTCAGGGCATGTGTCATTTACAGGCCTGCAATGATTTTGAATATTAACTGACCATTAGCACTGGGATTAAAGCTGCTGTTGTGTGAAACGGCCACAAGGTGGCAGCAGTTCTCCCTTACCAAATCTGGTTACTAGGGCAAGAGAGCCTCAGTGGAATTGGTGTTCTAGATTGGAATTTAGAATGGAATGTGCCAGGAGAAAGCCCCTCAAGTTTGTCTCACTACTTCTTGTTCGTGTTTTTAATTTAATTTTTTATATTTTTTATTACAGCAAGTTTGATTACAATGTTTGGCTTGTTGTAGGTGTGGAAGATGTGGTTCTTTTACACATATACAGATGTCTGTTCTTCCTGGGATCCTTTTCCCATGTACGTTATGACAGAGTTAAGTAGTCCTCTCTTGGTATTCTGTAGGTCTTTGGTGATTATATATGTCACCTGTGTTTGTATATGTGTGTTAACGCCGATATCGTAATGAAACCAATCCTCACACCTTTCCATTGGTGAACCATAAGATTGTTTAATGAATCTGTGATTGCCCTTCTCCGTGGAAATATCTGCCCTGCTATCCATTTTTAGGTAACACCTATAAGTGATATGATATGATATGTGTCTTTCACTTTCTGACTTACTACAAGTCACGTGATTACTTCTAGACTCATCTACGGTGCTGCAAATGGCATTGTGTCCTTTTTTCCCTTGGCTTCTCTTCTGCCTTAGCGAGGTCCATTTTCAACAATGTGATTCCCTGAGGGTTGTGGATTAGCTGACCTGGGCAGCCTTACCCTGCCGGCCCGCCCTCCCCAGGTGTGCCTCATTGAGGTCAATATAAACACAGCTCCAGGCAGCAATAGCCCCTGAAGCTGTGCCTGACTCCATATTCTCTGCCCCATCAGCAGTCTCGGGGCTGTGCTGCTGGGAGGGAGAGAGGTGCCACAGCTTTGTGGGTGGCCCGGTGTGAGTGGGGTTCTGCTGGCCTTTCTGCAGGAGTTGCAAGGCTGCCGCCTGTAAAGAAGAGGATGTGTCACCCATACCTTCCGCTGGAATTTCTCTCCGGTCAGAGATGAGGAAGGAAAAAAGCAGTGGGGGCCGGGACAGGAGGGGTATCACAGGCAGGGCAATGGAAAGCTTCTTGAGGAGCGCCAGGGTCCAGGACCACGCTGGCTGGCCTGCAGGCACCAAGTTGGCCTGCGTGCTGTCACTGTGTGGCTCCACGGTCCTTCCTCTAGGCTTTCAAGCCCTTGTACATATTCAGGTGTTTTACCTGGAAAGGGTGGGAACAGTTCAGCAGCAGCTGGCCTGGGGCTCAGCTCACGTTTACTCACAGATGCCTCGGCACGGTCCCCCAGCTTTGCAATGAGGACGCTCCTTGCGTGGGGGGTGGGTTGCTGACTGTATGGGAGATGGTTCCCCACCTCTGACCAATTTCAGAATTATTTACCGCTGGAGCAATTGTGCCCTGATAGGGTTTTCCTCTGTATAACTCGTAGGTTCAGGTTTTTTTTTTCTTTTATAGTTCAAGTTAGATTTTATTCCTCTTTTAAGTATTTATAGATATAAGCATGGAAATAATTCATTCCTATAAATACATCTGTGTGACGGGAAGAACTTTTTTCTGTTTTATTGTTAAATTCTATTTTTTTTAAATTTTGAAATATAATTTTATTTATTTTTTTATACAGCACGTTATTATTAGTTATGTATTTTATGCATATATATGTTTTCTGGTCAATCCCAATCTCCCAACTCATCCTACCACCACCACCCCATGGCTTCCCACACTTGTTGTCCATACGTTTGTTCTCTACCTCTGTCTCTCTATTTCTTCCCTGCAAACCAGTTCATCTGTACCATTTTTTAGGCTCCACATATATGCATTTATATACAATATTTGTTTTCCTCTTTCTGACTTACTTCATTCTGTATGAGAGTCTCTCGATCCATCGATGTCTCTACAAATGACCCAGTTTCATTCCTTTTTATGGCCGAGTAATATTCCATTTTATATATGTACCACATCTTTATCCATTCATCTGTCTGTGGGCATTTAGGTTGCTTCCATTACCTGGCTATTGTAAATAGTGCTGCAATGAACATTGTGGTGAATGTGCCTTTTTGAAATAAGGTTTTCTCTGGGTATATGCCCAGAAGTGGGATTGCTGGATCAGATGGTAATTCTATTTCTAGTTTTTTTAAGGAAACTCCATACTGTTTTCCATAGTGACTGTATCAAGTTACATTCCCACCAATAGTGGAAGAGGGCTCCTTTTGTCCACACCCTCCCCAGAATTGGTTGTTTTTAGATTTTCTAATGATGCCGATTCTAACAGGTGTGAGGTGATACCTCATTGTAGTTTTGATTTGCATTTCTCTAATAATTAGTGCTGTTGAGCAGCTTTTCATGTGCGTCTTGGCCATCTCTGTGTCTCCTTTGAAGAAACGTCTCTTTAGATCTTCTGCCCATTTTTGTATTGGGTTGTTTGTTTTTTTAATATTAAGCTGCATGAGCTGTTTATATATATTGGAGATTAAACCTCTGTCCATTGATTCGTTTGCAACGATTTTCGCCCATTCTGAGGGATGCCTTTTTCCATTCCCGTGTTTTTTAACAAAAAAAGGAAAGAAAGGAAAAGAAGCAGAACACTAATGTGCGTAAAATATGCCTTTTGAAACGGTCGTTTTGAAATATGGACGTCCTTTGAAATTTTTGGTCGATATGTGACCCCAGGATTTGTTTTCAGGGCAGGTGTCATTTACAGGCCTGCAATGATTTGAATATGAACTGACCATTAGCACTGGGATTAAAGCTGCTGTTGTGTGAAACGGCCACAAGGTGGCAGCAGTTCTCCCTTACCAAATCTGGTTACTAGGGCAAGAGAGCCTCAGTGGAAGTTGTGTTCTAGATTGGAATTTAGAATGGAATGTGCCAGGAGAAAGCCCCTCAAGTTTGTCTCACTATTTCTTGTTCGTGTTTTTAATTTAATTTTTTATATTTTTTATTACAGCAAGTTTGATTACAATGTTTGGCTTGTTGTAGGTGTGGAAGATGTGGTTCTTTTACACATATACAGATGTCTGTTCTTCCTGGGATCCTTTTCCCATGTACGTTATGACAGAGTTAAGTAGTCCTCTCTTGGTATTCTGTAGTTCTTTTGTGATTATATATGTCACCTGTGTTTGTATATGTGTGTTAATGCCGATATCGTAATGAAACCAATCCTCACACCTTTCCATTGGTGAACCATAAGTTTGTTTAATGAATCTGTGATTGCCCTTCTCCGTGGAAATATCTGCCCTGGTATCCATTTTTAGGTAACACCTATAAGTGATATGATATGATATGTGTCTTTCACTTTCTGACTTACTACAAGTCACGTGATTATTTCTAGACTCATCTACGGTGCTGCAAATGGCACCGTGTCCTTTTTTCCCTTGGCTTCTCTTCTGCCTTAGCGAGGTCCATTTTCACCAATGTGATTTCCTGAGGGTTGTGGATTAGCTGACCTGGGTAGCCTTACCCTGCTGGCCCGCCCTCCCCAGGTGTGCCTCGTCAGGCTATATGCTGACACACCGGTCAGTGCCAGCGTATGGGTCACGAGTAGGCTATGGCTTGGGGGTAAGCTGTAGGGCTGGTGGTGGGTTTCCGTTCCGGGCTAGGGTTAGGGTGAGGGAACTGCAAGGCTTAGGACACTGGTGAGGGTACGGAAACGTGGGAGGGTTAGGCTACGTGCTCATTCACGGGTCAGTGCCAGCGTATGGGCCAGGCGTAGGGTATGGCGTAGGTTATGGTTTAGGGCTGGTCGTGGTTTTCCGTTCCGGGCTAGGGTTAGGGTTAGGGAACTGCAAGGCTTAGGGCCCAGGTGATGGTACGGAAATGTGGGAGGTTCAGGCTACATGCTGACGCACGTGTCAGTTCCAGCGTACGGGCCAGCAGTAGGCTTCAGCTTGGGGGTAATGTTTAGGGCTTGTGGTGTGTTTCTGTCCCGTACTAGGGTTACGGTTAGGGAACGGCAAGGCTTAGGGCACAGGTGACGTTACGGTAACGTGGGAAGTTCAGGCTACGTGCTGACGCAGAGGTCAGTGCCAGCGTATGGACCACGAGTAGGCTACGGCTTGGGGGTAAGGTGTAGGGCTTGTGGTGGGTTTCCGTTCCGGGCTAGTGTTACGGTTAGGGAACGGCAAGGTTTAGGGCACATGTGAGGGTACGGCAACGTGGCAGGGTCAGGATACATTCTGAAGCACGGGTCAGTGCCAGCGTATGGACCAGGAGTAGGCTACGGCTTGGGGGTAAGTTGTAGGGCTGGTGGTGGGTTTCCATTCCGGGCTACAGTTAGGGTTAGGGAACGGCAAAGCTTAGGGCACAGGTGAGGGTACGGAAACGTGGGAGGGTCAGGCTACGTGATGATGCACGGGTCAGTGCCAGCATACCGGCCAGGAGTAGGCTACGGCTTGGCGGTTAGGTGTAGGGCTGGTGGTGGTTTTCCGTTCCAGGCTAGGGTTAGTGTTAGGGAACAGCAAGTCTTAGGGCACAGGTGAGGGTACGGAAACGTGGGAGGGTCAGGCTACTTGCTGACGCATGGGTCAGTGCCAGCGTACGGGCCAGGAGTAGGCTACGGCTTGGGGTAAGGTGTAGGGCTGGTGGTGGGTTTCCCTTCCGGGCTAGGCTTAGGGTTAGGGAACGGCAAGGCTTAGGGCACAGGTGAGGGTACGGAAACGTGGGAGGGTCTGGCTACATGCTGACGCACGGGTCAGTGCCAAGATACGGGCCAGGAGTAGGCTACGGCGTAGGGTAAGGTGTAGGGCTGGTGGTCGGTTTCCGTTCATGGGCTAGGGTTAGGGTTAGGAAACGGCAAGGCTTAGGGCCCAGGTGAGGGTACGGAAACTTGGGAGTGTCAGGATACGTGCTGAGGCACGGGTCAGTGCCAGCGTACTGGCCAGGATTAGGCTACGTCTTGGTGGTTAGGTGTAGGGCTGATGGTGTGTTTCCGTTCCAGGCTAGGGTTAGTGTTAGGGAACAGAAAGTCTTACGGCACAGGTGAGGGTACGGAAACGTGGGAGGGTCAGTCTACGTGGTGACGCATGGGTCAGTGCCAGGATATGGGCCAGGAGTAGGCTACGGCGTGGTGGTAAGGTGTAGGGCTGGTGGTGGGTTTCTGTTCCGGGCTAGGGTTAGGGTTAGGGAACGTCAAGGCTTAGGGCACAGGTGATGGAACGGAAACGTGGGAGGGTCAGGGTACGTGCTGCCGCACGGGTCAGTGCCAGCGTACAGGCCAGGAGTAGGCTATGGCTTGGCGTTAGTTGTAGGGCTGGTGGTGGGTTTCCGTTCCGTACTAGGGTTAGTGTTAGGGAACAGCAAAGCTTACGGAACAGGTGAGGCTATGGAAATGTGGGAAGGTCAGGCTACGTGCTGACGCACGGGTCAGTGCCAGCGTACGGGCCAGGAGTAGGCTACGGCGTAGGGTAAGGTGTAGGGCTGGTGGTGGTTTTCCGTTCCGGGCTAGGGTTAGGGTTATGGAACGGCAAGGCTTAGGGCACAGGTGAGGGTACGGAAACGTGGGAGTGTCAGGCTATGTGCTGACGCATGTGTCAGAGCCAGCATACGGGCCAGGAGTAGGCTACGGATTGGGGGTAAGTTGTAGGGCTGGTGGTGGGTTTCCGTTCCGGGCTAGGGTTAGGGTTAGGGAACGGCAAGTCTTAGGGCACAGGTGTGGGTACGGAAACGTGGGAGGGTCAGTCTATTTGCTGACGCACGGGTCAGTGCCAGCGTACGGGCCAGGAGTAGGCTACGGCGTAGGGTAATGTGTAGGGCTGGTGGTGGTTTTCCGTTCAGGGCTAGGGTTAGGGTTAGGGAACGGCAAGGCTTAGGGCACAGGTGACGATACAGAAACGTGGGAGGGTCAGGCTACGTGCTGACGCACGGGTCAGTGCAAGCGTACCGGCCAGGAGTAGGCTACGGCTTGGGGGTTAGTTGTAGGGCTGCTGGTGGGTTTCCGTACGGGGCTACGGTTAGGGTTAGGGAACGGCAAGGCTTAGGGCAAAGGTGATGGTACGGAAACGTGGGAGGGTCAGGCTACATGCTGACGGACGTGTCAGTGCCAGCGTTCGCGCCAGGATTAGGCTACGGCATAGGGTAAGGTGTAGGGCTTGTGGTGGGTTTCCGTTCCGGTCTAGGGTTAGGGCTAGGGAACGGCAAGGCTTAGGGCCCAGGTGAGGGTATGGAAACATGTGGGGGTTAGACTACATGCGGACGCATGGGTCAGTGCCAGCGTACGGGCCACGAGTAGGCTACGGATTAGGGAAAGGTTTAGGGCTGGTTGTGGGTTTCCGTTCCGGGCCAGGGTTAGAGTTAGGGAACGGCAAGGCTTAGGGCACAGGTGAGGGTACGGAAACGTGGGCGGGTCAGGCTACGTGCTGACGCACGGGTCAGTGTCCGCGTACGGTCCAGGAGTAGGCTACGGCGTACGGTAAGGTGTAGGGCTGGTGGTGGTTTTCCGTTCCGGGCTAGGGTTAGGGTTAGGGAACGGCAAGGCTTAGGGCACAGGTGAGGGTACGGAAACGTGGGAGGGTCAGGCTACGTGCTGACACACGGGTCAGTGCCATCATACCGGCCAGGAGTAGGCTACGGCTTGGGGGTTAGGTGTAGGGCTGGTGGTGGTTTTCCATTCCGGGCTAGGGTTAGTGTTAGGGAACAGCAAGGCTTAGGGCATAGGTGAGGGTACGGAAACGTGGGAGGGTCAGGCTACGTGCTGACGCACGGGTCAGTGTCAGCGTACGGGCCAGGATTAGGCTATGGCTTGAGGGTTAGGTGTAGGGCTTGTGGTGTGTTTCCGTTCCGTACTAGGTTTAGGGTTAGGGAACGGCAAGGCTTAGGGCACAGGTGAGGGTGTGCAAACGTGGGAGGGTCAGGCTACGTGCTGACGCACGGGTCAGTGCCAGCGTAAGGTCCAGGAGTAGCCTAAGGCTTGGGGGTAAGTTGTAGGGCTGGTGGTGGGTTTCCGTTCATGGCTAGGGTTAGGGTTAGGGAATGGCAAGGCTTAGGGCACAGGTGAGGGTACGGAAACGGGGGAGGGTCAGGCTATGTGCTGATGCACGGGTCAGTGACAGCGTACCGGCTAGTAGTAGGCTACGGCTTGGGGGTTAGGTATAGGGCTGGTGGTGGGTTTCTGTTCTGGACTAGGTTTAGTGTTAGGGAACGGTAAGGCTTAGGGCACATGTGAGGGTACTGAAATGTGTGAGGGTCAGGCTACGTGCTGACGCACGTGTCAGAGCCAGCGTACGGGCCAGGGGTAGGCTGCGGCGTAGGGTCAGGTGTAGGGCTGCTGGTGGATTTCCGTTCCTGGCTAGGGTTATGGTGAGGGAACGGCAAGGCTTAGGGCACAGGTGAGGGTACGGAAACGTGGGAGGGTCAGGCTACGGGCTGCCTCACGGGTCAGTGCCAGCGTACGGGCCAGGAGTGGGCTACGGCGTATGTTAAGGTGTAGGGCTTCTTGTGGGTTTCCGTTCCTGGCTAGGGTTAGGGTTAGGGATCGGCAAGGCTTAGGGCACAGGTGAGGGTACGGAAACGTGGGAGGGTCAGGCTACGTTCTGACGCACATGTCAGTGCCAGCGTATGGGCCAGGAATAGGCTACGGCATACGTTAAGGTGTAGGGCTGGTGGTGGGATTCCGTTCCGGGCTTGGGTTAGAGTTAGTGAATGCCAAGGCTTAGGGCTTAGCTGAGGGTACGGAAAAGTGGGAGGGTCAGGCTACGTGCTGACGCACGGGCCAGTGCCTGTGTACGGGCCCGGAGTAGGCTATGGCATGTGGGTAAGTTTTAGGGCTGGTGGTGGGTTTCCATTCCGGGCTAGGGTTAGGGTTAGGGAACGGCAAGGCTTAGGGCACAGGTGAGGGTACAAAAAAGTGGTAGGGTCAGGCTACGTGCTGACGCACGGGTCAGTGCCAGCGTATGGGCCAGGAGTAGGCTACGGCGTTGGGTAAGGTGTAGGGCTGGTGGTGGGTTTCCCTGCCGGGCTAGGGTTAGGGTTAGGGAACGGCAAAGTTTAGGGCCCAGGTGAGGTTATGGAAACGGGGGTGGGTCAGTGTACATGCTGACGCACGGGTCAGTGCCAGTGTTCGGGCCAGGAGTAGGCTACGGCGTAGGGAAAGGTTTAGGGCTTGTGGTGGGTTTCCGTTCCGGGCTAGGGTTAGGGTAAGGAAACGGCAAAGCTTAGGGCACAGGTGAGGGTACGGAAACGTGGGAGGGTCCGGCTACGTGCTGACGCACGTGTCAGTGTCAGCGCACAGACAGGAGTAGGCTACGCCATAGGGTAAGGTCTACGGCTGGTGGTGGGTTTCCGTTCTGGGCTAGGGTTAGGGTTAGGGAACGTCAAGGCTTAGGGCACAGGTGAGGGTACGGAAACGTGGGAGGGTCAGGCTACGTGCTTACGCATGGGTCAGTGCCAGCATACGGGCCAGCAGTAGGCTACAGCGTAGGGTAAGGTATAGGGCTGGAAGTGGGTATCCGTTCTGTGCTAGGGTTAGGGTTAGGGAACGGCAAGGCATAGGGCACAGGTGAGGGTACGGAAACGTGGGAGAGTCAGGCTACATGCTGACGCACGGGTCAGTGCCAGCATACGGGCCAGGAGTAGGCTACAGGTTGGGGGTAAGTTTTAGGGCTGGTGGTGGGTTTCCGTTCCGGGCTAGGGCTAGGGTAAGGGAACGGCAAGGCTTAGGGCACAGGTGAGGGTACGTAAACGTGGGCCGGTCAGGCTACGTGCTGACGCACGGGTCAGTGCCGACGTACGGGCCAGGAGTAGGCTACGGCTTGTGGGTAAGGTGTAGGGCTGGTGGTGGGTTTCCGTTCCGGGCTAGGGTTAGGGTTACGGAAAGGCAAGGCGTAGTGCTAAGGAGAGGGTACGGAAACGTGGGAAGGTCACGCTACGTGCTGACACACGGGTCAGTGCCAGCGTACGTGCCAGGAGTAGACTACGGCGTAGGGTAAAGTGTAGGGCTGATGGTGGGTGTCCGTTCCGGGCTAGGGTTAGGGTTAGGGAACGGCAAGGCTTAGGGCACAGGTGAGGGTACAGAAACGTGGGAGGGTCAGGCTACGTGATGATGCACGGGTCAGTGCCAGCGTACTGGCCAGGAGTAAGCTACGGCTTGGGGGTTAGTTGTTGGGCTGGTGGTGGTTTTCCTTTCAGGTCTAGGTTTAGGGTTAGGGAACGGCAAGGCTTAGGGCACAGGTGAGGGTACGGAAACATGGGAGGGTCAGGCTACATGCTGACGCACGGGTCGGTGTCAGCGTGCGGGCCAGGAATAGGCTATGGCTTGGGGGTAAGCTGTAGGGCTGGTGGTGTGTTTCCATTCCGGACTAGGGTTAGGGTTAGGGAACGGCAAGGCTTAGGGCACAGGTGAGGGTACGGAAACGTGTGAGGGTCAGGCTATGTGCTGACGCACGTGTCAGTGCCAACGTACGTGCCAGGAGTAGGCTATGGCGTAGGGCAAGGTGTAGGGCTGGTAGTGCGTTTCCGTTCCGGGCTTGGGTTAGGGTTAGGGAAAGGCAAGGCTTAGGGCCCAGGTGAGGGTACGGAAACGTGGGAGGGTCAGGCTACGTGCTGACGCACAGGTCAGTGCCAGCGAACCGGCCAGGAGTAGGCTACGGCTTGGGGGTTAGGTGTAGGGCTGGTGGTGGGTTTCCGTTCCGGGCTAGGGTTAGTGTTATGGAACAGGAAGGCTTAGGGCATAGGTGAGGGTACGGAAACGTGGGAGGGTCAGGCTACGTGCTGACGCACGGTTCAGTGCCAGCGTACGGGCCAGGAGTATGCTATGGTTTGTGGGTTAGGTGTAGGGCTTGTGGTGTGTTTCCGTCCCGGACTAGGGTTAGGGTTAGGGAAGGGCAAGGCTTAGGGCACAGGTGACGTTACGGTAACGTGGGAAGGTCAGGCTACGTGCTGACGCACAGTTCAGTGCCAGCGTATGGACCACGTGTAGGCTACGGCTTGGGGGTAAGGTGTAGGGCTTGTGGTGGGTTTCCGTTCCGCACTAGGGTTAGGGTTAGGGAACGGCAAGGTTTAGGGCACATGTGAGGGTACGGCAACGTGGCAGGGTCAGGATACGTTCTGAGGCACGGGTCATTGCCAGCGTATGGACCAGGAGTAGGCTACGGCTTGCGGGTAAGTTGTAGGGCTGGTGGTGGGTTTCCGTTCCGGGCTATGGTTAGGGTTACGGAAAGGCAAGGCTTAGTGCTAAGGAGAGGGTACGGAAACGTGGGAGGGTCACGCTACGTGCTGACACACGGGTCAGTGCCAGGGTACAGGCAAGGAGTAGGCTACGGCATAGGCTAAGGAGTAGGGCTGGTGGTGGGTTTCCGTTCCAGGCTAGGGCTAGGGTAAGGGAACGGCAAGGCTTAGGGCACAGGTGAGGGTACGGAAACGTGTGAGGATCAGGCTACGTGCTGACGCACGAGTCAGTGCCAGCGTACGTGCCAGGAGTAGGCTACAGCGTAGGGTAATGTGTAGGGCTGCTGATGGGTTTCTGTTCCTGGCTAGGGTGAGGGTGAGGGAACGGCAAGGCTTAGGGCACAGGTGATGGTACGGAAACGTGGGAGGGTCAGGCTACGTGATGACGCACGGTTCAGTGCCAGCGTACGGGCCAGGAGTAGGCTACGGCATAGGGAAAAGTGTAGGGCTGGTGGTGGGTTTGCGTTCCGGGCTAGGGTTAGGGTTAGGGAACGGCAAGGCTTAGGGCACAGGTGAGGGTACGGAAACGTGGGAGGGTCAGGCTACGTGCTGACGCACGTGTCAGTGCCCGCATACGGGCCTGGTGTAGCCTACAGCATAGGGTAAGGTGTAGGGCTGGTGGTGGGTTTACGTTCCGGGCTAGGGTTAGGGTTAGGGAACGGCAAGGCTTAGGGCACAGGTGAGGGTACGGAAACGTGTGAGGATCAGGCTACGTGCTGACGCACGAGTCAGTGCCAGCGTACGTGCCAGGAGTAGGCTACAGCGTAGGGTAATGTGTAGGGCTGCTGATGGGTTTCTGTTCCTGGCTAGGGTGAGGGTGAGGGAACGGCAAGTCTTAGGGCACAGGTGATGGTACAGAAACGTGGGAGGGTCAGGCTACGTGCTGACGTACGGGTCAGTGCCAGCGTACGGGCCAGGAGTAGGCTACGGCTTGGGGGTAAGCTGTAGGGCTGGTGGTGTGTTTCCATTCCGGACTAGGGTTAGGGTTAGGGAACGGCAAGGCTTAGGGCACAGGTGAGGGTACGGAAACGTGTGAGGGTCAGGCTATGTGCTGACGCACGTGTCAGTGCCAACGTACGTGCCAGGAGTAGGCTATGGCGTAGGGCAAGGTGTAGGGCTGGTAGTGCGTTTCCGTTCCGGGCTTGGGTTAGGGTTAGGGAAAGGCAAGGCTTAGGGCCCAGGTGAGGGTACGGAAACGTGGGAGGGTCAGGCTACGTGCTGACGCACAGGTCAGTGCCAGCGAACCGGCCAGGAGTAGGCTACGGCTTGGGGGTTAGGTGTAGGGCTGGTGGTGGGTTTCCGTTCCGGGCTAGGGTTAGTGTTATGGAACAGGAAGGCTTAGGGCATAGGTGAGGGTACGGAAACGTGGGAGGGTCAGGCTACGTGCTGACGCACGGTTCAGTGCCAGCGTACGGGCCAGGAGTATGCTATGGTTTGTGGGTTAGGTGTAGGGCTTGTGGTGTGTTTCCGTCCCGTAGTAGGGTTAGGGTTAGGGAAGGGCAAGGCTTAGGGCACAGGTGACGTTACGGTAAAGTGGGAAGGTCAGGCTACGTGCTGACGCACAGGTCAGTGCCAGCGTATGGACCACGTGTAGGCTACGGCTTGGGGGTAAGGTGTAGGGCTTGTGGTGGGTTTCCGTTCCGCACTAGGGTTAGGGTTAGGGAACGGCAAGGTTTAGGGCACATGTGAGGGTACGGCAACGTGGCAGGGTCAGGATACGTTCTGAGGCACGGGTCATTGCCAGCGTATGGACCAGGAGTAGGCTACGGCTTGCGGGTAAGTTGTAGGGCTGGTGGTGGGTTTCCGTTCCGGGCTACAGTTAGGGTTACGGAAAGGCAAGGCTTCGTGCTAAGGAGAGGGTACGGAAACGTGGGAGGGTCACGCTACGTGCTGACACACGGGTCAGTGCCAGGGTACAGGCAAGGAGTAGGCTACGGCATAGGCTAAGGAGTAGGGCTGGTGGTGGGTTTCCGTTCCAGGCTAGGGCTAGGGTAAGGGAACGGCAAGGCTTAGGGCACAGGTGAGGGTACGGAAACGTGTGAGGATCAGGCTACGTGCTGACGCACGAGTCAGTGCCAGCGTACGTGCCAGGAGTAGGCTACAGCGTAGGGTAATGTGTAGGGCTGCTGATGGGTTTCTGTTCCTGGCTAGGGTGAGGGTGAGGGAACGGCAAGGCTTAGGGCACAGGTGATGGTACGGAAACGTGGGAGGGTCAGGCTACGTGATGACGCACGGTTCAGTGCCAGCGTACGGGCCAGGAGTAGGCTACGGCATAGGGAAAAGTGTAGGGCTGGTGGTGGGTTTGCATTCTGGGCTAGGGTTAGGGTTAGGGAACGGCAAGGCTTAGGGCACAGGTGAGGGTACGGAAACGTGGGAGGGTCAGGCTACGTGCTGACGCACGTGTCAGTGCCCGCATACGGGCCTGGTGTAGGCTACAGCATAGGGTAAGGTGTAGGGCTGGTGGTGGGTTTACGTTCCGGGCTAGGGTTAGGGTTAGGGAACGGCAAGGCTTAGGGCACAGGTGAGGGTAAAGAAACGTGTGAGGATCAGGCTACGTGCTGACGCACGAGTCAGTGCCAGCGTACGTGCCAGGAGTAGGCTACAGCGTAGGGTAATGTGTAGGGCTGCTGATGGGTTTCTGTTCCTGGCTAGGGTGAGGGTGAGGGAACGGCAAGGCTTAGGGCACAGGTGATGGTACGGAAACGTGGGAGGGTCAGGCTACGTGCTGACGTACGGGTCAGTGCCAGCGTACGGGCCAGGAGTAGGCTACGGCTTGGGGGTAAGTTGTAGGGCTGGTGGTGGTTTTCCGTTCCGGTCTAGGGTTAGGGTTAGTGAACGGCAAGGCTTAGGGCACAGGTGAGTGTACAGAAACGTGGGACGGTCAGGCTAAGTGCTGATGAAAATGTCAGTGCCTGCGTACGAGCCAGGAATAGGCTACAGCGTAGGGAAATGTGTAGGGCTGGTGGTGGGTTTCCGGTCCGGGCTAGGGTTAGGGTTAGGGAACGGCAAGTCTTAGGGCACAGGTGAGGGTCCGCAAACGTGGGATGGCCAGGCTACGTGCTGAAGCACAGGTCAGTGCCGGCGTATGCGCCAGGTGTAGGCTACGGCATAGGGTAAGGTGTAGGGCTGGTGGTGGGTTTCCCTTCCGGGCTAAGGTTAGTGTTAGGGAATGGCAAGGCTGAGGGCCCACGTGAGGGTACGGAAACGTGGGAGGGTCAAACTACATGTTGACGCACGGGTCAGTGCGAGCGTACGGGCGAGGAGTAGGCTACCCACTAGGGAAATGTTTAGGGATGGTGGTGGGTTTCCGTTCCGATTTAGGGTTAGGGTTAGGGAACGGCAAGGCTTAGGGCACAGGTGAGGGTACGGAAACGTGGGAGGGTCAGGCTACGTGCTGACGCACGGGTCAGTGCCAGCGTACGGGCCAGGAGTAGGCTACAGCGTAGTGTAAGGTTTAGGGCTGGTGGTGGGTTTTCGTTCCGGGCTACGGTAACGGTTAGGGAATGGCAAGGCTTAGGGCACATGTGAGGGTACGGAAACGTGGGAGTGTATGGCTACGTGCTGAAGCACGGGTCAGTGCCAGGGTACGGGCAAGGAGTAGGCTACGGCATAGGGTAAGGTGTAGAGCGGGTGGTGGGTTTCCGTTCCGGGCTAGGGTTAGGGTAAGGGAACGGCAAGGCTTAGGACACAGGTGAGGGTACGGAAAAGTGGGAGGGTCAGGCTACGTGATGACGCACGGGTCAGTGCCAGCATACGGGCCAGGAGTATGCTACGGCGTAGGGAAAGGTGTAGGGCTGGTGGTGGGTTTGCGTTCCGGGCTAGGGTTAGGGATAGGGAACGTCAAGGCTTAGGGCACATGTGAGGGTATGGAAACGTGAGAGGGTCCGGCTACATGCTGACGCACGGGTCAGTGCCAGCGTACGAGCCAGGAGTAGGCTACGGTGTAGCGTATGGTGTAGGGCTGGTGGTGGGTTTCCGTTCCGGGCTAGGGTTAGGCTTACAGAACGGCAAGGCTTAGGTCAGAGGTGAGGGTACGGAAACGTGGGAGGGTCAGGCTACATGATGACGCAAGGGGCAGTGCCACCGTACAGTCCAGGAGTAGGCTACGGCGTAGGTTAAGGTGTAGGGCTGGTGGTGGGTTTCCGTTCCGGGCTAGGGTTAGGATTAGGGAACGGCAAGGCTTAGGGCACAGATGAGGGTACGGAAACGTGGGAGGGTCAGGCTACGTGCTGATGAAAGGTTCAGTGCCTGCGTACGGGCCAGGAATAGGCTACGGCTTGGAGTAAGGTATAGGGCTGGTGGTGGGTTTCTGTTCCGGGCTAGGGTTAGGGTTAGGGAACGGCAATGCTTAGTGCTAAGGAGAGGGTACGGAAACGTGAGAGGGTCAGGCTACATGCTGACGCACGGGTCAGTGCCAGCGTACGAGCCAGGAGTAGGCTACGGTGTAGCGTATGGTGTAGGGCCGGTGGTGGGTTTCCGTTCCGGGCTAGGGTTAGGGTTAGGGAACGGCAAGTCTTAGGGCACAGGTGAGGGTACGGAAAAGTGGGAGGGTCTGGCTACGTGCTGACGCACGGGTCAGTGCCAGCGTACGGGCCAGGAGTAGGCTACGGCTTGTGGCTAAGTTTTAGGGCTGGTGGTGGCTTTCGGTTCCGGGCTAGGGTTAGGGTTAGGGAACGGCAAGGCTTAGGGCACAGGTGAGGGTGTGCAAACGTGGGAGGGTCAGGCTACGTGCTGACGCACGGGTCAGTGCCCGCGTACGGGCCATGTGTAGGCTACAGCATAGGGTAAGGTGTAGGGCTAGTGGTGGGTTTCCGTTCATGGCTAGGGTTAGGGTTAGGGAATGGCAAGGCTTAGGGCACAGGTGAGGGTACGGAAACGGGGGAGGGTCAGGCTATGTGCTGATGCACGGGTCAGTGACAGCGTACCGGCTAGTAGTAGGCTACGGCTTGGGGGTTAGGTATAGGGCTGGTGGTGGGTTTCTGTTCTGGACTAGGTTTAGTGTTAGGGAACGGTAAGGCTTAGGGCACATGTGAGGGTACTGAAATGTGTGAGGGTCAGGCTACGTGCTGACGCACGTGTCAGAGCCAGCGTACGGGCCAGGGGTAGGCTGCGGCGTAGGGTCAGGTGTAGGGCTGCTGGTGGATTTCCGTTCCTGGCTAGGGTTATGGTGAGGGAACGGCAAGGCTTAGGGCACAGGTGAGGGTACGGAAACGTGGGAGGGTCAGGCTACGGGCTGCCTCACGGGTCAGTGCCAGCGTACGGGCCAGGAGTGGGCTACGGCGTATGTTAAGGTGTAGGGCTTCTTGTGGGTTTCCGTTCCTGGCTAGGGTTAGGGTTAGGGATCGGCAAGGCTTAGGGCACAGGTGAGGGTACGGAAACGTGGGAGGGTCAGGCTACGTTCTGACGCACATGTCAGTGCCAGCGTATGGGCCAGGAATAGGCTACGGCATACGTTAAGGTGTAGGGCTGGTGGTGGGATTCCGTTCCGGGCTTGGGTTAGAGTTAGTGAATGCCAAGGCTTAGGGCTTAGCTGAGGGTACGGAAAAGTGGGAGGGTCAGGCTACGTGCTGACGCACGGGCCAGTGCCTGTGTACGGGCCCGGAGTAGGCTATGGCATGTGGGTAAGTTTTAGGGCTGGTGGTGGGTTTCCATTCCGGGCTAGGGTTAGGGTTAGGGAACGGCAAGGCTTAGGGCACAGGTGAGGGTACAAAAAAGTGGTAGGGTCAGGCTACGTGCTGACGCACGGGTCAGTGCCAGCGTATGGGCCAGGAGTAGGCTACGGCGTTGGGTAAGGTGTAGGGCTGGTGGTGGGTTTCCCTGCCGGGCTAGGGTTAGGGTTAGGGAACGGCAAAGTTTAGGGCCCAGGTGAGGTTATGGAAACGGGGGTGGGTCAGTGTACATGCTGACGCACGGGTCAGTGCCAGTGTTCGGGCCAGGAGTAGGCTACGGCGTAGGGAAAGGTTTAGGGCTTGTGGTGGGTTTCCGTTCCGGGCTAGGGTTAGGGTAAGGAAACGGCAAAGCTTAGGGCACAGGTGAGGGTACGGAAACGTGGGAGGGTCCGGCTACGTGCTGACGCACGTGTCAGTGTCAGCGCACAGACAGGAGTAGGCTACGCCATAGGGTAAGGTCTACGGCTGGTGGTGGGTTTCCGTTCTGGGCTAGGGTTAGGGTTAGGGAACGTCAAGGCTTAGGGCACAGGTGAGGGTACGGAAACGTGGGAGGGTCAGGCTACGTGCTTACGCATGGGTCAGTGCCAGCATACGGGCCAGCAGTAGGCTACAGCGTAGGGTAAGGTATAGGGCTGGAAGTGGGTATCCGTTCTGTGCTAGGGTTAGGGTTAGGGAACGGCAAGGCATAGGGCACAGGTGAGGGTACGGAAACGTGGGAGAGTCAGGCTACATGCTGACGCACGGGTCAGTGCCAGCATACGGGCCAGGAGTAGGCTACAGGTTGGGGGTAAGTTTTAGGGCTGGTGGTGGGTTTCCGTTCCGGGCTAGGGCTAGGGTAAGGGAACGGCAAGGCTTAGGGCACAGGTGAGGGTACGTAAACGTGGGCCGGTCAGGCTACGTGCTGACGCACGGGTCAGTGCCGACGTACGGGCCAGGAGTAGGCTACGGCTTGTGGGTAAGGTGTAGGGCTGGTGGTGGGTTTCCGTTCTGGGCTAGGGTTAGGGTTACGGAAAGGCAAGGCGTAGTGCTAAGGAGAGGGTACGGAAACGTGGGAAGGTCACGCTACGTGCTGACACACGGGTCAGTGCCAGCGTACGTGCCAGGAGTAGACTACGGCGTAGGGTAAAGTGTAGGGCTGATGGTGGGTGTCCGTTCCGGGCTAGGGTTAGGGTTAGGGAACGGCAAGGCTTAGGGCACAGGTGAGGGTACAGAAACGTGGGAGGGTCAGGCTACGTGATGATGCACGGGTCAGTGCCAGCGTACTGGCCAGGAGTAAGCTACGGCTTGGGGGTTAGTTGTTGGGCTGGTGGTGGTTTTCCTTTCAGGTCTAGGTTTAGGGTTAGGGAACGGCAAGGCTTAGGGCACAGGTGAGGGTACGGAAACATGGGAGGGTCAGGCTACATGCTGACGCACGGGTCGGTGTCAGCGTGCGGGCCAGGAATAGGCTATGGCTTGGGGGTAAGCTGTAGGGCTGGTGGTGTGTTTCCATTCCGGACTAGGGTTAGGGTTAGGGAACGGCAAGGCTTAGGGCACAGGTGAGGGTACGGAAACGTGTGAGGGTCAGGCTATGTGCTGACGCACGTGTCAGTGCCAACGTACGTGCCAGGAGTAGGCTATGGCGTAGGGCAAGGTGTAGGGCTGGTAGTGCGTTTCCGTTCCGGGCTTGGGTTAGGGTTAGGGAAAGGCAAGGCTTAGGGCCCAGGTGAGGGTACGGAAACGTGGGAGGGTCAGGCTACGTGCTGACGCACAGGTCAGTGCCAGCGAACCGGCCAGGAGTAGGCTACGGCTTGGGGGTTAGGTGTAGGGCTGGTGGTGGGTTTCCGTTCCGGGCTAGGGTTAGTGTTATGGAACAGGAAGGCTTAGGGCATAGGTGAGGGTACGGAAACGTGGGAGGGTCAGGCTACGTGCTGACGCACGGTTCAGTGCCAGCGTACGGGCCAGGAGTATGCTATGGTTTGTGGGTTAGGTGTAGGGCTTGTGGTGTGTTTCCGTCCCGGACTAGGGTTAGGGTTAGGGAAGGGCAAGGCTTAGGGCACAGGTGACGTTACGGTAACGTGGGAAGGTCAGGCTACGTGCTGACGCACAGTTCAGTGCCAGCGTATGGACCACGTGTAGGCTACGGCTTGGGGGTAAGGTGTAGGGCTTGTGGTGGGTTTCCGTTCCGCACTAGGGTTAGGGTTAGGGAACGGCAAGGTTTAGGGCACATGTGAGGGTACGGCAACGTGGCAGGGTCAGGATACGTTCTGAGGCACGGGTCATTGCCAGCGTATGGACCAGGAGTAGGCTACGGCTTGCGGGTAAGTTGTAGGGCTGGTGGTGGGTTTCCGTTCCGGGCTATGGTTAGGGTTACGGAAAGGCAAGGCTTAGTGCTAAGGAGAGGGTACGGAAACGTGGGAGGGTCACGCTACGTGCTGACACACGGGTCAGTGCCAGGGTACAGGCAAGGAGTAGGCTACGGCATAGGCTAAGGAGTAGGGCTGGTGGTGGGTTTCCGTTCCAGGCTAGGGCTAGGGTAAGGGAACGGCAAGGCTTAGGGCACAGGTGAGGGTACGGAAACGTGTGAGGATCAGGCTACGTGCTGACGCACGAGTCAGTGCCAGCGTACGTGCCAGGAGTAGGCTACAGCGTAGGGTAATGTGTAGGGCTGCTGATGGGTTTCTGTTCCTGGCTAGGGTGAGGGTGAGGGAACGGCAAGGCTTAGGGCACAGGTGATGGTACGGAAACGTGGGAGGGTCAGGCTACGTGATGACGCACGGTTCAGTGCCAGCGTACGGGCCAGGAGTAGGCTACGGCATAGGGAAAAGTGTAGGGCTGGTGGTGGGTTTGCGTTCCGGGCTAGGGTTAGGGTTAGGGAACGGCAAGGCTTAGGGCACAGGTGAGGGTACGGAAACGTGGGAGGGTCAGGCTACGTGCTGACGCACGTGTCAGTGCCCGCATACGGGCCTGGTGTAGCCTACAGCATAGGGTAAGGTGTAGGGCTGGTGGTGGGTTTACGTTCCGGGCTAGGGTTAGGGTTAGGGAACGGCAAGGCTTAGGGCACAGGTGAGGGTACGGAAACGTGTGAGGATCAGGCTACGTGCTGACGCACGAGTCAGTGCCAGCGTACGTGCCAGGAGTAGGCTACAGCGTAGGGTAATGTGTAGGGCTGCTGATGGGTTTCTGTTCCTGGCTAGGGTGAGGGTGAGGGAACGGCAAGTCTTAGGGCACAGGTGATGGTACAGAAACGTGGGAGGGTCAGGCTACGTGCTGACGTACGGGTCAGTGCCAGCGTACGGGCCAGGAGTAGGCTACGGCTTGGGGGTAAGCTGTAGGGCTGGTGGTGTGTTTCCATTCCGGACTAGGGTTAGGGTTAGGGAACGGCAAGGCTTAGGGCACAGGTGAGGGTACGGAAACGTGTGAGGGTCAGGCTATGTGCTGACGCACGTGTCAGTGCCAACGTACGTGCCAGGAGTAGGCTATGGCGTAGGGCAAGGTGTAGGGCTGGTAGTGCGTTTCCGTTCCGGGCTTGGGTTAGGGTTAGGGAAAGGCAAGGCTTAGGGCCCAGGTGAGGGTACGGAAACGTGGGAGGGTCAGGCTACGTGCTGACGCACAGGTCAGTGCCAGCGAACCGGCCAGGAGTAGGCTACGGCTTGGGGGTTAGGTGTAGGGCTGGTGGTGGGTTTCCGTTCCGGGCTAGGGTTAGTGTTATGGAACAGGAAGGCTTAGGGCATAGGTGAGGGTACGGAAACGTGGGAGGGTCAGGCTACGTGCTGACGCACGGTTCAGTGCCAGCGTACGGGCCAGGAGTATGCTATGGTTTGTGGGTTAGGTGTAGGGCTTGTGGTGTGTTTCCGTCCCGTAGTAGGGTTAGGGTTAGGGAAGGGCAAGGCTTAGGGCACAGGTGACGTTACGGTAAAGTGGGAAGGTCAGGCTACGTGCTGACGCACAGGTCAGTGCCAGCGTATGGACCACGTGTAGGCTACGGCTTGGGGGTAAGGTGTAGGGCTTGTGGTGGGTTTCCGTTCCGCACTAGGGTTAGGGTTAGGGAACGGCAAGGTTTAGGGCACATGTGAGGGTACGGCAACGTGGCAGGGTCAGGATACGTTCTGAGGCACGGGTCATTGCCAGCGTATGGACCAGGAGTAGGCTACGGCTTGCGGGTAAGTTGTAGGGCTGGTGGTGGGTTTCCGTTCCGGGCTACAGTTAGGGTTACGGAAAGGCAAGGCTTCGTGCTAAGGAGAGGGTACGGAAACGTGGGAGGGTCACGCTACGTGCTGACACACGGGTCAGTGCCAGGGTACAGGCAAGGAGTAGGCTACGGCATAGGCTAAGGAGTAGGGCTGGTGGTGGGTTTCCGTTCCAGGCTAGGGCTAGGGTAAGGGAACGGCAAGGCTTAGGGCACAGGTGAGGGTACGGAAACGTGTGAGGATCAGGCTACGTGCTGACGCACGAGTCAGTGCCAGCGTACGTGCCAGGAGTAGGCTACAGCGTAGGGTAATGTGTAGGGCTGCTGATGGGTTTCTGTTCCTGGCTAGGGTGAGGGTGAGGGAACGGCAAGGCTTAGGGCACAGGTGATGGTACGGAAACGTGGGAGGGTCAGGCTACGTGATGACGCACGGTTCAGTGCCAGCGTACGGGCCAGGAGTAGGCTACGGCATAGGGAAAAGTGTAGGGCTGGTGGTGGGTTTGCATTCCGGGCTAGGGTTAGGGTTAGGGAACGGCAAGGCTTAGGGCACAGGTGAGGGTACGGAAACGTGGGAGGGTCAGGCTACGTGCTGACGCACGTGTCAGTGCCCGCATACGGGCCTGGTGTAGGCTACAGCATAGGGTAAGGTGTAGGGCTGGTGGTGGGTTTACGTTCCGGGCTAGGGTTAGGGTTAGGGAACGGCAAGGCTTAGGGCACAGGTGAGGGTAAAGAAACGTGTGAGGATCAGGCTACGTGCTGACGCACGAGTCAGTGCCAGCGTACGTGCCAGGAGTAGGCTACAGCGTAGGGTAATGTGTAGGGCTGCTGATGGGTTTCTGTTCCTGGCTAGGGTGAGGGTGAGGGAACGGCAAGGCTTAGGGCACAGGTGATGGTACGGAAACGTGGGAGGGTCAGGCTACGTGCTGACGTACGGGTCAGTGCCAGCGTACGGGCCAGGAGTAGGCTACGGCTTGGGGGTAAGTTGTAGGGCTGGTGGTGGTTTTCCGTTCCGGTCTAGGGTTAGGGTTAGTGAACGGCAAGGCTTAGGGCACAGGTGAGTGTACAGAAACGTGGGACGGTCAGGCTAAGTGCTGATGAAAATGTCAGTGCCTGCGTACGAGCCAGGAATAGGCTACAGCGTAGGGAAATGTGTAGGGCTGGTGGTGGGTTTCCGGTCCGGGCTAGGGTTAGGGTTAGGGAACGGCAAGTCTTAGGGCACAGGTGAGGGTCCGCAAACGTGGGATGGCCAGGCTACGTGCTGAAGCACAGGTCAGTGCCGGCGTATGCGCCAGGTGTAGGCTACGGCATAGGGTAAGGTGTAGGGCTGGTGGTGGGTTTCCCTTCCGGGCTAAGGTTAGTGTTAGGGAATGGCAAGGCTGAGGGCCCACGTGAGGGTACGGAAACGTGGGAGGGTCAAACTACATGTTGACGCACGGGTCAGTGCGAGCGTACGGGCGAGGAGTAGGCTACCCACTAGGGAAATGTTTAGGGATGGTGGTGGGTTTCCGTTCCGATTTAGGGTTAGGGTTAGGGAACGGCAAGGCTTAGGGCACAGGTGAGGGTACGGAAACGTGGGAGGGTCAGGCTACGTGCTGACGCACGGGTCAGTGCCAGCGTACGGGCCAGGAGTAGGCTACAGCGTAGTGTAAGGTTTAGGGCTGGTGGTGGGTTTTCGTTCCGGGCTACGGTAACGGTTAGGGAATGGCAAGGCTTAGGGCACATGTGAGGGTACGGAAACGTGGGAGTGTATGGCTACGTGCTGAAGCACGGGTCAGTGCCAGGGTACGGGCAAGGAGTAGGCTACGGCATAGGGTAAGGTGTAGAGCGGGTGGTGGGTTTCCGTTCCGGGCTAGGGTTAGGGTAAGGGAACGGCAAGGCTTAGGACACAGGTGAGGGTACGGAAAAGTGGGAGGGTCAGGCTACGTGATGACGCACGGGTCAGTGCCAGCATACGGGCCAGGAGTATGCTACGGCGTAGGGAAAGGTGTAGGGCTGGTGGTGGGTTTGCGTTCCGGGCTAGGGTTAGGGATAGGGAACGTCAAGGCTTAGGGCACATGTGAGGGTATGGAAACGTGAGAGGGTCCGGCTACATGCTGACGCACGGGTCAGTGCCAGCGTACGAGCCAGGAGTAGGCTACGGTGTAGCGTATGGTGTAGGGCTGGTGGTGGGTTTCCGTTCCGGGCTAGGGTTAGGCTTACAGAACGGCAAGGCTTAGGTCAGAGGTGAGGGTACGGAAACGTGGGAGGGTCAGGCTACATGATGACGCAAGGGGCAGTGCCACCGTACAGTCCAGGAGTAGGCTACGGCGTAGGTTAAGGTGTAGGGCTGGTGGTGGGTTTCCGTTCCGGGCTAGGGTTAGGATTAGGGAACGGCAAGGCTTAGGGCACAGATGAGGGTACGGAAACGTGGGAGGGTCAGGCTACGTGCTGATGAAAGGTTCAGTGCCTGCGTACGGGCCAGGAATAGGCTACGGCTTGGAGTAAGGTATAGGGCTGGTGGTGGGTTTCTGTTCCGGGCTAGGGTTAGGGTTAGGGAACGGCAATGCTTAGTGCTAAGGAGAGGGTACGGAAACGTGAGAGGGTCAGGCTACATGCTGACGCACGGGTCAGTGCCAGCGTACGAGCCAGGAGTAGGCTACGGTGTAGCGTATGGTGTAGGGCCGGTGGTGGGTTTCCGTTCCGGGCTAGGGTTAGGGTTAGGGAACGGCAAGTCTTAGGGCACAGGTGAGGGTACGGAAAAGTGGGAGGGTCTGGCTACGTGCTGACGCACGGGTCAGTGCCAGCGTACGGGCCAGGAGTAGGCTACGGCTTGTGGCTAAGTTTTAGGGCTGGTGGTGGCTTTCGGTTCCGGGCTAGGGTTAGGGTTAGGGAACGGCAAGGCTTAGGGCACAGGTGAGGGTACAGAAACGTGGGAGGGTCAGGCTACGTGCTGACGCACGGGTCAGTGCCCGCGTACGGGCCATGTGTAGGCTACAGCATAGGGTAAGGTGTAGGGCTAGTGGTGGGTTTCCGTTCCGGGCTAGGGTTAGGGTTAGGGAACGGCAAGGCTTAGGGCACAGGTGAGGGTACGGAAACGTGGGAGGGTCACGCTACGTGCTGACGCACGGGTCAGTGCCAGCATATGGGCCAGGAGTACGCTACGGCTTGGGGGTAAGGTGTAGGGCTGGTGGTGGGTTTCCGTTCCGGGCTAGGGTTAGGGTTACGGAATGGCAAGGCTTAGGGCACGGGTGAGGGTACAGAAACGTGGGAGGGTCAGGCTACTTGCTGATGCTAGTGTTACTGCCACCGAACGTGCCAGGAGTAGGCTACGGCTTGGGGGTAAGGTGTAGGGCTGGTGGTGGGTTTCCGTTCCGGGCTAGGGTTAGGGTTACAGAACGGCAAGGCTTAGGGCAGAGGTGAGGGTACGGAAACGTGGGAGCGTCAGGCTACATGATGACGCAAGGGGCAGTGCCACCGTACAGTCCAGGAGTAGGCTACGGCGTAGGTTAAGGTGTAGGGCTGGTGGTGGGTTTCCGTTCCGGGCTAGGGTTAGGGTTAGGGAACGGCAAGGCATAGGGCACAGATGAGGGTACGGAAACGTGGGAGGGTCAGGCTACATGCTGACACACGGGTCAGTGCCTGCGTACGGGCCAGGACTAGGCTACGGCATACGATATGGTGTAGAGCTGATGGTGAGATTCCGTGCCGGGCTAGGGTTAGGGTTAGGGAACGACAAGGCTTAGGGCACAGGTGAGCGTACGGTAAAATAGGAGGGTTAGGCTACGTGCTGAAGCACAGGTCAGTGCCCGCGTACGGGCCAGGTGTAGGCTACGGAATAGAGTAAGGTGTAGGGCTGGTGGTGGGTTTCCGTTCCGGGCTAGGGTTAGGGTTAGTGAACGGCAAGGCTTAGGGCACAGGTGAGGGTACGGAAACGTGGGCGGGTCAGGCTACTTGCTGATGAAAGTGTCAGTGCCTGCGTATGAGCCAGGAATAGGCTACGGCGTAGAGAAAGGTGTAGGGCTGGTGGTGGGTTTCCGTTCCGGTCTAGGGTTAGTGTTAGGGAACGGCAAGGCTTAGGGCACAGGTGAGGGTCCGCAAACGTGGGAGGGTCAGGCTTCGTGCTGACGCACGGGTCTGTGCCAGCGTACGGGCCAGGAGTAGGCTACGGCTTGGGAGTAAGGTGTAGGGCTGGTGGTGGGTTTCCGTTCCGGGCTAGGGTTAGGGTTAGGGAACGGCAAGGCTTAGGGCACAGGTGAGGGTACAGAAACGTGGGAGGGTCAGGCTACGTGATGATGCACGGGTCAGTGCCAGCGTACTGGCCAGGAGTAAGCTACAGCTTGGGGGTTAGTTGTTGGGCTGGTGGTGGGTTTCCGTTCAGGGCTAGGGTTAGGGTTAGGGAACGGCAAGGCTTAGGGCACAGGTGAGGGCACGGAAACGTGGGAGTGTCAGGCTACATGCTGACGCACGGGTCAGTGCCAGCGTACGGGCCAGGAATAGGCTATGGCTTGGGGGTAAGCTGTAGGGCTGGTGGTGTGTTTCCATTCCGGACTAGGGTTAGGGTTAGGGAACGGCAAGGCTTTGGGCACAGGTGAGGGTACGGAAACGTGTGAGGGTCAGGCTATGTGCTGACGCACGTGTCAGTGCCAACGTACGTGCCAGGAGTAGGCTATGGCGTAGGGCAAGGTGTAGGGCTGGTAGTGCGTTTCCGTTCCGGGCTTGGGTTAGGGTTAGGGAAAGGCAAGGCTTAGGGCCCAGGTGAGGGTACGGAAACGTGGGAGGGTCAGGCTACGTGCTGACGCACAGGTCAGTGCCAGCGAACCGGCCAGGAGTAGGCTACGGCTTGGGGGTTAGGTGTAGGGCTGGTGGTGGGTTTCCGTTCCGGGCTAGGGTTAGTGTTATGGAACAGGAAGGCTTAGGGCATAGGTGAGGGTACGGAAACCTGGGAGGGTCAGGCTACGTGCTGACGCACGGTTCAGTGCCAGCGTACGGGCCAGGAGTATGCTATGGTTTGTGGGTTAGGTGTAGGGCTTGTGGTGTGTTTCTGTGCCATACTAGGGTTAGGGTTAGGGAAGGGCAAGGCTTAGGACACAGGTGACGTTACGGTAACGTGGGAAGGTCAGGCTACGTGCTGACGCACAGGTCAGTGCCAGCGTATGGACCATGTGTAGGCTACGGCTTGGGGGTAAGTTGTAGGGCTTGTGGTGGGTTTCCGCTCCGCACTAGGGTTAGGGTTAGGGAACGGCAAGGTTTACGGCACATGTGAGGGTACGGCAACGTGGCAGGGTCAGGATACGTTCTGACGCACGGGTCAGTGCAAGCGTATGGACCAGGAGTAGGCTACGGCTTGGGGGTAAGTTGTAGGGCTGGTGGTGGGTTTCCGTTCCGGGCTACAGTTAGGGTTAGGGAACGGCAAAGCTTAGGGCACAGGTGAGGGTACGGAAATGTGGGAGGGTCAGGCTACGTGATGACGCACGGGTCAGTGCCAGCGTACCGGCCAGGAGTAGGCTACGGCATGGGGGTAAGGTGTAGGGCTGGTGGTGTGTTTCCGTTCAGGGCTAGGGTTAGGGTTAGGGAACGGCAAGGCTTAGGGCACAGGTGAGGGTACGGAAACGTGGGAGGGTCTGGCTACGTGCTGACGCACGGGTCAGTGCCAGCATTCGGGCCAGGAGTAGGCTAAGGCGTACGGTAAGGTGTAGGGCTGGTGGTGGGTTTCCCTTCCGGGCTAGGGTAATGGTTAGGGAATGGCAAGGCTTAAAGCACAGGTGAGGGTACGGAAACGTGAGAGGGTAAGGCTACGTGCTGACGCACGGGTCAGTGCCAGCGTACGGGCCAGGAGTATGCTACGGCGTAGGGTAAGGTGTTTGGCTGGTGGTGTGTTTCCGTTCATGGGCTAGGGTTAGGGTTAGGAAACGGCAAGGCTTAGGGCCCAGGTGAGGGTACGGAAACGTGGGAGGTTCAGACTATGTGCTGATGCACGGTTCAGTGCCAGCATACGGGCCAGGAGTATGCTACGGCGTAGGGAAAGGTGTAGGGCTGGTGGTGGGTTTGCGTTCCGGGCTAGGGTTAGGGATAGGGAACGTCAAGGCTTAGGGCACATGTGAGGGTATGGAAACGTGAGAGGGTCCGGCTACATGCTGACGCACGGGTCAGTGCCAGCGTACGAGCCAGGAGTAGGCTACGGTGTAGCGTATGGTGTAGGGCTGGTGGTGGGTTTCCGTTCCGGGCTAGGGTTAGGCTTACAGAACGGCAAGGCTTAGGTCAGATGTGAGGGTACGGAAACGTGGGAGGGTCAGGCTACATGATGACGCAAGGGGCAGTGCCACCGTACAGTCCAGGAGTAGGCTACGGCGTAGGTTAAGGTGTAGGGCTGGTGGTGGGTTTCCGTTCCGGGCTAGGGTTAGGATTAGGGAACGGCAAGGCTTAGGGCACAGATGAGGGTACGGAAACGTGGGAGGGTCAGGCTACGTGCTGATGAAAGGGTCAGTGCCTGCGTACGGGCCAGGAATAGGCTACGGCTTGGGGTAAGGTGTAGGGCTGGTGGTGGGTTTCTGTTCCGGGCTAGGGTTAGGGTTAGGGAACGGCAATGCTTAGTGCTAAGGAGAGGGTACGGAAACGTGGGAGGGTCAGGCTACATGCTGACGCACGGGTCAGTGCCAGCGTACGGGCCAGGACTAGGCTACGGCATACGATATGGTGTAGAGCTGGTGGTGAGTTTCCGTGCCGGGCTAGGGTTAGGGTTAGGGAACGGCAAGTCTTAGAGCACTGGTGAGGGTCCGCAAACGTGGGATGGCCAGGCTACGTGCTGAAGCACAGGTCAGTGCCCGCGTATGGGCCAGGTGTAGGCTACGGCGTAGGGAAATGTGTAGGGCTGGTGGTGGGTTTCCGTTCCGGGCTATGGTTAGGGTTAGGGAACGGCAAGTCTTAGGGCACAGGTGAGGGTCCGCAAACGTTGGATGGCCAGGCTACGTGCTGAAGCACAGGTCAGTGCCCGCATATGGGCCAGGTGTAGGCTACGGCATAGGGTAAGGTGTAGGGCTGGTGGTGGGTTTCCCTTCCGGGCTAAGGTTAGTGTTAGGGAATGGCAAGGCTGAGGGCCCACGTGAGGGTACAGAAACGTGGGAGGGTCAAACTACATGTTGACGCACGGGTCAGTGCGAGCGTACGGGCGAGGAGTAGGCTACCCACTAGGGAAAGGTTTAGGGATGGTGGTGGTTTTCCGTTCCGAGTTAGGGTTAGGGTTAGGGAACGGCAAGGCTTAGGGCACAGGTGAGGGTACGGAAACGTGGGAGGGTCAGGCTACGTGCTGACGCACGGGTCAGTGCCAGCGTAAGGGCCAGGAGTAGGCTACGGCGTAGTGTAAGGTTTAGGGCTGGTGGTGGGTTTTCGTTCAGGGCTACGGTTACGGTTAGGGAATGGCAAGGCTTAGGGCACATGTGAGGGTACGGTAACGTGGGAGTGTATGGCTACGTGCTGAAGCACGGGTCAGTGCCAGGGTACGGGCAAGGAGTAGGCTACGGCATAGGGTAAGGTGTAGGGCGGGTGGTGGGTTTCCGTTCCGGGCTAGGGTTAGGGTAAGGGAACGGCAAGGCTTAGGGAACAGGTGAGGGTACGGAAAAGTGGGAGGGTCAGGCTACGTGATGACGCACGGGTCAGTGCCAGCGTACGGGCCAGTAGTATGCTACGGCATAGGGAAAGGTGTAGGGCTGGTGGTGGGTTTGCGTTCCGGGCTAGGGTTAGGGATAGGGAACGTCAAGGCTTAGGGCACATGTGAGGGTATGGAAACGTGAGAGGGTCAGGCTACATGCTGACGCACGGGTCAGTGCCAGCGTACGAGCCAGGAGTAGGCTACGGTGTAGCGTATGGTGTAGGGCCGGTGGTGGGTTTCCGTTCCGGGCTAGGGTTAGGGTTAGGGAACGGCAAGGCTTAGGGCACAGGTGAGGGTACGGAAACGTGGGAGGGTCACGCTACGTGCTGACGCACGGGTCAGTGCCAGCATATGGGCCAGGAGTACGCTACGGCTTGGGGGTAAGTTGTAGGGCTGGTGGTGGGTTTCCGTTCCGGGCTAGGGTTAGGGTTACGGAATGGCAAGGCTTAGGGCACGGGTGAGGGTACAGAAACGTGGGAGGGTCAGGCTACTTGCTGATGCTAGGGTTACTGCCACCGAACGTGCCAGGAGTAGGCTACGGCTTGGGGGTAAGGTGTAGGGCTGGTGGTGGGTTTCCGTTCCGGGCTAGGGTTAGGGTTACAGAACGGCAAGGCTTAGGGCAGAGGTGAGGGTACGGAAACGTGGGAGCGTCAGGCTACATGATGACGCAAGGGGCAGTGCCACCGTACAGTCCAGGAGTAGGCTACGGCGTAGGTTAAGGTGTAGGGCTGGTGGTGGGTTTCCGTTCCGGGCTAGGGTTAGGGTTAGGGAACGGCAAGGCTTAGGGCACAGATGAGGGTACGGAAACGTGGGAGGGTCAGGCTACATGCTGACACACGGGTCAGTGCCTGCGTACGGGCCAGGACTAGGCTACGGCATACGATATGGTGTAGAGCTGATGGTGAGATTCCGTGCCGGGCTAGGGTTAGGGTTAGGGAACGACAAGGCTTAGGGCACAGGTGAGCGTACGGTAAAATAGGAGGGTTAGGCTACCTGCTGAAGCACAGGTCAGTGCCCGCGTACGGGCCAGGTGTAGGCTACGGAATAGAGTAAGGTGTAGGGCTGGTGGTGGGTTTCCGTTCCGGGCTAGGGTTAGGGTTAGTGAACGGCAAGGCTTAGGGCACAGGTGAGGGTACGGAAACGTGGGCGGGTCAGGCTACTTGCTGATGAAAGTGTCAGTGCCTGCGTATGAGCCAGGAATAGGCTACGGCGTAGAGAAAGGTGTAGGGCTGGTGGTGGGTTTCCGTTCAGGTCTAGGGTTAGTGTTAGGGAACGGCAAGGCTTAGGGCACAGGTGAGGGTCCGCAAACGTGGGAGGGTCAGGCTTCGTGCTGACGCAAGGGTCTGTGCCAGCGTACGGGCCAGGAGTAGGCTACGGCTTGGGAGTAAGGTGTAGGGCTGGTGGTGGGTTTCCGTTCCGGGCTAGGGTTAGGGTTAGGGAACGGCAAGGCTTAGGGCCCAGGTGAGGGTACAGAAACGTGGGAGGGTCAGGCTACGTGATGATGCACGGGTCAGTGCCAGCGTACTGGCCAGGAGTAAGCTACGGCTTGGGGGTTAGTTGTTGGGCTGGTGGTGGGTTTCCGTTCAGGGCTAGGGTTAGGGTTAGGGAACGGCAAGGCTTAGGGCACAGGTGAGGGCACGGAAACGTGGGAGTGTCAGGCTACATGCTGACGCACGGGTCAGTGCCAGCGTACGGGCCAGGAATAGGCTATGGCTTGGGGGTAAGCTGTAGGGCTGGTGGTGTGTTTCCATTCCGGACTAGGGTTAGGGTTAGGGAACGGCAAGGCTTTGGGCACAGGTGAGGGTACGGAAACGTGTGAGGGTCAGGCTATGTGCTGACGCACGTGTCAGTGCCAACGTACGTGCCAGGAGTAGGCTATGGCGTAGGGCAAGGTGTAGGGCTGGTAGTGCGTTTCCGTTCCGAGCTTGGGTTAGGGTTAGGGAAAGGCAAGGCTTAGGGCCCAGGTGAGGGTACGGAAACGTGGGAGGGTCAGGCTACGTGCTGACGCACAGGTCAGTGCCAGCGAACCGGCCAGGAGTAGGCTATGGCTTGGGGGTTAGGTGTAGGGCTGGTGGTGGGTTTCCGTTCCGGGCTAGGGTTAGTGTTATGGAACAGGAAGGCTTAGGGCATATGTGAGGGTCCGCAAACGTGGGAGGGTCAGGCTACGTGCTGACGCACGGTTCAGTGCCAGCGTACGGGCCAGGAGTATGCTATGGTTTGTGGGTTAGGTGTAGGGCTTGTGGTGTGTTTCTGTGCCGTACTAGGGTTAGGGTTAGGGAAGGGCAAGGCTTAGGGCACAGGTGACGTTACGGTAACGTGGGAAGGTCAGGCTACGTGCTGACGCACAGGTCAGTGCCAGCGTATGGACCACGTGTAGGCTACGGCTTGGGGGTAAGGTGTAGGGCTTGTGGTGGGTTTCCGCTCCGCACTAGGGTTAGGGTTAGGGAACGGCAAGGTTTACGGCACATGTGAGGGTACGGCAACGTGGCAGGGTCAGGTTACGTTCTGACGCACGGGTCAGTGCAAGCGTATGGACCAGGAGTAGGCTACGGCTTGGGGGTAAGTTGTAGGGCTGGTGGTGGGTTTCCGTTCCGGGCTATAGTTAGGGTTAGGGAACGGCAAAGCTTAGGGCACAGGTGAGGGTACGGAAATGTGGGAGGGTCAGGCTACGTGATGACGCACGGGTCAGTGCCAGCGTACCGGCCAGGAGTAGGCTACGGCATGGGGGTAAGGTGTAGGGCTGGTGGTGTGTTTCCTTTCAGGGCTAGGTTTAGGGTTAGGGAACGGCAAGGCTTAGGGCACAGGTGAGGGTACGGAAACGTGGGAGGGTCTGGCTACGTGCTGACGCACGGGTCAGTGCCAGCATTCGGGCCAGGAGTAGGCTAAGGCGTACGGTAAGGTGTAGGGCTGGTGGTGGGTTTCCCTTCCGGGCTAGGGTAATGGTTAGGGAATGGCAAGGCTTACAGCACAGGTGAGGGTACGGAAACGTGAGAGGGTTAGGCTACGTGCTGACGCACGGGTCAGTGCCAGCGTACGGGCCAGGAGTATGCTACGGCGTAGGGTAAGGTGTTTGGCTGGTGGTGTGTTTCCGTTCATGGGCTAGGGTTAGGGTTAGGAAACGGCCAGGCTTAGGGCCCAGGTGAGGGTACGGAAACGTGGGAGGGTCAGACTATGTGCTGACGCATGGTTCATTGCCAGCGTATGGGCCAGGTGTAGGCTACGGCGTAGGGAACGGTTTAGGGCTAGTGGTGGGTTTCCGTTCCGGGGTAGGGTTAGGGTTATGGAACGGCAAGGCTTAGGGCACAGGTGAGGGTACGAACACGTGGGAGGGTCAGGCTACGTGTTGACACACGGGTCAGTGCCAGCGTACCAGCCAGGAGTAGGCTACGGCTTGGTGGTTAGGTGTATGTCTGATGGTGTGTTTCCGTTCCAGGCTCGTGTTAGTGTTAGGGAACAGCAAGTCTTAGGGCACATGTGAGGGTACAGAAACGTGGGAGTGTCAGGCTACGTGCTGACGCACGGGTCAGTGCCAGCATACGGGCCAGGAGTAGGCTACGGCTTGGGGGTTAGGTGTAGGGCTTATGGTGTGTTTCCGTTCAGTACTAGGGTTAGGGTTAGGGAACGGCAAGGCTTACAGCACAGGTGAGGGTACGGTAATGTGGGAAGTTCAGGCTATGTGCTGACGCAAAGGTCAGTGCCAGCGTATGGACCAGGAGTAGGCTACGGCTTGGGGGTAAGGTTTAGGGCTGGTGGTGGGTTTCCGTTCCGGGCTAGGGTTAGGGTTAGGGAACGGCAAGGCTTAGGGCACAGGTGAGGGTACGGAAACGTGGGAGGCTCAGGCTACGTGCTGATGAAAGGGTCAGTGCCTGCGTACGGGCCAGGAATAGGCTACGGCGTAGGGAAAGGTATAGGGCTGGTGGTGGGTTTCCGTTCCGGGCTAGGGTTAGGGTTAGGGAACGGCAAGTCTTAGGGCACAGGTGAGGTTACGGAAACGTGGGAGGGTCAGGCTACATGCTGACGCACGGTTCAGTGCCAGCGTACGGGCCAGGACTAGGCTACGGCATACGATAAGGTGTAGGGCTGGTGGTGGGATTCCGTGCCGGGCTACGGTTAGGGTTAGGGAAAGGCAAGGCTTAGGGCACAGGTGAGCGTACGGTAACATTGGAGGGTCAGGCTACGTGCTCAAGCACAGGTCAGTGCCTGCGTACGGGCCAGTTGTAGGCTACGGCATAGAGTAAGGTGTAGGTCTGGTGGTGTGTTTCGGTTCCGGGCTAGGGTTAGGGTGAGTGAACGGCAAGGCTTAGGGCACAGGTGAGGGTACGGAAACGTGGGAGTGTCAGGCTACTTGCTGATGAAAGGGTCAGTGCCTGCGTATTAGCCAGGAATAGGCTACGGCGTAGGGAAAGGTGTAGGGCTGGTGGTGGGTTTCCGTTCCAGTCTAGGGTTAGTGTTAGGGAACGGCAAGGCTTAGGGCACAGGTGAGGGTCCGCAAACGTGGGAGGGTCAGGCTTCGTGCTGACGCACGGGTCTGTGCCAGCGTACGGGCCAGGAGTAGTCTACGGCTTGGGGGTAAGATGTAGGGCTGGTGGTGGGTTTCCGTTCCAGGCTAGGGCTAGGGTAAGGGAACGGCAAGGCTTAGGGCACAGGTGAGGGTACGGAAACGTGTGAGGATCAGGCTACGTGCTGACGCACGGTTCAGTGCCAGCGTACGTGCCAGGAGTAGGCTACAGCGTAGGGTAATGTGTAGGGCTGCTGATGGGTTTCTTTTCCTGGCTAGGGTGAGGGTGAGGGAACGGTAAGGCTTAGGGCACAGGTGATGGTACGGAAACGTGGGAGGGTCAGGCTACGTGATGACGCACGGTTCAGTGCCAGCGTACGGGCCAGGAGTAGGCTACGGCATAGGGAAAAGTGTAGGGCTGGTGGTGGGTTTGCGTTCCGGGCTAGGGTTAGGGTTAGGGAACGGCAAGGCTTAGGGCACAGGTGAGGGTACGGAAACGTGGGAGGGTCAGGCTACGTGCTGACGCACGTGTCAGTGCCCGCATACGGGCCAGGTGTAGGCTACAGCATAGGGTAAGGTGTAGGGCTGGTGGTGGGTTTCCGTTCCAGGCTAGGGTTAGTGTTAGGGAACAGAAAGTCTTACGGCACAGGTGAGGGTACGGAAACGTGGGAGGGTCAGTCTACGTGGTGACGCATGGGTCAGTGCCAGGATATGGGCCAGGAGTAGGCTACGGCGTGGTGGTAAGGTGTAGGGCTGGTGGTGGGTTTCTGTTCCGGGCTAGGGTTAGGGTTAGGGAACGTCAAGGCTTAGGGCACAGGTGATGGAACGGAAACGTGGGAGGGTCAGGGTACGTGCTGCCGCACGGGTCAGTGCCAGCGTACAGGCCAGGAGTAGGCTATGGCTTGGCGTTAGTTGTAGGGCTGGTGGTGGGTTTCCGTTCCGTACTAGGGTTAGTGTTAGGGAACAGCAAAGCTTACGGAACAGGTGAGGCTATGGAAATGTGGGAAGGTCAGGCTACGTGCTGACGCACGGGTCAGTGCCAGCGTACGGGCCAGGAGTAGGCTACGGCGTAGGGTAAGGTGTAGGGCTGGTGGTGGTTTTCCGTTCCGGGCTAGGGTTAGGGTTATGGAACGGCAAGGCTTAGGGCACAGGTGAGGGTACGGAAACGTGGGAGTGTCAGGCTATGTGCTGACGCATGTGTCAGAGCCAGCATACGGGCCAGGAGTAGGCTACGGATTGGGGGTAAGTTGTAGGGCTGGTGGTGGGTTTCCGTTCCGGGCTAGGGTTAGGGTTAGGGAACGGCAAGTCTTAGGGCACAGGTGTGGGTACGGAAACGTGGGAGGGTCAGTCTATTTGCTGACGCACGGGTCAGTGCCAGCGTACGGGCCAGGAGTAGGCTACGGCGTAGGGTAATGTGTAGGGCTGGTGGTGGTTTTCCGTTCAGGGCTAGGGTTAGGGTTAGGGAACGGCAAGGCTTAGGGCACAGGTGACGATACAGAAACGTGGGAGGGTCAGGCTACGTGCTGACGCACGGGTCAGTGCAAGCGTACCGGCCAGGAGTAGGCTACGGCTTGGGGGTTAGTTGTAGGGCTGCTGGTGGGTTTCCGTACGGGGCTACGGTTAGGGTTAGGGAACGGCAAGGCTTAGGGCAAAGGTGATGGTACGGAAACGTGGGAGGGTCAGGCTACATGCTGACGGACGTGTCAGTGCCAGCGTTCGCGCCAGGATTAGGCTACGGCATAGGGTAAGGTGTAGGGCTTGTGGTGGGTTTCCGTTCCGGTCTAGGGTTAGGGCTAGGGAACGGCAAGGCTTAGGGCCCAGGTGAGGGTATGGAAACATGTGGGGGTTAGACTACATGCGGACGCATGGGTCAGTGCCAGCGTACGGGCCACGAGTAGGCTACGGATTAGGGAAAGGTTTAGGGCTGGTTGTGGGTTTCCGTTCCGGGCCAGGGTTAGAGTTAGGGAACGGCAAGGCTTAGGGCACAGGTGAGGGTACGGAAACGTGGGCGGGTCAGGCTACGTGCTGACGCACGGGTCAGTGTCCGCGTACGGTCCAGGAGTAGGCTACGGCGTACGGTAAGGTGTAGGGCTGGTGGTGGTTTTCCGTTCCGGGCTAGGGTTAGGGTTAGGGAACGGCAAGGCTTAGGGCACAGGTGAGGGTACGGAAACGTGGGAGGGTCAGGCTACGTGCTGACACACGGGTCAGTGCCATCATACCGGCCAGGAGTAGGCTACGGCTTGGGGGTTAGGTGTAGGGCTGGTGGTGGTTTTCCATTCCGGGCTAGGGTTAGTGTTAGGGAACAGCAAGGCTTAGGGCATAGGTGAGGGTACGGAAACGTGGGAGGGTCAGGCTACGTGCTGACGCACGGGTCAGTGTCAGCGTACGGGCCAGGATTAGGCTATGGCTTGAGGGTTAGGTGTAGGGCTTGTGGTGTGTTTCCGTTCCGTACTAGGTTTAGGGTTAGGGAACGGCAAGGCTTAGGGCACAGGTGAGGGTGTGCAAACGTGGGAGGGTCAGGCTACGTGCTGACGCACGGGTCAGTGCCAGCGTAAGGTCCAGGAGTAGCCTAAGGCTTGGGGGTAAGTTGTAGGGCTGGTGGTGGGTTTCCGTTCATGGCTAGGGTTAGGGTTAGGGAATGGCAAGGCTTAGGGCACAGGTGAGGGTACGGAAACGGGGGAGGGTCAGGCTATGTGCTGATGCACGGGTCAGTGACAGCGTACCGGCTAGTAGTAGGCTACGGCTTGGGGGTTAGGTATAGGGCTGGTGGTGGGTTTCTGTTCTGGACTAGGTTTAGTGTTAGGGAACGGTAAGGCTTAGGGCACATGTGAGGGTACTGAAATGTGTGAGGGTCAGGCTACGTGCTGACGCACGTGTCAGAGCCAGCGTACGGGCCAGGGGTAGGCTGCGGCGTAGGGTCAGGTGTAGGGCTGCTGGTGGATTTCCGTTCCTGGCTAGGGTTATGGTGAGGGAACGGCAAGGCTTAGGGCACAGGTGAGGGTACGGAAACGTGGGAGGGTCAGGCTACGGGCTGCCTCACGGGTCAGTGCCAGCGTACGGGCCAGGAGTGGGCTACGGCGTATGTTAAGGTGTAGGGCTTCTTGTGGGTTTCCGTTCCTGGCTAGGGTTAGGGTTAGGGATCGGCAAGGCTTAGGGCACAGGTGAGGGTACGGAAACGTGGGAGGGTCAGGCTACGTTCTGACGCACATGTCAGTGCCAGCGTATGGGCCAGGAATAGGCTACGGCATACGTTAAGGTGTAGGGCTGGTGGTGGGATTCCGTTCCGGGCTTGGGTTAGAGTTAGTGAATGCCAAGGCTTAGGGCTTAGCTGAGGGTACGGAAAAGTGGGAGGGTCAGGCTACGTGCTGACGCACGGGCCAGTGCCTGTGTACGGGCCCGGAGTAGGCTATGGCATGTGGGTAAGTTTTAGGGCTGGTGGTGGGTTTCCATTCCGGGCTAGGGTTAGGGTTAGGGAACGGCAAGGCTTAGGGCACAGGTGAGGGTACAAAAAAGTGGTAGGGTCAGGCTACGTGCTGACGCACGGGTCAGTGCCAGCGTATGGGCCAGGAGTAGGCTACGGCGTTGGGTAAGGTGTAGGGCTGGTGGTGGGTTTCCCTGCCGGGCTAGGGTTAGGGTTAGGGAACGGCAAAGTTTAGGGCCCAGGTGAGGTTATGGAAACGGGGGTGGGTCAGTGTACATGCTGACGCACGGGTCAGTGCCAGTGTTCGGGCCAGGAGTAGGCTACGGCGTAGGGAAAGGTTTAGGGCTTGTGGTGGGTTTCCGTTCCGGGCTAGGGTTAGGGTAAGGAAACGGCAAAGCTTAGGGCACAGGTGAGGGTACGGAAACGTGGGAGGGTCCGGCTACGTGCTGACGCACGTGTCAGTGTCAGCGCACAGACAGGAGTAGGCTACGCCATAGGGTAAGGTCTACGGCTGGTGGTGGGTTTCCGTTCTGGGCTAGGGTTAGGGTTAGGGAACGTCAAGGCTTAGGGCACAGGTGAGGGTACGGAAACGTGGGAGGGTCAGGCTACGTGCTTACGCATGGGTCAGTGCCAGCATACGGGCCAGCAGTAGGCTACAGCGTAGGGTAAGGTATAGGGCTGGAAGTGGGTATCCGTTCTGTGCTAGGGTTAGGGTTAGGGAACGGCAAGGCATAGGGCACAGGTGAGGGTACGGAAACGTGGGAGAGTCAGGCTACATGCTGACGCACGGGTCAGTGCCAGCATACGGGCCAGGAGTAGGCTACAGGTTGGGGGTAAGTTTTAGGGCTGGTGGTGGGTTTCCGTTCCGGGCTAGGGCTAGGGTAAGGGAACGGCAAGGCTTAGGGCACAGGTGAGGGTACGTAAACGTGGGCCGGTCAGGCTACGTGCTGACGCACGGGTCAGTGCCGACGTACGGGCCAGGAGTAGGCTACGGCTTGTGGGTAAGGTGTAGGGCTGGTGGTGGGTTTCCGTTCCGGGCTAGGGTTAGGGTTACGGAAAGGCAAGGCGTAGTGCTAAGGAGAGGGTACGGAAACGTGGGAAGGTCACGCTACGTGCTGACACACGGGTCAGTGCCAGCGTACGTGCCAGGAGTAGACTACGGCGTAGGGTAAAGTGTAGGGCTGATGGTGGGTGTCCGTTCCGGGCTAGGGTTAGGGTTAGGGAACGGCAAGGCTTAGGGCACAGGTGAGGGTACAGAAACGTGGGAGGGTCAGGCTACGTGATGATGCACGGGTCAGTGCCAGCGTACTGGCCAGGAGTAAGCTACGGCTTGGGGGTTAGTTGTTGGGCTGGTGGTGGTTTTCCTTTCAGGTCTAGGTTTAGGGTTAGGGAACGGCAAGGCTTAGGGCACAGGTGAGGGTACGGAAACATGGGAGGGTCAGGCTACATGCTGACGCACGGGTCGGTGTCAGCGTGCGGGCCAGGAATAGGCTATGGCTTGGGGGTAAGCTGTAGGGCTGGTGGTGTGTTTCCATTCCGGACTAGGGTTAGGGTTAGGGAACGGCAAGGCTTAGGGCACAGGTGAGGGTACGGAAACGTGTGAGGGTCAGGCTATGTGCTGACGCACGTGTCAGTGCCAACGTACGTGCCAGGAGTAGGCTATGGCGTAGGGCAAGGTGTAGGGCTGGTAGTGCGTTTCCGTTCCGGGCTTGGGTTAGGGTTAGGGAAAGGCAAGGCTTAGGGCCCAGGTGAGGGTACGGAAACGTGGGAGGGTCAGGCTACGTGCTGACGCACAGGTCAGTGCCAGCGAACCGGCCAGGAGTAGGCTACGGCTTGGGGGTTAGGTGTAGGGCTGGTGGTGGGTTTCCGTTCCGGGCTAGGGTTAGTGTTATGGAACAGGAAGGCTTAGGGCATAGGTGAGGGTACGGAAACGTGGGAGGGTCAGGCTACGTGCTGACGCACGGTTCAGTGCCAGCGTACGGGCCAGGAGTATGCTATGGTTTGTGGGTTAGGTGTAGGGCTTGTGGTGTGTTTCCGTCCCGGACTAGGGTTAGGGTTAGGGAAGGGCAAGGCTTAGGGCACAGGTGACGTTACGGTAACGTGGGAAGGTCAGGCTACGTGCTGACGCACAGTTCAGTGCCAGCGTATGGACCACGTGTAGGCTACGGCTTGGGGGTAAGGTGTAGGGCTTGTGGTGGGTTTCCGTTCCGCACTAGGGTTAGGGTTAGGGAACGGCAAGGTTTAGGGCACATGTGAGGGTACGGCAACGTGGCAGGGTCAGGATACGTTCTGAGGCACGGGTCATTGCCAGCGTATGGACCAGGAGTAGGCTACGGCTTGCGGGTAAGTTGTAGGGCTGGTGGTGGGTTTCCGTTCCGGGCTATGGTTAGGGTTACGGAAAGGCAAGGCTTAGTGCTAAGGAGAGGGTACGGAAACGTGGGAGGGTCACGCTACGTGCTGACACACGGGTCAGTGCCAGGGTACAGGCAAGGAGTAGGCTACGGCATAGGCTAAGGAGTAGGGCTGGTGGTGGGTTTCCGTTCCAGGCTAGGGCTAGGGTAAGGGAACGGCAAGGCTTAGGGCACAGGTGAGGGTACGGAAACGTGTGAGGATCAGGCTACGTGCTGACGCACGAGTCAGTGCCAGCGTACGTGCCAGGAGTAGGCTACAGCGTAGGGTAATGTGTAGGGCTGCTGATGGGTTTCTGTTCCTGGCTAGGGTGAGGGTGAGGGAACGGCAAGGCTTAGGGCACAGGTGATGGTACGGAAACGTGGGAGGGTCAGGCTACGTGATGACGCACGGTTCAGTGCCAGCGTACGGGCCAGGAGTAGGCTACGGCATAGGGAAAAGTGTAGGGCTGGTGGTGGGTTTGCGTTCCGGGCTAGGGTTAGGGTTAGGGAACGGCAAGGCTTAGGGCACAGGTGAGGGTACGGAAACGTGGGAGGGTCAGGCTACGTGCTGACGCACGTGTCAGTGCCCGCATACGGGCCTGGTGTAGCCTACAGCATAGGGTAAGGTGTAGGGCTGGTGGTGGGTTTACGTTCCGGGCTAGGGTTAGGGTTAGGGAACGGCAAGGCTTAGGGCACAGGTGAGGGTACGGAAACGTGTGAGGATCAGGCTACGTGCTGACGCACGAGTCAGTGCCAGCGTACGTGCCAGGAGTAGGCTACAGCGTAGGGTAATGTGTAGGGCTGCTGATGGGTTTCTGTTCCTGGCTAGGGTGAGGGTGAGGGAACGGCAAGTCTTAGGGCACAGGTGATGGTACAGAAACGTGGGAGGGTCAGGCTACGTGCTGACGTACGGGTCAGTGCCAGCGTACGGGCCAGGAGTAGGCTACGGCTTGGGGGTAAGCTGTAGGGCTGGTGGTGTGTTTCCATTCCGGACTAGGGTTAGGGTTAGGGAACGGCAAGGCTTAGGGCACAGGTGAGGGTACGGAAACGTGTGAGGGTCAGGCTATGTGCTGACGCACGTGTCAGTGCCAACGTACGTGCCAGGAGTAGGCTATGGCGTAGGGCAAGGTGTAGGGCTGGTAGTGCGTTTCCGTTCCGGGCTTGGGTTAGGGTTAGGGAAAGGCAAGGCTTAGGGCCCAGGTGAGGGTACGGAAACGTGGGAGGGTCAGGCTACGTGCTGACGCACAGGTCAGTGCCAGCGAACCGGCCAGGAGTAGGCTACGGCTTGGGGGTTAGGTGTAGGGCTGGTGGTGGGTTTCCGTTCCGGGCTAGGGTTAGTGTTATGGAACAGGAAGGCTTAGGGCATAGGTGAGGGTACGGAAACGTGGGAGGGTCAGGCTACGTGCTGACGCACGGTTCAGTGCCAGCGTACGGGCCAGGAGTATGCTATGGTTTGTGGGTTAGGTGTAGGGCTTGTGGTGTGTTTCCGTCCCGTAGTAGGGTTAGGGTTAGGGAAGGGCAAGGCTTAGGGCACAGGTGACGTTACGGTAAAGTGGGAAGGTCAGGCTACGTGCTGACGCACAGGTCAGTGCCAGCGTATGGACCACGTGTAGGCTACGGCTTGGGGGTAAGGTGTAGGGCTTGTGGTGGGTTTCCGTTCCGCACTAGGGTTAGGGTTAGGGAACGGCAAGGTTTAGGGCACATGTGAGGGTACGGCAACGTGGCAGGGTCAGGATACGTTCTGAGGCACGGGTCATTGCCAGCGTATGGACCAGGAGTAGGCTACGGCTTGCGGGTAAGTTGTAGGGCTGGTGGTGGGTTTCCGTTCCGGGCTACAGTTAGGGTTACGGAAAGGCAAGGCTTCGTGCTAAGGAGAGGGTACGGAAACGTGGGAGGGTCACGCTACGTGCTGACACACGGGTCAGTGCCAGGGTACAGGCAAGGAGTAGGCTACGGCATAGGCTAAGGAGTAGGGCTGGTGGTGGGTTTCCGTTCCAGGCTAGGGCTAGGGTAAGGGAACGGCAAGGCTTAGGGCACAGGTGAGGGTACGGAAACGTGTGAGGATCAGGCTACGTGCTGACGCACGAGTCAGTGCCAGCGTACGTGCCAGGAGTAGGCTACAGCGTAGGGTAATGTGTAGGGCTGCTGATGGGTTTCTGTTCCTGGCTAGGGTGAGGGTGAGGGAACGGCAAGGCTTAGGGCACAGGTGATGGTACGGAAACGTGGGAGGGTCAGGCTACGTGATGACGCACGGTTCAGTGCCAGCGTACGGGCCAGGAGTAGGCTACGGCATAGGGAAAAGTGTAGGGCTGGTGGTGGGTTTGCATTCTGGGCTAGGGTTAGGGTTAGGGAACGGCAAGGCTTAGGGCACAGGTGAGGGTACGGAAACGTGGGAGGGTCAGGCTACGTGCTGACGCACGTGTCAGTGCCCGCATACGGGCCTGGTGTAGGCTACAGCATAGGGTAAGGTGTAGGGCTGGTGGTGGGTTTACGTTCCGGGCTAGGGTTAGGGTTAGGGAACGGCAAGGCTTAGGGCACAGGTGAGGGTAAAGAAACGTGTGAGGATCAGGCTACGTGCTGACGCACGAGTCAGTGCCAGCGTACGTGCCAGGAGTAGGCTACAGCGTAGGGTAATGTGTAGGGCTGCTGATGGGTTTCTGTTCCTGGCTAGGGTGAGGGTGAGGGAACGGCAAGGCTTAGGGCACAGGTGATGGTACGGAAACGTGGGAGGGTCAGGCTACGTGCTGACGTACGGGTCAGTGCCAGCGTACGGGCCAGGAGTAGGCTACGGCTTGGGGGTAAGTTGTAGGGCTGGTGGTGGTTTTCCGTTCCGGTCTAGGGTTAGGGTTAGTGAACGGCAAGGCTTAGGGCACAGGTGAGTGTACAGAAACGTGGGACGGTCAGGCTAAGTGCTGATGAAAATGTCAGTGCCTGCGTACGAGCCAGGAATAGGCTACAGCGTAGGGAAATGTGTAGGGCTGGTGGTGGGTTTCCGGTCCGGGCTAGGGTTAGGGTTAGGGAACGGCAAGTCTTAGGGCACAGGTGAGGGTCCGCAAACGTGGGATGGCCAGGCTACGTGCTGAAGCACAGGTCAGTGCCGGCGTATGCGCCAGGTGTAGGCTACGGCATAGGGTAAGGTGTAGGGCTGGTGGTGGGTTTCCCTTCCGGGCTAAGGTTAGTGTTAGGGAATGGCAAGGCTGAGGGCCCACGTGAGGGTACGGAAACGTGGGAGGGTCAAACTACATGTTGACGCACGGGTCAGTGCGAGCGTACGGGCGAGGAGTAGGCTACCCACTAGGGAAATGTTTAGGGATGGTGGTGGGTTTCCGTTCCGATTTAGGGTTAGGGTTAGGGAACGGCAAGGCTTAGGGCACAGGTGAGGGTACGGAAACGTGGGAGGGTCAGGCTACGTGCTGACGCACGGGTCAGTGCCAGCGTACGGGCCAGGAGTAGGCTACAGCGTAGTGTAAGGTTTAGGGCTGGTGGTGGGTTTTCGTTCCGGGCTACGGTAACGGTTAGGGAATGGCAAGGCTTAGGGCACATGTGAGGGTACGGAAACGTGGGAGTGTATGGCTACGTGCTGAAGCACGGGTCAGTGCCAGGGTACGGGCAAGGAGTAGGCTACGGCATAGGGTAAGGTGTAGAGCGGGTGGTGGGTTTCCGTTCCGGGCTAGGGTTAGGGTAAGGGAACGGCAAGGCTTAGGACACAGGTGAGGGTACGGAAAAGTGGGAGGGTCAGGCTACGTGATGACGCACGGGTCAGTGCCAGCATACGGGCCAGGAGTATGCTACGGCGTAGGGAAAGGTGTAGGGCTGGTGGTGGGTTTGCGTTCCGGGCTAGGGTTAGGGATAGGGAACGTCAAGGCTTAGGGCACATGTGAGGGTATGGAAACGTGAGAGGGTCCGGCTACATGCTGACGCACGGGTCAGTGCCAGCGTACGAGCCAGGAGTAGGCTACGGTGTAGCGTATGGTGTAGGGCTGGTGGTGGGTTTCCGTTCCGGGCTAGGGTTAGGCTTACAGAACGGCAAGGCTTAGGTCAGAGGTGAGGGTACGGAAACGTGGGAGGGTCAGGCTACATGATGACGCAAGGGGCAGTGCCACCGTACAGTCCAGGAGTAGGCTACGGCGTAGGTTAAGGTGTAGGGCTGGTGGTGGGTTTCCGTTCCGGGCTAGGGTTAGGATTAGGGAACGGCAAGGCTTAGGGCACAGATGAGGGTACGGAAACGTGGGAGGGTCAGGCTACGTGCTGATGAAAGGTTCAGTGCCTGCGTACGGGCCAGGAATAGGCTACGGCTTGGAGTAAGGTATAGGGCTGGTGGTGGGTTTCTGTTCCGGGCTAGGGTTAGGGTTAGGGAACGGCAATGCTTAGTGCTAAGGAGAGGGTACGGAAACGTGAGAGGGTCAGGCTACATGCTGACGCACGGGTCAGTGCCAGCGTACGAGCCAGGAGTAGGCTACGGTGTAGCGTATGGTGTAGGGCCGGTGGTGGGTTTCCGTTCCGGGCTAGGGTTAGGGTTAGGGAACGGCAAGTCTTAGGGCACAGGTGAGGGTACGGAAAAGTGGGAGGGTCTGGCTACGTGCTGACGCACGGGTCAGTGCCAGCGTACGGGCCAGGAGTAGGCTACGGCTTGTGGCTAAGTTTTAGGGCTGGTGGTGGCTTTCGGTTCCGGGCTAGGGTTAGGGTTAGGGAACGGCAAGGCTTAGGGCACAGGTGAGGGTGTGCAAACGTGGGAGGGTCAGGCTACGTGCTGACGCACGGGTCAGTGCCCGCGTACGGGCCATGTGTAGGCTACAGCATAGGGTAAGGTGTAGGGCTAGTGGTGGGTTTCCGTTCATGGCTAGGGTTAGGGTTAGGGAATGGCAAGGCTTAGGGCACAGGTGAGGGTACGGAAACGGGGGAGGGTCAGGCTATGTGCTGATGCACGGGTCAGTGACAGCGTACCGGCTAGTAGTAGGCTACGGCTTGGGGGTTAGGTATAGGGCTGGTGGTGGGTTTCTGTTCTGGACTAGGTTTAGTGTTAGGGAACGGTAAGGCTTAGGGCACATGTGAGGGTACTGAAATGTGTGAGGGTCAGGCTACGTGCTGACGCACGTGTCAGAGCCAGCGTACGGGCCAGGGGTAGGCTGCGGCGTAGGGTCAGGTGTAGGGCTGCTGGTGGATTTCCGTTCCTGGCTAGGGTTATGGTGAGGGAACGGCAAGGCTTAGGGCACAGGTGAGGGTACGGAAACGTGGGAGGGTCAGGCTACGGGCTGCCTCACGGGTCAGTGCCAGCGTACGGGCCAGGAGTGGGCTACGGCGTATGTTAAGGTGTAGGGCTTCTTGTGGGTTTCCGTTCCTGGCTAGGGTTAGGGTTAGGGATCGGCAAGGCTTAGGGCACAGGTGAGGGTACGGAAACGTGGGAGGGTCAGGCTACGTTCTGACGCACATGTCAGTGCCAGCGTATGGGCCAGGAATAGGCTACGGCATACGTTAAGGTGTAGGGCTGGTGGTGGGATTCCGTTCCGGGCTTGGGTTAGAGTTAGTGAATGCCAAGGCTTAGGGCTTAGCTGAGGGTACGGAAAAGTGGGAGGGTCAGGCTACGTGCTGACGCACGGGCCAGTGCCTGTGTACGGGCCCGGAGTAGGCTATGGCATGTGGGTAAGTTTTAGGGCTGGTGGTGGGTTTCCATTCCGGGCTAGGGTTAGGGTTAGGGAACGGCAAGGCTTAGGGCACAGGTGAGGGTACAAAAAAGTGGTAGGGTCAGGCTACGTGCTGACGCACGGGTCAGTGCCAGCGTATGGGCCAGGAGTAGGCTACGGCGTTGGGTAAGGTGTAGGGCTGGTGGTGGGTTTCCCTGCCGGGCTAGGGTTAGGGTTAGGGAACGGCAAAGTTTAGGGCCCAGGTGAGGTTATGGAAACGGGGGTGGGTCAGTGTACATGCTGACGCACGGGTCAGTGCCAGTGTTCGGGCCAGGAGTAGGCTACGGCGTAGGGAAAGGTTTAGGGCTTGTGGTGGGTTTCCGTTCCGGGCTAGGGTTAGGGTAAGGAAACGGCAAAGCTTAGGGCACAGGTGAGGGTACGGAAACGTGGGAGGGTCCGGCTACGTGCTGACGCACGTGTCAGTGTCAGCGCACAGACAGGAGTAGGCTACGCCATAGGGTAAGGTCTACGGCTGGTGGTGGGTTTCCGTTCTGGGCTAGGGTTAGGGTTAGGGAACGTCAAGGCTTAGGGCACAGGTGAGGGTACGGAAACGTGGGAGGGTCAGGCTACGTGCTTACGCATGGGTCAGTGCCAGCATACGGGCCAGCAGTAGGCTACAGCGTAGGGTAAGGTATAGGGCTGGAAGTGGGTATCCGTTCTGTGCTAGGGTTAGGGTTAGGGAACGGCAAGGCATAGGGCACAGGTGAGGGTACGGAAACGTGGGAGAGTCAGGCTACATGCTGACGCACGGGTCAGTGCCAGCATACGGGCCAGGAGTAGGCTACAGGTTGGGGGTAAGTTTTAGGGCTGGTGGTGGGTTTCCGTTCCGGGCTAGGGCTAGGGTAAGGGAACGGCAAGGCTTAGGGCACAGGTGAGGGTACGTAAACGTGGGCCGGTCAGGCTACGTGCTGACGCACGGGTCAGTGCCGACGTACGGGCCAGGAGTAGGCTACGGCTTGTGGGTAAGGTGTAGGGCTGGTGGTGGGTTTCCGTTCTGGGCTAGGGTTAGGGTTACGGAAAGGCAAGGCGTAGTGCTAAGGAGAGGGTACGGAAACGTGGGAAGGTCACGCTACGTGCTGACACACGGGTCAGTGCCAGCGTACGTGCCAGGAGTAGACTACGGCGTAGGGTAAAGTGTAGGGCTGATGGTGGGTGTCCGTTCCGGGCTAGGGTTAGGGTTAGGGAACGGCAAGGCTTAGGGCACAGGTGAGGGTACAGAAACGTGGGAGGGTCAGGCTACGTGATGATGCACGGGTCAGTGCCAGCGTACTGGCCAGGAGTAAGCTACGGCTTGGGGGTTAGTTGTTGGGCTGGTGGTGGTTTTCCTTTCAGGTCTAGGTTTAGGGTTAGGGAACGGCAAGGCTTAGGGCACAGGTGAGGGTACGGAAACATGGGAGGGTCAGGCTACATGCTGACGCACGGGTCGGTGTCAGCGTGCGGGCCAGGAATAGGCTATGGCTTGGGGGTAAGCTGTAGGGCTGGTGGTGTGTTTCCATTCCGGACTAGGGTTAGGGTTAGGGAACGGCAAGGCTTAGGGCACAGGTGAGGGTACGGAAACGTGTGAGGGTCAGGCTATGTGCTGACGCACGTGTCAGTGCCAACGTACGTGCCAGGAGTAGGCTATGGCGTAGGGCAAGGTGTAGGGCTGGTAGTGCGTTTCCGTTCCGGGCTTGGGTTAGGGTTAGGGAAAGGCAAGGCTTAGGGCCCAGGTGAGGGTACGGAAACGTGGGAGGGTCAGGCTACGTGCTGACGCACAGGTCAGTGCCAGCGAACCGGCCAGGAGTAGGCTACGGCTTGGGGGTTAGGTGTAGGGCTGGTGGTGGGTTTCCGTTCCGGGCTAGGGTTAGTGTTATGGAACAGGAAGGCTTAGGGCATAGGTGAGGGTACGGAAACGTGGGAGGGTCAGGCTACGTGCTGACGCACGGTTCAGTGCCAGCGTACGGGCCAGGAGTATGCTATGGTTTGTGGGTTAGGTGTAGGGCTTGTGGTGTGTTTCCGTCCCGGACTAGGGTTAGGGTTAGGGAAGGGCAAGGCTTAGGGCACAGGTGACGTTACGGTAACGTGGGAAGGTCAGGCTACGTGCTGACGCACAGTTCAGTGCCAGCGTATGGACCACGTGTAGGCTACGGCTTGGGGGTAAGGTGTAGGGCTTGTGGTGGGTTTCCGTTCCGCACTAGGGTTAGGGTTAGGGAACGGCAAGGTTTAGGGCACATGTGAGGGTACGGCAACGTGGCAGGGTCAGGATACGTTCTGAGGCACGGGTCATTGCCAGCGTATGGACCAGGAGTAGGCTACGGCTTGCGGGTAAGTTGTAGGGCTGGTGGTGGGTTTCCGTTCCGGGCTATGGTTAGGGTTACGGAAAGGCAAGGCTTAGTGCTAAGGAGAGGGTACGGAAACGTGGGAGGGTCACGCTACGTGCTGACACACGGGTCAGTGCCAGGGTACAGGCAAGGAGTAGGCTACGGCATAGGCTAAGGAGTAGGGCTGGTGGTGGGTTTCCGTTCCAGGCTAGGGCTAGGGTAAGGGAACGGCAAGGCTTAGGGCACAGGTGAGGGTACGGAAACGTGTGAGGATCAGGCTACGTGCTGACGCACGAGTCAGTGCCAGCGTACGTGCCAGGAGTAGGCTACAGCGTAGGGTAATGTGTAGGGCTGCTGATGGGTTTCTGTTCCTGGCTAGGGTGAGGGTGAGGGAACGGCAAGGCTTAGGGCACAGGTGATGGTACGGAAACGTGGGAGGGTCAGGCTACGTGATGACGCACGGTTCAGTGCCAGCGTACGGGCCAGGAGTAGGCTACGGCATAGGGAAAAGTGTAGGGCTGGTGGTGGGTTTGCGTTCCGGGCTAGGGTTAGGGTTAGGGAACGGCAAGGCTTAGGGCACAGGTGAGGGTACGGAAACGTGGGAGGGTCAGGCTACGTGCTGACGCACGTGTCAGTGCCCGCATACGGGCCTGGTGTAGCCTACAGCATAGGGTAAGGTGTAGGGCTGGTGGTGGGTTTACGTTCCGGGCTAGGGTTAGGGTTAGGGAACGGCAAGGCTTAGGGCACAGGTGAGGGTACGGAAACGTGTGAGGATCAGGCTACGTGCTGACGCACGAGTCAGTGCCAGCGTACGTGCCAGGAGTAGGCTACAGCGTAGGGTAATGTGTAGGGCTGCTGATGGGTTTCTGTTCCTGGCTAGGGTGAGGGTGAGGGAACGGCAAGTCTTAGGGCACAGGTGATGGTACAGAAACGTGGGAGGGTCAGGCTACGTGCTGACGTACGGGTCAGTGCCAGCGTACGGGCCAGGAGTAGGCTACGGCTTGGGGGTAAGCTGTAGGGCTGGTGGTGTGTTTCCATTCCGGACTAGGGTTAGGGTTAGGGAACGGCAAGGCTTAGGGCACAGGTGAGGGTACGGAAACGTGTGAGGGTCAGGCTATGTGCTGACGCACGTGTCAGTGCCAACGTACGTGCCAGGAGTAGGCTATGGCGTAGGGCAAGGTGTAGGGCTGGTAGTGCGTTTCCGTTCCGGGCTTGGGTTAGGGTTAGGGAAAGGCAAGGCTTAGGGCCCAGGTGAGGGTACGGAAACGTGGGAGGGTCAGGCTACGTGCTGACGCACAGGTCAGTGCCAGCGAACCGGCCAGGAGTAGGCTACGGCTTGGGGGTTAGGTGTAGGGCTGGTGGTGGGTTTCCGTTCCGGGCTAGGGTTAGTGTTATGGAACAGGAAGGCTTAGGGCATAGGTGAGGGTACGGAAACGTGGGAGGGTCAGGCTACGTGCTGACGCACGGTTCAGTGCCAGCGTACGGGCCAGGAGTATGCTATGGTTTGTGGGTTAGGTGTAGGGCTTGTGGTGTGTTTCCGTCCCGTAGTAGGGTTAGGGTTAGGGAAGGGCAAGGCTTAGGGCACAGGTGACGTTACGGTAAAGTGGGAAGGTCAGGCTACGTGCTGACGCACAGGTCAGTGCCAGCGTATGGACCACGTGTAGGCTACGGCTTGGGGGTAAGGTGTAGGGCTTGTGGTGGGTTTCCGTTCCGCACTAGGGTTAGGGTTAGGGAACGGCAAGGTTTAGGGCACATGTGAGGGTACGGCAACGTGGCAGGGTCAGGATACGTTCTGAGGCACGGGTCATTGCCAGCGTATGGACCAGGAGTAGGCTACGGCTTGCGGGTAAGTTGTAGGGCTGGTGGTGGGTTTCCGTTCCGGGCTACAGTTAGGGTTACGGAAAGGCAAGGCTTCGTGCTAAGGAGAGGGTACGGAAACGTGGGAGGGTCACGCTACGTGCTGACACACGGGTCAGTGCCAGGGTACAGGCAAGGAGTAGGCTACGGCATAGGCTAAGGAGTAGGGCTGGTGGTGGGTTTCCGTTCCAGGCTAGGGCTAGGGTAAGGGAACGGCAAGGCTTAGGGCACAGGTGAGGGTACGGAAACGTGTGAGGATCAGGCTACGTGCTGACGCACGAGTCAGTGCCAGCGTACGTGCCAGGAGTAGGCTACAGCGTAGGGTAATGTGTAGGGCTGCTGATGGGTTTCTGTTCCTGGCTAGGGTGAGGGTGAGGGAACGGCAAGGCTTAGGGCACAGGTGATGGTACGGAAACGTGGGAGGGTCAGGCTACGTGATGACGCACGGTTCAGTGCCAGCGTACGGGCCAGGAGTAGGCTACGGCATAGGGAAAAGTGTAGGGCTGGTGGTGGGTTTGCATTCCGGGCTAGGGTTAGGGTTAGGGAACGGCAAGGCTTAGGGCACAGGTGAGGGTACGGAAACGTGGGAGGGTCAGGCTACGTGCTGACGCACGTGTCAGTGCCCGCATACGGGCCTGGTGTAGGCTACAGCATAGGGTAAGGTGTAGGGCTGGTGGTGGGTTTACGTTCCGGGCTAGGGTTAGGGTTAGGGAACGGCAAGGCTTAGGGCACAGGTGAGGGTAAAGAAACGTGTGAGGATCAGGCTACGTGCTGACGCACGAGTCAGTGCCAGCGTACGTGCCAGGAGTAGGCTACAGCGTAGGGTAATGTGTAGGGCTGCTGATGGGTTTCTGTTCCTGGCTAGGGTGAGGGTGAGGGAACGGCAAGGCTTAGGGCACAGGTGATGGTACGGAAACGTGGGAGGGTCAGGCTACGTGCTGACGTACGGGTCAGTGCCAGCGTACGGGCCAGGAGTAGGCTACGGCTTGGGGGTAAGTTGTAGGGCTGGTGGTGGTTTTCCGTTCCGGTCTAGGGTTAGGGTTAGTGAACGGCAAGGCTTAGGGCACAGGTGAGTGTACAGAAACGTGGGACGGTCAGGCTAAGTGCTGATGAAAATGTCAGTGCCTGCGTACGAGCCAGGAATAGGCTACAGCGTAGGGAAATGTGTAGGGCTGGTGGTGGGTTTCCGGTCCGGGCTAGGGTTAGGGTTAGGGAACGGCAAGTCTTAGGGCACAGGTGAGGGTCCGCAAACGTGGGATGGCCAGGCTACGTGCTGAAGCACAGGTCAGTGCCGGCGTATGCGCCAGGTGTAGGCTACGGCATAGGGTAAGGTGTAGGGCTGGTGGTGGGTTTCCCTTCCGGGCTAAGGTTAGTGTTAGGGAATGGCAAGGCTGAGGGCCCACGTGAGGGTACGGAAACGTGGGAGGGTCAAACTACATGTTGACGCACGGGTCAGTGCGAGCGTACGGGCGAGGAGTAGGCTACCCACTAGGGAAATGTTTAGGGATGGTGGTGGGTTTCCGTTCCGATTTAGGGTTAGGGTTAGGGAACGGCAAGGCTTAGGGCACAGGTGAGGGTACGGAAACGTGGGAGGGTCAGGCTACGTGCTGACGCACGGGTCAGTGCCAGCGTACGGGCCAGGAGTAGGCTACAGCGTAGTGTAAGGTTTAGGGCTGGTGGTGGGTTTTCGTTCCGGGCTACGGTAACGGTTAGGGAATGGCAAGGCTTAGGGCACATGTGAGGGTACGGAAACGTGGGAGTGTATGGCTACGTGCTGAAGCACGGGTCAGTGCCAGGGTACGGGCAAGGAGTAGGCTACGGCATAGGGTAAGGTGTAGAGCGGGTGGTGGGTTTCCGTTCCGGGCTAGGGTTAGGGTAAGGGAACGGCAAGGCTTAGGACACAGGTGAGGGTACGGAAAAGTGGGAGGGTCAGGCTACGTGATGACGCACGGGTCAGTGCCAGCATACGGGCCAGGAGTATGCTACGGCGTAGGGAAAGGTGTAGGGCTGGTGGTGGGTTTGCGTTCCGGGCTAGGGTTAGGGATAGGGAACGTCAAGGCTTAGGGCACATGTGAGGGTATGGAAACGTGAGAGGGTCCGGCTACATGCTGACGCACGGGTCAGTGCCAGCGTACGAGCCAGGAGTAGGCTACGGTGTAGCGTATGGTGTAGGGCTGGTGGTGGGTTTCCGTTCCGGGCTAGGGTTAGGCTTACAGAACGGCAAGGCTTAGGTCAGAGGTGAGGGTACGGAAACGTGGGAGGGTCAGGCTACATGATGACGCAAGGGGCAGTGCCACCGTACAGTCCAGGAGTAGGCTACGGCGTAGGTTAAGGTGTAGGGCTGGTGGTGGGTTTCCGTTCCGGGCTAGGGTTAGGATTAGGGAACGGCAAGGCTTAGGGCACAGATGAGGGTACGGAAACGTGGGAGGGTCAGGCTACGTGCTGATGAAAGGTTCAGTGCCTGCGTACGGGCCAGGAATAGGCTACGGCTTGGAGTAAGGTATAGGGCTGGTGGTGGGTTTCTGTTCCGGGCTAGGGTTAGGGTTAGGGAACGGCAATGCTTAGTGCTAAGGAGAGGGTACGGAAACGTGAGAGGGTCAGGCTACATGCTGACGCACGGGTCAGTGCCAGCGTACGAGCCAGGAGTAGGCTACGGTGTAGCGTATGGTGTAGGGCCGGTGGTGGGTTTCCGTTCCGGGCTAGGGTTAGGGTTAGGGAACGGCAAGTCTTAGGGCACAGGTGAGGGTACGGAAAAGTGGGAGGGTCTGGCTACGTGCTGACGCACGGGTCAGTGCCAGCGTACGGGCCAGGAGTAGGCTACGGCTTGTGGCTAAGTTTTAGGGCTGGTGGTGGCTTTCGGTTCCGGGCTAGGGTTAGGGTTAGGGAACGGCAAGGCTTAGGGCACAGGTGAGGGTACAGAAACGTGGGAGGGTCAGGCTACGTGCTGACGCACGGGTCAGTGCCCGCGTACGGGCCATGTGTAGGCTACAGCATAGGGTAAGGTGTAGGGCTAGTGGTGGGTTTCCGTTCCGGGCTAGGGTTAGGGTTAGGGAACGGCAAGGCTTAGGGCACAGGTGAGGGTACGGAAACGTGGGAGGGTCACGCTACGTGCTGACGCACGGGTCAGTGCCAGCATATGGGCCAGGAGTACGCTACGGCTTGGGGGTAAGGTGTAGGGCTGGTGGTGGGTTTCCGTTCCGGGCTAGGGTTAGGGTTACGGAATGGCAAGGCTTAGGGCACGGGTGAGGGTACAGAAACGTGGGAGGGTCAGGCTACTTGCTGATGCTAGTGTTACTGCCACCGAACGTGCCAGGAGTAGGCTACGGCTTGGGGGTAAGGTGTAGGGCTGGTGGTGGGTTTCCGTTCCGGGCTAGGGTTAGGGTTACAGAACGGCAAGGCTTAGGGCAGAGGTGAGGGTACGGAAACGTGGGAGCGTCAGGCTACATGATGACGCAAGGGGCAGTGCCACCGTACAGTCCAGGAGTAGGCTACGGCGTAGGTTAAGGTGTAGGGCTGGTGGTGGGTTTCCGTTCCGGGCTAGGGTTAGGGTTAGGGAACGGCAAGGCATAGGGCACAGATGAGGGTACGGAAACGTGGGAGGGTCAGGCTACATGCTGACACACGGGTCAGTGCCTGCGTACGGGCCAGGACTAGGCTACGGCATACGATATGGTGTAGAGCTGATGGTGAGATTCCGTGCCGGGCTAGGGTTAGGGTTAGGGAACGACAAGGCTTAGGGCACAGGTGAGCGTACGGTAAAATAGGAGGGTTAGGCTACGTGCTGAAGCACAGGTCAGTGCCCGCGTACGGGCCAGGTGTAGGCTACGGAATAGAGTAAGGTGTAGGGCTGGTGGTGGGTTTCCGTTCCGGGCTAGGGTTAGGGTTAGTGAACGGCAAGGCTTAGGGCACAGGTGAGGGTACGGAAACGTGGGCGGGTCAGGCTACTTGCTGATGAAAGTGTCAGTGCCTGCGTATGAGCCAGGAATAGGCTACGGCGTAGAGAAAGGTGTAGGGCTGGTGGTGGGTTTCCGTTCCGGTCTAGGGTTAGTGTTAGGGAACGGCAAGGCTTAGGGCACAGGTGAGGGTCCGCAAACGTGGGAGGGTCAGGCTTCGTGCTGACGCACGGGTCTGTGCCAGCGTACGGGCCAGGAGTAGGCTACGGCTTGGGAGTAAGGTGTAGGGCTGGTGGTGGGTTTCCGTTCCGGGCTAGGGTTAGGGTTAGGGAACGGCAAGGCTTAGGGCACAGGTGAGGGTACAGAAACGTGGGAGGGTCAGGCTACGTGATGATGCACGGGTCAGTGCCAGCGTACTGGCCAGGAGTAAGCTACAGCTTGGGGGTTAGTTGTTGGGCTGGTGGTGGGTTTCCGTTCAGGGCTAGGGTTAGGGTTAGGGAACGGCAAGGCTTAGGGCACAGGTGAGGGCACGGAAACGTGGGAGTGTCAGGCTACATGCTGACGCACGGGTCAGTGCCAGCGTACGGGCCAGGAATAGGCTATGGCTTGGGGGTAAGCTGTAGGGCTGGTGGTGTGTTTCCATTCCGGACTAGGGTTAGGGTTAGGGAACGGCAAGGCTTTGGGCACAGGTGAGGGTACGGAAACGTGTGAGGGTCAGGCTATGTGCTGACGCACGTGTCAGTGCCAACGTACGTGCCAGGAGTAGGCTATGGCGTAGGGCAAGGTGTAGGGCTGGTAGTGCGTTTCCGTTCCGGGCTTGGGTTAGGGTTAGGGAAAGGCAAGGCTTAGGGCCCAGGTGAGGGTACGGAAACGTGGGAGGGTCAGGCTACGTGCTGACGCACAGGTCAGTGCCAGCGAACCGGCCAGGAGTAGGCTACGGCTTGGGGGTTAGGTGTAGGGCTGGTGGTGGGTTTCCGTTCCGGGCTAGGGTTAGTGTTATGGAACAGGAAGGCTTAGGGCATAGGTGAGGGTACGGAAACCTGGGAGGGTCAGGCTACGTGCTGACGCACGGTTCAGTGCCAGCGTACGGGCCAGGAGTATGCTATGGTTTGTGGGTTAGGTGTAGGGCTTGTGGTGTGTTTCTGTGCCATACTAGGGTTAGGGTTAGGGAAGGGCAAGGCTTAGGACACAGGTGACGTTACGGTAACGTGGGAAGGTCAGGCTACGTGCTGACGCACAGGTCAGTGCCAGCGTATGGACCATGTGTAGGCTACGGCTTGGGGGTAAGTTGTAGGGCTTGTGGTGGGTTTCCGCTCCGCACTAGGGTTAGGGTTAGGGAACGGCAAGGTTTACGGCACATGTGAGGGTACGGCAACGTGGCAGGGTCAGGATACGTTCTGACGCACGGGTCAGTGCAAGCGTATGGACCAGGAGTAGGCTACGGCTTGGGGGTAAGTTGTAGGGCTGGTGGTGGGTTTCCGTTCCGGGCTACAGTTAGGGTTAGGGAACGGCAAAGCTTAGGGCACAGGTGAGGGTACGGAAATGTGGGAGGGTCAGGCTACGTGATGACGCACGGGTCAGTGCCAGCGTACCGGCCAGGAGTAGGCTACGGCATGGGGGTAAGGTGTAGGGCTGGTGGTGTGTTTCCGTTCAGGGCTAGGGTTAGGGTTAGGGAACGGCAAGGCTTAGGGCACAGGTGAGGGTACGGAAACGTGGGAGGGTCTGGCTACGTGCTGACGCACGGGTCAGTGCCAGCATTCGGGCCAGGAGTAGGCTAAGGCGTACGGTAAGGTGTAGGGCTGGTGGTGGGTTTCCCTTCCGGGCTAGGGTAATGGTTAGGGAATGGCAAGGCTTAAAGCACAGGTGAGGGTACGGAAACGTGAGAGGGTAAGGCTACGTGCTGACGCACGGGTCAGTGCCAGCGTACGGGCCAGGAGTATGCTACGGCGTAGGGTAAGGTGTTTGGCTGGTGGTGTGTTTCCGTTCATGGGCTAGGGTTAGGGTTAGGAAACGGCAAGGCTTAGGGCCCAGGTGAGGGTACGGAAACGTGGGAGGTTCAGACTATGTGCTGATGCACGGTTCAGTGCCAGCATACGGGCCAGGAGTATGCTACGGCGTAGGGAAAGGTGTAGGGCTGGTGGTGGGTTTGCGTTCCGGGCTAGGGTTAGGGATAGGGAACGTCAAGGCTTAGGGCACATGTGAGGGTATGGAAACGTGAGAGGGTCCGGCTACATGCTGACGCACGGGTCAGTGCCAGCGTACGAGCCAGGAGTAGGCTACGGTGTAGCGTATGGTGTAGGGCTGGTGGTGGGTTTCCGTTCCGGGCTAGGGTTAGGCTTACAGAACGGCAAGGCTTAGGTCAGATGTGAGGGTACGGAAACGTGGGAGGGTCAGGCTACATGATGACGCAAGGGGCAGTGCCACCGTACAGTCCAGGAGTAGGCTACGGCGTAGGTTAAGGTGTAGGGCTGGTGGTGGGTTTCCGTTCCGGGCTAGGGTTAGGATTAGGGAACGGCAAGGCTTAGGGCACAGATGAGGGTACGGAAACGTGGGAGGGTCAGGCTACGTGCTGATGAAAGGGTCAGTGCCTGCGTACGGGCCAGGAATAGGCTACGGCTTGGGGTAAGGTGTAGGGCTGGTGGTGGGTTTCTGTTCCGGGCTAGGGTTAGGGTTAGGGAACGGCAATGCTTAGTGCTAAGGAGAGGGTACGGAAACGTGGGAGGGTCAGGCTACATGCTGACGCACGGGTCAGTGCCAGCGTACGGGCCAGGACTAGGCTACGGCATACGATATGGTGTAGAGCTGGTGGTGAGTTTCCGTGCCGGGCTAGGGTTAGGGTTAGGGAACGGCAAGTCTTAGAGCACTGGTGAGGGTCCGCAAACGTGGGATGGCCAGGCTACGTGCTGAAGCACAGGTCAGTGCCCGCGTATGGGCCAGGTGTAGGCTACGGCGTAGGGAAATGTGTAGGGCTGGTGGTGGGTTTCCGTTCCGGGCTATGGTTAGGGTTAGGGAACGGCAAGTCTTAGGGCACAGGTGAGGGTCCGCAAACGTTGGATGGCCAGGCTACGTGCTGAAGCACAGGTCAGTGCCCGCATATGGGCCAGGTGTAGGCTACGGCATAGGGTAAGGTGTAGGGCTGGTGGTGGGTTTCCCTTCCGGGCTAAGGTTAGTGTTAGGGAATGGCAAGGCTGAGGGCCCACGTGAGGGTACAGAAACGTGGGAGGGTCAAACTACATGTTGACGCACGGGTCAGTGCGAGCGTACGGGCGAGGAGTAGGCTACCCACTAGGGAAAGGTTTAGGGATGGTGGTGGTTTTCCGTTCCGAGTTAGGGTTAGGGTTAGGGAACGGCAAGGCTTAGGGCACAGGTGAGGGTACGGAAACGTGGGAGGGTCAGGCTACGTGCTGACGCACGGGTCAGTGCCAGCGTAAGGGCCAGGAGTAGGCTACGGCGTAGTGTAAGGTTTAGGGCTGGTGGTGGGTTTTCGTTCAGGGCTACGGTTACGGTTAGGGAATGGCAAGGCTTAGGGCACATGTGAGGGTACGGTAACGTGGGAGTGTATGGCTACGTGCTGAAGCACGGGTCAGTGCCAGGGTACGGGCAAGGAGTAGGCTACGGCATAGGGTAAGGTGTAGGGCGGGTGGTGGGTTTCCGTTCCGGGCTAGGGTTAGGGTAAGGGAACGGCAAGGCTTAGGGAACAGGTGAGGGTACGGAAAAGTGGGAGGGTCAGGCTACGTGATGACGCACGGGTCAGTGCCAGCGTACGGGCCAGTAGTATGCTACGGCATAGGGAAAGGTGTAGGGCTGGTGGTGGGTTTGCGTTCCGGGCTAGGGTTAGGGATAGGGAACGTCAAGGCTTAGGGCACATGTGAGGGTATGGAAACGTGAGAGGGTCAGGCTACATGCTGACGCACGGGTCAGTGCCAGCGTACGAGCCAGGAGTAGGCTACGGTGTAGCGTATGGTGTAGGGCCGGTGGTGGGTTTCCGTTCCGGGCTAGGGTTAGGGTTAGGGAACGGCAAGGCTTAGGGCACAGGTGAGGGTACGGAAACGTGGGAGGGTCACGCTACGTGCTGACGCACGGGTCAGTGCCAGCATATGGGCCAGGAGTACGCTACGGCTTGGGGGTAAGTTGTAGGGCTGGTGGTGGGTTTCCGTTCCGGGCTAGGGTTAGGGTTACGGAATGGCAAGGCTTAGGGCACGGGTGAGGGTACAGAAACGTGGGAGGGTCAGGCTACTTGCTGATGCTAGGGTTACTGCCACCGAACGTGCCAGGAGTAGGCTACGGCTTGGGGGTAAGGTGTAGGGCTGGTGGTGGGTTTCCGTTCCGGGCTAGGGTTAGGGTTACAGAACGGCAAGGCTTAGGGCAGAGGTGAGGGTACGGAAACGTGGGAGCGTCAGGCTACATGATGACGCAAGGGGCAGTGCCACCGTACAGTCCAGGAGTAGGCTACGGCGTAGGTTAAGGTGTAGGGCTGGTGGTGGGTTTCCGTTCCGGGCTAGGGTTAGGGTTAGGGAACGGCAAGGCTTAGGGCACAGATGAGGGTACGGAAACGTGGGAGGGTCAGGCTACATGCTGACACACGGGTCAGTGCCTGCGTACGGGCCAGGACTAGGCTACGGCATACGATATGGTGTAGAGCTGATGGTGAGATTCCGTGCCGGGCTAGGGTTAGGGTTAGGGAACGACAAGGCTTAGGGCACAGGTGAGCGTACGGTAAAATAGGAGGGTTAGGCTACCTGCTGAAGCACAGGTCAGTGCCCGCGTACGGGCCAGGTGTAGGCTACGGAATAGAGTAAGGTGTAGGGCTGGTGGTGGGTTTCCGTTCCGGGCTAGGGTTAGGGTTAGTGAACGGCAAGGCTTAGGGCACAGGTGAGGGTACGGAAACGTGGGCGGGTCAGGCTACTTGCTGATGAAAGTGTCAGTGCCTGCGTATGAGCCAGGAATAGGCTACGGCGTAGAGAAAGGTGTAGGGCTGGTGGTGGGTTTCCGTTCAGGTCTAGGGTTAGTGTTAGGGAACGGCAAGGCTTAGGGCACAGGTGAGGGTCCGCAAACGTGGGAGGGTCAGGCTTCGTGCTGACGCAAGGGTCTGTGCCAGCGTACGGGCCAGGAGTAGGCTACGGCTTGGGAGTAAGGTGTAGGGCTGGTGGTGGGTTTCCGTTCCGGGCTAGGGTTAGGGTTAGGGAACGGCAAGGCTTAGGGCCCAGGTGAGGGTACAGAAACGTGGGAGGGTCAGGCTACGTGATGATGCACGGGTCAGTGCCAGCGTACTGGCCAGGAGTAAGCTACGGCTTGGGGGTTAGTTGTTGGGCTGGTGGTGGGTTTCCGTTCAGGGCTAGGGTTAGGGTTAGGGAACGGCAAGGCTTAGGGCACAGGTGAGGGCACGGAAACGTGGGAGTGTCAGGCTACATGCTGACGCACGGGTCAGTGCCAGCGTACGGGCCAGGAATAGGCTATGGCTTGGGGGTAAGCTGTAGGGCTGGTGGTGTGTTTCCATTCCGGACTAGGGTTAGGGTTAGGGAACGGCAAGGCTTTGGGCACAGGTGAGGGTACGGAAACGTGTGAGGGTCAGGCTATGTGCTGACGCACGTGTCAGTGCCAACGTACGTGCCAGGAGTAGGCTATGGCGTAGGGCAAGGTGTAGGGCTGGTAGTGCGTTTCCGTTCCGAGCTTGGGTTAGGGTTAGGGAAAGGCAAGGCTTAGGGCCCAGGTGAGGGTACGGAAACGTGGGAGGGTCAGGCTACGTGCTGACGCACAGGTCAGTGCCAGCGAACCGGCCAGGAGTAGGCTATGGCTTGGGGGTTAGGTGTAGGGCTGGTGGTGGGTTTCCGTTCCGGGCTAGGGTTAGTGTTATGGAACAGGAAGGCTTAGGGCATATGTGAGGGTCCGCAAACGTGGGAGGGTCAGGCTACGTGCTGACGCACGGTTCAGTGCCAGCGTACGGGCCAGGAGTATGCTATGGTTTGTGGGTTAGGTGTAGGGCTTGTGGTGTGTTTCTGTGCCGTACTAGGGTTAGGGTTAGGGAAGGGCAAGGCTTAGGGCACAGGTGACGTTACGGTAACGTGGGAAGGTCAGGCTACGTGCTGACGCACAGGTCAGTGCCAGCGTATGGACCACGTGTAGGCTACGGCTTGGGGGTAAGGTGTAGGGCTTGTGGTGGGTTTCCGCTCCGCACTAGGGTTAGGGTTAGGGAACGGCAAGGTTTACGGCACATGTGAGGGTACGGCAACGTGGCAGGGTCAGGTTACGTTCTGACGCACGGGTCAGTGCAAGCGTATGGACCAGGAGTAGGCTACGGCTTGGGGGTAAGTTGTAGGGCTGGTGGTGGGTTTCCGTTCCGGGCTATAGTTAGGGTTAGGGAACGGCAAAGCTTAGGGCACAGGTGAGGGTACGGAAATGTGGGAGGGTCAGGCTACGTGATGACGCACGGGTCAGTGCCAGCGTACCGGCCAGGAGTAGGCTACGGCATGGGGGTAAGGTGTAGGGCTGGTGGTGTGTTTCCTTTCAGGGCTAGGTTTAGGGTTAGGGAACGGCAAGGCTTAGGGCACAGGTGAGGGTACGGAAACGTGGGAGGGTCTGGCTACGTGCTGACGCACGGGTCAGTGCCAGCATTCGGGCCAGGAGTAGGCTAAGGCGTACGGTAAGGTGTAGGGCTGGTGGTGGGTTTCCCTTCCGGGCTAGGGTAATGGTTAGGGAATGGCAAGGCTTACAGCACAGGTGAGGGTACGGAAACGTGAGAGGGTTAGGCTACGTGCTGACGCACGGGTCAGTGCCAGCGTACGGGCCAGGAGTATGCTACGGCGTAGGGTAAGGTGTTTGGCTGGTGGTGTGTTTCCGTTCATGGGCTAGGGTTAGGGTTAGGAAACGGCCAGGCTTAGGGCCCAGGTGAGGGTACGGAAACGTGGGAGGGTCAGACTATGTGCTGACGCATGGTTCATTGCCAGCGTATGGGCCAGGTGTAGGCTACGGCGTAGGGAACGGTTTAGGGCTAGTGGTGGGTTTCCGTTCCGGGGTAGGGTTAGGGTTATGGAACGGCAAGGCTTAGGGCACAGGTGAGGGTACGAACACGTGGGAGGGTCAGGCTACGTGTTGACACACGGGTCAGTGCCAGCGTACCAGCCAGGAGTAGGCTACGGCTTGGTGGTTAGGTGTATGTCTGATGGTGTGTTTCCGTTCCAGGCTCGTGTTAGTGTTAGGGAACAGCAAGTCTTAGGGCACATGTGAGGGTACAGAAACGTGGGAGTGTCAGGCTACGTGCTGACGCACGGGTCAGTGCCAGCATACGGGCCAGGAGTAGGCTACGGCTTGGGGGTTAGGTGTAGGGCTTATGGTGTGTTTCCGTTCAGTACTAGGGTTAGGGTTAGGGAACGGCAAGGCTTACAGCACAGGTGAGGGTACGGTAATGTGGGAAGTTCAGGCTATGTGCTGACGCAAAGGTCAGTGCCAGCGTATGGACCAGGAGTAGGCTACGGCTGGGGGGTAAGGTTTAGGGCTGGTGGTGGGTTTCCGTTCCGGGCTAGGGTTAGGGTTAGGGAACGGCAAGGCTTAGGGCACAGGTGAGGGTACGGAAACGTGGGAGGCTCAGGCTACGTGCTGATGAAAGGGTCAGTGCCTGCGTACGGGCCAGGAATAGGCTACGGCGTAGGGAAAGGTATAGGGCTGGTGGTGGGTTTCCGTTCCGGGCTAGGGTTAGGGTTAGGGAACGGCAAGTCTTAGGGCACAGGTGAGGTTACGGAAACGTGGGAGGGTCAGGCTACATGCTGACGCACGGTTCAGTGCCAGCGTACGGGCCAGGACTAGGCTACGGCATACGATAAGGTGTAGGGCTGGTGGTGGGATTCCGTGCCGGGCTACGGTTAGGGTTAGGGAAAGGCAAGGCTTAGGGCACAGGTGAGCGTACGGTAACATTGGAGGGTCAGGCTACGTGCTCAAGCACAGGTCAGTGCCTGCGTACGGGCCAGTTGTAGGCTACGGCATAGAGTAAGGTGTAGGTCTGGTGGTGTGTTTCGGTTCCGGGCTAGGGTTAGGGTGAGTGAACGGCAAGGCTTAGGGCACAGGTGAGGGTACGGAAACGTGGGAGTGTCAGGCTACTTGCTGATGAAAGGGTCAGTGCCTGCGTATTAGCCAGGAATAGGCTACGGCGTAGGGAAAGGTGTAGGGCTGGTGGTGGGTTTCCGTTCCAGTCTAGGGTTAGTGTTAGGGAACGGCAAGGCTTAGGGCACAGGTGAGGGTCCGCAAACGTGGGAGGGTCAGGCTTCGTGCTGACGCACGGGTCTGTGCCAGCGTACGGGCCAGGAGTAGTCTACGGCTTGGGGGTAAGATGTAGGGCTGGTGGTGGGTTTCCGTTCCAGGCTAGGGCTAGGGTAAGGGAACGGCAAGGCTTAGGGCACAGGTGAGGGTACGGAAACGTGTGAGGATCAGGCTACGTGCTGACGCACGGTTCAGTGCCAGCGTACGTGCCAGGAGTAGGCTACAGCGTAGGGTAATGTGTAGGGCTGCTGATGGGTTTCTTTTCCTGGCTAGGGTGAGGGTGAGGGAACGGTAAGGCTTAGGGCACAGGTGATGGTACGGAAACGTGGGAGGGTCAGGCTACGTGATGACGCACGGTTCAGTGCCAGCGTACGGGCCAGGAGTAGGCTACGGCATAGGGAAAAGTGTAGGGCTGGTGGTGGGTTTGCGTTCCGGGCTAGGGTTAGGGTTAGGGAACGGCAAGGCTTAGGGCACAGGTGAGGGTACGGAAACGTGGGAGGGTCAGGCTACGTGCTGACGCACGTGTCAGTGCCCGCATACGGGCCAGGTGTAGGCTACAGCATAGGGTAAGGTGTAGGGCTGGTGGTGGGTTTACGTTCCGGGCTAGGGTTAGGGTTAGGGAACGGCAAGGCTTAGGGCACAGGTGAGGGTACGGAAACGTGTGAGGATCAGGCTACGTGCTAACGCACGAGTCAGTGCCACCGTACGTGCCAGGAGTAGGCTACAGCGTAGGGTAATGTGTAGGGCTGCTGATGGGTTTCTGTTCCTGGCTAGGGTGAGGGTGAGGGAACGGCAAGGCTTAGGGCACAGGTGATGGTACGGAAACGTGGGAGGGTCAGGCTACGTGCTGACGCACGGGTCAGTGCCAGCGTACGGGCCAGGAGTAGGCTACGGCTTGGGGGTAAGTTGTAGGGCTGGTGGTGGTTTTCCGTTCCGGTCTAGGGTTAGGGTTAGTGAACGGCAAGGCTTAGGGCACAGGTGAGGGTACAGAAACGGGGGAGGGTCAGGCTGAGTGCTGATGAAAGTGTCAGTGCCTGCGTACGAGCCAGGAATAGGCTACGGCGTAGGGAAATGTGTAGGGCTGGTGGTGGGTTTCCGTTCCGGGCTAGGGTTAGGGTTAGGGAACGGCAAGTCTTAGGGCACAGGTGAAGGTCCGCAAACGTGGGATGGCCAGGCTACGTGCTGAAGCACAGGTCAGTGCCCGCGTATGCGCCAGGTGTAGGCTACGGCATAGGGTAAGGTGTAGGGCTGGTGGTGGGTTTCCCTTCCGGGCTAAGGTTAGTGTTAGGGAATGGCAAGGCTGAGGGCCCACGTGAGGGTACGGAAACGTGGGAGGGTCAAACTACATGTTGACGCACGGGTCAGTGCGAGCGTACGGGCGAGGAGTAGGCTACCCACTAGGGAAATGTTTAGGGATGGTGGTGGGTTTCCGTTCCGATTTAGGGTTAGGGTTAGGGAACGGCAAGGCTTAGGGCACAGGTGAGGGTACGGAAACGTGGGAGGGTCAGGCTACGTGCTGACGCACGGGTCAGTGCCAGCGTACGGGCCAGGAGTAGGCTACGGCGTAGTGTAAGGTTTAGGGCTGGTGGTGGGTTTTCGTTCCGGGCTACGGTAACGGTTAGGGAATGGCAAGGCTTAGGGCACATGTGAGGGTACGGAAACGTGGGAGTGTATGGCTACGTGCTGAAGCACGGGTCAGTGCCAGGGTACGTGCAAGGAGTAGGCTACGGCATAGGGTAAGGTGTAGGGCGGGTGGTGGGTTTCCGTTCCGGGCTAGGGTTAGGGTTAGGGAACGGCAAGGCTTAGGGCACAGGTGAGGTTACGGAAACGTGGGAGGGTCAGGCTACATGCTGACGCACGGTTCAGTGCCAGCGTACGGGCCAGGACTAGGCTACGGCATACGATAAGGTGTAGGGCTGGTGGTGAGATTCCGTGCCGGGCTACGGTTAGGGTTAGGGAAAGGCAAGTCTTAGGGCACAGGTGAGCGTACGGTAACATTGGAGGGTCAGGCTACGTGCTGAAGCACAGGTCAGTGCCTGCGTACGGGCCAGTTGTAGGCTACGGCATAGAGTAAGGTGTAGGTCTGGTGGTGGGTTTCCGTTCTGGGCTAGGGTTAGGGTGAGTGAACGGCAAGGCTTAGGGCACAGGTGAGGGTACGGAAACGTGGGAGGGTCAGGCTACTTGCTGATGAAAGGGTCAGTGCCTGCGTATGAGCCAGGAATAGGCTACGGCGTAGGGAATGGTTTAGGGCTGGTGGTGGGTTTCCGTTCCAGTCTAGGGTTAGTGTTAGGGAACGGCAAGGCTTAGGGCACAGGTGAGGGTCCGCAAACGTGGGAGGGTCAGGCTTCGTGCTGACGCACGGGTCTGTGCCAGCGTACGGGCCAGGAGTATGCTATGGTTTGTGGGTTAGGTGTAGAGCTTGTGGTGTGTTTCCGTCCCGTACTAGGGTTAGGGTTAGGGAAGGGCAAGGCTTAGGGCACAGGTGACGTTACGGTAACGTGGGAAGGTCAGGCTACGTGCTGACGCACAGGTCAGTGCCAGCGTATGGACCACGTGTAGGCTACGGCTTGGGGGTAAGTTGTAGGGCTGGTGGTGGGTTTCCATTCCGGGCTACAGTTAGGGTTAGGGAACGGCAAAACTTAGGGCACAGGTGAGGGTACGGAAATGTGGGAGGGTCAGGCTACGTGATGACACACGGGTCAGTGCCAGCGTACTGGCCAGGATTAGGCTACGGCTTGGGGGTAAGGTGTAGGTCTGGTGGTGGGTTTCCGTTCCGGGCTAGGGTAAGGGTTAGGGAACGGCAAGGCTTACAGCACAGGTGAGGGTACGGAAACGTGAGAGGGTTAGGCTACGTGCTGACGCACGTGTCAGTGCTAGCGTACTGGCCAGGAGTATGCTACGGCGTAGGGTAAGCTGTTTGGCTGGTGGTGTGTTTCCGTTCATGGGCTAGGGTTAGGGTTAGGAAACGGCAAGGCTTAGGGCCCAGGTGAGGGTACGGAAACGTGGGAGGGTCAGACTACGTGCTGACGCATGGTTCAGTGCCAGCGTACGGGCCAGGTGTAGGCTACGGCGTAGGGAACGGTTTAGTGCTAGTGGTGGGTTTCCGTTCCGGGGTAGGGTTAGGGATTAGGGAACGGCAAGGCTTAGGGCACAGGTGAGGGTACGAACACGTGGGAGGGTCAGGCTACGTGCTGACACACGGGTCAGTGCCAGCGTACCAGCCAGGAGTAGGCTACGGCTTGGTGGTTAGGTGTAGGTCTGATGGTGTGTTTCCGTACCAGGCTCGGGTTAGTGTTAGGGAAGAGCAAGTCTTAGGGCACATGTGAGGGTACGGAAACGTGGGAGTGTCAGGCTACGTGCTGACGCACGTGTCAGTGCCAGCATACGGGCCAGGAGTAGGCTACGGCTTGGGGTTTAGGTGTAGGGCTTATGGTGTGTTTCCGTTCAGTACTAGGGTTAGGGTTAGGGAACGGCAAGGCTTACGGCACAGGTGAGGGTACGGTAATGTGGGAAGTTCAGGCTACGTGCTGACGCAAAGGTCAGTGCCAGCGTATGGACCAGGAGTAGGCTACGGCTTGGGGGTAAGGTTTAGGGCTGGTGGTGGGTTTCCGTTCCGGGCTAGGGTTAGGGTTAGGGAACGGCAAGGCTTAGGGCACAGGTGAGGGTACGGAAACGTGGGAGTGTCAGGCTATGTGCTGATGAAAGGGTCAGTGCCTGCGTACGGGCCAGGAATAGGCTACGGCGTAGGGAAAGGTATAGGGCTGGTGGTGGGTTTCTGTTCTGGGCTAGGGTTAGGGTTAGGGAACGGCAAGGCTTAGGGCACAGGTGAGGTTACGGAAACGTGGGAGGGTCAGGCTACATGCTGACGCACGGGTCAGTGCCAGCGTAAAGGCCAGGACTAGGCTACGGCATACGATAAGGTGTAGGGCTGGTGGTGGGATTCCGTGCCGGGCTAGGGTTAGGGTTAGGGAAAGGCAAGGCTTAGGGCACAGCTGAGCGTACGGTAACATTGGAGGGTCAGGCTACGTGCTGAAGCACAGGTCAGTGCCCGCGTACGGGCCAGGTGTAGGCTACGGCATAGAGTAAGGTGTAGGTCTGGTGGTGGGTTTCCGTTCCGGGCTAGGGTTAGGGTTAGTGAACGGCAAGGCTTAGGGCACAGGTGAGGGTACGGAAACGTGGGAGGGTCAGGCTACTTGCTGATGAAAGGGTCAGTACCTGCGTATGAGCCAGGAATAGGCTACGGCGTAGGGAAAGGTGTAGGGCTGGTGGTGGGTTTCCGTTCCAGTCTAGGGTTAGTGTTAGGGAACGGCAAGGCTTAGGGCACAGGTGAGGGTCCGCAAACGTGGGAGGGTCAGGCTTCGTGCTGACGCACGGGTCTGTGCCAGCGTACGGACCAGGAGTAGGCTACGGCTTGGGGGTAAGTTGTAGGGCTGGTGGTGGTATTCCGTTCTGGGCTAGCGTTAGGGTTAGGGAACGGCAAGGCACAGGGCACAGCTGAGGGTACGGAAACGTGGGAGGTTCAGACTATGTGATGATGCACGGGTCAGTGCCAGCGTACTGGCCAGGAGTAAGCTACGGCTTGGGGGTTAGTTTTAGGGCTGGTGGGGTGTTTCCGTTCCGGACTACGGTTAGGGTTAGGGAACGGCAAGCCTTAGGGCACAGGTGAGGGTACGGAAACGTGGGAGGGTCAGGCTACGTGCTGACGCACGGGTCAGTGCCAGGGTACAGGCAAGGAGTAGGCTACGGCATAGGCTAAGGAGTAAGGCTGGTGGTGGTTTTCCGTTCCAGGCTAGGGCTAGGGTAAGGGAACGGCAAGGCTTAGGGCACAGGTGAGGGTACAGAAAAGTGGGAGGGTCAGGCTACGTGATGACGCACGGTTCAGTGCCAGCGTACGGGCCAGGAGTAGGCTACGGCATAGGGAAAGGTGTAGGGCTGGTGGTGGGTTTGCGTTCCGGGCTAGGGTTAGGGTTAGGGAACGGCAAGGCTTAGGGCACAGGTGAGGGTACGGAAACGTGGGAGGGTCAGGCTACGTGCTGACACACGTGTCAGTGCCCGCATACGGGCCAGGTGTAGGCTACAGCATAGGGTAAGGTGTAGGGCTGGTGGTGGGTTTACGTTCCGGGCTAGGGTTAGGGTTAGGGAACGGCAAGGCTTAGGGCACAGGTGAGGGTACGGAAACGTGGGAGGGTCACGCTACGTGCTGACGCACGGGTCAGTGCCAGCATATGGGCCAGGAGTAGGCTACTGCTTGGGGGTAAGTTGTAGGGCTGGTGGTGGGTATCCGTTCCGGGCTAGGGTTAGGTTTACGGAATGGCAAGGCTTAGGGCACGGGTGAGGGTACAGAAACGTGGGAGGTCATGCTACTTGCTGATGCTCGGGTTAGTGCCACCGAACGGGCCAGGTGTAGGCTACGGCTTGGGGGTAAGGTGTAGGGCTGGTGGTGGGTTTCCGTTCCGGGCTCGGGTTAGGGTTACGGAATGGCAAGGCTTAGGGCACAGGTGAGGGTACGGAAACGTGGGAGGGTCAGGCTACATGCTGACGCAAGGGTCAGTCCCACCGTACAGGCCAGGAGTAGGCTACGGCTTAGGGGTAAGTTGTAGGGCTGGTGGTGTGTTTCCGTTCCGGGCTAGGGATAGGGTTAGGGAACGTCAAGGCCTAGGGCACAGCTGAGGGTACGGAAACGTGGGAGTGTCAGGCTACGTGCTGATGCACAGCTCAGTGGCACCGTACTGGGCAGGAGTAGGCTACGGCATATGGTAAGGTGTAGGGCTGGTGGTGGGATTCCATTCCGGGCTAGGTTTAGGGTTAGGGAACGGCAAGGCTTAGGGCTCAGGTAAGGGTACAGAAAAGTGGGAGGGTCAGGCTACGTGCTGACGCACGTGTCAGTGCCAGCGTACGGGCCAGGAGTAGGCTACGGCGTAGTGTAAGGTTTAGGGCTGGTGGTGGGTTTTCGTTCCGGGCTACGGTAACGGTTAGGGAATGGCAAGGCTTAGGGCACATGTGAGGGTACGGAAACGTGGGAGTGTATGGCTACGTGCTGAAGCACGGGTCAGTGCCAGGGTACGTGCAAGGAGTAGGCTACGGCATAGGGTAAGGTGTAGGGCGGGTGGTGGGTTTCCGTTCCGGGCTAGGGTTAGGGTTAGGGAACGGCAAGGCTTAGGGCACAGGTGAGGTTACGGAAACGTGGGAGGGTCAGGCTACATGCTGACGCACGGTTCAGTGCCAGCGTACGGGCCAGGACTAGCTACGGCATACGATAAGGTGTAGGGCTGGTGGTGAGATTCCGTGCCGGGCTACGGTTAGGGTTAGGGAAAGGCAAGTCTTAGGGCACAGGTGAGCGTACGGTAACATTGGAGGGTCAGGCTACGTGCTGAAGCACAGGTCAGTGCCTGCGTACGGGCCAGTTGTAGGCTACGGCATAGAGTAAGGTGTAGGTCTGGTGGTGGGTTTCCGTTCTGGGCTAGGGTTAGGGTGAGTGAACGGCAAGGCTTAGGGCACAGGTGAGGGTACGGAAACGTGGGAGGGTCAGGCTACTTGCTGATGAAAGGGTCAGTGCCTGCGTATGAGCCAGGAATAGGCTACGGCGTAGGGAATGGTTTAGGGCTGGTGGTGGGTTTCCGTTCCAGTCTAGGGTTAGTGTTAGGGAACGGCAAGGCTTAGGGCACAGGTGAGGGTCCGCAAACGTGGGAGGGTCAGGCTTCGTGCTGACGCACGGGTCTGTGCCAGCGTACGGGCCAGGAGTATGCTATGGTTTGTGGGTTAGGTGTAGAGCTTGTGGTGTGTTTCCGTCCCGTACTAGGGTTAGGGTTAGGGAAGGGCAAGGCTTAGGGCACAGGTGACGTTACGGTAACGTGGGAAGGTCAGGCTACGTGCTGACGCACAGGTCAGTGCCAGCGTATGGACCACGTGTAGGCTACAGCTTGGGGGTAAGTTGTAGGGCTGGTGGTGGGTTTCCGTTCCGGGCTACAGTTAGGGTTAGGGAACGGCAAAACTTAGGGCACAGGTGAGGGTACGGAAATGTGGGAGGGTCAGGCTACGTGATGACACACGGGTCAGTGCCAGCGTACTGGCCAGGATTAGGCTACGGCTTGGGGGTAAGGTGTAGGTCTGGTGGTGGGTTTCCGTTCCGGGCTAGGGTAAGGGTTAGGGAACGGCAAGGCTTACAGCACAGGTGAGGGTACGGAAACGTGAGAGGGTTAGGCTACGTGCTGACGCACGTGTCAGTGCTAGCGTACTGGCCAGGAGTATGCTACGGCGTAGGGTAAGCTGTTTGGCTGGTGGTGTGTTTCCGTTCATGGGCTAGGGTTAGGGTTAGGAAACGGCAAGGCTTAGGGCCCAGGTGAGGGTACGGAAACGTGGGAGGGTCAGACTACGTGCTGACGCATGGTTCAGTGCCAGCGTACGGGCCAGGTGTAGGCTACGGCGTAGGGAACGGTTTAGTGCTAGTGGTGGGTTTCCGTTCCGGGGTAGGGTTAGGGATTAGGGAACGGCAAGGCTTAGGGCACAGGTGAGGGTACGAACACGTGGGAGGGTCAGGCTACGTGCTGACACACGGGTCAGTGCCAGCGTACCAGCCAGGAGTAGGCTACGGCTTGGTGGTTAGGTGTAGGTCTGATGGTGTGTTTCCGTACCAGGCTCGGGTTAGTGTTAGGGAAGAGCAAGTCTTAGGGCACATGTGAGGGTACGGAAACGTGGGAGTGTCAGGCTACGTGCTGACGCACGTGTCAGTGCCAGCATACGGGCCAGGAGTAGGCTACGGCTTGGGGTTTAGGTGTAGGGCTTATGGTGTGTTTCCGTTCAGTACTAGGGTTAGGGTTAGGGAACGGCAAGGCTTACGGCACAGGTGAGGGTACGGTAATGTGGGAAGTTCAGGCTACGTGCTGACGCAAAGGTCAGTGCCAGCGTATGGACCAGGAGTAGGCTACGGCTTGGGGGTAAGGTTTAGGGCTGGTGGTGGGTTTCCGTTCCGGGCTAGGGTTAGGGTTAGGGAACGGCAAGGCTTAGGGCACAGGTGAGGGTACGGAAACGTGGGAGTGTCAGGCTATGTGCTGATGAAAGGGTCAGTGCCTGCGTACGGGCCAGGAATAGGCTACGGCGTAGGGAAAGGTATAGGGCTGGTGGTGGGTTTCTGTTCTGGGCTAGGGTTAGGGTTAGGGAACGGCAAGGCTTAGGGCACAGGTGAGGTTACGGAAACGTGGGAGGGTCAGGCTACATGCTGACGCACGGGTCAGTGCCAGCGTAAAGGCCAGGACTAGGCTACGGCATACGATAAGGTGTAGGGCTGGTGGTGGGATTCCGTGCCGGGCTAGGGTTAGGGTTAGGGAAAGGCAAGGCTTAGGGCACAGCTGAGCGTACGGTAACATTGGAGGGTCAGGCTACGTGCTGAAGCACAGGTCAGTGCCCGCGTACGGGCCAGGTGTAGGCTACGGCATAGAGTAAGGTGTAGGTCTGGTGGTGGGTTTCCGTTCCGGGCTAGGGTTAGGGTTAGTGAACGGCAAGGCTTAGGGCACAGGTGAGGGTACGGAAACGTGGGAGGGTCAGGCTACTTGCTGATGAAAGGGTCAGTACCTGCGTATGAGCCAGGAATAGGCTACGGCGTAGGGAAAGGTGTAGGGCTGGTGGTGGGTTTCCGTTCCAGTCTAGGGTTAGTGTTAGGGAACGGCAAGGCTTAGGGCACAGGTGAGGGTCCGCAAACGTGGGAGGGTCAGGCTTCGTGCTGACGCACGGGTCTGTGCCAGCATACGGGCCAGGAGTAGGCTACGGCTTGGGGGTTAGGTGTAGGGCTTATGGTGTGTTTCCGTTCAGTACTAGGGTTAGGGTTAGGGAACGGCAAGGCATAGGGCACAGGTGAGGGTACGGAAACGTGGGAGGTTCAGACTATGTGATGATGCACGGGTCAGTGCCAGCGTACTGGCCAGGAGTAAGCTACGGCTTGGGGGTTAGTTTTAGGGCTGGTGGGGTGTTTCCGTTCCGGACTACGGTTAGGGTTAGGGAACGGCAAGCCTTAGGGCACAGGTGAGGGTACGGAAACGTGGGAGGGTCAGGCTACGTGCTGACGCACGGGTCAGTGCCAGGGTACAGGCAAGGAGTAGGCTACGGCATAGGCTAAGGAGTAAGGCTGGTGGTGGTTTTCCGTTCCAGGCTAGGGCTAGGGTAAGGGAACGGCAAGGCTTAGGGCACAGGTGAGGGTACAGAAAAGTGGGAGGGTCAGGCTACGTGATGACGCACGGTTCAGTGCCAGCGTACGGGCCAGGAGTAGGCTACGGCATAGGGAAAGGTGTAGGGCTGGTGGTGGGTTTGCGTTCCGGGCTAGGGTTAGGGTTAGGGAACGGCAAGGCTTAGGGCACAGGTGAGGGTACGGAAACGTGGGAGGGTCAGGCTACGTGCTGACACACGTGTCAGTGCCCGCATACGGGCCAGGTGTAGGCTACAGCATAGGGTAAGGTGTAGGGCTGGTGGTGGGTTTACGTTCCGGGCTAGGGTTAGGGTTAGGGAACGGCAAGGCTTAGGGCACAGGTGAGGGTACGGAAACGTGGGAGGGTCACGCTACGTGCTGACGCACGGGTCAGTGCCAGCATATGGGCCAGGAGTAGGCTACTGCTTGGGGGTAAGTTGTAGGGCTGGTGGTGGGTATCCGTTCCGGGCTAGGGTTAGGTTTACGGAATGGCAAGGCTTAGGGCACGGGTGAGGGTACAGAAACGTGGGAGGTCATGCTACTTGCTGATGCTCGGGTTAGTGCCACCGAACGGGCCAGGTGTAGGCTACGGCTTGGGGGTAAGGTGTAGGGCTGGTGGTGGGTTTCCGTTCCGGGCTCGGGTTAGGGTTACGGAATGGCAAGGCTTAGGGCACAGGTGAGGGTACGGAAACGTGGGAGGGTCAGGCTACATGCTGACGCAAGGGTCAGTCCCACCGTACAGGCCAGGAGTAGGCTACGGCTTAGGGGTAAGTTGTAGGGCTGGTGGTGTGTTTCCGTTCCGGGCTAGGGATAGGGTTAGGGAACGTCAAGGCCTAGGGCACAGCTGAGGGTACGGAAACGTGGGAGTGTCAGGCTACGTGCTGATGCACAGCTCAGTGGCACCGTACTGGGCAGGAGTAGGCTACGGCATATGGTAAGGTGTAGGGCTGGTGGTGGGATTCCATTCCGGGCTAGGTTTAGGGTTAGGGAACGGCAAGGCTTAGGGCTCAGGTAAGGGTACAGAAAAGTGGGAGGGTCAGGCTACGTGCTGACGCACGTGTCAGTGCCAGTGTACGGGCCAAGAGTAGGCTACGGCTTGTGGGTAAGGTTTAGGGCTGGTGGTGGGTTTCCGTTCCGGGCTAGTGGAAGGGTTAGGGAACGGCAAGGCTTAGGGCACAGGTGAGGGTATGGAAACGTGGGAGGGTCAGGCTACGTGCTGACGCACCGGTCAGTGCCAGCGAACCGGCCAAGAGTAGGCTACGGCTTGGGGGTTAGGTGTAGGGCTGGTGGTGGGTTTCCGTTCCAGGCTAGGGTTAGTGTTATGGAACAGGAAGGCTTAGGGCATAGGTGAGGGTACGGAAACCTGGGAGGGTCAGGCTACGTGCTGACGCACGGTTCAGTGCCAGCGTACGGGCCAGGAGTATGCTATGGTTTGTGGGTTAGGTGTAGGGCTTGTGGTGTGTTTCCGTCCCGTACTAGGGTTAGGGTTAGGGAAGGGCAAGGCTTAGGGCACAGGTGACGTTACGGTAACGTGGGAAGGTCAGGCTACGTGCTGACGCACAGGTCAGTGCCAGCGTATGGACCACGTGTAGGCTACGGCTTGGGGGTAAGGTGTAGGGCTTGTGGTGGGTTTCCGTTCCACACTAGGGTTAGGGTTAGGGAACGGCAAGGTTTAGGGCACAGGTGAGGGTACGGAAACGTGGGAGGGTCAGGCTACATGCTGACGCAAGGGTCAGTGCCACCGTACAGGCCAGGAGTAGGCTACGGCTTAGGGGTAAGTTGTAGGGCTGGTGGTGTGTTTCCGTTCCGGGCTAGGGATAGGGTTAGGGAACGTCAAGTCGTAGGGCACAGCTGAGGGTACGGAAACGTGGGAGGGTCAGGCTACGTGCTGATGCACAGCTCAGTGGCACCGTACCGGGCAGGAGTAGGCTACGGCATATGGTAAGGTGTAGGGCTGGTGGTGGGATTCCATTCCGGGCTAGGTTTAGGGTTAGGGAACGGCAAGGCTTAGGGCTCAGGTAAGGGTACAGAAAAGTGGGAGGGTCAGGCTACGTGCTGACGCACGTGTCAGTGCCAGTGTACGGGCCAAGAGTAGGCTACGGCTTGTGGGTTAGGTTTAGGGCTGGTGGTGGGTTTCCGTTCCGGGCTAGTGGAAGGGTTAGGGAACGGCAAGGCTTAGGGCACATGTGAGGGTATGGAAACGTGGGAGGGTCAGGCTACGTGCTGACGCACCGGTCAGTGCCAGCGAACCGGCCAGGAGTAGGCTACGGCTTGGGGGTTAGGTGTAGGGCTGGTGGTGGGTTTCCGTTCCAGGCTAGGGTTAGTGTTATGGAACAGGAAGGCTTAGGGCATAGGTGAGGGTACGGAAACCTGGGAGGGTCAGGCTACGTGCTGACGCACGGTTCAGTGCCAGCGTACGGGCCAGGAGTATGCTATGGTTTGTGGGTTAGGTGTAGGGCTTGTGGTGTGTTTCCGTCCCGTACTAGGGTTAGGGTTAGGGAAGGGCAAGGCTTAGGGCACAGGTGACGTTACGGTAACGTGGAAAGTTCAGGCTACGTGCTGACGCACAGGTCAGTGCCAGCGTATGGACCACGTGTAGGCTACGGCTTGGGGGTAAGGTGTAGGGCTTGTGGTGGGTTTCCGTTCCGCACTAGGGTTAGGGTTAGGGAACGGCAAGGTTTAGGGCACATGTGAGGGTACGGCAACGTGGCAGGGTCAGGATACGTTCTGACGCACGGGTCAGTGCCAGCGTACCGGCCAGGAGTAGGCTACGGCTTGGGGGTAAGGTGTAGGTCTGGTGGTGGTTTTCCGTTCCGGGCTAGGGTAAGGGTTAGGGAACGGCAAGGCTTACAGCACAGGTGAGGGTACGGAAACGTGAGAGGGTTAGGCTACGTGCTGACGCACGTGTCAGTGCCAGCGTACGGGCCAGGAGTATGCTACGGCGTAGGGTAAGCTGTTTGGCTGGTGGTGTGTTTCCGTTCATGGGCTAGGGTTAGGGTTAGGAAACGGCAAGGCTTAGGGCCCAGGTGAGGGTACGGAAACGTGGGAGGGTCAGACTACGTGCTGACGCATGGTTCAGTGCCAGCGTACGGGCCAGGTGTAGGCTACGGCGTAGGGAACGGTTTAGGGCTAGTGGTGGGTTTTCGTTCCGGGGTAGGGTTAGGGATAAGGGAACGGCAAGGCTTAGGGCACAGGTGAGGGTACGAACACGTGGGAGGGTCAGGCTACGTGCTGACACACGGGTCAGTGCCAGCGTACGAGCCAGGAGTAGGCTACGGCTTGGTGGTTAGGTGTAGGTCTGATGGTGTGTTTCCGTTCCAGGCTCGGGTTAGTGTTAGGGAACAGCAAGTCTTAGGGCACATGTGAGGGTACGGAAACGTGGGAGTGTCAGGCTACGTGCTGACGCACGTGTCAGTGCCAGCATACGGGCCAGGAGTAGGCTACGGCTTGGGGGTTAGGTGTAGGGCTTATGGTGTGTTTCCGTTCAGTACTAGGGTTAGGGTTAGGGAACGGCAAGGCTTACGGCACAGGTGAGGGTACGGTAATGTGGGAAGTTCAGGCTACGTGCTGACGCAAAGGTCAGTGCCAGCGTATGGACCAGGAGTAGGCTACGGCTTGGGGGTAAGGTTTAGGGCTGGTGGTGGGTTTCCGTTCCGGGCTAGGGTTAGGGTTAGGGAACGGCAAGGCTTAGGGCACAGGTGAGGGTACGGAAACTTGGGAGGGTCAGGCTACGTGCTGATGAAAGGGTCAGTGCCTGCGTACGGGCCAGGAATAGGCTACGGCATACGATAAGGTGTAGGGCTGGTGGTGGGTTTCCGTTCCAGTCTAGGGTTAGTGTTAGGGAACGGCAAGGCTTAGGGCACAGGTGAGGGTCCGCAAACGTGGGAGGGTCAGGCTTCGTGCTGACGCACGGGTCTGTGCCAGCGTACGGGCCAGGAGTAGGCTAGGGCTTGGGGGTAAGGTGTAGGGCTGGTAGTGGTTTTCCGTTCTGGGCTAGGGTTAGGGTTAGGGAACGGCAAGGCTTAGGGCACAGGTGAGGGTACGGTAACATTGGAGGGTCAGGCTACGTGCTGAAGCACAGGTCAGTGCCCGCGTACGGGCCAGGTGTAGGCTACGGCATACGATAAGGTGTAGGGCTGGTGGTGGGATTCCGTGCCGGGCTAGGGTTAGGGTTAGGGAAAGGCAAGGCTTAGGGCACAGGTGAGCGTACGGTAACATTGGAGGGTCAGGCTACGTGCTGAAGCACAGGTCAGTGCCCGCGTACGGACCAGGTGTAGGCTACGGCATAGAGTAAGGTGTAGGTCTGGTGGTGGGTTTCCGTTCCGGGCTAGGGTTAGGGTTAGTGAACGGCAAGGCTTAGGGCACAGGTGAGGGTACGGAAACGTGGGAGGGTCAGGCTACTTGCTGATGAAAGGGTCAGTGCCTGCGTATGAGCCAGGAATAGGCTACGGCGTAGGGAAAGGTGTAGGGCTGGTGGTGGGTTTCCGTTCCAGTCTAGGGTTAGTGTTAGGGAACGGCAAGGCTTAGGGCACAGGTGAGGGTCCGCAAACGTGGGAGGGTCAGGCTTCATGCTGACGCACGGGTCTGTGCCAGCGTACGGGCCAGGAGTAGGCTAGGGCTTGGGGGTAAGGTGTAGGGCTGGTAGTGGTTTTCCGTTCTGGGCTAGGGTTAGGGTTAGGGAACGGCAAGGCTTAGGGCACAGGTGAGGGTACGGAAACGTGGGAGGGTCAGACTACGTGATGATGCACGGGTCAGTGCCAGCGTACTGGCCAGGAGTAAGCTACAGCTTGGGGGTTAGTTTTAGGGCTGGTGGGGTGTTTCCGTTCCGGACTACGGTTAGGGTTAGGGAACGGCAAGCCTTAGGGCACAGGTGAGGGTACGGAAACGTGGGAGGGTCAGGCTACGTGCTGACGCACGGGTCAGTGCCAGGGTACAGGCAAGGAGTAGGCTACGGCATAGGCTAAGGAGTAAGGCTGGTGGTGGTTTTCCGTTCCAGGCTAGGGCTAGGGTAAGGGAACGGCAAGGCTTAGGGCACAGGTGAGGGTACAGAAAAGTGGGAGGGTCAGGCTACGTGATGACGCACGGTTCAGTGCCAGCGTACGGGCCAGGAGTAGGCTACGGCATAGGGAAAGGTCTAGGGCTGGTGGTGGGTTTGCGTTCCGGGCTAGGGTTAGGTTTACGGAATGGCAAGGCTTAGGGCACGGGTGAGGGTACAGAAACGTGGGAGGTCATGCTACTTGCTGATGCTCGGGTTAGTGCCACCGAACGGGCCAGGTGTAGGCTACGGCTTGGGGGTAAGGTGTAGGGCTGGTGGTGGGTTTCCGTTCCGGGCTCGGGTTAGGGTTACGGAATGGCAAGGCTTAGGGCACAGGTGAGGGTACGGAAACGTGGGAGGGTCAGGCTACATGCTGACGCAAGGGTCAGTGCCACCGTACAGGCCAGGAGTAGGCTACGGCTTAGGGGTAAGTTGTAGGGCTGGTGGTGTGTTTCCGTTCCGGGCTAGGGATAGGGTTAGGGAACGTCAAGGCGTAGGGCACAGCTGAGGGTACGGAAACGTGGGAGGGTCAGGCTACGTGCTGATGCACAGCTCAGTGGCACCGTACCGGGCAGGAGTAGGCTACGGCATATGGTAAGGTGTAGGGCTGGTGGTGGGATTCCATTCCGGGCTAGGTTTAGGGTTAGGGAACGGCAAGGCTTAGGGCTCAGGTAAGGGTACAGAAAAGTGGGAGGGTCAGGCTACGTGCTGACGCACGTGTCAGTGCCAGTGTACGGGCCAAGAGTAGGCTACGGCTTGTGGGTAAGGTTTAGGGCTGGTGGTGGGTTTCCGTTCCGGGCTAGTGGAAGGGTTAGGGAACGGCAAGGCTTAGGGCACAGGTGAGGGTATGGAAACGTGGGAGGGTCAGGCTACGTGCTGACGCACCGGTCAGTGCCAGCGAACCGGCCAGGAGTAGGCTACGGCTTGGGGGTTAGGTGTAGGGCTGGTGGTGGGTTTCCGTTCCAGGCTAGGGTTAGTGTTATGGAACAGGAAGGCTTAGGGCATAGGTGAGGGTACGGAAACCTGGGAGGGTCAGGCTACGTGCTGACGCACGGTTCAGTGCCAGCGTACGGGCCAGGAGTATGCTATGGTTTGTGGGTTAGGTGTAGGGCTTGTTGTGTGTTTCCGTCCCGTACTAGGGTTAGGGTTAGGGAAGGGCAAGGCTTAGGGCACAGGTGACGTTACGGTAACGTGGAAAGGTCAGGCTACGTGCTGACGCACAGGTCAGTGCCAGCGTATGGACCACGTGTAGGCTACGGCTTGGGGGTAAGGTGTAGGGCTTGTGGTGGGTTTCCGTTCCGCACTAGGGTTAGGGTTAGGGAACGGCAAGGTTTAGGGCACATGTGAGGGTACGGCAACGTGGCAGGGTCAGGATACGTTCTGACGCACGGGTCAGTGCCAGCGTATGGTCCAGGAGTAGGCTACGGCTTGGGGGTAAGTTGTAGGGCTGGTGGTGGGTTTCCGTTCCGGGCTACAGTTAGGGTTAGGGAACGGCAAAGCTTAGGGCACAGGTGAGGGTACGGAAATGTGGGAGGGTCAGGCTACGTGATGACGCACGGGTCAGTGCCAGCGTACCGGCCAGGAGTAGGCTACGGCTTGGGGGTAAGGTGTAGGTCTGGTGGTGGGTTTCCGTTCCGGGCTAGGGTAAGGGTTAGGGAACGGCAAGGCTTACAGCACAGGTGAGGGTACGGAAACGTGAGAGGGTTAGGCTACGTGCTGACGCACGTGTCAGTGCCAGCGTACGGGCCAGGAGTATGCTACGGCGTAGGGTAAGCTGTTTGGCTGGTGGTGTGTTTCCGTTCATGGGCTAGGGTTAGGGTTAGGAAACGGCAAGGCTTAGGGCCCAGGTGAGGGTACGGAAACGTGGGAGGGTCAGACTACGTGCTGACGCATGGTTCAGTGCCAGCGTACGGGCCAGGTGTAGGCTACGGCGTAGGGAACGGTTTAGGGCTAGTGGTGGGTTTTCGTTCCGGGGTAGGGTTAGGGATAAGGGAACGGCAAGGCTTAGGGCACAGGTGAGGGTACGAACACGTGGGAGGGTCAGGCTACGTGCTGACACACGGGTCAGTGCCAGCGTACCAGCCAGGAGTAGGCTACGGCTTGGTGGTTAGGTGTAGGTCTGATGGTGTGTTTCCGTTCCAGGCTCGGGTTAGTGTTAGGGAACAGCAAGTCTTAGGGCACATGTGAGGGTACGGAAACGTGGGAGTGTCAGGCTACGTGCTGACGCACGTGTCAGTGCCAGCATACGGGCCAGGAGTAGGCTACGGCTTGGGGGTTAGGTGTAGGGCTTATGGTGTGTTTCCGTTCAGTACTAGGGTTAGGGTTAGGGAACGGCAAGGCTTACGGCACAGGGGAGGGTACGGTAATGTGGGAAGTTCAGGCTACGTGCTGACGCAAAGGTCAGTGCCAGCGTATGGACCAGGAGTAGGCTACGGCTTGGGGGTAAGGTTTAGGGCTGGTGGTGGGTTTCCGTTCCGGGCTAGGGTTAGGGTTAGGGAACGGCAAGGCTTAGGGCACAGGTGAGGGTACGGAAACTTGGGAGGGTCAGGCTACGTGCTGATGAAAGGGTCAGTGCCTGCGTACGGGCCAGGAATAGGCTACGGCATACGATAAGGTGTAGGGCTGGTGGTGGGTTTCCGTTCCAGTCTAGGGTTAGTGTTAGGGAACGGCAAGGCTTAGGGCACAGGTGAGGGTCCGCAAACGTGGGAGGGTCAGGCTTCGTGCTGACGCACGGGTCTGTGCCAGCGTACGGGCCAGGAGTAGGCTAGGGCTTGGGGGTAAGGTGTAGGGCTGGTAGTGGTTTTCCGTTCTGGGCTAGGGTTAGGGTTAGGGAACGGCAAGGCTTAGGGCACAGGTGAGGGTACGGTAACATTGGAGGGTCAGGCTACGTGCTGAAGCACAGGTCAGTGCCCGCGTACGGGCCAGGTGTAGGCTACGGCATACGATAAGGTGTAGGGCTGGTGGTGGGATTCCGTGCCGGGCTAGGGTTAGGGTTAGGGAAAGGCAAGGCTTAGGGCACAGGTGAGCGTACGGTAACATTGGAGGGTCAGGCTACGTGCTGAAGCACAGGTCAGTGCCCGCGTACGGGCCAGGTGTAGGCTACGGCATAGAGTAAGGTGTAGGTCTGGTGGTGGGTTTCCGTTCCGGGCTAGGGTTAGGGTTAGTGAACGGCAAGGCTTAGGGCACAGGTGAGGGTACGGAAACGTGGGAGGGTCAGGCTACTTGCTGATGAAAGGGTCAGTGCCTGCGTATGAGCCAGGAATAGGCTACGGCGTAGGGAAAGGTGTAGGGCTGGTGGTGGGTTTCCGTTCCAGTCTAGGGTTAGTGTTAGGGAACGGCAAGGCTTAGGGCACAGGTGAGGGTCCGCAAACGTGGGAGGGTCAGGCTTCATGCTGACGCACGGGTCTGTGCCAGCGTACGGGCCAGGAGTAGGCTAGGGCTTGGGGGTAAGGTGTAGGGCTGGTAGTGGTTTTCCGTTCTGGGCTAGGGTTAGGGTTAGGGAACGGCAAGGCTTAGGGCACAGGTGAGGGTACGGAAACGTGGGAGGGTCAGACTACGTGATGATGCACGGGTCAGTGCCAGCGTACTGGCCAGGAGTAAGCTACAGCTTGGGGGTTAGTTTTAGGGCTGGTGGGGTGTTTCCGTTCCGGACTACGGTTAGGGTTAGGGAACGGCAAGCCTTAGGGCACAGGTGAGGGTACGGAAACGTGGGAGGGTCAGGCTACGTGCTGACGCACGGGTCAGTGCCAGGGTACAGGCAAGGAGTAGGCTACGGCATAGGCTAAGGAGTAAGGCTGGTGGTGGTTTTCCGTTCCAGGCTAGGGCTAGGGTAAGGGAACGGCAAGGCTTAGGGCACAGGTGAGGGTACAGAAAAGTGGGAGGGTCAGGCTACGTGATGACGCACGGTTCAGTGCCAGCGTACGGGCCAGGAGTAGGCTACGGCATAGGGAAAGGTCTAGGGCTGGTGGTGGGTTTGCGTTCCGGGCTAGGGTTAGGTTTACGGAATGGCAAGGCTTAGGGCACGGGTGAGGGTACAGAAACGTGGGAGGTCATGCTACTTGCTGATGCTCGGGTTAGTGCCACCGAACGGGCCAGGTGTAGGCTACGGCTTGGGGGTAAGGTGTAGGGCTGGTGGTGGGTTTCCGTTCCGGGCTCGGGTTAGGGTTACGGAATGGCAAGGCTTAGGGCACAGGTGAGGGTACGGAAACGTGGGAGGGTCAGGCTACATGCTGACGCAAGGGTCAGTGCCACCGTACAGGCCAGGAGTAGGCTACGGCTTAGGGGTAAGTTGTAGGGCTGGTGGTGTGTTTCCGTTCCGGGCTAGGGATAGGGTTAGGGAACGTCAAGGCGTAGGGCACAGCTGAGGGTACGGAAACGTGGGAGGGTCAGGCTATGTGCTGATGCACAGCTCAGTGGCACCGTACCGGGCAGGAGTAGGCTACGGCATATGGTAAGGTGTAGGGCTGGTGGTGGGATTCCATTCCGGGCTAGGTTTAGGGTTAGGGAACGGCAAGGCTTAGGGCTCAGGTAAGGGTACAGAAAAGTGGGAGGGTCAGGCTACGTGCTGACGCACGTGTCAGTGCCAGTGTACGGGCCAAGAGTAGGCTACGGCTTGTGGGTAAGGTTTAGGGCTGGTGGTGGGTTTCCGTTCCGGGCTAGTGGAAGGGTTAGGGAACGGCAAGGCTTAGGGCACAGGTGAGGGTACGGAAACGTGGGAGGGTCAGGCTACTTGCTGATGAAAGGGTCAGTGCCTGCGTATGAGCCAGGAATAGGCTACGGCGTAGGGAAAGGTGTAGGGCTGGTGGTGGGTTTCCGTTCCAGTCTAGGGTTAGTGTTAGGGAACGGCAAGGCTTAGGGCACAGGTGAGGGTCCGCAAACGTGGGAGGGTCAGGCTTCATGCTGACGCACGGGTCTGTGCCAGCGTACGGGCCAGGAGTAGGCTAGGGCTTGGGGGTAAGGTGTAGGGCTGGTAGTGGTTTTCCGTTCTGGGCTAGGGTTAGGGTTAGGGAACGGCAAGGCTTAGGGCACAGGTGAGGGTACGGAAACGTGGGAGGGTCAGACTACGTGATGATGCACGGGTCAGTGCCAGCGTACTGGCCAGGAGTAAGCTACAGCTTGGGGGTTAGTTTTAGGGCTGGTGGGGTGTTTCCGTTCCGGACTACGGTTAGGGTTAGGGAACGGCAAGCCTTAGGGCACAGGTGAGGGTACGGAAACGTGGGAGGGTCAGGCTACGTGCTGACGCACGGGTCAGTGCCAGGGTACAGGCAAGGAGTAGGCTACGGCATAGGCTAAGGAGTAAGGCTGGTGGTGGTTTTCCGTTCCAGGCTAGGGCTAGGGTAAGGGAACGGCAAGGCTTAGGGCACAGGTGAGGGTACAGAAAAGTGGGAGGGTCAGGCTACGTGATGACGCACGGTTCAGTGCCAGCGTACGGGCCAGGAGTAGGCTACGGCATAGGGAAAGGTCTAGGGCTGGTGGTGGGTTTGCGTTCCGGGCTAGGGTTAGGTTTACGGAATGGCAAGGCTTAGGGCACGGGTGAGGGTACAGAAACGTGGGAGGTCATGCTACTTGCTGATGCTCGGGTTAGTGCCACCGAACGGGCCAGGTGTAGGCTACGGCTTGGGGGTAAGGTGTAGGGCTGGTGGTGGGTTTCTGTTCCGGGCTCGGGTTAGGGTTATGGAATGGCAAGGCTTAGGGCACAGGTGAGGGTACGGAAACGTGGGAGGGTCAGGCTACATGCTGACGCAAGGGTCAGTGCCACCGTACAGGCCAGGAGTAGGCTACGGCTTAGGGGTAAGTTGTAGGGCTGGTGGTGTGTTTCCGTTCCGGGCTAGGGATAGGGTTAGGGAACGTCAAGGCGTAGGGCACAGCTGAGGGTACGGAAACGTGGGAGGGTCAGGCTACGTGCTGATGCACAGCTCAGTGGCACCGTACCGGGCAGGAGTAGGCTACGGCATATGGTAAGGTGTAGGGCTGGTGGTGGGATTCCATTCCGGGCTAGGTTTAGGGTTAGGGAACGGCAAGGCTTAGGGCTCAGGTAAGGGTACAGAAAAGTGGGAGGGTCAGGCTACGTGCTGACGCACGTGTCAGTGCCAGTGTACGGGCCAAGAGTAGGCTACGGCTTGTGGGTTAGGTTTAGGGCTGGTGGTGGGTTTCCGTTCCGGGCTAGTGGAAGGGTTAGGGAACGGCAAGGCTTAGGGCACAGGTGAGGGTATGGAAACGTGGGAGGGTCAGGCTACGTGCTGACGCACCGGTCAGTGCCAGCGAACCGGCCAGGAGTAGGCTACGGCTTGGGGGTTAGGTGTAGGGCTGGTGGTGGGTTTCCGTTCCAGGCTAGGGTTAGTGTTATGGAACAGGAAGGCTTAGGGCATAGGTGAGGGTACGGAAACCTGGGAGGGTCAGGCTACGTGCTGACGCATGGTTCAGTGCCAGCGTACGGGCCAGGAGTATGCTATGGTTTGTGGGTTAGGTGTAGGGCTTGTGGTGTGTTTCCGTCCCGTACTAGGGTTAGGGTTAGGGAAGGGCAAGGCTTAGGGCACAGGTGACGTTACGGTAACGTGGGAAGGTCAGGCTACATGCTGACGCACAGGTCAGTGCCAGCGTATGGACCACGTGTAGGCTACGGCTTGGGGGTAAGGTGTAGGGCTTGTGGTGGGTTTCCGTTCCGCACTAGGGTTAGGGTTAGGGAACGGCAAGGTTTAGGGCACAGGTGAGGGTACGGAAACGTGGGAGGGTCAGGCTACATGCTGACGCAAGGGTCAGTGCCACCGTACAGGCCAGGAGTAGGCTACGGCTTAGGGGTAAGTTGTAGGGCTGGTGGTGTGTTTCCGTTCCGGGCTAGGGATAGGGTTAGGGAACGTCAAGGCGTAGGGCACAGCTGAGGGTACGGAAACGTGGGAGGGTCAGGCTACGTGCTGATGCACAGCTCAGTGGCACCGTACCGGGCAGGAGTAGGCTACGGCATATGGTAAGGTGTAGGGCTGGTGGTGGGATTCCATTCCGGGCTAGGTTTAGGGTTAGGGAACGGCAAGGCTTAGGGCTCAGGTAAGGGTACAGAAAAGTGGGAGGGTCAGGCTACGTGCTGACGCACGTGTCAGTGCCAGTGTACGGGCCAAGAGTAGGCTACGGCTTGTGGGTTAGGTTTAGGGCTGGTGGTGGGTTTCCGTTCCGGGCTAGTGGAAGGGTTAGGGAACGGCAAGGCTTAGGGCACAGGTGAGGGTATGGAAACGTGGGAGGGTCAGGCTACGTGCTGACGCACCGGTCAGTGCCAGCGAACCGGCCAGGAGTAGGCTACGGCTTGGGGGTTAGGTGTAGGGCTGGTGGTGGGTTTCCGTTCCAGGCTAGGGTTAGTGTTATGGAACAGGAAGGCTTAGGGCATAGGTGAGGGTACGGAAACCTGGGAGGGTCAGGCTACGTGCTGACGCATGGTTCAGTGCCAGCGTACGGGCCAGGAGTATGCTATGGTTTGTGGGTTAGGTGTAGGGCTTGTGGTGTGTTTCCGTCCCGTACTAGGGTTAGGGTTAGGGAAGGGCAAGGCTTAGGGCACAGGTGACGTTACGGTAACGTGGGAAGGTCAGGCTACATGCTGACGCACAGGTCAGTGCCAGCGTATGGACCACGTGTAGGCTACGGCTTGGGGGTAAGGTGTAGGGCTTGTGGTGGGTTTCCGTTCCGCACTAGGGTTAGGGTTAGGGAACGGCAAGGTTTAGGGCACAGGTGAGGGTACGGAAACGTGGGAGGGTCAGGCTACATGCTGACGCAAGGGTCAGTGCCACCGTACAGGCCAGGAGTAGGCTACGGCTTAGGGGTAAGTTGTAGGGCTGGTGGTGTGTTTCCGTTCCGGGCTAGGGATAGGGTTAGGGAACGTCAAGGCGTAGGGCACAGCTGAGGGTACGGAAACGTGGGAGGGTCAGGCTACGTGCTGATGCACAGCTCAGTGGCACCGTACCGGGCAGGAGTAGGCTACGGCATATGGTAAGGTGTAGGGCTGGTGGTGGGATTCCATTCCGGGCTAGGTTTAGGGTTAGGGAACGGCAAGGCTTAGGGCTCAGGTAAGGGTACAGAAAAGTGGGAGGGTCAGGCTACGTGCTGACGCACGTGTCAGTGCCAGTGTACGGGCCAAGAGTAGGCTACGGCTTGTGGGTAAGGTTTAGGGCTGGTGGTGGGTTTCCGTTCCGGGCTAGTGGAAGGGTTAGGGAACGGCAAGGCTTAGGGCACAGGTGAGGGTACGGAAATGTGGGAGGGTCAGGCTACGTGATGACGCACGGGTCAGTGCCAGCGTACCGGCCAGGAGTAGGCTACGGCTTGGGGGTAAGGTGTAGGTCTGGTGGTGGGTTTCCGTTCCGGGCTAGGGTAAGGGTTAGGGAACGGCAAGGCTTACAGCACAGGTGAGGGTACGGAAACGTGAGAGGGTTAGGCTACGTGCTGACGCACGTGTCAGTGCCAGCGTACGGGCCAGGAGTATGCTACGGCGTAGGGTAAGCTGTTTGGCTGGTGGTGTGTTTCCGTTCATGGGCTAGGGTTAGGGTTAGGAAACGGCAAGGCTTAGGGCCCAGGTGAGGGTACGGAAACGTGGGAGGGTCAGACTACGTGCTGACGCATGGTTCAGTGCCAGCGTACGGGCCAGGTGTAGGCTACGGCGTAGGGACGGTTTAGGGCTAGTGGTGGGTTTCCGTTCCGGGGTAGGGTTAGGGATTAGGGAACGGCAAGGCTTAGGGCACAGGTGAGGGTACGAACACGTGGGAGGGTCAGGCTACGTGCTGACACACGGGTCAGTGCCAGCGTACCAGCCAGGAGTAGGCTACGGCTTGGTGGTTAGGTGTAGGTCTGATGGTGTGTTTCCGTTCCAGGCTCGGGTTAGTGTTAGGGAACAGCAAGTCTTAGGGCACATGTGAGGGTACGGAAACGTGGGAGTGTCAGGCTACATGCTGACGCACGTGTCAGTGCCAGCATACGGGCCAGGAGTAGGCTACGGCTTGGGGGTTAGGTGTAGGGCTTATGGTGTGTTTCCGTTCAGTACTAGGGTTAGGGTTAGGGAACGGCTAGGCTTACGGCACAGGTGAGGGTACGGTAATGTGGGAAGTTCAGGCTACGTGCTGACGCAAAGGTCAGTGCCACCTTATGGACCAGGAGTAGGCTACGGCTTGGGGGTAAGGTTTAGGGCTGGTGGTGGGTTTCCGTTCCGGGCTAGGGTTAGGGTTAGGGAACGGCAAGGCTTAGGGCACAAGTGAGGGTACGGAAACTTGGGAGGGTCAGGCTACGTGCTGATGAAAGGGTCAGTGCCTGCGTACGGGCCAGGAATAGGCTACGGCATACGATAAGGTGTAGGGCTGGTGGTGGGTTTCCGTTCCAGTCTAGGGTTAGTGTTAGGGAACGGCAAGGCTTAGGGCACAGGTGAGGGTCCGCAAACGTGGGAGGGTCAGGCTTTGTGCTGATGCACGGGTCTGTGCCAGCGTACGGGCCAGGAGTAGGCTAGGGCTTGGGGGTAAGGTGTAGGGCTGGTAGTGGTTTTCCGTTCTGGGCTAGGGTTAGGGTTAGGGAACGGCAAGGCTTAGGGCACAGGTGAAGGTACGGTAACATTGGAGGGTCAGGCTACGTGCTGAAGCACAGGTCAGTGCCCGCGTACGGGCCAGGTGTAGGCTACGGCATACGATAAGGTGTAGGGCTGGTGGTGGGATTCCGTGCCGGGCTAGGGTTAGGGTTAGGGAAAGGCAAGGCTTAGGGCACAGCTGAGCGTACGGTAACATTGGAGGGTCAGGCTACGTGCTGAAGCACAGGTCAGTGCCCGCGTACAGGCCAGGTGTAGGCTACGGCATAGAGTAAGGTGTAGGTCTGGTGGTGGGTTTCCGTTCCGGGCTAGGGTTAGGGTTAGTGAACGGCAAGGCTTAGGGCACAGGTGAGGGTACGGAAACGTGGGAGGGTCAGGCTACTTGCTGATGAAAGGGTCAGTGCCTGCGTATGAGCCAGGAATAGGCTACGGCGTAGGGAAAGGTGTAGGGCTGGTGGTGGGTTTCCGTTCCAGTCTAGGGTTAGTGTTAGGGAACGGCAAGGCTTAGGGCACAGGTGAGGGTCCGCAAACGTGGGAGGTTCAGGCTTCGTGCTGACGCACGGGTCTGTGCCAGCGTACGGGCCAGGAGTAGGCTAGAGCTTGGGGGTAAGGTGTAGGGCTGGTAGTGGTTTTCCGTTCTGGGCTAGGGTTAGGGTTAGGGAACGGCAAGGCTTAGGGCACAGGTGAGGGTACGGAAACGTGGGAGGGTCAGACTACGTGATGATGCACGGGTCAGTGCCAGTGTACTGGCCAGGAGTAAGCTACAGCTTGGGGGTTAGTTTTAGGGCTGGTGGGGTGTTTCCGTTCCGGACTACGGTTAGGGTTAGGGAACGGCAAGCCTTAGGGCACAGGTGAGGGTACGGAAACGTGGGAGGGTCAGGCTACGTGCTGACGCACGGGTCAGTGCCAGGGTACAGGCAAGGAGTAGGCTACGGCATAGGCTAAGGCGTAAGGCTGGTGGTGGTTTTCCGTTCCAGGCTAGGGCTAGGGTAAGGGAACGGCAAGGCTTAGGGCACAGGTGAGGGTACAGAAAAGTGGGAGGGTCAGGCTACGTGATGACGCACGGTTCAGTGCCAGCGTACGGGCCAGGAGTAGGCTACGGCATAGGGAAAGGTCTAGGGCTGGTGGTGGGTTTGCGTTCCGGGCTAGGGTTAGGTTTACGGAATGGCAAGGCTTAGGGCACGGGTGAGGGTACAGAAACGTGGGAGGTCATGCTACTTGCTGATGCTCGGGATAGTGCCACCGAACGGGCCAGGTGTAGGCTACGGCTTGGGGGTAAGGTGTAGGGCTTGTGGTGGGTTTCCGTTCCGCACTAGGGTTAGGGTTAGGGAACGGCAAGGTTTAGGGCACATGTGAGGGTACGGAAACGTGGGAGGGTCAGGCTACATGCTGACGCAAGGGTCAGTGCCACCGTACAGGCCAGGAGTAGGCTACGGCTTAGGGGTAAGTTGTAGGGCTGGTGGTGTGTTTCCGTTCCGGGCTAGGGATAGGGTTAGGGAACGTCAAGGCGTAGGGCACAGCTGAGGGTACGGAAACTTGGGAGGGTCAGGCTACGTGCTGATGCACAGCACAGTGGCACCGTACCGGGCAGGAGTAGGCTACGGCATATGGTAAGGTGTAGGGCTGGTGGTGGGATTCCATTCCGGGCTAGGTTTAGGGTTAGGGAACGGCAAGGCTTAGGGCTCAGGTAAGGGTACAGAAAAGTGGGAGGGTCAGGCTACGTGCTGACGCACGTGTCAGTGCCAGTGTACGGGCCAAGAGTAGGCTACGGCTTGTGGGTAAGGTTTAGGGCTGGTGGTGGGTTTCCGTTCCGGGCTAGTGGAAGGGTTAGGGAACGGCAAGGCTTAGGGCACAGGTGAGGGTATGGAAACGTGGGAGGGTCAGGCTACGTGCTGACGCACCGGTCAGTGCCAGCGAACCGGCCAGGAGTAGGCTATGGCTTGGGGGTTAGTTGTAGGGCTGGTGGTGGGTTTCCGTTCCAGGCTAGGGTTAGTGTTATGGAACAGGAAGGCTTAGGGCATAGGTGAGGGTACGGAAACCTGGGAGGGTCAGGCTACGTGCTGACGCACAGTTCAGTGCCAGCGTACGGGCCAGGAGTATGCTATGGTTTGTGGGTTAGGTGTAGGGCTTGTGGTGTGTTTCCGTCCCGTACTAGGGTTAGGGTTAGGGAAGGGCAAGGCTTAGGGCACAGGTGACGTTACGGTAACGTGGGAAGTTCAGGCTACGTGCTGACGCACAGGTCAGTGCCAGCGTATGGACCACGTGTAGGCTACGGCTTGGGGGTAAGGTGTAGGGCTTGTGGTGGGTTTCCGTTCCGCACTAGGGTTAGGGTTAGGGAACGGCAAGGTTTAGGGCACATGTGAGGGTACGGCAACGTGGCAGGGTCAGGATACGTTCTGACGCACGGGTCAGTGCCAGCGTATGGACCAGGAGTAGGCTACGGCTTGGGGGTAAGTTGTAGGGCTGGTGGTGGGTTTCCGTTCCGGGCTACAGTTAGGGTTATGGAACGGCAAAGCTTAGGGCACAGGTGAGGGTACGGAAATGTGGGAGGGTCAGGCTACGTGATGACGCAAGGGTCAGTGCCAGCGTACCGGCCAGGAGTAGGCTACGGCTTGGGGGTAAGGTGTAGGTCTGGTGGTGGGTTTCCGTTCCGGGCTAGGGTAAGGGTTAGGGAACGGCAAGGCTTACAGCACAGGTGAGGGTACGGAAACGTGAGAGGGTTAGGCTACGTGCTGACGCACGTGTCAGTGCCAGCGTACGGGCCAGGAGTATGCTACGGCGTAGGGTAAGCTGTTTGGCTGGTGGTGTGTTTCCGTTCATGGGCTAGGGTTAGGGTTAGGAAACGGCAAGGCTTAGGGCCCAGGTGAGGGTACGGAAACGTGGGAGGGTCAGACTACGTGCTGACGCATGGTTCAGTGCCAGCGTACGGGCCAGGTGTAGGCTACGGCATAGGGAACGGTTTAGGGCTAGTGGTGGGTTTCCGTTCCGGGGTAGGGTTAGGGATTAGGGAACGGTAAGGCTTAGGGCACAGGTGAGGGTACGAACACGTGGGAGGGTCAGGCTACGTGCTGACACACGGGTCAGTGCCAGCGTACCAGCCAGGAGTAGGCTACGGCTTGGTGGTTAGGTGTAGGTCTGATGGTGTGTTTCCGTTCCAGGCTCGGGTTAGTGTTAGGGAACAGCAAGTCTTAGGGCACATGTGAGGGTACGGAAACGTGGGAGTGTCAGGCTACGTGCTGACGCACGTGTCAGTGCCAGCATACGGGCCAGGAGTAGGCTACGGCTTGGGGGTTAGGTGTAGGGCTTATGGTGTGTTTCCGTTCAGTACTAGGGTTAGGGTTAGGGAACGGCTAGGCTTACGGCACAGGTGAGGGTACGGTAATGTGGGAAGTTCAGGCTACGTGCTGACGCAAAGGTCAGTGCCAGCGTATGGACCAGGAGTAGGCTACGGCTTGGGGGTAAGGTTTAGGGCTGGTGGTGGGTTTCCGTTCCGGGCTAGGGTTAGGGTTAGGGAACGGCAAGGCTTAGAGCACAGGTGAGGGTACGGAAACGTGGGAGGGTCAGGCTACGTGCTGATGAAAGGGTCAGTGCCTGCGTACGGGCCAGGAATAGGCTACGGCGTAGGGAAAGGTATAGGGCTGGTGGTGGGTTTCTGTTCTGGGCTAGGGTTAGGGTTAGGGAACGGCAAGGCTTAGGGCACAGGTGAGGTTACGGAAACGTGGGAGGGTCAGGCTACATGCTGACGCACGGGTCAGTGCCAGCGTAAAGGCCAGGACTAGGCTACGGCATACGATAAGGTGTAGGGCTGGTGGTGGGATTCCGTGCCGGGCTAGGGTTAGGGTTAGGGAAAGGCAAGGCTTAGGGCACAGCTGAGCGTACGGTAACATTGGAGGGTCAGGCTACGTGCTGAAGCACAGGTCAGTGCCCGCGTACGGGCCAGGTGTAGGCTACGGCATAGAGTAAGGTGTAGGTCTGGTGGTGGGTTTCCGTTCCGGGCTAGGGTTAGGGTTAGTGAACGGCAAGGCTTAGGGCACAGGTGAGGGTACGGAAACGTGGGAGGGTCAGGCTACTTGCTGATGAAAGGGTCAGTGCCTGCGTATGAGCCAGGAATAGGCTACGGCGTAGGGAAAGGTGTAGGGCTGGTGGTGGGTTTCCGTTCCAGTCTAGGGTTAGTGTTAGGGAACGGCAAGGCTTAGGGCACAGGTGAGGGTCCGCAAACGTGGGAGGGTCAGGCTTCGTGCTGACGCACGGGTCTGTGCCAGCGTACGGGCCAGGAGTAGGCTAGGGCTTGGGGGTAAGGTGTAGGGCTGGTAGTGGTTTTCCGTTCTGGGCTAGGGTTAGGGTTAGGGAACGGCAAGGCTTAGGGCACAGGTGAGGGTACGGAAACGTGGGAGGGTCAGACTACGTGATGATGCACGGGTCAGTGCCAGCGTACTGGCCAGGAGTAAGCTACAGCTTGGGGGTTAGTTTTAGGGCTGGTGGGGTGTTTCCGTTCCGGACTACGGTTAGGGTTAGGGAACGGCAAGCCTTAGGGCACAGGTGAGGGTACGGAAACGTGGGAGGGTCAGGCTACGTGCTGACGCACGGGTCAGTGTCAGGGTACAGGCAAGGAGTAGGCTACGGCATAGGCTAAGGAGTAAGGCTGGTGGTGGTTTTCCGTTCCAGGCTAGGGCTAGGGTAAGGGAACGGCAAGGCTTAGGGCACAGGTGAGGGTACAGAAAAGTGGGAGGGTCAGGCTACGTGATGACGCACGGTTCAGTGCCAGCGTACGGGCCAGGAGTAGGCTACGGCATAGGGAAAGGTCTAGGGCTGGTGGTGGGTTTGCGTTCCGGGCTAGGGTTAGGTTTACGGAATGGCAAGGCTTAGGGCACGGGTGAGGGTACAGAAACGTGGGAGGTCATGCTACTTGCTGATGCTCGGGTTAGTGCCACCGAACGGGCCAGGTGTAGGCTACGGCTTGGGGGTAAGGTGTAGGGCTGTTGGTGGGTTTCCGTTCCGGGCTCGGGTTAGGGTTACGGAATGGCAAGGCTTAGGGCACAGGTGAGGGTACGGAAACGTGGGAGGGTCAGGCTACATGCTGACGCAAGGGTCAGTGCCACCGTACAGGCCAGGAGTAGGCTACGGCTTAGGGGTAAGTTGTAGGGCTGGTGGTGTGTTTCCGTTCCGGGCTAGGGATAGGGTTAGGGAACGTCAAGGCGTAGGGCACAGCTGAGGGTACGGAAACGTGGGAGGGTCAGGCTACGTGCTGATGCACAGCTCAGTGGCACCGCACCGGGCAGGAGTAGGCTACGGCATATGGTAAGGTGTAGGGCTGGTGGTGGGATTCCATTCCGGTCTAGGTTTAGGGTTAGGGAACGGCAAGGCTTAGGGCTCAGGTAAGGGTACAGAAAAGTGGGAGGGTCAGGCTACGTGCTGACGCACGTGTCAGTGCCAGTGTACGGGCCAAGAGTAGGCTACGGCTTGTGGGTAAGGTTTAGGGCTGGTGGTGGGTTTCCGTTCCGGGCTAGTGGAAGGGTTAGGGAACGGCAAGGCTTAGGGCACAGGTGAGGGTATGGAAACGTGGGAGGGTCAGGCTACGTGCTGACGCACCGGTCAGTGCCAGCGAACCGGCCAGGAGTAGGCTACGGCTTGGGGGTTAGGTGTAGGGCTGGTGGTGGGTTTCCGTTCCAGGCTAGGGTTAGTGTTATGGAACAGGAAGGCTTAGGGCATAGGTGAGGGTACGGAAACCTGGGAGGGTCAGGCTACGTGCTGACGCACGGTTCAGTGCCAGCGTACGGGCCAGGAGTATGCTATGGTTTGTGGGTTAGGTGTAGGGCTTGTGGTGTGTTTCCGTCCCGTACTAGGGTTAGGGTTAGGGAAGGGCAAGGCTTAGGGCACAGGTGACGTTACGGTAACGTGGGAAGTTCAGGCTACGTGCTGACGCACAGGTCAGTGCCAGCGTATGGACCACGTGTAGGCTACGGCTTGGGGGTAAGTTGTAGGGCTTGTGGTGGGTTTCCGTTCCGCACTAGGGTTAGGGTTAGGGAACGGCAAGGTTTAGGGCACATGTGAGGGTACGGCAACGTGGCAGGGTCAGGATACGTTCTGACGCACGGGTCAGTGCCAGCGTATGGACCAGGAGTAGGCTACGGCTTGGGGGTAAGTTGTAGGGCTGGTGGTGGGTTTCCGTTCCGGGCTACAGTTAGGGTTAGGGAACGGCAAAGCTTAGGGCACAGGTGAGGGTACGGAAATGTGGGAGGGTCAGGCTACGTGATGACGCAAGGGTCAGTGCCAGCGTACCGGCCAGGAGTAGGCTACGGCTTGGGGGTAAGGTGTAGGTCTGGTGGTGGGTTTCCGTTCCGGGCTAGGGTAAGGGTTAGGGAACGGCAAGGCTTACAGCACAGGTGAGGGTACGGAAACGTGAGAGGGTTAGGCTACGTGCTGACGCACGTGTCAGTGCCAGCGTACGGGCCAGGAGTATGCTACGGCGTAGGGTAAGCTGTTTGGCTGGTGGTGTGTTTCCGTTCATGGGCTAGGGTTAGGGTTAGGAAACGGCAAGGCTTAGGGCCCAGGTGAGGGTACGGAAACGTGGGAGGGTCAGACTACGTGCTGACGCATGGTTCAGTGCCAGCGTACGGGCCAGGTGTAGGCTACGGCATAGGGAACGGTTTAGGGCTAGTGGTGGGTTTCCGTTCCGGGGTAGGGTTAGGGATTAGGGAACGGCAAGGCTTAGGGCACAGGTGAGGGTACGAACACGTGGGAGGGTCAGGCTACGTGCTGACACACGGGTCAGTGCCAGCGTACCAGCCAGGAGTAGGCTACGGCTTGGTGGTTAGGTGTAGGTCTGATGGTGTGTTTCCGTTCCAGGCTCGGGTTAGTGTAAGGGAACAGCAAGTCTTAGGGCACATGTGAGGGTACGGAAACGTGGGAGTGTCAGGCTACGTGCTGACGCACGTGTCAGTGCCAGCATACGGGCCAGGAGTAGGCTACGGCTTGGGGGTTAGGTGTAGGGCTTATGGTGTGTTTCCGTTCAGTACTAGGGTTAGGGTTAGGGAACGGCTAGGCTTACGGCACAGGTGAGGGTACGGTAATGTGGGAAGTTCAGGCTACGTGCTGACGCAAAGGTCAGTGCCAGCGTATGGACCAGGAGTAGGCTACGGCTTGGGGGTAAGGTTTAGGGCTGGTGGTGGGTTTCCGTTCCGGGCTAGGGTTAGGGTTAGGGAACGGCAAGGCTTAGGGCACAGGTGAGGGTACGGAAACGTGGGAGGGTCAGGCTACGTGCTGATGAAAGGGTCAGTGCCTGCGTACGGGCCAGGAATAGGCTACGGCGTAGGGAAAGGTATAGGGCTGGTGGTGGGTTTCTGTTCTGGGCTAGGGTTAGGGTTAGGGAACGGCAAGGCTTAGGGCACAGGTGAGGTTACGGAAACGTGGGAGGGTCAGGCTACATGCTGACGCACGGGTCAGTGCCAGCGTAAAGGCCAGGACTAGGCTACGGCATACGATAAGGTGTAGGGCTGGTGGTGGGATTCCGTGCCGGGCTAGGGTTAGGGTTAGGGAAAGGCAAGGCTTAGGGCACAGCTGAGCGTACGGTAACATTGGAGGGTCAGGCTACGTGCTGAAGCACAGGTCAGTGCCCGCGTACGGGCCAGGTGTAGGCTACGGCATAGAGTAAGGTGTAGGTCTGGTGGTGGGTTTCCGTTCCGGGCTAGGGTTAGGGTTAGTGAACGGCAAGGCTTAGGGCACAGGTGAGGGTACAGAAACGTGGGAGGGTCAGGCTACTTGCTGATGAAAGGGTCAGTGCCTGCGTATGAGCCAGGAATAGGCTACGGCGTAGGGAAAGGTGTAGGGCTGGTGGTGGGTTTCCGTTCCAGTCTAGGGTTAGTGTTAGGGAACGGCAAGGCTTAGGGCACAGGTGAGGGTCCGCAAACGTGGGAGGGTCAGGCTTCGTGCTGACGCACGGGTCTGTGCCAGCGTACGGGCCAGGAGTAGGCTAGGGCTTGGGGGTAAGGTGTAGGGCTGGTAGTGGTTTTCCGTTCTGGGCTAGGGTTAGGGTTAGGGAACGGCAAGGCTTAGGGCACAGGTGAGGGTACGGAAACGTGGGAGGGTCAGACTACGTGATGATGCACGGGTCAGTGCCAGCGTACTGGCCAGGAGTAAGCTACAGCTTGGGGGTTAGTTTTAGGGCTGGTGGGGTGTTTCCGTTCCGGACTACGGTTAGGGTTAGGGAACGGCAAGCCTTAGGGCACAGGTGAGGGTACGGAAACGTGGGAGGGTCAGGCTACGTGCTGACGCACGGGTCAGTGTCAGGGTACAGGCAAGGAGTAGGCTACGGCATAGGCTAAGGAGTAAGGCTGGTGGTGGTTTTCCGTTCCAGGCTAGGGCTAGGGTAAGGGAACGGCAAGGCTTAGGGCACAGGTGAGGGTACAGAAAAGTGGGAGGGTCAGGCTACGTGATGACGCACGGTTCAGTGCCAGCGTACGGGCCAGGAGTAGGCTACGGCATAGGGAAAGGTCTAGGGCTGGTGGTGGGTTTGCGTTCCGGGCTAGGGTTAGGTTTACGGAATGGCAAGGCTTAGGGCACGGGTGAGGGTACAGAAACGTGGGAGGTCATGCTACTTGCTGATGCTCGGGTTAGTGCCACCGAACGGGCCAGGTGTAGGCTACGGCTTGGGGGTAAGGTGTAGGGCTGTTGGTGGGTTTCCGTTCCGGGCTCGGGTTAGGGTTACGGAATGGCAAGGCTTAGGGCACAGGTGAGGGTACGGAAACGTGGGAGGGTCAGGCTACATGCTGACGCAAGGGTCAGTGCCACCGTACAGGCCAGGAGTAGGCTACGGCTTAGGGGTAAGTTGTAGGGCTGGTGGTGTGTTTCCGTTCCGGGCTAGGGATAGGGTTAGGGAACGTCAAGGCGTAGGGCACAGCTGAGGGTACGGAAACGTGGGAGGGTCAGGCTACGTGCTGATGCACAGCTCAGTGGCACCGCACCGGGCAGGAGTAGGCTACGGCATATGGTAAGGTGTAGGGCTGGTGGTGGGATTCCATTCCGGTCTAGGTTTAGGGTTAGGGAACGGCAAGGCTTAGGGCTCAGGTAAGGGTACAGAAAAGTGGGAGGGTCAGGCTACGTGCTGACGCACGTGTCAGTGCCAGTGTACGGGCCAAGAGTAGGCTACGGCTTGTGGGTAAGGTTTAGGGCTGGTGGTGGGTTTCCGTTCCGGGCTAGTGGAAGGGTTAGGGAACGGCAAGGCTTAGGGCACAGGTGAGGGTATGGAAACGTGGGAGGGTCAGGCTACGTGCTGACGCACCGGTCAGTGCCAGCGAACCGGCCAGGAGTAGGCTACGGCTTGGGGGTTAGGTGTAGGGCTGGTGGTGGGTTTCCGTTCCAGGCTAGGGTTAGTGTTATGGAACAGGAAGGCTTAGGGCATAGGTGAGGGTACGGAAACCTGGGAGGGTCAGGCTACGTGCTGACGCACGGTTCAGTGCCAGCGTACGGGCCAGGAGTATGCTATGGTTTGTGGGTTAGGTGTAGGGCTTGTGGTGTGTTTCCGTCCCGTACTAGGGTTAGGGTTAGGGAAGGGCAAGGCTTAGGGCACAGGTGACGTTACGGTAACGTGGGAAGTTCAGGCTACGTGCTGACGCACAGGTCAGTGCCAGCGTATGGACCACGTGTAGGCTACGGCTTGGGGGTAAGGTGTAGGGCTTGTGGTGGGTTTCCGTTCCGCACTAGGGTTAGGGTTAGGGAACGGCAAGGTTTAGGGCACATGTGAGGGTACGGCAACGTGGCAGGGTCAGGATACGTTCTGACGCACGGGTCAGTGCCAGCGTATGGACCAGGAGTAGGCTACGGCTTGGGGGTAAGTTGTAGGGCTGGTGGTGGGTTTCCGTTCCGGGCTACAGTTAGGGTTAGGGAACGGCAAAGCTTAGGGCACAGGTGAGGGTACGGAAATGTGGGAGGGTCAGGCTACGTGATGACGCACGGGTCAGTGCCAGCGTACCGGCCAGGAGTAGGCTACGGCTTGGGGGTAAGGTGTAGGTCTGGTGGTGGGTTTCCGTTCTGGGCTAGGGTAAGGGTTAGGGAACGGCAAGGCTTACAGCACAGGTGAGGGTACGGAAACGTGAGAGGGTTAGGCTACGTGCTGACGCACGTGTCAGTGCCAGTGTACGGGCCAGGAGTATGCTACGGCGTAGGGTAAGCTGTTTGGCTGGTGGTGTGTTTCCGTTCATGGGCTAGGGTTAGGGTTAGGAAACGGCAAGGCTTAGGGCCCAGGTGAGGGTACGGAAACGTGGGAGGGTTCGACTACGTGCTGACGCATGGTTCAGTTCCAGCGTATGGGCCAGGTGTAGGCTACGGCATAGGGAACGGTTTAGGGCTAGTGGTGGGTTTCCGTTCCGGGGTAGGGTTAGGGATTAGGGAACGGCAAGGCTTAGGGCACAGGTGAGGGTACGAACACGTGGGAGGGTCAGGCTACGTGCTGACACACGGGTCAGTGCCAGCGTACCAGCCAGGAGTAGGCTACGGCTTGGTGGTTAGGTGTAGGTCTGATGGTGTGTTTCCGTTCCAGGCTCGGGTTAGTGTTAGGGAACAGCAAGTCTTAGGGCACATGTGAGGGTACGGAAACGTGGGAGTGTCAGGCTACGTGCTGACGCACGTGTCAGTGCCAGCATACGGGCCAGGAGTAGGCTACGGCTTGGGGGTTAGGTGTAGGGCTTATGGTGTGTTTCCGTTCAGTACTAGGGTTAGGGTTAGGGAACGGCAAGGCTTACGGCACAGGTGAGGGTACGGTAATGTGGGAAGTTCAGGCTACGTGCTGACGCAAAGGTCAGTGCCAGCGTATGGACCAGGAGTAGGCTACGGCTTGGGGGTAAGGTTTAGGGCTGGTGGTGGGTTTCCGTTCCGGGCTAGGGTTAGGGTTAGGGAACGGCAAGGCTTAGGGCACAGGTGAGGGTACGGAAACGTGGGAGGGTCAGGCTACGTGCTGATGAAAGGGTCAGTGCCTGCGTACGGGCCAGGAATAGGCTACGGCGTAGGGAAAGGTATAGGGCTGGTGGTGGGTTTCTGTTCTGGGCTAGGGTTAGGGTTAGGGAACGGCAAGGCTTAGGGCACAGGTGAGGTTACGGAAACGTGGGAGGGTCAGGCTACATGCTGACGCACGGGTCAGTGCCAGCGTAAAGGCCAGGACTAGGCTACGGCATACGATAAGGTGTAGGGCTGGTGGTGGGATTCCGTGCCGGGCTAGGGTTAGGGTTAGGGAAAGGCAAGGCTTAGGGCACAGCTGAGCGTACGGTAAAATTGGAGGGTCAGGCTACGTGCTGAAGCACAGGTCAGTGCCCGCGTACGGGCCAGGTGTAGGCTACGGCATAGAGTAAGGTGTAGGTCTGGTGGTGGGTTTCCGTTCCGGGCTAGGGTTAGGGTTAGTGAACGGCAAGGCATAGGGCACAGGTGAGGGTACGGAAACGTGGGAGGGTCAGGCTACTTGCTGATGAAAGGGTCAGTGCCTGCGTACGGGCCAGGAGTAGGCTACGGCATAGGGAAAGGTGTAGGGCTGGTGGTGGATTTGCGTCCCGGGCTATGGTTAGGGTTAGGGAACGGCAAGGCTTAGGGCACAGGTGAGGGCACGGAAACGTGGGAGGGTCAGGCTACGTGCTGACGCACGTGTCAGTGCCCGCATACGGGCCAGGTGTAGGCTACAGCATAGGGTAAGGTGTAGGGCTGGTGGTGGGTTTACGTTCCGGGCTAGGGTTAGTGTTAGGGAACGGCAAGGCTTAGGGCCCAGGTGAGGGTACGGAAACGTGGGAGGGTCACGCTACGTGCTGACGCACGGGTCAGTGACAGCATATGGGCCAGGAGTAAGCTACGGCTTGGGGGTAAGTTGTAGGGCTGGTGGTGGGTATCCGTTCCGGGCTAGGGTTAGGGTTACGGAATGGCAAGGCTTAGGGCACGGGTGAGGGTACAGAAACGTGGGAGGTCATGCTACTTGCTGATGCTCGGGTTAGTGCCACCGAACGGGCCAGGTGTAGGCTACGGCTTGGGGGTAAGGTGTAGGGCTGGTGGTGGGTTTCCGTTCCGGGCTCGGGTTAGGGTTACGGAACGGCAAGGCTTAGGGCACAGGTGAGGGTACGGAAACGTGGGAGGGTCAGGCTACATGCTGACGCAAGGGTCAGTGCCACCGTACAGGCCAGGAGTAGGCTATGGCTTAGGGGTAAGTTGTAGGGCTGGTGGTGTGTTTCCGTTCCGGGCTAGGGATAGGGTTAGGGAACGGCAAGGCGTAGGGCACAGCTGAGGGTACGGAAACCTGGGAGGGTCAGGCTACGTGCTGACGCACGGGTCACTGCCAGAGTTCGGGCCAGGAGTAGGCTACGGCGTAGAGTAAGGTGTAGGGCTGGTGGTCGGTTTCCTTTCCGGGCTAGGGTTAGTGTTAGGTAACGGCAATGCTTAGGACCCAGGTGAGGGTACGGAAACGTGGGAGGTTCAGGCTCCGTGCTGACGCACGGGTCAGTGCCAGCGTACGGGCCAGGAGTAGGCTACAGCGTAGGGTAAGGTTTAGGGCTGGTGGTGGGTTTCTGTTCCGGGCTAGGTTTAGGGTTAGGGAATGGCAAGGTTTAGGGCACAGGTGAGGGTACAGCAACGTGGCAGGTTCAGGATACGTTCTGACGCACGGGTCAGTGCCAGCGTATGGACCAGGTGTAGGCTACAGCTTGGGGGTAAGGTGTAGGGCTGTTGGTGGGTTTCCGTTCAGGGCTAGAGTTAGGGTTAGGGAACGGCAAAGCTTAGGGCACATGTGAGGGTACGGAAACGTGGGAGGTTCAGGCTACGTGATGACGCACGTGTCAGTGCCAGCGTACCGGCCAGGAGTAGGCTACGGTTTGGTGGTTAGGTGTAGGGCTGGTGGTGGGTTTCCATTCCAGGCTAGGGTTAGTGTTAGGGAACAGCAAGGCTTAGGGCACAGGTGAGGGTACGGAAACGTGGGAGGTTCAGGCTACATGCTGACGCATGCGTCAGTGCCAGCGTACGTGCCAGGAGTAGGCTACGGCGTAGGGTAAGGTGTAGGGCTGCTGGAGGGTTTCTATTCCTGGCTAGGGTGAGGGTGAGGAAACGGCAAGGCTTAGGGCACAGCTGATGGTACAGAAACGTGGGAGGGTCAGGCTATGTGCTGACACATGGGTCAGTGCCAGCGTACCGGCCAGGAATAGGCTATGGCATAGGGGAGAGTGTAGGGCTGGTGGTGGGTTTCTGTTCCGGGCTAGGGTTAGGGTTAGGAAACGGCAAGGCTTAGGGCACAGGTGAGCGTACGGAAAGGTGTGAGGGTCAGGCTACGTGCTGACGCACGTGTCAGTGCCAGCGTACCGGCCAGGAGTAGGCTACGGCTTGGGTGTAAGGTGTAGGGCTGGTGGTGGGTTTCCGTTCCGGGCTAGGGTTTGGGTTAGTGAACGGCAAGGCTTAGGGCACAGGTGAGGGTACAGAAACGTGGGAGGGTCAGGCTACGTGCTGACGCACGGGTCAGTGCCAGCGTACGGGCCAGGAGTAGGCTACGGTGTAGGGTAAGGTTTAGGGCTGCTGGTGGGTTTCCGTTCTTGGCTAGGGTTAGGGTGAGGGAATGGCAAGGCTTAGGGCACAGGTGAGGGTACGGAAACATGGGAGGGTCAGTCTACGTGCTGACTCACGGGTCATTGCCAGCGTACGGGCCAGGAGTAGGCTACGGCGTATGGTAAGGTGTAGGGATTGTGGTGGGTTTACGTTACGGGCTAGGGTTAGGGTTAGGGAACGGCAAGGCTTAGGGCACAGGTGAGGGTACGGAAACGTGCGAGGGTCAGGCTACATGGTGACGCACGGGTCAGTGCCATGTACGGTTCTGGAGTAGGATATGGTTTGGGCGTTAGGTTTAGGGCTGGTGGTGGGTTTCCGTTCCGTACTAGGGTTAGGGTTAGGGAACGGCAAGCCTTAGGTCACAGGTGAGGGTACGGAAATGTGGTAAGGTCAGGCTAAGTGCTGACGCACATGTCAGTGCCAGTGTACAGGCCAGGAGTAGGCGAGGGCGTAGGGTAAGGTGTAGGGCTGGTGGTGGGTTTCCGTTGCGGTCTAGGGTTAGGGTTAGGGAACGGCAAGGCTTAGGGCACAGGTGAGGGTACGGAAACGTGGGAGGGTCAGGCTACGTGCTGACGCACGGGTCACTGCCAGAGTTCGGGCCAGGAGTAGGCTACAGCGTAGGGTAAGGTTTAGGGCTGGTGGTGGGTTTCTGTTCCGGGCTAGGTTTAGGGTTAGGGAATGGCAAGGTTTAGGGCACAGGTGAGGGTACAGCAACGTGGCAGGTTCAGGATACGTTCTGACGCACGGGTCAGTGCCAGCGTATGGACCAGGAGTAGGGTACAGCTTGGGGGTAAGGTGTAGGGCTGTTGGTGGGTTTCCGTTCAGGGCTAGAGTTAGGGTTAGGGAACGGCAAAGCTTAGGGCACATGTGAGGGTACGGAAACGTGGGAGGTTCAGGCTACGTGATGACGCACGTGTCAGTGCCAGCGTACCGGCCAGGAGTAGGCTACGGTTTGGTGGTTAGGTGTAGGGCTGGTGGTGGGTTTCCATTCCAGGCTAGGGTTAGTGTTAGGGAACAGCAAGGCTTAGGGCACAGGTGAGGGTACGGAAACGTGGGAGTTTCAGGCTACATGCTGACGCATGCGTCAGTGCCAGCGTACGTGCCAGGAGTAGGCTACGGCATAGGGTAAGGTGTAGGGCTGCTGGAGGGTTTCTATTCCTGGCTAGGGTGAGGGTGAGGAAACGGCAAGGCTTAGGGCACAGCTGATGGTACAGAAACGTGGGAGGGTCAGGCTATGTGCTGACACACGGGTCAGTGCCAGCGTACGGGCCAGGAATAAGCTATGGCATAGGGGAGAGTGTAGGGCTGGTGGTGGGTTTCTGTTCCGGGCTAGGGTTAGGGTTAGGAAACGGCAAGGCTTAGGGCACAGGTGAGGGTACGGAAAGGTGTGAGGGTCAGGCTACGTGCTGACGCACGTGTCAGTGCCAGCGTACCGGCCAGGAGTAGGCTACGGCTTGGGGGTAAGGTGTAGGGCTGGTGGTGGGTTTCCGTTCCGGGCTAGGGTTAGGGTTAGGGAACGGCAAGGCTTAGGGCACAGGTGAGGGTACAGAAACGTGGGAGGGTCAGGCTACGTGCTGATGAAAGTGTCAGTGCCTGCGTACGAGCCAGGAATAGGCTATGGCGTAGGGAAAGGTGTAGGGCTGGTGGTGGGATTCCGTTCCGGGCTAGGGTTAGTGTTAGGGAACGACAAGTCTTAGGGCACAGGTGAGGGTCCGCAAACGTGGGAGGGTCAGGCTACGAGCTGAAGCACAGGTCAGTGCCTGCGTATGGGCCAGGTGTAGGCTACGGCATAGGGTAAGGTGTAGGGCTGGTGGTGGGTTTCCTTTCCGGACTAAGGTTAGTGTTAGGGAATGGCAAGGCTTAGGGCCCAGGTGAGGGTACGGAAACGTGGAGGGTCAAACTACATGCTGATGCACGGGTCAGTGCGAGCGTACGGGCGAGGAGTAGGCTACCCAGTAGGGAAAGGTTTAGGGATGGTGGTGGGTTTCCGTTCCGCGTTGGGGTTTTGGTTAGGGAACGGCAAGGCTTAGGGCACAGGTGACGTTACGGTAACGTGGGAAGGTCAGGCTACGTGCTGACGCAGAGGTCAGTGCCAGCGTACGGACCACGAGTAGGCTACGGCTTGGGGGTAAGGTGTAGGGCTTGTGGTGGGTTTCCGTTCCGGGCTAGTGTTACGGTTAGGGAACGGCAATGTTTAGGGCACATGTGAGGGTACAGCAACGTGGCAGGGTCAGGATACATTCTGAAGTACGGGTCAGTGCCAGCGTATGGACCAGGAGTAGGCTACGGCTTGGGGGTAAGTTGTAGGGCTGGTGGTGGGTTTCCGTTCAGGGCTACAGTTAGGGTTAGGGAACGGCAAAGCTTAGGGCACAGGTGAGGGTACGGAAACGTGGGAGGGTCAGGCTACGTGATGATGTACGGGTCAGTGCCAGCATACCGGCCAGGAGTAGGCTACGGCTTGGCGGTTAGGTGTAGGGCTGGTGGTGGTTTTCCGTTCGAGGCTAGGGTTAGTGTTAGGGAACAGCAAGTCTTAGGGCACAGGTGAAGGTAAGGAAACGTGGGAGGGTCAGGCTACTTGCTGACGCACGGGTCAGTGCCAGCGTACGGGCCAGGAGTAGGCTACGGCTTGGGGTAAGGTGTAGGGCTGGTGGTGGGTTTCCCTTCCGGGCTAGGCTTAGGGTTAGGGAACGGCAAGTCTTAGGGCACAGGTGAGGGTACGGAAACGTGGGAGGGTCTGGCTACATGCTGACGCACGGGTCAGTGCCAGCATACGGGCCAGGATTAGGCTACATCTTGGTGGTTAGGTGTAGGGCTGATGGTGTGTTTCCGTTCCAGGCTAGGGTTAGTGTTAGGGAACAGAAAGTCTTACGGCACAGGTGAGGGTACGGAAACGTGGGAGGGTCAGGCTACGTGCTGACGCACGGGTCAGTGCCAGCGTACGGGCCAGGAGTAGGCTACGGTGTAGGGTAAGGTTTAGGGCTGCTGGTGGGTTTCCGTTCTTGGCTAGGGTTAGGGTGAGGGAATGGCAAGGCTTAGGGCACAGGTGAGGGTACGGAAACATGGGAGGTTCAGTCTACGTGCTGACTCACGGGTCATTGCCAGCGTACGGGCCAGGAGTAGGGTACGGCGTATGGTAAGGTGTAGGGATTGTGGTGGGTTTCCGTTACGGGCTAGGGTTAGGGTTAGGGAACGGCAAGGCTTAGGGCACAGGTGAGGGTACGGAAACGTGGGAGGGTCAGGCTACATGCTGACGCACGGGTCAGTGCCAGCATACGGGCTAGGACTAGGCTACAGCATATGATAAGGTGTAGTGCTGGTGGTGGGATTCCGTGCCGGGCTCGGGTTAGGGTTAGGGAACGGCAAGGCTTAGGTCACAGTTCAGGGTACAGTAACATTGGAGTGTCAGGCTACGTGCTGAAGCACAGGTCAGTGCCCGCGTACGGACCAGGTGTAGTCCACGGCATACAGTAAAGTTTAGGGCTGGTGGTGGTTTTCTGTTCCGGGATAGGGTTAGGGTTAGGGAATGGCAAGGCTTAGGGCACATGTGAGGTTACGGAAACGTGGGAGGGTCAGGCTACGTGCTGACGCACGGGTCAGTGCCAGCATATGGGCCAGGAGTAGGCTACGGCGTGGTGGTAAGGTGTAGGGCTGTTGGTGGGTTTCTGTTCCGGGCTAGGGTTAGGGTTAGGGAACGTCAAGGCTTAGGGCACAGGTGAGGGTACAGAAACGTGGGAGGATCAGTCTACGTGCTGACGCACGCGTCAGTGCCAGAGTACGGGCCAGGAATATGCTACGGCGTAGGGTATAGTGTAGGGCTGGTGGTGGGTTTCTGTTCCGGGCTAAGGGTAGGTTTAGGGAACGGCAAGGCTTAGGGCACAGGTGAGGGTACGGAAACGTGTGATGGTCAGGCTACGTGCTGACGCACGTGTCAGTGCCAGCGTACGGGCCAGGAATAGGCTATGGCGTAGGGAAAGGTATAGGGCTGCTGGTGGGTTTCTGTTCCGGTCTAGGGTTAGGGTTAGGGAACGGCAAGGCTTAGGGCACAGGTGAGGTTACGGAAACGTGGGACGGTCAGGCTTCGTGCTGACGCACGGGTCTAAGCCAGCGTACGGGGCAGGAGTAGTCTACGGCTTGGGGGTAAGGTGTAGGGCTGGTGGTGGGTTTCCATTCCGGGTTAGGTTTAGGGTTAGGGAACAGCAAGGCTTAGGGCACAGGAGAGGGTACGGAAACGTGGGAGGGTCAGGCTACATGCTGACGCACGTGTCAGTGCCAGCGTACGGGCCATAAGTAGGCTGTGGCTTGGAGGTTAGGTGTAGGGCTGGTGGTTGGTTTCCGTTCCGTACTAGGGTTAGGGTTAGGGAACGGCAAGGCTTAGGGCAAAGGTGATGGTACGGAAACGTGGGAGGGTCAGGCTACGTGCTGATGCACGGGTCAGTGTCCGCGTACGGTCCAGGAGTAGGCTATGGCGTAGGGTAATGTGTAGGGCTGCTGGTGGGTTTCCGTTCCTGGCTAGGGTTAGGGTGAGGGAACGGCAAGGCTTAGGGCACAGGTGAGGGTACGGAAACGTGGGAGGGTCAGGCTACGTGCTGACTCACGGGTCAGTGTCAGCGTATGGGCCAGGAGTAGGCTATGGCGTATGGTAAGGTATAGGGCTTCTGGTGGGTTTCCGTTCCTGGCTAGGGTTAGGCTTAGGGAACGGCAAGGCTTAGGGCACATGTGAGGGTACGGAAACGTGGGAGGGTCAGGCCACGTGTTGACGCACGGGTCAGTGCCAGCGTACGGGCCAGGAGTAGGCTATGGCTTAGGCGTTAGGTGTAGGGCTGGTGGTGGGATTCCGTTCCGTACTATGGTAAGGGTTAGGGAACGGCAAGGCTTAGGGCACAGGTGAGGGTACGGAAACGTGGGAGGGTCAGGCTACGTGCTGACGCACGGGTCAGTGCCCACGTACGGGCCAGGTGTAGGCTACGGCATAGGGTAAAGTGTAGGGCTGGAGGTGGGTTTCCGTTCTGTGCTAGGGTTAGGGTTAGGGAACGGCAAGGCATAGGGCACAGGTGAGGGTACGGAAACGTGGGAGGGTGAGGCTACGTGCTGACGCACGGGTCAGTGCCAGCCTACGGGCCAGGAGTAGGCTACGGCTTGTGGGTAAGTTTTAGGGCTTGTGGTGGGTTTCCGTTCCGGGCTAGTGTTAGGGTTAGGAAACGGCAAGGCTTAGGGCACAGGTGAGGGTACGGTAACATGGGAGGGTCAGTCTACGTGCTGAAGCACAGGTCATTACCCGCGTACGGGACAGGTGTAGGCTACAGCATAGGGTAAGGTGTAGGGCTGGTGGTGGGTTTCCGTTCCGGGCTAGGGTTAGGGTTAGGGAACGGCAAGGCTTAGGGCACAGGTGAGGGTACGGAAATGGGGGAGGGTCAGGCTATGTGTCGATGCACGGGTCAGTGCCAGCGTACCGGCCAGGAGTAGGCTACGGCTTGGGGGTTAGGTGTAGGGCTGGTGTTAGGTTTCCGTTCCGGGCTAGGGTTAGGTTTAGGGAACGGCAAGGCTTAGGGCACAGGTGAGGGTATGGAAACGTGGGAAGTTCAGGCTACATGGTGACACAAGGGTCAGTGCCAGCGTACGGGCCAGGAGTAGGTTACGGCGTAGGGAAAGGTTTAGGGCTGGTGGTGGGTTTCCGTTCCGGGCTAGGGTTAGGGTTAGGGAACGGCAAAGCTTAGGGCACAGGTGAGGGTACAGAAACGTGGGAGGGTCAGGGTACGTGCTGACGCACGTTTCAGTGTCAGCTTACAGGCCAGGAGTAGGCTACGCCGTAGGGTAAAGTCTAGGGCTGGTGGTGGGTTTCTGTTCCGGGCTAGGGTTAGGGTTAGGGAACGTCAAGCCTTAGGGCACAGGTGAGGGAACGGAAACGTGGGAGCGTCAGGCTACGTGCTTACGCATGGGTCAGTGCCAGCGTACGGGCCAGGAGTAGGCTACAGCGTAGGGTAAGGTATAGGGCTGGTGGTGGGTTTCGTTCCGGGCTAGGGTTAGGGTTATGGAACGGCAAGGCTTAGGGCACAGGTGAGTGTACGTAAACGTGGGAGGGTCAGGCTACATGCTGACGCACGCGTCAGTGCCAGCATACGGGCCAGGTATAGGCTACGGCTTGTGGGTAATGTTTAGGGCTGGTGGTGGGTTTCCGTTCCGGGCTAGGGTTAGGGTTAGGGAACGGCAAGGCTTAGGGCACAGGTGAGGGTACGGAAACGTGGGCAGGTCAGGCTACGTGCTGACGCACGGGTCAGTGCAACGTACGGGCCAGGTGTAGGCTACGGCGTAGGGTAAGGTGTAGGGCTGGTTGTGGGTTTCCGTTCCGGGCTAGGGTTAGTGTTAGGGAACGTCAAGGCTTAGGGCACAGGTGAGGGTACAGAATAGTTGGAGGTTCAGGCTACGTGCTGATGCATGGGTCAGTGCCAGCGTACGGGCCAGGAGTAGGCTACGTCGTAGGGAAATGTGTAGGGCTGGTGGTGGGTTTCCATTCCGGGCTAGGGTTAGGGTTAGGGAACGTCAAGGCTTAGGGCACAGGTGAGAGTACGGAAACGTGGGAGGGTCTGGCTACGTGCTGACACATGGGTCAGTGCCAGCATACGCGCCAGGAATAGGCTACGGCGTAGGGTAAGGTGTAGGGCTGGTGGTGGGTTTCCGTTCAGGGCTAGGGTTAGGGTTAGGGTACAGCAAGGCTTAGGGCACAGGTGAGGGTACAGAAACGTGGGAGGGTCAGGCTACGTGCTGACGCATGGGTCAGTGCCAGCGTACGGGCCAGGAGTAGGCTATGGCGTATGGTAAGGTATAGGGCTTCTGGTGGGTTTCCGTTCCTGGCTAGGGTTAGGCTTAGGGAACGGCAAGGCTTAGGGCACAGGTGAGGGTACGGAAACGTGGGAGGGTCAGGCTACGTGCTGACGCACGGGTCAGTGCCAGCGTACGGGCCAGGAGTAGGCTATGGCTTGGTCATTAGGTGTAGGGCTGGTGGTGGGTTTCCGTTCCGTACTATGGTAAGGGTTAGGGAATGGCAAGGATTGGGGCACAGGTGAGGGTACGGAAATGTGGGAAGGTAAGGCTACGTGTTGACGCACGGGTCAGTGCCCACGTACGGGCCAGGTGTAGGCTACGGCATAGGGTAAAGTGTAGGGCTGGAGGTGGGTTTCCGTTCTGTGCTAGGGTTAGGGTTAGGGAACGGCAAGTCATAGGGCACAGTTGAGGGTACGGAATCGTGGGAGGGTCAGGCTACGTGCTGACGCACGGGTCAGAGCCAGCATACGGGCCAAGAGTAGGCTACAGCTTGGGGGTAAGTTGTAGGGCTGGTGGTGGGTTTCCGTTCCGGGCTAGGGTTAGGGTAAGGGAACGGCAAGGCTTAGGGCACAGGTGAGTGTACGGAAACGTGGGCTGGTCAGGCTACGTGCTGACGCACGTGTTAGTGCCAGCGTACGGGCCAGGTGTAGGATACGGCATAGGGAAGGTGTAGGTCTGGAGGTGGGTTTCCGTTCTGTGCTAGGGTTAGGGTTAGGGAACGGCAAGGCATAGGGCACAGGTGAGGGTACGGAAACGTGGGAGGGTCAGGCTACGTGCTGACGCATGGGTCAGTGCCAGCGTATGGGTCAGGAGTAGGCTACGGCGTAGGGAAAGGTCTAGGGCTGGTGGTGGGTTTCCGTTCCGGGCTAGGGTTAGGGTTAGGGAACGGCAAGGCTTAGGGCACAGGTGAGTGTACGGAAAGGTGGGAGGGTCAGGCTACGTGCTGACACACGGGTCAGTGCTAGCATATGGGCCAGGAGTAGGCTACGGCTTGGGGGTAACTTGTAGGGCTGGTGGTGGGTTTCCGTTCCGGGCTAGGGTTAGGGTTAGGGAACGGCAAGGTTTAGGGCACAGGTGATGGTACGGAAACGTGGGAGGGTCAGGCTACGTGATGACGCACGGGTCAGTGCCATCGTACCGGCCAGGAGTAGGCTACGGCTTGGTGGTTAGGTGTAGGGCTTGTGGTGGGTTTCCGTTCGAGGCTAGGGTTAGTGTTAGGGAACAGCAAGGCTTAGGGCACAAGTGAGGGTACGGGAATGTGGGAGGGTCAGGCTACGTGCTGACTCACGGGTCAGTGCCAGCGTACGGGCCAGGAGTAGGCTACGACGTAGGGTAAGGTTTAGGGCTGCTGGTGGATTTCCGTTCCTGGCTAGGGTTAGGGTGAGGGAACGGCAAGGCTTAGGGCACAGGTGAGGGTACGGAAACGTGGGAGGGTCAGGCTAAGTGATGACTCACGGGTCAGTGCCAGCGTACGGGTCAGGAGTAGGCTATGGCGTATGGTAAGGTATAGGGCTTCTGGTGGGTTTCCGTTCCTGGCTAGGGTTAGGCTTAGGGAACGGCAAGGCTTAGGGCACAGGTGAGGGTACGGAAACGTGGGAGGGTCAGGCTACGTGCTGACGCAGGGGTCAGTGCCAGCGTACGGGCCAGGAGTAGGCTATGGCTTGGGCGTTAGGTGTAGGGCTGGTGGTGGGTTTCCGTTCCGTACTATGGTAAGGGTTAGGGAACGGCAAAGCTTAAGGCACAGGTGAGGGTACGGAAATGTGGGAAGGTCAGGCTACGTGCTGACGCACGGGTCACTGCCAGCGTACGGGCCAGGAGTAGGCTACAGCGTAGGGTAAGGTTTAGGGCTGGTGGTGGGTTTCCGTTCCGGGCTACGGTTAGTGTTAGGGAATGGCAAGGCTTAGGGCACAGGTGAGGGTACGGAAACGTAGGAGGGTCAGGCTACGTGCTGACGCAAGGGTCAGTGCCAGCGTACGGTCCAGGAGTAGGCTACGGCTTGTGGGTAAGGTTTAGGGCTGGTGGTGGCTTTCCGTTCCGGGCTAGGTTTAGGGTTAGGGAACGGCAAGGCTTAGGGCACAGGTGAGGGTACGGTAACATGGGAGGGTCAGGCTACGTGCTGAAGCACAAGTCATTACCCGCGTACGGGACAGCTGTAGGCTACAGCATAGGGTAAGGTGTAGGGCTGGTGGTGGGATTCCGTTCCGGCTTGGGTTAGGGTTAGGGAACGGCAAGGCTTAGGGCACAGGTGAGGGTACGGAAACGTGGGAAGGTCAGGGTACATGCTGATGCACGTGTCAGTGCCAGCGTACCGGCCAGGAGAAGGCTACTGCGTAGGGTAAGGTGTAGGGCTGTTTCCCTTTCGGGCTACAGTTAGGGTTAGGGAACGGCAAGGCTTAGGGCACAGGTGAGGGTACAGAAAAGTTGGAGGTTCAGGCTACGTGCTAAAGCACGTGTCAATGCCAGCGTATGGGCCAGGAGTAGGCTAATTCGTAGAGAAAGGTGTATGGCTGGTTCTGGGTTACCGTTCTGGGCTAGGGTTAGGGATAGGACACGGCAAGGCTTAGGGCACAGGTGAGGGTACGGAAACGTGGGAGGGTCAGGCTACGTGCTGACGCATGGGTCAGTGCCTGCGTACAGGCCAGGAGTAGGCTATGGCTTGGGTGTTAGGTGTAGGGCTGGTGGTGTGTTTCCGTTCCGTACTAGGGTTAGGGTTAGGGAACGGCAAGGCTTAGGGCACAGGTGAGGGTACGGAAACGTGGGAGGGTCAGACAACGTTCTGACGCACGGGTCAGTGCCAGCGTACGGGCCAGGAGTAGGCTACGGCGTAGGGTATAGTGTAGGGCTGGTGGTGGGTTTCCGTTCTGGGCTAGGGTTATGGTTAGGGAACGGCAAGGCTTAGGGCGCAGGTGAGGGTACGGAAACGTGGGAGGGTCAGGCTACGTGCTGGCGCACGGGTCAGTGCCAGCGTACGGGCCATGAGTAGGCTATGGCTTTGAGGTTAGGTGTAGGGCTGGTGGTGGGTTTCGTTCCGTACTAGGATTAGGGTAAGGGAACGGCAAGGCTTAGGGCACAGGTGAGGGTACGGAAATGTGGGATGGTCAGGCTACGTGCTGACGCACGTGTCAGTGCCAGCGTAGGGGCCAGAAGTAGGCTACGGCATAGGGTAAGGTGTAGGGCTGGTGGTGGGTTTCCGTTCCAGGCTAGGGTTAGGGTAGGGAACGGCAAGACTTAGGGCACAGGTGAGGGTACGGAAACGTGGTAGGGTCAGGCTACGTGCTGACGCACGGGTCAGTGCCAGCGTTCGGGCCAGGAGTAAGCTACGGCGTAGGGTAAGGTGTAGGGCTGGTGGTGGGTTTCCGTTCCGGGCTAGGGTTAGGGTTAGGGAACGGCAAGGCTTAGGGCCCAGGTGAGGGTACGGAAACGTGTGGGGGTCAGACTACATGCTGACGCACGGGTCAGTGCCAGCGTACGGGCCAGAAGTAAGCTACGGCGTAGGGAAAGGTTTCAGGCTGGTGGTGGGTTTCCGTTCCGGGCTAGGGTTAGGGTTAGGGAACTGCAAGGCTTAGGGCACAGGTGAGGGTACGGAAACGTGGGAGGGTCAGGCTACGTGCTGATGCATGTGTCAGTGCCAGCGTACCGTCTAGGAGTAGGCTATGGCTTGGGGGTAAGCTGTAGGGCTGGTGGTGTGTTTCCGTTCTGGGCTAGTGTTAGCGTTAGGGTACGGCAAGGCTTAGGGCACAGGTGAGGTTACGGAAACGTGGGAGGGTCAGGCTACGTGCTGACGCACGTGTCAGTGCCAGCGTACCGGCCAAGAGTAGGCTACGGCTTGGGTGTTAGTTGTAGGGCTGGTGGTGGGTTTCCGTTCCGGGCTAGGGTTAGGGTTAGGGAACGGCAAGGCTTAGGGCACAGGTGTGGGTACGGAAATGTGAGAAGGTCAGGCTACGTGCTGACGCACGTGTCAGTGCCAGCGTACGGGCCAGGAGTAGGCTACGGCGTAGGGTAAGGTGTAGGGCTGGTGGTGGGTTTCCATTCCGGGCTAGGTTTAGGGTTAGGGAACGGCAAGACTTAGGGCACAGGTGAGGGTACGGAATCGTGGTAGGGTCAGGCTACGTGCTGACACATGGGTCAGTGCCAGCGTTCCGGCCAGGAGTAGGCTACGGCGTAGGGTAAGGTGTAGGACTGGTGGTGTGTTTCCGTTCCGGGCTAGGGTTAGTGTTAGGGAACGGCAAGGCTTCGGGCCCCGGTGTGGGTACGGAAACGTGGGGTGGTCAGATTACATGCTGACGCACGGTTCAGTGCCAGCATACAGGCCAGGAGTAGGCTACGCCGGAGGGTAATGTCTAGGGCTGGTGGTGGTTTTCTGTTCCGGGCTAGGGTTAGGGTTAGGGAACGTCAAGGCTTAGGGCACAGGTGAGGGTACGGAAACGTGGGAGGGTCAGGCTACGTGCTGACGCACGGGCCAGTGCCTGCGTTCCGGCCAGGAGTAGGCTACGGCTTGGGGGTTAGGTGGAGGGCTGGTGGTGTGTTTCCCTTCCGTACTAGTGTTAGGGTTAAAGAACGGCAAGGCTTAGGGCACAGGTGACGTTACGATAATGTGGGAAGGTCAGGCTACGTGCTGATGCACATGTCAGTGCCAGCGTATGGACCAGGAGTAGGCTACGGCTTGGGGGTAAGGTGTAGGGCTGGTGGTGGGTTTCCGTTGGGGGCTAGGGTTAGGGTTCGGGAACGGCAAGGCTTAGGGCACAGGTGAGGGTACGGAAACGTTGGAGGGTCAGGCTACATGCTGACGCATGGGTCAGTGCCAGCGTACGGGCCATGAGTAGGCTACGGCTTGTGGGTAAGGTTTAGGGCTGGTGGTGGGTTTCCGTTCCGGGCTAGGGTTAGAGTTAGGGAACGGCAAGGCTTAGGGCAGAGGTGACGGTACGGTAACATGGGAGTGTCAGGCTACGTGCTGAAGCACATGTCAGTGCCCGCGTACGGGCCAGGTGTAGGCTACGTCATAGGGTAAGGTTTAGGGCTGGTGGTCGGTTTCCGTTCTGGGCTAGGGTTAGGGTTACGGAACGGAAAGACTTAGGGCACAGGTGAGGGTACGGAAACGTGGGAGGGTCAGGCTACATGCTGACGCAAGGTTCAGTGCCACCGTACAGTCCAGGAGTAGGCTACGGCGTAGGTTAAGGTGTAGGGCTGGTGGTGGTTTTCCATTCACGGCTAGGGTTAGGGTTAGGGAACGTCAAGGCTTAGGGCACAGGTGAGGGTACGGAAACATGGGAGGGTCAGGCTACGTATTGACGCACGGGTCAGTGCCAGCGTACGGGCCAGGAGTAGGTTACGGCGTAGGGTAAGGTGTAGGGCTGGTTGTTGGTTTCCGTTCCGGGCTACGTTTAGGGTTAGGGAACGGCAAAGCTTAGGGCACATGTGAGGGTATGGAAACGTGGGAGGGTCAGGCTACGTGCTGACGCACTGGTCAGTGCCAGTGTACGGGCCAGGAGTAGGCTACGGCTTGTGGGTAAGGTTTAGAGCTGGTGGTGGGTTTCCGTTCGGGGCTAGGTTTAGGGTTAGGGAACGGCAAGTCTTACGGCACAGGTGAGGGTACGGAAACGTGGAAGGGTCAGGCTACGTGCAGACGCACGGGTCAGTGCCCGCGTACGGGCCAGGTGTAGGCTACGACATATGGTGAGGTGTAGGGCTGGTGGTGGTTTTCCGTTCCGGCTAGGGTTAGGGTTAGGGAACGGCAAGGCTTAGGGGACAGGTGAGGGTACGGAAACGTGGGAGGGTCAGGCTACGTGCTGACACACGGGTCAGTGTCAGCATACGGGCCAGGAGTAGGCTACGGCTTGTGGGTAAGTTGTAGAGCTGGTGGTGGGTTTCCGTTCAGGGCTAGAGTTAGTGTTAGGAACGGCCAGGCTTAGGGCACAGTTGAGGGTCCTGAAACGTGGGAGGGTCAGGCTACTTGCTGACGCACTTGTCAGTGCCGAGTACGGGCCAGGCATAGGCTACGGCTTGGGGGTTAGGTGTAGGGCTGGTGGTGGGTTTCCATTCCGGGCTAGGGTTAGGGTTACCGAACGGCAAGGCTTAGTGCTCAGGTGAGGGTACGGAAACGTGGGAGGGTCAGGCTATGTGCTGACGCACGGGTCAGTGCCAGCATACAGGCCAGGAGTAGGCTACGCCGGAGGGTAATGTCTAGGGCTGGTGGTGGGTTTCTGTTCCGGGCTAGGGTTAGGGTTAGGGAACGTCAAGGCTTAGGGCACAGGTGAGGGTACGGAAACGTGGGAGGGTCAGGCTACGTGCTGACACACGGTTCAGTGCCAGTGTACAGGCCAGGAGTAGGCTACGGCGTAGGGTAAGCTGTAGGGTTCGTGGTGGGTTTCCATTCCGGACTAGGGTTAGGGTTAGGGAAAGGCAAGGCTTAGGGCACAGGTGAGGTTACAGAAACGTGGGAGGGTCAGGCTATGTGGTGACGCACGTGTCAGTGCCAGCATACGGGCCAGGAGTAGGCTACGGCTTGGGGGTAACGTGTAGGGATGGTGGTTGGTTTCCGTTCCGGGCTAGGGTTAGGGTTAGGGAACGGCAAGGCTTAGGGCACAGGTGAGGGTACGGAAACGTGGGAGGGTCAGGCTACATGCTGACGCACGGTTCAGTGCCAGCATACGGGCCAGGAGTAGGCTACGGCGTAGGGTATGGTGTAGGGCTGGTGGTGGGTTTCCGTTTCGGGCTAGGTTTAGGGTTAGGGAACGGCAAGGCTTAGGGCACAGGTGAGGGTACGGAAACGAGCTAGGGTCAGGCTACGTGCTGACGCACGGATCTGTGCCAGCGTACGGGCCAGGTGTAGGTTACGGCATAGGGTAAGGTTTAGGGCTGGTCTAGGGTTTCCGTTCCAGGCTAGCGTTGGGGTTAGGGAACGGCAAGGCTTAGGAGTTGACAGGCTGTCACCTGTAAAGAAGAGGATGCGTCACCCATAATGTCTGCTGAAATTTCTCTCTGGGCTGAGGTGAGGAAGGAAAAAAAGGAGTGGGGGCCGGGATAGGAGGGGTATCTCAGGCAGGAAAATGGAAAGCTTCCAGAAGAGCGCCCGTGGCCAGGACCATCCTGGCTGGCCTGCAGGCACCAAGTGGGCCTGTGTGCTGTCGCTGGTGTGGCTCCACTGCCCTTCCTCTAGGCTTTCAAGCCCTTGTACATATTCAGGTGTTTTACCTGGGAAGGGTGGGAACAGTTCAGCAGCAGCTGGCCTGGGGCTCAGCTCACATTTACTCACAGACGCCTCGGCACGGTCCCGCAGCTTGGCAATGAGGACCTTTCTTGCGTGGGGTTGGGCTGCTGGCTGTATGGGAGATGATTCTCCACATCTGACCAATTTCAGAATTGTTTACCGCTGGAGTAAGTGCCTTGATAGGGTTTTCCTCTGTATAACTGTTGGGTTCAGGTTTTTTTTTTCTCCATTGTTTCAAGTTAAATTTTATTCCTCTTTTATGTATTTATAGATATAAGCATGGAAATAAGTCATTCATATAAATACATCTGTGTGAATGGAAGAACTTTTTTCTGTTTTATTTTTAAAAAATTTGAAATTTAAATTTATTTTCTTATACAGCAGGTTATTATTAGTTATGTATTTTATGCATTTACATGTATACAGGTCAATCCCAATCTCCCAACTCATCCCACCACCACCACCACCCCATGGCTTCCCCCTCTTTGTGTCCATACGTTTGTTCTCTACCTCTGTGTCTCTATTTCTGCCCTGCAAACAAGTTCATCTGTACCACTTTTCTAGGTACCAAATATAGGCATTAATATACAATATTTGTTTTTCTGTTTCTGACTTACTCCACTCTGTATGACAGTCTCTAGATCCATCGAGATCTCTACAAATGACCCAGTTTCATTCCTTTATATGGTTGAGTAATACTCCATTTTATATATGTACCACATCTTTATCCGTTCTTCTGTATGTGGGCATTTAGGTTGCTTCCATTACCTGGCTATTGTAAATAGTGCTGCAATGAACATTGGGGTGAATGTGTCTCTTTGATTTATGGTTTTCTCTGGGTATATGCTCAGAAGTGGGATTGCTAGATCAGATGGTACTCCTCTTTTTAGTTTTTTAAAGGAACCTCCATAGTGTTCTCCATAGTGACTGTATCAATTTACATTCCCACCAATAGTGGAAGAGGGTTCCTTTTGTCCACACCCTCCTCAGAATTTTTGTTTGTAGATTTTCTGATGATGCCGACTCTAATGGGTGTGACGTCATACCTTATTGTAGTTTTGATTTGCATTTCTCTAACAATTAGTGATGTTGAGCAGCTTTTCATGTGTGTCTTAGCCATCTCTGTGTCTTCTTTGAAGAAACGTCTCTTTAGATCTTCTGCCCATTTTTGTATTGGGTGGTTTGTTTTTTTCAATATTAAGCTGCATGAGCTGTTTATATATATTGGAGATTAAACCTCTGTCCATTGATTCGTTTGCAATGATTTTTGCCCATTCTGAGGGATGCCTTTTTCCATTCCCGTTTTTTTTTTTAACAAAAAAGGAAAGAAAGGAAAAGAAGCAGAACACTAATGTGCGTAAAATATGCCTTTTGAAACGGTCGTTTTGAAATATGGACGTCCTTTGAATTTTTTGGTCGATATGTGACCCCAGGAATTGTGTTCAGGGCAGGTGTCATTTACAGGCCTGCAATGATTTTGAATATCAACTGACCATTAGCGCTGGGATTAAAGCTGCTGTTCTGTGAAACGGCCACAAGGTGGCAGCAGTTCACCCTTACCAAATCTGGTTACTAGGGCAAGAGAGCCTCAGTGGAAGTGGTGTTCTAGATTGGAATTTAGAATGGAATGTGCCAGGAGAAAGCCCCTCAAGTGTGTCTCACTACTTCTTGTTCGTGTTTTTAATTTATTTTTTTTATTTTTTATTACAGCAAGTTTGATTACAATGTTTGGCTTGTTGTAGGTGTGGAAGATGTGGTTCTTTTACACATATACAGATGTCTGTTCTTCCTGGGATCCTTTTCCCATGTACGTTATGACAGAATGTTGAGTAGTCCTCTCTTGGTATTCTGTAGGTCTTTGGTGATTATATATGTCATCTGTGTTTGTATATGTCTGTTAACCCCGATATCGTAATGAAACCAAACCTCACACCTTTCCACTCGTGAACCATAAGTTTGTTTAATGAATCTGTGATTGCCCTTCTCCGTGGAAATATCTGCCCTGGTATCCATTTTTAGGTAACACCTATAAGTGATATGATATGGTATGTGTCTTTCACTTTCTGACTTACTACAAGTCACGTGATTACTTCTAGACTCATTTACGGTGCTGCAAATGGCATTGTGTCCTTTTTTCCTTGGCTCCTCTTCTGCCTTAGCGAGGTCCATTTTCAACAATGTGATTCCCTGAGGGTTGTGGATTAGCTGACCTGGGCAGCCTTACCCTGCCGGCCCGCCCTCCCCAGGTGTGCCTCGTTGAGGTCAATATAAACAGCGCTCCAGGCAGCAATAGCCCCTGAAGCTGTGCCTGACTCCATATTCTCTGCCCCGTCAGCAGTCTCGGGGCTGTGCTGGTGGGTGGGAGTGAGGGGCCACAGCTTTGTGGGTGGCCCGGTGTGAGTGGGGCTCTGCTGGCCTTTCTGCAGGAGTTGCCAGGCTGACACCTGTAAAGAAGAGGATGTGTCACCCATAACTTCCGCTGGAATTTCTCTCCGGACAGAGGTGAGGAAGGAAAAAAGCAGTGGGGGCCAGGACAGGAGGGGTATCTCAGGCAGGGCAATGGAAAGCTTCCGGAAGAGCGCCCGGTGCCACGACCACCCTGGCTGGCCTGCAGGCACCAAGTTGGCCTGCGTGTTGTCGCTGGTGTGGCTCGACGGCCCTTCCTCTAGGCTTTCAAGCCCTTGTACATATTGAGGTGTTTTACCTGGGAATGGTGGGAACAGTTCAGCAGCAGCTGGCCTGGGGCTCAGCTCACGTTTACGCACAGATGCTTCGGCACAATCCCCCAGCTTTGCAATGAGGACGCTCCTTGCGTGGGGGTTGGGTTGCTGGCTGTATGGGAGATGTTTCCCCACCTCTGACCAATTTCAGAATTGTTTACCGCTGGAGCAAGTGTCCAGATAGGGTTTTCCTCTGTATAAATGGTAGGTTCAGGTTTTTTTTTTCTTTTATGTTTCAAGTTAGATTTTATTCCTCTTTTATGTATTTATAGATATAAGCATGGAAATAATTCATTCCTATAAATACATCTGTGTGACGGGAAGAATTTTTTCTCTTTTATTTTTAAATTTTATTTTTTAGAATTTTGAAATTAATTAATTTATTTTTTTATACAGCAGTTTATTATTAGTTATGTATTTTATGCATATACATGTATACAGGTCAATCCCAATCTCCCAACTCATCCCACCACCACCACCCCATGGCTTCCCACACTTGGTGTCCATACGTTTGTTCTCTACCTCTGTGTCTCTATTTCTTCGCTGCAAACCAGTTCATCTGTACCATTTTTTAGGTTCCACATATATGCCTTAATATACAGTATTTGGTTTCCTCTTTCTGACTTCATTCTGTATGACAGTCCCTTGATCCATCGATGTCTCTACAAATGACCCAGTTTCATTCCTTTTTATGGCCGAGTAATATTTCATTTTATATATGTACCACATCTTTATCCATTTATCTGTCTATGGGCATTTAGGTGGCTTCTATTACCTGGCTATTGTAAATTGTGCTGCAACGAACATTGTGGTGAATGTGCCTTTTTGATTTACGGTTTTCTCTGGGTATATGCCCAGAAGTGGGATTGCTGGATCAGATGGTAATTCTATTTCTAGTTTTTTTAAGGAAACTCCATACTGTTCTCCATAGGGACTGTATCAATTTACATTCCCACCAATAGTGGAAGAGGGCTCTTTTTGTCCACACCCTCCCCAGAATTGGTTGTTTGTAGATTTTCTGATGATGCCGATTCTAACAGGTGTGAGGTGATACCTCATTGTAGTTTTGATTTGCATTTCTCTAATAATTAGTGCTGTTGAGCAGCTTTTCATGGGCGTCTTGGCCATCTCTGTGTCTTCTTTGAAGAAACGCCTCTTTAGATCTTCTGCCCATTTTTGTATTGGGTTGTTTGTTTTTTTAATATTAAGCTGCATGAGCTGTTTATATATATTGGAGATTTAATCTCTGTCCATTGATTCGTTTGCAACGATTTTTGCCCATTCTGAGGGATGCCTTTTTCCATTCCCTTTTTTTTTAACAAAAAAGGAAAGAAAGGAAAAGAAGCAGAACACTAATGTGCGTAAAATATGCCTTTTGAAACGGTCGTTTTGAAATATGGACGTCCTTTGAATTTTTTGGTCGATATGTGACCCCAGGAATTGTGTTCAGGGCAGGTGTCATTTACAGGCCTGCAATGATTTTGAATATCAACTGACCATTAGCGCTGGGATTAAAGCTGCTGTTCTGTGAAACGGACACAAGGTGGCAGCAGTTCACCCTTACCAAATCTGGTTACTAGGGCAAGAGAGCCTCAGTGGAAGTGGTGTTCTAGATTGGAATTTAGAATGGAATGTGCCAGGAGAAAGCCCCTCAAGTGTGTCTCACTACTTCTTGTTCGTGTTTTTAATTTATTTTTTTTATTTTTTATTACAGCAAGTTTGATTACAATGTTTGGCTTGTTGTAGGTGTGGAAGATGTGGTTCTTTTACACATATACAGATGTCTGTTCTTCCTGGGATCCTTTTCCCATGTACGTTATGACAGAATGTTGAGTAGTCCTCTCTTGGTATTCTGTAGGTCTTTGGTGATTATATATGTCATCTGTGTTTGTATATGTCTGTTAACCCCGATATCGTAATGAAACCAAACCTCACACCTTTCCATTCGTGAACCATAAGTTTGTTTAATGAATCTGTGATTGCCCTTCTCCGTGGAAATATCTGCCCTGGTATCCATTTTTAGGTAACACCTATAAGTGATATGATATGGTATGTGTCTTTCACTTTCTGACTTACTACAAGTCACGTGATTACTTCTAGACTCATTTACGGGGCTGCAAATGGCATTGTGTCCTTTTTTTCCTTGGCTTCTCTTCTGCCTTAGAGAGGTCCATTTTCCACAATGTGATTCGCTGAGGGTTGTGGATTAGCTGACCTGGGCAGCCTTACACTGCCGGCCCGCCCTCCCCAGGTGTGCCTCGTTGAGGTCAATATAAACAGCGCTCCAGGCAGCAATAGCCCCTGAAGCTGTGCCTGACTCCATATTCTCTGCCCCGTCAGCAGTCTCGGGGCTGTGCTGGTGGGTGGGAGTGAGGGGCCACAGCTTTGTGGGTGGCCCGGTGTGAGTGGGGCTCTGCTGGCCTTTCTGCAGGAGTTGCCAGGCTGACACGTGTAAAGAAGAGGATGTGTCACCCATACCTTCCGCTGGAATTTCTCTCCGGACAGAGGTGAGGAAGGAAAAAAGCAGTGGGGGCCAGGACAGGAGGGGTATCTCAGGCAGTGCAATGGAAAGCTTCCGGAAGAGCGCCCGGGGCCACGACCACCCTGGCTGGCCTGCAGGCACCAAGTTGGCCTGCGTGCTGTCGCTGGTGTGGCTCCACGGTCCTTCCTCTAGGCTTTCAAGCCCTTGTACATATTCAGGTGTTTTACCTGAAAAGGGTGGGGACAGTTCAGCAGCAGCTGTCCTGGGGCTCAGCTCACGTTTATGCACAGATGCCTCGGCACAATACCCCAGCTTTGCAATGAGGACGCTCCTTGCGTGGGGGGTGGGGTGCTGGCTGTATGGGAGATGGTTCCCCACCTCTGACCAATTTCAGAATTGTTTACCGCTGGAGCAAGTGTCCAGATAGGGTTTTCCTCTGTTTAAATGGTGGGTTCAGGTTTTTTTTTTTCTTTTATGTTTCAAGTTAGATTTTATTCCTCTTTTATGTATTTATAGATATAAGCATGGAAATAATTCATTCCTATAAATACATCTGTGTGACGGGAAGAATTTTTTCTGTTTTATATTTAAATTTTATTTTTTAAAATTTTGAAATTTAATTTTATTTATGTTTTTATACAGCAGGTTATTATTAGTTATGTATTTTATGCATATACATGTATACAGGTCAATCCTAATCTCCCAACTCATCCCACCACCACCACCCCATGGTTTCCCACACTTGGTGTCCATACGTTTGTTCTCTACCTCTGTGTCTCTATTTCTTCCCTGCAAACCAGTTCATCTGTACCATTTTTTTAGGTTCCACATATATGCATTAATATACAATATTTGTTTTCCTCTTTCTGACTTACTTCATTCTGTATGACAGTCTCTCGATCCATCGATGTCTCTACAAATGACCCAGTTTCATTCCTTTTTATGGCCGAGTAATATTCCATTTTATATATGTACCACATCTTTATCCATTCATCTGTCTGTGGGCATTTAGGTTGCTTCCATTACCTGGCTATTGTAAATAGTGCTGCAACGAACATTGTGGTGAATGTTCCTTTTTGAAATACGGTTTTCTCTGGGTATATGCCCAGAAGTGGAATTGCTGGATCAGATGGTAATTCTATTTCTAGTTTTTTTAAGGAAACTCCATACTGTTCTCCATAGTGACTGTATCAATTTACATTCCCACAAATAGTGGAAGAGGGCTCCTTTTGTCCACACCCTCCCCAGAATTGGTTGTTTGTAGATTTTCTGATGATGCCGATTCTAACAGGTGTGAGGTGATACCTCAATGTACTTTTGATTTGCATTTCTCTAATAATTAGTGCTGTTGAGCAGCTTTTCATGTGCGTCTTGGCCATCTCTGTGTCTCCTTTGAAGAAACGTCTCTTTAGATCTTCTGCCCATTTTTTTTTGGGTTGTTTGTTTTTTTAATATTAAGCTGCATGAGCTGTTTATATATATTGGAGATTACACCTCTGTCCATTGATTCGTCTGCAACGATTTTCGCCCATTCTGAGGGATGCCTTTTTCCATTCCCGTGTTTTTTAACAAAAAAGGAAGGAAAGGAAAAGAAGCAGAACACTAATGTGCGTAAAATATGCCTTTTGAAATGGTCGTTTTGAAATATGGACGTCCTTTGAAATTTTTGGTCGATATGTGACCCCAGGATTTGTTTTCAGGGCAGGTGTCATTTACAGGCCTGCAATGATTTTGAATATCAACTGACCAATAGCACTGGGATTAAAGCTGCTGTTGTGTGAAACGGCCACAAGGTGGCAGCAGTTCACCCTTACCAAATCTGGTTACTGGGGCAAGAGAGCCTCAGTGGAAGTGGTGTTCTAGATTGGAGTTTAGAATGGAATGTGCCAGGAGAAAGTCCGTCACGTTTGTCTCACTACTTCTTGTTCGTGTTTTTAATTTAATTTAATATTTTTTATTACAGCAAGTTTGATTACAATGTTTGGCTTGTTGTAGGTGTGGAAGATGTGGTTCTTTTACACATATACAGATGACTGTTCTTCTTGGGATCCTTTTCCCATGTACGTTATGACAGAATGTTGAGTAGTCCTCTCTTGGTATTCTGTAGGTCTTTGGTGATTATATATGTCACCTGTGTTTGTATATGTCTGTTAACCCCGATATCGTAATGAAACCAATCCTCACACCTTTCCATTGGTGAACCATAAGTTTGTTTAATGAATCTGTGATTGCCCTTCTCCGTGGAAATATCTGCCCTGGTATCCATTTTTAGGTAACACCTATAAGTGATATGATATGATATGTGTCTTTCACTTTCTGACTTACTACAAGTCACGTGATTACTTCTAGACTCATCTACGGTGCTTCAAATGGCATTGTGTCCTTTTTTCCCTTGGCTTCTCTTCTGCCTTAGCGGGGTCCATTTTCAACAATGTGATTCCCTGAGGGTTGTGGATTAGCTGACCTGGGCAGCCTTACCCTGCCGGCCCGCCCTCCCCAGGTGTGCCTCGTTGAGGTCAATATAAACAGAGCTCCAGGCAGCAATAGCCCCTGAAGCTGTGCCTGACTCCATATTCTCTGCCCCGTCAGCAGTCTCGGGGCTGTGCTGGTGGGAGGGAGTGAGGGGCCACAGCTTTGTGGGTGGCCCGGTGTGAGTGGGGTTCTGCTGGCCTTTCTGCAGGAGTTGCCAGGCTGCCGCCTGTAAAGAAGAGGATGTGTCACCCATACCTTCCGCTGGAATTTCTCTCCGGACAGAGGTGAGGAAGGAAAAAAGCAGTGGGGGCCGGGACAGGAGGGGTATCTCAGGCAGGACAATGGAAAGCTTCTGGAAGAGCGCCAGGGTCCAGGACCACGCTGGCTGGCCTGCAGGCACCAAGTTGGCCTGCGTGCTGTCGCTGGTGTGGCTCCACGGTCCTTCCTCTAGGCTTTCAAGCCCTTGTATATATTCAGGTGTTTTACCTGGAAAGGGTGGGAACAGTTCAGCAGCAGCTGGCCTGGGGCTCAGCTCACGTTTACTCACAGATGCCTCGGCACGGTCCCCCAGCTTTGCAATGAGGACGCTCCTTGCGTGGGGGTTGGGTTGCTGGCTGTATGGGAGATGGTTCCCCACCTCTGACCAATTTCAGAATTGTTTACCACTGGAGCCAGTGCCGTGATAGGGTTTTCCTTTGTATAACTCGTGGGTTCACTTTTTTTTTCTTTTATGTTTCAAGTTAGATGTTATTCCTCTTTTATGTATTTATAGATATAAGCATGGAAATAATTCATTCCTATAAATACATCTGTGTGACGGGAAGAAATTTTTTCTGTTTTATTTTTAAATTTTATTTTTTTAAAATTTTGAAATTTTATTTATTTTTTTATACAGCACGTTATTATTAGTTATGTATTTTATGCATATACATGTATACAGGTCAATCCCAAACTCCCAACTCATCCCACCACCACCACCCCATGGCTTCCCACACTTGGTGTCCATACGTTTGTTCTCTACCTCTGTGTCTCTATTTCTTCCCTGCAAACCAGTTCATCTGTACCATTTTTAGGCTCCACATATATGCATTAATATACAATATTTGTTTTCCTCTTTCTGACTTACTTCATTCTGTATGACAGTCTCTCGATCCATCGATGTCTCTACAAATGACCCAGTTTCATTCCTTTTTATGGCCGAGTCATATTCCATTTTATATATGTACCACATCTTTATCCATTCATCTGTCTGTGGGCATTTAGGTTGCTTCCATTACCTGGCTATTGTAAATAGTGCTGCAACGAACATTGTGGTGAATGTGCCTTTTTGAAATACGGTTTTCTCTGGGTATATGCCCAGAAGTGGGATTGCTGGATCAGATGGTAATTCTATTTCTAGTTATTTTAAGGAAACTCCATACTGTTATCCATAGGGACTGTATCAATTTACATTCCCACCAATAGTGGAAGAGGGCTCCTTTTGTCCACACCCTCCCCAGAATTGGTTGTTTGTAGATTTTCTGATGATGCCGATTCTAACAGGTGTGAGGTGATACCTCATTGTAGTTTTGATTTGCATTTCTCTAATAATTAGTGCTGTTGAGCAGCTTTTCATGTGCGTCTTGGCCATCTCTGTGTCTCCTTTGAAGAAACGTCTCTTTAGATCTTCTGCCCAATTTTTTGGGGTTGTTTGTTTTTTTAATATTAAGCTGCATGAGCTGTTTATATATATTGGAGATTACACCTCTGTCCATTGATTCGTCTGCAACGATTTTCGCCCATTCTGAGGGATGCCTTTTTCCATTCCCGTGTTTTTTAACAAAAAAGGAAAGAAAGGAAAAGAAGCAGAACACTAATGTGCGTAAAATATGCCTTTTGAAACGGTGGTTTTGAAATATGGACGTCCTTTGAATTTTTTGGTCGATATGTGACCCCAGGATTTGTTTTCAGGGCAGGTGTCATTTACAGGCCTGCAATGATTTTGAATATCAACTGACCATTAGCGTTGGGATTAAAGCTGCTGTTGTGTGAAACGGCCACAAGGTGGCAGCAGTTCACCCTTACCAAATCTGGTTACTAGGGCAAGAGAGCCTCAGTGGAAGTGGTGTTCTAGATTGGAGTTTAGAATGGAATGTACCAGGAGAAAGCCCCTCACGTTTGTCTCACTACTTCTTGTTCGTGTTTTGAATTTAAGTTTTTATTTTTTATTACAGCAAGTTTGATTACAATGTTTGGCTTGTTGTAGGTGTGGAAGATGTGGTTCTTTTACACATATACAGATGACTGTTCTTCTTGGGATCCTTTTCCCATGTACGTTATGACAGAATGTTGAGTAGTCCTCTCTTGGTATTCTGTAGGTCTTTGGTGATTATATATGTCACCTGTGTTTGTATATGTCTGTTAACCCCGATATCGTAATGAAACCAATCCTCACACCTTTCCATTGGTGAACCATAAGTTTGTTTAATGAATCTGTGATTGCCCTTCTCCGTGGAAATATCTGCCCTGGTATCCATTTTTAGGTAACACCTATAAGTGATATGATATGATATGTGTCTTTCACTTTCTGACTTACTACAAGTCACGTGATTACTTCTAGACTCATCTACAGTGCTGCAAATGGCATTGTGTACTTTTTTCCCTTGGCTTCTCTTCTGCCTTAGCGGGGTCCATTTTCAACAATGTGATTCCCTGAGGGTTGTGGATTAGCTGACCTGGGCAGCCTTACCCTGCCGGCCCGCCCTCCCCAGGTGTGCCTCGTTGAGGTCAATATAAACAGAGCTCCAGGCAGCAATAGCCCCTGAAGCTGTGCCTGACTCCATATTCTCTGCCCCGTCAGCAGTCTCGGGGCTGTGCTGGTGGGAGGGAGTGAGGGGCCACAGCTTTGTGGGTGGCCCGGTGTGAGTGGGGTTCTGCTGGCCTTTCTGCAGGAGTTGCCAGGCTGCCGCCTGTAAAGAAGAGGATGTGTCACCCATACCTTCCGCTGGAATTTCTCTCCGGACAGAGGTGAGGAAGGAAAAAAGCAGTGGGGGCCGGGACAGGAGGGGTATCTCAGGCAGGGCAATGGAAAGATTCTGGAAGAGCGCCCGGGGCCAGGACCACGCTGGCTGGCCTGCAGGCACCAAGTTGGCCTGCGTGCTGTCGCTGGTGTGGCTCCACGGTCCTTCCTCTAGGCTTTCAAGCCCTTGTACATATTCAGGTGTTTTACCTGAAAAGGGTGGGAACAGTTCAGCAGCAGCTGGCCTGGGGCTCAGCTCACGTTTACTCACAGATGCCTCGGCACGGTCCCCCAGCTTTGCAATGAGGACGCTCCTTGCGTGGGGGTTGGGTTGCTGGCTGTATGGGAGATGGTTCCCCACCTCTGACCAATTTCAGAATTGTTTACCACTGGAGCCAGTGCCGTGATAGGGTTTTCCTCTGTATAACTCGTGGGTTCACTTTTTTTTTCTTTTATGTTTCAAGTTACATGTTATTCCTCTTTTATGTATTTATAGATATAAGCATGGAAATAATTCATTCCTATAAATACATCTGTGTGACGGGAAGAACTTTTTTCTGTTTTATTTTTAAATTTTATTTTTTTAAAATTTTGAAATTTTATTTATTTTTTTATACAGCACGTTATTATTAGTTATGTATTTTATGCATATACATGTATACAGGTCAATCCCAAACTCCCAACTCATCCCACCACCACCACCCCATGGCTTCCCACACTTGGTGTCCATACGTTTGTTCTCTACCTCTGTGTCTCTATTTCTTCCCTGCAAACCAGTTCATCTGTACCATTTTTAGGCTCCACATATATGCATTAATATACAATATTTGTTTTCCTCTTTCTGACTTACTTCATTCTGTATGACAGTCTCTCGATCCATCGATGTCTCTACAAATGACCCAGTTTCATTCCTTTTTATGGCCGAGTCATATTCCATTTTATATATGTACCACATCTTTATCCATTCATCTGTCTGTGGGCATTTAGGTTGCTTCCATTACCTGGCTATTGTAAATAGTGCTGCAACGAACATTGTGGTGAATGTGCCTTTTTGAAATACGGTTTTCTCTGGGTATATGCCCAGAAGTGGGATTGCTGGATCAGATGGTAATTCTATTTCTAGTTATTTTAAGGAAACTCCATACTGTTCTCCATAGGGACTGTATCAATTTACATTCCCACCAATAGTGGAAGAGGGCTCCTTTTGTCCACACCCTCCCCAGAATTGGTTGTTTGTAGATTTTCTGATGATGCCGATTCTAACAGGTGTGAGGTGATACCTCATTGTAGTTTTGATTTGCATTTCTCTAATAATTAGTGCTGTTGAGCAGCTTTTCATGTGCGTCTTGGCCATCTCTGTGTCTCCTTTGAAGAAACGTCTCTTTAGATCTTCTGCCCATTTTTTTGGGGTTGTTTGTTTTTTTTAATATTAAGCTGCATGAGCTGTTTATATATATTGGAGATTACACCTCTGTCCATTGATTCGTCTGCAACGATTTTCGCCCATTCTGAGGGATGCCTTTTTCCATTCCCGTGTTTTTTAACAAAAAAGGAAAGAAAGGAAAAGAAGCAGAACACTAATGTGCGTAAAATATGCCTTTTGAAACGGTGGTTTTGAAATATGGACGTCCTTTGAAATTTTTGGTCGATATGTGACCCCAGGATTTGTTTTCAGGGCAGGTGTCATTTACAGGCCTGCAATGATTTTGAATATCAACTGACCATTAGCGTTGGGATTAAAGCTGCTGTTGTGTGAAACGGCCACAAGGTGGCAGCAGTTCACCCTTACCAAATCTGGTTACTAGGGCAAGAGAGCCTCAGTGGAAGTGGTGTTCTAGATTGGAGTTTAGAATGGAATGTACCAGGAGAAAGCCCCTCACGTTTGTCTCACTACTTCTTGTTCGTGTTTTTAATTTAAGTTTTTATTTTTTATTACAGCAAGTTTGATTACAATGTTTGGCTTGTTGTAGGTGTGGAAGATGTGGTTCTTTTACACATATACAGATGACTGTTCTTCTTGGGATCCTTTTCCCATGTACGTTATGACAGAATGTTGAGTAGTCCTCTCTTGGTATTCTGTAGGTCTTTGGTGATTATATATGTCACCTGTGTTTGTATATGTCTGTTAACCCCGATATCGTAATGAAACCAATCCTCACACCTTTCCATTGGTGAACCATAAGTTTGTTTAATGAATCTGTGATTGCCCTTCTCCGTGGAAATATCTGCCCTGGTATCCATTTTTAGGTAACACCTATAAGTGATATGATATGATATGTGTCTTTCACTTTCTGACTTACTACAAGTCACGTGATTACTTCTAGACTCATCTACGGTGCTGCAAATGGCATTGTGTCCTTTTTTCCCTTGGCTTCTCTTCTGCCTTAGCGGGGTCCATTTTCAACAATGTGATTCCCTGAGGGTTGTGGATTAGCTGACCTGGGCAGCCTTACCCTGCCGGCCCGCCCTCCCCAGGTGTGCCTCGTTGAGGTCAATATAAACAGAGCTCCAGGCAGCAATAGCCCCTGAAGCTGTGCCTGACTCCATATTCTCTGCCCCGTCAGCAGTCTCGGGGCTGTGCTGGTGGGAGGGAGTGAGGGGCCACAGCTTTGTGGGTGGCCCGGTGTGAGTGGGGTTCTGCTGGCCTTTCTGCAGGAGTTGCCAGGCTGCCGCCTGTAAAGAAGAGGATGTGTCACCCATACCTTCCGCTGGAATTTCTCTCCGGACAGAGGTGAGGAAGGAAAAAAGCAGTGGGGGCCGGGACAGGAGGGGTATCTCAGGCAGGGCAATGGAAAGCTTCTGGAAGAGCGCCAGGGTCCAAGACCACACTGGCTGGCCTGCAGGCACCAAGTTGGCCTGCGTGCTGTCGCTGGTGTGGCTCCACGGTCCTTCCTCTAGGCTTTCAAGCCCTTGTACATATTCAGGTGTTTTACCTGGAAAGGGTGGGAACAGTTCAGCAGCAGCTGGCCTGGGGCTCAGCTCACGTTTACTCACAGATGCCTTGGCACGGTCCCCCAGCTTTGCAATGAGGATGCTCCTTGCGTGGGGGTTGGGTTGCTGGCTGTATGGGAGATGGTTCCCCACCTCTGACCAATTTCAGAATTGTTTACCACTGGAGCCAGTGCCGTGATAGGGTTTTCCTCTGTATAACTCGTGGGTTCACTTTTTTTTTCTTTTATGTTTCAAGTTACATGTTATTCCTCTTTTATGTATTTATAGATATAAGCATGGAAATAATTCATTCCTATAAATACATCTGTGTGACGGGAAGAACTTTTTTCTGTTTTATTTTTAAATTTTATTTTTTTAAAATTTTGAAATTTTATTTATTTTTTTATACAGCACGTTATTATTAGTTATGTATTTTATGCATATACATGTATACAGGTCAATCCCAAACTCCCAACTCATCCCACCACCACCACCCCATGGCTTCCCACACTTGGTGTCCATACGTTTGTTCTCTACCTCTGTGTCTCTATTTCTTCCCTGCAAACCAGTTCATCTGTACCATTTTTAGGCTCCACATATATGCATTAATATACAATATTTGTTTTCCTCTTTCTGACTTACTTCATTCTGTATGACAGTCTCTCGATCCATCGATGTCTCTACAAATGACCCAGTTTCATTCCTTTTTATGGCCGAGTCATATTCCATTTTATATATGTACCACATCTTTATCCATTCATCTGTCTGTGGGCATTTAGGTTGCTTCCATTACCTGGCTATTGTAAATAGTGCTGCAACGAACATTGTGGTGAATGTGCCTTTTTGAAATACGGTTTTCTCTGGGTATATGCCCAGAAGTGGGATTGCTGGATCAGATGGTAATTCTATTTCTAGTTATTTTAAGGAAACTCCATACTGTTATCCATAGGGACTGTATCAATTTACATTCCCACCAATAGTGGAAGAGGGCTCCTTTTGTCCACACCCTCCCCAGAATTGGTTGTTTGTAGATTTTCTGATGATGCCGATTCTAACAGGTGTGAGGTGATACCTCATTGTAGTTTTGATTTGCATTTCTCTAATAATTAGTGCTGTTGAGCAGCTTTTCATGTGCGTCTTGGCCATCTCTGTGTCTCCTTTGAAGAAACGTCTCTTTAGATCTTCTGCCCATTTTTTTGGGGTTGTTTGTTTTTTTAATATTAAGCTGCATGAGCTGTTTATATATATTGGAGATTACACCTCTGTCCATTGATTCGTCTGCAACGATTTTCGCCCATTCTGAGGGATGCCTTTTTCCATTCCCGTGTTTTTTAACAAAAAAGGAAAGAAAGGAAAAGAAGCAGAACACTAATGTGCGTAAAATATGCCTTTTGAAACGGTGGTTTTGAAATATGGACGTCCTTTGAAATTTTTGGTCGATATGTGACCCCAGGATTTGTTTTCAGGGCAGGTGTCATTTACAGGCCTGCAATGATTTTGAATATCAACTGACCATTAGCGTTGGGATTAAAGCTGCTGTTGTGTGAAACGGCCACAAGGTGGCAGCAGTTCACCCTTACCAAATCTGGTTACTAGGGCAAGAGAGCCTCAGTGGAAGTGGTGTTCTAGATTGGAGTTTAGAATGGAATGTACCAGGAGAAAGCCCCTCACGTTTGTCTCACTACTTCTTGTTCGTGTTTTGAATTTAAGTTTTTATTTTTTATTACAGCAAGTTTGATTACAATGTTTGGCTTGTTGTAGGTGTGGAAGATGTGGTTCTTTTACACATATACAGATGACTGTTCTTCTTGGGATCCTTTTCCCATGTACGTTATGACAGAATGTTGAGTAGTCCTCTCTTGGTATTCTGTAGGTCTTTGGTGATTATATATGTCACCTGTCTTTGTATATGTCTGTTAACCCCGATATCGTAATGAAACCAATCCTCACACCTTTCCATTGGTGAACCATAAGTTTGTTTAATGAATCTGTGATTGCCCTTCTCCGTGGAAATATCTGCCCTGGTATCCATTTTTAGGTAACACCTATAAGTGATATGATATGATATGTGTCTTTCACTTTCTGACTTACTACAAGTCACGTGATTACTTCTAGACTCATCTACGGTGCTTCAAATGGCATTGTGTCCTTTTTTCCCTTGGCTTCTCTTCTGCCTTAGCGGGGTCCATTTTCAACAATGTGATTCCCTGAGGGTTGTGGATTAGCTGACCTGGGCAGCCTTACCCTGCCGGCCCGCCCTCCCCAGGTGTGCCTCGTTGAGGTCAATATAAACAGAGCTCCAGGCAGCAATAGCCCCTGAAGCTGTGCCTGACTCCATATTCTCTGCCCCGTCAGCAGTCTCGGGGCTGTGCTGGTGGGAGGGAGTGAGGGGCCACAGCTTTGTGGGTGGCCCGGTGTGAGTGGGGTTCTGCTGGCCTTTCTGCAGGAGTTGCCAGGCTGCCGCCTGTAAAGAAGAGGATGTGTCACCCATACCTTCCGCTGGAATTTCTCTCCGGACAGAGGTGAGGAAGGAAAAAAGCAGTGGGGGCCGGGACAGGAGGGGTATCTCAGGCAGGGCAATGGAAAGCTTCTGGAAGAGCGCCAGGGTCCAGGACCACGCTGGCTGGCCTGCAGGCACCAAGTTGGCCTGCGTGCTGTCGCTGGTGTGGCTCCACGGTCCTTCCTCTAGGCTTTCAAGCCCTTGTACATATTCAGGTGTTTTACCTGAAAAGGGTGGGAACAGTTCAGCAGCAGCTGGCCTGGGGCTCAGCTCACGTTTACTCACAGATGCCTCGGCACGGTCCCCCAGCTTTGCAATGAGGACGCTCCTTGCGTGGGGGTTGGGTTGCTGGCTGTATGGGAGATGGTTCCCCACCTCTGACCAATTTCAGAATTGTTTACCACTGGAGCCAGTGCCGTGATAGGGTTTTCCTCTGTATAACTCGTGGGTTCACTTTTTTTTTCTTTTATGTTTCAAGTTAGATGTTATTCCTCTTTTATGTATTTATAGATATAAGCATGGAAATAATTCATTCCTATAAATACATCTGTGTGACGGGAAGAACTTTTTTCTGTTTTATTTTTAAATTTTATTTTTTTAAAATTTTGAAATTTTATTTATTTTTTTATACAGCACGTTATTATTAGTTATGTATTTTATGCATATACATGTATACAGGTCAATCCCAAACTCCCAACTCATCCCACCACCACCACCCCATGGCTTCCCACACTTGGTGTCCATACGTTTGTTCTCTACCTCTGTGTCTCTATTTCTTCCCTGCAAACCAGTTCATCTGTACCATTTTTAGGCTCCACATATATGCATTAATATACAATATTTGTTTTCCTCTTTCTGACTTACTTCATTCTGTATGACAGTCTCTCGATCCATCGATGTCTCTACAAATGACCCAGTTTCATTCCTTTTTATGGCCGAGTCATATTCCATTTTATATATGTACCACATCTTTATCCATTCATCTGTCTGTGGGCATTTAGGTTGCTTCCATTACCTGGCTATTGTAAATAGTGCTGCAACGAACATTGTGGTGAATGTGCCTTTTTGAAATACGGTTTTCTCTGGGTATATGCCCAGAAGTGGGATTGCTGGATCAGATGGTAATTCTATTTCTAGTTATTTTAAGGAAACTCCATACTGTTCTCCATAGGGACTGTATCAATTTACATTCCCACCAATAGTGGAAGAGGGCTCCTTTTGTCCACACCCTCCCCAGAATTGGTTGTTTGTAGATTTTCTGATGATGCCGATTCTAACAGGTGTGAGGTGATACCTCATTGTAGTTTTGATTTGCATTTCTCTAATAATTAGTGCTGTTGAGCAGCTTTTCATGTGCGTCTTGGCCATCTCTGTGTCTCCTTTGAAGAAACGTCTCTTTAGATCTTCTGCCCATTTTTTTGGGGTTGTTTGTTTTTTTTAATATTAAGCTGCATGAGCTGTTTATATATATTGGAGATTACACCTCTGTCCATTGATTCGTCTGCAACGATTTTCGCCCATTCTGAGGGATGCCTTTTTCCATTCCCGTGTTTTTTAACAAAAAAGGAAAGAAAGGAAAAGAAGCAGAACACTAATGTGCGTAAAATATGCCTTTTGAAACGGTGGTTTTGAAATATGGACGTCCTTTGAAATTTTTGGTCGATATGTGACCCCAGGATTTGTTTTCAGGGCAGGTGTCATTTACAGGCCTGCAATGATTTTGAATATCAACTGACCATTAGCGTTGGGATTAAAGCTGCTGTTGTGTGAAACGGCCACAAGGTGGCAGCAGTTCACCCTTACCAAATCTGGTTACTAGGGCAAGAGAGCCTCAGTGGAAGTGGTGTTCTAGATTGGAGTTTAGAATGGAATGTACCAGGAGAAAGCCCCTCACGTTTGTCTCACTACTTCTTGTTCGTGTTTTGAATTTAAGTTTTTATTTTTTATTACAGCAAGTTTGATTACAATGTTTGGCTTGTTGTAGGTGTGGAAGATGTGGTTCTTTTACACATATACAGATGACTGTTCTTCTTGGGATCCTTTTCCCATGTACGTTATGACAGAATGTTGAGTAGTCCTCTCTTGGTATTCTGTAGGTCTTTGGTGATTATATATGTCACCTGTGTTTGTATATGTCTGTTAACCCCGATATCGTAATGAAACCAATCCTCACACCTTTCCATTGGTGAACCATAAGTTTGTTTAATGAATCTGTGATTGCCCTTCTCCGTGGAAATATCTGCCCTGGTATCCATTTTTAGGTAACACCTATAAGTGATATGATATGATATGTGTCTTTCACTTTCTGACTTACTACAAGTCACGTGATTACTTCTAGACTCATCTACGGTGCTGCAAATGGCATTGTGTCCTTTTTTCCCTTGGCTTCTCTTCTGCCTTAGCGGGGTCCATTTTCAACAATGTGATTCCCTGAGGGTTGTGGATTAGCTGACCTGGGCAGCCTTACCCTGCCGGCCCGCCCTCCCCAGGTGTGCCTCGTTGAGGTCAATATAAACAGAGCTCCAGGCAGCAATAGCCCCTGAAGCTGTGCCTGACTCCATATTCTCTGCCCCGTCAGCAGTCTCGGGGCTGTGCTGGTGGGAGGGAGTGAGGGGCCACAGCTTTGTGGGTGGCCCGGTGTGAGTGGGGTTCTGCTGGCCTTTCTGCAGGAGTTGCCAGGCTGCCGCCTGTAAAGAAGAGGATGTGTCACCCATACCTTCCGCTGGAATTTCTCTCCGGACAGAGGTGAGGAAGGAAAAAAGCAGTGGGGGCCGGGACAGGAGGGGTATCTCAGGCAGGGCAATGGAAAGCTTCTGGAAGAGCGCCAGGGTCCAAGACCACACTGGCTGGCCTGCAGGCACCAAGTTGGCCTGCGTGCTGTCGCTGGTGTGGCTCCACGGTCCTTCCTCTAGGCTTTCAAGCCCTTGTACATATTCAGGTGTTTTACCTGGAAAGGGTGGGAACAGTTCAGCAGCAGCTGGCCTGGGGCTCAGCTCACGTTTACTCACAGATGCCTCGGCACGGTCCCCCAGCTTTGCAATGAGGATGCTCCTTGCGTGGGGGTTGGGTTGCTGGCTGTATGGGAGATGGTTCCCCACCTCTGACCAATTTCAGAATTGTTTACCACTGGAGCCAGTGCCGTGATAGGGTTTTCCTCTGTATAACTCGTGGGTTCACTTTTTTTTTCTTTTATGTTTCAAGTTAGATGTTATTCCTCTTTTATGTATTTATAGATATAAGCATGGAAATAATTCATTCCTATAAATACATCTGTGTGACGGGAAGAAATTTTTTCTGTTTTATTTTTAAATTTTATTTTTTTAAAATTTTGAAATTTTATTTATTTTTTTATACAGCACGTTATTATTAGTTATGTATTTTATGCATATACATGTATACAGGTCAATCCCAAACTCCCAACTCATCCCACCACCACCACCCCATGGCTTCCCACACTTGGTGTCCATACGTTTGTTCTCTACCTCTGTGTCTCTATTTCTTCCCTGCAAACCAGTTCATCTGTACCATTTTTAGGCTCCACATATATGCATTAATATACAATATTTGTTTTCCTCTTTCTGACTTACTTCATTCTGTATGACAGTCTCTCGATCCATCGATGTCTCTACAAATGACCCAGTTTCATTCCTTTTTATGGCCGAGTCATATTCCATTTTATATATGTACCACATCTTTATCCATTCATCTGTCTGTGGGCATTTAGGTTGCTTCCATTACCTGGCTATTGTAAATAGTGCTGCAACGAACATTGTGGTGAATGTGCCTTTTTGAAATACGGTTTTCTCTGGGTATATGCCCAGAAGTGGGATTGCTGGATCAGATGGTAATTCTATTTCTAGTTATTTTAAGGAAACTCCATACTGTTCTCCATAGGGACTGTATCAATTTACATTCCCACCAATAGTGGAAGAGGGCTCCTTTTGTCCACACCCTCCCCAGAATTGGTTGTTTGTAGATTTTCTGATGATGCCGATTCTAACAGGTGTGAGGTGATACCTCATTGTAGTTTTGATTTGCATTTCTCTAATAATTAGTGCTGTTGAGCAGCTTTTCATGTGCGTCTTGGCCATCTCTGTGTCTCCTTTGAAGAAACGTCTCTTTAGATCTTCTGCCCATTTTTTTGGGGTTGTTTGTTTTTTTTAATATTAAGCTGCATGAGCTGTTTATATATATTGGAGATTACACCTCTGTCCATTGATTCGTCTGCAACGATTTTCGCCCATTCTGAGGGATGCCTTTTTCCATTCCCGTGTTTTTTAACAAAAAAGGAAAGAAAGGAAAAGAAGCAGAACACTAATGTGCGTAAAATATGCCTTTTGAAACGGTGGTTTTGAAATATGGACGTCCTTTGAAATTTTTGGTCGATATGTGACCCCAGGATTTGTTTTCAGGGCAGGTGTCATTTACAGGCCTGCAATGATTTTGAATATCAACTGACCATTAGCGTTGGGATTAAAGCTGCTGTTGTGTGAAACGGCCACAAGGTGGCAGCAGTTCACCCTTACCAAATCTGGTTACTAGGGCAAGAGAGCCTCAGTGGAAGTGGTGTTCTAGATTGGAGTTTAGAATGGAATGTACCAGGAGAAAGCCCCTCACGTTTGTCTCACTACTTCTTGTTCGTGTTTTTAATTTAAGTTTTTATTTTTTATTACAGCAAGTTTGATTACAATGTTTGGCTTGTTGTAGGTGTGGAAGATGTGGTTCTTTTACACATATACAGATGACTGTTCTTCTTGGGATCCTTTTCCCATGTACGTTATGACAGAATGTTGAGTAGTCCTCTCTTGGTATTCTGTAGGTCTTTGGTGATTATATATGTCACCTGTGTTTGTATATGTCTGTTAACCCCGATATCGTAATGAAACCAATCCTCACACCTTTCCATTGGTGAACCATAAGTTTGTTTAATGAATCTGTGATTGCCCTTCTCCGTGGAAATATCTGCCCTGGTATCCATTTTTAGGTAACACCTATAAGTGATATGATATGATATGTGTCTTTCACTTTCTGACTTACTACAAGTCACGTGATTACTTCTAGACTCATCTACGGTGCTGCAAATGGCATTGTGTCCTTTTTTCCCTTGGCTTCTCTTCTGCCTTAGCGGGGTCCATTTTCAACAATGTGATTCCCTGAGGGTTGTGGATTAGCTGACCTGGGCAGCCTTACCCTGCCGGCCCGCCCTCCCCAGGTGTGCCTCGTTGAGGTCAATATAAACAGAGCTCCAGGCAGCAATAGCCCCTGAAGCTGTGCCTGACTCCATATTCTCTGCCCCGTCAGCAGTCTCGGGGCTGTGCTGGTGGGAGGGAGTGAGGGGCCACAGCTTTGTGGGTGGCCCGGTGTGAGTGGGGTTCTGCTGGCCTTTCTGCAGGAGTTGCCAGGCTGCCGCCTGTAAAGAAGAGGATGTGTCACCCATACCTTCCGCTGGAATTTCTCTCCGGACAGAGGTGAGGAAGGAAAAAAGCAGTGGGGGCCGGGACAGGAGGGGTATCTCAGGCAGGGCAATGGAAAGCTTCTGGAAGAGCGCCAGGGTCCAAGACCACACTGGCTGGCCTGCAGGCACCAAGTTGGCCTGCGTGCTGTCGCTGGTGTGGCTCCACGGTCCTTCCTCTAGGCTTTCAAGCCCTTGTACATATTCAGGTGTTTTACCTGGAAAGGGTGGGAACAGTTCAGCAGCAGCTGGCCTGGGGCTCAGCTCACGTTTACTCACAGATGCCTCGGCACGGTCCCCCAGCTTTGCAATGAGGATGCTCCTTGCGTGGGGGTTGGGTTGCTGGCTGTATGGGAGATGGTTCCCCACCTCTGACCAATTTCAGAATTGTTTACCACTGGAGCCAGTGCCGTGATAGGGTTTTCCTCTGTATAACTCGTGGGTTCACTTTTTTTTTCTTTTATGTTTCAAGTTAGATGTTATTCCTCTTTTATGTATTTATAGATATAAGCATGGAAATAATTCATTCCTATAAATACATCTGTGTGACGGGAAGAAATTTTTTCTGTTTTATTTTTAAATTTTATTTTTTTAAAATTTTGAAATTTTATTTATTTTTTTATACAGCACGTTATTATTAGTTATGTATTTTATGCATATACATGTATACAGGTCAATCCCAAACTCCCAACTCATCCCACCACCACCACCCCATGGCTTCCCACACTTGGTGTCCATACGTTTGTTCTCTACCTCTGTGTCTCTATTTCTTCCCTGCAAACCAGTTCATCTGTACCATTTTTAGGCTCCACATATATGCATTAATATACAATATTTGTTTTCCTCTTTCTGACTTACTTCATTCTGTATGACAGTCTCTCGATCCATCGATGTCTCTACAAATGACCCAGTTTCATTCCTTTTTATGGCCGAGTCATATTCCATTTTATATATGTACCACATCTTTATCCATTCATCTGTCTGTGGGCATTTAGGTTGCTTCCATTACCTGGCTATTGTAAATAGTGCTGCAACGAACATTGTGGTGAATGTGCCTTTTTGAAATACGGTTTTCTCTGGGTATATGCCCAGAAGTGGGATTGCTGGATCAGATGGTAATTCTATTTCTAGTTATTTTAAGGAAACTCCATACTGTTCTCCATAGGGACTGTATCAATTTACATTCCCACCAATAGTGGAAGAGGGCTCCTTTTGTCCACACCCTCCCCAGAATTGGTTGTTTGTAGATTTTCTGATGATGCCGATTCTAACAGGTGTGAGGTGATACCTCATTGTAGTTTTGATTTGCATTTTTCTAATAATTAGTGCTGTTGAGCAGCTTTTCATGTGCGTCTTGGCCATCTCTGTGTCTCCTTTGAAGAAACGTCTCTTTAGATCTTCTGCCCATTTTTTTGGGGTTGTTTGTTTTTTTAATATTAAGCTGCATGAGCTGTTTATATATATTGGAGATTACACCTCTGTCCATTGATTTGTCTGCAACGATTTTCGCCCATTCTGAGGGATGCCTTTTTCCATTCCCGTGTTTTTTAACAAAAAAGGAAAGAAAGGAAAAGAAGCAGAACACTAATGTGCGTAAAATATGCCTTTTGAAACGGTGGTTTTGAAATATGGACGTCCTTTGAAATTTTTGGTCGATATGTGACCCCAGGATTTGTTTTCAGGGCAGGTGTCATTTACAGGCCTGCAATGATTTTGAATATCAACTGACCATTAGCGTTGGGATTAAAGCTGCTGTTGTGTGAAACGGCCACAAGGTGGCAGCAGTTCACCCTTACCAAATCTGGTTACTAGGGCAAGAGAGCCTCAGTGGAAGTGGTGTTCTAGATTGGAGTTTAGAATGGAATGTGCCAGGAGAAAGCCCCTCACGTTTGTCTCACTACTTCTTGTTCGTGTTTTTAATTTAAGTTTTTATTTTTTATTACAGCAAGTTTGATTACAATGTTTGGCTTGTTGTAGGTGTGGAAGATGTGGTTCTTTTACACATATACAGATGACTGTTCTTCTTGGGATCCTTTTCCCATGTACGTTATGACAGAATGTTGAGTAGTCCTCTCTTGGTATTCTGTAGGTCTTTGGTGATTATATATGTCACCTGTGTTTGTATATGTCTGTTAACCCCGATATCGTAATGAAACCAATCCTCACACCTTTCCATTGGTGAACCATAAGTTTGTTTAATGAATCTGTGATTGCCCTTCTCCGTGGAAATATCTGCCCTGGTATCCATTTTTAGGTAACACCTATAAGTGATATGATATGATATGTGTCTTTCACTTTCTGACTTACTACAAGTCACGTGATTACTTCTAGACTCATCTACGGTGCTGCAAATGGCATTGTGTCCTTTTTTCCCTTGGCTTCTCTTCTGCCTTAGCGGGGTCCATTTTCAACAATGTGATTCCCTGAGGGTTGTGGATTAGCTGACCTGGGCAGCCTTACCCTGCCGGCCCGCCCTCCCCAGGTGTGCCTCGTTGAGGTCAATATAAACAGAGCTCCAGGCAGCAATAGCCCCTGAAGCTGTGCCTGACTCCATATTCTCTGCCCCGTCAGCAGTCTCGGGGCTGTGCTGGTGGGAGGGAGTGAGGGGCCACAGCTTTGTGGGTGGCCCGGTGTGAGTGGGGTTCTGCTGGCCTTTCTGCAGGAGTTGCCAGGCTGCCGCCTGTAAAGAAGAGGATGTGTCACCCATACCTTCCGCTGGAATTTCTCTCCGGACAGAGGTGAGGAAGGAAAAAAGCAGTGGGGGCCGGGACAGGAGGGGTATCTCAGGCAGGGCAATGGAAAGCTTCTGGAAGAGCGCCAGGGTCCAGGACCACGCTGGCTGGCCTGCAGGCACCAAGTTGGCCTGCGTGCTGTCGCTGGTGTGGCTCCACAGTCCTTCCTCTAGGCTTTCAAGCCCTTGTACATATTCAGGTGTTTTACCTGGAAAGGGTGGGAACAGTTCAGCAGCAGCTGGCCTGGGGCTCAGCTCACGTTTACTCACAGATGCCTCGGCACGGTCCCCCAGCTTTGCAATGAGGACGCTCCTTGCGTGGGGGTTGGGTTGCTGGCTGTATGGGAGATGGTTCCCCACCTCTGACCAATTTCAGAATTGTTTACCACTGGAGCCAGTGCCGTGATAGGGTTTTCCTCTGTATAACTCGTGGGTTCACTTTTTTTTTCTTTTATGTTTCAAGTTAGATGTTATTCCTCTTTTATGTATTTATAGATATAAGCATGGAAATAATTCATTCCTATAAATACATCTGTGTGACGGGAAGAACTTTTTTCTGTTTTATTTTTAAATTTTATTTTTTTAAAATTTTGAAATTTTATTTATTTTTTTATACAGCACGTTATTATTAGTTATGTATTTTATGCATATACATGTATACAGGTCAATCCCAAACTCCCAACTCATCCTACCACCACCACCCCATGGCTTCCCACACTTGGTGTCCATACGTTTGTTCTCTACCTCTGTGTCTCTATTTCTTCCCTGCAAACCAGTTCATCTGTACCATTTTTAGGCTCCACATATATGCATTAATATACAATATTTGTTTTCCTCTTTCTGACTTACTTCATTCTGTATGACAGTCTCTCGATCCATCGATGTCTCTACAAATGACCCAGTTTCATTCCTTTTTATGGCCGAGTCATATTCCATTTTATATATGTACCACATCTTTATCCATTCATCTGTCTGTGGGCATTTAGGTTGCTTCCATTACCTGGCTATTGTAAATAGTGCTGCAACGAACATTGTGGTGAATGTGCCTTTTTGAAATACGGTTTTCTCTCGGTATATGCCCAGAAGTGGGATTGCTGGATCAGATGGTAATTCTATTTCTAGTTATTTTAAGGAAACTCCATACTGTTCTCCATAGGGACTGTATCAATTTACATTCCCACCAATAGTGGAAGAGGGCTCCTTTTGTCCACACCCTCCCCAGAATTGGTTGTTTGTAGATTTTCTGATGATGCCGATTCTAACAGGTGTGAGGTGATACCTCATTGTAGTTTTGATTTGCATTTCTCTAATAATTAGTGCTGTTGAGCAGCTTTTCATGTGCGTCTTGGCCATCTCTGTGTCTCCTTTGAAGAAACGTCTCTTTAGATCTTCTGCCCATTTTTTTTGGGTTGTTTGTTTTTTTAATATTAAGCTGCATGAGCTGTTTATATATATTGGAGATTACACCTCTGTCCATTGATTCGTCTGCAACGATTTTCGCCCATTCTGAGGGATGCCTTTTTCCATTCCCGTGTTTTTTAACAAAAAAGGAAAGAAAGGAAAAGAAGCAGAACACTAATGTGCGTAAAATATGCCTTTTGAAACGGTGGTTTTGAAATATGGACGTCCTTTGAAATTTTTGGTCGATATGTGACCCCAGGATTTGTTTTCAGGGCAGGTGTCATTTACAGGCCTGCAATGATTTTGAATATCAACTGACCATTAGCGTTGGGATTAAAGCTGCTGTTGTGTGAAACGGCCACAAGGTGGCAGCAGTTCACCCTTACCAAATCTGGTTACTAGGGCAAGAGAGCCTCAGTGGAAGTGGTGTTCTAGATTGGAGTTTAGAATGGAATGTACCAGGAGAAAGCCCCTCACGTTTGTCTCACTACTTCTTGTTCGTGTTTTTAATTTAAGTTTTTATTTTTTATTACAGCAAGTTTGATTACAATGTTTGGCTTGTTGTAGGTGTGGAAGATGTGGTTCTTTTACACATATACAGATGACTGTTCTTCTTGGGATCCTTTTCCCATGTACGTTATGACAGAATGTTGAGTAGTCCTCTCTTGGTATTCTGTAGGTCTTTGGTGATTATATATGTCACCTGTGTTTGTATATGTCTGTTAACCCCGATATCGTAATGAAACCAATCCTCACACCTTTCCATTGGTGAACCATAAGTTTGTTTAATGAATCTGTGATTGCCCTTCTCCGTGGAAATATCTGCCCTGGTATCCATTTTTAGGTAACACCTATAAGTGATATGATATGATATGTGTCTTTCACTTTCTGACTTACTACAAGTCACGTGATTACTTCTAGACTCATCTACGGTGCTGCAAATGGCATTGTGTCCTTTTTTCCCTTGGCTTCTCTTCTGCCTTAGCGGGGTCCATTTTCAACAATGTGATTCCCTGAGGGTTGTGGATTAGCTGACCTGGGCAGCCTTACCCTGCTGGCCCGCCCTCCCCAGGTGTGCCTCGTTGAGGTCAATATAAACAGAGCTCCAGGCAGCAATAGCCCCTGAAGCTGTGCCTGACTCCATATTCTCTGCCCCGTCAGCAGTCTCGGGGCTGTGCTGGTGGGAGGGAGTGAGGGGCCACAGCTTTGTGGGTGGCCCGGTGTGAGTGGGGTTCTGCTGGCCTTTCTGCAGGAGTTGCCAGGCTGCCGCCTGTAAAGAAGAGGATGTGTCACCCATACCTTCCGCTGGAATTTCTCTCCGGACAGAGGTGAGGAAGGAAAAAAGCAGTGGGGGCCGGGACAGGAGGGGTATCTCAGGCAGGACAATGGAAAGCTTCTGGAAGAGCGCCAGGGTCCAGGACCACGCTGGCTGGCCTGCAGGCACCAAGTTGGCCTGCGTGCTGTCGCTGGTGTGGCTCCACCGTCCTTCCTCTAGGCTTTCAAGCCCTTGTACATATTCAGGTGTTTTACCTGGCAAGGGTGGGAACAGTTCAGCAGCAGCTGGCCTGGGGCTCAGCTCACGTTTACTCACAGATGCCTCGGCACGGTCCCCCAGCTTTGCAATGAGGACGCTCCTTGCGTGGGGGTTGGGTTGCTGGCTGTATGGGAGATGGTTCCCCACTTCTGACCAATTTCAGAATTGTTTACCAGTGGAGCCAGTGCCGTGATAGGGTTTTCCTCTGTATAACTCGTGGGTTCACTTTTTTTTCTTTTATGTTTCAAGTTAGATGTTATTCCTCTTTTATGTATTTATAGATATAAGCATGGAAATAATTCATTCCTATAAATACATCTGTGTGACGGGAAGAACTTTTTTCTGTTTTATTTTTAAATTTTATTTTTTAAAATTTTGAAATTTTATTTATTTTTTTATACAGCACGTTATTATTAGTTATGTATTTTATGCATATACATGTATACAGGTCAATCCCAAACTCCCAACTCATCCCACCACCACCACCCCATGGCTTCCCACACTTGGTGTCCATACGTTTGTTCTCTACCTCTGTGTCTCTATTTCTTCCCTGCAAACCAGTTCATCTGTACCATTTTTAGGCTCCACATATATGCATTAATATACAATATTTGTTTTCCTCTTTCTGACTTACTTCATTCTGTATGACAGTCTCTCGATCCATCGATGTCTCTACAAATGACCCAGTTTCATTCCTTTTTATGGCCGAGTCATATTCCATTTTATATATGTACCACATCTTTATCCATTCATCTGTCTGTGGGCATTTAGGTTGCTTCCATTACCTGGCTATTGTAAATAGTGCTGCAACGAACATTGTGGTGAATGTGCCTTTTTGAAATACGGTTTTCTCTGGGTATATGCCCAGAAGTGGGATTGCTGGATCAGATGGTAATTCTATTTCTAGTTATTTTAAGGAAACTCCATACTGTTCTCCATAGGGACTGTATCAATTTACATTCCCACCAATAGTGGAAGAGGGCTCCTTTTGTCCACACCCTCCCCAGAATTGGTTGTTTGTAGATTTTCTGATGATGCCGATTCTAACAGGTGTGAGGTGATACCTCATTGTAGTTTTGATTTGCATTTCTCTAATAATTAGTGCTGTTGAGCAGCTTTTCATGTGCGTCTTGGCCATCTCTGTGTCTCCTTTGAAGAAACGTCTCTTTAGATCTTCTGCCCATTTTTTGGGGTTGTTTGTTTTTTTAATATTAAGCTGCATGAGCTGTTTATATATATTGGAGATTACACCTCTGTCCATTGATTCGTCTGCAACGATTTTCGCCCATTTTGAGGGACGCCTTTTTCCATTCCCGTGTTTTTTAACAAAAAAGGAAAGAAAGGAAAAGAAGCAGAACACTAATGTGCGTAAAATATGCCTTTTGAAACGGTGGTTTTGAAATATGGACGTCCTTTGAAATTTTTGGTCGATATGTGACCCCAGGATTTGTTTTCAGGGCAGGTGTCATTTACAGGCCTGCAATGATTTTGAATATCAACTGACCATTAGCGTTGGGATTAAAGCTGCTGTTGTGTGAAACGGCCACAAGGTGGCAGCAGTTCACCCTTACCAAATCTGGTTACTAGGGCAAGAGAGCCTCAGTGGAAGTGGTGTTCTAGATTGGAGTTTAGAATGGAATGTGCCAGGAGAAAGCCCCTCACGTTTGTCTCACTACTTCTTGTTCGTGTTTTTAATTTAAGTTTTTATTTTTTATTACAGCAAGTTTGATTACAATGTTTGGCTTGTTGTAGGTGTGGAAGATGTGGTTCTTTTACACATATACAGATGACTGTTCTTCTTGGGATCCTTTTCCCATGTACGTTATGACAGAATGTTGAGTAGTCCTCTCTTGGTATTCTGTAGGTCTTTGGTGATTATATATGTCACCTGTGTTTGTATATGTCTGTTAACCCCGATATCGTAATGAAACCAATCCTCACACCTTTCCATTGGTGAACCATAAGTTTGTTTAATGAATCTGTGATTGCCCTTCTCCGTGGAAATATCTGCCCTGGTATCCATTTTTAGGTAACACCTATAAGTGATATGATATGATATGTGTCTTTCACTTTCTGACTTACTACAAGTCACGTGATTACTTCTAGACTCATCTACGGTGCTGCAAATGGCATTGTGTCCTTTTTTCCCTTGGCTTCTCTTCTGCCTTAGCGGGGTCCATTTTCAACAATGTGATTCCCTGAGGGTTGTGGATTAGCTGACCTGGGCAGCCTTACCCTGCCGGCCCGCCCTCCCCAGGTGTGCCTCGTTGAGGTCAATATAAACAGAGCTCCAGGCAGCAATAGCCCCTGAAGCTGTGCCTGACTCCATATTCTCTGCCCCGTCAGCAGTCTCGGGGCTGTGCTGGTGGGAGGGAGTGAGGGGCCACAGCTTTGTGGGTGGCCCGGTGTGAGTGGGGTTCTGCTGGCCTTTCTGCAGGAGTTGCCAGGCTGCCGCCTGTAAAGAAGAGGATGTGTCACCCATACCTTCCGCTGGAATTTCTCTCCGGACAGAGGTGAGGAAGGAAAAAAGCAGTGGGGGCCGGGACAGGAGGGGTATCTCAGGCAGGACAATGGATAGCTTCTGGAAGAGCGCCAGGGTCCAGGACCACGCTGGCTGGCCTGCAGGCACCAAGTTGGCCTGCGTGCTGTCGCTGGTGTGGCTCCACCGTCCTTCCTCTAGGCTTTCAAGCCCTTGTACATATTCAGGTGTTTTACCTGGAAAGGGTGGGAACAGTTCAGCAGCAGCTGGCCTGGGGCTCAGCTCACGTTTACTCACAGATGCCTCGGCACGGTCCCCCAGCTTTGCAATGAGGACGCTCCTTGCGTGGGGGTTGGGTTGCTGGCTGTATGGGAGATGGTTCCCCACCTCTGACCAATTTCAGAATTGTTTACCACTGGAGCCAGTGCCGTGATAGGGTTTTCCTCTGTATAACTCGTGGGTTCACTTTTTTTTTCTTTTATGTTTCAAGTTAGATGTTATTCCTCTTTTATGTATTTATAGATATAAGCATGGAAATAATTCATTCCTATAAATACATCTGTGTGACGGGAAGAACTTTTTTCTGTTTTATTTTTAAATTTTATTTTTTTAAAATTTTGAAATTTTATTTATTTTTTTATACAGCACGTTATTATTAGTTATGTATTTTATGCATATACATGTATACAGGTCAATCCCAAACTCCCAACTCATCCTACCACCACCACCCCATGGCTTCCCACACTTGGTGTCCATACGTTTGTTCTCTACCTCTGTGTCTCTATTTCTTCCCTGCAAACCAGTTCATCTGTACCATTTTTAGGCTCCACATATATGCATTAATATACAATGTTTGTTTTCCTCTTTCTGACTTACTTCATTCTGTATGACAGTCTCTCGATCCATCGATGTCTCTACAAATGACCCAGTTTCATTCCTTTTTATGGCCGAGTCATATTCCATTTTATATATGTACCACATCTTTATCCATTCATCTGTCTGTGGGCATTTAGGTTGCTTCCATTACCTGGCTATTGTAAATAGTGCTGCAACGAACATTGTGGTGAATGTGCCTTTTTGAAATACGGTTTTCTCTGGGTATATGCCCAGAAGTGGGATTGCTGGATCAGATGGTAATTCTATTTCTAGTTATTTTAAGGAAACTCCATACTGTTCTCCATAGGGACTGTATCAATTTACATTCCCACCAATAGTGGAAGAGGGCTCCTTTTGTCCACACCCTCCCCAGAATTGGTTGTTTGTAGATTTTCTGATGATGCCGATTCTAACAGGTGTGAGGTGATACCTCATTGTAGTTTTGATTTGCATTTCTCTAATAATTAGTGCTGTTGAGCAGCTTTTCATGTGCGTCTTGGCCATCTCTGTGTCTCCTTTGAAGAAACGTCTCTTTAGATCTTCTGCCCATTTTTTTTGGGTTGTTTGTTTTTTTAATATTAAGCTGCATGAGCTGTTTATATATATTGGAGATTACACCTCTGTCCATTGATTCGTCTGCAACGATTTTCGCCCATTCTGAGGGATGCCTTTTTCCATTCCCGTGTTTTTTAACAAAAAAGGAAAGAAAGGAAAAGAAGCAGAACACTAATGTGCGTAAAATATGCCTTTTGAAACGGTGGTTTTGAAATATGGACGTCCTTTGAAATTTTTGGTCGATATGTGACCCCAGGATTTGTTTTCAGGGCAGGTGTCATTTACAGGCCTGCAATGATTTTGAATATCAACTGACCATTAGCGTTGGGATTAAAGCTGCTGTTGTGTGAAACGGCCACAAGGTGGCAGCAGTTCACCCTTACCAAATCTGGTTACTAGGGCAAGAGAGCCTCAGTGGAAGTGGTGTTCTAGATTGGAGTTTAGAATGGAATGTACCAGGAGAAAGCCCCTCACGTTTGTCTCACTACTTCTTGTTCGTGTTTTTAATTTAAGTTTTTATTTTTTATTACAGCAAGTTTGATTACAATGTTTGGCTTGTTGTAGGTGTGGAAGATGTGGTTCTTTTACACATATACAGATGACTGTTCTTCTTGGGATCCTTTTCCCATGTACGTTATGACAGAATGTTGAGTAGTCCTCTCTTGGTATTCTGTAGGTCTTTGGTGATTATATATGTCACCTGTGTTTGTATATGTCTGTTAACCCCGATATCGTAATGAAACCAATCCTCACACCTTTCCATTGGTGAACCATAAGTTTGTTTAATGAATCTGTGATTGCCCTTCTCCGTGGAAATATCTGCCCTGGTATCCATTTTTAGGTAACACCTATAAGTGATATGATATGATATGTGTCTTTCACTTTCTGACTTACTACAAGTCACGTGATTACTTCTAGACTCATCTACGGTGCTGCAAATGGCATTGTGTCCTTTTTTCCCTTGGCTTCTCTTCTGCCTTAGCGGGGTCCATTTTCAACAATGTGATTCCCTGAGGGTTGTGGATTAGCTGACCTGGGCAGCCTTACCCTGCCGGCCCGCCCTCCCCAGGTGTGCCTCGTTGAGGTCAATATAAACAGAGCTCCAGGCAGCAATAGCCCCTGAAGCTGTGCCTGACTCCATATTCTCTGCCCCGTCAGCAGTCTCGGGGCTGTGCTGGTGGGAGGGAGTGAGGGGCCACAGCTTTGTGGGTGGCCCGGTGTGAGTGGGGTTCTGCTGGCCTTTCTGCAGGAGTTGCCAGGCTGCCGCCTGTAAAGAAGAGGATGTGTCACCCATACCTTCCGCTGGAATTTCTCTCCGGACAGAGGTGAGGAAGGAAAAAAGCAGTGGGGGCCGGGACAGGAGGGGTATCTCAGGCAGGACAATGGAAAGCTTCTGGAAGAGCGCCAGGGTCCAGGACCACGCTGGCTGGCCTGCAGGCACCAAGTTGGCCTGCGTGCTGTCGCTGGTGTGGCTCCACCGTCCTTCCTCTAGGCTTTCAAGCCCTTGTACATATTCAGGTGTTTTACCTGGCAAGGGTGGGAACAGTTCAGCAGCAGCTGGCCTGGGGCTCAGCTCACGTTTACTCACAGATGCCTCGGCACGGTCCCCCAGCTTTGCAATGAGGACGCTCCTTGCGTGGGGGTTGGGTTGCTGGCTGTATGGGAGATGGTTCCCCACCTCTGACCAATTTCAGAATTGTTTACCAGTGGAGCAAGTGCCGTGATAGGGTTTTCCTCTGTATAACTCGTGGGTTCACTTTTTGTTTCTTTTATGTTTCAAGTTAGATGTTATTCCTCTTTTATGTATTTATAGATATAAGCATGGAAATAATTCATTCCTATAAATACATCTGTGTGACGGGAAGAACTTTTTTCTGTTTTATTTTTAAATTTTATTTTTTAAAATTTTGAAATTTTATTTATTTTTTTATACAGCACGTTATTATTAGTTATGTATTTTATGCATATACATGTATACAGGTCAATCCCAAACTCCCAACTCATCCCACCACCACCACCCCATGGCTTCCCACACTTGGTGTCCATACGTTTGTTCTCTACCTCTGTGTCTCTATTTCTTCCCTGCAAACCAGTTCATCTGTACCATTTTTAGGCTCCACATATATGCATTAATATACAATATTTGTTTTCCTCTTTCTGACTTACTTCATTCTGTATGACAGTCTCTCGATCCATCGATGTCTCTACAAATGACCCAGTTTCATTCCTTTTTATGGCCGAGTCATATTCCATTTTATATATGTACCACATCTTTATCCATTCATCTGTCTGTGGGCATTTAGGTTGCTTCCATTACCTGGCTATTGTAAATAGTGCTGCAACGAACATTGTGGTGAATGTGCCTTTTTGAAATACGGTTTTCTCTGGGTATATGCCCAGAAGTGGGATTGCTGGATCAGATGGTAATTCTATTTCTAGTTATTTTAAGGAAACTCCATACTGTTCTCCATAGGGACTGTATCAATTTACATTCCCACCAATAGTGGAAGAGGGCTCCTTTTGTCCACACCCTCCCCAGAATTGGTTGTTTGTAGATTTTCTGATGATGCCGATTCTAACAGGTGTGAGGTGATACCTCATTGTAGTTTTGATTTGCATTTCTCTAATAATTAGTGCTGTTGAGCAGCTTTTCATGTGCGTCTTGGCCATCTCTGTGTCTCCTTTGAAGAAACGTCTCTTTAGATCTTCTGCCCATTTTTTGGGGTTGTTTGTTTTTTTAATATTAAGCTGCATGAGCTGTTTATATATATTGGAGATTACACCTCTGTCCATTGATTCGTCTGCAACGATTTTCGCCCATTTTGAGGGACGCCTTTTTCCATTCCCGTGTTTTTTAACAAAAAAGGAAAGAAAGGAAAAGAAGCAGAACACTAATGTGCGTAAAATATGCCTTTTGAAACGGTGGTTTTGAAATATGGACGTCCTTTGAAATTTTTGGTCGATATGTGACCCCAGGATTTGTTTTCAGGGCAGGTGTCATTTACAGGCCTGCAATGATTTTGAATATCAACTGACCATTAGCGTTGGGATTAAAGCTGCTGTTGTGTGAAACGGCCACAAGGTGGCAGCAGTTCACCCTTACCAAATCTGGTTACTAGGGCAAGAGAGCCTCAGTGGAAGTGGTGTTCTAGATTGGAGTTTAGAATGGAATGTGCCAGGAGAAAGCCCCTCACGTTTGTCTCACTACTTCTTGTTCGTGTTTTTAATTTAAGTTTTTATTTTTTATTACAGCAAGTTTGATTACAATGTTTGGCTTGTTGTAGGTGTGGAAGATGTGGTTCTTTTACACATATACAGATGACTGTTCTTCTTGGGATCCTTTTCCCATGTACGTTATGACAGAATGTTGAGTAGTCCTCTCTTGGTATTCTGTAGGTCTTTGGTGATTATATATGTCACCTGTGTTTGTATATGTCTGTTAACCCCGATATCGTAATGAAACCAATCCTCACACCTTTCCATTGGTGAACCATAAGTTTGTTTAATGAATCTGTGATTGCCCTTCTCCGTGGAAATATCTGCCCTGGTATCCATTTTTAGGTAACACCTATAAGTGATATGATATGATATGTGTCTTTCACTTTCTGACTTACTACAAGTCACGTGATTACTTCTAGACTCATCTACGGTGCTGCAAATGGCATTGTGTCCTTTTTTCCCTTGGCTTCTCTTCTGCCTTAGCGGGGTCCATTTTCAACAATGTGATTCCCTGAGGGTTGTGGATTAGCTGACCTGGGCAGCCTTACCCTGCCGGCCCGCCCTCCCCAGGTGTGCCTCGTTGAGGTCAATATAAACAGAGCTCCAGGCAGCAATAGCCCCTGAAGCTGTGCCTGACTCCATATTCTCTGCCCCGTCAGCAGTCTCGGGGCTGTGCTGGTGGGAGGGAGTGAGGGGCCACAGCTTTGTGGGTGGCCCGGTGTGAGTGGGGTTCTGCTGGCCTTTCTGCAGGAGTTGCCAGGCTGCCGCCTGTAAAGAAGAGGATGTGTCACCCATACCTTCCGCTGGAATTTCTCTCCGGACAGAGGTGAGGAAGGAAAAAAGCAGTGGGGGCCGGGACAGGAGGGGTATCTCAGGCAGGACAATGGATAGCTTCTGGAAGAGCGCCAGGGTCCAGGACCACGCTGGCTGGCCTGCAGGCACCAAGTTGGCCTGCGTGCTGTCGCTGGTGTGGCTCCACGGTCCTTCCTCTAGGCTTTCAAGCCCTTGTACATATTCAGGTGTTTTACCTGGAAAGGGTGGGAACAGTTCAGCAGCAGCTGGCCTGGGGCTCAGCTCACGTTTACTCACAGATGCCTCGGCACGGTCCCCCAGCTTTGCAATGAGGACGCTCCTTGCGTGGGGGTTGGGTTGCTGGCTGTATGGGAGATGGTTCCCCACCTCTGACCAATTTCAGAATTGTTTACCACTGGAGCCAGTGCCGTGATAGGGTTTTCCTCTGTATAACTCGTGGGTTCACTTTTTTTTTCTTTTATGTTTCAAGTTAGATGTTATTCCTCTTTTATGTATTTATAGATATAAGCATGGAAATAATTCATTCCTATAAATACATCTGTGTGACGGGAAGAACTTTTTTCTGTTTTATTTTTAAATTTTATTTTTTTAAAATTTTGAAATTTTATTTATTTTTTTATACAGCACGTTATTATTAGTTATGTATTTTATGCATATACATGTATACAGGTCAATCCCAAACTCCCAACTCATCCTACCACCACCACCCCATGGCTTCCCACACTTGGTGTCCATACGTTTGTTCTCTACCTCTGTGTCTCTATTTCTTCCCTGCAAACCAGTTCATCTGTACCATTTTTAGGCTCCACATATATGCATTAATATACAATATTTGTTTTCCTCTTTCTGACTTACTTCATTCTGTATGACAGTCTCTCGATCCATCGATGTCTCTACAAATGACCCAGTTTCATTCCTTTTTATGGCCGAGTCATATTCCATTTTATATATGTACCACATCTTTATCCATTCATCTGTCTGTGGGCATTTAGGTTGCTTCCATTACCTGGCTATTGTAAATAGTGCTGCAACGAACATTGTGGTGAATGTGCCTTTTTGAAATACGGTTTTCTCTGGGTATATGCCCAGAAGTGGGATTGCTGGATCAGATGGTAATTCTATTTCTAGTTATTTTAAGGAAACTCCATACTGTTCTCCATAGGGACTGTATCAATTTACATTCCCACCAATAGTGGAAGAGGGCTCCTTTTGTCCACACCCTCCCCAGAATTGGTTGTTTGTAGATTTTCTGATGATGCCGATTCTAACAGGTGTGAGGTGATACCTCATTGTAGTTTTGATTTGCATTTCTCTAATAATTAGTGCTGTTGAGCAGCTTTTCATGTGCGTCTTGGCCATCTCTGTGTCTCCTTTGAAGAAACGTCTCTTTAGATCTTCTGCCCATTTTTTTTGGGTTGTTTGTTTTTTTAATATTAAGCTGCATGAGCTGTTTATATATATTGGAGATTACACCTCTGTCCATTGATTCGTCTGCAACGATTTTCGCCCATTCTGAGGGATGCCTTTTTCCATTCCCGTGTTTTTTAACAAAAAAGGAAAGAAAGGAAAAGAAGCAGAACACTAATGTGCGTAAAATATGCCTTTTGAAACGGTGGTTTTGAAATATGGACGTCCTTTGAAATTTTTGGTCGATATGTGACCCCAGGATTTGTTTTCAGGGCAGGTGTCATTTACAGGCCTGCAATGATTTTGAATATCAACTGACCATTAGCGTTGGGATTAAAGCTGCTGTTGTGTGAAACGGCCACAAGGTGGCAGCAGTTCACCCTTACCAAATCTGGTTACTAGGGCAAGAGAGCCTCAGTGGAAGTGGTGTTCTAGATTGGAGTTTAGAATGGAATGTACCAGGAGAAAGCCCCTCACGTTTGTCTCACTACTTCTTGTTCGTGTTTTTAATTTAAGTTTTTATTTTTTATTACAGCAAGTTTGATTACAATGTTTGGCTTGTTGTAGGTGTGGAAGATGTGGTTCTTTTACACATATACAGATGACTGTTCTTCTTGGGATCCTTTTCCCATGTACGTTATGACAGAATGTTGAGTAGTCCTCTCTTGGTATTCTGTAGGTCTTTGGTGATTATATATGTCACCTGTGTTTGTATATGTCTGTTAACCCCGATATCGTAATGAAACCAATCCTCACACCTTTCCATTGGTGAACCATAAGTTTGTTTAATGAATCTGTGATTGCCCTTCTCCGTGGAAATATCTGCCCTGGTATCCATTTTTAGGTAACACCTATAAGTGATATGATATGATATGTGTCTTTCACTTTCTGACTTACTACAAGTCACGTGATTACTTCTAGACTCATCTACGGTGCTGCAAATGGCATTGTGTCCTTTTTTCCCTTGGCTTCTCTTCTGCCTTAGCGGGGTCCATTTTCAACAATGTGATTCCCTGAGGGTTGTGGATTAGCTGACCTGGGCAGCCTTACCCTGCCGGCCCGCCCTCCCCAGGTGTGCCTCGTTGAGGTCAATATAAACAGAGCTCCAGGCAGCAATAGCCCCTGAAGCTGTGCCTGACTCCATATTCTCTGCCCCGTCAGCAGTCTCGGGGCTGTGCTGGTGGGAGGGAGTGAGGGGCCACAGCTTTGTGGGTGGCCCGGTGTGAGTGGGGTTCTGCTGGCCTTTCTGCAGGAGTTGCCAGGCTGCCGCCTGTAAAGAAGAGGATGTGTCACCCATACCTTCCGCTGGAATTTCTCTCCGGACAGAGGTGAGGAAGGAAAAAAGCAGTGGGGGCCGGGACAGGAGGGGTATCTCAGGCAGGACAATGGAAAGCTTCTGGAAGAGCGCCAGGGTCCAGGACCACGCTGGCTGGCCTGCAGGCACCAAGTTGGCCTGCGTGCTGTCGCTGGTGTGGCTCCACCGTCCTTCCTCTAGGCTTTCAAGCCCTTGTACATATTCAGGTGTTTTACCTGGCAAGGGTGGGAACAGTTCAGCAGCAGCTGGCCTGGGGCTCAGCTCACGTTTACTCACAGATGCCTCGGCACGGTCCCCCAGCTTTGCAATGAGGACGCTCCTTGCGTGGGGGTTGGGTTGCTGGCTGTATGGGAGATGGTTCCCCACCTCTGACCAATTTCAGAATTGTTTACCAGTGGAGCAAGTGCCGTGATAGGGTTTTCCTCTGTATAACTCGTGGGTTCACTTTTTGTTTCTTTTATGTTTCAAGTTAGATGTTATTCCTCTTTTATGTATTTATAGATATAAGCATGGAAATAATTCATTCCTATAAATACATCTGTGTGACGGGAAGAACTTTTTTCTGTTTTATTTTTAAATTTTATTTTTTAAAATTTTGAAATTTTATTTATTTTTTTATACAGCACGTTATTATTAGTTATGTATTTTATGCATATACATGTATACAGGTCAATCCCAAACTCCCAACTCATCCCACCACCACCACCCCATGGCTTCCCACACTTGGTGTCCATACGTTTGTTCTCTACCTCTGTGTCTCTATTTCTTCCCTGCAAACCAGTTCATCTGTACCATTTTTAGGCTCCACATATATGCATTAATATACAATATTTGTTTTCCTCTTTCTGACTTACTTCATTCTGTATGACAGTCTCTCGATCCATCGATGTCTCTACAAATGACCCAGTTTCATTCCTTTTTATGGCCGAGTCATATTCCATTTTATATATGTACCACATCTTTATCCATTCATCTGTCTGTGGGCATTTAGGTTGCTTCCATTACCTGGCTATTGTAAATAGTGCTGCAACGAACATTGTGGTGAATGTGCCTTTTTGAAATACGGTTTTCTCTGGGTATATGCCCAGAAGTGGGATTGCTGGATCAGATGGTAATTCTATTTCTAGTTATTTTAAGGAAACTCCATACTGTTCTCCATAGGGACTGTATCAATTTACATTCCCACCAATAGTGGAAGAGGGCTCCTTTTGTCCACACCCTCCCCAGAATTGGTTGTTTGTAGATTTTCTGATGATGCCGATTCTAACAGGTGTGAGGTGATACCTCATTGTAGTTTTGATTTGCATTTCTCTAATAATTAGTGCTGTTGAGCAGCTTTTCATGTGCGTCTTGGCCATCTCTGTGTCTCCTTTGAAGAAACGTCTCTTTAGATCTTCTGCCCATTTTTTGGGGTTGTTTGTTTTTTTAATATTAAGCTGCATGAGCTGTTTATATATATTGGAGATTACACCTCTGTCCATTGATTCGTCTGCAACGATTTTCGCCCATTTTGAGGGACGCCTTTTTCCATTCCCGTGTTTTTTAACAAAAAAGGAAAGAAAGGAAAAGAAGCAGAACACTAATGTGCGTAAAATATGCCTTTTGAAACGGTGGTTTTGAAATATGGACGTCCTTTGAAATTTTTGGTCGATATGTGACCCCAGGATTTGTTTTCAGGGCAGGTGTCATTTACAGGCCTGCAATGATTTTGAATATCAACTGACCATTAGCGTTGGGATTAAAGCTGCTGTTGTGTGAAACGGCCACAAGGTGGCAGCAGTTCACCCTTACCAAATCTGGTTACTAGGGCAAGAGAGCCTCAGTGGAAGTGGTGTTCTAGATTGGAGTTTAGAATGGAATGTGCCAGGAGAAAGCCCCTCACGTTTGTCTCACTACTTCTTGTTCGTGTTTTTAATTTAAGTTTTTATTTTTTATTACAGCAAGTTTGATTACAATGTTTGGCTTGTTGTAGGTGTGGAAGATGTGGTTCTTTTACACATATACAGATGACTGTTCTTCTTGGGATCCTTTTCCCATGTACGTTATGACAGAATGTTGAGTAGTCCTCTCTTGGTATTCTGTAGGTCTTTGGTGATTATATATGTCACCTGTGTTTGTATATGTCTGTTAACCCCGATATCGTAATGAAACCAATCCTCACACCTTTCCATTGGTGAACCATAAGTTTGTTTAATGAATCTGTGATTGCCCTTCTCCGTGGAAATATCTGCCCTGGTATCCATTTTTAGGTAACACCTATAAGTGATATGATATGATATGTGTCTTTCACTTTCTGACTTACTACAAGTCACGTGATTACTTCTAGACTCATCTACGGTGCTGCAAATGGCATTGTGTCCTTTTTTCCCTTGGCTTCTCTTCTGCCTTAGCGGGGTCCATTTTCAACAATGTGATTCCCTGAGGGTTGTGGATTAGCTGACCTGGGCAGCCTTACCCTGCCGGCCCGCCCTCCCCAGGTGTGCCTCGTTGAGGTCAATATAAACAGAGCTCCAGGCAGCAATAGCCCCTGAAGCTGTGCCTGACTCCATATTCTCTGCCCCGTCAGCAGTCTCGGGGCTGTGCTGGTGGGAGGGAGTGAGGGGCCACAGCTTTGTGGGTGGCCCGGTGTGAGTGGGGTTCTGCTGGCCTTTCTGCAGGAGTTGCCAGGCTGCCGCCTGTAAAGAAGAGGATGTGTCACCCATACCTTCCGCTGGAATTTCTCTCCGGACAGAGGTGAGGAAGGAAAAAAGCAGTGGGGGCCGGGACAGGAGGGGTATCTCAGGCAGGACAATGGATAGCTTCTGGAAGAGCGCCAGGGTCCAGGACCACGCTGGCTGGCCTGCAGGCACCAAGTTGGCCTGCGTGCTGTCGCTGGTGTGGCTCCACGGTCCTTCCTCTAGGCTTTCAAGCCCTTGTACATATTCAGGTGTTTTACCTGGAAAGGGTGGGAACAGTTCAGCAGCAGCTGGCCTGGGGCTCAGCTCACGTTTACTCACAGATGCCTCGGCACGGTCCCCCAGCTTTGCAATGAGGACGCTCCTTGCGTGGGGGTTGGGTTGCTGGCTGTATGGGAGATGGTTCCCCACCTCTGACCAATTTCAGAATTGTTTACCACTGGAGCCAGTGCCGTGATAGGGTTTTCCTCTGTATAACTCGTGGGTTCACTTTTTGTTTCTTTTATGTTTCAAGTTAGATGTTATTCCTCTTTTATGTATTTATAGATATAAGCATGGAAATAATTCATTCCTATAAATACATCTGTGTGACGGGAAGAACTTTTTTCTGTTTTATTTTTAAATTTTATTTTTTAAAATTTTGAAATTTTATTTATTTTTTTATACAGCACGTTATTATTAGTTATGTATTTTATGCATATACATGTATACAGGTCAATCCCAAACTCCCAACTCATCCCACCACCACCACCCCATGGCTTCCCACACTTGGTGTCCATACGTTTGTTCTCTACCTCTGTGTCTCTATTTCTTCCCTGCAAACCAGTTCATCTGTACCATTTTTAGGCTCCACATATATGCATTAATATACAATATTTGTTTTCCTCTTTCTGACTTACTTCATTCTGTATGACAGTCTCTCGATCCATCGATGTCTCTACAAATGACCCAGTTTCATTCCTTTTTATGGCCGAGTCATATTCCATTTTATATATGTACCACATCTTTATCCATTCATCTGTCTGTGGGCATTTAGGTTGCTTCCATTACCTGGCTATTGTAAATAGTGCTGCAACGAACATTGTGGTGAATGTGCCTTTTTGAAATACGGTTTTCTCTGGGTATATGCCCAGAAGTGGGATTGCTGGATCAGATGGTAATTCTATTTCTAGTTATTTTAAGGAAACTCCATACTGTTCTCCATAGGGACTGTATCAATTTACATTCCCACCAATAGTGGAAGAGGGCTCCTTTTGTCCACACCCTCCCCAGAATTGGTTGTTTGTAGATTTTCTGATGATGCCGATTCTAACAGGTGTGAGGTGATATCTCATTGTAGTTTTGATTTGCATTTCTCTAATAATTAGTGCTGTTGAGCAGCTTTTCATGTGCGTCTTGGCCATCTCTGTGTCTCCTTTGAAGAAACGTCTCTTTAGATCTTCTGCCCATTTTTTTGGGGTTGTTTGTTTTTTTTAATATTAAGCTGCATGAGCTGTTTATATATATTGGAGATTAAACCTCTGTCCATTGATTCGTCTGCAACGATTTTCGCCCATTCTGAGGGATGCCTTTTTCCATTCCCGTGTTTTTTAACAAAAAAGGAAAGAAAGGAAAAGAAGCAGAACACTAATGTGCGTAAAATATGCCTTTTGAAACGGTGGTTTTGAAATATGGACGTCCTTTGAAATTTTTGGTCGATATGTGACCCCAGGATTTGTTTTCAGGGCAGGTGTCATTTACAGGCCTGCAATGATTTTGAATATCAACTGACCATTAGCGTTGGGATTAAAGCTGCTGTTGTGTGAAACAGCCACAAGGTGGCAGCAGTTCACCCTTACCTAATCTGGTTACTAGGGCAAGAGAGCCTCAGTGGAAGTGGTGTTCTAGATTGGAGTTTAGAATGGAATGTACCAGGAGAAAGCCCCTCACGTTTGTCTCACTACTTCTTGTTCGTGTTTTTAATTTAAGTTTTTATTTTTTATTACAGCAAGTTTGATTACAATGTTTGGCTTGTTGTAGGTGTGGAAGATGTGGTTCTTTTACACATATACAGATGACTGTTCTTCTTGGGATCCTTTTCCCATGTACGTTATGACAGAATGTTGAGTAGTCCTCTCTTGGTATTCTGTAGGTCTTTGGTGATTATATATGTCACCTGTGTTTGTATATGTCTGTTAACCCCGATATCGTAATGAAACCAATCCTCACACCTTTCCATTGGTGAACCATAAGTTTGTTTAATGAATCTGTGATTGCCCTTCTCCGTGGAAATATCTGCCCTGGTATCCATTTTTAGGTAACACCTATAAGTGATATGATATGATATGTGTCTTTCACTTTCTGACTTACTACAAGTCACGTGATTACTTCTAGACTCATCTACGGTGCTGCAAATGGCATTGTGTCCTTTTTTCCCTTGGCTTCTCTTCTGCCTTAGCGGGGTCCATTTTCAACAATGTGATTCCCTGAGGGTTGTGGATTAGCTGACCTGGGCAGCCTTACCCTGCCGGCCCGCCCTCCCCAGGTGTGCCTCGTTGAGGTCAATATAAACAGAGCTCCAGGCAGCAATAGCCCCTGAAGCTGTGCCTGACTCCATATTCTCTGCCCCGTCAGCAGTCTCGGGGCTGTGCTGGTGGGAGGGAGTGAGGGGCCACAGCTTTGTGGGTGGCCCGGTGTGAGTGGGGTTCTGCTGGCCTTTCTGCAGGAGTTGCCAGGCTGCCGCCTGTAAAGAAGAGGATGTGTCACCCATACCTTCCGCTGGAATTTCTCTCCGGACAGAGGTGAGGAAGGAAAAAAGCAGTGGGGGCCGGGACAGGAGGGGTATCTCAGGCAGGGCAATGGAAAGCTTCTGGAAGAGCGCCAGGGTCCAGGACCACGCTGGCTGGCCTGCAGGCACCAAGTTGGCCTGCGTGCTGTCGCTGGTGTGGCTCCACGGTCCTTCCTCTAGGCTTTCAAGCCCTTGTACATATTCAGGTGTTTTACCTGGAAAGGGTGGGAACAGTTCAGCAGCAGCTGGCCTGGGGCTCAGCTCACGTTTACTCACAGATGCCTCGGCACGGTCCCCCAGCTTTGCAATGAGGACGCTCCTTGCGTGGGGGTTGGGTTGCTGGCTGTATGGGAGATGGTTCCCCACCTCTGACCAATTTCAGAATTGTTTACCACTGGAGCAAGTGCCGTGATAGGGTTTTCCTCTGTATAACTCGTGGGTTCACTTTTTTTTTCTTTTATGTTTCAAGTTACATGTTATTCCTCTTTTATGTATTTATAGATATAAGCATGGAAATAATTCATTCCTATAAATACATCTGTGTGACGGGAAGAACTTTTTTCTGTTTTATTTTTAAATTTTATTTTTTTAAAATTTTGAAATTTTATTTATTTTTTTATACAGCACGTTATTATTAGTTATGTATTTTATGCATATACATGTATACAGGTCAATCCCAAACTCCCAACTCATCCCACCACCACCACCCCATGGCTTCCCACACTTGGTGTCCATACGTTTGTTCTCTACCTCTGTGTCTCTATTTCTTCCCTGCAAACCAGTTCATCTGTACCATTTTTAGGCTCCACATATATGCATTAATATACAATATTTGTTTTCCTCTTTCTGACTTACTTCATTCTGTATGACAGTCTCTCGATCCATCGATGTCTCTACAAATGACCCAGTTTCATTCCTTTTTATGGCCGAGTCATATTCCATTTTATATATGTACCACATCTTTATCCATTCATCTGTCTGTGGGCATTTAGGTTGCTTCCATTACCTGGCTATTGTAAATAGTGCTGCAACGAACATTGTGGTGAATGTGCCTTTTTGAAATACGGTTTTCTCTGGGTATATGCCCAGAAGTGGGATTGCTGGATCAGATGGTAATTCTATTTCTAGTTATTTTAAGGAAACTCCATACTGTTCTCCATAGGGACTGTATCAATTTACATTCCCACCAATAGTGGAAGAGGGCTCCTTTTGTCCACACCCTCCCCAGAATTGGTTGTTTGTAGATTTTCTGATGATGCCGATTCTAACAGGTGTGAGGTGATACCTCATTGTAGTTTTGATTTGCATTTCTCTAATAATTAGTGCTGTTGAGCAGCTTTTCATGTGCGTCTTGGCCATCTCTGTGTCTCCTTTGAAGAAACGTCTCTTTAGATCTTCTGCCCATTTTTTTGGGGTTGTTTGTTTTTTTTAATATTAAGCTGCATGAGCTGTTTATATATATTGGAGATTAAACCTCTGTCCATTGATTCGTCTGCAATGATTTTCGCCCATTCTGAGGGATGCCTTTTTCCATTCCCGTGTTTTTTAACAAAAAAGGAAAGAAAGGAAAAGAAGCAGAACACTAATGTGCGTAAAATATGCCTTTTGAAACGGTGGTTTTGAAATATGGACGTCCTTTGAATTTTTTGGTCGATATGTGACCCCAGGATTTGTTTTCAGGGCAGGTGTCATTTACAGGCCTGCAATGATTTTGAATATCAACTGACCATTAGCGTTGGGATTAAAGCTGCTGTTGTGTGAAACGGCCACAAGGTGGCAGCAGTTCACCCTTACCAAATCTGGTTACTAGGGCAAGAGAGCCTCAGTGGAAGTGGTGTTCTAGATTGGAGTTTAGAATGGAATGTACCAGGAGAAAGCCCCTCACGTTTGTCTCACTACTTCTTGTTCGTGTTTTTAATTTAAGTTTTTATTTTTTATTACAGCAAGTTTGATTACAATGTTTGGCTTGTTGTAGGTGTGGAAGATGTGGTTCTTTTACACATATACAGATGACTGTTCTTCTTGGGATCCTTTTCCCATGTACGTTATGACAGAATGTTGAGTAGTCCTCTCTTGGTATTCTGTAGGTCTTTGGTGATTATATATGTCACCTGTGTTTGTATATGTCTGTTAACCCCGATATCGTAATGAAACCAATCCTCACACCTTTCCATTGGTGAACCATAAGTTTGTTTAATGAATCTGTGATTGCCCTTCTCCGTGGAAATATCTGCCCTGGTATCCATTTTTAGGTAACACCTATAAGTGATATGATATGATATGTGTCTTTCACTTTCTGACTTACTACAAGTCACGTGATTACTTCTAGACTCATCTACGGTGCTGCAAATGGCATTGTGTCCTTTTTTCCCTTGGCTTCTCTTCTGCCTTAGCGGGGTCCATTTTCAACAATGTGATTCCCTGAGGGTTGTGGATTAGCTGACCTGGGCAGCCTTACCCTGCCGGCCCGCCCTCCCCAGGTGTGCCTCGTTGAGGTCAATATAAACAGAGCTCCAGGCAGCAATAGCCCCTGAAGCTGTGCCTGACTCCATATTCTCTGCCCCGTCAGCAGTCTCGGGGCTGTGCTGGTGGGAGGGAGTGAGGGGCCACAGCTTTGTGGGTGGCCCGGTGTGAGTGGGGTTCTGCTGGCCTTTCTGCAGGAGTTGCCAGGCTGCCGCCTGTAAAGAAGAGGATGTGTCACCCATACCTTCCGCTGGAATTTCTCTCCGGACAGAGGTGAGGAAGGAAAAAAGCAGTGGGGGCCGGGACAGGAGGGGTATCTCAGGCAGGGCAATGGAAAGCTTCTGGAAGAGCGCCAGGGTCCAGGACCACGCTGGCTGGCCTGCAGGCACCAAGTTGGCCTGCGTGCTGTCGCTGGTGTGGCTCCACCGTCCTTCCTCTAGGCTTTCAAGCCCTTGTACATATTCAGGTGTTTTACCTGGAAAGGGTGGGAACAGTTCAGCAGCAGCTGGCCTGGGGCTCAGCTCACATTTACTCACAGATGCCTCGGCACGGTCCCCCAGCTTTGCAATGAGGACGCTCCTTGCGTGGGGGTTGGGTTGCTGGCTGTATGGGAGATGTTTCCCCACCTCTGACCAATTTCAGAATTGTTTACCACTGGAGCCAGTGCCGTGATAGGGTTTTCCTCTGTATAACTCGTGGGTTCACTTTTTTTTTCTTTTATGTTTCAAGTTAGATGTTATTCCTCTTTTATGTATTTATAGATATAAGCATGGAAATAATTCATTCCTATAAATACATCTGTGTGACGGGAAGAATTTTTTCTGTTCTATTTTTAAATTTTATTTTTTAAAATTTTGAAATTTAATTTAATTTATTGTTTTTATACAGCACGTTATTATTAGTTATGTATTTTATGCATATACATGTATACAGGTCAATCCCAATCTCCCAACTCATCCCACCACCACCACCCCATGGCTTCCCACACTTGGTGTCCATACGTTTGTTCTCTACCTCTGTGTCTCTATTTCTTCCCTGCAAATCAGTTCATCTGTACCATTTTTAGGCTCCACATATATGCATTAATATACAATATTTGTTTTCCTCTTTCTGACTTACTTCATTCTGTATGACAGTCTCTCGATCCATCGATGTCTCTACAAATGACCCAGTTTCATTCCTTTTTATGGCCGAGTCATATTCCATTTTATATATGTACCACATCTTTATCCATTCATCTGTCTGTGGGCATTTAGGTTGCTTCCATTACCTGGCTATTGTAAATAGTGCTGCAACGAACATTGTGGTGAATGTGCCTTTTTGAAATACGGTTTTCTCTGGGTATATGCCCAGAAGTGGGATTGCTGGATCAGATGGTAATTCTATTTCTAGGTTTTTTAAGGAAACTCCATACTGTTCTCCATAGTGACTGTATCAATTTACATTCCCACCAATAGTGGAAGAGGGCTCCTTTTGTCCACACCCTCCCCAGAATTGGTTGTTTGTAGATTTTCTGATGATGCCGATTCTAACAGGTGTGAGGTGAAACCTCATTGTAGTTTTGATTTGCATTTCTCTAATAATTAGTGCTGTTGAGCAGCTTTTCTGTGTGTCTTGGCCATCTCTGTGTCTCCTTTGAAGAAACGTCTCTTTAGATCTTCTGCCCATTTTTTGGGGTGTTGTTTGTTTTTTAATATTAAGCTGCATGAGCTGTTCATATATATTGGAGTTTAAACCTCTGTCCATTGATTCGTCTGCAACGATTTTCGCCCATTCTGAGGGATGCCTTTTTCCATTCCCGTGTTTTTTAACAAAAAAGGAAAGAAAGGAAAAGAAGCAGAACACTAATGTGCGTAAAATATGCCTTTTGAAACGGTCCTTTTGAAATATGGACGTCCTTTGAATTTTTTGGTCGATATGTGAACCCAGGATTTGTTTTCAGGGCAGGTGTCATTTACAGGCCTGCAATGATTTTGAATATCAACTGACCATTAGTGCTGGGATTAAAGCTGCTGTTGTGTGAAACGGCCACAAGCTGGCAGCAGTTCTCCCTTACCAAATTGGTTACTAAGGCAAGAGAGCCTCAGTGGAAGTGGTGTTCTAGATTGGAATTTAGAATGGAATGTGCCAGGAGAAAGCCCCTCACGTTTGTCTCACTACTTCTTGTTCGTGTTTTTAATTTAAGTTTTTATTTTTTATTACAGCAAGTTTGATTACAATGTTTGGCTTGCTGTAGGTGTGGAAGATGTGGTTCTTTTACACATATACAGATGTCTGTTCTTCCTGGGATCCTTTTCCCATGTACGTTATGACAGAATGTTGAGTATTCCTCTCTTGGTATTCTGTAGGTCTTTGGTGATTATATATGTCACCTGTGTTTGTATATGTCTGTTAACCCAGATATCGTAATGAAACCAATCCTCACACCTTTCCATTGGTGAACCATAAGTTTGTTTAATGAATCTGTGATTGCCCTTCTCCGTGGAAATATCTGCCCTGGTATCCATTTTTAGGTAACACCTATAAGTGATATTATATGATATGTGTCTTTCACTTTCTGACTTACTACAAGTCACGTGATTACTTCTAGACTCTTCTACGGTGCTGCACATGGCATTGTGTCCTTTTTTTCCTTGGCTTCTCTTCTGCCTTAGCGGGGTCCATTTTCAACAATGTGATTCCCTGAGGGTTGTGGATTAGCTGACCTGGGCAGCCTTACCCTGCCGGTCCGCCCTCCCCAGGTGTGCCTTGTTGTGGTCAATATAAACAGCGCTCCAGGCAGCAATAGCCCCTGAAGCTGTGCCTGACTCCATATTCTCTCCCGTCAGCAGGTTCGGGGCTGTGCTGGTGGGAGGGAGTGAGGGGCCACAGCTTTGTGGGTGGCCCGGTGTGAGTGGGGTTCTGCTGGCCTTTCTGTAGGAGTTGCCAGGCTGCCGCCTGTAAAGAAGAGGATGTGTCACCCATTCCTTCCGATGGAATTTCTCTCCGGACAGAGGTGAGGAAGGAAAAAAGCAGTGGGTAAAGGGACAGCCGGGGAATCCCAGGCAGGGCAATGGAAAGCTTCTGGAAGAGCGCCCAGGGCCAGGACCACCCTGGCTGGCCTGCAGGCACCAAGTTGGCCTGCGTGCTGTCGCTGGTGTGGCTCCACCTTCCTTCCTCTAGGCTTTCTCGCCCTTGTACATATTCAGGTGTTTTACCTGGAAAGGGTGGGAACAGTTCAGCAGCAGCTGGCCTGGGGCTCAGCTCACGTTTACTCACAGATGCCTCGGCACGGTCCCCCAGCTTTGCAATGAGGACGCTCCTTGCATGGGGGGGTGGGTTGCTGGCTGTATGGGAGATGGTTCCCCACCTCTGACCAATTTCAGAATTGTTTACCGCTGGAGCAAGTGCCGTGATAGGGTTTTCCTCTGTATAACTCGTGGGGTCACTTTTTTTTTCTTTTATGGTTCAAGTTAAACTTTATTCCTCTTTTATGTATTTATAAATATAAGCATGGAAATAATTCATTCCTATAAATACATCTGTGTGACAGGAAGAATTTTTTCTGTTCTATTTTTAAATTTTATTTTTTAAAATTTTGAAATTTAATTTTATTTATTTTTTTTATACAGCACGTTATTATTAGTTATGTATTTTATGCATATACATGTATACAGGTCAATCCCAATCTCCCAACTCATCCCACCACCACCACCCCATGGCTTCCCACACTTGGTGTCCATACGTTTGTTCTCTACCTTTGTGTGTCTATTTCTTCCCTGCAAACCAGTTCATCTGTACCATTTTTAGGCTCCACATATATGCATTAATATACAATATTTGTTTTCCTCTTTCTGACTTACTTCATTCTGTATGACAGTCTCTCGATCCATCGATGTCTCTACAAATGACCCAGTTTCATTCCTTTTTATGGCCGAGTCATATTCCATTTTTTATATGTACCACATCTTTATCCATTCATCTGTCTGTGGGCATTTAGGTTGCTTCCATTACCTGGCTATTGTAAATAGTGCTGCAACGAACATTGTGGTGAATGTGCCTTTTTGAAATACGGTTTTCTCTGGGTATATGCCCAGAAGTGGGATTGCTGGATCAGATGGTAATTCTATTTCTAGGTTTTTTAAGGAAACTCCATACTGTTCTCCATAGTGACTGTATCAATTTACATTCCCACCAATAGTGGAAGAGGGCTCCTTTTGTCCACACCCTCCCCAGAATTGGTTGTTTGTAGATTTTCTGATGATGCCGATTCTAACAGGTGTGAGGTGAAACCTCATTGTAGTTTTGATTTGCATTTCTCTAATAATTAGTGCTGTTGAACAGCTTTTCTGTGTGTCTTGGCCATCTCTGTGTCTCCTTTGAAGAAACGTCTCTTTAGATCTTCTGCCCATTTTTTGGGGTGTTGTTTGTTTTTTAATATTAAGCTGCATGAGCTGTTCATATATATTGGAGATTAAACCTCTGTCCATTGATTCGTCTGCAACGATTTTCGCCCATTCTGAGGGATGCCTTTTTCCATTCCCGTGTTTTTTAACAAAAAAGGAAAGAAAGGAAAAGAAGCAGAACACTAATGTGCGTAAAATATGCCTTTTGAAACGGTCCTTTTGAAATATGGACGTCCTTTGAATTTTTTGGTCGATATGTGAACCCAGGATTTGTTTTCAGGGCAGGTGTCATTTACAGGCCTGCAATGATTTTGAATATCAACTGACCATTAGTGCTGGGATTAAAGCTGCTGTTGTGTGAAACGGCCACAAGCTGGCAGCAGTTCTCCCTTACCAAATTGGTTACTAAGGCAAGAGAGCCTCAGTGGAAGTGGTGTTCTAGATTGGAATTTAGAATGGAATGTGCCAGGAGAAAGCCCCTCACGTTTGTCTCACTACTTCTTGTTCATGTTTTTAATTTAATTTTTTATTTTTTATTACAGCAAGTTTGATTACAATGTTTGGCTTGTTGTAGGTGTGGAAGATGTGGTTCTTTTACACATATACAGATGACTGTTCTTCCTGGGATCCTTTTCCCATGTACGTTATGACAGAATGTTGAGTAGTCCTCTCTTGGTATTCTGTAGGTCTTTGGTGATTATATATGTCACCTGTGTTTGTATATGTCTGTTAACCCCGATATCGTAATGAAACCAATCCTCACACCTTTCCATTGGTGAACCATAAGTTTGTTTAATGAATCTGTGATTGCCCTTCTCCGTGGAAATATCTGCCCTGGTATCCATTTTTAGGTAACACCTATAAGTGATATGATATGATATGTGTCTTTCACTTTCTGACTTACTACAAGTCACGTGATTACTTCTAGTCTCATCTACGGTGCTGCAAATCGCATTGTGTCCGTTTTTCCCTTGGCTTCTATTCTGCCTTAGCGAGGTCCATTTTCAACAATGTGATTCCCTGAGGGTTGTGGATTAGCTGACCTGGGCAGCCTTACCCTGCCGTCCCGCCCTCCCCAGGTGTGCCTCGTTGAGGTCAATATAAACAGAGCTCCAGGCAGCAATAGCCCCTGAAGCTGTGCCTGACTCCATATTCTCTGCCCCGTCAGCAGTCTCGGGGTTGGGCTGGTGTGAGCGAGTGAGGGGCCACAGCTTTGTGTGTGGCCCGGTGTGAGTGGGGCTCTGCTGGCCTTTCTGCAGGAGTTGCCAGGCTGCCGCCTGTAAAGAAGAGGATGTGTCACCCATACCTTCCGCTGGAATTTCTCTCCGGACAGAGGTGAGGAAGGAAAAAAGCAGTGGGTGCCGGCAGAGTAGGGGTATCTCAGGCAGGGCAATGGAAATCTTCCGGAAGAGATCCCGGGGCCAGGACCACCCTGGCTGGCCTGCAGGCACCAAGTTGGCCTGCGTGCTGTCGCTGGTGTGGCTCCACGGCCCTTCCTCTAGGCTTTCAAGCCCTTGTACATATTCAGGTGTTTTAGCTGGAAAGGGTGGGAACAGTTCAGCAGCAGCTGGCCTGGGGCTCAGCTCACGTTTACTCACAGATGCCTCGGCACGGTCCCCCAGCTTTGCAATGAGGACGCTCCTTACGTGGGGGGTGGGTTGCTGGCTGTATGGGAGATGGTTCCCCAACTCTGACCAATTTCAGAATTGTTTACCACTGGAGCAAGTGCCCTGATAGGGATTTCCTCTGTATAACTCGTGGGTTCAGGTTTTTTTTTCTTTTATGGTTCAAGTTAGATTTTACTCCTCTTTTATGTGTTTATAGATATAAGCATGGAAATAATTCGTTCCTATAAATACATCTGTGTGACGGGAAGAACTTTTTTTCTGTTTTATTTTTAAATTTTATTTTTTAAAATTTTGAAATTTAATTTTATTTATTTTTTTATACAGCACGTTATTATTAGTTATGTATTTTATGCATATACATGTATACAGGTCAATCCCAAACTCCCAACTCATCCCACCACCACCACCCCATGGCTTCCCACACTTGGTGTCCATACGTTTGTTCTCTACCTCTGTGTCTCTATTTCTTCCCTGCAAACCAGTTCATCTGTACCATTTTTAGGCTCCACATATATGCATTAATATACAATATTTGTTTTCCTCTTTCTGACTTACTTCATTCTGTATGACAGTCTCTCGATCCATCGATGTCTCTACAAATGACCCAGTTTCATTCCTTTTTATGGCCGAGTCATATTCCATTTTATATATGTACCACATCTTTATCCATTCATCTGTCTGTGGGCATTTAGGTTGCTTCCATTACCTGGCTATTGTAAATAGTGCTGCAACGAACATTGTGGTGAATGTGCACTTTTGAAATACGGTTATCTCTGGGTATATGCCCAGAAGTGGGATTGCGGGATCTGATGGTAATTCTATTTCTAGTTATTTTAAGGAAACTCCATACTGTTCTCCATAGGGACTGTATCAATTTACATTCCCACCAATAGTGGAAGAGGGCTCCTTTTGTCCACACCCTCCCCAGAATTGGTTGTTTGTAGATTTTCTGATGATGCCGATTCTAACAGGTGTGAGGTGATACCTCATTGTAGTTTTGATTTGCATTTCTCTAATAATTAGTGCTGTTGAGCAGCTTTTCATGTGCGTCTTGGCCATCTCTGTGTCTCCTTTGAAGAAACGTCTCTTTAGATCTTCTGCCCATTTTTTTGGGGTTGTTTGTTTTTTTTAATATTAAGCTGCATGAGCTGTTTATATATATTGGAGATTAAACCTCTGTCCATTGATTCGTCTGCAATGATTTTCGCCCATTCTGAGGGATGCCTTTTTCCATTCCCGTGTTTTTTAACAAAAAAGGAAAGAAAGGAAAAGAAGCAGAACACTAATGTGCGTAAAATATGCCTTTTGAAACGGTGGTTTTGAAATATGGACGTCCTTTGAATTTTTTGGTCGATATGTGACCCCAGGATTTGTTTTCAGGGCAGGTGTCATTTACAGGCCTGCAATGATTTTGAATATCAACTGACCATTAGCGTTGGGATTAAAGCTGCTGTTGTGTGAAACGGCCACAAGGTGGCAGCAGTTCACCCTTACCAAATCTGGTTACTAGGGCAAGAGAGCCTCAGTGGAAGTGGTGTTCTAGATTGGAGTTTAGAATGGAATGTACCAGGAGAAAGCCCCTCACGTTTGTCTCACTACTTCTTGTTCGTGTTTTTAATTTAAGTTTTTATTTTTTATTACAGCAAGTTTGATTACAATGTTTGGCTTGTTGTAGGTGTGGAAGATGTGGTTCTTTTACACATATACAGATGACTGTTCTTCTTGGGATCCTTTTCCCATGTACGTTATGACAGAATGTTGAGTAGTCCTCTCTTGGTATTCTGTAGGTCTTTGGTGATTATATATGTCACCTGTGTTTGTATATGTCTGTTAACCCCGATATCGTAATGAAACCAATCCTCACACCTTTCCATTGGTGAACCATAAGTTTGTTTAATGAATCTGTGATTGCCCTTCTCCGTGGAAATATCTGCCCTGGTATCCATTTTTAGGTAACACCTATAAGTGATATGATATGATATGTGTCTTTCACTTTCTGACTTACTACAAGTCACGTGATTACTTCTAGACTCATCTACGGTGCTGCAAATGGCATTGTGTCCTTTTTTCCCTTGGCTTCTCTTCTGCCTTAGCGGGGTCCATTTTCAACAATGTGATTCCCTGAGGGTTGTGGATTAGCTGACCTGGGCAGCCTTACCCTGCCGGCCCGCCCTCCCCAGGTGTGCCTCGTTGAGGTCAATATAAACAGAGCTCCAGGCAGCAATAGCCCCTGAAGCTGTGCCTGACTCCATATTCTCTGCCCCGTCAGCAGTCTCGGGGCTGTGCTGGTGGGAGGGAGTGAGGGGCCACAGCTTTGTGGGTGGCCCGGTGTGAGTGGGGTTCTGCTGGCCTTTCTGCAGGAGTTGCCAGGCTGCCGCCTGTAAAGAAGAGGATGTGTCACCCATACCTTCCGCTGGAATTTCTCTCCGGACAGAGGTGAGGAAGGAAAAAACCAGTGGGGGCCGGGACAGGAGGGGTATCTCAGGCAGGGCAATGGAAAGCTTCTGGAAGAGCGCCAGGGTCCAGGACCACGCTGGCTGGCCTGCAGGCACCAAGTTGGCCTGCGTGCTGTCGCTGGTGTGGCTCCACCGTCCTTCCTCTAGGCTTTCAAGCCCTTGTACATATTCAGGTGTTTTACCTGGAAAGGGTGGGAACAGTTCAGCAGCAGCTGGCCTGGGGCTCAGCTCACATTTACTCACAGATGCCTCGGCACGGTCCCCCAGCTTTGCAATGAGGACGCTCCTTGCGTGGGGGTTGGGTTGCTGGCTGTATGGGAGATGTTTCCCCACCTCTGACCAATTTCAGAATTGTTTACCACTGGAGCCAGTGCCGTGATAGGGTTTTCCTCTGTATAACTCGTGGGTTCACTTTTTTTTTCTTTTATGTTTCAAGTTAGATGTTATTCCTCTTTTATGTATTTATAGATATAAGCATGGAAATAATTCATTCCTATAAATACATCTGTGTGACGGGAAGAATTTTTTCTGTTCTATTTTTAAATTTTATTTTTTAAAATTTTGAAATTTAATTTAATTTATTGTTTTTATACAGCACGTTATTATTAGTTATGTATTTTATGCATATACATGTATACAGGTCAATCCCAATCTCCCAACTCATCCCACCACCACCACCCCATGGCTTCCCACACTTGGTGTCCATACGTTTGTTCTCTACCTCTGTGTCTCTATTTCTTCCCTGCAAATCAGTTCATCTGTACCATTTTTAGGCTCCACATATATGCATTAATATACAATATTTGTTTTCCTCTTTCTGACTTACTTCATTCTGTATGACAGTCTCTCGATCCATCGATGTCTCTACAAATGACCCAGTTTCATTCCTTTTTATGGCCGAGTCATATTCCATTTTATATATGTACCACATCTTTATCCATTCATCTGTCTGTGGGCATTTAGGTTGCTTCCATTACCTGGCTATTGTAAATAGTGCTGCAACGAACATTGTGGTGAATGTGCCTTTTTGAAATACGGTTTTCTCTCGGTATATGCCCAGAAGTGGGATTGCTGGATCAGATGGTAATTCTATTTCTAGGTTTTTTAAGGAAACTCCATACTGTTCTCCATAGTGACTGTATCAATTTACATTCCCACCAATAGTGGAAGAGGGCTCCTTTTGTCCACACCCTCCCCAGAATTGGTTGTTTGTAGATTTTCTGATGATGCCGATTCTAACAGGTGTGAGGTGAAACCTCATTGTAGTTTTGATTTGCATTTCTCTAATAATTAGTGCTGTTGAGCAGCTTTTCTGTGTGTCTTGGCCATCTCTGTGTCTCCTTTGAAGAAACGTCTCTTTAGATCTTCTGCCCATTTTTTGGGGTGTTGTTTGTTTTTTAATATTAAGCTGCATGAGCTGTTCATATATATTGGAGTTTAAACCTCTGTCCATTGATTCGTCTGCAACGATTTTCGCCCATTCTGAGGGATGCCTTTTTCCATTCCCGTGTTTTTTAACAAAAAAGGAAAGAAAGGAAAAGAAGCAGAACACTAATGTGCGTAAAATATGCCTTTTGAAACGGTCCTTTTGAAATATGGACGTCCTTTGAATTTTTTGGTCGATATGTGAACCCAGGATTTGTTTTCAGGGCAGGTGTCATTTACAGGCCTGCAATGATTTTGAATATCAACTGACCATTAGTGCTGGGATTAAAGCTGCTGTTGTGTGAAACGGCCACAAGCTGGCAGCAGTTCTCCCTTACCAAATTGGTTACTAAGGCAAGAGAGCCTCAGTGGAAGTGGTGTTCTAGATTGGAATTTAGAATGGAATGTGCCAGGAGAAAGCCCCTCACGTTTGTCTCACTACTTCTTGTTCGTGTTTTTAATTTAAGTTTTTATTTTTTATTACAGCAAGTTTGATTACAATGTTTGGCTTGCTGTAGGTGTGGAAGATGTGGTTCTTTTACACATATACAGATGTCTGTTCTTCCTGGGATCCTTTTCCCATGTACGTTATGACAGAATGTTGAGTATTCCTCTCTTGGTATTCTGTAGGTCTTTGGTGATTATATATGTCACCTGTGTTTGTATATGTCTGTTAACCCAGATATCGTAATGAAACCAATCCTCACACCTTTCCATTGGTGAACCATAAGTTTGTTTAATGAATCTGTGATTGCCCTTCTCCGTGGAAATATCTGCCCTGGTATCCATTTTTAGGTAACACCTATAAGTGATATTATATGATATGTGTCTTTCACTTTCTGACTTACTACAAGTCACGTGATTACTTCTAGACTCTTCTACGGTGCTGCACATGGCATTGTGTCCTTTTTTTCCTTGGCTTCTCTTCTGCCTTAGCGGGGTCCATTTTCAACAATGTGATTCCCTGAGGGTTGTGGATTAGCTGACCTGGGCAGCCTTACCCTGCCGGTCCGCCCTCCCCAGGTGTGCCTTGTTGTGGTCAATATAAACAGCGCTCCAGGCAGCAATAGCCCCTGAAGCTGTGCCTGACTCCATATTCTCTCCCGTCAGCAGGTTCGGGGCTGTGCTGGTGGGAGGGAGTGAGGGGCCACAGCTTTGTGGGTGGCCCGGTGTGAGTGGGGTTCTGCTGGCCTTTCTGTAGGAGTTGCCAGGCTGCCGCCTGTAAAGAAGAGGATGTGTCACCCATTCCTTCCGATGGAATTTCTCTCCGGACAGAGGTGAGGAAGGAAAAAAGCAGTGGGTAAAGGGACAGCCGGGGAATCTCAGGCAGGGCAATGGAAAGCTTCTGGAAGAGCGCCCAGGGCCAGGACCACCCTGGCTGGCCTGCAGGCACCAAGTTGGCCTGCGTGCTGTCGCTGGTGTGGCTCCACCTTCCTTCCTCTAGGCTTTCACGCCCTTGTACATATTCAGGTGTTTTACCTGGAAAGGGTGGGAACAGTTCAGCAGCAGCTGGCCTGGGGCTCAGCTCACGTTTACTCACAGATGCCTCGGCACGGTCCCCCAGCTTTGCAATGAGGACGCTCCCTGCATGGGGGGGTGGGTTGCTGGCTGTATGGGAGATGGTTCCCCACCTCTGACCAATTTCAGAATTGTTTACCGCTGGAGCAAGTGCCGTGATAGGGTTTTCCTCTGTATAACTCGTGGGGTCACTTTTTTTTTCTTTTATGGTTCAAGTTAAACTTTATTCCTCTTTTATGTATTTATAAATATAAGCATGGAAATAATTCATTCCTATAAATACATCTGTGTGACAGGAAGAATTTTTTCTGTTCTATTTTTAAATTTTATTTTTTAAAATTTTGAAATTTAATTTTATTTATTTTTTTTATACAGCACGTTATTATTAGTTATGTATTTTATGCATATACATGTATACAGGTCAATCCCAATCTCCCAACTCATCCCACCACCACCACCCCATGGCTTCCCACACTTGGTGTCCATACGTTTGTTCTCTACCTTTGTGTGTCTATTTCTTCCCTGCAAACCAGTTCATCTGTACCATTTTTAGGCTCCACATATATGCATTAATATACAATATTTGTTTTCCTCTTTCTGACTTACTTCATTCTGTATGACAGTCTCTCGATCCATCGATGTCTCTACAAATGACCCAGTTTCATTCCTTTTTATGGCCGAGTCATATTCCATTTTTTATATGTACCACATCTTTATCCATTCATCTGTCTGTGGGCATTTAGGTTGCTTCCATTACCTGGCTATTGTAAATAGTGCTGCAACGAACATTGTGGTGAATGTGCCTTTTTGAAATACGGTTTTCTCTGGGTATATGCCCAGAAGTGGGATTGCTGGATCAGATGGTAATTCTATTTCTAGGTTTTTTAAGGAAACTCCATACTGTTCTCCATAGTGACTGTATCAATTTACATTCCCACCAATAGTGGAAGAGGGCTCCTTTTGTCCACACCCTCCCCAGAATTGGTTGTTTGTAGATTTTCTGATGATGCCGATTCTAACAGGTGTGAGGTGATACCTCATTGTAGTTTTGATTTGCATTTCTCTAATAATTAGTGCTGTTGAACAGCTTTTCTGTGTGTCTTGGCCATCTCTGTGTCTCCTTTGAAGAAACGTCTCTTTAGATCTTCTGCCCATTTTTTGGGGTGTTGTTTGTTTTTTAATATTAAGCTGCATGAGCTGTTCATATATATTGGAGATTAAACCTCTGTCCATTGATTCGTCTGCAACGATTTTCGCCCATTCTGAGGGATGCCTTTTTCCATTCCCGTGTTTTTTAACAAAAAAGGAAAGAAAGGAAAAGAAGCAGAACACTAATGTGCGTAAAATATGCCTTTTGAAACGGTCCTTTTGAAATATGGACGTCCTTTGAATTTTTTGGTCGATATGTGAACCCAGGATTTGTTTTCAGGGCAGGTGTCATTTACAGGCCTGCAATGATTTTGAATATCAACTGACCATTAGTGCTGGGATTAAAGCTGCTGTTGTGTGAAACGGCCACAAGCTGGCAGCAGTTCTCCCTTACCAAATTGGTTACTAAGGCAAGAGAGCCTCAGTGGAAGTGGTGTTCTAGATTGGAATTTAGAATGGAATGTGCCAGGAGAAAGCCCCTCACGTTTGTCTCACTACTTCTTGTTCATGTTTTTAATTTAATTTTTTATTTTTTATTACAGCAAGTTTGATTACAATGTTTGGCTTGTTGTAGGTGTGGAAGATGTGGTTCTTTTACACATATACAGATGACTGTTCTTCCTGGGATCCTTTTCCCATGTACGTTATGACAGAATGTTGAGTAGTCCTCTCTTGGTATTCTGTAGGTCTTTGGTGATTATATATGTCACCTGTGTTTGTATATGTCTGTTAACCCCGATATCGTAATGAAACCAATCCTCACACCTTTCCATTGGTGAACCATAAGTTTGTTTAATGAATCTGTGATTGCCCTTCTCCGTGGAAATATCTGCCCTGGTATCCATTTTTAGGTAACACCTATAAGTGATATGATATGATATGTGTCTTTCACTTTCTGACTTACTACAAGTCACGTGATTACTTCTAGTCTCATCTACGGTGCTGCAAATCGCATTGTGTCCGTTTTTCCCTTGGCTTCTATTCTGCCTTAGCGAGGTCCATTTTCAACAATGTGATTCCCTGAGGGTTGTGGATTAGCTGACCTGGGCAGCCTTACCCTGCCGTCCCGCCCTCCCCAGGTGTGCCTCGTTGAGGTCAATATAAACAGAGCTCCAGGCAGCAATAGCCCCTGAAGCTGTGCCTGACTCCATATTCTCTGCCCCGTCAGCAGTCTCGGGGTTGGGCTGGTGTGAGCGAGTGAGGGGCCACAGCTTTGTGTGTGGCCCGGTGTGAGTGGGGCTCTGCTGGCCTTTCTGCAGGAGTTGCCAGGCTGCCGCCTGTAAAGAAGAGGATGTGTCACCCATACCTTCCGCTGGAATTTCTCTCCGGACAGAGGTGAGGAAGGAAAAAAGCAGTGGGTGCTGGCAGAGTAGGGGTATCTCAGGCAGGGCAATGGAAATCTTCCGGAAGAGATCCCGGGGCCAGGACCACCCTGGCTGGCCTGCAGGCACCAAGTTGGCCTGCGTGCTGTCGCTGGTGTGGCTCCACGGCCCTTCCTCTAGGCTTTCAAGCCCTTGTACATATTCAGGTGTTTTAGCTGGAAAGGGTGGGAACAGTTCAGCAGCAGCTGGCCTGGGGCTCAGCTCACGTTTACTCACAGATGCCTCGGCACGGTCCCCCAGCTTTGCAATGAGGACGCTCCTTACGTGGGGGGTGGGTTGCTGGCTGTATGGGAGATGGTTCCCCAACTCTGACCAATTTCAGAATTGTTTACCACTGGAGCAAGTGCCCTGATAGGGATTTCCTCTGTATAACTCGTGGGTTCAGGTTTTTTTTTCTTTTATGGTTCAAGTTAGATTTTACTCCTCTTTTATGTGTTTATAGATATAAGCATGGAAATAATTCGTTCCTATAAATACATCTGTGTGACGGGAAGAACTTTTTTTCTGTTTTATTTTTAAATTTTATTTTTTAAAATTTTGAAATTTAATTTTATTTATTTTTTTATACAGCACGTTATTATTAGTTATGTATTTTATGCATATACATGTATACAGGTCAATCCCAAACTCCCAACTCATCCCACCACCACCACCCCATGGCTTCCCACACTTGGTGTCCATACGTTTGTTCTCTACCTCTGTGTCTCTATTTCTTCCCTGCAAACCAGTTCATCTGTACCATTTTTAGGCTCCACATATATGCATTAATATACAATATTTGTTTTCCTCTTTCTGACTTACTTCATTCTGTATGACAGTCTCTCGATCCATCGATGTCTCTACAAATGACCCAGTTTCATTCCTTTTTATGGCCGAGTCATATTCCATTTTATATATGTACCACATCTTTATCCATTCATCTGTCTGTGGGCATTTAGGTTGCTTCCATTACCTGGCTATTGTAAATAGTGCTGCAACGAACATTGTGGTGAATGTGCACTTTTGAAATACGGTTATCTCTGGGTATATGCCCAGAAGTGGGATTGCGGGATCTGATGGTAATTCTATTTCTAGTTATTTTAAGGAAACTCCATACTGTTCTCCATAGGGACTGTATCAATTTACATTCCCACCAATAGTGGAAGAGGGCTCCTTTTGTCCACACCCTCCCCAGAATTGGTTGTTTGTAGATTTTCTGATGATGCCGATTCTAACAGGTGTGAGGTGATACCTCATTGTAGTTTTGATTTGCATTTCTCTAATAATTAGTGCTGTTGAGCAGCTTTTCATGTGCGTCTTGGCCATCTCTGTGTCTCCTTTGAAGAAACGTCTCTTTAGATCTTCTGCCCATTTTTTTGGGGTTGTTTGTTTTTTTTAATATTAAGCTGCATGAGCTGTTTATATATATTGGAGATTAAACCTCTGTCCATTGATTCGTCTGCAATGATTTTCGCCCATTCTGAGGGATGCCTTTTTCCATTCCCGTGTTTTTTAACAAAAAAGGAAAGAAAGGAAAAGAAGCAGAACACTAATGTGCGTAAAATATGCCTTTTGAAACGGTGGTTTTGAAATATGGACGTCCTTTGAATTTTTTGGTTGATATGTGACCCCAGGATTTGTTTTCAGGGCAGGTGTCATTTACAGGCCTGCAATGATTTTGAATATCAACTGACCATTAGCGTTGGGATTAAAGCTGCTGTTGTGTGAAACGGCCACAAGGTGGCAGCAGTTCACCCTTACCAAATCTGGTTACTAGGGCAAGAGAGCCTCAGTGGAAGTGGTGTTCTAGATTGGAGTTTAGAATGGAATGTACCAGGAGAAAGCCCCTCACGTTTGTCTCACTACTTCTTGTTCGTGTTTTTAATTTAAGTTTTTATTTTTTATTACAGCAAGTTTGATTACAATGTTTGGCTTGTTGTAGGTGTGGAAGATGTGGTTCTTTTACACATATACAGATGACTGTTCTTCTTGGGATCCTTTTCCCATGTACGTTATGACAGAATGTTGAGTAGTCCTCTCTTGGTATTCTGTAGGTCTTTGGTGATTATATATGTCACCTGTGTTTGTATATGTCTGTTAACCCCGATATCGTAATGAAACCAATCCTCACACCTTTCCATTGGTGAACCATAAGTTTGTTTAATGAATCTGTGATTGCCCTTCTCCGTGGAAATATCTGCCCTGGTATCCATTTTTAGGTAACACCTATAAGTGATATGATATGATATGTGTCTTTCACTTTCTGACTTACTACAAGTCACGTGATTACTTCTAGACTCATCTACGGTGCTGCAAATGGCATTGTGTCCTTTTTTCCCTTGGCTTCTCTTCTGCCTTAGCGGGGTCCATTTTCAACAATGTGATTCCCTGAGGGTTGTGGATTAGCTGACCTGGGCAGCCTTACCCTGCCGGCCCGCCCTCCCCAGGTGTGCCTCGTTGAGGTCAATATAAACAGAGCTCCAGGCAGCAATAGCCCCTGAAGCTGTGCCTGACTCCATATTCTCTGCCCCGTCAGCAGTCTCGGGGCTGTGCTGGTGGGAGGGAGTGAGGGGCCACAGCTTTGTGGGTGGCCCGGTGTGAGTGGGGTTCTGCTGGCCTTTCTGCAGGAGTTGCCAGGCTGCCGCCTGTAAAGAAGAGGATGTGTCACCCATACCTTCCGCTGGAATTTCTCTCCGGACAGAGGTGAGGAAGGAAAAAAGCAGTGGGGGCCGGGACAGGAGGGGTATCTCAGGCAGGGCAATGGAAAGCTTCTGGAAGAGCGCCAGGGTCCAGGACCACGCTGGCTGGCCTGCAGGCACCAAGTTGGCCTGCGTGCTGTCGCTGGTGTGGCTCCACCGTCCTTCCTCTAGGCTTTCAAGCCCTTGTACATATTCAGGTGTTTTACCTGGAAAGGGTGGGAACAGTTCAGCAGCAGCTGGCCTGGGGCTCAGCTCACATTTACTCACAGATGCCTCGGCACGGTCCCCCAGCTTTGCAATGAGGACGCTCCTTGCGTGGGGGTTGGGTTGCTGGCTGTATGGGAGATGTTTCCCCACCTCTGACCAATTTCAGAATTGTTTACCACTGGAGCCAGTGCCGTGATAGGGTTTTCCTCTGTATAACTCGTGGGTTCACTTTTTTTTTCTTTTATGTTTCAAGTTAGATGTTATTCCTCTTTTATGTATTTATAGATATAAGCATGGAAATAATTCATTCCTATAAATACATCTGTGTGACGGGAAGAATTTTTTCTGTTCTATTTTTAAATTTTATTTTTTAAAATTTTGAAATTTAATTTAATTTATTGTTTTTATACAGCACGTTATTATTAGTTATGTATTTTATGCATATACATGTATACAGGTCAATCCCAATCTCCCAACTCATCCCACCACCACCACCCCATGGCTTCCCACACTTGGTGTCCATACGTTTGTTCTCTACCTCTGTGTCTCTATTTCTTCCCTGCAAATCAGTTCATCTGTACCATTTTTAGGCTCCACATATATGCATTAATATACAATATTTGTTTTCCTCTTTCTGACTTACTTCATTCTGTATGACAGTCTCTCGATCCATCGATGTCTCTACAAATGACCCAGTTTCATTCCTTTTTATGGCCGAGTCATATTCCATTTTATATATGTACCACATCTTTATCCATTCATCTGTCTGTGGGCATTTAGGTTGCTTCCATTACCTGGCTATTGTAAATAGTGCTGCAACGAACATTGTGGTGAATGTGCCTTTTTGAAATACGGTTTTCTCTGGGTATATGCCCAGAAGTGGGATTGCTGGATCAGATGGTAATTCTATTTCTAGGTTTTTTAAGGAAACTCCATACTGTTCTCCATAGTGACTGTATCAATTTACATTCCCACCAATAGTGGAAGAGGGCTCCTTTTGTCCACACCCTCCCCAGAATTGGTTGTTTGTAGATTTTCTGATGATGCCGATTCTAACAGGTGTGAGGTGAAACCTCATTGTAGTTTTGATTTGCATTTCTCTAATAATTAGTGCTGTTGAGCAGCTTTTCTGTGTGTCTTGGCCATCTCTGTGTCTCCTTTGAAGAAACGTCTCTTTAGATCTTCTGCCCATTTTTTGGGGTGTTGTTTGTTTTTTAATATTAAGCTGCATGAGCTGTTCATATATATTGGAGTTTAAACCTCTGTCCATTGATTCGTCTGCAACGATTTTCGCCCATTCTGAGGGATGCCTTTTTCCATTCCCGTGTTTTTTAACAAAAAAGGAAAGAAAGGAAAAGAAGCAGAACACTAATGTGCGTAAAATATGCCTTTTGAAACGGTCCTTTTGAAATATGGACGTCCTTTGAATTTTTTGGTCGATATGTGAACCCAGGATTTGTTTTCAGGGCAGGTGTCATTTACAGGCCTGCAATGATTTTGAATATCAACTGACCATTAGTGCTGGGATTAAAGCTGCTGTTGTGTGAAACGGCCACAAGCTGGCAGCAGTTCTCCCTTACCAAATTGGTTACTAAGGCAAGAGAGCCTCAGTGGAAGTGGTGTTCTAGATTGGAATTTAGAATGGAATGTGCCAGGAGAAAGCCCCTCACGTTTGTCTCACTACTTCTTGTTCGTGTTTTTAATTTAAGTTTTTATTTTTTATTACAGCAAGTTTGATTACAATGTTTGGCTTGCTGTAGGTGTGGAAGATGTGGTTCTTTTACACATATACAGATGTCTGTTCTTCCTGGGATCCTTTTCCCATGTACGTTATGACAGAATGTTGAGTATTCCTCTCTTGGTATTCTGTAGGTCTTTGGTGATTATATATGTCACCTGTGTTTGTATATGTCTGTTAACCCAGATATCGTAATGAAACCAATCCTCACACCTTTCCATTGGTGAACCATAAGTTTGTTTAATGAATCTGTGATTGCCCTTCTCCGTGGAAATATCTGCCCTGGTATCCATTTTTAGGTAACACCTATAAGTGATATTATATGATATGTGTCTTTCACTTTCTGACTTACTACAAGTCACGTGATTACTTCTAGACTCTTCTACGGTGCTGCACATGGCATTGTGTCCTTTTTTTCCTTGGCTTCTCTTCTGCCTTAGCGGGGTCCATTTTCAACAATGTGATTCCCTGAGGGTTGTGGATTAGCTGACCTGGGCAGCCTTACCCTGCCGGTCCGCCCTCCCCAGGTGTGCCTTGTTGTGGTCAATATAAACAGCGCTCCAGGCAGCAATAGCCCCTGAAGCTGTGCCTGACTCCATATTCTCTCCCGTCAGCAGGTTCGGGGCTGTGCTGGTGGGAGGGAGTGAGGGGCCACAGCTTTGTGGGTGGCCCGGTGTGAGTGGGGTTCTGCTGGCCTTTCTGTAGGAGTTGCCAGGCTGCCGCCTGTAAAGAAGAGGATGTGTCACCCATTCCTTCCGATGGAATTTCTCTCCGGACAGAGGTGAGGAAGGAAAAAAGCAGTGGGTAAAGGGACAGCCGGGGAATCTCAGGCAGGGCAATGGAAAGCTTCTGGAAGAGCGCCCAGGGCCAGGACCACCCTGGCTGGCCTGCAGGCACCAAGTTGGCCTGCGTGCTGTCGCTGGTGTGGCTCCACCTTCCTTCCTCTAGGCTTTCACGCCCTTGTACATATTCAGGTGTTTTACCTGGAAAGGGTGGGAACAGTTCAGCAGCAGCTGGCCTGGGGCTCAGCTCACGTTTACTCACAGATGCCTCGGCACGGTCCCCCAGCTTTGCAATGAGGACGCTCCTTGCATGGGGGGGTGGGTTGCTGGCTGTATGGGAGATGGTTCCCCACCTCTGACCAATTTCAGAATTGTTTACCGCTGGAGCAAGTGCCGTGATAGGGTTTTCCTCTGTATAACTCGTGGGGTCACTTTTTTTTTCTTTTATGGTTCAAGTTAAACTTTATTCCTCTTTTATGTATTTATAAATATAAGCATGGAAATAATTCATTCCTATAAATACATCTGTGTGACAGGAAGAATTTTTTCTGTTCTATTATTAAATTTTATTTTTTAAAATTTTGAAATTTAATTTTATTTATTTTTTTTATACAGCACGTTATTATTAGTTATGTATTTTATGCATATACATGTATACAGGTCAATCCCAATCTCCCAACTCATCCCACCACCACCACCCCATGGCTTCCCACACTTGGTGTCCATACGTTTGTTCTCTACCTTTGTGTGTCTATTTCTTCCCTGCAAACCAGTTCATCTGTACCATTTTTAGGCTCCACATATATGCATTAATATACAATATTTGTTTTCCTCTTTCTGACTTACTTCATTCTGTATGACAGTCTCTCGATCCATCGATGTCTCTACAAATGACCCAGTTTCATTCCTTTTTATGGCCGAGTCATATTCCATTTTTTATATGTACCACATCTTTATCCATTCATCTGTCTGTGGGCATTTAGGTTGCTTCCATTACCTGGCTATTGTAAATAGTGCTGCAACGAACATTGTGGTGAATGTGCCTTTTTGAAATACGGTTTTCTCTGGGTATATGCCCAGAAGTGGGATTGCTGGATCAGATGGTAATTCTATTTCTAGGTTTTTTAAGGAAACTCCATACTGTTCTCCATAGTGACTGTATCAATTTACATTCCCACCAATAGTGGAAGAGGGCTCCTTTTGTCCACACCCTCCCCAGAATTGGTTGTTTGTAGATTTTCTGATGATGCCGATTCTAACAGGTGTGAGGTGAAACCTCATTGTAGTTTTGATTTGCATTTCTCTAATAATTAGTGATGTTGAACAGCTTTTCTGTGTGTCTTGGCCATCTCTGTGTCTCCTTTGAAGAAACGTCTCTTTAGATCTTCTGCCCATTTTTTGGGGTGTTGTTTGTTTTTTAATATTAAGCTGCATGAGCTGTTCATATATATTGGAGATTAAACCTCTGTCCATTGATTCGTCTGCAACGATTTTCGCCCATTCTGAGGGATGCCTTTTTCCATTCCCGTGTTTTTTAACAAAAAAGGAAAGAAAGGAAAAGAAGCAGAACACTAATGTGCGTAAAATATGCCTTTTGAAACGGTCCTTTTGAAATATGGACGTCCTTTGAATTTTTTGGTCGATATGTGAACCCAGGATTTGTTTTCAGGGCAGGTGTCATTTACAGGCCTGCAATGATTTTGAATATCAACTGACCATTAGTGCTGGGATTAAAGCTGCTGTTGTGTGAAACGGCCACAAGCTGGCAGCAGTTCTCCCTTACCAAATTGGTTACTAAGGCAAGAGAGCCTCAGTGGAAGTGGTGTTCTAGATTGGAATTTAGAATGGAATGTGCCAGGAGAAAGCCCCTCACGTTTGTCTCACTACTTCTTGTTCATGTTTTTAATTTAATTTTTTATTTTTTATTACAGCAAGTTTGATTACAATGTTTGGCTTGTTGTAGGTGTGGAAGATGTGGTTCTTTTACACATATACAGATGACTGTTCTTCCTGGGATCCTTTTCCCATGTACGTTATGACAGAATGTTGAGTAGTCCTCTCTTGGTATTCTGTAGGTCTTTGGTGATTATATATGTCACCTGTGTTTGTATATGTCTGTTAACCCCGATATCGTAATGAAACCAATCCTCACACCTTTCCATTGGTGAACCATAAGTTTGTTTAATGAATCTGTGATTGCCCTTCTCCGTGGAAATATCTGCCCTGGTATCCATTTTTAGGTAACACCTATAAGTGATATGATATGATATGTGTCTTTCACTTTCTGACTTACTACAAGTCACGTGATTACTTCTAGTCTCATCTACGGTGCTGCAAATCGCATTGTGTCCGTTTTTCCCTTGGCTTCTATTCTGCCTTAGCGAGGTCCATTTTCAACAATGTGATTCCCTGAGGGTTGTGGATTAGCTGACCTGGGCAGCCTTACCCTGCCGTCCCGCCCTCCCCAGGTGTGCCTCGTTGAGGTCAATATAAACAGAGCTCCAGGCAGCAATAGCCCCTGAAGCTGTGCCTGACTCCATATTCTCTGCCCCGTCAGCAGTCTCGGGGTTGGGCTGGTGTGAGCGAGTGAGGGGCCACAGCTTTGTGTGTGGCCCGGTGTGAGTGGGGCTCTGCTGGCCTTTCTGCAGGAGTTGCCAGGCTGCCGCCTGTAAAGAAGAGGATGTGTCACCCATACCTTCCGCTGGAATTTCTCTCCGGACAGAGGTGAGGAAGGAAAAAAGCAGTGGGTGCCGGCAGAGTAGGGGTATCTCAGGCAGGGCAATGGAAATCTTCCGGAAGAGATCCCGGGGCCAGGACCACCCTGGCTGGCCTGCAGGCACCAAGTTGGCCTGCGTGCTGTCGCTGGTGTGGCTCCACGGCCCTTCCTCTAGGCTTTCAAGCCCTTGTACATATTCAGGTGTTTTAGCTGGAAAGGGTGGGAACAGTTCAGCAGCAGCTGGCCTGGGGCTCAGCTCACGTTTACTCACAGATGCCTCGGCACGGTCCCCCAGCTTTGCAATGAGGACGCTCCTTACGTGGGGGGTGGGTTGCTGGCTGTATGGGAGATGGTTCCCCAACTCTGACCAATTTCAGAATTGTTTACCACTGGAGCAAGTGCCCTGATAGGGATTTCCTCTGTATAACTCGTGGGTTCAGGTTTTTTTTTCTTTTATGGTTCAAGTTAGATTTTACTCCTCTTTTATGTGTTTATAGATATAAGCATGGAAATAATTCGTTCCTATAAATACATCTGTGTGACGGGAAGAACTTTTTTTCTGTTTTATTTTTAAATTTTATTTTTTAAAATTTTGAAATTTAATTTTATTTATTTTTTTATACAGCACGTTATTATTAGTTATGTATTTTATGCATATACATGTATACAGGTCAATCCCAAACTCCCAACTCATCCCACCACCACCACCCCATGGCTTCCCACACTTGGTGTCCATACGTTTGTTCTCTACCTCTGTGTCTCTATTTCTTCCCTGCAAACCAGTTCATCTGTACCATTTTTAGGCTCCACATATATGCATTAATATACAATATTTGTTTTCCTCTTTCTGACTTACTTCATTCTGTATGACAGTCTCTCGATCCATCGATGTCTCTACAAATGACCCAGTTTCATTCCTTTTTATGGCCGAGTCATATTCCATTTTATATATGTACCACATCTTTATCCATTCATCTGTCTGTGGGCATTTAGGTTGCTTCCATTACCTGGCTATTGTAAATAGTGCTGCAACGAACATTGTGGTGAATGTGCACTTTTGAAATACGGTTATCTCTGGGTATATGCCCAGAAGTGGGATTGCGGGATCTGATGGTAATTCTATTTCTAGTTTTTTTTAAGGAAACTCCATACTGTTCTCCATAGTGACTGTATCAATTTACATTCCCACCAATAGTGGAAGAGGGCTCCTTTTGTCCACACCCTCCCCAGAATTGGTTGTTTGTAGATTTTCTGATGATGCCGATTCTAACAGGTGTGAGGTGATACCTCATTGTAGTTTTGATTTGCATTTCTCTAATAATTCTGTTGAGCAGCTTTTCATGTGCGACTTAGCCATCTCTGTGTCTCCTTTGAAGAAACGTCTCTTTAGATCTTCTGCCCATTTTTTTTGGGTTGTTTGTTTTTTTAATATTAAGCTGCATGAGCTGTTTATATATATTGGAGATTAAACCTCTGTCCATTGATTCGTCTGCAACGATTTTCGCCCATCCTGAGGGATGCCTTTTTCCATTCCCGTGTTTTTTAACAAAAAAGGAAAGAAAGGAAAAGAAGCAGAACACTAATGTGCGTAAAATATGCCTTTTGAAACGGTCGTTTTGAAATATGGACGTCCTTTGAATTTTTTGGTCGATATGTGACCCCAGGATATGTTTTCAGGGCAGGTGTCATTTACAGGCCTGCAATGATTTTGAATATCAACTGACCATTAGCATTGGGATTAAAGCTGCTGTTGTGTGAAACGGCCACAAGGTGGCAGCAGTTCACCCTTACCAAATCTGGTTACTAGGGCAAGAGAGCCTCAGTGGAAGTGGTGTTCTAGATTGGAGTTTAGAATGGAATGTGCCAGGAGAAAGCCCCTCACGTTTGTCTCACTACTTCTTGTTCGTGTATGTAATTTAATTTAATATTTTTTATTACAGCAAGTTTGATTACAATGTTTGGCTTGTTGTAGGTGTGGAAGATGTGGTTCTTTTACACATATACAGATGACTGTTCTTCCTGGGATCCTTTTCTCATGTACGTTATGACAGAATGTTGAGTAGTCCTCTCTTGGTATTCTGTAGGTCTTTGGTGATTATATATGTCACCTGTGTTTGTATATGTCTGTTAACCCCGATATCATAATGAAACCAATCCTCACACCTTACCATTGGTGAACCATAAGTTTGTTTAATGAATCTGTGATTGCCCTTCTCCGTGGAAATATCTGCCCTGGTATCCATTTTTAGGTAACACCTATAAGTGATATGATATGATATGTGTCTTTCACTTTCTGACTTACTACAAGTCACGTGATTACTTCTAGACTCATCTACGGTGCTGCAAATGGCATTGTGTCCTTTTTTCCCTTGGCTTCTATTCTGCCTTAGCGAGGTCCATTTTCAACAATGTGATTCCCTGAGGGTTGTGGATTAGCTGACCTGGGCAGCCTTACCCTGCCGTCCCGCCCTCCCCAGGTGTGCCTCGTTGAGGTCAATATAAACAGAGCTCCAGGCAGCAATAGCCCCTGAAGCTGTGCCTGACTCCATATTCTCTGCCCCGTTAGCAGTCTCGGGGTTGGGCTGGTGGGAGCGAGTGAGGGGTTACAGCTTTGTGTGTGGCCCGGTGTGAGTGGGGCTCTGCTGGCCTTTCTGCAGGAGTTGCCAGGCTGCCGCCTGTAAAGAAGAGGATGTGTCACCCATACCTTCCGCTGGAATTTCTCTCCGGACAGAGGTGAGGAAGGAAAAAAGCAGTGGGTGCCGGCAGAGTAGGGGTATCTCAGGCAGGGCAATGGAAATCTTCCGGAAGAGATCCCGGGGCCAGGACCACCCTGGCTGGCCTGCAGGCACCAAGTTGGCCTGCGTGCTGTCGCTGGTGTGGCTCCACGGCCCTTCCTCTAGGCTTTCAAGCCCTTGTACATATTCAGGTGTTTTAGCTGGAAAGGGTGGGAACAGTTCAGCAGCAGCTGGCCTGGGGCTCAGCTCACGTTTACTCACAGATGCCTCGGCACGGTCCCCCAGCTTTGCAATGAGGACGCTCCTTACGTGGGGGGTGGGTTGCTGGCTGTATGGGAGATGGTTCCCCAACTCTGACCAATTTCAGAATTGTTTACCACTGGAGCAAGTGCCCTGATAGGGATTTCCTCTGTATAACTCGTGGGTTCAGGTTTTTTTTTCTTTTATGGTTCAAGTTAGATTTTATTCCTCTTTTATGTGTTTATAGATATAAGCATGGAAATAATTCGTTCCTATAAATACATCTGTGTGACGGGAAGAACTTTTTTTCTGTTTTATTTTTAAATTTTATTTTTTAAAATTTTGAAATTTAATTTTATTTATTTTTTTATACAGCACGTTATTATTAGTTATGTATTTTATGCATATACATGTATACAGGTCAATCCCAAACTCCCAACTCATCCCACCACCACCACCCCATGGCTTCCCACACTTGGTGTCCATACGTTTGTTCTCTACCTCTGTGTCTCTATTTCTTCCCTGCAAACCAGTTCATCTGTACCATTTTTAGGCTCCATATATATGCATTAATATACAATATTTGTTTTCCTCTTTCTGACTTACTTCATTCTGTATGACAGTCTCTCGATCCATCGATGTCTCTACAAATGACCCAGTTTCATTCCTTTTTATGGCCGAGTCATATTCCATTTTATATATGTACCACATCTTTATCCATTCATCTGTCTGTGGGCATTTAGGTTGCTTCCATTACCTGGCTATTGTAAATAGTGCTGCAACGAACATTGTGGTGAATGTGCACTTTTGAAATACGGTTATCTCTGGGTATATGCCCAGAAGTGGGATTGCGGGATCTGATGGTAATTCTATTTCTAGTTTTTTTTAAGGAAACTCCATACTGTTCTCCATAGTGACTGTATCAATTTACATTCCCACCAATAGTGGAAGAGGGCTCCTTTTGTCCACACCCTCCCCAGAATTGGTTGTTTGTAGATTTTCTGATGATGCCGATTCTAACAGGTGTGAGGTGATACCTCATTGTAGTTTTGATTTGCATTTCTCTAATAATTCTGTTGAGCAGCTTTTCATGTGCGTCTTGGCCATCTCTGTGTCTCCTTTGAAGAAACGTCTCTTTAGATCTTCTGCCCTTTTTTTTGGGTTGTTTGTTTGTTTAATATTAAGCTGCATGAGCTGTTTATATATATTGGAGATTAAACCTCTGTCCATTGATTCGTCTGCAACGATTTTCGCCCATTCTGAGGGATGCCTTTTTCCATTCCCGTGTTTTTTAACAAAAAAGGAAAGAAAGGAAAAGAAGCAGAACACTAATGTGCGTAAAATATGCCTTTTGAAACAGTCCTTTTGAAATATGGACGTCCTTTGAATTTTTTGGTCGATATGTGAACCCAGGATTTGTTTTCAGGGCAGGTGTCATTTACAGGCCTGCAATGATTTTGAATATCAACTGACCATTAGTGCTGGGATTAAAGCTGCTGTTGTGTGAAACGGCCACAAGCTGGCAGCAGTTCTCCCTTACCAAATTGGTTACTAAGGCAAGAGAGCCTCAGTGGAAGTGGTGTTCTAGATTGGAATTTAGAATGGAATGTGCCAGGAGAAAGCCCCTCACGTTTGTCTCACTACTTCTTGTTCGTGTTTTTAATTTAATTTTTTATTTTTTATTACAGCAAGTTTGATTACAATGTTTGGCTTGTTGTAGGTGTGGAAGATGTGGTTCTTTTACACATATACAGATGACTGTTCTTCCTGGGATCCTTTTCCCATGTACGTTATGACAGAATGTTGAGTAGTCCTCTCTTGGTATTCTGTAGGTCTTTGGTGATTATATATGTCACCTGTGTTTGTATATGTCTGTTAACCCCGATATCGTAATGAAACCAATCCTCACACCTTTCCATTGGTGAACCATAAGTTTGTTTAATGAATCTGTGATTGCCCTTCTCCGTGGAAATATCTGCCCTGGTATCCATTTTTAGGTAACACCTATAAGTGATATGATATGATATGTGTCTTTCACTTTCTGACTTACTACAAGTCACGTGATTACTTCTAGTCTCATCAACAGTGCTGCAAATCGCATTGTGTCCGTTTTTCCCTTGGCTTCTATTCTGCCTTAGCGAGGTCCATTTTCAACAATGTGATTCCCTGAGGGTTGTGGATTAGCTGACCTGGGCAGCCTTACCCTGCCCTCCCGCCCTCCCCAGGTGTGCCTCGTTGAGGTCAATATAAACAGAGCTCCAGGCAGCAATAGCCCCTGAAGCTGTGCCTGACTCCATATTCTATGCCCCGTCAGCAGTCTCGGGGTTGGGCTGGTGTGAGCGAGTGAGGGGCCACAGCTTTGTGTGTGGCCCGGTGTGAGTGGGGCTCTGCTGGCCTTTCTGCAGGAGTTGCCAGGCTGCCGCCTGTAAAGAAGAGGATGTGTCACCCATACCTTCCGCTGGAATTTCTCTCCGGACAGAGGTGAGGAAGGAAAAAAGCAGTGGGTGCCGGCAGAGTAGGGGTATCTCAGGCAGGGCAATGGAAATCTTCCGGAAGAGATCCCGGGGCCAGGACCACCCTGGCTGGCCGGCAGGCACCAAGTTGGCCTGCGTGCTGTCGCTGGTGTGGCTCCACGGCCCTTCCTCTAGGCTTTCAAGCCCTTGTACATATTCAGGTGTTTTAGCTGGAAAGGGTGGGAACAGTTCAGCAGCAGCTGGCCTGGGGCTCAGCTCACGTTTACTCACAGATGCCTCGGCACGGTCCCCCAGCTTTGCAATGAGGACGCTCCTTACGTGGGGGGTGGGTTGCTGGCTGTATGGGAGATGGTTCCCCAACTCTGACCAATTTCAGAATTGTTTACCACTGGAGCAAGTGCCCTGATAGGGATTTCCTCTGTATAACTCGTGGGTTCAGGTTTTTTTTTCTTTTATGGTTCAAGTTAGATTTTATTCCTCTTTTATGTGTTTATAGATATAAGCATGGAAATAATTCGTTCCTATAAATACATCTGTGTGACGGGAAGAACTTTTTTTCTGTTTTATTTTTAAATTTTATTTTTTAAAATTTTGAAATTTAATTGTATTTATTTTTTTATACAGCACGTTATTATTAGTTATGTATTTTATGCATATACATGTATACAGGTCAATCCCAAACTCCCAACTCATCCCACCACCACCACCCCATGGCTTCCCACACTTGGTGTCCATACGTTTGTTCTCTACCTCTGTGTCTCTATTTCTTCCCTGCAAACCAGTTCATCTGTACCATTTTTAGGCTCCACATATATGCATTAATATACAATATTTGTTTTCCTCTTTCTGACTTACTTCATTCTGTATGACAGTCTCTCGATCCATCGATGTCTCTACAAATGACCCAGTTTCATTCCTTTTTATGGCCGAGTCATATTCCATTTTATATATGTACCACATCTTTATCCATTCATCTGTCTGTGGGCATTTAGGTTGCTTCCATTACCTGGCTATTGTAAATAGTGCTGCAACGAACATTGTGGTGAATGTGCACTTTTGAAATACGGTTATCTCTGGGTATATGCCCAGAAGTGGGATTGCGGGATCTGATGGTAATTCTATTTCTAGTTTTTTTTAAGGAAACTCCATACTGTTCTCCATAGTGACTGTATCAATTTACATTCCCACCAATAGTGGAAGAGGGCTCCTTTTTTCCACACCCTCCCCAGAATTGGTTGTTTGTAGATTTTCTGATGATGCCGATTCTAACAGGTGTGAGGTGATACCTCATTGTAGTTTTGATTTGCATTTCTCTAATAATTCTGTTGAGCAGCTTTTCATGTGCGACTTAGCCATCTCTGTGTCTCCTTTGAAGAAACGTCTCTTTAGATCTTCTGCCCATTTTTTTTGGGTTGTTTGTTTTTTTAATATTAAGCTGCATGAGCTGTTTATATATATTGGAGATTAAACCTCTGTCCATTGATTCGTCTGCAACGATTTTCGCCCATCCTGAGGGATGCCTTTTTCCATTCCCGTGTTTTTTAACAAAAAAGGAAAGAAAGGAAAAGAAGCAGAACACTAATGTGCGTAAAATATGCCTTTTGAAACGGTCGTTTTGAAATATGGACGTCCTTTGAATTTTTTGGTCGATATGTGACCCCAGGATATGTTTTCAGGGCAGGTGTCATTTACAGGCCTGCAATGATTTTGAATATCAACTGACCATTAGCGTTGGGATTAAAGCTGCTGTTGTGTGAAACGGCCACAAGGTGGCAGCAGTTCACCCTTACCAAATCTGGTTACTAGGGCAAGACAGCCTCAGTGGAAGTGGTGTTCTAGATTGGAGTTTAGAATGGAATGTGCCAGGAGAAAGCCCCTCACGTTTGTCTCACTACTTGTTGTTCGTGTATGTAATTTAATTTAATATTTTTTATTACAGCAAGTTTGATTACAATGTTTGGCTTGTTGTAGGTGTGGAAGATGTGGTTCTTTTACACATATACAGATGACTGTTCTTCCTGGGATCCTTTTCTCATGTACGTTATGACAGAATGTTGAGTAGTCCTCTCTTGGTATTCTGTAGGTCTTTGGTGATTATATATGTCACCTGTGTTTGTATATGTCTGTTAACCCCGATATCATAATGAAACCAATCCTCACACCTTACCATTGGTGAACCATAAGTTTGTTTAATGAATCTGTGATTGCCCTTCTCCGTGGAAATATCTGCCCTGGTATCCATTTTTAGGTAACACCTATAAGTGATATGATATGATATGTGTCTTTCACTTTCTGACTTACTACAAGTCACGTGATTACTTCTAGATTCATCTACGGTGCTGCAAATGGCATTGTGTCCTTTTTTCCCTTGGCTTCTATTCTGCCTTAGCGAGGTCCATTTTCAACAATGTGATTCCCTGAGGGTTGTGGATTAGCTGACCTGGGCAGCCTTACCCTGCCCTCCCGCCCTCCCCAGGTGTGCCTCGTTGAGGTCAATATAAACAGAGCTCCAGGCAGCAATAGCCCCTGAAGCTGTGCCTGACTCCATATTCTCTGCCCCGTCAGCAGTCTTGGGGTTGGGCTGGTGGGAGCGAGTGAGGGGTTACAGCTTTGTGTGTGGCCCGGTGTGAGTGGGGCTCTGCTGGCCTTTCTGCAGGAGTTGCCAGGCTGCGGCCTGTAAAGAAGAGGATGTGTCACCCATACCTTCCGCTGGAATTTCTCTCCGGACAGAGGTGAGGAAGGAAAAAAGCAGTGGGTGCCGGCAGAGTAGGGGTATCTCAGGCAGGGCAATGGAAATCTTCCGGAAGAGATCCCGGGGCCAGGACCACCCTGGCTGGCCTGCAGGCACCAAGTTGGCCTGCGTGCTGTCGCTGGTGTGGCTCCACGGCCCTTCCTCTAGGCTTTCAAGCCCTTGTACATATTCAGGTGTTTTAGCTGGAAAGGGTGGGAACAGTTCAGCAGCAGCTGGCCTGGGGCTCAGCTCACGTTTACTCACAGATGCCTCGGCACGGTCCCCCAGCTTTGCAATGAGGACGCTCCTTACGTGGGGGGTGGGTTGCTGGCTGTATGGGAGATGGTTCCCCAACTCTGACCAATTTCAGAATTGTTTACCACTGGAGCAAGTGCCCTGATAGGGATTTCCTCTGTATAACTCGTGGGTTCAGGTTTTTTTTTCTTTTATGGTTCAAGTTAGATTTTATTCCTCTTTTATGTGTTTATAGATATAAGCATGGAAATAATTCGTTCCTATAAATACATCTGTGTGACGGGAAGAACTTTTTTTCTGTTTTATTTTTAAATTTTATTTTTTAAAATTTTGAAATTTAATTGTATTTATTTTTTTATACAGCACGTTATTATTAGTTATGTATTTTATGCATATACATGTATACAGGTCAATCCCAAACTCCCAACTCATCCCACCACCACCACCCCATGGCTTCCCACACTTGGTGTCCATACGTTTGTTCTCTACCTCTGTGTCTCTATTTCTTCCCTGCAAACCAGTTCATCTGTACCATTTTTAGGCTCCATATATATGCATTAATATACAATATTTGTTTTCCTCTTTCTGACTTACTTCATTCTGTATGACAGTCTCTCGATCCATCGATGTCTCTACAAATGACCCAGTTTCATTCCTTTTTATGGCCGAGTCATATTCCATTTTATATATGTACCACATCTTTATCCATTCATCTGTCTGTGGGCATTTAGGTTGCTTCCATTACCTGGCTATTGTTAATAGTGCTGCAACGAACATTGTGGTGAATGTGCACTTTTGAAATACGGTTATCTCTGGGTATATGCCCAGAAGTGGGATTGCGGGATCTGATGGTAATTCTATTTCTAGTTTTTTTTAAGGAAACTCCATACTGTTCTCCATAGTGACTGTATCAATTTACATTCCCACCAATAGTGGAAGAGGGCTCCTATTGTCCACACCCTCCCCAGAATTGGTTGTTTGTAGATTTTCTGATGATGCCGATTCTAACAGGTGTGAGGTGATACCTCATTGTAGTTTTGATTTGCATTTCTATAATAATTCTGTTGAGCAGCTTTTCATGTGCGTCTTGGCCATCTCTGTGTCTCCTTTGAAGAAACGTCTCTTTAGATCTTCTGCCCATTTTTTTTGGGTTGTTTGTTTTTTTAATATTAAGCTGCATGAGCTGTTTATATATATTGGAGATTAAACCTCTGTCCATTGATTCGTCTGCAACGATTTTCGCCCATCCTGAGGGATGCCTTTTTCCATTCCCGTGTTTTTTAACAAAAAAGGAAAGAAAGGAAAAGAAGCAGAACACTAATGTGCGTAAAATATGCCTTTTGAAACGGTCGTTTTGAAATATGGACGTCCTTTGAATTTTTTGGTCGATATGTGACCCCAGGATATGTTTTCAGGGCAGGTGTCATTTACAGGCCTGCAATGATTTTGAATATCAACTGACCATTAGCGTTGGGATTAAAGCTGCTGTTGTGTGAAACGGCCACAAGGTGGCAGCAGTTCACCCTTACCAAATCTGGTTACTAGGGCAAGAGAGCCTCAGTGGAAGTGGTGTTCTAGATTGGAGTTTAGAATGGAATGTGCCAGGAGAAAGCCCCTCACGTTTGTCTCACTACTTCTTGTTCGTGTATGTAATTTAATTTAATATTTTTTATTACAGCAAGTTTGATTACAATGTTTGGCTTGTTGTAGGTGTGGAAGATGTGGTTCTTTTACACATATACAGATGACTGTTCTTCCTGGGATCCTTTTCCCATGTACGTTATGACAGAATGTTGAGTAGTCCTCTCTTGGTATTCTGTAGGTCTTTGGTGATTATATATGTCACCTGTGTTTGTATATGTCTGTTAACCCCGATATCGTAATGAAACCAATCCTCACACCTTTCCATTGGTGAACCATAAGTTTGTTTAATGAATCTGTGATTGCCCGTCTCCGTGGAAATATCTGCCCTGGTATCCATTTTTAGGTAACACCTATAAGTGATATGATATGATGTGTGTCTTTCACTTTCTGACTTACTACAAGTCACGTGATTAATTCTAGACTCATCTACGGTGCTGCAAATGGCATTGTGTCCTTTTTTCCCTTGGCTTCTCTTCTGCCTTAGCGGGGTCCATTTTCAACAATGTGATTCCCTGAGGGTTGTGGATTAGCTGACCTGGGCAGCCTTACCCTGCCGTCCCGCCCTCCCCAGGTGTGCCTCTTTGAGGTCAATATAAACAGCGCTCCAGGCAGCAATAGCCCCTGAAGCTGTGCCTGACTCCATATTCTCTGCCCCGTCAGCAGTCTCGGGGCTGTGCTGGTGGGAGGGAGTGAGGGGCCACAGCTTTGTGGGTGGCCCGGTGTGAGTGGCGTTCTGTTGGCCTTTTTGCAGGAGTTGCCAGGCTGCCGCCTGTAAAGAAGAGGATGTGTCACCCATACCTTCCGCTGGAATTTCTCTCCGGACAGAGGTGAGGAAGTAAAAACGAAGTGGGGGCCGGGACAGGAGGGGTATCTCAGGCAGGGCAATGGAACGCTTCTGGAAGAGCGCCAGGGTCCAGGACCACCCTGGCTGTCCTGCAGGCACCAAGTTGGCCTGTGTGCTGTCACTGGTGTGGCTCCACGGTCCTTCCTCTAGGCTTTCAAGCCCTTGTACATATTCAGGTGTTTTACCTGGAAAGGGTGGGAACAGTTCAGCAGCAGCTGGCCTGGGGCTCAGCTCACGTTTACTCACAGATGCCTCGGCACGGTCCCCCAGCTTTGCAATGAGGACGCTCCTTGCGTGGGGGGTGGTTTGCTGGCTGTATGGGAGATGGTTCCCCACCTCTGACCAATTTCAGAATTGTTAACCGCTGGAGCAAGTGCCGTGATATGGTTTTCCTCTGTATAACTCGTGGGTTCAATTTTTTTTTCTTTTATGGTTCAAGTTAAATTTTATTCCTCTTTTATGTAATTATAGATATAAGCATGGAAATAATTCATTCCTATAAATACATCTGTGTGACGGGAAGAACTTTTTTCTGCTTTATTTTTAAATTTTATTTTTTAAAATTTTGAAATTTAATTTTATTTATTTTTTATACAGCACGTTATTATTAGCTATGTATTTTATGCATATACATGTATACAGGTCAATCCTAATCTCCCAACTCATCTCACCACCACCACCCCATGGCTTCCCACACTTGGTGTCCATACGTTTGTTCTCTACCTCTGTGTCTCTATTTCTTCCCTGCAAACCAGTTCATCTGTACCATTTTTTTAGGTTCCTCATATATGCATTAATATACAATATTTGTTTTCCTCTTTCTGACTTACTTCATTCTGTATGACAGTCTCTCGATCCATCGATGTCTCTACAAATGACCCAGTTTCATTCCTTTTTATGGCCGAGTAATATTCCATTTTATATATGTACCACATCTTTATCCATTCATCTGTCTGTGGGCATTTAGGTTGCTTCCATTACCTGGCTATTGTAAATAGTGCTGCAACGAACATTGTGGTGAATGTGCCTTTTTGAAATACGGTGTTCTCTGGGTATATGCCCAGAAGTGGAATTGCTGGATCAGATGGTAATTCTATTTCTAATTTTTTTAAGGAAACTCCATACTGTTCTCCATAGTGACTGTATCAATTTACATTCCCACCAATAGTGGAAGAGGGCTCCTTATGTCCACACCCTCCCCAGAATTGGTGGTTTGTAGATTTTCTGATGATGCCGATTCTAACAGGTGTGAGGTGATACCTCATTGTAGTTTTGATTTGTATTTCTCTAATAATTAGTTCTGTTGAGCAGCTTTTCATGTGCGTCTTGGTCATCTCTTTGTCTCCTTTGAAGAAACGTCTCTTTAGATCTTCGGCCCATTTTTTTTTGGGGTTGTTTGTTTTTTTAATATTAAGCTGCATGAGCTGTTTATATATATTGGAGATTAAACCTCTGTCCATTGATTCGTCTGCAACGATTTTCGCCCATTCTGTGGGATGCCATTTTCCATTCCCGTGTTTTTTAACAAAAAAGGAAAGAAAGGAAAAGAAGCAGAACACTAATGTGCGTAAAATATGCCTTTTGAAATGGGCGTTTTGAAATATGGACGGCCTTTGAATTTTTTGGTCGATATGTGACCCCAGGATTTGTTTTCAGGGCAGGTGTCATTTACAGGCCTGCAATGATTTTGAATATCAACTGACCATTAGCGTTGGGATTAAAGCTGCTGTTGTGTGAAACGGCCACAAGGTGGCAGCAGTTCACCCTTACCAAATCTGGTTACTAGGGCAAGAGAGCCTCAGTGGAAGTGGTGTTCTAGATTGGAGTTTAGAATGGAATGTGCCAGGAGAAAGCCCCTCACGTTTGTCTCACTACTTCTTGTTCGTGTTTTTAATTTAATTTTTTATTTTTTATTACAGCAAGTTTGATTACAATGTTTGGCTTGTTGTAGGTGTGGAAGATGTGGTTGTTTTACGCATATACAGATGTCTGTTCTTCCTGGGATCCTTTTCCCATGTACGTTATGACAGAATGTTGAGTAGTCCACTCTTGGTATTCTGTAGGTCTTTGGTGATTATATATGACACCTGTGTTTGTATATGTCTGTTAACCCCTATATCGTAATGAAACCAATCCTCACACCTTTCCATTGGTGAACCATAAGTTTGTTTAATGAATCTGTGATTGCCCTTCTCCGTGGAAATATCTGCCCTGGTATCCATTTTTAGGTAACACCTATAAGTGATATGATATGATATGTGTCTTTCACTTTCTGACTTACTACAAGTCACGTGATTAATTCTAGACTCATCTACGGTGCTGCAAATGGCATTGTGTCATTTTTTCCCTTGGCTTCTCTTCTGCCTTAGTGGGGTCCATTTTCAACAATGTGATTCCCTGAGGGTTGTGGATTAGCTGATCTGGGCAGCCTTACCCTGCCGGCCCGCCCTCCCCAAGTGTGCCTCTTTGAGGTCAATATAAACAGCGCTCCAGGCAGCAATAGCCCCTGACGCTGTGCCTGACTCCATATTCTCTGCCCCGTCAGCAGTCTCGGGGCTGTGCTGGTGGGAGGGAGTGAGGGGCCACAGCTTTGTGGGTGGCCCGGTGTGAGTGGCGTTCTGTTGGCCTTTCTGCAGGAGTTGCCAGGCTGCCGCCTATAAAGAAGAGGATGTGTCACCCATACCTTCCGCTGGAATTTCTCTCCGGACAGAGGTGAGGAAGGAAAAACGAAGTGGGGGCCGGGACAGGAGGGGTATCTCAGGCAGGGCAATGGAACGCTTCTGGAAGAGCGCCAGGGTCCAGGACCACCCTGGCTGGCCTGCAGGCACCAAGTTGGCCTGCGTGCTGTCACTGGTGTGGCTCCACGGTCCTTCCTCTAGGCTTTCAAGCCCGTGTACATATTCAGGTGTTTTACGTGGAAAGGGTGGGAACAGTTCAGCAGCAGCTGGCCTGGGGCTCAGCTCACGTTTACTCACAGATGCCTCGGCACGGTCCCCCAGCTTTGCAATGAGGACGCTCCTTGCGTGGGGAGTGGTTTGCTGGCTGTATGGGAGATGGTTCCCCACCTCTGACCAATTTCAGAATTGTTAACCGCTGGAGCAAGTGCCGTGATAGGGTTTTCCTCTGTATAACTCGTGGGTTCAATTTTTTTCTCTTTTATGGTTCAAGTTAGATTTTATTCCTCTTTTATGTAATTATAGATATAAGCATGGAAATAATTCATTCCTATAAATACATCTGTGTGACGGGAAGAACTTTTTTCTGCTTTATTTTTAAATTTTATTTTTTAAAATTTTGAAATTTAATTTTATTTATTTTTTATACAGCACGTTATTATTAGCTATGTATTTTATGCATATACATGTATACAGGTCAATCCTAATCTCCCAACTCATCCCACCACCACCACCCCATGGCTTCCCACACTTGGTGTCCATACGTTTGTTCTCTACCTCTGTGTCTCTATTTCTTCCCTGCAAACCAGTTCATCTGTACCATTTTTTTAGGTTCCACATATATGCATTAATATACAATATTTGTTTTCCTCTTTCTGACTTACTTCATTCTGTATGACAGTCTCTCGATCCATCGATGTCTCTACAAATGACCCAGTTTCATTCCTTTTTATGGCCGAGTAATATTCCATTTTATATATGTACCACATCTTTATCCATTCATCTGTCTGTGGGCATTTAGGTTGCTTCCATTACCTGGCTATTGTAAATAGTGCTGCAACGAACATTGTGGTGAATGTGCCTTTTTGAAATACGGTTTTCTCTGGGTATATGCCCAGAAGTGGAATTGCTGGATCAAATGGTAATTCTATTTCTAATTTTTTTTAAGGAAACTCCATACTGTTCTCCATAGTGACTGTATCAATTTACATTCCCACCAATAGTGGAAGAGGGCTCCTTTTGTCCACACCCTCCCCAGAATTGGTGGTTTGTAGATTTTCTGATGATGCCGATTCTAACAGGTGTGAGGTGATACCTCATTGTAGTTTTGATTTGCATTTCTCTAATAATTAGTTCTGTTGAGCAGCTTTTCATGTGCGTCTTGGCCATCTCTTTGTCTCCTTTGAAGAAACGTCTCTTTAGATCTTCGGCCCATTTTTTTTTTGGGTTGTTTGTTTTTTTAATATTTAGCTGCATGAGCTGTTTATATATATTGGAGATTAAACCTCTGTCGATTGATTCGTCTGCAACGATTTTCGCCCATTCTGTGGGATGCCATTTTCCATTCCCGTGTTTTTTAACAAAAAAGGAAAGAAAGGAAAAGAAGCAGAACACTAATGTGCGTAAAATATGCCTTTTGAAATGGTCGTTTTGAAATATGGACGGCCTTTGAATTTTTTGGTTGATATGTGAACCCAGGATTTGTTTTCAGGGCAGGTGTCATTTACAGGCCTGCAATGATTTTGAATATCAACTGACCATTAGCGTTGGGATTAAAGCTGCTGTTGTGTGAAACGGCCACAAGGTGGCAGCAGTTCACCCTTACCAAATCTGGTTACTAGGGCAAGAGAGCCTCAGTGGAAGTGGTGTTCTAGATTGGAGTTTAGAATGGAATGTGCCAGGAGAAAGCCCCTCACGTTTGTCTCACTACTTCTTGTTCGTGTTTTTAATTTAATTTTTTATTTTTTATTACAGCAAGTTTGATTACAATGTTTGGCTTGTTGTAGGTGTGGAAGATGTGGTTCTTTTACACATATACAGATGTCTGTTCTTCCTGGGATCCTTTTCCCATGTACGTTATGACAGAATGTTGAGTAGTCCACTCTTGGTATTCTGTAGGTCTTTGGTGATTATATATGTCACCTGTGTTTGTATATGTCTGTTAACCCCTATATCGTAATGAAACCAATCCTCACACCTTTCCATTGGTGAACCATAAGTTTGTTTAATGAATCTGTGATTGCCCTTCTCCGTGCAAATATCTGCCCTGGTATCCGTTTTTAGGTAACACCTATAAGTGATATGATATGATATGTGTCTTTCACTTTCTGACTTACTACAAGTCACGTGATTACTTCTAGACTCATCTACGGTGCTGCAAATGGCATTGTGTCCTTTTTTCCCTTGGCTTCTATTCTGCCTTAGCGAGGTCCATTTTCAACAATGTGATTCCCTGAGGGTTGTGGCTTAGCTGACCTGGGCAGCCTTACCCTGCCGGCCCGCCCTCACCAGGTGTGCCTCGTTGAGGTCAATATAAACAGAGCTCCAGGCAGCAATAGCCCCTGAAGCTCTGCCTGACTCCATATTCTCTGCCCTGTCAGCTGTCTCGGGGCTGTGCTGGTGGGAGGGAGTGAGGAGCCACAGCTTTGTGGGTGGCCCGGTGTGAGTGGGGCTCTGCTGGCCTTTCTGCAGGAGTTGCCAAGCAGCCGCCTGTAAAGAATAGGTTGTGTCACCCATACATTCCGCTGGAATTTCTCTCCGGACAGAGGTGAGGAAGGAAAAAAGCAGTGGGGGCCGGGACTGGAGGGGTATCTCAGGCAGGGCAATGGAAAGCTTCTGCAAGAGCGCCCGGGTCCAGGACCACCCTGGCTGGCCTGCAGGCACCAAGTTGGCCTGCGTGCTGTCAGTGGTGTGGCTCCACGGTCCTTCCTCTAGGCTTTCAAGCCCTTGTACATATTCAGGTGTTTTACCTGGAAAGATTCGGAACAGTTCTGCAGCAGCTGGCCTGGGGCTCAACTCACGTTTACTCACAGATGCCTCGGCACGGTCCCCCAGCTTTGCAATGAGGACGCTCCTTGCGTGGGGGGTGGGTTGCTGGCTGTATGGGAGATGGTTCCCCACCTCTGACCAATTTCAGAATTGTTTACCGCTGGAGCAATTGCCCAGATAGGATTTTCCTCTGTAAAACTCGTGAGTTCAGGTTTTTTTTTTTTCTTTTATGGTTCAAGTTAGATTTTATTCCTCTTTTATGTATTTATAGATATAAGCATGGAAATAATTCATTCCTATAAATACATCTGTGTGACGGGAAGAACTTTTTTCTGTTTTATTTTTAAATTTTATTCTTTTAAATTTTGTAATACAATTTTATTTATGTTTTTATACAGCAGGTTTTTATTAGTTATGTATTTTATGCATATACATGTATACAGGTCAATCCCAAACTCCCAACTCATCCCACCAGCACCACCCCATGCCTTCCCACACTTGGTGTCCATTCGTTTGTTATCTACCTCTGTGTCTCTATTTCTTCCCTGCAAACCAGTTCATCTGTACGGTTTTTTAGGCTCCACATATATGCATTAATATACAATATTTGTTTTCCTCTTTTTGAATTACTTCATTCTGTATAACAGTCTCTCCATCCATCGATGTCTCTACAAATGACTAAGTTTCATTCCTTTTTATGGTCGATTAATATTCCATTTTATATATGTACCACATCTTTATCCATTCATCTGTCTGTGGGCATTTAGGTTGCTTCCATTACCTGGCTATTGTAAATAGTGCTGAAATGAACATTGTGGTGAATGTGCCTTTTAGATTTACGGTTTTATCTGGGTATATGCCCAGAAGTGGGATTGCTGGATCAGATGGTAATTCTATTTCTAATTTTCTTAAGGAAACTCCATACTGTTCTCCATAGTGACTGTATCAATTTACATTCCCACCAATAGTGGAAGAGGGCTCCTTTTGTCCACACCCTCCCCAGAATTTGTTGTTTGTAGATTTTCTGATGATGCCGATTCTAACAGGTGTGAGGTGATACCTCATTGTAGTTTTGATTTGCATTTCTCTAATAATTAGTGCTGTTGAGCAGCTTTTCTGTGCGTCTTGGCCATCTCTGTGTCTCCTTTGAAGAAACGTCTCTTTAGATCTTCTGCACATTTTTTTTTGGGTTGTTTGTTTTTTTAATATTAAGCTGCATGAGCTGTTTATATATATTGGAGATTAAACCTCTGTCCATTGATTCGTTTGCAACGATTTTCGCCCATTCTGAGGGATGCCTTTTTCCATTCCCGTTTTTTTTAACAAAAAAGGAAAGAAAGGAAAAGAAGCAGAACACTACTGTGCATAAAATATGCCTTTTGAAATGGTCGTTTTGAAATATGGACGTCCTTTGAATTTTTTGGTCGATATGTGACCCCAGGATTTGTTTTCAGGGCAGGTGTGATTTACAGGCCTGCAATGATTTTGAATATCAACTGACCATAAGTGCTGGGATTAAAGCTGCTGTTGTGTGAAGCGGCCACAAGGTGGCAGCAGTTCTCCCTTACCAAATCTGGTTACTAGGGCAAGAGAGCCTCAGTGGAAGTGGTGTTCTAGATTGCAATTTAGAATGGAATGTGCAAGGAGAAAGCCCCTCAAGTTTGTCTCACTACTTCTTGTTCGTGTTTTTAATTTATTTTTTTTTATTTTTTATTACAGCATGTTTGGTTACAATGTTTGGCTTGTTGTAGGTGTGGAAGATGTGGTTCTTTTACACATATACAGATGTCTGTTCTTCCTGGGATCCTTTTCCCATGTACGTTATGACAGAATGTTGAGTAGTCCACTCTTGGTATTCTGTAGGTCTTTGGTGATTATATATGTCACCTGTGTTTGTATATGTCTCTTAACCCCGATATTGTAATGAAACCAATCCTCACACCTTTCCATTGGTGAACCATTAGTTTGTTTAATGAATCTGTGATTGCCCTTCTCCGTGGAAATATCTGCCCTGGTATCCATTTTTAGGTAACACCTATAAGTGATATGATATGATATGTGTCTTTCACTTTCTGACTTACTACAAGTCACGTGATTACTTCTAGACTCATCTACGGTGCTGCAAATGGCACCGTGTCCTTTTTTCCCTTGGCTTCTCTTCTGCCTTAGCGAGGTCCATTTTCCCCAATGTGATTCCCTGAGGGTTGTGGATTAGCTGGCCTGGGCAGCCTTACCCTGCCGGCCCGCCCTCCCCTGGTGTGCCTCGTCAGGCTATATGCTGACACACCGGTCAGTGCCAGCGTATGGGCCAGGAGTAGGCTATGTCTTGGTGGTAAGCTGTAGGGCTGGTGGTGGGTTTCCGTTCTGGACTAGGGTTAGGGTTAGGGAACGGCAAGGCTTAGGGCACAGGTGAGTGTATGGAAACGTGTGAGGGTCCGGCTATGTGCTGACGCACGGGTCAGTGCCCTCGTACGGGCCAGGAGTAGGCTGCGGCGTAGGGTAAGGTATAGGGCTTGTGGTGGGTTTCCATTCCGGGATGGGATTAGGGTTAGGGAACCGCAAGGCTTAGGGCACAGGTGAGGGTACCGAAACGTGGGAGGGTCAGGCTACATGCTGACGCACGGGTCATTGCCAGCATATGGGCCAGGATTAGGCTTCAGCTTGGGGGTAAGTTGTAGGGCTGGTGGTGGGTTTCCGTTCCGGGCTAGGGTTAGGGTTACGGAACGGCAAGGCTTAGGGCACAGGTGAGGGTACGGAAACGTGTGAGGGTCAAGCTACGTGCTGACGCACTGGTCAGTGACAGCGTACGGGCCAGGAGTAGGATACGGCGTAGGGTAAGGTTTAGGGCTGGTGGTGGGTTTCATTTCCGGGTTAGCGTTAGGGTGAGGAAACGGCAAGGCTAGGGCACAGGTGAGGGTACGGAAAAGTGGGATGGTCAGGCTATGTGCTGACGCACGGGTCAGTGCCAGCGTACGGGCCAGGAGTAGGCTACGGCTAGGGGATAAGTTGTAGGGCTGGTGGTGAGTTTCCGTTCCGGGCTAGGGTTAGTGTTAGGGAACGGCAAGTCTTAGGGCACAGGTGAGGGTACGGAAACGTGGGAGGGTCAGCCTAAGTACTGACGCACGGGTCAGTGCCAGCGTACCGGCCAGGAGTAGACTATGGCTTGGGGGTAAGCTGTAGGGCTGGTGGTGTGTTTCCTTTCCGGACTAGGGTTAGGGTTAGGGAATGGCAAGGCTTAGGGCACAGGTGAGGGTAAGGAAACGTGGGAGGATCAGGCTACGTGCTGACGCACGGGTCAGTGCCAGCGTACGGGCCAGGAATAGGCTACTGCTTGGAGGTAAGGTTTAGGGCTGGTGGTGGGTTTCCGTTCAGGGTTAGGGTTAGTGTTAGGGAACGTCAAGGTTTAGGGCACAGGTGAGGGTACTGAAACGTGGGAGGGTCAGCCTACGTGCTGACGCACGGGTCAGTGCCAGCGTACGGACCAGGTGTAGGCTACAGCTTGGGGGTAAGGTGTAGGGCTGATGGTGGGTTTCCGTTCCGGTGTAGGGTAAGGGTTATGGAACCACAAGACTTAGGGCCCACGTGAGGGTACGGAAACGTGGGAGGGTCAGGCTACGTGCTGACGCACGGGTCAGTGCCAGCGTACGGGCCAGGAGTAGGCTACAGCTTGCAGGTAAGTTGTAGGGATGGTGATGGGTTTCGGTTCCGGGCTAGGGTTAGTGTTAGGGAATGGCAAGGCTTACGGCACAGGTGAGAGTACGGAAATGTGGGAAGGTCAGGCTACGTACTGACGCACAGGTCAGTGCCAGCGTATGGGCCAGGATCAGGCTACGGCATAGGGTAAGGCTTAGGGCTGGTTGTGGGTTTCCGTTCGGGCTAGGGTTAGGTTGAGGGAACTGCAATGCTTAAGGCACAGGTGAGGGAACGGAAACGTGGGTGGGTCAGGCTACGTGCTGATTCACGGGTCAGTGCCAGTGTACGGGCCAGGAGTAGGCTACGGCGTAGGGTAAGGTGTGGGGCTGGTGGTGGTTTTCCGTTCCATGCTAGTGTTAGGGTTAGGGAACGGCAAGGCTTAGGGCACAGGTGAGGGTATGGAAACGTGGGACGGTCAGGCTACGTGCTGACGCACGGTTCAGTGCCAGCGTATGGACCAGGAGTAGGCTACGGCTTGTGGGTAAGGTGTAGGGCTGGTGGTGGGTTTCCGTTCGGGTCTAGGGTTAGGGTTAGGGAACGGCAAGGCTTATGGCACACGTGAGGGTACGGAAACTGGGGAGGTTCAGGCTACGTGCTGACGCACGTGTCAGTGCCAGCGTATGCACCAGGAGTAGGCTACAGCTTGTGTGTAAGTTGTTGGGCTGATGATGGGTTTCTGTTCCGGGCTAGGGTTAGGGTTAGGGAACGGCATGGCTTAGGGCACAGGTGAGGGTACAGAAACGTGGGAGGGTCAGGATAAGTGCTGACGCACGGGTCAGTGCCAGCGTACGGACCAGGAGTAGGCTACGGCATACGGTAAAGTTTAGGGCTGGTGGTGGGTTTCCGTTGCAGGCTAGGGTTAGGGTTAGGGAACGGCATGGCTTAGGGCACAAGTGAGGGTTCGGAAACGTGGGAGGGTCAGGCTACGTGCTGACGCACGGGTCAGTGCCAGCGTACCGGCCAGGAGTAGGCTACGGCTTGGGGGTTAGGTGTAGGGCTGGTTGTGCGTTTCCCTTCCTTACTAGGTTTAGGGTTAGGGAACGGCAAGGCTTAGGGCAGAGGTGAGGGTACGGAAATGTGGAAAGTTCAGGCTACGTGCTGACGCACAGGTCAGTGCCAGTCACGGGCCAGGAGTAGGCTACGGCGTAGAGTAAGGTGTATGGATGGTGGTGGGTTTCCGTTCCGGGCTAGGGTTAGGGTTAGGGAACGGCAAGGCTTAGGGCACAGGTGAGGGTACGGAAACGTGGGAGGGTCAGGCTACTTGCTGACGCACGGGTCAGTGCCAGCGTATGGGCCAGGAGTAGGCTACGGCTTGGGTGTAAGTTGTAGGCCTGGTGGTGGGTTTCCGTTCCGGGCGAGGGTTAGGGTTAGGGAACGGCAAGGCTTAGGGCAGAGGTGAGGTTACGGAAACGTGGGAGGGTCAGGCTACGTGCTGACGCACAAGTCAGTGCCAGCGTACCGGCCAGGAGTAGGCTACGGCTTGGGGGTTAGGTGTAGGGCTGCTGGTGGGTTTCCGTTCCGGGTTAGGGTTAGTGTTAGGGAACAGGAAGGCTTAGGGCATAGGTGAGGGTACGGAAACTTGGGAGGGTCAGGCTATGTGCTGACGCACGGTTCAGTGCCAGTGTACGGGCCAGGAGTATGCTATGGCTTGGTGGTTAGGTGTAGGGCTTGTGGTGTGTTTCCGTCCCGTACTAGGGTTAGGGTTAGGGAACGGCAAGGCTTAGGGCACAGGTGACGTTACGGTAACGTGGGAATGTCAGGCTACGTGCTGACGCAAATGTCAGTGCCAGCGTACGGGCCAGGAGTAGGCTATGACGTAGGGTAAGGTTTAGGGCTGCTGCTGGGTTTCCGTTCTTGGCTAGGGTTAGGGTGAGGAAACGGCAAGGCTTAGGGCACAGGTGAGGGTACAGAAACGTGAGAGGGTCAGTCTACGTGCTACTCACGGGTCAGTGTCAGCGTACGGGCCAGGAATAGGCTACGGCGTATGGTAAGGTGTAGGGATTGTGGTGGGTTTCCGTTCCGGGCTAGGGTAAGGGTTAGGGAACGGCAAGGCTTAGGGCACAGGTGAGGGTACGGAAACGTGGGAGGGTCAGGCTACATGCTGACGCACAGGTCAGTGCCAGCGTACGGGCCAGGAGTAGGCTACGGCATACGATAAGGTGTAGGGCTGGTGGTGGGATTCCGTGCCGGGCTCGTGTTAGGGTTAGGGAACGGCAAGGCTTAGGGCACAGGTGAGGGTACAGTAACATGGGAGGGTCAGGCTACGTGCTGAAGCACAGGTCAGTGCCCGCGTACGGGCCAGGTGTAGTCTACGGCATAGAGTAAGGTTTAGGGCTGGTGGTGGGTTTCCGTTCCGGGCTAGGGTTAGGGATAGGGAATGGCAAGGCTTAGGGCACATGTAAGGTTACGGAAACGTGGGAGGGTCAGGCTACATGCTGACGCACGGGTCAGTGCCAGCACATGGGCCAGGAGTAGGCTACGGCGTGCTGGTAAGGTGTACGGCTGTTGGTGGGTTTCTGTTCCGGGCTAGGGTTAGGGTTAGGGAACGGCAAGGCTTAGGGCGCAGGTGAGGGTACGGAAACGTGTGAGGGTCAGGCTACGTGCTGACGCACGTGTCATGGCCAGCGTACCGGCCAGGAGTAGGCTACGGCTTGGGGGTAAGGTGTAGGGCTGGAGGTGGGTTTCCGTTCCGGGCTAGGGTTAGGGTTAGTGAACGGCAAGGCTTAGGGCACAGGTGAGAGTACGTCAACGTGGGAGGGTCAGGCTACGTGCTGATGAAAGGGTCAGTGCCTGCGTACGAGCTTGGAATAGGCTACGGCGTACGGAAAGGTGTAGGGCTGCTGGTGGGTTTCTGTTCATGGCTAGGGTGAGGGTGAGGGAACGGCAAGGCTTAGGGCACAGGTGATGGTACAGAAACGTGGGAGGGTCAGGCTACGTGCTGACGCACGGGTCAGTGCAAGCGTACGGGCCAGGAGTAGGCTACGGCTTGAGGGTAAGTTTTAGGGCTGGTGGTGGGTTTCAGTTCAGGACTAGGGTTAGGGTTAGGGAACGGCAAGGCTTAGGGCACAGGTGAGGGTACGGTAACATGGGAGGTTCAGGCTACGTTCTGAAGCACAGGTCAGTGCCCGTGTACGGGCCAGGTGTAGGCTACGGCATAGGGTAAGGTGTAGGGCTGGTGGTGGGTTTTCGTTCCGGGCTAGGGTTAAGGTTAGGAAACGGCAAGGCTTAGGGCACAGGTGAGGGTACGGAAACGTGGGACGGTCAGGCTACGTGCTGACACCCGGCTCAGTGCCAGCGTACGGGCCAGGAATAAGCTATGGCGTAGGGTAGAGTGTAGGGATGGTGGTGGGTTTCTGTTCCGGGCTAGGGTTAGGGTTAGGAAACGGCAAGGCTTAGGGCACAGGTGAGGGTACGGAAACGTGGGAGGGTCAGGCTACATGGTGATGCACGGGTCAGTGCCAGCATATGGGCCAGGAGTAGGCTACGGCGTGGTGGTAAGGTGTAAGGCTGGTGGTGGGTTTCTGTTCCGGGCTAGGGTTAGGGTTAGGGAACGTCAAGACTTAGGGCACAGGTGATGGTACGGAAACGTGGGAATGTCAGGCTACGTGCTGACGCATGGCTAAGTGCCAGCGTACGGGCCAGGAATAGGCTATGGCGTAGGGTAGAGTGTAGGGTTGGTGGTGGGTTTCTGTTCCGGGCTAGGGTTAGGGTTAGGAAACGGCAAGGATTAGGGAACGGGTGAGGGTACGGAAACGTGTGAGGGTCAGGCTACGTGCTGACGCACGTGTCAGTACCAGCGTACGGGCCAGGAGTAGGCTACCGCTTGGGGGTAAGTTGTAGGGTTGGTGGTGGGTTTCCGTTCCGGGCTAGGGTTAGGGTTAGTGAACGGCAAGGATTAGGGCACAGGTGAGGGTACAGAAACATGGGAGGGTCAGGCTACGTGCTGATGAAACGGTGAGTGCCTGCGTACGAGCCAGGAATAGGCTACGGCGTTGGGAAAGGTGTAGGGCTGGTGGTGGGTTTCCGTTCCGGGCTAGGGTTAGGGTTAGGGAACGGCAAGGCTTAGGGCTCAGGTGAGGGTCCGAAAACGTGGGAGGGTCAGGCTACGTGCTGAAGCACAGGTCAGTGCCCGCGTATGGACCAGGTGTAGGCTACGGCATAGGGTAAGGTGTAGGACTCGTGGTGGGTTTCCGTTCCGGGCTAGGGTTAGTGTTAGGGAATGGCAAGGCTTAGGGCACAGGTGAGTGTACGGAAACGTGGGAGGGTCAAACTCCATGCTGACACACGGGTCAGTGCGAGCGTACGGGCGAGGAGTAGGCTACCCAGTAGGGAAAGGTTTAGGGATGGTGGTGGGTTTCCCTTCCGGGTTAGGGTTAGGGTTAGGGAACGGCAAGGCTTAGGGCACAGGTGAGGGTACGGAAACGTGGGAGGGTCAGGCTACGTGCTGACGCACGGGTCAGTGACAGCGTACGGGCCAGGATTAGGCTACGGCGTAGGGAATGGTGTAGGCCTGGTGGTGGGTTTTCGTTCCGGTCTATGGTTAGGGTTAGGGAATGGCAAGGCTTAGGGCACAGGTGATGGTACGGAAACGTGGGAGGGTCTGGCTACGTGCTGACGCACGGGTCAGTGCCAGGGTACAGGCAAGGAGTAGGCTACGGCATAGGCTAAGGATTAGGGCTGGTGGTGGGTTTCCGTTCAGGGCTAGGGCTAGGGTAAGGGAACGGCAAGGCTTAGGGCACAGGTGAGGGTACGGAAAAGTGGGAGGGTCAGGCTACGTGTTGACGCACGGTTCAGTGCCAGCGTACGGGCCAGGAGTAGGCTGTGGTGTAGGGTATGGTGTAGGGCTGGTGGAGGGTTTCCGTTCCGGGCTAGGGTTAGTGTTAGGGAACGGCAAGGCTTAGGGCACAGGTGATGATACGGAAAAGTGGGAGGGTCAGGCTACGTGCTGACGCACGGGTCACTGCCAGCGTACAGGCCAGGAGTGGGCTAAGGCTTGTGGCTAAGTTTTAGGGGTGGTGGTGTCTTTCTGTTTCGGGCTAGGGTTAGGGTTAGAGAACGGCAAGGCTTAGGGCACAGGTGAGGGTACAGAAACGTGGGAGGTTCAGGCTACGTGCTGACGCACGCGTCAGTGCGCGCATATGGGCCAGGTGTAGGCTACAGCATAGGGTAAGGTGTAGGGCTGGTGGTGGGTTTCCGTTCCGGGCTAGGGTTAGGGTTAGGGAACGGCAAGGCTTAGTGCACGGGTGAGGGTACAGGAACGTGGGAGGTTCAGGCTGCTTGCTGATGCACGGGTTAGTGCCACCAAACGGGCCAGGTGTAGGCTACGGCTTGGGGGTAAGGTGTAGGGCTGGTGGTGGGTTTCCGTTCCGGGCTCGGGTTAGGGTTATGGAACGGCAAGGCTTAGGGCACAGGTGAGGGTACGGAAACGTGGGAGGGTCAGGCTACATGCTGACGCAAGGGTCATTGCCACCGTACAGGCCAGGAGTAGGCTACGGCATGGGGGTAAGTTGTAGGGCTGATGGTGGGTTCCCGTTCCTTGCTAGGGATAGGGTTAGGGAACGGCAAGGTGTAGGGCACAGCTGAGGGTACGGAAACGTGGGAGGGTCAGGCTACGTGCTGATGCACGGCTCAGTGGCAGCGTACCGGGCAGGAGTAGGCTACGGCATATGGTAAGGTGTAGGGCTGGTGCTGGGATTCTGTTCCGGGCTAGGGTTAGGGTTAGGGAATGGCAAGGCTTAGGGCTCAGGTAAGGGTACAGAAAAGTGGGAGGGTCAGGCTACGTGCCGACGCACGGGTCAGTGCCACTATACGGGCCAGGAGTAGGCTACGGCTTGTGGGTAAGGTTTAGGGCTGGTGGTGGGTTTCCGTTCCGGGCTAGGGTAAGGGTTAGGGAACGGCAAGGCTTAGGGCACAGGTGAGGGTACGGAAACGTGGGAGGGTCAGGCTACGTGCTGATGAAAGGGTCAGTGCCTGTGTACGGGCCAGGAATAGGCTACGGCGTAGGGAAAGGTATAGGGCTGGTGGTGGGTTTCTGTTCCGGGCTAGGGTTAGGGTTAGGGAACGGCAAGGCTTAGGGCACAGGTGAGGTTACGGAAACGTGCGAGGGTCAAGCTACATGCTGACGCACGGGTCAGTGCCAGCGTACGGGCCAGGACTAGGCTACGGCATACGATAAGGTGTAGGGCTAGTGGTGGATTTCCGTTCCGGGCTAGGGTTAGGGTTAGGGAACGGCAAGGCTTAGGGCACAGGTGAGGGTACGGAAACGTCGGAAGGTCAGGCTACGTGCTGTCGCACCTATCAGTGCCAGCGTACCGGCCAGGAGTAGGCTACGGCTTGGAGGTTAGGTGTAGGGCTGATGGTGTGTTTCCGTTCCGGGCTAGGGTTAGTGTTAGGGAACAGCAAGTCTTAGGGCACAGGTGAGGGTACGGAAACGTGGGAGGGTCACGCTACGTGCTGACGCACGGGTCAGTGCCAGCGTACGGGCCAGGAGAAGGCTGTGGCTTGGGGGTTAGGTGTAGGGCTTGTGGTGTGTTTCCGTTCCATACTAGGGTTAGGGTTAGGGAACGGCAAGGCTTAGGGCACAGGTGAGGGTACGGTAATGTGGGAAGTTCAGGCTACGTGCTGACGCACAGGTCATTGCCAGCGTATGGACCAGGAGTAGGCTACGGCTTGGGGGTAAGGTTTAGGGCTGGTGGTGTGTTTCCGTTCCGGGCTAGGGTTAGGGTTAGGGAACGGCAAGGCTTAGGGCACAGGTGAGGGTTCAGAAACGTGGGAGGGTCAGGCTACGTGCTGACGCACGGGTCAGTGCCAGCATAAGGTCCAGGAATAGGCTACGGCTTTGGGGTAAGTTGTAGGGCTGGTGGTGGGTTTCCGTTCCGGGCTAGGCTTAGGGTTAGGGAACGGCAAGGCTTAGGGCACAGGTGAGGGTCCACAAACGTGGGAGTGTCAGGCTTCTTGCTGACGCACGGGTCTGTGCCAGCGTACGGGCCAGGAGTAGGCTACGGCTTGGGGGTAAGATTTAGGGCTTGTGGTGGGTTTCCGTTCCGGGCTACGGTTAGGTTTAGGGAACGGCAAGGCTTAGGGCACAGGTGAGGGTACGGAAACGTGGGAGCGTCAGGCTACGTGATGATGCACGTGTCAGTGCCAGCGTACTGGCCAGGAGTAAGCTACGGCTTGGGGGTTAGGTGTAGGGCTGGTGGTGGGTTTCCGTTCCACGCTAGGGTTAGGGTTAGGGAACGGCAAGGCTTAGGGCACAGGTGAGGGTACGGAAACGTGGGAGAGTGAGGCTACATGCTGACGCACGGGTCAGTGCCAGCGTACGGGCCAGGAATTGGCTATGGCTTGGGGGTAAGCTGTAGGGCTGGTGGTGGGTTTCCGTTCCGGACTAGGGTTAGGGTTAGGGAACGGCAAGGCTTAGGGCACAGGTGAGGGTACGGAGACGTGTGAGGGTCAGGCTACGTGCTGAGGCACGTGTCAGTGCCAGCGTACGTGCCAGGAGTAGGCTACGGCGTAGGGTAAGGTTTAGGGCTGCTGATGGGTTTCTGTTCCTGGCTAGGGTGAGGGTGAGGGAACGGCAAGGCTTAGGGCACAGGTGATTGTACGGAAACGTGGGAAGGTCAGGCTAAGTGCTGACGCACGGGTCAGTGCCAGCGTACGGGCCAGGAATAGGCTATGGCCTAGGGTAGAGTGTAGGGCTGGTGGTGGGTTTCTTTTCCGGGCTAGGGTTAGGGTTAGGAAACGGCAAGGCTTAGGGCACAGGTGAGGGTACGGAAACGTGTGAGGGTCAGGCTACGTGCTGATGCACGTGTCAGTGCCAGCCTACCGGCCAAGTGTAAGCTACGCCTTGGGGGTAAGGTGTAGGGCTGGTGGTGGGTTTCCGCTCCGGGCTAGGGTTAGGGTTAGTGAACGGCAAGGCTTAGGGCACAGGTGAGGGTACGGAAACGTGGGAGGGTCAGGCTACGTGCTGATGAATCGGTGAGTGCTGGCGTACGAGCCAGGAATAGGCTACGGCGTTGGGAAAGGTGTAGGGCTGTTGCTGGGTTTCGTTCCGGGCTAGGGTTAGGGTTAGGGAACGGCAAGCCTTAGGGCACATGTGAGGGTCTGCAAACGTGGGAGGGTCAGGCTACGTGCAGAAGCACAGGTCAGTGCCCGCGTATGGTCCAGGTGTAGGCTACAGCATAGGGTAATGTGTAGGGCTGGTGGTGGGTTTCCGTTCCGGGCTAGGGTTAGGTTTAGGGAATGGCATGTCTTAGGGCCCAGGTGAGGGTACGGAAACCTGGGACGGTCAAACTCCATGCTGACACACGGGTCAGTGCGAGCGTACTGGCGAGGAGTAGGCTACCCAGTAGGGAAAGGTTTAGGGATGGTGGTGGGTTTCCGTTCTGGGTTAGGTTTAGGGTTAGGGAACGGCAAGGCTTAGGGCAAAGGTGAGGGTACGGAAACGTGGGAGGGTCAGGCTACATGCTGACGCACGGGTCAGTGCCAGCGTACGGGCCAGGAATAGGCTATGGCTTGGGGGTAAGCTGTAGGGCTGGTGGTGGGTTTCCGTTCCTGACTAGGGTTAGGGTTAGGGAACGGCAAGGCTTAGGGCACAGGTGAGAGTACGGAAACGTGTGAGGGTCAGGCTACGTGCTGAGGCACGTGTCAGTACCAGCGTTCGTGCCAGGAGTAGGCTACGGCGTAGGGTAAGGTGTAGGGCTGGTGATGGGTTTCTGTTCCTGGCTAGGGTGAGGGTGAGGGAACGGCAAGGCTTAGGGCACAGGTGATGTTACGGAAAAGTGGGAAGGTCAGGCTACGTGCTGACGCATGGGTCAGTGCCAGCGTACGGGCCAGGAGTAGGCTACGGCTTGTGGGTAAGTTTTAGGGCTGGTGGTGTGTTTCCGTTCCGGGCTAGGGGTAGGGTTAGGGAACGGCAAGGCTTAGGGCACAGGTGAGGGTACGGTAACATGGGAGGGTCAGGCTATGTGCTGAAGCACAGGTCAGTGCCCGCGAACGGGCCAGGTGTAGGCTACGGCATAGGGTAAGGTGTAGGGTTGGTGGTGGGTTTCCGTTCCGGGCTAGGGTTAAGGTTAGGGAACGGCAAGGCTTAGGGCACAGGTGAGGTTACGGAAACGTGGGAGGGTCAGGCTACGTGGTGACGCACGGGTCAGTGCCAGCATATGGGCCAGGAGTAGGCTATGGCGTGGTGGTTAGGTGTAGGGCTGGTGGTGGGTTTCTGTTCCGGGCTAGGGTTAGGGTTAGGGAGCGTCAGGGCTTAGGGCACAGGTGATGGTACGGAAACGTGGGAAAGTCAGGCTACGTGCTGACGACGGCTCAGTGCCAGCGTACGGGCCAGGAATAGGCTATGGCGGAGGGTAGAGTGTAGGGCTGGTGGTGGGTTTCTGTTCCGGGCTAGGGTTAGGGTTAGGAAACGGCAAGGCTTAGGGCACAGGTGAGGGTACGGAAACGTGTGAGGGTCAGGCTACGTGCTGACGCACGTTACAGTGCCAGCGTATCGGCCAGTTGTATGTTACGGCTTGGGGTTAAGGTGTAGGACTGGTGGTGGGTTTCCGCTACGGGCTAGGGTTAGTGTCAGTGAACGGCAAGGCTTAGGGCACAGGTGAGGGTACGGAAATGTGGGAGGGTCTGGCTACGTGCTGACGCATGGGTCAGTGCCAGGGTACAGGCAAGGAGTAGGCTACGGCATAGGCTAAGGAGTAGGGCTGGTGGTGGGTTTCCGTTCCGGGCTAGGGCTAGGGTAAGGGAACGGCAAGGCTTAGGGCACAGGTGACGGTACGGAAAAGCGGGAGGGTCAGGCTACGTGATGACGCACGTGTCAGTGCCAGCATAAGGTCCAGGAATAGGCTACCGCTTTGGGGTAAGTTGTAGGGCTGGTGGTGGGTTTCCGTTCCGGGGTAGGGTTAGGGTTAGGGAACGGCAAGGCTTAGGGCACAGGTGAGGGTCCACAAACGTGGGAGGGTCAGGCTTCGTGCTGACGCATGGGTCTGTGCCAGCGTACGGGCCAGGAGTAGGCTACGGCTTGGGGGTAAGGTGTAGGGCTGGTGGTGGGTTTCCGTTCCGGGCTACGGTTAGGTTTAGGGAACGGCAAGGCTTAGGGCACAGGTGAGGGTACGGAAACGTGGGAGAGTCAGGCTACGTGATGATGCACGTGTCAGTGCCAGCGTACTGGCCAGGAGTAAGCTACGGCTTGGGGGGTTAGGTGTAGGGCTGGTGGTGGGTTTCCGTTCCGCGCTAGGGTTAGGGTTAGGGAACGGCAAGGCTTAGGGCACAGGTGAGGGTACGGAAACGTGGGAGAGTCAGGCTACATGCTGACGCACGGGTCAGTGCCAGCGTACGGGCCAGGAATAGGCTATGGCTTGGGGGTAAGCTGTAGGGCTGGTGGTGGGTTTCCGTTCCGGACTAGGGTTAGGGTTAGGGAACGGCAAGGCTTAGGGCACAGGTGAGGGTACGGAGACGTGTGAGGGTCAGGCTATGTGCTGAGGCACGTGTCAGTGCCAGCGTACGTGCCAGGAGTAGGCTACGGCGTAGGGTAAGGTTTAGGGCTGCTGATGGGTTTCTGTTCCTGGCTAGGGTGAGGGTGAGGGAACGGCAAGGCTTAGGGCACAGGTGATTGTACAGAAACGTGGGAAGGTCAGGCTAAGTGCTGACGCACGGGTCAGTGCCAGCGTACGGGCCAGGAATAGGCTATGGCGTAGGGTAGAGTGTAGGGCTGGTGGTGGGTTTCTTTTCCGGGCTAGGGTTAGGGTTAGGAAACGGCAAGGCTTAGGGCACAGGTGAGGGTACGGAAACGTGTGAGGGTCAGGCTACATGCTGACGCACGTGTCAGTGCCAGCGTACCGGCCAAGTGTAAGCTACGGCTTGGGGGTAAGGTGTAGGGCTGGTGGTGGGTTTCCGCTCCGGGCTAGGGTTAGGGTTAGTGAACGGCAAGGCTTAGGGCACAGGTGAGGGTACGGAAACGTGGGAGGGTCAGGCTACGTGCTGATGAATCGGTGAGTGCTGGCGTACGAGCCAGGAATAGGCTACGGCGTACGGAAAGGTGTAGGGCTGCTGGTGGGTTTCTGTTCATGGCTAGGGTGAGGGTGAGGGAACGGCAAGGCTTAGGGCACAGGTGATGGTACAGAAACGTGGGAGGGTCAGGCTACGTGCTGACGCACGGGTCAGTGCAAGCGTACGGGCCAGGAGTAGGCTACGGCTTGAGGGTAAGTTTTAGGGCTGGTGGTGGGTTTCAGTTCAGGACTAGGGTTAGGGTTAGGGAACGGCAAGGCTTAGGGCACAGGTGAGGGTACGGTAACATGGGAGGTTCAGGCTACGTTCTGAAGCACAGGTCAGTGCCCGTGTACGGGCCAGGTGTAGGCTACGGCATAGGGTAAGGTGTAGGGCTGGTGGTGGGTTTTCGTTCCGGGCTAGGGTTAAGGTTAGGAAACGGCAAGGCTTAGGGCACAGGTGAGGGTACGGAAACGTGGGACGGTCAGGCTACGTGCTGACACCCGGCTCAGTGCCAGCGTACGGGCCAGGAATAAGCTATGGCGTAGGGTAGAGTGTAGGGATGGTGGTGGGTTTCTGTTCCGGGCTAGGGTTAGGGTTAGGAAACGGCAAGGCTTAGGGCACAGGTGAGGGTACGGAAACGTGGGAGGGTCAGGCTACATGGTGATGCACGGGTCAGTGCCAGCATATGGGCCAGGAGTAGGCTACGGCGTGGTGGTAAGGTGTAAGGCTGGTGGTGGGTTTCTGTTCCGGGCTAGGGTTAGGGTTAGGGAACGTCAAGACTTAGGGCACAGGTGATGGTACGGAAACGTGGGAATGTCAGGCTACGTGCTGACGCATGGCTAAGTGCCAGCGTACGGGCCAGGAATAGGCTATGGCGTAGGGTAGAGTGTAGGGTTGGTGGTGGGTTTCTGTTCCGGGCTAGGGTTAGGGTTAGGAAACGGCAAGGATTAGGGAACGGGTGAGGGTACGGAAACGTGTGAGGGTCAGGCTACGTGCTGACGCACGTGTCAGTACCAGCGTACGGGCCAGGAGTAGGCTACCGCTTGGGGGTAAGTTGTAGGGTTGGTGGTGGGTTTCCGTTCCGGGCTAGGGTTAGGGTTAGTGAACGGCAAGGATTAGGGCACAGGTGAGGGTACAGAAACATGGGAGGGTCAGGCTACGTGCTGATGAAACGGTGAGTGCCTGCGTACGAGCCAGGAATAGGCTACGGCGTTGGGAAAGGTGTAGGGCTGGTGGTGGGTTTCCGTTCCGGGCTAGGGTTAGGGTTAGGGAACGGCAAGGCTTAGGGCTCAGGTGAGGGTCCGAAAACGTGGGAGGGTCAGGCTACGTGCTGAAGCACAGGTCAGTGCCCGCGTATGGACCAGGTGTAGGCTACGGCATAGGGTAAGGTGTAGGACTCGTGGTGGGTTTCCGTTCCGGGCTAGGGTTAGTGTTAGGGAATGGCAAGGCTTAGGGCACAGGTGAGTGTACGGAAACGTGGGAGGGTCAAACTCCATGCTGACACACGGGTCAGTGCGAGCGTACGGGCGAGGAGTAGGCTACCCAGTAGGGAAAGGTTTAGGGATGGTGGTGGGTTTCCCTTCCGGGTTAGGGTTAGGGTTAGGGAACGGCAAGGCTTAGGGCACAGGTGAGGGTACGGAAACGTGGGAGGGTCAGGCTACGTGCTGACGCACGGGTCAGTGACAGCGTACGGGCCAGGATTAGGCTACGGCGTAGGGAATGGTGTAGGCCTGGTGGTGGGTTTTCGTTCCGGTCTATGGTTAGGGTTAGGGAATGGCAAGGCTTAGGGCACAGGTGATGGTACGGAAACGTGGGAGGGTCTGGCTACGTGCTGACGCACGGGTCAGTGCCAGGGTACAGGCAAGGAGTAGGCTACGGCATAGGCTAAGGATTAGGGCTGGTGGTGGGTTTCCGTTCAGGGCTAGGGCTAGGGTAAGGGAACGGCAAGGCTTAGGGCACAGGTGAGGGTACGGAAAAGTGGGAGGGTCAGGCTACGTGTTGACGCACGGTTCAGTGCCAGCGTACGGGCCAGGAGTAGGCTGTGGTGTAGGGTATGGTGTAGGGCTGGTGGAGGGTTTCCGTTCCGGGCTAGGGTTAGTGTTAGGGAACGGCAAGGCTTAGGGCACAGGTGATGATACGGAAAAGTGGGAGGGTCAGGCTACGTGCTGACGCACGGGTCACTGCCAGCGTACAGGCCAGGAGTGGGCTAAGGCTTGTGGCTAAGTTTTAGGGGTGGTGGTGTCTTTCTGTTTCGGGCTAGGGTTAGGGTTAGAGAACGGCAAGGCTTAGGGCACAGGTGAGGGTACAGAAACGTGGGAGGTTCAGGCTACGTGCTGACGCACGCGTCAGTGCGCGCATATGGGCCAGGTGTAGGCTACAGCATAGGGTAAGGTGTAGGGCTGGTGGTGGGTTTCCGTTCCGGGCTAGGGTTAGGGTTAGGGAACGGCAAGGCTTAGTGCACGGGTGAGGGTACAGGAACGTGGGAGGTTCAGGCTGCTTGCTGATGCACGGGTTAGTGCCACCAAACGGGCCAGGTGTAGGCTACGGCTTGGGGGTAAGGTGTAGGGCTGGTGGTGGGTTTCCGTTCCGGGCTCGGGTTAGGGTTATGGAACGGCAAGGCTTAGGGCACAGGTGAGGGTACGGAAACGTGGGAGGGTCAGGCTACATGCTGACGCAAGGGTCATTGCCACCGTACAGGCCAGGAGTAGGCTACGGCATGGGGGTAAGTTGTAGGGCTGATGGTGGGTTCCCGTTCCTTGCTAGGGATAGGGTTAGGGAACGGCAAGGTGTAGGGCACAGCTGAGGGTACGGAAACGTGGGAGGGTCAGGCTACGTGCTGATGCACGGCTCAGTGGCAGCGTACCGGGCAGGAGTAGGCTACGGCATATGGTAAGGTGTAGGGCTGGTGCTGGGATTCTGTTCCGGGCTAGGGTTAGGGTTAGGGAATGGCAAGGCTTAGGGCTCAGGTAAGGGTACAGAAAAGTGGGAGGGTCAGGCTACGTGCCGACGCACGGGTCAGTGCCACTATACGGGCCAGGAGTAGGCTACGGCTTGTGGGTAAGGTTTAGGGCTGGTGGTGGGTTTCCGTTCCGGGCTAGGGTAAGGGTTAGGGAACGGCAAGGCTTAGGGCACAGGTGAGGGTACGGAAACGTGGGAGGGTCAGGCTACGTGCTGATGAAAGGGTCAGTGCCTGTGTACGGGCCAGGAATAGGCTACGGCGTAGGGAAAGGTATAGGGCTGGTGGTGGGTTTCTGTTCCGGGCTAGGGTTAGGGTTAGGGAACGGCAAGGCTTAGGGCACAGGTGAGGTTACGGAAACGTGCGAGGGTCAAGCTACATGCTGACGCACGGGTCAGTGCCAGCGTACGGGCCAGGACTAGGCTACGGCATACGATAAGGTGTAGGGCTAGTGGTGGATTTCCGTTCCGGGCTAGGGTTAGGGTTAGGGAACGGCAAGGCTTAGGGCACAGGTGAGGGTACGGAAACGTCGGAAGGTCAGGCTACGTGCTGTCGCACCTATCAGTGCCAGCGTACCGGCCAGGAGTAGGCTACGGCTTGGAGGTTAGGTGTAGGGCTGATGGTGTGTTTCCGTTCCGGGCTAGGGTTAGTGTTAGGGAACAGCAAGTCTTAGGGCACAGGTGAGGGTACGGAAACGTGGGAGGGTCACGCTACGTGCTGACGCACGGGTCAGTGCCAGCGTACGGGCCAGGAGAAGGCTGTGGCTTGGGGGTTAGGTGTAGGGCTTGTGGTGTGTTTCCGTTCCATACTAGGGTTAGGGTTAGGGAACGGCAAGGCTTAGGGCACAGGTGAGGGTACGGTAATGTGGGAAGTTCAGGCTACGTGCTGACGCACAGGTCATTGCCAGCGTATGGACCAGGAGTAGGCTACGGCTTGGGGGTAAGGTTTAGGGCTGGTGGTGTGTTTCCGTTCCGGGCTAGGGTTAGGGTTAGGGAACGGCAAGGCTTAGGGCACAGGTGAGGGTTCAGAAACGTGGGAGGGTCAGGCTACGTGCTGACGCACGGGTCAGTGCCAGCATAAGGTCCAGGAATAGGCTACGGCTTTGGGGTAAGTTGTAGGGCTGGTGGTGGGTTTCCGTTCCGGGCTAGGCTTAGGGTTAGGGAACGGCAAGGCTTAGGGCACAGGTGAGGGTCCACAAACGTGGGAGTGTCAGGCTTCTTGCTGACGCACGGGTCTGTGCCAGCGTACGGGCCAGGAGTAGGCTACGGCTTGGGGGTAAGATTTAGGGCTTGTGGTGGGTTTCCGTTCCGGGCTACGGTTAGGTTTAGGGAACGGCAAGGCTTAGGGCACAGGTGAGGGTACGGAAACGTGGGAGCGTCAGGCTACGTGATGATGCACGTGTCAGTGCCAGCGTACTGGCCAGGAGTAAGCTACGGCTTGGGGGTTAGGTGTAGGGCTGGTGGTGGGTTTCCGTTCCACGCTAGGGTTAGGGTTAGGGAACGGCAAGGCTTAGGGCACAGGTGAGGGTACGGAAACGTGGGAGAGTGAGGCTACATGCTGACGCACGGGTCAGTGCCAGCGTACGGGCCAGGAATTGGCTATGGCTTGGGGGTAAGCTGTAGGGCTGGTGGTGGGTTTCCGTTCCGGACTAGGGTTAGGGTTAGGGAACGGCAAGGCTTAGGGCACAGGTGAGGGTACGGAGACGTGTGAGGGTCAGGCTACGTGCTGAGGCACGTGTCAGTGCCAGCGTACGTGCCAGGAGTAGGCTACGGCGTAGGGTAAGGTTTAGGGCTGCTGATGGGTTTCTGTTCCTGGCTAGGGTGAGGGTGAGGGAACGGCAAGGCTTAGGGCACAGGTGATTGTACGGAAACGTGGGAAGGTCAGGCTAAGTGCTGACGCACGGGTCAGTGCCAGCGTACGGGCCAGGAATAGGCTATGGCCTAGGGTAGAGTGTAGGGCTGGTGGTGGGTTTCTTTTCCGGGCTAGGGTTAGGGTTAGGAAACGGCAAGGCTTAGGGCACAGGTGAGGGTACGGAAACGTGTGAGGGTCAGGCTACGTGCTGATGCACGTGTCAGTGCCAGCCTACCGGCCAAGTGTAAGCTACGCCTTGGGGGTAAGGTGTAGGGCTGGTGGTGGGTTTCCGCTCCGGGCTAGGGTTAGGGTTAGTGAACGGCAAGGCTTAGGGCACAGGTGAGGGTACGGAAACGTGGGAGGGTCAGGCTACGTGCTGATGAATCGGTGAGTGCTGGCGTACGAGCCAGGAATAGGCTACGGCGTTGGGAAAGGTGTAGGGCTGTTGCTGGGTTTCGTTCCGGGCTAGGGTTAGGGTTAGGGAACGGCAAGCCTTAGGGCACATGTGAGGGTCTGCAAACGTGGGAGGGTCAGGCTACGTGCAGAAGCACAGGTCAGTGCCCGCGTATGGTCCAGGTGTAGGCTACAGCATAGGGTAATGTGTAGGGCTGGTGGTGGGTTTCCGTTCCGGGCTAGGGTTAGGTTTAGGGAATGGCATGTCTTAGGGCCCAGGTGAGGGTACGGAAACCTGGGACGGTCAAACTCCATGCTGACACACGGGTCAGTGCGAGCGTACTGGCGAGGAGTAGGCTACCCAGTAGGGAAAGGTTTAGGGATGGTGGTGGGTTTCCGTTCTGGGTTAGGTTTAGGGTTAGGGAACGGCAAGGCTTAGGGCAAAGGTGAGGGTACGGAAACGTGGGAGGGTCAGGCTACATGCTGACGCACGGGTCAGTGCCAGCGTACGGGCCAGGAATAGGCTATGGCTTGGGGGTAAGCTGTAGGGCTGGTGGTGGGTTTCCGTTCCTGACTAGGGTTAGGGTTAGGGAACGGCAAGGCTTAGGGCACAGGTGAGAGTACGGAAACGTGTGAGGGTCAGGCTACGTGCTGAGGCACGTGTCAGTACCAGCGTTCGTGCCAGGAGTAGGCTACGGCGTAGGGTAAGGTGTAGGGCTGGTGATGGGTTTCTGTTCCTGGCTAGGGTGAGGGTGAGGGAACGGCAAGGCTTAGGGCACAGGTGATGTTACGGAAAAGTGGGAAGGTCAGGCTACGTGCTGACGCATGGGTCAGTGCCAGCGTACGGGCCAGGAGTAGGCTACGGCTTGTGGGTAAGTTTTAGGGCTGGTGGTGTGTTTCCGTTCCGGGCTAGGGGTAGGGTTAGGGAACGGCAAGGCTTAGGGCACAGGTGAGGGTACGGTAACATGGGAGGGTCAGGCTATGTGCTGAAGCACAGGTCAGTGCCCGCGAACGGGCCAGGTGTAGGCTACGGCATAGGGTAAGGTGTAGGGTTGGTGGTGGGTTTCCGTTCCGGGCTAGGGTTAAGGTTAGGGAACGGCAAGGCTTAGGGCACAGGTGAGGTTACGGAAACGTGGGAGGGTCAGGCTACGTGGTGACGCACGGGTCAGTGCCAGCATATGGGCCAGGAGTAGGCTATGGCGTGGTGGTTAGGTGTAGGGCTGGTGGTGGGTTTCTGTTCCGGGCTAGGGTTAGGGTTAGGGAGCGTCAGGGCTTAGGGCACAGGTGATGGTACGGAAACGTGGGAAAGTCAGGCTACGTGCTGACGACGGCTCAGTGCCAGCGTACGGGCCAGGAATAGGCTATGGCGGAGGGTAGAGTGTAGGGCTGGTGGTGGGTTTCTGTTCCGGGCTAGGGTTAGGGTTAGGAAACGGCAAGGCTTAGGGCACAGGTGAGGGTACGGAAACGTGTGAGGGTCAGGCTACGTGCTGACGCACGTTACAGTGCCAGCGTATCGGCCAGTTGTATGTTACGGCTTGGGGTTAAGGTGTAGGACTGGTGGTGGGTTTCCGCTACGGGCTAGGGTTAGTGTCAGTGAACGGCAAGGCTTAGGGCACAGGTGAGGGTACGGAAATGTGGGAGGGTCTGGCTACGTGCTGACGCATGGGTCAGTGCCAGGGTACAGGCAAGGAGTAGGCTACGGCATAGGCTAAGGAGTAGGGCTGGTGGTGGGTTTCCGTTCCGGGCTAGGGCTAGGGTAAGGGAACGGCAAGGCTTAGGGCACAGGTGACGGTACGGAAAAGCGGGAGGGTCAGGCTACGTGATGACGCACGTGTCAGTGCCAGCATAAGGTCCAGGAATAGGCTACCGCTTTGGGGTAAGTTGTAGGGCTGGTGGTGGGTTTCCGTTCCGGGGTAGGGTTAGGGTTAGGGAACGGCAAGGCTTAGGGCACAGGTGAGGGTCCACAAACGTGGGAGGGTCAGGCTTCGTGCTGACGCATGGGTCTGTGCCAGCGTACGGGCCAGGAGTAGGCTACGGCTTGGGGGTAAGGTGTAGGGCTGGTGGTGGGTTTCCGTTCCGGGCTACGGTTAGGTTTAGGGAACGGCAAGGCTTAGGGCACAGGTGAGGGTACGGAAACGTGGGAGAGTCAGGCTACGTGATGATGCACGTGTCAGTGCCAGCGTACTGGCCAGGAGTAAGCTACGGCTTGGGGGGTTAGGTGTAGGGCTGGTGGTGGGTTTCCGTTCCGCGCTAGGGTTAGGGTTAGGGAACGGCAAGGCTTAGGGCACAGGTGAGGGTACGGAAACGTGGGAGAGTCAGGCTACATGCTGACGCACGGGTCAGTGCCAGCGTACGGGCCAGGAATAGGCTATGGCTTGGGGGTAAGCTGTAGGGCTGGTGGTGGGTTTCCGTTCCGGACTAGGGTTAGGGTTAGGGAACGGCAAGGCTTAGGGCACAGGTGAGGGTACGGAGACGTGTGAGGGTCAGGCTATGTGCTGAGGCACGTGTCAGTGCCAGCGTACGTGCCAGGAGTAGGCTACGGCGTAGGGTAAGGTTTAGGGCTGCTGATGGGTTTCTGTTCCTGGCTAGGGTGAGGGTGAGGGAACGGCAAGGCTTAGGGCACAGGTGATTGTACAGAAACGTGGGAAGGTCAGGCTAAGTGCTGACGCACGGGTCAGTGCCAGCGTACGGGCCAGGAATAGGCTATGGCGTAGGGTAGAGTGTAGGGCTGGTGGTGGGTTTCTTTTCCGGGCTAGGGTTAGGGTTAGGAAACGGCAAGGCTTAGGGCACAGGTGAGGGTACGGAAACGTGTGAGGGTCAGGCTACATGCTGACGCACGTGTCAGTGCCAGCGTACCGGCCAAGTGTAAGCTACGGCTTGGGGGTAAGGTGTAGGGCTGGTGGTGGGTTTCCGCTCCGGGCTAGGGTTAGGGTTAGTGAACGGCAAGGCTTAGGGCACAGGTGAGGGTACGGAAACGTGGGAGGGTCAGGCTACGTGCTGATGAATCGGTGAGTGCTGGCGTACGAGCCAGGAATAGGCTACGGCGTTGGGAAAGGTGTAGGGCTGTTGCTGGGTTTTGTTCCGGGCTAGGGTTAGGGTTAGGGAACGGCAAGCCTTAGGGCACATGTGAGGGTCCGCAAACGTGGGAGGGTCAGGCTACGTGCAGAAGCACAGGTCAGTGCCCGCGTATGGGCCAGGTGTAGGCTACAGCATAGGGTAATGTGTAGGGCTGGTGGTGGGTTTCCGTTCCGGGCTAGGGTTAGGTTTAGGGAATGGCATGTCTTAGGGCCCAGGTGAGGGTACGGAAACCTGGGAGGGTCAAACTCCATGCTGACACATGGGTCAGTGCGAGCGTATTGGCGAGGAGTAGGCTACCCAGTAGGGAAAGGTTTAGGGATGGTGGTGGGTTTCCGTTCTGGGTTAGGTTTAGGGTTAGGGAACGGCAAGGCTTAGGGCACAGGTGAGGGTACGGAAACGTGGGAGTGTCAGGCTACATGCCGACGCACGCGTCAGTGCCCGCATATGGGCCAGGTGTAGGCTACAGCATAGGGTAAGGTGTAGGGCTGGTGGTGGGTTTCCGTTCCGGGCTGCGGTTAGGGTTAGGGAACGGCAAGGCTTAGGGCAAAGGTGAGGGTACGGAAACGTGGGAGGGTCAGGCTACGTGCTGATGAAAGTGTCAGTGCCTGCGTACGTGCCAGGAATAGGCTACGGCATAGGGAAAGGTGTAGGGCTGTTGGTTGGTTTCCGTACAAGGCTAGGGTTAGGGTTAGGGAATGGCAAGGCTTAGGGCACAGGTGATGATCCGCAAACGTGGGAGGGTCAGGCTACGTGCTGACACACGGGTCAGTGCCAGCATAAGGTCCAGGAATAGGCTACGGCTTTGGGGTAAGTTGTAGGGCTGGTGGTGTGTTTCCGTTCCTGGCTAGTGTTAGGGTTAGGGAACGGCAAGGCTTAGGGCACAGGTGAGGGTCCACAAACGTGGGAGGGTCAGGCTTCGTGCTGACGCAGGGGTCTGTGCCAGCGTACGGGCCTGGAGAAGGATACGGCTTGGGGGTAAGGTGTAGGGCTGGTGGTGGGTTTCCGTTCCGGGCTACGGTTAGGGTTAGGGAAAGGCAAGGCTTAGGGCACAGGTGAGGGTACAGAAACTTGGGGGTGTCAGGCTACGTGCTGATGCACGGCTCAGTGGCAGCATACCGGGCAGGAGTAGTCTACGGCATATGGTAAGCTGTAGGGCTGGTGGTGGGATTCCGTTCAGGGCTAGGGTTAGGGTTAGGGAACGGCAAGGCTTAGGGCTCAGGTAAGGGTACAGAAAAGTGGGAGGGTCAGGCTACGTGCTGACGCACGGGTCAGTGCCAGTGTACGGGCCAGGAGTAGGCTACGGCTTGTGGGTAAGGTATAGGGCTGGTGGTGGGTTTCCATTCCGGGCTAGGGTAAGGGTTAGGGAACGGCAAGTCTTAGGGCACAGGTGAGTTTACGGAAACTTGGGAGGGTCAGGCTACATGCTGACGCAAGGGTCTGTGCCAGCGTACGGGCCAGGACTAGGCTAAGGCATACGATAAGGTGTAGGGATGGTGGAGGGATTCCGTGCCGGGCTAGGGTAAGGGCTAGGGAACGGCAAGGCTTAGGGCACAGGTGAGTGTACGGTAACATGGGAGGGTCAGGCTACGTGCTGAAGCACAGGTCAGTGCCCGCGTACGGGCCAGGTGTAGGCTACGGCATAGAGTAAGGTGTATGGCTGGTGGTGGGTTTCCGTTCCGGGCTAGGGTTAGGGTTAGTGAACGGCAAGGCTTAGGGCACAGGTGAGGGTACGGAAACGTGGGAGGGTCAGGCTACTTGCTGATGAAAGGGTCAGTGCCTGCGTATGAGCCAGGAATAGGCTACGGCAAAGGGAAAAGTGTAGGGCTGGTGGTGGGTTTCCGTTCCGGTCTAGGGTTAGTGTTAGGGAACGGCAAGGCTTAGGGCACAGGTGAGGCTCAGCAAACGTGGGAGGGTCAGGCTTCGTGCTGACGCACGGGTCTGTGCCAGCGTACGGGCCAGGAGTAGGCTACGGCGTAGGGCAAGGTGTGGGGCTGGTAGTGCGTTTCCGTTCCGGGCTTGGGTTAGGGTTAGGGAAAGGCAAAGTTTAGGGCCCAGGTGAGGGTACGGAAACGTGGGAGGGTCAGGCTACGTGCTGACGCATGGTTCAGTGCCAGCGATCCGGCCAGGAGTAAGCTACGGCTTGGGGGTTAGTATTAGGGCTGGTGGTGGGTTTCTGTTCTGGTCTAGGGTTAGGGTTAGGGAACGGCAAGGCTTAGGGCACAGGTGAGGGTACGGAAACGTGGGAGGGTCAGGCTACATGCTGACGCACGGGTCAGTGCCAGCGTACGGGCCAGGAATAGGCTATGGCTTGGGGGTAAGCTGTAGGGCTGGTGGTGTGTTTCCGTTCCGGACTAGGCTTAGGGTTAGGGAACGGCAAGGCTTAGGGCACAGGTGAGGGTACGGAAACGTGTGAGGGTCAGGCTACGTGCTGACGCACGTGTCAGTGCCAGCGTACGTGCCAGGAGTAGGCTACGGCGTAGGGCAAGGTGTGGGGCTGGTAGTGCGTTTCCGTTCCGGGCTTGGGTTAGGGTTAGGGAAAGGCAAAGTTTAGGGCCCAGGTGAGGGTACGGAAACGTGGGAGGGTCAGGCTACGTGCTGACGCACGGTTCAGTGCCAGCGATCCGGCCAGGAGTAGGCTACGACTTGGGGGTTAGGTTTAGGGCTGGTGGTGGGTTTCCTTTCCGGGCTAGAGTTAGTATTAGGGTACAGGAAGGCTTAGGGCATAGGTGAGGGTACGGAAACCTGGGAGGGTCAGGCTACGTGCTGACGCACGGTTCAGTGCCAGCGAACTCGCCAGGAGTAGGCTACGGCTTGGGGGTTAGGTGTAGGGCTGGTGGTGGGTTTCCGTTCCGGGCTAGGGTTAGTGTTAGGGAACAGGAAGGCTTAGGGCACAGGTGACGTTACGGTAACGTGGGAAGTTCAGGCAACGTGGTGACGCACAGGTCAGTGCCAGCGTATGGACCACGAGTAGGCTACGGCTTGGGGGTAAGGTGTAGGGCTTGTGGTGGGTTTCCGTTCCGGGCTAGGGTTAGGGTTAGGGAATGGCAATGTTTAGGGCACATGTGAGGGTACGGCAACGTGGCAGGGTCAGGATACGTTCTGACGCACGGGTCAGTGCCAGCGTATGGACCAGGAGTAGGCTACGGCTTGGGGGTAAGTTGTAGGGCTGGTGTTGGGTTTCCGTTCCGGGCTACAGTTAGTGTTAGGGAAGGGCAAAGCTTAGGGCACAGGTGAGGGTACGGAAACGGGGGAGGGTCAGTCTACGTGATGACGCACGGGTCAGTGCCAGCGTACCGGCCAGGAGAAGGATACGGCTTGGGGGTAAGGTGTAGGGCTGTTGGTGGGTTTCCGTTCAGGGCTAGGGTTAGGGTTAGGGAACGGCAAGGCTTAGGGCACAGGTGAGGGTACGGAAACGTGGGAGGGACTGGCTACGTGCTGATGCACGGGTCAGTGCCAGCATTCGGGCCAGGAGTAGGCTACGGCGTAGCGTAAGGTGTAGGGCTGGTGGTGGGTTTCCGTTCCGGGCTAGGGTAAGGGTTAGGGAACGGCAAGGCTTACAGCACAGGTGAGGGTTCGGAAACGTGAGAGGGTTAGGCTACGTGCTGATGCACGGGTCAGTGCCAGCGTACGTGCCAGGAGTATGCTACGGCGTAGGGTAAGGTGTAGGGCTGGTGGTGGGTTTCCAATCATGGGCTAGGGTTAGGGTTAGGAAACGGCAAGGCTTAGGGCCCAGGTGAGGGTACGGAAACGTGGGAGGGTCAGACTACGTGCTGACGCATGGGTCAGTGCCAGCGTACGGGCCAGGTTTAGGCTACGGCGTAGGGAAAGGTTTAGGGCTAGTGGTGGGTTTCCGTTTCGAGCTAGGGTTAGGTTTAGGGAACGGCAAGGCTTAGGGCACAGGTGAGGGTACGGAAACGTGGGAGGGTCAGGCTACGTGCTGACGCAAGGGTCAGTGCCAGCGTACCGGCCAGGAGTAGGCTACGGCTTGGTGGTTAGGTGTAGGTCTGATGGTGTGTTTCCGTTCCAGGCTAGGTTTAGTGTTAGGGAACGGCAAGCCTTAGGTCACAGGTGAGGGTACGGAAATGTGGTAAGGTCAGGCTAAGTGCTGACGCACATGTCAGTGCCTGTGTATGTGCCAGGAGTAGGCGACGGCATAGGGTAAGGTGTAGAGCTGGTGGTTGGTTTCCGTTGTGGTCTAGGGTTAGGGTTAGGGAACGGCAAGTCTTAGGGCACAGGTGAGGGTCCGCAAACGTGGGAGGGTCAGGCTACGTGCTGATGAAAGTGTCAGTGCCTGCGTACGAGCCAGGAACAGGCTACAGCGTAGGGAAAGGTGTAGGGCTGGTGGTGGGATTCCGTTCCGGGCTAGGGTTAGGGTTAGGGAACGGCAAGTCTTAGGGCACAGGTGAGGGTCCGCAAACGTGGGAGGGTCAGGCTACGTGCTGAAGCACATGTCAGTGCCTGTGTATGGGCCATGTGTAGGATACGGCATAGGGTAAGGTGTAGGGCTGGTGGTGGGTTTCCGTTCCGGTCTAAGGTTAGTGTTACGGAATGGCAAGGCTTAGGGCTCAGGTGAGGGTACGGAAAAGTGTGAGGGTCAAACTCCATGCTGACGCACGGGTCAGAGCGAGCGTACGGGCGAGGAGTAGGCTACCCAGTAGGGAAAGGTTTAGGGATGGTGGTGGGTTTCCGTTCCGGGTTAGGGTTTTGGTTAGGGAACGGCAAGGCTTAGGGCACAGGTGAGGGTACGGAAACGTGGGAGGGTCAGGCTACGTGCTGACGCACGGGTCAGTGCCAGCGTACGGGCCAGGAGTAGGCTATGGCGTAGGGTAAGGTATAGGGCTGGTGGTGGGTTTTCGTTCCGGGCTACGGTTAGGGTTAGGGAACGTCAAGGCTTAGGGCACAGGTGAGGGTACGGAAACGTGGGAGGGTCTGGCTACGTGCTGAAGCACGGGTCAGTGCCAGGGTACGGGAAAGGGTAGGCTACAGCATAGGGTAAGGTGTAGGGCGGGTGGTGGGATTCCGATTCGGGCTAGGGTTAGGGTAAGGGAAGGGAAAGGCTTAGGGCACAGGTGAGGGTACAGAAAAGTGGGAGGGTCATGCTACGTGATGACGCACGGGTCAGTGCCAGCGTACGGGCCAGGAGTAGGCTACGGCGTAGGGAAAGGTGTAGGGCTGGTGGTGGGTTTGCGTTCCGGGCTAGGGTTAGGGTTAGGGAACGTCAAGGCTTAGGGCACAGGTGAAGGTATGGAAACGTGAGAGGGTCAGGCTACATGCTGACGCACGGGTCAGTGCCAGCGTACGGGCCAGGAGTAGGCTATGGTGTAGGGTATGGTGTAGGGCTGGTGGTGGGTTTCCGTTCCGGGCTAGGGTTAGGGATAGGGAACGGCAAGGCTTAGGGCACAGGTGAGTGTACGGAAACGTGGGAAGGTCAGGCTACATGCTGACACACGGGTCAGTGCCAGCATATGGGCCAGGAGTAGGCTACGGCGTAGGGTAAGGTGTAGGGCTGGTGGTGGGTTTCCGTTCCGGGCTAGGGTTAGGGTTATGGAACGGCAAGGCTTAGGGCACAGGTGAGGGTACGGAAACGTGGGAGGGTCAGGCTACGTGCTGATGCATGTGTCAGAGCCAGCATACGGGCCAGGAGTAAGCTACGGCTTGGGCGTAAGGTGTAGGGCTGGTGGTGGGTTTCCGTTCCGGGCTAGGGTTAGGGTTAGGGAACGGCAAGGCTTAGGGCCCAGGTGAGGGTACGGATACGTGTGGGGGTCAGACTACATGCTGAGGCACGGGTCAGTGCCAGCGTACGGGCCAGGAGTAGGCTACGGCGTAGGGAAAGGTTTAGGGCTGGTGGTGGGTTTCCGTTCCGGGCTAGGGTTAGGGTTAGGGAACGGCAAGGCTTAGGGCACAGGTGAGGGTACGGAAACGTGGGAGGGTCAGGCTACGTGCTGACGCACGGGTCAGTGCCAGCATACGGACCAGGCTTAGGCTACAGCTTGGGGGTAAGTTGTAAGGCTGGTGGTGGCTTTCCGTTCCGGGCTAGGGTTAGGGTAAGGGAACGTCAGGTTTAGGGCACAGGTGAGGGTACGGAAACGTGGGCGGGTCAGGCTACGTGCTGACGCATGGGTCAGTGGAAACGTACGGGCCAGGTGTAGGCTACGGCATAGGGTAAGGTGTAGGGCTGGGGGTGGGTTTCCGTTCTGAGCTAGGGTTAGGGTTAGGGAACGGCAAGGCATAGGGCACAGGTGAGGGTACGGAAACGTGGGAGGGTCAGGCTACGTGCTGACGCATGTGTCAGTGCCAGCGTACGGTCCAGGAGTAGGCTACGGCGTAGGGAATGGTCTAGGGCTGGTGGTGGGTTTCCATTCCGGGCTAGGGTTAGGGTTAAGGAAAGGCAAGTTTTAGGGCACAGGTGAGGGTACGGAAAGGTGGGAGGGTCAGGCTACGTGCTGACGCACGGGTCAGTGCCAGTGTACGGACCAGGAGTAGGCTACGGCTTGGGGGTAAGTTGTAGGGCTGGTGGTGTGTTTCCGTTTCGGGCTAGGGTTAGGGTTAGGCAACGGCAAGGCTTAGGGCACAGGTAAGGGTACGGAAACGTGGGAGGGTCAGGCTACTTGCTGACCCACGGGTCAGTGCCAGCGTATGGGCCAGGAGTTGTCTACGGCTTGGGGGTAAGATGTAGGGCTGGTGGTCCGTTTCCATTCCGGGCTAGGGTTAGGGTTATGGAACGGCAAGGCTTAGGGCACTGGTGAGGGTTACGGGAAAGTGGGAGGGTCAGGCTACGTGCTGACGCATGGGTCAGTGTCCGCGTATGGTCAAGGAGTAGGCTATGGCGTACGGTAAAGTGTAGGGCTGGTGGTGGGTTTCCGTTCCGGTCTAGGGTTAGGGTTACGGAACGGCAAGTATTAGGGCACAGGTGAGGGTACGGAAACGTGGGAGCGTCAGGCTACGCGCTGACGCATGGGTCAGTGCCAGCGTACAGGCCAGGTGTAGGCTACGGCATAGGTTAAGGTCTAGGGCTGGTGGTGGGTTTCCGTTCCGGGCTAGGGTTAGGGTTAGGGAAAGGCAAGGATTAGGGCCCAGGTGAGGGTACGGAAACGTGGGAGGGTCAGGCTACGTGCTGACGCACGGGTCAGTGCCAGTGTACGGGCCAGGTGTAGGCTACGGCTTGTGGGTAAGGTTTAGGGCTGGTGGTGGGTTTACGTTCCAGGCTAGGGTTATGGTTAGGGAACAGCAAGGCTTAGGGCACAGGTGAGGGTACAGAAACGTGGGAGGGTCAGGCTACGTGCTGACGCACGGGTCAGTGCCAGCGTTCGGGCCAGGAGTAGGCTACGGCGTAGGGTAAAGTGTAGGGCTGGTGGTGGGTTTCTGTGCCGGGCTAGGGTTAGGGTTAGGGAACGGCAAGGCTTAGGGCACAGGTGATGGTACGGAAACGTGGTAGGGTCAGGCTACGTGCTGACGCACGGGTCAGTGCCAGCGTACGGGCCAGGAGTAAGACACGGCTTGTGGGTTAGGATTAGGGCTGGTGGTGGGTTTCCGTTCCGGGCTAGGGTTAGAGTTAGGGAACGGCAAGGCTTAGGGCACATGTGAGGGTACGGTAACATGGGAGGGTCAGGCTACATGCTGAAGCACAGGTCAGTGCCCGCGTACGGTCCAGGTGTAGGCTACGGCATAGGGTAAGGTGTAGGGCTGGGGGGTGTGTTTCCATTCCGGGCTAGGATTACGATTAGGGAACGGCAAGGCTTAGGGCACAGGTGAGGTTTCGGAATCGTGGGTGGGTCAGGCTACGTGCTGACACACGGCTCAGTGCCAGCATATTGGCCAGGAGCAGGCTACGGCGTGGTGGTAAGTTGTAGGGCTGGTGGTGGGTCTCTGTTCCAGGCTAGGGTTAGGGTTAGGGAACGTCAAGGCTTAGGGCACAGGTGAGGGTACGGAAACGTGGGAGGGTCAGGCTACGTGCTGACGCATGGGTCAGTGCCAGCGTACGGGCCAGGAATATGCTACGGCGTAGGGTAGAGTTTAGGGCTGGTGGTGGGTTTCTGTTCTGGGCTAGGGTTAGTGTTAGGGAACGGCAAGGATTAGGGCACAGGTGAGGGTAAGGAAAACTGTGAGGGTCAGGCTACGTGCTGACGCACGTGTCAGTGCCAGCATACCAGCCAGTAGTAGGCTAAGGCTTCGGGGTTAGGTGTAGGGCTGGCTGATGATGGGTTTCCATTCCGGGCTAGGGTTAGGGTTAGGGAACGGTAAGGCTTAGGGCACAGGTGAGTGTACGGAAACGTGGGAGGGTCAGGCTATGTGCTGCCGCACGGGTCAGTGCCAGCGTACGGGCCATGAGTAGGCTATGGCTTGGGCGTTAGGTGTAGGGCTGGTGGAGGGTTTCCGTTCCGTACTAGGGATAGGGTTAGGGAACAGCAAGGCTTAGGGAACAGGTGAGGGTACGGAAATGTGGGAAGGTCAGGCTACGTGCTGACGCACGGGTCAGTGCCAGCGTACGGGACAGGAGTAGGCTACGGCGTAGTGTAAGGTATAGGGCTGGTGGTGGGTTTCCGTTTTGGGCTAGTGTTAGGGTTAGGGAACGGCAAGGCTTAGGGAAAAGGTGAGGGTACGGAAACGTGGGAGGGTCAGGCTACGTGCTGACGCATGGGTCAGTGCCAGCGTTCGGGCCAGGAGCAGGCTACGGCGTAAGGTAAGGTCTATGGCTGGTGGTGGCTTTCCGTTCCGGGCTAGGGTTAGGGTTACGGAACGGCAAGGCTTAGGGCACAGGTGAGGGTACAGAAACGTGGGAATGTCAGGCTACCTGCTGACGCATGGGTCAGTGCCAGCGTACAGGCCAGCAATAGGGTACGGCGTAGGGTAAGGTCTAGGGCTCGCGGTGGGTTTCCGTTCAGGGCTAGGGTTAGGGTTAGGGAACGGCAAGGCTTAGGGCACAGGTGAGGATACGGAAACGTGGGAGGGTCAGGCTACGTGCTGACGCACGGGTCAGTGCCAGCGTACGGGCCAGGAGTAGTCTACGGCTTGGTGGTTAGGTGTAGGGCTGGTGGTGGGTTTCCATTCCAGGCTAGGTTTAGTGTTAGGGAACAGCAAGGCTTAGGGCACAGGTGAGGGTACGGAAACGTGGGAGGGGCAGGCTATGTGCTGACGCACGGGTCAGTGCCAGCATACGGGCCAGCATTAGGCTATGGCTTGGGGTTTAGGTGTAGGGCTTGTGGTGTGTTTCCGTTCAGTACTAGGGTTAGGGTTAGGGAATGGCAAGGCTTAGGGCACAGGTGAGGGTACGGTAATGTGGGAAGTTCAGGCTACGTGCTGACGCACAGGTCAGTGCCAGCGTATGGACCAGGAGTAGGCTACGGCTTGGGGGTAAGGTGTAGGGCTGGTGTTGGGTTTCCGTTCCGGGCTAGGGTTAGGGTTAGGGAATGGCAAGGCTTAGGGCACAGGTGAGGGTACGGAAACGTAGGAGGGTCAGGCTACGTGCTGATGAAAGGGTCAGTGTCTGTGTATGGGACAGGAATAGGCTACGGCGTAGGGAAAGGTGTAGGGCTGGTGGTGGGTTTCCGTTCCGGGCTAGGGTTAGGGTTAGGGAATGGCAAGGCTTAGGGCACAGGTGAGGGTCCGCAAACGTGGGAGGGTCAGGCTACGTGCTGACGCACGGGTCAGTGCCAGCGTAAGGTCCAGGAGTAGCCTACGGCTTGGGGGTAAGTTGTAGGGCTGGTGGTGCGTTTCCGTTCATGGCTAGGGTTAGGGTTAGGGAACGGCAAGGCTTAGGGCACAGGTGAGGGTACGGAAACGGGGGAGGGTCAGGCTACGTGCTGATGCACGGGTCAGTGGCAGCGTACCGGCCAGGAGTAGGCTACGGCATATGGTAAGGTGTAGGGCTGGTGCTGGGATTCCGTTCCGGTCTAGGGTAAGGGTTAGGGAACGGCAAGTCTTAGGGCTCAGGTAAGGGTACAGAAAAGTGGGAGGGTCAGGCTACGTGATGACGCACGGGTCAGTGCCAGCGTACGGGCCAGGTGTAGGCTACGGATTGGTGGTTAGGTGTAAGGCTGGTGGTGGGTTTCCGTTCCAGGCTAGGTTTAGTGTTAGGGAACAGCAAGGCTTAGGGCACAGGTGAGGGTACGGAAACGTGGGAGGGGCAGGCTACGTGCTGACGCACGGGTCAGTGCCAGCGTACGGGCCAGCATTAGGCTATGGCTTGGGGGTTAGGTGTAGGGCTTGTGGTGTGTTTCCGTTCCGTACTAGGGTTAGGGTTAGGGAACGGCAAGGCTTAGGGCACAGGTGAGGGTACGGTAATGTGGGAAGTTCAGGCTACGTGTTGACGCACAGGTCAGTGCCAGCGTATGGACCAGGAGTAGGCTACGGCTTGGGGGTTAGGTGTAGGGTTGGTGTTGGGTTTCCGTTCGGGGCTAGGGTTAGGGTTAGGGAACGGCAAGGCTTAGGGCACAGGTGAGGGTACGGAAACGTGGGAGGTTCAGGCTACATGCTGACACACGGGTCAGTGCCAGCGTACGGGCCAGGAATAGGCTATGGCTTGGTGGTAAGCTGTAGGGCTGGTGGTGGGTTTCCGTTCGGGACTAGGTTTAGGGTTAGGGAACGGCAATGCTTAGGGAACAGGTGAGGGTACGTAAATGTGTGAGGGTCAGGCTACGTGCTGACGCACGGGTCAGTGCCAGCGTACGGGCCAGGAGTAGGCTACGGCGTAGGGTAAGGTTTAGGGCTGCTGGTGGGTTTCCGTTCCTGGCTAGGTTTAGGGTGAGGGAATGGCAAGGCTTAAGGCACAGGTGAGGGTACGGAAACGTGGGAGGGTCAGGCTACGTGCTGACTCACGGGTCAGTGCCAGCGTACGGTCCACGAGTAGGCTATAGTGTATGGTAAGGTGTAGGGCTTGTGGTGGGTTTCCGTTCCGGGCTAGTGTTAGGGTTAGGCAACGGCAAGTCCTAGGGCACAGGTGAGGGTACGGAAACTTGTGAGGTTCAGGCTACATGCTGAAGCACGTGTCAGTGCCAGCGTACGGGCCAGGAATAGGCTACAGCATACGGTAATGTGTAGGGCTGTTGGTTGGATTCCGTTCCGGCTTGTGTTATGGTTAGGGAACGGCAAGGCTTAGGGCACAGGTGAGGGTACAGAAACGTGGGAGGGTCAGGCTTCATGCTGATGCACGTGTCAGTGCCAGCGTACCGGCCAGGAGTAGGCTACGGCGTAGGGTAATGTGTAGGGCTGTTTCGCATTCGGCCTACAGTTAGCGTTAGGGAATGGCAAAGCGTAGGGCACAGGTGAGGATACGGAAATGTGGGAGGTTCAGGCACACGCACGTGTCAGTGCCAGCGTAATGGCGAGCAGTAGGCTTCAGCTTGGGGGTAAAGTTTAGGGCTGGTGGTGAGTTTCCGTTCCGGGCTAGGGTTAGGGTTAGGGAACTGCAAGGCTTAGGGCACAGGTGAGGGTACGGAAACGTGGGAGGGTCAGGCTACGTGATGACGCGCGGGTCAGTGCCAGCATTCGGGCTAGGAGTAGGCTTCGGCGTAGGGTAAGGTGTAGGGCTGGTGGTGGCTTTCCGTTTCGGGCTAGGGTTAGGGATAGGGAACAGCAAGGCTTAGGGCACAGGTGAGTGTACAGAAACGTGGGAGGGTCAGGCTACATGCTGACGCACGTGTCAGTGCCAGCGTACGGGCCAGGAGTAGGCTACGGCGTACGGTAAGGTTTAGGGCTGCTGATGGGTTTCTCTTCCTGGCTAGGGTGAGGGTTTGGGAACGACAAGGCTTAGGGCACAGGTGATGGTATGGACCCGTGGGAGGGTCAGGCTACGTGCTGAGGCACGGGTCAGTGCCTGTGTACGGGCCAGGAGTAGGCTACGGCTTGTGGGTAAGATTTAGGGCTGGTGGTGGGTTTCCGTTATGGGCTAGGTTTAGAGTTAGGGAACGGCAAGGTTTAGGGCACAGGTGAGGGTACCGTAACAAGGGAGGGTCAGTCTACATGCTGAAGCACAGGTCAGTGCCTGCGTACGGTCCAGGTGTTGGCTACGGCATAGGGTAAGGTGTAGGGCTGGTGGTGGGTTCCCGTTCCGGGCTAGGGTTAGGATTAGGGAACGTCAAGGCTTAGGGCACAGGTGAGGATACGGAAACGTGGGAGGGTCAGGCTACGTGCTGACGCATGTGTCAGTGCCAGCGTACGGGCCAGTAATAGGCTACGGCGTAGGGTAGAGTTTAGGGCTGGTGGTGGGTTTCTGTTCTGGGTTAGGGTTAGGGTTAGGGAACGGCAAAGCTTAGGGCACAGGTCAGGGTACGGAAAAGTGTGAGGGTCAGGCTACGTGCTGACTCACGTGTCAGTGCCAGCATACCGGCCACGTGTAGGCTAAGGCTTCGGGGTTAGGTGTAGGGCTGATGGTGGGTTTCCATTCCGGGCTAGGGATAGGGTTAGGGAACGGTAAGGCTTAGGGCACAGGTGAGGGTACGGAAACGTGGGAGGGTCAGGCTACGTGCTGCCGCATGGTTCAGTGCCAGCGTATAGGCCAGCAGTAGGCTATGGCTTGGGAGTTAGGTGTAGGGCTTGTTGTGGGGTTCCTTTTGGGCTAGGGTTAGGGTTAGGGAACGGCAAGTCTTAGGGAACAGGTGAGGGTACGGAAACGTGGGGGTTCAGACTAGATGCTGATGCACGGGTCAGTGCCAGCGTACGGGCCAGGATTAGGCTACGGCGTAGGGAAAGGTTAAGGCTGCTGGTGGGTTTCCGTTCTGGGCTAGGTTTAGGGTTAGGGAACAGCAAGGCTTAGGGCACAGGTGAGGGTACGGAAACGTGGGAGGGTCAGGCTACGTGCTGACGCACAGGTCAGTGACAGCGTACGGGCCAGGAGTAGGCTACGGCATAGGGTAAGGTGTAGGGCAGCTGGTGGGTTTCCATTCCGGGCTAGGGTTAGGGTTACGGAACGGCAAGGCTTAGGGCACAGGTGAGGGCAGGGAAACGTGGGAGTGTCAGGCTACCTGCTGACGCATGGGTCAGTGCCAGCGTACAGGCCAGGAATAGGCTACGGCCTAGGGTAAGGTTAGGGCTCGCGGTGGGTTTCCGTTCCGGGCTAGGGTTAGGGTTAGGGAACGGCAAGGCTTAGGGCACAGGTGAGGATACGGAAACGTGGGAGGGTCAGGCTACGTGCTGACGCACGGGTCAGTGCCAGCGTACGGGCCAGGAGTAGGCTACGGCGTAGGGTAAGGTGTAGGGCTGGTGGTGGGTTTCCGTTCCGGGCTACAGTTAGGGTTAGGGTACGGCAAGGCTTAGGGCACAGGTGAGGATACGGAAACTTGGGAGGGTCAGGCTACGTGATGACGCACGGGTCAGTGCCAGCGTACCGGCCAGGAGTAGGCTACGGCGTAGGGTAAGGTTTAGGGCTGCTGGTGGGTTTCCGTTCCTGGCTAGGTTTAGGGTGAGGGAACGGCAAGGCTTAAGGCACAGGTGAGGCTCAGCAAACGTGGGAGGGTCAGGCTTCGTGCTGACGCACGGGTCTGTGCCAGCGTACGGGCCAGGAGTAGGCTACGGCGTAGGGCAAGGTGTGGGGCTGGTAGTGCGTTTCCGTTCCGGGCTTGGGTTAGGGTTAGGGAAAGGCAAAGTTTAGGGCCCAGGTGAGGGTACGGAAACGTGGGAGGGTCAGGCTACGTGCTGACGCATGGTTCAGTGCCAGCGATCCGGCCAGGAGTAAGCTACGGCTTGGGGGTTAGTATTAGGGCTGGTGGTGGGTTTCTGTTCTGGTCTAGGGTTAGGGTTAGGGAACGGCAAGGCTTAGGGCACAGGTGAGGGTACGGAAACGTGGGAGGGTCAGGCTACATGCTGACGCACGGGTCAGTGCCAGCGTACGGGCCAGGAATAGGCTATGGCTTGGGGGTAAGCTGTAGGGCTGGTGGTGTGTTTCCGTTCCGGACTAGGCTTAGGGTTAGGGAACGGCAAGGCTTAGGGCACAGGTGAGGGTACGGAAACGTGTGAGGGTCAGGCTACGTGCTGACGCACGTGTCAGTGCCAGCGTACGTGCCAGGAGTAGGCTACGGCGTAGGGCAAGGTGTGGGGCTGGTAGTGCGTTTCCGTTCCGGGCTTGGGTTAGGGTTAGGGAAAGGCAAAGTTTAGGGCCCAGGTGAGGGTACGGAAACGTGGGAGGGTCAGGCTACGTGCTGACGCACGGTTCAGTGCCAGCGATCCGGCCAGGAGTAGGCTACGACTTGGGGGTTAGGTTTAGGGCTGGTGGTGGGTTTCCTTTCCGGGCTAGAGTTAGTATTAGGGTACAGGAAGGCTTAGGGCATAGGTGAGGGTACGGAAACCTGGGAGGGTCAGGCTACGTGCTGACGCACGGTTCAGTGCCAGCGAACTCGCCAGGAGTAGGCTACGGCTTGGGGGTTAGGTGTAGGGCTGGTGGTGGGTTTCCGTTCCGGGCTAGGGTTAGTGTTAGGGAACAGGAAGGCTTAGGGCACAGGTGACGTTACGGTAACGTGGGAAGTTCAGGCAACGTGGTGACGCACAGGTCAGTGCCAGCGTATGGACCACGAGTAGGCTACGGCTTGGGGGTAAGGTGTAGGGCTTGTGGTGGGTTTCCGTTCCGGGCTAGGGTTAGGGTTAGGGAATGGCAATGTTTAGGGCACATGTGAGGGTACGGCAACGTGGCAGGGTCAGGATACGTTCTGACGCACGGGTCAGTGCCAGCGTATGGACCAGGAGTAGGCTACGGCTTGGGGGTAAGTTGTAGGGCTGGTGTTGGGTTTCCGTTCCGGGCTACAGTTAGTGTTAGGGAAGGGCAAAGCTTAGGGCACAGGTGAGGGTACGGAAACGGGGGAGGGTCAGTCTACGTGATGACGCACGGGTCAGTGCCAGCGTACCGGCCAGGAGAAGGATACGGCTTGGGGGTAAGGTGTAGGGCTGTTGGTGGGTTTCCGTTCAGGGCTAGGGTTAGGGTTAGGGAACGGCAAGGCTTAGGGCACAGGTGAGGGTACGGAAACGTGGGAGGGAATGGCTACGTGCTGATGCACGGGTCAGTGCCAGCATTCGGGCCAGGAGTAGGCTACGGCGTAGCGTAAGGTGTAGGGCTGGTGGTGGGTTTCCGTTCCGGGCTAGGGTAAGGGTTAGGGAACGGCAAGGCTTACAGCACAGGTGAGGGTTCGGAAACGTGAGAGGGTTAGGCTACGTGCTGATGCACGGGTCAGTGCCAGCGTACGTGCCAGGAGTATGCTACGGCGTAGGGTAAGGTGTAGGGCTGGTGGTGGGTTTCCAATCATGGGCTAGGGTTAGGGTTAGGAAACGGCAAGGCTTAGGGCCCAGGTGAGGGTACGGAAACGTGGGAGGGTCAGACTACGTGCTGACGCATGGGTCAGTGCCAGCGTACGGGCCAGGTTTAGGCTACGGCGTAGGGAAAGGTTTAGGGCTAGTGGTGGGTTTCCGTTTCGAGCTAGGGTTAGGTTTAGGGAACGGCAAGGCTTAGGGCACAGGTGAGGGTACGGAAACGTGGGAGGGTCAGGCTACGTGCTGACGCAAGGGTCAGTGCCAGCGTACCGGCCAGGAGTAGGCTACGGCTTGGTGGTTAGGTGTAGGTCTGATGGTGTGTTTCCGTTCCAGGCTAGGTTTAGTGTTAGGGAACGGCAAGCCTTAGGTCACAGGTGAGGGTACGGAAATGTGGTAAGGTCAGGCTAAGTGCTGACGCACATGTCAGTGCCTGTGTATGTGCCAGGAGTAGGCGACGGCATAGGGTAAGGTGTAGAGCTGGTGGTTGGTTTCCGTTGTGGTCTAGGGTTAGGGTTAGGGAACGGCAAGTCTTAGGGCACAGGTGAGGGTCCGCAAACGTGGGAGGGTCAGGCTACATGCTGATGAAAGTGTCAGTGCCTGCGTACGAGCCAGGAACAGGCTACAGCGTAGGGAAAGGTGTAGGGCTGGTGGTGGGATTCCGTTCCGGGCTAGGGTTAGGGTTAGGGAACGGCAAGTCTTAGGGCACAGGTGAGGGTCCGCAAACGTGGGAGGGTCAGGCTACGTGCTGAAGCACATGTCAGTGCCTGTGTATGGGCCATGTGTAGGATACGGCATAGGGTAAGGTGTAGGGCTGGTGGTGGGTTTCCGTTCCGGTCTAAGGTTAGTGTTACGGAATGGCAAGGCTTAGGGCTCAGGTGAGGGTACGGAAAAGTGTGAGGGTCAAACTCCATGCTGACGCACGGGTCAGAGCGAGCGTACGGGCGAGGAGTAGGCTACCCAGTAGGGAAAGGTTTAGGGATGGTGGTGGGTTTCCGTTCCGGGTTAGGGTTTTGGTTAGGGAACGGCAAGGCTTAGGGCACAGGTGAGGGTACGGAAACGTGGGAGGGTCAGGCTACGTGCTGACGCACGGGTCAGTGCCAGCGTACGGGCCAGGAGTAGGCTATGGCGTAGGGTAAGGTATAGGGCTGGTGGTGGGTTTTCGTTCCGGGCTACGGTTAGGGTTAGGGAACGTCAAGGCTTAGGGCACAGGTGAGGGTACGGAAACGTGGGAGGGTCTGGCTACGTGCTGAAGCACGGGTCAGTGCCAGGGTACGGGAAAGGGTAGGCTACAGCATAGGGTAAGGTGTAGGGCGGGTGGTGGGATTCCGATTCGGGCTAGGGTTAGGGTAAGGGAAGGGAAAGGCTTAGGGCACAGGTGAGGGTACAGAAAAGTGGGAGGGTCATGCTACGTGATGACGCACGGGTCAGTGCCAGCGTACGGGCCAGGAGTAGGCTACGGCGTAGGGAAAGGTGTAGGGCTGGTGGTGGGTTTGCGTTCCGGGCTAGGGTTAGGGTTAGGGAACGTCAAGGCTTAGGGCACAGGTGAAGGTATGGAAACGTGAGAGGGTCAGGCTACATGCTGACGCACGGGTCAGTGCCAGCGTACGGGCCAGGAGTAGGCTATGGTGTAGGGTATGGTGTAGGGCTGGTGGTGGGTTTCCGTTCCGGGCTAGGGTTAGGGATAGGGAACGGCAAGGCTTAGGGCACAGGTGAGTGTACGGAAACGTGGGAAGGTCAGGCTACATGCTGACACACGGGTCAGTGCCAGCATATGGGCCAGGAGTAGGCTACGGCGTAGGGTAAGGTGTAGGGCTGGTGGTGGGTTTCCGTTCCGGGCTAGGGTTAGGGTTATGGAACGGCAAGGCTTAGGGCACAGGTGAGGGTACGGAAACGTGGGAGGGTCAGGCTACGTGCTGATGCATGTGTCAGAGCCAGCATACGGGCCAGGAGTAAGCTACGGCTTGGGCGTAAGGTGTAGGGCTGGTGGTGGGTTTCCGTTCCGGGCTAGGGTTAGGGTTAGGGAACGGCAAGGCTTAGGGCCCAGGTGAGGGTACGGATACGTGTGGGGGTCAGACTACATGCTGAGGCACGGGTCAGTGCCAGCGTACGGGCCAGGAGTAGGCTACGGCGTAGGGAAAGGTTTAGGGCTGGTGGTGGGTTTCCGTTCCGGGCTAGGGTTAGGGTTAGGGAACGGCAAGGCTTAGGGCACAGGTGAGGGTACGGAAACGTGGGAGGGTCAGGCTACGTGCTGACGCACGGGTCAGTGCCAGCATACGGACCAGGCTTAGGCTACAGCTTGGGGGTAAGTTGTAAGGCTGGTGGTGGCTTTCCGTTCCGGGCTAGGGTTAGGGTAAGGGAACGTCAGGTTTAGGGCACAGGTGAGGGTACGGAAACGTGGGCGGGTCAGGCTACGTGCTGACGCATGGGTCAGTGGAAACGTACGGGCCAGGTGTAGGCTACGGCATAGGGTAAGGTGTAGGGCTGGGGGTGGGTTTCCGTTCTGAGCTAGGGTTAGGGTTAGGGAACGGCAAGGCATAGGGCACAGGTGAGGGTACGGAAACGTGGGAGGGTCAGGCTACGTGCTGACGCATGTGTCAGTGCCAGCGTACGGTCCAGGAGTAGGCTACGGCGTAGGGAATGGTCTAGGGCTGGTGGTGGGTTTCCATTCCGGGCTAGGGTTAGGGTTAAGGAAAGGCAAGTTTTAGGGCACAGGTGAGGGTACGGAAAGGTGGGAGGGTCAGGCTACGTGCTGACGCACGGGTCAGTGCCAGTGTACGGACCAGGAGTAGGCTACGGCTTGGGGGTAAGTTGTAGGGCTGGTGGTGTGTTTCCGTTTCGGGCTAGGGTTAGGGTTAGGCAACGGCAAGGCTTAGGGCACAGGTAAGGGTACGGAAACGTGGGAGGGTCAGGCTACTTGCTGACCCACGGGTCAGTGCCAGCGTATGGGCCAGGAGTTGTCTACGGCTTGGGGGTAAGATGTAGGGCTGGTGGTCCGTTTCCATTCCGGGCTAGGGTTAGGGTTATGGAACGGCAAGGCTTAGGGCACTGGTGAGGGTTACGGGAAAGTGGGAGGGTCAGGCTACGTGCTGACGCATGGGTCAGTGTCCGCGTATGGTCAAGGAGTAGGCTATGGCGTACGGTAAAGTGTAGGGCTGGTGGTGGGTTTCCGTTCCGGTCTAGGGTTAGGGTTACGGAACGGCAAGTATTAGGGCACAGGTGAGGGTACGGAAACGTGGGAGCGTCAGGCTACGCGCTGACGCATGGGTCAGTGCCAGCGTACAGGCCAGGTGTAGGCTACGGCATAGGTTAAGGTCTAGGGCTGGTGGTGGGTTTCCGTTCCGGGCTAGGGTTAGGGTTAGGGAAAGGCAAGGATTAGGGCCCAGGTGAGGGTACGGAAACGTGGGAGGGTCAGGCTACGTGCTGACGCACGGGTCAGTGCCAGTGTACGGGCCAGGTGTAGGCTACGGCTTGTGGGTAAGGTTTAGGGCTGGTGGTGGGTTTACGTTCCAGGCTAGGGTTATGGTTAGGGAACAGCAAGGCTTAGGGCACAGGTGAGGGTACAGAAACGTGGGAGGGTCAGGCTACGTGCTGACGCACGGGTCAGTGCCAGCGTTCGGGCCAGGAGTAGGCTACGGCGTAGGGTAAAGTGTAGGGCTGGTGGTGGGTTTCTGTGCCGGGCTAGGGTTAGGGTTAGGGAACGGCAAGGCTTAGGGCACAGGTGATGGTACGGAAACGTGGTAGGGTCAGGCTACGTGCTGACGCACGGGTCAGTGCCAGCGTACGGGCCAGGAGTAAGACACGGCTTGTGGGTTAGGATTAGGGCTGGTGGTGGGTTTCCGTTCCGGGCTAGGGTTAGAGTTAGGGAACGGCAAGGCTTAGGGCACATGTGAGGGTACGGTAACATGGGAGGGTCAGGCTACATGCTGAAGCACAGGTCAGTGCCCGCGTACGGTCCAGGTGTAGGCTACGGCATAGGGTAAGGTGTAGGGCTGGGGGGTGTGTTTCCATTCCGGGCTAGGATTACGATTAGGGAACGGCAAGGCTTAGGGCACAGGTGAGGTTTCGGAATCGTGGGTGGGTCAGGCTACGTGCTGACACACGGCTCAGTGCCAGCATATTGGCCAGGAGCAGGCTACGGCGTGGTGGTAAGTTGTAGGGCTGGTGGTGGGTCTCTGTTCCAGGCTAGGGTTAGGGTTAGGGAACGTCAAGGCTTAGGGCACAGGTGAGGGTACGGAAACGTGGGAGGGTCAGGCTACGTGCTGACGCATGTGTCAGTGCCAGCGTACGGGCCAGTAATAGGCTACGGCGTAGGGTAGAGTTTAGGGCTGGTGGTGGGTTTCTGTTCTGGGTTAGGGTTAGGGTTAGGGAACGGCAAAGCTTAGGGCACAGGTCAGGGTACGGAAAAGTGTGAGGGTCAGGCTACGTGCTGACTCACGTGTCAGTGCCAGCATACCGGCCACGTGTAGGCTAAGGCTTCGGGGTTAGGTGTAGGGCTGATGGTGGGTTTCCATTCCGGGCTAGGGATAGGGTTAGGGAACGGTAAGGCTTAGGGCACAGGTGAGGGTACGGAAACGTGGGAGGGTCAGGCTACGTGCTGCCGCATGGTTCAGTGCCAGCGTATAGGCCAGCAGTAGGCTATGGCTTGGGAGTTAGGTGTAGGGCTTGTTGTGGGGTTCCTTTTGGGCTAGGGTTAGGGTTAGGGAACGGCAAGTCTTAGGGAACAGGTGAGGGTACGGAAACGTGGGGGTTCAGACTAGATGCTGATGCACGGGTCAGTGCCAGCGTACGGGCCAGGATTAGGCTACGGCGTAGGGAAAGGTTAAGGCTGCTGGTGGGTTTCCGTTCTGGGCTAGGTTTAGGGTTAGGGAACAGCAAGGCTTAGGGCACAGGTGAGGGTACGGAAACGTGGGAGGGTCAGGCTACGTGCTGACGCACAGGTCAGTGACAGCGTACGGGCCAGGAGTAGGCTACGGCATAGGGTAAGGTGTAGGGCAGCTGGTGGGTTTCCATTCCGGGCTAGGGTTAGGGTTACGGAACGGCAAGGCTTAGGGCACAGGTGAGGGCAGGGAAACGTGGGAGTGTCAGGCTACCTGCTGACGCATGGGTCAGTGCCAGCGTACAGGCCAGGAATAGGCTACGGCCTAGGGTAAGGTTAGGGCTCGCGGTGGGTTTCCGTTCCGGGCTAGGGTTAGGGTTAGGGAACGGCAAGGCTTAGGGCACAGGTGAGGATACGGAAACGTGGGAGGGTCAGGCTACGTGCTGACGCACGGGTCAGTGCCAGCGTACGGGCCAGGAGTAGGCTACGGCGTAGGGTAAGGTGTAGGGCTGGTGGTGGGTTTCCGTTCCGGGCTACAGTTAGGGTTAGGGTACGGCAAGGCTTAGGGCACAGGTGAGGATACGGAAACTTGGGAGGGTCAGGCTACGTGATGACGCACGGGTCAGTGCCAGCGTACCGGCCAGGAGTAGGCTACGGCGTAGGGTAAGGTTTAGGGCTGCTGGTGGGTTTCCGTTCCTGGCTAGGTTTAGGGTGAGGGAACGGCAAGGCTTAAGGCACAGGTGAGGCTCAGCAAACGTGGGAGGGTCAGGCTTCGTGCTGACGCACGGGTCTGTGCCAGCGTACGGGCCAGGAGTAGGCTACGGCGTAGGGCAAGGTGTGGGGCTGGTAGTGCGTTTCCGTTCCGGGCTTGGGTTAGGGTTAGGGAAAGGCAAAGTTTAGGGCCCAGGTGAGGGTACGGAAACGTGGGAGGGTCAGGCTACGTGCTGACGCATGGTTCAGTGCCAGCGATCCGGCCAGGAGTAAGCTACGGCTTGGGGGTTAGTATTAGGGCTGGTGGTGGGTTTCTGTTCTGGTCTAGGGTTAGGGTTAGGGAACGGCAAGGCTTAGGGCACAGGTGAGGGTACGGAAACGTGGGAGGGTCAGGCTACATGCTGACGCACGGGTCAGTGCCAGCGTACGGGCCAGGAATAGGCTATGGCTTGGGGGTAAGCTGTAGGGCTGGTGGTGTGTTTCCGTTCCGGACTAGGCTTAGGGTTAGGGAACGGCAAGGCTTAGGGCACAGGTGAGGGTACGGAAACGTGTGAGGGTCAGGCTACGTGCTGACGCACGTGTCAGTGCCAGCGTACGTGCCAGGAGTAGGCTACGGCGTAGGGCAAGGTGTGGGGCTGGTAGTGCGTTTCCGTTCCGGGCTTGGGTTAGGGTTAGGGAAAGGCAAAGTTTAGGGCCCAGGTGAGGGTACGGAAACGTGGGAGGGTCAGGCTACGTGCTGACGCACGGTTCAGTGCCAGCGATCCGGCCAGGAGTAGGCTACGACTTGGGGGTTAGGTTTAGGGCTGGTGGTGGGTTTCCTTTCCGGGCTAGAGTTAGTATTAGGGTACAGGAAGGCTTAGGGCATAGGTGAGGGTACGGAAACCTGGGAGGGTCAGGCTACGTGCTGACGCACGGTTCAGTGCCAGCGAACTCGCCAGGAGTAGGCTACGGCTTGGGGGTTAGGTGTAGGGCTGGTGGTGGGTTTCCGTTCCGGGCTAGGGTTAGTGTTAGGGAACAGGAAGGCTTAGGGCACAGGTGACGTTACGGTAACGTGGGAAGTTCAGGCAACGTGGTGACGCACAGGTCAGTGCCAGCGTATGGACCACGAGTAGGCTACGGCTTGGGGGTAAGGTGTAGGGCTTGTGGTGGGTTTCCGTTCCGGGCTAGGGTTAGGGTTAGGGAATGGCAATGTTTAGGGCACATGTGAGGGTACGGCAACGTGGCAGGGTCAGGATACGTTCTGACGCACGGGTCAGTGCCAGCGTATGGACCAGGAGTAGGCTACGGCTTGGGGGTAAGTTGTAGGGCTGGTGTTGGGTTTCCGTTCCGGGCTACAGTTAGTGTTAGGGAAGGGCAAAGCTTAGGGCACAGGTGAGGGTACGGAAACGGGGGAGGGTCAGTCTACGTGATGACGCACGGGTCAGTGCCAGCGTACCGGCCAGGAGAAGGATACGGCTTGGGGGTAAGGTGTAGGGCTGTTGGTGGGTTTCCGTTCAGGGCTAGGGTTAGGGTTAGGGAACGGCAAGGCTTAGGGCACAGGTGAGGGTACGGAAACGTGGGAGGGAATGGCTACGTGCTGATGCACGGGTCAGTGCCAGCATTCGGGCCAGGAGTAGGCTACGGCGTAGCGTAAGGTGTAGGGCTGGTGGTGGGTTTCCGTTCCGGGCTAGGGTAAGGGTTAGGGAACGGCAAGGCTTACAGCACAGGTGAGGGTTCGGAAACGTGAGAGGGTTAGGCTACGTGCTGATGCACGGGTCAGTGCCAGCGTACGTGCCAGGAGTATGCTACGGCGTAGGGTAAGGTGTAGGGCTGGTGGTGGGTTTCCAATCATGGGCTAGGGTTAGGGTTAGGAAACGGCAAGGCTTAGGGCCCAGGTGAGGGTACGGAAACGTGGGAGGGTCAGACTACGTGCTGACGCATGGGTCAGTGCCAGCGTACGGGCCAGGTTTAGGCTACGGCGTAGGGAAAGGTTTAGGGCTAGTGGTGGGTTTCCGTTTCGAGCTAGGGTTAGGTTTAGGGAACGGCAAGGCTTAGGGCACAGGTGAGGGTACGGAAACGTGGGAGGGTCAGGCTACGTGCTGACGCAAGGGTCAGTGCCAGCGTACCGGCCAGGAGTAGGCTACGGCTTGGTGGTTAGGTGTAGGTCTGATGGTGTGTTTCCGTTCCAGGCTAGGTTTAGTGTTAGGGAACGGCAAGCCTTAGGTCACAGGTGAGGGTACGGAAATGTGGTAAGGTCAGGCTAAGTGCTGACGCACATGTCAGTGCCTGTGTATGTGCCAGGAGTAGGCGACGGCATAGGGTAAGGTGTAGAGCTGGTGGTTGGTTTCCGTTGTGGTCTAGGGTTAGGGTTAGGGAACGGCAAGTCTTAGGGCACAGGTGAGGGTCCGCAAACGTGGGAGGGTCAGGCTACATGCTGATGAAAGTGTCAGTGCCTGCGTACGAGCCAGGAACAGGCTACAGCGTAGGGAAAGGTGTAGGGCTGGTGGTGGGATTCCGTTCCGGGCTAGGGTTAGGGTTAGGGAACGGCAAGTCTTAGGGCACAGGTGAGGGTCCGCAAACGTGGGAGGGTCAGGCTACGTGCTGAAGCACATGTCAGTGCCTGTGTATGGGCCATGTGTAGGATACGGCATAGGGTAAGGTGTAGGGCTGGTGGTGGGTTTCCGTTCCGGTCTAAGGTTAGTGTTACGGAATGGCAAGGCTTAGGGCTCAGGTGAGGGTACGGAAAAGTGTGAGGGTCAAACTCCATGCTGACGCACGGGTCAGAGCGAGCGTACGGGCGAGGAGTAGGCTACCCAGTAGGGAAAGGTTTAGGGATGGTGGTGGGTTTCCGTTCCGGGTTAGGGTTTTGGTTAGGGAACGGCAAGGCTTAGGGCACAGGTGAGGGTACGGAAACGTGGGAGGGTCAGGCTACGTGCTGACGCACGGGTCAGTGCCAGCGTACGGGCCAGGAGTAGGCTATGGCGTAGGGTAAGGTATAGGGCTGGTGGTGGGTTTTCGTTCCGGGCTACGGTTAGGGTTAGGGAACGTCAAGGCTTAGGGCACAGGTGAGGGTACGGAAACGTGGGAGGGTCTGGCTACGTGCTGAAGCACGGGTCAGTGCCAGGGTACGGGAAAGGGTAGGCTACAGCATAGGGTAAGGTGTAGGGCGGGTGGTGGGATTCCGATTCGGGCTAGGGTTAGGGTAAGGGAAGGGAAAGGCTTAGGGCACAGGTGAGGGTACAGAAAAGTGGGAGGGTCATGCTACGTGATGACGCACGGGTCAGTGCCAGCGTACGGGCCAGGAGTAGGCTACGGCGTAGGGAAAGGTGTAGGGCTGGTGGTGGGTTTGCGTTCCGGGCTAGGGTTAGGGTTAGGGAACGTCAAGGCTTAGGGCACAGGTGAAGGTATGGAAACGTGAGAGGGTCAGGCTACATGCTGACGCACGGGTCAGTGCCAGCGTACGGGCCAGGAGTAGGCTATGGTGTAGGGTATGGTGTAGGGCTGGTGGTGGGTTTCCGTTCCGGGCTAGGGTTAGGGATAGGGAACGGCAAGGCTTAGGGCACAGGTGAGTGTACGGAAACGTGGGAAGGTCAGGCTACATGCTGACACACGGGTCAGTGCCAGCATATGGGCCAGGAGTAGGCTACGGCGTAGGGTAAGGTGTAGGGCTGGTGGTGGGTTTCCGTTCCGGGCTAGGGTTAGGGTTATGGAACGGCAAGGCTTAGGGCACAGGTGAGGGTACGGAAACGTGGGAGGGTCAGGCTACGTGCTGATGCATGTGTCAGAGCCAGCATACGGGCCAGGAGTAAGCTACGGCTTGGGCGTAAGGTGTAGGGCTGGTGGTGGGTTTCCGTTCCGGGCTAGGGTTAGGGTTAGGGAACGGCAAGGCTTAGGGCCCAGGTGAGGGTACGGATACGTGTGGGGGTCAGACTACATGCTGAGGCACGGGTCAGTGCCAGCGTACGGGCCAGGAGTAGGCTACGGCGTAGGGAAAGGTTTAGGGCTGGTGGTGGGTTTCCGTTCCGGGCTAGGGTTAGGGTTAGGGAACGGCAAGGCTTAGGGCACAGGTGAGGGTACGGAAACGTGGGAGGGTCAGGCTACGTGCTGACGCACGGGTCAGTGCCAGCATACGGACCAGGCTTAGGCTACAGCTTGGGGGTAAGTTGTAAGGCTGGTGGTGGCTTTCCGTTCCGGGCTAGGGTTAGGGTAAGGGAACGTCAGGTTTAGGGCACAGGTGAGGGTACGGAAACGTGGGCGGGTCAGGCTACGTGCTGACGCATGGGTCAGTGGAAACGTACGGGCCAGGTGTAGGCTACGGCATAGGGTAAGGTGTAGGGCTGGGGGTGGGTTTCCGTTCTGAGCTAGGGTTAGGGTTAGGGAACGGCAAGGCATAGGGCACAGGTGAGGGTACGGAAACGTGGGAGGGTCAGGCTACGTGCTGACGCATGTGTCAGTGCCAGCGTACGGTCCAGGAGTAGGCTACGGCGTAGGGAATGGTCTAGGGCTGGTGGTGGGTTTCCATTCCGGGCTAGGGTTAGGGTTAAGGAAAGGCAAGTTTTAGGGCACAGGTGAGGGTACGGAAAGGTGGGAGGGTCAGGCTACGTGCTGACGCACGGGTCAGTGCCAGTGTACGGACCAGGAGTAGGCTACGGCTTGGGGGTAAGTTGTAGGGCTGGTGGTGTGTTTCCGTTTCGGGCTAGGGTTAGGGTTAGGCAACGGCAAGGCTTAGGGCACAGGTAAGGGTACGGAAACGTGGGAGGGTCAGGCTACTTGCTGACCCACGGGTCAGTGCCAGCGTATGGGCCAGGAGTTGTCTACGGCTTGGGGGTAAGATGTAGGGCTGGTGGTCCGTTTCCATTCCGGGCTAGGGTTAGGGTTATGGAACGGCAAGGCTTAGGGCACTGGTGAGGGTTACGGGAAAGTGGGAGGGTCAGGCTACGTGCTGACGCATGGGTCAGTGTCCGCGTATGGTCAAGGAGTAGGCTATGGCGTACGGTAAAGTGTAGGGCTGGTGGTGGGTTTCCGTTCCGGTCTAGGGTTAGGGTTACGGAACGGCAAGTATTAGGGCACAGGTGAGGGTACGGAAACGTGGGAGCGTCAGGCTACGCGCTGACGCATGGGTCAGTGCCAGCGTACAGGCCAGGTGTAGGCTACGGCATAGGTTAAGGTCTAGGGCTGGTGGTGGGTTTCCGTTCCGGGCTAGGGTTAGGGTTAGGGAAAGGCAAGGATTAGGGCCCAGGTGAGGGTACGGAAACGTGGGAGGGTCAGGCTACGTGCTGACGCACGGGTCAGTGCCAGTGTACGGGCCAGGTGTAGGCTACGGCTTGTGGGTAAGGTTTAGGGCTGGTGGTGGGTTTACGTTCCAGGCTAGGGTTATGGTTAGGGAACAGCAAGGCTTAGGGCACAGGTGAGGGTACAGAAACGTGGGAGGGTCAGGCTACGTGCTGACGCACGGGTCAGTGCCAGCGTTCGGGCCAGGAGTAGGCTACGGCGTAGGGTAAAGTGTAGGGCTGGTGGTGGGTTTCTGTGCCGGGCTAGGGTTAGGGTTAGGGAACGGCAAGGCTTAGGGCACAGGTGATGGTACGGAAACGTGGTAGGGTCAGGCTACGTGCTGACGCACGGGTCAGTGCCAGCGTACGGGCCAGGAGTAAGACACGGCTTGTGGGTTAGGATTAGGGCTGGTGGTGGGTTTCCGTTCCGGGCTAGGGTTAGAGTTAGGGAACGGCAAGGCTTAGGGCACATGTGAGGGTACGGTAACATGGGAGGGTCAGGCTACATGCTGAAGCACAGGTCAGTGCCCGCGTACGGTCCAGGTGTAGGCTACGGCATAGGGTAAGGTGTAGGGCTGGGGGGTGTGTTTCCATTCCGGGCTAGGATTACGATTAGGGAACGGCAAGGCTTAGGGCACAGGTGAGGTTTCGGAATCGTGGGTGGGTCAGGCTACGTGCTGACACACGGCTCAGTGCCAGCATATTGGCCAGGAGCAGGCTACGGCGTGGTGGTAAGTTGTAGGGCTGGTGGTGGGTCTCTGTTCCAGGCTAGGGTTAGGGTTAGGGAACGTCAAGGCTTAGGGCACAGGTGAGGGTACGGAAACGTGGGAGGGTCAGGCTACGTGCTGACGCATGGGTCAGTGCCAGCGTACGGGCCAGGAATATGCTACGGCGTAGGGTAGAGTTTAGGGCTGGTGGTGGGTTTCTGTTCTGGGCTAGGGTTAGTGTTAGGGAACGGCAAGGATTAGGGCACAGGTGAGGGTAAGGAAAACTGTGAGGGTCAGGCTACGTGCTGACGCACGTGTCAGTGCCAGCATACCAGCCAGTAGTAGGCTAAGGCTTCGGGGTTAGGTGTAGGGCTGGCTGATGATGGGTTTCCATTCCGGGCTAGGGTTAGGGTTAGGGAACGGTAAGGCTTAGGGCACAGGTGAGTGTACGGAAACGTGGGAGGGTCAGGCTATGTGCTGCCGCACGGGTCAGTGCCAGCGTACGGGCCATGAGTAGGCTATGGCTTGGGCGTTAGGTGTAGGGCTGGTGGAGGGTTTCCGTTCCGTACTAGGGATAGGGTTAGGGAACAGCAAGGCTTAGGGAACAGGTGAGGGTACGGAAATGTGGGAAGGTCAGGCTACGTGCTGACGCACGGGTCAGTGCCAGCGTACGGGACAGGAGTAGGCTACGGCGTAGTGTAAGGTATAGGGCTGGTGGTGGGTTTCCGTTTTGGGCTAGTGTTAGGGTTAGGGAACGGCAAGGCTTAGGGAAAAGGTGAGGGTACGGAAACGTGGGAGGGTCAGGCTACGTGCTGACGCATGGGTCAGTGCCAGCGTTCGGGCCAGGAGCAGGCTACGGCGTAAGGTAAGGTCTATGGCTGGTGGTGGCTTTCCGTTCCGGGCTAGGGTTAGGGTTACGGAACGGCAAGGCTTAGGGCACAGGTGAGGGTACAGAAACGTGGGAATGTCAGGCTACCTGCTGACGCATGGGTCAGTGCCAGCGTACAGGCCAGCAATAGGGTACGGCGTAGGGTAAGGTCTAGGGCTCGCGGTGGGTTTCCGTTCAGGGCTAGGGTTAGGGTTAGGGAACGGCAAGGCTTAGGGCACAGGTGAGGATACGGAAACGTGGGAGGGTCAGGCTACGTGCTGACGCACGGGTCAGTGCCAGCGTACGGGCCAGGAGTAGTCTACGGCTTGGTGGTTAGGTGTAGGGCTGGTGGTGGGTTTCCATTCCAGGCTAGGTTTAGTGTTAGGGAACAGCAAGGCTTAGGGCACAGGTGAGGGTACGGAAACGTGGGAGGGGCAGGCTATGTGCTGACGCACGGGTCAGTGCCAGCATACGGGCCAGCATTAGGCTATGGCTTGGGGTTTAGGTGTAGGGCTTGTGGTGTGTTTCCGTTCAGTACTAGGGTTAGGGTTAGGGAACGGCAAGGCTTAGGGCACAGGTGAGGGTACGGTAATGTGGGAAGTTCAGGCTACGTGCTGACGCACAGGTCAGTGCCAGCGTATGGACCAGGAGTAGGCTACGGCTTGGGGGTAAGGTGTAGGGCTGGTGTTGGGTTTCCGTTCCGGGCTAGGGTTAGGGTTAGGGAATGGCAAGGCTTAGGGCACAGGTGAGGGTACGGAAACGTAGGAGGGTCAGGCTACGTGCTGATGAAAGGGTCAGTGTCTGTGTATGGGACAGGAATAGGCTACGGCGTAGGGAAAGGTGTAGGGCTGGTGGTGGGTTTCCGTTCCGGGCTAGGGTTAGGGTTAGGGAATGGCAAGGCTTAGGGCACAGGTGAGGGTCCGCAAACGTGGGAGGGTCAGGCTACGTGCTGACGCACGGGTCAGTGCCAGCGTAAGGTCCAGGAGTAGCCTACGGCTTGGGGGTAAGTTGTAGGGCTGGTGGTGCGTTTCCGTTCATGGCTAGGGTTAGGGTTAGGGAACGGCAAGGCTTAGGGCACAGGTGAGGGTACGGAAACGGGGGAGGGTCAGGCTACGTGCTGATGCACGGGTCAGTGGCAGCGTACCGGCCAGGAGTAGGCTACGGCATATGGTAAGGTGTAGGGCTGGTGCTGGGATTCCGTTCCGGTCTAGGGTAAGGGTTAGGGAACGGCAAGTCTTAGGGCTCAGGTAAGGGTACAGAAAAGTGGGAGGGTCAGGCTACGTGATGACGCACGGGTCAGTGCCAGCGTACGGGCCAGGTGTAGGCTACGGATTGGTGGTTAGGTGTAAGGCTGGTGGTGGGTTTCCGTTCCAGGCTAGGTTTAGTGTTAGGGAACAGCAAGGCTTAGGGCACAGGTGAGGGTACGGAAACGTGGGAGGGGCAGGCTACGTGCTGACGCACGGGTCAGTGCCAGCGTACGGGCCAGCATTAGGCTATGGCTTGGGGGTTAGGTGTAGGGCTTGTGGTGTGTTTCCGTTCCGTACTAGGGTTAGGGTTAGGGAACGGCAAGGCTTAGGGCACAGGTGAGGGTACGGTAATGTGGGAAGTTCAGGCTACGTGTTGACGCACAGGTCAGTGCCAGCGTATGGACCAGGAGTAGGCTACGGCTTGGGGGTTAGGTGTAGGGTTGGTGTTGGGTTTCCGTTCGGGGCTAGGGTTAGGGTTAGGGAACGGCAAGGCTTAGGGCACAGGTGAGGGTACGGAAACGTGGGAGGTTCAGGCTACATGCTGACACACGGGTCAGTGCCAGCGTACGGGCCAGGAATAGGCTATGGCTTGGTGGTAAGCTGTAGGGCTGGTGGTGGGTTTCCGTTCGGGACTAGGTTTAGGGTTAGGGAACGGCAATGCTTAGGGAACAGGTGAGGGTACGTAAATGTGTGAGGGTCAGGCTACGTGCTGACGCACGGGTCAGTGCCAGCGTACGGGCCAGGAGTAGGCTACGGCGTAGGGTAAGGTTTAGGGCTGCTGGTGGGTTTCCGTTCCTGGCTAGGTTTAGGGTGAGGGAATGGCAAGGCTTAAGGCACAGGTGAGGGTACGGAAACGTGGGAGGGTCAGGCTACGTGCTGACTCACGGGTCAGTGCCAGCGTACGGTCCACGAGTAGGCTATAGTGTATGGTAAGGTGTAGGGCTTGTGGTGGGTTTCCGTTCCGGGCTAGTGTTAGGGTTAGGCAACGGCAAGTCCTAGGGCACAGGTGAGGGTACGGAAACTTGTGAGGTTCAGGCTACATGCTGAAGCACGTGTCAGTGCCAGCGTACGGGCCAGGAATAGGCTACAGCATACGGTAATGTGTAGGGCTGGTGGTTGGATTCCGTTCCGGCTTGTGTTATGGTTAGGGAACGGCAAGGCTTAGGGCACAGGTGAGGGTACAGAAACGTGGGAGGGTCAGGCTTCATGCTGATGCACGTGTCAGTGCCAGCGTACCGGCCAGGAGTAGGCTACGGCGTAGGGTAATGTGTAGGGCTGTTTCGCATTCGGCCTACAGTTAGCGTTAGGGAATGGCAAAGCGTAGGGCACAGGTGAGGATACGGAAATGTGGGAGGTTCAGGCACACGCACGTGTCAGTGCCAGCGTAATGGCGAGCAGTAGGCTTCAGCTTGGGGGTAAAGTTTAGGGCTGGTGGTGAGTTTCCGTTCCGGGCTAGGGTTAGGGTTAGGGAACTGCAAGGCTTAGGGCACAGGTGAGGGTACGGAAACGTGGGAGGGTCAGGCTACGTGATGACGCGCGGGTCAGTGCCAGCATTCGGGCTAGGAGTAGGCTTCGGCGTAGGGTAAGGTGTAGGGCTGGTGGTGGCTTTCCGTTTCGGGCTAGGGTTAGGGATAGGGAACAGCAAGGCTTAGGGCACAGGTGAGTGTACAGAAACGTGGGAGGGTCAGGCTACATGCTGACGCACGTGTCAGTGCCAGCGTACGGGCCAGGAGTAGGCTACGGCGTACGGTAAGGTTTAGGGCTGCTGATGGGTTTCTCTTCCTGGCTAGGGTGAGGGTTTGGGAACGACAAGGCTTAGGGCACAGGTGATGGTATGGACCCGTGGGAGGGTCAGGCTACGTGCTGAGGCACGGGTCAGTGCCTGTGTACGGGCCAGGAGTAGGCTACGGCTTGTGGGTAAGATTTAGGGCTGGTGGTGGGTTTCCGTTATGGGCTAGGTTTAGAGTTAGGGAACGGCAAGGTTTAGGGCACAGGTGAGGGTACCGTAACAAGGGAGGGTCAGTCTACATGCTGAAGCACAGGTCAGTGCCTGCGTACGGTCCAGGTGTTGGCTACGGCATAGGGTAAGGTGTAGGGCTGGTGGTGGGTTCCCGTTCCGGGCTAGGGTTAGGATTAGGGAACGTCAAGGCTTAGGGCACAGGTGAGGATACGGAAACGTGGGAGGGTCAGGCTACGTGCTGACGCATGTGTCAGTGCCAGCGTACGGGCCAGTAATAGGCTACGGCGTAGGGTAGAGTTTAGGGCTGGTGGTGGGTTTCTGTTCTGGGTTAGGGTTAGGGTTAGGGAACGGCAAAGCTTAGGGCACAGGTCAGGGTACGGAAAAGTGTGAGGGTCAGGCTACGTGCTGACTCACGTGTCAGTGCCAGCATACCGGCCACGTGTAGGCTAAGGCTTCGGGGTTAGGTGTAGGGCTGATGGTGGGTTTCCATTCCGGGCTAGGGATAGGGTTAGGGAACGGTAAGGCTTAGGGCACAGGTGAGGGTACGGAAACGTGGGAGGGTCAGGCTACGTGCTGCCGCATGGTTCAGTGCCAGCGTATAGGCCAGCAGTAGGCTATGGCTTGGGAGTTAGGTGTAGGGCTTGTTGTGGGGTTCCTTTTGGGCTAGGGTTAGGGTTAGGGAACGGCAAGTCTTAGGGAACAGGTGAGGGTACGGAAACGTGGGGGTTCAGACTAGATGCTGATGCACGGGTCAGTGCCAGCGTACGGGCCAGGATTAGGCTACGGTGTAGGGAAAGGTTAAGGCTGCTGGTGGGTTTCCGTTCTGGGCTAGGTTTAGGGTTAGGGAACAGCAAGGCTTAGGGCACAGGTGAGGGTACGGAAACGTGGGAGGGTCAGGCTACGTGCTGACGCACAGGTCAGTGACAGCGTACGGGCCAGGAGTAGGCTACGGCATAGGGTAAGGTGTAGGGCAGCTGGTGGGTTTCCATTCCGGGCTAGGGTTAGGGTTACGGAACGGCAAGGCTTAGGGCACAGGTGAGGGCAGGGAAACGTGGGAGTGTCAGGCTACCTGCTGACGCATGGGTCAGTGCCAGCGTACAGGCCAGGAATAGGCTACGGCCTAGGGTAAGGTTAGGGCTCGCGGTGGGTTTCCGTTCCGGGCTAGGGTTAGGGTTAGGGAACGGCAAGGCTTAGGGCACAGGTGAGGATACGGAAACGTGGGAGGGTCAGGCTACGTGCTGACGCACGGGTCAGTGCCAGCGTACGGGCCAGGAGTAGGCTACGGCGTAGGGTAAGGTGTAGGGCTGGTGGTGGGTTTCCGTTCCGGGCTACAGTTAGGGTTAGGGTACGGCAAGGCTTAGGGCACAGGTGAGGATACGGAAACTTGGGAGGGTCAGGCTACGTGATGACGCACGGGTCAGTGCCAGCGTACCGGCCAGGAGTAGGCTACGGCGTAGGGTAAGGTTTAGGGCTGCTGGTGGGTTTCCGTTCCTGGCTAGGTTTAGGGTGAGGGAACGGCAAGGCTTAAGGCACAGGTGAGGGTACGGAAACGTGGGAGGGTCAGGCTACGTGCTGACTCACGGGTCAGTGCCAGCGTACGGTCCACGAGTAGGCTATAGTGTATGGTAAGGTGTAGGGCTTGTGGTGGGTTTCCGTTCCGGGCTAGTGTTAGGGTTAGGGAACGGCAAGTCCTAGGGCACAGGTGAGGGTACGGAAACTTGTGAGGTTCAGGCTACATGCTGAAGCACGTGTCAGTGCCAGCGTACGGGCCAGGAATAGGCTACAGCATACGGTAATGTGTAGGGCTGGTGGTTGGATTCCGTCCCGGCTTGTGTTATGGTTAGGGAACGGCAAGGCTTAGGGCACAGGTGAGGGTACAGAAACGTGGGAGGGTCAGGCTTCATGCTGATGCACGTGTCAGTGCCAGCGTACCGGCCAGGAGTAGGCTACGGCGTAGGGTAATGTGTAGGGCTGTTTCGCATTCGGCCTACAGTTAGCATTAGGGAATGGCAAAGCGTAGGGCACAGGTGAGGATACGGAAACGTGGGAGGTTCAGGCACACGCACGTGTCAGTGCCAGCGTAATGGCGAGCAGTAGGCTTCAGCTTGGGGGTAAAGTTTAGGGCTGGTGGTGAGTTTCCGTTCCGGGCTAGGGTTAGGGTTAGGGAACTGCAAGGCTTAGGGCACAGGTGAGGGTACGGAAACGTGGGAGGGTCAGGCTACGTGATGACGCGCGGGTCAGTGCCAGCATTCGGGCTAGGAGTAGGCTTCGGCGTAGGGTAAGGTGTAGGGCTGGTGGTGGCTTTCCGTTTCGGGCTAGGGTTAGGGATAGGGAACAGCAAGGCTTAGGGCACAGGTGAGTGTACAGAAACGTGGGAGGGTCAGGCTACATGCTGACGCACGTGTCAGTGCCAGCGTACGGGCCAGGAGTAGGCTACGGCGTACGGTAAGGTTTAGGGCTGCTGATGGGTTTCTCTTCCTGGCTAGGGTGAGGGTTTGGGAACGACAAGGCTTAGGGCACAGGTGATGGTATGGACCCGTGGGAGGGTCAGGCTACGTGCTGAGGCACGGGTCAGTGCCTGTGTACGGGCCAGGAGTAGGCTACGGCTTGTGGGTAAGATTTAGGGCTGGTGGTGGGTTTCCGTTACGGGCTAGGTTTAGAGTTAGGGAACGGCAAGGTTTAGGGCACAGGTGAGGGTACCGTAACAAGGGAGGGTCAGTCTACATGCTGAAGCACAGGTCAGTGCCTGCGTACGGTCCAGGTGTTGGCTACGGCATAGGGTAAGGTGTAGGGCTGGTGGTGGGTTCCCGTTCCGGGCTAGGGTTAGGATTAGGGAACGTCAAGGCTTAGGGCACAGGTGAGGATACGGAAACGTGGGAGGGTCAGGCTACGTGCTGACGCATGTGTCAGTGCCAGCGTACGGGCCAGTAATAGGCTACGGCGTAGGGTAGAGTTTAGGGCTGGTGGTGGGTTTCTGTTCTGGGTTAGGGTTAGGGTTAGGGAACGGCAAAGCTTAGGGCACAGGTCAGGGTACGGAAAAGTGTGAGGGTCAGGCTACGTGCTGACTCACGTGTCAGTGCCAGCATACCGGCCACGTGTAGGCTAAGGCTTCGGGGTTAGGTGTAGGGCTGATGGTGGGTTTCCATTCCGGGCTAGGGATAGGGTTAGGGAACGGTAAGGCTTAGGGCACAGGTGAGGGTACGGAAACGTGGGAGGGTCAGGCTACGTGCTGCCGCATGGTTCAGTGCCAGCGTATAGGCCAGCAGTAGGCTATGGCTTGGGAGTTAGGTGTAGGGCTTGTTGTGGGGTTCCTTTTGGGCTAGGGTTAGGGTTAGGGAACGGCAAGGCTTAGGGAACAGGTGAGGGTACGGAAACGTGGGGGTTCAGACTAGATGCTGATGCACGGATCAGTGCCAGCGTACGGGCCAGGATTAGGCTACGGCGTAGGGAAAGGTTAAGGCTGCTGGTGGGTTTCCGTTCCGGGCTAGGTTTAGGGTTAGGGAACAGCAAGGCTTAGGGCACAGGTGAGGGTACGGAAACGTGGGAGGGTCAGGCTACGTGCTGACGCACAGGTCAGTGACAGCGTACGGGCCAGGAGTAGGCTACGGCATAGGGTAAGGTGTAGGGCAGCTGGTGGGTTTCCATTCCGGGCTAGGGTTAGGGTTACGGAACGGCAAGGCTTAGGGCACAGGTGAGGGCAGGGAAACGTGGGAGTGTCAGGCTACCTGCTGACGCATGGGTCAGTGCCAGCGTACAGGCCAGGAATAGGCTACGGCCTAGGGTAAGGTTAGGGCTCGCGGTGGGTTTCCGTTCCGGGCTAGGGTTAGGGTTAGGGAACGGCAAGGCTTAGGGCACAGGTGAGGATACGGAAACGTGGGAGGGTCAGGCTACGTGCTGACGCACGGGTCAGTGTCAGCGTATGGGCCAGGAGTAGGCTATGGCTTGGGCGTTAGGTGTAGGGCTTGTGGTGTGTTTCCGTTCCGTACTAGGGTTAGAGTTAGGGAACGGCAAGGCTTAGGGCACAGGTGAGGATACGGTAATGTGGGAAGTTCAGTCTACGTGCTGACGCACATGTCAGTGCCAGCGTATGGACCAGGAGTAGGCTACGGCTTGGGGTTAAGGTGTAGGGCTGGTGTTGGGTTTCCGTTCCGGGCTAGGGTTAGGGTTAGGGAACGGCAAGGCTTAGGGCACAGGTGAGGGTACGGAAACGTGGGAGGTTCAGGCTACATGCGGACACAAGGGTCAGTGCCAGCGTACGGGCCAGGAGTAGGCTACGGCGTAGGGAAAGGATTAGGGCTGGTGGTGGGTTTCCGTTCCGGGCTACGCTTAGGGTTAGGGAACGGCATAGCTTAGGGCACAGGTGAGGGAACGGAAACGTGGGAGGGTCAGGCTACGTGCTGACACACGTTTCAGTGTCAGCGTACAGGCCAGGAGTAGGCTACGCCGTAGGGTAAGGTCTAGGGCTGGTGGTGGGTTTCCGTTCCGGGCTAGGGTTAGGGTTAGGGAACGTCAAGGCTTAGGGCACAGGTGAGGGAACGGAAACGTGGGAGCGTCAGGCTACGTGCTTACTCATGGGTCAGTGCCAGCGTACGGGCCAGCAGTAGGCTACAGCGTAGGGTAAGGTATAGGGCTGGTGGTGGGTTTCTGTTCCGGGCTAGGGTTAGGGTTAGGGAACGGCAAGGCTTAGAGCACAGGTGAGTGTACGTAAACGTGGGAGGGTCAGGCTACGTGCTGACGCACGGTTCAGTGCCAGCATACGGGCCAGGTATAGGCTACGGCTTGTGGGTAATGTTTAGGGCTGGTGGTGAGTTTCCGTTCCGGGCTAGGGTTAGGGTTAGGGAACGGCAAGGCTTAGGGCAGAGGTGAGGGTACGGAAACGTGGGAGGGTTAGGCTACAAGCTGACACACGGGTCAGTGCCCACGTACGGGCCTGGTGTAGGCTACGGCATAGGGTAAAGTGTAGGGCTGGAGGTGGGTTTCCGTTCAGTGCTAGGGTTAGGGTTAGGGAACGGCAAGGCATAGGGCACAGGTGAGGGTACGGAAACGTGGGACGGTCAGGCTACGTGCTGACGCACGGGTCAGTGCCAGCATACAGGCCAGGAGTAGGCTACAGCTTGGGTGTAAGTTGTAGGGCTGGTGGTGAGTTTCCGTTCCGGGCTACGGTTATGGTAAGGGAACGGCAAGGCTTAGGGCACAGGTGAGGGTACGGAAACGTGGGCACGTCAGGCTACGTGCTGACGCACCGGTCAGTGCAACGTACGGGCCAGGTGTAGGCTACGGCGTAGGGTAAGGTGTAGGGCTGGTGGTGGGTTTCCGTTTCGGGCTAGGGTTAGTGTTAGTGAACGTCAAGGCTTAGGGCACAGGTGAGGGTACAGAAAAGTTGGAGGTTCAGGCTACGTGCTGATGCATGGGTCAGTGCCAGCGTACGGGCCAGGAGTAGGCTACGTCGTAGGGAAATGTGTAGGGCTGGTGGTGGGTTTCCATTCCGGGCTAGGGTTAGGGTTAGGGAACATCAAGGCTTAGGGCACAGGTGAGAGTACGGAAACGTGGGAGGGTCTGGCTACGTGCTGACACATGGGTCAGTGCCAGCATACGCGCCAGGAGTAGGCTACGGCGTAGGGTAAGGTGTAGGGCTGGTGGTGGGTTTCCGTTTCGGGCTAGGGTTAGTGTTAGTGAACGTCAAGGCTTAGGGCACATGTGAGGGTACATAAAAGTTGGAGGTTCAGGCTACGTGCTGATGCATGGGTCAGTGCCAGTGTACGGGCCAGGAGTAGGCTATGGCGTATGGTAAGGTATAGGGCTTCTGGTGGGTTTCCGTTCCTGGCTAGGGTTAGGCTTAGGGAACGGCAAGGCTTAGGGCACAGGTGAGGGTACGGAAACGTGGGAGGGTCAGGCTACGTGCTGACGCACGGGTCAGTGTCAGCGTACGGGCCAGGAGTAGGCTATGGCTTGGGCGTTAGGTGTAGGGCTGGTGGTGGGTTTCCGTTCCGTACTATGGTAAGGGTTAGGGAATGGCAAGGCTTAGGGCACAGGTGAGGGTACGGAAATGTGGGAAGATCAGGCTACGTGTTGACGCACGGGTCAGTGCCCCCGTACGGGCCAGGTGTAGGCTACGGCATAGGGTAAAGTGTAGGGCTGGAGGTGGGTTTCCGTTCTGTGCTAGGGTTAGGGTTAGGGAACGGCAAGGCATAGGGCACAGTTGAGGGTACGGTATCATGGGAGGGTCAGGCTACGTGCTGACGCACGGGTCAGAGCCAGCATACGGGCCAGGAGTAGGCTACAGCTTGGGGGTAAGTTGTAGGGCTTGTGGTGTGTTTCCGTTCCAGGCTAGGGTTAGGGTAAGGGAACCGCAAGGCTTAGGGCACAGGTGAGTGTACGGAAACGTGGGCTGGTCAGGCCACGTGCTGACGCACGTGTCAGTGCCAGCGTACGGGCCAGGTGTAGGCTACGGCATAGGGAAGGTGTAGGTCTGGAAGTGGGTTTCCGTTCTGTGCTAGGGTTAGGGTTAGGGAACGGCAAGGCATAGGGCACAGGTGAGGGTACGGAAACGTGGGAGGGTGAGGCTACATGCTGACGCATGGGTCAGTGCCAGCGTACGGGTCAGGAGTAGGCTACGGCGTAGGGAAAGGTCTAGGGCTGGTGGTGGGTTTCCGTTCCGGGCTAGGGTTAGGGTTAGGGAACGGCAAGGCTTAGGGCACAGGTGAGTGTACGAAAAGGTGGGAGGGTCAGGCTACGTGCTGACGCACGGGTCAGTGCTAGCATATGGGCCAGGAGAAGGATATGGCTTGCGGTTAAGTTGTAGGGCTGGTGGTGGGTTTCCGTTCCGGGCTAGGTTTAGGGTTAGGGAACGGAAAGGCTTAGGGCACAGGTGAGGGTACGGAAACGTGGGAGAGTCAGGCTACGTGCTGACGCACGGGTCAGTGCCACCGTACAGGCCTGAATTAGGCTACGGCTTGGTGGTTAGGTGTAGGGCTGGTGGTGGGTTTCCGTTCCGTACTATGGTAAGGGTTAGGGAACGGCAAGGCTTAGGGCACAGGTGAGGGTACGGAAATGTGGGAAGGTCAGGCTACGTGCTGACGCACGGGTCAGTGCCAGCGTACGGGCCAGGAGTAGGCTACGGCATAGGGTAAGGTTTAGGGCTGGTGGTGGGTTTCCGTTCCGGGCTACGGTTAGTGTTCGGGAATGGCAAGGCTTAGGGCACAGGTGAGGGTACGGAAACGTAGAAGGGTCAGGCTACGTGCTGAAGCAAGGGTCAGTGCCAGCGTACGGGCCAGGAGTAGGCTACGGCTTGTGGATAAGATTTAGGGCTGGTGGTGGGTTTCCGTTCCGGGCTAGGTTTAGGGTTAGGGAACGGCAAGGCTTTGGGCACAGGTGAGGGTACGGTAACATGGGAGGGTCAGGCTACGTGCTGAAGCACAGGTCATTACCCGCGTACGGGACAGGTGTAGGCTACAGCATAGGGTATGGTGTAGGGCTGGTGGTGGGTTTCCGTTCCGGGCTAGGGTTAGAGTTAGGGAACGGCAAGGCTTAGGGCACAGGTGATGTTACGGAAACGTGGGAGGGTCAGGCTACATGCTGACGCACGTGTCAGTGCCAGCATATGGGCCAGGAGTAGGCTACGGTGTGGTGGTAAGGTGTAGGGCTGGTGGTGGGTTTCTGTTCCGGGCTAGGGTTAGGGTTAGTGAACGGCAAGGCTTAAGGCACAGGTGAATGTACAGAAACGTGGGAGGGTCAGGCTACGTGCTGAAGCACAGGCTATTACCCGCGTACGGGCCAGGTATAGGCTACGGCATATGGTAAGGTGTAGGGCTGGTGGTGGGTTTCCGTTCGGGGCTAGGGTTAGGGTTAGGGAACGGCAAGGCTTAGGGCACAGGTGAGGTTACGGAAACGTTTGAGGGTCAGGCTACGTGCTGACGCACGGGTCAGTGCCAGCATATGGGCCAGTAGTAGGCTACGGCATGGTGGTAAGTTGTAGGGCTGGTGGTGGCTTTCTGTTCCAGGCTAGGGTTAGGGTTAGCGAACGTCAAGGCTTAGGACATAGGTGAGGGTACGGAAACTTGGGAGGGTCAGGCTACGTGCTGACGCAAGGGTCAGTGCCAACGTATGGGCCAGGAATAGGCTAGGGCGTAGGGTAGAGTGTAGGGCTGGTGGTGTGATTCTGTTCCGGGCTAGGGTTAGGGTTAGGTAACGGCAAAGCTTAGGGCACAGGTTAGGTTACAGAAACGTGGGAGGGTCAGGGTACGTGCTGATGCACGTGTCAGTGCCAGCGTACTGGCCATGAGTAGGCTACGGCTTGGGGGTTAGAGGTAGGGCTGGTGGTGGGTTTCCATTCAAGGCTAGGGTTAGAGTTAGGGAACGGCAAGGTTTAGGGCACAGGTGAGGGTACGGAAACGTGGGAGGGTCAGGCTACATGCTGACGCACGGGTCATTGCCAGCGTACGGGCCAGGAGTAGGCTATGGTTTGGGCGTTAGTTTTAGGGGTGGTGGTGGGTTTCCGTTCCGTACTAGGGTTAGGTTTAGGGAACGGCAAGCCTTAGGGCACAGGTGAGGGTATGGAAATGTGGTAAGGTCACGCTACGTGCTGACGCACATGTCAGTGCCAGTGTACGGGCCAGGAGTAGGCGACGGCGTAGGGTAAGGTGTAGGGCTGGTGGTGGGTTTCCGTTGTGGGCCAGGGTTAGGGTTAGGGAACGGCAAGGCTTAGGGCACAGGTGAGGGTACGGAAACGGGGGAGGGTCAGGCTATGTGTCGATGCACGTGTCAGTGCCAGCGTACCAGCCAGGAGTAGGCTACTGCTTGGGGGTTAGGTGTAGGGCTGGTGGTGGGTTTCCGTTCCGGGCTAGGGTTAGGGTTTGGGAACGGCAAGGCTTAGGGCACAGGTGAGGGTACGGAAACGTGGGAGGTTCAGGCTACATGCTGACATACGGTTCAGTGCCAGCGTACGGGCCAGGAATAGGCTATGGCTTGGTGGAAAGCTGTAGGGCTGGTGTTGTGTTTCCGTTCCGGACTAGGGTTAGGGTTAGGGAACGGCAACGCTTAGGGCACAGGTGAGGGTACAGAAACGTGTGAGGGCCAGGCTACGTGCTGACGCATGGGTCAGTGCCAGCGTACGAGCCAGGAGTAGGCTACGGCGTAGGGAAAGGTGTAGGGCTGCTGGTGGGTTTCCGTTCCTGGCTAGGGTTAGGGTGAGGGAACGGCAAGGCTTAGCGCACAGGTGAGGTTACGGAATCGTGGGAGGGTCAGGCTACGTGCTGACTCACGGGTCAGTGCCAGCGTACGGGCCACGAGTAGGCTATGGCGTATGGTAAGGTGTAGGGCTTTTGGTGGGTTTCCGTTCCGGGCTAGTGTTAGGGTTAGGGAACGGCAAGGCTTAGGGCACAGGTGAGGGTACGGAAACGTGGGAGGGTCAGTCTACATGCTGACGCACGTGTCATTGCCAGCGTATGGGCCAGGAATAGGCTACGGCATACGGTAAGGTGTAGGGCTGGTGGTGGGATTCCGTTCTGGCTTGGGTTAGGGTTAGGGAACGGCAAGGCTTAGGGCACAGGTGAGGGTACGGAAACGTGGGAGGGTCAGGGTACATGCTGATGCACGTGTCAGTGCCAGCGTACCGGCCAGGTGTAGGCTACGGCGTAGGGTAAAGTGTAGGGCTGTTTCCCTTTCGGGCTACAGTTAGGGTTAGGGAATGGCAAAGCGTAGGGCACAGGTGAGGTTACGGAAACGTGGGAGGGTCAGGCTACATGCTGATGCATGTGTCAGTGCCAGCGTACCGGCCAGGAGTAGGCTACGGCTTGGTGGTTAGGTGTAGGGTTGGTGGTGTGTTTCCATTCCAGGCTAGGGTTAGTGTTAGGGAACAGCAAGGCTTAGGGCACAGGTGAGGGTACGGAAATGTGGGAGGGTCAGGCTACGTGCTGACGCAGGGGTCAGTGCCATCGTACGGGCCAGGAGTAGGCTATGGCTTGGAGGTTAGGTGTAGGGCTGGTGGTGTGTTTCCGTTCCATACTAGGGTTAGGGTTAGGGAACGGCAAGGCTTAGGGCACAGGTGAGGTTACGGTAATGTGGGAATTTCAGGCTACGTGCTGACGCACAGGTCAGTGCCAGCGTATGGACCAGGAGTAGGCTACGGCTTGGGGGTAAGTTGTAGGGCTGGTGGTGGGTTTCCGTTCCGGGCTGGGTTTAGGGTTAGGTAACGGCAAGGCTTAGGGCACAGGTGAGGGTACGGAAACATGGGAGGGTCAGGCTACGTGCTGATGAAAGGATCAATGCCTGCGTATGGGCCAGGTATAGGCTACGGCGTAGGGAAAGGTGTAGGGCTGGTGTTGGGTTTCCGTTCCGGGCTAGGGATAGGGTTAGGGAATGGCAAGGCTTAGGGCACAGGTGCGGGTCCGCAAACGTGGGAGGGTCAGGCTACGTGCTGACGCACAGGTCAGTGCCAGCGTAATGTCCAGGAGTAGCCTACGGCTTTGGGGTTAGTTGTAGGGCTGGTGGTGGGTTTCCATTCCTGGCTAGGATTAGGGTTAGGGAACGGCAAGGCTTAGGGCACAGGTGAGGGTATTGAAACGTGGGAGGGTCAGGCTATGTGTCGATGCACGGGTCAGTGCCAGCGTACCAGCCAGGAGTAGGCTACGGCTTGGGGGTTAGGTGTAGGGCTGTTGGTGGGTTTCCGTTCCGGGCTAGTGTTAGGGTTAGGGAACGGCAAGGCTTAGGGCACAGGTGAGGGTACGGAAACGTGGGAGGTTCAGGCTACATGCTGACACACGGATCAGTGCCAGCGTACGGGCCAGGAGTAGGCTATGGCTTGGTGGTAAGCTGTAGGGCTGGTGGTGGGTTTCCGTTCCGGACTAGGGTTAGGGTTAGGGAACGGCAACGCTTAGGGCACAGGTGAGGGTACGGAAACGTGTGAGGGTCAGGCTACGTGCTGACCCACGGGTCAGTGCCAGCGTACGGGCCAGGAGTAGGCTACGGCGTAGGGTAAGGTGTAGGGCTGCTGGTGGGTTTCCCTGCAGGGCGAGGGTTAGGGTTAGGGAACGGCAAGGTTTAGGGCCCAGGTGAGGGTATGGAAACGTGGGTGGGTCAGTCTACATGCTGACGCACGGGTCAGTGCCAGCATACGGGCCAGGATTAGGCTACGGCGTAGGGAAAGGTTTAGGGCTGCTGGTGGGTTTCCGTTCCGGTCTAGGGTTAGGGTTAGGGAACGGCAAAGCTTAGGGCACAGGTGAGGGTACGGAAACGTGGGAGGGTCAGGCTACGTGCTGATGCAGGTGTCAGTGCCAGCGTACGGGCCACGAGTAGGCTATGGCGTATGGTAAGGTGTAGGGCTTTTGGTGGGATTCCGTTCCGGGCTAGTGTTAGGGTTAGGGAACGGCAAGGCTTAGGGCACAGGTGAGGGTACGGAAACGTGGGAGGGTCAGGCTACATGCTGACGCACGTGTCAGTGCCAGCGTATGGGCCAGGAATAGGCTACGGCACACGGTAAGGTGTAGGGCTGGTGGTGGGATTCCGTTCCGGCTTGGGTTAGGGTTAGGGAACGGCAAGGCTTAGGGCACAGGTGAGGGTACGGAGACGTGGGAGGGTCAGGGTACATGCTGATGCACGTGTCAGTGCCAGCGTACCGGCCAGGAGTAGGCTACGGCGTAGGGTAAGGTGTAGGGCTCTTTCCATTTCGGTCTACAGTTAGGGTTAAGGAATGGCAAAGCGTAGGGCACAGGTGAGGTTACGGAAACGTGGGAGGGTCAGGCTACATGCTGATGCACGTGTCAGTGCCAGCGTACCGGCCAGGAGTAGGCTACGGCTTGGTGGTTAGGTGTAGGGTTGGTGGTGTGTTTCCATTCCAGGCTAGGGTTAGTGTTAGGGAACAGCAAGGCTTAGGGCACAGGTGAGGGTACGGAAATGTGGGAGGGTCAGGCTACGTGCTGACGCACGGGTCAGTGCCATCGTACGGGCCAGGAGTAGGCTATGGCTTGGGGGTTAGGTGTAGGGCTGGTGGTGTGTTTCCGTTCCGTACTAGGGTTAGGGTTAGCGAACGGCAAGGTTTAGGGCACAGGTGAGGTTACGGTAATGTGGGAATTTCAGGCTACGTGCTGACGCACAGGTCAGTGCCAGCGTATGGACCAGGAGTAGGCTACGGCTTGGGGGTAAGTTGTAGGGTTGGTGGTGGGTTTCCGTTCCGGGCTGGGGTTAGGGTTAGGGAACGGCAAGGCTTAGGGCACAGGTGAGGGTACGGAAACATGGGAGGGTCAGGCTACGTGCTGATGAAAGGATCAATGCCTGCGTACGGGCCAGGTATAGGCTACGGCGTAGGGAAAGGTGTAGGGCTGGTGTTGGGTTTCCGTTCCGGGCTAGGGATAGGGTTAGGGAATGGCAAGGCTTAGGGCACAGGTGAGGGTCCGCAAACGTGGGAGGGTCAGGCTACGTGCTGACGCACAGGTCAGTGCCAGCGCAATGTCCAGGAGTAGCCTACGGCTTGGGGGTTAGTTGTAGGGCTGGTGGTGGGTTTCCGTTCCTGGCTAGGATTAGGGTTAGGGAACGGCAAGGCTTAGGGCACAGGTGAGGGTACAGAAACGTGGGAGGGTCAGGCTATGTGTCGATGCACGGATCAGTGCCAGCGTACCAGCCAGGAGTAGGCTACGGCTTGGGGGTTAGGTGTAGGGCTGTTGGTGGGTTTCCGTTCCGGGCTAGTGTTAGGGTTAGGGAACGGCAAGGCTTAGGGCACAGGTGAGGGTACGGAAACGTGGGAGGGTCAGGCTACATGCTGACGCACGTGTCAGTGCCAGCGTATGGGCCAGGAATAGGCTACGGCATACGGTAAGGTGTAGGGCTGGTGGTGGGATTCCGTTCCGGCTTGGGTTAGGGTTAGGGAACGGCAAGGCTTAGGGCACAGGTGAGGGTACGGAAACGTGGGAGGGTCAGGGTACATGCTGATGCACGTGTCAGTGCCAGCGTACCGGCCAGGAGTAGGCTACGGCGTAGGGTAAGGTGTAGGGCTGTTTCCCTTTCGGTCTACAGTTAGGGTAAGGGAATGGCAAAGCGTAGGGCACAGGTGAGGTTACGGAAACGTGGGAGGGTCAGGCTACATGCTGATGCACGTGTCAGTGCCAGCGTACCGGCCAGTAGTAGGCTACGGCTTGGTGGTTAGGTGTAGGGTTGGTGGTGTGTTTCCATTCCAGGCTAGGGTTAGTGTTAGGGAACAGCAAGGCTTAGGGCACAGGTGAGGGTACGGAAATGTGGGAGGGTCAGGCTACGTGCTGACGCACGGGTCAGTGCCATCGTACGGGCCAGGAGTAGGCTATGGCTTGGGGGTTAGGTGTAGGGCTGGTGGTGTGTTTCCGTTCCATACTAGGGATAGGGTTAGGGAACGGCAAGGTTTAGGGCACAGGTGAGGTTACGGTAATGTGGGAATTTCAGGCTACGTGCTGACGCACAGGTCAGTGCCAGCGTATGGACCAGGAGTAGGCTACGTCTTGTGGGTAAGTTGTAGGGCTGGTGGTGGGTTTCCGTTCCGGGCTGGGGTTAGGGAACGGCAAGGCTTAGGGCACAGGTGAGGGTACGGAAACATGGGAGGGTCAGGCTACGTGCTGATGAAAGGATCAATGCCTGCGTACGGGCCAGGTATAGGCTACGGCGTAGGGAAAGGTGTAGGGCTGGTGTTGGGTTTCCGTTCCGGGCTAGGGATAGGGTTAGGGAATGGCAAGGCTTAGGGCACAGGTGAGGGTCCGCAAACGTGGGAGGGTCAGGCTACGTGCTGACGCACAGGTCAGTGCCAGCGTAATGTCCAGGAGTAGCCTACGGCTTGGGGGTTAGTTGTAGGGCTGGTGGTGGGTTTCCGTTCCTGGCTAGGATTAGGGTTAGGGAACGGCAAGGCTTAGGGCACAGGTGAGGGTACAGAAACGTGGGAGGGTCAGGCTATGTGTCGATGCACGTGTCAGTGCCAGCGTACCAGCCAGGAGTAGGCTACGGCTTGGGGGTTAGGTGTAGGGCTGTTGGTGGGTTTCCGTTCCGGGCTAGTGTTAGGGTTAGGGAACGGGAAGGCTTAGGGCACAGGTGAGGGTACGGAAACGTGGGAGGGTCAGGCTACATGCTGACGCACGTGTCAGTGCCAGCGTATGGGCCAGGAATAGGCTACGGCATACGGTAAGGTGTAGGGCTGGTGGTGGGATTCCGTTCCGGCTTGGGTTAGGGTTAGGGAACGGCAAGGCTTAGGGCACAGGTGAGGGTACGGAAACGTGGGAGGGTCAGGGTACATGCTGATGCACGTGTCAGTGCCAGCGTACCGGCCAGGAGTAGGCTACGGCGTAGGGTAAGGTGTAGGGCTGTTTCCCTTTCGGGCTACAGTTAGGGTTAGGGAATGGCAAAGCGTAGGGCACAGGTGAGGTTACGGAAACGTGGGAGGGTCAGGCTACATGCTGATGCACGTGTCAGTGCCAGCGTACCGGCCAGGAGTAGGCTACGGCTTGGTGGTTAGGTGTAGGGTTGGTGGTGTGTTTCCATTCCAGGCTAGGGTTAGTGTTAGGGAACAGCAAGGCTTAGGGCACAGGTGAGGGTACGGAAATGTGGGAGGGTCAGGCTACGTGCTGACGCACGGGTCAGTGCCATCGTACGGGCCAGGAGTAGGCTATGGCTTGGGGGTTAGGTGTAGGGCTGGTGGTGTGTTTCCGTTCCATACTAGGGTTAGGGTTAGGGAACGGCAAGGCTTAGGGCACAGGTGAGGTTACGGTAATGTGGGAATTTCAGGCTACGTGCTGACGCACAGGTCAGTGCCAGCGTATGGACCAGGAGTAGGCTACGGCTTGGGGGTAAGTTGTAGGGCTGGTGGTGGGTTTCCGTTCCGGGCTGGGTTTAGGGTTAGGGAACGGCAAGGCTTAGGGCACAGGTGAGGGTACGGAAACATGGGAGGGTCAGGCTACGTGCTGATGAAAGGATCAATGCCTGCGTATGGGCCAGGTATAGGCTACGGCGTAGGGAAAGGTGTAGGGCTGGTGTTGGGTTTCCGTTCCAGGCTAGGGATAGGGTTAGGGAATGGCAAGGCTTAGGGCACAGGTGAGGGTCCGCAAACGTGGGAGGGTCAGGCTACGTGCTGACGCACAGGTCAGTGCCAGGGTAATGTCCAGGAGTAGCCTACGGCTTTGGGTTTAGTTGTAGGGCTGGTGGTGGGTTTCCATTCCTGGCTAGGATTAGGGTTAGGGAACGGCAAGGCTTAGGGCACAGGTGAGGGTACAGAAACGTGGGAGGGTCAGGCTATGTGTCGATGCACGGGTCAGTGCCAGCGTACCAGCCAGGAGTAGGCTACGGCTTGGGGGTTAGGTGTAGGGCTGTTGGTGGGTTTCCGTTCCGGGCTAGTGTTAGGGTTAGGGAACGGCAAGGCTTAGGGCACAGGTGAGGGTACGGAAACGTGGGAGGTTCAGGCTACATGCTGACACACGGATCAGTGCCAGCGTACGGGCCAGGAGTAGGCTATGGCTTGGTGGTAAGCTGTAGGGCTGGTGGTGGGTTTCCGTTCCGGACTAGGGTTAGGGTTAGGGAACGGCAACGCTTAGGGCACAGGTGAGGGTACGGAAACGTGTGAGGGTCAGGCTACGTGCTGACCCACGGGTCAGTGCCAGCGTACGGGCCAGGATTAGGCTACGGCGTAGGGTAAGGTGTAGGGCTGCTGGTGGGTTTCCCTGCAGGGCTAGGGTTAGGGTTAGGGAACGGCAAGGTTTAGGGCCCAGGTGAGGGTATGGAAACGTGGGTGGGTCAGTCTACATGCTGACGCACGGGTCAGTGCCAGCATACGGGCCAGGATTAGGCTACGGCGTAGGGAAAGGTTTAGGGCTGGTGGTGGGTTTCCGTTCCGGTCTAGGGTTAGGGTTAGGGAACGGCAAAGCTTAGGGCACAGGTGAGGGTACGGAAACGTGGGAGGGTCAGGCTACGTGCTGATGCAGGTGTCAGTGCCAGCGTACGGGCCACGAGTAGGCTATGGCGTATGGTAAGGTGTAGGGCTTTTGGTGGGATTCCGTTCCGGGCTAGTGTTAGGGTTAGGGAACGGCAAGGCTTAGGGCACAGGTGAGGGTACGGAAACGTGGGAGGGTCAGGCTACATGCTGACGCACGTGTCAGTGCCAGCGTATGGGCCAGGAATAGGCTACGGCATACGGTAAGGTGTAGGGCTGGTGGTGGGATTCCGTTCCGGCTTGGGTTAGGGTTAGGGAACGGCAAGGCTTAGGGCACAGGTGAGGGTACGGAAACGTGGGAGGGTCAGGGTACATGCTGATGCACGTGTCAGTGCCAGCGTACCGGCCAGGAGTAGGCTACGGCGTAGGGTAAGGTGTAGGGCTGTTTCCCTTTCGGGCTACAGTTAGGGTTAGGGAATGGCAAAGCGTAGGGAACAGGTGAGTTTACGGAAACGTGGGAGGGTCAGGCTACATGCTGATGCACGTGTCAGTGCCAGCGTACCGGCCAGGAGTAGGCTACGGCTTGTTGGTTAGGTGTAGGGTTGGTGGTGTGTTTCCATTCCAGGCTAGGGTTAGTGTTAGGGAACAGCAAGGCTTAGGGCACAGGTGAGGGTACGGAAATGTGGGAGGGTCAGGCTACGTGCTGACGCACGGGTCAGTGCCATCGTACGGGCCAGGAGTAGGCTATGGCTTGGGGGTTAGGTGTAGGGCTGGTGGTGTGTTTCCGTTCCGTACTAGGGTTAGGGTTAGCGAACGGCAAGGTTTAGGGCACAGGTGAGGTTACGGTAATGTGGGAATTTCAGGCTACGTGCTGACGCACAGGTCAGTGCCAGCGTATGGACCAGGAGTAGGCTACGGCTTGGGGGTAAGTTGTAGGGCTGGTGGTGGGTTTCCGTTCCGGGCTGGGGTTAGGGTTAGGGAACGGCAAGGCTTAGGGCACAGGTGAGGGTACGGAAACATGGGAGGTTCAGGCTACGTGCTGATGAAAGGATCAATGCCTGCGTACGGGCCAGGTATAGGCTACGGCGTAGGGAAAGGTGTAGGGCTGGTGTTGGGTTTCCGTTCCGGGCTAGGGATAGGGTTAGGGAATGGCAAGGCTTAGGGCACAGGTGAGGGTCCGCAAACGTGGGAGGGTCAGGCTACGTGCTGACGCACAGGTCAGTGCCAGCGTAATGTCCAGGAGTAGCCTACGGCTTGGGGGTTAGTTGTAGGGCTGGTGGTGGGTTTCCGTTCCTGGCTAGGATTAGGGTTAGGGAACGGCAAGGCTTAGGGCACAGGTGAGGGTACAGAAACGTGGGAGGGTCAGGCTATGTGTCGATGCACGGGTCAGTGCCAGCGTACCAGCCAGGAGTAGGCTACGGCTTGGGGGTTAGGTGTAGGGCTGTTGGTGGGTTTCCGTTCCGGGCTAGTGTTAGGGTTAGGGAACGGCAAGGCTTAGGGCACAGGTGAGGGTACGGAAACGTGGGAGGTTCAGGCTACATGCTGACACACGGATCAGTGCCAGCGTACGGGCCAGGAGTAGGCTATGGCTTGGTGGTAAGCTCTAGGGCTGGTGGTGGGTTTCCGTTCCGGACTAGGGTTAGGGTTAGGGTACGGCAACGCTTAGGGCACAGGTGAGGGTACGGAAACGTGAGAGGGTCAGGCTACGTGCTGCCGCATGGGTCAGTGCCAGCGTACGGGCCAGGACTAGTCTATGGCTTGGGTGTTAGTTGTAGGGCTGCTGGTGGGTTTCCGTTCCGGGCTAGGGTTAGGGTTAGGGAACAGCAAGGTTTAGGGCCCAGGTGAGGGTATGGAAACTTGGGGGTGTCTGTCTACATGCTGACGCACGGGTCAGTGCCAGCGTACGGGCCAGGAGTAGGCTACGGCGTTGGGTAAGGTGTAGGGCAGGTGGTGGGTTTCCGTTCAGGGCTAGGTTTAGGGTTAGGGAACGGCAAGGCTTAGGGCCCAGGTGAGGGTACGGCAACGTGGCAGTGTCAGAATACGTTCTGGCGCACGGGTCAGTGCCAGCGTATTGACCAGGAGTAGGCTACGGCTTGGGGGTAAGTTTTAGGGCTGGTGGTGGGTTTCCGTTCTGGGCTAGGGTTAGGGTTAGTGAACTGCAAGTCTTAGGGCACAGGTGAGGTAACGGAAACGTGGGAAGGTCAGGCTACGTGCTGATGAAAGGGTCAGTGCCTGCGTACAAGCCAGGAATATGCTGCGGCTTAGGGAAAGGTGTAGGGCTGGTGGTGGGTTTCCGTTCAGGGCTAGGGTTAGGGTTAGGGAACGGCAAGCATTAGGGCACAGGTGAGGTTCCGCAAACGTTGGAGGGTCAGGTTACGTGCTGACGCACAGGTCAGTTCCAGCGTACGGGCCAGGAGTAGGCTACGGCTTGGGAGTAAGTTGTAGGGCTGGTGGTGGGTTTCCGTTCAGGGCTATGGTTAGGGTAAGGGAACGGCAAGGCTTCGGGCCCCGGTGTGGGTACGGAAACGTGGGGTGGTCAGATTACACACTGACGCACGGGTCAGTGCCAGCATACAGGCCAGGAGTAGGCTACGCCAGAGGGTAATGTCTAGGGCTGGTGGTGGTTTATGTTCCGGACTAGGGTTAGGGTTAGGGAACGTCAAGGCTTAGGGCACAGGTGAGGGTACGGAAACGTGGGAGGGTCAGGCTACGTGCTGACGCACGGGCCAGTGCCAGCGTACCGGCCAGGAGTAGGCTACGGCTTGGGGGTTAGTTGTAGGGCTGGTGGTTGTTTTCCGTTCCAGGCTAGGGTTAGTGTTAGGGAACAGCAAGGCTTAGGGCACAGGGGAGGGTACGGAAACGTGGGAGGGTCAGGCTACATGCTGACGCATGGGTCAGTGCCAGCGTACGGGCGAGGAGTAGGCTATGGCTTGGGTGTTAGGTGTAGGGCTTGTGGTGTGTTTCCCTTCCGTACTAGTGTTAGGGTTAAAGAACGGCAAGGCTTAGGGCACAGGTGACGTTACGATAATGTGGGAAGTTCACGCTACGTGCTGACGCACATGTCAGTGCCAGCGTATGGACCAGGAGTAGGCTACGGCTTGGGGGTATGGTGTAGGGCTGGTGGTGGGTTTCCGTTCCGGGCTAGGGTTAGAGTTAGGGAACGGCAAGGCTTAGGGCAGAGGTGACGGTACGGTAACATGGGAGGGTCAGGCTACGTGCTGAAACACATGTCAGTGCCAGCGTACGGGCCAGGAGTAGGCTACGGCTTGTGGGTAAGCTTAAGGGCTGGTGGTGGGTTTCCGTTCTGGGCTAGGGTTAGAGTTAGGGAACGGCAAGTCTTACGGCACAGTTGAGGGTACGGAATCGTGGGATGGTCAGGCTACGTTCTGACGCACGGGTCAGTGCCCGTGTACGGGCCAGGTGTAGGCTACGACATATGGTGAGGTGTAGGGATGGTGGTGGTTTTCCGTTCCGGCTAGGGTTAGGGTTAGGGAACGGCAAGGCTTAGGGGACAGGTGAGGGTACGGAAACGTGGGAGGGTCAGGCTACGTCCTGACGCATGGGTCATTGTCAGCATACGGGGGAGGAGTAGGCTACGGCTTGTGGGTAAGATGTAGAGCTGGTGGTGGGTTTCCGTTCTGGGCTAGGGTTAGTGTTAGGAACGGCCAGGCTTAGGGCACAGTTGAGGGTCCTGAAACGTGGGAGGGTCAGGCTACTTGCTGACGCACGTGTCAGTGCCAGAGTACGGGCCAGGAGTAGGCTACGGCTTGGGGTTAAGGTGTAGGGCTGGTGGTGGTTTTCCATTCCGGGCTAGGTTTAGGGTTAAGGAACGGCAAGGCTTAGTGCTCAGGTGAGGGTACGGAAACGTGGGAGGGTCAGGCTACGTGCTGACGCACGGGTCAGTGCCAGCATACAGGCCAGCAGTAGGCTACGCCGGAGGGTAATGTCTACGGCTGGTGGTGGGTTTCTGTTCTGGGCTAGGGTTAGGGTTAGGGAACGTCAAGGCTTAGGGCACAGGTGAGGGTACGGAAACGTGGGAGGGTCAGGCTACGTGCTGACACACGGGTCAGTGCCAGTGTACAGGCCAGGAGTAGGCTACGGCGTAGGGTAAGCTGTAGGGTTCGTGGTGGGTTTCCGTTCCGGACTAGGGTTAGGGTTATGGAAAGGCAAGGCTTAGGGCACATGTGAGGTTACAGAAACGTGGGAGGGTCAGGCTATGTGGTGACGCACGTGTCAGTGCCAGCATACGGGCCAGGAGTAGGCTACGGCTTGGTGTAACGTGTAGGCCTGGTGGTGGGTTTCCGTTCCGGGCTAGGTTTAGGGTTAGGGAACGGCAAGGCTTAGGGCACAGGTGAGGGTACGGAAACGTGGGAGGGTCAGGCTACATGCTGACGCACGTGTCAGTGCCAGCGTACGGGCCAGGAGTAGGCTACGGCGTAGGGTATGGTGTACGGCTGCTGGTGGGTTTCCGTTTCGGGCTAGGGTTAGGGTTAGGAAACGGCAAGGCTTAGGGCACACGTGAGGGTACGGAAACGAGGGAGGGTCAGGCTACGTGCTGAGGCACGGGTCTGTGCCAGCGTACGGGTCAGGAGTAGGCTACGGCTTGTGGCTAAGCTATAGGGCTGGTGGTGGCTTTCCGTTCCGGGGTAGGGTTAGGGTTAGAGAACGGCAAGGCTTAGGGCACAAGTGAGGTTACGGAAACGTGGGAGGGTCAGGCTACGTGCTGACACATGGGTCAGTGCCCACGTACGGGCCAGGTGTAGGCTACAGCATAGGGTAAGTTGTAGGGCTGGTGGTGGGTTTCCGTTCCTCGCTAGGGTTAGGGTGAGGGAACGGCAAGGCTTAGGACACAGGTAAGGGTACGGAAACGTGGGAGTGTCAGGCTACGTGATGACGCACGTGTCAGTGCCAGCGTACAGGCCAGGAGTACGCTACGGCGTAGGGTAATGTCTAGGGATGGTGGTGGGTTTCCGTTCCTGGCTAGGGTTAGGTTTAGGGAACGTCAATGCTTAGGGCACAGGTGAGGGTAAGGAAACGTGGGAGGGTCAGGCTACGTACTGATGCATGGGTCAGTGCCAGCGTACGGGCCAGGAGTAGGCTACGGTGTAGGGTAACGTGTAGGGCTGTTGGTGGGTTTTCATTGCGGGGTACGGTTAGGGTTAGGGAACGGCAAGGCTTAGGGCACAGGTGAGGGAACGGAAACGTGGGAGTGTCAGGCTACGTGCTGACACACGGGTCAGTGCCAGCGTATGGGCAAGGAGTAGGCTACGGGGTTTGGTAAGGTCTAGGGCTGGTGGTTTGTTTCCATTCCGGGCTAGGGTTAGTGTTAGGGAACGGCAAGGCTTAAGGCACAGGTGAGGGTACAGAAAAGTTGGAGGTTCAGGCTACGTGCTAAAGCACGTGTCAATGCCAGCATATGGGCCAGGAGTAGGCTACGTCGTAGAGAAAGGTGTATGGCTGGTGGTGTGTTTCCGTTCTGGGCTAGGGTTAGGGATAGGGAACGGCAAGGCTTAGGGCACAGGTGAGGGTACGGAAACGTGGGAGGGTCAGGCTACGTGCTGACGCATGGGTCAGTGCCAGCGTACAGGCCAGGAGTAGGCTATGGCTTGGGTGTTAGGTGTAGGGCTGGTGGTGTGTTTCCGTTCCGTACTAGGGTTAGGGTTAGGGAACGGCAAGTCATAGGGCACAGGTGAGGGTACGGAAATGTGCGAAGGTCAGGCTACGTGCTGACACACGGGTCAGTGCCAGCGTACGGGCCAGGAGTAGGCTACGGCATAGGGTAAGGTGTAGGGTTGGTGGTGGGTTTCCATTCCGTGCTATAGTTAGGGTTAGTGTAAGGCAAGGCTTAGGGCACAGGTGAGGATACTGAAACGTGGGAGGGTCAGGCCACCTGCTGACGCACGTGTCAGTGCCAGAATACGGGCCAGGAGTAGGCTACGGCTTGGGGGTAATGTGTAGGGCTGGTAGTGGGTTTCCGTTGGGGGCTAGGGTTAGGGTTAGGGAACGGCAAGGCTTAGGGCACAGGTGAGGGTACGGAAACGTGGGAGGGACAGACAACGTGCTGACGGACGGGTCAGTGCCAGCGTACGGGCCAGGAGTAGGCTACGTCGTAGGGTAAAGTGTAGGGCTGGTGGCGGGTTTCCGTTCCGGGCTAGGGTTAGGGTTAGGGAACGGCAAGGCTTAGGGTGCAGGTGAGGTTACGGAAACTTGGGAGGGTCAGGCTACGTGCTGACACACGGGTCAGTGCCAGCATACGGGCCGTGAGTAGGCTATGGCTTGGAGGTTAGGTGTAGGGCTGGTAGTGGGTTTCCGTTGGGGGCTAGGGTTAGGGTAAGGGAACGGCAAGGCTTAGGGCACAGGTGAGGGTACGGAAATGTGGGAAGGTCAGGCTACGTGCTGACGCACGTGTCAGTGCCTGCGTACGGGCCAGGAGTAGGCTACGGCATAGGGTAAGGTTTAGGGCTGGTGGTGGGTTTCCGTTCCAGGCTAGGGTTAGGGTTAGGGAACGGCAAGACTTAGGGCACAGGTGAGGGTACGGAAACGTGGTAGGGTCAGGCTACGTGCTGACGCACGGGTCAGTGCCAGCGTTCGGGCCAGGAGTAGGCTACGGCGTAGGGTAAGGTGTAGGGCTGGTGGTGGGTTTCCGTTCCCGGCTAGGGTTAGGGTTAGGGAACGGCAAGGCTTAGGGCCCAGGTGAGGGTACGGAAACGTGTGGGGGTCAGACTACATGCTGACGCACGGGTCAGTGCCAGCGTACGGGCCAGAAGTAAACTACGGCGTAGGGAAATGTTTCAGGCTGGTGGTGGGTTTCCGTTCCGGGCTAGGGTTAGGGTTAGGGAACTGCAAGGCTTAGGGCACAGGTGAGGGTACGGAAACGTGGGAGGGTCAGGCTACGTGCTGATGCATGTGTCAGTGCCAGCGTACCGGCCAGGAGTAGGCTATGGCTCGGGGGTAAGCTGTAGAGATGGTGGTGTGTATCCGTTCTGGGCTAGGGTTAGCGTTAGGGTACGGCAAGGCTTAGGGCACAGGTGAGGTTACGGAAACGTGGGAGGGTCAGGCTACGTGCTGACGCACGTGTCAGTGCCAGCGTACTGGCCAAGAGTAGGCTACGGCTTGGGGGTTAGTTGTAGGGCTTGTGGTGGGTTTCCGTTCCGGGCTAGGGTTAGGGTTAGGGAACGGCAAGGCTTAGGGCACAGGTGAGGGTACGGAAATGTGAGAAGGTCAGGCTACGTGTTGACGCACGTGTCAGTGCCAGCGTACGGGCCAGGAGTAGGCTACGGCGTAGGGTAAGGTGTAGGGCTGGTGGTGGGTTTCCTTTCCGGGCTAGGTTTAGGGTTAGGGAACGGCAAGGCTTAGGGCACAGGTGAGGGTACGGAAACGTGGTAGGGTCAGGCTACGTGCTGACGCATGGGTCAGTGCCAGCGTTCGGGCCAGGAGTAGGCTACGGCGTAGTGTAAGGTGTAGGACTGGTGCTGTGTTTCCGTTCAGGGCTAGGGTTAGTGTTAGGGAACGGCAAGGCTTCGGGCCCCGGTGTGGGTACGGAAACGTGGGGTGGTCAGATTACATGCTGACGCACGGGCCAGTACCAGCATACCGGCCCGGAGTAGGCTACGGCTTAGGGGTTAGGTGTAGGGCTGGTGGTTGTTTTCCGTTCCAGGCTAGGGTTAGTGTTAGGGAATAGCAAGTCTTAGGGCACAGGGGAGGGTACGGAAACGTGGGAGGGTCAGGCTACGTGCTGACGCACGGGCCAGTGCCAGCGTACCGGCCAGGAGTAGGCTATGGCTTAGGGGTTAGTTGTAGGGCTGGTGGTGTGTTTCCCTTCCGTACTAGTGTTAGGGTTAAAGAACGGCAAGGCTTAGGGCACAGGTGACGTTACGATAATGTGGGAAGGTCAGGCTACGTGCTGACGCACATGTCAGTGCCAGCGTATGGACCAGGAGTAGGCTACGGCTTGGGGGTAAGGTGTAGGGCTGGTGGTGGGTTTCCGTTGGGGTAAGGGTTAGGGTTAGGGAACGGCAAGGCTTAGGGCACAGGTGAGGGTACGGAAACGTTGGAGGGTCAGGCTACATGCTGACGCATGGGTCATTGCCAGCGTACGGGCCAGGAGTAGGCTACGGCTTGTGGGTAAGGTTTAGGGCTGGTGGTGGGTTTCCGTTCCGGGCTAGGGTTAGAGTTAGGGAACGGCAAGGCTTAGGGCAGAGGTGACGGTACGGTAACATGGGAGGGTCAGGCTACGTGCTGAAGCACATGTCAGTGCCTACGTACGGGCCAGGTGTAGGCTACGTCATAGGGTAAGGTTTAGGGCTGGTGGTCGGTTTTCGTACTGGGCTAGGGTTAGGGTTACGGAACGGCAAGACTTAGGGCACAGGTGAGGGTACGGAAACGTGGGAGGGTCAGGCTACATGCTGACTCAAGTTTCAGTGCCACCGTACAGTCCAGGAGTAGGCTACGGTGTAGGTTAAGGTGTAGGGCTGGTGGTGGGCTTCCGTTCAGGGCTAGGGTTAGGGTTAGGGAACGTCAAGGCTTAGGGCACAGGTGAGGGTACGGAAACATGGGAGGGTCAGGCTACGTACTGACGCACGGGTCAGTGCCAGCGTACGGGCCAGGAGTAGGTTACGGCGTAGGGTAAGGTGTAGGGCTGGTTGTGGGTTTCCGTTCCGGGCTACGTTTAGGGTTAGGGAACGGCAAAGCTTAGGGCACATGTGAGGGTACGGAAACGTGGGAGGGTCAGGCTACGTGCTGACGCACGGGTCAGTGCCAGTGTACGGGCCAGGAGTAGGCTACGGCTTGTGGGTAAGGTTTAGAGCTGGTGGTGGGTTTCCGTTCGGGGCTAGGGTTAGGGTTACGGAACGGCAAGGCTTACGGCACAGGTGAGGGTACGGAAACGTGGGAGGGTCAGGCTACGTGCTGGCGCACGGGTCAGTGCCCGCGTACGGGCCAGGTGTAGGCTACGACATATGGTGAGGTGTAGGGCTGGTGGTGGTTTTCCGTTCCGACTAGGGTTAGGGTTAGGGAACGGCAAGGCTTAGGGGACAGGTGAGGGTACGGAAACGTGGGAGGGTCAGGCTACGTGCTGACGCACGGGTCAGTGTCAGTCAGCATACGGGCCAGGAGTAGGCTACGGCTTGTGGGTAAGGTGTAGAGCTGGTGGTGTGTTTCCGTTCTGGGCTAGGGTTAGTGTTAGGAACGGCCAGGCTTAGGGCACAGTTGAGGGTCCTGAAACGTGGGAGGGTCAGGCTACTTGCTGACGCACGTGTCAGTGCCGAGTACGGGCCAGGAGTAGGCTACGGCTTGGGGTTAAGGTGTAGGGCTGGTGGTGGTTTTCCCTTCCGGGCTAGGGTTAGGGTTACCGAACGGCAAGGCTTAGTGCTCAGGTGAGGGTACAGAAACGTGGGAGGGTCAGGCTACGTGCTGACGCACGGGTCAGTGCCAGCATACAGGCCAGCAGTAGGCTACACCGGAGGGTAATGTCTAGGGCTGGTGGTGGGTTTCTGTTCCTGGCTAGGGTTAGGCTTAGGGAACGTCAAGGCTTAGGGCACAGGTGAGGGTACGGAAACGTGGGAGGGTCAGGCTACGTGCTGACGCACGTGTCAGTGCCAGAATACGGGCCAGGAGTAGGCTACGGCTTGGGGGTAAGGTGTAGGGCTGGTGGTGGGTTTCCGTTGGGGGCTAGGGTTAGGGTTAGGGAACGGCAAGGCTTAGGGCACATGTGAGGGTACGGAAACGTGGGAGGGACAGACAACGTTCTGACGCACGGGTCAGTGCCAGCGTACGGGCCAGGAGTAGGCTACGGCGTAGGGTATAGTGTAGGGCTGGTGGTGGGTTTCCGTTCCGGGCTAGGGTTATGGTTAGGGAACGGCAAGGCTTAGGGCGCAGGTGAGGGTACGGAAACGTGGGAGTGTCAGGCTACGTGCTGACACACCGGTCAGTGCCAGCGTACGGGCCATGAGTAGGCTATGGCTTGGAGGTTAGGTGTAGGGCTGGTGGTGGGTTTCCGTTCCGTACTAGGGTTAGGGTAAGGGAACGGCAAGGCTTAGGGCACAGGTGAGGGTACGGAAATGTGTGAAGGTCAGGCTACGTGCTGACGCACGTGTCAGTGCCAGCGTACGGGCCAGGAGTAGGCTACGGCATAGGGTAAGGTGTAGGGCTGGTGGTGGGTTTCCGTTCCAGGCTAGGGTTAGTGTTAGGGAACGGCAAGACTTAGGGCACAGGTGAGGGTACGGAAACGTGGTAGGGTCAGGCTACGTGCTGACGCACGGGTCAGTGCCAGCGTTCGGGCCAGGAGTAGGCTACGGCGTAGGGTAAGGTGTAGGGTTGGTGGTGGGTTTCCGTTCCGGGCTAGGGTTAGGGTTAGGGAACGGCAAGGCTTAGGGCCCAGGTGAGGGTACGGAAACGTGTGGGGGTCAGACTACATGCTGACGCACGGGTCAGTGCCAGCGTATGGGCCAGAAGTAAGCTACGGCGTAGGGAAAGGTTTCAGGCTGGTGGTGGGTTTCCGTTCCGGGCTGTGGTTAGGGTTAGGGAACTGCAAGCTTAGGGCACAGGTGAGGGTACGGAAACGTGGGAGGGTCAGGCTACGTGCTGATGCATGTGTCAGTGCCAGCGTACCGTCCGGGAGTAGGCTATGGCTTGGGGGTAAGCTGTAGGGCTGGTGGTGTGTTTCCGTTCTGGGCTAGGGTTAGCGTTAGGGTACGGCAAGGCTTAGGGCACAGGTGAGGTTACGGAAACGTGGGAGGGTCAGGCTACGTGCTGACGCACGTGTCAGTGCCAGCGTACCGGCCAAGAGTAGGCTACGGCTTGGGGGTTAGTTGTAGGGCTGGTGGTGGGTTTCCGTTCCGGGCTAGGGTTAGGGTTAGTGAACGGCAAGGCTTAGGGCACAGGTGTGTGTACGGAAATGTGAGAAGGTCAGGCTACGTGCTGACGCACGTGTCAGTGCCAGCGTACGGGCCAGGAGTAGGCTACGGTGTAGGGTAAGGTGTAGGGCTGGTGGTGGGTTTCCTTTCCGGGCTAGGTTTAGGGTTAGGGAACGGCAAGACTTAGGGCACAGGTGAGGGTACGGAAACGTGGTAGTGTCAGGCTACGTGCTGACGCATGGGACAGTGCCAGCGTTCCGGCCAGGAGTAGGCTACGGCGTAGGGTAAGGTGTAGGACTGGTGGTGTGTTTCCGTTCCGGGCTAGGGTTAGTGTTAGGGAACGGCAAGGCTTCGGGCCCCGGTGTGGGTACGGAAACGTGGGGTGGTCAGATTACATGCTGACGCACGGGTCAGTGCCAGCATACAGGCCAGGAGTAGGCTACGCCGGAGGGTAATGTCTAGGGCTGGTGGTGGGTTTCTGTTCGGGGCTAGGGTTAGGGTTAGGGAACGTCAAGGCTTAGGGCACAGGTGAGGGTACGGAAACGTGGGAGGGTCAGGCTACGTGCTGACGCACGGGCCAGTGCCAGCGTACCGGCCAGGAGTAGGCTACGGCTTGGGGGTTAGGTGTAGGGCTGGTGGTGTGTTTCCCTTCCGTACTAGTGTTAGGGTTAAAGAACGGCAAGGCTTAGGGCACAGGTGACGTTACGATAATGTGGGAAGGTCAGGCTACGTGCTGACGCACATGTCACTGCCAGCGTATGGACCAGGAGTAGGCTACGGCTTGGGGGTAAGGTGTAGGGCTGGTGGTGTGTTTCCGTTGGGGCCTAGGGTTAGGGTTCGGGAATGGCAAGGCTTAGGGCACAGGTGAGGGTACGGAAACGTTGGAGGGTCAGGCTACATGCTGACGCATGGGTCAGTGCCAGCGTACGGGCCAGGAGTAGGCTACGGCTTGTGGGTAAGGTTTAGGTCTGGTGGTGGGTTTCCGTTCCGGGCTAGGGTTAGAGTTAGGGAACGGCAAGGCTTAGGGCAGAGGTGACGGTACGGTAACATGGGAGGGTCAGGCTACGGGCTGAAGCACATGTCAGTGCCCGCTTACGGGCCAGGTGTAGGCTACGTCATAGGGTAAGGTTTAGGGCTGGTGGTCGGTTTCCGTTCCGGGCTAGGGTTAGGTTTACGGAACGGAAAGACTTAGGGCACAGGTGAGGGTACGGAAACGTGGGAGGGTCAGGCTACATGCTGACGCAAGGTTCAGTGCCACCGTACAGTCCAGGAGTAGGCTACGGCGTAGGTTAAGGTGTAGGGCTGGTGGTGGGTTTCCATTCAGGGCTAGGGTTAGGGTTAGGGAACGTCAAGGCTTAGGGCACAGGTGAGGGTACGGAAACATGGGAGGGTCAGTCTACGTACTGACGCACGGGTCAGTGCCAGCGTACGGGCCAGGAGTAGGTTACGGCGTAGGGTAAGGTGTAGGGCTGGTTGTTGGTTTCCATTCCGGCTACGTTTAGGGTTAGGGAACGGCAAAGCTTAGGGCACATGTTAGGGTATGGAAACGTGGGAGGGTCAGGCTACGTGCTGACGCATGGGTCAGTGCCAGTGTAAGGGCCAGGAGTAGGCTACGGCTTGTGGGTAAGATTTAGAGCTGGTGGTGGGTTTCCGTTCGGGGCTAGGGTTAGGGTTAGGGAACGGCAAGTCTTACGGCACAGGTGAGGGTACGGAAATGTGGAAGGGTCAGGCTACGTGCTGACACACGGGTCAGTGCCCGCGTATGGGCCAGGTGTAGGCTACGACATATGGTGAGGTGTAGGGCTGGTGGTGGTTTTCCGTTCCGGCTAGGGTTAGGGTTAGGGAACGGCAAGGCTTAGGGGACAGGTGAGGGTACGGAAACGTGGGAGGGTCAGGCTACGTGCTGACACACGGGTCAGTGTCAGCATACGGGCCAGGAGTAGGCTACGGCTTGTGGGTAAGGTGTAGAGCTGGTGGTGGGTTTCCGTTCTGGGCTAGGGTTAGTGTTAGGAACGGCCAGGCTTAGGGCACAGTTGAGGGTCCTGAAAGTTGGGAGGGTCAGGCTACTTGCTGACGCACGTGTCAGTGCCGAGTACGGGCCAGGCGTAGGCTACGGCTTTGGGGTTAGGTGTAGGGCTGGTGGTGGGTTTCCATTCCGGTCTAGGGTTAGGGTTACCGAACGGCAAGGCTTAGTGCTCAGGTGAGGGTACGGAAACGTGGGAGGGTCAGGCTACGTGCTGACGCACGGGTCAGTGCCATCATACAGGCCAGGCGTAGGCTACGCCGGAGGGTAATGTCTAGGGCTGGTGGTGGGTTTCTGTTCCAGGCTAGGCTTAGGGTTAGGGAACGTCAAGGCTTAGGGCTCAGGTGAGGGTACGGAAACGTGGGAGGGACAGGCTACGTGCTGACACACGGGTCAGTGCCAGTGTACAGGCCAGGAGTAGGCTACGGCGTAGGGTAAGCTGTAGGGTTCGTGGTGGGTTTCCATTCTGGACTAGGGTTAGGGTTAGGGAAAGGCAAGGCTTAGGGCACAGGTGAGGTTACAGAAACGTGGGAGGGTCAGGCTATGTGGTGACGCACGTGTCAGTGCCAGCATACGGGCCAGGAGTAGGCTACGGCTTGGGGGTAACGTGTAGGGATGGTGGTGGTTTTCCGTTCCGGGCTAGGGTTAGGGTTAGGGAACGGCAAGGCTTAGGGCACAGGTGAGGGTACGGAAACGTGGGAGGGTCAGGCTACATGCTGACGCATGGGTCAGTGCCAGCGTACGGGCCAGGAGTAGGCTACGGTGTAGGGTATGGTGTAGGGCTGGTGGTGGGTTTCCGTTCCGGGGTCGGTTTAGGGTTAGGGAACGGCAAGGCTTAGGGCACAGGTGAGGTTACGGAAACGAGGGAGGGTCAGGCTATGTGCTGACGCACGGGTCTGTGCCAGCGTACGGGCCAGGAGTAGGTTACGGCATAGGGTAAGGTTTAGGGCTGGTGGAGGGTTTCCGTTCCAGGCTAGCGTTGGGGTTAGGGAACGGCAAGGCTTAGGAGTTGCCAGGCTGTCACCTGTAAAGAAGAGGATGCGTCACCCATAATGTCTGCTGGAATTTCTCTCTGGGCTGAGGTGAGGAAGGAAAAAAAGGAGTGGGGGCCGGGATAGGAGGGGTATCTCAGGCAGGGCAATGGAAAGCGTCCAGAAGAGCGCCCGTGGCCAGGACCATCCTGGCTGGCCTGCAGGCACCAAGTGGGCCTGTGTGCTGTCGCTGGTGTGGCTCCACTGCCCTTCCTCTAGGCTTTCAAGCCCTTGTACATATTCAGGTGTTTTACCTGGGAAGGGTGGGAACAGTTCAGCAGCAGCTGGCCTGGGGCTCAGCTCACATTTACTCACAGACGCCTCGGCACGGTCCCGCAGCTTGGCAATGAGGACCTTCCTTGCTTGGGGTTGGGCTGCTGGCTGTATGGGAGATGATTCTCCACATCTGACCAATTTCAGAATTGTTTACCGCTGGAGTAAGTGCCTTGATAGGGTTTTCCTCTGTATAACTGTTGGGTTCAGGTTTTTTTTTCTCCATTGTTTCAAGTTAAATTTTATTCCTCTTTTATGTATTTATAGATATAAGCATGGAAATAAGTCATTCATATAAATACATCTGTGTGAATGGAAGAACTTTTTTCTGTTTTATTTTTAAAAATTTTGAAATTTAATTTTATTTTCTTATACAGCAGGTTATTATTAGTTATGTATTTTATGCATTTACATGTATACAGGTCAATCCCAATCTCCCAACTCATCCCACCACCACCACCACCCCATGGCTTCCCCCTCTTTGTGTCCATACGTTTTTTCTCTACCTCTGTGTCTCTATTTCTGCCCTGCAAACAAGTTCATCTGTACCACTTTTCTAGGTACCAAATATAGGCATTAATATACAATATTTGTTTTTCTGTTTCTGACTTACTCCACTCTGTATGACAGTCTCTAGATCCATCGAGTTCTCTACAAATGACCCAGTTTCATTCCTTTATATGGTTGAGTAATACTCCATGTTATATATGTACCACATCTTTATCCGTTCTTCTGTTTGTGGGCATTAAGGTTGCTTCCATTACCTGGCTATTGTAAATAGTGCTGCAATGAATATTGGGGTGAATGTGTCTCTTTGATTTATGGTTTTCTCTGGGTATATGCTCAGAAGTGGGATTGCTGGATCAGATGGTACTCCTCTTTTTAGTTTTTTAAAGGAACCTCCATACTGTTCTCCATAGTGACTGTATCAATTTACATTCCCACCAATAGTGGAAGAGGGTTCCTTTTGTCCACACCCTCCTCAGAATTTTTGTTTGTAGATTTTCTGATGATGCCGACTCTAATGGGTGTGACGTCATACCTTATTGTAGTTTTGATTTGCATTTCTCTAACAATTAGTGATGTTGAGCAGCTTTTCATGTGCGTCTTGGCCATCTCTGTGTCTTCTTTGAAGAAACGTCTCTTTAGATCTTCTGCCCAATTTTGTATTGGGTGGTTTGTTTTTTTAATATTAAGCTGCATGAGCTGTTTATATATATTGGAGATTAAACCTCTGTCCATTGAGTCGTTTGCAACGATTTTTGCCCATTCTGAGGGATGCCTTTTTCCATTCCCGTTTTTTTTAACAAAAAAGGAAAGAAAGGAAAAGAAGCAGAACACTAATGTGCGTAAAATATGCCTTTTGAAACGGTCGTTTTGAAATATGGACGTCCTTTGAATTTTTTGGTCGATATGTGACCCCAGGAATTGTGTTCAGGGCAGGTGTCATTTACAGGCCTGCAATGATTTTGAATATCAACTGACCATTAGCGCTGGGATTAAAGCTGCTGTTCTGTGAAACGGCCACAAGGTGGCAGCAGTTCACCCTTACCAAATCTGGTTAATAGGGCAAGAGAGCCTCAGTGGAAGTGGTGTTCTAGATTGGAATTTAGAATGGAATGTGCCAGGAGAAAGCCCCTCACGTTTGTCTCACTACTTCTTGTTCGTGTTTTTAATTTATTTTTTTTATTTTTTATTACAGCAAGTTTGATTACAATGTTTGGCTTGTTGTAGGTGTGGAAGATGTGGTTCTTTTACACATATGCAGATGTCTGTTCTTCCTGGGATCCTTTTCCCATGTACGTTATGACAGAATGTTGAGTAGTCCTCTCTTGGTATTCTGTAGGTCTTTGGTGATTATATATGTCATCTGTGTTTGTATATGTCTGTTAACCCCGATATCGTAATGAAACCAAACCTCACACCTTTCCATTCGTGAACCATAAGTTCGTTTAATGAATCTGTGATTGCCCTTCTCCGTGGAAATATCTGCCCTGGTATCCATTTTTAGGTAACACCTATAAGTGATATGATATGGTATGTGTCTTTCACTTTCTGACTTACTACAAGTCACGTGATTACTTCGAGACTCATCTACGGTGCTGCAAATGGCATTGTGTCCTTTTTTTCCTTGGCTTCTATTCTGCCTTAGTGAGGTCTATTTTCAACAATGTGATTCCCTGAGGGTTGTGGATTAGCTGACATGGGCAGCCTTACCCTGCCGGCCTGCCCACCCCAGGTGTGCCTCGTTGAGGTCAATATAAACAGCGCTCCAGGCAGCAATAGCCCCTGAAGCTGTGCCTGACTCCATATTCTCTGCCCCGTCAGCAGTCTCGGGGCTGTGCTGGTGGGTGGGAGTGAGGGGCCACAGCTTTGTGGTTGGCCCGGTGTGAGTGGGGCTCTGCTGGCCTTTCTGCAGGAGTTGCCAGGCTGACACCTGTAAAGAAGAGGATGTGTCACCCATACCTTCCGCTGGAATTTCTCTCCGGACAGAGGTGAGGAAGGAAAAAAGCAGTGGGAGCCAGGACAGGAGGGGTATCTCAGGCAGGGCAATGGAAAGCTTCCGGAAGAGCGCCCGGGGCCAGGACCACGCTGGCTGGCCTGCAGGCACCAAGTTGGCCTGCGTGTTGTCGCTGGTGTGGCTCGACAGCCCTTCCTCTAGGCTTTCAAGCCCTTGTACATATTCAGGTGTTTTACCTGGGAAGGGTGGGAACAGTTCAGCAGCAGCTGGCCTGGGGCTCAGCTCACGTTTACGCACAGATGCCTCGGCACAATCCCCCAGCTTTGCAATGAGGACGCTCCTTGCGTGGGGGGTGGGCTCCTGGCTGTATGGGAGATGGTTCCCCACCTCTGACCAATTTCAGAATTGTTTACCGCTGGAGCAAGAGTCCAGATAGGGTTTTCCTCTGTATAAATGGTGGGTTCAGGTTTTTTTTTTCTTTTATGTTTCAAGTTAGATTTTATTCCTCTTTTATGTATTTATAGATATAAGCATGGAAATAATTCATTCCTATAAATACATCTGTGTGACGGGAAGAACTTTTTTCTCTTTTATTTTTAAATTTTATTTTTTAGAATTTTGAAATTAATTAAATTATTTTTTATACAGCAGTTTATTATTAGTTATGTATTTTATGCATATACATTTATACAGGTCAATCCCAATCTCCCAACTCATCCCACCACCACCACCCCATGGCTTCCAACACTTGGTGTCCATACGTTTGTTCTCTACCTCTGTGTCTCTATTTCTTCGCTGCAAACCAGTTCATCTGTACCATTTTTTAGGTTCCACATATATGCCTTAATATACAGTATTTGGTTTCCTCTTTCTGACTTCATTCTGTATGACAGTCCCTTGATCCATCGATGTCTCTACAAATGACCCAGTTTCATTCTTTTTATGGCCGAGTAATATTTCATTTTATATATGTACCACATCTTTATCCATTTATCTGTCTGTGGGCATTTAGGTGGCTTCTATTACCTGGCTATTGTAAATTGTGCTGCAACGAACATTGTGGTGAATGTGCCTTTTTGAAATACGGTTTTCTCTGGGTATATGCCCAGAAGTGGAATTGCTGGATCAGATGGTAATGCTATTTCTAATTTTTTTAAGGAAACTCCATACTGTTCTCCATAGTGACTGTATCAATTTACATTCCCACCAATAGTGGAAGAGGGCTCCTTTTGTCCACACCCTCCCCAGAATTGGTTGTTTGTAGATTTTCTGATGATGCCGATTCTAACAGGTGTGAGGTGATACCTCAATGTACTTTTGATTTGCATTTCTCTAATAATTAGTTCTTTTGAGCAGCTTTTCATGTGCGTCTTGGCCATCTCTGTGTCTCCTTTGAAGAAACGTCTCTTTAGATCTTCTGCCCATTTTTTTGGGGGGTTGTTTGTTTTTTTAATATTAAGCTGCATGAGCTGTTTATATATATTGGAGATTAAACCTCTGTCCATTGATTCGTCTGCAACAATTTTCGCCCATTCTGTGGGATGCCATATTCCATTCCCGTGTTTTTTAACAAAAAAGGAAAGAAAGGAAAAGAAGCAGAACACTAATGTGCGTAAAATATGCCTTTCGAAATGGTCGTTTTGAAATATGGACGTCCTTTGAATTTTTTGGTCGATATGTCACCCCAGGATTTGTTTTCAGGGCAGTTGATATTTACAGGCCTGCAATGATTTTGAATATCAACTGACCATTAGCGTTGGGATTAAAGCTGCTGTTGTGTGAAACGGCCACAAGGTGGCAGCAGTTCACCCTTACCAAATCTGGTTACTAGGGCAAGAGAGCCTCAGTGGAAGTGGTGTTCTAGATCGGAGTTTAGAATGGAATGTGCCAGGAGAAAGCCCCTCACGTTTGTCTCACTACTTCTTGTTCGTTTATTTAATTTAATTTAATATTTTTTATTACAGCAAGTTTGATTACAATGTTTGGCTTGTTGTAGGTGTGGAAGATGTGGTTCTTTTACACATATACAGATGACTGTTCTTCCTGGGATCCTTTTCCCATGTACGTTATGACAGAATGTTGAGTAGTCCTCTCTTGGTATTCTGTAGGTCTTTGGTGATTATATATGTCACCTGTGTTTGTATATGTCTGTTAACCCCGATATTGTAATGAAACCAATCCTCACACCTTTCCATTGGTGAACCATAAGTTTGTTTAATGAATCTGTGATTGCCCTTCTCCGTGGAAATATCTGCCCTGGTATCCATTTTTAGGTAACACCTCTAAGTGATATGATATGTGTCTTTCACTTTCTGACTTACTACAAGTCACGTGATTACTTCTAGACTTATCTACGGTGCTGCAAATGGCATTGTGTCCTTTTTTCCCTTGGCTTCTCTTCTGCCTTAGAGAGGTCCATTTTCAACAATGTGATTCCCTGAGGGTTGTGGATTAGCTGACCTGGGCAGCCTTACCCTGCCGGCCTGCCCTCCCCAGGTGTGCCTCGTTGAGGTCAATATAAACAGAGCTCCAGGCAGCAATAGCCCCTGAAGCTGTGCCTGACTCCATATTCTCTGCCCCGTCAGCAGTCTCGGGGCTGTGCTGGTGGGAGGGAGTGAGGGGCCACAGCTTTGTGGGTGTCCCGGTGTGAGTGGGGTTCTGCTGGCCTTTCTGCAGGAGTTGCCAGACTGCCGCCTGTAAAGAAGAGGATGTGTCACCCATACCTTCCGCTGGAATTTCTCTCCGGACAGAGGTGAGGAAGGAAAAAAGCAGTGGGGTCCGGGACAGGAGGGGTATCTCAGGCAGGGCAATGGAAAGCTTCTGGAAGAGCGCCAGGGTCCAGGACCACGCTGGCTGGCCTGCAGGCACCAAGTTGGCCTGCGTGCTGTCGCTGGTGTGGCTCCACGGTCCTTCCTCTAGGCTTTCAAGCCGTTGTACATATTCAGATGTTTTACCTGGAAAGGGTGGGAACAGTTCAGCAGCAGCTGGCCTGGGGCTCAGCTCATGTTTACTCACAGAGGCCTCGGCACGGTCCCCCAGCTTTGCAATGAGGACGCTCCTTGCGTGGGGGTTGGGTTGCTGGCTGTATGGGAGATGGTTCCCCAACTCTGACCAATTTCAGAATTGTTTACCACTGGAGCAAGTGCCGTGATAGGGTTTTCCTCTGTATAACTCGTGGGTTCACTGTTTTTTTCTTTTATGTTTCAAGTTAGATGTTATTCCTCTTTTATGTATTTATAGATATAAGCATGGAAATAATTCATTCCTATAAATACATCTGTGTGACGGGAAGAACTTTTTTCTGTTTTATTTTTAAATTTTATTTTTTAAAATTTTGAAATTTTATTTATTTTTTTATACAGCACGTTATTATTAGTTATGTATTTTATGCATATACATGTATACAGGTCAGTCCTAAACTCCCAACTCATCCCACCAACACCACCCCATGGCTTCCCAAACTTGGTGTCCATACGTTTGTTCTCTACCTCTGTGTCTCTATTTCTTCCCTGCAAACCAGTTCATCTGTACCATTTTTAGGCTCCACATATATGCATTAATATACAATATTTGTTTTCCTCTTTCTGACTTACTTCATTCTGTATGACAGTCTCACGACCCATCGATGTCTCTACAGAAGACCCAGTTTCATTCCTTTTTATGGCCGAGTAATATTCCATTTTATATATGTACCACATCTTTTTTTTTTTTTTTTTTTTTTTTTTTTTTTTTTTTTTTTTTTTTGCTTCGCGGGCTTCTCACTGCTGTGGCCTCTCCCACTGCGGAGCACAGGCTCCGGATGCGCAGGCTCAGTGGCCATGGCTCACGGGCCCAGCTGCTCCGCGGAATGTGGGATCTTCCCGGACTGGGGCAAGAACCCGTGTCCCCTGCATCGGCAGGCGGACTCTCAACCACTGCGCCACCAGGGAAGCCCCATATATGTACCACATCTTTATCCATTCATCTGTCTGTGGGCATTTAGGTTGCTTCCATTACCTGGCTATTGTAAATAGTGCTGCAACGAACATTGTGGTGAATGTGCCTTTTTGAAATACGGTTTTCTCTGGGTATATGCCCAGAAGTGGGATTGCTGGATCAGATGGTAATTCTATTTCTAGTTTTTTTAAGGAAACTCCATACTGTTCTCCATAGTGACTGTATCAATTTACATTCCCACCAGTAGTGGAAGAGGGCTCCTTTTGTCCACACCCTCCCCAGAATTGGTTGTTTGTAGATTTTCTGATGATGCCGATTCTAACAGGTGTGAGGTGATACCTCATTGTAGTTTTGATTTGCATTTCTCTAATAATTAGTGCTGTTGAGCAGCTTTTCATGTGCGTCTTGGCCATCTCTGTGTCTCCTTTGAAGAAACGTCTCTTTAGATCTTCTGCCCATTTTTTTTGGGTTGTTTGTTTTTTTAATATTAAGCTGCATGAGCTGTTTTTATATATTGGAGATTAAACCTCTGTCCATTGATTCGTCTGCAACGATTTTCGCCCATTCTGAGGGATGCCTTTTTCCATTCCCGTGTTTTTTAACAAAAAAGGAAAGAAAGGAAAAGAAGCAGAACACTAATGTGCGTAAAATATGCCTTTTGAAACGGTCGTTTTGAAATATGGACGTCCTTTGAAATTTTTGGTCGATATGTGACCCCAGGATTTGTTTTCAGGGCAGGTGTCATTTACAGGCCTGCAATGATTTTGAATATCAACTGACCATTAGCGTTGGGATTAAAGCTGCTGTTGTGTGAAACGGCCACAAGGTGGCAGCAGTTCACCCTTACCAAATCTGGTTACTAGGGCAAGAGAGCCTCAGTGGAAGTGGTGTTCTAGATTGGAGTTTAGAATGGAATGTACCAGGAGAAAGCCCCTCACGTTTGTCTCACTACTTCTTGTTCGTGTTTTTAATTTAAGTTTTTATTTTTTATTACAGCAAGTTTGATTACAATGTTTGGCTTGTTGTAGGTGTGGAAGATGTGGTTCTTTTACACATATACAGATGACTGTTCTTCTTGGGATCCTTTTCCCATGTACGTTATGACAGAATGTTGAGTAGTCCTCTCTTGGTATTCTGTAGGTCTTTGGTGATTATATATGTCACCTGTGTTTGTATATGTCTGTTAACCCCGATATCGTAATGAAACCAATCCTCACACCTTTCCATTGGTGAACCATAAGTTTGTTTAATGAATCTGTGATTGCCCTTCTCCGTGGAAATATCTGCCCTGGTATCCATTTTTAGGTAACACCTATAAGTGATATGATATGATATGTGTCTTTCACTTTCTGACTTACTACAAGTCACGTGATTACTTCTAGACTCATCTACGGTGCTGCAAATGGCATTGTGTCCTTTTTTCCCTTGGCTTCTCTTCTGCCTTAGCGGGGTCCATTTTCAACAATGTGATTCCCTGAGGGTTGTGGATTAGCTGACCTGGGCAGCCTTACACTGCTGGCCCGCCCTCCCCAGGTGTGCCTCATTGAGGTCAATATAAACAGAGCTCCAGGCAGCAATAGCCCCTGAAGCTGTGCCTGACTCCATATTCTCTGCCCCGTCAGCAGTCTCGGGGCTGTGCTGGTGGGAGGGAGTGAGGGGCCACAGCTTTGTGGGTGGCCCGGTGTGAGTGGGGTTCTGCTGGCCTTTCTGCAGGAGTTGCCAGGCTGCCGCCTGTAAAGAAGAGGATGTGTCACCCATACCTTCCGCTGGAATTTCTCTCCGGACAGAGGTGAGGAAGGAAAAAAGCAGTGGGTTCCGGGACAGGAGGGGTATCTCAGGCAGGGCAATGGAAAGCTTCTGGAAGGGTGCCCGTGGCCAGGACAACGCTGGCTGGCCTGCAGGCACCAAGTTGGCCTGCGTGCTGTCGCTGGTGTGGCTCCACGGTCCTTCCTCTAGGCTTTCAAGCCCTTGTACATATTCAGGTGTGTTACCTGGAAAGGGGGGGAACAAATCAGAAGCAGCTGGCCTGGGGCTCAGCTCACGTTTACTCACAGATGCCTCGGCACGGTCCCCCAGCTTTTCAATGAGGACACTCCTTTTGTGGGGGGTGGGTGGCTGGCTGTATGGGAGATGGTTCCCCACCTCTGACCAATTTCAGAATTGTTTACCGCTGGAGCAAGTGCCGTGATAGGGTTTTCCTCTGTATAACTCGTGGGTTCAATTTTTTTTTCTTTTTTGGTTCAAGTTAGATTTTATTCCTCTTTTATGTATTTATAAATATAAGCATGGAAATAATTCATTCCTATAAATACATCTGTGTGACGGGAAGAACTTTTTTCTGTTTTATTTTTAAATTTTATTTTTTAAAATTTTGAAATTTAATTTTATTTATGTTTTTATACAGCACGTTATTATTAGTTATGTATTTTATGCATATACATGTATACAGGTCAATCCCAAACTCCCAACTCATCCCACCACCACCACCCCATGGCTTCCCACACTTGGTGTCCATACGTTTGTTCTCTACCTCTGTGTCTCTATTTCTTCCCTGCAAACCAGTTCATCTGTACCATTTTTAGGCTCCACATATATGCATTAATATACAATATTTGTTTTCCTCTTTCTGACTTACTTCATTCTGTATGACAGTCTCTCGATCCATCGATGTCTCTACAAATGACCCAGTTTCATTCCTTTTTATGGCCGAGTCATATTCCATTTTTTATATGTACCACATCTTTATCCATTCATCTGTCTGTGGGCATTTAGGTTGCTTCCATTACCTGGCTATTGTAAATAGTGCTGCAACGAACATTGTGGTGAATGTGCCTTTTTGAAATACGGTTTTCTCTGGGTATATGCCCAGAAGTGGGATTGCTGGATCAGATGGTAATTCTATTTCTAGGTTTTTTAAGGAAACTCCATACTGTTCTCCATAGTGACTGTATCAATTTACATTCCCACCAATAGTGGAAGAGGGCTCCTTTTGTCCACACCCTCCCCAGAATTGGTTGTTTGTAGATTTTCTGATGATGCCAATTCTAACAGGTGTGAGGTGATACCTCATTGTAGTTTTGATTTGCATTTCTCTAATAATTAGTGCTGTTGAGCAGCTTTTCATGTGCGTCTTGGCCATCTCTGTGTCTCCTTTGAAGAAACGTCTCTTTAGATCTTCTGCCCATTTTTTTGGGTTGTTTGTTTTTTTAATATTAAGCTGCATGAGCTGTTTTTATATATTGGAGATTAAACCTCTGTCCATTGATTCGTCTGCAACGATTTTCGCCCATTCTGAGGGATGCCTTTTTCCATTCCCGTGTTTTTTAACAAAAAAGGAAAGAAAGGAAAAGAAGCAGAACACTAATGTGCGTAAAATATGCCTTTTGAAACGGTCGTTTTGAAATATGGACGTCCTTTGAATTTTTTGGTCGATATGTGACCCCAGGATTTGTTTTCAGGGCAGGTGTCATTTACAGGCCTGCAATGATTTTGAATATCAACTGACCATTAGCGTTGGGATTAAAGCTGCTGTTGTGTGAAACGGCCACAAGGTGGCAGCAGTTCACCCTTACCAAATCTGGTTACTAGGGCAAGAGAGCCTCAGTGGAAGTGGTGTTCTAGATTGGAGATTAGAATGGAATGTACCAGGAGAAAGCCCCTCACGTTTGTCTCACTACTTCTTGTTCGTGTTTTTAATTTAAGTTTTTATTTTTTATTACAGCAAGTTTGATTACAATGTTTGGCTTGTTGTAGGTGTGGAAGATGTGGTTCTTTTACACATATACAGATGACTGTTCTTCTTGGGATCCTTTTCCCATGTACGTTATGACAGAATGTTGAGTAGTCCTCTCTTGGTATTCTGTAGGTCTTTGGTGATTATATATGTCACCTGTGTTTGTATATGTCTGTTAACCCCAATATCATACTGAAACCAATCCTCACACCTTTCCATTGGTGAACCATAAGTTTGTTTAATGAATCTGTGATTGCCCTTCTCCGTGGAAATATCTGCCCTGGTATCCATTTTTAGGTAACACCTATAAGTGATATGATATGATATGTGTCTTTCACTTTCTGACTTACTACAAGTCACGTGATTACTTCTAGACTCATCTACGGTGCTGCAAATGGCATTGTGTCCTTTTTTCCCTTGGCTTCTCTTCTGCCTTAGCGGGGTCCATTTTCAACAATGTGATTCCCTGAGGGTTGTGGATTAGCTGACCTGGGCAGCCTTACCCTGCCGGCCCGCCCTCCCTAGGTGTGCCTCGTTGAGATCAATATAAACAGAGCTCCAGGCAGCAATAGCCCCTGAAGCTGTGCCTGACTCCATATTCTCTGCCCCATCAGCAGTCTCGGGGCTGTGCTGGTGGGAGGGAGTGAGGGGCCACAGCTTTGTGGGTGTCCCGGTGTGAGTGGGGTTCTGCTGGCCTTTCTGCAGGAGTTGCCAGGCTGCCGCCTGTAAAGAAGAGGATGTGTCACCCATACCTTCCGCTGGAATTTCTCTCCGGACAGAGGTGAGGAAGGAAAAAAGCAGTGGGTTCCGGGACAGGAGGGGTATCTCAGGCAGGGCAATGGAAAGCTTCTGGAAGGGTGCCCGGGGCCAGGACAAAGCTGGCTGGCCTGCAGGCACCAAGATGGCCTGCGTGCTGTCGCTGGTGTGGCTCCACGGTCCTTCCTCTAGGCTTTCAAGCCCTTGTACATATTCAGGTGTGTTACCTGGAAAGGGGGGGAACAAATCAGAAGCAGCTGGCCTGGGGCTCAGCTCACGTTTACTCACAGATGCCTCAGCACGGTCCCCCAGCTTTTCAATGAGGACACTCCTTTTGTGGGGGGTGGGTGGCTGGCTGTATGGGAGATGGTTCCCCACCTCTGACCAATTTCAGAATTGTTTATCGCTGGAGCAAGTGCCGTGATAGGGTTTTCCTCTGTATAACTCGTGGGTTCAATTTTTTTTTCTTTTTTGGTTCAAGTTAGATTTTATTGCTCATTTATGTATTTATAAATATAAGCATGGAAATAATTCATTCCTATAAATATATCTGTGTGACGGGAAGAACTTTTTTCTGTTTTATTTTTAAATTTTATTTTTTAAAACTTTGAAATTTAATTTTATTTATGTTTTTATACAGCACGTTATTATTAGTTATGTATTTTATGCATATACATGTATACAGGTCAATCCCAATCTCCCAACTCATCCCACCACCACCACCCCATGGATTCCCACCCTTGGTGTCCATACGTTTGTTCTCTACCTCTGTGTCTCTATTTCTTCCCTGCAAACCAGTTCATCTGTACCATTTTTAGGCTCCACATATATGCATTAATATACAATATTTGTTTTCCTCTTTCTGACTTACTTCATTCTGTATGACAGTCTCTCGATCCATCGATGTCTCTACAAATGACCCAGTTTCATTCCTTTTTATGGCCGAGTCATATTCCATTTTATATATGTACCACATCTTTATCCATTCATCTGTCTGTGGGCATTTAGGTTGCTTCCATTACCTGGCTATTGTAAATAGTGCTGCAACGAACATTGTGGTGAATGTGCCTTTTTGAAATACGGTTTTCTCTGGGTATATGCCCAGAAGTGGGATTGCTGGATCAGATGGTAATTCTATTTGTATTTTTTTTAAGGAAACTCCATACTGTTCTCCATAGTGACTGTATCAATTTACATTCCCACCAATAGTGGAAGAGGGCTCCTTTTGCCCACACCCTCCCCAGAATTGGTTGTTTGTAGATTTTCTGATGATGCCGATTCTAACAGGTGTGAGGTGATACCTCATTGTAGTTTTGATTTGCATTTCTCTAATAATTAGTGCTGTTGAGCAGCTTTTCATGTGCGTCTTGGCCATCTCTGTGTCTCCTTAGAAGAAACGTCTCTTTAGATCTTCTGCCCATTTTTTTGGGTTGTTTGTTTTTTTAATATTAAGCTGCATGAGCTGTTTATATATATTGGAGATTAAACCTGTGTCCATTGATTCGTTTGCAACGATTTTCACCCATCCTGAGGGATGCCTTTTTGCATTCCCGTTTTTTTTAACAAAAAAGGAAAGAAAGGAAAAGAAGCAGAACACTAATGTGCGTAAAATATGCCTTTTGAAACGGTCGTTTTGAAATATGGACGTCCTTTGAAATTTTTGGTCGATATGTGACCCCAGGAATTGTGTTCAGGGCAGGTGTCATTTACAGGCCTGCAGTGATTTTGAATATCAACTGACCATTAGCGTTGGGATTAAAGCTGCTGTTGTGTGAAACGGCCACAAGGTGGCAGCAGTTCACCCTTACCAAATCTGGTTACTAGGGCAAGAGAGCCTCAGTGGAAGTGGTGTTCTAGATTGGAGTTTAGAATGGAATGTACCAGGTGAAAGCCCCTCACGTTTGTTTCACTACTTCTTGTTCGTGTTTTTAATTTAAGTTTTTATTTTTTATTACAGCAAGTTTGATTACAATGTTTGGCTTGTTGTAGGTGTGGAAGATGTGGTTCTTTTACACATATACAGATGACTGTTCTTCTTGGGATCCTTTTCCCATGTACGTTATGACAGAATATTGAGTAGTCCTCTCTTGGTATTCTGTAGGTCTTTGGTGATTATATATGTCACCTGTGTTTGTATATGTCTGTTAACCCCGATATCGTAATGAAACCAATCCTCACACCTTTCCATTGGTGAACCATAAGTTTGTTTAATGAATCTGTGATTGCCCTTCTCCGTGGAAATATCTGCCCTGGTATCCATTTTTAGGTAACACCTATAAGTGATATGATATGATATGTGTCTTTCACTTTCTGACTTACTACAAGTCACGTGATTACTTCTAGATTCATCTACGGTGCTGCAAATGGCATTGTGTCCTTTTTTCCCTTGGCTTCTCTTCTGCCTTAGCGGGGTCCATTTTCAACAATGTGATTCCCTGAGGGTTGTGGATTAGCTGACCTGGGCAGCCTTACACTGCTGGCCCGCCCTCCCCAGGTGTGCCTCATTGAGGTCAATATAAACAGAGCTCCAGGCAGCAATAGCCCCTGAAGCTGTGCCTGACTCCATATTCTCTGCCCCGTCAGCAGTCTCGGGGCTGTGCTGGTGGGAGGGAGGGAGGGGCCACAGCTTTGTGGGTGGCCCGGTGTGAGTGGGGTTCTGCTGGCCTTTCTGCAGGAGTTGCCAGGCTGCCGCCTGTAAAGAAGAGGATGTGTCACCCATACCTTCCGCTGGAATTTCTCTCCGGACAGAGGTGAGGAAGGAAAAAAGCAGTGGGGTCCGGGACAGGAGTGGTATCTCAGGCAGGGCAATGGAAAGCTTCTGGAAGAGCGCCCGGGTCCAGGACCACGCTTGCTGGCCTGCAGGCACCAAGTTGGCCTGCGTGCTGTCGCTGGTGTGGCTCCACGGTCCTTCCTCTAGGCTTTCAAGCCCTTGTACATATTCAGGTGTGTTACCTGGAAAGGGTGGGAACAGATCAGAAGCAGCTGGCCTGGGGCTCAGCTCACGTTTACTCACAGATGCCTCGGCACGGTCCCACAGCTTTGCAATGAGGACGCTCCTTGTGTGGGGGGTGGGTGGCTGGCTGTATGGGAGATGGTTCCCCACCTCTGACCAATTTCAGAATTGTTTACCACTGGAGCAAGTGCCCTGATAGGGTTTTCCTCTGTATAACTCGTGGGTTCAATTTTTTTTTTCTTTTTTGGTTCAAGTTAGATTTTATTCCTCTTTTATGTATTTATAAATATAAGCATGGAAATAATTCATTCCTATAAATACATCTGTGTGACGGGAAGAATTTTTTCTGTTTTATTTTTAAATTTTATTTTTTAAAATTTTGAAATTTGATTTTATTTATGTTTTTATACAGCACGTTACTATTAGTTATGTATTTTATGCATATACATGTATACAGGTCAATCCCAATCTCCCAACTCATCCCACCACCACCACCCCATGGATTCCCACCCTTGGTGTCCATACGTTTGTTCTCTACCTCTGTGTCTCTATTTCTTCCCTGCAAACCAGTTCATCTGTACCATTTTTAGGCTCCACATATATGCATTAATATACAATATTTGTTTTCCTCTTTCTGACTTACTTCATTCTGTATGACAGTCTCTCGATCCATCGATGTCTCTACAAATGACCCAGTTTCATTCCTTTTTATGGCCGAGTCATATTCCATTTTATATATGTACCACATCTTTATCCATTCATCTGTCTGTGGGCATTTAGGTTGCTTCCATTACCTGGCTATTGTAAATAGTGCTGCAACGAACATTGTGGTGAATGTGCCTTTTTGAAATACGGTTTTCTCTGGGTATATGCCCAGAAGTGGGATTGCTGGATCAGATGGTAATTCTATTTGTATTTTTTTTAAGGAAACTCCATACTGTTCTCCATAGTGACTGTATCAATTTACATTCCCACCAATAGTGGAAGAGGGCTCCTTTTGCCCACACCCTCCCCAGAATTGGTTGTTTGTAGATTTTCTGATGATGCCGATTCTAACAGGTGTGAGGTGATACCTCATTGTAGTTTTGATTTGCATTTCTCTAATAATTAGTGCTGTTGAGCAGCTTTTCATGTGCGTCTTGGCCATCTCTGTGTCTCCTTAGAAGAAACGTCTCTTTAGATCTTCTGCCCATTTTTTTGGGTTGTTTGTTTTTTTAATATTAAGCTGCATGAGCTGTTTATATATATTGGAGATTAAACCTGTGTCCATTGATTCGTTTGCAATGATTTTCACCCATCCTGAGGGATGCCTTTTTGCATTCCCGTTTTTTTTAACAAAAAAGGAAAGAAAGGAAAAGAAGCAGAACACTAATGTGCGTAAAATATGCCTTTTGAAACGGTCGTTTTGAAATATGGACGTCCTTTGAAATTTTTGGTCGATATGTGACCCCAGGAATTGTGTTCAGGGCAGGTGTCATTTACAGGCCTGCAGTGATTTTGAATATCAACTGACCATTAGCGTTGGGATTAAAGCTGCTGTTGTGTGAAACGGCCACAAGGTGGCAGCAGTTCACCCTTACCAAATCTGGTTACTAGGGCAAGAGAGCCTCAGTGGAAGTGGTGTTCTAGATTGGAGTTTAGAATGGAATGTACCAGGTGAAAGCCCCTCACGTTTGTTTCACTACTTCTTGTTCGTGTTTTTAATTTAAGTTTTTATTTTTTATTACAGCAAGTTTGATTACAATGTTTGGCTTGTTGTAGGTGTGGAAGATGTGGTTCTTTTACACATATACAGATGACTGTTCTTCTTGGGATCCTTTTCCCATGTACGTTATGACAGAATATTGAGTAGTCCTCTCTTGGTATTCTGTAGGTCTTTGGTGATTATATATGTCACCTGTGTTTGTATATGTCTGTTAACCCCGATATCGTAATGAAACCAATCCTCACACCTTTCCATTGGTGAACCATAAGTTTGTTTAATGAATCTGTGATTGCCCTTCTCCGTGGAAATATCTGCCCTGGTATCCATTTTTAGGTAACACCTATAAGTGATATGATATGATATGTGTCTTTCACTTTCTGACTTACTACAAGTCACGTGATTACTTCTAGATTCATCTACGGTGCTGCAAATGGCATTGTGTCCTTTTTTCCCTTGGCTTCTCTTCTGCCTTAGCGGGGTCCATTTTCAACAATGTGATTCCCTGAGGGTTGTGGATTAGCTGACCTGGGCAGCCTTACACTGCTGGCCCGCCCTCCCCAGGTGTGCCTCATTGAGGTCAATATAAACAGAGCTCCAGGCAGCAATAGCCCCTGAAGCTGTGCCTGACTCCATATTCTCTGCCCCGTCAGCAGTCTCGGGGCTGTGCTGGTGGGAGGGAGGGAGGGGCCACAGCTTTGTGGGTGGCCCGGTGTGAGTGGGGTTCTGCTGGCCTTTCTGCAGGAGTTGCCAGGCTGCCGCCTGTAAAGAAGAGGATGTGTCACCCATACCTTCCGCTGGAATTTCTCTCCGGACAGAGGTGAGGAAGGAAAAAAGCAGTGGGGTCCGGGACAGGAGTGGTATCTCAGGCAGGGCAATGGAAAGCTTCTGGAAGAGCGCCCGGGTCCAGGACCACGCTTGCTGGCCTGCAGGCACCAAGTTGGCCTGCGTGCTGTCGCTGGTGTGGCTCCACGGTCCTTCCTCTAGGCTTTCAAGCCCTTGTACATATTCAGGTGTGTTACCTGGAAAGGGTGGGAACAGATCAGAAGCAGCTGGCCTGGGGCTCAGCTCACGTTTACTCACAGATGCCTCGGCACGGTCCCACAGCTTTGCAATGAGGACGCTCCTTGTGTGGGGGGTGGGTGGCTGGCTGTATGGGAGATGGTTCCCCACCTCTGACCAATTTCAGAATTGTTTACCACTGGAGCAAGTGCCCTGATAGGGTTTTCCTCTGTATAACTCGTGGGTTCAATTTTTTTTTTCTTTTTTGGTTCAAGTTAGATTTTATTCCTCTTTTATGTATTTATAAATATAAGCATGGAAATAATTCATTCCTATAAATACATCTGTGTGACGGGAAGAATTTTTTCTGTTTTATTTTTAAATTTTATTTTTTAAAATTTTGAAATTTAATTTTATTTATGTTTTTATACAGCACGTTACTATTAGTTATGTATTTTATGCATATACATGTATACAGGTCAATCCCAATCTCCCAACTCATCCCACCACCACCACCCCATGGATTCCCACCCTTGGTGTCCATACGTTTGTTCTCTACCTCTGTGTCTCTATTTCTTCCCTGCAAACCAGTTCATCTGTACCATTTTTAGGCTCCACATATATGCATTAATATACAATATTTGTTTTCCTCTTTCTGACTTACTTCATTCTGTATGACAGTCTCTCGATCCATCGATGTCTCTACAAATGACACAGTTTCATTCCTTTTTATGGCCGAGTCATATTCCATTTTATATATGTACCACATCTTTATCCATTCATCTGTCTGTGGGCATTTAGGTTGCTTCCATTACCTGGCTATTGTAAATAGTGCTGCAACGAACATTGTGGTGAATGTGCCTTTTTGAAATACGGTTTTCTCTGGGTATATGTCCAGAAGTGGGATTGCTGGATCAGATGGTAATTCTATTTCTAGTTTTTTTAAGGAAACTCCATACTGTTCTCCATAGTGACTGTATCAATTTACATTCCCACCAATAGTGGAAGAGGGCTCCTTTTGTCCACACCCTCCCCAGAATTGGTTGTTTGTAGATTTTCTGATGATGCCGATTCTAACAGGTGTGAGGTGATACCTCATTGTAGTTTTGATTTGCATTTCTCTAATAATTAGTGCTGTTGAGCAGCTTTTCATGTGCGTCTTGGCCATCTCTGTGCCTCCTTTGAAGAAACGTCTCTTTAGATCTTCTGCCCATTTTTTTTGGGTTGTTTGTTTTTTTAATATTAAGCTGCATGAGCTGTTTATATATATTGGAGATTAAACCTGTGTCCATTGATTCGTTTGCAACGATTTTAACCCATCCTGAGGGATGCCTTTTTCCATTCCCGTTTTTTTTAACAAAAAAGGAAATAAAGGAAAAGAAGCAGAACACTAATGTGCGTAAAATATGCCTTTTGAAACGGTCGTTTTGAAATATGGACGTCCTTTGAATTTTTTGGTCGATATGTCACCCCAGGAATTGTGTTCAGGGCAGGTGTCATTTACAGGCCTGCAGTGATTTTGAATATCAACTGACCATTAGCGTTGGGATTAAAGCTGCTGTTGTGTGAAACGGCCACAAGGTGGCAGCAGTTCACCCTTACCAAATCTGGTTACTAGGGAAAGAGAGCCTCAGTGGAAGTGGTGTTCTAGATTGGAGTTTAGAATGGAATGTAACATGAGAAAGCCCCTCACGTTTGTTTCACTACTTCTTGTTCGTGTTTTTAATTTAAGTTTTTATTTTTTATTACAGCAAGTTTGATTACAATGTTTGGCTTGTTGTAGGTGTGGAAGATGTGGTTCTTTTACACATATACAGATGACTGTTCTTCTTGGGATCCTTTTCCCATGTACGTTATGACAGAATATTGAGTAGTCCTCTCTTGGTATTCTGTAGGTCTTTGGTGATTATATATGTCACCTGTGTTTGTATATGTCTGTTAACCCCGATATCATAATGAAACCAATCCTCACACCTTTCCATTGGTGAACCATAAGTTTGTTTAATGAATCTGTGATTGCCCTTCTCCGTGGAAATATCTGCCCTGGTATCCATTTTTAGGTAACACCTATAAGTGATATGATATGATATGTGTCTTTCACTTTCTGACTTACTACAAGTCACGTGATTACTTCTAGACTCATCTACGGTGCTGCAAATGGCATTGTGTCCTTTTTTCCCTTGGCTTCTCTTCTGCCTTAGCGGGGTCCATTTTCAACAATGTGATTCCCTGAGGGTTGTGGATTAGCTGACCTGGGCAGCCTTACACTGCTGGACCGCCCTCCCCAGGTGTGCCTCGTTGAGGTCAATATAAACAGAGCTCCAGGCAGCAATAGCCCCTGAAGCTGTGCCTGACTCCATATTCTCTGCCCCGTCAGCAGTCTCGGGGCTGTGCTGGTGGGAGGGAGGGAGGGGCCACAGCTTTGTGGGTGGCCCGGTGTGAGTGGGGTTCTGCTGGCCTTTCTGCAGGAGTTGCCAGGCTGCCGCCTGTAAAGAAGAGGATGTGTCACCCATACCTTCCGCTGGAATTTCTCTCCGGACAGAGGTGAGGAAGGAAAAAAGCAGTGGGGTCCGGGACAGGAGTGGTATCTCAGGCAGGGCAATGGAAAGCTTCTGGAAGAGCGCCAGGGTCCAGGACCACGCTTGCTGGCCTGCAGGCACCAAATTGGCCTGCGTGCTGTCGCTGGTGTGGCTCCACAGTCCTTCCTCTAGGCTTTCAAGCCCTTGTACATATTCAGGTGTTTTACCTGGAAAGGGTGGGAACAGTTCAGCAGCAGCTGGCCTGGGGCTCAGCTCACGTTTACTCACAGATGCCTCGGCACGGTCCCCCAGCTTTGCAATGAGGACGCTCCTTGCATGGGGGCTGGGTTGCTGGCTGTATGGGAGATGGTTCCCCACCTCTGACCAATTTCAGAATTGTTTACCACTGGAGCAAGTGCCGTGATAGGGTTTTCCTCTGTATAACTCCTGGGTTCAGGTTTTTTTTTTTCTTTTATGGTTCAAGTTAGATTTTATTCCCCTTTTATGTATTTATAGATATAAGCATGGAAATAATTCTTTCCTATAAATACATCTGTGTGATGGGAAGAATTTTTTCTGTTTTATTTTTAAATTTTATTTTTTAAAATTTTGAAATTTAATTTAATTTATTTTTTTATACAGCACGTTATTATTAGTTATGTATTTTATGTATATACATGTATACAGGTCAATCCCAAACTCCCAACTCATCCCACCACCACCACCCCATGGCTTCCCACACTTGGTGTCCATACGTTTGTTCTCTACCTCTGTCTCTATTTCTTCCCTGCAAACCAGTTCATCTGTACCATTTTTAGGCTCCACATATTTGCATTAATATACAATATTTGTTTTCCTCTTTCTGACTTACTTCATTCTGTATGACAGTCTCTCGATCCAACGATGTCTCTACAAATGACCCAGTTTCATTCCTTTTTATGGCCGAGTCATATTCCATTTTATATATGTACCACATCTTTATCCATTCATCTGTCTGTGGGCATTTAGGTTGCTTCCATTACCTGGCTATTGTAAATAGTGCTGCAACGAACATTGTTGTGAATGTGCCTTTTTGAAATACGGTTTTCTCTGGGTATATGTCCAGAAGTGGGATTGCTGGATCAGATGGTAATTCTATTTCTAGTTTTTTTAAGGAAACTCCATACTGTTCTCCATAGTGACTGTATCAATTTACATTCCCACCAATAGTGGAAGAGGGCTCCTTTTGCCCACACCCTCCCCAGAATTTGTTGTTTGTAGATTTTCTGATGATGCCGATTCTAACAGGTGTGAGGTGATACCTCATTGTAGTTTTGATTTGCATTTCTCTAATAATTAGTGCTGTTGAGCAGCTTTTCATGTGCGTCTTGGCCATCTCTGTGACTCCTTTGAAGAAACGTCTCTTTAGATCTTCTGCCCATTTTTTGGGGGTTGTTTGTTTTTTTAATATTAAGCTGCATGAGCTGTTTATATATATTGGAGATTAAACCTGTGTCCATTGATTCGTCTGCAACGATATTCGCCCATTCTCACGGATGCCTTTTTCCATTCCCGTGTTTTTTAACAAAAAAGGAAAGAAAGGAAAAGAAGCAGAACACTAATGTCCGTAAAATATGCCTTTTGAAATGGTCGTTTTGAAATATGGACGTCCTTTGAATTTTTTGGTCGATATGTGACCCCAGGATTTGTTTTCAGGGCAGGTGTCATTTACAGGCCTGCAATGATTTTGAATATCAACTGACCATTAGCGTTGGGATTAAAACTGCTGTTGTGTGAAACGGCCACAAGGTGGCAGCAGTTCACCCTTACCAAATCTGGTTACTAGGGCAAGAGAGCCTCAGTGGAAGTGGTGTTCTAGATTGGTGTTTAGAATGGAATGGGCCAGGAGAAAGCCCCTCACGTTTGTCTCACTATTTCTTGTTCGTGTTTTTAATTTAATTTTTTATTTTTTATTACAGCAAGTTTGACTACAATGTTTGGCTTGTTGTAGGTGTGGAAGATGTGGTTCTTTTACACATATACAGATGACTGTTCTTCTTGGGATCCTTTTCCCATGTACGTTATGACAGAATGTTGAGTAGTCCTCTCTTGGTATACTGTAGGTCTTTGGTGATTATATATGTCACCTGTGTTTGTATATGTCTGTTAACCCCGATATTATAATGAAACCAATCCTCACACCTTTCCATTGGTGAACCATAAGTTTGTTTAATGAATCTGTGATTGCCCTTCTCCGTGGAAATATCTGCCCTGGTATCCATTTTTAGGTAACACCTATAAGTGATATGATATGATATGTGTCTTTCACTTTCTGACTTACTACAAGTCACGTGATTACTTCTAGACTCATCTACGGTGCTGCAAATGGCATTGTGTCCTTTTTTCCCTTGGCTTCTCTTCTGCCTTAGCGGGGTCCATTTTCAACAATGTGATTCCCTGAGGGTTGTGGATTAGCTGACCTGGGCTGCCTTACCCTGCCGGCCCGCCCTCCCCAGGTGTGCCTCGTTGAGATCAATATAAACAGAGCTCCAGGCAGCAATAGCCCCTGAAGCTGTGCCTGACTCCATATTCTCTGCCCCGTCAGCAGTCTCGGGGCTGTGCTGGTGGGAGGGAGTGAGGGGCCACAGCGTTGTGGGTGTCCCGGTGTGAGTGGGGTTCTGCTGGCCTTTCTGCAGGAGTTGCCAGGCAACCGCCTGTAAAGAAGAGGATGTGTCACCCATACCTTCCGCTGGAATTTCTCTCCGGACAGAGGTGAGGAAGGAAAAAAGCAGTGGGGGCCGGGACAGGAGGGGTATCTCAGGCAGGGCAATGGAAAGCTTCTGGAAGAGCACCCGGGGCCAGGACCACGCTGGCTGGCCTGCAGGCACCAAGTTGGCCTGCGTGCTGTCGCTGGTGTGGCTCCACGGTCCTTCCTCTAGGCTTTCAAGCCCTTGTACATATTCAGGTGTTTTACCTGGAAAGGGTGGGAACAGTTCAGCAGCAGCTGGCCTGGGGCTCAGCTCACGTTTACTCACAGATGCCTCGGCACGGTCCCCCAGCTTTGCAATGAGGACGCTCCTTGCATGGGGGGTGGGTTGCTGGCTGTATGGGAGATGGTTTCCCACCTCTGACCAATTTCAGAATTGTTTACCACTGGAGCAAGTGCCCTGATAGGGTTTTCCTCTGTATAACTCCTGGGTTCAGGTTTTTTTTTTCTTTTATGGTTCAAGTTAGATTTTATTCCCCTTTTATGTATTTATAGATATAAGCATGGAAATAATTCTTTCCTATAAATACATCTGTGTGATGGGAAGAATTTTTTCTGTTTTATTTTTAAATTTTATTTTTTAAAATTTTGAAATTTAATTTTATTCATTTTTTTATACAGCACGTTATTATTAGTTATGTATTTTATGCATATACATGTATACAGGTCAATCCCAATCTCCCAACTCATCCCACCACCACCACCCCATGGCTTCCCACACTTGGTGTCCATACGTTTGTTCTCTACCTCTGTGTCTCTATTTCTTCCCTGCAAACCAGTTCATCTGTACCATTTTTAGGCTCCACATATATGCATTAATATACAATATTTGTTTTCCTCTTTCTGACTTACTTCATTCTGTATGACAGTCTCTCGATCCATCGATGTCTCTACAAATGACCCAGTTTCATTCCTTTTTATGGCCGAGTAATATTCCATTTTATATATGTACCACATCTTTATCCATTCATCTGTCTGTGGGCATTTAGGTTGCTTCCATTACCTGGCTATTGTAAATAGTGCTGCAACGAACATTGTGGTGAATGTGCCTTTTTGAAATACGGTTTTCTCTGGGTATATGTCCAGAAGTGGGATTGCTGGATCAGATGGTAATTCTATTTCTAGATTTTTTAAGGAAACTCCATACTGTTCTCCATAGTGACTGTATCAATTTACATTCCCACCAATAGTGGAAGAGGGCTCCTTTTGTCCACACCCTTCCCAGAATTGGTTGTTTGTAGATTTTCTGATGATGCCGATTCTAACAGGTGTGAGGTGATACCTCATTGTAGTTTTGATTTGCATTTCTCTAATAATTAGTGCTGTTGAGCAGCTTTTCATGTGCGTCTTGGCCATCTCTGTGTCTCCTTTGAAGAAACGTCTCTTTAGATCTTCTGCCCATTTTTTTTGGGTTGTTTGTTTTTTTAATATTAAGCTGCATGAGCTGTTTATATATATTGGAGATTAAACCTGTGTCCATTGATTCGTTTGCAACGATTTTAACCCATCCTGAGGGATGCCTTTTTCCATTCCCGTTTTTTTTAACAAAAAAGGAAATAAAGGAAAAGAAGCAGAACACTAATGTGCGTAAAATATGCCTTTTGAAACGGTCGTTTTGAAATATGGACGTCCTTTGAATTTTTTGGTCGATATGTGACCCCAGGAATTGTGTTCAGGGCAGGTGTCATTTACAGGCCTGCAGTGATTTTGAATATCAACTGACCATTAGCGTTGGGATTAAAGCTGCTGTTGTGTGAAACGGCCACAAGGTGGCAGCAGTTCACCCTTACCAAATCTGTTTACTAGGGCAAGAGAGCCTCAGTGGAAGTGGTGTTCTAGATTGGAGTTTAGAATGGAATGTACCAGGAGAAAGCCCCTCACGTTTGTTTCACTACTTCTTGTTCGTGTTTTTAATTTAAGTTTTTATTTTTTATTACAGCAAGTTTGATTACAATGTTTGGCTTGTTGTAGGTGTGGAAGATGTGGTTCTTTTACACATATACAGATGACTGTTCTTCTTGGGATCCTTTTCCCATGTACGTTATGACAGAATATTGAGTAGTCCTCTCTTGGTATTCTGTAGGTCTTTGGTGATTATATATGTCACCTGTGTTTGTATATGTCTGTTAACCCCGATATCGTAATGAAACCAATCCTCACACCTTTCCATTGGTGAACCATAAGTTTGTTTAATGAATCTGTGATTGCCCTTCTCCGTGGAAATATCTGCCCTGGTATCCATTTTTAGGTAACACCTATAAGTGATATGATATGATATGTGTCTTTCACTTTCTGACTTACTACAAGTCACGTGATTACTTCTAGACTCATCTACGGTGCTGCAAATGGCATAGTGTCCTTTTTTCCCTTGGCTTCTCTTCTGCCTTAGCGGGGTCCATTTTCAACAATGTGATTCCCTGAGGGTTGTGGATTAGCTGACCTGGGCAGCCTTACACTGCTGGCCTGCCCTCCCCAGGTGAGCCTCGTTGAGGTCAATATAAACAGAGCTCCAGGCAGCAATAGCCCCTGAAGCTGTGCCTGACTCCATATTCTCTGCCCCGTCAGCAGTCTCGGGGCTGTGCTGGTGGGAGGGAGGGAGGGGCCACAGCTTTGTGGGTGGCCCGGTGTGAGTGGGGTTCTGCTGGCCTTTCTGCAGGAGTTGCCAGGCTGCCGCCTGTAAAGAAGAGGATGTGTCACCCATACCTTCCGCTGGAATTTCTCTCCGGACAGAGGTGAGGAAGGAAAAAAGCAGTGGGGTCCGGGACAGGAGTGGTATCTCAGGCAGGGCAATGGAAAGCTTCTGGAAGAGCGCCAGGTTCCAGGACCACGCTGGCTGGCCTGCAGGCACCAAGTTGGCCTGCGTGCTGTCGCTGGTGTGGCTCCACGGTCCTTCCTCTAGGCTTTCAAGCCCTTGTACATATTCAGGTGTTTTACCTGGAAAGGGTGGGAACAGTTCAGCAGCAGCTGGCCTGGGGCTCAGCTCACGTTTACTCACAGATGCCTCGGCACGGTCCCCCAGCTTTGCAATGAGGACGCTCCTTTTGTGGGGGGTGGGTTTCTGGCTGTATGGGAGATGGTTCCCCACCTCTGACCAATTTCAGAATTGTTTACCACTGGAGCAAGTGCCCTGATAGGGTTTTCCTCTGTATAACTCCTGGGTTCAGGTTTTTTTTTTCTTTTATGGTTCAAGTTAGATTTTATTCCCCTTTTATGTATTTATAGATATAAGCATGGAAATAATTCTTTCCTATAAATACATCTGTGTGATGGGAAGAATTTTTTCTGTTTTATTTTTAAATTTTATTTTTTAAAATTTTGAAATTTAATTTAATTTATTTTTTTTATACAGCACGTTATTATTAGTTATGTATTTTATGTATATACATGTATACAGGTCAATCCCAAACTCCCAACTCATCCCACCACCACCACCCCATGGCTTCCCACACTTGGTGTCCATACGTTTGTTCTCTACCTCTGTCTCTATTTCTTCCCTGCAAACCAGTTCATCTGTACCATTTTTAGGCTCCACATATTTGCATTAATATACAATATTTGTTTTCCTCTTTCTGACTTACTTCATTCTGTATGACAGTCTCTCGATCCATCGATGTCTCTACAAATGACCCAGTTTCATTCCTTTTTATGGCCGAGTCATATTCCATTTTATATATGTACCACATCTTTATCCATTCATCTGTCTGTGGGCATTTAGGTTGCTTCCATTACCTGGCTATTGTAAATAGTGCTGCAACGAACATTGTGGTGAATGTGCCTTTTTGAAATACGGTTTTCTCTGGGTATATGTCCAGAAGTGGGATTGCTGGATCAGATGGTAATTCTATTTCTAGTTTTTTTTAAGGAAACTCCATACTGTTCTCCATAGTGACTGTATCAATTTACATTCCCACCAATAGTGGAAGAGGGCTCCTTTTGTCCACACCCTCCCCAGAATTGGTTGTTTGTAGATTTTCTGATGATGCCGATTCTAACAGGTGTGAGGTGATACCTCATTGTAGTTTTGATTTGCATTTCTCTAATAATTAGTGCTGTTGAGCAGCTTTTCATGTGCGTCTTGGCCATCTCTGTGACTCCTTTGAAGAAACGTCTCTTTAGATCTTCTGCCCATTTTTTTGGGGTTGTTTGTTTTTTTAATATTAAGCTGCATGAGCTGTTTATATATATTGGAGATTAAACCTGTGTCCATTGATTCGTCTGCAACGATTTTCGCCCATTCTCAGGGATGCCTTTTTCCATTCCCGTGTTTTTTAACAAAAAAGGAAAGAAAGGAAAAGAAGCAGAACACTAATGTCCGTAAAATATGCCTTTTGAAATGGTCGTTTTGAAATATGGACGTCCTTTGAATTTTTTGGTCGATATGTGACCCCAGGATTTGTTTTCAGGTCAGGTGTCATTTACAGGCCTGCAATGATTTTGAATATCAACTGACCATTAGCGTTGGGATTAAAGCTGCTGTTGTGTGAAACGGCCACAGAGTGGCAGCAGTTCACCCTTACCAAATCTGGTTACTAGTGCAAGAGAGCCTCAGTGGAAGTGGTGTTCTAGATTGGAGTTTAGAATGGAATGGGCCAGGAGAAAGCCCCTCACGTTTGTCTCACTATTTCTTGTTCGTGTTTTTAATTTAATTTTTTATTTTTTATTACAGCAAGTTTGACTACAATGTTTGGCTTGTTGTAGGTGTGGAAGATGTGGTTCTTTTACACATATACAGATGACTGTTCTTCTTGGGATCCTTTTCCCATGTACGTTATGACAGAATGTTGAGTAGTCCTCTCTTGGTATTCTGTAGGTCTTTGGTGATTATATATGTCACCTGTGTTTGTATATGTCTGTTAACCCCGATATTATAATGAAACCAATCCTCACACCTTTCCATTGGTGAACCATAAGTTTGTTTAATGAATCTGTGATTGCCCTTCTCCGTGGAAATATCTGCCCTGGTATCCATTTTTAGGTAACACCTATAAGTGATATGATATGATATGTGTCTTTCACTTTCTGACTTACTACAAGTCACGTGATTACTTCTAGACTCATCTACGGTGCTGCAAATGGCATTGTGTCCTTTTTTCCCTTGGCTTCTCTTCTGCCTTAGCGGGGTCCATTTTCAACAATGTGATTCCCTGAGGGTTGTGGATTAGCTGACCTGGGCAGCCTTACCCTGCCGGCCCGCCCTCCCCAGGTGTGCCTCGTTGAGGTCAATATAAACAGAGCTCCAGGCAGCAATAGCCCCTGAAGCTGTGCCTGACTCCATATTCTCTGCCCCGTCAGCAGTCTCGGGGCTGTGCTGGTGGGAGGAGGGAGTGAGGGGCCACAGCTTTGTGGGTGGCCCGGTGTGAGTGGGGTTCTGCTGGCCTTTCTGCAGGAGTTGCCAGGCAACCGCCTGTAAAGAAGAGGATGTGTCACCCATACCTTCCGCTGGAATTTCTCTCCGGACAGAGGTGAGGAAGGAAAAAAGCAGTGGGGGCCGGGACAGGAGGGGTATCTCAGGCAGGGCAATGGAAAGCTTCTGGAAGAGCACCCGGGGCCAGGACCACGCTGGTTGGCCTGCAGGCACCAAGTTGGCCTGCGTGCTGTCGCTGGTGTGGCTCCACGGTCCTTCCTCTAGGCTTTCAAGCCCTTGTACATATTCAGGTGTTTTACCTGGAAAGGGTGGGAACAGTTCAGCAGCAGCTGGCCTGGGGCTCAGCTCACGTTTACTCACAGATGCCTCGGCACGGTCCCCCAGCTTTGCAATGAGGACGCTCCTTGCGTGGGGGGTGGGTTGCTGGCTGTATGGGAGATGGTTCCCCACCTCTGACCAATTTCAGAATTGTTTACCACTGGAGCAAGTGCCCTGATAGGGTTTTCCTCTGTATAACTCCTGGGTTCAGGTTTTTTTTTTCTTTTATGGTTCAAGTTAGATTTTATTCCCCTTTTATGTATTTATAGATATAAGCATGGAAATAATTCTTTCCTATAAATACATCTGTGTGATGGGAAGAATTTTTTCTGTTTTATTTTTAAATTTTATTTTTTAAAATTTTGAAATTTAATTTTATTCATTTTTTTTATACAGCACGTTATTATTAGTTATGTATTTTATGCATATACATGTATACAGGTCATTCCCAATCTCCCAACTCATCCCACCACCACCACCCCATGGCTTCCCACACTTGGTGTCCATACGTTTGTTCTCTACCTCTGTGTCTCTATTTCTTCCCTGCAAACCAGTTCATCTGTACCATTTTTAGGCTCCACATATATGCATTAATATACAATATTTGTTTTCCTCATTCTGACTTACTTCATTCTGTATGACAGTCTCTCGATCCATCGATGTCTCTACAAATGACCCAGTTTCATTCCTTTTATGGCCGAGTCATATTGCATTTTATATATGTACCACATCTTTATCCATTCATCTGTCTGTGGGCATTTAGGTTGCTTCCATTACCTGGCTATTGTAAATAGTGCTGCAACGAACATTGTGGTGAATGTGCCTTTTTGAAATACGGTTTTCTCTGGGTATATGCCCAGAAGTGGGATTGCTGGATCAGATGGTAATTCTATTTCTAGTTTTTTTAAGGAAACTCCATACTGTTCTCCATAGTGACTGTATCAATTTACATTCCCACCAATAGTGGAAGAGGGCTCCTTTTGTCCACACCCTCCCCAGAATTGGTTGTTTGTAGATTTTCTGATGATGCCGATTCTAACAGGTGTGAGGTGATACCACATTGTAGTTTTGATTTGCATTTCTCTAATAATTAGTGCTGTTGAGCAGCTTTTCATGTGCGTCTTGGCCATCTCTGTGTCTCCTTTGAAGAAACGTCTCTTTAGATCTTCTGCCCATTTTTTTGGGGTTGTTTGTTTTTTTTAATATTAAGCTGCATGAGCTGTTTATACATATTGGAGATTAAACCTCTGTACATTGATTCGTCTGCAACGATTTTCGCCCATTCTGAGGGATGCCTTTTTCCATTCCTGTGTTTTTTAACAAAAAAGGAAAGAAAGGAAAAGAAGCAGAACACTAATGTGCGTAAAATATGCCTTTTGAAACGGTCGTTTTGAAATATGGATGTCCTTTGAATTTTTTGGTCGATATGTGACCCCAGGATTTGTTTTCAGGGCAGTTGATATTTACAGGCCTGCAATGATTTTGAATATCAACTGACCATTAGCGTTGGGATTAAAGCTGCTGTTGTGTGAAACGGCCACAAGGTGGCAGCAGTTCACCCTTACCAAATCTGGTTACTAGGGCAAGAGAGCCTCAGTGGAAGTGGTGTTCTAGATTGGAGTTTAGAATGGAATGTACCAGGAGAAAGCCCCTCACGTTTGTCTCACTACTTCTTGTTCGTGTTTTTAATTTAAGTTTTTATTTTTTATTACAGCAAGTTTGATTACAATGTTTGGCTTGTTGTAGGTGTGGAAGATGTGGTTCTTTTACACATATACAGATGACTGTTCTTCTTGGGATCCTTTTCCCATGTACGTTATGATAGAATGTTGAGTAGTCCTCTCTTGGTATTCTGTAGGTCTTTGGTGATTATATATGTCACCTGTGTTGGTATATGTCTGCTAACCCCGATATCATAATGAAACCAATCCTCACACCTTACCATTGGTGAACCATAAGTTTGTTTAATAAATCTGTGATTGCCCTTCTTCGTGGAAATATCTGCCCTGGTATCCATTTTTAGGTAACACCTATAAGTGATATGATATGACATGTGTCTTTCACTTTCTGACTTACTACAAGTCACGTGATTACTTCTAGACTCATCTACAGTGCTGCAAATGGCATTGTGTCCTTTTTTCCCTTGGCTTCTCTTCTGCCTTAGCGGGGTCCATTTTCAACAATGTGATTCCCTGAGGGTTGTGGATTAGCTGACCTGGGCAGCCTTACCCTGCCGGCCCGCCCTCCCCAGGTGTGCCTCGTTGAGATCAATATAAACAGCGCTCCAGGCAGCAATAGCCCCTGAAGCTGTGCCTGACTCCATATTCTCTGCCCCGTCAGCAGTCTCGGGGCTGAGCTGGTGGGAGGGAGTGAGCGGCCACAGCTTTGTGGGTGGCCCTGTGTGAGTGGGGTTCTGCTGGCCTTTCTGCAGGAGTTGCCAGGCTGCCGCCTGTAAAGAAGAGGATGGGTAACCCATACCTTCCGCTGGAATTTCTCTCCGGACAGAGGTGAGGAAGGAAAAAAGCAGTGCGGTCCGGGACAGGAGGGGTATCTCAGGCAGGGCAATGGAAAGCTTCTGGAAGAGCGCCCGGGGCCAGGACCACGCTGGCTGGCCTGCAGGCACCAAGTTGGCCTGCGTGTTGTCGCTGGTGTGGCTCCACGGTCATTCCTCTAGGCTTTCAAGCCCTTGTACATATTCAGGTGTTTTACCTGGAAAGGGTGGGAACAGATCAGAAGCAGCTGGCCTGGGGCTCAGCTCACGTTTACTCACAGATGCCTCGGCACGGTCCCCCAGCTTTTCAATGAGGACGCTCCTTGTCTGGGGGGTGGGTGGCTGGCTGTATGGGAGATGGTTCCCCACCTCTGACCAATTTCAGAATTGTTTACCGCTGGAGCAAGTGCCGTGATAGGGTTTTCCTCTGTATAACTCGTGGGTTCAATTTTTTTTTTCTTTTTTGGTTCAAGTTAGATTTTATTCCTCTTTTATGTATTTATAAATATAAGCATGGAAATAATTCATTCCTATAAATAAAACTGTGTGACGGGAAGAATTTTTTGTGTTTTATTTTTAAATTTTATTTTTAAAAATTGTGAAATTTAATTTTATTTAAGTTTTTATACAGCACGTTATTATTAGTTATGTATTTTATGCATATACATGTATACAGGTCAATCCCAATCTCCCAACTCATCCCACCACCACCACCCCATGGCTTCCCACACTTGGTGTCCATACGTTTGTTCTCTAACTCTGTGTCTCTATTTCTTCCCTGCAAACCAGTTCATCTGTACCATTTTTAGGCTCCACATATATGCATTAATATACAATATTTGTTTTCCTCTTTCTGACTTACTTCATTCTGTATGACAGTCTCTCGATCCATCGATGTCTCTACAAATGACCCAGTTTCATTCCTTTTTATGGCCGAGTCATATTCCATTTTATATATGTACCACATCTTTATCCATTCATCTGTCTGTGGGCATTTAGGTTGCTTCCATTACCTGGATATTGTAAATAGTGCTGCAACGAACATTGTGGTGAATGTGCCTTTTTGAAATACGGTTTTCTCTGGGTATATGTCCAGAAGTGGGATTGCTGGATCAGATGGTAATTCTATTTCTAGTTTTTTTAAGGAAACTCCATACTGTTCTCCATAGTGACTGTATCAATTTACATTCCCACCAATAGTGGAAGAGGGCTCCTTTTGCCCACACCCTCCCCAGAATTCGTTGTTTGTAGATTTTCTGATGATGCCGATTCTAACAGGTGTGAGGTGATACCTCATTGTAGTTTTGATTTGCATTTCTCTAATAATTAGTGCTGTTGAGCAGCTTTTCATGTGCGTCTTGGCCATCTCTGTGACTCCTTTGAAGAAACGTCTCTTTAGATCTTCTGCCCATTTTTTTGGGGTTGTTTGTTTTTTTAATATTAAGCTGCATGAGCTGTTTATATATATTGGAGATTAAACCTGTGTCCATTGATTCGTCTGCAACGATTTTCGCCCATTCTCAGGGATGCCTTTTTCCATTCCCGTGTTTTTTAAAAAAAAGGAAAGAAAGGAAAAGAAGCAGAACACTAATGTCCGTAAAATATGCCTTTTGAAATGGTCGTTTTGAAATATGGACGTCCTTTGAATTTTTTGGTCGATATGTGACCCCAGGATTTGTTTTCAGGGCAGGTGTCATTTACAGGCCTGCAATGATTTTGAATATCAACTGACCATTAGCGTTGGGATTAAAGCTGCTGTTGTGTGAAACGGCCACAAAGTGGCAGCAGTTCACCCTTACCAAATCTGGTTACTAGTGCAAGAGAGCCTCAGTGGAAGTGGTGTTCTAGATTGGAGTTTAGAATGGAATGGGCCAGGAGAAAGCCCCTCACGTTTGTCTCACTATTTCTTGTTCGTGTTTTTAATTTAATTTTTTATTTTTTATTACAGCAAGTTTGACTACAATGTTTGGCTTGTTGTAGGTGTGGAAGATGTGGTTCTTTTACACATATACAGATGACTGTTCTTCTTGGGATCCTTTTCCCATGTACGTTATGACAGAATGTTGAGTAGTCCTCTCTTGGTATTCTGTAGGTCTTTGGTGATTATATATGTCACCTGTGTTTGTATATGTCTGTTAACCCCGATATTATAATGAAACCAATCCTCACACATTTCCATTGGTGAACCATAAGTTTGTTTAATGAATCTGTGATTGCCCTTCTCCGTGGAAATATCTGCCCTGGTATCCATTTTTAGGTAACACCTATAAGTGATATGATATGATATGTGTCTTTCACTTTCTGACTTACTACAAGTCACGTGATTACTTCTAGACTCATCTACGGTGCTGCAAATGGCATTGTGTCCTTTTTTCCCTTGGCTTCTCTTCTGCCTTAGCGGGGTCCATTTTCAACAATGTGATTCCCTGAGGGTTGTGGATTAGCTGACCTGGGCTGCCTTACCCTGCCGGCCCGCCCTCCCCAGGTGTGCCTCGTTGAGATCAATATAAACAGAGCTCCAGGCAGCAATAGCCCCTGAAGCTGTGCCTGACTCCATATTCTCTGCCCCGTCAGCAGTCTCGGGGCTGAGCTGGTGGGAGGGAGTGAGGGGCCACAGCTTTGTGGGTGGCCCGGTGTGAGTGGGGTTCTGCTGGCCTTTCTGCAGGAGTTGCCAGGCAACCGCCTGTAAAGAAGAGGATGTGTCACCCATACCTTCCGCTGGAATTTCTCTCCGGACAGAGGTGAGGAAGGAAAAAAGCAGTGGGGGCCGGGACAGGAGGGGTATCTCAGGCATTGCAATGGAAAACTTCTGGAAGAGCACCCGGGGCCAGGACCACGCTGGCTGGCCTGCAGGCACCAAGTTGGCCTGCGTGCTGTCGCTGGTGTGGCTCCACGGTCCTTCCTCTAGGCTTTCAAACCCTTGTACATATTCAGGTGTTTTACCTGGAAAGGGTGGGAACAGTTCAGCAGCAGCTGGCCTGGGGCTCAGCTCACGTTTACTCACAGATGCCTCGGCACGGTCCCCCAGCTTTGCAATGAGGACGCTCCTTGCGTGGGGGGTGGGTTGCTGGCTGTATGGGAGATGGTTCCCCACCTCTGACCAATTTCAGAATTGTTTACCACTGGAGCAAGTGCCCTGATAGGGTTTTCCTCTGTATAACTCCTGGGTTCAGGTTTTTTTTTTCTTTTATGGTTCAAGTTAGATTTTATTCCCCTTTTATGTATTTATAGATATAAGCATGGAAATAATTCTTTCCTATAAATACATCTGTGTGATGGGAAGAATTTTTTCTGTTTTATTTTTAAATTTTATTTTTTAAAATTTTGAAATTTAATTTTATTCATTTTTTTTATACAGCACGTTATTATTAGTTATGTATTTTATGCATATACATGTATACAGGTCATTCCCAATCTCCCAACTCATCCCACCACCACCACCCCATGGCTTCCCACACTTGGTGTCCATACGTTTGTTCTCTACCTCTGTGTCTCTATTTCTTCCCTGCAAACCAGTTCATCTGTACCATTTTTAGGCTCCACATATATGCATTAATATACAATATTTGTTTTCCTCATTCTGACTTACTTCATTCTGTATGACAGTCTCTCGATCCATCGATGTCTCTACAAATGACCCAGTTTCATTCCTTTTATGGCCGAGTCATATTGCATTTTATATATGTACCACATCTTTATCCATTCATCTGTCTGTGGGCATTTAGGTTGCTTCCATTACCTGGCTATTGTAAATAGTGCTGCAACGAACATTGTGGTGAATGTGCCTTTTTGAAATACGGTTTTCTCTGGGTATATGCCCAGAAGTGGGATTGCTGGATCAGATGGTAATTCTATTTCTAGTTTTTTTAAGGAAACTCCATACTGTTCTCCATAGTGACTGTATCAATTTACATTCCCACCAATAGTGGAAGAGGGCTCCTTTTGTCCACACCCTCCCCAGAATTGGTTGTTTGTAGATTTTCTGATGATGCCGATTCTAACAGGTGTGAGGTGATACCACATTGTAGTTTTGATTTGCATTTCTCTAATAATTAGTGCTGTTGAGCAGCTTTTCATGTGCGTCTTGGCCATCTCTGTGTCTCCTTTGAAGAAACGTCTCTTTAGATCTTCTGCCCATTTTTTTGGGGTTGTTTGTTTTTTTTAATATTAAGCTGCATGAGCTGTTTATACATATTGGAGATTAAACCTCTGTACATTGATTCGTCTGCAACGATTTTCGCCCATTCTGAGGGATGCCTTTTTCCATTCCTGTGTTTTTTAACAAAAAAGGAAAGAAAGGAAAAGAAGCAGAACACTAATGTGCGTAAAATATGCCTTTTGAAACGGTCGTTTTGAAATATGGATGTCCTTTGAATTTTTTGGTCGATATGTGACCCCAGGATTTGTTTTCAGGGCAGTTGATATTTACAGGCCTGCAATGATTTTGAATATCAACTGACCATTAGCGTTGGGATTAAAGCTGCTGTTGTGTGAAACGGCCACAAGGTGGCAGCAGTTCACCCTTACCAAATCTGGTTACTAGGGCAAGAGAGCCTCAGTGGAAGTGGTGTTCTAGATTGGAGTTTAGAATGGAATGTACCAGGAGAAAGCCCCTCACGTTTGTCTCACTACTTCTTGTTCGTGTTTTTAATTTAAGTTTTTATTTTTTATTACAGCAAGTTTGATTACAATGTTTGGCTTGTTGTAGGTGTGGAAGATGTGGTTCTTTTACACATATACAGATGACTGTTCTTCTTGGGATCCTTTTCCCATGTACGTTATGATAGAATGTTGAGTAGTCCTCTCTTGGTATTCTGTAGGTCTTTGGTGATTATATATGTCACCTGTGTTGGTATATGTCTGCTAACCCCGATATCATAATGAAACCAATCCTCACACCTTACCATTGGTGAACCATAAGTTTGTTTAATAAATCTGTGATTGCCCTTCTTCGTGGAAATATCTGCCCTGGTATCCATTTTTAGGTAACACCTATAAGTGATATGATATGACATGTGTCTTTCACTTTCTGACTTACTACAAGTCACGTGATTACTTCTAGACTCATCTACAGTGCTGCAAATGGCATTGTGTCCTTTTTTCCCTTGGCTTCTCTTCTGCCTTAGCGGGGTCCATTTTCAACAATGTGATTCCCTGAGGGTTGTGGATTAGCTGACCTGGGCAGCCTTACCCTGCCGGCCCGCCCTCCCCAGGTGTGCCTCGTTGAGATCAATATAAACAGCGCTCCAGGCAGCAATAGCCCCTGAAGCTGTGCCTGACTCCATATTCTCTGCCCCGTCAGCAGTCTCGGGGCTGAGCTGGTGGGAGGGAGTGAGCGGCCACAGCTTTGTGGGTGGCCCTGTGTGAGTGGGGTTCTGCTGGCCTTTCTGCAGGAGTTGCCAGGCTGCCGCCTGTAAAGAAGAGGATGGGTAACCCATACCTTCCGCTGGAATTTCTCTCCGGACAGAGGTGAGGAAGGAAAAAAGCAGTGCGGTCCGGGACAGGAGGGGTATCTCAGGCAGGGCAATGGAAAGCTTCTGGAAGAGCGCCCGGGGCCAGGACCACGCTGGCTGGCCTGCAGGCACCAAGTTGGCCTGCGTGTTGTCGCTGGTGTGGCTCCACGGTCATTCCTCTAGGCTTTCAAGCCCTTGTACATATTCAGGTGTTTTACCTGGAAAGGGTGGGAACAGATCAGAAGCAGCTGGCCTGGGGCTCAGCTCACGTTTACTCACAGATGCCTCGGCACGGTCCCCCAGCTTTTCAATGAGGACGCTCCTTGTCTGGGGGGTGGGTGGCTGGCTGTATGGGAGATGGTTCCCCACCTCTGACCAATTTCAGAATTGTTTACCGCTGGAGCAAGTGCCGTGATAGGGTTTTCCTCTGTATAACTCGTGGGTTCAATTTTTTTTTTCTTTTTTGGTTCAAGTTAGATTTTATTCCTCTTTTATGTATTTATAAATATAAGCATGGAAATAATTCATTCCTATAAATAAAACTGTGTGACGGGAAGAATTTTTTGTGTTTTATTTTTAAATTTTATTTTTAAAAATTGTGAAATTTAATTTTATTTAAGTTTTTATACAGCACGTTATTATTAGTTATGTATTTTATGCATATACATGTATACAGGTCAATCCCAATCTCCCAACTCATCCCACCACCACCACCCCATGGCTTCCCACACTTGGTGTCCATACGTTTGTTCTCTAACTCTGTGTCTCTATTTCTTCCCTGCAAACCAGTTCATCTGTACCATTTTTAGGCTCCACATATATGCATTAATATACAATATTTGTTTTCCTCTTTCTGACTTACTTCATTCTGTATGACAGTCTCTCGATCCATCGATGTCTCTACAAATGACCCAGTTTCATTCCTTTTTATGGCCGAGTCATATTCCATTTTATATATGTACCACATCTTTATCCATTCATCTGTCTGTGGGCATTTAGGTTGCTTCCATTACCTGGATATTGTAAATAGTGCTGCAACGAACATTGTGGTGAATGTGCCTTTTTGAAATACGGTTTTCTCTGGGTATATGCCCAGAAATGGGATTGCTGGATCAGATGGTAATTCTATTTCTAGTTTTTTTAAGGAAACTCCATACTGTTCTCCATAGTGACTGTATCAATTTACATTCCCACCAATAGTGGAAGAGGGCTCCTTTTGCCCACACCCTCCCCAGAATTCGTTGTTTGTAGATTTTCTGATGATGCCGATTCTAACAGGTGTGAGGTGATACCTCATTGTAGTTTTGATTTGCATTTCTCTAATAATTAGTGCTGTTGAGCAGCTTTTCATGTGCGTCTTGGCCATCTCTGTGACTCCTTTGAAGAAACGTCTCTTTAGATCTTCTGCCCATTTTTTTGGGGTTGTTTGTTTTTTTAATATTAAGCTGCATGAGCTGTTTATATATATTGGAGATTAAACCTGTGTCCATTGATTCGTCTGCAACGATTTTCGCCCATTCTCAGGGATGCCTTTTTCCATTCCCGTGTTTTTTAAAAAAAAGGAAAGAAAGGAAAAGAAGCAGAACACTAATGTCCGTAAAATATGCCTTTTGAAATGGTCGTTTTGAAATATGGACGTCCTTTGAATTTTTTGGTCGATATGTGACCCCAGGATTTGTTTTCAGGGCAGGTGTCATTTACAGGCCTGCAATGATTTTGAATATCAACTGACCATTAGCGTTGGGATTAAAGCTGCTGTTGTGTGAAACGGCCACAAAGTGGCAGCAGTTCACCCTTACCAAATCTGGTTACTAGTGCAAGAGAGCCTCAGTGGAAGTGGTGTTCTAGATTGGAGTTTAGAATGGAATGGGCCAGGAGAAAGCCCCTCACGTTTGTCTCACTATTTCTTGTTCGTGTTTTTAATTTAATTTTTTATTTTTTATTACAGCAAGTTTGACTACAATGTTTGGCTTGTTGTAGGTGTGGAAGATGTGGTTCTTTTACACATATACAGATGACTGTTCTTCTTGGGATCCTTTTCCCATGTACGTTATGACAGAATGTTGAGTAGTCCTCTCTTGGTATTCTGTAGGTCTTTGGTGATTATATATGTCACCTGTGTTTGTATATGTCTGTTAACCCCGATATTATAATGAAACCAATCCTCACACCTTTCCATTGGTGAACCATAAGTTTGTTTAATGAATCTGTGATTGCCCTTCTCCGTGGAAATATCTGCCCTGGTATCCATTTTTAGGTAACACCTATAAGTGATATGATATGATATGTGTCTTTCACTTTCTGACTTACTACAAGTCACGTGATTACTTCTAGACTCATCTAAGGTGCTGCAAATGGCATTGTGTCCTTTTTTCCCTTGGCTTCTCTTCTGCCTTAGCGGGGTCCATTTTCAACAATGTGATTCCCTGAGGGTTGTGGATTAGCTGACCTGGGCTGCCTTACCCTGCCGGCCCGCCCTCCCCAGGTGTGCCTCGTTGAGATCAATATAAACAGAGCTCCAGGCAGCAATAGCCCCTGAAGCTGTGCCTGACTCCATATTCTCTGCCCCGTCAGCAGTCTCGGGGCTGAGCTGGTGGGAGGGAGTGAGGGGCCACAGCTTTGTGGGTGGCCCGGTGTGAGTGGGGTTCTGCTGGCCTTTCTGCAGGAGTTGCCAGGCAACCGCCTGTAAAGAAGAGGATGTGTCACCCATACCTTCCGCTGGAATTTCTCTCCGGACAGAGGTGAGGAAGGAAAAAAGCAGTGGGGGCCGGGACAGGAGGGGTATCTCAGGCATTGCAATGGAAAACTTCTGGAAGAGCACCCGGGGCCAGGACCACGCTGGCTGGCCTGCAGGCACCAAGTTGGCCTGCGTGCTGTCGCTGGTGTGGCTCCACGGTCCTTCCTCTAGGCTTTCAAGCCCTTGTACATATTCAGGTGTTTTACCTGGAAAGGGTGGGAACAGTTCAGCAGCAGCTGGCCTGGGGCTCAGCTCACGTTTACTCACAGATGCCTCGGCACGGTCCCCCAGCTTTGCAATGAGGACGCTCCTTGCGTGGGGGGTGGGTTGCTGGCTGTATGGGAGATGGTTCCCCACCTCTGACCAATTTCAGAATTGTTTACCACTGGAGCAAGTGCCCTGATAGGGTTTTCCTCTGTATAACTCCTGGGTTCAGGTTTTTTTTTTCTTTTATGGTTCAAGTTAGATTTTATTCCCCTTTTATGTATTTATAGATATAAGCATGGAAATAATTCTTTCCTATAAATACATCTGTGTGATGGGAAGAATTTTTTCTGTTTTATTTTTAAATTTTATTTTTTAAAATTTTGAAATTTAATTTTATTCATTTTTTTTATACAGCACGTTATTATTAGTTATGTATTTTATGCATATACATGTATACAGGTCAATCCCAATCTCCCAACTCATCCCACCACCACCACCCCATGGCTTCCCACACTTGGTGTCCATACGTTTGTTCTCTACCTCTGTGTCTCTATTTCTTCCCTGCAAACCAGTTCATCTGTACCATTTTTAGGCTCCACATATATGCATTAATATACAATATTTGTTTTCCTCATTCTGACTTACTTCATTCTGTATGACAGTCTCTCGATCCATCGATGTCTCTACAAATGACCCAGTTTCATTCCTTTTATGGCCGAGTCATATTGCATTTTATATATGTACCACATCTTTATCCATTCATCTGTCTGTGGGCATTTAGGTTGCTTCCATTACCTGGCTATTGTAAATAGTGCTGCAACGAACATTGTGGTGAATGTGCCTTTTTGAAATACGGTTTTCTCTGGGTATATGCCCAGAAGTGGGATTGCTGGATCAGATGGTAATTCTATTTCTAGTTTTTTTAAGGAAACTCCATACTGTTCTCCATAGTGACTGTATCAATTTACATTCCCACCAATAGTGGAAGAGGGCTCCTTTTGTCCACACCCTCCCCAGAATTGGTTGTTTGTAGATTTTCTGATGATGCCGATTCTAACAGGTGTGAGGTGATACCACATTGTAGTTTTGATTTGCATTTCTCTAATAATTAGTGCTGTTGAGCAGCTTTTCATGTGCGTCTTGGCCATCTCTGTGTCTCCTTTGAAGAAACGTCTCTTTAGATCTTCTGCCCATTTTTTTGGGGTTGTTTGTTTTTTTTAATATTAAGCTGCATGAGCTGTTTATACATATTGGAGATTAAACCTCTGTACATTGATTCGTCTGCAACGATTTTCGCCCATTCTGAGGGATGCCTTTTTCCATTCCTGTGTTTTTTAACAAAAAAGGAAAGAAAGGAAAAGAAGCAGAACACTAATGTGCGTAAAATATGCCTTTTGAAACGGTCGTTTTGAAATATGGATGTCCTTTGAATTTTTTGGTCGATATGTGACCCCAGGATTTGTTTTCAGGGCAGTTGATATTTACAGGCCTGCAATGATTTTGAATATCAACTGACCATTAGCGTTGGGATTAAAGCTGCTGTTGTGTGAAACGGCCACAAGGTGGCAGCAGTTCACCCTTACCAAATCTGGTTACTAGGGCAAGAGAGCCTCAGTGGAAGTGGTGTTCTAGATTGGAGTTTAGAATGGAATGTACCAGGAGAAAGCCCCTCACGTTTGTCTCACTACTTCTTGTTCGTGTTTTTAATTTAAGTTTTTATTTTTTATTACAGCAAGTTTGATTACAATGTTTGGCTTGTTGTAGGTGTGGAAGATGTGGTTCTTTTACACATATACAGATGACTGTTCTTCTTGGGATCCTTTTCCCATGTACGTTATGATAGAATGTTGAGTAGTCCTCTCTTGGTATTCTGTAGGTCTTTGGTGATTATATATGTCACCTGTGTTGGTATATGTCTGCTAACCCCGATATCATAATGAAACCAATCCTCACACCTTACCATTGGTGAACCATAAGTTTGTTTAATAAATCTGTGATTGCCCTTCTTCGTGGAAATATCTGCCCTGGTATCCATTTTTAGGTAACACCTATAAGTGATATGATATGACATGTGTCTTTCACTTTCTGACTTACTACAAGTCACGTGATTACTTCTAGACTCATCTACAGTGCTGCAAATGGCATTGTGTCCTTTTTTCCCTTGGCTTCTCTTCTGCCTTAGCGGGGTCCATTTTCAACAATGTGATTCCCTGAGGGTTGTGGATTAGCTGACCTGGGCAGCCTTACCCTGCCGGCCCGCCCTCCCCAGGTGTGCCTCGTTGAGATCAATATAAACAGCGCTCCAGGCAGCAATAGCCCCTGAAGCTGTGCCTGACTCCATATTCTCTGCCCCGTCAGCAGTCTCGGGGCTGAGCTGGTGGGAGGGAGTGAGGGGCCACAGCTTTGTGGATGGCCCTGTGTGAGTGGGGTTCTGCTGGCCTTTCTGCAGGAGTTGCCAGGCTGCCGCCTGTAAAGAAGAGGATGGGTAACCCATACCTTCCGCTGGAATTTCTCTCCGGACAGAGGTGAGGAAGGAAAAAAGCAGTGCGGTCCGGGACAGGAGGGGTATCTCAGGCAGGGCAATGGAAAGCTTCTGGAAGAGCGCCCGGGGCCAGGACCACGCTGGCTGGCCTGCAGGCACCAAGTTGGCCTGCGTGTTGTCGCTGGTGTGGCTCCACTGTCATTCCTCTAGGCTTTCAAGCCCTTGTACATATTCAGGTGTTTTACCTGGAAAGGGTGGGAACAGATCAGAAGCAGCTGGCCTGGGGCTCAGCTCACGTTTACTCACAGATGCCTTGGCACGGTCCCCCAGCTTTTCAATGAGGACGCTCCTTGTCTGGGGGGTGGGTGGCTGGCTGTATGGGAGATGGTTCCCCACCTCTGACCAATTTCAGAATTGTTTACCGCTGGAGCAAGTGCCGTGATAGGGTTTTCCTCTGTATAACTCGTGGGTTCAATTTTTTTTTTCTTTTTTGGTTCAAGTTAGATTTTATTCCTCTTTTATGTATTTATAAATATAAGCATGGAAATAATTCATTCCTATAAATAAAACTGTGTGACGGGAAGAATTTTTTGTGTTTTATTTTTAAATTTTATTTTTAAAAATTGTGAAATTTAATTTTATTTAAGTTTTTATACAGCACGTTATTATTAGTTATGTATTTTATGCATATACATGTATACAGGTCAATCCCAATCTCCCAACTCATCCCACCACCACCACCCCATGGCTTCCCACACTTGGTGTCCATACGTTTGTTCTCTAACTCTGTGTCTGTATTTCTTCCCTGCAAACCAGTTCATCTGTACCATTTTTAGGCTCCACATATATGCATTAATATACAATATTTGTTTTCCTCTTTCTGACTTACTTCATTCTGTATGACAGTCTCTCGATCCATCGATGTCTCTACAAATGACCCAGTTTCATTCCTTTTTATGGCCGAGTCATATTCCATTTTATATATGTACCACATCTTTATACATTCATCTGTCTGTGGGCATTTAGGTTGCTTCCATTACCTGGCTATTGTAAATAGTGCTGCAACGAACATTGTGGTGAATGTGCCTTTTCGAAATACGGTTTTCTCTGGGTATATGCCCAGAAATGGGATTGCTGGATCAGATGGTAATTCTATTTCTAATTTTTTTAAGGAAACTCCATAGTGTTCTCCATAGAGACTGTATCAATTTACATTCCCACCAATAGTGGAAGAGGGCTCCTTTTTTCCACACCCTCCCCAGAATTGGTTGTTTGTAGATTTTCTGATGATGCCGATTCTAACAGGTGTGAGGTGATACCTCATTGTAGTTTTGATTTGCATTTCTCTAATAATTAGTGCTGTTGAGCAGCTTTTCATGTGCGTCTTGGCCATCTCTGTGTCTCCTTTGAAGAAACGTCTCTTTAGATCTTCTGCCCATTTTTTGGGGGGTTGTTTGTTTTTTTAATATTAAGCTGCATGAGCTGTTTATATATATTGGAGATTAAACCTGTGTCCATTGATTCGTTTGCAACGATTTTCACCCATCCTGAGGGATTCCTTTTTCCATTCCCGTTTTTTTTAACAAAAAAGGAAAGAAAGGAAAAGAAGCAGAACACTAATGTGCGTAAAATATGCCTTTTGAAACGGTCGTTTTGAAATGTGGACGTCCTTTGAAATTTTTTGTCGATATGTGACCCCAGGATTTGTTTTCAGGGCAGGTGTCATTTACAGGCCTGCAATGATTTTGAATATCAACTGACCATTAGCGTTGGGATTAAAGCTGCTGTTGTGTGAAACGGCCACAAGGTGGCAGCAGTTCACCCTTACCAAATCTGGTTACTAGGGCAAGAGAGCCTCAGTGGAAGTGGTGTTCTAGATTCGAATTTAGAATGGAATGTGCCAGGAGAAAGCCCCTCACGTTTGTCTCAGTACATCTTGTTCGTTTTTTACTTTATTTTTTTTTATTTTTTATTACAGCAAGTTTGATTACAGTGTTTGGCTTGTTGTAGGTGTGGAAGATGTGGTTCTTTTACACATATACAGATGTCTGTTCTTCCTGGGATCCTTTTCCCATGTACGTTATGACAGAATGTTGAGTAGTCCTCTCTTGGTATTCTGTAGGTCTTTGGTGATTATATATGTCACCTGTGTTTGTATATGTCTGTTAACCCCGATATCGTAATGAAACCAATCCTCACACATTTCCATTGGTGAACCATAAGTTTGTTTAATGAATATGTGATTGCCCTTCTCTGAGGAAATATCTGCCCTGGTATCCATTTTTAGGTAACACCTATAAGTGATATGATATGATATGTGTCTTTCACTTTCTGACTTACTACAAGTCACGTGATTACTTCTAGACTCATCTACGGTGCTGCAAATGGCATTGTGTCCTTTTTTCCCTTGGCTTCTCTTCTGCCTTAGCGGGGTCCATTTTCAACAATGTGATTCCCTGAGGGTTGTGGATTAGCTGACCTGGGCAGCCTTACCCTGCCCGCCCGCCCTACCCAGGTGTGCCTCGTTGAGGTCAATATAAACAGAGCTCCAGGCAGCAATAGCCCCTGAAGCTGTGCCTGACTCCATATTCTCTGCCCCGTCAGCAGTCTCGGGGCTGTGCTGGTGGGAGGGAGTGAGGGGCCACAGCTTTGTGGGTGGCCCGGTGTGAGTGGGGTTCTGCTGGCCTTTCTGCAGGAGTTGCCAGGCTGCCGCCTGTAAAGAAGAGGATGTGGCACCCATACCTTCCGCTGGAATTTCTCTCCGGACAGAGGTGAGGAAGGAAAAAAGCAGTGGGGTCCGGGACAGGAGTGGTATCTCAGGCAGGGCAATCGAAAGCTTCTGTGAGAGCGCCAGGGTCCAGGACCACGCTGGCTGGCCTGCAGGCACCAAGTTGGCCTGCGTGCTGTCGCTGGTGTGGCTCCACGGTCCTTCCTCTAGGCTTTCAAGCCCTTGTACATATTCAGGTGTTTTACCTGGAAAGGGTGGGAACAGTTCAGCAGCAGCTGGCCTGGGGCTCAGCTCACGTTTACTCACAGATGCCTCGGCACGGTCCCCCAGCTTTGCAATGAGGACGCTCCTTGCGTGGGGGTTGGGTTGCTGGCTGTATGGGAGATGGTTCCCCACCTCTGACCAATTTCAGAATTGTTTACCACTGGAGCAAGTGCCGTGATAGGGTTTTCCTCTGTATAACTCGTGGGTTCACTTTTTTTTTCTTTTATGTTTCAAGTTAGATGTTATTCCTCTTTTATGTATTTATAGATATAAGCATGGAAATAATTCATTCCTATAAATACATCTGTGTGACGGGAAGAACTTTTTTCTGTTTTATTTTTAAATTTTATTTTTTAAAATTTTGAAATTTTATTTATTTTTTTATACAGCATGTTATTATTAGTTATGTATTTTATGCATATACATGTATACAGGTCAATCCCAAACTCCCAACTCATCCCACCACCACCACCCCATGGCTTCCCACACTTGGTGTCCATACGTTTGTTCTCTACCTCTGTGTCTCTATTTCTTCCCTGCAAACCAGTTCATCTGTACCATTTTTAGGCTCCACATATATGCATTAATATACAATATTTGTTTTCCTCATTCTGACTTACTTCATTCTGTATGACAGTCTCTCGATCCATCGATGTCTCTACAAATGACCCAGGTTCATTCCTTTTTATGGCCGAGTCATATTCCATTTTATATATGTACCACATCTTTATCCATTCATCTGTCTGTGGGCATTTAGGTTGCTTCCATTACCTGGCTATTGTAAATAGTGCTGCAACGAACATTGTGGTGAATGTGCCTTTTTGAAATACGGTTTTCTCTGGGTATATGCCCAGAAGTGGGATTGCTGGATCAGATGGTAATTCTATTTCTAGTTTTTTTAAGGAAACTCCATACTGTTCTCCATAGTGACTGTATCAATTTACATTCCCACCAATAGTGGAAGAGGGCTCCTTTTGTCCACACCCTCCCCAGAATTGGTTGTTTGTAGATTTACTGATGATGCCGATTCTAACAGGTGTGAGGTGATACCTCATTGTAGTTTTGATTTGCATTTCTCTAATAATTAGTGCTGTTGAGCAGCTTTTCATGTGCGTCTTGGCCATCTCTGTGTCTCCTTTGAAGAAACGTCTCTTTAGATCTTCTGCCCATTTTTTTGGCGTTGTTTGTTTTTTTAATATTAAGCTGCATGAGCTGTTTATACATATTGGAGATTAAACCTCTGTACATTGATTCGTCTGCAACGATTTTCGCCCATTCTGAGGGATGCCTTTTTCCATTCCCGTGTTTTTTAACAAAAAAGGAAAGAAAGGAAAAGAAGCAGAACACTAATGTGCGTAAAATATGCCTTTTGAAACGGTCGTTTTGAAATATGGATGTCCTTTGAATTTTTTGGTCGATATGTGACCCCAGGATTTGTTTTCAGGGCAGTTGATATTTACAGGCCTGCAATGATTTTGAATATCAACTGACCATTAGCGTTGGGATTAAAGCTGCTGTTGTGTGAAACGGCCACAAGGTGGCAGCAGTTCACCCTTACCAAATCTGGTTACTAGGGCAAGAGAGCCTCAGTGGAAGTGGTGTTCTAGATTGGAGTTTAGAATGGAATGTACCAGGAGAAAGCCCCTCACGTTTGTCTCACTACTTCTTGTTCGTGTTTTTAATTTAAGTTTTTATTTTTTATTACAGCAAGTTTGATTACAATGTTTGGCTTGTTGTAGGTGTGGAAGATGTGGTTCTTTTACACATATACAGATGACTGTTCTTCTTGGGATCCTTTTCCCATGTACGTTATGACAGAATGTTGAGTAGTCCTCTCTTGGTATTCTGTAGGTCTTTGGTGATTATATATGTCACCTGTGTTGGTATATGTCTGCTAACCCCGATATCATAATGAAACCAATCCTCACACCTTTCCATTGTTGAACCATAAGTTTGTTTAATAAATCTGTGATTGCCCTTCTTCGTGGAAATATCTGCCCTGGTATCCATTTTTAGGTAACACCTATAAGTGATATGATATGACATGTGTCTTTCACTTTCTGACTTACTGCAAGTCACGTGATTACTTCTAGACTCATCTACAGTGCTGCAAATGGCATTGTGTCCTTTTTTCCCTTGGCTTCTCTTCTGCCTTAGCGGGGTCCATTTTCAACAATGTGATTCCCTGAGGGTTGTGGATTAGCTGACCTGGGCAGCCTTACCCTGCCTGCCCGCCCTCCCCAGGTGTGCCTCGTTGAGATCAATATAAACAGCGCTCCAGGCAGCAATAGCCCCTGAAGCTGTGCCTGACTCCATATTCTCTGCCCCGTCAGCAGTCTCGGGGCTGTGCTGGTGGGAGGGAGTGAGGGGCCACAGCTTTGTGGGTGGCCCGGTGTGAGTGGGGTTCTGCTGGCCTTTCTGCAGGAGTTGCCAGGCTGCCGCCTGTAAAGAAGAGGATGTGTCACCCATACCTTCCGCTGGAATTTCTCTCCGGACAGAGGTGAGGAAGGAAAAAAGCAGTGGGGGCCGGGACAGGAGGGGTATCTCAGGCAGGGCAATGGAAAGCTTCTGGAAGAGCACCCGGGGCCAGGACCATGCTGGCTGGCCTGCAGGCACCAAGTTGGCCTGCGTGCTGTCGCTGGTGTGGCTCCACGGTCCTTCCTCTAGGCTTTCAAGCCCTTGTACATATTCAGGTGTTTTACCTGGAAAGGGTGGGAACAGTTCAGCAGCAGCTGGCCTGGGGCTCAGCTCACGTTTACTCACAGATGCCTCGGCACGGTCCCCCAGCTTTGCAATGAGGACGCTCCTTGCGTGGGGGGTGGGTTGCTGGCTGTATGGGAGATGGTTCCCCACCTCTGACCAATTTCAGAATTGTTTACCACTGGAGCAAGTGCCCTGATAGGGTTTTCCTCTGTATAACTCCTGGGTTCAGGTTTTTTTTTTCTTTTATGGTTCAAGTTAGATTTTATTCCCCTTTTATGTATTTATAGATATAAGCATGGAAATAATTCTTTCCTATAAATACATCTGTGTGATGGGAAGAATTTTTTCTGTTTTATTTTTAAATTTTATTTTTTAAAATTTTGAAATTTAATTTTATTCATTTTTTTTATACAGCACGTTATTATTAGTTATGTATTTTATGCATATACATGTATACAGGTCAATCCCAATCTCCCAACTCATCCCACCACCACCACCCCATGGCTTCCCACACTTGGTGTCCATACGTTTGTTCTCTACCTCTGTGTCTCTATTTCTTCCCTGCAAACCAGTTCATCTGTACCATTTTTAGGCTCCACATATATGCATTAATATACAATATTTGTTTTCCTCATTCTGACTTACTTCATTCTGTATGACAGTCTCTCGATCCATCGATGTCTCTACAAATGACCCAGTTTCATTCCTTTTATTGCCGAGTCATATTGCATTTTATATATGTACCACATCTTTATCCATTCATCTGTCTGTGGGCATTTAGGTTGCTTCCATTACCTGGCTATTGTAAATAGTGCTGCAACGAACATTGTGGTGAATGTGCCTTTTTGAAATACGGTTTTCTGTGGGTATATGCCCAGAAGTGGGATTGCTGGATCAGATGGTAATTCTATTTCTAGTTTTTTTAAGGAAACTCCATACTGTTCTCCATAGTGACTGTATCAATTTACATTCCCACCAATAGTGGAAGAGGGCTCCTTTTGTCCACACCCTCCCCAGAATTGGTTGTTTGTAGATTTTCTGATGATGCCGATTCTAACAGGTGTGAGGTGATACCTCATTGTAGTTTTGATTTGCATTTCTCTAATAATTAGTGCTGTTGAGCAGCTTTTCATGTGCGTCTTGGCCATCTCTGTGTCTCCTTTGAAGAAACGTCTCTTTAGATCTTCTGCCCATTTTTTTGGGGTTGTTTGTTTTTTTTAATATTAAGCTGCATGAGCTGTTTATACATATTGGAGATTAAACCTCTGTACATTGATTCGTCTGCAACGATTTTCGCCCATTCTGAGGGATGCCTTTTTCCATTCCTGTGTTTTTTAACAAAAAAGGAAAGAAAGGAAAAGAAGCAGAACACTAATGTGCGTAAAATATGCCTTTTGAAACGGTCGTTTTGAAATATGGATGTCCTTTGAATTTTTTGGTCGATATGTGACCCCAGGATTTGTTTTCAGGGCAGTTGATATTTACAGGCCTGCAATGATTTTGAATATCAACTGACCATTAGCGTTGGGATTAAAGCTGCTGTTGTGTGAAACGGCCACAAGGTGGCATCAGTTCACCCTTACCAAATCTGGTTACTAGGGCAAGAGAGCCTCAGTGGAAGTGGTGTTCTAGATTGGAGTTTAGAATGGAATGTACCAGGAGAAAGCCCCTCACGTTTGTCTCACTACTTCTTGTTCGTGTTTTTAATTTAAGTTTTTATTTTTTATTACAGCAAGTTTGATTACAATGTTTGGCTTGTTGTAGGTGTGGAAGATGTGGTTCTTTTACACATATACAGATGACTGTTCTTCTTGGGATCCTTTTCCCATGTACGTTATGATAGAATGTTGAGTAGTCCTCTCTTGGTATTCTGTAGGTCTTTGGTGATTATATATGTCACCTGTGTTGGTATATGTCTGCTAACCCCGATATCATAATGAAACCAATCCTCACACCTTTCCATTGGTGAACCATAAGTTTGTTTAATAAATCTGTGATTGCCCTTCTTCGTGGAAATATCTGCCCTGGTATCCATTTTTAGGTAACACCTATAAGTGATATGATATGACATGTGTCTTTCACTTTCTGACTTACTACAAGTCACGTGATTACTTCTAGACTCATCTACAGTGCTGCAAATGGCATTGTGTCCTTTTTTCCCTTGGCTTCTCTTCTGCCTTAGCGGGGTCCATTTTCAACAATGTGATTCCCTGAGGGTTGTGGATTAGCTGACCTGGGCAGCCTTACCCTGCCGGCCCGCCCTCCCCAGGTGTGCCTCGTTGAGATCAATATAAACAGCGCTCCAGGCAGCAATAGCCCCTGAAGCTGTGCCTGACTCCATATTCTCTGCCCCGTCAGTAGTCTCGGGGCTGAGCTGGTGGGAGGGAGTGAGGGGCCACAGCTTTGTGGGTGGCCCTGTGTGAGTGGGGTTCTGCTGGCCTTTCTGCAGGAGTTGCCAGGCTGCCGCCTTAAAGAAGAGGATGGGTAACCCATACCTTCCGCTGGAATTTCTCTCCGGACAGAGGTGAGGAAGGAAAAAAGCAGTGCGGTCCGGGACAGGAGGGGTATCTCAGGCAGGGCAATGGAAAGCTTCTGGAAGAGCGCCCGGGGCCAGGACCACGCTGGCTGGCCTGCAGGCACCAAGTTGGCCTGCGTGTTGTCGCTGGTGTGGCTCCACGGTCCTTCCTCTAGGCTTTCAAGCCCTTGTACATATTCAGGTGTTTTACCTGGAAAGGGTGGGAACAGTTCAGCAGCAGCTGGCCTGGGGCTCAGCTCACGTTTACTCACAGATGCCTCGGCACGGTCCCCCAGCTTTGCAATGAGGACGCTCCTTGCGTGGGGGTTGGGTTGCTGGCTGTATGGGAGATGGTTCCCCACCTCTGACCAATTTCAGAATTGTTTACCACTGGAGCAAGTGCCGTGATAGGGTTTTCCTCTGTATAACTCGTGGGTTCACTTTTTGTTTCTTTTATGTTTCAAGTTAGATGTTATTCCTCTTTTATGTATTTATAGATATAAGCATGGAAATAATTCATTCCTATAAATACATCTGTGTGACGGGAAGAACTTTTTTCTGTTTTATTTTTAAATTTTATTTTTTAAAATTTTGAAATTTTATTTATTTTTTTTATACAGCACGTTATTATTAGTTATGTATTTTATGCATATACATGTATACAGGTCAATCCCAAACTCCCAACTCATCCCACCACCACCACCCCATGGCTTCCCACACTTGGTGTCCATACGTTTGTTCTCTACCTCTGTGTCTCTATTTCTTCCCTGCAAACCAGTTCATCTGTACCATTTTTAGGCTCCACATATATGCATTAATATACAATATTTGTTTTCCTCTTTCTGACTTACTTCATTCTGTATGACAGTCTCTCGATCCATCGATGTCTCTACAGATGACCCAGTTTCATTCCTTTTTATGGCCGAGTAATATTCCATTTTATATATGTACCACATCTTTATCCATTCATCTGTCTGTGGGCATTTAGGTTGCTTCCATTACCTGGCTATTGTAAATAGTGCTGCAACGAACATTGTGGTGAATGTGCCTTTTTGAAATACGGTTTTCTCTGGGTATATGCCCAGAAATGGGATTGCTGGATCAGATGGTAATTCTATTTCTAGTTTTTTTAAGGAAACTCCATACTGTTCTCCATAGTGACTGTATCAATTTACATTCCCACCAATAGTGGAAGAGGGCTCCTTTTGTCCACACCCTCACCAGAATTGGTTGTTTGTAGATTTTCTGATGATGCCGATTCTTACAGGTGTGAGGTGAAACCTCATTGTAGTTTTGATTTGTATTTCTCTAATAATTAGTGCTGTTGAGCAGCTTTTCATGTACGTCTTAGCCATCTCTGTGTCTCCTTTGAAGAAACGTCTCTTTAGATCTTCTGCCCATTTTTTTTGGGTTGTTTGTTTTTTTAATATTAAGCTGCATGAGCTGTTTATATATATTGGAGATTAAAACTCTGTCCATTGATTCGTCTCCAACGATTTTCGCCCATTCTGAGGGATGCTTTTTTCCATTCCCGCTTTTTTTAACAAAAAAAGGAAAGAAAGGAAAAGAAGCAGAACACTAATGTGCGTAAAATATGCCTTTTGATACGGTCGTTTTGAAATATGGACGTCCTTTGAATATTTTGGTCGATATGTGACCCCAGGATTTGTTTTCAGGGCAGGTGTCATTTACAGGCCTGCAATGATTTTGAATATCAACTGACCATTAGCGTTGGGATTAAAGCTGCTGTTGTGTGAAACGGCCACAAGGTGGCAGCAGTTCACCCTTACCAAATCTGGTTACTAGGGCAAGAGAGCCTCAGTGGAAGTGGTGTTCTAGATTGGAGTTTAGAATGGAATGTGCCAGGAGAAAGCCCCTCACGTTTGTCTCACTACTTCTTGTTCGTGTTTTTAATTTAAGTTTTTATTTTTTATTACAGCAAGTTTGATTACAATGTTTGGCTTGTTGTAGGTGTGGAAGATGTGGTTCTTTTACACATATACAGATGACTGTTCTTCTTGGGATCCTTTTCCCATGTACGTTATGACAGAATGTTGAGTAGTCCTCTCTTGGTATTCTGTAGGTCTTTGGTGATTATATATGTCACCTGTGTTTGTATATGTCTGTTAACCCCGATATCGTAATGAAACCAATCCTCACACCTTTCCATTGGTGAACCATAAGTTTGTTTAGTGAATCTGTGATTGCCCTTCTCCGTGGAAATATCTGCCCTGGTATCCATTTTTAGGTAACACCTATAAGTGATATGATATGATATGTGTCTTTCACTTTCTGACTTACTACAAGTCACGTGATTACTTCTAGACTCATCTACGGTGCTGCAAATGGCATTGTGTCCTTTTTTCCCTTGGCTTCTCTTCTGCCTTAGCGGGGTCCATTTTCAACAATGTGATTCCCTGAGGGTTGTGGATTAGCTGACCTGGGCAGCCTTACCCTGCCGGCCCGCCCTCCCCAGGTGTGCCTCGTTGAGGTCAATATAAACAGAGCTCCAGGCAGCAATAGCCCCTGAAGCTGTGCCTGACTCCATATTCTCTGCCCCGTCAGCAGTCTCGGGGCTGTGCTGGTGGGAGGGAGTGAGGGGCCACAGCTTTGTGGGTGGCCCGGTGTGAGTGGGGTTCTGCTGGCCTTTCTGCAGGAGTTGCCAGGCTGCCGCCTGTAAAGAAGAGGATGTGTCACCCATACCTTCCGCTGGAATTTCTCTCCGGACAGAGGTGAGGAAGGAAAAAACCAGTGGGGGCCGGGACAGGAGGGGTATCTCAGGCAGGGCAATGGAAAGCTTCTGGAAGAGCGCCACGGTCCAGGACCACGCTGGCTGGCCTGCAGGCACCAAGTTGGCCTGCGTGCTGTCGCTGGTGTGGCTCCACGGTCCTTCCTCTAGGCTTTCAAGCCCTTGTACATATTCAGGTGTTTTACCTGGAAAGGGTGGGAACAGTTCAGCAGCAGCTGGCCTGGGGCTCAGCTCACGTTTACTCACAGATGCCTCGGCACGGTCCCTCAGCTTTGCAATGAGGACACTCCTTGCGTGGGGGTTGGGTTGCTGGCTGTATGGGAGATGGTTCCCCACCTCTGACCAATTTCAGAATTGTTTACCACTGGAGCAAGTGCCGTGATAGGGTTTTCCTCTGTATAACTCGTGGGTTCACTTTTTTTTTCTTTTATGTTTCAAGTTAGATGTTATTCCTCTTTTATGTATTTATAGATATAAGCATGGAAATAATTCATTCCTATAAATACATCTGTGTGACGGGAAGAACTTTTTTCTGTTTTATTTTTAAATTTTATTTTTTAAAATTTTGAAATTTTATTTATTTTTTTTATACAGCACGTTATTATTAGTTATGTATTTTATGCATATACATGTATACAGGTCAATCCCAAACTCCCAACTCATCCCACCACCACCACCCCATGGCTTCCCACAGTTGGTGCCCATACGTTTGTTCTCTACCTCTGTGTCTCTATTTCTTCCCTGCAAACCAGTTCATCTGTACCATTTTTAGGCTCCACATATATGCATTAATATACAATATTTGTTTTCCTCTTTCTGACTTACTTCATTCTGTATGACAGTCTCTCGATCCATCGATGTCTCTACAAATGACCCAGTTTCATTCCTTTTTATGGCCGAGTCATATTCCATTTTATATATGTACCACATCTTTATCCATTCATCTGTCTGTGGGCATTTAGGTTGCTTCCATTACCTGGCTATTGTAAATAGTGCTGCAACGAACATTGTGGTGAATGTGCCTTTTTGAAATACGGTTTTCTCTGGGTATATGCCCAGAAGTGGGATTGCTGGATCAGATGGTAATTCTATTTCTAGTTTTTTTAAGGAAACTCTATACTTTTCTCCATAGGGACTGTATCAATTTACATTCCCACCAATAGTGGAAGAGGGCTCCTTTTGTCCACACCCTCCCCAGAATTGGTTGTTTGTAGATTTTCTGATGATGCCGATTCTAACAGGTGTGAGGTGATACCTCATTGTAGTTTTGATTTGCATTTCTCTAATAATTAGTGCTGTTGAGCAGCTTTTCATGTGCGTCTTGGCCATCTCTGTGTCTCCTTTGAAGAAACGTCTCTTTAGATCTTCTGCCCATTTTTTTTGGGTTGTTTGTTTTATTAATATTAAGCTGCATGAGCTGTTTATATATATTGGAGATTAAACCTCTGTCCATTGATTCGTCTGCAACGATTTTCGCCCATTCTGAGGGATGCCTTTTTCCATTCCCGTGTTTTTTAACAAAAAAGGAAAGAAAGGAAAAGAAGCAGAACACTAATGTGCGTAAAATATGCCTTTTGAAACGGTGGTTTTGAAATATGGACGTCCTTTGAAATTTTTGGTCGATATGTGACCCCAGGATTTGTTTTCAGGGCAGGTATCATTTACAGGCCTGCAATGATTTTGAATATCAACTGACCATTAGCGTTGGGATTAAAGCTGCTGTTGTGTGAAACGGCCACAAGGTGGCAGCAGTTCACCCTTACCAAATCTGGTTACTAGGGCAAGAGAGCCTCAGTGGAAGTGGTGTTCTAGATTGGAGTTTAGAATGGAATGTACAAGGAGAAAGCCCCTCACGTTTGTCTCACTACTTCTTGTTCGTGTTTTTAATTTAAGTTTTTATTTTTTATTACAGCATTTTGATTATAATGTTTGGCTTGTTGTAGGTGTGGAAGATGTGGTTCTTTTACACATATACAGATGACTGTTCTTCTTGGGATCCTTTTCCCATGTACGTTATGACAGAATGTTGAGTAGTCCTCTCTTGGTATTCTGTAGGTCTTTGGTGATTATATATGTCACCTGTGTTTGTATATGTCTGTTAACCCCGATATCGTAATGAAACCAATCCTCACACCTTTCCATTGGTGAACCATAAGTTTGTTTAATGAATCTGTGATTGCCCTTCTCCGTGGAAATATCTGCCCTGGTATCCATTTTTAGGTAACACCTATATGTGATATGATATGATATGTGTCTTTCACTTTCTGACTTACTACAAGTCACGTGATTACTTCTAGACTCATCTACGGTGCTGCAAATGGCATTGTGTCCTTTTTTCCCTTGGCTTCTCTTCTGCCTTAGCGGGGTCCATTTTCAACAATGTGATTCCCTGAGGGTTGTGGATTAGCTGACCTGGGCAGCCTTACCCTGCCGGCCCGCCCTCCCCAGGTGTTCCTCGTTGAGGTCAATATAAACAGAGCTCCAGGCAGCAATAGCCCCTGAAGCTGTGCCTGACTCCATATTCTCTGCCCCGTCAGCAGTCTCGGGGCTGTGCTGGTGGGAGGGAGTGAGGGGCCACAGCTTTGTGGGTGGCCCGGTGTGAGTGGGGTTCTGCTGGCCTTTCTGCAGGAGTTGCCAGGCTGCCGCCTGTAAAGAAGAGGATGTGTCACCCATACCTTCCGCTGGAATTTCTCTCCGGACAGAGGTGAGGAAGGAAAAAACCAGTGGGGGCCGGGACAGGAGGGGTATCTCAGGCAGGGCAATGGAAAGCTTCTGGAAGAGCGCCACGGTCCAGGACCACGCTGGCTGGCCTGCAGGCACCAAGTTGGCCTGCGTGCTGTCGCTGGTGTGGCTCCACGGTCCTTCCTCTAGGCTTTCAAGCCCTTGTACATATTCAGGTGTTTTACCTGGAAAGGGTGGGAACAGTTCAGCAGCAGCTGGCCTGGGGCTCAGCTCACGTTTACTCACAGATGCCTCGGCACGGTCCCTCAGCTTTGCAATGAGGACACTCCTTGCGTGGGGGTTGGGTTGCTGGCTGTATGGGAGATGGTTCCCCACCTCTGACCAATTTCAGAATTGTTTACCACTGGAGCAAGTGCCGTGATAGGGTTTTCCTCTGTATAACTCGTGGGTTCACTTTTTTTTTCTTTTATGTTTCAAGTTAGATGTTATTCCTCTTTTATGTATTTATAGATATAAGCATGGAAATAATTCATTCCTATAAATACATCTGTGTGACGGGAAGAACTTTTTTCTGTTTTATTTTTAAATTTTATTTTTTAAAATTTTGAAATTTTATTTATTTTTTTTATACAGCACGTTATTATTAGTTATGTATTTTATGCATATACATGTATACAGGTCAATCCCAAACTCCCAACTCATCCCACCACCACCACCCCATGGCTTCCCACAGTTGGTGCCCATACGTTTGTTCTCTACCTCTGTGTCTCTATTTCTTCCCTGCAAACCAGTTCATCTGTACCATTTTTAGGCTCCACATATATGCATTAATATACAATATTTGTTTTCCTCTTTCTGACTTACTTCATTCTGTATGACAGTCTCTCGATCCATCGATGTCTCTACAAATGACCCAGTTTCATTCCTTTTTATGGCCGAGTAATATTCCATTTTATATATGTACCACATCTTTATCCATTCATCTGTCTGTGGGCATTTAGGTTGCTTCCATTACCTGGCTATTGTAAATAGTGCTGCAACGAACATTGTGGTGAATGTGCCTTTTTGAAATACGGTTTTCTCTGGGTATATGCCCAGAAGTGGGATTGCTGGATCAGATGGTAATTCTATTTCTAGTTTTTTTAAGGAAACTCTATACTTTTCTCCATAGGGACTGTATCAATTTACATTCCCACCAATAGTGGAAGAGGGCTCCTTTTGTCCACACCCTCCCCAGAATTGGTTGTTTGTAGATTTTCTGATGATGCCGATTCTAACAGGTGTGAGGTGATACCTCATTGTAGTTTTGATTTGCATTTCTCTAATAATTAGTGCTGTTGAGCAGCTTTTCATGTGCGTCTTGGCCATCTCTGTGTCTCCTTTGAAGAAACGTCTCTTTAGATCTTCTGCCCATTTTTTTTGGGTTGTTTGTTTTATTAATATTAAGCTGCATGAGCTGTTTATATATATTGGAGATTAAACCTCTGTCCATTGATTCGTCTGCAACGATTTTCGCCCATTCTGAGGGATGCCTTTTTCCATTCCCGTGTTTTTTAACAAAAAAGGAAAGAAAGGAAAAGAAGCAGAACACTAATGTGCGTAAAATATGCCTTTTGAAACGGTGGTTTTGAAATATGGACGTCCTTTGAAATTTTTGGTCGATATGTGACCCCAGGATTTGTTTTCAGGGCAGGTATCATTTACAGGCCTGCAATGATTTTGAATATCAACTGACCATTAGCGTTGGGATTAAAGCTGCTGTTGTGTGAAACGGCCACAAGGTGGCAGCAGTTCACCCTTACCAAATCTGGTTACTAGGGCAAGAGAGCCTCAGTGGAAGTGGTGTTCTAGATTGGAGTTTAGAATGGAATGTACAAGGAGAAAGCCCCTCACGTTTGTCTCACTACTTCTTGTTCGTGTTTTTAATTTAAGTTTTTATTTTTTATTACAGCATTTTGATTATAATGTTTGGCTTGTTGTAGGTGTGGAAGATGTGGTTCTTTTACACATATACAGATGACTGTTCTTCTTGGGATCCTTTTCCCATGTACGTTATGACAGAATGTTGAGTAGTCCTCTCTTGGTATTCTGTAGGTCTTTGGTGATTATATATGTCACCTGTGTTTGTATATGTCTGTTAACCCCGATATCGTAATGAAACCAATCCTCACACCTTTCCATTGGTGAACCATAAGTTTGTTTAATGAATCTGTGATTGCCCTTCTCCGTGGAAATATCTGCCCTGGTATCCATTTTTAGGTAACACCTATATGTGATATGATATGATATGTGTCTTTCACTTTCTGACTTACTACAAGTCACGTGATTACTTCTAGACTCATCTACGGTGCTGCAAATGGCATTGTGTCCTTTTTTCCCTTGGCTTCTCTTCTGCCTTAGCGGGGTCCATTTTCAACAATGTGATTCCCTGAGGGTTGTGGATTAGCTGACCTGGGCAGCCTTACCCTGCCGGCCCGCCCTCCCCAGGTGTTCCTCGTTGAGGTCAATATAAACAGAGCTCCAGGCAGCAATAGCCCCTGAAGCTGTGCCTGACTCCATATTCTCTGCCCCGTCAGCAGTCTCGGGGCTGTGCTGGTGGGAGGGAGTGAGGGGCCACAGCTTTGTGGGTGGCCCGGTGTGAGTGGGGTTCTGCTGGCCTTTCTGCAGGAGTTGCCAGGCTGCCGCCTGTAAAGAAGAGGATGTGTCACCCATACCTTCCGCTGGAATTTCTCTCCGGACAGAGGTGAGGAAGGAAAAAACCAGTGGGGGCCGGGACAGGAGGGGTATCTCAGGCAGGGCAATGGAAAGCTTCTGGAAGAGCGCCACGGTCCAGGACCACGCTGGCTGGCCTGCAGGCGCCAAGTTGGCCTGCGTGCTGTCGCTGGTGTGGCTCCACGGTCCTTCCCCTAGGCTTTCAAGCCCTTGTACATATTCAGGTGTTTTACCTGGAAAGGGTGGGAACAGTTCAGCAGCAGCTGGCCTGGGGCTCAGCTCACGTTTACTCACAGATGCCTCGGCACGGTCCCCCAGCTTTGCAATGAGGACGCTCCTTGCGTGGGGGTTGGGTTGCTGGCTGTATGGGAGATGGTTCCCCACCTCTGACCAATTTCAGAATTGTTTACCACTGGAGCAAGTGCCGTGATAGGGTTTTCCTCTGTATAACTCGTGGGTTCACTTTTTTTTTCTTTTATGTTTCAAGTTAGATGTTATTCCTCTTTTATGTATTTATAGATATAAGCATGGAAATAATTCATTCCTATAAATACATCTGTGTGACGGGAAGAACTTTTTTCTGTTATATTTTTAAATTTTATTTTTTAAAATTTTGAAATTTTATTTATTTTTTTATACAGCACGTTATTATTAGTTATGTATTTTATGCATATACATGTATACAGGTCAATCCCAAACTCCCAACTCATCCCACCACCACCACCCCATGGCTTCCCACACTTGGTGTCCATACGTTTGTTCTCTACCTCTGTGTCTCTATTTCTTCCCTGCAAACCAGTTCATCTGTACCATTTTTAGGCTCCACATATATGCATTAATATACAATATTTGTTTTCCTCTTTCTGACTTACTTCATTCTGTATGACAGTCTCTCGATCCATCGATGTCTCTACAAATGACCCAGTTTCATTCCTTTTTATGGCCGAGTAATATTCCATTTTATATATGTACCACATCTTTATCCATTCATCTGTCTGTGGGCATTTAGGTTGCTTCCATTACCTGGCTATTGTAAATAGTGCTGCAACGAACATTGTGGTGAATGTGCCTTTTTGAAATACGGTTTTCTCTGGGTATATGCCCAGAAGTGGGATTGCTGGATCAGATGGTAATTCTATTTCTAATTTTTTTAAGGAAACTCCATACTGTTCTCCATAGGGACTGTATCAATTTACATTCCCACCAATAGTGGAAGAGGGCTCCTTTTGTCCACACCCTCCCCAGAATTGGTTGTTTGTAGATTTTCTGATGATGCCGATTCTAACAGGTGTGAGGTGATACCTCATTGTAGTTTTGATTTGCATTTCTCTAATAATTAGTGCTGTTGAGCAGCTTTTCATGTGCGTCTTGGCCATCTCTGTGTCTCCTTTGAAGAAACGTCTCTTTAGATCTTCTGCCCATTTTTTTTGGGGTTGTTTGTTTTATTAATATTAAGCTGCATGAGCTATTTATATATATTGGAGATTAAACCTCTGTCCATTGATTCGTCTGCAACGATTTTCGCCCATTCTGAGGGATGCCTTTTTCCATTCCCGTGTTTTTTAACAAAAAAGGAAAGAAAGGAAAAGAAGCAGAACACTAATGTGCGTAAAATATGCCTTTTGAAACGGTCGTTTTGAAATATGGACGTCCTTTGAAATTTTTGGTCGATATGTGACCCCAGGATTTGTTTTCAGGGCAGGTGTCATTTACAGGCCTGCAATGATTTTGAATATCAACTGACCATTAGCGTTGGGATTAAAGCTGCTGTTGTGTGAAACGGCCACAAGGTGGCAGCAGTTCACCCTTACCAAATCTGGTTACTAGGGCAAGAGAGCCTCAGTGGAAGTGGTGTTCTAGATTGGAGTTTAGAATGGAATGTACCAGGAGAAAGCCCCTCACGTTTGTCTCACTACTTCTTGTTCGTGTTTTTAATTTAAGTTTTTATTTTTTATTACAGCATTTTGATTACAATGTTTGGCTTGTTGTAGGTGTGGAAGATGTAGTTCTTTTACACATATACAGATGACTGTTCTTCCTGGGATCCTTTTCCCATGTACGTTATGACAGAATGTTGAGTAGTCCTCTCTTGGTATTCTGTAGGTCTTTGGTGATTATATATGTCACCTGTGTTTGTATATGTCTGTTAACCCCGATATCGTAATGAAACCAATCCTCACACCTTTCCATTGGTGAACCATAAGTTTGTTTAATGAATCTGTGATTGCCCTTCTCCGTGGAAATATCTGCCCTGGTATCCATTTTTAGGTAACACCTATATGTGATATGATATGATATGTGTCTTTCACTTTCTGACTTACTACAAGTCACGTGATTACTTCTAGACTCATCTACGGTGCTGCAAATGGCATTGTGTCCTTTTTTCCCTTGGCTTCTCTTCTGCCTTAGCGGGGTCCATTTTCAACAATGTGATTCCCTGAGGGTTGTGGATTAGCTGACCTGGGCAGCCTTACCCTGCCGGCCCGCCCTCCCCAGGTGTTCCTCGTTGAGGTCAATATAAACAGAGCTCCAGGCAGCAATAGCCCCTGAAGCTGTGCCTGACTCCATATTCTCTGCCCCGTCAGCAGTCTCGGGGCTGTGCTGGTGGGAGGGAGTGAGGGGCCACAGCTTTGTGGGTGGCCCGGTGTGAGTGGGGTTCTGCTGGCCTTTCTGCAGGAGTTGCCAGGCTGCCGCCTGTAAAGAAGAGGATGTGTCACCCATACCTTCCGCTGGAATTTCTCTCCGGACAGAGGTGAGGAAGGAAAAAACCAGTGGGGGCCGGGACAGGAGGGGTATCTCAGGCAGGGCAATGGAAAGCTTCTGGAAGAGCGCCACGGTCCAGGACCACGCTGGCTGGCCTGCAGGCACCAAGTTGGCCTGCGTGCTGTCGCTGGTGTGGCTCCACGGTCCTTCCTCTAGGCTTTCAAGACCTTGTACATATTCAGGTGTTTTACCTGGAAAGGGTGGGAACAGTTCAGCAGCAGCTGGCCTGGGGCTCAGCTCACGTTTACTCACAGATGCCTCGGCACGGTCCCCCAGCTTTGCAATGAGGACGCTCCTTGCGTGGGGGTTGGGTTGCTGGCTGTATGGGAGATGGTTCCCCACCTCTGACCAATTTCAGAATTGTTTACCACTGGAGCAAGTGCCGTGATAGGGTTTTCCTCTGTATAACTCGTGGGTTCACTTTTTGTTTCTTTTATGTTTCAAGTTAGATGTTATTCCTCTTTTATGTATTTATAGATATAAGCATGGAAATAATTCATTCCTATAAATACATCTGTGTGACGGGAAGAACTTTTTCTGTTTTATTTTTAAATTTTATTTTTTAAAATTTTGAAATTTTATTTAATTTTTTATACAGCACGTTATTATTAGTTATGTATTTTATGCATATACATGTATACAGGTCAATCCCAAACTCCCAACTCATCCCACCACCACCACCCCATGGCTTCCCACACTTGGTGTCCATACGTTTGTTCTCTACCTCTGTGTCTCTATTTCTTCCCTGCAAACCAGTTCATCTGTACCATTTTTAGGCTCCACATATATGCATTAATATACAATATTTGTTTTCCTCTTTCTGACTTACTTCATTCTGTATGACAGTCTCTCGATCCATCGATGTCTCTACAGATGACCCAGTTTCATTCCTTTTTATGGCCGAGTAATATTCCATTTTATATATGTACCACATCTTTATCCATTCATCTGTCTGTGGGCATTTAGGTTGCTTCCATTACCTGGCTATTGTAAATAGTGCTGCAACGAACATTGTGGTGAATGTGCCTTTTTGAAATACGGTTTTCTCTGGGTATATGCCCAGAAGTGGGATTGCTGGATCAGATGGTAATTCTATTTCTAATTTTTTTAAGGAAACTCCATACTGTTCTCCATAGGGACTGTATCAATTTACATTCCCACCAATAGTGGAAGAGGGCTCCTTTTGTCCACACCCTCCCCAGAATTGGTTGTTTGTAGATTTTCTGATGATGCCGATTCTAACAGGTGTGAGGTGATACCTCATTGTAGTTTTGATTTGCATTTCTCTAATAATTAGTGCTGTTGAGCAGCTTTTCATGTGCGTCTTGGCCATCTCTGTGTCTCCTTTGAAGAAACGTCTCTTTAGATCTTCTGCCCATTTTTTTGGGGTTGTTTGTTTTATTAATATTAAGCTGCATGAGCTGTTTATATATATTGGAGATTAAACCTCTGTCCATTGATTCGTCTGCAACGATTTTCGCCCATTCTGAGGGATGCCTTTTTCCATTCCCGTGTTTTTTAACAAAAAAGGAAAGAAAGGAAAAGAAGCAGAACACTAATGTGCGTAAAATATGCCTTTTGAAACGGTGGTTTTGAAATATGGACGTCCTTTGAAATTTTTGGTCGATATGTGACCCCAGGATTTGTTTTCAGGGCAGGTATCATTTACAGGCCTGCAATGATTTTGAATATCAACTGACCATTAGCGTTGGGATTAAAGCTGCTGTTGTGTGAAACGGCCACAAGGTGGCAGCAGTTCACCCTTACCAAATCTGGTTACTAGGGCAAGAGAGCCTCAGTAGAAGTGGTGTTCTAGATTGGAGTTTAGAATGGAATGTACAAGGAGAAAGCCCCTCACGTTTGTCTCACTACTTCTTGTTCGTGTTTTTAATTTAAGTTTTTATTTTTTATTACAGCATTTTGATTATAATGTTTGGCTTGTTGTAGGTGTGGAAGATGTGGTTCTTTTACACATATACAGATGACTGTTCTTCTTGGGATCCTTTTCCCATGTACGTTATGACAGAATGTTGAGTAGTCCTCTCTTGGTATTCTGTAGGTCTTTGGTGATTATATATGTCACCTGTGTTTGTATATGTCTGTTAACCCCGATATCGTAATGAAACCAATCCTCACACCTTTCCATTGGTGAACCATAAGTTTGTTTAATGAATCTGTGATTGCCCTTCTCCGTGGAAATATCTGCCCTGGTATCCATTTTTAGGTAACACCTATATGTGATATGATATGATATGTGTCTTTCACTTTCTGACTTACTACAAGTCACGTGATTACTTCTAGACTCATCTACGGTGCTGCAAATGGCATTGTGTCCTTTTATCCCTTGGCTTCTCTTCTGCCTTAGCGGGGTCCATTTTCAACAATGTGATTCCCTGAGGGTTGTGGATTAGCTGACCTGGGCAGCCTTACCCTGCCGGCCCACCCTCCCCAGGTGTTCCTCGTTGAGGTCAATATAAACAGAGCTCCAGGCAGCAATAGCCCCTGAAGCTGTGCCTGACTCCATATTCTCTGCCCCGTCAGCAGTCTCGGGGCTGTGCTGGTGGCAGGGAGTGAGGGGCCACAGCTTTGTGGGTGGCCCGGTGTGAGTGGGGTTCTGCTGGCCTTTCTGCAGGAGTTGCCAGGCTGCCGCCTGTAAAGAAGAGGATGTGTCACCCATACCTTCCGCTGGAATTTCTCTCCGGACAGAGGTGAGGAAGGAAAAAACCAGTGGGGGCCGGGAAAGGAGGGGTATCTCAGGCAGGGCAATGGAAAGCTTCTGGAAGAGCGCCAGGGTCCAGGACCACGCTGGCTGGCCTGCAGGCGCCAAGTTGGCCTGCGTGCTGTCGCTGGTGTGGCTCCACGGTCCTTCCTCTAGGCTTTCAAGCCCTTGTACATATTCAGGTGTTTTACCTGGAAAGGGTGGGAACAGTTCAGCAGCAGCTGGCCTGGGGCTCAGCTCACGTTTACTCACAGATGCCTCGGCACGGTCCCCAAGCTTTGCAATGAGGACGCTCCTTGCGTGGGGGTTGGGTTGCTGGCTGTATGGGAGATGGTTCCCCACCTCTGACCAATTTCAGAATTGTTTACCACTGGAGCAAGTGCCGTGATAGGGTTTTCCTCTGTATAACTCGTGGGTTCACTTTTTTTTTCTTTTATGTTTCAAGTTAGATGTTATTCCTCTTTTATGTATTTATAGATATAAGCATGGAAATAATTCATTCCTATAAATACATCTGTGTGACGGGAAGAACTTTTTTCTGTTTTATTTTTAAATTTTATTTTTTAAAATTTTGAAATTTTATTTATTTTTTTATACAGCACGTTATTATTAGTTATGTATTTTATGCATATACATGTATACAGGTCAATCCCAAACTCCCAACTCATCCCACCACCACCACCCCATGGCTTCCCACACTTGGTGTCCATACGTTTGTTCTCTACCTCTGTGTCTCTATTTCTTCGCTGCAAACCAGTTCATCTGTACCATTTTTAGGCTCCACATATATGCATTAATATACAATATTTGTTTTCCTCTTTCTGACTTACTTCATTCTGTATGACAGTCTCTCGATCCATCGATGTCTCTACAAATGACCCAGTTTCATTCCTTTTTATGGCCGAGTAATATTCCATTTTATATATGTACCACATCTTTATCCATTCATCTGTCTGTGGGCATTTAGGTTGCTTCCATTACCTGGCTATTGTAAATAGTGCTGCAACGAACATTGTGGTGAATGTGCCTTTTTGAAATATGGTTTTCTCTGGGTATATGCCCAGAAGTGGGATTGCTGGATCAGATGGTAATTCTATTTCTAATTTTTTTAAGGAAACTCCATACTGTTCTCCATAGGGACTGTATCAATTTACATTCCCACCAATAGTGGAAGAGGGCTCCTTTTGTCCACACCCTCCCCAGAATTGGTTGTTTGTAGATTTTCTGATGATGATGATTCTAACAGGTGTGAGGTGATACCTCATTGTAGTTTTGATTTTCATTTCTCTAATAATTAGTGCTGTTGAGCAGCTTTTCATGTGCATCTTGGCCATCTCTGTGTCTCCTTTGAAGAAACGTCTCTTTAAACCTTCTGCCCATTTTTTTGGGTTGTTTGTTTTTTTAATATTAAGCTGCATGAGCTGTTTATATATATTGGAGATTAAACCTCTGTCCATTGATTCGTCTGCAACGATTTTCGCCCATTCTGAGGGATGCCTTTTTCCATTCCCGTGTTTTTTAACAAAAAAGGAAAGAAAGGAAAAGAAGCAGAACACTAATGTGCGTAAAATATGCCGTTTGAAACGGTCGTTTTGAAATATGGACGTCCTTTGAAATTTTTGGTCGATATGTGACCCCAGGATTTGTTTTCAGGGCAGGTGTCATTTACAGGCCTGCAATGATTTTGAATATCAACTGACCATTAGCGTTGGGATTAAAGCTGCTGTTGTGTGAAACGGCCACAAGGTGGCAGCAGTTCACCCTTACCAAATCTGGTTACTAGGGCAAGAGAGCCTCAGTGGAAGTGGTGTTCTAGATTGGAGTTTAGAATGGAATGTGCCAGGAGAAAGCCCCTCACGTTTGTCTCACTACTTCTTGTTCGTGTTTTTAATTTAAGTTTTTATTTTTTATTACAGCAAGTTTGATTACAATGTTTGGCTTGTTGTAGGTGTGGAAGATGTGGTTCTTTTACACATATACAGATGACTGTTCTTCTTGGGATCCTTTTCCCATGTACGTTATGACAGAATGTTGAGTAGTCCTCTCTTGGTATTCTGTAGGTCTTTGGTGATTATATATGTCACCTGTGTTTGTATATGTCTGTTAACCCCGATATCATAATGAAACCAATCCTCACACCTTTCCATTGGTGAACCATAAGTTTGTTTAGTGAATCTGTGATTGCCCTTCTCCGTGGAAATATCTGCCCTGGTATCCATTTTTAGGTAACACCTATAAGTGATATGATATGATATGTGTCTTTCACTTTCTGACTTACTACAAGTCACGTGATTACTTCTAGACTCATCTACGGTGCTGCAAATGGCATTGTGTCCTTTTTTCCCTTGGCTTCTCTTCTGCCTTAGCGGGGTCCATTTTCAACAATGTGATTCCCTGAGGGTTGTGGATTAGCTGACCTGGGCAGCCTTACCCTGCCGGCCCGCCCTCCCCAGGTGTGCCTCGTTGAGGTCAATATAAACAGAGCTCCAGGCAGCAATAGCCCCTGAAGCTGTGCCTGACTCCATATTCTCTGCCCCGTCAGCAGTCTCGGGGCTGTGCTGGTGGGAGGGAGTGAGGGGCCACAGCTTTGTGGGTGGCCCGGTGTGAGTGGGGTTCTGCTGGCCTTTCTGCAGGAGTTGCCAGGCTGCCGCCTGTAAAGAAGAGGATGTGTCACCCATACCTTCCGCTGGAATTTCTCTCCGGACAGAGGTGAGGAAGGAAAAAACCAGTGGGGGCCGGGACAGGAGGGGTATCTCAGGCAGGGCAATGGAAAGCTTCTGGAAGAGCGCCACGGTCCAGGACCACGCTGGCTGGCCTGCAGGCACCAAGTTGGCCTGCGTGCTGTCGCTGGTGTGGCTCCACGGTCCTTCCTCTAGGCTTTCAAGCCCTTGTACATATTCAGGTGTGTTACCTGGAAAGGGTGGGAACAGTTCAGCAGCAGCTGGCCTGGGGCTCAGCTCACGTTTACTCACAGATGCCTCGGCACGGTCCCTCAGCTTTGCAATGAGGACGCTCCTTGCGTGGGGGTTGGGTTGCTGGCTGTATGGGAGATGGTTCCCCACCTCTGACCAATTTCAGAATTGTTTACCACTGGAGCAAGTGCCGTGATAGGGTTTTCCTCTGTATAACTCGTGGGTTCACTTTTTTTTTCTTTTATGTTTCAAGTTAGATGTTATTCCTCTTTTATGTATTTATAGATATAAGCATGGAAATAATTCATTCCTATAAATACATCTGTGTGACGGGAAGAACTTTTTTCTGTTTTATTTTTAAATTTTATTTTTTAAAATTTTGAAATTTTATTTATTTTTTTTATACAGCACGTTATTATTAGTTATGTATTTTATGCATATACATGTATACAGGTCAATCCCAAACTCCCAACTCATCCCACCACCACCACCCCATGGCTTCCCACAGTTGGTGCCCATACGTTTGTTCTCTACCTCTGTGTCTCTATTTCTTCCCTGCAAACCAGTTCATCTGTACCATTTTTAGGCTCCACATATATGCATTAATATACAATATTTGTTTTCCTCTTTCTGACTTACTTCATTCTGTATGACAGTCTCTCGATCCATCGATGTCTCTACAAATGACCCAGTTTCATTCCTTTTTATGGCCGAGTCATATTCCATTTTATATATGTACCACATCTTTATCCATTCATCTGTCTGTGGGCATTTAGGTTGCTTCCATTACCTGGCTATTGTAAATAGTGCTGCAACGAACATTGTGGTGAATGTGCCTTTTTGAAATACGGTTTTCTCTGGGTATATGCCCAGAAGTGGGATTGCTGGATCAGATGGTAATTCTATTTCTAGTTTTTTTAAGGAAACTCTATACTTTTCTCCATAGGGACTGTATCAATTTACATTCCCACCAATAGTGGAAGAGGGCTCCTTTTGTCCACACCCTCCCCAGAATTGGTTGTTTGTAGATTTTCTGATGATGCCGATTCTAACAGGTGTGAGGTGATACCTCATTGTAGTTTTGATTTGCATTTCTCTAATAATTAGTGCTGTTGAGCAGCTTTTCATGTGCGTCTTGGCCATCTCTGTGTCTCCTTTGAAGAAACGTCTCTTTAGATCTTCTGCCCATTTTTTTGGGTTGTTTGTTTTATTAATATTAAGCTGCATGAGCTGTTTATATATATTGGAGATTAAACCTCTGTCCATTGATTCGTCTGCAACGATTTTCGCCCATTCTGAGGGATGCCTTTTTCCATTCCCGTGTTTTTTAACAAAAAAGGAAAGAAAGGAAAAGAAGCAGAACACTAATGTGCGTAAAATATGCCTTTTGAAACGGTGGTTTTGAAATATGGACGTCCTTTGAAATTTTTGGTCGATATGTGACCCCAGGATTTGTTTTCAGGGCAGGTATCATTTACAGGCCTGCAATGATTTTGAATATCAACTGACCATTAGCGTTGGGATTAAAGCTGCTGTTGTGTGAAACGGCCACAAGGTGGCAGCAGTTCACCCTTACCAAATCTGGTTACTAGGGCAAGAGAGCCTCAGTGGAAGTGGTGTTCTAGATTGGAGTTTAGAATGGAATGTACAAGGAGAAAGCCCCTCACGTTTGTCTCACTACTTCTTGTTCGTGTTTTTAATTTAAGTTTTTATTTTTTATTACAGCATTTTGATTATAATGTTTGGCTTGTTGTAGGTGTGGAAGATGTGGTTCTTTTACACATATACAGATGACTGTTCTTCTTGGGATCCTTTTCCCATGTACGTTATGACAGAATGTTGAGTAGTCCTCTCTTGGTATTCTGTAGGTCTTTGGTGATTATATATGTCACCTGTGTTTGTATATGTCTGTTAACCCCGATATCGTAATGAAACCAATCCTCACACCTTTCCATTGGTGAACCATAAGTTTGTTTAATGAATCTGTGATTGCCCTTCTCCGTGGAAATATCTGCCCTGGTATCCATTTTTAGGTAACACCTATATGTGATATGATATGATATGTGTCTTTCACTTTCTGACTTACTACAAGTCACGTGATTACTTCTAGACTCATCTACGGTGCTGCAAATGGCATTGTGTCCTTTTTTCCCTTGGCTTCTCTTCTGCCTTAGCGGGGTCCATTTTCAACAATGTGATTCCCTGAGGGTTGTGGATTAGCTGACCTGGGCAGCCTTACCCTGCCGGCCCGCCCTCCCCAGGTGTTCCTCGTTGAGGTCAATATAAACAGCGCTCCAGGCAGCAATAGCCCCTGAAGCTGTGCCTGACTCCATATTCTCTGCCCCGTCAGCAGTCTCGGGGCTGTGCTGGTGGGAGGGAGGGAGGGGCCACAGTTTTGTGGGTGGCCCGGTGTGAGTGGGGTTCTGCTGGCCTTTCTGCAGGAGTTGCCAGGCTGCCGCCTGTAAAGAAGAGGATGTGTCACCCATACCTTCCGCTGGAATTTCTCTCCGGACAGAGGTGAGGAAGGAAAAAACCAGTGGGGGCCGGGACAGGAGGGGTATCTCAGGCAGGGCAATGGAAAGCTTCTGGAAGAGCGCCACGGTCCAGGACCACGCTGGCTGGCCTGCAGGCGCCAAGTTGGCCTGCGTGCTGTCGCTGGTGTGGCTCCACGGTCCTTCCCCTAGGCTTTCAAGCCCTTGTACATATTCAGGTGTTTTACCTGGAAAGGGTGGGAACAGTTCAGCAGCAGCTGGCCTGGGGCTCAGCTCACGTTTACTCACAGATGCCTCGGCACGGTCCCCCAGCTTTGCAATGAGGACGCTCCTTGCGTGGGGGTTGGGTTGCTGGCTGTATGGGAGATGGTTCCCCACCTCTGACCAATTTCAGAATTGTTTACCACTGGAGCAAGTGCCGTGATAGGGTTTTCCTCTGTATAACTCGTGGGTTCACTTTTTTTTTCTTTTATGTTTCAAGTTAGATGTTATTCCTCTTTTATGTATTTATAGATATAAGCATGGAAATAATTCATTCCTATAAATACATCTGTGTGACGGGAAGAACTTTTTTCTGTTTTATTTTTAAATTTTATTTTTTAAAATTTTGAAATTTTATTTATTTTTTTATACAGCACGTTATTATTAGTTATGTATTTTATGCATATACATGTATACAGGTCAATCCCAAACTCCCAACTCATCCCACCACCACCACCCCATGGCTTCCCACACTTGGTGTCCATACGTTTGTTCTCTACCTCTGTGTCTCTATTTCTTCCCTGCAAACCAGTTCATCTGTACCATTTTTAGGCTCCACATATATGCATTAATATACAATATTTGTTTTCCTCTTTCTGACTTACTTCATTCTGTATGACAGTCTCTCGATCCATCGATGTCTCTACAAATGACCCAGTTTCATTCCTTTTTATGGCCGAGTAATATTCCATTTTATATATGTACCACATCTTTATCCATTCATCTGTCTGTGGGCATTTAGCTTGCTTCCATTACCTGGCTATTGTAAATAGTGCTGCAACGAACATTGTGGTGAATGTGCCTTTTTGAAATACGGTTTTCTCTGGGTATATGCCCAGAAGTGGGATTGCTGGATCAGATGGTAATTCTATTTCTAATTTTTTTAAGGAAACTCCATACTGTTCTCCATAGGGACTGTATCAATTTACATTCCCACCAATAGTGGAAGAGGGCTCCTTTTGTCCACACCCTCCCCAGAATTGGTTGTTTGTAGATTTTCTGATGATGCCGATTCTAACAGGTGTGAGGTGATACCTCATTGTAGTTTTGATTTGCATTTCTCTAATAATTAGTGCTGTTGAGCAGCTTTTCATGTGCGTCTTGGCCATCTCTGTGTCTCCTTTGAAGAAACGTCTCTTTAGATCTTCTGCCCATTTTTTTTGGGGTTGTTTGTTTTATTAATATTAAGCTGCATGAGCTATTTATATATATTGGAGATTAAACCTCTGTCCATTGATTCGTCTGCAACGATTTTCGCCCATTCTGAGGGATGCCTTTTTCCATTCCCGTGTTTTTTAACAAAAAAGGAAAGAAAGGAAAAGAAGCAGAACACTAATGTGCGTAAAATATGCCTTTTGAAATGGGCGTTTTGAAATATGGACGGCCTTTGAATTTTTTGGTCGATATGTGACCCCAGGATTTGTTTTCAGGGCAGGTGTCATTTACAGGCCTGCAATGATTTTGAATATCAACTGACCATTAGCGTTGGGATTAAAGCTGCTGTTGTGTGAAACGGCCACAAGGTGGCAGCAGTTCACCCTTACCAAATCTGGTTACTAGGGCAAGAGAGCCTCAGTGGAAGTGGTGTTCTAGATTGGAGTTTAGAATGGAATGTACAAGGAGAAAGCCCCTCACGTTTGTCTCACTACTTCTTGTTCGTGTTTTTAATTTAAGTTTTTATTTTTTATTACAGCATTTTGATTATAATGTTTGGCTTGTTGTAGGTGTGGAAGATGTGGTTCTTTTACACATATACAGATGACTGTTCTTCTTGGGATCCTTTTCCCATGTACGTTATGACAGAATGTTGAGTAGTCCTCTCTTGGTATTCTGTAGGTCTTTGGTGATTATATATGTCACCTGTGTTTGTATATGTCTGTTAACCCCGATATCGTAATGAAACCAATCCTCACACCTTTCCATTGGTGAACCATAAGTTTGTTTAATGAATCTGTGATTGCCCTTCTCCGTGGAAATATCTGCCCTGGTATCCATTTTTAGGTAACACCTATATGTGATATGATATGATATGTGTCTTTCACTTTCTGACTTACTACAAGTCACGTGATTACTTCTAGACTCATCTACGGTGCTGCAAATGGCATTGTGTCCTTTTTTCCCTTGGCTTCTCTTCTGCCTTAGCGGGGTCCATTTTCAACAATGTGATTCCCTGAGGGTTGTGGATTAGCTGACCTGGGCAGCCTTACCCTGCCGGCCCGCCCTCCCCAGGTGTTCCTCGTTGAGGTCAATATAAACAGAGCTCCAGGCAGCAATAGCCCCTGAAGCTGTGCCTGACTCCATATTCTCTGCCCCGTCAGCAGTCTCGGGGCTGTGCTGGTGGGAGGGAGTGAGGGGCCACAGCTTTGTGGGTGGCCCGGTGTGAGTGGGGTTCTGCTGGCCTTTCTGCAGGAGTTGCCAGGCTGCCGCCTGTAAAGAAGAGGATGTGTCACCCATACCTTCCGCTGGAATTTCTCTCCGGACAGAGGTGAGGAAGGAAAAAACCAGTGGGGGCCGGGACAGGAGGGGTATCTCAGGCAGGGCAATGGAAAGCTTCTGGAAGAGCGCCAGGGTCCAGGACCACGCTGGCTGGCCTGCAGGCGCCAAGTTGGCCTGCGTGCTGTCGCTGGTGTGGCTCCACGGTCCTTCCTCTAGGCTTTCAAGCCCTTGTACATATTCAGGTGTTTTACCTGGAAAGGGTGGGAACAGTTCAGCAGCAGCTGGCCTGGGGCTCAGCTCACGTTTACTCACAGATGCCTCGGCACGGTCCCCAAGCTTTGCAATGAGGACGCTCCTTGCGTGGGGGTTGGGTTGCTGGCTGTATGGGAGATGGTTCCCCACCTCTGACCAATTTCAGAATTGTTTACCACTGGAGCAAGTGCCGTGATAGGGTTTTCCTCTGTATAACTCGTGGGTTCACTTTTTTTTTCTTTTATGTTTCAAGTTAGATGTTATTCCTCTTTTATGTATTTATAGATATAAGCATGGAAATAATTCATTCCTATAAATACATCTGTGTGACGGGAAGAACTTTTTTCTGTTTTATTTTTAAATTTTATTTTTTAAAATTTTGAAATTTTATTTATTTTTTTATACAGCACGTTATTATTAGTTATGTATTTTATGCATATACATGTATACAGGTCAATCCCAAACTCCCAACTCATCCCACCACCACCACCCCATGGCTTCCCACACTTGGTGTCCATACGTTTGTTCTCTACCTCTGTGTCTCTATTTCTTCGCTGCAAACCAGTTCATCTGTACCATTTTTAGGCTCCACATATATGCATTAATATACAATATTTGTTTTCCTCTTTCTGACTTACTTCATTCTGTATGACAGTCTCTCGATCCATCGATGTCTCTACAAATGACCCAGTTTCATTCCTTTTTATGGCCGAGTAATATTCCATTTTATATATGTACCACATCTTTATCCATTCATCTGTCTGTGGGCATTTAGGTTGCTTCCATTACCTGGCTATTGTAAATAGTGCTGCAACGAACATTGTGGTGAATGTGCCTTTTTGAAATACGGTTTTCTCTGGGTATATGCCCAGAAGTGGGATTGCTGGATCAGATGGTAATTCTATTTCTAATTTTTTTAAGGAAACTCCATACTGTTCTCCATAGAGACTGTATCAATTTACATTCCCACCAATAGTGGAAGAGGGTTCCTTTTGTCCACACCCTCCCCAGAATTGGTTGTTTGTAGATTTTCTGATGATGCCGATTCTAACAGGTGTGAGGTGATACCTCATTGTAGTTTTGATTTGCATTTCTCTAATAATTAGTGCTGTTGAGCAGCTTTTCATGTGCGTCTTGGCCATCTCTGTGTCTCCTTTGAAGAAACGTCTCTTTAGATCTTCTGCCCATTTTTTTTGGGTTGTTTTTTTTTTTAATATTAAGCTGCATGAGCTGTTTATATATATTGGAGATTAAACCTCTGTCCATTGATTCGTCTGCAACGATTTTCGCCATTCTGAGGGATGCCTTTTTCCATTCCCGTGTTTTTTAACAAAAAAGGAAAGAAAGGAAAAGAAGCAGAACACTAATGTGCGTAAAATATGCCTTTTGAAACGGTCGTTTTGAAATATGGACGACCTTTGAATATTTTGGTCGATATGTGACCCCAGGATTTGTTTTCAGGGCAGGTGTCATTTACAGGCCTGCAATGATTTTGAATATCAACTGACCATTAGCGTTGGGATTAAAGCTGCTGTTGTGTGAAACGGCCACAAGGTGGCAGCAGTTCACCCTTACCAAATCTGGTTACTAGGGCAAGAGAGCCTCAGTGGAAGTGGTGTTCTAGATTGGAGTTTAGAATGGAATGTGCCAGGAGAAAGCCCCTCACGTTTGTCTCACTACTTCTTGTTCGTGTTTTTAATTTAATTTTTTTATTTTTTATTACAGCAAGTTTGATTACAATGTTTGGCTTGTTGTAGGTGTGGAAGATGTGGTTCTTTTACACATATACAGATGACTGTTCTTCTTGGGATCCTTTTCCCATGTACGTTATGACAGAATGTTGAGTAGTTCTCTCTTGGTATTCTGTAGGTCTTTGGTGATTATATATGTCACCTGTGTTTGTATATGTCTGTTAACCCCGATATCGTAATGAAACCAATCCTCACACCTTTCCATTGGTGAACCATAAGTTTGTTTAATGAATCTGTGATTGCCCTTCTCCGTGGAAATATCTGCCCTGGTATCCATTTTTAGGTAACACCTATAAGTGATATGATATGATATGTGTCTTTCACTTTCTGACTTACTACATGTCACGTGATTACTTCAAGACTCATCTACGGTGCTGCAAATGGCATTGTGTCCTTTTTTCCCTTGGCTTCTCTTCTGCCTTAGCGGGGTCCATTTTCAACAATGTGATTCCCTGAGGGTTGTGGATTAGCTGACCTGGGCAGCCTTACCCTGCCGGCCCGCCCGCCCCAGGTGTGCCTCGTTGAGGTCAATATAAACAGAGCTCCAGGCAGCAATAGCCCCTGAAGCTGTGCCTGACTCCATATTCTCTGCCCCGTCAGCAGTCTCGGGGCTGTGCTGGTGGGAGGAGGGTGTGAGGGGCCACAGCTTTGTGGGTGGCCCGGTGTGAGTGGGGTTCTGCTGGCCTTTCTGCAGGAGTTGCCAGGCTGCTGCCTGTAAAGAAGAGGATGTGTCACACATACCTTCCGCTGGAATTTCTCTCCGGACAGAGGTGAGGAAGGAAAAAAGCAGTGGGGGCCGGGACAGGAGGGGTATCTCAGGCAGGGCAATGGAAAGCTTCTGGAAGAGAGCCAGGGTCCAGGACCACGCTGGCTGGCCTGCAGGCACCAAGTTGGCCTGCGTGCTGTCGCTGATGTGGCTCCACGGTCCTTCCTCTAGGCTTTCAAGCCCTTGTACATATTCAGGTGTTTTACCTGGAAAGGGTGGGAACAGTTCAGCAGCAGCTGGCCTGGGGCTGAGCTCACGTTTACTCACAGATGCCTCGGCACGGTCCCCCAGCTTTGCAATGAGGACGCTCCTTGCGTGGGGGTTGGGTTGCTGGCTGTATGGGAGATGGTTCCCCATCTCTGACCAATTTCAGAATTGTTTACCACTGGAGCAAGTGCCGTCATAGGGTTTTCCTCTGTATAACTCGTGGGTTCACTTTTTTTTTCTTTTATGTTTCAAGTTAGATGTTATTCCTCTTTTATGTATTTATAGATATAAGCATGGAAATAATTCATTCCTATAAATACATCTGTGTGACGGGAAGAACTTTTTTCTGTTTTATTTTTAAATTTTATTTTTTAAAATTTTGAAATTTTATTTATTTTTTTATACAGCACGTTATTATTAGTTATGTATTTTATGCATATACATGTATACAGGTCAATCCCAAACTCCCAACTCATCCCACCACCACCACCCCATGGCTTCCCACACTTGGTGTCCATACGTTTGTTCTCTACCTCTGTGTCTCTATTTCTTCCCTGCAAACCAGTTCATCTGTACCATTTTTAGGCTCCACATATATGCATTAATATACAATATTTGTTTTCCTCTTTCTGACTTACTTCATTCTGTATGACAGTCTCTCGATCCATCGATGTCTCTACAGATGACCCAGTTTCATTCCTTTTTATGGCCGAGTAATATTCCATTTTATATATGTACCACATCTTTATCCATTCATCTGTCTGTGGGCATTTAGGTTGCTTCCATTACCTGGCTATTGTAAATAGTGCTGCAACGAACATTGTGGTGAATGTGCCTTTTTGAAATACGGTTTTCTCTGGGTATATGCCCAGAAGTGGGATTGCTGGATCAGATGGTAATTCTATTTCTAGTTTTTTTAAGGAAACTCCATACTGTTCTCCATAGTGACTGTATCAATTTACATTCCCACCAATAGTGGAAGAGGGCTCCTTTTGTCCACACCCTCCACAGAATTGGTTGTTTGTAGATTTTCTGATGATGCCGATTCTAACAGGTGTGAGGTGATACCTCATTGTAGTTTTGATTTGCATTTCTCTAATAATTAGTGCTGTTGAGCAGCTTTTCATGTGCGTCTTGGCCATCTCTGTGTCTCCTTTGAAGAAACGTCTCTTTAGATCTTCTGCCCATTTTTTTTGGGTTGTTTGTTTTCTTAATATTAAGCTGCATGAGCTGTTTATATATATTGGAGATTAAACCTCTGTCCATTGATTCGTCTGCAACGATTTTCGCCCATTCTGAGGGATGCCTTTTTCCATTCCCGTGTTTTTTAACAAAAAAGGAAAGAAAGGAAAAGAAGCAGAACACTAATGTGCGTAAAATATGCCTTTTGAAACGGTCGTTTTGAAATATGGACGTCCTTTGAAATTTTTGGTCGATATATGACCCCAGGATTTGTTTTCAGGGCAGGTGTCATTTACAGGCCTGCAATGATTTTGAATATCAACTGACCATTAGCGTTGGGATTAAAGCTGCTGTTGTGTGAAACGGCCACAAGGTGGCAGCAGTTCACCCTTACCAAATCTGGTTACTAGGGCAAGAGAGCCTCAGTGGAAGTGGTGTTCTAGATTGGAGTTTAGAATGGAATGTACCAGGAGAAAGCCCCTCACGTTTGTCTCACTACTTCTTGTTCGTGTTTCTAATTTAAGTTTTTATTTTTTATTACAGCAAGTTTGATTACAATGTTTGGCTTGTTGTAGGTGTGGAAGATGTGGTTCTTTTACACATATACAGATGACTGTTCTTCTTGGGATCCTTTTCCCATGTACGTTATGACAGAATGTTGAGTAGTCCTCTCTTGGTATTCTGTAGGTCTTTGGTGATTATATATGTCACCTGTGTTTGTATATGTCTGTTAACCCCGATATCGTAATGAAACCAATCCTCACACCTTTCCATTGGTGAACCATAAGTTTGTTTAATGAATCTGTGATTGCCCTTCTCCGTGGAAATATCTGCCCTGGTATCCATTTTTAGGTAACACCTATAAGTGATATGATATGATATGTGTCTTTCACTTTCTGACTTACTACAAGTCACGTGATTACTTCGAGACTCTTCTACGGTGCTGCAAATGGCATTGTGTCCTTTTTTCCCTTGGCTTCTCTTCTGCCTTAGCGGGGTCCATTTCCAACAATGTGATTCCCTGAGGGTTGTGGATTAGCTGACCTGGGCAGCCTTACCCTGCCGGCCCGCCCTCCCCAGGTGTGCCTCGTTGAGGTCAATATAAACAGAGCTCCAGGCAGCAATAGCCCCTGAAGCTGTGCCTGACTCCATATTCTCTGCCCCGTCAGCAGTCTCGGGGCTGTGCGGGTGGGAGGGAGTGAGGGGCCACAGCTTTGTGGGTGGCCCGGTGTGAGTGGGGTTCTGCTGGCCTTTCTGCAGGAGTTGCCAGGCTGCCGCCTGTAAAGAAGAGGATGTGTCACCCATACCTTCCGCTGGAATTTCTCTCCGGACAGAGGTGAGGAAGGAAAAAAGCAGTGGGGGCCGGGACAGGAGGGGTATCTCAGGCAGGGCAATGGAAAGCTTCTGGAAGAGCGCCAGGGTCCAGGACCACGCTGGCTGGCCTGCAGGCACCAAGTTGGCCTGCGTGCTGTCGCTGGTGTGGCTCCACGGTCCTTCCTCTAGGCTTTCAAGCCCTTGTACATATTCAGGTGTTTTACCTGGAAAGGGTGGGAACAGTTCAGCAGCAGCTGGCCTGGGGCTCAGCTCACGTTTACTCACAGATGCCTCGGCACGGTCCCCCAGCTTTGCAATGAGGACGCTCCTTGCGTGGGGGTTGGGTTGCTGGCTGTATGGGAGATGGTTCCCCACCTCTGACCAATTTCAGAATTGTTTACCACTGGAGCAAGTGCCGTGATAGGGTTTTCCTCTGTATAACTCGTGGGTTCACCTTTTTTTTCTTTTATGTTTCAAGTTAGATGTTATTCCTCTTTTATGTATTTATAGATATAAGCATGGAAATAATTCATTCCTATAAATACATCTGTGTGACGGGAAGAACTTTTTCTGTTTTATTTATAAATTTTATTTTTTAAAATTTTGAAATTTTATTTATTTTTTTATACAGCACGTTATTATTAGTTATGTATTTTATGCATATACATGTATACAGGTCAATCCCAAACTCCCAACTCATCCCACCACCACCACCCCATGGCTTCCCACACTTGGTGTCCATACGTTTGTTCTCTACCTCTGTGTCTCTATTTCTTCCCTGCAAACCAGTTCATCTGTACCATTTTTAGGCTCCACAAATATGCATTAATATACAATATTTGTTTTCCTCTTTCTGACTTACTTCATTCTGTATGACAGTCTCTCGATCCATCGATGTCTCTACAGATGACCCAGTTTCATTCCTTTTTATGGCCGAGTAATATTCCATTTTATATATGTACCACATCTTTATCCATTCATCTGTCTGTGGGCATTTAGGTTGCTTCCATTACCTGGCTATTGTAAATAGTGCTGCAACGAACATTGTGGTGAATGTGCCTTTTTGAAATACGGTTTTCTCTGGGTATATGCCCAGAAGTGGGATTACTGGATCAGATGGTAATTCTATTTCTAGTTTTTTTAAGGAAACTCCATACTGTTCTCCATAGTGACTGTATCAATTTACATTCCCACCAATAGTGGAAGAGGGCTCCTTTTGTCCACACCCTCCCCAGAATTGGTTGTTTGTAGATTTTCTGATGATGCCGATTCTAACAGGTGTGAGGTGATACCTCATTGTAGTTTTGATTTGCATTTCTCTAATAATTAGTGCTGTTGAGCAGCTTTTCATGTGCGTCTTGGCCATCTCTGTGTCTCCTTTGAAGAAACGTCTCTTTAGATCTTCTGCCCATTTTTTTTGGGTTGTTTGTTTTCTTAATATTAAGCTGCATGAGCTGTTTATATATATTGGAGATTAAACCTCTGTCCATTGATTCGTCTGCAACGATTTTCGCCCATTCTGAGGGATGCCTTTTTCCATTCCCGTGTTTTTTAACAAAAAAGGAAAGAAAGGAAAAGAAGCAGAACACTAATGTGCGTAAAATATGCCTTTTGATACGGTCGTTTTGAAATATGGACGTCCTTTGAAATTTTTGGTCGATATGTGACCCCAGGATTTGTTTTCAGGGCAGGTGTCATTTACAGGCCTGCAATGATTTTGAATATCAACTGACCATTAGCGTTGGGATTAAAGCTGCTGTTGTGTGAAACGGCCACAAGGTGGCAGCAGTTCACCCTTACCAAATCTGGTTACTAGGGCAAGAGAGCCTCAGTGGAAGTGGTGTTCTAGATTGGAGTTTAGAATGGAATGTACCAGGAGAAAGCCCCTCACGTTTGTCTCACTACTTCTTGTTCGTGTTTTTAATTTAAGTTTTTATTTTTTATTACAGCAAGTTTGATTACAATGTTTGGCTTGTTGTAGGTGTGGAAGATGTGGTTCTTTTACACATATACAGATGACTGTTCTTCTTGGGATCCTTTTCCCATGTACGTTATGACAGAATGTTGAGTAGTCCTCTCTTGGTATTCTGTAGGTCTTTGGTGATTATATATGTCACCTGTGTTTGTATATGTCTGTTAACCCCGATATCGTAATGAAACCAATCCTCACACCTTTCCATTGGTGAACCATAAGTTTGTTTAATGAATCTGTGATTGCCCTTCTCCGTGGAAATATCTGCCCTGGTATCCATTTTTAGGTAACACCTATAAGTGATATGATATGATATGTGTCTTTCACTTTCTGACTTACTACAAGTCACGTGATTACTTCGAGACTCTTCTACGGTGCTGCAAATGGCATTGTGTCCTTTTTTCCCTTGGCTTCTCTTCTGCCTTAGCGGGGTCCATTTCCAACAATGTGATTCCCTGAGGGTTGTGGATTAGCTGACCTGGGCAGCCTTACCCTGCCGGCCCGCCCTCCCCAGGTGTGCCTCGTTGAGGTCAATATAAACAGAGCTCCAGGCAGCAATAGCCCCTGAAGCTGTGCCTGACTCCATATTCTCTGCCCCGTCAGCAGTCTCGGGGCTGTGCGGGTGGGAGGGAGTGAGGGGCCACAGCTTTGTGGGTGGCCCGGTGTGAGTGGGGTTCTGCTGGCCTTTCTGCAGGAGTTGCCAGGCTGCCGCCTGTAAAGAAGAGGATGTGTCACCCATACCTTCCGCTGGAATTTCTCTCCGGACAGAGGTGAGGAAGGAAAAAAGCAGTGGGGGCCGGGACAGGAGGGGTATCTCAGGCAGGGCAATGGAAAGCTTCTGGAAGAGCGCCAGGGTCCAGGACCACGCTGGCTGGCCTGCAGGCACCAAGTTGGCCTGCGTGCTGTCGCTGGTGTGGCTCCACGGTCCTTCCTCTAGGCTTTCAAGCCCTTGTACATATTCAGGTGTTTTACCTGGAAAGGGTGGGAACAGTTCAGCAGCAGCTGGCCTGGGGCTCAGCTCACGTTTACTCACAGATGCCTCGGCACGGTCCCCCAGCTTTGCAATGAGGACGCTCCTTGCGTGGGGGTTGGGTTGCTGGCTGTATGGGAGATGGTTCCCCACCTCTGACCAATTTCAGAATTGTTTACCACTGGAGCAAGTGCCGTGATAGGGTTTTCCTCTGTATAACTCGTGGGTTCACCTTTTTTTTCTTTTATGTTTCAAGTTAGATGTTATTCCTCTTTTATGTATTTATAGATATAAGCATGGAAATAATTCATTCCTATAAATACATCTGTGTGACGGGAAGAACTTTTTCTGTTTTATTTATAAATTTTATTTTTTAAAATTTTGAAATTTTATTTATTTTTTTATACAGCACGTTATTATTAGTTATGTATTTTATGCATATACATGTATACAGGTCAATCCCAAACTCCCAACTCATCCCACCACCACCACCCCATGGCTTCCCACACTTGGTGTCCATACGTTTGTTCTCTACCTCTGTGTCTCTATTTCTTCCCTGCAAACCAGTTCATCTGTACCATTTTTAGGCTCCACAAATATGCATTAATATACAATATTTGTTTTCCTCTTTCTGACTTACTTCATTCTGTATGACAGTCTCTCGATCCATCGATGTCTCTACAGATGACCCAGTTTCATTCCTTTTTATGGCCGAGTAATATTCCATTTTATATATGTACCACATCTTTATCCATTCATCTGTCTGTGGGCATTTAGGTTGCTTCCATTACCTGGCTATTGTAAATAGTGCTGCAACGAACATTGTGGTGAATGTGCCTTTTTGAAATACGGTTTTCTCTGGGTATATGCCCAGAAGTGGGATTACTGGATCAGATGGTAATTCTATTTCTAGTTTTTTTAAGGAAACTCCATACTGTTCTCCATAGTGACTGTATCAATTTACATTCCCACCAATAGTGGAAGAGGGCTCCTTTTGTCCACACCCTCCCCAGAATTGGTTGTTTGTAGATTTTCTGATGATGCCGATTCTAACAGGTGTGAGGTGATACCTCATTGTAGTTTTGATTTGCATTTCTCTAATAATTAGTGCTGTTGAGCAGCTTTTCATGTGCGTCTTGGCCATCTCTGTGTCTCCTTTGAAGAAACGTCTCTTTAGATCTTCTGCCCATTTTTTTTGGGTTGTTTGTTTTCTTAATATTAAGCTGCATGAGCTGTTTATATATATTGGAGATTAAACCTCTGTCCATTGATTCGTCTGCAACGATTTTCGCCCATTCTGAGGGATGCCTTTTTCCATTCCCGTGTTTTTTAACAAAAAAGGAAAGAAAGGAAAAGAAGCAGAACACTAATGTGCGTAAAATATGCCTTTTGATACGGTCGTTTTGAAATATGGACGTCCTTTGAAATTTTTGGTCGATATGTGACCCCAGGATTTGTTTTCAGGGCAGGTGTCATTTACAGGCCTGCAATGATTTTGAATATCAACTGACCATTAGCGTTGGGATTAAAGCTGCTGTTGTGTGAAACGGCCACAAGGTGGCAGCAGTTCACCCTTACCAAATCTGGTTACTAGGGCAAGAGAGCCTCAGTGGAAGTGGTGTTCTAGATTGGAGTTTAGAATGGAATGTACCAGGAGAAAGCCCCTCACGTTTGTCTCACTACTTCTTGTTCGTGTTTTTAATTTAAGTTTTTATTTTTTATTACAGCAAGTTTGATTACAATGTTTGGCTTGTTGTAGGTGTGGAAGATGTGGTTCTTTTACACATATACAGATGACTGTTCTTCTTGGGATCCTTTTCCCATGTACGTTATGACAGAATGTTGAGTAGTCCTCTCTTGGTATTCTGTAGGTCTTTGGTGATTATATATGTCACCTGTGTTTGTATATGTCTGTTAACCCCGATATCGTAATGAAACCAATCCTCACACCTTTCCATTGGTGAACCATAAGTTTGTTTAATGAATCTGTGATTGCCCTTCTCCGTGGAAATATCTGCCCTGGTATCCATTTTTAGGTAACACCTATAAGTGATATGATATGATATGTGTCTTTCACTTTCTGACTTACTACAAGTCACGTGATTACTTCGAGACTCTTCTACGGTGCTGCAAATGGCATTGTGTCCTTTTTTCCCTTGGCTTCTCTTCTGCCTTAGCGGGGTCCATTTCCAACAATGTGATTCCCTGAGGGTTGTGGATTAGCTGACCTGGGCAGCCTTACCCTGCCGGCCCGCCCTCCCCAGGTGTGCCTCGTTGAGGTCAATATAAACAGAGCTCCAGGCAGCAATAGCCCCTGAAGCTGTGCCTGACTCCATATTCTCTGCCCCGTCAGCAGTCTCGGGGCTGTGCGGGTGGGAGGGAGTGAGGGGCCACAGCTTTGTGGGTGGCCCGGTGTGAGTGGGGTTCTGCTGGCCTTTCTGCAGGAGTTGCCAGGCTGCCGCCTGTAAAGAAGAGGATGTGTCACCCATACCTTCCGCTGGAATTTCTCTCCGGACAGAGGTGAGGAAGGAAAAAAGCAGTGGGGGCCGGGACAGGAGGGGTATCTCAGGCAGGGCAATGGAAAGCTTCTGGAAGAGCGCCAGGGTCCAGGACCACGCTGGCTGGCCTGCAGGCACCAAGTTGGCCTGCGTGCTGTCGCTGGTGTGGCTCCACGGTCCTTCCTCTAGGCTTTCAAGCCCTTGTACATATTCAGGTGTTTTACCTGGAAAGGGTGGGAACAGTTCAGCAGCAGCTGGCCTGGGGCTCAGCTCACGTTTACTCACAGATGCCTCGGCACGGTCCCCCAGCTTTGCAATGAGGACGCTCCTTGCGTGGGGGTTGGGTTGCTGGCTGTATGGGAGATGGTTCCCCACCTCTGACCAATTTCAGAATTGTTTACCACTGGAGCAAGTGCCGTGATAGGGTTTTCCTCTGTATAACTCGTGGGTTCACCTTTTTTTTCTTTTATGTTTCAAGTTAGATGTTATTCCTCTTTTATGTATTTATAGATATAAGCATGGAAATAATTCATTCCTATAAATACATCTGTGTGACGGGAAGAACTTTTTCTGTTTTATTTATAAATTTTATTTTTTAAAATTTTGAAATTTTATTTATTTTTTTATACAGCACGTTATTATTAGTTATGTATTTTATGCATATACATGTATACAGGTCAATCCCAAACTCCCAACTCATCCCACCACCACCACCCCATGGCTTCCCACACTTGGTGTCCATACGTTTGTTCTCTACCTCTGTGTCTCTATTTCTTCCCTGCAAACCAGTTCATCTGTACCATTTTTAGGCTCCACAAATATGCATTAATATACAATATTTGTTTTCCTCTTTCTGACTTACTTCATTCTGTATGACAGTCTCTCGATCCATCGATGTCTCTACAGATGACCCAGTTTCATTCCTTTTTATGGCCGAGTAATATTCCATTTTATATATGTACCACATCTTTATCCATTCATCTGTCTGTGGGCATTTAGGTTGCTTCCATTACCTGGCTATTGTAAATAGTGCTGCAACGAACATTGTGGTGAATGTGCCTTTTTGAAATACGGTTTTCTCTGGGTATATGCCCAGAAGTGGGATTGCTGGATCAGATGGTAATTCTATTTCTAGTTTTTTTAAGGAAACTCCATACTGTTCTCCATAGGGACTGTATCAATTTACATTCCCACCAATAGTGGAAGAGGGCTCCTTTTGTCCACACCCTCCCCAGAATTGGTTGTTTGTAGATTTTCTGATGATGCCGATTCTAACAGGTGTGAGGTGATACCTCATTGTAGTTTTGATTTGCATTTCTCTAATAATTAGTGCTGTTGAGCAGCTTTTCATGTGCGTCTTGGCCATCTCTGTGTCTCCTTTGAAGAAACGTCTCTTTAGATCTTCTGCCCATTTATTTGGGGTTGTTTGTTTTTTTAATATTAAGCTGCATGAGCTGTTTATATATATTGGAGATTAAACCTCTGTCCATTGATTCGTCTGCAACGATTTTCGCCCATTCTGAGGGATGCCTTTTTCCATTCCCGTGTTTTTTAACAAAAAAGGAAAGAAAGGAAAAGAAGCAGAACACTAATGTGCGTAAAATATGCCTTTTGAAACGGTCGTTTTGAAATATGGACGTCCTTTGAATTTTTTGGTCGATATGTGACCCCAGGATTTGTTTTCAGGGCAGGTGTCATTTACAGGCCTGCAATGATTTTGAATATCAACTGACCATTAGCATTGGGATTAAAGCTGCTGTTGTGTGAAACGGCCACAAGGTGGCAGCAGTTCACCCTTACCAAATCTGGTTACTAGGGCAAGAGAGCCTCAGTGGAAGTGGTGTTCTAGATTGGAGTTTAGAATGGAATGTGCCAGGAGAAAGCCCCTCACGTTTGTCTCACTATTTCTTGTTCGTGTTTTTAATTTAAGTTTTTATTTTTTATTACAGCAAGTTTGATTACAATGTTTGGCTTGTTGTAGGTGTGGAAGATGTGGTTCTTTTACACATATACAGATGACTGTTCTTCTGGGGATCCTTTTCCCATGTACGTTATGACAGAATATTGAGTAGTCCTCTCTTGGTATTCTGTAGGTCTTTGGTGATTATATATGTCACCTGTGTTTGTATATGTCTGTTAACCCCGATATCGTAATGAAACCAATCCTCACACCTTTCCATTGGTGAACCATAAGTTTGTTTAATGAATCTGTGATTGCCCTTCTCCGTGGAAATATCTGCCCTGGTATCCATTTTTAGGTAACACCTATAAGTGATATGATATGATATGTGTCTTTCACTTTCTGACATACTACAAGTCACGTGATTACTTCTAGACTCATCTATGGTGCTGCAAATGGCATTGTGTCCTTTTTTCCCTTGGCTTCTCTTCTGCCTTAGCGGGCTCCATTTTCAACAATGTGATTCCCTGAGGGTTGTGGATTAGCTGACCTGGGCAGCCTTACCCTGCCGGCCCGCCCTCCCCAGGTGTGCCTCGTTGAGGTCAATATAAACAGCGCTCCAGGCAGCAATAGCCCCTGAAGCTGTGCCTGACTCCATATTCTCTGCCCCGTCAGCAGTCTCGGGGCTGTGCTGGTGGGAGGGAGTGAGGGGCCACAGCTTTGTGGGTGGCCCGGTGTGAGTGGGGTTCTGCTGGCCTTTCTGCAGGAGTTGCCAGACTGCCGCCTGTAAAGAAGAGGATGTGTCACCCATACCTTCTGCTGGAATTTCTCTCCGGACAGAGGTGAGGAAGGAAAAAAGCAGTGGGGGCCGGGACAGGAGGGGTATCTCAGGCACGGCAATGGAAAGCTTCTGGAAGAGCGCCCGGGGCCAGGACCACGCTGGCTGGCCTGCAGGCACCAAGTTGGCCTGCGTGCTGTCGCTGGTGTGGCTCCATGGTCCTTCCTCTAGGCTTTCAAGCCCTTGTACATATTCAGGTGTTTTACCGGGAAAGGGTGGGAACAGATCAGAAGCAGCTGGCCTGGGGCTCAGCTCACGTTTACTCACAGATGCCTCGGCACGGTCCCCCAGCTTTTCAATGAGGACGCTCCTTGTGTGGGGGGTGGGTGGCTGGCTGGATGGGAGATGGTTCCCCACCTCTGACCAATTTCAGAATTGTTTACCGCTGGAGCAAGTGCCGTGATAGGGTTTTCCTCTGTATAACTCGTGGGTTCACTTTTTTTTTCTTTTATGTTTCAAGTTAGATGTTATTCCTCTTTTATGTATTTATAAATATAAGCATGGAAATATTTCATTCCTATAAATACATCTGTGTGATGGGAAGAATTTTTTCTGTTTTATTTTTAAATTTTATATTTTAAAATTTTGAAATTTTATTTATTTTTTTATACAGCACGTTATTATTAGTTATGTATTTTATGCATATACATGTATACAGGTCAATCCCAAACTCCCAACTCATCCCACCACCACCACCCCATGGCTTCCCACACTTGGTGTCCATACGTTTGTTCTCTACCTCTGTGTCTCTATTTCTTCCCTGCAAACCAGTTCATCTGTACCATTTTTAGGCTCCACATATATGCATTAATATACAATATTTGTTTTCCTCTTTCTGACTTACTTCATTCTGTATGACAGTCTCTCGATCCATCGATGTCACTACAAATGACCCAGTTTCATTCCTTTTTATGGCCGAGTCATATTCCATTTTATATATGTACCACATCTTTATCCATTCATCTGTCTGTGGGCATTTAGGTTGCTTCCATTACCTGGCTATAGTAAATAGTGCTGCAACGAACATTGTGGTGAATGTGCCTTTTTGAAATACGGTTTTCTCTGGGTATATGCCCAGAAGTGGGATTGCTGGATCAGATGGAAATTCTATTTCTAGTTTTTTTAAGGAAACTCCATACTGTTCTCCATAGGGACTGTATCAATTTACATTCCCACCAATAGTGGAAGAGGGCTCCTTTTGTCCACACCCTCCCCAGAATTGGTTGTTTGTAGATTTTCTGATGATGCCGATTCTAACAGGTGTGAGGTGATACCTCATTGTAGTTTTGATTTGCATTTCTCTAATAATTAGTGCTTTTGAGCAGCTTTTCATGTGCGTCTTGGCCATCTCTGTGTCTCCTTTGAAGAAACGTCTCTTTAGATCTTCTGCCCATTTTTTTGGGTTGTTTGTTTTTTTAATATTAAGCTGCATGAGCTGTTTATATATATTGGAGATTAAACCTCTGTCCATTGATTCGTCTGCAACGATTTTCGCCCATTCTGAGGGATGCCTTTTTCCATTCCCGTGTTTTTTAACAAAAAAGGAAAGAAAGGAAAAGAAGCAGAACACTAATGTGCGTAAAATATGCCTTTTGAAACGGTCGTTTTGAAATATGGACGTCCTTTGAAATTGTTGGTCGATATGTGACCCCAGGATTTGTTTTCAGGGCAGGTGTCATTTACAGGCCTGCAATGATTTTGAATATCAACTGACCATTAGCGTTGGGATTAAAGCTGCTGTTGTGTGAAACGGCCACAAAGTGGCAGCAGTTCACCCTTACCAAATCTGGTTACTAGGGCAAGAGAGCCTCAGTGGAAGTGGTGTTCTAGATTGGAGTTTAGAATGGAATGTACCAGGAGAAAGCCCCTCACGTTTGTCTCACTACTTCTTGTTCGTGTTTTTAATTTAAGTTTTTATTTTTTATTACAGCAAGTTTGATTACAATGTTTGGCTTGTTGTAGGTGTGGAAGATGTGGTTCTTTTACACATATACAGATGACTGTTTTCTTGGGATCCTTTTCCCATGTACGTTATGACAGAATGTTGAGTAGTCCTCTCTTGGTATTCTGTAGGTCTTTGGTGATTATATATGTCACCTGTGTTTGTATATGTCTGTTAACCCCGATATCGTAATGAAACCAATCCTCACACCTTTCCATTGGTGAACCATAAGTTTGTTTAATGAATCTGTGATTGCCCTTCTCCGTGGAAATATCTGCCCTGGTATCCATTTTTAGGTAACACCTATAAGTGATATGATATGATATGTGTCTTTCACTTTCTGACTTACTACAAGTCACGTGATTACTTCTAGACTCATCTACGGTGCTGCAAATGGCATTGTGTCCTTTTTTCCCTTGGCTTCTCTTCTGCCTTAGCGGGGTCCATTTTCAACAATGTGATTCCCTGAGGGTTGTGGATTAGCTGACCTGGGCAGCCTTACCCTGCCGGCCCGCCCTCCCCAGGTGTGCCTCGTTGAGGTCAATATAAACAGAGCTCCAGGCAGCAATAGCCCCTGAAGCTGTGCCTGACTCCATATTCTCTGCCCCGTCAGCAGTCTCGGGGCTGTGCTGGTGGGAGGGAGTGAGGGGCCACAGCTTTGTGGGTGGCCCGGTGTGAGTGGGGCTCTGCTGGCCTTTCAGCAGGAGTTGCCAGGCTGCCGCCTGTAAAGAAGAGGATGTGTCACCCATACCTTCCGCTGGAATTTCTCTCCGGACAGAGGTGAGGAAGGAAAAAAGCAGTGGGGGCCGGGACAGGAGGGGTATCTCAGGCAGGGCAATGGAAAGCTTCTGGAAGAGCGCCAGGGTCCAGGACCACGCTGGCTGGCCTGCAGGCACCAAGTTGGCCTGCGTGCTGTCGCTGGTGTGGCTCCACGGTCCTTCCTCTAGGCTTTCAAGCCCTTGTACATATTCAGGTGTTTTACCTGGAAAGGGTGGGAACAGTTCAGCAGCAGCTGGCCTGGGGCTCAGCTCACGTTTACTCACAGATGCCTCGGCACGGTCCCCCAGCTTTGCAATGAGGACGCTCCTTGCGTGGGGGTTGGGTTGCTGGCTGTATGGGAGATGGTTCCCCACCTCTGACCAATTTCAGAATTGTTTACCACTGGAGCAAGTGCCGTGATAGGGTTTTCCTCTGTATAACTCGTGGGTTCACTTTTTGTTTCTTTTATGTTTCAAGTTAGATGTTATTCCTCTTTTATGTATTTATAGATATAAGCATGGAAATAATTCATTCCTATAAATACATCTGTGTGACGGGAAGAACTTTTTTCTGTTTTATTTTTAAATTTTATTTTTTAAAATTTTGAAATTTTATTTATTTTTTTATACAGCACGTTATTATTAGTTATGTATTTTATGCATATACATGTATACAGGTCAATCCCAAACTCCCAACTCATCCCACCACCACCACCCCATGGCTTCCCACACTTGGTGTCCATACGTTTGTTCTCTACCTCTGTGTCTCTATTTCTTCCCTGCAAACCAGTTCATCTGTACCATTTTTAGGCTCCACATATATGCATTAATATACAATATTTGTTTTCCTCTTTCTGACTTACTTCATTCTGTATGACAGTCTCTCGATCCATCGATGTCTCTACAAATGACCCAGTTTCATTCCTTTTTATGGCCGAGTCATATTCCATTTTATATATGTACCACATCTTTATCCATTCATCTGTCTGTGGGCATTTAGGTTGCTTCCATTACCTGGCTATTGTAAATAGTGCTGCAACGAACATTGTGGTGAATGTGCCTTTTTGAAATACGGTTTTCTCTGGGTATATGCCCAGAAGTGGGATTGCTGGATCAGATGGTAATTCTATTTCTAGTTATTTTAAGGAAACTCCATACTGTTCTCCATAGGGACTGTATCAATTTACATTCCCACCAATAGTGGAAGAGGGCTCCTTTTGTCCACACCCTCCCCAGAATTGGTTGTTTGTAGATTTTCTGATGATGCCGATTCTAACAGGTGTGAGGTGATACCTCATTGTAGTTTTGATTTGCATTTCTCTAATAATTAGTGCTGTTGAGCAGCTTTTCATGTGCGTCTTGGCCATCTCTGTGTCTCCTTTGAAGAAACGTCTCTTTAGATCTTCTGCCCATTTTTTTGGGGTTGTTTGTTTTTTTAATATTAAGCTGCATGAGCTGTTTATATATATTGGAGATTAAACCTCTGTCCATTGATTCGTCTGCAACGATTTTCGCCCATTCTGAGGGATGCCTTTTTCCATTCCCGTGTTTTTTAACAAAAAAGGAAAGAAAGGAAAAGAAGCAGAACACTAATGTTCATAAAATATGCCTTTTGAAACGGTGGTTTTGAAATATGGACGTCCTTTGAAATTTTTGGTCGATATGTGACCCCAGGATTTGTTTTCAGGGCAGGTGTCATTTACAGGCCTGCAATGATTTTGAATATCAACTGACCATTAGCGCTGGGATTAAAGCTGCTGTTGTGTGAAACGGCCACAAGGTGGCAGCAGTTCACCCTTACCAAATCTGGTTACTAGGGCAAGAGAGCCTCAGTGGAAGTGGTGTTCTAGATTGGAGTTTAGAATGGAATGTACCAGGAGAAAGCCCCTCACGTTTGTCTCGCTACTTCTTGTTCGTGTTTTTAATTTAAGTTTTTATTTTTTATTACAGCAAGTTTGATTACAATGTTTGGCTTGTTGTAGGTGTGGAAGATGTGGTTCTTTTACACATATACAGATGACTGTTCTTCTTGGGATCCTTTTCCCATGTACGTTATGACAGAATGTTGAGTAGTCCTCTCTTGGTATTCTGTAGGTCTTTGGTGATTATATATGTCACCTGTGTTTGTATATGTCTGTTAACCCCGATATCGTAATGAAACCAATCCTCACACCTTTCCATTGGTGAACCATAAGTTTGTTTAATGAATCTGTGATTGCCCTTCTCCGTGGAAATATCTGCCCTGGTATCCATTTTTAGGTAACACCTATAAGTGATATGATATGATATGTGTCTTTCACTTTCTGACTTACTACAAGTCACGTGATTACTTCTAGAGTCATCTACGGTGCTGCAAATGGCATTGTGTCCTTTTTTCCCTTGGCTTCTCTTCTGCCTTAGCGGGCTCCATTTTCAACAATGTGATTCCCTGAGGGTTGTGGATTAGCTGACCTGGGCAGCCTTACCCTGCCGGCCCGCCCTCCCCAGGTGTGCCTCGTTGAGGTCAATATAAACAGAGCTCCAGGCAGCAATAGCCCCTGAAGCTGTGCCTGACTCCATATTCTCTGCCCCGTCAGCAGTCTCGGGGCTGTGCTGGTGGGAGGGAGTGAGGGGCCACAGCTTTGTGGGTGGCCCGGTGTGAGTGGGGCTCTGCTGGCCTTTCAGCAGGAGTTGCCAGGCTGCCGCCTGTAAAGAAGAGGATGTGTCACCCATACCTTCCGCTGGAATTTCTCTCCGGACAGAGGTGAGGAAGGAAAAAAGCAGTGGGGGCCGGGACAGGAGGGGTATCTCAGGCAGGGCAATGGAAAGCTTCTGGAAGAGCGCCAGGGTCCAGGACCACGCTGGCTGGCCTGCAGGCACCAAGTTGGCCTGCGTGCTGTCGCTGGTGTGGCTCCACGGATCTTCCTCTAGGCTTTCAAGCCCTTGTACATATTCAGGTGTTTTACCTAGAAAGGGTGGGAACAGTTCAGCAGCAGCTGGCCTGGGGCTCAGCTCACGTTTACTCACAGATGCCTCGGCACGGTCCCCCAGCTTTGCAATGAGGACGCTCCTTGCGTGGGGGTTGGGTTGCTGGCTGTATGGGAGATGGTTCCCCACCTCTGACCAATTTCAGAATTGTTTACCACTGGAGCCAGTGCCGTGATAGGGTTTTCCTCTGTATAACTCGTGGGTTCACTTTTTTTTTCTTTTATGTTTCAAGTTAGATGTTATTCCTCTTTTATGTATTTATAGATATAAGCATGGAAATAATTCATTCCTATAAATACATCTGTGTGACGGGAAGAACTTTTTTCTGTTTTATTTTTAAATTTTATTTTTTAAAATTTTGAAATTTTATTTATTTTTTTATACAGCACGTTATTATTAGTTATGTATTTTATGCATATACATGTATACAGGTCAATCCCAATCTCCCAACTCATCCCACCACCACCACCCCATGGCTACCCACACTTGGTGTCCATACGTTTGTTCTCTACCTCTGTGTCTCTATTTCTTCCCTGCAAACCAGTTCATCTGTACCATTTTTAGGCTCCACATATATGCATTAATATACAATATTTGTTTTCCTCTTTCTGACTTACTTCATTCTGTATGACAGTCTCTCGATCCATCGATGTCTCTACAAATGACCCAGTTTCATTCCTTTTTATGGCCGAGTCATATTCCATTTTATATATGTACCACATCTTTATCCATTCATCTGTCTGTGGGCATTTAGGTTGCTTCCATTACCTGGCTATTGTAAATAGTGCTGCAACGAACATTGTGGTGAATGTGCCTTTTTGAAATACGGTTTTCTCTGGGTATATGCCCAGAAGTGGGATTGCTGGATCAGATGGTAATTCTATTTCTAGTTATTTTAAGGAAACTCCATACTGTTCTCCATAGGGACTGTATCAATTTACATTCCCACCAATAGTGGAAGAGGGCTCCTTTTGTCCACACCCTCCCCAGAATTGGTTGTTTGTAGATTTTCTGATGATGCCGATTCTAACAGGTGTGAGGTGATACCTCATTGTAGTTTTGATTTGCATTTCTCTAATAATTAGTGCTGTTGAGCAGCTTTTCATGTGCGTCTTGGCCATCTCTGTGTCTCCTTTGAAGAAACGTCTCTTTAGATCTTCTGCCCATTTTTTTTGGGTTGTTTGTTTTCTTAATATTAAGCTGCATGAGCTGTTTATATATATTGGAGATTAAACCTCTGTCCATTGATTCGTCTGCAACGATTTTCGCCCATTCTGAGGGATGCCTTTTTCCATTCCCGTGTTTTTTAACAAAAAAGGAAAGAAAGGAAAAGAAGCAGAACACGAATGTGCGTAAAATATGCCTTTTGAAACGGTGGTTTTGAAATATGGACGTCCTTTGAAATTTTTGGTCGATATATGACCCCAGGATTTGTTTTCAGGGCAGGTGTCATTTACAGGCCTGCAATGATTTTGAATATCAACTGACCATTAGCGTTGGGATTAAAGCTGCTGTTGTGTGAAACGGCCACAAGGTGGCAGCAGTTCACCCTTACCAAATCTGGTTACTAGGGCAAGAGAGCCTCAGTGGAAGTGGTGTTCTAGATTGGAGTTTAGAATGGAATGTACCAGGAGAAAGCCCCTCACGTTTGTCTCACTACTTCTTGTTCGTGTTTTTAATTTAAGTTTTTATTTTTTATTACAGCAAGTTTGATTACAATGTTTGGCTTGTTGTAGGTGTGGAAGATGTGGTTCTTTTACACATATACAGATGACTGTTCTTCTTGGGATCCTTTTCCCATGTACGTTATGACAGAATGTTGAGTAGTCCTCCCTTGGTATTCTGTAGGTCTTTGGTGATTATATATGTCACCTGTGTTTGTATATGTCTGTTAACCCCGATATCGTAATGAAACCAATCCTCACACCTTTCCATTGGTGAACCATAAGTTTGTTTAATGAATCTGTGATTGCCCTTCTCCGTGGAAATATCTGCCCTGGTATCCATTTTTAGGTAACACCTATAAGTGATATGATATGATATGTGTCTTTCACTTTCTGACTTACTACAAGTCACGTGATTACTTCTAGACTCATCTACGGTGCTGCAAATGGCATTGTGTCCTTTTTTCCCTTGGCTTCTCTTCTGCCTTAGCGGGGTCCATTTTCAACAATGTGATTCCCTGAGGGTTGTGGATTAGCTGACCTGGGCAGCCTTACCCTGCCGGCCCGCCCTCCCCAGGTGTGCCTCGTTGAGGTCAATATAAACAGAGCTCCAGGCAGCAATAGCCCCTGAAGCTGTGCCTGACTCCATATTCTCTGCCCCGTCAGCAGTCTCGGGGCTGTGCTGGTGGGAGGGAGTGAGGGGCCACAGCTTTGTGGGTGGCCCGGTGTGAGTGGGGTTCTGCTGGCCTTTCTGCAGGAGTTGCCAGGCTGCCGCCTGTAAAGAAGAGGATGTGTCACCCATACCTTCCGCTGGAATTTCTCTCCGGACAGAGGTGAGGAAGGAAAAAAGCAGTGGGGGCCGGGACAGGAGGGGTATCTCAGGCAGGGCAATGGAAAGCTTCTGGAAGAGCGCCAGGGTCCAGGACCACGCTGGCTGGCCTGCAGGCACCAAGTTGGCCTGCGTGCTGTCGCTGGTGTGGCTCCACGGTCCTTCCTCTAGGCTTTCAAGCCCTTGTACATATTCAGGTGTTTTACCTGGAAAGGGTGGGAACAGTTCAGCAGCAGCTGGCCTGGGGCTCAGCTCACGTTTACTCACAGATGCCTCGGCACGGTCCCCCAGCTTTGCAATGAGGACGCTCCTTGCGTGGGGGTTGGGTTGCTGGCTGTATGGGAGATGGTTCCCCACCTCTGACCAATTTCAGAATTGTTTACCACTGGAGCAAGTGCCGTGATAGGGTTTTCCTCTGTATAACTCGTGGGTTCACTTTTTGTTTCTTTTATGTTTCAAGTTAGATGTTATTCCTCTTTTATGTATTTATAGATATAAGCATGGAAATAATTCATTCCTATAAATACATCTGTGTGACGGGAAGAACTTTTTTCTGTTTTATTTTTAAATTTTATTTTTTAAAATTTTGAAATTTTATTTATTTTTTTATACAGCACGTTATTATTAGTTATGTATTTTATGCATATACATGTATACAGGTCAATCCCAAACTCCCAACTCATCCCACCACCACCACCCCATGGCTTCCCACACTTGGCGTCCATACGTTTGTTCTCTACCTCTGTGTCTCTATTTCTTCCCTGCAAACCAGTTCATCTGTACCATTTTTAGGCTCCACATATATGCATTAATATACAATATTTGTTTTCCTCTTTCTGACTTACTTCATTCTGTATGACAGTCTCTCGATCCATCGATGTCTCTACAAATGACCCAGTTTCATTCCTTTTTATGGCCGAGTAATATTCCATTTTATATATGTACCACATCTTTATCCATTCATCTGTCTGTGGGCATTTAGGTTGCTTCCATTACCTGGCTATTGTAAATAGTGCTGCAACGAACATTGTGGTGAATGTGCCTTTTTGAAATACGGTTTTCTCTGGGTATATGCCCAGAAGTGGGATTGCTGGATCAGATGGTAATTCTATTTCTAGTTTTTTTAAGGAAACTCCATACTGTTCTCCATAGGGACTGTATCAATTTACATTCCCACCAATAGTGGAAGAGGGCTCCTTTTGTCCACACCCTCCCCAGAATTGGTTGTTTGTAGATTTTCTGATGATGCCGATTCTAACAGGTGTGAGGTGATACCTCATTGTAGTTTTGATTTGCATTTCTCTAATAATTAGTGCTGTTCAGCAGCTTTTCATGTGCGTCTTGGCCATCTCTGTGTCTCCTTTGAAGAAACGTCTCTTTAGATCTTCTGCCCATTTTTTTGGGGTTGTTTGTTTTTTTAATATTAAGCTGCATGAGCTGTTTATATATATTGGAGATTAAACCTCTGTCCATTGATTCGTCTGCAACGATTTTCGCCCATTCTGAGGGATGACTTTTTCCATTCCCGTGTTTTTTAACAAAAAAGGAAAGAAAGGAAAAGAAGCAGAACACTAATGTGCGTAAAATATGCCTTTTGAAGCAGTCGTTTTGAAATATGGACGTCCTTTGAATTTTTTGGTCGATATGTGACCCCAGGATTTGTTTTCAGGGCAGGTGTCATTTACAGGCCTGCAATGATTTTGAATATCAACTGACCATTAGCGTTGGGATTAAAGCTGCTGTTGTGTGAAATGGCCACAAGGTGGCAGCAGTTCACCCTTACCAAATCTGGTTACTAGGGCAAGAGAGCCTCAGTGGAAGTGGTGTTCTAGATTGGAGTTTAGAATGGAATGTACCAGGAGAAAGCCCCTCACGTTTGTCTCACTACTTCTTGTTCGTGTTTTTAATTTAAGTTTTTATTTTTTATTACAGCAAGTTTGATTACAATGTTTGGCTTGTTGTAGGTGTGGAAGATGTGGTTCTTTTACACATATACAGATGACTGTTCTTCTTGGGATCCTTTTCCCATGTACGTTATGACAGAATGTTGAGTAGTCCTCTCTTGGTATTCTGTAGGTCTTTGGTGATTATATATGTCACCTGTGTTTGTATATGTCTGTTAACCCCGATATCGTAATGAAACCAATCCTCACACCTTTCCATTGGTGAACCATAAGTTTGTTTAATGAATCTGTGATTGCCCTTCTCCGTGGAAATATCTGCCCTGGTATCCATTTTTAGGTAACACCTATAAGTGATATGATATGATATGTGTCTTTCACTTTCTGACTTACTACAAGTCACGTGATTACTTCGAGACTCTTCTACGGTGCTGCAAATGGCATTGTGTCCTTTTTTCCCTTGGCTTCTCTTCTGCCTTAGCGGGGTCCATTTTCAACAATGTGATTCCCTGAGGGTTGTGGATTAGCTGACCTGGGCAGCCTTACCCTGCCGGCCCGCCCTCCCCAGGTGTGCCTCGTTGAGGTCAATATAAACAGAGCTCCAGGCAGCAATAGCCCCTGAAGCTGTGCCTGACTCCATATTCTCTGCCCCGTCAGCAGTCTCGGGGCTGTGCTGGTGGGAGGGAGTGAGGGGCCACAGCTTTGTGGGTGGCCCGGTGTGAGTGGGGTTCTGCTGGCCTTTCTGCAGGAGTTGCCAGGCTGCCGCCTGTAAAGAAGAGGATGTGTCACCCATACCTTCCGCTGGAATTTCTCTCCGGACAGAGGTGAGGAAGGAAAAAAGCAGTGGGGGCCGGGACAGGAGGGGTATCTCAGGCAGGGCAATGGAAAGCTTCTGGAAGAGAGCCAGGGTCCAGGACCACGCTGGCTGGCCTGCAGGCACCAAGTTGGCCTGCGTGCTGTCGCTGGTGTGGCTCCACGGTCCTTCCTCTAGGCTTTCAAGCCCTTGTACATATTCAGGTGTTTTACCTGGAAAGGGTGGGAACAGTTCAGCAGCAGCTGGCCTGGGGCTCAGCTCACGTTTACTCACAGATGCCTCGGCATGGTCCCCCAGCTTTGCAATGAGGACGCTCCTTGCGTGGGGGTTGGGTTGCTGGCTGTATGGGAGATGGTTCCCCACCTCTGACCAATTTCAGAATTGTTTACCACTGGAGCAAGTGCCGTGATAGGGTTTTCCTCTGTATAACTCGTGGGTTCACTTTTTTTTCTTTTATGTTTCAAGTTAGATGTTATTCCTCTTTTATGTATTTATAGATATAAGCATGGAAATAATTCATTCCTATAAATACATCTGTGTGACGGGAAGAACTTTTTTCTGTTTTATTTTTAAATTTTATTTTTTAAAATTTTGAAATTTTATTTATTTTTTTATACAGCACGTTATTATTAGTTATGTATTTTATGCATATACATGTATACAGGTCAATCCCAAACTCCCAACTCATCCCACCACCACCACCCCATGGCTTCCCACACTTGGTGTCCATACGTTTGTTCTCTACCTCTGTGTCTCTATTTCTTCCCTGCAAACCAGTTCATCTGTACCATTTTTAGGCTCCACATATATGCATTAATATACAATATTTGTTTTCCTCTTTCTGACTTACTTCATTCTGTATGACAGTCTCTCGATCCATCGATGTCTCTACAAATGACCCAGTTTCATTCCTTTTTATGGCCGAGTAATATTCCATTTTATATATGTACCACATCTTTATCCATTCATCTGTCTGTGGGCATTTAGGTTGCTTCCATTACCTGGCTATTGTAAATAGTGCTGCAACGAACATTGTGGTGAATGTGCCTTTTTGAAATACGGTTTTCTCTGGGTATATGCCCAGAAGTGGGATTGCTGGATCAGATGGTAATTCTATTTCTAGTTTTTTTAAGGAAACTCCATACTGTTCTCCATAGGGACTGTATCAATTTACATTCCCACCAATAGTGGAAGAGGGCTCCTTTTGTCCACACCCTCCCCAGAATTGGTTGTTTGTAGATTTTCTGATGATGCCGATTCTAACAGGTGTGAGGTGATACCTCATTGTAGTTTTGATTTGCATTTCTCTAATAATTAGTGCTGTTGAGCAGCTTTTCATGTGCGTCTTGGCCATCTCTGTGTCTCCTTTGAAGAAACGTCTCTTTAGATCTTCTGCCCATTTTTTTGGGGTTGTTTGTTTTTTTAATATTAAGCTGCATGAGCTGTTTATATATATTGGAGATTAAACCTCTGTCCATTGATTCGTCTGCAACGATTTTCGCCCATTCTGAGGGATGCCTTTTTCCATTCCCGTGTTTTTTAACAAAAAAGGAAAGAAAGGAAAAGAAGCAGAACACTAATGTGCGTAAAATATGCCTTTTGAAGCAGTCGTTTTGAAATATGGACGTCCTTTGAATTTTTTGGTCGATATGTGACCCCAGGATTTGTTTTCAGGGCAGGTGTCATTTACAGGCCTGCAATGATTTTGAATATCAACTGACCATTAGCGTTGGGATTAAAGCTGCTGTTGTGTGAAACGGCCACAAGGTGGCAGCAGTTCACCCTTACCAAATCTGGTTACTAGGGCAAGAGAGCCTCAGTGGAAGTGGTGTTCTAGATTGGAGTTTAGAATGGAATGTACCAGGAGAAAGCCCCTCACGTTTGTCTCACTACTTCTTGTTCGTGTTTTTAATTTAAGTTTTTATTTTTTATTACAGCAAGTTTGATTACAATGTTTGGCTTGTTGTAGGTGTGGAAGATGTGGTTCTTTTACACATATACAGATGACTGTTCTTCTTGGGATCCTTTTCCCATGTACGTTATGACAGAATGTTGAGTAGTCCTCTCTTGGTATTCTGTAGGTCTTTGGTGATTATATATGTCACCTGTGTTTGTATATGTCTGTTAACCCCGATATCGTAATGAAACCAATCCTCACACCTTTCCATTGGTGAACCATAAGTTTGTTTAATGAATCTGTGATTGCCCTTCTCCGTGGAAATATCTGCCCTGGTATCCATTTTTAGGTAACACCTATAAGTGATATGATATGATATGTGTCTTTCACTTTCTGACTTACTACAAGTCACGTGATTACTTCGAGACTCTTCTACGGTGCTGCAAATGGCATTGTGTCCTTTTTTCCCTTGGCTTCTCTTCTGCCTTAGCGGGGTCCATTTTCAACAATGTGATTCCCTGAGGGTTGTGGATTAGCTGACCTGGGCAGCCTTACCCTGCCGGCCCGCCCTCCCCAGGTGTGCCTCGTTGAGGTCAATATAAACAGAGCTCCAGGCAGCAATAGCCCCTGAAGCTGTGCCTGACTCCATATTCTCTGCCCCGTCAGCAGTCTCGGGGCTGTGCTGGTGGGAGGGAGTGAGGGGCCACAGCTTTGTGGGTGGCCCGGTGTGAGTGGGGTTCTGCTGGCCTTTCTGCAGGAGTTGCCAGGCTGCCGCCTGTAAAGAAGAGGATGTGTCACCCATACCTTCCGCTGGAATTTCTCTCCGGACAGAGGTGAGGAAGGAAAAAAGCAGTGGGGGCCGGGACAGGAGGGGTATCTCAGGCAGGGCAATGGAAATCTTCTGGAAGAGCGCCAGGGTCCAGGACCACGCTGGCTGGCCTGCAGGCACCAAGTTGGCCTGCGTGCTGTCGCTGGTGTGGCTCCACGGTCCTTCCTCTAGGCTTTCAAGCCCTTGTACATATTCAGGTGTTTTACCTGGAAAGGGTGGGAACAGTTCAGCAGCAGCTGGCCTGGGGCTCAGCTCACGTTTACTCACAGATGCCTCGGCATGGTCCCCCAGCTTTGCAATGAGGACGCTCCTTGCGTGGGGGTTGGGTTGCTGGCTGTATGGGAGATGGTTCCCCACCTCTGACCAATTTCAGAATTGTTTACCACTGGAGCAAGTGCCGTGATAGGGTTTTCCTCTGTATAACTCGTGGGTTCACTTTTTGTTTCTTTTATGTTTCAAGTTAGATGTTATTCCTCTTTTATGTATTTATAGATATAAGCATGGAAATAATTCATTCCTATAAATACATCTGTGTGACGGGAAGAACTTTTTTCTGTTTTATTTTTAAATGTTATTTTTTAAAATTTTGAAATTTTATTTATTTTTTTATACAGCACGTTATTATTAGTTATGTATTTTATGCATATACATGTATACAGGTCAATCCCAAACTCCCAACTCATCCCACCACCACCACCCCATGGCTTCCCACACTTGGTGTCCATACGTTTGTTCTCTACCTCTGTGTCTCTATTTCTTCCCTGCAAACCAGTTCATCTGTACCATTTTTAGGCTCCACATATATGCATTAATATACAATATTTGTTTTCCTCTTTCTGACTTACTTCATTCTGTATGACAGTCTCTCGATCCATCGATGTCTCTACAAATGACCCAGTTTCATTCCTTTTTATGGCCGAGTAATATTCCATTTTATATATGTACCACATCTTTATCCATTCATCTGTCTGTGGGCATTTAGGTTGCTTCCATTACCTGGCTATTGTAAATAGTGCTGCAACGAACATTGTGGTGAATGTGCCTTTTTGAAATACGGTTTTCTCTGGGTATATGCCCAGAAGTGGGATTGCTGGATCAGATGGTAATTCTATTTCTAGTTTTTTTAAGGAAACTCCATACTGTTCTCCATAGGGACTGTATCAATTTACATTCCCACCAATAGTGGAAGAGGGCTCCTTTTGTCCACACCCTCCCCAGAATTGGTTGTTTGTAGATTTTCTGATGATGCCGATTCTAACAGGTGTGAGGTGATACCTCATTGTAGTTTTGATTTGCATTTCTCTAATAATTAGTGCTGTTGAGCAGCTTTTCATGTGCGTCTTGGCCATCTCTGTGTCTCCTTTGAAGAAACGTCTCTTTAGATCTTCTGCCCATTTTTTTGGGGTTGTTTGTTTTTTTAATATTAAGCTGCATGAGCTGTTTATATATATTGGAGATTAAACCTCTGTCCATTGATTCGTCTGCAACGATTTTCGCCCATTCTGAGGGATGCCTTTTTCCATTCCCGTGTTTTTTAACAAAAAAGGAAAGAAAGGAAAAGAAGCAGAACACTAATGTGCGTAAAATATGCCTTTTGAAACGGTCGTTTTGAAATATGGACGACCTTTGAATATTTTGGTCGATATGTGACCCCAGGATTTGTTTTCAGGGCAGGTGTCATTTACAGGCCTGCAATGATTTTGAATATCAACTGACCATTAGCGTTGGGATTAAAGCTGCTGTTGTGTGAAACGGCCACAAGGTGGCAGCAGTTCACCCTTACCAAATCTGGTTACTAGGGCAAGAGAGCCTCAGTGGAAGTGGTGTTCTAGATTGGAGTTTAGAATGGAATGTGCCAGGAGAAAGCCACTCACGTTTGTCTCACTACTTCTTGTTCGTGTTTTTAATTTAATTTTTTTTATTTTTTATTACAGCAAGTTTGATTACAATGTTTGGCTTGTTGTAGGTGTGGAAGATGTGGTTCTTTTACACATATACACATGACTGATCTTCTTGGGATCCTTTTCCCATGTACGTTATGACAGAATGTTGAGTAGTCCTCTCTTGGTATTCTGTAGGTCTTTGGTGATTATATATGTCACCTGTGTTTGTATATGTCTGTTAACCCCGATATCGTAATGAAACCAATCCTCACACCTTTCCATTGGTGAACCATAAGTTTGTTTAATGAATCTGTGATTGCCCTTCTCCGTGGAAATATCTGCCCTGGTATCCATTTTTAGGTAACACCTATAAGTGATATGATATGATATGTGTCTTTCACCTTCTGACTTACTACAAGTCACGTGATTACTTCGAGACTCATCTACGGTGCTGCAAATGGCATTGTGTCCTTTTTTCCCTTGGCTTCTCTTCTGCCTTAGCGGGGTCCATTTTCAACAATGTGATTCCCTGAGGGTTGTGGATTAGCTGACCTGGGCAGCCTTACCCTGCCGGCCCGCCCTCCCCAGGTGTGCCTCGTTGAGGTCAATATAAACAGAGCTCCAGGCAGCAATAGCCCCTGAAGCTGTGCCTGACTCCATATTCTCTGCCCCGTCAGCAGTCTCGGGGCTGTGCTGGTGGGAGGAGGGAGTGAGGGGCCACAGCTTTGTGGGTGGCCCGGTGTGAGTGGGGTTCTGCTGGCCTTTCTGCAGGAGTTGCCAGGCTGCCGCCTGTAAAGAAGAGGATGTGTCACCCATACCTTCCGCTGGAATTTCTCTCCGGACAGAGGTGAGGAAGGAAAAAAGCAGTGGGGGCCGGGACAGGAGGGGTATCTCAGGCAGGGCAATGGAAAGCTTCTGGAAGAGCGCCAGGGTCCAGGACCACGCTGGCTGGCCTGCAGGCACCAAGTTGGCCTGTGTGCTGTCGCTGGTGTGGCTCCACGGTCCTTCCTCTAGGCTTTCAAGCCCTTGTACATATTCAGGTGTTTTACCTGGAAAGGGTGGGAACAGTTCAGCAGCAGCTGGCCTGGGGCTCAGCTCACGTTTACTCACAGATGCCTCGGCACGGTCCCCCAGCTTTGCAATGAGGACGCTCCTTGCGTGGGGGTTGGGTTGCTGGCTGTATGGGAGATGGTTCCCCACCTCTGACCAATTTCAGAATTGTTTACCACTGGAGCCAGTGCCGTGATAGGGTTTTCCTCTGTATAACTCGTGGGTTCACATTTTGCTTCTTTTATGTTTCAAGTTAGATGTTATTCCTCTTTTATGTATTTATAGATATAAGCATGGAAATAATTCATTCCTATAAATACATCTGTGTGACGGGAAGAACTTTTTTCTGTTTTATTTTTAAATGTTATTTTTTAAAATTTTGAAATTTTATTTATTTTTTTATACAGCACATTATTATTAGTTATGTATTTTATGCATATACATGTATACAGGTCAATCCCAAACTCCCAACTCATCCCACCACCACCACCCCATGGCTTCCCACACTTGGTGTCCATACGTTTGTTCTCTACCTCTGTGTCTCTATTTCTTCCCTGCAAACCAGTTCATCTGTACCATTTTTAGGCTCCACATATATGCATTAATATACAATATTTGTTTTCCTCTTTCTGACTTACTTCATTCTGTATGACAGTCTCTCGATCCATCGATGTCTCTACAAATGACCCAGTTTCATTCCTTTTTATGGCCGAGTAATATTCCATTTTATATATGTACCACATCTTTATCCATTCATCTGTCTGTGGGCATTTAGGTTGCTTCCATTACCTGGCTATTGTAAATAGTGCTGCAACGAACATTGTGGTGAATGTGCCTTTTTGAAATACGGTTTTCTCTGGGTATATGCCCAGAAGTGGGATTGCTGGATCAGATGGTAATTCTATTTCTAGTTTTTTTAAGGAAACTCCATACTGTTCTCCATAGTGACTGTATCAATTTACATTCCCACCAATAGTGGAAGAGGGCTCCTTTTGTCCACACCCTCCCCAGAATTGGTTGTTTGTAGATTTTCTGATGATGCCGATTCTAACAGGTGTGAGGTGATACCTCATTGTAGTTTTGATTTGCATTTCTCTAATTATTAGTGCTGTTGAGCAGCTTTTCATGTGCGTCTTGGCCATCTCTGTGTCTCCTTTGAAGAAACGTCTCTTTAGATCTGCCCATTTTTGGGGGGTTGTTTGTTTTTTTAATATTAAGCTGCATGAGCTGTTTATATATATTGGAGATTAAACCTCTGTCCATTGATTCGTCTGCAACGATTTTCGCCCATTCTGAGGGATGCCTTTTTCCATTCCCGTGTTTTTTAACAAAAAAGGAAAGAAAGGAAAAGAAGCAGAACACTAATGTGCGTAAAATATGCCTTTTGAAACGGTCGTTTTGAAATATGGACGTCCTTTGAAATTTTTGGTCGATATGTGACCCCAGGATTTGTTTTCAGGGCAGGTGTCATTTACAGGCCTGCAATGATTTTGAATATCAACTGACCATTAGCGTTGGGATTAAAGCTGCTGTTGTGTGAAACGGCCACAAGGTGGCAGCAGTTCACCCTTACCAAATCTGGTTACTAGGGCAAGAGAGCCTCAGTGGAAGTGGTGTTCTAGATTGGAGTTTAGAATGGAATGTACCAGGAGAAAGCCCCTCACGTTTGTCTCACTACTTCTTGTTCGTGTTTTTAATTTAAGTTTTTATTTTTTATTACAGCAAGTTTGATTACAATGTTTGGCTTGTTATAGGTGTGGAAGATGTGGTTCTTTTACACATATACAGATGACTGTTCTTCTTGGGATCCTTTTCCATGTACGTTATGACAGAATGTTGAGTAGTCCTCTCTTGGTATTCTGTAGGTCTTTGGTGATTATATATGTCACCTGTGTTTGTATATGTCTGTTAACCCCGATATCGTAATGAAACCAATCCTCACACCTTTCCATTGGTGAACCATAAGTTTGTTTAATGAATCTGTGATTGCCCTTCTCCGTGGAAATATCTGCCCTGGTATCCATTTTTAGGTAACACCTATAAGTGATATGATATGATATGTGTCTTTCACTTTCTGACTTACTACAAGTCACGTGATTACTTCTAGACTCATCTACGGTGCTGCAAATGGCATTGTGTCCTTTTTTCCCTTGGCTTCTCTTCTGCCTTAGCGGGGTCCATTTTCAACAATGTGATTCCCTGAGGGTTGTGGATTAGCTGACCTGGGCAGCCTTACCCTGCCGGCCCGCCCTCCCCAGGTGTGCCTCCTTGAGGTCAATATAAACAGAGCTCCAGGCAGCAATAGCCCCTGAAGCTGTGCCTGACTCCATATTCTCTGCCCCGTCAGCAGTCTCGGGGCTGTGCTGGTGGGAGGGAGTGAGGGGCCACAGCTTTGTGGGTGGCCCGGTGTGAGTGGGGTTCTGCTGGCCTTTCTGCAGGAGTTGCCAGGCTGCCGCCTGTAAAGAAGAGGATGTGTCACCCATACCTTCCGCTGGAATTTCTCTCCGGACAGAGGTGAGGAAGGAAAAAAGCAGTGGGGGCCGGGACAGGAGGGGTATCTCAGGCAGGGCAATGGAAAGCTTCTGGAAGAGCGCCAGGGTCCAGGACCACGCTGGCTGGCCTGCAGGCACCAAGTTGGCCTGCGTGCTGTCGCTGGTGTGGCTCCACGGTCCTTCCTCTAGGCTTTCAAGCCCTTGTACATATTCAGGTGTTTTACCTGGAAAGGGTGGGAACAGTTCAGCAGCAGCTGGCCTGGGGCTCAGCTCACGTTTACTCACAGATGCCTCGGCACGGTCCCCCAGCTTTGCAATGAGGACGCTCCTTGCGTGGGGGTTGGGTTGCTGGCTGTATGGGAGATGGTTCCCCACCTCTGACCAATTTCAGAATTGTTTACCACTGGAGCAAGTGCCGTGATAGGGTTTTCCTCTGTATAACTCGTGGGTTCACTTTTTTTTCTTTTATGTTTCAAGTTAGATGTTATTCCTCTTTTATGTATTTATAGATATAAGCATGGAAATAATTCATTCCTATAAATACATCTGTGTGACGGGAAGAACTTTTTTCTGTTTTATTTTTAAATGTTATTTTTTAAAATTTTGAAATTTTATTTATTTTTTTATACAGCACGTTATTATTAGTTATGTATTTTATGCATATACATGTATACAGGTCAATCCCAAACTCCCAACTCATCCCACCACCACCACCCCATGGCTTCCCACACTTGGTGTCCATACGTTTGTTCTCTACCTCTGTGTCTCTATTTCTTCCCTGCAAACCAGTTCATCTGTACCATTTTTAGGCTCCACATATATGCATTAATATACAATATTTGTTTTCCTCTTTCTGACTTACTTCATTCTGTATGACAGTCTCTCGATCCATCGATGTCTCTACAAATGACCCAGTTTCATTCCTTTTTATGGCCGAGTAATATTCCATTTTATATATGTACCACATCTTTATCCATTCATCTGTCTGTGGGCATTTAGGTTGCTTCCATTACCTGGCTATTGTAAATAGTGCTGCAACGAACATTGTGGTGAATGTGCCTTTTTGAAATACGGTTTTCTCTGGGTATATGCCCAGAAGTGGGATTGCTGGATCAGATGGTAATTCTATTTCTAGTTTTTTTAAGGAAACTCCATACTGTTCTCCATAGGGACTGTATCAATTTACATTCCCACCAATAGTGGAAGAGGGCTCCTTTTGTCCACACCCTCCCCAGAATTGGTTGTTTGTAGATTTTCTGATGATGCCGATTCTAACAGGTGTGAGGTGATACCTCATTGTAGTTTTGATTTGCATTTCTCTAATAATTAGTGCTGTTGAGCAGCTTTTCATGTGCGTCTTGGCCATCTCTGTGTCTCCTTTGAAGAAACGTCTCTTTAGATCTTCTGCCCATTTTTTGGGGGTTGTTTGTTTTTTTAATATTAAGCTGCATGAGCTGTTTATATATATTGGAGATTAAACCTCTGTCCATTGATTCGTCTGCAACGATTTTCGCCCATTCTGAGGGATGCCTTTTTCCATTCCCGTGTTTTTTAACAAAAAAGGAAAGAAAGGAAAAGAAGCAGAACACTAATGTGCGTAAAATATGCCTTTTGAAACGGTCGTTTTGAAATATGGACGTCCTTTGAATTTTTTGGTCGATATGTGACCCCAGGATTTGTTTTCAGGGCAGGTGTCATTTACAGGCCTGCAATGATTTTGAATATCAACTGACCATTAGCGTTGGGATTAAAGCTGCTGTTGTGTGAAACGGCCACAAGGTGGCAGCAGTTCACCCTTACCAAATCTGGTTACTAGGGCAAGAGAGCCTCAGTGGAAGTGGTGTTCTAGATTGGAGTTTAGAATGGAATGTACCAGGAGAAAGCCCCTCACGTTTGTCTCACTACTTCTTGTTCGTGTTTTTAATTTAAGTTTTTATTTTTTATTACAGCAAGTTTGATTACAATGTTTGGCTTGTTGTAGGTGTGGAAGATGTGGTTCTTTTACACATATACAGATGACTGTTCTTCTTGGGATCCTTTTCCCATGTACGTTATGACAGAATGTTGAGTAGTCCTCTCTTGGTATTCTGTAGGTCTTTGGTGATTATATATGTCACCTGTGTTTGTATATGTCTGTTAACCCCGATATCGTAATGAAACCAATCCTCACACCTTTCCATTGGTGAACCATAAGTTTGTTTAATGAATCTGTGATTGCCCTTCTCCGTGGAAATATCTGCCCTGGTATCCATTTTTAGGTAACACCTATAAGTGATATGATATGATATGTGTCTTTCACTTTCTGACTTACTACAAGTCACGTGATTACTTCGAGACTCTTCTACGGTGCTGCAAATGGCATTGTGTCCTTTTTTCCCTTGGCTTCTCTTCTGCCTTAGCGGGGTCCATTTTCAACAATGTGATTCCCTGAGGGTTGTGGATTAGCTGACCTGGGCAGCCTTACCCTGCCGGCCCGCCCTCCCCAGGTGTGCCTCGTTGAGGTCAATATAAACAGAGCTCCAGGCAGCAATAGCCCCTGAAGCTGTGCCTGACTCCATATTCTCTGCCCCGTCAGCAGTCTCGGGGCTGTGCTGGTGGGAGGGAGTGAGGGGCCACAGCTTTGTGGGTGGCCCGGTGTGAGTGGGGTTCTGCTGGCCTTTCTGCAGGAGTTGCCAGGCTGCCGCCTGTAAAGAAGAGGATGTGTCACCCATACCTTCCGCTGGAATTTCTCTCCGGACAGAGGTGAGGAAGGAAAAAAGCAGTGGGGGCCGGGACAGGAGGGGTATCTCAGGCAGGGCAATGGAAAGCTTCTGGAAGAGCGCCAGGGTCCAGGACCACGCTGGCTGGCCTGCAGGCACCAAGTTGGCCTGCGTGCTGTCGCTGGTGTGGCTCCACGGTCCTTCCTCTAGGCTTTCAAGCCCTTGTACATATTCAGGTGTTTTACCTGGAAAGGGTGGGAACAGTTCAGCAGCAGCTGGCCTGGGGCTCAGCTCACGTTTACTCACAGATGCCTCGGCATGGTCACCCAGCTTTGCAATGAGGACGCTCCTTGCGTGGGGGTTGGGTTGCTGGCTGTATGGGAGATGGTTCCCCACCTCTGACCAATTTCAGAATTGTTTACCACTGGAGCAAGTGCCGTGATAGGGTTTTCCTCTGTATAACTCGTGGGTTCACTTTTTGTTTCTTTTATGTTTCAAGTTAGATGTTATTCCTCTTTTATGTATTTATAGATATAAGCATGGAAATAATTCATTCCTATAAATACATCTGTGTGACGGGAAGAACTTTTTTCTGTTTTATTTTTAAAATTTATTTTTTAAAATTTTGAAATTTTATTTATTTTTTTATACAGCACGTTATTATTAGTTATGTATTTTATGCATATACATGTATACAGGTCAATCCCAAACTCCCAACTCATCCCACCACCACCACCCTATGGCTTCCCACACTTGGTGTCCATACGTTTGTTCTCTACCTCTGTGCCTCTATTTCTTCCCTGCAAACCAGTTCATCTGTACCATTTTTAGGCTCCACATATATGCATTAATATACAATATTTGTTTTCCTCTTTCTGACTTACTTCATTCTGTATGACAGTCTCTCGATCCATCGATGTCTCTACAAATGACCCAGTTTCATTCCTTTTTATGGCCGAGTAATATTCCATTTTATATATGTACCACATCTTTATCCATTCATCTGTCTGTGGGCATTTAGGTTGCTTCCATTACCTGGCTATTGTAAATAGTGCTGCAACGAACATTGTGGTGAATGTGCCTTTTTGAAATACGGTTTTCTCTGGGTATATGCCCAGAAGTGGGATTGCTGGATCAGATGGTAATTCTATTTCTAGTTTTTTTAAGGAAACTCCATACTGTTCTCCATAGGGACTGTATCAATTTACATTCCCACCAATAGTGGAAGAGGGCTCCTTTTGTCCACACCCTCCCCAGAATTGGTTGTTTGTAGATTTTCTGATGATGCCGATTCTAACAGGTGTGAGGTGATACCTCATTGTAGTTTTGATTTGCATTTCTCTAATAATTAGTGCTGTTGAGCAGCTTTTCATGTGCGTCTTGGCCATCTCTGTGTCTCCTTTGAAGAAACGTCTCTTTAGATCTTCTGCCCATCTTTTTTGGGTTGTTTGTTTTCTTAATATTAAGCTGCATGAGCTGTTTATATATATTGGAGATTAAACCTCTGTCCATTGATTCGTCTGCAACGATTTTCGCCCATTCTGAGGGATGCCTTTTTCCATTCCCGTGTTTTTTAACAAAAAAGGAAAGAAAGGAAAAGAAGCAGAACACTAATGTGCGTAAAATATGCCTTTTGAAACGGTCGTTTTGAAATATGGACGTCCTTTGAATTTTTTGGTCGATATGTGACCCCAGGATTTGTTTTCAGGGCAGGTGTCATTTACAGGCCTGCAATGATTTTGAATATCAACTGACCATTAGCGTTGGGATTAAAGCTGCTGTTGTGTGAAACGGCCACAAGGTGGCAGCAGTTCACCCTTACCAAATCTGGTTACTAGGGCAAGAGAGCCTCAGTGGAAGTGGTGTTCTAGATTGGAGTTTAGAATGGAATGTACCAGGAGAAAGCCCCTCACGTTTGTCTCACTACTTCTTGTTCGTGTTTTTAATTTAAGTTTTTATTTTTTATTACAGCAAGTTTGATTACAATGTTTGGCTTGTTATAGGTGTGGAAGATGTGGTTCTTTTACACATATACAGATGACTGTTCTTCTTGGGATCCTTTTCCATGTACGTTATGACAGAATGTTGAGTAGTCCTCTCTTGGTATTCTGTAGGTCTTTGGTGATTATATATGTCACCTGTGTTTGTATATGTCTGTTAACCCCGATATCGTAATGAAACCAATCCTCACACCTTTCCATTGGTGAACCATAAGTTTGTTTAATGAATCTGTGATTGCCCTTCTCCGTGGAAATATCTGCCCTGGTATCCATTTTTAGGTAACACCTATAAGTGATATGATATGATATGTGTCTTTCACTTTCTGACTTACTACAAGTCACGTGATTACTTCGAGACTCTTCTACGGTGCTGCAAATGGCATTGTGTCCTTTTTTCCCTTGGCTTCTCTTCTGCCTTAGCGGGGTCCATTTTCAACAATGTGATTCCCTGAGGGTTGTGGATTAGCTGACCTGGGCAGCCTTACCCTGCCGGCCCGCCCTCCCCAGGTGTGCCTCTTTGAGGTCAATATAAACAGAGCTCCAGGCAGCAATAGCCCCTGAAGCTGTGCCTGACTCCATATTCTCTGCCCCGTCAGCAGTCTCGGGGCTGTGCTGGTGGGAGGGAGTGAGGGGCCACAGCTTTGTGGGTGGCCCGGTGTGAGTGGGGTTCTGCTGGCCTTTCTGCAGGAGATGCCAGGCTGCCGCCTGTAAAGAAGAGGATGTGTCACCCATACCTTCCGCTGGAATTTCTCTCCGGACAGAGGTGAGGAAGGAAAAAAGCAGTGGGGGCCGGGACAGGAGGGGTATCTCAGGCAGGGCAATGGAAAGCTTCTGGAAGAGCGCCAGGGTCCAGGACCACGCTGGCTGGCCTGCAGGCACCAAGTTGGCCTGTGTGCTGTCGCTGGTGTGGCTCCACGGTCCTTCCTCTAGGCTTTCAAGCCCTTGTACATATTCAGGTGTTTTACCTGGAAAGGGTGGGAACAGTTCAGCAGCAGCTGGCCTGGGGCTCAGCTCACGTTTACTCACAGATGCCTTGGCACGGTCCCCCAGCTTTGCAATGAGGACGCTCCTTGCGTGGGGGGTGGTTTGCTGGCTGTATGGGAGATGGTTCCCCACCTCTGACCAATTTCAGAATTGTTTACCACTGGAGCAAGTGCCCTGATAGGATTTTCCTCTGTATAACTCCTGGGTTCAGGTTTTTTTTTTCTTTTATGTTTCAAGTTAGATTTTATTCCCCTTTTATGTATTTATAGATATAAGCATGGAAATAATTCTTTCCTATAAATACATCTGTGTGATGGGAAGAATTTTTTCTGTTTTATTTATAAATTTTATTTTTTAAAATTTTGAAATTTTATTTTATTTATTTTTTTTATACAGCACGTTATTATTAGTTATGTATTTTATGTATATACATGTATACAGGTCAATCCCAAACTCCCAACTCATCCCACCACCACCACCCCATGTCTTCCCACACTTGGTGTCCATACGTTTGTTCTCTACCTCTGTGTCTCTATTTCTTCCCTGCAAACCAGTTCATCTGTACCATTTTTAGGCTCCACATATATGCATTAATATACAATATTTGTTTTCCTCTTTCTGACTTACTTCATTCTGTATGACAGTCTCTCGATCCATCGATGTCTCTACAAATGACCCAGTTTCATTCCTTTTTATGGCCGAGTAATATTCCATTTTATATATGTACCACATCTTTATCCATTCATCTGTCTGTGGGCATTTAGGTTGCTTCCATTACCTGGCTATTGTAAATAGTGCTGCAACGAACATTGTGGTGAATGTGCCTTTTTGAAATACGGTTTTCTCTGGGTATATGCCCAGAAGTGGGATTGCTGGATCAGATGGTAATTCTATTTCTAGTTTTTTTAAGGAAACTCCATACTGTTCTCCATAGGGACTGTATCAATTTACATTCCCACCAATAGTGGAAGAGGGCTCCTTTTGTCCACACCCTCCCCAGAATTGGTTGTTTGTAGATTTTCTGATGATGCCGATTCTAACAGGTGTGAGGTGATACCTCATTGTAGTTTTGATTTGCATTTCTCTAATAATTAGTGCTGTTGAGCAGCTTTTCATGTGCGTCTTGGCCATCTCTGTGTCTCCTTTGAAGAAACGTCTCTTTAGATCTTCTGCCCATTTTTTTTGGGTTGTTTGTTTTCTTAATATTAAGCTGCATGAGCTGTTTATATATATTGGAGATTAAACCTCTGTCCATTGATTCGTCTGCAACGATTTTCGCCCATTCTGAGGGATGCCTTTTTCCATTCCCGTGTTTTTTAACAAAATAGGAAAGAAAGGAAAAGAAGCAGAACACTAATGTGCGTAAAATATGCCTTTTGAAACGGTCGTTTTGAAATATGGACGTCCTTTGAATTTTTTGGTCGATATGTGACCCCAGGATTTGTTTTCAGGGCAGGTGTCATTTACAGGCCTGCAATGATTTTGAATATCAACTGACCATTAGCGTTGGGATTAAAGCTGCTGTTGTGTGAAACGGCCACAAGGTGGCAGCAGTTCACCCTTACCAAATCTGGTTACTAGGGCAAGAGAGCCTCAGTGGAAGTGGTGTTCTAGATTGGAGTTTAGAATGGAATGTGCCAGGAGAAAGCCCCTCACGTTTGTCTCACTACTTCTTGTTCGTGTTTTTAATTTAATTTTTTTTATTTTTTATTACAGCAAGTTTGATTACAATGTTTGGCTTGTTGTAGGTGTGGAAGATGTGGTTCTTTTACACATATACAGATGACTGTTCTTCTTGGGATCCTTTTCCCATGTACGTTATGACAGAATGTTGAGTAGTCCTCTCTTGCTATTCTGTAGGTCTTTGGTGATTATATATGTCACCTGTGTTTGTATATGTCTGTTAACCCCGATATCGTAATGAAACCAATCCTCACACCTTTCCATTGGTGAACCATAAGTTTGTTTAATGAATCTGTGATTGCCCTTCTCCGTGGAAATATCTGCCCTGGTATCCATTTTTAGGTAACACCTATAAGTGATATGATATGATATGTGTCTTTCACTTTCTGACTTACTACAAGTCACGTGATTACTTCGAGACTCTTCTACGGTGCTGCAAATGGCATTGTGTCCTTTTTTCCCTTGGCTTCTCTTCTGCCTTAGCGGGGTCCATTTTCAACAATGTGATTCCCTGAGGGTTGTGGATTAGCTGACCTGGGCAGCCTTACCCTGCCGGCCCGCCCTCCCCAGGTGTGCCTCGTTGAGGTCAATATAAACAGAGCTCCAGGCAGCAATAGCCCCTGAAGCTGTGCCTGACTCCATATTCTCTGCCCCGTCAGCAGTCTCGGGGCTGTGCTGGTGGGAGGAGGGAGTGAGGGGCCACAGCTTTGTGGGTGGCCCGGTGTGAGTGGGGTTCTGCTGGCCTTTCTGCAGGAGTTGCCAGGCTGCCGCCTGTAAAGAAGAGGATGTGTCACCCATACCTTCCGCTGGAATTTCTCTCCGGACAGAGGTGAGGAAGGAAAAAAGCAGTGGGTTCCGGGACAGGAGGGGTATCTCAGGCAGGGCAATGGAAAGCTTCTGGAAGAGCGCCAGGGTCCAGGACCACGCTGGCTGGCCTGCAGGCACCAAGTTGGCCTGCGTGCTGTCGCTGGTGTGGCTCCACGGTCCTTCCTCTAGGCTTTCAAGCCCTTGTACATATTCAGGTGTTTTACCTGGAAAGGGTGGGAACAGTTCAGCAGCAGCTGGCCTGGGGCTCAGCTCACGTTTACTCACAGATGCCTCGGCACGGTCCCCCAGCTTTGCAATGAGGACGCTCCTTGCGTGGGGGTTGGGTTGCTGGCTGTATGGGAGATGGTTCCCCACCTCTGACCAATTTCAGAATTGTTTACCACTGGAGCAAGTGCCGTGATAGGGTTTTCCTCTGTATAACTCGTGGGTTCACTTTTTTTTCTTTTATGTTTCAAGTTAGATGTTATTCCTCTTTTATGTATTTATAGATATAAGCATGGAAATAATTCATTCCTATAAATACATCTGTGTGACGGGAAGAACTTTTTTCTGTTTTATTTTTAAATGTTATTTTTTAAAATTTTGAAATTTTATTTATTTTTTTATACAGCACGTTATTATTAGTTATGTATTTTATGCATATACATGTATACAGGTCAATCCCAAACTCCCAACTCATCCCACCACCACCACCCCATGGCTTCCCACACTTGGTGTCCATACGTTTGTTCTCTACCTCTGTGTCTCTATTTCTTCCCTGCAAACCAGTTCATCTGTACCATTTTTAGGCTCCACATATATGCATTAATATACAATATTTGTTTTCCTCTTTCTGACTTACTTCATTCTGTATGACAGTCTCTCGATCCATCGATGTCTCTACAAATGACCCAGTTTCATTCCTTTTTATGGCCGAGTAATATTCCATTTTATATATGTACCACATCTTTATCCATTCATCTGTCTGTGGGCATTTAGGTTGCTTCCATTACCTGGCTATTGTAAATAGTGCTGCAACGAACATTGTGGTGAATGTGCCTTTTTGAAATACGGTTTTCTCTGGGTATATGCCCAGAAGTGGGATTGCTGGATCAGATGGTAATTCTATTTCTAGTTTTTTTAAGGAAACTCCATACTGTTCTCCATAGGGACTGTATCAATTTACATTCCCACCAATAGTGGAAGAGGGCTCCTTTTGTCCACACCCTCCCCAGAATTGGTTGTTTGTAGATTTTCTGATGATGCCGATTCTAACAGGTGTGAGGTGATACCTCATTGTAGTTTTGATTTGCATTTCTCTAATAATTAGTGCTGTTGAGCAGCTTTTCATGTGCGTCTTGGCCATCTCTGTGTCTCCTTTGAAGAAACGTCTCTTTAGATCTTCTGCCCATTTTTTGGGGGTTGTTTGTTTTTTTAATATTAAGCTGCATGAGCTGTTTATATATATTGGAGATTAAACCTCTGTCCATTGATTCGTCTGCAACGATTTTCGCCCATTCTGAGGGATGCCTTTTTCCATTCCCGTGTTTTTTAACAAAAAAGGAAAGAAAGGAAAAGAAGCAGAACACTAATGTGCGTAAAATATGCCTTTTGAAACGGTCGTTTTGAAATATGGACGTCCTTTGAATTTTTTGGTCGATATGTGACCCCAGGATTTGTTTTCAGGGCAGGTGTCATTTACAGGCCTGCAATGATTTTGAATATCAACTGACCATTAGCGTTGGGATTAAAGCTGCTGTTGTGTGAAACGGCCACAAGGTGGCAGCAGTTCACCCTTACCAAATCTGGTTACTAGGGCAAGAGAGCCTCAGTGGAAGTGGTGTTCTAGATTGGAGTTTAGAATGGAATGTACCAGGAGAAAGCCCCTCACGTTTGTCTCACTACTTCTTGTTCGTGTTTTTAATTTAAGTTTTTATTTTTTATTACAGCAAGTTTGATTACAATGTTTGGCTTGTTGTAGGTGTGGAAGATGTGGTTCTTTTACACATATACAGATGACTGTTCTTCTTGGGATCCTTTTCCCATGTACGTTATGACAGAATGTTGAGTAGTCCTCTCTTGGTATTCTGTAGGTCTTTGGTGATTATATATGTCACCTGTGTTTGTATATGTCTGTTAACCCCGATATCGTAATGAAACCAATCCTCACACCTTTCCATTGGTGAACCATAAGTTTGTTTAATGAATCTGTGATTGCCCTTCTCCGTGGAAATATCTGCCCTGGTATCCATTTTTAGGTAACACCTATAAGTGATATGATATGATATGTGTCTTTCACTTTCTGACTTACTACAAGTCACGTGATTACTTCGAGACTCTTCTACGGTGCTGCAAATGGCATTGTGTCCTTTTTTCCCTTGGCTTCTCTTCTGCCTTAGCGGGGTCCATTTTCAACAATGTGATTCCCTGAGGGTTGTGGATTAGCTGACCTGGGCAGCCTTACCCTGCCGGCCCGCCCTCCCCAGGTGTGCCTCGTTGAGGTCAATATAAACAGAGCTCCAGGCAGCAATAGCCCCTGAAGCTGTGCCTGACTCCATATTCTCTGCCCCGTCAGCAGTCTCGGGGCTGTGCTGGTGGGAGGAGGGAGTGAGGGGCCACAGCTTTGTGGGTGGCCCGGTGTGAGTGGGGTTCTGCTGGCCTTTCTGCAGGAGTTGCCAGGCTGCCGCCTGTAAAGAAGAGGATGTGTCACCCATACCTTCCGCTGGAATTTCTCTCCGGACAGAGGTGAGGAAGGAAAAAAGCAGTGGGGGCCGGGACAGGAGGGGTATCTCAGGCAGGGCAATGGAAAGCTTCTGGAAGAGCGCCAGGGTCCAGGACCACGCTGGCTGGCCTGCAGGCACCAAGTTGGCCTGCGTGCTGTCGCTGGTGTGGCTCCACGGTCCTTCCTCTAGGCTTTCAAGCCCTTGTACATATTCAGGTGTTTTACCTGGAAAGGGTGGGAACAGTTCAGCAGCAGCTGGCCTGGGGCTCAGCTCACGTTTACTCACAGATGCCTCGGCATGGTCACCCAGCTTTGCAATGAGGACGCTCCTTGCGTGGGGGTTGGGTTGCTGGCTGTATGGGAGATGGTTCCCCACCTCTGACCAATTTCAGAATTGTTTACCACTGGAGCAAGTGCCGTGATAGGGTTTTCCTCTGTATAACTCGTGGGTTCACTTTTTGTTTCTTTTATGTTTCAAGTTAGATGTTATTCCTCTTTTATGTATTTATAGATATAAGCATGGAAATAATTCATTCCTATAAATACATCTGTGTGACGGGAAGAACTTTTTTCTGTTTTATTTTTAAAATTTATTTTTTAAAATTTTGAAATTTTATTTATTTTTTTATACAGCACGTTATTATTAGTTATGTATTTTATGCATATACATGTATACAGGTCAATCCCAAACTCCCAACTCATCCCACCACCACCACCCTATGGCTTCCCACACTTGGTGTCCATACGTTTGTTCTCTACCTCTGTGCCTCTATTTCTTCCCTGCAAACCAGTTCATCTGTACCATTTTTAGGCTCCACATATATGCATTAATATACAATATTTGTTTTCCTCTTTCTGACTTACTTCATTCTGTATGACAGTCTCTCGATCCATCGATGTCTCTACAAATGACCCAGTTTCATTCCTTTTTATGGCCGAGTAATATTCCATTTTATATATGTACCACATCTTTATCCATTCATCTGTCTGTGGGCATTTAGGTTGCTTCCATTACCTGGCTATTGTAAATAGTGCTGCAACGAACATTGTGGTGAATGTGCCTTTTTGAAATACGGTTTTCTCTGGGTATATGCCCAGAAGTGGGATTGCTGGATCAGATGGTAATTCTATTTCTAGTTTTTTTAAGGAAACTCCATACTGTTCTCCATAGGGACTGTATCAATTTACATTCCCACCAATAGTGGAAGAGGGCTCCTTTTGTCCACACCCTCCCCAGAATTGGTTGTTTGTAGATTTTCTGATGATGCCGATTCTAACAGGTGTGAGGTGATACCTCATTGTAGTTTTGATTTGCATTTCTCTAATAATTAGTGCTGTTGAGCAGCTTTTCATGTGCGTCTTGGCCATCTCTGTGTCTCCTTTGAAGAAACGTCTCTTTAGATCTTCTGCCCATCTTTTTTGGGTTGTTTGTTTTCTTAATATTAAGCTGCATGAGCTGTTTATATATATTGGAGATTAAACCTCTGTCCATTGATTCGTCTGCAACGATTTTCGCCCATTCTGAGGGATGCCTTTTTCCATTCCCGTGTTTTTTAACAAAAAAGGAAAGAAAGGAAAAGAAGCAGAACACTAATGTGCGTAAAATATGCCTTTTGAAACGGTCGTTTTGAAATATGGACGTCCTTTGAATTTTTTGGTCGATATGTGACCCCAGGATTTGTTTTCAGGGCAGGTGTCATTTACAGGCCTGCAATGATTTTGAATATCAACTGACCATTAGCGTTGGGATTAAAGCTGCTGTTGTGTGAAACGGCCACAAGGTGGCAGCAGTTCACCCTTACCAAATCTGGTTACTAGGGCAAGAGAGCCTCAGTGGAAGTGGTGTTCTAGATTGGAGTTTAGAATGGAATGTACCAGGAGAAAGCCCCTCACGTTTGTCTCACTACTTCTTGTTCGTGTTTTTAATTTAAGTTTTTATTTTTTATTACAGCAAGTTTGATTACAATGTTTGGCTTGTTATAGGTGTGGAAGATGTGGTTCTTTTACACATATACAGATGACTGTTCTTCTTGGGATCCTTTTCCATGTACGTTATGACAGAATGTTGAGTAGTCCTCTCTTGGTATTCTGTAGGTCTTTGGTGATTATATATGTCACCTGTGTTTGTATATGTCTGTTAACCCCGATATCGTAATGAAACCAATCCTCACACCTTTCCATTGGTGAACCATAAGTTTGTTTAATGAATCTGTGATTGCCCTTCTCCGTGGAAATATCTGCCCTGGTATCCATTTTTAGGTAACACCTATAAGTGATATGATATGATATGTGTCTTTCACTTTCTGACTTACTACAAGTCACGTGATTACTTCGAGACTCTTCTACGGTGCTGCAAATGGCATTGTGTCCTTTTTTCCCTTGGCTTCTCTTCTGCCTTAGCGGGGTCCATTTTCAACAATGTGATTCCCTGAGGGTTGTGGATTAGCTGACCTGGGCAGCCTTACCCTGCCGGCCCGCCCTCCCCAGGTGTGCCTCTTTGAGGTCAATATAAACAGAGCTCCAGGCAGCAATAGCCCCTGAAGCTGTGCCTGACTCCATATTCTCTGCCCCGTCAGCAGTCTCGGGGCTGTGCTGGTGGGAGGGAGTGAGGGGCCACAGCTTTGTGGGTGGCCCGGTGTGAGTGGGGTTCTGCTGGCCTTTCTGCAGGAGATGCCAGGCTGCCGCCTGTAAAGAAGAGGATGTGTCACCCATACCTTCCGCTGGAATTTCTCTCCGGACAGAGGTGAGGAAGGAAAAAAGCAGTGGGGGCCGGGACAGGAGGGGTATCTCAGGCAGGGCAATGGAAAGCTTCTGGAAGAGCGCCAGGGTCCAGGACCACGCTGGCTGGCCTGCAGGCACCAAGTTGGCCTGTGTGCTGTCGCTGGTGTGGCTCCACGGTCCTTCCTCTAGGCTTTCAAGCCCTTGTACATATTCAGGTGTTTTACCTGGAAAGGGTGGGAACAGTTCAGCAGCAGCTGGCCTGGGGCTCAGCTCACGTTTACTCACAGATGCCTTGGCACGGTCCCCCAGCTTTGCAATGAGGACGCTCCTTGCGTGGGGGGTGGTTTGCTGGCTGTATGGGAGATGGTTCCCCACCTCTGACCAATTTCAGAATTGTTTACCACTGGAGCAAGTGCCCTGATAGGATTTTCCTCTGTATAACTCCTGGGTTCAGGTTTTTTTTTTCTTTTATGTTTCAAGTTAGATTTTATTCCCCTTTTATGTATTTATAGATATAAGCATGGAAATAATTCTTTCCTATAAATACATCTGTGTGATGGGAAGAATTTTTTCTGTTTTATTTATAAATTTTATTTTTTAAAATTTTGAAATTTTATTTTATTTATTTTTTTTATACAGCACGTTATTATTAGTTATGTATTTTATGTATATACATGTATACAGGTCAATCCCAAACTCCCAACTCATCCCACCACCACCACCCCATGTCTTCCCACACTTGGTGTCCATACGTTTGTTCTCTACCTCTGTGTCTCTATTTCTTCCCTGCAAACCAGTTCATCTGTACCATTTTTAGGCTCCACATATATGCATTAATATACAATATTTGTTTTCCTCTTTCTGACTTACTTCATTCTGTATGACAGTCTCTCGATCCATCGATGTCTCTACAAATGACCCAGTTTCATTCCTTTTTATGGCCGAGTAATATTCCATTTTATATATGTACCACATCTTTATCCATTCATCTGTCTGTGGGCATTTAGGTTGCTTCCATTACCTGGCTATTGTAAATAGTGCTGCAACGAACATTGTGGTGAATGTGCCTTTTTGAAATACGGTTTTCTCTGGGTATATGCCCAGAAGTGGGATTGCTGGATCAGATGGTAATTCTATTTCTAGTTTTTTTAAGGAAACTCCATACTGTTCTCCATAGGGACTGTATCAATTTACATTCCCACCAATAGTGGAAGAGGGCTCCTTTTGTCCACACCCTCCCCAGAATTGGTTGTTTGTAGATTTTCTGATGATGCCGATTCTAACAGGTGTGAGGTGATACCTCATTGTAGTTTTGATTTGCATTTCTCTAATAATTAGTGCTGTTGAGCAGCTTTTCATGTGCGTCTTGGCCATCTCTGTGTCTCCTTTGAAGAAACGTCTCTTTAGATCTTCTGCCCATTTTTTTTGGGTTGTTTGTTTTCTTAATATTAAGCTGCATGAGCTGTTTATATATATTGGAGATTAAACCTCTGTCCATTGATTCGTCTGCAACGATTTTCGCCCATTCTGAGGGATGCCTTTTTCCATTCCCGTGTTTTTTAACAAAATAGGAAAGAAAGGAAAAGAAGCAGAACACTAATGTGCGTAAAATATGCCTTTTGAAACGGTCGTTTTGAAATATGGACGTCCTTTGAATTTTTTGGTCGATATGTGACCCCAGGATTTGTTTTCAGGGCAGGTGTCATTTACAGGCCTGCAATGATTTTGAATATCAACTGACCATTAGCGTTGGGATTAAAGCTGCTGTTGTGTGAAACGGCCACAAGGTGGCAGCAGTTCACCCTTACCAAATCTGGTTACTAGGGCAAGAGAGCCTCAGTGGAAGTGGTGTTCTAGATTGGAGTTTAGAATGGAATGTGCCAGGAGAAAGCCCCTCACGTTTGTCTCACTACTTCTTGTTCGTGTTTTTAATTTAATTTTTTTTATTTTTTATTACAGCAAGTTTGATTACAATGTTTGGCTTGTTGTAGGTGTGGAAGATGTGGTTCTTTTACACATATACAGATGACTGTTCTTCTTGGGATCCTTTTCCCATGTACGTTATGACAGAATGTTGAGTAGTCCTCTCTTGCTATTCTGTAGGTCTTTGGTGATTATATATGTCACCTGTGTTTGTATATGTCTGTTAACCCCGATATCGTAATGAAACCAATCCTCACACCTTTCCATTGGTGAACCATAAGTTTGTTTAATGAATCTGTGATTGCCCTTCTCCGTGGAAATATCTGCCCTGGTATCCATTTTTAGGTAACACCTATAAGTGATATGATATGATATGTGTCTTTCACTTTCTGACTTACTACAAGTCACGTGATTACTTCGAGACTCTTCTACGGTGCTGCAAATGGCATTGTGTCCTTTTTTCCCTTGGCTTCTCTTCTGCCTTAGCGGGGTCCATTTTCAACAATGTGATTCCCTGAGGGTTGTGGATTAGCTGACCTGGGCAGCCTTACCCTGCCGGCCCGCCCTCCCCAGGTGTGCCTCGTTGAGGTCAATATAAACAGAGCTCCAGGCAGCAATAGCCCCTGAAGCTGTGCCTGACTCCATATTCTCTGCCCCGTCAGCAGTCTCGGGGCTGTGCTGGTGGGAGGAGGGAGTGAGGGGCCACAGCTTTGTGGGTGGCCCAGTGTGAGTGGGGTTCTGCTGGCCTTTCTGCAGGAGTTGCCAGGCTGCCGCCTGTAAAGAAGAGGATGTGTCACCCATACCTTCCGCTGGAATTTCTCTCCGGACAGAGGTGAGGAAGGAAAAAAGCAGTGGGTTCCGGGACAGGAGGGGTATCTCAGGCAGGGCAATGGAAAGCTTCTGGAAGAGCGCCAGGGTCCAGGACCACGCTGGCTGGCCTGCAGGCACCAAGTTGGCCTGCGTGCTGTCGCTGGTGTGGCTCCACGGTCCTTCCTCTAGGCTTTCAAGCCCTTGTACATATTCAGGTGTTTTACCTGGAAAGGGTGGGAACAGTTCAGCAGCAGCTGGCCTGGGGCTCAGCTCACGTTTACTCACAGATGCCTCGGCACGGTCCCCCAGCTTTGCAATGAGGACGCTCCTTGCGTGGGGGTTGGGTTGCTGGCTGTATGGGAGATGGTTCCCCACCTCTGACCAATTTCAGAATTGTTTACCACTGGAGCAAGTGCCGTGATAGGGTTTTCCTCTGTATAACTCGTGGGTTCACTTTTTTTTCTTTTATGTTTCAAGTTAGATGTTATTCCTCTTTTATGTATTTATAGATATAAGCATGGAAATAATTCATTCCTATAAATACATCTGTGTGACGGGAAGAACTTTTTTCTGTTTTATTTTTAAATTTTATTTTTTAAAATTTTGAAATTTTATTTATTTTTTTTATACAGCACGTTATTATTAGTTATGTATTTTATGCATATACATGTATACAGGTCAATCCCAAACTCCCAACTCATCCAACCACCACCACCCCATGGCTTCCCACACTTGGTGTCCATACGTTTGTTCTCTACCTCTGTGTCTCTATTTCTTCCCTGCAAACCAGTTCATCTGTACCATTTTTAGGCTCCACATATATGCATTAATATACAATATTTGTTTTCCTCTTTCTGACTTACTTCATTCTGTATGACAGTCTCTCGATCCATCGATGTCTCTACAAATGACCCAGTTTCATTCCTTTTTATGGCCGAGTAATATTCCATTTTATATATGTACCACATCTTTATCCATTCATCTGTCTGTGGGCATTTAGGTTGCTTCCATTACCTGGCTATTGTAAATAGTGCTGCAACGAACATTGTGGTGAATGTGCCTTTTTGAAATACGGTTTTCTCTGGGTATATGCCCAGAAGTGGGATTGCTGGATCAGATGGTAATTCTATTTCTAGTTTTTTTAAGGAAACTCCATACTGTTCTCCATAGTGACTGTATCAATTTACATTCCCACCAATAGTGGAAGAGGGCTCCTTTTGTCCACACCCTCCCCAGAATTGGTTGTTTGTAGATTTTCTGATGATGCCGATTCTAACAGGTGTGAGGTGATACCTCATTGTAGTTTTGATTTGCATTTCTCTAATAATTAGTGCTGTTGAGCAGCTTTTCATGTGCGTCTTGGCCATCTCTGTGTCTCCTTTGAAGAAACGTCTCTTTAGATCTTCTGCCCATTTTTTTTGGGTTGTTTGTTTTCTTAATATTAAGCTGCATGAGCTGTTTATATATATTGGAGATTAAACCTCTGTCCATTGATTCGTCTGCAACGATTTTCGCCCATTCTGAGGGATGCCTTTTTCCATTCCCGTGTTTTTTAACAAAATAGGAAAGAAAGGAAAAGAAGCAGAACACTAATGTGCGTAAAATATGCCTTTTGAAACGGTCGTTTTGAAATATGGACGTCCTTTGAATTTTTTGGTCGATATGTGACCCCAGGATTTGTTTTCAGGGCAGGTGTCATTTACAGGCCTGCAATGATTTTGAATATCAACTGACCATTAGCGTTGGGATTAAAGCTGCTGTTGTGTGAAACGGCCACAAGGTGGCAGCAGTTCACCCTTACCAAATCTGGTTACTAGGGCAAGAGAGCCTCAGTGGAAGTGGTGTTCTAGATTGGAGTTTAGAATGGAATGTGCCAGGAGAAAGCCCCTCACGTTTGTCTCACTACTTCTTGTTCGTGTTTTTAATTTATTTTTTTTATTTTTTATTACAGCAAGTTTGATTACAATGTTTGGCTTGTTGTAGGTGTGGAAGATGTGGTTCTTTTACACATATACAGATGACTGTTCTTCTTGGGATCCTTTTCCCATGTACGTTATGACAGAATGTTGAGTAGTCCTCTCTTGGTATTCTGTAGGTCTTTGGTGATTATATATGTCACCTGTGTTTGTATATGTCTGTTAACCCCGATATCGTAATGAAACCAATCCTCACACCTTTCCATTGGTGAACCATAAGTTTGTTTAATGAATCTGTGATTGCCCTTCTCCGTGGAAATATCTGCCCTGGTATCCATTTTTAGGTAACACCTATAAGTGATATGATATGATATGTGTCTTTCACTTTCTGACTTACTACAAGTCACGTGATTACTTCGAGACTCTTCTACGGTGCTGCAAATGGCATTGTGTCCTTTTTTCCCTTGGCTTCTCTTCTGCCTTAGCGGGGTCCATTTTCAACAATGTGATTCCCTGAGGGTTGTGGATTAGCTGACCTGGGCAGCCTTACCCTGCCGGCCCGCCCTCCCCAGGTGTGCCTCGTTGAGGTCAATATAAACAGAGCTCCAGGCAGCAATAGCCCCTGAAGCTGTGCCTGACTCCATATTCTCTGCCCCGTCAGCAGTCTCGGGGCTGTGCTGGTGGGAGGAGGGAGTGAGGGGCCACAGCTTTGTGGGTGGCCCGGTGTGAGTGGGGTTCTGCTGGCCTTTCTGCAGGAGTTGCCAGGCTGCCGCCTGTAAAGAAGAGGATGTGTCACCCATACCTTCCGCTGGAATTTCTCTCCGGACAGAGGTGAGGAAGGAAAAAAGCAGTGGGTTCCGGGACAGGAGGGGTATCTCAGGCAGGGCAATGGAAAGCTTCTGGAAGAGCGCCAGGGTCCAGGACCACGCTGGCTGGCCTGCAGGCACCAAGTTGGCCTGCGTGCTGTCGCTGGTGTGGCTCCACGGTCCTTCCTCTAGGCTTTCAAGCCCTTGTACATATTCAGGTGTTTTACCTGGAAAGGGTGGGAACAGTTCAGCAGCAGCTGGCCTGGGGCTCAGCTCACGTTTACTCACAGATGCCTCGGCACGGTCCCCCAGCTTTGCAATGAGGACGCTCCTTGCGTGGGGGTTGGGTTGCTGGCTGTATGGGAGATGGTTCCCCACCTCTGACCAATTTCAGAATTGTTTACCACTGGAGCAAGTGCCGTGATAGGGTTTTCCTCTGTATAACTCGTGGGTTCACTTTTTTTTCTTTTATGTTTCAAGTTAGATGTTATTCCTCTTTTATGTATTTATAGATATAAGCATGGAAATAATTCATTCCTATAAATACATCTGTGTGACGGGAAGAACTTTTTTCTGTTTTATTTTTAAATTTTATTTTTTAAAATTTTGAAATTTTATTTATTTTTTTTATACAGCACGTTATTATTAGTTATGTATTTTATGCATATACATGTATACAGGTCAATCCCAAACTCCCAACTCATCCAACCACCACCACCCCATGGCTTCCCACACTTGGTGTCCATACGTTTGTTCTCTACCTCTGTGTCTCTATTTCTTCCCTGCAAACCAGTTCATCTGTACCATTTTTAGGCTCCACATATATGCATTAATATACAATATTTGTTTTCCTCTTTCTGACTTACTTCATTCTGTATGACAGTCTCTCGATCCATCGATGTCTCTACAAATGAGCCAGTTTCATTCCTTTTTATGGCCGAGTAATATTCCATTTTATATATGTACCACATCTTTCTCCATTCATCTGTCTGTGGGCATTTAGGTTGCTTCCATTACCTGGCTATTGTAAATAGTGCTGCAACGAACATTGTGGTGAATGTGCATTTTTGAAATACGGTTTTCTCTGGGTATATGCCCAGAAGTGGGATTGCTGGATCAGATGGTAATTCTATTTCTAATTTTTTTAAGGAAACTCCATACTGTTCTCCATAGGGACTGTATCAATTTACATTCCCACCAATAGTGGAAGAGGGCTCCTTTTGTCCACACCCTCCCGAGAATTGGTTGTTTGTAGATTTTCTGATGATGCCGATTCTAACAGGTGTGAGGTGATACCTCATTGTAGTTTTGATTTGCATTTCTCTAATAATTAGTGCTGTTGAGCAGCTTTTCATGTGCGTCTTGGCCATATCTGTGTCTCCTTTGAAGAAACGTCTCTTTAGATCTTCTGCCCATTTTTTTGGGGTTGTTTGTTTTCTTAATATTAAGCTGCATGAGCTGTTTATATATATTGGAGATTAAACCTCTGTCCATTGATTCGTCTGCAACGATTTTCGCCCATTCTGAGGGATGCCTTTTTCCATTCCCGTGTTTTTTAACAAAAAAGGAAAGAAAGGAAAAGAAGCAGAACACTAATGTGCGTAAAATATGCCTTTTGAAACGGTCGTTTTGAAATATGGACGTCCTTTGAATTTTTTGGTCGATATGTGACCCCAGGATTTGTTTTCAGGGCAGGTGTCATTTACAGGCCTGCAATGATTTTGAATATCAACTGACCATTAGCGTTGGGATTAAAGCTGCTGTTGTGTGAAACGGCCACAAGGTGGCAGCAGTTCACCCTTACCAAATCTGGTTACTAGGGCAAGAGAGCCTCAGTGGAAGTGGTGTTCTAGATTGGAGTTTAGAATGGAATGTGCCAGGAGAAAGCCCCTCACGTTTGTCTCACTACTTCTTGTTCGTGTTTTTAATTTAATTTTTTTATTTTTTATTACAGCAAGTTTGATTACAATGTTTGGCTTGTTGTAGGTGTGGAAGATGTGGTTCTTTTACACATATACAGATGACTGTTCTTCTTGGGATCCTTTTCCCATGTACGTTATGACAGAATGTTGAGTAGTCCTCTCTTGGTATTCTGTAGGTCTTTGGTGATTATATATGTCACCTGTGTTTGTATATGTCTGTTAACCCCGATATCGTAATGAAACCAATCCTCACACCTTTCCATTGGTGAACCATAAGTTTGTTTAATGAATCTGTGATTGCCCTTCTCCGTGGAAATATCTGCCCTGGTATCCATTTTTAGGTAACACCTATAAGTGATATGATATGATATGTGTCTTTCACTTTCTGACTTACTACAAGTCACGTGATTACTTCGAGACTCATCTACGGTGCTGCAAATGGCATTGTGTCCTTTTTTCCCTTGGCTTCTCTTCTGCCTTAGCGGCGTCCATTTTCAACAATGTGATTCCCTGAGGGTTGTGGATTAGCTGACCTGGGCAGCCTTACCCTGCCGGCCCGCCCTCCCCAGGTGTGCCTCGTTGAGGTCAATATAAACAGAGCTCCAGGCAGCAATAGCCCCTGAAGCTGTGCCTGACTCCATATTCTCTGCCCCGTCAGCAGTCTCGGGGCTGTGCTGGTGGGAGGAGGGAGTGAGGGGCCACAGCTTTGTGGGTGGCCCGGTGTGAGTGGGGTTCTGCTGGCCTTTCTGCAGGAGTTGCCAGGCTGCCGCCTGTAAAGAAGAGGATGTGTCACCCATACCTTCCGCTGGAATTTCTCTCCGGACAGAGGTGAGGAAGGAAAAAAGCAGTGGGTTCCGGGACAGGAGGGGTATCTCAGGCAGGGCAATGGAAAGCTTCTGGAAGAGCGCCAGGGTCCAGGACCACGCTGGCTGGCCTGCAGGCACCAAGTTGGTCTGCGTGCTGTCGCTGGTGTGGCTCCACGGTCCTTCCTCTAGGCTTTCAAGCCCTTGTACATATTCAGGTGTTTTACCTGGAAAGGGTGGGAACAGTTCAGCAGCAGCTGGCCTGGGGCTCAGCTCACGTTTACTCACAGATGCCTCGGCACGGTCCCCCAGCTTTGCAATGAGGACGCTCCTTGCGTGGGGGTTGGGTTGCTGGCTGTATGGGAGATGGTTCCCCACCTCTGACCAATTTCAGAATTGTTTACCACTGGAGCAAGTGCCGTGATAGGGTTTTCCTCTGTATAACTCGTGGGTTCACTTTTTTTTCTTTTATGTTTCAAGTTAGATGTTATTCCTCTTTTATGTATTTATAGATATAAGCATGGAAATAATTCATTCCTATAAATACATCTGTGTGACGGGAAGAACTTTTTTCTGTTTTATTTTTAAAATTTATTTTTTAAAATTTTGAAATTTTATTTATTTTTTTATACAGCACGTTATTATTAGTTATGTATTTTATGCATATACATGTATACAGGTCAATCCCAAACTCCCAACTCATCCCACCACCACCACCCTATGGCTTCCCACACTTGGTGTCCATACGTTTGTTCTCTACCTCTGTGCCTCTATTTCTTCCCTGCAAACCAGTTCATCTGTACCATTTTTAGGCTCCACATATATGCATTAATATACAATATTTGTTTTCCTCTTTCTGACTTACTTCATTCTGTATGACAGTCTCTCGATCCATCGATGTCTCTACAAATGACCCAGTTTCATTCCTTTTTATGGCCGAGTAATATTCCATTTTATATATGTACCACATCTTTATCCATTCATCTGTCTGTGGGCATTTAGGTTGCTTCCATTACCTGGCTATTGTAAATAGTGCTGCAACGAACATTGTGGTGAATGTGCCTTTTTGAAATACGGTTTTCTCTGGGTATATGCCCAGAAGTGGGATTGCTGGATCAGATGGTAATTCTATTTCTAGTTTTTTTAAGGAAACTCCATACTGTTCTCCATAGGGACTGTATCAATTTACATTCCCACCAATAGTGGAAGAGGGCTCCTTTTGTCCACACCCTCCCCAGAATTGGTTGTTTGTAGATTTTCTGATGATGCCGATTCTAACAGGTGTGAGGTGATACCTCATTGTAGTTTTGATTTGCATTTCTCTAATAATTAGTGCTGTTGAGCAGCTTTTCATGTGCGTCTTGGCCATCTCTGTGTCTCCTTTGAAGAAACGTCTCTTTAGATCTTCTGCCCATCTTTTTTGGGTTGTTTGTTTTCTTAATATTAAGCTGCATGAGCTGTTTATATATATTGGAGATTAAACCTCTGTCCATTGATTCGTCTGCAACGATTTTCGCCCATTCTGAGGGATGCCTTTTTCCATTCCCGTGTTTTTTAACAAAAAAGGAAAGAAAGGAAAAGAAGCAGAACACTAATGTGCGTAAAATATGCCTTTTGAAACGGTCGTTTTGAAATATGGACGTCCTTTGAATTTTTTGGTCGATATGTGACCCCAGGATTTGTTTTCAGGGCAGGTGTCATTTACAGGCCTGCAATGATTTTGAATATCAACTGACCATTAGCGTTGGGATTAAAGCTGCTGTTGTGTGAAACGGCCACAAGGTGGCAGCAGTTCACCCTTACCAAATCTGGTTACTAGGGCAAGAGAGCCTCAGTGGAAGTGGTGTTCTAGATTGGAGTTTAGAATGGAATGTACCAGGAGAAAGCCCCTCACGTTTGTCTCACTACTTCTTGTTCGTGTTTTTAATTTAAGTTTTTATTTTTTATTACAGCAAGTTTGATTACAATGTTTGGCTTGTTATAGGTGTGGAAGATGTGGTTCTTTTACACATATACAGATGACTGTTCTTCTTGGGATCCTTTTCCATGTACGTTATGACAGAATGTTGAGTAGTCCTCTCTTGGTATTCTGTAGGTCTTTGGTGATTATATATGTCACCTGTGTTTGTATATGTCTGTTAACCCCGATATCGTAATGAAACCAATCCTCACACCTTTCCATTGGTGAACCATAAGTTTGTTTAATGAATCTGTGATTGCCCTTCTCCGTGGAAATATCTGCCCTGGTATCCATTTTTAGGTAACACCTATAAGTGATATGATATGATATGTGTCTTTCACTTTCTGACTTACTACAAGTCACGTGATTACTTCGAGACTCTTCTACGGTGCTGCAAATGGCATTGTGTCCTTTTTTCCCTTGGCTTCTCTTCTGCCTTAGCGGGGTCCATTTTCAACAATGTGATTCCCTGAGGGTTGTGGATTAGCTGACCTGGGCAGCCTTACCCTGCCGGCCCGCCCTCCCCAGGTGTGCCTCTTTGAGGTCAATATAAACAGAGCTCCAGGCAGCAATAGCCCCTGAAGCTGTGCCTGACTCCATATTCTCTGCCCCGTCAGCAGTCTCGGGGCTGTGCTGGTGGGAGGGAGTGAGGGGCCACAGCTTTGTGGGTGGCCCGGTGTGAGTGGGGTTCTGCTGGCCTTTCTGCAGGAGATGCCAGGCTGCCGCCTGTAAAGAAGAGGATGTGTCACCCATACCTTCCGCTGGAATTTCTCTCCGGACAGAGGTGAGGAAGGAAAAAAGCAGTGGGGGCCGGGACAGGAGGGGTATCTCAGGCAGGGCAATGGAAAGCTTCTGGAAGAGCGCCAGGGTCCAGGACCACGCTGGCTGGCCTGCAGGCACCAAGTTGGCCTGTGTGCTGTCGCTGGTGTGGCTCCACGGTCCTTCCTCTAGGCTTTCAAGCCCTTGTACATATTCAGGTGTTTTACCTGGAAAGGGTGGGAACAGTTCAGCAGCAGCTGGCCTGGGGCTCAGCTCACGTTTACTCACAGATGCCTTGGCACGGTCCCCCAGCTTTGCAATGAGGACGCTCCTTGCGTGGGGGGTGGTTTGCTGGCTGTATGGGAGATGGTTCCCCACCTCTGACCAATTTCAGAATTGTTTACCACTGGAGCAAGTGCCCTGATAGGATTTTCCTCTGTATAACTCCTGGGTTCAGGTTTTTTTTTTCTTTTATGTTTCAAGTTAGATTTTATTCCCCTTTTATGTATTTATAGATATAAGCATGGAAATAATTCTTTCCTATAAATACATCTGTGTGATGGGAAGAATTTTTTCTGTTTTATTTATAAATTTTATTTTTTAAAATTTTGAAATTTTATTTTATTTATTTTTTTTATACAGCACGTTATTATTAGTTATGTATTTTATGTATATACATGTATACAGGTCAATCCCAAACTCCCAACTCATCCCACCACCACCACCCCATGTCTTCCCACACTTGGTGTCCATACGTTTGTTCTCTACCTCTGTGTCTCTATTTCTTCCCTGCAAACCAGTTCATCTGTACCATTTTTAGGCTCCACATATATGCATTAATATACAATATTTGTTTTCCTCTTTCTGACTTACTTCATTCTGTATGACAGTCTCTCGATCCATCGATGTCTCTACAAATGACCCAGTTTCATTCCTTTTTATGGCCGAGTAATATTCCATTTTATATATGTACCACATCTTTATCCATTCATCTGTCTGTGGGCATTTAGGTTGCTTCCATTACCTGGCTATTGTAAATAGTGCTGCAACGAACATTGTGGTGAATGTGCCTTTTTGAAATACGGTTTTCTCTGGGTATATGCCCAGAAGTGGGATTGCTGGATCAGATGGTAATTCTATTTCTAGTTTTTTTAAGGAAACTCCATACTGTTCTCCATAGGGACTGTATCAATTTACATTCCCACCAATAGTGGAAGAGGGCTCCTTTTGTCCACACCCTCCCCAGAATTGGTTGTTTGTAGATTTTCTGATGATGCCGATTCTAACAGGTGTGAGGTGATACCTCATTGTAGTTTTGATTTGCATTTCTCTAATAATTAGTGCTGTTGAGCAGCTTTTCATGTGCGTCTTGGCCATCTCTGTGTCTCCTTTGAAGAAACGTCTCTTTAGATCTTCTGCCCATTTTTTTTGGGTTGTTTGTTTTCTTAATATTAAGCTGCATGAGCTGTTTATATATATTGGAGATTAAACCTCTGTCCATTGATTCGTCTGCAACGATTTTCGCCCATTCTGAGGGATGCCTTTTTCCATTCCCGTGTTTTTTAACAAAATAGGAAAGAAAGGAAAAGAAGCAGAACACTAATGTGCGTAAAATATGCCTTTTGAAACGGTCGTTTTGAAATATGGACGTCCTTTGAATTTTTTGGTCGATATGTGACCCCAGGATTTGTTTTCAGGGCAGGTGTCATTTACAGGCCTGCAATGATTTTGAATATCAACTGACCATTAGCGTTGGGATTAAAGCTGCTGTTGTGTGAAACGGCCACAAGGTGGCAGCAGTTCACCCTTACCAAATCTGGTTACTAGGGCAAGAGAGCCTCAGTGGAAGTGGTGTTCTAGATTGGAGTTTAGAATGGAATGTGCCAGGAGAAAGCCCCTCACGTTTGTCTCACTACTTCTTGTTCGTGTTTTTAATTTAATTTTTTTTATTTTTTATTACAGCAAGTTTGATTACAATGTTTGGCTTGTTGTAGGTGTGGAAGATGTGGTTCTTTTACACATATACAGATGACTGTTCTTCTTGGGATCCTTTTCCCATGTACGTTATGACAGAATGTTGAGTAGTCCTCTCTTGCTATTCTGTAGGTCTTTGGTGATTATATATGTCACCTGTGTTTGTATATGTCTGTTAACCCCGATATCGTAATGAAACCAATCCTCACACCTTTCCATTGGTGAACCATAAGTTTGTTTAATGAATCTGTGATTGCCCTTCTCCGTGGAAATATCTGCCCTGGTATCCATTTTTAGGTAACACCTATAAGTGATATGATATGATATGTGTCTTTCACTTTCTGACTTACTACAAGTCACGTGATTACTTCGAGACTCTTCTACGGTGCTGCAAATGGCATTGTGTCCTTTTTTCCCTTGGCTTCTCTTCTGCCTTAGCGGGGTCCATTTTCAACAATGTGATTCCCTGAGGGTTGTGGATTAGCTGACCTGGGCAGCCTTACCCTGCCGGCCCGCCCTCCCCAGGTGTGCCTCGTTGAGGTCAATATAAACAGAGCTCCAGGCAGCAATAGCCCCTGAAGCTGTGCCTGACTCCATATTCTCTGCCCCGTCAGCAGTCTCGGGGCTGTGCTGGTGGGAGGAGGGAGTGAGGGGCCACAGCTTTGTGGGTGGCCCAGTGTGAGTGGGGTTCTGCTGGCCTTTCTGCAGGAGTTGCCAGGCTGCCGCCTGTAAAGAAGAGGATGTGTCACCCATACCTTCCGCTGGAATTTCTCTCCGGACAGAGGTGAGGAAGGAAAAAAGCAGTGGGTTCCGGGACAGGAGGGGTATCTCAGGCAGGGCAATGGAAAGCTTCTGGAAGAGCGCCAGGGTCCAGGACCACGCTGGCTGGCCTGCAGGCACCAAGTTGGCCTGCGTGCTGTCGCTGGTGTGGCTCCACGGTCCTTCCTCTAGGCTTTCAAGCCCTTGTACATATTCAGGTGTTTTACCTGGAAAGGGTGGGAACAGTTCAGCAGCAGCTGGCCTGGGGCTCAGCTCACGTTTACTCACAGATGCCTCGGCACGGTCCCCCAGCTTTGCAATGAGGACGCTCCTTGCGTGGGGGTTGGGTTGCTGGCTGTATGGGAGATGGTTCCCCACCTCTGACCAATTTCAGAATTGTTTACCACTGGAGCAAGTGCCGTGATAGGGTTTTCCTCTGTATAACTCGTGGGTTCACTTTTTTTTCTTTTATGTTTCAAGTTAGATGTTATTCCTCTTTTATGTATTTATAGATATAAGCATGGAAATAATTCATTCCTATAAATACATCTGTGTGACGGGAAGAACTTTTTTCTGTTTTATTTTTAAATTTTATTTTTTAAAATTTTGAAATTTTATTTATTTTTTTTATACAGCACGTTATTATTAGTTATGTATTTTATGCATATACATGTATACAGGTCAATCCCAAACTCCCAACTCATCCAACCACCACCACCCCATGGCTTCCCACACTTGGTGTCCATACGTTTGTTCTCTACCTCTGTGTCTCTATTTCTTCCCTGCAAACCAGTTCATCTGTACCATTTTTAGGCTCCACATATATGCATTAATATACAATATTTGTTTTCCTCTTTCTGACTTACTTCATTCTGTATGACAGTCTCTCGATCCATCGATGTCTCTACAAATGACCCAGTTTCATTCCTTTTTATGGCCGAGTAATATTCCATTTTATATATGTACCACATCTTTATCCATTCATCTGTCTGTGGGCATTTAGGTTGCTTCCATTACCTGGCTATTGTAAATAGTGCTGCAACGAACATTGTGGTGAATGTGCCTTTTTGAAATACGGTTTTCTCTGGGTATATGCCCAGAAGTGGGATTGCTGGATCAGATGGTAATTCTATTTCTAGTTTTTTTAAGGAAACTCCATACTGTTCTCCATAGTGACTGTATCAATTTACATTCCCACCAATAGTGGAAGAGGGCTCCTTTTGTCCACACCCTCCCCAGAATTGGTTGTTTGTAGATTTTCTGATGATGCCGATTCTAACAGGTGTGAGGTGATACCTCATTGTAGTTTTGATTTGCATTTCTCTAATAATTAGTGCTGTTGAGCAGCTTTTCATGTGCGTCTTGGCCATCTCTGTGTCTCCTTTGAAGAAACGTCTCTTTAGATCTTCTGCCCATTTTTTTTGGGTTGTTTGTTTTCTTAATATTAAGCTGCATGAGCTGTTTATATATATTGGAGATTAAACCTCTGTCCATTGATTCGTCTGCAACGATTTTCGCCCATTCTGAGGGATGCCTTTTTCCATTCCCGTGTTTTTTAACAAAATAGGAAAGAAAGGAAAAGAAGCAGAACACTAATGTGCGTAAAATATGCCTTTTGAAACGGTCGTTTTGAAATATGGACGTCCTTTGAATTTTTTGGTCGATATGTGACCCCAGGATTTGTTTTCAGGGCAGGTGTCATTTACAGGCCTGCAATGATTTTGAATATCAACTGACCATTAGCGTTGGGATTAAAGCTGCTGTTGTGTGAAACGGCCACAAGGTGGCAGCAGTTCACCCTTACCAAATCTGGTTACTAGGGCAAGAGAGCCTCAGTGGAAGTGGTGTTCTAGATTGGAGTTTAGAATGGAATGTGCCAGGAGAAAGCCCCTCACGTTTGTCTCACTACTTCTTGTTCGTGTTTTTAATTTATTTTTTTTATTTTTTATTACAGCAAGTTTGATTACAATGTTTGGCTTGTTGTAGGTGTGGAAGATGTGGTTCTTTTACACATATACAGATGACTGTTCTTCTTGGGATCCTTTTCCCATGTACGTTATGACAGAATGTTGAGTAGTCCTCTCTTGGTATTCTGTAGGTCTTTGGTGATTATATATGTCACCTGTGTTTGTATATGTCTGTTAACCCCGATATCGTAATGAAACCAATCCTCACACCTTTCCATTGGTGAACCATAAGTTTGTTTAATGAATCTGTGATTGCCCTTCTCCGTGGAAATATCTGCCCTGGTATCCATTTTTAGGTAACACCTATAAGTGATATGATATGATATGTGTCTTTCACTTTCTGACTTACTACAAGTCACGTGATTACTTCGAGACTCTTCTACGGTGCTGCAAATGGCATTGTGTCCTTTTTTCCCTTGGCTTCTCTTCTGCCTTAGCGGGGTCCATTTTCAACAATGTGATTCCCTGAGGGTTGTGGATTAGCTGACCTGGGCAGCCTTACCCTGCCGGCCCGCCCTCCCCAGGTGTGCCTCGTTGAGGTCAATATAAACAGAGCTCCAGGCAGCAATAGCCCCTGAAGCTGTGCCTGACTCCATATTCTCTGCCCCGTCAGCAGTCTCGGGGCTGTGCTGGTGGGAGGAGGGAGTGAGGGGCCACAGCTTTGTGGGTGGCCCGGTGTGAGTGGGGTTCTGCTGGCCTTTCTGCAGGAGTTGCCAGGCTGCCGCCTGTAAAGAAGAGGATGTGTCACCCATACCTTCCGCTGGAATTTCTCTCCGGACAGAGGTGAGGAAGGAAAAAAGCAGTGGGTTCCGGGACAGGAGGGGTATCTCAGGCAGGGCAATGGAAAGCTTCTGGAAGAGCGCCAGGGTCCAGGACCACGCTGGCTGGCCTGCAGGCACCAAGTTGGCCTGCGTGCTGTCGCTGGTGTGGCTCCACGGTCCTTCCTCTAGGCTTTCAAGCCCTTGTACATATTCAGGTGTTTTACCTGGAAAGGGTGGGAACAGTTCAGCAGCAGCTGGCCTGGGGCTCAGCTCACGTTTACTCACAGATGCCTCGGCACGGTCCCCCAGCTTTGCAATGAGGACGCTCCTTGCGTGGGGGTTGGGTTGCTGGCTGTATGGGAGATGGTTCCCCACCTCTGACCAATTTCAGAATTGTTTACCACTGGAGCAAGTGCCGTGATAGGGTTTTCCTCTGTATAACTCGTGGGTTCACTTTTTTTTCTTTTATGTTTCAAGTTAGATGTTATTCCTCTTTTATGTATTTATAGATATAAGCATGGAAATAATTCATTCCTATAAATACATCTGTGTGACGGGAAGAACTTTTTTCTGTTTTATTTTTAAATTTTATTTTTTAAAATTTTGAAATTTTATTTATTTTTTTTATACAGCACGTTATTATTAGTTATGTATTTTATGCATATACATGTATACAGGTCAATCCCAAACTCCCAACTCATCCAACCACCACCACCCCATGGCTTCCCACACTTGGTGTCCATACGTTTGTTCTCTACCTCTGTGTCTCTATTTCTTCCCTGCAAACCAGTTCATCTGTACCATTTTTAGGCTCCACATATATGCATTAATATACAATATTTGTTTTCCTCTTTCTGACTTACTTCATTCTGTATGACAGTCTCTCGATCCATCGATGTCTCTACAAATGAGCCAGTTTCATTCCTTTTTATGGCCGAGTAATATTCCATTTTATATATGTACCACATCTTTCTCCATTCATCTGTCTGTGGGCATTTAGGTTGCTTCCATTACCTGGCTATTGTAAATAGTGCTGCAACGAACATTGTGGTGAATGTGCATTTTTGAAATACGGTTTTCTCTGGGTATATGCCCAGAAGTGGGATTGCTGGATCAGATGGTAATTCTATTTCTAATTTTTTTAAGGAAACTCCATACTGTTCTCCATAGGGACTGTATCAATTTACATTCCCACCAATAGTGGAAGAGGGCTCCTTTTGTCCACACCCTCCCGAGAATTGGTTGTTTGTAGATTTTCTGATGATGCCGATTCTAACAGGTGTGAGGTGATACCTCATTGTAGTTTTGATTTGCATTTCTCTAATAATTAGTGCTGTTGAGCAGCTTTTCATGTGCGTCTTGGCCATATCTGTGTCTCCTTTGAAGAAACGTCTCTTTAGATCTTCTGCCCATTTTTTTGGGGTTGTTTGTTTTCTTAATATTAAGCTGCATGAGCTGTTTATATATATTGGAGATTAAACCTCTGTCCATTGATTCGTCTGCAACGATTTTCGCCCATTCTGAGGGATGCCTTTTTCCATTCCCGTGTTTTTTAACAAAAAAGGAAAGAAAGGAAAAGAAGCAGAACACTAATGTGCGTAAAATATGCCTTTTGAAACGGTCGTTTTGAAATATGGACGTCCTTTGAATTTTTTGGTCGATATGTGACCCCAGGATTTGTTTTCAGGGCAGGTGTCATTTACAGGCCTGCAATGATTTTGAATATCAACTGACCATTAGCGTTGGGATTAAAGCTGCTGTTGTGTGAAACGGCCACAAGGTGGCAGCAGTTCACCCTTACCAAATCTGGTTACTAGGGCAAGAGAGCCTCAGTGGAAGTGGTGTTCTAGATTGGAGTTTAGAATGGAATGTGCCAGGAGAAAGCCCCTCACGTTTGTCTCACTACTTCTTGTTCGTGTTTTTAATTTAATTTTTTTATTTTTTATTACAGCAAGTTTGATTACAATGTTTGGCTTGTTGTAGGTGTGGAAGATGTGGTTCTTTTACACATATACAGATGACTGTTCTTCTTGGGATCCTTTTCCCATGTACGTTATGACAGAATGTTGAGTAGTCCTCTCTTGGTATTCTGTAGGTCTTTGGTGATTATATATGTCACCTGTGTTTGTATATGTCTGTTAACCCCGATATCGTAATGAAACCAATCCTCACACCTTTCCATTGGTGAACCATAAGTTTGTTTAATGAATCTGTGATTGCCCTTCTCCGTGGAAATATCTGCCCTGGTATCCATTTTTAGGTAACACCTATAAGTGATATGATATGATATGTGTCTTTCACTTTCTGACTTACTACAAGTCACGTGATTACTTCGAGACTCATCTACGGTGCTGCAAATGGCATTGTGTCCTTTTTTCCCTTGGCTTCTCTTCTGCCTTAGCGGCGTCCATTTTCAACAATGTGATTCCCTGAGGGTTGTGGATTAGCTGACCTGGGCAGCCTTACCCTGCCGGCCCGCCCTCCCCAGGTGTGCCTCGTTGAGGTCAATATAAACAGAGCTCCAGGCAGCAATAGCCCCTGAAGCTGTGCCTGACTCCATATTCTCTGCCCCGTCAGCAGTCTCGGGGCTGTGCTGGTGGGAGGAGGGAGTGAGGGGCCACAGCTTTGTGGGTGGCCCGGTGTGAGTGGGGTTCTGCTGGCCTTTCTGCAGGAGTTGCCAGGCTGCCGCCTGTAAAGAAGAGGATGTGTCACCCATACCTTCCGCTGGAATTTCTCTCCGGACAGAGGTGAGGAAGGAAAAAAGCAGTGGGTTCCGGGACAGGAGGGGTATCTCAGGCAGGGCAATGGAAAGCTTCTGGAAGAGCGCCAGGGTCCAGGACCACGCTGGCTGGCCTGCAGGCACCAAGTTGGTCTGCGTGCTGTCGCTGGTGTGGCTCCACGGTCCTTCCTCTAGGCTTTCAAGCCCTTGTACATATTCAGGTGTTTTACCTGGAAAGGGTGGGAACAGTTCAGCAGCAGCTGGCCTGGGGCTCAGCTCACGTTTACTCACAGATGCCTCGGCACGGTCCCCCAGCTTTGCAATGAGGACGCTCCTTGCGTGGGGGTTGGGTTGCTGGCTGTATGGGAGATGGTTCCCCACCTCTGACCAATTTCAGAATTGTTTACCACTGGAGCAAGTGCCGTGATAGGGTTTTCCTCTGTATAACTCGTGGGTTCACTTTTTTTTCTTTTATGTTTCAAGTTAGATGTTATTCCTCTATTATGTATTTATAGATATAAGCATGGAAATAATTCATTCCTATAAATACATCTGTGTGACGGGAAGAACTTTTTTCTGTTTTATTTTTAAATTTTATTTTTTAAAATTTTGAAATTTTATTTATTTTTTTTATACAGCACGTTATTATTAGTTATGTATTTTATGCATATACATGTATACAGGTCAATCCCAAACTCCCAACTCATCCAACCACCACCACCCCATGGCTTCCCACACTTGGTGTCCATACGTTTGTTCTCTACCTCTGTGTCTCTATTTCTTCCCTGCAAACCAGTTCATCTGTACCATTTTTAGGCTCCACATATATGCATTAATATACAATATTTGTTTTCCTCTTTCTGACTTACTTCATTCTGTATGACAGTCTCTCGATCCTTCGATGTCTCTACAAATGACCCAGTTTCATTTCTCTTTATGGCCGAGTAATATTCCATTTTATATATGTACCACATCTTTATCCATTCATCTGTCTGTGGGCATTTAGGTTGCTTCCATTACCTGGCTATTGTAAATAGTGCTGCAACGAACATTGTGGTGAATGTGCCTTTTTGAAATACGGTTTTCTCTGGGTATATGCCCAGAAGTGGGATTGCTGGATCAGATGGTAATTCTATTTCTAGTTTTTTAAAGGAAACTCCATACTGTTCTCCATAGTGACTGTATCAATTTACATTCCCACCAATAGTGGAAGAGGGCTCCTTTTGTCCACACCCTCCCCAGAATTGGTTGTTTGTAGATTTTCTGATGATGCCGATTCTAACAGGTGTGAGGTGATACCTCATTGTAGTTTTGATTTGCATTTCTCTAATAATTAGTGCTGTTGAGCAGCTTTTCATGTGCGTCTTGGCCATCTCTGTGTCTCCTTTGAAGAAACGTCTCTTTAGATCTTCTGCCCATTTTTTTTGGGTTGTTTGTTTTCTTAATATTAAGCTGCATGAGCTGTTTATATATATTGGAGATTAAACCTCTGTCCATTGATTCGTCTGCAACGATTTTCGCCCATTCTGAGGGATGCCTTTTTCCATTCCCGTGTTTTTTAACAAAATAGGAAAGAAAGGAAAAGAAGCAGAACACTAATGTGCGTAAAATATGCCTTTTGAAACGGTCGTTTTGAAATATGGACGTCCTTTGAATTTTTTGGTCGATATGTGACCCCAGGATTTGTTTTCAGGGCAGGTGTCATTTACAGGCCTGCAATGATTTTGAATATCAACTGACCATTAGCGTTGGGATTAAAGCTGCTGTTGTGTGAAACGGCCACAAGGTGGCAGCAGTTCACCCTTACCAAATCTGGTTACTAGAGCAAGAGAGCCTCAGTGGAAGTGGTGTTCTAGATTGGAGTTTAGAATGGAATGTGCCAGGAGAAAGCCCCTCACGTTTGTCTCACTACTTCTTGTTCGTGTTTTTAATTTAATTTTTTTTATTTTTTATTACAGCAAGTTTGATTACAATGTTTGGCTTGTTGTAGGTGTGGAAGATGTGGTTCTTTTACACATATACAGATGACTGTTCTTCTTGGGATCCTTTTCCCATGTACGTTATGACAGAATGTTGAGTAGTCCTCTCTTGGTATTCTGTAGGTCTTTGGTGATTATATATGTCACCTGTGTTTGTATATGTCTGTTAACCCCGATATCGTAATGAAACCAATCCTCACACCTTTCCATTGGTGAACCATAAGTTTGTTTAGTGAATCTGTGATTGCCCTTCTCCGTGGAAATATCTGCCCTGGTATCCATTTTTAGGTAACACCTATAAGTGATATGATATGATATGTGTCTTTCACTTTCTGACTTACTACAAGTCACGTGATTACTTCTAGACTCATCTACGGTGCTGCAAATGGCATTGTGTCCTTTTTTCCCTTGGCTTCTCTTCTGCCTTAGCGGCGTCCATTTTCAACAATGTGATTCCCTGAGGGTTGTGGATTAGCTGACCTGGGCAGCCTTACCCTGCCGGCCCGCCCTCCCCAGGTGTGCCTCGTTGAGGTCAATATAAACAGAGCTCCAGGCAGCAATAGCCCCTGAAGCTGTGCCTGACTCCATATTCTCTGCCCCGTCAGCAGTCTCGGGGCTGTGCTGGTGGGAGGAGGGAGTGAGGGGCCACAGCTTTGTGGGTGGCCCGGTGTGAGTGGGGTTCTGCTGGCCTTTCTGCAGGAGTTGCCAGGCTGCCGCCTGTAAAGAAGAGGATGTGTCACCCATACCTTCCGCTGGAATTTCTCTCCGGACAGAGGTGAGGAAGGAAAAAAGCAGTGGGTTCCGGGACAGGAGGGGTATCTCAGGCAGGGCAATGGAAAGCTTCTGGAAGAGCGCCAGGGTCCAGGACCACGCTGGCTGGCCTGCAGGCACCAAGTTGGCCTGCGTGCTGTCGCTGGTGTGGCTCCACGGTCCTTCCTCTAGGCTTTCAAGCCCTTGTACATATTCAGGTGTTTTACCTGGAAAGGGTGGGAACAGTTCAGCAGCAGCTGGCCTGGGGCTCAGCTCACGTTTACTCACAGATGCCTCGGCACGGTCCCCCAGCTTTGCAATGAGGACGCTCCTTGCGTGGGGGTTGGGTTGCTGGCTGTATGGGAGATGGTTCCCCACCTCTGACCAATTTCAGAATTTTTTACCACTGGAGCAAGTGCCGTGATAGGGTTTTCCTCTGTATAACTCGTGGGTTCACTTTTTTTTCTTTTATGTTTCAAGTTAGATGTTATTCCTCTTTTATGTATTTATAGATATAAGCATGGAAATAATTCATTCCTATAAATACATCTGTGTGACGGGAAGAACTTTTTTCTGTTTTATTTTTAAATTTTATTTTTTAAAATTTTGAAATTTTATTTATTTTTTTTATACAGCACGTTATTATTAGTTATGTATTTTATGCATATACATGTATACAGGTCAATCCCAAACTCCCAACTCATCCAACCACCACCACCCCATGGCTTCCCACACTTGGTGTCCATACGTTTGTTCTCTACCTCTGTGTCTCTATTTCTTCCCTGCAAACCAGTTCATCTGTACCATTTTTAGGCTCCACATATATGCATTAATATACAATATTTGTTTTCCTCTTTCTGACTTACTTCATTCTGTATGACAGTCTCTCGATCCTTCGATGTCTCTACAAATGACCCAGTTTCATTTCTCTTTATGGCCGAGTAATATTCCATTTTATATATGTACCACATCTTTATCCATTCATCTGTCTGTGGGCATTTAGGTTGCTTCCATTACCTGGCTATTGTAAATAGTGCTGCAACGAACATTGTGGTGAATGTGCCTTTTTGAAATACGGTTTTCTCTGGGTATATGCCCAGAAGTGGGATTGCTGGATCAGATGGTAATTCTATTTCTAGTTTTTTAAAGGAAACTCCATACTGTTCTCCATAGTGACTGTATCAATTTACATTCCCACCAATAGTGGAAGAGGGCTCCTTTTGTCCACACCCTCCCCAGAATTGGTTGTTTGTAGATTTTCTGATGATGCCGATTCTAACAGGTGTGAGGTGATACCTCATTGTAGTTTTGATTTGCATTTCTCTAATAATTAGTGCTGTTGAGCAGCTTTTCATGTGCGTCTTGGCCATCTCTGTGTCTCCTTTGAAGAAACGTCTCTTTAGATCTTCTGCCCATTTTTTTTGGGTTGTTTGTTTTCTTAATATTAAGCTGCATGAGCTGTTTATATATATTGGAGATTAAACCTCTGTCCATTGATTCGTCTGCAACGATTTTCGCCCATTCTGAGGGATGCCTTTTTCCATTCCCGTGTTTTTTAACAAAATAGGAAAGAAAGGAAAAGAAGCAGAACACTAATGTGCGTAAAATATGCCTTTTGAAACGGTCGTTTTGAAATATGGACGTCCTTTGAATTTTTTGGTCGATATGTGACCCCAGGATTTGTTTTCAGGGCAGGTGTCATTTACAGGCCTGCAATGATTTTGAATATCAACTGACCATTAGCGTTGGGATTAAAGCTGCTGTTGTGTGAAACGGCCACAAGGTGGCAGCAGTTCACCCTTACCAAATCTGGTTACTAGAGCAAGAGAGCCTCAGTGGAAGTGGTGTTCTAGATTGGAGTTTAGAATGGAATGTGCCAGGAGAAAGCCCCTCACGTTTGTCTCACTACTTCTTGTTCGTGTTTTTAATTTAATTTTTTTTATTTTTTATTACAGCAAGTTTGATTACAATGTTTGGCTTGTTGTAGGTGTGGAAGATGTGGTTCTTTTACACATATACAGATGACTGTTCTTCTTGGGATCCTTTTCCCATGTACGTTATGACAGAATGTTGAGTAGTCCTCTCTTGGTATTCTGTAGGTCTTTGGTGATTATATATGTCACCTGTGTTTGTATATGTCTGTTAACCCCGATATCGTAATGAAACCAATCCTCACACCTTTCCATTGGTGAACCATAAGTTTGTTTAGTGAATCTGTGATTGCCCTTCTCCGTGGAAATATCTGCCCTGGTATCCATTTTTAGGTAACACCTATAAGTGATATGATATGATATGTGTCTTTCACTTTCTGACTTACTACAAGTCACGTGATTACTTCTAGACTCATCTACGGTGCTGCAAATGGCATTGTGTCCTTTTTTCCCTTGGCTTCTCTTCTGCCTTAGCGGGGTCCATTTTCAACAATGTGATTCCCTGAGGGTTGTGGATTAGCTGACCTGGGCAGCCTTACCCTGCCGGCCCGCCCTCCCCAGGTGTGCCTCGTTGAGGTCAATATAAACAGAGCTCCAGGCAGCAATAGCCCCTGAAGCTGTGCCTGACTCCATATTCTCTGCCCCGTCAGCAGTCTCGGGGCTGTGCTGGTGGGAGGAGGGAGTGAGGGGCCACAGCTTTGTGGGTGGCCCGGTGTGAGTGGGGTTCTGCTGGCCTTTCTGCAGGAGTTGCCAGGCTGCCGCCTGTAAAGAAGAGGATGTGTCACCCATACCTTCCGCTGGAATTTCTCTCCGGACAGAGGTGAGGAAGGAAAAAAGCAGTGGGTTCCGGGACAGGAGGGGTATCTCAGGCAGGGCAATGGAAAGCTTCTGGAAGAGCGCCAGGGTCCAGGACCACGCTGGCTGGCCTGCAGGCACCAAGTTGGCCTGCGTGCTGTCGCTGGTGTGGCTCCACGGTCCTTCCTCTAGGCTTTCAAGCCCTTGTACATATTCAGGTGTTTTACCTGGAAAGGGTGGGAACAGTTCAGCAGCAGCTGGCCTGGGGCTCAGCTCACGTTTACTCACAGATGCCTCGGCACGGTCCCCCAGCTTTGCAATGAGGACGCTCCTTGCGTGGGGGTTGGGTTGCTGGCTGTATGGGAGATGGTTCCCCACCTCTGACCAATTTCAGAATTGTTTACCACTGGAGCAAGTGCCGTGATAGGGTTTTCCTCTGTATAACTCGTGGGTTCACTTTTTTTTCTTTTATGTTTCAAGTTAGATGTTATTCCTCTTTTATGTATTTATAGATATAAGCATGGAAATAATTCATTCCTATAAATACATCTGTGTGACGGGAAGAACTTTTTTCTGTTTTATTTTTAAATTTTATTTTTTAAAATTTTGAAATTTTATTTATTTTTTTTATACAGCACGTTATTATTAGTTATGTATTTTATGCATATACATGTATACAGGTCAATCCCAAACTCCCAACTCATCCAACCACCACCACCCCATGGCTTCCCACACTTGGTGTCCATACGTTTGTTCTCTACCTCTGTGTCTCTATTTCTTCCCTGCAAACCAGTTCATCTGTACCATTTTTAGGCTCCACATATATGCATTAATATACAATATTTGTTTTCCTCTTTCTGACTTACTTCATTCTGTATGACAGTCTCTCGATCCATCGATGTCTCTACAAATGAGCCAGTTTCATTCCTTTTTATGGCCGAGTAATATTCCATTTTATATATGTACCACATCTTTATCCATTCATCTGTCTGTGGGCATTTAGGTTGCTTCCATTACCTGGCTATTGTAAATAGTGCTGCAACGAACATTGTGGTGAATGTGCCTTTTTGAAATACGGTTTTCTCTGGGTATATGCCCAGAAGTGGGATTGCTGGATCAGATGGTAATTCTATTTCTAGTTTTTTTAAGGAAACTCCATACTGTTCTCCATAGTGACTGTATCAATTTACATTCCCACCAATAGTGGAAGAGGGCTCCTTTTGTCCACACCCTCCCCAGAATTGGTTGTTTGTAGATTTTCTGATGATGCCGATTCTAACAGGTGTGAGGTGATACCTCATTGTAGTTTTGATTTGCATTTCTCTAATAATTAGTGCTGTTGAGCAGCTTTTCATGTGCGTCTTGGCCATCTCTGTGTCTCCTTTGAAGAAACGTCTCTTTAGATCTTCTGCCCATTTTTTTTGGGTTGTTTGTTTTCTTAATATTAAGCTGCATGAGCTGTTTATATATATTGGAGATTAAACCTCTGTCCATTGATTCGTCTGCAACGATTTTCGCCCATTCTGAGGGATGCCTTTTTCCATTCCCGTGTTTTTTAACAAAATAGGAAAGAAAGGAAAAGAAGCAGAACACTAATGTGCGTAAAATATGCCTTTTGAAACGGTCGTTTTGAAATATGGACGTCCTTTGAATTTTTTGGTCGATATGTGACCCCAGGATTTGTTTTCAGGGCAGGTGTCATTTACAGGCCTGCAATGATTTTGAATATCAACTGACCATTAGCGTTGGGATTAAAGCTGCTGTTGTGTGAAACGGCCACAAGGTGGCAGCAGTTCACCCTTACCAAATCTGGTTACTAGGGCAAGAGAGCCTCAGTGGAAGTGGTGTTCTAGATTGGAGTTTAGAATGGAATGTGCCAGGAGAAAGCCCCTCACGTTTGTCTCACTACTTCTTGTTCGTGTTTTTAATTTAATTTTTTTTATTTTTTATTACAGCAAGTTTGATTACAATGTTTGGCTTGTTGTAGGTGTGGAAGATGTGGTTCTTTTACACATATACAGATGACTGTTCTTCTTGGGATCCTTTTCCCATGTACGTTATGACAGAATGTTGAGTAGTCCTCTCTTGGTATTCTGTAGGTCTTTGGTGATTATATATGTCACCTGTGTTTGTATATGTCTGTTAACCCCGATATCGTAATGAAACCAATCCTCACACCTTTCCATTGGTGAACCATAAGTTTGTTTAATGAATCTGTGATTGCCCTTCTCCGTGGAAATATCTGCCCTGGTATCCATTTTTAGGTAACACCTATAAGTGATATGATATGATATGTGTCTTTCACTTTCTGACTTACTACAAGTCACGTGATTACTTCGAGACTCTTCTACGGTGCTGCAAATGGCATTGTGTCCTTTTTTCCCTTGGCTTCTCTTCTGCCTTAGCGGGGTCCATTTTCAACAATGTGATTCCCTGAGGGTTGTGGATTAGCTGACCTGGGCAGCCTTACCCTGCCGGCCCGCCCTCCCCAGGTGTGCCTCGTTGAGGTCAATATAAACAGAGCTCCAGGCAGCAATAGCCCCTGAAGCTGTGCCTGACTCCATATTCTCTGCCCCGTCAGCAGTCTCGGGGCTGTGCTGGTGGGAGGAGGGAGTGAGGGGCCACAGCTTTGTGGGTGGCCCGGTGTGAGTGGGGTTCTGCTGGCCTTTCTGCAGGAGTTGCCAGGCTGCCGCCTGTAAAGAAGAGGATGTGTCACCCATACCTTCCGCTGGAATTTCTCTCCGGACAGAGGTGAGGAAGGAAAAAAGCAGTGGGTTCCGGGACAGGAGGGGTATCTCAGGCAGGGCAATGGAAAGCTTCTGGAAGAGCGCCAGGGTCCAGGACCACGCTGGCTGGCCTGCAGGCACCAAGTTGGCCTGCGTGCTGTCGCTGGTGTGGCTCCACGGTCCTTCCTCTAGGCTTTCAAGCCCTTGTACATATTCAGGTGTTTTACCTGGAAAGGGTGGGAACAGTTCAGCAGCAGCTGGCCTGGGGCTCAGCTCACGTTTACTCACAGATGCCTCGGCACGGTCCCCCAGCTTTGCAATGAGGACGCTCCTTGCGTGGGGGTTGGGTTGCTGGCTGTATGGGAGATGGTTCCCCACCTCTGACCAATTTCAGAATTGTTTACCACTGGAGCAAGTGCCGTGATAGGGTTTTCCTCTGTATAACTCGTGGGTTCACTTTTTTTTCTTTTATGTTTCAAGTTAGATGTTATTCCTCTTTTATGTATTTATAGATATAAGCATGGAAATAATTCATTCCTATAAATACATCTGTGTGACGGGAAGAACTTTTTTCTGTTTTATTTTTAAATTTTATTTTTTAAAATTTTGAAATTTTATTTATTTTTTTTATACAGCACGTTATTATTAGTTATGTATTTTATGCATATACATGTATACAGGTCAATCCCAAACTCCCAACTCATCCAACCACCACCACCCCATGGCTTCCCACACTTGGTGTCCATACGTTTGTTCTCTACCTCTGTGTCTCTATTTCCTCCCTGCAAACCAGTTCATCTGTACCATTTTTAGGCTCCACATATATGCATTAATATACAATATTTGTTTTCCTCTTTCTGACTTACTTCATTCTGTATGACAGTCTCTCGATCCATCGATGTCTCTACAAATGACCCAGTTTCATTCCTTTTTATGGCCGAGTAATATTCCATTTTATATATGTACCACATCTTTATCCATTCATCTGTCTGTGGGCATTTAGGTTGCTTCCATTACCTGGCTATTGTAAATAGTGCTGCAACGAACATTGTGGTGAATGTGCATTTTTGAAATACGGTTTTCTCTGGGTATATGCCCAGAAGTGGGATTGCTGGATCAGATGGTAATTCTATTTCTAATTTTTTTAAGGAAACTCCATACTGTTCTCCATAGGGACTGTATCAATTTACATTCCCACCAATAGTGGAAGAGCGCTCCTTTTGTCCACACCCTCCCGAGAATTGGTTGTTTGTAGATTTTCTGATGATGCCGATTCTAACAGGTGTGAGGTGATACCTCATTGTAGTTTTGATTTGCATTTCTCTAATAATTAGTGCTGTTGAGCAGCTTTTCATGTGCGTCTTGGCCATATCTGTGTCTCCTTTGAAGAAACGTCTCTTTAGATCTTCTGCCCATTTTTTTGGGGTTGTTTGTTTTCTTAATATTAAGCTGCATGAGCTGTTTATATATATTGGAGATTAAACCTCTGTCCATTGATTCGTCTGCAACGATTTTCGCCCATTCTGAGGGATGCCTTTTTCCATTCCCGTGTTTTTTAACAAAAAAGGAAAGAAAGGAAAAGAAGCAGAACACTAATGTGCGTAAAATATGCCTTTTGAAACGGTCGTTTTGAAATATGGACGTCCTTTGAATTTTTTGGTCGATATGTGACCCCAGGATTTGTTTTCAGGGCAGGTGTCATTTACAGGCCTGCAATGATTTTGAATATCAACTGACCATTAGCGTTGGGATTAAAGCTGCTGTTGTGTGAAACGGCCACAAGGTGGCAGCAGTTCACCCTTACCAAATCTGGTTACTAGGGCAAGAGAGCCTCAGTGGAAGTGGTGTTCTAGATTGGAGTTTAGAATGGAATGTGCCAGGAGAAAGCCCCTCACGTTTGTCTCACTACTTCTTGTTCGTGTTTTTAATTTAATTTTTTTATTTTTTATTACAGCAAGTTTGATTACAATGTTTGGCTTGTTGTAGGTGTGGAAGATGTGGTTCTTTTACACATATACAGATGACTGTTCTTCTTGGGATCCTTTTCCCATGTACGTTATGACAGAATGTTGAGTAGTCCTCTCTTGGTATTCTGTAGGTCTTTGGTGATTATATATGTCACCTGTGTTTGTATATGTCTGTTAACCCCGATATCGTAATGAAACCAATCCTCACACCTTTCCATTGGTGAACCATAAGTTTGTTTAATGAATCTGTGATTGCCCTTCTCCGTGGAAATATCTGCCCTGGTATCCATTTTTAGGTAACACCTATAAGTGATATGATATGATATGTGTCTTTCACTTTCTGACTTACTACAAGTCACGTGATTACTTCGAGACTCATCTACGGTGCTGCAAATGGCATTGTGTCCTTTTTTCCCTTGGCTTCTCTTCTGCCTTAGCGGCGTCCATTTTCAACAATGTGATTCCCTGAGGGTTGTGGATTAGCTGACCTGGGCAGCCTTACCCTGCCGGCCCGCCCTCCCCAGGTGTGCCTCGTTGAGGTCAATATAAACAGAGCTCCAGGCAGCAATAGCCCCTGAAGCTGTGCCTGACTCCATATTCTCTGCCCCGTCAGCAGTCTCGGGGCTGTGCTGGTGGGAGGAGGGAGTGAGGGGCCACAGCTTTGTGGGTGGCCCGGTGTGAGTGGGGTTCTGCTGGCCTTTCTGCAGGAGTTGCCAGGCTGCCGCCTGTAAAGAAGAGGATGTGTCACCCATACCTTCCGCTGGAATTTCTCTCCGGACAGAGGTGAGGAAGGAAAAAAGCAGTGGGTTCCGGGACAGGAGGGGTATCTCAGGCAGGGCAATGGAAAGCTTCTGGAAGAGCGCCAGGGTCCAGGACCACGCTGGCTGGCCTGCAGGCACCAAGTTGGCCTGCGTGCTGTCGCTGGTGTGGCTCCACGGTCCTTCCTCTAGGCTTTCAAGCCCTTGTACATATTCAGGTGTTTTACCTGGAAAGGGTGGGAACAGTTCAGCAGCAGCTGGCCTGGGGCTCAGCTCACGTTTACTCACAGATGCCTCGGCACGGTCCCCCAGCTTTGCAATGAGGACGCTCCTTGCGTGGGGGTTGGGTTGCTGGCTGTATGGGAGATGGTTCCCCACCTCTGACCAATTTCAGAATTGTTTACCACTGGAGCAAGTGCCGTGATAGGGTTTTCCTCTGTATAACTCGTGGGTTCACTTTTTTTTCTTTTATGTTTCAAGTTAGATGTTATTCCTCTATTATGTATTTATAGATATAAGCATGGAAATAATTCATTCCTATAAATACATCTGTGTGACGGGAAGAACTTTTTTCTGTTTTATTTTTAAATTTTATTTTTTAAAATTTTGAAATTTTATTTATTTTTTTTATACAGCACGTTATTATTAGTTATGTATTTTATGCATATACATGTATACAGGTCAATCCCAAACTCCCAACTCATCCAACCACCACCACCCCATGGCTTCCCACACTTGGTGTCCATACGTTTGTTCTCTACCTCTGTGTCTCTATTTCTTCCCTGCAAACCAGTTCATCTGTACCATTTTTAGGCTCCACATATATGCATTAATATACAATATTTGTTTTCCTCTTTCTGACTTACTTCATTCTGTATGACAGTCTCTCGATCCTTCGATGTCTCTACAAATGACCCAGTTTCATTCCTCTTTATGGCCGAGTAATATTCCATTTTATATATGTACCACATCTTTATCCATTCATCTGTCTGTGGGCATTTAGGTTGCTTCCATTACCTGGCTATTGTAAATAGTGCTGCAACGAACATTGTGGTGAATGTGCCTTTTTGAAATACGGTTTTCTCTGGGTATATGCCCAGAAGTGGGATTGCTGGATCAGATGGTAATTCTATTTCTAGTTTTTTAAAGGAAACTCCATACTGTTCTCCATAGTGACTGTATCAATTTACATTCCCACCAATAGTGGAAGAGGGCTCCTTTTGTCCACACCCTCCCCAGAATTGGTTGTTTGTAGATTTTCTGATGATGCCGATTCTAACAGGTGTGAGGTGATACCTCATTGTAGTTTTGATTTGCATTTCTCTAATAATTAGTGCTGTTGAGCAGCTTTTCATGTGCGTCTTGGCCATCTCTGTGTCTCCTTTGAAGAAACGTCTCTTTAGATCTTCTGCCCATTTTTTTTGGGTTGTTTGTTTTCTTAATATTAAGCTGCATGAGCTGTTTATATATATTGGAGATTAAACCTCTGTCCATTGATTCGTCTGCAACGATTTTCGCCCATTCTGAGGGATGCCTTTTTCCATTCCCGTGTTTTTTAACAAAATAGGAAAGAAAGGAAAAGAAGCAGAACACTAATGTGCGTAAAATATGCCTTTTGAAACGGTCGTTTTGAAATATGGACGTCCTTTGAATTTTTTGGTCGATATGTGACCCCAGGATTTGTTTTCAGGGCAGGTGTCATTTACAGGCCTGCAATGATTTTGAATATCAACTGACCATTAGCGTTGGGATTAAAGCTGCTGTTGTGTGAAACGGCCACAAGGTGGCAGCAGTTCACCCTTACCAAATCTGGTTACTAGAGCAAGAGAGCCTCAGTGGAAGTGGTGTTCTAGATTGGAGTTTAGAATGGAATGTGCCAGGAGAAAGCCCCTCACGTTTGTCTCACTACTTCTTGTTCGTGTTTTTAATTTAATTTTTTTTATTTTTTATTACAGCAAGTTTGATTACAATGTTTGGCTTGTTGTAGGTGTGGAAGATGTGGTTCTTTTACACATATACAGATGACTGTTCTTCTTGGGATCCTTTTCCCATGTACGTTATGACAGAATGTTGAGTAGTCCTCTCTTGGTATTCTGTAGGTCTTTGGTGATTATATATGTCACCTGTGTTTGTATATGTCTGTTAACCCCGATATCGTAATGAAACCAATCCTCACACCTTTCCATTGGTGAACCATAAGTTTGTTTAGTGAATCTGTGATTGCCCTTCTCCGTGGAAATATCTGCCCTGGTATCCATTTTTAGGTAACACCTATAAGTGATATGATATGATATGTGTCTTTCACTTTCTGACTTACTACAAGTCACGTGATTACTTCTAGACTCATCTACGGTGCTGCAAATGGCATTGTGTCCTTTTTTCCCTTGGCTTCTCTTCTGCCTTAGCGGCGTCCATTTTCAACAATGTGATTCCCTGAGGGTTGTGGATTAGCTGACCTGGGCAGCCTTACCCTGCCGGCCCGCCCTCCCCAGGTGTGCCTCGTTGAGGTCAATATAAACAGAGCTCCAGGCAGCAATAGCCCCTGAAGCTGTGCCTGACTCCATATTCTCTGCCCCGTCAGCAGTCTCGGGGCTGTGCTGGTGGGAGGAGGGAGTGAGGGGCCACAGCTTTGTGGGTGGCCCGGTGTGAGTGGGGTTCTGCTGGCCTTTCTGCAGGAGTTGCCAGGCTGCCGCCTGTAAAGAAGAGGATGTGTCACCCATACCTTCCGCTGGAATTTCTCTCCGGACAGAGGTGAGGAAGGAAAAAAGCAGTGGGTTCCGGGACAGGAGGGGTATCTCAGGCAGGGCAATGGAAAGCTTCTGGAAGAGCGCCAGGGTCCAGGACCACGCTGGCTGGCCTGCAGGCACCAAGTTGGCCTGCGTGCTGTCGCTGGTGTGGCTCCACGGTCCTTCCTCTAGGCTTTCAAGCCCTTGTACATATTCAGGTGTTTTACCTGGAAAGGGTGGGAACAGTTCAGCAGCAGCTGGCCTGGGGCTCAGCTCACGTTTACTCACAGATGCCTCGGCACGGTCCCCCAGCTTTGCAATGAGGACGCTCCTTGCGTGGGGGTTGGGTTGCTGGCTGTATGGGAGATGGTTCCCCACCTCTGACCAATTTCAGAATTGTTTACCACTGGAGCAAGTGCCGTGATAGGGTTTTCCTCTGTATAACTCGTGGGTTCACTTTTTTTTCTTTTATGTTTCAAGTTAGATGTTATTCCTCTTTTATGTATTTATAGATATAAGCATGGAAATAATTCATTCCTATAAATACATCTGTGTGACGGGAAGAACTTTTTTCTGTTTTATTTTTAAATGTTATTTTTTAAAATTTTGAAATTTTATTTATTTTTTTATACAGCACGTTATTATTAGTTATGTATTTTATGCATATACATGTATACAGGTCAATCCCAAACTCCCAACTCATCCAACCACCACCACCCCATGGCTTCCCACACTTGGTGTCCATACGTTTGTTCTCTACCTCTGTGTCTCTATTTCTTCCCTGCAAACCAGTTCATCTGTACCATTTTTAGGCTCCACATATATGCATTAATATACAATATTTGTTTTCCTCTTTCTGACTTACTTCATTCTGTATGACAGTCTCTCGATCCATCGATGTCTCTACAAATGAGCCAGTTTCATTCCTTTTTATGGCCGAGTAATATTCCATTTTATATATGTACCACATCTTTATCCATTCATCTGTCTGTGGGCATTTAGGTTGCTTCCATTACCTGGCTATTGTAAATAGTGCTGCAACGAACATTGTGGTGAATGTGCCTTTTTGAAATACGGTTTTCTCTGGGTATATGCCCAGAAGTGGGATTGCTGGATCAGATGGTAATTCTATTTCTAGTTTTTTTAAGGAAACTCCATACTGTTCTCCATAGTGACTGTATCAATTTACATTCCCACCAATAGTGGAAGAGGGCTCCTTTTGTCCACACCCTCCCCAGAATTGGTTGTTTGTAGATTTTCTGATGATGCCGATTCTAACAGGTGTGAGGTGATACCTCATTGTAGTTTTGATTTGCATTTCTCTAATAATTAGTGCTGTTGAGCAGCTTTTCATGTGCGTCTTGGCCATCTCTGTGTCTCCTTTGAAGAAACGTCTCTTTAGATCTTCTGCCCATTTTTTTTGGGTTGTTTGTTTTCTTAATATTAAGCTGCATGAGCTGTTTATATATATTGGAGATTAAACCTCTGTCCATTGATTCGTCTGCAACGATTTTCGCCCATTCTGAGGGATGCCTTTTTCCATTCCCGTGTTTTTTAACAAAATAGGAAAGAAAGGAAAAGAAGCAGAACACTAATGTGCGTAAAATATGCCTTTTGAAACGGTCGTTTTGAAATATGGACGTCCTTTGAATTTTTTGGTCGATATGTGACCCCAGGATTTGTTTTCAGGGCAGGTGTCATTTACAGGCCTGCAATGATTTTGAATATCAACTGACCATTAGCGTTGGGATTAAAGCTGCTGTTGTGTGAAACGGCCACAAGGTGGCAGCAGTTCACCCTTACCAAATCTGGTTACTAGGGCAAGAGAGCCTCAGTGGAAGTGGTGTTCTAGATTGGAGTTTAGAATGGAATGTGCCAGGAGAAAGCCCCTCACGTTTGTCTCACTACTTCTTGTTCGTGTTTTTAATTTAATTTTTTTTATTTTTTATTACAGCAAGTTTGATTACAATGTTTGGCTTGTTGTAGGTGTGGAAGATGTGGTTCTTTTACACATATACAGATGACTGTTCTTCTTGGGATCCTTTTCCCATGTACGTTATGACAGAATGTTGAGTAGTCCTCTCTTGGTATTCTGTAGGTCTTTGGTGATTATATATGTCACCTGTGTTTGTATATGTCTGTTAACCCCGATATCGTAATGAAACCAATCCTCACACCTTTCCATTGGTGAACCATAAGTTTGTTTAATGAATCTGTGATTGCCCTTCTCCGTGGAAATATCTGCCCTGGTATCCATTTTTAGGTAACACCTATAAGTGATATGATATGATATGTGTCTTTCACTTTCTGACTTACTACAAGTCACGTGATTACTTCGAGACTCATCTACGGTGCTGCAAATGGCATTGTGTTCTTTTTTCCCTTGGCTTCTCTTCTGCCTTAGCGGCGTCCATTTTCAACAATGTGATTCCCTGAGGGTTGTGGATTAGCTGACCTGGGCAGCCTTACCCTGCCGGCCCGCCCTCCCCAGGTGTGCCTCGTTGAGGTCAATATAAACAGAGCTCCAGGCAGCAATAGCCCCTGAAGCTGTGCCTGACTCCATATTCTCTGCCCCGTCAGCAGTCTCGGGGCTGTGCTGGTGGGAGGAGGGAGTGAGGGGCCACAGCTTTGTGGGTGGCCCGGTGTGAGTGGGGTTCTGCTGGCCTTTCTGCAGGAGTTGCCAGGCTGCCGCCTGTAAAGAAGAGGATGTGTCACCCATACCTTCCGCTGGAATTTCTCTCCGGACAGAGGTGAGGAAGGAAAAAAGCAGTGGGTTCCGGGACAGGAGGGGTATCTCAGGCAGGGCAATGGAAAGCTTCTGGAAGAGCGCCAGGGTCCAGGACCACGCTGGCTGGCCTGCAGGCACCAAGTTGGCCTGCGTGCTGTCGCTGGTGTGGCTCCACGGTCCTTCCTCTAGGCTTTCAAGCCCTTGTACATATTCAGGTGTTTTACCTGGAAAGGGTGGGAACAGTTCAGCAGCAGCTGGCCTGGGGCTCAGCTCACGTTTACTCACAGATGCCTCGGCACGGTCCCCCAGCTTTGCAATGAGGACGCTCCTTGCGTGGGGGTTGGGTTGCTGGCTGTATGGGAGATGGTTCCCCACCTCTGACCAATTTCAGAATTGTTTACCACTGGAGCAAGTGCCGTGATAGGGTTTTCCTCTGTATAACTCGTGGGTTCACTTTTTTTTCTTTTATGTTTCAAGTTAGATGTTATTCCTCTATTATGTATTTATAGATATAAGCATGGAAATAATTCATTCCTATAAATACATCTGTGTGACGGGAAGAACTTTTTTCTGTTTTATTTTTAAATTTTATTTTTTAAAATTTTGAAATTTTATTTATTTTTTTTATACAGCACGTTATTATTAGTTATGTATTTTATGCATATACATGTATACAGGTCAATCCCAAACTCCCAACTCATCCAACCACCACCACCCCATGGCTTCCCACACTTGGTGTCCATACGTTTGTTCTCTACCTCTGTGTCTCTATTTCTTCCCTGCAAACCAGTTCATCTGTACCATTTTTAGGCTCCACATATATGCATTAATATACAATATTTGTTTTCCTCTTTCTGACTTACTTCATTCTGTATGACAGTCTCTCGATCCATCGATGTCTCTACAAATGAGCCAGTTTCATTCCTTTTTATGGCCGAGTAATATTCCATTTTATATATGTACCACATCTTTATCCATTCATCTGTCTGTGGGCATTTAGGTTGCTTCCATTACCTGGCTATTGTAAATAGTGCTGCAACGAACATTGTGGTGAATGTGCCTTTTTGAAATACGGTTTTCTCTGGGTATATGCCCAGAAGTGGGATTGCTGGATCAGATGGTAATTCTATTTCTAGTTTTTTTAAGGAAACTCCATACTGTTCTCCATAGTGACTGTATCAATTTACATTCCCACCAATAGTGGAAGAGGGCTCCTTTTGTCCACACCCTCCCCAGAATTGGTTGTTTGTAGATTTTCTGATGATGCCGATTCTAACAGGTGTGAGGTGATACCTCATTGTAGTTTTGATTTGCATTTCTCTAATAATTAGTGCTGTTGAGCAGCTTTTCATGTGCGTCTTGGCCATCTCTGTGTCTCCTTTGAAGAAACGTCTCTTTAGATCTTCTGCCCATTTTTTTTGGGTTGTTTGTTTTCTTAATATTAAGCTGCATGAGCTGTTTATATATATTGGAGATTAAACCTCTGTCCATTGATTCGTCTGCAACGATTTTCGCCCATTCTGAGGGATGCCTTTTTCCATTCCCGTGTTTTTTAACAAAATAGGAAAGAAAGGAAAAGAAGCAGAACACTAATGTGCGTAAAATATGCCTTTTGAAACGGTCGTTTTGAAATATGGACGTCCTTTGAATTTTTTGGTCGATATGTGACCCCAGGATTTGTTTTCAGGGCAGGTGTCATTTACAGGCCTGCAATGATTTTGAATATCAACTGACCATTAGCGTTGGGATTAAAGCTGCTGTTGTGTGAAACGGCCACAAGGTGGCAGCAGTTCACCCTTACCAAATCTGGTTACTAGGGCAAGAGAGCCTCAGTGGAAGTGGTGTTCTAGATTGGAGTTTAGAATGGAATGTGCCAGGAGAAAGCCCCTCACGTTTGTCTCACTACTTCTTGTTCGTGTTTTTAATTTAATTTTTTTTATTTTTTATTACAGCAAGTTTGATTACAATGTTTGGCTTGTTGTAGGTGTGGAAGATGTGGTTCTTTTACACATATACAGATGACTGTTCTTCTTGGGATCCTTTTCCCATGTACGTTATGACAGAATGTTGAGTAGTCCTCACTTGCTATTCTGTAGGTCTTTGGTGATTATATATGTCACCTGTGTTTGTATATGTCTGTTAACCCCGATATCGTAATGAAACCAATCCTCACACCTTTCCATTGGTGAACCATAAGTTTGTTTAATGAATCTGTGATTGCCCTTCTCCGTGGAAATATCTGCCCTGGTATCCATTTTTAGGTAACACCTATAAGTGATATGATATGATATGTGTCTTTCACTTTCTGACTTACTACAAGTCACGTGATTACTTCGAGACTCTTCTACGGTGCTGCAAATGGCATTGTGTCCTTTTTTCCCTTGGCTTCTCTTCTGCCTTAGCGGGGTCCATTTTCAACAATGTGATTCCCTGAGGGTTGTGGATTAGCTGACCTGGGCAGCCTTACCCTGCCGGCCCGCCCTCCCCAGGTGTGCCTCGTTGAGGTCAATATAAACAGAGCTCCAGGCAGCAATAGCCCCTGAAGCTGTGCCTGACTCCATATTCTCTGCCCCGTCAGCAGTCTCGGGGCTGTGCTGGTGGGAGGAGGGAGTGAGGGGCCACAGCTTTGTGGGTGGCCCAGTGTGAGTGGGGTTCTGCTGGCCTTTCTGCAGGAGTTGCCAGGCTGCCGCCTGTAAAGAAGAGGATGTGTCACCCATACCTTCCGCTGGAATTTCTCTCCGGACAGAGGTGAGGAAGGAAAAAAGCAGTGGGTTCCGGGACAGGAGGGGTATCTCAGGCAGGGCAATGGAAAGCTTCTGGAAGAGCGCCAGGGTCCAGGACCACGCTGGCTGGCCTGCAGGCACCAAGTTGGCCTGCGTGCTGTCGCTGGTGTGGCTCCACGGTCCTTCCTCTAGGCTTTCAAGCCCTTGTACATATTCAGGTGTTTTACCTGGAAAGGGTGGGAACAGTTCAGCAGCAGCTGGCCTGGGGCTCAGCTCACGTTTACTCACAGATGCCTCGGCACGGTCCCCCAGCTTTGCAATGAGGACGCTCCTTGCGTGGGGGTTGGGTTGCTGGCTGTATGGGAGATGGTTCCCCACCTCTGACCAATTTCAGAATTGTTTACCACTGGAGCAAGTGCCGTGATAGGGTTTTCCTCTGTATAACTCGTGGGTTCACTTTTTTTTCTTTTATGTTTCAAGTTAGATGTTATTCCTCTTTTATGTATTTATAGATATAAGCATGGAAATAATTCATTCCTATAAATACATCTGTGTGACGGGAAGAACTTTTTTCTGTTTTATTTTTAAATTTTATTTTTTAAAATTTGGAAATTTTATTTATTTTTTTTATACAGCACGTTATTATTAGTTATGTATTTTATGCATATACATGTATACAGGTCAATCCCAAACTCCCAACTCATCCAACCACCACCACCCCATGGCTTCCCACACTTGGTGTCCATACGTTTGTTCTCTACCTCTGTGTCTCTATTTCTTCCCTGCAAACCAGTTCATCTGTACCATTTTTAGGCTCCACATATATGCATTAATATACAATATTTGTTTTCCTCTTTCTGACTTACTTCATTCTGTATGACAGTCTCTCGATCCATCGATGTCTCTACAAATGAGCCAGTTTCATTCCTTTTTATGGCCGAGTAATATTCCATTTTATATATGTACCACATCTTTATCCATTCATCTGTCTGTGGGCATTTAGGTTGCTTCCATTACCTGGCTATTGTAAATAGTGCTGCAACGAACATTGTGGTGAATGTGCCTTTTTGAAATACGGTTTTCTCTGGGTATATGCCCAGAAGTGGGATTGCTGGATCAGATGGTAATTCTATTTCTAGTTTTTTTAAGGAAACTCCATACTGTTCTCCATAGTGACTGTATCAATTTACATTCCCACCAATAGTGGAAGAGGGCTCCTTTTGTCCACACCCTCCCCAGAATTGGTTGTTTGTAGATTTTCTGATGATGCCGATTCTAACAGGTGTGAGGTGATACCTCATTGTAGTTTTGATTTGCATTTCTCTAATAATTAGTGCTGTTGAGCAGCTTTTCATGTGCGTCTTGGCCATCTCTGTGTCTCCTTTGAAGAAACGTCTCTTTAGATCTTCTGCCCCTTTTTTTTGGGTTGTTTGTTTTCTTAATATTAAGCTGCATGAGCTGTTTATATATATTGGAGATTAAACCTCTGTCCATTGATTCGTCTGCAACGATTTTCGCCCATTCTGAGGGATGCCTTTTTCCATTCCCGTGTTTTTTAACAAAATAGGAAAGAAAGGAAAAGAAGCAGAACACTAATGTGCGTAAAATATGCCTTTTGAAACGGTCGTTTTGAAATATGGACGTGCTTTGAATTTTTTGGTCGATATGTGACCCCAGGATTTGTTTTCAGGGCAGGTGTCATTTACAGGCCTGCAATGATTTTGAATATCAACTGACCATTAGCATTGGGATTAAAGCTGCTGTTGTGTGAAACGGCCACAAGGTGGCAGCAGTTCACCCTTACCAAATCTGGTTACTAGGGCAAGAGAGCCTCAGTGGAAGTGGTGTTCTAGATTGGAGTTTAGAATGGAATGTGCCAGGAGAAAGCCCCTCACGTTTGTCTCACTACTTCTTGTTCGTGTTTTTAATTTAATTTTTTTATTTTTTATTACAGCAAGTTTGATTACAATGTTTGGCTTGTTGTAGGTGTGGAAGATGTGGTTCTTTTACACATATACAGATGACTGTTCTTCTTGGGATCCTTTTCCCATGTACGTTATGACAGAATGTTGAGTAGTCCTCTCTTGGTATTCTGTAGGTCTTTGGTGATTATATATGTCACCTGTGTTTGTATATGTCTGTTAACCCCGATATCGTAATGAAACCAATCCTCACACCTTTCCATTGGTGAACCATAAGTTTGTTTAATGAATCTGTGATTGCCCTTCTCCGTGGAAATATCTGCCCTGGTATCCATTTTTAGGTAACACCTATAAGTGATATGATATGATATGTGTCTTTCACTTTCTGACTTACTACAAGTCACGTGATTACTTCGAGACTCTTCTACGGTGCTGCAAATGGCATTGTGTCCTTTTTTCCCTTGGCTTCTCTTCTGCCTTAGCGGGGTCCATTTTCAACAATGTGATTCCCTGAGGGTTGTGGATTAGCTGACCTGGGCAGCCTTACCCTGCCGGCCCGCCCTCCCCAGGTGTGCCTCGTTGAGGTCAATATAAACAGAGCTCCAGGCAGTAATAGCCCCTGAAGCTGTGCCTGACTCCATATTCTCTGCCCCGTCAGCAGTCTCGGGGCTGTGCTGGTGGGAGGAGGGAGTGAGGGGCCACAGCTTTGTGGGTGGCCCAGTGTGAGTGGGGTTCTGCTGGCCTTTCTGCAGGAGTTGCCAGGCTGCCGCCTGTAAAGAAGAGGATGTGTCACCCATACCTTCCGCTGGAATTTCTCTCCGGACAGAGGTGAGGAAGGAAAAAAGCAGTGGGTTCCGGGACAGGAGGGGTATCTCAGGCAGGGCAATGGAAAGCTTCTGGAAGAGCGCCAGGGTCCAGGACCACGCTGGCTGGCCTGCAGGCACCAAGTTGGCCTGCGTGCTGTCGCTGGTGTGGCTCCACGGTCCTTCCTCTAGGCTTTCAAGCCCTTGTACATATTCAGGTGTTTTACCTGGAAAGGGTGGGAACAGTTCAGCAGCAGCTGGCCTGGGGCTCAGCTCACGTTTACTCACAGATGCCTCGGCACGGTCCCCCAGCTTTGCAATGAGGACGCTCCTTGCGTGGGGGTTGTGTTGCTGGCTGTATGGGAGATGGTTCCCCACCTCTGACCAATTTCAGAATTGTTTACCACTGGAGCAAGTGCCGTGATAGGGTTTTCCTCTGTATAACTCGTGGGTTCACTTTTTTTTCTTTTATGTTTCAAGTTAGATGTTATTCCTCTTTTATGTATTTATAGATATAAGCATGGAAATAATTCATTCCTATAAATACATCTGTGTGACGGGAAGAACTTTTTTCTGTTTTATTTTTAAATTTTATTTTTTAAAATTTTGAAATTTTATTTATTTTTTTTATACAGCACGTTATTATTAGTTATGTATTTTATGCATATACATGTATACAGGTCAATCCCAAACTCCCAACTCATCCAACCACCACCACCCCATGGCTTCCCACACTTGGTGTCCATACGTTTGTTCTCTACCTCTGTGTCTCTATTTCTTCCCTGCAAACCAGTTCATCTGTACCATTTTTAGGCTCCACATATATGCATTAATATACAATATTTGTTTTCCTCTTTCTGACTTACTTCATTCTGTATGACAGTCTCTCGATCCATCGATGTCTCTACAAATGAGCCAGTTTCATTCCTTTTTATGGCCGAGTAATATTCCATTTTATATATGTACCACATCTTTCTCCATTCATCTGTCTGTGGGCATTTAGGTTGCTTCCATTACCTGGCTATTGTAAATAGTGCTGCAACGAACATTGTGGTGAATGTGCCTTTTTGAAATACGGTTTTCTCTGGGTATATGCCCAGAAGTGGGATTGCTGGATCAGATGGTAATTCTATTTCTAGTTTTTTAAAGGAAACTCCATACTGTTCTCCATAGTGACTGTATCAATTTACATTCCCACCAATAGTGGAAGAGGGCTCCTTTTGTCCACACCCTCCCCAGAATTGGTTGTTTGTAGATTTTCTGATGATGCCGATTCTAACAGGTGTGAGGTGATACCTCATTGTAGTTTTGATTTGCATTTCTCTAATAATTAGTGCTGTTGAGCAGCTTTTCATGTGCGTCTTGGCCATCTCTGTGTCTCCTTTGAAGAAACGTCTCTTTAGATCTTCTGCCCATTTTTTTTGGGTTGTTTGTTTTCTTAATATTAAGCTGCATGAGCTGTTTATATATATTGGAGATTAAACCTCTGTCCATTGATTCGTCTGCAACGATTTTCGCCCATTCTGAGGGATGCCTTTTTCCATTCCCGTGTTTTTTAACAAAATAGGAAAGAAAGGAAAAGAAGCAGAACACTAATGTGCGTAAAATATGCCTTTTGAAACGGTCGTTTTGAAATATGGACGTCCTTTGAATTTTTTGGTCGATATGTGACCCCAGGATTTGTTTTCAGGGCAGGTGTCATTTACAGGCCTGCAATGATTTTGAATATCAACTGACCATTAGCGTTGGGATTAAAGCTGCTGTTGTGTGAAACGGCCACAAGGTGGCAGCAGTTCACCCTTACCAAATCTGGTTACTAGGGCAAGAGAGCCTCAGTGGAAGTGGTGTTCTAGATTGGAGTTTAGAATGGAATGTGCCAGGAGAAAGCCCCTCACGTTTGTCTCACTACTTCTTGTTCGTGTTTTTAATTTAATTTTTTTTATTTTTTATTACAGCAAGTTTGATTACAATGTTTGGCTTGTTGTAGGTGTGGAAGATGTGGTTCTTTTACACATATACAGATGACTGTTCTTCTTGGGATCCTTTTCCCATGTACGTTATGACAGAATGTTGAGTAGTCCTCACTTGCTATTCTGTAGGTCTTTGGTGATTATATATGTCACCTGTGTTTGTATATGTCTGTTAACCCCGATATCGTAATGAAACCAATCCTCACACCTTTCCATTGGTGAACCATAAGTTTGTTTAATGAATCTGTGATTGCCCTTCTCCGTGGAAATATCTGCCCTGGTATCCATTTTTAGGTAACACCTATAAGTGATATGATATGATATGTGTCTTTCACTTTCTGACTTACTACAAGTCACGTGATTACTTCGAGACTCTTCTACGGTGCTGCAAATGGCATTGTGTCCTTTTTTCCCTTGGCTTCTCTTCTGCCTTAGCGGGGTCCATTTTCAACAATGTGATTCCCTGAGGGTTGTGGATTAGCTGACCTGGGCAGCCTTACCCTGCCGGCCCGCCCTCCCCAGGTGTGCCTCGTTGAGGTCAATATAAACAGAGCTCCAGGCAGCAATAGCCCCTGAAGCTGTGCCTGACTCCATATTCTCTGCCCCGTCAGCAGTCTCGGGGCTGTGCTGGTGGGAGGAGGGAGTGAGGGGCCACAGCTTTGTGGGTGGCCCAGTGTGAGTGGGGTTCTGCTGGCCTTTCTGCAGGAGTTGCCAGGCTGCCGCCTGTAAAGAAGAGGATGTGTCACCCATACCTTCCGCTGGAATTTCTCTCCGGACAGAGGTGAGGAAGGAAAAAAGCAGTGGGTTCCGGGACAGGAGGGGTATCTCAGGCAGGGCAATGGAAAGCTTCTGGAAGAGCGCCAGGGTCCAGGACCACGCTGGCTGGCCTGCAGGCACCAAGTTGGCCTGCGTGCTGTCGCTGGTGTGGCTCCACGGTCCTTCCTCTAGGCTTTCAAGCCCTTGTACATATTCAGGTGTTTTACCTGGAAAGGGTGGGAACAGTTCAGCAGCAGCTGGCCTGGGGCTCAGCTCACGTTTACTCACAGATGCCTCGGCACGGTCCCCCAGCTTTGCAATGAGGACGCTCCTTGCGTGGGGGTTGGGTTGCTGGCTGTATGGGAGATGGTTCCCCACCTCTGACCAATTTCAGAATTGTTTACCACTGGAGCAAGTGCCGTGATAGGGTTTTCCTCTGTATAACTCGTGGGTTCACTTTTTTTTCTTTTATGTTTCAAGTTAGATGTTATTCCTCTTTTATGTATTTATAGATATAAGCATGGAAATAATTCATTCCTATAAATACATCTGTGTGACGGGAAGAACTTTTTTCTGTTTTATTTTTAAATTTTATTTTTTAAAATTTTGAAATTTTATTTATTTTTTTTATACAGCACGTTATTATTAGTTATGTATTTTATGCATATACATGTATACAGGTCAATCCCAAACTCCCAACTCATCCAACCACCACCACCCCATGGCTTCCCACACTTGGTGTCCATACGTTTGTTCTCTACCTCTGTGTCTCTATTTCTTCCCTGCAAACCAGTTCATCTGTACCATTTTTAGGCTCCACATATATGCATTAATATACAATATTTGTTTTCCTCTTTCTGACTTACTTCATTCTGTATGACAGTCTCTCGATCCATCGATGTCTCTACAAATGAGCCAGTTTCATTCCTTTTTATGGCCGAGTAATATTCCATTTTATATATGTACCACATCTTTATCCATTCATCTGTCTGTGGGCATTTAGGTTGCTTCCATTACCTGGCTATTGTAAATAGTGCTGCAACGAACATTGTGGTGAATGTGCCTTTTTGAAATACGGTTTTCTCTGGGTATATGCCCAGAAGTGGGATTGCTGGATCAGATGGTAATTCTATTTCTAGTTTTTTTAAGGAAACTCCATACTGTTCTCCATAGTGACTGTATCAATTTACATTCCCACCAATAGTGGAAGAGGGCTCCTTTTGTCCACACCCTCCCCAGAATTGGTTGTTTGTAGATTTTCTGATGATGCCGATTCTAACAGGTGTGAGGTGATACCTCATTGTAGTTTTGATTTGCATTTCTCTAATAATTAGTGCTGTTGAGCAGCTTTTCATGTGCGTCTTGGCCATCTCTGTGTCTCCTTTGAAGAAACGTCTCTTTAGATCTTCTGCCCCTTTTTTTTGGGTTGTTTGTTTTCTTAATATTAAGCTGCATGAGCTGTTTATATATATTGGAGATTAAACCTCTGTCCATTGATTCGTCTGCAACGATTTTCGCCCATTCTGAGGGATGCCTTTTTCCATTCCCGTGTTTTTTAACAAAATAGGAAAGAAAGGAAAAGAAGCAGAACACTAATGTGCGTAAAATATGCCTTTTGAAACGGTCGTTTTGAAATATGGACGTGCTTTGAATTTTTTGGTCGATATGTGACCCCAGGATTTGTTTTCAGGGCAGGTGTCATTTACAGGCCTGCAATGATTTTGAATATCAACTGACCATTAGCATTGGGATTAAAGCTGCTGTTGTGTGAAACGGCCACAAGGTGGCAGCAGTTCACCCTTACCAAATCTGGTTACTAGGGCAAGAGAGCCTCAGTGGAAGTGGTGTTCTAGATTGGAGTTTAGAATGGAATGTGCCAGGAGAAAGCCCCTCACGTTTGTCTCACTACTTCTTGTTCGTGTTTTTAATTTAATTTTTTTATTTTTTATTACAGCAAGTTTGATTACAATGTTTGGCTTGTTGTAGGTGTGGAAGATGTGGTTCTTTTACACATATACAGATGACTGTTCTTCTTGGGATCCTTTTCCCATGTACGTTATGACAGAATGTTGAGTAGTCCTCTCTTGGTATTCTGTAGGTCTTTGGTGATTATATATGTCACCTGTGTTTGTATATGTCTGTTAACCCCGATATCGTAATGAAACCAATCCTCACACCTTTCCATTGGTGAACCATAAGTTTGTTTAATGAATCTGTGATTGCCCTTCTCCGTGGAAATATCTGCCCTGGTATCCATTTTTAGGTAACACCTATAAGTGATATGATATGATATGTGTCTTTCACTTTCTGACTTACTACAAGTCACGTGATTACTTCGAGACTCTTCTACGGTGCTGCAAATGGCATTGTGTCCTTTTTTCCCTTGGCTTCTCTTCTGCCTTAGCGGGGTCCATTTTCAACAATGTGATTCCCTGAGGGTTGTGGATTAGCTGACCTGGGCAGCCTTACCCTGCCGGCCCGCCCTCCCCAGGTGTGCCTCGTTGAGGTCAATATAAACAGAGCTCCAGGCAGTAATAGCCCCTGAAGCTGTGCCTGACTCCATATTCTCTGCCCCGTCAGCAGTCTCGGGGCTGTGCTGGTGGGAGGAGGGAGTGAGGGGCCACAGCTTTGTGGGTGGCCCAGTGTGAGTGGGGTTCTGCTGGCCTTTCTGCAGGAGTTGCCAGGCTGCCGCCTGTAAAGAAGAGGATGTGTCACCCATACCTTCCGCTGGAATTTCTCTCCGGACAGAGGTGAGGAAGGAAAAAAGCAGTGGGTTCCGGGACAGGAGGGGTATCTCAGGCAGGGCAATGGAAAGCTTCTGGAAGAGCGCCAGGGTCCAGGACCACGCTGGCTGGCCTGCAGGCACCAAGTTGGCCTGCGTGCTGTCGCTGGTGTGGCTCCACGGTCCTTCCTCTAGGCTTTCAAGCCCTTGTACATATTCAGGTGTTTTACCTGGAAAGGGTGGGAACAGTTCAGCAGCAGCTGGCCTGGGGCTCAGCTCACGTTTACTCACAGATGCCTCGGCACGGTCCCCCAGCTTTGCAATGAGGACGCTCCTTGCGTGGGGGTTGTGTTGCTGGCTGTATGGGAGATGGTTCCCCACCTCTGACCAATTTCAGAATTGTTTACCACTGGAGCAAGTGCCGTGATAGGGTTTTCCTCTGTATAACTCGTGGGTTCACTTTTTTTTCTTTTATGTTTCAAGTTAGATGTTATTCCTCTTTTATGTATTTATAGATATAAGCATGGAAATAATTCATTCCTATAAATACATCTGTGTGACGGGAAGAACTTTTTTCTGTTTTATTTTTAAATTTTATTTTTTAAAATTTTGAAATTTTATTTATTTTTTTTATACAGCACGTTATTATTAGTTATGTATTTTATGCATATACATGTATACAGGTCAATCCCAAACTCCCAACTCATCCAACCACCACCACCCCATGGCTTCCCACACTTGGTGTCCATACGTTTGTTCTCTACCTCTGTGTCTCTATTTCTTCCCTGCAAACCAGTTCATCTGTACCATTTTTAGGCTCCACATATATGCATTAATATACAATATTTGTTTTCCTCTTTCTGACTTACTTCATTCTGTATGACAGTCTCTCGATCCATCGATGTCTCTACAAATGAGCCAGTTTCATTCCTTTTTATGGCCGAGTAATATTCCATTTTATATATGTACCACATCTTTCTCCATTCATCTGTCTGTGGGCATTTAGGTTGCTTCCATTACCTGGCTATTGTAAATAGTGCTGCAACGAACATTGTGGTGAATGTGCCTTTTTGAAATACGGTTTTCTCTGGGTATATGCCCAGAAGTGGGATTGCTGGATCAGATGGTAATTCTATTTCTAGTTTTTTAAAGGAAACTCCATACTGTTCTCCATAGTGACTGTATCAATTTACATTCCCACCAATAGTGGAAGAGGGCTCCTTTTGTCCACACCCTCCCCAGAATTGGTTGTTTGTAGATTTTCTGATGATGCCGATTCTAACAGGTGTGAGGTGATACCTCATTGTAGTTTTGATTTGCATTTCTCTAATAATTAGTGCTGTTGAGCAGCTTTTCATGTGCGTCTTGGCCATCTCTGTGTCTCCTTTGAAGAAACGTCTCTTTAGATCTTCTGCCCATTTTTTTTGGGTTGTTTGTTTTCTTAATATTAAGCTGCATGAGCTGTTTATATATATTGGAGATTAAACCTCTGTCCATTGATTCGTCTGCAACGATTTTCGCCCATTCTGAGGGATGCCTTTTTCCATTCCCGTGTTTTTTAACAAAATAGGAAAGAAAGGAAAAGAAGCAGAACACTAATGTGCGTAAAATATGCCTTTTGAAACGGTCGTTTTGAAATATGGACGTCCTTTGAATTTTTTGGTCGATATGTGACCCCAGGATTTGTTTTCAGGGCAGGTGTCATTTACAGGCCTGCAATGATTTTGAATATCAACTGACCATTAGCGTTGGGATTAAAGCTGCTGTTGTGTGAAACGGCCACAAGGTGGCAGCAGTTCACCCTTACCAAATCTGGTTACTAGGGCAAGAGAGCCTCAGTGGAAGTGGTGTTCTAGATTGGAGTTTAGAATGGAATGTGCCAGGAGAAAGCCCCTCACGTTTGTCTCACTACTTCTTGTTCGTGTTTTTAATTTAATTTTTTTATTTTTTATTACAGCAAGTTTGATTACAATGTTTGGCTTGTTGTAGGTGTGGAAGATGTGGTTCTTTTACACATATACAGATGACTGTTCTTCTTGGGATCCTTTTCCCATGTACGTTATGACAGAATGTTGAGTAGTCCTCTCTTGGTATTCTGTAGGTCTTTGGTGATTATATATGTCACCTGTGTTTGTATATGTCTGTTAACCCCGATATCGTAATGAAACCAATCCTCACACCTTTCCATTGGTGAACCATAAGTTTGTTTAATGAATCTGTGATTGCCCTTCTCCGTGGAAATATCTGCCCTGGTATCCATTTTTAGGTAACACCTATAAGTGATATGATATGATATGTGTCTTTCACTTTCTGACTTACTACAAGTCACGTGATTACTTCGAGACTCTTCTACGGTGCTGCAAATGGCATTGTGTCCTTTTTTCCCTTGGCTTCTCTTCTGCCTTAGCGGGGTCCATTTTCAACAATGTGATTCCCTGAGGGTTGTGGATTAGCTGACCTGGGCAGCCTTACCCTGCCGGCCCGCCCTCCCCAGGTGTGCCTCGTTGAGGTCAATATAAACAGAGCTCCAGGCAGCAATAGCCCCTGAAGCTGTGCCTGACTCCATATTCTCTGCCCCGTCAGCAGTCTCGGGGCTGTGCTGGTGGGAGGAGGGAGTGAGGGGCCACAGCTTTGTGGGTGGCCCAGTGTGAGTGGGGTTCTGCTGGCCTTTCTGCAGGAGTTGCCAGGCTGCCGCCTGTAAAGAAGAGGATGTGTCACCCATACCTTCCGCTGGAATTTCTCTCCGGACAGAGGTGAGGAAGGAAAAAAGCAGTGGGTTCCGGGACAGGAGGGGTATCTCAGGCAGGGCAATGGAAAGCTTCTGGAAGAGCGCCAGGGTCCAGGACCACGCTGGCTGGCCTGCAGGCACCAAGTTGGCCTGCGTGCTGTCGCTGGTGTGGCTCCACGGTCCTTCCTCTAGGCTTTCAAGCCCTTGTACATATTCAGGTGTTTTACCTGGAAAGGGTGGGAACAGTTCAGCAGCAGCTGGCCTGGGGTTCAGCTCACGTTTACTCACAGATGCCTCGGCACGGTCCCCCAGCTTTGCAATGAGGACGCTCCTTGCGTGGGGGTTGGGTTGCTGGCTGTATGGGAGATGGTTCCCCACCTCTGACCAATTTCAGAATTGTTTACCACTGGAGCAAGTGCCGTGATAGGGTTTTCCTCTGTATAACGCGTGGGTTCACTTTTTTTTCTTTTATGTTTCAAGTTAGATGTTATTCCTCTTTTATGTATTTATAGATATAAGCATGGAAATAATTCATTCCTATAAATACATCTGTGTGACGGGAAGAACTTTTTTCTGTTTTATTTTTAAATTTTATTTTTTAAAATTTTGAAATTTTATTTATTTTTTTTATACAGCACGTTATTATTAGTTATGTATTTTATGCATATACATGTATACAGGTCAATCCCAAACTCCCAACTCATCCCACCACCACCACCCCATGGCTTCCCACACTTGGTGTCCATACGTTTGTTCTCTACCTCTGTGTCTCTATTTCTTCCCTGCAAACCAGTTCATCTGTACCATTTTTAGGCTCCACATATATGCATTAATATACAATATTTGTTTTCCTCTTTCTGACTTACTTCATTCTGTATGACAGTCTCTCGATCCATCGATGTCTCTACAAATGAGCCAGTTTCATTCCTTTTTATGGCCGAGTAATATTCCATTTTATATATGTACCACATCTTTATCCATTCATCTGTCTGTGGGCATTTAGGTTGCTTCCATTACCTGGCTATTGTAAATAGTGCTGCAACGAACATTGTGGTGAATGTGCATTTTTGAAATACGGTTTTCTCTGGGTATATGCCCAGAAGTGGGATTGCTGGATCAGATGGTAATTCTATTTCTAGTTTTTTAAAGGAAACTCCATACTGTCCTCCATAGTGACTGTATCAATTTACATTCCCACCAATAGTGGAAGAGGGCTCCTTTTGTCCACACCCTCCCCAGAATTGGTTGTTTGTAGATTTTCTGATGATGCCGATTCTAACAGGTGTGAGGTGATACCTCATTGTAGTTTTGATTTGCATTTCTCTAATAATTAGTGCTGTTGAGCAGCTTTTCATGTGCGTCTTGGCCATCTCTGTGTCTCCTTTGAAGAAACGTCTCTTTAGATCTTCTGCCCATTTTTTTTGGGTTGTTTGTTTTCTTAATATTAAGCTGCATGAGCTGTTTATATATATTGGAGATTAAACCTCTGTCCATTGATTCGTCTGCAACGATTTTCGCCCATTCTGAGGGATGCCTTTTTCCATTCCCGTGTTTTTTAACAAAATAGGAAAGAAAGGAAAAGAAGCAGAACACTAATGTGCGTAAAATATGCCTTTTGAAACGGTCGTTTTGAAATATGGACGTCCTTTGAAATTTTTGGTCGATATGTGACCCCAGGATTTGTTTTCAGGGCAGGTGTCATTTACAGGCCTGCAATGATTTTGAATATCAACTGACCATTAGCGTTGGGATTAAAGCTGCTGTTGTGTGAAACGGCCACAAGGTGGCAGCAGTTCACCCTTGCCAAATCTGGTTACTAGGGCAAGAGAGCCTCAGTGGAAGTGGTGTTCTAGATTGGAGTTTAGAATGGAATGTGCCAGGAGAAAGCCCCTCACGTTTGTCTCACTACTTCTTGTTCGTGTTTTTAATTTAATTTTTTTATTTTTTATTACAGCAAGTTTGATTACAATGTTTGGCTTGTTGTAGGTGTGGAAGATGTGGTTCTTTTACACATATACAGATGACTGTTCTTCTTGGGATCCTTTTCCCATGTACGTTATGACAGAATGTTGAGTAGTCCTCTCTTGGTATTCTGTAGGTCTTTGGTGATTATATATGTCACCTGTGTTTGTATATGTCTGTTAACCCCGATATCGTAATGAAACCAATCCTCACACCTTTCCATTGGTGAACCATAAGTTTGTTTAATGAATCTGTGATTGCCCTTCTCCGTGGAAATATCTGCCCTGGTATCCATTTTTAGGTAACACCTATAAGTGATATGATATGATATGTGTCTTTCACTTTCTGACTTACTACAAGTCACGTGATTACTTCGAGACTCTTCTACGGTGCTGCAAATGGCATTGTGTCCTTTTTTCCCTTGGCTTCTCTTCTGCCTTAGCGGGGTCCATTTTCAACAATGTGATTCCCTGAGGGTTGTGGATTAGCTGACCTGGGCAGCCTTACCCTGCCGGCCCGCCCTCCCCAGGTGTGCCTCGTTGAGGTCAATATAAACAGAGCTCCAGGCAGCAATAGCCCCTGAAGCTGTGCCTGACTCCATATTCTCTGCCCCGTCAGCAGTCTCGGGGCTGTGCTGGTGGGAGGAGGGAGTGAGGGGCCACAGCTTTGTGGGTGGCCCAGTGTGAGTGGGGTTCTGCTGGCCTTTCTGCAGGAGTTGCCAGGCTGCCGCCTGTAAAGAAGAGGATGTGTCACCCATACCTTCCGCTGGAATTTCTCTCCGGACAGAGGTGAGGAAGGAAAAAAGCAGTGGGTTCCGGGACAGGAGGGGTATCTCAGGCAGGGCAATGGAAAGCTTCTGGAAGAGCGCCAGGGTCCAGGACCACGCTGGCTGGCCTGCAGGCACCAAGTTGGCCTGCGTGCTGTCGCTGGTGTGGCTCCACGGTCCTTCCTCTAGGCTTTCAAGCCCTTGTACATATTCAGGTGTTTTACCTGGAAAGGGTGGGAACAGTTCAGCAGCAGCTGGCCTGGGGCTCAGCTCACGTTTACTCACAGATGCCTCGGCACGGTCCCCCAGCTTTGCAATGAGGACGCTCCTTGCGTGGGGGTTGGGTTGCTGGCTGTATGGGAGATGGTTCCCCACCTCTGACCAATTTCAGAATTGTTTACCACTGGAGCAAGTGCCGTGATAGGGTTTTCCTCTGTATAACTCGTGGGTTCACTTTTTTTTCTTTTATGTTTCAAGTTAGATGTTATTCCTCTTTTATGTATTTATAGATATAAGCATGGAAATAATTCATTCCTATAAATACATCTGTGTGACGGGAAGAACTTTTTTCTGTTTTATTTTTAAATTTTATTTTTTAAAATTTTGAAATTTTATTTATTTTTTTTATACAGCACGTTATTATTAGTTATGTATTTTATGCATATACATGTATACAGGTCAATCCCAAACTCCCAACTCATCCCACCACCACCACCCCATGGCTTCCCACACTTGGTGTCCATACGTTTGTTCTCTACCTCTGTGTCTCTATTTCTTCCCTGCAAACCAGTTCATCTGTACCATTTTTAGGCTCCACATATGTGCATTAATATACAATATTTGTTTTCCTCTTTCTGACTTACTTCATTCTGTATGACAGTCTCTCGATCCATCGATGTCTCTACAAATGAGCCAGTTTCATTCCTTTTTATGGCCGAGTAATATTCCATTTTATATATGTACCACATCTTTATCCATTCATCTGTCTGTGGGCATTTAGGTTGCTTCCATTACCTGGCTATTGTAAATAGTGCTGCAACGAACATTGTGGTGAATGTGCCTTTTTGAAATACGGTTTTCTCTGGGTATATGCCCAGAAGTGGGATTGCTGGATCAGATGGTAATTCTATTTCTAGTTTTTTAAAGGAAACTCCATACTGTCCTCCATAGTGACTGTATCAATTTACATTCCCACCAATAGTGGAAGAGGGCTCCTTTTGTCCACACCCTCCCCAGAATTGGTTGTTTGTAGATTTTCTGATGATGCCGATTCTAACAGGTGTGAGGTGATACCTCATTGTAGTTTTGATTTGCATTTCTCTAATAATTAGTGCTGTTGAGCAGCTTTTCATGTGCGTCTTGGCCATCTCTGTGTCTCCTTTGAAGAAACGTCTCTTTAGATCTTCTGCCCATTTTTTTTGGGTTGTTTGTTTTCTTAATATTAAGCTGCATGAGCTGTTTATATATATTGGAGATTAAACCTCTGTCCATTGATTCGTCTGCAACGATTTTCGCCCATTCTGAGGGATGCCTTTTTCCATTCCCGTGTTTTTTAACAAAATAGGAAAGAAAGGAAAAGAAGCAGAACACTAATGTGCGTAAAATATGCCTTTTGAAACGGTCGTTTTGAAATATGGACGTCCTTTGAATTTTTTGGTCGATATGTGACCCCAGGATTTGTTTTCAGGGCAGGTGTCATTTACAGGCCTGCAATGATTTTGAATATCAACTGACCATTAGCGTTGGGATTAAAGCTGCTGTTGTGTGAAACGGCCACAAGGTGGCAGCAGTTCACCCTTACCAAATCTGGTTACTAGGGCAAGAGAGCCTCAGTGGAAGTGGTGTTCTAGATTGGAGTTTAGAATGGAATGTGCCAGGAGAAAGCCCCTCACGTTTGTCTCACTACTTCTTGTTCGTGTTTTTAATTTAATTTTTTTTATTTTTTATTACAGCAAGTTTGATTACAATGTTTGGCTTGTTGTAGGTGTGGAAGATGTGGTTCTTTTACACATATACAGATGACTGTTCTTCTTGGGATCCTTTTCCCATGTACGTTATGACAGAATGTTGAGTAGTCCTCTCTTGGTATTCTGTAGGTCTTTGGTGATTATATATGTCACCTGTGTTTGTATATGTCTGTTAACCCCGATATCGTAATGAAACCAATCCTCACACCTTTCCATTGGTGAACCATAAGTTTGTTTAATGAATCTGTGATTGCCCTTCTCCGTGGAAATATCTGCCCTGGTATCCATTTTTAGGTAACACCTATAAGTGATATGATATGATATGTGTCTTTCACTTTCTGACTTACTACAAGTCACGTGATTACTTCGAGACTCATCTACGGTGCTGCAAATGGCATTGTGTTCTTTTTTCCCTTGGCTTCTCTTCTGCCTTAGCGGCGTCCATTTTCAACAATGTGATTCCCTGAGGGTTGTGGATTAGCTGACCTGGGCAGCCTTACCCTGCCGGCCCGCCCTCCCCAGGTGTGCCTCGTTGAGGTCAATATAAACAGAGCTCCAGGCAGCAATAGCCCCTGAAGCTGTGCCTGACTCCATATTCTCTGCCCCGTCAGCAGTCTCGGGGCTGTGCTGGTGGGAGGAGGGAGTGAGGGGCCACAGCTTTGTGGGTGGCCCGGTGTGAGTGGGGTTCTGCTGGCCTTTCTGCAGGAGTTGCCAGGCTGCCGCCTGTAAAGAAGAGGATGTGTCACCCATACCTTCCGCTGGAATTTCTCTCCGGACAGAGGTGAGGAAGGAAAAAAGCAGTGGGTTCCGGGACAGGAGGGGTATCTCAGGCAGGGCAATGGAAAGCTTCTGGAAGAGCGCCAGGGTCCAGGACCACGCTGGCTGGCCTGCAGGCACCAAGTTGGCCTGCGTGCTGTCGCTGGTGTGGCTCCACGGTCCTTCCTCTAGGCTTTCAAGCCCTTGTACATATTCAGGTGTTTTACCTGGAAAGGGTGGGAACAGTTCAGCAGCAGCTGGCCTGGGGCTCAGCTCACGTTTACTCACAGATGCCTCGGCACGGTCCCCCAGCTTTGCAATGAGGACGCTCCTTGCGTGGGGGTTGGGTTGCTGGCTGTATGGGAGATGGTTCCCCACCTCTGACCAATTTCAGAATTGTTTACCACTGGAGCAAGTGCCGTGATAGGGTTTTCCTCTGTATAACTCGTGGGTTCACTTTTTTTTCTTTTATGTTTCAAGTTAGATGTTATTCCTCTATTATGTATTTATAGATATAAGCATGGAAATAATTCATTCCTATAAATACATCTGTGTGACGGGAAGAACTTTTTTCTGTTTTATTTTTAAATTTTATTTTTTAAAATTTTGAAATTTTATTTATTTTTTTTATACAGCACGTTATTATTAGTTATGTATTTTATGCATATACATGTATACAGGTCAATCCCAAACTCCCAACTCATCCAACCACCACCACCCCATGGCTTCCCACACTTGGTGTCCATACGTTTGTTCTCTACCTCTGTGTCTCTATTTCTTCCCTGCAAACCAGTTCATCTGTACCATTTTTAGGCTCCACATATATGCATTAATATACAATATTTGTTTTCCTCTTTCTGACTTACTTCATTCTGTATGACAGTCTCTCGATCCATCGATGTCTCTACAAATGAGCCAGTTTCATTCCTTTTTATGGCCGAGTAATATTCCATTTTATATATGTACCACATCTTTATCCATTCATCTGTCTGTGGGCATTTAGGTTGCTTCCATTACCTGGCTATTGTAAATAGTGCTGCAACGAACATTGTGGTGAATGTGCCTTTTTGAAATACGGTTTTCTCTGGGTATATGCCCAGAAGTGGGATTGCTGGATCAGATGGTAATTCTATTTCTAGTTTTTTTAAGGAAACTCCATACTGTTCTCCATAGTGACTGTATCAATTTACATTCCCACCAATAGTGGAAGAGGGCTCCTTTTGTCCACACCCTCCCCAGAATTGGTTGTTTGTAGATTTTCTGATGATGCCGATTCTAACAGGTGTGAGGTGATACCTCATTGTAGTTTTGATTTGCATTTCTCTAATAATTAGTGCTGTTGAGCAGCTTTTCATGTGCGTCTTGGCCATCTCTGTGTCTCCTTTGAAGAAACGTCTCTTTAGATCTTCTGCCCATTTTTTTTGGGTTGTTTGTTTTCTTAATATTAAGCTGCATGAGCTGTTTATATATATTGGAGATTAAACCTCTGTCCATTGATTCGTCTGCAACGATTTTCGCCCATTCTGAGGGATGCCTTTTTCCATTCCCGTGTTTTTTAACAAAATAGGAAAGAAAGGAAAAGAAGCAGAACACTAATGTGCGTAAAATATGCCTTTTGAAACGGTCGTTTTGAAATATGGACGTCCTTTGAATTTTTTGGTCGATATGTGACCCCAGGATTTGTTTTCAGGGCAGGTGTCATTTACAGGCCTGCAATGATTTTGAATATCAACTGACCATTAGCGTTGGGATTAAAGCTGCTGTTGTGTGAAACGGCCACAAGGTGGCAGCAGTTCACCCTTACCAAATCTGGTTACTAGGGCAAGAGAGCCTCAGTGGAAGTGGTGTTCTAGATTGGAGTTTAGAATGGAATGTGCCAGGAGAAAGCCCCTCACGTTTGTCTCACTACTTCTTGTTCGTGTTTTTAATTTAATTTTTTTTATTTTTTATTACAGCAAGTTTGATTACAATGTTTGGCTTGTTGTAGGTGTGGAAGATGTGGTTCTTTTACACATATACAGATGACTGTTCTTCTTGGGATCCTTTTCCCATGTACGTTATGACAGAATGTTGAGTAGTCCTCACTTGCTATTCTGTAGGTCTTTGGTGATTATATATGTCACCTGTGTTTGTATATGTCTGTTAACCCCGATATCGTAATGAAACCAATCCTCACACCTTTCCATTGGTGAACCATAAGTTTGTTTAATGAATCTGTGATTGCCCTTCTCCGTGGAAATATCTGCCCTGGTATCCATTTTTAGGTAACACCTATAAGTGATATGATATGATATGTGTCTTTCACTTTCTGACTTACTACAAGTCACGTGATTACTTCGAGACTCTTCTACGGTGCTGCAAATGGCATTGTGTCCTTTTTTCCCTTGGCTTCTCTTCTGCCTTAGCGGGGTCCATTTTCAACAATGTGATTCCCTGAGGGTTGTGGATTAGCTGACCTGGGCAGCCTTACCCTGCCGGCCCGCCCTCCCCAGGTGTGCCTCGTTGAGGTCAATATAAACAGAGCTCCAGGCAGCAATAGCCCCTGAAGCTGTGCCTGACTCCATATTCTCTGCCCCGTCAGCAGTCTCGGGGCTGTGCTGGTGGGAGGAGGGAGTGAGGGGCCACAGCTTTGTGGGTGGCCCAGTGTGAGTGGGGTTCTGCTGGCCTTTCTGCAGGAGTTGCCAGGCTGCCGCCTGTAAAGAAGAGGATGTGTCACCCATACCTTCCGCTGGAATTTCTCTCCGGACAGAGGTGAGGAAGGAAAAAAGCAGTGGGTTCCGGGACAGGAGGGGTATCTCAGGCAGGGCAATGGAAAGCTTCTGGAAGAGCGCCAGGGTCCAGGACCACGCTGGCTGGCCTGCAGGCACCAAGTTGGCCTGCGTGCTGTCGCTGGTGTGGCTCCACGGTCCTTCCTCTAGGCTTTCAAGCCCTTGTACATATTCAGGTGTTTTACCTGGAAAGGGTGGGAACAGTTCAGCAGCAGCTGGCCTGGGGCTCAGCTCACGTTTACTCACAGATGCCTCGGCACGGTCCCCCAGCTTTGCAATGAGGACGCTCCTTGCGTGGGGGTTGGGTTGCTGGCTGTATGGGAGATGGTTCCCCACCTCTGACCAATTTCAGAATTGTTTACCACTGGAGCAAGTGCCGTGATAGGGTTTTCCTCTGTATAACTCGTGGGTTCACTTTTTTTTCTTTTATGTTTCAAGTTAGATGTTATTCCTCTATTATGTATTTATAGATATAAGCATGGAAATAATTCATTCCTATAAATACATCTGTGTGACGGGAAGAACTTTTTTCTGTTTTATTTTTAAATTTTATTTTTTAAAATTTTGAAATTTTATTTATTTTTTTTATACAGCACGTTATTATTAGTTATGTATTTTATGCATATACATGTATACAGGTCAATCCCAAACTCCCAACTCATCCAACCACCACCACCCCATGGCTTCCCACACTTGGTGTCCATACGTTTGTTCTCTACCTCTGTGTCTCTATTTCTTCCCTGCAAACCAGTTCATCTGTACCATTTTTAGGCTCCACATATATGCATTAATATACAATATTTGTTTTCCTCTTTCTGACTTACTTCATTCTGTATGACAGTCTCTCGATCCATCGATGTCTCTACAAATGAGCCAGTTTCATTCCTTTTTATGGCCGAGTAATATTCCATTTTATATATGTACCACATCTTTATCCATTCATCTGTCTGTGGGCATTTAGGTTGCTTCCATTACCTGGCTATTGTAAATAGTGCTGCAACGAACATTGTGGTGAATGTGCCTTTTTGAAATACGGTTTTCTCTGGGTATATGCCCAGAAGTGGGATTGCTGGATCAGATGGTAATTCTATTTCTAGTTTTTTTAAGGAAACTCCATACTGTTCTCCATAGTGACTGTATCAATTTACATTCCCACCAATAGTGGAAGAGGGCTCCTTTTGTCCACACCCTCCCCAGAATTGGTTGTTTGTAGATTTTCTGATGATGCCGATTCTAACAGGTGTGAGGTGATACCTCATTGTAGTTTTGATTTGCATTTCTCTAATAATTAGTGCTGTTGAGCAGCTTTTCATGTGCGTCTTGGCCATCTCTGTGTCTCCTTTGAAGAAACGTCTCTTTAGATCTTCTGCCCCTTTTTTTTGGGTTGTTTGTTTTCTTAATATTAAGCTGCATGAGCTGTTTATATATATTGGAGATTAAACCTCTGTCCATTGATTCGTCTGCAACGATTTTCGCCCATTCTGAGGGATGCCTTTTTCCATTCCCGTGTTTTTTAACAAAATAGGAAAGAAAGGAAAAGAAGCAGAACACTAATGTGCGTAAAATATGCCTTTTGAAACGGTCGTTTTGAAATATGGACGTCCTTTGAATTTTTTGGTCGATATGTGACCCCAGGATTTGTTTTCAGGGCAGGTGTCATTTACAGGCCTGCAATGATTTTGAATATCAACTGACCATTAGCATTGGGATTAAAGCTGCTGTTGTGTGAAACGGCCACAAGGTGGCAGCAGTTCACCCTTACCAAATCTGGTTACTAGGGCAAGAGAGCCTCAGTGGAAGTGGTGTTCTAGATTGGAGTTTAGAATGGAATGTGCCAGGAGAAAGCCCCTCACGTTTGTCTCACTACTTCTTGTTCGTGTTTTTAATTTATTTTTTTTATTTTTTATTACAGCAAGTTTGATTACAATGTTTGGCTTGTTGTAGGTGTGGAAGATGTGGTTCTTTTACACATATACAGATGACTGTTCTTCTTGGGATCCTTTTCCCATGTACGTTATGACAGAATGTTGAGTAGTCCTCTCTTGGTATTCTGTAGGTCTTTGGTGATTATATATGTCACCTGTGTTTGTATATGTCTGTTAACCCCGATATCGTAATGAAACCAATCCTCACACCTTTCCATTGGTGAACCATAAGTTTGTTTAATGAATCTGTGATTGCCCTTCTCCGTGGAAATATCTGCCCTGGTATCCATTTTTAGGTAACACCTATAAGTGATATGATATGATATGTGTCTTTCACTTTCTGACTTACTACAAGTCACGTGATTACTTCGAGACTCTTCTACGGTGCTGCAAATGGCATTGTGTCCTTTTTTCCCTTGGCTTCTCTTCTGCCTTAGCGGGGTCCATTTTCAACAATGTGATTCCCTGAGGGTTGTGGATTAGCTGACCTGGGCAGCCTTACCCTGCCGGCCCGCCCTCCCCAGGTGTGCCTCGTTGAGGTCAATATAAACAGAGCTCCAGGCAGCAATAGCCCCTGAAGCTGTGCCTGACTCCATATTCTCTGCCCCGTCAGCAGTCTCGGGGCTGTGCTGGTGGGAGGAGGGAGTGAGGGGCCACAGCTTTGTGGGTGGCCCGGTGTGAGTGGGGTTCTGCTGGCCTTTCTGCAGGAGTTGCCAGGCTGCCGCCTGTAAAGAAGAGGATGTGTCACCCATACCTTCCGCTGGAATTTCTCTCCGGACAGAGGTGAGGAAGGAAAAAAGCAGTGGGTTCCGGGACAGGAGGGGTATCTCAGGCAGGGCAATGGAAAGCTTCTGGAAGAGCGCCAGGGTCCAGGACCACGCTGGCTGGCCTGCAGGCACCAAGTTGGCCTGCGTGCTGTCGCTGGTGTGGCTCCACGGTCCTTCCTCTAGGCTTTCAAGCCCTTGTACATATTCAGGTGTTTTACCTGGAAAGGGTGGGAACAGTTCAGCAGCAGCTGGCCTGGGGCTCAGCTCACGTTTACTCACAGATGCCTCGGCACGGTCCCCCAGCTTTGCAATGAGGACGCTCCTTGCGTGGGGGTTGGGTTGCTGGCTGTATGGGAGATGGTTCCCCACCTCTGACCAATTTCAGAATTGTTTACCACTGGAGCAAGTGCCGTGATAGGGTTTTCCTCTGTATAACTCGTGGGTTCACTTTTTTTTCTTTTATGTTTCAAGTTAGATGTTATTCCTCTTTTATGTATTTATAGATATAAGCATGGAAATAATTCATTCCTATAAATACATCTGTGTGACGGGAAGAACTTTTTTCTGTTTTATTTTTAAATTTTATTTTTTAAAATTTTGAAATTTTATTTATTTTTTTTATACAGCACGTTATTATTAGTTATGTATTTTATGCATATACATGTATACAGGTCAATCCCAAACTCCCAACTCATCCAACCACCACCACCCCATGGCTTCCCACACTTGGTGTCCATACGTTTGTTCTCTACCTCTGTGTCTCTATTTCTTCCCTGCAAACCAGTTCATCTGTACCATTTTTAGGCTCCACATATATGCATTAATATACAATATTTGTTTTCCTCTTTCTGACTTACTTCATTCTGTATGACAGTCTCTCGATCCATCGATGTCTCTACAAATGAGCCAGTTTCATTCCTTTTTATGGCCGAGTAATATTCCATTTTATATATGTACCACATCTTTCTCCATTCATCTGTCTGTGGGCATTTAGGTTGCTTCCATTACCTGGCTATTGTAAATAGTGCTGCAACGAACATTGTGGTGAATGTGCATTTTTGAAATACGGTTTTCTCTGGGTATATGCCCAGAAGTGGGATTGCTGGATCAGATGGTAATTCTATTTCTAATTTTTTTAAGGAAACTCCATACTGTTCTCCATAGGGACTGTATCAATTTACATTCCCACCAATAGTGGAAGAGGGCTCCTTTTGTCCACACCCTCCCGAGAATTGGTTGTTTGTAGATTTTCTGATGATGCCGATTCTAACAGGTGTGAGGTGATACCTCATTGTAGTTTTGATTTGCATTTCTCTAATAATTAGTGCTGTTGAGCAGCTTTTCATGTGCGTCTTGGCCATATCTGTGTCTCCTTTGAAGAAACGTCTCTTTAGATCTTCTGCCCATTTTTTTGGGGTTGTTTGTTTTCTTAATATTAAGCTGCATGAGCTGTTTATATATATTGGAGATTAAACCTCTGTCCATTGATTCGTCTGCAACGATTTTCGCCCATTCTGAGGGATGCCTTTTTCCATTCCCGTGTTTTTTAACAAAAAAGGAAAGAAAGGAAAAGAAGCAGAACACTAATGTGCGTAAAATATGCCTTTTGAAACGGTCGTTTTGAATATGGACGTCCTTTGAATTTTTTGGTCGATATGTGACCCCAGGATTTGTTTTCAGGGCAGGTGTCATTTACAGGCCTGCAATGATTTTGAATATCAACTGACCATTAGCGTTGGGATTAAAGCTGCTGTTGTGTGAAACGGCCACAAGGTGGCAGCAGTTCACCCTTACCAAATCTGGTTACTAGGGCAAGAGAGCCTCAGTGGAAGTGGTGTTCTAGATTGGAGTTTAGAATGGAATGTGCCAGGAGAAAGCCCCTCACGTTTGTCTCACTACTTCTTGTTCGTGTTTTTAATTTAATTTTTTTTATTTTTTATTACAGCAAGTTTGATTACAATGTTTGGCTTGTTGTAGGTGTGGAAGATGTGGTTCTTTTACACATATACAGATGACTGTTCTTCTTGGGATCCTTTTCCCATGTACGTTATGACAGAATGTTGAGTAGTCCTCTCTTGGTATTCTGTAGGTCTTTGGTGATTATATATGTCACCTGTGTTTGTATATGTCTGTTAACCCCGATATCGTAATGAAACCAATCCTCACACCTTTCCATTGGTGAACCATAAGTTTGTTTAATGAATCTGTGATTGCCCTTCTCCGTGGAAATATCTGCCCTGGTATCCATTTTTAGGTAACACCTATAAGTGATATGATATGATATGTGTCTTTCACTTTCTGACTTACTACAAGTCACGTGATTACTTCGAGACTCATCTACGGTGCTGCAAATGGCATTGTGTTCTTTTTTCCCTTGGCTTCTCTTCTGCCTTAGCGGCGTCCATTTTCAACAATGTGATTCCCTGAGGGTTGTGGATTAGCTGACCTGGGCAGCCTTACCCTGCCGGCCCGCCCTCCCCAGGTGTGCCTCGTTGAGGTCAATATAAACAGAGCTCCAGGCAGCAATAGCCCCTGAAGCTGTGCCTGACTCCATATTCTCTGCCCCGTCAGCAGTCTCGGGGCTGTGCTGGTGGGAGGAGGGAGTGAGGGGCCACAGCTTTGTGGGTGGCCCGGTGTGAGTGGGGTTCTGCTGGCCTTTCTGCAGGAGTTGCCAGGCTGCCGCCTGTAAAGAAGAGGATGTGTCACCCATACCTTCCGCTGGAATTTCTCTCCGGACAGAGGTGAGGAAGGAAAAAAGCAGTGGGTTCCGGGACAGGAGGGGTATCTCAGGCAGGGCAATGGAAAGCTTCTGGAAGAGCGCCAGGGTCCAGGACCACGCTGGCTGGCCTGCAGGCACCAAGTTGGCCTGCGTGCTGTCGCTGGTGTGGCTCCACGGTCCTTCCTCTAGGCTTTCAAGCCCTTGTACATATTCAGGTGTTTTACCTGGAAAGGGTGGGAACAGTTCAGCAGCAGCTGGCCTGGGGCTCAGCTCACGTTTACTCACAGATGCCTCGGCACGGTCCCCCAGCTTTGCAATGAGGACGCTCCTTGCGTGGGGGTTGGGTTGCTGGCTGTATGGGAGATGGTTCCCCACCTCTGACCAATTTCAGAATTGTTTACCACTGGAGCAAGTGCCGTGATAGGGTTTTCCTCTGTATAACTCGTGGGTTCACTTTTTTTTCTTTTATGTTTCAAGTTAGATGTTATTCCTCTATTATGTATTTATAGATATAAGCATGGAAATAATTCATTCCTATAAATACATCTGTGTGACGGGAAGAACTTTTTTCTGTTTTATTTTTAAATTTTATTTTTTAAAATTTTGAAATTTTATTTATTTTTTTTATACAGCACGTTATTATTAGTTATGTATTTTATGCATATACATGTATACAGGTCAATCCCAAACTCCCAACTCATCCAACCACCACCACCCCATGGCTTCCCACACTTGGTGTCCATACGTTTGTTCTCTACCTCTGTGTCTCTATTTCTTCCCTGCAAACCAGTTCATCTGTACCATTTTTAGGCTCCACATATATGCATTAATATACAATATTTGTTTTCCTCTTTCTGACTTACTTCATTCTGTATGACAGTCTCTCGATCCATCGATGTCTCTACAAATGAGCCAGTTTCATTCCTTTTTATGGCCGAGTAATATTCCATTTTATATATGTACCACATCTTTATCCATTCATCTGTCTGTGGGCATTTAGGTTGCTTCCATTACCTGGCTATTGTAAATAGTGCTGCAACGAACATTGTGGTGAATGTGCCTTTTTGAAATACGGTTTTCTCTGGGTATATGCCCAGAAGTGGGATTGCTGGATCAGATGGTAATTCTATTTCTAGTTTTTTTAAGGAAACTCCATACTGTTCTCCATAGTGACTGTATCAATTTACATTCCCACCAATAGTGGAAGAGGGCTCCTTTTGTCCACACCCTCCCCAGAATTGGTTGTTTGTAGATTTTCTGATGATGCCGATTCTAACAGGTGTGAGGTGATACCTCATTGTAGTTTTGATTTGCATTTCTCTAATAATTAGTGCTGTTGAGCAGCTTTTCATGTGCGTCTTGGCCATCTCTGTGTCTCCTTTGAAGAAACGTCTCTTTAGATCTTCTGCCCATTTTTTTTGGGTTGTTTGTTTTCTTAATATTAAGCTGCATGAGCTGTTTATATATATTGGAGATTAAACCTCTGTCCATTGATTCGTCTGCAACGATTTTCGCCCATTCTGAGGGATGCCTTTTTCCATTCCCGTGTTTTTTAACAAAATAGGAAAGAAAGGAAAAGAAGCAGAACACTAATGTGCGTAAAATATGCCTTTTGAAACGGTCGTTTTGAAATATGGACGTCCTTTGAATTTTTTGGTCGATATGTGACCCCAGGATTTGTTTTCAGGGCAGGTGTCATTTACAGGCCTGCAATGATTTTGAATATCAACTGACCATTAGCGTTGGGATTAAAGCTGCTGTTGTGTGAAACGGCCACAAGGTGGCAGCAGTTCACCCTTACCAAATCTGGTTACTAGGGCAAGAGAGCCTCAGTGGAAGTGGTGTTCTAGATTGGAGTTTAGAATGGAATGTGCCAGGAGAAAGCCCCTCACGTTTGTCTCACTACTTCTTGTTCGTGTTTTTAATTTAATTTTTTTTATTTTTTATTACAGCAAGTTTGATTACAATGTTTGGCTTGTTGTAGGTGTGGAAGATGTGGTTCTTTTACACATATACAGATGACTGTTCTTCTTGGGATCCTTTTCCCATGTACGTTATGACAGAATGTTGAGTAGTCCTCACTTGCTATTCTGTAGGTCTTTGGTGATTATATATGTCACCTGTGTTTGTATATGTCTGTTAACCCCGATATCGTAATGAAACCAATCCTCACACCTTTCCATTGGTGAACCATAAGTTTGTTTAATGAATCTGTGATTGCCCTTCTCCGTGGAAATATCTGCCCTGGTATCCATTTTTAGGTAACACCTATAAGTGATATGATATGATATGTGTCTTTCACTTTCTGACTTACTACAAGTCACGTGATTACTTCGAGACTCTTCTACGGTGCTGCAAATGGCATTGTGTCCTTTTTTCCCTTGGCTTCTCTTCTGCCTTAGCGGGGTCCATTTTCAACAATGTGATTCCCTGAGGGTTGTGGATTAGCTGACCTGGGCAGCCTTACCCTGCCGGCCCGCCCTCCCCAGGTGTGCCTCGTTGAGGTCAATATAAACAGAGCTCCAGGCAGCAATAGCCCCTGAAGCTGTGCCTGACTCCATATTCTCTGCCCCGTCAGCAGTCTCGGGGCTGTGCTGGTGGGAGGAGGGAGTGAGGGGCCACAGCTTTGTGGGTGGCCCAGTGTGAGTGGGGTTCTGCTGGCCTTTCTGCAGGAGTTGCCAGGCTGCCGCCTGTAAAGAAGAGGATGTGTCACCCATACCTTCCGCTGGAATTTCTCTCCGGACAGAGGTGAGGAAGGAAAAAAGCAGTGGGTTCCGGGACAGGAGGGGTATCTCAGGCAGGGCAATGGAAAGCTTCTGGAAGAGCGCCAGGGTCCAGGACCACGCTGGCTGGCCTGCAGGCACCAAGTTGGCCTGCGTGCTGTCGCTGGTGTGGCTCCACGGTCCTTCCTCTAGGCTTTCAAGCCCTTGTACATATTCAGGTGTTTTACCTGGAAAGGGTGGGAACAGTTCAGCAGCAGCTGGCCTGGGGCTCAGCTCACGTTTACTCACAGATGCCTCGGCACGGTCCCCCAGCTTTGCAATGAGGACGCTCCTTGCGTGGGGGTTGGGTTGCTGGCTGTATGGGAGATGGTTCCCCACCTCTGACCAATTTCAGAATTGTTTACCACTGGAGCAAGTGCCGTGATAGGGTTTTCCTCTGTATAACTCGTGGGTTCACTTTTTTTTCTTTTATGTTTCAAGTTAGATGTTATTCCTCTATTATGTATTTATAGATATAAGCATGGAAATAATTCATTCCTATAAATACATCTGTGTGACGGGAAGAACTTTTTTCTGTTTTATTTTTAAATTTTATTTTTTAAAATTTTGAAATTTTATTTATTTTTTTTATACAGCACGTTATTATTAGTTATGTATTTTATGCATATACATGTATACAGGTCAATCCCAAACTCCCAACTCATCCAACCACCACCACCCCATGGCTTCCCACACTTGGTGTCCATACGTTTGTTCTCTACCTCTGTGTCTCTATTTCTTCCCTGCAAACCAGTTCATCTGTACCATTTTTAGGCTCCACATATATGCATTAATATACAATATTTGTTTTCCTCTTTCTGACTTACTTCATTCTGTATGACAGTCTCTCGATCCATCGATGTCTCTACAAATGAGCCAGTTTCATTCCTTTTTATGGCCGAGTAATATTCCATTTTATATATGTACCACATCTTTATCCATTCATCTGTCTGTGGGCATTTAGGTTGCTTCCATTACCTGGCTATTGTAAATAGTGCTGCAACGAACATTGTGGTGAATGTGCCTTTTTGAAATACGGTTTTCTCTGGGTATATGCCCAGAAGTGGGATTGCTGGATCAGATGGTAATTCTATTTCTAGTTTTTTTAAGGAAACTCCATACTGTTCTCCATAGTGACTGTATCAATTTACATTCCCACCAATAGTGGAAGAGGGCTCCTTTTGTCCACACCCTCCCCAGAATTGGTTGTTTGTAGATTTTCTGATGATGCCGATTCTAACAGGTGTGAGGTGATACCTCATTGTAGTTTTGATTTGCATTTCTCTAATAATTAGTGCTGTTGAGCAGCTTTTCATGTGCGTCTTGGCCATCTCTGTGTCTCCTTTGAAGAAACGTCTCTTTAGATCTTCTGCCCCTTTTTTTTGGGTTGTTTGTTTTCTTAATATTAAGCTGCATGAGCTGTTTATATATATTGGAGATTAAACCTCTGTCCATTGATTCGTCTGCAACGATTTTCGCCCATTCTGAGGGATGCCTTTTTCCATTCCCGTGTTTTTTAACAAAATAGGAAAGAAAGGAAAAGAAGCAGAACACTAATGTGCGTAAAATATGCCTTTTGAAACGGTCGTTTTGAAATATGGACGTCCTTTGAATTTTTTGGTCGATATGTGACCCCAGGATTTGTTTTCAGGGCAGGTGTCATTTACAGGCCTGCAATGATTTTGAATATCAACTGACCATTAGCATTGGGATTAAAGCTGCTGTTGTGTGAAACGGCCACAAGGTGGCAGCAGTTCACCCTTACCAAATCTGGTTACTAGGGCAAGAGAGCCTCAGTGGAAGTGGTGTTCTAGATTGGAGTTTAGAATGGAATGTGCCAGGAGAAAGCCCCTCACGTTTGTCTCACTACTTCTTGTTCGTGTTTTTAATTTAATTTTTTTATTTTTTATTACAGCAAGTTTGATTACAATGTTTGGCTTGTTGTAGGTGTGGAAGATGTGGTTCTTTTACACATATACAGATGACTGTTCTTCTTGGGATCCTTTTCCCATGTACGTTATGACAGAATGTTGAGTAGTCCTCTCTTGGTATTCTGTAGGTCTTTGGTGATTATATATGTCACCTGTGTTTGTATATGTCTGTTAACCCCGATATCGTAATGAAACCAATCCTCACACCTTTCCATTGGTGAACCATAAGTTTGTTTAATGAATCTGTGATTGCCCTTCTCCGTGGAAATATCTGCCCTGGTATCCATTTTTAGGTAACACCTATAAGTGATATGATATGATATGTGTCTTTCACTTTCTGACTTACTACAAGTCACGTGATTACTTCGAGACTCTTCTACGGTGCTGCAAATGGCATTGTGTCCTTTTTTCCCTTGGCTTCTCTTCTGCCTTAGCGGGGTCCATTTTCAACAATGTGATTCCCTGAGGGTTGTGGATTAGCTGACCTGGGCAGCCTTACCCTGCCGGCCCGCCCTCCCCAGGTGTGCCTCGTTGAGGTCAATATAAACAGAGCTCCAGGCAGTAATAGCCCCTGAAGCTGTGCCTGACTCCATATTCTCTGCCCCGTCAGCAGTCTCGGGGCTGTGCTGGTGGGAGGAGGGAGTGAGGGGCCACAGCTTTGTGGGTGGCCCAGTGTGAGTGGGGTTCTGCTGGCCTTTCTGCAGGAGTTGCCAGGCTGCCGCCTGTAAAGAAGAGGATGTGTCACCCATACCTTCCGCTGGAATTTCTCTCCGGACAGAGGTGAGGAAGGAAAAAAGCAGTGGGTTCCGGGACAGGAGGGGTATCTCAGGCAGGGCAATGGAAAGCTTCTGGAAGAGCGCCAGGGTCCAGGACCACGCTGGCTGGCCTGCAGGCACCAAGTTGGCCTGCGTGCTGTCGCTGGTGTGGCTCCACGGTCCTTCCTCTAGGCTTTCAAGCCCTTGTACATATTCAGGTGTTTTACCTGGAAAGGGTGGGAACAGTTCAGCAGCAGCTGGCCTGGGGCTCAGCTCACGTTTACTCACAGATGCCTCGGCACGGTCCCCCAGCTTTGCAATGAGGACGCTCCTTGCGTGGGGGTTGTGTTGCTGGCTGTATGGGAGATGGTTCCCCACCTCTGACCAATTTCAGAATTGTTTACCACTGGAGCAAGTGCCGTGATAGGGTTTTCCTCTGTATAACTCGTGGGTTCACTTTTTTTTCTTTTATGTTTCAAGTTAGATGTTATTCCTCTTTTATGTATTTATAGATATAAGCATGGAAATAATTCATTCCTATAAATACATCTGTGTGACGGGAAGAACTTTTTTCTGTTTTATTTTTAAATTTTATTTTTTAAAATTTTGAAATTTTATTTATTTTTTTTATACAGCACGTTATTATTAGTTATGTATTTTATGCATATACATGTATACAGGTCAATCCCAAACTCCCAACTCATCCAACCACCACCACCCCATGGCTTCCCACACTTGGTGTCCATACGTTTGTTCTCTACCTCTGTGTCTCTATTTCTTCCCTGCAAACCAGTTCATCTGTACCATTTTTAGGCTCCACATATATGCATTAATATACAATATTTGTTTTCCTCTTTCTGACTTACTTCATTCTGTATGACAGTCTCTCGATCCATCGATGTCTCTACAAATGAGCCAGTTTCATTCCTTTTTATGGCCGAGTAATATTCCATTTTATATATGTACCACATCTTTCTCCATTCATCTGTCTGTGGGCATTTAGGTTGCTTCCATTACCTGGCTATTGTAAATAGTGCTGCAACGAACATTGTGGTGAATGTGCCTTTTTGAAATACGGTTTTCTCTGGGTATATGCCCAGAAGTGGGATTGCTGGATCAGATGGTAATTCTATTTCTAGTTTTTTAAAGGAAACTCCATACTGTTCTCCATAGTGACTGTATCAATTTACATTCCCACCAATAGTGGAAGAGGGCTCCTTTTGTCCACACCCTCCCCAGAATTGGTTGTTTGTAGATTTTCTGATGATGCCGATTCTAACAGGTGTGAGGTGATACCTCATTGTAGTTTTGATTTGCATTTCTCTAATAATTAGTGCTGTTGAGCAGCTTTTCATGTGCGTCTTGGCCATCTCTGTGTCTCCTTTGAAGAAACGTCTCTTTAGATCTTCTGCCCATTTTTTTTGGGTTGTTTGTTTTCTTAATATTAAGCTGCATGAGCTGTTTATATATATTGGAGATTAAACCTCTGTCCATTGATTCGTCTGCAACGATTTTCGCCCATTCTGAGGGATGCCTTTTTCCATTCCCGTGTTTTTTAACAAAATAGGAAAGAAAGGAAAAGAAGCAGAACACTAATGTGCGTAAAATATGCCTTTTGAAACGGTCGTTTTGAAATATGGACGTCCTTTGAATTTTTTGGTCGATATGTGACCCCAGGATTTGTTTTCAGGGCAGGTGTCATTTACAGGCCTGCAATGATTTTGAATATCAACTGACCATTAGCGTTGGGATTAAAGCTGCTGTTGTGTGAAACGGCCACAAGGTGGCAGCAGTTCACCCTTACCAAATCTGGTTACTAGGGCAAGAGAGCCTCAGTGGAAGTGGTGTTCTAGATTGGAGTTTAGAATGGAATGTGCCAGGAGAAAGCCCCTCACGTTTGTCTCACTACTTCTTGTTCGTGTTTTTAATTTAATTTTTTTATTTTTTATTACAGCAAGTTTGATTACAATGTTTGGCTTGTTGTAGGTGTGGAAGATGTGGTTCTTTTACACATATACAGATGACTGTTCTTCTTGGGATCCTTTTCCCATGTACGTTATGACAGAATGTTGAGTAGTCCTCTCTTGGTATTCTGTAGGTCTTTGGTGATTATATATGTCACCTGTGTTTGTATATGTCTGTTAACCCCGATATCGTAATGAAACCAATCCTCACACCTTTCCATTGGTGAACCATAAGTTTGTTTAATGAATCTGTGATTGCCCTTCTCCGTGGAAATATCTGCCCTGGTATCCATTTTTAGGTAACACCTATAAGTGATATGATATGATATGTGTCTTTCACTTTCTGACTTACTACAAGTCACGTGATTACTTCGAGACTCTTCTACGGTGCTGCAAATGGCATTGTGTCCTTTTTTCCCTTGGCTTCTCTTCTGCCTTAGCGGGGTCCATTTTCAACAATGTGATTCCCTGAGGGTTGTGGATTAGCTGACCTGGGCAGCCTTACCCTGCCGGCCCGCCCTCCCCAGGTGTGCCTCGTTGAGGTCAATATAAACAGAGCTCCAGGCAGCAATAGCCCCTGAAGCTGTGCCTGACTCCATATTCTCTGCCCCGTCAGCAGTCTCGGGGCTGTGCTGGTGGGAGGAGGGAGTGAGGGGCCACAGCTTTGTGGGTGGCCCAGTGTGAGTGGGGTTCTGCTGGCCTTTCTGCAGGAGTTGCCAGGCTGCCGCCTGTAAAGAAGAGGATGTGTCACCCATACCTTCCGCTGGAATTTCTCTCCGGACAGAGGTGAGGAAGGAAAAAAGCAGTGGGTTCCGGGACAGGAGGGGTATCTCAGGCAGGGCAATGGAAAGCTTCTGGAAGAGCGCCAGGGTCCAGGACCACGCTGGCTGGCCTGCAGGCACCAAGTTGGCCTGCGTGCTGTCGCTGGTGTGGCTCCACGGTCCTTCCTCTAGGCTTTCAAGCCCTTGTACATATTCAGGTGTTTTACCTGGAAAGGGTGGGAACAGTTCAGCAGCAGCTGGCCTGGGGTTCAGCTCACGTTTACTCACAGATGCCTCGGCACGGTCCCCCAGCTTTGCAATGAGGACGCTCCTTGCGTGGGGGTTGGGTTGCTGGCTGTATGGGAGATGGTTCCCCACCTCTGACCAATTTCAGAATTGTTTACCACTGGAGCAAGTGCCGTGATAGGGTTTTCCTCTGTATAACGCGTGGGTTCACTTTTTTTTCTTTTATGTTTCAAGTTAGATGTTATTCCTCTTTTATGTATTTATAGATATAAGCATGGAAATAATTCATTCCTATAAATACATCTGTGTGACGGGAAGAACTTTTTTCTGTTTTATTTTTAAATTTTATTTTTTAAAATTTTGAAATTTTATTTATTTTTTTTATACAGCACGTTATTATTAGTTATGTATTTTATGCATATACATGTATACAGGTCAATCCCAAACTCCCAACTCATCCCACCACCACCACCCCATGGCTTCCCACACTTGGTGTCCATACGTTTGTTCTCTACCTCTGTGTCTCTATTTCTTCCCTGCAAACCAGTTCATCTGTACCATTTTTAGGCTCCACATATATGCATTAATATACAATATTTGTTTTCCTCTTTCTGACTTACTTCATTCTGTATGACAGTCTCTCGATCCATCGATGTCTCTACAAATGAGCCAGTTTCATTCCTTTTTATGGCCGAGTAATATTCCATTTTATATATGTACCACATCTTTATCCATTCATCTGTCTGTGGGCATTTAGGTTGCTTCCATTACCTGGCTATTGTAAATAGTGCTGCAACGAACATTGTGGTGAATGTGCCTTTTTGAAATACGGTTTTCTCTGGGTATATGCCCAGAAGTGGGATTGCTGGATCAGATGGTAATTCTATTTCTAGTTTTTTAAAGGAAACTCCATACTGTCCTCCATAGTGACTGTATCAATTTACATTCCCACCAATAGTGGAAGAGGGCTCCTTTTGTCCACACCCTCCCCAGAATTGGTTGTTTGTAGATTTTCTGATGATGCCGATTCTAACAGGTGTGAGGTGATACCTCATTGTAGTTTTGATTTGCATTTCTCTAATAATTAGTGCTGTTGAGCAGCTTTTCATGTGCGTCTTGGCCATCTCTGTGTCTCCTTTGAAGAAACGTCTCTTTAGATCTTCTGCCCATTTTTTTTGGGTTGTTTGTTTTCTTAATATTAAGCTGCATGAGCTGTTTATATATATTGGAGATTAAACCTCTGTCCATTGATTCGTCTGCAACGATTTTCGCCCATTCTGAGGGATGCCTTTTTCCATTCCCGTGTTTTTTAACAAAATAGGAAAGAAAGGAAAAGAAGCAGAACACTAATGTGCGTAAAATATGCCTTTTGAAACGGTCGTTTTGAAATATGGACGTCCTTTGAAATTTTTGGTCGATATGTGACCCCAGGATTTGTTTTCAGGGCAGGTGTCATTTACAGGCCTGCAATGATTTTGAATATCAACTGACCATTAGCGTTGGGATTAAAGCTGCTGTTGTGTGAAACGGCCACAAGGTGGCAGCAGTTCACCCTTACCAAATCTGGTTACTAGGGCAAGAGAGCCTCAGTGGAAGTGGTGTTCTAGATTGGAGTTTAGAATGGAATGTGCCAGGAGAAAGCCCCTCACGTTTGTCTCACTACTTCTTGTTCGTGTTTTTAATTTAATTTTTTTATTTTTTATTACAGCAAGTTTGATTACAATGTTTGGCTTGTTGTAGGTGTGGAAGATGTGGTTCTTTTACACATATACAGATGACTGTTCTTCTTGGGATCCTTTTCCCATGTACGTTATGACAGAATGTTGAGTAGTCCTCTCTTGGTATTCTGTAGGTCTTTGGTGATTATATATGTCACCTGTGTTTGTATATGTCTGTTAACCCCGATATCGTAATGAAACCAATCCTCACACCTTTCCATTGGTGAACCATAAGTTTGTTTAATGAATCTGTGATTGCCCTTCTCCGTGGAAATATCTGCCCTGGTATCCATTTTTAGGTAACACCTATAAGTGATATGATATGATATGTGTCTTTCACTTTCTGACTTACTACAAGTCACGTGATTACTTCGAGACTCTTCTACGGTGCTGCAAATGGCATTGTGTCCTTTTTTCCCTTGGCTTCTCTTCTGCCTTAGCGGGGTCCATTTTCAACAATGTGATTCCCTGAGGGTTGTGGATTAGCTGACCTGGGCAGCCTTACCCTGCCGGCCCGCCCTCCCCAGGTGTGCCTCGTTGAGGTCAATATAAACAGAGCTCCAGGCAGCAATAGCCCCTGAAGCTGTGCCTGACTCCATATTCTCTGCCCCGTCAGCAGTCTCGGGGCTGTGCTGGTGGGAGGAGGGAGTGAGGGGCCACAGCTTTGTGGGTGGCCCAGTGTGAGTGGGGTTCTGCTGGCCTTTCTGCAGGAGTTGCCAGGCTGCCGCCTGTAAAGAAGAGGATGTGTCACCCATACCTTCCGCTGGAATTTCTCTCCGGACAGAGGTGAGGAAGGAAAAAAGCAGTGGGTTCCGGGACAGGAGGGGTATCTCAGGCAGGGCAATGGAAAGCTTCTGGAAGAGCGCCAGGGTCCAGGACCACGCTGGCTGGCCTGCAGGCACCAAGTTGGCCTGCGTGCTGTCGCTGGTGTGGCTCCACGGTCCTTCCTCTAGGCTTTCAAGCCCTTGTACATATTCAGGTGTTTTACCTGGAAAGGGTGGGAACAGTTCAGCAGCAGCTGGCCTGGGGCTCAGCTCACGTTTACTCACAGATGCCTCGGCACGGTCCCCCAGCTTTGCAATGAGGACGCTCCTTGCGTGGGGGTTGGGTTGCTGGCTGTATGGGAGATGGTTCCCCACCTCTGACCAATTTCAGAATTGTTTACCACTGGAGCAAGTGCCGTGATAGGGTTTTCCTCTGTATAACTCGTGGGTTCACTTTTTTTTCTTTTATGTTTCAAGTTAGATGTTATTCCTCTTTTATGTATTTATAGATATAAGCATGGAAATAATTCATTCCTATAAATACATCTGTGTGACGGGAAGAACTTTTTTCTGTTTTATTTTTAAATTTTATTTTTTAAAATTTTGAAATTTTATTTATTTTTTTTATACAGCACGTTATTATTAGTTATGTATTTTATGCATATACATGTATACAGGTCAATCCCAAACTCCCAACTCATCCCACCACCACCACCCCATGGCTTCCCACACTTGGTGTCCATACGTTTGTTCTCTACCTCTGTGTCTCTATTTCTTCCCTGCAAACCAGTTCATCTGTACCATTTTTAGGCTCCACATATGTGCATTAATATACAATATTTGTTTTCCTCTTTCTGACTTACTTCATTCTGTATGACAGTCTCTCGATCCATCGATGTCTCTACAAATGAGCCAGTTTCATTCCTTTTTATGGCCGAGTAATATTCCATTTTATATATGTACCACATCTTTATCCATTCATCTGTCTGTGGGCATTTAGGTTGCTTCCATTACCTGGCTATTGTAAATAGTGCTGCAACGAACATTGTGGTGAATGTGCCTTTTTGAAATACGGTTTTCTCTGGGTATATGCCCAGAAGTGGGATTGCTGGATCAGATGGTAATTCTATTTCTAGTTTTTTAAAGGAAACTCCATACTGTCCTCCATAGTGACTGTATCAATTTACATTCCCACCAATAGTGGAAGAGGGCTCCTTTTGTCCACACCCTCCCCAGAATTGGTTGTTTGTAGATTTTCTGATGATGCCGATTCTAACAGGTGTGAGGTGATACCTCATTGTAGTTTTGATTTGCATTTCTCTAATAATTAGTGCTGTTGAGCAGCTTTTCATGTGCGTCTTGGCCATCTCTGTGTCTCCTTTGAAGAAACGTCTCTTTAGATCTTCTGCCCATTTTTTTTGGGTTGTTTGTTTTCTTAATATTAAGCTGCATGAGCTGTTTATATATATTGGAGATTAAACCTCTGTCCATTGATTCGTCTGCAACGATTTTCGCCCATTCTGAGGGATGCCTTTTTCCATTCCCGTGTTTTTTAACAAAATAGGAAAGAAAGGAAAAGAAGCAGAACACTAATGTGCGTAAAATGTGCCTTTTGAAACGGTCGTTTTGAAATATGGACGTCCTTTGAAATTTTTGGTCGATATGTGACCCCAGGATTTGTTTTCAGGGCAGGTGTCATTTACAGGCCTGCAATGATTTTGAATATCAACTGACCATTAGCGTTGGGATTAAAGCTGCTGTTGTGTGAAACGGCCACAAGGTGGCAGCAGTTCACCCTTACCAAATCTGGTTACTAGGGCAAGAGAGCCTCAGTGGAAGTGGTGTTCTAGATTGGAGTTTAGAATGGAATGTGCCAGGAGAAAGCCCCTCACGTTTGTCTCACTACTTCTTGTTCGTGTTTTTAATTTAATTTTTTTATTTTTTATTACAGCAAGTTTGATTACAATGTTTGGCTTGTTGTAGGTGTGGAAGATGTGGTTCTTTTACACATATACAGATGACTGTTCTTCTTGGGATCCTTTTCCCATGTACGTTATGACAGAATGTTGAGTAGTCCTCTCTTGGTATTCTGTAGGTCTTTGGTGATTATATATGTCACCTGTGTTTGTATATGTCTGTTAACCCCGATATCGTAATGAAACCAATCCTCACACCTTTCCATTGGTGAACCATAAGTTTGTTTAATGAATCTGTGATTGCCCTTCTCCGTGGAAATATCTGCCCTGGTATCCATTTTTAGGTAACACCTATAAGTGATATGATATGATATGTGTCTTTCACTTTCTGACTTACTACAAGTCACGTGATTACTTCGAGACTCTTCTACGGTGCTGCAAATGGCATTGTGTCCTTTTTTCCCTTAGCTTCTCTTCTGCCTTAGCAGGGTCCATTTTCAACAATGTGATTCCCTGAGGGTTGTGGATTAGCTGACCTGGGCAGCCTTACCCTGCCGGCCCGCCCTCCCCAGGTGTGCCTCGTTGAGGTCAATATAAACAGCGCTCCAGGCAGCAATAGCCCCTGAAGCTGTGCCTGACTCCATATTCTCTGCCCCGTCAGCAGTCTCGGGGCTGTGCTGGTGGGAGGGAGTGAGGGGCCACAGCTTTGTGGGTGGCCCGGTGTGAGTGGGGTTCTGCTGGCCTTTCTGCAGGAGTTGCCAGGCTGCCGCCTGTAAAGAAGAGGATGTGTCACCCATACCTTCCGCTGGAATTTCTCTCCGGACAGAGGTGAGGAAGGAAAAAAGCAGTGGGGGCCGGGACAGGAGGGGTATCTCAGGCAGGGCAATGGAAAGCTTCTGGAAGAGCGCCAGGGTCCAGGACCACGCTGGCTGGCCTGCAGGCACCAAGTTGCCCTGCGTGCTGTCGCTGGTGTGGCTCCACGGTCCTTCCTCTAGGCTTTCAAGCCCTTGTACATATTCAGGTGTTTTACCTGGAAAGGGTGGGAACAGTTCAGCAGCAGCTGGCCTGGGGCTCAGCTCACGTTTACTCACAGATGCCTCGGCACGGTCCCCCAGCTTTGCAATGAGGACGCTCCTTGCGTGGGGGTTGGGTTGCTGGCTGTATGGGAGATGGTTCCCCACCTCTGACCAATTTCAGAATTGTTTACCAGTGGAGCAAGTGCCGTGATAGGGTTTTCCTCTGTATAACTCGTGGGTTCACTTTTTGTTTCTTTTATGTTTCAAGTTAGATGTTATTCCTCTTTTATGTATTTATAGATATAAGCATGGAAATAATTCATTCCTATAAATACATCTGTGTGACGGGAAGAACTTTTTTCTGTTTTATTTTTAAATTTTATTTTTTAAAATTTTGAAATTTTATTTATTTTTTTATACAGCACGTTATTATTAGTTATGTATTTTATGCATATACATGTATTCAGGTCAATCCCAAACTCCCAACTCATCCCACCACCACCACCTCATGGCTTCCCACACTTGGTGTCCATACGTTTGTTCTCTACCTCTGTGTCTCTATTTCTTCCCTGCAAACCAGTTCATCTGTACCATTTTTAGGCTCCACATATATGCATTAATATACAATATTTGTTTTCCTCTTTCTGACTTACTTCATTCTGTATGACAGTCTCTCGATCCATCGATGTCTCTACAAATGAGCCAGTTTCATTCCTTTTTATGGCCGAGTAATATTCCATTTTATATATGTACCACATCTTTCTCCATTCATCTGTCTGTGGGCATTTAGGTTGCTTCCATTACCTGGCTATTGTAAATAGTGCTGCAACGAACATTGTGGTGAATGTGCCTTTTTGAAATACGGTTTTCTCTGGGTATATGCCCAGAAGTGGGATTGCTGGATCAGATGGTAATTCTATTTCTAGTTTTTTTAAGGAAACTCCATACTGTCCTCCATAGGGAATGTATCAATTTACATTCCCACCAATAGTGGAAGAGGGCTCCTTTTGTCCACACCCTCCCCAGAATTGGTTGTTTGTAGATTTTCTGATGATGCCGATTCTAACAGGTGTGAGGTGATACCTCATTGTAGTTTTGATTTGCATTTCTCTAATAATTAGTGCTGTTGAGCAGCTTTTCATGTGCGTCTTGGCCATCTCTGTGTCTCCTTTGAAGAAACGTCTCTTTAGATCTTCTGCCCATTTTTTTGGGGTTGTTTGTTTTTTTAATATTAAGCTGCATGAGCTGTTTATATATATTGGAGATTAAACCTCTGTCCATTGATTCGTCTGCAACGATTTTCGCCCATTCTGAGGGATGCCTTTTTCCATTCCCGTGTTTTTTAACAAAAAAGGAAAGAAAGGAAAAGAAGCAGAACACTAATGTGCGTAAAATATGCCTTTTGAAACGGTCGTTTTGAAATATGGACGTCCTTTGAATTTTTTGGTCGATATGTGACCCCAGGATTTGTTTTCAGGGCAGGTGTCATTTACAGGCCTGCAATGATTTTGAATATCAACTGACCATTAGCGTTGGGATTAAAGCTGCTGTTGTGTGAAACGGCCACAAGGTGGCAGCAGTTCACCCTTACCAAATCTGGTTACTAGGGCAAGAGAGCCTCAGTGGAAGTGGTGTTCTAGATTGGAGTTTAGAATGGAATGTGCCAGGAGAAAGACCCTCACGTTTGTCTCACTATTTCTTGTTCGTGTTTTTAATTTAAGTTTTTATTTTTTATTACAGCAAGTTTGATTACAATGTTTGGCTTGTTGTAGGTGTGGAAGATGTGGTTCTTTTACACATATACAGATGACTGTTCTTCTTGGGATCCTTTTCCCATGTACGTTATGACAGAATGTTGAGTAGTCCTCTCTTGGTATTCTGTAGGTCTTTGGTGATTATATATGTCACCTGTGTTTGTATATGTCTGTTAACCCCGATATCGTAATGAAACCAATCCTCACACCTTTCCATTGGTGAACCATAAGTTTGTTTAATGAATCTGTGATTGCCCTTCTCCGTGGAAATATCTGCCCTGGTATCCATTTTTAGGTAACACCTATAAGTGATATGATATGATATGTGTCTTTCACTTTCTGACTTACTACAAGTCACGTGATTACTTCGAGACTCTTCTACGGTGCTGCAAATGGCATTGTGTCCTTTTTTCCCTTGGCTTCTCTTCTGCCTTAGCGGGGTCCATTTTCAACAATGTGATTCCCTGAGGGTTGTGGATTAGCTGACCTGGGCAGCCTTACCCTGCCGGCCCGCCCTCCCCAGGTGTGCCTCGTTGAGGTCAATATAAACAGAGCTCCAGGCAGCAATAGCCCCTGAAGCTGTGCCTGACTCCATATTCTCTGCCCCGTCAGCAGTCTCGGGGCTGTGCTGGTGGGAGGGAGTGAGGGGCCACAGCTTTGTGGGTGGCCCGGTGTGAGTGGGGTTCTGCTGGCCTTTCTGCAGGAGTTGCCAGGCTGCCGCCTGTAAAGAAGAGGATGTGTCACCCATACCTTCCGCTGGAATTTCTCTCCGGACAGAGGTGAGGAAGGAAAAAAGCAGTGGGGGCCGGGACAGGAGGGGTATCTCAGGCAGGGCAATGGAAAGCTTCTGGAAGAGCGCCAGGGTCCAGGACCACGCTGGCTGGCCTGCAGGCACCAAGTTGCCCTGCGTGCTGTCGCTGGTGTGGCTCCACGGTCCTTCCTCTAGGCTTTCAAGCCCTTGTACATATTCAGGTGTTTTACCTGGAAAGGGTGGGAACAGTTCAGCAGCAGCTGGCCTGGGGCTCAGCTCACGTTTACTCACAGATGCCTCGGCACGGTCCCCCAGCTTTGCAATGAGGACGCTCCTTGCGTGGGGGTTGGGTTGCTGGCTGTATGGGAGATGGTTCCCCACCTCTGACCAATTTCAGAATTGTTTACCAGTGGAGCAAGTGCCGTGATAGGGTTTTCCTCTGTATAACTCGTGGGTTCACTTTTTGTTTCTTTTATGTTTCAAGTTAGATGTTATTCCTCTTTTATGTATTTATAGATATAAGCATGGAAATAATTCATTCCTATAAATACATCTGTGTGACGGGAAGAACTTTTTTCTGTTTTATTTTTAAATTTTATTTTTTAAAATTTTGAAATTTTATTTATTTTTTTATACAGCACGTTATTATTAGTTATGTATTTTATGCATATACATGTATACAGGTCAATCCCAAACTCCCAACTCATCCCACCACCACCACCCCATGGCTTCCCACACTTGGTGTCCATACGTTTGTTCTCTACCTCTGTGTCTCTATTTCTTCCCTGCAAACCAGTTCATCTGTACCATTTTTAGGCTCCACATATATGCATTAATATACAATATTTGTTTTCCTCTTTCTGACTTACTTCATTCTGTATGACAGTCTCTCGATCCATCGATGTCTCTACAAATGACCCAGTTTCATTCCTTTTTATGGCCGAGTAATATTCCATTTTATATATGTACCACATCTTTATCCATTCATCTGTCTGTGGGCATTTAGGTTGCTTCCATTACCTGGCTATTGTAAATAGTGCTGCAACGAACATTGTGGTGAATGTGCCTTTTTGAAATACGGTTTTCTCTGGGTATATGCCCAGAAGTGGGATTGCTGGATCAGATGGTAATTCTATTTCTAGTTTTTTTAAGGAAACTCCATACTGTTCTCCATAGGGACTGTATCAATTTACATTCCCACCAATAGTGGAAGAGGGCTCCTTTTGTCCACACCCTCCCCAGAATTGGTTGTTTGTAGATTTTCTGATGATGCCGATTCTAACAGGTGTGAGGTGATACCTCATTGTAGTTTTGATTTGCATTTCTCTAATAATTAGTGCTGTTGAGCAGCTTTTCATGTGCGTCTTGGCCATCTCTGTGTCTCCTTTGAAGAAACGTCTCTTTAGATCTTCTGCCCATTTTTTTTGGGTTGTTTGTTTTCTTAATATTAAGCTGCATGAGCTGTTTATATATATTGGAGATTAAACCTCTGTCCATTGATTCGTCTGCAACGATTTTCGCCCATTCTGAGGGATGCCTTTTTCCATTCCCGTGTTTTTTAACAAAATAGGAAAGAAAGGAAAAGAAGCAGAACACTAATGTGCGTAAAATATGCCTTTTGAAACGGTCGTTTTGAAATATGGACGTCCTTTGAATTTTTTGGTCGATATGTGACCCCAGGATTTGTTTTCAGGGCAGGTGTCATTTACAGGCCTGCAATGATTTTGAATATCAACTGACCATTAGCGTTGGGATTAAAGCTGCTGTTGTGTGAAACGGCCACAAGGTGGCAGCAGTTCACCCTTACCAAATCTGGTTACTAGGGCAAGAGAGCCTCAGTGGAAGTGGTGTTCTAGATTGGAGTTTAGAATGGAATGTGCCAGGAGAAAGCCCCTCACGTTTGTCTCACTACTTCTTGTTCGTGTTTTTAATTTAATTTTTTTATTTTTTATTACAGCAAGTTTGATTACAATGTTTGGCTTGTTGTAGGTGTGGAAGATGTGGTTCTTTTACACATATACAGATGACTGTTCTTCTTGGGATCCTTTTCCCATGTACGTTATGACAGAATGTTGAGTAGTCCTCTCTTGGTATTCTGTAGGTCTTTGGTGATTATATATGTCACCTGTGTTTGTATATGTCTGTTAACCCCGATATCGTAATGAAACCAATCCTCACACCTTTCCATTGGTGAACCATAAGTTTGTTTAATGAATCTGTGATTGCCCTTCTCCGTGGAAATATCTGCCCTGGTATCCATTTTTAGGTAACACCTATAAGTGATATGATATGATATGTGTCTTTCACTTTCTGACTTACTACAAGTCACGTGATTACTTCGAGACTCTTCTACGGTGCTGCAAATGGCATTGTGTCCTTTTTTCCCTTGGCTTCTCTTCTGCCTTAGCGGGGTCCATTTTCAACAATGTGATTCCCTGAGGGTTGTGGATTAGCTGACCTGGGCAGCCTTACCCTGCCGGCCCGCCCTCCCCAGGTGTGCCTCGTTGAGGTCAATATAAACAGAGCTCCAGGCAGCAATAGCCCCTGAAGCTGTGCCTGACTCCATATTCTCTGCCCCGTCAGCAGTCTCGGGGCTGTGCTGGTGGGAGGAGGGAGTGAGGGGCCACAGCTTTGTGGGTGGCCCGGTGTGAGTGGGGTTCTGCTGGCCTTTCTGCAGGAGTTGCCAGGCTGCCGCCTGTAAAGAAGAGGATGTGTCACCCATACCTTCCGCTGGAATTTCTCTCCGGACAGAGGTGAGGAAGGAAAAAAGCAGTGGGTTCCGGGACAGGAGGGGTATCTCAGGCAGGGCAATGGAAAGCTTCTGGAAGAGCGCCAGGGTCCAGGACCACGCTGGCTGGCCTGCAGGCACCAAGTTGGCCTGCGTGCTGTCGCTGGTGTGGCTCCACGGTCCTTCCTCTAGGCTTTCAAGCCCTTGTACATATTCAGGTGTTTTACCTGGAAAGGGTGGGAACAGTTCAGCAGCAGCTGGCCTGGGGCTCAGCTCACGTTTACTCACAGATGCCTCGGCACGGTCCCCCAGCTTTGCAATGAGGACGCTCCTTGCGTGGGGGTTGGGTTGCTGGCTGTATGGGAGATGGTTCCCCACCTCTGACCAATTTCAGAATTGTTTACCACTGGAGCAAGTGCTGTGATAGGGTTTTCCTCTGTATAACTCGTGGGTTCACTTTTTTTTCTTTTATGTTTCAAGTTAGATGTTATTCCTCTTTTATGTATTTATAGATATAAGCATGGAAATAATTCATTCCTATAAATACATCTGTGTGACGGGAAGAACTTTTTTCTGTTTTATTTTTAAATTTTATTTTTTAAAATTTTGAAATTTTATTTATTTTTTTTATACAGCACGTTATTATTAGTTATGTATTTTATGCATATACATGTATACAGGTCAATCCCAAACTCCCAACTCATCCAACCACCACCACCCCATGGCTTCCCACACTTGGTGTCCATACGTTTGTTCTCTACCTCTGTGTCTCTATTTCTTCCCTGCAAACCAGTTCATCTGTACCATTTTTAGGGTCCACATATATGCATTAATATACAATATTTGTTTTCCTCTTTCTGACTTACTTCATTCTGTATGACAGTCTCTCGATCCATCGATGTCTCTACAAATGACCCAGTTTCATTCCTTTTTATGGCCGAGTAATATTCCATTTTATATATGTACCACATCTTTATCCATTCATCTGTCTGTGGGCATTTAGGTTGCTTCCATTACCTGGCTATTGTAAATAGTGCTGCAACGAACATTGTGGTGAATGTGCCTTTTTGAAATACGGTTTTCTCTGGGTATATGCCCAGAAGTGGGATTGCTGGATCAGATGGTAATTCTATTTCTAGTTTTTTTAAGGAAACTCCATACTGTTCTCCATAGGGACTGTATCAATTTACATTCCCACCAATAGTGGAAGAGGGCTCCTTTTGTCCACACCCTCCCCAGAATTGGTTGTTTGTAGATTTTCTGATGATGCCGATTCTAACAGGTGTGAGGTGATACCTCATTGTAGTTTTGATTTGCATTTCTCTAATAATTAGTGCTGTTGAGCAGCTTTTCATGTGCGTCTTGGCCATCTCTGTGTCTCCTTTGAAGAAACGTCTCTTTAGATCTTCTGCCCATTTTTTTTGGGTTGTTTGTTTTCTTAATATTAAGCTGCATGAGCTGTTTATATATATTGGAGATTAAACCTCTGTCCATTGATTCGTCTGCAACGATTTTCGCCCATTCTGAGGGATGCCTTTTTCCATTCCCGTGTTTTTTAACAAAATAGGAAAGAAAGGAAAAGAAGCAGAACACTAATGTGCGTAAAATATGCCTTTTGAAACGGTCGTTTTGAAATATGGACGTCCTTTGAATTTTTTGGTCGATATGTGACCCCAGGATTTGTTTTCAGGGCAGGTGTCATTTACAGGCCTGCAATGATTTTGAATATCAACTGACCATTAGCGTTGGGATTAAAGCTGCTGTTGTGTGAAACGGCCACAAGGTGGCAGCAGTTCACCCTTACCAAATCTGGTTACTAGGGCAAGAGAGCCTCAGTGGAAGTGGTGTTCTAGATTGGAGTTTAGAATGGAATGTGCCAGGAGAAAGCCCCTCACGTTTGTCTCACTACTTCTTGTTCGTGTTTTTAATTTAATTTTTTTATTTTTTATTACAGCAAGTTTGATTACAATGTTTGGCTTGTTGTAGGTGTGGAAGATGTGGTTCTTTTACACATATACAGATGACTGTTCTTCTTGGGATCCTTTTCCCATGTACGTTATGACAGAATGTTGAGTAGTCCTCTCTTGGTATTCTGTAGGTCTTTGGTGATTATATATGTCACCTGTGTTTGTATATGTCTGTTAACCCCGATATCGTAATGAAACCAATCCTCACACCTTTCCATTGGTGAACCATAAGTTTGTTTAATGAATCTGTGATTGCCCTTCTCCGTGGAAATATCTGCCCTGGTATCCATTTTTAGGTAACACCTATAAGTGATATGATATGATATGTGTCTTTCACTTTCTGACTTACTACAAGTCACGTGATTACTTCGAGACTCTTCTACGGTGCTGCAAATGGCATTGTGTCCTTTTTTCCCTTGGCTTCTCTTCTGCCTTAGCGGGGTCCATTTTCAACAATGTGATTCCCTGAGGGTTGTGGATTAGCTGACCTGGGCAGCCTTACCCTGCCGGCCCGCCCTCCCCAGGTGTGCCTCGTTGAGGTCAATATAAACAGAGCTCCAGGCAGCAATAGCCCCTGAAGCTGTGCCTGACTCCATATTCTCTGCCCCGTCAGCAGTCTCGGGGCTGTGCTGGTGGGAGGGAGTGAGGGGCCACAGCTTTGTGGGTGGCCCGGTGTGAGTGGGGTTCTGCTGGCCTTTCTGCAGGAGTTGCCAGGCTGCCGCCTGTAAAGAAGAGGATGTGTCACCCATACCTTCCGCTGGAATTTCTCTCCGGACAGAGGTGAGGAAGGAAAAAACCAGTGGGGGCCGGGACAGGAGGGGTATCTCAGGCAGGGCAATGGAAAGCTTCTGGAAGAGCGCCAGGGTCCAGGACCACGCTGGCTGGCCTGCAGGCACCAAGTTGGCCTGAGTGCTGTCGCTGGTGTGGCTCCACGGTCCTTGCTCTAGGCTTTCAAGCCCTTGTACATATTCAGGTGTTTTACCTGGAAAGGGTGGGAACAGTTCAGCAGCAGCTGGCCTGGGGCTCAGCTCACGTTTACTCACAGATGCCTCGGCACGGTCCCCCAGCTTTGCAATGAGGACGCTCCTTGCGTGGGGGTTGGGTTGCTGGCTGTATGGGAGATGGTTCCCCACCTCTGACCAATTTCAGAATTGTTTACCACTGGAGCAAGTGCCGTGATAGGGTTTTCCTCTGTATAACTCGTGGGTTCACTTTTTTTTCTTTTATGTTTCAAGTTAGATGTTATTCCTCTTTTATGTATTTATAGATATAAGCATGGAAATAATTCATTCCTATAAATACATCTGTGTGACGGGAAGAACTTTATTCTGTTTTATTTTTAAATTTTATTTTTTAAAATTTTGAAATTTTATTTATTTTTTTTATACAGCACGTTATTATTAGTTATGTATTTTATGCATATACATGTATACAGGTCAATCCCAAACTCCCAACTCATCCAACCACCACCACCCCATGGCTTCCCACACTTGGTGTCCATACGTTTGTTCTCTACCTCTGTGTCTCTATTTCTTCCCTGCAAACCAGTTCATCTGTACCATTTTTAGGCTCCACATATATGCATTAATATACAATATTTGTTTTCCTCTTTCTGACTTACTTCATTCTGTATGACAGTCTCTCGATCCATCGATGTCTCTACAGATGACCCAGTTTCATTCCTTTTTATGGCCGAGTAATATTCCATTTTATATATGTACCACATCTTTATCCATTCATCTGTCTGTGGGCATTTAGGTTGCTTCCATTACCTGGCTATTGTAAATAGTGCTGCAACGAACATTGTGGTGAATGTGCCTTTTTGAAATACGGTTTTCTCTGGGTATATGCCCAGAAGTGGGATTGCTGGATCAGATGGTAATTCTATTTCTAATTTTTTTAAGGAAACTCCATACTGTTCTCCATAGGGACTGTATCAATTTACATTCCCACCAATAGTGGAAGAGGGCTCCTTTTGTCCACACCCTCCCCAGAATTGGTTGTTTGTAGATTTTCTGATGATGCCGATTCTAACAGGTGTGAGGTGATACCTCATTGTAGTTTTGATTTGCATTTCTCTAATAATTAGTGCTGTTGAGCAGCTTTTCATGTGCGTCTTGGCCATCTCTGTGTCTCCTTTGAAGAAACGTCTCTTTAGATCTTCTGCCCATTTTTTTTTGGGTTGTTTGTTTTCTTAATATTAAGCTGCATGAGCTGTTTATATATATTGGAGATTAAACCTCTGTCCATTGATTCGTCTGCAACGATTTTCGCCCATTCTGAGGGATGCCTTTTTCCATTCCCGTGTTTTTTAACAAAAAAGGAAAGAAAGGAAAAGAAGCAGAACACTAATGTGCGTAAAATATGCCTTTTGAAACGGTCGTTTTGAAATATGGACGTCCTTTGAAATTTTTGGTCGATATGTGACCCCAGGATTTGTTTTCAGGGCAGGTGTCATTTACAGGCCTGCAATGATTTTGAATATCAACTGACCATTAGCGTTGGGATTAAAGCTGCTGTTGTGTGAAACGGCCACAAGGTGGCAGCAGTTCACCCTTACCAAATCTGGTTACTAGGGCAAGAGAGCCTCAGTGGAAGTGGTGTTCTAGATTGGAGTTTAGAATGGAATGTGCCAGGAGAAAGCCCCTCACGTTTGTCTCACTACTTCTTGTTCGTGTTTTTAATTTAATTTTTTTATTTTTTATTACAGCAAGTTTGATTACAATGTTTGGCTTGTTGTAGGTGTGGAAGATGTGGTTCTTTTACACATATACAGATGACTGTTCTTCTTGGGATCCTTTTCCCATGTACGTTATGACAGAATGTTGAGTAGTCCTCTCTTGGTATTCTGTAGGTCTTTGGTGATTATATATGTCACCTGTGTTTGTATATGTCTGTTAACCCCGATATCGTAATGAAACCAATCCTCACACCTTTCCATTGGTGAACCATAAGTTTGTTTAATGAATCTGTGATTGCCCTTCTCCGTGGAAATATCTGCCCTGGTATCCATTTTTAGGTAACACCTATAAGTGATATGATATGATATGTGTCTTTCACTTTCTGACTTACTACAAGTCACGTGATTACTTCGAGACTCTTCTACGGTGCTGCAAATGGCATTGTGTCCTTTTTTCCCTTGGCTTCTCTTCTGCCTTAGCGGGGTCCATTTTCAACAATGTGATTCCCTGAGGGTTGTGGATTAGCTGACCTGGGCAGCCTTACCCTGCCGGCCCGCCCTCCCCAGGTGTGCCTCGTTGAGGTCAATATAAACAGAGCTCCAGGCAGCAATAGCCCCTGAAGCTGTGCCTGACTCCATATTCTCTGCCCCGTCAGCAGTCTCGGGGCTGTGCTGGTGGGAGGAGGGAGTGAGGGGCCACAGCTTTGTGGGTGGCCCGGTGTGAGTGGGGTTCTGCTGGCCTTTCTGCAGGAGTTGCCAGGCTGCCGCCTGTAAAGAAGAGGATGTGTCACCCATACCTTCCGCTGGAATTTCTCTCCGGACAGAGGTGAGGAAGGAAAAAAGCAGTGGGTTCCGGGACAGGAGGGGTATCTCAGGCAGGGCAATGGAAAGCTTCTGGAAGAGCGCCAGGGTCCAGGACCACGCTGGCTGGCCTGCAGGCACCAAGTTGGCCTGCGTGCTGTCACTGGTGTGGCTCCACGGTCCTTCCTCTAGGCTTTCAAGCCCTTGTACATATTCAGGTGTTTTACCTGGAAAGGGTGGGAACAGTTCAGCAGCAGCTGGCCTGGGGCTCAGCTCACGTTTACTCACAGATGCCTCGGCACGGTCCCCCAGCTTTGCAATGAGGACGCTCCTTGCGTGGGGGTTGTGTTGCTGGCTGTATGGGAGATGGTTCCCCACCTCTGACCAATTTCAGAATTGTTTACCACTGGAGCAAGTGCCCTGATAGGGTTTTCCTCTGTATAACTCGTGGGTTCACTTTTTTTTCTTTTATGTTTCAAGTTAGATGTTATTCCTCTTTTATGTATTTATAGATATAAGCATGGAAATAATTCATTCCTATAAATACATCTGTGTGACGGGAAGAACTTTTTTCTGTTTTATTTTTAAATTTTATTTTTTAAAATTTTGAAATTTTATTTATTTTTTTATACAGCACGTTATTATTAGTTATGTATTTTATGCATATACATGTATACAGGTCAATCCCAAACTCCCAACTCATCCAACCACCACCACCCCATGGCTTCCCACACTTGGTGTCCATACGTTTGTTCTCTACCTCTGTGTCTCTATTTCTTCCCTGCAAACCAGTTCATCTGTACCATTTTTAGGCTCCACATATATGCATTAATATACAATATTTGTTTTCCTCTTTCTGACTTACTTCATTCTGTATGACAGTCTCTCGATCCATCGATGTCTCTACAGATGACCCAGTTTCATTCCTTTTTATGGCCGAGTAATATTCCATTTTATATATGTACCACATCTTTATCCATTCATCTGTCTGTGGGCATTTAGGTTGCTTCCATTACCTGGCTATTGTAAATAGTGCTGCAACGAACATTGTGGTGAATGTGCCTTTTTGAAATACGGTTTTCTCTGGGTATATGCCCAGAAGTGGGATTGCTGGATCAGATGGTAATTCTATTTCTAGTTTTTTTAAGGAAACTCCATACTGTTCTCCATAGTGACTGTATCAATTTACATTCCCACCAATAGTGGAAGAGGGCTCCTTTTGTCCACACCCTCCCCAGAATTGGTTGTTTGTAGATTTTCTGATGATGCCGATTCTAACAGGTGTGAGGTGATACCTCATTGTAGTTTTGATTTGCATTTCTCTAATAATTAGTGCTGTTGAGCAGCTTTTCATGTGCGTCTTGGCCATCTCTGTGTCTCCTTTGAAGAAACGTCTCTTTAGATCTTCTGCCCATTTTTTTTGGGTTGTTTGTTTTCTTAATATTAAGCTGCATGAGCTGTTTATATATATTGGAGATTAAACCTCTGTCCATTGATTCGTCTGCAACGATTTTCGCCCATTCTGAGGGATGCCTTTTTCCATTCCCGTGTTTTTTAACAAAATAGGAAAGAAAGGAAAAGAAGCAGAACACTAATGTGCGTAAAATATGCCTTTTGAAACGGTCGTTTTGAAATATGGACGTCCTTTGAATTTTTTGGTCGATATGTGACCCCAGGATTTGTTTTCAGGGCAGGTGTCATTTACAGGCCTGCAATGATTTTGAATATCAACTGACCATTAGCGTTGGGATTAAAGCTGCTGTTGTGTGAAACGGCCACAAGGTGGCAGCAGTTCACCCTTACCAAATCTGGTTACTAGGGCAAGAGAGCCTCAGTGGAAGTGGTGTTCTAGATTGGAGTTTAGAATGGAATGTGCCAGGAGAAAGCCCCTCACGTTTGTCTCACTACTTCTTGTTCGTGTTTTTAATTTAATTTTTTTATTTTTTATTACAGCAAGTTTGATTACAATGTTTGGCTTGTTGTAGGTGTGGAAGATGTGGTTCTTTTACACATATACAGATGACTGTTCTTCTTGGGATCCTTTTCCCATGTACGTTATGACAGAATGTTGAGTAGTCCTCTCTTGGTATTCTGTAGGTCTTTGGTGATTATATATGTCACCTGTGTTTGTATATGTCTGTTAACCCCGATATCGTAATGAAACCAATCCTCACACCTTTCCATTGGTGAACCATAAGTTTGTTTAATGAATCTGTGATTGCCCTTCTCCGTGGAAATATCTGCCCTGGTATCCATTTTTAGGTAACACCTATAAGTGATATGATATGATATGTGTCTTTCACTTTCTGACTTACTACAAGTCACGTGATTACTTCGAGACTCTTCTACGGTGCTGCAAATGGCATTGTGTCCTTTTTTCCCTTGGCTTCTCTTCTGCCTTAGCGGGGTCCATTTTCAACAATGTGATTCCCTGAGGGTTGTGGATTAGCTGACCTGGGCAGCCTTACCCTGCCGGCCCGCCCTCCCCAGGTGTGCCTCGTTGAGGTCAATATAAACAGAGCTCCAGGCAGCAATAGCCCCTGAAGCTGTGCCTGACTCCATATTCTCTGCCCCGTCAGCAGTCTCGGGGCTGTGCTGGTGGGAGGGAGTGAGGGGCCACAGCTTTGTGGGTGGCCCGGTGTGAGTGGGGTTCTGCTGGCCTTTCTGCAGGAGTTGCCAGGCTGCCGCCTGTAAAGAAGAGGATGTGTCACCCATACCTTCCGCTGGAATTTCTCTCCGGACAGAGGTGAGGAAGGAAAAAACCAGTGGGGGCCGGGACAGGAGGGGTATCTCAGGCAGGGCAATGGAAAGCTTCTGGAAGAGCGCCAGGGTCCAGGACCACGCTGGCTGGCCTGCAGGCACCAAGTTGGCCTGAGTGCTGTCGCTGGTGTGGCTCCACGGTCCTTGCTCTAGGCTTTCAAGCCCTTGTACATATTCAGGTGTTTTACCTGGAAAGGGTGGGAACAGTTCAGCAGCAGCTGGCCTGGGGCTCAGCTCACGTTTACTCACAGATGCCTCGGCACGGTCCCCCAGCTTTGCAATGAGGACGCTCCTTGCGTGGGGGTTGGGTTGCTGGCTGTATGGGAGATGGTTCCCCACCTCTGACCAATTTCAGAATTGTTTACCACTGGAGCAAGTGCTGTGATAGGGTTTTCCTCTGTATAACTCGTGGGTTCACTTTTTTTTCTTTTATGTTTCAAGTTAGATGTTATTCCTCTTTTATGTATTTATAGATATAAGCATGGAAATAATTCATTCCTATAAATACATCTGTGTGACGGGAAGAACTTTTTTCTGTTTTATTTTTAAATTTTATTTTTTAAAATTTTGAAATTTTATTTATTTTTTTTATACAGCACGTTATTATTAGTTATGTATTTTATGCATATACATGTATACAGGTCAATCCCAAACTCCCAACTCATCCAACCACCACCACCCCATGGCTTCCCACACTTGGTGTCCATACGTTTGTTCTCTACCTCTGTGTCTCTATTTCTTCCCTGCAAACCAGTTCATCTGTACCATTTTTAGGCTCCACATATATGCATTAATATACAATATTTGTTTTCCTCTTTCTGACTTACTTCATTCTGTATGACAGTCTCTCGATCCATCGATGTCTCTACAAATGACCCAGTTTCATTCCTTTTTATGGCCGAGTAATATTCCATTTTATATATGTACCACATCTTTATCCATTCATCTGTCTGTGGGCATTTAGGTTGCTTCCATTACCTGGCTATTGTAAATAGTGCTGCAACGAACATTGTGGTGAATGTGCCTTTTTGAAATACGGTTTTCTCTGGGTATATGCCCAGAAGTGGGATTGCTGGATCAGATGGTAATTCTATTTCTAGTTTTTTTAAGGAAACTCCATACTGTTCTCCATAGTGACTGTATCAATTTACATTCCCACCAATAGTGGAAGAGGGCTCCTTTTGTCCACACCCTCCCCAGAATTGGTTGTTTGTAGATTTTCTGATGATGCCGATTCTAACAGGTGTGAGGTGATACCTCATTGTAGTTTTGATTTGCATTTCTCTAATAATTAGTGCTGTTGAGCAGCTTTTCATGTGCGTCTTGGCCATCTCTGTGTCTCCTTTGAAGAAACGTCTCTTTAGATCTTCTGCCCATTTTTTTTGGGTTGTTTGTTTTCTTAATATTAAGCTGCATGAGCTGTTTATATATATTGGAGATTAAACCTCTGTCCATTGATTCGTCTGCAACGATTTTCGCCCATTCTGAGGGATGCCTTTTTCCATTCCCGTGTTTTTTAACAAAATAGGAAAGAAAGGAAAAGAAGCAGAACACTAATGTGCGTAAAATATGCCTTTTGAAACGGTCGTTTTGAAATATGGACGTCCTTTGAATTTTTTGGTCGATATGTGACCCCAGGATTTGTTTTCAGGGCAGGTGTCATTTACAGGCCTGCAATGATTTTGAATATCAACTGACCATTAGCGTTGGGATTAAAGCTGCTGTTGTGTGAAACGGCCACAAGGTGGCAGCAGTTCACCCTTACCAAATCTGGTTACTAGGGCAAGAGAGCCTCAGTGGAAGTGGTGTTCTAGATTGGAGTTTAGAATGGAATGTGCCAGGAGAAAGCCCCTCACGTTTGTCTCACTACTTCTTGTTCGTGTTTTTAATTTAATTTTTTTATTTTTTATTACAGCAAGTTTGATTACAATGTTTGGCTTGTTGTAGGTGTGGAAGATGTGGTTCTTTTACACATATACAGATGACTGTTCTTCTTGGGATCCTTTTCCCATGTACGTTATGACAGAATGTTGAGTAGTCCTCTCTTGGTATTCTGTAGGTCTTTGGTGATTATATATGTCACCTGTGTTTGTATATGTCTGTTAACCCCGATATCGTAATGAAACCAATCCTCACACCTTTCCATTGGTGAACCATAAGTTTGTTTAATGAATCTGTGATTGCCCTTCTCCGTGGAAATATCTGCCCTGGTATCCATTTTTAGGTAACACCTATAAGTGATATGATATGATATGTGTCTTTCACTTTCTGACTTACTACAAGTCACGTGATTACTTCGAGACTCTTCTACGGTGCTGCAAATGGCATTGTGTCCTTTTTTCCCTTGGCTTCTCTTCTGCCTTAGCGGGGTCCATTTTCAACAATGTGATTCCCTGAGGGTTGTGGATTAGCTGACCTGGGCAGCCTTACCCTGCCGGCCCGCCCTCCCCAGGTGTGCCTCGTTGAGGTCAATATAAACAGAGCTCCAGGCAGCAATAGCCCCTGAAGCTGTGCCTGACTCCATATTCTCTGCCCCGTCAGCAGTCTCGGGGCTGTGCTGGTGGGAGGGAGTGAGGGGCCACAGCTTTGTGGGTGGCCCGGTGTGAGTGGGGTTCTGCTGGCCTTTCTGCAGGAGTTGCCAGCCTGCCGCCTGTAAAGAAGAGGATGTGTCACCCATACCTTCCGCTGGAATTTCTCTCCGGACAGAGGTGAGGAAGGAAAAAACCAGTGGGGGCCGGGACAGGAGGGGTATCTCAGGCAGGGCAATGGAAAGCTTCTGGAAGAGCGCCAGGGTCCAGGACCACGCTGGCTGGCCTGCAGGCACCAAGTTGGCCTGAGTGCTGTCGCTGGTGTGGCTCCACGGTCCTTGCTCTAGGCTTTCAAGCCCTTGTACATATTCAGGTGTTTTACCTGGAAAGGGTGGGAACAGTTCAGCAGCAGCTGGCCTGGGGCTCAGCTCACGTTTACTCACAGATGCCTCGGCACGGTCCCCCAGCTTTGCAATGAGGACGCTCCTTGCGTGGGGGTTGGGTTGCTGGCTGTATGGGAGATGGTTCCCCACCTCTGACCAATTTCAGAATTGTTTACCACTGGAGCAAGTGCCGTGATAGGGTTTTCCTCTGTATAACTCGTGGGTTCACTTTTTTTTCTTTTATGTTTCAAGTTAGATGTTATTCCTCTTTTATGTATTTATAGATATAAGCATGGAAATAATTCATTCCTATAAATACATCTGTGTGACGGGAAGAACTTTATTCTGTTTTATTTTTAAATTTTATTTTTTAAAATTTTGAAATTTTATTTATTTTTTTTATACAGCACGTTATTATTAGTTATGTATTTTATGCATATACATGTATACAGGTCAATCCCAAACTCCCAACTCATCCAACCACCACCACCCCATGGCTTCCCACACTTGGTGTCCATACGTTTGTTCTCTACCTCTGTGTCTCTATTTCTTCCCTGCAAACCAGTTCATCTGTACCATTTTTAGGCTCCACATATATGCATTAATATACAATATTTGTTTTCCTCTTTCTGACTTACTTCATTCTGTATGACAGTCTCTCGATCCATCGATGTCTCTACAGATGACCCAGTTTCATTCCTTTTTATGGCCGAGTAATATTCCATTTTATATATGTACCACATCTTTATCCATTCATCTGTCTGTGGGCATTTAGGTTGCTTCCATTACCTGGCTATTGTAAATAGTGCTGCAACGAACATTGTGGTGAATGTGCCTTTTTGAAATACGGTTTTCTCTGGGTATATGCCCAGAAGTGGGATTGCTGGATCAGATGGTAATTCTATTTCTAATTTTTTTAAGGAAACTCCATACTGTTCTCCATAGGGACTGTATCAATTTACATTCCCACCAATAGTGGAAGAGGGCTCCTTTTGTCCACACCCTCCCCAGAATTGGTTGTTTGTAGATTTTCTGATGATGCCGATTCTAACAGGTGTGAGGTGATACCTCATTGTAGTTTTGATTTGCATTTCTCTAATAATTAGTGCTGTTGAGCAGCTTTTCATGTGCGTCTTGGCCATCTCTGTGTCTCCTTTGAAGAAACGTCTCTTTAGATCTTCTGCCCATTTTTTTTTGGGTTGTTTGTTTTCTTAATATTAAGCTGCATGAGCTGTTTATATATATTGGAGATTAAACCTCTGTCCATTGATTCGTCTGCAACGATTTTCGCCCATTCTGAGGGATGCCTTTTTCCATTCCCGTGTTTTTTAACAAAAAAGGAAAGAAAGGAAAAGAAGCAGAACACTAATGTGCGTAAAATATGCCTTTTGAAACGGTCGTTTTGAAATATGGACGTCCTTTGAAATTTTTGGTCGATATGTGACCCCAGGATTTGTTTTCAGGGCAGGTGTCATTTACAGGCCTGCAATGATTTTGAATATCAACTGACCATTAGCGTTGGGATTAAAGCTGCTGTTGTGTGAAACGGCCACAAGGTGGCAGCAGTTCACCCTTACCAAATCTGGTTACTAGGGCAAGAGAGCCTCAGTGGAAGTGGTGTTCTAGATTGGAGTTTAGAATGGAATGTGCCAGGAGAAAGCCCCTCACGTTTGTCTCACTACTTCTTGTTCGTGTTTTTAATTTAATTTTTTTATTTTTTATTACAGCAAGTTTGATTACAATGTTTGGCTTGTTGTAGGTGTGGAAGATGTGGTTCTTTTACACATATACAGATGACTGTTCTTCTTGGGATCCTTTTCCCATGTACGTTATGACAGAATGTTGAGTAGTCCTCTCTTGGTATTCTGTAGGTCTTTGGTGATTATATATGTCACCTGTGTTTGTATATGTCTGTTAACCCCGATATCGTAATGAAACCAATCCTCACACCTTTCCATTGGTGAACCATAAGTTTGTTTAATGAATCTGTGATTGCCCTTCTCCGTGGAAATATCTGCCCTGGTATCCATTTTTAGGTAACACCTATAAGTGATATGATATGATATGTGTCTTTCACTTTCTGACTTACTACAAGTCACGTGATTACTTCGAGACTCTTCTACGGGGCTGCAAATGGCATTGTGTCCTTTTTTCCCTTGGCTTCTCTTCTGCCTTAGCGGGGTCCATTTTCAACAATGTGATTCCCTGAGGGTTGTGGATTAGCTGACCTGGGCAGCCTTACCCTGCCGGCCCGCCCTCCCCAGGTGTGCCTCGTTGAGGTCAATATAAACAGAGCTCCAGGCAGCAATAGCCCCTGAAGCTGTGCCTGACTCCATATTCTCTGCCCCGTCAGCAGTCTCGGGGCTGTGCTGGTGGGAGGAGGGAGTGAGGGGCCACAGCTTTCTGGGTGGCCCGGTGTGAGTGGGGTTCTGCTGGCCTTTCTGCAGGAGTTGCCAGGCTGCCGCCTGTAAAGAAGAGGATGTGTCACCCATACCTTCCGCTGGAATTTCTCTCCGGACAGAGGTGAGGAAGGAAAAAAGCAGTGGGTTCCGGGACAGGAGGGGTATCTCAGGCAGGGCAATGGAAAGCTTCTGGAAGAGCGCCAGGGTCCAGGACCACGCTGGCTGGCCTGCAGGCACCAAGTTGGCCTGCGTGCTGTCACTGGTGTGGCTCCACGGTCCTTCCTCTAGGCTTTCAAGCCCTTGTACATATTCAGGTGTTTTACCTGGAAAGGGTGGGAACAGTTCAGCAGCAGCTGGCCTGGGGCTCAGCTCACGTTTACTCACAGATGCCTCGGCACGGTCCCCCAGCTTTGCAATGAGGACGCTCCTTGCGTGGGGGTTGTGTTGCTGGCTGTATGGGAGATGGTTCCCCACCTCTGACCAATTTCAGAATTGTTTACCACTGGAGCAAGTGCCCTGATAGGGTTTTCCTCTGTATAACTCGTGGGTTCACTTTTTTTTCTTTTATGTTTCAAGTTAGATGTTATTCCTCTTTTATGTATTTATAGATATAAGCATGGAAATAATTCATTCCTATAAATACATCTGTGTGACGGGAAGAACTTTTTTCTGTTTTATTTTTAAATTTTATTTTTTAAAATTTTGAAATTTTATTTATTTTTTTTATACAGCACGTTATTATTAGTTATGTATTTTATGCATATACATGTATACAGGTCAATCCCAAACTCCCAACTCATCCAACCACCACCACCCCATGGCTTCCCACACTTGGTGTCCATACGTTTGTTCTCTACCTCTGTGTCTCTATTTCTTCCCTGCAAACCAGTTCATCTGTACCATTTTTAGGCTCCACATATATGCATTAATATACAATATTTGTTTTCCTCTTTCTGACTTACTTCATTCTGTATGACAGTCTCTCGATCCATCGATGTCTCTACAGATGACCCAGTTTCATTCCTTTTTATGGCCGAGTAATATTCCATTTTATATATGTACCACATCTTTATCCATTCATCTGTCTGTGGGCATTTAGGTTGCTTCCATTACCTGGCTATTGTAAATAGTGCTGCAACGAACATTGTGGTGAATGTGCCTTTTTGAAATACGGTTTTCTCTGGGTATATGCCCAGAAGTGGGATTGCTGGATCAGATGGTAATTCTATTTCTAGTTTTTTTAAGGAAACTCCATACTGTTCTCCATAGTGACTGTATCAATTTACATTCCCACCAATAGTGGAAGAGGGCTCCTTTTGTCCACACCCTCCCCAGAATTGGTTGTTTGTAGATTTTCTGATGATGCCGATTCTAACAGGTGTGAGGTGATACCTCATTGTAGTTTTGATTTGCATTTCTCTAATAATTAGTGCTGTTGAGCAGCTTTTCATGTGCGTCTTGGCCATCTCTGTGTCTCCTTTGAAGAAACGTCTCTTTAGATCTTCTGCCCATTTTTTTTGGGTTGTTTGTTTTCTTAATATTAAGCTGCATGAGCTGTTTATATATATTGGAGATTAAACCTCTGTCCATTGATTCGTCTGCAACGATTTTCGCCCATTCTGAGGGATGCCTTTTTCCATTCCCGTGTTTTTTAACAAAATAGGAAAGAAAGGAAAAGAAGCAGAACACTAATGTGCGTAAAATATGCCTTTTGAAACGGTCGTTTTGAAATATGGACGTCCTTTGAATTTTTTGGTCGATATGTGACCCCAGGATTTGTTTTCAGGGCAGGTGTCATTTACAGGCCTGCAATGATTTTGAATATCAACTGACCATTAGCGTTGGGATTAAAGCTGCTGTTGTGTGAAACGGCCACAAGGTGGCAGCAGTTCACCCTTACCAAATCTGGTTACTAGGGCAAGAGAGCCTCAGTGGAAGTGGTGTTCTAGATTGGAGTTTAGAATGGAATGTGCCAGGAGAAAGCCCCTCACGTTTGTCTCACTACTTCTTGTTCGTGTTTTTAATTTAATTTTTTTATTTTTTATTACAGCAAGTTTGATTACAATGTTTGGCTTGTTGTAGGTGTGGAAGATGTGGTTCTTTTACACATATACAGATGACTGTTCTTCTTGGGATCCTTTTCCCATGTACGTTATGACAGAATGTTGAGTAGTCCTCTCTTGGTATTCTGTAGGTCTTTGGTGATTATATATGTCACCTGTGTTTGTATATGTCTGTTAACCCCGATATCGTAATGAAACCAATCCTCACACCTTTCCATTGGTGAACCATAAGTTTGTTTAATGAATCTGTGATTGCCCTTCTCCGTGGAAATATCTGCCCTGGTATCCATTTTTAGGTAACACCTATAAGTGATATGATATGATATGTGTCTTTCACTTTCTGACTTACTACAAGTCACGTGATTACTTCGAGACTCTTCTACGGTGCTGCAAATGGCATTGTGTCCTTTTTTCCCTTGGCTTCTCTTCTGCCTTAGCGGGGTCCATTTTCAACAATGTGATTCCCTGAGGGTTGTGGATTAGCTGACCTGGGCAGCCTTACCCTGCCGGCCCGCCCTCCCCAGGTGTGCCTCGTTGAGGTCAATATAAACAGAGCTCCAGGCAGCAATAGCCCCTGAAGCTGTGCCTGACTCCATATTCTCTGCCCCGTCAGCAGTCTCGGGGCTGTGCTGGTGGGAGGGAGTGAGGGGCCACAGCTTTGTGGGTGGCCCGGTGTGAGTGGGGTTCTGCTGGCCTTTCTGCAGGAGTTGCCAGGCTGCCGCCTGTAAAGAAGAGGATGTGTCACCCATACCTTCCGCTGGAATTTCTCTCCGGACAGAGGTGAGGAAGGAAAAAACCAGTGGGGGCCGGGACAGGAGGGGTATCTCAGGCAGGGCAATGGAAAGCTTCTGGAAGAGCGCCAGGGTCCAGGACCACGCTGGCTGGCCTGCAGGCACCAAGTTGGCCTGAGTGCTGTCGCTGGTGTGGCTCCACGGTCCTTGCTCTAGGCTTTCAAGCCCTTGTACATATTCAGGTGTTTTACCTGGAAAGGGTGGGAACAGTTCAGCAGCAGCTGGCCTGGGGCTCAGCTCACGTTTACTCACAGATGCCTCGGCACGGTCCCCCAGCTTTGCAATGAGGACGCTCCTTGCGTGGGGGTTGGGTTGCTGGCTGTATGGGAGATGGTTCCCCACCTCTGACCAATTTCAGAATTGTTTACCACTGGAGCAAGTGCCGTGATAGGGTTTTCCTCTGTATAACTCGTGGGTTCACATTTTTTTCTTTTATGTTTCAAGTTAGATGTTATTCCTCTTTTATGTATTTATAGATATAAGCATGGAAATAATTCATTCCTATAAATACATCTGTGTGACGGGAAGAACTTTTTTCTGTTTTATTTTTAAATTTTATTTTTTAAAATTTTGAAATTTTATTTATTTTTTTTATACAGCACGTTATTATTAGTTATGTATTTTATGCATATACATGTATACAGGTCAATCCCAAACTCCCAACTCATCCAACCACCACCACCCCATGGCTTCCCACACTTGGTGTCCATACGTTTGTTCTCTACCTCTGTGTCTCTATTTCTTCCCTGCAAACCAGTTCATCTGTACCATTTTTAGGCTCCACATATATGCATTAATATACAATATTTGTTTTCCTCTTTCTGACTTACTTCATTCTGTATGACAGTCTCTCGATCCATCGATGTCTCTACAGATGACCCAGTTTCATTCCTTTTTATGGCCGAGTCATATTCCATTTTATATATGTACCACATCTTTATCCATTCATCTGTCTGTGGGCATTTAGGTTGCTTCCATTACCTGGCTATTGTAAATAGTGCTGCAACGAACATTGTGGTGAATGTGCCTTTTTGAAATACGGTTTTCTCTGGGTATATGCCCAGAAGTGGGATTGCTGGATCAGATGGTAATTCTATTTCTAGTTTTTTTAAGGAAACTCCATACTGTTCTCCATAGTGACTGTATCAATTTACATTCCCACCAATAGTGGAAGAGGGCTCCTTTTGTCCACACCCTCCCCAGAATTGGTTGTTTGTAGATTTTCTGATGATGCCGATTCTAACAGGTGTGAGGTGATACCTCATTGTAGTTTTGATTTGCATTTCTCTAATAATTAGTGCTGTTGAGCAGCTTTTCATGTGCGTCTTGGCCATCTCTGTGTCTCCTTTGAAGAAACGTCTCTTTAGATCTTCTGCCCATTTTTTTTGGGTTGTTTGTTTTCTTAATATTAAGCTGCATGAGCTGTTTATATATATTGGAGATTAAACCTCTGTCCATTGATTCGTCTGCAACGATTTTCGCCCATTCTGAGGGATGCCTTTTTCCATTCCCGTGTTTTTTAACAAAAAAGGAAAGAAAGGAAAAGAAGCAGAACACTAATGTGCGTAAAATATGCCTTTTGAAACGGTCGTTTTGAAATATGGACGTCCTTTGAAATTTTTGGTCGATATGTGACCCCAGGATTTGTTTTCAGGGCAGGTGTCATTTACAGGCCTGCAATGATTTTGAATATCAACTGACCATTAGCGTTGGGATTAAAGCTGCTGTTGTGTGAAACGGCCACAAGGTGGCAGCAGTTCACCCTTACCAAATCTGGTTACTAGGGCAAGAGAGCCTCAGTGGAAGTGGTGTTCTAGATTGGAGTTTAGAATGGAATGTGCCAGGAGAAAGCCCCTCACGTTTGTCTCACTACTTCTTGTTCGTGTTTTTAATTTAATTTTTTTATTTTTTATTACAGCAAGTTTGATTACAATGTTTGGCTTGTTGTAGGTGTGGAAGATGTGGTTCTTTTACACATATACAGATGACTGTTCTTCTTGGGATCCTTTTCCCATGTACGTTATGACAGAATGTTGAGTAGTCCTCTCTTGGTATTCTGTAGGTCTTTGGTGATTATATATGTCACCTGTGTTTGTATATGTCTGTTAACCCCGATATCGTAATGAAACCAATCCTCACACCTTTCCATTGGTGAACCATAAGTTTGTTTAATGAATCTGTGATTGCCCTTCTCCGTGGAAATATCTGCCCTGGTATCCATTTTTAGGTAACACCTATAAGTGATATGATATGATATGTGTCTTTCACTTTCTGACTTACTACAAGTCACGTGATTACTTCGAGACTCTTCTACGGTGCTGCAAATGGCATTGTGTCCTTTTTTCCCTTGGCTTCTCTTCTGCCTTAGCGGGGTCCATTTTCAACAATGTGATTCCCTGAGGGTTGTGGATTAGCTGACCTGGGCAGCCTTACCCTGCCGGCCCGCCCTCCCCAGGTGTGCCTCGTTGAGGTCAATATAAACAGAGCTCCAGGCAGCAATAGCCCCTGAAGCTGTGCCTGACTCCATATTCTCTGCCCCGTCAGCAGTCTCGGGGCTGTGCTGGTGGGAGGAGGATGTGAGGGGCCACAGCTTTGTGGGTGGCCCGGTGTGAGTGGGGTTCTGCTGGCCTTTCTGCAGGAGTTGCCAGGCTGCCGCCTGTAAAGAAGAGGATGTGTCACCCATACCTTCCGCTGGAATTTCTCTCCGGACAGAGGTGAGGAAGGAAAAAAGCAGTGGGTTCCGGGACAGGAGGGGTATCTCAGGCAGGGCAATGGAAAGCTTCTGGAAGAGCGCCAGGGTCCAGGACCACGCTGGCTGGCCTGCAGGCACCAAGTTGGCCTGCGTGCTGTCACTGGTGTGGCTCCACGGTCCTTCCTCTAGGCTTTCAAGCCCTTGTACATATTCAGGTGTTTTACCTGGAAAGGGTGGGAACAGTTCAGCAGCAGCTGGCCTGGGGCTCAGCTCACGTTTACTCACAGATGCCTCGGCACGGTCCCCCAGCTTTGCAATGAGGACGCTCCTTGCGTGGGGGTTGTGTTGCTGGCTGTATGGGAGATGGTTCCCCACCTCTGACCAATTTCAGAATTGTTTACCACTGGAGCAAGTGCCCTGATAGGGTTTTCCTCTGTATAACTCGTGGGTTCACTTTTTTTTCTTTTATGTTTCAAGTTAGATGTTATTCCTCTTTTATGTATTTATAGATATAAGCATGGAAATAATTCATTCCTATAAATACATCTGTGTGACGGGAAGAACTTTTTTCTGTTTTATTTTTAAATTTTATTTTTTAAAATTTTGAAATTTTATTTATTTTTTTATACAGCACGTTATTATTAGTTATGTATTTTATGCATATACATGTATACAGGTCAATCCCAAACTCCCAACTCATCCCACCACCACCACCCCATGGCTTCCCACACTTGGTGTCCATACGTTTGTTCTCTACCTCTGTGTCTCTATTTCTTCCCTGCAAACCAGTTCATCTGTACCATTTTTAGGCTCCACATATATGCATTAATATACAATATTTGTTTTCCTCTTTCTGACTTACTTCATTCTGTATGACAGTCTCTCGATCCATCGATGTCTCTACAAATGACCCAGTTTCATTCCTTTTTATGGCCGAGTAATATTCCATTTTATATATGTACCACATCTTTATCCATTCATCTGTCTGTGGGCATTTAGGTTGCTTCCATTACCTGGCTATTGTAAATAGTGCTGCAACGAACATTGTGGTGAATGTGCCTTTTTGAAATACGGTTTTCTCTGGGTATATGCCCAGAAGTGGGATTGCTGGATCAGATGGTAATTCTATTTCTAGTTTTTTTAAGGAAACTCCATACTGTTCTCCATAGGGACTGTATCAATTTACATTCCCACCAATAGTGGAAGAGGGCTCCTTTTGTCCACACCCTCCCCAGAATTGGTTGTTTGTAGATTTTCTGATGATGCCGATTCTAACAGGTGTGAGGTGATACCTCATTGTAGTTTTGATTTGCATTTCTCTAATAATTAGTGCTGTTGAGCAGCTTTTCATGTGCGTCTTGGCCATCTCTGTGTCTCCTTTGAAGAAACGTCTCTTTAGATCTTCTGCCCATTTTTTTTGGGTTGTTTGTTTTCTTAATATTAAGCTGCATGAGCTGTTTATATATATTGGAGATTAAACCTCTGTCCATTGATTCGTCTGCAACGATTTTCGCCCATTCTGAGGGATGCCTTTTTCCATTCCCGTGTTTTTTAACAAAAAAGGAAAGAAAGGAAAAGAAGCAGAACACTAATGTGCGTAAAATATGCCTTTTGAAACGGTCGTTTTGAAATATGGACGTCCTTTGAATTTTTTGGTCGATATGTGACCCCAGGATTTGTTTTCAGGGCAGGTGTCATTTACAGGCCTGCAATGATTTTGAATATCAACTGACCATTAGCGTTGGGACTAAAGCTGCTGTTGTGTGAAACGGCCACAAGGTGGCAGCAGTTCACCCTTACCAAATCTGGTTACTAGGGCAAGAGAGCCTCAGTGGAAGTGGTGTTCTAGATTGGAGTTTAGAATGGAATGTGCCAGGAGAAAGCCCCTCACGTTTGTCTCACTACTTCTTGTTCGTGTTTTTAATTTAATTTTTTTATTTTTTATTACAGCAAGTTTGATTACAATGTTTGGCTTGTTGTAGGTGTGGAAGATGTGGTTCTTTTACACATATACAGATGACTGTTCTTCTTGGGATCCTTTTCCCATGTACGTTATGACAGAATGTTGAGTAGTCCTCTCTTGGTATTCTGTAGGTCTTTGGTGATTATATATGTCACCTGTGTTTGTATATGTCTGTTAACCCCGATATCGTAATGAAACCAATCCTCACACCTTTCCATTGGTGAACCATAAGTTTGTTTAATGAATCTGTGATTGCCCTTCTCCGTGGAAATATCTGCCCTGGTATCCATTTTTAGGTAACACCTATAAGTGATATGATATGATATGTGTCTTTCACTTTCTGACTTACTACAAGTCACGTGATTACTTCGAGACTCTTCTACGGTGCTGCAAATGGCATTGTGTCCTTTTTTCCCTTGGCTTCTCTTCTGCCTTAGCGGGGTCCATTTTCAACAATGTGATTCCCTGAGGGTTGTGGATTAGCTGACCTGGGCAGCCTTACCCTGCCGGCCCGCCCTCCCCAGGTGTGCCTCGTTGAGGTCAATATAAACAGAGCTCCAGGCAGCAATAGCCCCTGAAGCTGTGCCTGACTCCATATTCTCTGCCCCGTCAGCAGTCTCGGGGCTGTGCTGGTGGGAGGGAGTGAGGGGCCACAGCTTTGTGGGTGGCCCGGTGTGAGTGGGGTTCTGCTGGCCTTTCTGCAGGAGTTGCCAGGCTGCCGCCTGTAAAGAAGAGGATGTGTCACCCATACCTTCCGCTGGAATTTCTCTCCGGACAGAGGTGAGGAAGGAAAAAACCAGTGGGGGCCGGGACAGGAGGGGTATCTCAGGCAGGGCAATGGAAAGCTTCTGGAAGAGCGCCAGGGTCCAGGACCACGCTGGCTGGCCTGCAGGCACAAAGTTGGCCTGAGTGCTGTCGCTGGTGTGGCTCCACGGTCCTTGCTCTAGGCTTTCAAGCCCTTGTACATATTCAGGTGTTTTACCTGGAAAGGGTGGGAACAGTTCAGCAGCAGCTGGCCTGGGGCTCAGCTCACGTTTACTCACAGATGCCTCGGCACGGTCCCCCAGCTTTGCAATGAGGACGCTCCTTGCGTGGGGGTTGGGTTGCTGGCTGTATGGGAGATGGTTCCCCACCTCTGACCAATTTCAGAATTGTTTACCACTGGAGCAAGTGCCGTGATAGGGTTTTCCTCTGTATAACTCGTGGGTTCACTTTTTTTTCTTTTATGTTTCAAGTTAGATGTTATTCCTCTTTTATGTATTTATAGATATAAGCATGGAAATAATTCATTCCTATAAATACATCTGTGTGACGGGAAGAACTTTATTCTGTTTTATTTTTAAATTTTATTTTTTAAAATTTTGAAATTTTATTTATTTTTTTTATACAGCACGTTATTATTAGTTATGTATTTTATGCATATACATGTATACAGGTCAATCCCAAACTCCCAACTCATCCAACCACCACCACCCCATGGCTTCCCACACTTGGTGTCCATACGTTTGTTCTCTACCTCTGTGTCTCTATTTCTTCCCTGCAAACCAGTTCATCTGTACCATTTTTAGGCTCCACATATATGCATTAATATACAATATTTGTTTTCCTCTTTCTGACTTACTTCATTCTGTATGACAGTCTCTCGATCCATCGATGTCTCTACAGATGACCCAGTTTCATTCCTTTTTATGGCCGAGTCATATTCCATTTTATATATGTACCACATCTTTATCCATTCATCTGTCTGTGGGCATTTAGGTTGCTTCCATTACCTGGCTATTGTAAATAGTGCTGCAACGAACATTGTGGTGAATGTGCCTTTTTGAAATACGGTTTTCTCTGGGTATATGCCCAGAAGTGGGATTGCTGGATCAGATGGTAATTCTATTTCTAGTTTTTTTAAGGAAACTCCATACTGTTCTCCATAGTGACTGTATCAATTTACATTCCCACCAATAGTGGAAGAGGGCTCCTTTTGTCCACACCCTCCCCAGAATTGGTTGTTTGTAGATTTTCTGATGATGCCGATTCTAACAGGTGTGAGGTGATACCTCATTGTAGTTTTGATTTGCATTTCTCTAATAATTAGTGCTGTTGAGCAGCTTTTCATGTGCGTCTTGGCCATCTCTGTGTCTCCTTTGAAGAAACGTCTCTTTAGATCTTCTGCCCATTTTTTTTGGGTTGTTTGTTTTCTTAATATTAAGCTGCATGAGCTGTTTATATATATTGGAGATTAAACCTCTGTCCATTGATTCGTCTGCAACGATTTTCGCCCATTCTGAGGGATGCCTTTTTCCATTCCCGTGTTTTTTAACAAAAAAGGAAAGAAAGGAAAAGAAGCAGAACACTAATGTGCGTAAAATATGCCTTTTGAAACGGTCGTTTTGAAATATGGACGTCCTTTGAAATTTTTGGTCGATATGTGACCCCAGGATTTGTTTTCAGGGCAGGTGTCATTTACAGGCCTGCAATGATTTTGAATATCAACTGACCATTAGCGTTGGGATTAAAGCTGCTGTTGTGTGAAACGGCCACAAGGTGGCAGCAGTTCACCCTTACCAAATCTGGTTACTAGGGCAAGAGAGCCTCAGTGGAAGTGGTGTTCTAGATTGGAGTTTAGAATGGAATGTGCCAGGAGAAAGCCCCTCACGTTTGTCTCACTACTTCTTGTTCGTGTTTTTAATTTAATTTTTTTATTTTTTATTACAGCAAGTTTGATTACAATGTTTGGCTTGTTGTAGGTGTGGAAGATGTGGTTCTTTTACACATATACAGATGACTGTTCTTCTTGGGATCCTTTTCCCATGTACGTTATGACAGAATGTTGAGTAGTCCTCTCTTGGTATTCTGTAGGTCTTTGGTGATGATATATGTCACCTGTGTTTGTATATGTCTGTTAACCCCGATATCGTAATGAAACCAATCCTCACACCTTTCCATTGGTGAACCATAAGTTTGTTTAATGAATCTGTGATTGCCCTTCTCCGTGGAAATATCTGCCCTGGTATCCATTTTTAGGTAACACCTATAAGTGATATGATACGATATGTGTCTTTCACTTTCTGACTTACTACAAGTCACGTGATTACTTCGAGACTCTTCTACGGTGCTGCAAATGGCATTGTGTCCTTTTTTCCCTTGGCTTCTCTTCTGCCTTAGCGGGGTCCATTTTCAACAATGTGATTCCCTGAGGGTTGTGGATTAGCTGACCTGGGCAGCCTTACCCTGCCGGCCCGCCCTCCCCAGGTGTGCCTCGTTGAGGTCAATATAAACAGAGCTCCAGGCAGCAATAGCCCCTGAAGCTGTGCCTGACTCCATATTCTCTGCCCCGTCAGCAGTCTCGGGGCTGTGCTGGTGGGAGGGAGTGAGGGGCCACAGCTTTGTGGGTGGCCCGGTGTGAGTGGGGTTCTGCTGGCCTTTCTGCAGGAGTTGCCAGGCTGCCGCCTGTAAAGAAGAGGATGTGTCACCCATACCTTCCGCTGGAATTTCTCTCCGGACAGAGGTGAGGAAGGAAAAAAGCAGTGGGGGCCGGGACAGGAGGGGTATCTCAGGCAGGGCAATGGAAAGCTTCTGGAAGAGCGCCAGGGTCCAGGACCACGCTGGCTGGCCTGAAGGCACCAAGTTGGCCTGCGTGCTGTCGCTGGTGTGGCTCCACGGTCCTTCCTCTAGGCTTTCAAGCCCTTGTACATATTCAGGTGTTTTACCTGGAAAGGGTGGGAACAGTTCAGCAGCAGCTGGCCTGGGGCTCAGCTCACGTTTACTCACAGATGCCTCGGCACGGTCCCCCAGCTTTGCAATGAGGACGCTACTTGCGTGGGGGTTGGGTTGCTGGCTGTATGGGAGATGGTTCCCCACCTCTGACCAATTTCAGAATTGTTTACCACTGGAGCAAGTGCCGTGATAGGGTTTTCCTCTGTATAACTCGTGGGTTCACTTTTTGTTTCTTTTATGTTTCAAGTTAGATGTTATTCCTCTTTTATGTATTTATAGATATAAGCATGGAAATAATTCATTCCTATAAATACATCTGTGTGACGGGAAGAACTTTTTTCTGTTTTATTTTTAAATTTTATTTTTTAAAATTTTGAAATTTTATTTATTTTTTTATACAGCACGTTATTATTAGTTATGTATTTTATGCATATACATGTATACAGGTCAATCCCAAACTCCCACCACCACCACCCCATGGCTTCCCACACTTGGTGTCCATACGTTTGTTCTCTACCTCTGTGTCTCTATTTCTTCCCTGCAAACCAGTTCATCTGTACCATTTTTAGGCTCCACATATATGCATTAATATACAATATTTGTTTTCCTCTTTCTGACTTACTTCATTCTGTATGACAGTCTCTCGATCCATCGATGTCTCTACAAATGACCCAGTTTCATTCCTATTTATGGCCGAGTCATATTCCATTTTATATATGTACCACATCTTTATCCATTCATCTGTCTGTGGGCATTTAGGTTGCTTCCATTACCTGGCTATTGTAAATAGTGCTGCAACGAACATTGTGGTGAATGTGCCTTTTTGAAATACGGTTTTCTCTGGGTATATGCCCAGAAGTGGGATTGCTGGATCAGATGGTAATTCTATTTCTAGTTTTTTTAAGGAAACTCCATACTGTTCTCCATAGGGACTGTATCAATTTACATTCCCACCAATAGTGGAAGAGGGCTCCTTTTGTCCACACCCTCCCCAGAATTGGTTGTTTGTAGATTTTCTGATGATGCCGATTCTAACAGGTGTGAGGTGATACCTCATTGTAGTTTTGATTTGCATTTCTCTAATAATTAGTGCTGTTGAGCAGCTTTTCATGTGCGTCTTGGCCATCTCTGTGTCTCCTTTGAAGAAACGTCTCTTTAGATCTTCTGCCCATTTTTTTGGGGTTGTTTGTTTTTTTAATATTAAGCTGCATGAGCTGTTTATATATATTGGAGATTAAACCTCTGTCCATTGATTCGTCTGCAACGATTTTCGCCCATTCTGAGGGATGCCTTTTTCCATTCCCGTGTTTTTTAACAAAAAAGGAAAGAAAGGAAAAGAAGCAGAACACTAATGTGCGTAAAATATGCCTTTTGAAACGGTCGTTTTGAAATATGGACGTCCTTTGAATTTTTTGGTCGATATGTGACCCCAGGATTTGTTTTCAGGGCAGGTGTCATTTACAGGCCTGCAATGATTTTGAATATCAACTGACCATTAGCGTTGGGATTAAAGCTGCTGTTGTGTGAAACGGCCACAAGGTGGCAGCAGTTCACCCTTACCAAATCTGGTTACTAGGGCAAGAGAGCCTCAGTGGAAGTGGTGTTCTAGATTGGAGTTTAGAATGGAATGTGCCAGGAGAAAGCCCCTCACGTTTGTCTCACTACTTCTTGTTCGTGTTTTTAATTTAATTTTTTTATTTTTTATTACAGCAAGTTTGATTACAATGTTTGGCTTGTTGTAGGTGTGGAAGATGTGGTTCTTTTACACATATACAGATGACTGTTCTTCTTGGGATCCTTTTCCCATGTACGTTATGACAGAATGTTGAGTAGTCCTCTCTTGGTATTCTGTAGGTCTTTGGTGATTATATATGTCACCTGTGTTTGTATATGTCTGTTAACCCCGATATCGTAATGAAACCAATCCTCACACCTTTCCATTGGTGAACCATAAGTTTGTTTAATGAATCTGTGATTGCCCTTCTCCGTGGAAATATCTGCCCTGGTATCCATTTTTAGGTAACACCTATAAGTGATATGATACGATATGTGTCTTTCACTTTCTGACTTACTACAAGTCACGTGATTACTTCGAGACTCTTCTACGGTGCTGCAAATGGCATTGTGTCCTTTTTTCCCTTGGCTTCTCTTCTGCCTTAGCGGGGTCCATTTTCAACAATGTGATTCCCTGAGGGTTGTGGATTAGCTGACCTGGGCAGCCTTACCCTGCCGGCCCGCCCTCCCCAGGTGTGCCTCGTTGAGGTCAATATAAACAGAGCTCCAGGCAGCAATAGCCCCTGAAGCTGTGCCTGACTCCATATTCTCTGCCCCGTCAGCAGTCTCGGGGCTGTGCTGGTGGGAGGAGGGAGTGAGGGGCCACAGCTTTGTGGGTGGCCCGGTGTGAGTGGGGTTCTGCTGGCCTTTCTGCAGGAGTTGCCAGGCTGCCGCCTGTAAAGAAGAGGATGTGTCACCCATACCTTCCGCTGGAATTTCTCTCCGGACAGAGGTGAGGAAGGAAAAAAGCAGTGGGGGCCGGGACAGGAGGGGTATCTCAGGCAGGGCAATGGAAAGCTTCTGGAAGAGCGCCAGGGTCCAGGACCACGCTGGCTGGCCTGAAGGCACCAAGTTGGCCTGCGTGCTGTCGCTGGTGTGGCTCCACGGTCCTTCCTCTAGGCTTTCAAGCCCTTGTACATATTCAGGTGTTTTACCTGGAAAGGGTGGGAACAGTTCAGCAGCAGCTGGCCTGGGGCTCAGCTCACGTTTACTCACAGATGCCTCGGCACGGTCCCCCAGCTTTGCAATGAGGACGCTACTTGCGTGGGGGTTGGGTTGCTGGCTGTATGGGAGATGGTTCCCCACCTCTGACCAATTTCAGAATTGTTTACCACTGGAGCAAGTGCCGTGATAGGGTTTTCCTCTGTATAACTCGTGGGTTCACTTTTTGTTTCTTTTATGTTTCAAGTTAGATGTTATTCCTCTTTTATGTATTTATAGATATAAGCATGGAAATAATTCATTCCTATAAATACATCTGTGTGACGGGAAGAACTTTTTTCTGTTTTATTTTTAAATTTTATTTTTTAAAATTTTGAAATTTTATTTATTTTTTTATACAGCACGTTATTATTAGTTATGTATTTTATGCATATACATGTATACAGGTCAATCCCAAACTCCCACCACCACCACCCCATGGCTTCCCACACTTGGTGTCCATACGTTTGTTCTCTACCTCTGTGTCTCTATTTCTTCCCTGCAAACCAGTTCATCTGTACCATTTTTAGGCTCCACATATATGCATTAATATACAATATTTGTTTTCCTCTTTCTGACTTACTTCATTCTGTATGACAGTCTCTCGATCCATCGATGTCTCTACAAATGACCCAGTTTCATTCCTATTTATGGCCGAGTCATATTCCATTTTATATATGTACCACATCTTTATCCATTCATCTGTCTGTGGGCATTTAGGTTGCTTCCATTACCTGGCTATTGTAAATAGTGCTGCAACGAACATTGTGGTGAATGTGCCTTTTTGAAATACGGTTTTCTCTGGGTATATGCCCAGAAGTGGGATTGCTGGATCAGATGGTAATTCTATTTCTAGTTATTTTAAGGAAACTCCATACTGTTCTCCATAGGGACTGTATCAATTTACATTCCCACCAATAGTGGAAGAGGGCTCCTTTTGTCCACACCCTCCCCAGAATTGGTTGTTTGTAGATTTTCTGATGATGCCGATTCTAACAGGTGTGAGGTGATACCTCATTGTAGTTTTGATTTGCATTTCTCTAATAATTAGTGCTGTTGAGCAGCTTTTCATGTGCGTCTTGGCCATCTCTGTGTCTCCTTTGAAGAAACGTCTCTTTAGATCTTCTGCCCATTTTTTTGGGGTTGTTTGTTTTTTTAATATTAAGCTGCATGAGCTGTTTATATATATTGGAGATTAAACCTCTGTCCATTGATTCGTCTGCAACGATTTTCGCCCATTCTGAGGGATGCCTTTTTCCATTCCCGTGTTTTTTAACAAAAAAGGAAAGAAAGGAAAAGAAGCAGAACACTAATGTGCGTAAAATATGCCTTTTGAAACGGTCGTTTTGAAATATGGACGTCCTTTGAATTTTTTGGTCGATATGTGACCCCAGGATTTGTTTTCAGGGCAGGTGTCATTTACAGGCCTGCAATGATTTTGAATATCAACTGACCATTAGCGTTGGGATTAAAGCTGCTGTTGTGTGAAACGGCCACAAGGTGGCAGCAGTTCACCCTTACCAAATCTGGTTACTAGGGCAAGAGAGCCTCAGTGGAAGTGGTGTTCTAGATTGGAGTTTAGAATGGAATGTGCCAGGAGAAAGCCCCTCACGTTTGTCTCACTACTTCTTGTTCGTGTTTTTAATTTAATTTTTTTATTTTTTATTACAGCAAGTTTGATTACAATGTTTGGCTTGTTGTAGGTGTGGAAGATGTGGTTCTTTTACACATATACAGATGACTGTTCTTCTTGGGATCCTTTTCCCATGTACGTTATGACAGAATGTTGAGTAGTCCTCTCTTGGTATTCTGTAGGTCTTTGGTGATTATATATGTCACCTGTGTTTGTATATGTCTGTTAACCCCGATATCGTAATGAAACCAATCCTCACACCTTTCCATTGGTGAACCATAAGTTTGTTTAATGAATCTGTGATTGCCCTTCTCCGTGGAAATATCTGCCCTGGTATCCATTTTTAGGTAACACCTATAAGTGATATGATACGATATGTGTCTTTCACTTTCTGACTTACTACAAGTCACGTGATTACTTCGAGACTCTTCTACGGTGCTGCAAATGGCATTGTGTCCTTTTTTCCCTTGGCTTCTCTTCTGCCTTAGCGGGGTCCATTTTCAACAATGTGATTCCCTGAGGGTTGTGGATTAGCTGACCTGGGCAGCCTTACCCTGCCGGCCCGCCCTCCCCAGGTGTGCCTCGTTGAGGTCAATATAAACAGAGCTCCAGGCAGCAATAGCCCCTGAAGCTGTGCCTGACTCCATATTCTCTGCCCCGTCAGCAGTCTCGGGGCTGTGCTGGTGGGAGGGAGTGAGGGGCCACAGCTTTGTGGGTGGCCCGGTGTGAGTGGGGTTCTGCTGGCCTTTCTGCAGGAGTTGCCAGGCTGCCGCCTGTAAAGAAGAGGATGTGTCACCCATACCTTCCGCTGGAATTTCTCTCCGGACAGAGGTGAGGAAGGAAAAAAGCAGTGGGGGCCGGGACAGGAGGGGTATCTCAGGCAGGGCAATGGAAAGCTTCTGGAAGAGCGCCAGGGTCCAGGACCACGCTGGCTGGCCTGAAGGCACCAAGTTGGCCTGCGTGCTGTCGCTGGTGTGGCTCCACGGTCCTTCCTCTAGGCTTTCAAGCCCTTGTACATATTCAGGTGTTTTACCTGGAAAGGGTGGGAACAGTTCAGCAGCAGCTGGCCTGGGGCTCAGCTCACGTTTACTCACAGATGCCTCGGCACGGTCCCCCAGCTTTGCAATGAGGACGCTACTTGCGTGGGGGTTGGGTTGCTGGCTGTATGGGAGATGGTTCCCCACCTCTGACCAATTTCAGAATTGTTTACCACTGGAGCAAGTGCCGTGATAGGGTTTTCCTCTGTATAACTCGTGGGTTCACTTTTTGTTTCTTTTATGTTTCAAGTTAGATGTTATTCCTCTTTTATGTATTTATAGATATAAGCATGGAAATAATTCATTCCTATAAATACATCTGTGTGACGGGAAGAACTTTTTTCTGTTTTATTTTTAAATTTTATTTTTTAAAATTTTGAAATTTTATTTATTTTTTTATACAGCACGTTATTATTAGTTATGTATTTTATGCATATACATGTATACAGGTCAATCCCAAACTCCCACCACCACCACCCCATGGCTTCCCACACTTGGTGTCCATACGTTTGTTCTCTACCTCTGTGTCTCTATTTCTTCCCTGCAAACCAGTTCATCTGTACCATTTTTAGGCTCCACATATATGCATTAATATACAATATTTGTTTTCCTCTTTCTGACTTACTTCATTCTGTATGACAGTCTCTCGATCCATCGATGTCTCTACAAATGACCCAGTTTCATTCCTATTTATGGCCGAGTCATATTCCATTTTATATATGTACCACATCTTTATCCATTCATCTGTCTGTGGGCATTTAGGTTGCTTCCATTACCTGGCTATTGTAAATAGTGCTGCAACGAACATTGTGGTGAGTGTGCCTTTTTGAAATACGGTTTTCTCTGGGTATATGCCCAGAAGTGGGATTGCTGGATCAGATGGTAATTCTATTTCTAGTTTTTTTAAGGAAACTCCATACTGTTCTCCATAGGGACTGTATCAATTTACATTCCCACCAATAGTGGAAGAGGGCTCCTTTTGTCCACACCCTCCCCAGAATTGGTTGTTTGTAGATTTTCTGATGATGCCGATTCTAACAGGTGTGAGGTGATACCTCATTGTAGTTTTGATTTGCATTTCTCTAATAATTAGTGCTGTTGAGCAGCTTTTCATGTGCGTCTTGGCCATCTCTGTGTCTCCTTTGAAGAAACGTCTCTTTAGATCTTCTGCCCATTTTTTTGGGGTTGTTTGTTTTCTTAATATTAAGCTGCATGAGCTGTTTATATATATTGGAGATTAAACCTCTGTCCATTGATTCGTCTGCAACGATTTTCGCCCATTCTGAGGGATGCCTTTTTCCATTCCCGTGTTTTTTAACAAAAAAGGAAAGAAAGGAAAAGAAGCAGAACACTAATGTGCGTAAAATATGCCTTTTGAAACGGTCGTTTTGAAATATGGACGTCCTTTGAATTTTTTGGTCGATATGTGACCCCAGGATTTGTTTTCAGGGCAGGTGTCATTTACAGGCCTGCAATGATTTTGAATATCAACTGACCATTAGCGTTGGGATTAAAGCTGCTGTTGTGTGAAACGGCCACAAGGTGGCAGCAGTTCACCCTTACCAAATCTGGTTACTAGGGCAAGAGAGCCTCAGTGGAAGTGGTGTTCTAGATTGGAGTTTAGAATGGAATGTGCCAGGAGAAAGCCCCTCACGTTTGTCTCACTACTTCTTGTTCGTGTTTTTAATTTAATTTTTTTATTTTTTATTACAGCAAGTTTGATTACAATGTTTGGCTTGTTGTAGGTGTGGAAGATGTGGTTCTTTTACACATATACAGATGACTGTTCTTCTTGGGATCCTTTTCCCATGTACGTTATGACAGAATGTTGAGTAGTCCTCTCTTGGTATTCTGTAGGTCTTTGGTGATTATATATGTCACCTGTGTTTGTATATGTCTGTTAACCCCGATATCGTAATGAAACCAATCCTCACACCTTTCCATTGGTGAACCATAAGTTTGTTTAATGAATCTGTGATTGCCCTTCTCCGTGGAAATATCTGCCCTGGTATCCATTTTTAGGTAACACCTATAAGTGATATGATATGATATGTGTCTTTCACTTTCTGACTTACTACAAGTCACGTGATTACTTCGAGACTCTTCTACGGTGCTGCAAATGGCATTGTGTCCTTTTTTCCCTTGGCTTCTCTTCTGCCTTAGCGGGGTCCATTTTCAACAATGTGATTCCCTGAGGGTTGTGGATTAGCTGACCTGGGCAGCCTTACCCTGCCGGCCCGCCCTCCCCAGGTGTGCCTCGTTGAGGTCAATATAAACAGAGCTCCAGGCAGCAATAGCCCCTGAAGCTGTGCCTGACTCCATATTCTCTGCCCCGTCAGCAGTCTCGGGGCTGTGCTGGTGGGAGGGAGTGAGGGGCCACAGCTTTGTGGGTGGCCCGGTGTGAGTGGGGTTCTGCTGGCCTTTCTGCAGGAGTTGCCAGGCTGCCGCCTGTAAAGAAGAGGATGTGTCACCCATACCTTCCGCTGGAATTTCTCTCCGGACAGAGGTGAGGAAGGAAAAAAGCAGTGGGGGCCGGGACAGGAGGGGTATCTCAGGCAGGGCAATGGAAAGCTTCTGGAAGAGCGCCAGGGTCCAGGACCACGCTGGCTGGCCTGCAGGCACCAAGTTGGCCTGCGTGCTGTCGCTGGTGTGGCTCCACGGTCCTTCCTCTAGGCTTTCAAGCCCTTGTACATATTCAGGTGTTTTACCTGGAAAGGGTGGGAACAGTTCAGCAGCAGCTGGCCTGGGGCTCAGCTCACGTTTACTCACAGATGCCTCGGCACGGTCCCCCAGCTTTGCAATGAGGACGCTACTTGCGTGGGGGTTGGGTTGCTGGCTGTATGGGAGATGGTTCCCCACCTCTGACCAATTTCAGAATTGTTTACCACTGGAGCAAGTGCCGTGATAGGGTTTTCCTCTGTATAACTCGTGGGTTCACTTTTTGTTTCTTTTATGTTTCAAGTTAGATGTTATTCCTCTTTTATGTATTTATAGATATAAGCATGGAAATAATTCATTCCTATAAATACATCTGTGTGACGGGAAGAACTTTTTTCTGTTTTATTTTTAAATTTTATTTTTTAAAATTTTGAAATTTTATTTATTTTTTTATACAGCACGTTATTATTAGTTATGTATTTTATGCATATACATGTATACAGGTCAATCCCAAACTCCCAACTCATCCCACCACCACCACCCCATGGCTTCCCACACTTGGTGTCCATACGTTTGTTCTCTACCTCTGTGTCTCTATTTCTTCCCTGCAAACCAGTTCATCTGTACCATTTTTAGGCTCCACATATATGCATTAATATACAATATTTGTTTTCCTCTTTCTGACTTACTTCATTCTGTATGACAGTCTCTCGATCCATCGATGTCTCTACAAATGACCCAGTTTCATTCCTATTTATGGCCGAGTCATATTCCATTTTATATATGTACCACATCTTTATCCATTCATCTGTCTGTGGGCATTTAGGTTGCTTCCATTACCTGGCTATTGTAAATAGTGCTGCAACGAACATTGTGGTGAATGTGCCTTTTTGAAATACGGTTTTCTCTGGGTATATGCCCAGAAGTGGGATTGCTGGATCAGATGGTAATTCTATTTCTAGTTTTTTTAAGGAAACTCCATACTGTTCTCCATAGGGACTGTATCAATTTACATTCCCACCAATAGTGGAAGAGGGCTCCTTTTGTCCACACCCTCCCCAGAATTGGTTGTTTGTAGATTTTCTGATGATGCCGATTCTAACAGGTGTGAGGTGATACCTCATTGTAGTTTTGATTTGCATTTCTCTAATAATTAGTGCTGTTGAGCAGCTTTTCATGTGCGTCTTGGCCATCTCTGTGTCTCCTTTGAAGAAACGTCTCTTTAGATCTTCTGCCCATTTTTTGGGGGTTGTTTGTTTTTTTAATATTAAGCTGCATGAGCTGTTTATATATATTGGAGATTAAACCTCTGTCCATTGATTCGTCTGCAACGATTTTCGCCCATTCTGAGGGATGCCTTTTTCCATTCCCGTGTTTTTTAACAAAAAAGGAAAGAAAGGAAAAGAAGCAGAACACTAATGTGCGTAAAATATGCCTTTTGAAACGGTCGTTTTGAAATATGGACGTCCTTTGAATTTTTTGGTCGATATGTGACCCCAGGATTTGTTTTCAGGGCAGGTGTCATTTACAGGCCTGCAATGATTTTGAATATCAACTGACCATTAGCGTTGGGATTAAAGCTGCTGTTGTGTGAAACGGCCACAAGGTGGCAGCAGTTCACCCTTACCAAATCTGGTTACTAGGGCAAGAGAGCCTCAGTGGAAGTGGTGTTCTAGATTGGAGTTTAGAATGGAATGTGCCAGGAGAAAGCCCCTCACGTTTGTCTCACTACTTCTTGTTCGTGTTTTTAATTTAATTTTTTTATTTTTTATTACAGCAAGTTTGATTACAATGTTTGGCTTGTTGTAGGTGTGGAAGATGTGGTTCTTTTACACATATACAGATGACTGTTCTTCTTGGGATCCTTTTCCCATGTACGTTATGACAGAATGTTGAGTAGTCCTCTCTTGGTATTCTGTAGGTCTTTGGTGATTATATATGTCACCTGTGTTTGTATATGTCTGTTAACCCCGATATCGTAATGAAACCAATCCTCACACCTTTCCATTGGTGAACCATAAGTTTGTTTAATGAATCTGTGATTGCCCTTCTCCGTGGAAATATCTGCCCTGGTATCCATTTTTAGGTAACACCTATAAGTGATATGATACGATATGTGTCTTTCACTTTCTGACTTACTACAAGTCACGTGATTACTTCGAGACTCTTCTACGGTGCTGCAAATGGCATTGTGTCCTTTTTTCCCTTGGCTTCTCTTCTGCCTTAGCGGGGTCCATTTTCAACAATGTGATTCCCTGAGGGTTGTGGATTAGCTGACCTGGGCAGCCTTACCCTGCCGGCCCGCCCTCCCCAGGTGTGCCTCGTTGAGGTCAATATAAACAGAGCTCCAGGCAGCAATAGCCCCTGAAGCTGTGCCTGACTCCATATTCTCTGCCCCGTCAGCAGTCTCGGGGCTGTGCTGGTGGGAGGGAGTGAGGGGCCACAGCTTTGTGGGTGGCCCGGTGTGAGTGGGGTTCTGCTGGCCTTTCTGCAGGAGTTGCCAGGCTGCCGCCTGTAAAGAAGAGGATGTGTCACCCATACCTTCCGCTGGAATTTCTCTCCGGACAGAGGTGAGGAAGGAAAAAAGCAGTGGGGGCCGGGACAGGAGGGGTATCTCAGGCAGGGCAATGGAAAGCTTCTGGAAGAGCGCCAGGGTCCAGGACCACGCTGGCTGGCCTGCAGGCACCAAGTTGGCCTGCGTGCTGTCGCTGGTGTGGCTCCACGGTCCTTCCTCTAGGCTTTCAAGCCCTTGTACATATTCAGGTGTTTTACCTGGAAAGGGTGGGAACAGTTCAGCAGCAGCTGGCCTGGGGCTCAGCTCACGTTTACTCACAGATGCCTCGGCACGGTCCCCCAGCTTTGCAATGAGGACGCTACTTGCGTGGGGGTTGGGTTGCTGGCTGTATGGGAGATGGTTCCCCACCTCTGACCAATTTCAGAATTGTTTACCACTGGAGCAAGTGCCGTGATAGGGTTTTCCTCTGTATAACTCGTGGGTTCACTTTTTGTTTCTTTTATGTTTCAAGTTAGATGTTATTCCTCTTTTATGTATTTATAGATATAAGCATGGAAATAATTCATTCCTATAAATACATCTGTGTGACGGGAAGAACTTTTTTCTGTTTTATTTTTAAATTTTATTTTTTAAAATTTTGAAATTTTATTTATTTTTTTATACAGCACGTTATTATTAGTTATGTATTTTATGCATATACATGTATACAGGTCAATCCCAAACTCCCAACTCATCCCACCACCACCACCCCATGGCTTCCCACACTTGGTGTCCATACGTTTGTTCTCTACCTCTGTGTCTCTATTTCTTCCCTGCAAACCAGTTCATCTGTACCATTTTTAGGCTCCACATATATGCATTAATATACAATATTTGTTTTCCTCTTTCTGACTTACTTCATTCTGTATGACAGTCTCTCGATCCATCGATGTCTCTACAAATGACCCAGTTTCATTCCTATTTATGGCCGAGTCATATTCCATTTTATATATGTACCACATCTTTATCCATTCATCTGTCTGTGGGCATTTAGGTTGCTTCCATTACCTGGCTATTGTAAATAGTGCTGCAACGAACATTGTGGTGAGTGTGCCTTTTTGAAATACGGTTTTCTCTGGGTATATGCCCAGAAGTGGGATTGCTGGATCAGATGGTAATTCTATTTCTAGTTTTTTTAAGGAAACTCCATACTGTTCTCCATAGGGACTGTATCAATTTACATTCCCACCAATAGTGGAAGAGGGCTCCTTTTGTCCACACCCTCCCCAGAATTGGTTGTTTGTAGATTTTCTGATGATGCCGATTCTAACAGGTGTGAGGTGATACCTCATTGTAGTTTTGATTTGCATTTCTCTAATAATTAGTGCTGTTGAGCAGCTTTTCATGTGCGTCTTGGCCATCTCTGTGTCTCCTTTGAAGAAACGTCTCTTTAGATCTTCTGCCCATTTTTTTGGGGTTGTTTGTTTTTTTAATATTAAGCTGCATGAGCTGTTTATATATATTGGAGATTAAACCTCTGTCCATTGATTCGTCTGCAACGATTTTCGCCCATTCTGAGGGATGCCTTTTTCCATTCCCGTGTTTTTTAACAAAAAAGGAAAGAAAGGAAAAGAAGCAGAACACTAATGTGCGTAAAATATGCCTTTTGAAACGGTCGTTTTGAAATATGGACGTCCTTTGAATTTTTTGGTCGATATGTGACCCCAGGATTTGTTTTCAGGGCAGGTGTCATTTACAGGCCTGCAATGATTTTGAATATCAACTGACCATTAGCGTTGGGATTAAAGCTGCTGTTGTGTGAAACGGCCACAAGGTGGCAGCAGTTCACCCTTACCAAATCTGGTTACTAGGGCAAGAGAGCCTCAGTGGAAGTGGTGTTCTAGATTGGAGTTTAGAATGGAATGTGCCAGGAGAAAGCCCCTCACGTTTGTCTCACTACTTCTTGTTCGTGTTTTTAATTTAATTTTTTTATTTTTTATTACAGCAAGTTTGATTACAATGTTTGGCTTGTTGTAGGTGTGGAAGATGTGGTTCTTTTACACATATACAGATGACTGTTCTTCTTGGGATCCTTTTCCCATGTACGTTATGACAGAATGTTGAGTAGTCCTCTCTTGGTATTCTGTAGGTCTTTGGTGATTATATATGTCACCTGTGTTTGTATATGTCTGTTAACCCCGATATCGTAATGAAACCAATCCTCACACCTTTCCATTGGTGAACCATAAGTTTGTTTAATGAATCTGTGATTGCCCTTCTCCGTGGAAATATCTGCCCTGGTATCCATTTTTAGGTAACACCTATAAGTGATATGATATGATATGTGTCTTTAACTTTCTGACTTACTACAAGTCACGTGATTACTTCGAGACTCATCTACGGTGCTGCAAATGGCATTGTGTCCTTTTTTCCCTTGGCTTCTCTTCTGCCTTAGCGGGGTCCATTTTCAACAATGTGATTCCCTGAGGGTTGTGGATTAGCTGACCTGGGCAGCCTTACCCTGCCGGCCCGCCCTCCCCAGGTGTGCCTCGTTGAGGTCAATATAAACAGTGCTCCAGGCAGCAATAGCCCCTGAAGCTGTGCCTGACTCCATATTCTCTGCCCCGTCAGCAGTCTCGGGGCTGTGCTGGTGGGAGGGAGTGAGGGGCCACAGCTTTGTGGGTGGCCCGGTGTGAGTGGGGTTCTGCTGGCCTTTCTGCAGGAGTTGCCAGGCTGCCGCCTGTAAAGAAGAGGATGTGTCACCCATACCTTCCGCTGGAATTTCTCTCCGGACAGAGGTGAGGAAGGAAAAAAGCAGTGGGGGCCGGGACAGGAGGGGTATCTCAGGCAGGGCAATGGAAAGCTTCTGGAAGAGCGCCAGGGTCCAGGACCACGCTGGCTGGCCTGCAGGCACCAAGTTGGCCTGCGTGCTGTCGCTGGTGTGGCTCCACGGTCCTTCCTCTAGGCTTTCAAGCCCTTGTACATATTCAGGTGTTTTACCTGGAAAGGGTGGGAACAGTTCAGCAGCAGCTGGCCTGGGGCTCAGCTCACGTTTACTCACAGATGCCTCGGCACGGTCCCCCAGCTTTGCAATGAGGACGCTACTTGCGTGGGGGTTGGGTTGCTGGCTGTATGGGAGATGGTTCCCCACCTCTGACCAATTTCAGAATTGTTTACCACTGGAGCAAGTGCCGTGATAGGGTTTTCCTCTGTATAACTCGTGGGTTCACTTTTTGTTTCTTTTATGTTTCAAGTTAGATGTTATTCCTCTTTTATGTATTTATAGATATAAGCATGGAAATAATTCATTCCTATAAATACATCTGTGTGACGGGAAGAACTTTTTTCTGTTTTATTTTTAAATTTTATTTTTTAAAATTTTGAAATTTTATTTATTTTTTATACAGCACGTTATTATTAGTTATGTATTTTATGCATATACATGTATACAGGTCAATCCCAAACTCCCAACTCATCCCACCACCACCACCCCATGGCTTCCCACACTTGGTGTCCATACGTTTGTTCTCTACCTCTGTGTCTCTATTTCTTCCCTGCAAACCAGTTCATCTGTACCATTTTTAGGCTCCACATATATGCATTAATATACAATATTTGTTTTCCTCTTTCTGACTTACTTCATTCTGTATGACAGTCTCTCGATCCATCGATGTCTCTACAAATGACCCAGTTTCATTCCTATTTATGGCCGAGTCATATTCCATTTTATATATGTACCACATCTTTATCCATTCATCTGTCTGTGGGCATTTAGGTTGCTTCCATTACCTGGCTATTGTAAATAGTGCTGCAACGAACATTGTGGTGAGTGTGCCTTTTTGAAATACGGTTTTCTCTGGGTATATGCCCAGAAGTGGGATTGCTGGATCAGATGGTAATTCTATTTCTAGTTTTTTTAAGGAAACTCCATACTGTTCTCCATAGGGACTGTATCAATTTACATTCCCACCAATAGTGGAAGAGGGCTCCTTTTGTCCACACCCTCCCCAGAATTGGTTGTTTGTAGATTTTCTGATGATGCCGATTCTAACAGGTGTGAGGTGATACCTCATTGTAGTTTTGATTTGCATTTCTCTAATAATTAGTGCTGTTGAGCAGCTTTTCATGTGCGTCTTGGCCATCTCTGTGTCTCCTTTGAAGAAACGTCTCTTTAGATCTTCTGCCCATTTTTTGGGGGTTGTTTGTTTTTTTAATATTAAGCTGCATGAGCTGTTTATATATATTGGAGATTAAACCTCTGTCCATTGATTCGTCTGCAACGATTTTCGCCCATTCTGAGGGATGCCTTTTTCCATTCCCGTGTTTTTTAACAAAAAAGGAAAGAAAGGAAAAGAAGCAGAACACTAATGTGCGTAAAATATGCCTTTTGAAACGGTCGTTTTGAAATATGGACGTCCTTTGAATTTTTTGGTCGATATGTGACCCCAGGATTTGTTTTCAGGGCAGGTGTCATTTACAGGCCTGCAATGATTTTGAATATCAACTGACCATTAGCACTGGGATTAAAGCTGCTGTTGTGTGAAACGGCCACAAGGTGGCAGCAGTTCACCCTTACCTAATCTGGTTACTAGGGCAAGAGAGCCTCAGTGGAAGTGGTGTTCTAGATTGGAGTTTAGAATGGAATGTGCCAGGAGAAAGCCCCTCACGTTTGTCTCACTACTTCTTGTTCGTGTTTTTAATTTAAGTTTTTATTTTTTATTACAGCAAGTTTGATTACAATGTTTGGCTTGTTGTAGGTGTGGAAGATGTGGTTCTTTTACACATATACAGATGACTGTTCTTCTTCGGATCCTTTTCCCATGTACGTTATGACAGAATGTTGAGTAGTCCTCTCTTGGTATTCTGTAGGTCTTTGGTGATTATATATGTCACCTGTGTTTGTATATGTCTGTTAACCCCGATATCGTAATGAAACCAATCCTCACACCTTTCCATTGGTGAACCATAAGTTTGTTTAATGAATCTGTGATTGCCCTTCTCCGTGGAAATATCTGCCCTGGTATCCATTTTTAGGTAACACCTATAAGTGATATGATACGATATGTGTCTTTCACTTTCTGACTTACTACAAGTCACGTGATTACTTCGAGACTCTTCTACGGTGCTGCAAATGGCATTGTGTCCTTTTTTCCCTTGGCTTCTCTTCTGCCTTAGCGGGGTCCATTTTCAACAATGTGATTCCCTGAGGGTTGTGGATTAGCTGACCTGGGCAGCCTTACCCTGCCGGCCCGCCCTCCCCAGGTGTGCCTCGTTGAGGTCAATATAAACAGAGCTCCAGGCAGCAATAGCCCCTGAAGCTGTGCCTGACTCCATATTCTCTGCCCCGTCAGCAGTCTCGGGGCTGTGCTGGTGGGAGGGAGTGAGGGGCCACAGCTTTGTGGGTGGCCCGGTGTGAGTGGTGTTCTGCTGGCCTTTCTGCAGGAGTTGCCAGGCTGCCGCCTGTAAAGAAGAGGATGTGTCACCCATACCTTCCGCTGGAATTTCTCTCCGGACAGAGGTGAGGAAGGAAAAAAGCAGTGGGGGCCGGGACAGGAGGGGTATCTCAGGCAGGGCAATGGAAAGCTTCTGGAAGAGCGCCAGGGTCCAGGACCACGCTGGCTGGCCTGCAGGCACCAAGTTGGCCTGCGTGCTGTCGCTGGTGTGGCTCCACGGTCCTTCCTCTAGGCTTTCAAGCCCTTGTACATATTCAGGTGTTTTACCTGGAAAGGGTGGGAACAGTTCAGCAGCAGCTGGCCTGGGGCTCAGCTCACGTTTACTCACAGATGCCTCGGCACGGTCCCCCAGCTTTGCAATGAGGACGCTCCTTGCGTGGGGGTTGGGTTGCTGGCTGTATGGGAGATGGTTCCCCACCTCTGACCAATTTCAGAATTGTTTACCACTGGAGCAAGTGCCGTGATAGGGTTTTCCTCTGTATAACTCGTGGGTTCACTTTTTGTTTCTTTTATGTTTCAAGTTAGATGTTATTCCTCTTTTATGTATTTATAGATATAAGCATGGAAATAATTCATTCCTATAAATACATCTGTGTGACGGGAAGAACTTTTTTCTGTTTTATTTTTAAATTTTATTTTTTAAAATTTTGAAATTTTATTTATTTTTTTATACAGCACGTTATTATTAGTTATGTATTTTATGCATATACATGTATACAGGTCAATCCCAAACTCCCAACTCATCCCACCACCACCACCCCATGGCTTCCCACACTTGGTGTCCATACGTTTGTTCTCTACCTCTGTGTCTCTATTTCTTCCCTGCAAACCAGTTCATCTGTACCATTTTTAGGCTCCACATATATGCATTAATATACAATATTTGTTTTCCTCTTTCTGACTTACTTCATTCTGTATGACAGTCTCTCGATCCATCGATGTCTCTACAAATGACCCAGTTTCATTCCTTTTTATGGCCGAGTAATATTCCATTTTATATATGTACCACATCTTTATCCATTCATCTGTCTGTGGGCATTTAGGTTGCTTCCATTACCTGGCTATTGTAAATAGTGCTGCAACGAACATTGTGGTGAATGTGCCTTTTTGAAATACGGTTTTCTCTGGGTATATGCCCAGAAGTGGGATTGCTGGATCAGATGGTAATTCTATTTCTAGTTTTTTTAAGGAAACTCCATACTGTTCTCCATAGGGACTGTATCAATTTACATTCCCACCAATAGTGGAAGAGGGCTCCTTTTGTCCACACCCTCCCCAGAATTGGTTGTTTGTAGATTTTCTGATGATGCCGATTCTAACAGGTGTGAGGTGATACCTCATTGTAGTTTTGATTTGCATTTCTCTAATAATTAGTGCTGTTGAGCAGCTTTTCATGTGCGTCTTGGCCATCTCTGTGTCTCCTTTGAAGAAACGTCTCTTTAGATCTTCTGCCCATTTTTTGGGGGTTGTTTGTTTTTTTAATATTAAGCTGCATGAGCTGTTTATATATATTGGAGATTAAACCTCTGTCCATTGATTCGTCTGCAACGATTTTCGCCCATTCTGAGGGATGCCTTTTTCCATTCCCGTGTTTTTTAACAAAAAAGGAAAGAAAGGAAAAGAAGCAGAACACTAATGTGCGTAAAATATGCCTTTTGAAACGGTCGTTTTGAAATATGGACGTCCTTTGAATTTTTTGGTCGATATGTGACCCCAGGATTTGTTTTCAGGGCAGGTGTCATTTACAGGCCTGCAATGATTTTGAATATCAACTGACCATTAGCACTGGGATTAAAGCTGCTGTTGTGTGAAACGGCCACAAGGTGGCAGCAGTTCACCCTTACCAAATCTGGTTACTAGGGCAAGAGAGCCTCAGTGGAAGTGGTGTTCTAGATTGGAGTTTAGAATGGAATGTACCAGGAGAAAGCCCCTCACGTTTGTCTCACTACTTCTTGTTCGTGTTTTTAATTTAAGTTTTTATTTTTTATTACAGCAAGTTTGATTACAATGTTTGGCTTGTTGTAGGTGTGGAAGATGTGGTTCTTTTACACATATACAGATGACTGTTCTTCTTGGGATCCTTTTCCCATGTACGTTATGACAGAATGTTGAGTAGTCCTCTCTTGGTATTCTGTAGGTCTTTGGTGATTATATATGTCACCTGTGTTTGTATATGTCTGTTAACCCCGATATCGTAATGAAACCAATCCTCACACCTTTCCATTGGTGAACCATAAGTTTGTTTAATGAATCTGTGATTGCCCTTCTCCGTGGAAATATCTGCCCTGGTATCCATTTTTAGGTAACACCTATAAGTGATATGATACGATATGTGTCTTTCACTTTCTGACTTACTACAAGTCACGTGATTACTTCGAGACTCTTCTACGGTGCTGCAAATGGCATTGTGTCCTTTTTTCCCTTGGCTTCTCTTCTGCCTTAGCGGGGTCCATTTTCAACAATGTGATTCCCTGAGGGTTGTGGATTAGCTGACCTGGGCAGCCTTACCCTGCCGGCCCGCCCTCCCCAGGTGTGCCTCGTTGAGGTCAATATAAACAGAGCTCCAGGCAGCAATAGCCCCTGAAGCTGTGCCTGACTCCATATTCTCTGCCCCGTCAGCAGTCTCGGGGCTGTGCTGGTGGGAGGGAGTGAGGGGCCACAGCTTTGTGGGTGGCCCGGTGTGAGTGGTGTTCTGCTGGCCTTTCTGCAGGAGTTGCCAGGCTGCCGCCTGTAAAGAAGAGGATGTGTCACCCATACCTTCCGCTGGAATTTCTCTCCGGACAGAGGTGAGGAAGGAAAAAAGCAGTGGGGGCCGAGACAGGAGGGGTATCTCAGGCAGGGCAATGGAAAGCTTCTGGAAGAGCGCCAGGGTCCAGGACCACGCTGGCTGGCCTGCAGGCACCAAGTTGGCCTGCGTGCTGTCGCTGGTGTGGCTCCACGGTCCTTCCTCTAGGCTTTCAAGCCCTTGTACATATTCAGGTGTTTTACCTGGAAAGGGTGGGAACAGTTCAGCAGCAGCTGGCCTGGGGCTCAGCTCACGTTTACTCACAGATGCCTCGGCACGGTCCCCCAGCTTTGCAATGAGGACGCTACTTGCGTGGGGGTTGGGTTGCTGGCTGTATGGGAGATGGTTCCCCACCTCTGACCAATTTCAGAATTGTTTACCACTGGAGCAAGTGCCGTGATAGGGTTTTCCTCTGTATAACTCGTGGGTTCACTTTTTGTTTCTTTTATGTTTCAAGTTAGATGTTATTCCTCTTTTATGTATTTATAGATATAAGCATGGAAATAATTCATTCCTATAAATACATCTGTGTGACGGGAAGAACTTTTTTCTGTTTTATTTTTAAATTTTATTTTTTAAAATTTTGAAATTTTATTTATTTTTTTATACAGCACGTTATTATTAGTTATGTATTTTATGCATATACATGTATACAGGTCAATCCCAAACTCCCAACTCATCCCACCACCACCACCCCATGGCTTCCCACACTTGGTGTCCATACGTTTGTTCTCTACCTCTGTGTCTCTATTTCTTCCCTGCAAACCAGTTCATCTGTACCATTTTTAGGCTCCACATATATGCATTAATATACAATATTTGTTTTCCTCTTTCTGACTTACTTCATTCTGTATGACAGTCTCTCGATCCATCGATGTCTCTACAATTGAGCCAGTTTCATTCCTTTTTATGGCCGAGTAATATTCCATTTTATATATGTACCACATCTTTATCCATTCATCTGTCTGTGGGCATTTAGGTTGCTTCCATTACCTGGCTATTGTAAATAGTGCTGCAACGAACATTGTGGTGAATGTGCCTTTTTGAAATACGGTTTTCTCTGGGTATATGCCCAGAAGTGGGATTGCTGGATCAGATGGTAATTCTATTTCTAGTTTTTTTAAGGAAACTCCATACTGTTCTCCATAGTGACTGTATCAATTTACATTCCCACCAATAGTGGAAGAGGGCTCCTTTTGTCCACACCCTCCCCAGAATTGGTTGTTTGTAGATTTTCTGATGATGCCGATTCTAACAGGTGTGAGGTGATACCTCATTGTAGTTTTGATTTGCATTTCTCTAATAATTAGTGCTGTTGAGCAGCTTTTCATGTGCGTCTTGGCCATCTCTGTGTCTCCTTTGAAGAAACGTCTCTTTAGATCTTCTGCCCATTTTTTTGGGGTTGTTTGTTTTCTTAATATTAAGCTGCATGAGCTGTTTATATATATTGGAGATTAAACCTCTGTCCATTGATTCGTCTGCAACGATTTTCGCCCATTCTGAGGGATGCCTTTTTCCATTCCCGTGTTTTTTAACAAAAAAGGAAAGAAAGGAAAAGAAGCAGAAGACTAATGTGCGTAAAATATGCCTTTTGAAACGGTCGTTTTGAAATATGGACGTCCTTTGAAATTTTTGGTCGATATGTGACCCCAGGATTTGTTTTCAGGGCAGGTGTCATTTACAGGCCTGCGATGATTTTGAATATCAACTGACCATTAGCGTTGGGATTAAAGCTGCTGTTGTGTGAAACGGCCACAAGGTGGCAGCAGTTCACCCTTACCAAATCTGGTTACTAGGGCAAGAGAGCCTCAGTGGAAGTGGTGTTCTAGATTGGAGTTTAGAATGGAATGTGCCAGGAGAAAGCCCCTCACGTTTGTCTCACTACTTCTTGTTCGTGTTTTTAATTTAATTTTTTTATTTTTTATTACAGCAAGTTTGATTACAATGTTTGGCTTGTTGTAGGTGTGGAAGATGTGGTTCTTTTACACATATACAGATGACTGTTCTTCTTGGGATCCTTTTCCCATGTACGTTATGACAGAATGTTGAGTAGTCCTCTCTTGGTATTCTGTAGGTCTTTGGTGATTATATATGTCACCTGTGTTTGTATATGTCTGTTAACCCCGATATCGTAATGAAACCAATCCTCACACCTTTCCATTGGTGAACCATAAGTTTGTTTAATGAATCTGTGATTGCCCTTCTCCGTGGAAATATCTGCCCTGGTATCCATTTTTAGGTAACACCTATAAGTGATACGATATGATATGTGTCTTTCACTTTCTGACTTACTACAAGTCACGTGATTACTTCGAGACTCATCTACGGTGCTGCAAATGGCATTGTGTCCTTTTTTCCCTTGGCTTCTCTTCTGCCTTAGCGGGGTCCATTTTCAACAATGTGATTCCCTGAGGGTTGTGGATTAGCTGACCTGGGCAGCCTTACCCTGCCGGCCCGCCCTCCCCAGGTGTGCCTCGTTGAGGTCAATATAAACAGAGCTCCAGGCAGCAATAGCCCCTGAAGCTGTGCCTGACTCCATATTCTCTGCCCCGTCAGCAGTCTCGGGGCTGTGCTGGTGGGAGGGAGTGAGGGGCCACAGCTTTGTGGGTGGCCCGGTGTGAGTGGTGTTCTGCTGGCCTTTCTGCAGGAGTTGCCAGGCTGCCGCCTGTAAAGAAGAGGATGTGTCACCCATACCTTCCGCTGGAATTTCTCTCCGGACAGAGGTGAGGAAGGAAAAAAGCAGTGGGGGCCGGGACAGGAGGGGTATCTCAGGCAGGGCAATGGAAAGCTTCTGGAAGAGCACCAGGGTCCAGGACCACGCTGGCTGGCCTGCAGGCACCAAGTTGGCCTGCGTGCTGTCGCTGGTGTGGCTCCACGGTCCTTCCTCTAGGCTTTCAAGCCCTTGTACATATTCAGGTGTTTTACCTGGAAAGGGTGGGAACAGTTCAGCAGCAGCTGGCCTGGGGCTCAGCTCACGTTTACTCACAGATGCCTTGGCACGGTCCCCCAGCTTTGCAATGAGGCCGCTCCTTGCATGTGGGGTGGGTTGCTGGCTGTATGGGAGATGGTTCCCCACCTCTGACCAATTTCAGAATTGTTTACCACTGGAGCAAGTGCCCTGATAGGGTTTTCCTCTGTATAACTCCTGGGTTCAGGTTTTTTTTTTCTTTTATGTTTCAAGTTAGATTTTATTCCCCTTTTATGTATTTATAGATATAAGCATGGAAATAATTCTTTCCTATAAATACATCTGTGTGATGGGAAGAATTTTTTCTGTTTTATTTATAAATTTTATATTTTAAAATTTTGAAATTTTATTTTATTTATTTTTTTTACACAGCACGTTATTATTAGTTATGTATTTTATGCATATACATGTATACAGGTCAATCCCAAACTCCCAACTCATCCCACCACCACCACCCCATGTCTTCCCACACTTGGTGTCCATACGTTTGTTCTCTACCTCTGTGTCTCTATTTCTTCCCTGCAAACCAGTTCATCTGTACCATTTTTAGGCTCCACATATATGCATTAATATACAATATTTGTTTTCCTCTTTCTGACTTACTTCATTCTGTATGACAGTCTCTCGATCCATCGATGTCTCTACAAATGACCCAGTTTCATTCCTTTTTATGGCCGAGTCATATTCCATTTTATATATGTACCACATCTTTATCCATTCATCTGTCTGTGGGCATTTAGGTTGCTTCCATTACCTGGCTATTGTAAATAGTGCTGCAACGAACATTGTGGTGAATGTGCCTTTTTGAAATACGGTTTTCTCTGGGTATATGCCCAGAAGTGGGATTGCTGGATCAGATGGTAATTCTATTTCTAATTTTTTTAAGGAAACTCCATACTGTTCTCCATAGGGACTGTATCAATTTACATTCCCACCAATAGTGGAAGAGGGCTCCTTTTGTCCACACCCTCCCCAGAATTGGTTGTTTGTAGATTTTCTGATGATGCCGATTCTAACAGGTGTGAGGTGATACCTCATTGTAGTTTTGATTTGCATTTCTCTAATAATTAGTGCTGTTGAGCAGCTTTTCATGTGCGTCTTGGCCATCTCTGTGTCTCCTTTGAAGAAACGTCTCTTTAGATCTTCTGCCCATTTTTTTTGGGTTGTTTGTTTTCTTAATATTAAGCTGCATGAGCTGTTTATATATATTGGAGATTAAACCTCTGTCCATTGATTCGTCTGCAACAATTTTCGCCCATTCTGAGGGATGCCTTTTTCCATTCCCGTGTTTTTTAACAAAAAAGGAAAGAAAGGAAAAGAAGCAGAACACTAATGTGCGTAAAATATGCCTTTTGAAACGGTCGTTTTGAAATATGGACGTCCTTTGAAATTTTTGGTCGATATGTGACCCCAGGATTTGTTTTCAGGGCAGGTGTCATTTACAGGCCTGCAATGATTTTGAATATCAACTGACCATTAGCGTTGGGATTAAAGCTGCTGTTGTGTGAAACGGCCACAAGGTGGCAGCAGTTCACCCTTACCAAATCTGGTTACTAGGGCAAGAGAGCCTCAGTGGAAGTGGTGTTCTAGATTGGAGTTTAGAATGGAATGTGCCAGGAGAAAGCCCCTCACGTTTGTCTCACTACTTCTTTGTTCGTGTTTTTAATTTAATTTTTTTATTTTTTATTACAGCAAGTTTGATTACAATGTTTGGCTTGTTGTAGGTGTGGAAGATGTGGTTCTTTTACACATATACAGATGACTGTTCTTCTTGGGATCCTTTTCCCATGTACGTTATGACAGAATGTTGAGTAGTCCTCTCTTGGTATTCTGTAGGTCTTTGGTGATTATATATGTCACCTGTGTTTGTATATGTCTGTTAACCCCGATATCGTAATGAAACCAATCCTCACACCTTTCCATTGGTGAACCATAAGTTTGTTTAATGAATCTGTGATTGCCCTTCTCCGTGGAAATATCTGCCCTGGTATCCATTTTTAGGTAACACCTATAAGTGATATGATATGATATGTGTCTTTCACTTTCTGACTTACTACAAGTCACGTGATTACTTCGAGACTCTTCTACGGTGCTGCAAATGGCATTGTGTCCTTTTTTCCCTTGGCATCTCTTCTGCCTTAGCGGGGTCCATTTTCAACAATGTGATTCCCTGAGGGTTGTGGATTAGCTGACCTGGGCAGCCTTACCCTGCCGGCCCGCCCTCCCCAGGTGTGCCTCGTTGAGGTCAATATAAACAGAGCTCCAGGCAGCAATAGCCCCTGAAGCTGTGCCTGACTCCATATTCTCTGCCCCGTCAGCAGTCTCGGGGCTGTGCTGGTGGGAGGGAGTGAGGGGCCACAGCTTTGTGGGTGGCCCGGTGTGAGTGGGGTTCTGCTGGCCTTTCTGCAGGAGTTGCCAGGCTGCCGCCTGTAAAGAAGAGGATGTGTCACCCATACCTTCCGCTGGAATTTCTCTCCGGACAGAGGTGAGGAAGGAAAAAAGCAGTGGGGGCCGGGACAGGAGGGGTATCTCAGGCAGGGCAATGGAAAGCTTCTGGAAGAGCGCCAGGGTCCAGGACCACGCTGGCTGGCCTGCAGGCACCAAGTTGGCCTGCGTGCTGTCGCTGGTGTGGCTCCACGGTCCTTCCTCTAGGCTTTCAAGCCCTTGTACATATTCAGGTGTTTTACCTGGAAAGGGTGGGAACAGTTCAGCAGCAGCTGGCCTGGGGCTCAGCTCACGTTTACTCACAGATGCCTCGGCACTGTCCGCCAGCTTTGCAATGAGGACGCTCCTTGCGTGGGGGGTGGGTTGCTGGCTGTATGGGAGATGGTTCCCCACCTCTGACCAATTTCAGAATTGTTTACCACTGGAGCAAGTGCCGTGATAGGGTTTTCCTCTGTATAACTCGTGGGTTCACTTTTTTTTCTTTTATGTTTCAAGTTAGATGTTATTCCTCTTTTATGTATTTATAGATATAAGCATGGAAATAATTCATTCCTATAAATACATCTGTGTGACGGGAAGAACTTTTTTCTGTTTTATTTTTAAATTTTATTTTTTAAAATTTTGAAATTTTATTTATTTTTTTTATACAGCACGTTATTATTAGTTATGTATTTTATGCATATACATGTATACAGGTCAATCCCAAACTCCCAACTCATCCCACCACCACCACACCATGGCTTCCCACACTTGGTTTCCATACGTTTGTTCTCTACCTCTGTGTCTCTATTTCTTCCCTGCAAACCAGTTCATCTGTACCATTTTTAGGCTCCACATATATGCATTAATATACAATATTTGTTTTCCTCTTTCTGACTTACTTCATTCTGTATGACAGTCTCTCGATCCATCGATGTCTCTACAAATGAGCCAGTTTCATTCCATTTTATGGCCGAGTCATATTCCATTTTATATATGTACCACATCTTTATCCATTCATCTGTCTGTGGGCATTTAGGTTGCTTCCATTACCTGGCTATTGTAAATAGTGCTGCAACGAACATTGTGGTGAATGTGCCTTTTTGAAATACGGTTTTCTCTGGGTATATGCCCAGAAGTGGGATTGCTGGATCAGATGGTAATTCTATTTCTAATTTTTTTAAGGAAACTCCATACTGTTCTCCATAGGGACTGTATCAATTTACATTCCCACCAATAGTGGAAGAGGGCTCCTTTTGTCCACACCCTCCCCAGAATTGGTTGTTTGTAGATTTTCTGATGATGCCGATTCTAACAGGTGTGAGGTGATACCTCATTGTAGTTTTGATTTGCATTTCTCTAATAATTAGTGCTGTTGAGCAGCTTTTCATGTGCGTCTTGGCCATCTCTGTGTCTCCTTTGAAGAAACGTCTCTTTAGATCTTCTGCCCATTTTTTTGGGGTTGTTTGTTTTTTTAATATTAAGCTGCATGAGCTGTTTATATATATTGGAGATTAAACCTCTGTCCATTGATTCGTCTGCAACGATTTTCGCCCATTCTGAGGGATGCCTTTTTCCATTCCCGTGTTTTTTAACAAAAAAGGAAAGAAAGGAAAAGAAGCAGAACACTAATGTGCGTAAAATATGCCTTTTGAAACGGTCGTTTTGAAATATGGACGTCCTTTGAAATTTTTGGTCGATATGTGACCCCAGGATTTGTTTTCAGGGCAGGTGTCATTTACAGGCCTGCAATGATTTTGAATATCAACTGACCATTAGCGTTGGGATTAAAGCTGCTGTTGTGTGAAACGACCACAAGGTGGCAGCAGTTCACCCTTACCAAATCTGGTTACTAGGGCAAGAGAGCCTCAGTGGAAGTGGTGTTCTAGATTGGAGTTTAGAATGGAATGTGCCAGGAGAAAGCCCCTCACGTTTGTCTCACTACTTCTTGTTCGTGTTTTTAATTTAATTTTTTTATTTTTTATTACAGCAAGTTTGATTACAATGTTTGGCTTGTTGTAGGTGTGGAAGATGTGGTTCTTTTACACATATACAGATGACTGTTCTTCTTGGGATCCTTTTCCCATGTACGTTATGACAGAATGTTGAGTAGTCCTCTCTTGGTATTCTGTAGGTCTTTGGTGATTATATATGTCACCTGTGTTTGTATATGTCTGTTAACCCCGATATCGTAATGAAACCAATCCTCACACCTTTCCATTGGTGAACCATAAGTTTGTTTAATGAATCTGTGATTGCCCTTCTCCGTGGAAATATCTGCCCTGGTATCCATTTTTAGGTAACACCTATAAGTGATATGATATGATATGTGTCTTTCACTTTCTGACTTACTACAAGTCACGTGATTACTTCGAGACTCTTCTACGGTGCTGCAAATGGCATTGTGTCCTTTTTTCCCTTGGCTTCTCTTCTGCCTTAGCGGGGTCCATTTTCAACAATGTGATTCCCTGAGGGTTGTGGATTAGCTGACCTGGGCAGCCTTACCCTGCCGGCCCGCCCTCCCCAGGTGTGCCTCGTTGAGGTCAATATAAACAGAGCTCCAGGCAGCAATAGCCCCTGAAGCTGTGCCTGACTCCATATTCTCTGCCCCGTCAGCAGTCTCGGGGCTGTGCTGGTGGGAGGGAGTGAGGGGCCACAGCTTTGTGGGTGGCCCGGTGTGAGTGGGGTTCTGCTGGCCTTTCTGCAGGAGTTGCCAGGCTGCCGCCTGTAAAGAAGAGGATGTGTCACCCATACCTTCCGCTGGAATTTCTCTCCGGACAGAGGTGAGGAAGGAAAAAAGCAGTGGGGGCCGGGACAGGAGGGGTATCTCAGGCAGGGCAATGGAAAGCTTCTGGAAGAGCGCCAGGGTCCAGGACCACGCTGGCTGGCCTGCAGGCACCAAGTTGGCCTGCGTGCTGTCGCTGGTGTGGCTCCACGGTCCTTCCTCTAGGCTTTCAAGCCCTTGTACATATTCAGGTGTTTTACCTGGAAAGGGTGGGAACAGTTCAGCAGCAGCTGGCCTGGGGCTCAGCTCACGTTTACTCACAGATGCCTCGGCACGGTCCCCCAGCTTTGCAATGAGGACGCTACTTGCGTGGGGGTTGGGTTGCTGGCTGTATGGGAGATGGTTCCCCACCTCTGACCAATTTCAGAATTGTTTACCACTGGAGCAAGTGCCGTGATAGGGTTTTCCTCTGTATAACTCGTGGGTTCACTTTTTGTTTCTTTTATGTTTCAAGTTAGATGTTATTCCTCTTTTATGTATTTATAGATATAAGCATGGAAATAATTCATTCCTATAAATACATCTGTGTGACGGGAAGAACTTTTTTCTGTTTTATTTTTAAATTTTATTTTTTAAAATTTTGAAATTTTATTTATTTTTTTATACAGCACGTTATTATTAGTTATGTATTTTATGCATATACATGTATACAGGTCAATCCCAAACTCCCAACTCATCCCACCACCACCACCCCATGGCTTCCCACACTTGGTGTCCATACGTTTGTTCTCTACCTCTGTGTCTCTATTTCTTCCCTGCAAACCAGTTCATCTGTACCATTTTTAGGCTCCACATATATGCATTAATATACAATATTTGTTTTCCTCTTTCTGACTTACTTCATTCTGTATGACAGTCTCTCGATCCATCGATGTCTCTACAAATGACCCAGTTTCATTCCTATTTATGGCCGAGTCATATTCCATTTTATATATGTACCACATCTTTATCCATTCATCTGTCTGTGGGCATTTAGGTTGCTTCCATTACCTGGCTATTGTAAATAGTGCTGCAACGAACATTGTGGTGAGTGTGCCTTTTTGAAATACGGTTTTCTCTGGGTATATGCCCAGAAGTGGGATTGCTGGATCAGATGGTAATTCTATTTCTAGTTTTTTTAAGGAAACTCCATACTGTTCTCCATAGGGACTGTATCAATTTACATTCCCACCAATAGTGGAAGAGGGCTCCTTTTGTCCACACCCTCCCCAGAATTGGTTGTTTGTAGATTTTCTGATGATGCCGATTCTAACAGGTGTGAGGTGATACCTCATTGTAGTTTTGATTTGCATTTCTCTAATAATTAGTGCTGTTGAGCAGCTTTTCATGTGCGTCTTGGCCATCTCTGTGTCTCCTTTGAAGAAACGTCTCTTTAGATCTTCTGCCCATTTTTTTGGGGTTGTTTGTTTTCTTAATATTAAGCTGCATGAGCTGTTTATATATATTGGAGATTAAACCTCTGTCCATTGATTCGTCTGCAACGATTTTCGCCCATTCTGAGGGATGCCTTTTTCCATTCCCGTGTTTTTTAACAAAAAAGGAAAGAAAGGAAAAGAAGCAGAACACTAATGTGCGTAAAATATGCCTTTTGAAACGGTCGTTTTGAAATATGGACGTCCTTTGAATTTTTTGGTCGATATGTGACCCCAGGATTTGTTTTCAGGGCAGGTGTCATTTACAGGCCTGCAATGATTTTGAATATCAACTGACCATTAGCGTTGGGATTAAAGCTGCTGTTGTGTGAAACGGCCACAAGGTGGCAGCAGTTCACCCTTACCAAATCTGGTTACTAGGGCAAGAGAGCCTCAGTGGAAGTGGTGTTCTAGATTGGAGTTTAGAATGGAATGTGCCAGGAGAAAGCCCCTCACGTTTGTCTCACTACTTCTTGTTCGTGTTTTTAATTTAATTTTTTTATTTTTTATTACAGCAAGTTTGATTACAATGTTTGGCTTGTTGTAGGTGTGGAAGATGTGGTTCTTTTACACATATACAGATGACTGTTCTTCTTGGGATCCTTTTCCCATGTACGTTATGACAGAATGTTGAGTAGTCCTCTCTTGGTATTCTGTAGGTCTTTGGTGATTATATATGTCACCTGTGTTTGTATATGTCTGTTAACCCCGATATCGTAATGAAACCAATCCTCACACCTTTCCATTGGTGAACCATAAGTTTGTTTAATGAATCTGTGATTGCCCTTCTCCGTGGAAATATCTGCCCTGGTATCCATTTTTAGGTAACACCTATAAGTGATATGATATGATATGTGTCTTTCACTTTCTGACTTACTACAAGTCACGTGATTACTTCGAGACTCTTCTACGGTGCTGCAAATGGCATTGTGTCCTTTTTTCCCTTGGCTTCTCTTCTGCCTTAGCGGGGTCCATTTTCAACAATGTGATTCCCTGAGGGTTGTGGATTAGCTGACCTGGGCAGCCTTACCCTGCCGGCCCGCCCTCCCCAGGTGTGCCTCGTTGAGGTCAATATAAACAGAGCTCCAGGCAGCAATAGCCCCTGAAGCTGTGCCTGACTCCATATTCTCTGCCCCGTCAGCAGTCTCGGGGCTGTGCTGGTGGGAGGGAGTGAGGGGCCACAGCTTTGTGGGTGGCCCGGTGTGAGTGGGGTTCTGCTGGCCTTTCTGCAGGAGTTGCCAGGCTGCCGCCTGTAAAGAAGAGGATGTGTCACCCATACCTTCCGCTGGAATTTCTCTCCGGACAGAGGTGAGGAAGGAAAAAAGCAGTGGGGGCCGGGACAGGAGGGGTATCTCAGGCAGGGCAATGGAAAGCTTCTGGAAGAGCGCCAGGGTCCAGGACCACGCTGGCTGGCCTGCAGGCACCAAGTTGGCCTGCGTGCTGTCGCTGGTGTGGCTCCACGGTCCTTCCTCTAGGCTTTCAAGCCCTTGTACATATTCAGGTGTTTTACCTGGAAAGGGTGGGAACAGTTCAGCAGCAGCTGGCCTGGGGCTCAGCTCACGTTTACTCACAGATGCCTCGGCACGGTCCCCCAGCTTTGCAATGAGGACGCTACTTGCGTGGGGGTTGGGTTGCTGGCTGTATGGGAGATGGTTCCCCACCTCTGACCAATTTCAGAATTGTTTACCACTGGAGCAAGTGCCGTGATAGGGTTTTCCTCTGTATAACTCGTGGGTTCACTTTTTGTTTCTTTTATGTTTCAAGTTAGATGTTATTCCTCTTTTATGTATTTATAGATATAAGCATGGAAATAATTCATTCCTATAAATACATCTGTGTGACGGGAAGAACTTTTTTCTGTTTTATTTTTAAATTTTATTTTTTAAAATTTTGAAATTTTATTTATTTTTTTATACAGCACGTTATTATTAGTTATGTATTTTATGCATATACATGTATACAGGTCAATCCCAAACTCCCAACTCATCCCACCACCACCACCCCATGGCTTCCCACACTTGGTGTCCATACGTTTGTTCTCTACCTCTGTGTCTCTATTTCTTCCCTGCAAACCAGTTCATCTGTACCATTTTTAGGCTCCACATATATGCATTAATATACAATATTTGTTTTCCTCTTTCTGACTTACTTCATTCTGTATGACAGTCTCTCGATCCATCGATGTCTCTACAAATGACCCAGTTTCATTCCTATTTATGGCCGAGTCATATTCCATTTTATATATGTACCACATCTTTATCCATTCATCTGTCTGTGGGCATTTAGGTTGCTTCCATTACCTGGCTATTGTAAATAGTGCTGCAACGAACATTGTGGTGAATGTGCCTTTTTGAAATACGGTTTTCTCTGGGTATATGCCCAGAAGTGGGATTGCTGGATCAGATGGTAATTCTATTTCTAGTTTTTTTAAGGAAACTCCATACTGTTCTCCATAGGGACTGTATCAATTTACATTCCCACCAATAGTGGAAGAGGGCTCCTTTTGTCCACACCCTCCCCAGAATTGGTTGTTTGTAGATTTTCTGATGATGCCGATTCTAACAGGTGTGAGGTGATACCTCATTGTAGTTTTGATTTGCATTTCTCTAATAATTAGTGCTGTTGAGCAGCTTTTCATGTGCGTCTTGGCCATCTCTGTGTCTCCTTTGAAGAAACGTCTCTTTAGATCTTCTGCCCATTTTTTGGGGGTTGTTTGTTTTTTTAATATTAAGCTGCATGAGCTGTTTATATATATTGGAGATTAAACCTCTGTCCATTGATTCGTCTGCAACGATTTTCGCCCATTCTGAGGGATGCCTTTTTCCATTCCCGTGTTTTTTAACAAAAAAGGAAAGAAAGGAAAAGAAGCAGAACACTAATGTGCGTAAAATATGCCTTTTGAAACGGTCGTTTTGAAATATGGACGTCCTTTGAATTTTTTGGTCGATATGTGACCCCAGGATTTGTTTTCAGGGCAGGTGTCATTTACAGGCCTGCAATGATTTTGAATATCAACTGACCATTAGCGTTGGGATTAAAGCTGCTGTTGTGTGAAACGGCCACAAGGTGGCAGCAGTTCACCCTTACCAAATCTGGTTACTAGGGCAAGAGAGCCTCAGTGGAAGTGGTGTTCTAGATTGGAGTTTAGAATGGAATGTGCCAGGAGAAAGCCCCTCACGTTTGTCTCACTACTTCTTGTTCGTGTTTTTAATTTAATTTTTTTATTTTTTATTACAGCAAGTTTGATTACAATGTTTGGCTTGTTGTAGGTGTGGAAGATGTGGTTCTTTTACACATATACAGATGACTGTTCTTCTTGGGATCCTTTTCCCATGTACGTTATGACAGAATGTTGAGTAGTCCTCTCTTGGTATTCTGTAGGTCTTTGGTGATTATATATGTCACCTGTGTTTGTATATGTCTGTTAACCCCGATATCGTAATGAAACCAATCCTCACACCTTTCCATTGGTGAACCATAAGTTTGTTTAATGAATCTGTGATTGCCCTTCTCCGTGGAAATATCTGCCCTGGTATCCATTTTTAGGTAACACCTATAAGTGATATGATACGATATGTGTCTTTCACTTTCTGACTTACTACAAGTCACGTGATTACTTCGAGACTCTTCTACGGTGCTGCAAATGGCATTGTGTCCTTTTTTCCCTTGGCTTCTCTTCTGCCTTAGCGGGGTCCATTTTCAACAATGTGATTCCCTGAGGGTTGTGGATTAGCTGACCTGGGCAGCCTTACCCTGCCGGCCCGCCCTCCCCAGGTGTGCCTCGTTGAGGTCAATATAAACAGAGCTCCAGGCAGCAATAGCCCCTGAAGCTGTGCCTGACTCCATATTCTCTGCCCCGTCAGCAGTCTCGGGGCTGTGCTGGTGGGAGGGAGTGAGGGGCCACAGCTTTGTGGGTGGCCCGGTGTGAGTGGGGTTCTGCTGGCCTTTCTGCAGGAGTTGCCAGGCTGCCGCCTGTAAAGAAGAGGATGTGTCACCCATACCTTCCGCTGGAATTTCTCTCCGGACAGAGGTGAGGAAGGAAAAAAGCAGTGGGGGCCGGGACAGGAGGGGTATCTCAGGCAGGGCAATGGAAAGCTTCTGGAAGAGCGCCAGGGTCCAGGACCACGCTGGCTGGCCTGCAGGCACCAAGTTGGCCTGCGTGCTGTCGCTGGTGTGGCTCCACGGTCCTTCCTCTAGGCTTTCAAGCCCTTGTACATATTCAGGTGTTTTACCTGGAAAGGGTGGGAACAGTTCAGCAGCAGCTGGCCTGGGGCTCAGCTCACGTTTACTCACAGATGCCTCGGCACGGTCCCCCAGCTTTGCAATGAGGACGCTACTTGCGTGGGGGTTGGGTTGCTGGCTGTATGGGAGATGGTTCCCCACCTCTGACCAATTTCAGAATTGTTTACCACTGGAGCAAGTGCCGTGATAGGGTTTTCCTCTGTATAACTCGTGGGTTCACTTTTTGTTTCTTTTATGTTTCAAGTTAGATGTTATTCCTCTTTTATGTATTTATAGATATAAGCATGGAAATAATTCATTCCTATAAATACATCTGTGTGACGGGAAGAACTTTTTTCTGTTTTATTTTTAAATTTTATTTTTTAAAATTTTGAAATTTTATTTATTTTTTTATACAGCACGTTATTATTAGTTATGTATTTTATGCATATACATGTATACAGGTCAATCCCAAACTCCCAACTCATCCCACCACCACCACCCCATGGCTTCCCACACTTGGTGTCCATACGTTTGTTCTCTACCTCTGTGTCTCTATTTCTTCCCTGCAAACCAGTTCATCTGTACCATTTTTAGGCTCCACATATATGCATTAATATACAATATTTGTTTTCCTCTTTCTGACTTACTTCATTCTGTATGACAGTCTCTCGATCCATCGATGTCTCTACAAATGACCCAGTTTCATTCCTATTTATGGCCGAGTCATATTCCATTTTATATATGTACCACATCTTTATCCATTCATCTGTCTGTGGGCATTTAGGTTGCTTCCATTACCTGGCTATTGTAAATAGTGCTGCAACGAACATTGTGGTGAGTGTGCCTTTTTGAAATACGGTTTTCTCTGGGTATATGCCCAGAAGTGGGATTGCTGGATCAGATGGTAATTCTATTTCTAGTTTTTTTAAGGAAACTCCATACTGTTCTCCATAGGGACTGTATCAATTTACATTCCCACCAATAGTGGAAGAGGGCTCCTTTTGTCCACACCCTCCCCAGAATTGGTTGTTTGTAGATTTTCTGATGATGCCGATTCTAACAGGTGTGAGGTGATACCTCATTGTAGTTTTGATTTGCATTTCTCTAATAATTAGTGCTGTTGAGCAGCTTTTCATGTGCGTCTTGGCCATCTCTGTGTCTCCTTTGAAGAAACGTCTCTTTAGATCTTCTGCCCATTTTTTTGGGGTTGTTTGTTTTTTTAATATTAAGCTGCATGAGCTGTTTATATATATTGGAGATTAAACCTCTGTCCATTGATTCGTCTGCAACGATTTTCGCCCATTCTGAGGGATGCCTTTTTCCATTCCCGTGTTTTTTAACAAAAAAGGAAAGAAAGGAAAAGAAGCAGAACACTAATGTGCGTAAAATATGCCTTTTGAAACGGTCGTTTTGAAATATGGACGTCCTTTGAATTTTTTGGTCGATATGTGACCCCAGGATTTGTTTTCAGGGCAGGTGTCATTTACAGGCCTGCAATGATTTTGAATATCAACTGACCATTAGCGTTGGGATTAAAGCTGCTGTTGTGTGAAACGGCCACAAGGTGGCAGCAGTTCACCCTTACCAAATCTGGTTACTAGGGCAAGAGAGCCTCAGTGGAAGTGGTGTTCTAGATTGGAGTTTAGAATGGAATGTGCCAGGAGAAAGCCCCTCACGTTTGTCTCACTACTTCTTGTTCGTGTTTTTAATTTAATTTTTTTATTTTTTATTACAGCAAGTTTGATTACAATGTTTGGCTTGTTGTAGGTGTGGAAGATGTGGTTCTTTTACACATATACAGATGACTGTTCTTCTTGGGATCCTTTTCCCATGTACGTTATGACAGAATGTTGAGTAGTCCTCTCTTGGTATTCTGTAGGTCTTTGGTGATTATATATGTCACCTGTGTTTGTATATGTCTGTTAACCCCGATATCGTAATGAAACCAATCCTCACACCTTTCCATTGGTGAACCATAAGTTTGTTTAATGAATCTGTGATTGCCCTTCTCCGTGGAAATATCTGCCCTGGTATCCATTTTTAGGTAACACCTATAAGTGATATGATATGATATGTGTCTTTAACTTTCTGACTTACTACAAGTCACGTGATTACTTCGAGACTCATCTACGGTGCTGCAAATGGCATTGTGTCCTTTTTTCCCTTGGCTTCTCTTCTGCCTTAGCGGGGTCCATTTTCAACAATGTGATTCCCTGAGGGTTGTGGATTAGCTGACCTGGGCAGCCTTACCCTGCCGGCCCGCCCTCCCCAGTTGTGCCTCGTTGAGGTCAATATAAACAGTGCTCCAGGCAGCAATAGCCCCTGAAGCTGTGCCTGACTCCATATTCTCTGCCCCGTCAGCAGTCTCGGGGCTGTGCTGGTGGGAGGGAGTGAGGGGCCACAGCTTTGTGGGTGGCCCGGTGTGAGTGGGGTTCTGCTGGCCTTTCTGCAGGAGTTGCCAGGCTGCCGCCTGTAAAGAAGAGGATGTGTCACCCATACCTTCCGCTGGAATTTCTCTCCGGACAGAGGTGAGGAAGGAAAAAAGCAGTGGGGGCCGGGACAGGAGGGGTATCTCAGGCAGGGCAATGGAAAGCTTCTGGAAGAGCGCCAGGGTCCAGGACCACGCTGGCTGGCCTGCAGGCACCAAGTTGGCCTGCGTGCTGTCGCTGGTGTGGCTCCACGGTCCTTCCTCTAGGCTTTCAAGCCCTTGTACATATTCAGGTGTTTTACCTGGAAAGGGTGGGAACAGTTCAGCAGCAGCTGGCCTGGGGCTCAGCTCACGTTTACTCACAGATGCCTCGGCACGGTCCCCCAGCTTTGCAATGAGGACGCTACTTGCGTGGGGGTTGGGTTGCTGGCTGTATGGGAGATGGTTCCCCACCTCTGACCAATTTCAGAATTGTTTACCACTGGAGCAAGTGCCGTGATAGGGTTTTCCTCTGTATAACTCGTGGGTTCACTTTTTGTTTCTTTTATGTTTCAAGTTAGATGTTATTCCTCTTTTATGTATTTATAGATATAAGCATGGAAATAATTCATTCCTATAAATACATCTGTGTGACGGGAAGAACTTTTTTCTGTTTTATTTTTAAATTTTATTTTTTAAAATTTTGAAATTTTATTTATTTTTTTATACAGCACGTTATTATTAGTTATGTATTTTATGCATATACATGTATACAGGTCAATCCCAAACTCCCAACTCATCCCACCACCACCACCCCATGGCTTCCCACACTTGGTGTCCATACGTTTGTTCTCTACCTCTGTGTCTCTATTTCTTCCCTGCAAACCAGTTCATCTGTACCATTTTTAGGCTCCACATATATGCATTAATATACAATATTTGTTTTCCTCTTTCTGACTTACTTCATTCTGTATGACAGTCTCTCGATCCATCGATGTCTCTACAAATGACCCAGTTTCATTCCTATTTATGGCCGAGTCATATTCCATTTTATATATGTACCACATCTTTATCCATTCATCTGTCTGTGGGCATTTAGGTTGCTTCCATTACCTGGCTATTGTAAATAGTGCTGCAACGAACATTGTGGTGAGTGTGCCTTTTTGAAATACGGTTTTCTCTGGGTATATGCCCAGAAGTGGGATTGCTGGATCAGATGGTAATTCTATTTCTAGTTTTTTTAAGGAAACTCCATACTGTTCTCCATAGGGACTGTATCAATTTACATTCCCACCAATAGTGGAAGAGGGCTCCTTTTGTCCACACCCTCCCCAGAATTGGTTGTTTGTAGATTTTCTGATGATGCCGATTCTAACAGGTGTGAGGTGATACCTCATTGTAGTTTTGATTTGCATTTCTCTAATAATTAGTGCTGTTGAGCAGCTTTTCATGTGCGTCTTGGCCATCTCTGTGTCTCCTTTGAAGAAACGTCTCTTTAGATCTTCTGCCCATTTTTTGGGGGTTGTTTGTTTTTTTAATATTAAGCTGCATGAGCTGTTTATATATATTGGAGATTAAACCTCTGTCCATTGATTCGTCTGCAACGATTTTCGCCCATTCTGAGGGATGCCTTTTTCCATTCCCGTGTTTTTTAACAAAAAAGGAAAGAAAGGAAAAGAAGCAGAACACTAATGTGCGTAAAATATGCCTTTTGAAACGGTCGTTTTGAAATATGGACGTCCTTTGAATTTTTTGGTCGATATGTGACCCCAGGATTTGTTTTCAGGGCAGGTGTCATTTACAGGCCTGCAATGATTTTGAATATCAACTGACCATTAGCACTGGGATTAAAGCTGCTGTTGTGTGAAACGGCCACAAGGTGGCAGCAGTTCACCCTTACCTAATCTGGTTACTAGGGCAAGAGAGCCTCAGTGGAAGTGGTGTTCTAGATTGGAGTTTAGAATGGAATGTGCCAGGAGAAAGCCCCTCACGTTTGTCTCACTACTTCTTGTTCGTGTTTTTAATTTAAGTTTTTATTTTTTATTACAGCAAGTTTGATTACAATGTTTGGCTTGTTGTAGGTGTGGAAGATGTGGTTCTTTTACACATATACAGATGACTGTTCTTCTTCGGATCCTTTTCCCATGTACGTTATGACAGAATGTTGAGTAGTCCTCTCTTGGTATTCTGTAGGTCTTTGGTGATTATATATGTCACCTGTGTTTGTATATGTCTGTTAACCCCGATATCGTAATGAAACCAATCCTCACACCTTTCCATTGGTGAACCATAAGTTTGTTTAATGAATCTGTGATTGCCCTTCTCCGTGGAAATATCTGCCCTGGTATCCATTTTTAGGTAACACCTATAAGTGATATGATACGATATGTGTCTTTCACTTTCTGACTTACTACAAGTCACGTGATTACTTCGAGACTCTTCTACGGTGCTGCAAATGGCATTGTGTCCTTTTTTCCCTTGGCTTCTCTTCTGCCTTAGCGGGGTCCATTTTCAACAATGTGATTCCCTGAGGGTTGTGGATTAGCTGACCTGGGCAGCCTTACCCTGCCGGCCCGCCCTCCCCAGGTGTGCCTCGTTGAGGTCAATATAAACAGAGCTCCAGGCAGCAATAGCCCCTGAAGCTGTGCCTGACTCCATATTCTCTGCCCCGTCAGCAGTCTCGGGGCTGTGCTGGTGGGAGGGAGTGAGGGGCCACAGCTTTGTGGGTGGCCCGGTGTGAGTGGTGTTCTGCTGGCCTTTCTGCAGGAGTTGCCAGGCTGCCGCCTGTAAAGAAGAGGATGTGTCACCCATACCTTCCGCTGGAATTTCTCTCCGGACAGAGGTGAGGAAGGAAAAAAGCAGTGGGGGCCGGGACAGGAGGGGTATCTCAGGCAGGGCAATGGAAAGCTTCTGGAAGAGCGCCAGGGTCCAGGACCACGCTGGCTGGCCTGCAGGCACCAAGTTGGCCTGCGTGCTGTCGCTGGTGTGGCTCCACGGTCCTTCCTCTAGGCTTTCAAGCCCTTGTACATATTCAGGTGTTTTACCTGGAAAGGGTGGGAACAGTTCAGCAGCAGCTGGCCTGGGGCTCAGCTCACGTTTACTCACAGATGCCTCGGCACGGTCCCCCAGCTTTGCAATGAGGACGCTCCTTGCGTGGGGGTTGGGTTGCTGGCTGTATGGGAGATGGTTCCCCACCTCTGACCAATTTCAGAATTGTTTACCACTGGAGCAAGTGCCGTGATAGGGTTTTCCTCTGTATAACTCGTGGGTTCACTTTTTGTTTCTTTTATGTTTCAAGTTAGATGTTATTCCTCTTTTATGTATTTATAGATATAAGCATGGAAATAATTCATTCCTATAAATACATCTGTGTGACGGGAAGAACTTTTTTCTGTTTTATTTTTAAATTTTATTTTTTAAAATTTTGAAATTTTATTTATTTTTTTATACAGCACGTTATTATTAGTTATGTATTTTATGCATATACATGTATACAGGTCAATCCCAAACTCCCAACTCATCCCACCACCACCACCCCATGGCTTCCCACACTTGGTGTCCATACGTTTGTTCTCTACCTCTGTGTCTCTATTTCTTCCCTGCAAACCAGTTCATCTGTACCATTTTTAGGCTCCACATATATGCATTAATATACAATATTTGTTTTCCTCTTTCTGACTTACTTCATTCTGTATGACAGTCTCTCGATCCATCGATGTCTCTACAAATGACCCAGTTTCATTCCTTTTTATGGCCGAGTAATATTCCATTTTATATATGTACCACATCTTTATCCATTCATCTGTCTGTGGGCATTTAGGTTGCTTCCATTACCTGGCTATTGTAAATAGTGCTGCAACGAACATTGTGGTGAATGTGCCTTTTTGAAATACGGTTTTCTCTGGGTATATGCCCAGAAGTGGGATTGCTGGATCAGATGGTAATTCTATTTCTAGTTTTTTTAAGGAAACTCCATACTGTTCTCCATAGGGACTGTATCAATTTACATTCCCACCAATAGTGGAAGAGGGCTCCTTTTGTCCACACCCTCCCCAGAATTGGTTGTTTGTAGATTTTCTGATGATGCCGATTCTAACAGGTGTGAGGTGATACCTCATTGTAGTTTTGATTTGCATTTCTCTAATAATTAGTGCTGTTGAGCAGCTTTTCATGTGCGTCTTGGCCATCTCTGTGTCTCCTTTGAAGAAACGTCTCTTTAGATCTTCTGCCCATTTTTTGGGGGTTGTTTGTTTTTTTAATATTAAGCTGCATGAGCTGTTTATATATATTGGAGATTAAACCTCTGTCCATTGATTCGTCTGCAACGATTTTCGCCCATTCTGAGGGATGCCTTTTTCCATTCCCGTGTTTTTTAACAAAAAAGGAAAGAAAGGAAAAGAAGCAGAACACTAATGTGCGTAAAATATGCCTTTTGAAACGGTCGTTTTGAAATATGGACGTCCTTTGAATTTTTTGGTCGATATGTGACCCCAGGATTTGTTTTCAGGGCAGGTGTCATTTACAGGCCTGCAATGATTTTGAATATCAACTGACCATTAGCACTGGGATTAAAGCTGCTGTTGTGTGAAACGGCCACAAGGTGGCAGCAGTTCACCCTTACCAAATCTGGTTACTAGGGCAAGAGAGCCTCAGTGGAAGTGGTGTTCTAGATTGGAGTTTAGAATGGAATGTACCAGGAGAAAGCCCCTCACGTTTGTCTCACTACTTCTTGTTCGTGTTTTTAATTTAAGTTTTTATTTTTTATTACAGCAAGTTTGATTACAATGTTTGGCTTGTTGTAGGTGTGGAAGATGTGGTTCTTTTACACATATACAGATGACTGTTCTTCTTGGGATCCTTTTCCCATGTACGTTATGACAGAATGTTGAGTAGTCCTCTCTTGGTATTCTGTAGGTCTTTGGTGATTATATATGTCACCTGTGTTTGTATATGTCTGTTAACCCCGATATCGTAATGAAACCAATCCTCACACCTTTCCATTGGTGAACCATAAGTTTGTTTAATGAATCTGTGATTGCCCTTCTCCGTGGAAATATCTGCCCTGGTATCCATTTTTAGGTAACACCTATAAGTGATATGATACGATATGTGTCTTTCACTTTCTGACTTACTACAAGTCACGTGATTACTTCGAGACTCTTCTACGGTGCTGCAAATGGCATTGTGTCCTTTTTTCCCTTGGCTTCTCTTCTGCCTTAGCGGGGTCCATTTTCAACAATGTGATTCCCTGAGGGTTGTGGATTAGCTGACCTGGGCAGCCTTACCCTGCCGGCCCGCCCTCCCCAGGTGTGCCTCGTTGAGGTCAATATAAACAGAGCTCCAGGCAGCAATAGCCCCTGAAGCTGTGCCTGACTCCATATTCTCTGCCCCGTCAGCAGTCTCGGGGCTGTGCTGGTGGGAGGGAGTGAGGGGCCACAGCTTTGTGGGTGGCCCGGTGTGAGTGGTGTTCTGCTGGCCTTTCTGCAGGAGTTGCCAGGCTGCCGCCTGTAAAGAAGAGGATGTGTCACCCATACCTTCCGCTGGAATTTCTCTCCGGACAGAGGTGAGGAAGGAAAAAAGCAGTGGGGGCCGAGACAGGAGGGGTATCTCAGGCAGGGCAATGGAAAGCTTCTGGAAGAGCGCCAGGGTCCAGGACCACGCTGGCTGGCCTGCAGGCACCAAGTTGGCCTGCGTGCTGTCGCTGGTGTGGCTCCACGGTCCTTCCTCTAGGCTTTCAAGCCCTTGTACATATTCAGGTGTTTTACCTGGAAAGGGTGGGAACAGTTCAGCAGCAGCTGTCCTGGGGCTCAGCTCACGTTTACTCACAGATGCCTCGGCACGGTCCCCCAGCTTTGCAATGAGGACGCTACTTGCGTGGGGGTTGGGTTGCTGGCTGTATGGGAGATGGTTCCCCACCTCTGACCAATTTCAGAATTGTTTACCACTGGAGCAAGTGCCGTGATAGGGTTTTCCTCTGTATAACTCGTGGGTTCACTTTTTGTTTCTTTTATGTTTCAAGTTAGATGTTATTCCTCTTTTATGTATTTATAGATATAAGCATGGAAATAATTCATTCCTATAAATACATCTGTGTGACGGGAAGAACTTTTTTCTGTTTTATTTTTAAATTTTATTTTTTAAAATTTTGAAATTTTATTTATTTTTTTATACAGCACGTTATTATTAGTTATGTATTTTATGCATATACATGTATACAGGTCAATCCCAAACTCCCAACTCATCCCACCACCACCACCCCATGGCTTCCCACACTTGGTGTCCATACGTTTGTTCTCTACCTCTGTGTCTCTATTTCTTCCCTGCAAACCAGTTCATCTGTACCATTTTTAGGCTCCACATATATGCATTAATATACAATATTTGTTTTCCTCTTTCTGACTTACTTCATTCTGTATGACAGTCTCTCGATCCATCGATGTCTCTACAATTGAGCCAGTTTCATTCCTTTTTATGGCCGAGTAATATTCCATTTTATATATGTACCACATCTTTATCCATTCATCTGTCTGTGGGCATTTAGGTTGCTTCCATTACCTGGCTATTGTAAATAGTGCTGCAACGAACATTGTGGTGAATGTGCCTTTTTGAAATACGGTTTTCTCTGGGTATATGCCCAGAAGTGGGATTGCTGGATCAGATGGTAATTCTATTTCTAGTTTTTTTAAGGAAACTCCATACTGTTCTCCATAGTGACTGTATCAATTTACATTCCCACCAATAGTGGAAGAGGGCTCCTTTTGTCCACACCCTCCCCAGAATTGGTTGTTTGTAGATTTTCTGATGATGCCGATTCTAACAGGTGTGAGGTGATACCTCATTGTAGTTTTGATTTGCATTTCTCTAATAATTAGTGCTGTTGAGCAGCTTTTCATGTGCGTCTTGGCCATCTCTGTGTCTCCTTTGAAGAAACGTCTCTTTAGATCTTCTGCCCATTTTTTTGGGGTTGTTTGTTTTCTTAATATTAAGCTGCATGAGCTGTTTATATATATTGGAGATTAAACCTCTGTCCATTGATTCGTCTGCAACGATTTTCGCCCATTCTGAGGGATGCCTTTTTCCATTCCCGTGTTTTTTAACAAAAAAGGAAAGAAAGGAAAAGAAGCAGAACACTAATGTGCGTAAAATATGCCTTTTGAAACGGTCGTTTTGAAATATGGACGTCCTTTGAAATTTTTGGTCGATATGTGACCCCAGGATTTGTTTTCAGGGCAGGTGTCATTTACAGGCCTGCAATGATTTTGAATATCAACTGACCATTAGCGTTGGGATTAAAGCTGCTGTTGTGTGAAACGGCCACAAGGTGGCAGCAGTTCACCCTTACCAAATCTGGTTACTAGGGCAAGAGAGCCTCAGTGGAAGTGGTGTTCTAGATTGGAGTTTAGAATGGAATGTGCCAGGAGAAAGCCCCTCACGTTTGTCTCACTACTTCTTGTTCGTGTTTTTAATTTAATTTTTTTATTTTTTATTACAGCAAGTTTGATTACAATGTTTGGCTTGTTGTAGGTGTGGAAGATGTGGTTCTTTTACACATATACAGATGACTGTTCTTCTTGGGATCCTTTTCCCATGTACGTTATGACAGAATGTTGAGTAGTCCTCTCTTGGTATTCTGTAGGTCTTTGGTGATTATATATGTCACCTGTGTTTGTATATGTCTGTTAACCCCGATATCGTAATGAAACCAATCCTCACACCTTTCCATTGGTGAACCATAAGTTTGTTTAATGAATCTGTGATTGCCCTTCTCCGTGGAAATATCTGCCCTGGTATCCATTTTTAGGTAACACCTATAAGTGATACGATATGATATGTGTCTTTCACTTTCTGACTTACTACAAGTCACGTGATTACTTCGAGACTCATCTACGGTGCTGCAAATGGCATTGTGTCCTTTTTTCCCTTGGCTTCTCTTCTGCCTTAGCGGGGTCCATTTTCAACAATGTGATTCCCTGAGGGTTGTGGATTAGCTGACCTGGGCAGCCTTACCCTGCCGGCCCGCCCTCCCCAGGTGTGCCTCGTTGAGGTCAATATAAACAGAGCTCCAGGCAGCAATAGCCCCTGAAGCTGTGCCTGACTCCATATTCTCTGCCCCGTCAGCAGTCTCGGGGCTGTGCTGGTGGGAGGGAGTGAGGGGCCACAGCTTTGTGGGTGGCCCGGTGTGAGTGGTGTTCTGCTGGCCTTTCTGCAGGAGTTGCCAGGCTGCCGCCTGTAAAGAAGAGGATGTGTCACCCATACCTTCCGCTGGAATTTCTCTCCGGACAGAGGTGAGGAAGGAAAAAAGCAGTGGGGGCCGGGACAGGAGGGGTATCTCAGGCAGGGCAATGGAAAGCTTCTGGAAGAGCACCAGGGTCCAGGACCACGCTGGCTGGCCTGCAGGCACCAAGTTGGCCTGCGTGCTGTCGCTGGTGTGGCTCCACGGTCCTTCCTCTAGGCTTTCAAGCCCTTGTACATATTCAGGTGTTTTACCTGGAAAGGGTGGGAACAGTTCAGCAGCAGCTGGCCTGGGGCTCAGCTCACGTTTACTCACAGATGCCTTGGCACGGTCCCCCAGCTTTGCAATGAGGCCGCTCCTTGCATGTGGGGTGGGTTGCTGGCTGTATGGGAGATGGTTCCCCACCTCTGACCAATTTCAGAATTGTTTACCACTGGAGCAAGTGCCCTGATAGGGTTTTCCTCTGTATAACTCCTGGGTTCAGGTTTTTTTTTTCTTTTATGTTTCAAGTTAGATTTTATTCCCCTTTTATGTATTTATAGATATAAGCATGGAAATAATTCTTTCCTATAAATACATCTGTGTGATGGGAAGAATTTTTTCTGTTTTATTTATAAATTTTATATTTTAAAATTTTGAAATTTTATTTTATTTATTTTTTTTACACAGCACGTTATTATTAGTTATGTATTTTATGCATATACATGTATACAGGTCAATCCCAAACTCCCAACTCATCCCACCACCACCACCCCATGTCTTCCCACACTTGGTGTCCATACGTTTGTTCTCTACCTCTGTGTCTCTATTTCTTCCCTGCAAACCAGTTCATCTGTACCATTTTTAGGCTCCACATATATGCATTAATATACAATATTTGTTTTCCTCTTTCTGACTTACTTCATTCTGTATGACAGTCTCTCGATCCATCGATGTCTCTACAAATGACCCAGTTTCATTCCTTTTTATGGCCGAGTCATATTCCATTTTATATATGTACCACATCTTTATCCATTCATCTGTCTGTGGGCATTTAGGTTGCTTCCATTACCTGGCTATTGTAAATAGTGCTGCAACGAACATTGTGGTGAATGTGCCTTTTTGAAATACGGTTTTCTCTGGGTATATGCCCAGAAGTGGGATTGCTGGATCAGATGGTAATTCTATTTCTAATTTTTTTAAGGAAACTCCATACTGTTCTCCATAGGGACTGTATCAATTTACATTCCCACCAATAGTGGAAGAGGGCTCCTTTTGTCCACACCCTCCCCAGAATTGGTTGTTTGTAGATTTTCTGATGATGCCGATTCTAACAGGTGTGAGGTGATACCTCATTGTAGTTTTGATTTGCATTTCTCTAATAATTAGTGCTGTTGAGCAGCTTTTCATGTGCGTCTTGGCCATCTCTGTGTCTCCTTTGAAGAAACGTCTCTTTAGATCTTCTGCCCATTTTTTTTGGGTTGTTTGTTTTCTTAATATTAAGCTGCATGAGCTGTTTATATATATTGGAGATTAAACCTCTGTCCATTGATTCGTCTGCAACAATTTTCGCCCATTCTGAGGGATGCCTTTTTCCATTCCCGTGTTTTTTAACAAAAAAGGAAAGAAAGGAAAAGAAGCAGAACACTAATGTGCGTAAAATATGCCTTTTGAAACGGTCGTTTTGAAATATGGACGTCCTTTGAAATTTTTGGTCGATATGTGACCCCAGGATTTGTTTTCAGGGCAGGTGTCATTTACAGGCCTGCAATGATTTTGAATATCAACTGACCATTAGCGTTGGGATTAAAGCTGCTGTTGTGTGAAACGGCCACAAGGTGGCAGCAGTTCACCCTTACCAAATCTGGTTACTAGGGCAAGAGAGCCTCAGTGGAAGTGGTGTTCTAGATTGGAGTTTAGAATGGAATGTGCCAGGAGAAAGCCCCTCACGTTTGTCTCACTACTTCTTTGTTCGTGTTTTTAATTTAATTTTTTTATTTTTTATTACAGCAAGTTTGATTACAATGTTTGGCTTGTTGTAGGTGTGGAAGATGTGGTTCTTTTACACATATACAGATGACTGTTCTTCTTGGGATCCTTTTCCCATGTACGTTATGACAGAATGTTGAGTAGTCCTCTCTTGGTATTCTGTAGGTCTTTGGTGATTATATATGTCACCTGTGTTTGTATATGTCTGTTAACCCCGATATCGTAATGAAACCAATCCTCACACCTTTCCATTGGTGAACCATAAGTTTGTTTAATGAATCTGTGATTGCCCTTCTCCGTGGAAATATCTGCCCTGGTATCCATTTTTAGGTAACACCTATAAGTGATATGATATGATATGTGTCTTTCACTTTCTGACTTACTACAAGTCACGTGATTACTTCGAGACTCTTCTACGGTGCTGCAAATGGCATTGTGTCCTTTTTTCCCTTGGCATCTCTTCTGCCTTAGCGGGGTCCATTTTCAACAATGTGATTCCCTGAGGGTTGTGGATTAGCTGACCTGGGCAGCCTTACCCTGCCGGCCCGCCCTCCCCAGGTGTGCCTCGTTGAGGTCAATATAAACAGAGCTCCAGGCAGCAATAGCCCCTGAAGCTGTGCCTGACTCCATATTCTCTGCCCCGTCAGCAGTCTCGGGGCTGTGCTGGTGGGAGGGAGTGAGGGGCCACAGCTTTGTGGGTGGCCCGGTGTGAGTGGGGTTCTGCTGGCCTTTCTGCAGGAGTTGCCAGGCTGCCGCCTGTAAAGAAGAGGATGTGTCACCCATACCTTCCGCTGGAATTTCTCTCCGGACAGAGGTGAGGAAGGAAAAAAGCAGTGGGGGCCGGGACAGGAGGGGTATCTCAGGCAGGGCAATGGAAAGCTTCTGGAAGAGCGCCAGGGTCCAGGACCACGCTGGCTGGCCTGCAGGCACCAAGTTGGCCTGCGTGCTGTCGCTGGTGTGGCTCCACGGTCCTTCCTCTAGGCTTTCAAGCCCTTGTACATATTCAGGTGTTTTACCTGGAAAGGGTGGGAACAGTTCAGCAGCAGCTGGCCTGGGGCTCAGCTCACGTTTACTCACAGATGCCTCGGCACTGTCCGCCAGCTTTGCAATGAGGACGCTCCTTGCGTGGGGGGTGGGTTGCTGGCTGTATGGGAGATGGTTCCCCACCTCTGACCAATTTCAGAATTGTTTACCACTGGAGCAAGTGCCGTGATAGGGTTTTCCTCTGTATAACTCGTGGGTTCACTTTTTTTTCTTTTATGTTTCAAGTTAGATGTTATTCCTCTTTTATGTATTTATAGATATAAGCATGGAAATAATTCATTCCTATAAATACATCTGTGTGATGGGAAGAACTTTTTTCTGTTTTATTTTTAAATTTTATTTTTTAAAATTTTGAAATTTTATTTATTTTTTTTATACAGCACGTTATTATTAGTTATGTATTTTATGCATATACATGTATACAGGTCAATCCCAAACTCCCAACTCATCCCACCACCACCACACCATGGCTTCCCACACTTGGTTTCCATACGTTTGTTCTCTACCTCTGTGTCTCTATTTCTTCCCTGCAAACCAGTTCATCTGTACCATTTTTAGGCTCCACATATATGCATTAATATACAATATTTGTTTTCCTCTTTCTGACTTACTTCATTCTGTATGACAGTCTCTCGATCCATCGATGTCTCTACAAATGAGCCAGTTTCATTCCATTTTATGGCCGAGTCATATTCCATTTTATATATGTACCACATCTTTATCCATTCATCTGTCTGTGGGCATTTAGGTTGCTTCCATTACCTGGCTATTGTAAATAGTGCTGCAACGAACATTGTGGTGAATGTGCCTTTTTGAAATACGGTTTTCTCTGGGTATATGCCCAGAAGTGGGATTGCTGGATCAGATGGTAATTCTATTTCTAATTTTTTTAAGGAAACTCCATACTGTTCTCCATAGGGACTGTATCAATTTACATTCCCACCAATAGTGGAAGAGGGCTCCTTTTGTCCACACCCTCCCCAGAATTGGTTGTTTGTAGATTTTCTGATGATGCCGATTCTAACAGGTGTGAGGTGATACCTCATTGTAGTTTTGATTTGCATTTCTCTAATAATTAGTGCTGTTGAGCAGCTTTTCATGTGCGTCTTGGCCATCTCTGTGTCTCCTTTGAAGAAACGTCTCTTTAGATCTTCTGCCCATTTTTTTGGGGTTGTTTGTTTTTTTAATATTAAGCTGCATGAGCTGTTTATATATATTGGAGATTAAACCTCTGTCCATTGATTCGTCTGCAACGATTTTCGCCCATTCTGAGGGATGCCTTTTTCCATTCCCGTGTTTTTTAACAAAAAAGGAAAGAAAGGAAAAGAAGCAGAACACTAATGTGCGTAAAATATGCCTTTTGAAACGGTCGTTTTGAAATATGGACGTCCTTTGAAATTTTTGGTCGATATGTGACCCCAGGATTTGTTTTCAGGGCAGGTGTCATTTACAGGCCTGCAATGATTTTGAATATCAACTGACCATTAGCGTTGGGATTAAAGCTGCTGTTGTGTGAAACGACCACAAGGTGGCAGCAGTTCACCCTTACCAAATCTGGTTACTAGGGCAAGAGAGCCTCAGTGGAAGTGGTGTTCTAGATTGGAGTTTAGAATGGAATGTGCCAGGAGAAAGCCCCTCACGTTTGTCTCACTACTTCTTGTTCGTGTTTTTAATTTAATTTTTTTATTTTTTATTACAGCAAGTTTGATTACAATGTTTGGCTTGTTGTAGGTGTGGAAGATGTGGTTCTTTTACACATATACAGATGACTGTTCTTCTTGGGATCCTTTTCCCATGTACGTTATGACAGAATGTTGAGTAGTCCTCTCTTGGTATTCTGTAGGTCTTTGGTGATTATATATGTCACCTGTGTTTGTATATGTCTGTTAACCCCGATATCGTAATGAAACCAATCCTCACACCTTTCCATTGGTGAACCATAAGTTTGTTTAATGAATCTGTGATTGCCCTTCTCCGTGGAAATATCTGCCCTGGTATCCATTTTTAGGTAACACCTATAAGTGATATGATATGATATGTGTCTTTCACTTTCTGACTTACTACAAGTCACGTGATTACTTCGAGACTCTTCTACGGTGCTGCAAATGGCATTGTGTCCTTTTTTCCCTTGGCTTCTCTTCTGCCTTAGCGGGGTCCATTTTCAACAATGTGATTCCCTGAGGGTTGTGGATTAGCTGACCTGGGCAGCCTTACCCTGCCGGCCCGCCCTCCCCAGGTGTGCCTCGTTGAGGTCAATATAAACAGAGCTCCAGGCAGCAATAGCCCCTGAAGCTGTGCCTGACTCCATATTCTCTGCCCCGTCAGCAGTCTCGGGGCTGTGCTGGTGGGAGGGAGTGAGGGGCCACAGCTTTGTGGGTGGCCCGGTGTGAGTGGGGTTCTGCTGGCCTTTCTGCAGGAGTTGCCAGGCTGCCGCCTGTAAAGAAGAGGATGTGTCACCCATACCTTCCGCTGGAATTTCTCTCCGGACAGAGGTGAGGAAGGAAAAAAGCAGTGGGGGCCGGGACAGGAGGGGTATCTCAGGCAGGGCAATGGAAAGCTTCTGGAAGAGCGCCAGGGTCCAGGACCACGCTGGCTGGCCTGCAGGCACCAAGTTGGCCTGCGTGCTGTCGCTGGTGTGGCTCCACGGTCCTTCCTCTAGGCTTTCAAGCCCTTGTACATATTCAGGTGTTTTACCTGGAAAGGGTGGGAACAGTTCAGCAGCAGCTGGCCTGGGGCTCAGCTCACGTTTACTCACAGATGCCTCGGCACGGTCCCCCAGCTTTGCAATGAGGACGCTACTTGCGTGGGGGTTGGGTTGCTGGCTGTATGGGAGATGGTTCCCCACCTCTGACCAATTTCAGAATTGTTTACCACTGGAGCAAGTGCCGTGATAGGGTTTTCCTCTGTATAACTCGTGGGTTCACTTTTTGTTTCTTTTATGTTTCAAGTTAGATGTTATTCCTCTTTTATGTATTTATAGATATAAGCATGGAAATAATTCATTCCTATAAATACATCTGTGTGACGGGAAGAACTTTTTTCTGTTTTATTTTTAAATTTTATTTTTTAAAATTTTGAAATTTTATTTATTTTTTTATACAGCACGTTATTATTAGTTATGTATTTTATGCATATACATGTATACAGGTCAATCCCAAACTCCCAACTCATCCCACCACCACCACCCCATGGCTTCCCACACTTGGTGTCCATACGTTTGTTCTCTACCTCTGTGTCTCTATTTCTTCCCTGCAAACCAGTTCATCTGTACCATTTTTAGGCTCCACATATATGCATTAATATACAATATTTGTTTTCCTCTTTCTGACTTACTTCATTCTGTATGACAGTCTCTCGATCCATCGATGTCTCTACAAATGACCCAGTTTCATTCCTATTTATGGCCGAGTCATATTCCATTTTATATATGTACCACATCTTTATCCATTCATCTGTCTGTGGGCATTTAGGTTGCTTCCATTACCTGGCTATTGTAAATAGTGCTGCAACGAACATTGTGGTGAGTGTGCCTTTTTGAAATACGGTTTTCTCTGGGTATATGCCCAGAAGTGGGATTGCTGGATCAGATGGTAATTCTATTTCTAGTTTTTTTAAGGAAACTCCATACTGTTCTCCATAGGGACTGTATCAATTTACATTCCCACCAATAGTGGAAGAGGGCTCCTTTTGTCCACACCCTCCCCAGAATTGGTTGTTTGTAGATTTTCTGATGATGCCGATTCTAACAGGTGTGAGGTGATACCTCATTGTAGTTTTGATTTGCATTTCTCTAATAATTAGTGCTGTTGAGCAGCTTTTCATGTGCGTCTTGGCCATCTCTGTGTCTCCTTTGAAGAAACGTCTCTTTAGATCTTCTGCCCATTTTTTTGGGGTTGTTTGTTTTTTTAATATTAAGCTGCATGAGCTGTTTATATATATTGGAGATTAAACCTCTGTCCATTGATTCGTCTGCAACGATTTTCGCCCATTCTGAGGGATGCCTTTTTCCATTCCCGTGTTTTTTAACAAAAAAGGAAAGAAAGGAAAAGAAGCAGAACACTAATGTGCGTAAAATATGCCTTTTGAAACGGTCGTTTTGAAATATGGACGTCCTTTGAAATTTTTGGTCGATATGTGACCCCAGGATTTGTTTTCAGGGCAGGTGTCATTTACAGGCCTGCAATGATTTTGAATATCAACTGACCATTAGCGTTGGGATTAAAGCTGCTGTTGTGTGAAACGGCCACAAGGTGGCAGCAGTTCACCCTTACCAAATCTGGTTACTAGGGCAAGAGAGCCTCAGTGGAAGTGGTGTTCTAGATTGGAGTTTAGAATGGAATGTGCCAGGAGAAAGCCCCTCACGTTTGTCTCACTACTTCTTGTTCGTGTTTTTAATTTAATTTTTTTATTTTTTATTACAGCAAGTTTGATTACAATGTTTGGCTTGTTGTAGGTGTGGAAGATGTGGTTCTTTTACACATATACAGATGACTGTTCTTCTTGGGATCCTTTTCCCATGTACGTTATGACAGAATGTTGAGTAGTCCTCTCTTGGTATTCTGTAGGTCTTTGGTGATTATATATGTCACCTGTGTTTGTATATGTCTGTTAACCCCGATATCGTAATGAAACCAATCCTCACACCTTTCCATTGGTGAACCATAAGTTTGTTTAATGAATCTGTGATTGCCCTTCTCCGTGGAAATATCTGCCCTGGTATCCATTTTTAGGTAACACCTATAAGTGATATGATATGATATGTGTCTTTCACTTTCTGACTTACTACAAGTCACGTGATTACTTCGAGACTCTTCTACGGTGCTGCAAATGGCATTGTGTCCTTTTTTCCCTTGGCTTCTCTTCTGCCTTAGCGGGGTCCATTTTCAACAATGTGATTCCCTGAGGGTTGTGGATTAGCTGACCTGGGCAGCCTTACCCTGCCGGCCCGCCCTCCCCAGGTGTGCCTCGTTGAGGTCAATATAAACAGAGCTCCAGGCAGCAATAGCCCCTGAAGCTGTGCCTGACTCCATATTCTCTGCCCCGTCAGCAGTCTCGGGGCTGTGCTGGTGGGAGGGAGTGAGGGGCCACAGCTTTGTGGGTGGCCCGGTGTGAGTGGGGTTCTGCTGGCCTTTCTGCAGGAGTTGCCAGGCTGCCGCCTGTAAAGAAGAGGATGTGTCACCCATACCTTCCGCTGGAATTTCTCTCCGGACAGAGGTGAGGAAGGAAAAAAGCAGTGGGGGCCGGGACAGGAGGGGTATCTCAGGCAGGGCAATGGAAAGCTTCTGGAAGAGCGCCAGGGTCCAGGACCACGCTGGCTGGCCTGCAGGCACCAAGTTGGCCTGCGTGCTGTCGCTGGTGTGGCTCCACGGTCCTTCCTCTAGGCTTTCAAGCCCTTGTACATATTCAGGTGTTTTACCTGGAAAGGGTGGGAACAGTTCAGCAGCAGCTGGCCTGGGGCTCAGCTCACGTTTACTCACAGATGCCTCGGCACGGTCCCCCAGCTTTGCAATGAGGACGCTACTTGCGTGGGGGTTGGGTTGCTGGCTGTATGGGAGATGGTTCCCCACCTCTGACCAATTTCAGAATTGTTTACCACTGGAGCAAGTGCCGTGATAGGGTTTTCCTCTGTATAACTCGTGGGTTCACTTTTTGTTTCTTTTATGTTTCAAGTTAGATGTTATTCCTCTTTTATGTATTTATAGATATAAGCATGGAAATAATTCATTCCTATAAATACATCTGTGTGACGGGAAGAACTTTTTTCTGTTTTATTTTTAAATTTTATTTTTTAAAATTTTGAAATTTTATTTATTTTTTTATACAGCACGTTATTATTAGTTATGTATTTTATGCATATACATGTATACAGGTCAATCCCAAACTCCCAACTCATCCCACCACCACCACCCCATGGCTTCCCACACTTGGTGTCCATACGTTTGTTCTCTACCTCTGTGTCTCTATTTCTTCCCTGCAAACCAGTTCATCTGTACCATTTTTAGGCTCCACATATATGCATTAATATACAATATTTGTTTTCCTCTTTCTGACTTACTTCATTCTGTATGACAGTCTCTCGATCCATCGATGTCTCTACAAATGACCCAGTTTCATTCCTATTTATGGCCGAGTCATATTCCATTTTATATATGTACCACATCTTTATCCATTCATCTGTCTGTGGGCATTTAGGTTGCTTCCATTACCTGGCTATTGTAAATAGTGCTGCAACGAACATTGTGGTGAGTGTGCCTTTTTGAAATACGGTTTTCTCTGGGTATATGCCCAGAAGTGGGATTGCTGGATCAGATGGTAATTCTATTTCTAGTTTTTTTAAGGAAACTCCATACTGTTCTCCATAGGGACTGTATCAATTTACATTCCCACCAATAGTGGAAGAGGGCTCCTTTTGTCCACACCCTCCCCAGAATTGGTTGTTTGTAGATTTTCTGATGATGCCGATTCTAACAGGTGTGAGGTGATACCTCATTGTAGTTTTGATTTGCATTTCTCTAATAATTAGTGCTGTTGAGCAGCTTTTCATGTGCGTCTTGGCCATCTCTGTGTCTCCTTTGAAGAAACGTCTCTTTAGATCTTCTGCCCATTTTTTTGGGGTTGTTTGTTTTTTTAATATTAAGCTGCATGAGCTGTTTATATATATTGGAGATTAAACCTCTGTCCATTGATTCGTCTGCAACGATTTTCGCCCATTCTGAGGGATGCCTTTTTCCATTCCCGTGTTTTTTAACAAAAAAGGAAAGAAAGGAAAAGAAGCAGAACACTAATGTGCGTAAAATATGCCTTTTGAAACGGTCGTTTTGAAATATGGACGTCCTTTGAATTTTTTGGTCGATATGTGACCCCAGGATTTGTTTTCAGGGCAGGTGTCATTTACAGGCCTGCAATGATTTTGAATATCAACTGACCATTAGCGTTGGGATTAAAGCTGCTGTTGTGTGAAACGGCCACAAGGTGGCAGCAGTTCACCCTTACCAAATCTGGTTACTAGGGCAAGAGAGCCTCAGTGGAAGTGGTGTTCTAGATTGGAGTTTAGAATGGAATGTGCCAGGAGAAAGCCCCTCACGTTTGTCTCACTACTTCTTGTTCGTGTTTTTAATTTAATTTTTTTATTTTTTATTACAGCAAGTTTGATTACAATGTTTGGCTTGTTGTAGGTGTGGAAGATGTGGTTCTTTTACACATATACAGATGACTGTTCTTCTTGGGATCCTTTTCCCATGTACGTTATGACAGAATGTTGAGTAGTCCTCTCTTGGTATTCTGTAGGTCTTTGGTGATTATATATGTCACCTGTGTTTGTATATGTCTGTTAACCCCGATATCGTAATGAAACCAATCCTCACACCTTTCCATTGGTGAACCATAAGTTTGTTTAATGAATCTGTGATTGCCCTTCTCCGTGGAAATATCTGCCCTGGTATCCATTTTTAGGTAACACCTATAAGTGATATGATACGATATGTGTCTTTCACTTTCTGACTTACTACAAGTCACGTGATTACTTCGAGACTCTTCTACGGTGCTGCAAATGGCATTGTGTCCTTTTTTCCCTTGGCTTCTCTTCTGCCTTAGCGGGGTCCATTTTCAACAATGTGATTCCCTGAGGGTTGTGGATTAGCTGACCTGGGCAGCCTTACCCTGCCGGCCCGCCCTCCCCAGGTGTGCCTCGTTGAGGTCAATATAAACAGAGCTCCAGGCAGCAATAGCCCCTGAAGCTGTGCCTGACTCCATATTCTCTGCCCCGTCAGCAGTCTCGGGGCTGTGCTGGTGGGAGGAGGGAGTGAGGGGCCACAGCTTTGTGGGTGGGCCGGTGTGAGTGGGGTTCTGCTGGCCTTTCTGCAGGAGTTGCCAGGCTGCCGCCTGTAAAGAAGAGGATGTGTCACCCATACCTTCCGCTGGAATTTCTCTCCGGACAGAGGTGAGGAAGGAAAAAAGCAGTGGGGGCCGGGACAGGAGGGGTATCTCAGGCAGGGCAATGGAAAGCTTCTGGAAGAGCGCCAGGGTCCAGGACCACGCTGGCTGGCCTGCAGGCACCAAGTTGGCCTGCGTGCTGTCGCTGGTGTGGCTCCACGGTCCTTCCTCTAGGCTTTCAAGCCCTTGTACATATTCAGGTGTTTTACCTGGAAAGGGTGGGAACAGTTCAGCAGCAGCTGGCCTGGGGCTCAGCTCACGTTTACTCACAGATGCCTCGGCACGGTCCCCCAGCTTTGCAATGAGGACGCTCCTTGCGTGGGGGTTGGGTTGCTGGCTGTATGGGAGATGGTTCCCCACCTCTGACCAATTTCAGAATTGTTTACCACTGGAGCAAGTGCCGTGATAGGGTTTTCCTCTGTATAACTCGTGGGTTCACTTTTTGTTTCTTTTATGTTTCAAGTTAGATGTTATTCCTCTTTTATGTATTTATAGATATAAGCATGGAAATAATTCATTCCTATAAATACATCTGTGTGACGGGAAGAACTTTTTTCTGTTTTATTTTTAAATTTTATTTTTTAAAATTTTGAAATTTTATTTATTTTTTTATACAGCACGTTATTATTAGTTATGTATTTTATGCATATACATGTATACAGGTCAATCCCAAACTCCCAACTCATCCCACCACCACCACCCCATGGCTTCCCACACTTGGTGTCCATACGTTTGTTCTCTACCTCTGTGTCTCTATTTCTTCCCTGCAAACCAGTTCATCTGTACCATTTTTAGGCTCCACATATATGCATTAATATACAATATTTGTTTTCCTCTTTCTGACTTACTTCATTCTGTATGACAGTCTCTCGATCCATCGATGTCTCTACAAATGACCCAGTTTCATTCCTATTTATGGCCGAGTCATATTCCATTTTATATATGTACCACATCTTTATCCATTCATCTGTCTGTGGGCATTTAGGTTGCTTCCATTACCTGGCTATTGTAAATAGTGCTGCAACGAACATTGTGGTGAGTGTGCCTTTTTGAAATACGGTTTTCTCTGGGTATATGCCCAGAAGTGGGATTGCTGGATCAGATGGTAATTCTATTTCTAGTTTTTTTAAGGAAACTCCATACTGTTCTCCATAGGGACTGTATCAATTTACATTCCCACCAATAGTGGAAGAGGGCTCCTTTTGTCCACACCCTCCCCAGAATTGGTTGTTTGTAGATTTTCTGATGATGCCGATTCTAACAGGTGTGAGGTGATACCTCATTGTAGTTTTGATTTGCATTTCTCTAATAATTAGTGCTGTTGAGCAGCTTTTCATGTGCGTCTTGGCCATCTCTGTGTCTCCTTTGAAGAAACGTCTCTTTAGATCTTCTGCCCATTTTTTTGGGGTTGTTTGTTTTTTTAATATTAAGCTGCATGAGCTGTTTATATATATTGGAGATTAAACCTCTGTCCATTGATTCGTCTGCAACGATTTTCGCCCATTCTGAGGGATGCCTTTTTCCATTCCCGTGTTTTTTAACAAAAAAGGAAAGAAAGGAAAAGAAGCAGAACACTAATGTGCGTAAAATATGCCTTTTGAAACGGTCGTTTTGAAATATGGACGTCCTTTGAATTTTTTGGTCGATATGTGACCCCAGGATTTGTTTTCAGGGCAGGTGTCATTTACAGGCCTGCAATGATTTTGAATATCAACTGACCATTAGCGCTGGGATTAAAGCTGCTGTTGTGTGAAACGGCCACAAGGTGGCAGCAGTTCACCCTTACCAAATCTGGTTACTAGGGCAAGAGAGCCTCAGTGGAAGTGGTGTTCTAGATTGGAGTTTAGAATGGAATGTGCCAGGAGAAAGCCCCTCACGTTTGTCTCACTACTTCTTGTTCGTGTTTTTAATTTAAGTTTTTATTTTTTATTACAGCAAGTTTGATTACAATGTTTGGCTTGTTGTAGGTGTGGAAGATGTGGTTCTTTTACACATATACAGATGACTGTTCTTCTTGGGATCCTTTTCCCATGTACGTTATGACAGAATGTTGAGTAGTCCTCTCTTGGTATTCTGTAGGTCTTTGGTGATTATATATGTCACCTGTGTTTGTATATGTCTGTTAACCCCGATATCGTAATGAAACCAATCCTCACACCTTTCCATTGGTGAACCATAAGTTTGTTTAATGAATCTGTGATTGCCCTTCTCCGTGGAAATATCTGCCCTGGTATCCATTTTTAGGTAACACCTATAAGTGATATGATACGATATGTGTCTTTCACTTTCTGACTTACTACAAGTCACGTGATTACTTCGAGACTCTTCTATGGTGCTGCAAATGGCATTGTGTCCTTTTTTCCCTTGGCTTCTCTTCTGCCTTAGCGGGGTCCATTTTCAACAATGTGATTCCCTGAGGGTTGTGGATTAGCTGACCTGGGCAGCCTTACCCTGCCGGCCCGCCCTCCCCAGGTGTGCCTCGTTGAGGTCAATATAAACAGAGCTCCAGGCAGCAATAGCCCCTGAAGCTGTGCCTGACTCCATATTCTCTGCCCCGTCAGCAGTCTCGGGGCTGTGCTGGTGGGAGGGAGTGAGGGGCCACAGCTTTGTGGGTGGCCCGGTGTGAGTGGTGTTCTGCTGGCCTTTCTGCAGGAGTTGCCAGGCTGCCGCCTGTAAAGAAGAGGATGTGTCACCCATACCTTCCGCTGGAATTTCTCTCCGGACAGAGGTGAGGAAGGAAAAAAGCAGTGGGGGCCGGGACAGGAGGGGTATCTCAGGCAGGGCAATGGAAAGCTTCTGGAAGAGCGCCAGGGTCCAGGACCACGCTGGCTGGCCTGCAGGCACCAAGTTGGCCTGCGTGCTGTCGCTGGTGTGGCTCCACGGTCCTTCCTCTAGGCTTTCAAGCCCTTGTACATATTCAGGTGTTTTACCTGGAAAGGGTGGGAACAGTTCAGCAGCAGCTGGCCTGGGGCTCAGCTCACGTTTACTCACAGATGCCTCGGCACGGTCCCCCAGCTTTGCAATGAGGACGCTCCTTGCGTGGGGGTTGGGTTGCTGGCTGTATGGGAGATGGTTCCCCACCTCTGACCAATTTCAGAATTGTTTACCACTGGAGCAAGTGCCGTGATAGGGTTTTCCTCTGTATAACTCGTGGGTTCACTTTTTGTTTCTTTTATGTTTCAAGTTAGATGTTATTCCTCTTTTATGTATTTATAGATATAAGCATGGAAATAATTCATTCCTATAAATACATCTGTGTGACGGGAAGAACTTTTTTCTGTTTTATTTTTAAATTTTATTTTTTAAAATTTTGAAATTTTATTTATTTTTTTATACAGCACGTTATTATTAGTTATGTATTTTATGCATATACATGTATACAGGTCAATCCCAAACTCCCAACTCATCCCACCACCACCACCCCATGGCTTCCCACACTTGGTGTCCATACGTTTGTTCTCTACCTCTGTGTCTCTATTTCTTCCCTGCAAACCAGTTCATCTGTACCATTTTTAGGCTCCACATATATGCATTAATATACAATATTTGTTTTCCTCTTTCTGACTTACTTCATTCTGTATGACAGTCTCTCGATCCATCGATGTCTCTACAAATGAGCCAGTTTCATTCCTTTTTATGGCCGAGTAATATTCCATTTTATATATGTACCACATCTTTATCCATTCATCTGTCTGTGGGCATTTAGGTTGCTTCCATTACCTGGCTATTGTAAATAGTGCTGCAACGAACATTGTGGTGAATGTGCCTTTTTGAAATACGGTTTTCTCTGGGTATATGCCCAGAAGTGGGATTGCTGGATCAGATGGTAATTCTATTTCTAGTTTTTTTAAGGAAACTCCATACTGTTCTCCATAGGGAGTGTATCAATTTACATTCCCACCAATAGTGGAAGAGGGCTCCTTTTGTCCACACCCTCCCCAGAATTGGTTGTTTGTAGATTTTCTGATGATGCCGATTCTAACAGGTGTGAGGTGATACCTCATTGTAGTTTTGATTTGCATTTCTCTAATAATTAGTGCTGTTGAGCAGCTTTTCATGTGCGTCTTGGCCATCTCTGTGTCTCCTTTGAAGAAACGTCTCTTTAGATCTTCTGCCCATTTTTTTGGGGTTGTTTGTTTTTTTAATATTAAGCTGCATGAGCTGTTTATATATATTGGAGATTAAACCTCTGTCCATTGATTCGTCTGCAACGATTTTCGCCCATTCTGAGGGATGCCTTTTTCCATTCCCGTGTTTTTTAACAAAAAAGGAAAGAAAGGAAAAGAAGCAGAACACTAATGTGCGTAAAATATGCCTTTTGAAACGGTCGTTTTGAAATATGGACGTCCTTTGAATTTTTTGGTCGATATGTGACCCCAGGATTTGTTTTCAGGGCAGGTGTCATTTACAGGCCTGCAATGATTTTGAATATCAACTGACCATTAGCGTTGGGATTAAAGCTGCTGTTGTGTGAAACGGCCACAAGGTGGCAGCAGTTCACCCTTACCAAATCTGGTTACTAGGGCAAGAGAGCCTCAGTGGAAGTGGTGTTCTAGATTGGAGTTTAGAATGGAATGTGCCAGGAGAAAGCCCCTCACGTTTGTCTCACTACTTCTTGTTCGTGTTTTTAATTTAATTTTTTTATTTTTTATTACAGCAAGTTTGATTACAATGTTTGGCTTGTTGTAGGTGTGGAAGATGTGGTTCTTTTACACATATACAGATGACTGTTCTTCTTGGGATCCTTTTCCCATGTACGTTATGACAGAATGTTGAGTAGTCCTCTCTTGGTATTCTGTAGGTCTTTGGTGATTATATATGTCACCTGTGTTTGTATATGTCTGTTAACCCCGATATCGTAATGAAACCAATCCTCACACCTTTCCATTGGTGAACCATAAGTTTGTTTAATGAATCTGTGATTGCCCTTCTCCGTGGAAATATCTGCCCTGGTATCCATTTTTAGGTAACACCTATAAGTGATATGATACGATATGTGTCTTTCACTTTCTGACTTACTACAAGTCACGTGATTACTTCGAGACTCTTCTACGGTGCTGCAAATGGCATTGTGTCCTTTTTTCCCTTGGCTTCTCTTCTGCCTTAGCGGGGTCCATTTTCAACAATGTGATTCCCTGAGGGTTGTGGATTAGCTGACCTGGGCAGCCTTACCCTGCCGGCCCGCCCTCCCCAGGTGTGCCTCGTTGAGGTCAATATAAACAGAGCTCCAGGCAGCAATAGCCCCTGAAGCTGTGCCTGACTCCATATTCTCTGCCCCGTCAGCAGTCTCGGGGCTGTGCTGGTGGGAGGAGGGAGTGAGGGGCCACAGCTTTGTGGGTGGGCCGGTGTGAGTGGGGTTCTGCTGGCCTTTCTGCAGGAGTTGCCAGGCTGCCGCCTGTAAAGAAGAGGATGTGTCACCCATACCTTCCGCTGGAATTTCTCTCCGGACAGAGGTGAGGAAGGAAAAAAGCAGTGGGGGCCGGGACAGGAGGGGTATCTCAGGCAGGGCAATGGAAAGCTTCTGGAAGAGCGCCAGGGTCCAGGACCACGCTGGCTGGCCTGCAGGCACCAAGTTGGCCTGCGTGCTGTCGCTGGTGTGGCTCCACGGTCCTTCCTCTAGGCTTTCAAGCCCTTGTACATATTCAGGTGTTTTACCTGGAAAGGGTGGGAACAGTTCAGCAGCAGCTGGCCTGGGGCTCAGCTCACGTTTACTCACAGATGCCTCGGCACGGTCCCCCAGCTTTGCAATGAGGACGCTCCTTGCGTGGGGGTTGGGTTGCTGGCTGTATGGGAGATGGTTCCCCACCTCTGACCAATTTCAGAATTGTTTACCACTGGAGCAAGTGCCGTGATAGGGTTTTCCTCTGTATAACTCGTGGGTTCACTTTTTGTTTCTTTTATGTTTCAAGTTAGATGTTATTCCTCTTTTATGTATTTATAGATATAAGCATGGAAATAATTCATTCCTATAAATACATCTGTGTGACGGGAAGAACTTTTTTCTGTTTTATTTTTAAATTTTATTTTTTAAAATTTTGAAATTTTATTTATTTTTTTATACAGCACGTTATTATTAGTTATGTATTTTATGCATATACATGTATACAGGTCAATCCCAAACTCCCAACTCATCCCACCACCACCACCCCATGGCTTCCCACACTTGGTGTCCATACGTTTGTTCTCTACCTCTGTGTCTCTATTTCTTCCCTGCAAACCAGTTCATCTGTACCATTTTTAGGCTCCACATATATGCATTAATATACAATATTTGTTTTCCTCTTTCTGACTTACTTCATTCTGTATGACAGTCTCTCGATCCATCGATGTCTCTACAAATGACCCAGTTTCATTCCTATTTATGGCCGAGTCATATTCCATTTTATATATGTACCACATCTTTATCCATTCATCTGTCTGTGGGCATTTAGGTTGCTTCCATTACCTGGCTATTGTAAATAGTGCTGCAACGAACATTGTGGTGAGTGTGCCTTTTTGAAATACGGTTTTCTCTGGGTATATGCCCAGAAGTGGGATTGCTGGATCAGATGGTAATTCTATTTCTAGTTTTTTTAAGGAAACTCCATACTGTTCTCCATAGGGACTGTATCAATTTACATTCCCACCAATAGTGGAAGAGGGCTCCTTTTGTCCACACCCTCCCCAGAATTGGTTGTTTGTAGATTTTCTGATGATGCCGATTCTAACAGGTGTGAGGTGATACCTCATTGTAGTTTTGATTTGCATTTCTCTAATAATTAGTGCTGTTGAGCAGCTTTTCATGTGCGTCTTGGCCATCTCTGTGTCTCCTTTGAAGAAACGTCTCTTTAGATCTTCTGCCCATTTTTTTGGGGTTGTTTGTTTTTTTAATATTAAGCTGCATGAGCTGTTTATATATATTGGAGATTAAACCTCTGTCCATTGATTCGTCTGCAACGATTTTCGCCCATTCTGAGGGATGCCTTTTTCCATTCCCGTGTTTTTTAACAAAAAAGGAAAGAAAGGAAAAGAAGCAGAACACTAATGTGCGTAAAATATGCCTTTTGAAACGGTCGTTTTGAAATATGGACGTCCTTTGAATTTTTTGGTCGATATGTGACCCCAGGATTTGTTTTCAGGGCAGGTGTCATTTACAGGCCTGCAATGATTTTGAATATCAACTGACCATTAGCGCTGGGATTAAAGCTGCTGTTGTGTGAAACGGCCACAAGGTGGCAGCAGTTCACCCTTACCAAATCTGGTTACTAGGGCAAGAGAGCCTCAGTGGAAGTGGTGTTCTAGATTGGAGTTTAGAATGGAATGTGCCAGGAGAAAGCCCCTCACGTTTGTCTCACTACTTCTTGTTCGTGTTTTTAATTTAAGTTTTTATTTTTTATTACAGCAAGTTTGATTACAATGTTTGGCTTGTTGTAGGTGTGGAAGATGTGGTTCTTTTACACATATACAGATGACTGTTCTTCTTGGGATCCTTTTCCCATGTACGTTATGACAGAATGTTGAGTAGTCCTCTCTTGGTATTCTGTAGGTCTTTGGTGATTATATATGTCACCTGTGTTTGTATATGTCTGTTAACCCCGATATCGTAATGAAACCAATCCTCACACCTTTCCATTGGTGAACCATAAGTTTGTTTAATGAATCTGTGATTGCCCTTCTCCGTGGAAATATCTGCCCTGGTATCCATTTTTAGGTAACACCTATAAGTGATATGATACGATATGTGTCTTTCACTTTCTGACTTACTACAAGTCACGTGATTACTTCGAGACTCTTCTATGGTGCTGCAAATGGCATTGTGTCCTTTTTTCCCTTGGCTTCTCTTCTGCCTTAGCGGGGTCCATTTTCAACAATGTGATTCCCTGAGGGTTGTGGATTAGCTGACCTGGGCAGCCTTACCCTGCCGGCCCGCCCTCCCCAGGTGTGCCTCGTTGAGGTCAATATAAACAGAGCTCCAGGCAGCAATAGCCCCTGAAGCTGTGCCTGACTCCATATTCTCTGCCCCGTCAGCAGTCTCGGGGCTGTGCTGGTGGGAGGGAGTGAGGGGCCACAGCTTTGTGGGTGGCCCGGTGTGAGTGGTGTTCTGCTGGCCTTTCTGCAGGAGTTGCCAGGCTGCCGCCTGTAAAGAAGAGGATGTGTCACCCATACCTTCCGCTGGAATTTCTCTCCGGACAGAGGTGAGGAAGGAAAAAAGCAGTGGGGGCCGGGACAGGAGGGGTATCTCAGGCAGGGCAATGGAAAGCTTCTGGAAGAGCGCCAGGGTCCAGGACCACGCTGGCTGGCCTGCAGGCACCAAGTTGGCCTGCGTGCTGTCGCTGGTGTGGCTCCACGGTCCTTCCTCTAGGCTTTCAAGCCCTTGTACATATTCAGGTGTTTTACCTGGAAAGGGTGGGAACAGTTCAGCAGCAGCTGGCCTGGGGCTCAGCTCACGTTTACTCACAGATGCCTCGGCACGGTCCCCCAGCTTTGCAATGAGGACGCTCCTTGCGTGGGGGTTGGGTTGCTGGCTGTATGGGAGATGGTTCCCCACCTCTGACCAATTTCAGAATTGTTTACCACTGGAGCAAGTGCCGTGATAGGGTTTTCCTCTGTATAACTCGTGGGTTCACTTTTTGTTTCTTTTATGTTTCAAGTTAGATGTTATTCCTCTTTTATGTATTTATAGATATAAGCATGGAAATAATTCATTCCTATAAATACATCTGTGTGACGGGAAGAACTTTTTTCTGTTTTATTTTTAAATTTTATTTTTTAAAATTTTGAAATTTTATTTATTTTTTTATACAGCACGTTATTATTAGTTATGTATTTTATGCATATACATGTATACAGGTCAATCCCAAACTCCCAACTCATCCCACCACCACCACCCCATGGCTTCCCACACTTGGTGTCCATACGTTTGTTCTCTACCTCTGTGTCTCTATTTCTTCCCTGCAAACCAGTTCATCTGTACCATTTTTAGGCTCCACATATATGCATTAATATACAATATTTGTTTTCCTCTTTCTGACTTACTTCATTCTGTATGACAGTCTCTCGATCCATCGATGTCTCTACAAATGAGCCAGTTTCATTCCTTTTTATGGCCGAGTAATATTCCATTTTATATATGTACCACATCTTTATCCATTCATCTGTCTGTGGGCATTTAGGTTGCTTCCATTACCTGGCTATTGTAAATAGTGCTGCAACGAACATTGTGGTGAATGTGCCTTTTTGAAATACGGTTTTCTCTGGGTATATGCCCAGAAGTGGGATTGCTGGATCAGATGGTAATTCTATTTCTAGTTTTTTTAAGGAAACTCCATACTGTTCTCCATAGGGAGTGTATCAATTTACATTCCCACCAATAGTGGAAGAGGGCTCCTTTTGTCCACACCCTCCCCAGAATTGGTTGTTTGTAGATTTTCTGATGATGCCGATTCTAACAGGTGTGAGGTGATACCTCATTGTAGTTTTGATTTGCATTTCTCTAATAATTAGTGCTGTTGAGCAGCTTTTCATGTGCGTCTTGGCCATCTCTGTGTCTCCTTTGAAGAAACGTCTCTTTAGATCTTCTGCCCATTTTTTGGGGGTTGTTTGTTTTTTTAATATTAAGCTGCATGAGCTGTTTATATATATTGGAGATTAAACCTCTGTCCATTGATTCGTCTGCAACGATTTTCGCCCATTCTGAGGGATGCCTTTTTCCATTCCCGTGTTTTTTAACAAAAAAGGAAAGAAAGGAAAAGAAGCAGAACACTAATGTGCGTAAAATATGCCTTTTGAAACGGTCGTTTTGAAATATGGACGTCCTTTGAATTTTTTGGTCGATATGTGACCCCAGGATTTGTTTTCAGGGCAGGTGTCATTTACAGGCCTGCAATGATTTTGAATATCAACTGACCATTAGCACTGGGATTAAAGCTGCTGTTGTGTGAAACGGCCACAAGGTGGCAGCAGTTCACCCTTACCAAATCTGGTTACTAGGGCAAGAGAGCCTCAGTGGAAGTGGTGTTCTAGATTGGAGTTTAGAATGGAATGTACCAGGAGAAAGCCCCTCACGTTTGTCTCACTACTTCTTGTTCGTGTTTTTAATTTAAGTTTTTATTTTTTATTACAGCAAGTTTGATTACAATGTTTGGCTTGTTGTAGGTGTGGAAGATGTGGTTCTTTTACACATATACAGATGACTGTTCTTCTTGGGATCCTTTTCCCATGTACGTTATGACAGAATGTTGAGTAGTCCTCTCTTGGTATTCTGTAGGTCTTTGGTGATTATATATGTCACCTGTGTTTGTATATGTCTGTTAACCCCGATATCGTAATGAAACCAATCCTCACACCTTTCCATTGGTGAACCATAAGTTTGTTTAATGAATCTGTGATTGCCCTTCTCCGTGGAAATATCTGCCCTGGTATCCATTTTTAGGTAACACCTATAAGTGATATGATACGATATGTGTCTTTCACTTTCTGACTTACTACAAGTCACGTGATTACTTCGAGACTCTTCTACGGTGCTGCAAATGGCATTGTGTCCTTTTTTCCCTTGGCTTCTCTTCTGCCTTAGCGGGGTCCATTTTCAACAATGTGATTCCCTGAGGGTTGTGGATTAGCTGACCTGGGCAGCCTTACCCTGCCGGCCCGCCCTCCCCAGGTGTGCCTCGTTGAGGTCAATATAAACAGAGCTCCAGGCAGCAATAGCCCCTGAAGCTGTGCCTGACTCCATATTCTCTGCCCCGTCAGCAGTCTCGGGGCTGTGCTGGTGGGAGGGAGTGAGGGGCCACAGCTTTGTGGGTGGCCCGGTGTGAGTGGGGTTCTGCTGGCCTTTCTGCAGGAGTTGCCAGGCTGCCGCCTGTAAAGAAGAGGATGTGTCACCCATACCTTCCGCTGGAATTTCTCTCCGGACAGAGGTGAGGAAGGAAAAAAGCAGTGGGGGCCGAGACAGGAGGGGTATCTCAGGCAGGGCAATGGAAAGCTTCTGGAAGAGCGCCAGGGTCCAGGACCACGCTGGCTGGCCTGCAGGCACCAAGTTGGCCTGCGTGCTGTCGCTGGTGTGGCTCCACGGTCCTTCCTCTAGGCTTTCAAGCCCTTGTACATATTCAGGTGTTTTACCTGGAAAGGGTGGGAACAGTTCAGCAGCAGCTGGCCTGGGGCTCAGCTCACGTTTACTCACAGATGCCTCGGCACGGTCCCCCAGCTTTGCAATGAGGACGCTACTTGCGTGGGGGTTGGGTTGCTGGCTGTATGGGAGATGGTTCCCCACCTCTGACCAATTTCAGAATTGTTTACCACTGGAGCAAGTGCCGTGATAGGGTTTTCCTCTGTATAACTCGTGGGTTCACTTTTTGTTTCTTTTATGTTTCAAGTTAGATGTTATTCCTCTTTTATGTATTTATAGATATAAGCATGGAAATAATTCATTCCTATAAATACATCTGTGTGACGGGAAGAACTTTTTTCTGTTTTATTTTTAAATTTTATTTTTTAAAATTTTGAAATTTTATTTATTTTTTTATACAGCACGTTATTATTAGTTATGTATTTTATGCATATACATGTATACAGGTCAATCCCAAACTCCCAACTCATCCCACCACCACCACCCCATGGCTTCCCACACTTGGTGTCCATACGTTTGTTCTCTACCTCTGTGTCTCTATTTCTTCCCTGCAAACCAGTTCATCTGTACCATTTTTAGGCTCCACATATATGCATTAATATACAATATTTGTTTTCCTCTTTCTGACTTACTTCATTCTGTATGACAGTCTCTCGATCCATCGATGTCTCTACAAATGAGCCAGTTTCATTCCTTTTTATGGCCGAGTAATATTCCATTTTATATATGTACCACATCTTTATCCATTCATCTGTCTGTGGGCATTTAGGTTGCTTCCATTACCTGGCTATTGTAAATAGTGCTGCAACGAACATTGTGGTGAATGTGCCTTTTTGAAATACGGTTTTCTCTGGGTATATGCCCAGAAGTGGGATTGCTGGATCAGATGGTAATTCTATTTCTAGTTTTTTTAAGGAAACTCCATACTGTTCTCCATAGGGAGTGTATCAATTTACATTCCCACCAATAGTGGAAGAGGGCTCCTTTTGTCCACACCCTCCCCAGAATTGGTTGTTTGTAGATTTTCTGATGATGCCGATTCTAACAGGTGTGAGGTGATACCTCATTGTAGTTTTGATTTGCATTTCTCTAATAATTAGTGCTGTTGAGCAGCTTTTCATGTGCGTCTTGGCCATCTCTGTGTCTCCTTTGAAGAAACGTCTCTTTAGATCTTCTGCCCATTTTTTTGGGGTTGTTTGTTTTTTTAATATTAAGCTGCATGAGCTGTTTATATATATTGGAGATTAAACCTCTGTCCATTGATTCGTCTGCAACGATTTTCGCCCATTCTGAGGGATGCCTTTTTCCATTCCCGTGTTTTTTAACAAAAAAGGAAAGAAAGGAAAAGAAGCAGAACACTAATGTGCGTAAAATATGCCTTTTGAAACGGTCGTTTTGAAATATGGACGTCCTTTGAATTTTTTGGTCGATATGTGACCCCAGGATTTGTTTTCAGGGCAGGTGTCATTTACAGGCCTGCAATGATTTTGAATATCAACTGACCATTAGCACTGGGATTAAAGCTGCTGTTGTGTGAAACGGCCACAAGGTGGCAGCAGTTCACCCTTACCAAATCTGGTTACTAGGGCAAGAGAGCCTCAGTGGAAGTGGTGTTCTAGATTGGAGTTTAGAATGGAATGTGCCAGGAGAAAGCCCCTCACGTTTGTCTCACTACTTCTTGTTCGTGTTTTTAATTTAAGTTTTTATTTTTTATTACAGCAAGTTTGATTACAATGTTTGGCTTGTTGTAGGTGTGGAAGATGTGGTTCTTTTACACATATACAGATGACTGTTCTTCTTGGGATCCTTTTCCCATGTACGTTATGACAGAATGTTGAGTAGTCCTCTCTTGGTATTCTGTAGGTCTTTGGTGATTATATATGTCACCTGTGTTTGTATATGTCTGTTAACCCCGATATCGTAATGAAACCAATCCTCACACCTTTCCATTGGTGAACCATAAGTTTGTTTAATGAATCTGTGATTGCCCTTCTCCGTGGAAATATCTGCCCTGGTATCCATTTTTAGGTAACACCTATAAGTGATATGATACGATATGTGTCTTTCACTTTCTGACTTACTACAAGTCACGTGATTACTTCGAGACTCTTCTACGGTGCTGCAAATGGCATTGTGTCCTTTTTTCCCTTGGCTTCTCTTCTGCCTTAGCGGGGTCCATTTTCAACAATGTGATTCCCTGAGGGTTGTGGATTAGCTGACCTGGGCAGCCTTACCCTGCCGGCCCGCCCTCCCCAGGTGTGCCTCGTTGAGGTCAATATAAACAGAGCTCCAGGCAGCAATAGCCCCTGAAGCTGTGCCTGCCTCCATATTCTCTGCCCCGTCAGCAGTCTCGGGGCTGTGCTGGTGGGAGGGAGTGAGGGGCCACAGCTTTGTGGGTGGCCCGGTGTGAGTGGTGTTCTGCTGGCCTTTCTGCAGGAGTTGCCAGGCTGCCGCCTGTAAAGAAGAGGATGTGTCACCCATACCTTCCGCTGGAATTTCTCTCCGGACAGAGGTGAGGAAGGAAAAAAGCAGTGGGGGCCGGGACAGGAGGGGTATCTCAGGCAGGGCAATGGAAAGCTTCTGGAAGAGCGCCAGGGTCCAGGACCACGCTGGCTGGCCTGCAGGCACCAAGTTGGCCTGCGTGCTGTCGCTGGTGTGGCTCCACGGTCCTTCCTCTAGGCTTTCAAGCCCTTGTACATATTCAGGTGTTTTACCTGGAAAGGGTGGGAACAGTTCAGCAGCAGCTGGCCTGGGGCTCAGCTCACGTTTACTCACAGATGCCTCGGCACGGTCCCCCAGCTTTGCAATGAGGACGCTCCTTGCGTGGGGGTTGGGTTGCTGGCTGTATGGGAGATGGTTCCCCACCTCTGACCAATTTCAGAATTGTTTACCAGTGGAGCAAGTGCCGTGATAGGGTTTTCCTCTGTATAACTCGTGGGTTCACTTTTTGTTTCTTTTATGTTTCAAGTTAGATGTTATTCCTCTTTTATGTATTTATAGATATAAGCATGGAAATAATTCATTCCTATAAATACATCTGTGTGACGGGAAGAACTTTTTTCTGTTTTATTTTTAAATTTTATTTTTTAAAATTTTGAAATTTTATTTATTTTTTTATACAGCACGTTATTATTAGTTATGTATTTTATGCATATACATGTATACAGGTCAATCCCAAACTCCCAACTCATCCCACCACCACCACCCCATGGCTTCCCACACTTGGTGTCCATACGTTTGTTCTCTACCTCTGTGTCTCTATTTCTTCCCTGCAAACCAGTTCATCTGTACCATTTTTAGGCTCCACATATATGCATTAATATACAATATTTGTTTTCCTCTTTCTGACTTACTTCATTCTGTATGACAGTCTCTCGATCCATCGATGTCTCTACAATTGAGCCAGTTTCATTCCTTTTTATGGCCGAGTAATATTCCATTTTATATATGTACCACATCTTTATCCATTCATCTGTCTGTGGGCATTTAGGTTGCTTCCATTACCTGGCTATTGTAAATAGTGCTGCAACGAACATTGTGGTGAATGTGCCTTTTTGAAATACGGTTTTCTCTGGGTATATGCCCAGAAGTGGGATTGCTGGATCAGATGGTAATTCTATTTCTAGTTTTTTTAAGGAAACTCCATACTGTTCTCCATAGTGACTGTATCAATTTACATTCCCACCAATAGTGGAAGAGGGCTCCTTTTGTCCACACCCTCCCCAGAATTGGTTGTTTGTAGATTTTCTGATGATGCCGATTCTAACAGGTGTGAGGTGATACCTCATTGTAGTTTTGATTTGCATTTCTCTAATAATTAGTGCTGTTGAGCAGCTTTTCATGTGCGTCTTGGCCATCTCTGTGTCTCCTTTGAAGAAACGTCTCTTTAGATCTTCTGCCCATTTTTTTGGGGTTGTTTGTTTTCTTAATATTAAGCTGCATGAGCTGTTTATATATATTGGAGATTAAACCTCTGTCCATTGATTCGTCTGCAACGATTTTCGCCCATTCTGAGGGATGCCTTTTTCCATTCCCGTGTTTTTTAACAAAAAAGGAAAGAAAGGAAAAGAAGCAGAACACTAATGTGCGTAAAATATGCCTTTTGAAACGGTCGTTTTGAAATATGGACGTCCTTTGAAATTTTTGGTCGATATGTGACCCCAGGATTTGTTTTCAGGGCAGGTGTCATTTACAGGCCTGCAATGATTTTGAATATCAACTGACCATTAGCGTTGGGATTAAAGCTGCTGTTGTGTGAAACGGCCACAAGGTGGCAGCAGTTCACCCTTACCAAATCTGGTTACTAGGGCAAGAGAGCCTCAGTGGAAGTGGTGTTCTAGATTGGAGTTTAGAATGGAATGTGCCAGGAGAAAGCCCCTCACGTTTGTCTCACTACTTCTTGTTCGTGTTTTTAATTTAATTTTTTTATTTTTTATTACAGCAAGTTTGATTACAATGTTTGGCTTGTTGTAGGTGTGGAAGATGTGGTTCTTTTACACATATACAGATGACTGTTCTTCTTGGGATCCTTTTCCCATGTACGTTATGACAGAATGTTGAGTAGTCCTCTCTTGGTATTCTGTAGGTCTTTGGTGATTATATATGTCACCTGTGTTTGTATATGTCTGTTAACCCCGATATCGTAATGAAACCAATCCTCACACCTTTCCATTGGTGAACCATAAGTTTGTTTAATGAATCTGTGATTGCCCTTCTCCGTGGAAATATCTGCCCTGGTATCCATTTTTAGGTAACACCTATAAGTGATACGATATGATATGTGTCTTTCACTTTCTGACTTACTACAAGTCACGTGATTACTTCGAGACTCATCTACGGTGCTGCAAATGGCATTGTGTCCTTTTTTCCCTTGGCTTCTCTTCTGCCTTAGCGGGGTCCATTTTCAACAATGTGATTCCCTGAGGGTTGTGGATTAGCTGACCTGGGCAGCCTTACCCTGCCGGCCCGCCCTCCCCAGGTGTGCCTCGTTGAGGTCAATATAAACAGAGCTCCAGGCAGCAATAGCCCCTGAAGCTGTGCCTGACTCCATATTCTCTGCCCCGTCAGCAGTCTCGGGGCTGTGCTGGTGGGAGGGAGTGAGGGGCCACAGCTTTGTGGGTGGCCCGGTGTGAGTGGTGTTCTGCTGGCCTTTCTGCAGGAGTTGCCAGGCTGCCGCCTGTAAAGAAGAGGATGTGTCACCCATACCTTCCGCTGGAATTTCTCTCCGGACAGAGGTGAGGAAGGAAAAAAGCAGTGGGGGCCGGGACAGGAGGGGTATCTCAGGCAGGGCAATGGAAAGCTTCTGGAAGAGCACCAGGGTCCAGGACCACGCTGGCTGGCCTGCAGGCACCAAGTTGGCCTGCGTGCTGTCGCTGGTGTGGCTCCACGGTCCTTCCTCTAGGCTTTCAAGCCCTTGTACATATTCAGGTGTTTTACCTGGAAAGGGTGGGAACAGTTCAGCAGCAGCTGGCCTGGGGCTCAGCTCACGTTTACTCACAGATGCCTTGGCACGGTCCCCCAGCTTTGCAATGAGGCCGCTCCTTGCATGTGGGGTGGGTTGCTGGCTGTATGGGAGATGGTTCCCCACCTCTGACCAATTTCAGAATTGTTTACCACTGGAGCAAGTGCCCTGATAGGGTTTTCCTCTGTATAACTCCTGGGTTCAGGTTTTTTTTTTCTTTTATGTTTCAAGTTAGATTTTATTCCCCTTTTATGTATTTATAGATATAAGCATGGAAATAATTCTTTCCTATAAATACATCTGTGTGATGGGAAGAATTTTTTCTGTTTTATTTATAAATTTTATATTTTAAAATTTTGAAATTTTATTTTATTTATTTTTTTTACACAGCACGTTATTATTAGTTATGTATTTTATGCATATACATGTATACAGGTCAATCCCAAACTCCCAACTCATCCCACCACCACCACCCCATGTCTTCCCACACTTGGTGTCCATACGTTTGTTCTCTACCTCTGTGTCTCTATTTCTTCCCTGCAAACCAGTTCATCTGTACCATTTTTAGGCTCCACATATATGCATTAATATACAATATTTGTTTTCCTCTTTCTGACTTACTTCATTCTGTATGACAGTCTCTCGATCCATCGATGTCTCTACAAATGACCCAGTTTCATTCCTTTTTATGGCCGAGTCATATTCCATTTTATATATGTACCACATCTTTATCCATTCATCTGTCTGTGGGCATTTAGGTTGCTTCCATTACCTGGCTATTGTAAATAGTGCTGCAACGAACATTGTGGTGAATGTGCCTTTTTGAAATACGGTTTTCTCTGGGTATATGCCCAGAAGTGGGATTGCTGGATCAGATGGTAATTCTATTTCTAATTTTTTTAAGGAAACTCCATACTGTTCTCCATAGGGACTGTATCAATTTACATTCCCACCAATAGTGGAAGAGGGCTCCTTTTGTCCACACCCTCCCCAGAATTGGTTGTTTGTAGATTTTCTGATGATGCCGATTCTAACAGGTGTGAGGTGATACCTCATTGTAGTTTTGATTTGCATTTCTCTAATAATTAGTGCTGTTGAGCAGCTTTTCATGTGCGTCTTGGCCATCTCTGTGTCTCCTTTGAAGAAACGTCTCTTTAGATCTTCTGCCCATTTTTTGGGGTTGTTTGTTTTCTTAATATTAAGCTGCATGAGCTGTTTATATATATTGGAGATTAAACCTCTGTCCATTGATTCGTCTGCAACAATTTTCGCCCATTCTGAGGGATGCCTTTTTCCATTCCCGTGTTTTTTAACAAAAAAGGAAAGAAAGGAAAAGAAGCAGAACACTAATGTGCGTAAAATATGCCTTTTGAAACGGTCGTTTTGAAATATGGACGTCCTTTGAAATTTTTGGTCGATATGTGACCCCAGGATTTGTTTTCAGGGCAGGTGTCATTTACAGGCCTGCAATGATTTTGAATATCAACTGACCATTAGCGTTGGGATTAAAGCTGCTGTTGTGTGAAACGGCCACAAGGTGGCAGCAGTTCACCCTTACCAAATCTGGTTACTAGGGCAAGAGAGCCTCAGTGGAAGTGGTGTTCTAGATTGGAGTTTAGAATGGAATGTGCCAGGAGAAAGCCCCTCACGTTTGTCTCACTACTTCTTTGTTCGTGTTTTTAATTTAATTTTTTTATTTTTTATTACAGCAAGTTTGATTACAATGTTTGGCTTGTTGTAGGTGTGGAAGATGTGGTTCTTTTACACATATACAGATGACTGTTCTTCTTGGGATCCTTTTCCCATGTACGTTATGACAGAATGTTGAGTAGTCCTCTCTTGGTATTCTGTAGGTCTTTGGTGATTATATATGTCACCTGTGTTTGTATATGTCTGTTAACCCCGATATCGTAATGAAACCAATCCTCACACCTTTCCATTGGTGAACCATAAGTTTGTTTAATGAATCTGTGATTGCCCTTCTCCGTGGAAATATCTGCCCTGGTATCCATTTTTAGGTAACACCTATAAGTGATATGATATGATATGTGTCTTTCACTTTCTGACTTACTACAAGTCACGTGATTACTTCGAGACTCTTCTACGGTGCTGCAAATGGCATTGTGTCCTTTTTTCCCTTGGCATCTCTTCTGCCTTAGCGGGGTCCATTTTCAACAATGTGATTCCCTGAGGGTTGTGGATTAGCTGACCTGGGCAGCCTTACCCTGCCGGCCCGCCCTCCCCAGGTGTGCCTCGTTGAGGTCAATATAAACAGAGCTCCAGGCAGCAATAGCCCCTGAAGCTGTGCCTGACTCCATATTCTCTGCCCCGTCAGCAGTCTCGGGGCTGTGCTGGTGGGAGGGAGTGAGGGGCCACAGCTTTGTGGGTGGCCCGGTGTGAGTGGGGTTCTGCTGGCCTTTCTGCAGGAGTTGCCAGGCTGCCGCCTGTAAAGAAGAGGATGTGTCACCCATACCTTCCGCTGGAATTTCTCTCCGGACAGAGGTGAGGAAGGAAAAAAGCAGTGGGGGCCGGGACAGGAGGGGTATCTCAGGCAGGGCAATGGAAAGCTTCTGGAAGAGCGCCAGGGTCCAGGACCACGCTGGCTGGCCTGCAGGCACCAAGTTGGCCTGCGTGCTGTCGCTGGTGTGGCTCCACGGTCCTTCCTCTAGGCTTTCAAGCCCTTGTACATATTCAGGTGTTTTACCTGGAAAGGGTGGGAACAGTTCAGCAGCAGCTGGCCTGGGGCTCAGCTCACGTTTACTCACAGATGCCTCGGCACTGTCCGCCAGCTTTGCAATGAGGACGCTCCTTGCGTGGGGGGTGGGTTGCTGGCTGTATGGGAGATGGTTCCCCACCTCTGACCAATTTCAGAATTGTTTACCACTGGAGCAAGTGCCGTGATAGGGTTTTCCTCTGTATAACTCGTGGGTTCACTTTTTTTTCTTTTATGTTTCAAGTTAGATGTTATTCCTCTTTTATGTATTTATAGATATAAGCATGGAAATAATTCATTCCTATAAATACATCTGTGTGACGGGAAGAACTTTTTTCTGTTTTATTTTTAAATTTTATTTTTTAAAATTTTGAAATTTTATTTATTTTTTTTATACAGCACGTTATTATTAGTTATGTATTTTATGCATATACATGTATACAGGTCAATCCCAAACTCCCAACTCATCCCACCACCACCACACCATGGCTTCCCACACTTGGTTTCCATACGTTTGTTCTCTACCTCTGTGTCTCTATTTCTTCCCTGCAAACCAGTTCATCTGTACCATTTTTAGGCTCCACATATATGCATTAATATACAATATTTGTTTTCCTCTTTCTGACTTACTTCATTCTGTATGACAGTCTCTCGATCCATCGATGTCTCTACAAATGAGCCAGTTTCATTCCATTTTATGGCCGAGTCATATTCCATTTTATATATGTACCACATCTTTATCCATTCATCTGTCTGTGGGCATTTAGGTTGCTTCCATTACCTGGCTATTGTAAATAGTGCTGCAACGAACATTGTGGTGAATGTGCCTTTTTGAAATACGGTTTTCTCTGGGTATATGCCCAGAAGTGGGATTGCTGGATCAGATGGTAATTCTATTTCTAATTTTTTTAAGGAAACTCCATACTGTTCTCCATAGGGACTGTATCAATTTACATTCCCACCAATAGTGGAAGAGGGCTCCTTTTGTCCACACCCTCCCCAGAATTGGTTGTTTGTAGATTTTCTGATGATGTCGATTCTAACAGGTGTGAGGTGATACCTCATTGTAGTTTTGATTTGCATTTCTCTAATAATTAGTGCTGTTGAGCAGCTTTTCATGTGCGTCTTGGCCATCTCTGTGTCTCCTTTGAAGAAACGTCTCTTTAGATCTTCTGCCCATTTTTTTTGGGTTGTTTGTTTTCTTAATATTAAGCTGCATGAGCTGTTTATATATATTGGAGATTAAACCTCTGTCCATTGATTCGTCTGCAACGATTTTCGCCCATTCTGAGGGATGCCTTTTTCCATTCCCGTGTTTTTTAACAAAAAAGGAAAGAAAGGAAAAGAAGCAGAACACTAATGTGCGTAAAATATGCCTTTTGAAACGGTCGTTTTGAAATATGGACGTCCTTTGAAATTTTTGGTCGATATGTGACCCCAGGATTTGTTTTCAGGGCAGGTGTCATTTACAGGCCTGCAATGATTTTGAATATCAACTGACCATTAGCGTTGGGATTAAAGCTGCTGTTGTGTGAAACGACCACAAGGTGGCAGCAGTTCACCCTTACCAAATCTGGTTACTAGGGCAAGAGAGCCTCAGTGGAAGTGGTGTTCTAGATTGGAGTTTAGAATGGAATGTGCCAGGAGAAAGCCCCTCACGTTTGTCTCACTACTTCTTGTTCGTGTTTTTAATTTAATTTTTTTATTTTTTATTACAGCAAGTTTGATTACAATGTTTGGCTTGTTGTAGGTGTGGAAGATGTGGTTCTTTTACACATATACAGATGACTGTTCTTCTTGGGATCCTTTTCCCATGTACGTTATGACAGAATGTTGAGTAGTCCTCTCTTGGTATTCTGTAGGTCTTTGGTGATTATATATGTCACCTGTGTTTGTATATGTCTGTTAACCCCGATATCGTAATGAAACCAATCCTCACACCTTTCCATTGGTGAACCATAAGTTTGTTTAATGAATCTGTGATTGCCCTTCTCCGTGGAAATATCTGCCCTGGTATCCATTTTTAGGTAACACCTATAAGTGATATGATATGATATGTGTCTTTCACTTTCTGACTTACTACAAGTCACGTGATTACTTCGAGACTCTTCTACGGTGCTGCAAATGGCATTGTGTCCTTTTTTCCCTTGGCTTCTCTTCTGCCTTAGCGGGGTCCATTTTCAACAATGTGATTCCCTGAGGGTTGTGGATTAGCTGACCTGGGCAGCCTTACCCTGCCGGCCCGCCCTCCCCAGGTGTGCCTCGTTGAGGTCAATATAAACAGAGCTCCAGGCAGCAATAGCCCCTGAAGCTGTGCCTGACTCCATATTCTCTGCCCCGTCAGCAGTCTCGGGGCTGTGCTGGTGGGAGGGAGTGAGGGGCCACAGCTTTGTGGGTGGCCCGGTGTGAGTGGGGTTCTGCTGGCCTTTCTGCAGGAGTTGCCAGGCTGCCGCCTGTAAAGAAGAGGATGTGTCACCCATACCTTCCGCTGGAATTTCTCTCCGGACAGAGGTGAGGAAGGAAAAAAGCAGTGGGGGCCGGGACAGGAGGGGTATCTCAGGCAGGGCAATGGAAAGCTTCTGGAAGAGCGCCAGGGTCCAGGACCACGCTGGCTGGCCTGCAGGCACCAAGTTGGCCTGCGTGCTGTCGCTGGTGTGGCTCCACGGTCCTTCCTCTAGGCTTTCAAGCCCTTGTACATATTCAGGTGTTTTACCTGGAAAGGGTGGGAACAGTTCAGCAGCAGCTGGCCTGGGGCTCAGCTCACGTTTACTCACAGATGCCTCGGCACGGTCCCCCAGCTTTGCAATGAGGACGCTACTTGCGTGGGGGTTGGGTTGCTGGCTGTATGGGAGATGGTTCCCCACCTCTGACCAATTTCAGAATTGTTTACCACTGGAGCAAGTGCCGTGATAGGGTTTTCCTCTGTATAACTCGTGGGTTCACTTTTTGTTTCTTTTATGTTTCAAGTTAGATGTTATTCCTCTTTTATGTATTTATAGATATAAGCATGGAAATAATTCATTCCTATAAATACATCTGTGTGACGGGAAGAACTTTTTTCTGTTTTATTTTTAAATTTTATTTTTTAAAATTTTGAAATTTTATTTATTTTTTTATACAGCACGTTATTATTAGTTATGTATTTTATGCATATACATGTATACAGGTCAATCCCAAACTCCCAACTCATCCCACCACCACCACCCCATGGCTTCCCACACTTGGTGTCCATACGTTTGTTCTCTACCTCTGTGTCTCTATTTCTTCCCTGCAAACCAGTTCATCTGTACCATTTTTAGGCTCCACATATATGCATTAATATACAATATTTGTTTTCCTCTTTCTGACTTACTTCATTCTGTATGACAGTCTCTCGATCCATCGATGTCTCTACAAATGACCCAGTTTCATTCCTATTTATGGCCGAGTCATATTCCATTTTATATATGTACCACATCTTTATCCATTCATCTGTCTGTGGGCATTTAGGTTGCTTCCATTACCTGGCTATTGTAAATAGTGCTGCAACGAACATTGTGGTGAGTGTGCCTTTTTGAAATACGGTTTTCTCTGGGTATATGCCCAGAAGTGGGATTGCTGGATCAGATGGTAATTCTATTTCTAGTTTTTTTAAGGAAACTCCATACTGTTCTCCATAGGGACTGTATCAATTTACATTCCCACCAATAGTGGAAGAGGGCTCCTTTTGTCCACACCCTCCCCAGAATTGGTTGTTTGTAGATTTTCTGATGATGCCGATTCTAACAGGTGTGAGGTGATACCTCATTGTAGTTTTGATTTGCATTTCTCTAATAATTAGTGCTGTTGAGCAGCTTTTCATGTGCGTCTTGGCCATCTCTGTGTCTCCTTTGAAGAAACGTCTCTTTAGATCTTCTGCCCATTTTTTTGGGGTTGTTTGTTTTTTTAATATTAAGCTGCATGAGCTGTTTATATATATTGGAGATTAAACCTCTGTCCATTGATTCGTCTGCAACGATTTTCGCCCATTCTGAGGGATGCCTTTTTCCATTCCCGTGTTTTTTAACAAAAAAGGAAAGAAAGGAAAAGAAGCAGAACACTAATGTGCGTAAAATATGCCTTTTGAAACGGTCGTTTTGAAATATGGACGTCCTTTGAAATTTTTGGTCGATATGTGACCCCAGGATTTGTTTTCAGGGCAGGTGTCATTTACAGGCCTGCAATGATTTTGAATATCAACTGACCATTAGCGTTGGGATTAAAGCTGCTGTTGTGTGAAACGGCCACAAGGTGGCAGCAGTTCACCCTTACCAAATCTGGTTACTAGGGCAAGAGAGCCTCAGTGGAAGTGGTGTTCTAGATTGGAGTTTAGAATGGAATGTGCCAGGAGAAAGCCCCTCACGTTTGTCTCACTACTTCTTGTTCGTGTTTTTAATTTAATTTTTTTATTTTTTATTACAGCAAGTTTGATTACAATGTTTGGCTTGTTGTAGGTGTGGAAGATGTGGTTCTTTTACACATATACAGATGACTGTTCTTCTTGGGATCCTTTTCCCATGTACGTTATGACAGAATGTTGAGTAGTCCTCTCTTGGTATTCTGTAGGTCTTTGGTGATTATATATGTCACCTGTGTTTGTATATGTCTGTTAACCCCGATATCGTAATGAAACCAATCCTCACACCTTTCCATTGGTGAACCATAAGTTTGTTTAATGAATCTGTGATTGCCCTTCTCCGTGGAAATATCTGCCCTGGTATCCATTTTTAGGTAACACCTATAAGTGATATGATATGATATGTGTCTTTCACTTTCTGACTTACTACAAGTCACGTGATTACTTCGAGACTCTTCTACGGTGCTGCAAATGGCATTGTGTCCTTTTTTCCCTTGGCTTCTCTTCTGCCTTAGCGGGGTCCATTTTCAACAATGTGATTCCCTGAGGGTTGTGGATTAGCTGACCTGGGCAGCCTTACCCTGCCGGCCCGCCCTCCCCAGGTGTGCCTCGTTGAGGTCAATATAAACAGAGCTCCAGGCAGCAATAGCCCCTGAAGCTGTGCCTGACTCCATATTCTCTGCCCCGTCAGCAGTCTCGGGGCTGTGCTGGTGGGAGGGAGTGAGGGGCCACAGCTTTGTGGGTGGCCCGGTGTGAGTGGGGTTCTGCTGGCCTTTCTGCAGGAGTTGCCAGGCTGCCGCCTGTAAAGAAGAGGATGTGTCACCCATACCTTCCGCTGGAATTTCTCTCCGGACAGAGGTGAGGAAGGAAAAAAGCAGTGGGGGCCGGGACAGGAGGGGTATCTCAGGCAGGGCAATGGAAAGCTTCTGGAAGAGCGCCAGGGTCCAGGACCACGCTGGCTGGCCTGCAGGCACCAAGTTGGCCTGCGTGCTGTCGCTGGTGTGGCTCCACGGTCCTTCCTCTAGGCTTTCAAGCCCTTGTACATATTCAGGTGTTTTACCTGGAAAGGGTGGGAACAGTTCAGCAGCAGCTGGCCTGGGGCTCAGCTCACGTTTACTCACAGATGCCTCGGCACGGTCCCCCAGCTTTGCAATGAGGACGCTACTTGCGTGGGGGTTGGGTTGCTGGCTGTATGGGAGATGGTTCCCCACCTCTGACCAATTTCAGAATTGTTTACCACTGGAGCAAGTGCCGTGATAGGGTTTTCCTCTGTATAACTCGTGGGTTCACTTTTTGTTTCTTTTATGTTTCAAGTTAGATGTTATTCCTCTTTTATGTATTTATAGATATAAGCATGGAAATAATTCATTCCTATAAATACATCTGTGTGACGGGAAGAACTTTTTTCTGTTTTATTTTTAAATTTTATTTTTTAAAATTTTGAAATTTTATTTATTTTTTTATACAGCACGTTATTATTAGTTATGTATTTTATGCATATACATGTATACAGGTCAATCCCAAACTCCCAACTCATCCCACCACCACCACCCCATGGCTTCCCACACTTGGTGTCCATACGTTTGTTCTCTACCTCTGTGTCTCTATTTCTTCCCTGCAAACCAGTTCATCTGTACCATTTTTAGGCTCCACATATATGCATTAATATACAATATTTGTTTTCCTCTTTCTGACTTACTTCATTCTGTATGACAGTCTCTCGATCCATCGATGTCTCTACAAATGACCCAGTTTCATTCCTATTTATGGCCGAGTCATATTCCATTTTATATATGTACCACATCTTTATCCATTCATCTGTCTGTGGGCATTTAGGTTGCTTCCATTACCTGGCTATTGTAAATAGTGCTGCAACGAACATTGTGGTGAGTGTGCCTTTTTGAAATACGGTTTTCTCTGGGTATATGCCCAGAAGTGGGATTGCTGGATCAGATGGTAATTCTATTTCTAGTTTTTTTAAGGAAACTCCATACTGTTCTCCATAGGGACTGTATCAATTTACATTCCCACCAATAGTGGAAGAGGGCTCCTTTTGTCCACACCCTCCCCAGAATTGGTTGTTTGTAGATTTTCTGATGATGCCGATTCTAACAGGTGTGAGGTGATACCTCATTGTAGTTTTGATTTGCATTTCTCTAATAATTAGTGCTGTTGAGCAGCTTTTCATGTGCGTCTTGGCCATCTCTGTGTCTCCTTTGAAGAAACGTCTCTTTAGATCTTCTGCCCATTTTTTTGGGGTTGTTTGTTTTTTTAATATTAAGCTGCATGAGCTGTTTATATATATTGGAGATTAAACCTCTGTCCATTGATTCGTCTGCAACGATTTTCGCCCATTCTGAGGGATGCCTTTTTCCATTCCCGTGTTTTTTAACAAAAAAGGAAAGAAAGGAAAAGAAGCAGAACACTAATGTGCGTAAAATATGCCTTTTGAAACGGTCGTTTTGAAATATGGACGTCCTTTGAATTTTTTGGTCGATATGTGACCCCAGGATTTGTTTTCAGGGCAGGTGTCATTTACAGGCCTGCAATGATTTTGAATATCAACTGACCATTAGCGTTGGGATTAAAGCTGCTGTTGTGTGAAACGGCCACAAGGTGGCAGCAGTTCACCCTTACCAAATCTGGTTACTAGGGCAAGAGAGCCTCAGTGGAAGTGGTGTTCTAGATTGGAGTTTAGAATGGAATGTGCCAGGAGAAAGCCCCTCACGTTTGTCTCACTACTTCTTGTTCGTGTTTTTAATTTAATTTTTTTATTTTTTATTACAGCAAGTTTGATTACAATGTTTGGCTTGTTGTAGGTGTGGAAGATGTGGTTCTTTTACACATATACAGATGACTGTTCTTCTTGGGATCCTTTTCCCATGTACGTTATGACAGAATGTTGAGTAGTCCTCTCTTGGTATTCTGTAGGTCTTTGGTGATTATATATGTCACCTGTGTTTGTATATGTCTGTTAACCCCGATATCGTAATGAAACCAATCCTCACACCTTTCCATTGGTGAACCATAAGTTTGTTTAATGAATCTGTGATTGCCCTTCTCCGTGGAAATATCTGCCCTGGTATCCATTTTTAGGTAACACCTATAAGTGATATGATACGATATGTGTCTTTCACTTTCTGACTTACTACAAGTCACGTGATTACTTCGAGACTCTTCTACGGTGCTGCAAATGGCATTGTGTCCTTTTTTCCCTTGGCTTCTCTTCTGCCTTAGCGGGGTCCATTTTCAACAATGTGATTCCCTGAGGGTTGTGGATTAGCTGACCTGGGCAGCCTTACCCTGCCGGCCCGCCCTCCCCAGGTGTGCCTCGTTGAGGTCAATATAAACAGAGCTCCAGGCAGCAATAGCCCCTGAAGCTGTGCCTGACTCCATATTCTCTGCCCCGTCAGCAGTCTCGGGGCTGTGCTGGTGGGAGGGAGTGAGGGGCCACAGCTTTGTGGGTGGGCCGGTGTGAGTGGGGTTCTGCTGGCCTTTCTGCAGGAGTTGCCAGGCTGCCGCCTGTAAAGAAGAGGATGTGTCACCCATACCTTCCGCTGGAATTTCTCTCCGGACAGAGGTGAGGAAGGAAAAAAGCAGTGGGGGCCGGGACAGGAGGGGTATCTCAGGCAGGGCAATGGAAAGCTTCTGGAAGAGCGCCAGGGTCCAGGACCACGCTGGCTGGCCTGCAGGCACCAAGTTGGCCTGCGTGCTGTCGCTGGTGTGGCTCCACGGTCCTTCCTCTAGGCTTTCAAGCCCTTGTACATATTCAGGTGTTTTACCTGGAAAGGGTGGGAACAGTTCAGCAGCAGCTGGCCTGGGGCTCAGCTCACGTTTACTCACAGATGCCTCGGCACGGTCCCCCAGCTTTGCAATGAGGACGCTCCTTGCGTGGGGGTTGGGTTGCTGGCTGTATGGGAGATGGTTCCCCACCTCTGACCAATTTCAGAATTGTTTACCACTGGAGCAAGTGCCGTGATAGGGTTTTCCTCTGTATAACTCGTGGGTTCACTTTTTGTTTCTTTTATGTTTCAAGTTAGATGTTATTCCTCTTTTATGTATTTATAGATATAAGCATGGAAATAATTCATTCCTATAAATACATCTGTGTGACGGGAAGAACTTTTTTCTGTTTTATTTTTAAATTTTATTTTTTAAAATTTTGAAATTTTATTTATTTTTTTATACAGCACGTTATTATTAGTTATGTATTTTATGCATATACATGTATACAGGTCAATCCCAAAATCCCAACTCATCCCACCACCACCACCCCATGGCTTCCCACACTTGGTGTCCATACGTTTGTTCTCTACCTCTGTGTCTCTATTTCTTCCCTGCAAACCAGTTCATCTGTACCATTTTTAGGCTCCACATATATGCATTAATATACAATATTTGTTTTCCTCTTTCTGACTTACTTCATTCTGTATGACAGTCTCTCGATCCATCGATGTCTCTACAAATGACCCAGTTTCATTCCTATTTATGGCCGAGTCATATTCCATTTTATATATGTACCACATCTTTATCCATTCATCTGTCTGTGGGCATTTAGGTTGCTTCCATTACCTGGCTATTGTAAATAGTGCTGCAACGAACATTGTGGTGAGTGTGCCTTTTTGAAATACGGTTTTCTCTGGGTATATGCCCAGAAGTGGGATTGCTGGATCAGATGGTAATTCTATTTCTAGTTTTTTTAAGGAAACTCCATACTGTTCTCCATAGGGACTGTATCAATTTACATTCCCACCAATAGTGGAAGAGGGCTCCTTTTGTCCACACCCTCCCCAGAATTGGTTGTTTGTAGATTTTCTGATGATGCCGATTCTAACAGGTGTGAGGTGATACCTCATTGTAGTTTTGATTTGCATTTCTCTAATAATTAGTGCTGTTGAGCAGCTTTTCATGTGCGTCTTGGCCATCTCTGTGTCTCCTTTGAAGAAACGTCTCTTTAGATCTTCTGCCCATTTTTTTGGGGTTGTTTTTTTTTTAATATTAAGCTGCATGAGCTGTTTATATATATTGGAGATTAAACCTCTGTCCATTGATTCGTCTGCAACGATTTTCGCCCATTCTGAGGGATGCCTTTTTCCATTCCCGTGTTTTTTAACAAAAAAGGAAAGAAAGGAAAAGAAGCAGAACACTAATGTGCGTAAAATATGCCTTTTGAAACGGTCGTTTTGAAATATGGACGTCCTTTGAATTTTTTGGTCGATATGTGACCCCAGGATTTGTTTTCAGGGCAGGTGTCATTTACAGGCCTGCAATGATTTTGAATATCAACTGACCATTAGCGTTGGGATTAAAGCTGCTGTTGTGTGAAACGGCCACAAGGTGGCAGCAGTTCACCCTTACCAAATCTGGTTACTAGGGCAAGAGAGCCTCAGTGGAAGTGGTGTTCTAGATTGGAGTTTAGAATGGAATGTGCCAGGAGAAAGCCCCTCACGTTTGTCTCACTACTTCTTGTTCGTGTTTTTAATTTAATTTTTTTATTTTTTATTACAGCAAGTTTGATTACAATGTTTGGCTTGTTGTAGGTGTGGAAGATGTGGTTCTTTTACACATATACAGATGACTGTTCTTCTTGGGATCCTTTTCCCATGTACGTTATGACAGAATGTTGAGTAGTCCTCTCTTGGTATTCTGTAGGTCTTTGGTGATTATATATGTCACCTGTGTTTGTATATGTCTGTTAACCCCGATATCGTAATGAAACCAATCCTCACACCTTTCCATTGGTGAACCATAAGTTTGTTTAATGAATCTGTGATTGCCCTTCTCCGTGGAAATATCTGCCCTGGTATCCATTTTTAGGTAACACCTATAAGTGATATGATATGATATGTGTCTTTCACTTTCTGACTTACTACAAGTCACGTGATTACTTCGAGACTCATCTACGGTGCTGCAAATGGCATTGTGTCCTTTTTTCCCTTGGCTTCTCTTCTGCCTTAGCGGGGTCCATTTTCAACAATGTGATTCCCTGAGGGTTGTGGATTAGCTGACCTGGGCAGCCTTACCCTGCCGGCCCGCCCTCCCCAGGTGTGCCTCGTTGAGGTCAATATAAACAGTGCTCCAGGCAGCAATAGCCCCTGAAGCTGTGCCTGACTCCATATTCTCTGCCCCGTCAGCAGTCTCGGGGCTGTGCTGGTGGGAGGGAGTGAGGGGCCACAGCTTTGTGGGTGGCCCGGTGTGAGTGGGGTTCTGCTGGCCTTTCTGCAGGAGTTGCCAGGCTGCCGCCTGTAAAGAAGAGGATGTGTCACCCATACCTTCCGCTGGAATTTCTCTCCGGACAGAGGTGAGGAAGGAAAAAAGCAGTGGGGGCCGGGACAGGAGGGGTATCTCAGGCAGGGCAATGGAAAGCTTCTGGAAGAGCGCCAGGGTCCAGGACCACGCTGGCTGGCCTGCAGGCACCAAGTTGGCCTGCGTGCTGTCGCTGGTGTGGCTCCACGGTCCTTCCTCTAGGCTTTCAAGCCCTTGTACATATTCAGGTGTTTTACCTGGAAAGGGTGGGAACAGTTCAGCAGCAGCTGGCCTGGGGCTCAGCTCACGTTTACTCACAGATGCCTCGGCACGGTCCCCCAGCTTTGCAATGAGGACGCTACTTGCGTGGGGGTTGGGTTGCTGGCTGTATGGGAGATGGTTCCCCACCTCTGACCAATTTCAGAATTGTTTACCACTGGAGCAAGTGCCGTGATAGGGTTTTCCTCTGTATAACTCGTGGGTTCACTTTTTGTTTCTTTTATGTTTCAAGTTAGATGTTATTCCTCTTTTATGTATTTATAGATATAAGCATGGAAATAATTCATTCCTATAAATACATCTGTGTGACGGGAAGAACTTTTTTCTGTTTTATTTTTAAATTTTATTTTTTAAAATTTTGAAATTTTATTTATTTTTTATACAGCACGTTATTATTAGTTATGTATTTTATGCATATACATGTATACAGGTCAATCCCAAACTCCCAACTCATCCCACCACCACCACCCCATGGCTTCCCACACTTGGTGTCCATACGTTTGTTCTCTACCTCTGTGTCTCTATTTCTTCCCTGCAAACCAGTTCATCTGTACCATTTTTAGGCTCCACATATATGCATTAATATACAATATTTGTTTTCCTCTTTCTGACTTACTTCATTCTGTATGACAGTCTCTCGATCCATCGATGTCTCTACAAATGACCCAGTTTCATTCCTATTTATGGCCGAGTCATATTCCATTTTATATATGTACCACATCTTTATCCATTCATCTGTCTGTGGGCATTTAGGTTGCTTCCATTACCTGGCTATTGTAAATAGTGCTGCAACGAACATTGTGGTGAGTGTGCCTTTTTGAAATACGGTTTTCTCTGGGTATATGCCCAGAAGTGGGATTGCTGGATCAGATGGTAATTCTATTTCTAGTTTTTTTAAGGAAACTCCATACTGTTCTCCATAGGGACTGTATCAATTTACATTCCCACCAATAGTGGAAGAGGGCTCCTTTTGTCCACACCCTCCCCAGAATTGGTTGTTTGTAGATTTTCTGATGATGCCGATTCTAACAGGTGTGAGGTGATACCTCATTGTAGTTTTGATTTGCATTTCTCTAATAATTAGTGCTGTTGAGCAGCTTTTCATGTGCGTCTTGGCCATCTCTGTGTCTCCTTTGAAGAAACGTCTCTTTAGATCTTCTGCCCATTTTTTTGGGGTTGTTTGTTTTTTTAATATTAAGCTGCATGAGCTGTTTATATATATTGGAGATTAAACCTCTGTCCATTGATTCGTCTGCAACGATTTTCGCCCATTCTGAGGGATGCCTTTTTCCATTCCCGTGTTTTTTAACAAAAAAGGAAAGAAAGGAAAAGAAGCAGAACACTAATGTGCGTAAAATATGCCTTTTGAAACGGTCGTTTTGAAATATGGACGTCCTTTGAATTTTTTGGTCGATATGTGACCCCAGGATTTGTTTTCAGGGCAGGTGTCATTTACAGGCCTGCAATGATTTTGAATATCAACTGACCATTAGCACTGGGATTAAAGCTGCTGTTGTGTGAAACGGCCACAAGGTGGCAGCAGTTCACCCTTACCAAATCTGGTTACTAGGGCAAGAGAGCCTCAGTGGAAGTGGTGTTCTAGATTGGAGTTTAGAATGGAATGTGCCAGGAGAAAGCCCCTCACGTTTGTCTCACTACTTCTTGTTCGTGTTTTTAATTTAAGTTTTTATTTTTTATTACAGCAAGTTTGATTACAATGTTTGGCTTGTTGTAGGTGTGGAAGATGTGGTTCTTTTACACATATACAGATGACTGTTCTTCTTGGGATCCTTTTCCCATGTACGTTATGACAGAATGTTGAGTAGTCCTCTCTTGGTATTCTGTAGGTCTTTGGTGATTATATATGTCACCTGTGTTTGTATATGTCTGTTAACCCCGATATCGTAATGAAACCAATCCTCACACCTTTCCATTGGTGAACCATAAGTTTGTTTAATGAATCTGTGATTGCCCTTCTCCGTGGAAATATCTGCCCTGGTATCCATTTTTAGGTAACACCTATAAGTGATATGATACGATATGTGTCTTTCACTTTCTGACTTACTACAAGTCACGTGATTACTTCGAGACTCTTCTATGGTGCTGCAAATGGCATTGTGTCCTTTTTTCCCTTGGCTTCTCTTCTGCCTTAGCGGGGTCCATTTTCAACAATGTGATTCCCTGAGGGTTGTGGATTAGCTGACCTGGGCAGCCTTACCCTGCCGGCCCGCCCTCCCCAGGTGTGCCTCGTTGAGGTCAATATAAACAGAGCTCCAGGCAGCAATAGCCCCTGAAGCTGTGCCTGCCTCCATATTCTCTGCCCCGTCAGCAGTCTCGGGGCTGTGCTGGTGGGAGGGAGTGAGGGGCCACAGCTTTGTGGGTGGCCCGGTGTGAGTGGTGTTCTGCTGGCCTTTCTGCAGGAGTTGCCAGGCTGCCGCCTGTAAAGAAGAGGATGTGTCACCCATACCTTCCGCTGGAATTTCTCTCCGGACAGAGGTGAGGAAGGAAAAAAGCAGTGGGGGCCGGGACAGGAGGGGTATCTCAGGCAGGGCAATGGAAAGCTTCTGGAAGAGCGCCAGGGTCCAGGACCACGCTGGCTGGCCTGCAGGCACCAAGTTGGCCTGCGTGCTGTCGCTGGTGTGGCTCCACGGTCCTTCCTCTAGGCTTTCAAGCCCTTGTACATATTCAGGTGTTTTACCTGGAAAGGGTGGGAACAGTTCAGCAGCAGCTGGCCTGGGGCTCAGCTCACGTTTACTCACAGATGCCTCGGCACGGTCCCCCAGCTTTGCAATGAGGACGCTCCTTGCGTGGGGGTTGGGTTGCTGGCTGTATGGGAGATGGTTCCCCACCTCTGACCAATTTCAGAATTGTTTACCACTGGAGCAAGTGCCGTGATAGGGTTTTCCTCTGTATAACTCGTGGGTTCACTTTTTGTTTCTTTTATGTTTCAAGTTAGATGTTATTCCTCTTTTATGTATTTATAGATATAAGCATGGAAATAATTCATTCCTATAAATACATCTGTGTGACGGGAAGAACTTTTTTCTGTTTTATTTTTAAATTTTATTTTTTAAAATTTTGAAATTTTATTTATTTTTTTATACAGCACGTTATTATTAGTTATGTATTTTATGCATATACATGTATACAGGTCAATCCCAAACTCCCAACTCATCCCACCACCACCACCCCATGGCTTCCCACACTTGGTGTCCATACGTTTGTTCTCTACCTCTGTGTCTCTATTTCTTCCCTGCAAACCAGTTCATCTGTACCATTTTTAGGCTCCACATATATGCATTAATATACAATATTTGTTTTCCTCTTTCTGACTTACTTCATTCTGTATGACAGTCTCTCGATCCATCGATGTCTCTACAAATGACCCAGTTTCATTCCTTTTTATGGCCGAGTCATATTCCATTTTATATATGTACCACATCTTTATCCATTCATCTGTCTGTGGGCATTTAGGTTGCTTCCATTACCTGGCTATTGTAAATAGTGCTGCAACGAACATTGTGGTGAATGTGCCTTTTTGAAATACGGTTTTCTCTGGGTATATGCCCAGAAGTGGGATTGCTGGATCAGATGGTAATTCTATTTCTAGTTTTTTTAAGGAAACTCCATACTGTTCTCCATAGGGAGTGTATCAATTTACATTCCCACCAATAGTGGAAGAGGGCTCCTTTTGTCCACACCCTCCCCAGAATTGGTTGTTTGTAGATTTTCTGATGATGCCGATTCTAACAGGTGTGAGGTGATACCTCATTGTAGTTTTGATTTGCATTTCTCTAATAATTAGTGCTGTTGAGCAGCTTTTCATGTGCGTCTTGGCCATCTCTGTGTCTCCTTTGAAGAAACGTCTCTTTAGATCTTCTGCCCATTTTTTGGGGGTTGTTTGTTTTTTTAATATTAAGCTGCATGAGCTGTTTATATATATTGGAGATTAAACCTCTGTCCATTGATTCGTCTGCAACGATTTTCGCCCATTCTGAGGGATGCCTTTTTCCATTCCCGTGTTTTTTAACAAAAAAGGAAAGAAAGGAAAAGAAGCAGAACACTAATGTGCGTAAAATATGCCTTTTGAAACGGTCGTTTTGAAATATGGACGTCCTTTGAATTTTTTGGTCGATATGTGACCCCAGGATTTGTTTTCAGGGCAGGTGTCATTTACAGGCCTGCAATGATTTTGAATATCAACTGACCATTAGCACTGGGATTAAAGCTGCTGTTGTGTGAAACGGCCACAAGGTGGCAGCAGTTCACCCTTACCAAATCTGGTTACTAGGGCAAGAGAGCCTCAGTGGAAGTGGTGTTCTAGATTGGAGTTTAGAATGGAATGTACCAGGAGAAAGCCCCTCACGTTTGTCTCACTACTTCTTGTTCGTGTTTTTAATTTAAGTTTTTATTTTTTATTACAGCAAGTTTGATTACAATGTTTGGCTTGTTGTAGGTGTGGAAGATGTGGTTCTTTTACACATATACAGATGACTGTTCTTCTTGGGATCCTTTTCCCATGTACGTTATGACAGAATGTTGAGTAGTCCTCTCTTGGTATTCTGTAGGTCTTTGGTGATTATATATGTCACCTGTGTTTGTATATGTCTGTTAACCCCGATATCGTAATGAAACCAATCCTCACACCTTTCCATTGGTGAACCATAAGTTTGTTTAATGAATCTGTGATTGCCCTTCTCCGTGGAAATATCTGCCCTGGTATCCATTTTTAGGTAACACCTATAAGTGATATGATACGATATGTGTCTTTCACTTTCTGACTTACTACAAGTCACGTGATTACTTCGAGACTCTTCTACGGTGCTGCAAATGGCATTGTGTCCTTTTTTCCCTTGGCTTCTCTTCTGCCTTAGCGGGGTCCATTTTCAACAATGTGATTCCCTGAGGGTTGTGGATTAGCTGACCTGGGCAGCCTTACCCTGCCGGCCCGCCCTCCCCAGGTGTGCCTCGTTGAGGTCAATATAAACAGAGCTCCAGGCAGCAATAGCCCCTGAAGCTGTGCCTGACTCCATATTCTCTGCCCCGTCAGCAGTCTCGGGGCTGTGCTGGTGGGAGGGAGTGAGGGGCCACAGCTTTGTGGGTGGCCCGGTGTGAGTGGGGTTCTGCTGGCCTTTCTGCAGGAGTTGCCAGGCTGCCGCCTGTAAAGAAGAGGATGTGTCACCCATACCTTCCGCTGGAATTTCTCTCCGGACAGAGGTGAGGAAGGAAAAAAGCAGTGGGGGCCGAGACAGGAGGGGTATCTCAGGCAGGGCAATGGAAAGCTTCTGGAAGAGCGCCAGGGTCCAGGACCACGCTGGCTGGCCTGCAGGCACCAAGTTGGCCTGCGTGCTGTCGCTGGTGTGGCTCCACGGTCCTTCCTCTAGGCTTTCAAGCCCTTGTACATATTCAGGTGTTTTACCTGGAAAGGGTGGGAACAGTTCAGCAGCAGCTGGCCTGGGGCTCAGCTCACGTTTACTCACAGATGCCTCGGCACGGTCCCCCAGCTTTGCAATGAGGACGCTACTTGCGTGGGGGTTGGGTTGCTGGCTGTATGGGAGATGGTTCCCCACCTCTGACCAATTTCAGAATTGTTTACCACTGGAGCAAGTGCCGTGATAGGGTTTTCCTCTGTATAACTCGTGGGTTCACTTTTTGTTTCTTTTATGTTTCAAGTTAGATGTTATTCCTCTTTTATGTATTTATAGATATAAGCATGGAAATAATTCATTCCTATAAATACATCTGTGTGACGGGAAGAACTTTTTTCTGTTTTATTTTTAAATTTTATTTTTTAAAATTTTGAAATTTTATTTATTTTTTTATACAGCACGTTATTATTAGTTATGTATTTTATGCATATACATGTATACAGGTCAATCCCAAACTCCCAACTCATCCCACCACCACCACCCCATGGCTTCCCACACTTGGTGTCCATACGTTTGTTCTCTACCTCTGTGTCTCTATTTCTTCCCTGCAAACCAGTTCATCTGTACCATTTTTAGGCTCCACATATATGCATTAATATACAATATTTGTTTTCCTCTTTCTGACTTACTTCATTCTGTATGACAGTCTCTCGATCCATCGATGTCTCTACAAATGAGCCAGTTTCATTCCTTTTTATGGCCGAGTAATATTCCATTTTATATATGTACCACATCTTTATCCATTCATCTGTCTGTGGGCATTTAGGTTGCTTCCATTACCTGGCTATTGTAAATAGTGCTGCAACGAACATTGTGGTGAATGTGCCTTTTTGAAATACGGTTTTCTCTGGGTATATGCCCAGAAGTGGGATTGCTGGATCAGATGGTAATTCTATTTCTAGTTTTTTTAAGGAAACTCCATACTGTTCTCCATAGGGAGTGTATCAATTTACATTCCCACCAATAGTGGAAGAGGGCTCCTTTTGTCCACACCCTCCCCAGAATTGGTTGTTTGTAGATTTTCTGATGATGCCGATTCTAACAGGTGTGAGGTGATACCTCATTGTAGTTTTGATTTGCATTTCTCTAATAATTAGTGCTGTTGAGCAGCTTTTCATGTGCGTCTTGGCCATCTCTGTGTCTCCTTTGAAGAAACGTCTCTTTAGATCTTCTGCCCATTTTTTTGGGGTTGTTTGTTTTTTTAATATTAAGCTGCATGAGCTGTTTATATATATTGGAGATTAAACCTCTGTCCATTGATTCGTCTGCAACGATTTTCGCCCATTCTGAGGGATGCCTTTTTCCATTCCCGTGTTTTTTAACAAAAAAGGAAAGAAAGGAAAAGAAGCAGAACACTAATGTGCGTAAAATATGCCTTTTGAAACGGTCGTTTTGAAATATGGACGTCCTTTGAATTTTTTGGTCGATATGTGACCCCAGGATTTGTTTTCAGGGCAGGTGTCATTTACAGGCCTGCAATGATTTTGAATATCAACTGACCATTAGCACTGGGATTAAAGCTGCTGTTGTGTGAAACGGCCACAAGGTGGCAGCAGTTCACCCTTACCAAATCTGGTTACTAGGGCAAGAGAGCCTCAGTGGAAGTGGTGTTCTAGATTGGAGTTTAGAATGGAATGTGCCAGGAGAAAGCCCCTCACGTTTGTCTCACTACTTCTTGTTCGTGTTTTTAATTTAAGTTTTTATTTTTTATTACAGCAAGTTTGATTACAATGTTTGGCTTGTTGTAGGTGTGGAAGATGTGGTTCTTTTACACATATACAGATGACTGTTCTTCTTGGATTCCTTTTCCCATGTACGTTATGACAGAATGTTGAGTAGTCCTCTCTTGGTATTCTGTAGGTCTTTGGTGATGATATATGTCACCTGTGTTTGTATATGTCTGTTAACCCCGATATCGTAATGAAACCAATCCTCACACCTTTCCATTGGTGAACCATAAGTTTGTTTAATGAATCTGTGATTGCCCTTCTCCGTGGAAATATCTGCCCTGGTATCCATTTTTAGGTAACACCTATAAGTGATATGATACGATATGTGTCTTTCACTTTCTGACTTACTACAAGTCACGTGATTACTTCGAGACTCTTCTACGGTGCTGCAAATGGCATTGTGTCCTTTTTTCCCTTGGCTTCTCTTCTGCCTTAGCGGGGTCCATTTTCAACAATGTGATTCCCTGAGGGTTGTGGATTAGCTGACCTGGGCAGCCTTACCCTGCCGGCCCGCCCTCCCCAGGTGTGCCTCGTTGAGGTCAATATAAACAGAGCTCCAGGCAGCAATAGCCCCTGAAGCTGTGCCTGCCTCCATATTCTCTGCCCCGTCAGCAGTCTCGGGGCTGTGCTGGTGGGAGGGAGTGAGGGGCCACAGCTTTGTGGGTGGCCCGGTGTGAGTGGTGTTCTGCTGGCCTTTCTGCAGGAGTTGCCAGGCTGCCGCCTGTAAAGAAGAGGATGTGTCACCCATACCTTCCGCTGGAATTTCTCTCCGGACAGAGGTGAGGAAGGAAAAAAGCAGTGGGGGCCGGGACAGGAGGGGTATCTCAGGCAGGGCAATGGAAAGCTTCTGGAAGAGCGCCAGGGTCCAGGACCACGCTGGCTGGCCTGCAGGCACCAAGTTGGCCTGCGTGCTGTCGCTGGTGTGGCTCCACGGTCCTTCCTCTAGGCTTTCAAGCCCTTGTACATATTCAGGTGTTTTACCTGGAAAGGGTGGGAACAGTTCAGCAGCAGCTGGCCTGGGGCTCAGCTCACGTTTACTCACAGATGCCTCGGCACGGTCCCCCAGCTTTGCAATGAGGACGCTCCTTGCGTGGGGGTTGGGTTGCTGGCTGTATGGGAGATGGTTCCCCACCTCTGACCAATTTCAGAATTGTTTACCAGTGGAGCAAGTGCCGTGATAGGGTTTTCCTCTGTATAACTCGTGGGTTCACTTTTTGTTTCTTTTATGTTTCAAGTTAGATGTTATTCCTCTTTTATGTATTTATAGATATAAGCATGGAAATAATTCATTCCTATAAATACATCTGTGTGACGGGAAGAACTTTTTTCTGTTTTATTTTTAAATTTTATTTTTTAAAATTTTGAAATTTTATTTATTTTTTTATACAGCACGTTATTATTAGTTATGTATTTTATGCATATACATGTATACAGGTCAATCCCAAACTCCCAACTCATCCCACCACCACCACCCCATGGCTTCCCACACTTGGTGTCCATACGTTTGTTCTCTACCTCTGTGTCTCTATTTCTTCCCTGCAAACCAGTTCATCTGTACCATTTTTAGGCTCCACATATATGCATTAATATACAATATTTGTTTTCCTCTTTCTGACTTACTTCATTCTGTATGACAGTCTCTCGATCCATCGATGTCTCTACAAATGAGCCAGTTTCATTCCTTTTTATGGCCGAGTAATATTCCATTTTATATATGTACCACATCTTTATACATTCATCTGTCTGTGGGCATTTAGGTTGCTTCCATTACCTGGCTATTGTAAATAGTGCTGCAACGAACATTGTGGTGAATGTGCCTTTTTGAAATACGGTTTTCTCTGGGTATATGCCCAGAAGTGGGATTGCTGGATCAGATGGTAATTCTATTTCTAGTTTTTTTAAGGAAACTCCATACTGTTCTCCATAGGGAGTGTATCAATTTACATTCCCACCAATAGTGGAAGAGGGCTCCTTTTGTCCACACCCTCCCCAGAATTGGTTGTTTGTAGATTTTCTGATGATGCCGATTCTAACAGGTGTGAGGTGATACCTCATTGTAGTTTTGATTTGCATTTCTCTAATAATTAGTGCTGTTGAGCAGCTTTTCATGTGCGTCTTGGCCATCTCTGTGTCTCCTTTGAAGAAACGTCTCTTTAGATCTTCTGCCCATTTTTTGGGGGTTGTTTGTTTTTTTAATATTAAGCTGCATGAGCTGTTTATATATATTGGAGATTAAACCTCTGTCCATTGATTCGTCTGCAACGATTTTCGCCCATTCTGAGGGATGCCTTTTTCCATTCCCGTGTTTTTTAACAAAAAAGGAAAGAAAGGAAAAGAAGCAGAACACTAATGTGCGTAAAATATGCCTTTTGAAACGGTCGTTTTGAAATATGGACGTCCTTTGAATTTTTTGGTCGATATGTGACCCCAGGATTTGTTTTCAGGGCAGGTGTCATTTACAGGCCTGCAATGATTTTGAATATCAACTGACCATTAGCACTGGGATTAAAGCTGCTGTTGTGTGAAACGGCCACAAGGTGGCAGCAGTTCACCCTTACCAAATCTGGTTACTAGGGCAAGAGAGCCTCAGTGGAAGTGGTGTTCTAGATTGGAGTTTAGAATGGAATGTACCAGGAGAAAGCCCCTCACGTTTGTCTCACTACTTCTTGTTCGTGTTTTTAATTTAAGTTTTTATTTTTTATTACAGCAAGTTTGATTACAATGTTTGGCTTGTTGTAGGTGTGGAAGATGTGGTTCTTTTACACATATACAGATGACTGTTCTTCTTGGGATCCTTTTCCCATGTACGTTATGACAGAATGTTGAGTAGTCCTCTCTTGGTATTCTGTAGGTCTTTGGTGATTATATATGTCACCTGTGTTTGTATATGTCTGTTAACCCCGATATCGTAATGAAACCAATCCTCACACCTTTCCATTGGTGAACCATAAGTTTGTTTAATGAATCTGTGATTGCCCTTCTCCGTGGAAATATCTGCCCTGGTATCCATTTTTAGGTAACACCTATAAGTGATATGATACGATATGTGTCTTTCACTTTCTGACTTACTACAAGTCACGTGATTACTTCGAGACTCTTCTACGGTGCTGCAAATGGCATTGTGTCCTTTTTTCCCTTGGCTTCTCTTCTGCCTTAGCGGGGTCCATTTTCAACAATGTGATTCCCTGAGGGTTGTGGATTAGCTGACCTGGGCAGCCTTACCCTGCCGGCCCGCCCTCCCCAGGTGTGCCTCGTTGAGGTCAATATAAACAGAGCTCCAGGCAGCAATAGCCCCTGAAGCTGTGCCTGACTCCATATTCTCTGCCCCGTCAGCAGTCTCGGGGCTGTGCTGGTGGGAGGGAGTGAGGGGCCACAGCTTTGTGGGTGGCCCGGTGTGAGTGGGGTTCTGCTGGCCTTTCTGCAGGAGTTGCCAGGCTGCCGCCTGTAAAGAAGAGGATGTGTCACCCATACCTTCCGCTGGAATTTCTCTCCGGACAGAGGTGAGGAAGGAAAAAAGCAGTGGGGGCCGAGACAGGAGGGGTATCTCAGGCAGGGCAATGGAAAGCTTCTGGAAGAGCGCCAGGGTCCAGGACCACGCTGGCTGGCCTGCAGGCACCAAGTTGGCCTGCGTGCTGTCGCTGGTGTGGCTCCACGGTCCTTCCTCTAGGCTTTCAAGCCCTTGTACATATTCAGGTGTTTTACCTGGAAAGGGTGGGAACAGTTCAGCAGCAGCTGGCCTGGGGCTCAGCTCACGTTTACTCACAGATGCCTCGGCACGGTCCCCCAGCTTTGCAATGAGGACGCTCCTTGCGTGGGGGTTGGGTTGCTGGCTGTATGGGAGATGGTTCCCCACCTCTGACCAATTTCAGAATTGTTTACCAGTGGAGCAAGTGCCGTGATAGGGTTTTCCTCTGTATAACTCGTGGGTTCACTTTTTGTTTCTTTTATGTTTCAAGTTAGATGTTATTCCTCTTTTATGTATTTATAGATATAAGCATGGAAATAATTCATTCCTATAAATACATCTGTGTGACGGGAAGAACTTTTTTCTGTTTTATTTTTAAATTTTATTTTTTAAAATTTTGAAATTTTATTTATTTTTTTATACAGCACGTTATTATTAGTTATGTATTTTATGCATATACATGTATACAGGTCAATCCCAAACTCCCAACTCATCCCACCACCACCACCCCATGGCTTCCCACACTTGGTGTCCATACGTTTGTTCTCTACCTCTGTGTCTCTATTTCTTCCCTGCAAACCAGTTCATCTGTACCATTTTTAGGCTCCACATATATGCATTAATATACAATATTTGTTTTCCTCTTTCTGACTTACTTCATTCTGTATGACAGTCTCTCGATCCATCGATGTCTCTACAAATGAGCCAGTTTCATTCCTTTTTATGGCCGAGTAATATTCCATTTTATATATGTACCACATCTTTATACATTCATCTGTCTGTGGGCATTTAGGTTGCTTCCATTACCTGGCTATTGTAAATAGTGCTGCAACGAACATTGTGGTGAATGTGCCTTTTTGAAATACGGTTTTCTCTGGGTATATGCCCAGAAGTGGGATTGCTGGATCAGATGGTAATTCTATTTCTAGTTTTTTTAAGGAAACTCCATACTGTTCTCCATAGGGAGTGTATCAATTTACATTCCCACCAATAGTGGAAGAGGGCTCCTTTTGTCCACACCCTCCCCAGAATTGGTTGTTTGTAGATTTTCTGATGATGCCGATTCTAACAGGTGTGAGGTGATACCTCATTGTAGTTTTGATTTGCATTTCTCTAATAATTAGTGCTGTTGAGCAGCTTTTCATGTGCGTCTTGGCCATCTCTGTGTCTCCTTTGAAGAAACGTCTCTTTAGATCTTCTGCCCATTTTTTGGGGGTTGTTTGTTTTTTTAATATTAAGCTGCATGAGCTGTTTATATATATTGGAGATTAAACCTCTGTCCATTGATTCGTCTGCAACGATTTTCGCCCATTCTGAGGGATGCCTTTTTCCATTCCCGTGTTTTTTAACAAAAAAGGAAAGAAAGGAAAAGAAGCAGAACACTAATGTGCGTAAAATATGCCTTTTGAAACGGTCGTTTTGAAATATGGACGTCCTTTGAATTTTTTGGTCGATATGTGACCCCAGGATTTGTTTTCAGGGCAGGTGTCATTTACAGGCCTGCAATGATTTTGAATATCAACTGACCATTAGCACTGGGATTAAAGCTGCTGTTGTGTGAAACGGCCACAAGGTGGCAGCAGTTCACCCTTACCAAATCTGGTTACTAGGGCAAGAGAGCCTCAGTGGAAGTGGTGTTCTAGATTGGAGTTTAGAATGGAATGTGCCAGGAGAAAGCCCCTCACGTTTGTCTCACTACTTCTTGTTCGTGTTTTTAATTTAAGTTTTTATTTTTTATTACAGCAAGTTTGATTACAATGTTTGGCTTGTTGTAGGTGTGGAAGATGTGGTTCTTTTACACATATACAGATGACTGTTCTTCTTGGATTCCTTTTCCCATGTACGTTATGACAGAATGTTGAGTAGTCCTCTCTTGGTATTCTGTAGGTCTTTGGTGATGATATATGTCACCTGTGTTTGTATATGTCTGTTAACCCCGATATCGTAATGAAACCAATCCTCACACCTTTCCATTGGTGAACCTTAAGTTTGTTTAATGAATCTGTGATTGCCCTTCTCCGTGGAAATATCTGCCCTGGTATCCATTTTTAGGTAACACCTATAAGTGATATGATACGATATGTGTCTTTCACTTTCTGACTTACTACAAGTCACGTGATTACTTCGAGACTCTTCTACGGTGCTGCAAATGGCATTGTGTCCTTTTTTCCCTTGGCTTCTCTTCTGCCTTAGCGGGGTCCATTTTCAACAATGTGATTCCCTGAGGGTTGTGGATTAGCTGACCTGGGCAGCCTTACCCTGCCGGCCCGCCCTCCCCAGGTGTGCCTCGTTGAGGTCAATATAAACAGAGCTCCAGGCAGCAATAGCCCCTGAAGCTGTGCCTGACTCCATATTCTCTGCCCCGTCAGCAGTCTCGGGGCTGTGCTGGTGGGAGGGAGTGAGGGGCCACAGCTTTGTGGGTGGCCCGGTGTGAGTGGTGTTCTGCTGGCCTTTCTGCAGGAGTTGCCAGGCTGCCGCCTGTAAAGAAGAGGATGTGTCACCCATACCTTCCGCTGGAATTTCTCTCCGGACAGAGGTGAGGAAGGAAAAAAGCAGTGGGGGCCGGGACAGGAGGGGTATCTCAGGCAGGGCAATGGAAAGCTTCTGGAAGAGCGCCAGGGTCCAGGACCACGCTGGCTGGCCTGCAGGCACCAAGTTGGCCTGCGTGCTGTCGCTGGTGTGGCTCCACGGTCCTTCCTCTAGGCTTTCAAGCCCTTGTACATATTCAGGTGTTTTACCTGGAAAGGGTGGGAACAGTTCAGCAGCAGCTGGCCTGGGGCTCAGCTCACGTTTACTCACAGATGCCTCGGCACGGTCCCCCAGCTTTGCAATGAGGACGCTCCTTGCGTGGGGGTTGGGTTGCTGGCTGTATGGGAGATGGTTCCCCACCTCTGACCAATTTCAGAATTGTTTACCAGTGGAGCAAGTGCCGTGATAGGGTTTTCCTCTGTATAACTCGTGGGTTCACTTTTTGTTTCTTTTATGTTTCAAGTTAGATGTTATTCCTCTTTTATGTATTTATAGATATAAGCATGGAAATAATTCATTCCTATAAATACATCTGTGTGACGGGAAGAACTTTTTTCTGTTTTATTTTTAAATTTTATTTTTTAAAATTTTGAAATTTTATTTATTTTTTTATACAGCACGTTATTATTAGTTATGTATTTTATGCATATACATGTATACAGGTCAATCCCAAACTCCCAACTCATCCCACCACCACCACCCCATGGCTTCCCACACTTGGTGTCCATACGTTTGTTCTCTACCTCTGTGTCTCTATTTCTTCCCTGCAAACCAGTTCATCTGTACCATTTTTAGGCTCCACATATATGCATTAATATACAATATTTGTTTTCCTCTTTCTGACTTACTTCATTGTGTATGACAGTCTCTCGATCCATCAATGTCTCTACAGATGACCCAGTTTCATTCCTTTTTATGGCCGAGTAATATTCCATTTTATATATGTACCACATCTTTATCCATTCATCTGTCTGTGGGCATTTAGGTTGCTTCCATTACCTGGCTATTGTAAATAGTGCTGCAACGAACATTGTGGTGAATGTGCCTTTTTGAAATACGGTTTTCTCTGGGTATATGCCCAGAAGTGGGATTGCTGGATCAGATGGTAATTCTATTTCTAGTTTTTTTAAGGAAAATCCATACTGTTCTCCATAGGGACTGTATCAATTTACATTCCCACCAATAGTGGAAGAGGGCTCCTTTTGTCCACACCCTCCCCAGAATTGGTTGTTTGTAGATTTTCTGATGATGCCGATTCTAACAGGTGTGAGGTGATACCTCATTGTAGTTTTGATTTGCATTTCTCTAATAATTAGTGCTGTTGAGCAGCTTTTCATGTGCGTCTTGGCCATCTCTGTGTCTCCTATGAAGAAACGTCTCTTTAGATCTTCTGCCCATTTTTTTGGGTTGTTTGTTTTTTTAATATTAAGCTGCATGAGCTGTTTATATATATTGGAGATTAAACCTCTGTCCATTGATTCGTCTGCAACGATTTTCGCCCATTCTGAGGGATGCCTTTTTCCATTCCCGTGTTTTTTAACAAAAAAGGAAAGAAAGGAAAAGAAGCAGAACACTAATGTGCGTAAAATATGCCTTTTGAAACGGTCGTTTTGAAATATGGACGTCCTTTGAAATTTTTGGTCGATATGTGACCCCAGGATTTGTTTTCAGGGCAGGTGGCATTTACAGGCCTGCAATGATTTTGAATATCAACTGACCATTAGCGTTGGGATTAAAGCTGCTGTTGTGTGAAATGGCCACAAGCTGGCAGCAGTTCACCCTTACCAAATCTGGTTACTAGGGCAAGAGAGCCTCAGTGGAAGTGGTGTTCTAGATTGGAGTTTAGAATGGAATGTGCCAGGAGAAAGCCCCTCACGTTTGTCTCACTACTTCTTGTTCGTGTTTTTAATTTAAGTTTTTATTTTTTATTACAGCAAGTTTGATTACAATGTTTGGCTTGTTGTAGGTGTGGAAGATGTGGTTCTTTTACACATATACAGATGACTGTTCTTCTTGGGATCCTTTTCCCATGTACGTTATGACAGAATGTTGAGTAGTCCTCTCTTGGTATTCTGTAGGTCTTTGGTGATTATATATGTCACCTGTGTTTGTATATGTCTGTTAACCCCGATATCGTAATGAAACCAATCCTCACACCTTTCCATTGGTGAACCATAAGTTTGTTTAATGAATCTGTGATTGCCCTTCTCCGTGGAAATATCTGCCCTGGTATCCATTTTTAGGTAACACCTATAAGTGATATGATATGATATGTGTCTTTCACTTTCTGACTTACTACAAGTCACGTGATTACTTCTAGACTCATCTACGGTGCTGCAAATGGCATTGTGTCCTTTTTTCCCTTGGCTTCTCTTCTGCCTTAGCGGGGTCCATTTTCAACAATGTGATTCCCTGAGGGTTGTGGATTAGCTGAACTGGGCAGCCTTACCCTGCCGGCCCGCCCTCCCCAGGTTTGCCTCGTTGAGGTCAATAAACAGATCTCCAGGCAGCAATAGCCCCTGAAGCTGTGCCTGACTCCATATTCTCTGCCCCGTCAGCAGTCTCGGGGCTGTGCTGGTGGGAGGGAGTGAGGGGCCACAGCTTTGTGGGTGGCCCGTTGTGAGTGGGGTTCTGCTGGCCTTTCTGCAAGAGTTGCCAGGCTGCCGCCTGTAAAGAAGAGGATGTGTCACCCATACTTTCCGCTGGAATTTCTCTCCGGACAGAGGTGAGGAAGGAAAAAAGCAGTGGGGGCCGGGACAGGAGGGGTATCTCAGGCAGGGCAATGGAAAGCTTCTGGAAGAGCGCCAGGGTCCAGGACCACGCTGGCTGGCCTGCAGGCACCAAGTTGCCCTGCGTGCTGTCGCTGGTGTGGCTCCACGGTCCTTCCTCTAGGCTTTCAAGCCCTTGTACATATTCAGGTGTTTTACCTGGAAAGGGTGGGAACAGTTCAGCAGCAGCTGGCCTGGGGCTCAGCTCACGTTTACTCACAGATGCCTCGGCACGGTCCCCCAGCTTTGCAATGAGGACGCTCCTTGCGTGGGGGTTGGGTTGCTGGCTGTATGGGAGATGGTTCCCCACCTCTGACCAATTTCAGAATTGTTTACCACTGGAGCAAGTGCCGTGATAGGGTTTTCCTCTGTATAACTCGTGGGTTCAATTTTTTTTTCCTTTTTTGGTTCAAGTTAGATTTTATTCCTCTTTTATGTATTTATAAATATAAGCATGGAAATAATTCATTCCTATAAATACATCTGTGTGACGGGAAGAACTTTTTTCTGTTTTATTTTTAAATTTTATTTTTTAAAATTTTGAAATTTTATTTTATTTATTTTCTTTTTTATACAGCACGTTATTATTAGTTATGTATTTTATGCATATACATGTATACAGGTCAATCCCAAACTCCCAACTCATCCCACCACCACCACCCCATGGCTTCCCACACTTGGTGTCCATACGTTTGTTCTCTACCTCTGTGTCTCTATTTCTTCCCTGCAAACCAGTTCATCTGTACCATTTTTAGGCTCCACATATATGCATTAATATACAATATTTGTTTTCCTCTTTCTGACTTACTTCATTCTGTATGACAGTCTCTCGATCCATCGATGTCTCTACAAATGACCCAGTTTCATTCCTTTTTATGGCCGAGTAATATTCCATTTGATATATGTACCACTGTTTATCCATTCATCTGTCTGTGGGCATTTAGGTGGCTTCCATTACCTGGCTATTGTAAATAGTGCTGCAACGAACATTGTGGTGAATGTGCCTTTTTGAAATACGGTTTTCTCTGGGTATATGCCCAGAAGTGGGATTGCTGGATCAGATGGTAATTCTATTTCTAGTTTTTTTAAGGAAACTCCATACTGTTCTCCATAGTGACTGTATCAATTTACATTCCCACCAATAGTGGAAGAGGGCTCCTTTTGTCCACACCCTCCCCAGAATTGGTTGTTTGTAGATTTTCTGATGATGCCGATTCTAACAGGTGTGAGGTGATACCTCATTGTAGTTTTGATTTGCATTTCTCTAATAATTCGTGCTGTTGAGCAGCTTTTCATGTGCATCTTGGCCATTTCTGTGTCTTCTTTGAAGAAACGTCTCTTTAGATCTTCTGACCATTTTTGTATTGGGTTGTTTGATTTTTAATATTAAGCTGCATGAGCTGTTTATATATATTGGAGATTAAACCTCTGTCCATTGATTCGTCTGCAATGATTTTCGCCCATTCTGAGGGATGCCTTTTTCCATTCCCGTGTTTTTTAACAAAAAAGGAAAGAAAGGAAAAGAAGCAGAACACTAATGTGTGTAAAATATGCCTTTTGAAACGGTCGTTTTGAAATATGGACGTCCTTTGAATTTTTTGGTCGATATGTGACCCCAGGATTTGTTTTCAGGGCAGGTGTCATTTACAGGCCTGCAATGATTTTGAATATCAACTGACCATTAGTGCTGGGATTAAAGCTGCTGTTGTGTGAAACGGCCACAAGGTGGCAGCAGTTCACCCTTACCAAATCTGGTTACTAGGGCAAGAGAGCCTCAGTGGAAGTGGTGTTCTAGATTGGAGTTTAGAATGGAATGTGCCAGGAGAAAGCCCCTCACGTTTGTCTCACTACTTCTTGTTCGTGTTTTTAAGTAATTTTTTTATTTTTTATTACAGCAAGTTTGATTACAATGTTTGGCTTGCTGTAGGTGTGGAAGATGTGGTTCTTTTACACATATACACATGTCTGTTCTTCCTGGGATCCTTTTCCCATGTACGTTATGACAGAATGTTGAGTAGTCCTCTCTTGGTATTCTGTAGGTCTTTGGTGATTATATATGTCACCTGTGTTTGTATATGTCTGTTAACCCCGATATCGTAATGAAACCAATCCTCACACCTTTCCATTGGTGAACCATAAGTTTGTTTAATGAATCTGTGATTGCCCTTCTCCGTGGACATATCTGCCCTGGTATCCATTTTTAGGTAACACCTATAAGTGATATGATATGATATGTGTCTTTCACTTTCTGACTTACTACAAGTCACGTGATTACTTCTAGACTCATCTACGGTGCTGCAAATGGCATTGTGTCCTTTTTTCCCTTGGCTTCTCGTCTGCCTTAGCGGGGTCCATTTTCAGCAATGTGATTCCCTCAGGGATGTGGATTAGCTGACCTGGGCAGCCTTACCCTGCCGGCCCGCCCTCCCCAGGTGTGCCTCGTTGAGGTCAATATAAACAGCGCTCCAGGCAGCAATAGCCCCTGAAGCTGTGCCTGCCTCCATATTCTCTGCCCCGTCAGCAGTCTCGGGGCTGTGCTGGTGGGAGGGAGTGAGGGGCCACAGCTTTGTGGGTGGCCCGGTGTGAGTGGGGTTCTGCTGGCCTTTCTGCAGGAGTTGCCAGGCTGCCGCCTGTAAAGAAGAGGATGTGTCACCCATACCTTCCGCTGGAATTTCTCTCTGGACAGAGGTGAGGAAGGAAAAAAGCAGTGGGGGTCGGGACAGGAGGGGTATCTCAGGCAGGGCAATGGAAAGCTTCTGGAAGAGCGCCAGGGTCCAGGACCACGCTGGCTGGCCTGCAGGCACCAAGTTGGCCTGCGTGCTGTCGCTGGTGTGGCTCCACGGTCCTTCCTCTAGGCTTTCAAGCCCTTGTACATATTCAGGTGTTTTACCTGGAAAGGGTGGGAACAGTTCAGCAACAGCTGGCCTGGGGCTCAGCTCACATTTACTCACAGATGCCTCGGCACGGTCCCCCAGCTTTGCAATGAGGACGCTCCTTGCGTGGGGGGTGGGTTGCTGGCTGTATGGGAGATGGTTCCCCACCTCTGACCAATTTCAGAATTGTTTACCACTGGAGCAAGTGCCCTGATAGGGTTTTCCTCTGTATATCTAGTGGGTTTACTTTTTTTTTTCTTTTATGTTTCAAGTTAGATTTTATTCCTCTTTTATGTATTTATAAATATAAGCATGGAAATAATTCATTCCTATAAATACATCTGTGTGACGGGAAGAATTTTTTCTGTTTTATTTTTAAATTTTAATTTTTAAAATTTTGAAAATTTATTTTATTTATGTTTTTATACAGCAGGTTATTATTAGTTATGTATTTTATGCATATACATTTATACAGGTCAATCCCAATCTCCCAACTCATCCCACCACCAGCACCCCATGGCTTCCCACAGTTGGTGTCCATACGTTTGTTCTCTACCTCTGTGTCTCTATTTCTTCCCTGCAAACCAGTTCATCCGTACCATTGTTTTAGTTTCCACATATATGCATTAATATACAATATTTGTTTTCCTCTTTCTGACTTACTTCATTCTGTATGACAGTCTCTCGATCCATCGATGTCTCTACAAATGACCCAGTTTCATTCCTTTTTATGGCCGAATGATATTCCATATCATATATGTACCACATCTTTATCCATTCATCTGTCTGTGGGAATTTAGGTTGCTTCCATTACCTTGCTATTGTAAATAGTGCTGCAACGAACATTGTGGTGAATGTGTCTTTTTGAAATACGGTTTTCTCTGGGTATATGCCCAGAAGTGGGATTGCTGGATCAGATGGTAATTCTATTTCTAGTTTTTTTAAGGAAACTCCATACTGTTCTCCATAGAGACTCTATCAATTTACATTCCCACCAATAGTGGAAGATGGTTCCTTTTGTCCACACCCTCCCCAGAATTGGTTGTTTGTAGATTTTCTGATGATGCCGATTCTAACAGGTGTGAGGTGATACCTCATTGTAGTTTTCTCCTGAATATATTCAGGAGAAAACGCATACGCCCTTTTTGGCCAAGTGCATCATTGTCGAAGTTGTGCCCCTCTTCCTGTGCTTTACAGGCGATTCCAACGTACCTCTTGAAATCTGTTTCCTGCTATTCTGCCTCGCTTTCAAGTCCGCCTCGTTGCCTTCCCTCAACAGATTTTTGGACGATAGTTGGCCTTGATTACTCTGCCAGTTTGTGAATTGCTGTGCCCCTGAGCTCCATTTTTCAACTCGTTTTTTGTGAGCTGAACGCAAGTCCAAACTTTTGGTTCAGGACCTATACTGGTTCCCGGTGGGTGGCTGAGACTTTGGTTAATTCTTCTTCCTGCCGGGAAATTAGAGTGACATGGGCCCATCCAAATGCCTAACAGCTACTCCCTCATTGGTTCTCCCTCTTCCCTTTCATCCTCTGCCAGATTGACAACCTGTGCGAACCAGGAGCTTAAAGGGGCTGTCTCTCTAAGTTGGGAGATTGATAGGAAAGCAGTTGGAAAGTCAAACCGCAGCACCAGGAGAGGGACTCTTCGTTGAGTTTTAGAAACCTTTCGTATTCACAGTGTGTCCATTCTCTAGGTTTCCCGTACATGTTATAGCTGTAGTAATATTCCCTTCAACCTGGAGAGTTGGGACCCATGGAATGGGTGCCATGCATTATTGGTTTAAAGGGTCTGCATTTGCTCACCCAATCTCACCAATCCTCTCAGTCCCAAGTGTCCAGCCTTATGCCACTTCCAGCTGTCATTGTAGATAGGGTCATTCCAGGTTGCATCAGAGACCCTGAAGGAATTGTAAAGAATTTCCCTGTTTCTTTGTTTTGTTTTTGAAATTCCTTTTTAGAGTGGGTTTGAGCTGATTCTCGCTGCCATGTTTATGCCAGTCTAGACACACTTGATTCCCTTACGGAGACATATCAATACATAGGTTTTAAGATTCTTACTAGTCAGATCTATTCCTCTGCGGGAAATATGGGGTTTTGAGTCCCTTTCACTGAGGAAGGTGTAGGTCTTGTCTATTCCATAGTTGGTTTTTGGAACGGTACCTGTGCTTATATCAAATTCTGGTTTGATGCATCACCCCACCTCTCCTTCCCCCTTAAGCAGGCATAAGAGTGTTTTCTAAATGTGAGACTCTGTTCTCTTTCCTAACTCAGTTCATGTGTAGCCATGTTTACAGGATCTTCCTAAGTGATATCTTATGATAAGTTTCTTTTTCTGTGTGACTTTTTCAATTAGAATCATCGTACCTGAATCCACTCATTTTGCTGCTACTGGTCTTATGACATTGATTTCATGGCTGAGGGATATTCCATCGTACGTAAATTCCACAATGTTTTGAACCATTTTTATATTTCCTGGGATATTTCCGGTGTACCCAGGTTGAGGTTCTTGTAAGCAGTGCAGCCCTCAATTTGGGGGTGGCTCTGTCTTATGGATTTTCAGTTTTCCCAAGGTATATTCCCTAGACTGGAAGTGCCCTTGGCTCTGTAGCTCTGTTGTTTACTTGTTTTAGGGAACACAATGCACTCCTCCAGTGAGGCAGTTGGCAACTTACATCCCCCCCATCAGCATAACAAGGCTCCCTCTTCTCCAGGGCCTGCCTTGCCTTTCTGGTTTTTACATATTTTGTGGATGTCCCTTTTAACCGGTGGGAAGTGATACTTCTTTGTAGTGCAGATTTGCATTGCCCGCTTGCTTGCTTAGCTAAAAAGGGCGTATGCGTTTTCTCCTGAATATATTCAGGAGAAAACGCATACGCCCTTTTTGGCCAAGTGCATCATTGTCGAAGTTGTGCCCCTCTTCCTGTGCTTTACAGGTGATTCCAACGTACCTCTTGAAATCTGTTTCCTGCTATTCTGCCTCGCTTTCAAGTCCTCCTCGTTGCCTTCCCTCAACAGATTTTTGGACGATAGGTGGCTTTGATTACTCTGCAAGATTGTGAATTGCTGTGCCCCTGACCTCCATTTTCAACTCGTTTTTTGTGAGCAGAACTCAAGTCCAAACTTTTGGTTCAGGACCTATACTGGTTCCCGGTGGGTGGCTGAGACTTTGGTTAATTCTTCTTCCTGCCGGGAAATTAGAGTGACATGGGCCCATCCAAATGCCTAACAGCTACTCTCTCATTGGTTCTCCCTCTTCCCTTTCATCCTCTGCCAAATTGGCAACCTGTGTGAACCAGGAGCTTAAAGGGGCTGTCTCTCCAAGTTGGGAGATTGATGGGAAAGCAGTTGGAACGTCAAACCAGAGCACCAGGAGAGGGACTCTTCATTGAGTTTTAGAAACCTTTCGTATTCACAGTGTGTCCATTCTCTAGGTTTCCCGTACATGTTATAGCTGTAGTAATATTCCCTTCAACCTGGAGAGTTGGGACCCATGGAATGGGTGCCATGCATTATTGCTTTAAAGGGTCTGCATTTGCTCACCCAATCTCACCAATCCTCTCAGTCCCAAGTGTCCAGCCTCATGCCACATCCAGCTGTCATTGTAGATAGGGTCATTCGAGGTTGCATCAGAGACCCTGAAGGAATTGTAAAGAATTTCCCTGTTTCTTTGTTCTGTTTTTGAAATTCCTTTTTAGAGTGGGTTTGAGCTGATTCTCGCTGCCATGTTTATGCCAGTCTAGACACACTTGATTCCCTTACGGAGACATATCAATACATAGGTTTTAAGATTATTACTAGTCAGATCTATTCCTCTGCGGGAAATATGGGGTTTTGAGTCCCTTTCACTGAGGAAGGTGTAGGTCTTGTCTATTCCATAGTTGGATTTTGGAACGGTACCTGTGCTTATATCAAACTCTGGGTGATGCAACACCCCAACTCTCCTTCCCCCTTAAGCAGGCATAAGAGTGTTTTCTAAATGTGAGACTCTGTTCTCTTTCCTAACTCAGTTCATGTGTAGCCATGTTTACAGGATCTTCCTAAGTGATATCTTATGATAAGTTTCTTTTTCTGTGTGACTTTTTCACCTAGAATCATCGTACCTGAATCCACTAATTTTGCTGCTACTGGTCTTATGACATTGATTTCATGGCTGAGGGATATTCCATCGTACGTAAGTTCCACAAAGTTTTGAACCATTTTTATATTTCCTGGGATATTTCAGGTGTACCCAGGTTGAGGTTCTTGTAAGCAGTGCAGCCCTCAATTTGGGGGTGGCTCTGTCTTATGGATTTTCAGTTTTCCCAAGGTATATTCCCTAGACTGGAAGTGCCCTTGGCTCTGTAGCTCTGTTGTTTACTTGTTTTAGGGAACACAATGCACTCCTCCAGTGAGGCAGTTGGCAACTTACATCCCGCCCATCAGCATAACAAGGCTCCCTGTTCTCCAGGGCCTGTCTTGCCTTTCTGGTTTTTACACATTTTGTGGATGTCCCTTTTGACCGGTGGGAAGTGATACTTCTTTGTAGTGCAGATTTGCATTGCAAGCTTGCTTGCTTGGCCAAAAAGGGCGTATGCGTTTTCTCCTGATTTTATTCAGGAGAAAACGCATACGCCCTTTTTGGCCAAGTGCATCATTGTCGAAGTTGTGCCCCTCTTCCTGTGCTTTACAGGCGATTCTAACGTACCTCTTGAAATCTGTTTCCTGCTATTCTGCCTCGCATTCAAGTCCGCCTCGTTGCCTTCCCTCAACAGATTTTTGGACGATAGTTGGCCTTGATGACTCTGCCAGTTTGTGAATTGCTGTGCCCCTGAGCTCCATTTTTCAACTCGTTTTTTGTGAGCTGAACGCAAGTCCAAACTTTTGGTTCAGGACCTATACTGGTTCCCGGTGGGTGGCTGAGACTTTGGTTAATTCTTCTTCCTGCCGGGAAAATAGAGTGACATGCGCCCATCCAAATGCCTAACAGCTACTCTCTCATTGGTTCTCCCTCTTCCCTTTCATCCTCTGCCAGATTGGCTACCTGTGCGAACCAGGAGCTTAAAGGTGGTGTCTCTCCAAGTTGGGAGATTGATAGGAAAGCAGTTGGAAAGTCAAACCGGAGCACCAGGAGAGGGACTCTTCGTTGAGTTTTAGAAACCTTTCGTATTCACAGTGTGTCCATTCTCTAGGTTTCCCGTACATGTTATAGCTGTAGTAATATTCCCTTCAACCTGGAGAGTTGGGACCCATGGAATTGGTGCCATGCATTATTGCTTTAAAGGGTCTGCATTTGCTCACCCAATCTCACCAATCCTCTCCCCCAAGTGTCCAGCCTCATGCCACATCCATCTGTCATCGTAGATAGGGTCATTCCAGGTTGCATCAGAGACCCTGAAGGAATTGTAAAGAATTTCCCTGTTTCTTTATTCTGTTTTTGAAATTCCTTTTTAGAGTGGGTTTGAGCTGATTCTCGCTGCCATGTTTATGCCAGTCTAGACACACTTGATTCCCTTACGGAGACATATCAATACATAGGTTTTAAGATTCTTACTAGTCAGATCTATTCCTCTGCGGGAAATATGGGGTTTTGAGTCCCTTTCACTGAGGAAGGTGTAGGTCTTGTCTATTCCATAGTTGGTTTTTGGAACAGTACCTGTGCTTATATCAAACTCTGGTTTGATGCATCACCCCACCTCTCCTTCCCCCTTAAGCAGGCATAAGAGTGTTTTCTAAATGTGAGACTCTGTTCTCTTTCCTAACTCAGTTCATGTGTAGCCATGTTTACAGGATCTTCCTAAGTGATATCTTATGATAAGTTTCTTTTTCTGTGTGACTTCTTTCACTTAGAATCATCGTACCTGAATCCACTCATTTTGCTGCTACTGGTCTTATGACATTGATTTCATGGCTGAGGGATATTCCATCGTACGAAAGTTCCACAATTTTTTGAACCATTTTTATATTTCCTGGGATATTTCAGGTGGACCCAGGTTGAGGTTCTTGTAAGCAGTGCAGCCCTCAATTTGGGGGTGGCTCTGTCTTATGGATTTTCAGTTTTCCCAAGGTATATTCCCTAGACTGGAAGTGCCCTTGACTCTGTAGCTCTGTTGTTTACTTGTTTTAGGGAACACAATGCACTCCTCCAGTGAGGCAGTTGGCAACTTACATCCCGCCCATCAGCATAACAAGGCTCCCTGTTCTCCAGGGCCTGTCTTGCCTTTCTGGTTTTTACACATTTTGTGGATGTCCCTTTTGACCGGTGGGAAGTGATACTGCTTTGTAGTGCAGATTTGCATTGCCCGCTTGCTTGCTTGGCCAAAAAGGGCGTATGCGTTTTCTCCTGAATATATTCAGGAGAAAACGCATACGCCCTTTTTGGCCAAGTGCATCATTCTCGAAGTTGTGCCCCTTTTACTTTGCTTTACAGTCGAGGACCACCCTGGCTGGCCTGCAGGCACCAAGTGGGCCTGCGTGCTGTCACTGGTGTGGCTCCACGGTCCTTCCTCTAGGCTTTCAAGCCCTTGTACATATTCAGGTGTTTTACCAGGGAAGGGTGGGAACAGTTCAGCAGCAGCTGGCCTGGGGCTCAGCTCACGTTTACTCACAGATGCCTCGGCACGGTCCCCCAGCTTTGCAATGAGGACGCTCCTTGCGTGGGGGGTGGGTTGCTGGCTGTATGGGAGATGGTTCCCCACCTCTGACCAATTTCAGAATTGTTTACCGCTGGAGCAAGCGCCCAGATAGGGTTTTCCTCTGTATAACTCGTGGGTTCAGTTTTTTTTTCTTTTATGGTTCAAGTTAGATTTTATTCCTCTTTTATGTATTTATAGATATAAGCATGGAAATAATTCATTCCTATAAATACATCTGTGTGACGGGAAGAACTTTTTTCTGTTTTATATTCAAATTTTATTTTTTAAAATTTTGAAATTAAATTTTATTTATTTTTTTATACAGCACATTATTATTAGTTATGTATTTTATGCATATATATGTATTCAGGTCTATCCCAATCTCCCAACTCATCCCACCACCACCACCCCATGGCTTCCCACACTTGGTGTCCATACGTTTGTTCTCTACCTCTGTGTCTCTATTTCTTCCCTGCAAACCTGTTCATCTGTACCATTTTTTAGGCTCCACATATATGCATTAATATACAATATTTGTTTTCCTCTTCCTGACTTACTTCATTCTGTATGACAGTCTCTCGATCCATCGATGTCTCTACAAATGACCCAGTTTCATTCCTTTTTATGGCCGAGTAATATTCCATTTTATATATGTACTACATCTTTATCCATTCATCTGTCTGTGGGCATTTAGGTTGCTTCCATTACCTGGCTATTGTAAATAGTGCTGCAATGAACATTGTGGTGAATGTGCCTTTTAGATTTACGGTTTTCTCTGGGTATATGCCCAGAAGTGGGATTGCTGGATCAGATGGTAATTCTATTTCTAGTTTTTTTAAGGAAACTCCATACTGTTCTCCATAGGGACTGTATCAATTTACATTCCCACCTATAGTGGAAGAGGGCTCCTTTTGTCCACACCCTCCCCAGAATTGGTTGTTTGTAGATTTTCTGATGATGCCGATTCTAACAGGTGTGAGGTGATACCTCATTGTAGTTTTGATTTGCATTTCTCTAATAATTAGTGCTGTTGAGCAGCTTTTCATGTGCGTCTTGGCCATCTCTGTGTCTTCTTTGAAGAAACGTCTCTTTAGATCTTCTGCCCATATTTGTATTGGGTTGTTTGTTTTTTAATATTAAGCTGCATGAGCTGTTTATATATATTGGAGATTAAACCTCTGTCCATTGATTCGTTTGCAATGATTTTCGCCCATTCTGAGGGATGCCTTTTTCCATTCCCGTGTTTTTTAACAAAAAAGGAAAGAAAGGAAAAGAAGCAGAACACTAATGTGCGTAAAATATGCCTTTTGAAACGGTCGTTTTGAAATATGGACGTCCTTTGAATTTTTTGGTCGATATGTGACCCCAGGATATGTTTTCAGGGCAGGTGTCATTTACAGGCCTGCAATGATTTTGAATATCAACTGACCATTAGCGCTGGGATTAAAGCTGCTGTTGTGTGAAACGGCCACAAGCTGGCAGCAGTTCTCCCTTACCAAATTGGTTACTAAGGCAAGAGAGCCTCAGTGGAAGTGGTGTTCTAGATTGGAATTTAGAATGGAATGTGCCAGGAGAAAGCCCCTCAAGTTTGTCTCACTACTTCTTGTTCGTGTTTTTAATTTAATTTTTTATTTTTTATTACAGCCAGTTTGATTACAATGTTTGGCTTGTTGTAGGTGTGGAAGATGTGGTTCTTTTACACATATACAGATGTCTGTTCTTCCTGGGAACCTTTTCCCATGTACGTTATGACAGAATGTTGAGTAGTCCTCTCTTGGTATTCTGTAGGTCTTTGGTGATTATATATGTCACCTGTGTTTGTATATGTCTGTTTACCCCGATATCGTAATGAAAACAATCCTCACACCTTTCCATTGGTGAACCATAAGTTTGTTTAATGAATCTGTGATTGCCCTTCTCCGTGGAAATATCTGTCCTGGTATCCATTTTTAGGTAACACCTATAAGTGATATGATATGATATGTGTCTTTCACTTTCTGACTTACTACAAGTCACGTGATTATTTCTAGGCTCATCTACGGTGCTGCAAATCGCATTGTGTCCGTTTTTCCCTTGGCTTCTATTGTGCCTTAGCGAGGTCCATTTTCAACAATGTGATTCCCTGAGGGTTGTGGGTTAGCTGACCTGGGCAGCCTTACCCTGCCGGCCCGCCCTCCCCAGGTGTGCCTCGTTGAGGTCAATATAAACAGAGCTCCAGGCAGCAATAGCCCCTGAAGCTGTGCCTGACTCCATATTCTCTGCCCCGTCAGCAGTCTCGGGGCTGTTCTGTTGGGAGGGAGTGAGGGGCCACAGCTTTGTGGGTGGCCCGGTGTGAGTGGGGCTCTGCTGGCCTTTCTGCAGGAGTTGCCAGGCTGCCGCCTGTAAAGAAGAGGATGTGTCACCCATACCTTCCGCTGGAATTTCTCTCAGGACAGAGGTGAGGAAGGAAAAAAGCAGTGGGTGCCGGCAGAGTAGGGGTATCTCAGGCAGGGCTATGGAAAGCTTCTGGAAGAGCGCCAGGGTCCAGGACCACGCTGGCTGGCCTGCAGGCACCAAGTTGGACTGCGTGCTGTCGCTGGTGTGGCTCCACGGTCCTTCCTCTAGGCTTTCAAGCCCTTGTACATATTCAGGTGTTTTACCTGGAAAGGGTGGGAACAGTTCAGCAGCAGCTGGCCTGGGGCTCAGCTCACGTTTACTCACAGATGCCTCGGCACGGTCCCCCATCTTTGCAATGAGGACGCTCCTTGCGTGGGGGTTGGGTTGCTGGCTGTATGGGAGATGGTTCCCCACCTCTGACCAATTTCAGAATTGTTTACCACTGGAGCAAGTGCCGTGATAGGGTTTTCCTCTGTATAACTCGTGGGTTCACTTTTTTTTTCTTTTATGTTTCAAGTTAGATGTTATTCCTCTTTTATGTATTTATAGATATAAGCATGGAAATAATTCATTCCTATAAATACATCTGTGTGACGGGAAGAACTTTTTTCTGTTTTATTTTTAAATTATATTTCTTAAAATTTTGAAATTTTATTTATTTTTTTATACAGCACATTATTATTAGTTATGTATTTTATGCATATACATGTATACAGGTCAATCCCAATCTCCCAACTCATCTCACCACCACCACCCCATGGCTTCCCACACTTGGTGTCCATACGTTTGTTCTCTACCTCTGTGTCTCTAATTCTTCGCTGCAAACCAGTTCATCTGTACCATTTTTTAGGTTCCACATATATGCCTTAATATACAGTATTTGGTTTCCTCTTTCTGACTTCATTCTGTATGACAGTCCCTTGATCCATCGATGTCTCTACAAATGACCCAGTTTCATTCCTTTTTATGGCCGAGTAATATTTCATTTTATATATGTACCACATCTTTATCCATTTATCTGTCTGTGGGTATTTAGGTGGCTTCTATTACCTGGCTATTGTAAATTGTGCTGCAACGAACATTGTGGTGAGTGTGCCTTTTTGATTTACGGTTTTCTCTGGGTATATGCCCAGAAGTGGGATTGCTGGATCAGATGGTAATTCTATTTCTAGTTTTTTTAAGGAAACTCCATACTGTTCTCCATAGGGACTGTATCAGTTTACATTCCCACCAATAGTGGAAGAGGGCTCCTTTTGTCCACACCCTCCCCAGAATTGGTTGTTTGTAGATTTTCTGATGATGCCGATTCTAACAGGTGTGAGGTGATACCTCATTGTAGTTTTGATTTGCATTTCTCTAATAATTAGTGCTGTTGAGCAGCTTTTCATGGGCGTCTTGGCCATCTCTGTGTCTTCTTTGAAGAAACGCCTCTTTAGATCTTCTGCCCATTTTTGTATTGGGTTGTTTGTTTTTTTAATATTAAGCTGCATGAGCTGTTTATATATATTGGAGATTAAACCTCTGTCCATTGATTCGTTTGCAACGATTTTTTGCCCATTCTGAGGGATGCCTTTTTCCATTCCCGTATTTTTTTAACAAAAAAGGAAAGAAAGGAAAAGAAGCAGAACACTAATGTGCGTAAAATATGCCTTTTGAAACGGTCGTTTTGAAATATGGACGTCCTTTGAATTTTTTGGTCGATATGTGACCCCAGGAATTGTGTTCAGGGCAGGTGTCATTTACAGGCCTGCAATGATTTTGAATATCAACTGACCATTAGCGCTGGGATTAAAGCTGCTGTTGTGTGAAACGGCCACAAGGTGGCAGCAGTTCACCCTTACCAAATCTGGTTACTAGGGCAAGAGAGCCTCAGTGGAAGTGGTGTTCTAGATTGGAGTTTAGAATGGAATGTGCCAGGAGAAAGCCCCTCAAGTTTGTCTCACTACTTCTTGTTCGTGTTTTTAATTTATTTTTTTTATTTTTTATTACAGCAAGTTTGATTACAATGTTTGGCTTGTTGTAGGTGTGGAAGATGTGGTTCTTTTACACATATACAGATGTCTGTTCTTCCTGGGATCCTTTTCCCATGTACGTTATGACAGAATGTTGAGTAGTCCTCTCTTGGTATTCTGTAGGTCTTTGGTGATTATATATGTCATCTGTGTTTGTATATGATTGTTAACCCCGATATCGTAATGAAACCATACCTCACACCTTTCCTTTCGTGAACCATAAGTTTGTTTAATGAATCTGTGATTGCCCTTCTCCGTGGAAATATCTGCCCTGGTATCCATTTTTAGGTAACACCTATAAGTGATATGATATGGTATGTGTCTTTCACTTTCTGACTTACTACAAGTCACGTGATTACTTCTAGACTCATTTACGGTGCTGCAAATGGCATTGTGTCCTTTTTTTCCTTGGCTTCTCTTCTGCCTTAGCGAGGTCCATTTTCAACAATGTGATTCCCTGAGGGTTGTGGATTAGCTGACCTGGGCAGCCTTACCCTGCCGGCCCGCCCTCCCCAGGTGTGCCTCGTTGAGGTCAATATAAACAGCGCTCCAGGCAGCAATAGCCCCTGAAGCTGTGCCTGACTCCATATTCTCTGCCCCGTCAGCAGTCTCGGGGCTGTGCTGGTGGGTGGGAGTGAGGGGCCACAGCTTTGTGGGTGGCCCGGTGTGAGTGGGGCTCTGCTGGCCTTTCTGCAGGTGTTGCCAGGCTGACACCTGTAAAGAAGAGGATGTGTCACCCATACCTTCCGCTGGAATTTCTCTCCGGACAGAGGTGAGGAAGGAAAAAAGCAGTGGGGGCCAGGACAGGAGGCGTATCTCAGGCAGGGCAATGGAAAGCTTCCGGAAGAGCGCCCGGGGCCAGGACAACCCTGGCTGGCCTGCAGGCACCAAGTTGGCCTGCGTGCTGTCGCTGGTGTGGCTCGACGGCCCTTCCTCTAGGCTTTCAAGCCCTCGTACATATTCAGGTGTTTTACCTGGGAAGGGTGGGAACAGTTCAGCAGCAGCTGGCCTGGGGCTCAGCTCACGTTTACGCACAGATGTCTCGGCACAATCCCCGAGCTTTGCAATGAGGACGCTCCTTGCATGGGGGTTGGGGTGCTGGCTGTATGGGAGATGGTTCCCCACCTCTGACCAATTTCAGAATTGTTTACCGCTGGAGCAAGTGTCCAGATAGGGTTTTCCTCTGTATAAATGGTGGGTTCAGGGTTTTTTTTTCTTTTATGTTTCAAGTTAGAATTTATTCCTCTTTTATATATTTATAGATATAAGCATGGAAATAATTCATTCCTATAAATACATCTGTGTGACGGGAAGAACTTTTTTCTCTTTTATTTTTAAATTTTATTTTTTAGAATTTTGAAATTAATTAATTTATTTTTTTATACAGCAGGTTATTATTAGTTATGTATTTTATGCATATACATGTATACAGGTCAATCCCAATCTCCCAACTCATCCCACCACCACCACCCCATGGCTTCCCACACTTGGTGTCCATACGTTTGTTCTCTACCTCTGTGTCTCTATTTCTTCGCTGCAAACCAGTTCATCTGTACCATTTTTTAGGTTCCACATATATGCCTTAATATACAGTATTTGGTTTCCTTTTTCTGACTTCATTCTGTATGACAGTCTCTTGATCCATCGATGTCTCTACAAATGAACCAGTTTCATTCCTTTTTATGGCCGAGTAATATTTCATTTTATATATGTACCACATCTTTATCCATTCATCTGTCTGTGGGCATTTAGGTTGCTTCCATTACCTGGCTATTGTAAATAGTGCTGCAATGAATATTGTGGTGAATGTGCCTTTTTGATTTACGGTTTTCTCTGGGTATATGCCCAGAAGTGGGATTGTTGGATCAGATGGTAATTCTATTTCTAGTTTTTTTAAGGAAACTCCATACTGTTCTCCATAGTGACTGTATCAATTTACATTCCCACCAATAGTGGAAGAGGGCTCCTTTTGTCCACACCCTCCCCAGAATTGGTTGTTTGTAGATTTTCTGATGATGCCGATTCTAACAGGTGTGAGGTGATACCTCATTGTAGTTTTGATTTGCATTTCTCTAATAATTAGTGCTGTTGAGCAGCTTTTCATGGGCGTCTTGGCCATCTCTGTGTCTTCTTTGAAGAAACGCCTCTTTAGATCTTCTGCCCATTTTTGTATTGGGTTGTTTGATTTTTTAATATTAAGCTGCATGAGCTGTTTATATATATTGGAGATTAAACCTATGTCCATTGATTCGTTTGCAACGATTTTTGCCCATTCTGAGGGAGGCCTTTTACCATTCCCGTTTTTTTTAACAAAAAAGGAAAGAAATTAAAAGAAGCAGAACACTAAAGTGCGTAAAATATGCCTTTTGAAACGGTCGTTTTGAAATATGGACGTCCTTTGAATTTTTTGGTCGATATGTGACCCCAGGAATTGTGTTCAGGGCAGGTGTCATTTACAGGCCTGCAATGATTTTGAATATCAACTGACCATTAGCGCTGGGATTAAAGCTGCTGTTGTGTGAAACGGCCACAAGGTGGCAGCAGTTCACCCTTACCAAATCTGGTTACTAGGGCAAGAGAGCCTCAGTGGAAGTGGTGTTCTAGATTGGAATTTAGAATGGAATGTGCCAGGAGAAAGCCCCTCAAGTTTGTCTCACTACTTCTTGTTCGTGTTTTTAATTTAATTTTTTTATTTTTTATTACAGCAAGTTTGATTACAATGTTTGGCTTGTTGTAGGTGTGGAAGATGTGGTTCTTTTACACATATACAGATGTCTGTTCTTCCTGGGATCCTTTTCCCATGTACGTTATGACAGAATGTTGAGTAGTCCTCTCTTGGTATTCTGTAGGTCTTTGGTGATTATATATGTCATCTGTGTTTGTATATGATTGTTAACCCCGATATCGTAATGAAACCAAACCTCACACCTTTCCTTTCGTGAACCATAAGTTTGTTTAATGAATCTGTGATTGCCCTTCTCCGTGGAAATATCTGCCCTGGTATCCATTTTTAGGTAACACCTATAAGTGATATGATATGGTATGTGTCTTTCACTTTCTGACTTACTACAAGTCACGTGATTACTTCTAGACTCATTTACGGTGCTGCAAATGGCATTGTTTCCTTTTTTTCCTTGGCTTCTCTTCTGCCTTAGCGAGGTCCATTTTCAACAATGTGATTCCCTGAGGGTTGTGGATTAGCTGACCTGGGCAGTCTTACCCTGCCGGCCCGCCCTCCCCAGGTTTGCCTCGTTGAGGTCAATATAAACAGCGCTCCAGGCAGCAATAGCCCCTGAAGCTGTGCCTGACTCCATATTCTCTGCCCCGTCAGCAGTCTCGGGGCTGTGCTGGTGGGTGGGAGTGAGGGGCCACAGCTTTGTGGGTGGCCCGGTGTGAGTGGGGCTCTGCTGGCCTTTCTGCAGGAGTTGCCAGGCTGACACCTGTAAAGAAGAGGATGTGTCACCCATACCTTCTGCTGGAATTTCTCTCCGGACAGAGGTGAGGAAGGAAAAAAGCAGTGGGGGCCAGGACAGGAGGCGTATCTCAGGCAGGGCAATGGAAAGCTTCCGGAAGAGCGCCCGGGGCCAGGACCACCCTGGCTGGCCTGCAGGCACCAAGTTGGCCTGCGTTCTGTCGCTGGTGTGGCTCGACGGCCCTTCCTCTAGGCATTCAAGCCCTCGTACATATTCAGGTGTTTTACCTGGGAAGGGTGGGAACAGTTCAGCAGCAGCTGGCCTGGGGCTCAGCTCACGTTGACGCACAGATGTCTCGGCACAATCCCCCAGCTTTGCAATGAGGACGCTCCTTGCATGGGGGTTGGGGTGCTGGCTGTACGGGAGATGGTTCCCCACCTCTGACCAATTTCAGAATTGTTTACCGCTGGAGCAAGTGTCCAGATAGGGTTTTCCTCTGTATAAATGGTGGGTTCAGGGTTTTTTTTCTTTTATGTTTCAAGTTAGATTTTATTCCTCTTTTATGTATTTATAGATATAAGCATGGAAATAATTCATTCCTATAAATACATCTGTGTGACGGGAAGAACTATTTTCTCTTTTATTTTTAAATTTTATTTTTTAGAATTTTGAAATTAATTTATTTTTTTATACAGCAGGTTATTATTAGTTATGTATTTTATGCATATACATGTATACAGGTCAATCCCAATCTCCCAACTCATCCCACCACCACCACCCCATGGCTTCCCACACTTGGTGTCCATACGTTTGTTCTCTACCTCTGTGTCTCTATTTCTTCGCTGCAAACCAGTTCATCTGTACCATTTTTTAGGTTCCACATATATGCCTTAATATACAGTATTTGGTTTCCTCTTTCTGACTTCATTCTGTATGACAGTCTCTTGATCCATCGATGTCTCTACAAATGACCCAGTTTCATTCCTTTTTATGGCCGAGTAATATTTCATTTTATATATGTACCACATCTTTATCCATTCATCTGTCTGTGGGCATTTAGGTTGCTTCCATTACCTGGCTATTGTAAATAGTGCTGCAATGAATATTGTGGTGAATGTGCCTTTTTGATTTACGGTTTTCTCTGGGTATATGCCCAGAAGTGGGATTGCTGGATCAGATGGTAATTCTATTTCTAGTTTTTTTAAGGAAACTCCATACTGTTCTCCATAGTGACTGTATCAATTTACATTCCCACCAATAGTGGAAGAGGGCTCCTTTTGTCCACACCCTCCCCAGAATTGGTTGTTTGTAGATTTTCTGATGATGCCGATTCTAACAGGTGTGAGGTGATACCTCATTGTAGTTTTGATTTGCATTTCTCTAATAATTAGTGCTGTTGAGCAGCTTTTCATGGGCGTCTTGGCCATCTCTGTGTCTTCTTTGAAGAAACGCCTCTTTAGATCTTCTGCCCATTTTTGTATTGGGTTGTTTGATTTTTTAATATTAAGCTGCATGAGCTGTTTATATATATTGGAGATTAAACCTCTGTCCATTGATTCGTTTGCAACGATTTTTGCCCATTCTGAGGGATGCCTTTTTCAATTCCCTTTTTTTTTAACAAAAAAGGAAAGAAAGGAAAAGAAGCAGAACACTAATGTGCGTAAAATATGCCTTTTGAAACGGTCGTTTTGAAATATGGACGTCCTTTGAATTTTTTGGTCGATATGTGACCCCAGGAATTGTGTTCAGGGCAGGTGTCATTTACAGGCCTGCAATGATTTTGAATATCAACTGACCATTAGCGCTGGGATTAAAGCTGCTGTTGTGTGAAACGGCCACAAGGTGGCAGCAGTTCACCCTTACCAAATCTGGTTACTAGGGCAAGAGAGCCTCAGTGGAAGTGGTGTTCTAGATTGGAATTTAGAATGGAATGTGCCAGGAGAAAGCCCCTCAAGTTTGTCTCACTACTTCTTGTTCGTGTTTTTAATTTAATTTTTTTATTTTTTATTACAGCAAGTTTGATTACAATGTTTGGCTTGTTGTAGGTGTGGAAGATGTGGTTCTTTTACACATATACAGATGTCTGTTCTTCCTGGGATCCTTTTCCCATGTACGTTATGACAGAATGTTGAGTAGTCCTCTCTTGGTATTCTGTAGGTCTTTGGTGATTATATATGTCATCTGTGTTTGTATATGATTGTTAACCCCGATATCGTAATGAAACCATACCTCACACCTTTCCTTTCGTGAACCATAAGTTTGTTTAATGAATCTGTGATTGCCCTTCTCCGTGGAAATATCTGCCCTGGTATCCATTTTTAGGTAACACCTATAAGTGATATGATATGGTATGTGTCTTTCACTTTCTGACTTACTACAAGTCACGTGATTACTTCTAGACTCATTTACGGTGCTGCAAATGGCATTGTGTCCTTTTTTTCCTTGGCTTCTCTTCTGCCTTAGCGAGGTCCATTTTCAACAATGTGATTCCCTGAGGGTTGTGGATTAGCTGACCTGGGCAGCCTTACCCTGCCGGCCCGCCCTCCCCAGGTGTGCCTCGTTGAGGTCAATATAAACAGCGCTCCAGGCAGCAATAGCCCCTGAAGCTGTGCCTGACTCCATATTCTCTGCCCCGTCAGCAGTCTCGGGGCTGTGCTGGTGGGTGGGAGTGAGGGGCCACAGCTTTGTGGGTGGCCCGGTGTGAGTGGGGCTCTGCTGGCCTTTCTGCAGGTGTTGCCAGGCTGACACCTGTAAAGAAGAGGATGTGTCACCCATACCTTCCGCTGGAATTTCTCTCCGGACAGAGGTGAGGAAGGAAAAAAGCAGTGGGGGCCAGGACAGGAGGCGTATCTCAGGCAGGGCAATGGAAAGCTTCCGGAAGAGCGCCCGGGGCCAGGACAACCCTGGCTGGCCTGCAGGCACCAAGTTGGCCTGCGTGCTGTCGCTGGTGTGGCTCGACGGCCCTTCCTCTAGGCTTTCAAGCCCTCGTACATATTCAGGTGTTTTACCTGGGAAGGGTGGGAACAGTTCAGCAGCAGCTGGCCTGGGGCTCAGCTCACGTTTACGCACAGATGTCTCGGCACAATCCCCGAGCTTTGCAATGAGGACGCTCCTTGCATGGGGGTTGGGGTGCTGGCTGTATGGGAGATGGTTCCCCACCTCTGACCAATTTCAGAATTGTTTACCGCTGGAGCAAGTGTCCAGATAGGGTTTTCCTCTGTATAAATGGTGGGTTCAGGGTTTTTTTTTCTTTTATGTTTCAAGTTAGAATTTATTCCTCTTTTATATATTTATAGATATAAGCATGGAAATAATTCATTCCTATAAATACATCTGTGTGACGGGAAGAACTTTTTTCTCTTTTATTTTTAAATTTTATTTTTTAGAATTTTGAAATTAATTAATTTATTTTTTTATACAGCAGGTTATTATTAGTTATGTATTTTATGCATATACATGTATACAGGTCAATCCCAATCTCCCAACTCATCCCACCACCACCACCCCATGGCTTCCCACACTTGGTGTCCATACGTTTGTTCTCTACCTCTGTGTCTCTATTTCTTCGCTGCAAACCAGTTCATCTGTACCATTTTTTAGGTTCCACATATATGCCTTAATATACAGTATTTGGTTTCCTTTTTCTGACTTCATTCTGTATGACAGTCTCTTGATCCATCGATGTCTCTACAAATGAACCAGTTTCATTCCTTTTTATGGCCGAGTAATATTTCATTTTATATATGTACCACATCTTTATCCATTCATCTGTCTGTGGGCATTTAGGTTGCTTCCATTACCTGGCTATTGTAAATAGTGCTGCAATGAATATTGTGGTGAATGTGCCTTTTTGATTTACGGTTTTCTCTGGGTATATGCCCAGAAGTGGGATTGTTGGATCAGATGGTAATTCTATTTCTAGTTTTTTTAAGGAAACTCCATACTGTTCTCCATAGTGACTGTATCAATTTACATTCCCACCAATAGTGGAAGAGGGCTCCTTTTGTCCACACCCTCCCCAGAATTGGTTGTTTGTAGATTTTCTGATGATGCCGATTCTAACAGGTGTGAGGTGATACCTCATTGTAGTTTTGATTTGCATTTCTCTAATAATTAGTGCTGTTGAGCAGCTTTTCATGGGCGTCTTGGCCATCTCTGTGTCTTCTTTGAAGAAACGCCTCTTTAGATCTTCTGCCCATTTTTGTATTGGGTTGTTTGATTTTTTAATATTAAGCTGCATGAGCTGTTTATATATATTGGAGATTAAACCTATGTCCATTGATTCGTTTGCAACGATTTTTGCCCATTCTGCGGGAGGCCTTTTACCATTCCCGTTTTTTTTAACAAAAAAGGAAAGAAATTAAAAGAAGCAGAACACTAAAGTGCGTAAAATATGCCTTTTGAAACGGTCGTTTTGAAATATGGACGTCCTTTGAATTTTTTGGTCGATATGTGACCCCAGGAATTGTGTTCAGGGCAGGTGTCATTTACAGGCCTGCAATGATTTTGAATATCAACTGACCATTAGCGCTGGGATTAAAGCTGCTGTTGTGTGAAACGGCCACAAGGTGGCAGCAGTTCACCCTTACCAAATCTGGTTACTAGGGCAAGAGAGCCTCAGTGGAAGTGGTGTTCTAGATTGGAATTTAGAATGGAATGTGCCAGGAGAAAGCCCCTCAAGTTTGTCTCACTACTTCTTGTTCGTGTTTTTAATTTAATTTTTTTATTTTTTATTACAGCAAGTTTGATTACAATGTTTGGCTTGTTGTAGGTGTGGAAGATGTGGTTCTTTTACACATATACAGATGTCTGTTCTTCCTGGGATCCTTTTCCCATGTACGTTATGACAGAATGTTGAGTAGTCCTCTCTTGGTATTCTGTAGGTCTTTGGTGATTATATATGTCATCTGTGTTTGTATATGATTGTTAACCCCGATATCGTAATGAAACCAAACCTCACACCTTTCCTTTCGTGAACCATAAGTTTGTTTAATGAATCTGTGATTGCCCTTCTCCGTGGAAATATCTGCCCTGGTATCCATTTTTAGGTAACACCTATAAGTGATATGATATGGTATGTGTCTTTCACTTTCTGACTTACTACAAGTCACGTGATTACTTCTAGACTCATTTACGGTGCTGCAAATGGCATTGTGTCCTTTTTTTCCTTGGCTTCTCTTCTGCCTTAGCGAGGTCCATTTTCAACAATGTGATTCCCTGAGGGTTGTGGATTAGCTGACCTGGGCAGTCTTACCCTGCCGGCCCGCCCTCCCCAGGTTTGCCTCGTTGAGGTCAATATAAACAGCGCTCCAGGCAGCAATAGCCCCTGAAGCTGTGCCTGACTCCATATTCTCTGCCCCGTCAGCAGTCTCGGGGCTGTGCTGGTGGGTGGGAGTGAGGGGCCACAGCTTTGTGGGTGGCCCGGTGTGAGTGGGGCTCTGCTGGCCTTTCTGCAGGAGTTGCCAGGCTGACACCTGTAAAGAAGAGGATGTGTCACCCATACCTTCTGCTGGAATTTCTCTCCGGACAGAGGTGAGGAAGGAAAAAAGCAGTGGGGGCCAGGACAGGAGGCGTATCTCAGGCAGGGCAATGGAAAGCTTCCGGAAGAGCGCCCGGGGCCAGGACCACCCTGGCTGGCCTGCAGGCACCAAGTTGGCCTGCGTTCTGTCGCTGGTGTGGCTCGACGGCCCTTCCTCTAGGCATTCAAGCCCTCGTACATATTCAGGTGTTTTACCTGGGAAGGGTGGGAACAGTTCAGCAGCAGCTGGCCTGGGGCTCAGCTCACGTTGACGCACAGATGTCTCGGCACAATCCCCCAGCTTTGCAATGAGGACGCTCCTTGCATGGGGGTTGGGGTGCTGGCTGTACGGGAGATGGTTCCCCACCTCTGACCAATTTCAGAATTGTTTACCGCTGGAGCAAGTGTCCAGATAGGGTTTTCCTCTGTATAAATGGTGGGTTCAGGGTTTTTTTTCTTTTATGTTTCAAGTTAGATTTTATTCCTCTTTTATGTATTTATAGATATAAGCATGGAAATAATTCATTCCTATAAATACATCTGTGTGACGGGAAGAACTATTTTCTCTTTTATTTTTAAATTTTATTTTTTAGAATTTTGAAATTAATTTATTTTTTTATACAGCAGGTTATTATTAGTTATGTATTTTATGCATATACATGTATACAGGTCAATCCCAATCTCCCAACTCATCCCACCACCACCACCCCATGGCTTCCCACACTTGGTGTCCATACGTTTGTTCTCTACCTCTGTGTCTCTATTTCTTCGCTGCAAACCAGTTCATCTGTACCATTTTTTAGGTTCCACATATATGCCTTAATATACAGTATTTGGTTTCCTCTTTCTGACTTCATTCTGTATGACAGTCTCTTGATCCATCGATGTCTCTACAAATGACCCAGTTTCATTCCTTTTTATGGCCGAGTAATATTTCATTTTATATATGTACCACATCTTTATCCATTCATCTGTCTGTGGGCATTTAGGTTGCTTCCATTACCTGGCTATTGTAAATAGTGCTGCAATGAATATTGTGGTGAATGTGCCTTTTTGATTTACGGTTTTCTCTGGGTATATGCCCAGAAGTGGGATTGCTGGATCAGATGGTAATTCTATTTCTAGTTTTTTTAAGGAAACTCCATACTGTTCTCCATAGTGACTGTATCAATTTACATTCCCACCAATAGTGGAAGAGGGCTCCTTTTGTCCACACCCTCCCCAGAATTGGTTGTTTGTAGATTTTCTGATGATGCCGATTCTAACAGGTGTGAGGTGATACCTCATTGTAGTTTTGATTTGCATTTCTCTAATAATTAGTGCTGTTGAGCAGCTTTTCATGGGCGTCTTGGCCATCTCTGTGTCTTCTTTGAAGAAACGCCTCTTTAGATCTTCTGCCCATTTTTGTATTGGGTTGTTTGATTTTTTAATATTAAGCTGCATGAGCTGTTTATATATATTGGAGATTAAACCTCTGTCCATTGATTCGTTTGCAACGATTTTTGCCCATTCTGAGGGATGCCTTTTTCAATTCCCGTTTTTTTTTAACAAAAAAGGAAAGAAAGGAAAAGAAGCAGAACACTAATGTGCGTAAAATATGCCTTTTGAAACGGTCGTTTTGAAATATGGACGTCCTTTGAATTTTTTGGTCGATATGTGACCCCAGGAATTGTGTTCAGGGCAGGTGTCATTTACAGGCCTGCAATGATTTTGAATATCAACTGACCATTAGCGCTGGGATTAAAGCTGCTGTTGTGTGAAACGGCCACAAGGTGGCAGCAGTTCACCCTTACCAAATCTGGTTACTAGGGCAAGAGAGCCTCAGTGGAAGTGGTGTTCTAGATTGGAATTTAGAATGGAATGTGCCAGGAGAAAGCCCCTCAAGTTTGTCTCACTACTTCTTGTTCGTGTTTTTAATTTAATTTTTTTATTTTTTATTACAGCAAGTTTGATTACAATGTTTGGCTTGTTGTAGGTGTGGAAGATGTGGTTCTTTTACACATATACAGATGTCTGTTCTTCCTGGGATCCTTTTCCCATGTACGTTATGACAGAATGTTGAGTAGTCCTCTCTTGGTATTCTGTAGGTCTTTGGTGATTATATATGTCATCTGTGTTTGTATATGATTGTTAACCCCGATATCGTAATGAAACCAAACCTCACACCTTTCATTTCGTGAACCATAAGTTTGTTTAATGAATCTGTGATGGCCCTTCTCCGTGGAAATATCTGCCCTGGTATCCATTTTTAGGTAACACCTATAAGTGATATGATATGGTATGTGTCTTTCACTTTCTGACTTACTACAAGTCACGTGATTACTTCTAGACTCATTTACGGTGCTGCAAATGGCATTGTGTCCTTTTTTTCCTTGGCTTCTCTTCTGCCTTAGCGAGGTCCATTTTCAACAATGTGATTCCCTGAGGGTTGTGGATTAGCTGACCTGGGCAGTCTTACCCTGCCGGCCCGCCCTCCCCTGGTTTGCCTCGTTGAGGTCAATATAAACAGCGCTCCAGGCAGCAATAGCCCCTGAAGCTGTGCCTGACTCCATATTCTCTGCCCCGTCAGCAGTCTCGGGGCTGTGCTGGTGGGTGGGAGTGAGGGGCCACAGCTTTGTGGGTGGCCCGGTGTGAGTGGGGCTCTGCTGGCCTTTCTGCAGGAGTTGCCAGGCTGACACCTGTAAAGAAGAGGATGTGTCACCCATACCTTCCGCTGGAATTTCTCTCCGGACAGAGGTGAGGAAGGAAAAAAGCAATGGGGGCCAGGACAGGAGGCGTATCTCAGGCAGGGCAATGGAAAGCTTCCGGAAGAGCGCCCGGGGCCAGGACCACCCTGGCTGGCCTGCAGGCACCAAGTTGGCCTTCGTGCTGTCGCTGGTGTGGCTCGACGGCCCTTCCTCTAGGCTTTCAAGCCCTCGTACATATTCAGGTGTTTTACCTGGGAAGGGTGGGAACAGTTCAGCAGCAGCTGGCCTGGGGCTCAGCTCACGTTTACGCACAGATGTCTCGGCACAATCCCCCAGCTTTGCAATGAGGACGCTCCTTGCATGGGGGTTGGGGTGCTGGCTGTATGGGAGATGGTTCCCCACCTCTGACCAATTTCAGAATTGTTTACCGCTGGAGCAAGTGTCCAGATAGGGTTTTCCTCTGTATAAATGGTGGGTTCAGGGTTTTTTTTCTTTTATGTTTCAAGTTAGATTTTATTCCTCTTTTATGTATTTATAGATATAAGCATGGAAATAATTCATTCCTATAAATACATCTGTGTGACGGGAAGAACTTTTTTCTCTTTTATTTTTAAATTTTATTTTTTAGAATTTTGAAATTAATTTATTTTTTTATACAGCAGGTTATTATTAGTTATGTATTTTATGCATATACATGTATACAGGTCAATCCCAAACTCCCAACTCATCCCACCACCACCACCCCATGGCTTCCCACACTTGGTGTCCATACGTTTGTTCTCTACCTCTGTGTCTCTATTTCTTCGCTGCAAACCAGTTCATCTGTACCATTTTTTAGGTTCCACATATATGCCTTAATATACAGTATTTGGTTTCCTCTTTCTGACTTCATTCTGTATGACAGTCTCTTGATCCATCGATGTCTCTACAAATGACCCAGTTTCATTCCTTTTTATGGCCGAGTAATATTTCATTTTATATATGTACCACATCTTTATCCATTCATCTGTCTGTGGGCATTTAGGTTGCTTCCATTACCTGGCTATTGTAAATAGTGCTGCAATGAATATTGTGGTGAATGTGCCTTTTTGATTTACGGTTTTCTCTGGGTATATGCCCAGAAGTGGGATTGCTGGATCAGATGGTAATTCTATTTCTAGTTTTTTTAAGGAAACTCCATACTGTTCTCCATAGTGACTGTATCAATTTACATTCCCACCAATAGTGGAAGAGGGCTCCTTTTGTCCACACCCTCCCCAGAATTGGTTGTTTGTAGATTTTCTGATGATGCCGATTCTAACAGGTGTGAGGTGATACCTCATTGTAGTTTTGATTTGCATTTCTCTAATAATAAGTGCTGTTGAGCAGCTTTTCATGGGCGTCTTGGCCATCTCTGTGTCTTCTTTGAAGAAACGCCTCTTTAGATCTTCTGCCCATTTTTGTATTGGGTTGTTTGATTTTTTAATATTAAGCTGCATGAGCTGTTTATATATATTGGAGATTAAACCTCTGTCCATTGATTCGTTTGCAACGATTTTTGCCCATTCTGAGGGATGCCTTTTTCCATTCCCGTTTTTTTTTAACAAAAATGGAAAGAAAGGAAAAGAAGCAGAACACTAATGTGCGTAAAATATGCCTTTTGAAACGGTCGTTTTGAAATATGGACGTCCTTTGAATTTTTTGGTCGATATGTGACCCCAGGAATTGTGTTCAGGGCAGGTGTCATTTACAGGCCTGCAATGATTTTGAATATCAACTGACCATTAGCGCTGGGATTAAAGCTGCTGTTGTGTGAAACGGCCACAAGGTGGCAGCAGTTCACCCTTACCAAATCTGGTTACTAGGGCAAGAGAGCCTCAGTGGAAGTGGTGTTCTAGATTGGAATTTAGAATGGAATGTGCCAGGAGAAAGCCCCTCAAGTTTGTCTCACTACTTCTTGTTCGTGTTTTTAATTTATTTTTTTTATTTTTTATTACAGCAAGTTTGATTAGAATGTTTGGCTTGTTGTAGGTGTGGAAGATGTGGTTCTTTTACACATATACAGATGTCTGTTCTTCCTGGGATCCTTTTCCCATGTACGTTATGACAGAATGTTGAGTAGTCCTCTCTTGGTATTCGGTAGGTCTTTGGTGATTATATATGTCATCTGTGTTTGTATATGATTGTTAACCCCGATATCGTAATGAAACCAAACCTCACACCTTTCCTTTCGTGAACCATAAGTTTGTTTAATGAATCTGTGATTGCCCTTCTCCGTGGAAATATCTGCCCTGGTATCCATTTTTAGGTAACACCTATAAGTGATATGATATGGTATGTGTCTTTCACTTCCTGACTTACTACAAGTCACGTGATTACTTCTAGACTCATTTACGGTGCTGCAAATGGCATTGTGTCCTTTTTTTCCTTGGCTTCTCTTCTGCCTTAGCGAGGTACATTTTCAACAATGTGATTCCCTGAGGGTTGTGGATTAGCTGACCTGGGCAGCCTTACCCTGCCGGCCCGCCCTCCCCAGGGGTGCCTCGTTGAGGTCAATATAAACAGCGCTCCAGGCAGCAATAGCCCCTGAAGCTGTGCCTGACTCCATATTCTCTGCCCCGTCAGCAGTCTCGGGGCTGTGCTGGTGGGTGGGAGTGAGGGGCCACAGCTTTGTGGGTGGCCCGGTGTGAGTGGGGCTCTGCTGGCCTTTCTGCAGGAGTTGCCAGGCTGACACCTGTAAAGAAGAGGATGTGTCACCCATACCTTCCGCTGGAATTTCTCTCCGGACAGAGGTGAGGAAGGAAAAAAGCAGTGGGGGCCAGGACAGGGGGCGTATCTCAGGCAGGGCAATGGAAAGCTTCCGGAAGAGTGCCCGGGGCCAGGACCACCCTGGCTGGCCTGCAGGCACCAAGTTGGCCTGCGTGCTGTCGCTGGTGTGGCTCGACGGCCCTTCCTCTAGGCTTTCAAGCCCTCGTACATATTCAGGTGTTTTACCTGGGAAGGGTGGGAACAGTTCAGCAGCACCTGGCCTGGGGCTCAGCTCACGTTTACGCACAGATGTCTCGGCACAATCTCCCAGCTTTGCAATGAGGACGCTCCTTGCATGGGGGTTGGGGTGCTGGCTGTATGGGAGATGGTTCCCCACCTCTGACCAATTTCAGAATTGTTTACCGCTGGAGCAAGTGTCCAGATAGGGTTTTCCTCTGTATAAATGGTGGGTTCAGGGTTTTTTTTCTTTTATGTTTCAAGTTAGATTTTATTCCTCTTTTATGTATTTATAGATATAAGCATGGAAATAATTCATTCCTATAAATACATCTGTGTGACGGGAAGAACTTTTTTCTCTTTTATTTTTAAATTTTATTTTTTAGAATTTTGAAATTAATTTATTTTTTTATACAGCAGGTTATTATTAGTTATGTATTTTATGCATATACATGTATACAGGTCAATCCCAATCTCCCAACTCATCCCACCACCACCACCCCATGGCTTCCCACACTTGGTGTCCATACGTTTGTTCTCTACCTCTGTGTCTCTATTTCTTCGCTGCAAACCAGTTCATCTGTACCATTTTTTAGGTTCCACATATATGCCTTAATATACAGTATTTGGTTTCCTCTTTCTGACTTCATTCTGTATGACAGTCTCTTGATCCATCGATGTCTCTACAAATGACCCAGTTTCATTCCTTTTTATGGCCGAGTAATATTTCATTTTATATATGTACCACATCTTTATCCATTCATCTGTCTGTGGGCATTTAGGTTGCTTCCATTACCTGGCTATTGTAAATAGTGCTGCAATGAATATTGTGGTGAATGTGCCTTTTTGATTTACGGTTTTCTCTGGGTATATGCCCAGAAGTGGGATTGCTGGATCAGATGGTAATTCTATTTCTAGTTTTTTTAAGGAAACTCCATACTGTTCTCCATAGTGACTGTATCAATTTACATTCCCACCAATAGTGGAAGAGGGCTCCTTTTGTCCACACCCTCCCCAGAATTGGTTGTTTGTAGATTTTCTGATGATGCCGATTCTAACAGGTGTGAGGTGATACCTCATTGTAGTTTTGATTTGCATTTCTCTAATAATTAGTGCTGTTGAGCAGCTTTTCATGGGCGTCTTGGCCATCTCTGTGTCTTCTTTGAAGAAACGCCTCTTTAGATCTTCTGCCCATTTTTGTATTGGGTTGTTTGATTTTTTAATATTAAGCTGCATGAGCTGTTTATATATATTGGAGATTAAACCTCTGTCCATTGATTCGTTTGCAACGATTTTTGCCCATTCTGAGGGATGCCTTTTTCCATTCCCGTTTTTTTTTAACAAAAAAGGAAAGAAAGGAAAAGAAGCAGAACACTAATGTGCGTAAAATATGCCTTTTGAAACGGTCGTTTTGAAATATGGACGTCCTTTGAATTTTTTGGTCGATATGTGACCCCAGGAATTGTGTTCAGGGCAGGTGTCATTTACAGGCCTGCAATGATTTTGAATATCAACTGACCATTAGCGCTGGGATTAAAGCTGCTGTTGTGTGAAACGGCCACAAGGTGGCAGCAGTTCACCCTTACCAAATCTGGTTACTAGGGCAAGAGAGCCTCAGTGGAAGTGGTGTTCTAGATTGGAATTTAGAATGGAATGTGCCAGGAGAAAGCCCCTCAAGTTTGTCTCACTACTTCTTGTTCGTGTTTTTAATTTATTTTTTTTATTTTTTATTACAGCAAGTTTGATTAGAATGTTTGGCTTGTTGTAGGTGTGGAAGATGTGGTTCTTTTACACATATACAGATGTCTGTTCTTCCTGGGATCCTTTTCCCATGTACGTTATGACAGAATGTTGAGTAGTCCTCTCTTGGTATTCGGTAGGTCTTTGGTGATTATATATGTCATCTGTGTTTGTATATGATTGTTAACCCCGATATCGTAATGAAACCAAACCTCACACCTTTCCTTTCGTGAACCATAAGTTTGTTTAATGAATCTGTGATTGCCCTTCTCCGTGGAAATATCTGCCCTGGTATCCATTTTTAGGTAACACCTATAAGTGATATGATATGGTATGTGTCTTTCACTTTCTGACTTACTACAAGTCACGTGATTACTTCTAGACTCATTTACGGTGCTGCAAATGGCATTGTGTCCTTTTTTTCCTTGGCTTCTCTTCTGCCTTAGCGAGGTCCATTTTCAACAATGTGATTCCCTGAGGGTTGTGGATTAGCTGACCTGGGCAGCCTTACCCTGCCGGCCCGCCCTCCCCAGGGGTGCCTCGTTGAGGTCAATATAAACAGCGCTCCAGGCAGCAATAGCCCCTGAAGCTGTGCCTGACTCCATATTCTCTGCCCCGTCAGCAGTCTCGGGGCTGTGCTGGTGGGTGGGAGTGAGGGGCCACAGCTTTGTGGGTGGCCCGGTGTGAGTGGGGCTCTGCTGGCCTTTCTGCAGGAGTTGCCAGGCTGACACCTGTAAAGAAGAGGATGTGTCACCCATACCTTCCGCTGGAATTTCTCTCCGGACAGAGGTGAGGAAGGAAAAAAGCAGTGGGGGCCAGGACAGGAGGCGTATCTCAGGCAGGGCAATGGAAAGCTTCCAGAAGAGCGCCCGGGGCCAGGACCACCCTGGCTGGCCTGCAGGCACCAAGTTGGCCTGCGTGCTGTCGCTGGTGTGGCTCGACGGCCCTTCCTCTAGGCTTTCAAGCCCTCGTACATATTCAGGTGTTTTACCTGGGAAGGGTGGGAACAGTTCAGCAGCAGCTGGCCTGGGGCTCAGCTCACGTTTACGCACAGATGTCTCGGCACAATCCCCCAGCTTTGCAATGAGGATGCTCCTTGCATGGGGGTTGGGGTGCTGGCTGTATGGGAGATGGTTCCCCACCTCTGACCAATTTCAGAATTGTTTACCGCTGGAGCAAGTGTCCAGATAGGGTTTTCCTCTGTATAAATGGTGGGTTCAGGGTTTTTTTTCTTTTATGTTTCAAGTTAGATTTTATTCCTCTTTTATGTATTTATAGATATAAGCATGGAAATAATTCATTCCTATAAATACATCTGTGTGACGGGAAGAACTTTTTTCTCTTTTATTTTTAAATTTTATTTTTTAGAATTTTGAAATTAATTTATTTTTTTATACAGCAGGTTATTATTAGTTATGTATTTTATGCATATACATGTATACAGGTCAATCCCAATCTCCCAACTCATCCCACCACCACCACCCCATGGCTTCCCACACTTGGTGTCCATACGTTTGTTCTCTACCTCTGTGTCTCTATTTCTTCGCTGCAAACCAGTTCATCTGTACCATTTTTTAGGTTCCACATATATGCCTTAATATACAGTATTTGGTTTCCTCTTTCTGACTTCATTCTGTATGACAGTCTCTTGATCCATCGATGTCTCTACAAATGACCCAGTTTCATTCCTTTTTATGGCCGAGTAATATTTCATTTTATATATGTACCACATCTTTATCCATTCATCTGTCTGTGGGCATTTAGGTTGCTTCCATTACCTGGCTATTGTAAATAGTGCTGCAATGAATATTGTGGTGAATGTGCCTTTTTGATTTACGGTTTTCTCTGGGTATATGCCCAGAAGTGGGATTGCTGGATCAGATGGTAATTCTATTTCTAGTTTTTTTAAGGAAACTCCATACTGTTCTCCATAGTGACTGTATCAATTTACATTCCCACCAATAGTGGAAGAGGGCTCCTTTTGTCCACACCCTCCCCAGAATTGGTTGTTTGTAGATTTTCTGATGATGCCGATTCTAACAGGTGTGAGGTGATACCTCATTGTAGTTTTGATTTGCATTTCTCTAATAATTAGTGCTGTTGAGCAGCTTTTCATGGGCGTCTTGGCCATCTCTGTGTCTTCTTTGAAGAAACGCCTCTTTAGATCTTCTGCCCATTTTTGTATTGGGTTGTTTGATTTTTTAATATTAAGCTGCATGAGCTGTTTATATATATTGGAGATTAAACCTCTGTCCATTGATTCGTTTGCAACGATTTTTGCCCATTCTGAGGGATGCCTTTTTCCATTCCCGTTTTTTTTTAACAAAAAAGGAAAGAAAGGAAAAGAAGCAGAACACTAATGTGCGTAAAATATGCCTTTTGAAACGGTCGTTTTGAAATATGGACGTCCTTTGAATTTTTTGGTCGATATGTGACCCCAGGAATTGTGTTCAGGGCAGGTGTCATTTACAGGCCTGCAATGATTTTGAATATCAACTGACCATTAGCGCTGGGATTAAAGCTGCTGTTGTGTGAAACGGCCACAAGGTGGCAGCAGTTCACCCTTACCAAATCTGGTTACTAGGGCAAGAGAGCCTCAGTGGAAGTGGTGTTCTAGATTGGAATTTAGAATGGAATGTGCCAGGAGAAAGCCCCTCAAGTTTGTCTCACTACTTCTTGTTCGTGTTTTTAATTTAATTTTTTTATTTTTTATTACAGCAAGTTTGATTACAATGTTTGGCTTGTTGTAGGTGTGGAAGATGTGGTTCTTTTACACATATACAGATGTCTGTTCTTCCTGGGATCCTTTTCCCATGTACGTTATGACAGAATGTTGAGTAGTCCTCTCTTGGTATTCTGTAGGTCTTTGGTGATTATATATGTCATCTGTGTTTGTATATGATTGTTAACCCCGATATCGTAATGAAACCAAACCTCACACCTTTCCTTTCGTGAACCATAAGTTTGTTTAATGAATCTGTGATTGCCCTTCTCCGTGGAAATATCTGCCCTGGTATCCATTTTTAGGTAACACCTATAAGTGATATGATATGGTATGTGTCTTTCACTTTCTGACTTACTACAAGTCACGTGATTACTTCTAGACTCATTTACGGTGCTGCAAATGGCATTGTGTCCTTTTTTTCCTTGGCTTCTCTTCTGCCTTAGCGAGGTCCATTTTCAACAATGTGATTCCCTGAGGGTTGTGGATTAGCTGACCTGGGCAGCCTTACCCTGCCGGCCCGCCCTCCCCAGGGGTGCCTCGTTGAGGTCAATATAAACAGCGCTCCAGGCAGCAATAGCCCCTGAAGCTGTGCCTGACTCCATATTCTCTGCCCCGTCAGCAGTCTCGGGGCTGTGCTGGTGGGTGGGAGTGAGGGGCCACAGCTTTGTGGGTGGCCCGGTGTGAGTGGGGCTCTGCTGGCCTTTCTGCAGGAGTTGCCAGGCTGACACCTGTAAAGAAGAGGATGTGTCACCCATACCTTCCGCTGGAATTTCTCTCCGGACAGAGGTGAGGAAGGAAAAAAGCAGTGGGGGCCAGGACAGGAGGGGTATCTCAGGCAGGGCAATGGAAAGCTTCCGGAAGAGTGCCCGGGGCCAGGACCACCCTGGCTGGCCTGCAGGCACCAAGTTGGCCTGCGTGCTGTCGCTGGTGTGGCTCGACGGCCCTTCCTCTAGGCTTTCAAGCCCTTGTACATATTCAGGTGTTTTACCTGGGAAGGGTGGGAACAGTTCAGCAGCAGCTGGCCTGGGGCTCAGCTCACGTTTACGCACAGATGTCTCGGCACAATCCCCCAGCTTTGCAATGAGGACGCTCCTTGCGTGGGGGTTGGGGTGCTGGCTGTATGGGAGATGGTTCCCCACCTCTGACCAATTTCAGAATTGTTTATCGCTGTAGCAAGTGTCCAGATAGGGTTTTCCTCTGTATAAATGGTGGGTTCAGGGTTTTTTTTTTCTTTTATGTTTCAAGTTAGATTTTATTCCTCTTTTATGTATTTATAGATATAAGCATGGAAATAATTCATTCCTATAAATACATCTGTGTGACGGGAAGAACTTTTTTCTCTTTTATTTTTAAATTTTATTTTTTAGAATTTTGAAATTAATTAATTTATTTTTTTATACAGCAGGTTATTATTAGTTATGTAGTTTATGCATATACATGTATACAGGTCGATCCCAATCTCCCAACTCATCCCACCACCACCACCCCATGGCTTCCCACACTTGGTGTCCATACGTTTGTTCTCTACCTCTGTGTCTCTATTTCTTCGCTGCAAACCAGTTCATCTGTACCATTTTTTAGGTTCCACATATATGCCTTAATATACAGTATTTGGTTTCCTCTTTCTGACTTCATTCTGTATGACAGTCTCTTGATCCATCGATGTCTCTACAAATGACCCAGTTTCATTCCTTTTTATGGCCGAGTAATATTTCATTTTATATATGTACCACATCTTTATCCATTCATCTGTCTGTGGGCATTTAGGTGGCTTCCATTACCTGGCTATTGTAAATAGTGCTGCAATGAATATTGTGGTGAATGTGCCTTTTTGATTTACGGTTTTCTCTGGGTATATGCCCAGAAGTGGGATTGCTGGATCAGATGGTAATTCTATTTCTAGTTTTTTTAAGGAAACTCCATACTGTTCTCCATAGTGACTGTATCAATTTACATTCCCACCAATAGTGGAAGAGGGCTCCTTTTGTCCACACCCTCCCCAGAATTGGTTGTTTGTAGATTTTCTGATGATGCCGATTCTAACAGGTGTGAGGTGATACCTCATTGTAGTTTTGATTTGCATTTCTCTAATAATTAGTGCTGTTGAGCAGCTTTTCATGGGCGTCTTGGCCATCTCTGTGTCTTCTTTGAAGAAACGCCTCTTTAGATCTTCTGCCCATTTTTGTATTGGGTTGTTTGATTTTTTAATATTAAGCTGCATGAGCTGTTTATATATATTGGAGATTAAACCTCTGTCCATTGATTCGTTTGCAACGATTTTTGCCCATTCTGAGGGATGCCTTTTTCCATTCCCGTTTTTTTTTAACAAAAAAGGAAAGAAAGGAAAAGAAGCAGAACACTAATGTGCGTAAAATATGCCTTTTGAAACGGTCGTTTTGAAATATGGACGTCCTTTGAATTTTTTGGTCGATATGTGACCCCAGGAATTGTGTTCAGGGCAGGTGTCATTTACAGGCCTGCAATGATTTTGAATATCAACTGACCATTAGCGCTGGGATTAAAGCTGCTGTTGTGTGAAACGGCCACAAGGTGGCAGCAGTTCACCCTTACCAAATCTGGTTACTAGGGCAAGAGAGCCTCAGTGGAAGTGGTGTTCTAGATTGGAATTTAGAATGGAATGTGCCAGGAGAAAGCCCCTCAAGTTTGTCTCACTACTTCTTGTTCGTGTTTTTAATTTATTTTTTTTATTTTTTATTACAGCATGTTTGATTACAATGTTTGGCTTGTTGTAGGTGTGGAAGATGTGGTTCTTTTACACATATACAGATGTCTGTTCTTCCTGGGATCCTTTTCCCATGTACGTTATGACAGAATGTTGAGTAGTCCTCTCTTGGTATTCTGTAGGTCTTTGGTGATTATATATGTCATCTGTGTTTGTATATGATTGTTAACCCCGATATCGTAATGAAACCAAACCTCACACCTTTCCTTTCGTGAACCATAAGTTTGTTTAATGAATCTGTGATTGCCCTTCTCCGTGGAAATATCTGCCCTGGTATCCATTTTTAGGTAACACCTATAAGTGATATGATATGGTATGTGTCTTTCACTTTCTGACTTACTACAAGTCACGTGATTACTTCTAGACTCATTTACGGTGCTGCAAATGGCATTGTGTCCTTTTTTTCCTTGGCTTCTCTTCTGCCTTAGCGAGGTCCATTTTCAACAATGTGATTCCCTGAGGGTTGTGGATTAGCTGACCTGGGCAGCCTTACCCTGCCGGCCCGCCCTCCCCAGGGGTGCCTCGTTGAGGTCAATATAAACAGCGCTCCAGGCAGCAATAGCCCCTGAAGCTGTGCCTGACTCCATATTCTCTGCCCCGTCAGCAGTCTCGGGGCTGTGCTGGTGGGTGGGAGTGAGGGGCCACAGCTTTGTGGGTGGCCCGGTGTGAGTGGGGCTCTGCTGGCCTTTCTGCAGGAGTTGCCAGGCTGACACCTGTAAAGAAGAGGATGTGTCACCCATACCTTCCGCTGGAATTTCTCTCCGGACAGAGGTGAGGAAGGAAAAAAGCAGTGGGGGCCAGGACAGGAGGCGTATCTCAGGCAGGGCAATGGAAAGCTTCCGGAAGAGTGCCCGGGGCCAGGACCACCCTGGCTGGCCTGCAGGCACCAACTTGGCCTGCGTGCTGTCGCTGGTGTGGCTCGACGGCCCTTCCTCTAGGCTTTCAAGCCCTTGTACATATTCAGGTGTTTTACCTGGGAAGGGTGGGAACAGTTCAGCAGCAGCTGGCCTGGGGCTCAGCTCACGTTTACGCACAGATGTCTCGGCACAATCCCCCAGCTTTGCAATGAGGCCGCTCCTTGCGTGGGGGGTGGGGTGCTGGCTGTATGGGAGATGGTTCCCCACCTCTGACCAATTTCAGAATTGTTTACCGCTGGAGCAAGTGTCCAGATAGGGTTTTCCTCTGTATAAATGGTGGGTTCAGGTTTTTTTTCTTTTATGTTTCAAGTTAGATTTTATTCCTCTTTTATGTATTTATAGATATAAGCATGGAAATAATTCATTCCTATAAATACATCTGTGTGATGGGAAGAACTTTTTTCTCTCTTATTTTTAAATTTTATTTTTTAGAATTTTGAAATTAATTAATTTATTTTTTTATACAGCACGTTATTATTAGTTATGTATTTTATGCATATACATGTATTCAGGTCAATCCCAATCTCCCAACTCATCCCACCACCACCACCCCATGGCTTCCCACACTTGGTGTCCATACGTTTGTTCTCTACCTCTGTGTCTCTATTTCTTCCCTGCAAACCAGTTCATCTGTACCATTTTTTAGGCTCCACATATATGCATTAATATACAATATTTGTTTTCCTCTTTCTGACTTACTTTATTCTGTATGACAGTCTCTCGATCCATCGATGTCTCTACAAATAACCCAGTTTCATTCCTTTTTATGGCCGAGTAATATTCCCTTTTATATATGTACCACATCTTTATCCATTCATCTGTCTGTGGGCATTTAGTTTGCTTCCATTACCTGGCTATTGTAAATAGTGCTGCAACGAACATTGTGGTGAATGTGCCTTTTTGATTTACGGTTTTCTCTGGGTATATGCCCAGAAGTGGGATTGCTGGATCAGATGGTAATTCTATTTCTAGTTTTTTTAAGGAAACTCCATACTGTTCTCCATAGTGACTGTATCAATTTACATTCCCACCAATAGTGGAAGAGGGCTCCTTTTGTCCACACCCTCCCCAGAATTGGTTGTTTGTAGATTTTCTGATGATGCCGATTCTAACAGGTGTGAGGTGATACCTCATTGTAGTTTTGATTTGCATTTCTCTAATAATTAGTGCTGTTGAGCAGCTTTTCATGTGCGTCTTGGCCATCTCTGTGTCTCCTTTGAAGAAACGTCTCTTTAGATCTTCTGCCCATTTTTGTATCGGTTGTTTTTTTTTTTTAATATTAAGCTGCATGAGCTGTTTAATTATATTGGAGATTAAACCTCTGTCCATTGATTCGTTTGCAACGATTTTTGCCCATTCTGAGGGATGCCTTCTTCCATTCCCGTTTTTTTTTTTAACAAAAAAGGAAAGAAAGGAAAAGAAGCAGAACACTAATGTGCGTAAAATATGCCTTTTGAAACGGTCGTTTTGAAATATGGACGTCCTTTGAATTTTTTGGTCGATATGTGACCCCAGGATTTGTTTTCAGGGCAGGTGTCATTTACAGGCCTGCAATGATTTTGAATATCAACTGACCATTAGCGCTGGGATTAAAGCTGCTGTTGTGTGAAACGGCCACAAGGTGGCAGCAGTTCACCCTTACCAAATCTGGTTACTAGGGCAAGAGAGCCTCAGTGGAAGTGGTGTTCTAGATTGGAGTTTAGAATGGAATGTGCCAGGAGAAAGCCCCTCACGTTTGTCTCACTACTTCTTGTTCGTGTTTTTAATTTAATTTTTTATTTTTTATTACAGCAAGTTTGATTACAATGTTTGGCTTGTTGTAGGTGTGGAAGATGTGGTTCTTTTACACATATACAGATGACTGTTCTTCTTGGGATCCTTTTCCCATGTACGTTATGACAGAATGTTGAGTAGTCCTCTCTTGGTAGTCTGTAGGTCTTTGGTGATTATATATGTCACCTGTGTTTGTATATGTCTGTTAACCCTGATATCGTAATGAAACCAATCCTCACACCTTTCCATTGGTGAACCATAAGTTTGTTTAATGAATCTGTGATTGCCCTTCTCCGTGGAAATATCTGCCCTGGTATCCATTTTTAGGTAACACCTATAAGTGATATGATATATGTGTCTTTCACTTTCTGAGTTACTACAAGTCACGTGATTACTTCTAGACTCATCTACGGTGCTGCAAATGGCATTGTGTCCTTTTTTCCCTTGGCTTCTCTTCTGCCTTAGCGGGGTCCATTTTCAAAAATGTGATTCCCTGAGGGTTGTGGATTAGCTGACCTGGGCAGCCTTACCCTGCCGGCCCGCCCTCCCCAGGTGTGCCTCGTTGAGGTCAATATAAACAGAGCTCCAGGCAGCAATAGCCCCTGAAGCTGTGCCTGACTCCATATTCTCTGCCCCATCAGCAGTCTCGGGGCTGTGCTGGTGGGAGGGAGTGAGGGGCCACAGCTTTGTGGGTGGCCCGGTGTGAGTGGGGTTCTGCTGGCCTTTCTGCAGGAGTTGCCAGGCTGCCGCCTGTAAAGAAGAGGATGTGTCACCCATACCTTCTGCTGGAATTTCTCTCCGGACAGAGGTGAGGAAGGAAAAATGCAGTGGGGGCCGGGACAGGAGGGGTATCTCAGGCAGGGCAATGGAAAGCTTCTGGAAGAGCGCCAGGGTCCAGGACCACGCTGGCTGGCCTGCAGGCACCAAGTTGGCCTGCGTGCTGTCGCTGGTGTGGCTCCACGGTCCTTCCTCTAGGCTTTCAAGCCCTTGTACATATTCAGGTGTTTTACCTGGAAAGGGTGGGAACAGTTCAGCAGCAGCTGGCCTGGGGCTCAGCTCACGTTTACTCACAGATGCCTCGGCACGGTCCCCCAGCTTTGCAATGAGGACGCTCCTTGCGTGGGGGTTGGGTTGCTGTCTGTATGGGAGATGGTTCCCCACCTCTGACCAATTTCAGAATTGTTTACCACTGGAGCAAGTGCCGTGATAGGGTTTTCCTCTGTATAACTCGTGGGTTCACTTTTTTTTTGTTTTATGTTTCAAGTTAGATGTTATTCCTCTTTTATGTATTTATAGATATAAGCATGGAAATAATTCATTCCTATAAATACATCTGTGTGATGGGAAGAACTTTTTTCTGTTTTATTTTTAAATTTTATTTTTTAAAATTTTGAAATTTTATTTATTTTTTTTATACAGCACGTTATTATTAGTTATGTATTTTATGCATATACATGTATACAGGTCAATCCCAAACTCCCAACTCATCCCACCACCACCACCCCATGGCTTCCCACACTTGGTGTCCATACGTTTGTTCTCTACCTCTGTGTCTCTATTTCTTCCCTGCAAACCAGTTCATCTGTACCATTTTTAGGCTCCACATATATGCATTAATATACAATATTTGATTTCCTCTTTCTGACTTACTTCATTCTGTATGACAGTCTCTCGATCCATTGATGTCTCTACAAATGACCCAGTTTCATTCCTATTTATGGCCGAGTAATATTCCATTTTATATATGTACCACATCTTTATCCATTCATCTGTCTGTGGGCATTTAGGTTGCTTCCATTACCTGGCTATTGTAAATAGTGCTGCAACGAACATTGTGGTGAATGTGCCTTTTTGAAATACGGTTTTCTCTGGGTATATGCCCAGAAGTGGGATTGCTGGATCAGATGGTAATTCTATTTCTAGTTTTTTTAAGGAAACTCCATACTGTTCTCCATAGTGATTGTATCAATTTACATTCCCACCAATAGTGGAAGAGGGCTCCTTTTGTCCACACCCTCCCCAGAATTGGTTGTTTGTAGATTTTCTGATGATGCCGATTCTAACAGGTGTGAGGTGATACCTCATTGTAGTTTTGATTTGCATTTCTCTAATAATTAGTGCTGTTGAGCAGCTTTTCATGTGCGTCTTGGCCATCTCTGTGTCTCCTTTGAAGAAACGTCTCTTTAGATCTTCTGCCCATTTTTTTGGGTTGTTTGTTTTTTTAATATTAAGCTGCATGAGCTGTTTTTATATATTGGAGATTAAACCTCTGTCCATTGATTCGTCTGCAACGATTTTCGCCCATTCTGAGGGATGCCTTTTTCCATTCCCGTGTTTTTTAACAAAAAAGGAAAGAAAGGAAAAGAAGCAGAACACTAATGTGCGTAAAATATGCCTTTTGAAATGGTCGTTTTGAAATATGGACGTCCTTTGAAATTTTTGGTCGATATGTGACCCCAGGATTTGTTTTCAGGGCAGGTGTCATTTACAGGCCTGCAATGATTTTGAATATCAACTGACCATTAGCGCTGGGATTAAAGCTGCTGTTGTGTGAAACGGCCACAAGGTGGCAGCTGTTCTCCCTTACCAAATCTGGTTACTAGGGCAAGAGAGCCTCAGTGGAAGTGGTGTTCTAGATTGGAGTTTAGAATGGAATGTGCCAGGAGAAAGCCCCTCACGTTTGTCTCACTACTTCTTGTTCGTGTTTTTAATTTAATTTTTTATTTTTTATTACAGCAAGTTTGATTACAATGTTTGGCTTGTTGTAGGTGTGGAAGATGTGGTTCTTTTACACATATACAGATGACTGTTCTTCTTGGGATCCTTTTCCCATGTACGTTATGACAGAATGTTGAGTAGTCCTCTCTTGGTATTCTGTAGGTCTTTGGTGATTATATATGTCACCTGTGTTTGTATATGTCTGTTAACCCCGATATCGTAATGAAACAAATCCTCACACCTTTCCATTGGTGAACCATAAGTTTGTTTAATGAATCTGTGATTGCCCTTCTCCGTGGAAATATCTGCCCTGGTATCCATTTTTAGGTAACACCTATAAGTGATATGATATGATATGTGTCTTTCACTTTCTGACTTACTACAAGTCACGTGATTACTTCTAGACTCATCTACGGTGCTGCAAATGGCATTGTGTCCTTTTTTCCCTTGGCTTCTCTTCTGCCTTAGCGGAGTCCATTTTCAAAAATGTGATTCCCTGAGGGTTGTGGATTAGCTGACCTGGGCAGCCTTACCCTGCCGGCCCGCCCTCCCCAGGTGTGCCTCATTGAGGTCAATATAAACAGAGCTCCAGGCAGCAATAGCCCCTGAAGCTGTGCCTGACTCCATATTCTCTGCCCCGTCAGCAGTCTCGGGGCTGTGCTGGTGGGAGGGAGTGAGGGGCCACAGCTTTGTGGGTGGCCCGGTGTGAGTGGGGTTCTGCTGGCCTTTCTGCAGGAGTTGCCAGGCTGCCGCCTGTAAAGAAGAGGATGTGTCACCCATACCTTCCGCTGGAATTTCTCTCCGGACAGAGGTGAGGAAGGAAAAAAGCAGTGGGGGCCGGGACAGGAGGGGTATCTCAGGCAGGGCAATGGAAAGCTTCTGGAAGAGCGCCAGGGTCCAGGACCACGCTGGCTGGCCTGCAGGCACCAAGTTGGCCTGCGTGCTGTCGCTGGTGTGGCTCCACGGTCCTTCCTCTAGGCTTTCAAGCCCTTGTACATATTCAGGTGTTTTACCTGGAAAGGGTGGGAACAGTTCAGCAGCAGCTGGCCTGGGGCTCAGCTCACGTTTACTCACAGATGCCTCGGCACGGTCCCCCAGCTTTGCAATGAGGACGCTCCTTGCGTGGGGGTTGGGTTGCTGGCTGTATGGGAGATGGTTCCCCACCTCTGACCAATTTCAGAATTGTTTACCACTGGAGCAAGTGCCGTGATAGGGTTTTCCTCTGTATAACTCGTGGGTTCACTTTTTTTTTCTTTTATGTTTCAAGTTAGATGTTATTCCTCTTTTATGTATTTATAGATATAAGCATGGAAATAATTCATTCCTATAAATTCATCTGTGTGAAGGGAAGAACTTTTTTCTGTTTTATTTTTAAATTTTATTTTTTAAAATTTTGAAATTTTATTTTATTTATTTTTTTATACAGCACGTTATTATTAGTTATGTATTTTATGCATATACATGTATACAGGTCAATCCCAAACTCCCAACTCATCCCACCACCACCACCCCATGGCTTCCCACACTTGGTGTCCATACGTTTGTTCTCTACCTCTATGTCTCTATTTCTGCCCTGCCAACCAGTTCATCTGTACCATTTTTAGGCTCCACATATATGCGTTAATAGACAATATTTGTTTTCCTCTTTCTGACTTACTTCATTCTGCATGACAGTCTCTCGATCCATCGATGTCTCTACAAATAACCCAGTTTCATTCCTTTTTATGGCCGAATAATATTCCATTTCATATATGTACCACATCTTTATCCATTCATCTGTCTGTGGGCATTTAGGTTGCTTCCATTACCTTGCTATTGTAAATAGTGCTGCAACGAACATTGTGGTGAATGTGCCTTTTTGAAATTCGGTTTTCTCTGGGTATATGCGCAGAAGTGGGATTGCTTGATCAGATGGTAATTCTATTTCTATTTTTTTTAAGGAAACTCCATACTGTTCTCCATAGAGACTCTATCAATTTACATTCCCACCAATAGTGGAAGAGGGCTCCTTTTGTCCACACCCTCCGCAGAATTGGTTGTTTGTAGATTTTCTGATGATGCCGATTCTAACAGGTGTGAGGTGATACCTCATTGTAGTTTTCTCCTGAATATATTCAGGAGAAAACGCATACGCCCTTTTTGGCCAAGTGCATCATTGTCGAAGTTGTGCCCCTCTTCCTGTGCTTTACAGGCGATTCTAACGTACCTCTTGAAATCTGTTTCCTGCTATTCTGCCTCGCATTCAAGTCCGCCTCGTTGCCTTCCCTCCACAGATTTTTGGACGATAGTTGGCCTTGATGACTCTGCCAGTTTGTGAATTGCTGTGCCCCTGAGCTCCATTTTTCAACTCGTTTTTTGTGAGCTGAACGCAAGTCCAAACATTTGGTTCAGGACCTATACTGGTTCCCGGTGGGTGGCTGAGACTTTGGTTAATTCTTCTTCCTGCCGGGAAATTAGAGTGACATGTGCCCATCCAAATGCCTAACAGCTACTCTCTCATTGGTTCTCCCTCTTCCCTTTCCTCCTCTGCCAAATGGGCAACCTGTGTGAACCAGGAGCTTAAAGGGGCTGTCTCTCCAAGTTGGGAGATTGATAGTAAAGCTGTTGGAAAGTCAAACCGGAGCACCAGGAGAGGGACTCTTCGTTGAGTTTTAGAAACCTTTCGTATTCACAGTGTGTCCATTCTCTAGGTTTCCCGTACATGTTATAGCTGTAGTAATATTCCCTTCAACCTGGAGAGGTGGGACCCATGGAATGGTTGCCATGCATTATTGCTTTAAAGGGTCTGCATTTGCTCACCCAATCTCACCAATCCTCTCAGTCCCAAGTGTCCAGCCTCATGCCACATCCAGCTGTCATCGTAGATAGGGTCATTCCAGGTTGCATCAGAGACCCTGAAAGAATTGAAAAGAATTTCCCTGTTTCTTTGTTCTGTTTTTGAAATTCCTTTTTAGAGTGGGTTTGAGCTGATTCTCGCTGCCATGTTTATGCCAGTCTAGACACACTTGATTCCCTTACGGAGACATATCAATACATAGGTTTTAAGATTCTTACTAGTCAGATCTATTCCTCTGCGGGAAATATGGGGTTTTGAGTCCCTTTCACTGAGGAAGGTGTAGGTCTTGTCTATTCCATAGTTGGTTTTTGGAACAGTACCTGTGCTTATATCAAACTCTGGTTTGATGCATCACCCCACCTCTCCTTCCCCCTTAAGCAGGCATAAGAGTGTTTTCTAAATGTGAGACTCTGTTCTCTTTCCTAACTCAGTTCATGTGTTGCCATGTTTACAGAATCTTCCTAAGTGATATCTTATGATAAGTTTCTTTTTCTGTGTGAATTCTTTCCCATAGAATCATCGTACCTGAATCCACTCATTTTGCTGCTACTGGTCTTATGACATGGATTTCATGGCTGAGGGATATTCCATCGTGCGTAAGTTCCACGATGTTTTGAACCATTTTTATATTTCCTGGGATATTTCATGTGTACCCAGGTTGAGGTTCTTGTAAGCAGTGCAGCCCTCAATTTGGGGGTGGCTCTGTCTTATGGATTTTCAGTTTTCCCAAGGTATATTCCCTAGACTGGAAGTGCCCTTGGCTCTGTAGCTCTGTTGTTTACTTGTTTTAGGGAACACAATGCACTCCTCCAGTGAGGCAGTTGGCAACTTACATCCCGCCCATCAGCATAACAAGGCTCCCTGTTCTCCAGGGCCTGTCTTGCCTTTCTGGTTTTTACACATTTTGTGGATGTCCCTTTTGACCGTTGGGAAGTGATACTTCTTTGTAGTGCAGATTTGCATTGCCCGCTTGCTTGCTTGGCCAAAAAGGGCGTATGCGTTTTCTCCTGAATATATTCAGGAGAAAACGCATACGCCCTTTTTGGCCAAGTGCATCATTGTCGAAGTTGTGCCCCTCTTCCTGTGCTTTACAGGCGATTCTAACGTACCTCTTGAAATCTGTTTCCTGCTATTCTGCCTCGCATTCAAGTCCGCCTCGTTGCCTTCCCTCAACAGATTTTTGGACGATAGTCGGCCTTGATTACTCTGCCAGTTTGTGAATTGCTGTGCCCCTGAGCTCCATTTTTCAACTCGTTTTTTGTGAGCTGAACGCAAGTCCAAACATTTGGTTCAGGACCTATACTGGTTCCCGGTGGGTGGCTGAGACTTTGGTGAATTCTTCTTCCTGCCGGGAAATTAGAGTGACATGTGCCCATCCAAATGCCTAACAGCTACTCTCTCATTGGTTCTCCCTCTTCCCTTTCCTCCTCTGCCAAATGGGCAACCTGTGTGAACCAGGAGCTTAAAGGGGCTGTCTCTCCAAGTTGGGAGATTGATAGTAAAGCTGTTGGAAAGTCAAACCGGAGCACCAGGAGAGGGACTCTTCGTTGAGTTTTAGAAACCTTTCGTATTCACAGTGTGTCCATTCTCTAGGTTTCCCGTACATGTTAGAGCTGTAGTAATATTCCCTTCAACCTGGAGAGGTGGGACCCATGGAATGGTTGCCATGCATTATTGCTTTAAAGGGTCTGCATTTGCTCACCCAATCTCACCAATCCTCTCAGTCCCAAGTGTCCAGCCTCATGCCACATCCAGCTGTCATCGTAGATAGGGTCATTCCAGGTTGCATCAGAGACCCTGAAGGAATTGTAAAGAATTTCCCTGTTTCTTTGTTCTGTTTTTGAAATTCCTTTTTAGAGTGGGTTTGAGCTGATTCTCGCTGCCATGTTTATGCCAGTCTAGACACACTTGATTCCCTTACGGAGACATATCAATACATAGGTTTTAAGATTCTTACTAGTCAGATCTATTCCTCTGCGGGAAATATGGGGTTTTGAGTCCCTTTCACTGAGGAAGGTGTAGGTCTTGTCTATTCCATAGTTGGTTTTTGGAACAGTACCTGTGCTTATATCAAACTCTGGTTTGATGCATCACCCCACCTCTCCTTCCCCCTTAAGCAGGCATAAGAGTGTTTTCTAAATGTGAGACTCTGTTCTCTTTCCTAACTCAGTTCATGTGTAGCCATGTTTACAGGATCTTCCTAAGTGATATCTTATGATAAGTTTCTTTTCCTGTGTGACTTCTTTCCCATAGAATCATCGTACCTGAATCCACTCATTTTGCTGCTACTGGTCTTATGACATTGATTTCATGGCTGAGGGATATTCCATCGTACGTAAGTTCCACAATGTTTTGAACCATTTTTATATTTCCTGGGATATTTCAGGTGTACCCAGGTTGAGGTTCTTGTAAGCAGTGCAGCCCTCAATTTGGGGGTGGCTCTGTCTTATGGATTTTCAGTTTTCCCAAGGTATATTCCCTAGACTGGAAGTGCCCTTGGCTCTGTAGCTCTGTTGTTTACTTGTTTTAGGGAACACAATGCACTCCTCCAGTGAGGCAGTTGGCAACTTACATCCCGCCCATCAGCATAACAAGGCTCCCTGTTCTCCAGGGCCTGTCTTGCCTTTCTGGTTTTTACACATTTTGTGGATGTCCCTTTTGACCGGTGGGAAGTGATACTTCTTTGTAGTGCAGATTTGCATTGCCCGCTTGCTTGCTTGGCCAAAAAGGGCGTATGCGTTTTCTCCTGAATATATTCAGGAGAAAACGCATACGCCCTTTTTGGCCAAGTGCATCATTGTCGAAGTTGTGCCCCTCTTCCTGTGCTTTACAGGCGATTCTAACGTACCTCTTGAAATCTGTTTCCTGCTATTCTGCCTCGCATTCAAGTCCGCCTCGTTGCCTTCCCTCAACAGATTTTTGGACGATAGTTGGCCTTGATGACTCTGCCAGTTTGTGAATTGCTGTGCCCCTGAGCTCCATTTTTCAACTCGTTTTTTGTGAGCTGAACGCAAGTCCAAACATTTGGTTCAGGACCTATACTGGTTCCCGGTGGGTGGCTGAGACTTTGGTGAATTCTTCTTCCTGCCGGGAAATTAGAGTGACATGTGCCCATCCAAATGCCTAACAGCTACTCTCTCATTGGTTCTCCCTCTTCCCTTTCCTCCTCTGCCAAATGGGCAACCTGTGTGAACCAGGAGCTTAAAGGGGCTGTCTCTCCAAGTTGGGAGATTGATAGTAAAGCTGTTGGAAAGTCAAACCGGAGCACCAGGAGAGGGACTCTTCGTTGAGTTTTAGAAACCTTTCGTATTCACAGTGTGTCCATTCTCTAGGTTTCCCGTACATGTTATAGCTGTAGTAATATTCCCTTCAACCTGGAGAGGTGGGACCCATGGAATGGTTGCCATGCATTATTGCTTTAAAGGGTCTGCATTTGCTCACCCAATCTCACCAATCCTCTCAGTCCCAAGTGTCCAGCCTCATGCCACATCCAGCTGTCATCGTAGATAGGGTCATTCCAGGTTGCATCAGAGACCCTGAAGGAATTGTAAAGAATTTCCCTGTTTCTTTGTTCTGTTTTTGAAATTCCTTTTTAGAGTGGGTTTGAGCTGATTCTCGCTGCCATGTTTATGCCAGTCTAGACACACTTGATTCCCTTACGGAGACATATCAATACATAGGTTTTAAGATTCTTACTAGTCAGATCTATTCCTCTGCGGGAAATATGGGGTTTTGAGTCCCTTTCACTGAGGAAGGTGTAGGTCTTGTCTATTCCATAGTTGGTTTTTGGAACAGTACCTGTGCTTATATCAAACTCTGGTTTGATGCATCACCCCACCTCTCCTTCCCCCTTAAGCAGGCATAAGAGTGTTTTCTAAATGTGAGACTCTGTTCTCTTTCCTAACTCAGTTCATGTGTAGCCATGTTTACAGGATCTTCCTAAGTGATATCTTATGATAAGTTTCTTTTCCTGTGTGACTTCTTTCCCTTAGAATCATCGTACCTGAATCCACTCATTTTGCTGCTACTGGTCTTATGACATTGATTTCGTGGCTGAGGGATATTCCATCGTACGTAAGTTCCACAATGTTTGGAACCATTTTTATATTTCCTGGGATATTTCAGGTGTACCCAGGTTGAGGTTCTTGTAAGCAGTGCAGCCCTCAATTTGGGGGTGGCTCTGTCTTATGGATTTTCAGTTTTCCCAAGGTATATTCCCTAGACTGGAAGTGCCCTTGGCTCTGTAGCTCTGTTGTTTACTTGTTTTAGGGAACACAATGCACTCCTCCAGTGAGGCAGTTGGCAACTTACATCCCGCCCATCAGCATAACAAGGCTCCCTGTTCTCCAGGGCCTGTCTTGCCTTTCTGGTTTTTACACATTTTGTGGATGTCCCTTTTGACCGTTGGGAAGTGATACTTCTTTGTAGTGCAGATTTGCATTGCCCGCTTGCTTGCTTGGCCAAAAAGGGCGTATGCGTTTTCTCCTGAATCAGGAGAAAACGCATATGCCCTTTTTGGCCAAGTGCATCATTGTCGAAGTTGTGCCCCTCTTCCTGTGCTTTACAGGCGATTCTAACGTACCTCTTGAAATCTGTTTCCTGCTATTCTGCCTCGCATTCAAGTCCGCCTCGTTGCCTTCCCTCCACAGATTTTTGGACGATAGTTGGCCTTGATTACTCTGCCAGTTTGTGAATTGCTGTGCCCCTGAGCTCCATTTTTCAACTCGTTTTTTGTGAGCTGAACGCAAGTCCAAACTTTTGGTTCAGGACCTATACTGGTTCCCGGTGGGTGGCTGAGACTTTGGTTAATTCTTCTTCCTGCCGGGAAATTAGAGTGACATGTGCCCATCCAAATGCCTAACAGCTACTCTCTCATTGGTTCTCCCTCTTCCCTTTCCTCCTCTGCCAAATGGGCAACCTGTGTGAACCAGGAGCTTAAAGGGGCTGTCTCTCCAAGTTGGGAGATTGATAGTAAAGCTGTTGGAAAGTCAAACCGGAGCACCAGGAGAGGGACTCTTCGTTGAGTTTTAGAAACCTTTCGTATTCACAGTGTGTCCATTCTCTAGGTTTCCCGTACATGTTATAGCTGTAGTAATATTCCCTTCAACCTGGAGAGGTGGGACCCATGGAATGGTTGCCATGCATTATTGCTTTAAAGGGTCTGCATTTGCTCACCCAATCTCACCAATCCTCTCAGTCCCAAGTGTCCAGCCTCATGCCACATCCAGCTGTCATCGTAGATAGGGTCATTCCAGGTTGCATCAGAGACCCTGAAGGAATTGTAAAGAATTTCCCTGTTTCTTTGTTCTGTTTTTGAAATTCCTTTTTAGAGTGGGTTTGAGCTGATTCTCGCTGCCATGTTTATGCCAGTCTAGACACACTTGATTCCCTTACGGAGACATATCAATACATAGGTTTTAAGATTCTTACTAGTCAGATCTATTCCTCTGCGGGAAATATGGGGTTTTGAGTCCCTTTCACTGAGGAAGGTGTAGGTCTTGTCTATTCCATAGTTGGTTTTTGGAACAGTACCTGTGCTTATATCAAACTCTGGTTTGATGCATCACCCCACCTCTCCTTCCCCCTTAAGCAGGCATAAGAGTGTTTTCTAAATGTGAGACTCTGTTCTCTTTCCTAACTCAGTTCATGTGTAGCCATGTTTACAGGATCTTCCTAAGTGATATCTTATGATAAGTTTCTTTTCCTGTGTGACTTCTTTCCCTTAGAATCATCGTACCTGAATCCACTCATTTTGCTGCTACTGGTCTTATGACATTGATTTCGTGGCTGAGGGATATTCCATCGTACGTAAGTTCCACAATGTTTGGAACCATTTTTATATTTCCTGGGATATTTCAGGTGTACCCAGGTTGAGGTTCTTGTAAGCAGTGCAGCCCTCAATTTGGGGGTGGCTCTGTCTTATGGATTTTCAGTTTTCCCAAGGTATATTCCCTAGACTGGAAGTGCCCTTGGCTCTGTAGCTCTGTTGTTTACTTGTTTTAGGGAACGCAATGCACTCCTCCAGTGAGGCAGTTGGCAACTTACATGCCGCCCATCAGCATAACAAGGCTCCCTGTTCTCCAGGGCCTGTCTTGCCTTTCTGGTTTTTACACATTTTGTGGATGTCCCTTTTGACCGTTGGGAAGTGATACTTCTTTGTAGTGCAGATTTGCATTGCCCGCTTGCTTGCTTGGCCAAAAAGGGCGTATGCGTTTTCTCCTGAATATATTCAGGAGAAAACGCATACGCCCTTTTTGGCCAAGTGCATCATTGTCGAAGTTGTGCCCCTCTTCCTGTGCTTTACAGGCGATTCTAACGTACCTCTTGAAATCTGTTTCCTGCTATTCTGCCTCGCATTCAAGTCCCCCTCGTTGCCTTCCCTCAACAGATTTTTGGACGATAGTTGGCCTTGATGACTCTGCCAGTTTGTGAATTGCTGTGCCCCTGAGCTCCATTTTTCAACTCGTTTTTTGTGAGCTGAACGCAAGTCCAAACTTTTGGTTCAGGACCTATACTGGTTCCCGGTGGGTGGCTGAGACTTTGGTGAATTCTTCTTCCTGCCGGGAAATTAGAGTGACATGTGCCCATCCAAATGCCTAACAGCTACTCTCTCATTGGTTCTCCCTCTTCCCTTTCCTCCTCTGCCAAATGGGCAACCTGTGTGAACCAGGAGCTTAAAGGGGCTGTCTCTCCAAGTTGGGAGATTGATAGTAAAGCTGTTGGAAAGTCAAACCGGAGCACCAGGAGAGGGACTCTTCGTTGAGTTTTAGAAACCTTTCGTATTCACAGTGTGTCCATTCTCTAGGTTTCCCGTACATGTTATAGCTGTAGTAATATTCCCTTCAACCTGGAGAGGTGGGACCCATGGAATGGTTGCCATGCATTATTGCTTTAAAGGGTCTGCATTTGCTCACCCAATCTCACCAATCCTCTCAGTCCCAAGTGTCCAGCCTCATGCCACATCCAGCTGTCATCGTAGATAGGGTCATTCCAGGTTGCATCAGAGACCCTGAAGGAATTGTAAAGAATTTCCCTGTTTCTTTGTTCTGTTTTTGAAATTCCTTTTTAGAGTGGGTTTGAGCTGATTCTCGCTGCCATGTTTATGCCAGTCTAGACACGCTTGATTCCCTTACGGAGACATATCAATACATAGGTTTTAAGATTCTTACTAGTCAGATCTATTCCTCTGCGGGAAATATGGGGTTTTGAGTCCCTTTCACTGAGGAAGGTGTAGGTCTTGTCTATTCCATAGTTGGTTTTTGGAACAGTACCTGTGCTTATATCAAACTCTGGTTTGATGCATCACCCCCCCTCTCCTTCCCCCTTAAGCAGGCATAAGAGTGTTTTCTAAATGTGAGACTCTGTTCTCTTTCCTAACTCAGTTCATGTGTAGCCATGTTTACAGGATCTTCCTAAGTGATATCTTATGATAAGTTTCTTTTCCTGTGTGACTTCTTTCCCTTAGAATCATCGTACCTGAATCCACTCATTTTGCTGCTACTGGTCTTATGACATTGATTTCGTGGCTGAGGGATATTCCATCGTACGTAAGTTCCACAATGTTTGGAACCATTTTTATATTTCCTGGGATATTTCAGGTGTACCCAGGTTGAGGTTCTTGTAAGCAGTGCAGCCCTCAATTTGGGGGTGGCTCTGTCTTATGGATTTTCAGTTTTCCCAAGGTATATTCCCTAGACTGGAAGTGCCCTTGGCTCTGTAGCTCTGTTGTTTACTTGTTTTAGGGAACACAATGCACTCCTCCAGTGAGGCAGTTGGCAACTTACATCCCGCCCATCAGCATAACAAGGCTCCCTGTTCTCCAGGGCCTGTCTTGCCTTTCTGGTTTTTACACATTTTGTGGATGTCCCTTTTGACCGTTGGGAAGTGATACTTCTTTGTAGTGCAGATTTGCATTGCCCGCTTGCTTGCTTGGCCAAAAAGGGCGTATGCGTTTTCTCCTGAATATATTCAGGAGAAAACGCATACGCCCTTTTTGGCCAAGTGCATCATTGTCGAAGTTGTGCCCCTCTTCCTGTGCTTTACAGGCGATTCTAACGTACCTCTTGAAATCTGTTTCCTGCTATTCTGCCTCGCATTCAAGTCCGCCTCGTTGCCTTCCCTCCACAGATTTTTGGACGATAGTTGGCCTTGATTACTCTGCCAGTTTGTGAATTGCTGTGCCCCTGAGCTCCATTTTTCAACTCGTTTTTTGTGAGCTGAACGCAAGTCCAAACTTTTGGTTCAGGACCTATACTGGTTCCCGGTGGGTGGCTGAGACTTTGGTTAATTCTTCTTCCTGCCGGGAAATTAGAGTGACATGTGCCCATCCAAATGCCTAACAGCTACTCTCTCATTGGTTCTCCCTCTTCCCTTTCCTCCTCTGCCAAATGGGCAACCTGTGTGAACCAGGAGCTTAAAGGGGCTGTCTCTCCAAGTTGGGAGATTGATAGTAAAGCTGTTGGAAAGTCAAACCGGAGCACCAGGAGAGGGACTCTTCGTTGAGTTTTAGAAACCTTTCGTATTCACAGTGTGTCCATTCTCTAGGTTTCCCGTACATGTTATAGCTGTAGTAATATTCCCTTCAACCTGGAGAGGTGGGACCCATGGAATGGTTGCCATGCATTATTGCTTTAAAGGGTCTGCATTTGCTCACCCAATCTCACCAATCCTCTCAGTCCCAAGTGTCCAGCCTCATGCCACATCCAGCTGTCATCGTAGATAGGGTCATTCCAGGTTGCATCAGAGACCCTGAAGGAATTGTAAAGAATTTCCCTGTTTCTTTGTTCTGTTTTTGAAATTCCTTTTTAGAGTGGGTTTGAGCTGATTCTCGCTGCCATGTTTATGCCAGTCTAGACACACTTGATTCCCTTACGGAGACATATCAATACATAGGTTTTAAGATTCTTACTAGTCAGATCTATTCCTCTGCGGGAAATATGGGGTTTTGAGTCCCTTTCACTGAGGAAGGTGTAGGTCTTGTCTATTCCATAGTTGGTTTTTGGAACAGTACCTGTGCTTATATCAAACTCTGGTTTGATGCATCACCCCCCCTCTCCTTCCCCCTTAAGCAGGCATAAGAGTGTTTTCTAAATGTGAGACTCTGTTCTCTTTCCTAACTCAGTTCATGTGTAGCCATGTTTACAGGATCTTCCTAAGTGATATCTTATGATAAGTTTCTTTTCCTGTGTGACTTCTTTCCCTTAGAATCATCGTACCTGAATCCACTCATTTTGCTGCTACTGGTCTTATGACATTGATTTCGTGGCTGAGGGATATTCCATCGTACGTAAGTTCCACAATGTTTGGAACCATTTTTATATTTCCTGGGATATTTCAGGTGTACCCAGGTTGAGGTTCTTGTAAGCAGTGCAGCCCTCAATTTGGGGGTGGCTCTGTCTTATGGATTTTCAGTTTTCCCAAGGTATATTCCCTAGACTGGAAGTGCCCTTGGCTCTGTAGCTCTGTTGTTTACTTGTTTTAGGGAACACAATGCACTCCTCCAGTGAGGCAGTTGGCAACTTACATCCCGCCCATCAGCATAACAAGGCTCCCTGTTCTCCAGGGCCTGTCTTGCCTTTCTGGTTTTTACACATTTTGTGGATGTCCCTTTTGACCGGTGGGAAGTGATACTTCTTTGTAGTGCAGATTTGCATTGCCCGCTTGCTTGCTTGGCCAAAAAGGGCGTATGCGTTTTCTCCTGAATATATTCAGGAGAAAACGCATACGCCCTTTTTGGCCAAGTGCATCATTGTCGAAGTTGTGCCCCTCTTCCTGTGCTTTACAGGCGATTCTAACGTACCTCTTGAAATCTGTTTCCTGCTATTCTGCCTCGCATTCAAGTCCGCCTCGTTGCCTTCCCTCAACAGATTTTTGGACGATAGTTGGCCTTGATGACTCTGCCAGTTTGTGAATTGCTGTGCCCCTGAGCTCCATTTTTCAACTCGTTTTTTGTGAGCTGAACGCAAGTCCAAACATTTGGTTCAGGACCTATACTGGTTCCCGGTGGGTGGCTGAGACTTTGGTGAATTCTTCTTCCTGCCGGGAAATTAGAGTGACATGTGCCCATCCAAATGCCTAACAGCTACTCTCTCATTGGTTCTCCCTCTTCCCTTTCCTCCTCTGCCAAATGGGCAACCTGTGTGAACCAGGAGCTTAAAGGGGCTGTCTCTCCAAGTTGGGAGATTGATAGTAAAGCTGTTGGAAAGTCAAACCGGAGCACCAGGAGAGGGACTCTTCGTTGAGTTTTAGAAACCTTTCGTATTCACAGTGTGTCCATTCTCTAGGTTTCCCGTACATGTTATAGCTGTAGTAATATTCCCTTCAACCTGGAGAGGTGGGACCCATGGAATGGTTGCCATGCATTATTGCTTTAAAGGGTCTGCATTTGCTCACCCAATCTCACCAATCCTCTCAGTCCCAAGTGTCCAGCCTCATGCCACATCCAGCTGTCATCGTAGATAGGGTCATTCCAGGTTGCATCAGAGACCCTGAAGGAATTGTAAAGAATTTCCCTGTTTCTTTGTTCTGTTTTTGAAATTCCTTTTTAGAGTGGGTTTGAGCTGATTCTCGCTGCCATGTTTATGCCAGTCTAGACACACTTGATTCCCTTACGGAGACATATCAATACATAGGTTTTAAGATTCTTACTAGTCAGATCTATTCCTCTGCGGGAAATATGGGGTTTTGAGTCCCTTTCACTGAGGAAGGTGTAGGTCTTGTCTATTCCATAGTTGGTTTTTGGAACAGTACCTGTGCTTATATCAAACTCTGGTTTGATGCATCACCCCACCTCTCCTTCCCCCTTAAGCAGGCATAAGAGTGTTTTCTAAATGTGAGACTCTGTTCTCTTTCCTAACTCAGTTCATGTGTAGCCATGTTTACAGGATCTTCCTAAGTGATATCTTATGATAAGTTTCTTTTCCTGTGTGACTTCTTTCCCTTAGAATCATCGTACCTGAATCCACTCATTTTGCTGCTACTGGTCTTATGACATTGATTTCGTGGCTGAGGGATATTCCATCGTACGTAAGTTCCACAATGTTTGGAACCATTTTTATATTTCCTGGGATATTTCAGGTGTACCCAGGTTGAGGTTCTTGTAAGCAGTGCAGCCCTCAATTTGGGGGTGGCTCTGTCTTATGGATTTTCAGTTTTCCCAAGGTATATTCCCTAGACTGGAAGTGCCCTTGGCTCTGTAGCTCTGTTGTTTACTTGTTTTAGGGAACACAATGCACTCCTCCAGTGAGGCAGTTGGCAACTTACATCCCGCCCATCAGCATAACAAGGCTCCCTGTTCTCCAGGGCCTGTCTTGCCTTTCTGGTTTTTACACATTTTGTGGATGTCCCTTTTGACCGTTGGGAAGTGATACTTCTTTGTAGTGCAGATTTGCATTGCCCGCTTGCTTGCTTGGCCAAAAAGGGCGTATGCGTTTTCTCCTGAATATATTCAGGAGAAAACGCATACGCCCTTTTTGGCCAAGTGCATCATTGTCGAAGTTGTGCCCCTCTTCCTGTGCTTTACAGGCGATTCTAACGTACCTCTTGAAATCTGTTTCCTGCTATTCTGCCTCGCATTCAAGTCCGCCTCGTTGCCTTCCCTCCACAGATTTTTGGACGATAGTTGGCCTTGATTACTCTGCCAGTTTGTGAATTGCTGTGCCCCTGAGCTCCATTTTTCAACTCGTTTTTTGTGAGCTGAACGCAAGTCCAAACATTTGGTTCAGGACCTATACTGGTTCCCGGTGGGTGGCTGAGACTTTGGTGAATTCTTCTTCCTGCCGGGAAATTAGAGTGACATGTGCCCATCCAAATGCCTAACAGCTACTCTCTCATTGGTTCTCCCTCTTCCCTTTCCTCCTCTGCCAAATGGGCAACCTGTGTGAACCAGGAGCTTAAAGGGGCTGTCTCTCCAAGTTGGGAGATTGATAGTAAAGCTGTTGGAAAGTCAAACCGGAGCACCAGGAGAGGGACTCTTCGTTGAGTTTTAGAAACCTTTCGTATTCACAGTGTGTCCATTCTCTAGGTTTCCCGTACATGTTATAGCTGTAGTAATATTCCCTTCAACCTGGAGAGGTGGGACCCATGGAATGGTTGCCATGCATTATTGCTTTAAAGGGTCTGCATTTGCTCACCCAATCTCACCAATCCTCTCAGTCCCAAGTGTCCAGCCTCATGCCACATCCAGCTGTCATCGTAGATAGGGTCATTCCAGGTTGCATCAGAGACCCTGAAGGAATTGTAAAGAATTTCCCTGTTTCTTTGTTCTGTTTTTGAAATTCCTTTTTAGAGTGGGTTTGAGCTGATTCTCGCTGCCATGTTTATGCCAGTCTAGACACACTTGATTCCCTTACGGAGACATATCAATACATAGGTTTTAAGATTCTTACTAGTCAGATCTATTCCTCTGTGGGAAATATGGGGTTTTGAGTCCCTTTCACTGAGGAAGGTGTAGGTCTTGTCTATTCCATAGTTGGTTTTTGGAACAGTACCTGTGCTTATATCAAACTCTGGTTTGATGCATCACCCCACCTCTCCTTCCCCCTTAAGCAGGCATAAGAGTGTTTTCTAAATGTGAGACTCTGTTCTCTTTCCTAACTCAGTTCATGTGTAGCCATGTTTACAGGATCTTCCTAAGTGATATCTTATGATAAGTTTCTTTTCCTGTGTGACTTCTTTCCCTTAGAATCATCGTACCTGAATCCACTCATTTTGCTGCTACTGGTCTTATGACATTGATTTCGTGGCTGAGGGATATTCCATCGTACGTAAGTTCCACAATGTTTGGAACCATTTTTATATTTCCTGGGATATTTCAGGTGTACCCAGGTTGAGGTTCTTGTAAGCAGTGCAGCCCTCAATTTGGGGGTGGCTCTGTCTTATGGATTTTCAGTTTTCCCAAGGTATATTCCCTAGACTGGAAGTGCCCTTGGCTCTGTAGCTCTGTTGTTTACTTGTTTTAGGGAACACAATGCACTCCTCCAGTGAGGCAGTTGGCAACTTACATCCCGCCCATCAGCATAACAAGGCTCCCTGTTCTCCAGGGCCTGTCTTGCCTTTCTGGTTTTTACACATTTTGTGGATGTCCCTTTTGACCGTTGGGAAGTGATACTTCTTTGTAGTGCAGATTTGCATTGCCCGCTTGCTTGCTTGGCCAAAAAGGGCGTATGCGTTTTCTCCTGAATATATTCAGGAGAAAACGCATACGCCCTTTTTGGCCAAGTGCATCATTGTCGAAGTTGTGCCCCTCTTCCTGTGCTTTACAGGCGATTCTAACGTACCTCTTGAAATCTGTTTCCTGCTATTCTGCCTCGCATTCAAGTCCGCCTCGTTGCCTTCCCTCCACAGATTTTTGGACGATAGTTGGCCTTGATTACTCTGCCAGTTTGTGAATTGCTGTGCCCCTGAGCTCCATTTTTCAACTCGTTTTTTGTGAGCTGAACGCAAGTCCAAACTTTTGGTTCAGGACCTATACTGGTTCCCGGTGGGTGGCTGAGACTTTGGTTAATTCTTCTTCCTGCCGGGAAATTAGAGTGACATGTGCCCATCCAAATGCCTAACAGCTACTCTCTCATTGGTTCTCCCTCTTCCCTTTCCTCCTCTGCCAAATGGGCAACCTGTGTGAACCAGGAGCTTAAAGGGGCTGTCTCTCCAAGTTGGGAGATTGATAGTAAAGCTGTTGGAAAGTCAAACCGGAGCACCAGGAGAGGGACTCTTCGTTGAGTTTTAGAAACCTTTCGTATTCACAGTGTGTCCATTCTCTAGGTTTCCCGTACATGTTATAGCTGTAGTAATATTCCCTTCAACCTGGAGAGGTGGGACCCATGGAATGGTTGCCATGCATTATTGCTTTAAAGGGTCTGCATTTGCTCACCCAATCTCACCAATCCTCTCAGTCCCAAGTGTCCAGCCTCATGCCACATCCAGCTGTCATCGTAGATAGGGTCATTCCAGGTTGCATCAGAGACCCTGAAGGAATTGTAAAGAATTTCCCTGTTTCTTTGTTCTGTTTTTGAAATTCCTTTTTAGAGTGGGTTTGAGCTGATTCTCGCTGCCATGTTTATGCCAGTCTAGACACACTTGATTCCCTTACGGAGACATATCAATACATAGGTTTTAAGATTCTTACTAGTCAGATCTATTCCTCTGCGGGAAATATGGGGTTTTGAGTCCCTTTCACTGAGGAAGGTGTAGGTCTTGTCTATTCCATAGTTGGTTTTTGGAACAGTACCTGTGCTTATATCAAACTCTGGTTTGATGCATCACCCCACCTCTCCTTCCCCCTTAAGCAGGCATAAGAGTGTTTTCTAAATGTGAGACTCTGTTCTCTTTCCTAACTCAGTTCATGTGTAGCCATGTTTACAGGATCTTCCTAAGTGATATCTTATGATAAGTTTCTTTTCCTGTGTGACTTCTTTCCCTTAGAATCATCGTACCTGAATCCACTCATTTTGCTGCTACTGGTCTTATGACATTGATTTCGTGGCTGAGGGATATTCCATCGTACGTAAGTTCCACAATGTTTTGAACCATTTTTATATTTCCTGGGATATTTCAGGTGTACCCAGGTTGAGGTTCTTGTAAGCAGTGCAGCCCTCAATTTGGGGGTGGCTCTGTCTTATGGATTTTCAGTTTTCCCAAGGTATATTCCCTAGACTGGAAGTGCCCTTGGCTCTGTAGCTCTGTTGTTTACTTGTTTTAGGGAACACAATGCACTCCTCCAGTGAGGCAGTTGGCAACTTACATCCCGCCCATCAGCATAACAAGGCTCCCTGTTCTCCAGGGCCTGTCTTGCCTTTCTGGTTTTTACACATTTTGTGGATGTCCCTTTTGACCGTTGGGAAGTGATACTTCTTTGTAGTGCAGATTTGCATTGCCCGCTTGCTTGCTTGGCCAAAAAGGGCGTATGCGTTTTCTCCTGAATATATTCAGGAGAAAACGCATACGCCCTTTTTGGCCAAGTGCATCATTGTCGAAGTTGTGCCCCTCTTCCTGTGCTTTACAGGCGATTCTAACGTACCTCTTGAAATCTGTTTCCTGCTATTCTGCCTCGCATTCAAGTCCGCCTCGTTGCCTTCCCTCAACAGATTTTTGGACGATAGTTGGCCTTGATGACTCTGCCAGTTTGTGAATTGCTGTGCCCCTGAGCTCCATTTTTCAACTCGTTTTTTGTGAGCTGAACGCAAGTCCAAACATTTGGTTCAGGACCTATACTGGTTCCCGGTGGGTGGCTGAGACTTTGGTGAATTCTTCTTCCTGCCGGGAAATTAGAGTGACATGTGCCCATCCAAATGCCTAACAGCTACTCTCTCATTGGTTCTCCCTCTTCCCTTTCCTCCTCTGCCAAATGGGCAACCTGTGTGAACCAGGAGCTTAAAGGGGCTGTCTCTCCAAGTTGGGAGATTGATAGTAAAGCTGTTGGAAAGTCAAACCGGAGCACCAGGAGAGGGACTCTTCGTTGAGTTTTAGAAACCTTTCGTATTCACAGTGTGTCCATTCTCTAGGTTTCCCGTACATGTTATAGCTGTAGTAATATTCCCTTCAACCTGGAGAGGTGGGACCCATGGAATGGTTGCCATGCATTATTGCTTTAAAGGGTCTGCATTTGCTCACCCAATCTCACCAATCCTCTCAGTCCCAAGTGTCCAGCCTCATGCCACATCCAGCTGTCATCGTAGATAGGGTCATTCCAGGTTGCATCAGAGACCCTGAAGGAATTGTAAAGAATTTCCCTGTTTCTTTGTTCTGTTTTTGAAATTCCTTTTTAGAGTGGGTTTGAGCTGATTCTCGCTGCCATGTTTATGCCAGTCTAGACACACTTGATTCCCTTACGGAGACATATCAATACATAGGTTTTAAGATTCTTACTAGTCAGATCTATTCCTCTGCGGGAAATATGGGGTTTTGAGTCCCTTTCACTGAGGAAGGTGTAGGTCTTGTCTATTCCATAGTTGGTTTTTGGAACAGTACCTGTGCTTATATCAAACTCTGGTTTGATGCATCACCCCACCTCTCCTTCCCCCTTAAGCAGGCATAAGAGTGTTTTCTAAATGTGAGACTCTGTTCTCTTTCCTAACTCAGTTCATGTGTAGCCATGTTTACAGGATCTTCCTAAGTGATATCTTATGATAAGTTTCTTTTCCTGTGTGACTTCTTTCCCTTAGAATCATCGTACCTGAATCCACTCATTTTGCTGCTACTGGTCTTATGACATTGATTTCGTGGCTGAGGGATATTCCATCGTACGTAAGTTCCACAATGTTTGGAACCATTTTTATATTTCCTGGGATATTTCAGGTGTACCCAGGTTGAGGTTCTTGTAAGCAGTGCAGCCCTCAATTTGGGGGTGGCTCTGTCTTATGGATTTTCAGTTTTCCCAAGGTATATTCCCTAGACTGGAAGTGCCCTTGGCTCTGTAGCTCTGTTGTTTACTTGTTTTAGGGAACACAATGCACTCCTCCAGTGAGGCAGTTGGCAACTTACATCCCGCCCATCAGCATAACAAGGCTCCCTGTTCTCCAGGGCCTGTCTTGCCTTTCTGGTTTTTACACATTTTGTGGATGTCCCTTTTGACCGTTGGGAAGTGATACTTCTTTGTAGTGCAGATTTGCATTGCCCGCTTGCTTGCTTGGCCAAAAAGGGCGTATGCGTTTTCTCCTGAATATATTCAGGAGAAAACGCATACGCCCTTTTTGGCCAAGTGCATCATTGTCGAAGTTGTGCCCCTCTTCCTGTGCTTTACAGGCGATTCTAACGTACCTCTTGAAATCTGTTTCCTGCTATTCTGCCTCGCATTCAAGTCCGCCTCGTTGCCTTCCCTCCACAGATTTTTGGACGATAGTTGGCCTTGATGACTCTGCCAGTTTGTGAATTGCTGTGCCCCTGAGCTCCATTTTTCAACTCGTTTTTTGTGAGCTGAACGCAAGTCCAAACATTTGGTTCAGGACCTATACTGGTTCCCGGTGGGTGGCTGAGACTTTGGTGAATTCTTCTTCCTGCCGGGAAATTAGAGTGACATGTGCCCATCCAAATGCCTAACAGCTACTCTCTCATTGGTTCTCCCTCTTCCCTTTCCTCCTCTGCCAAATGGGCAACCTGTGTGAACCAGGAGCTTAAAGGGGCTGTCTCTCCAAGTTGGGAGATTGATAGTAAAGCTGTTGGAAAGTCAAACCGGAGCACCAGGAGAGGGACTCTTCGTTGAGTTTTAGAAACCTTTCGTATTCACAGTGTGTCCATTCTCTAGGTTTCCCGTACATGTTATAGCTGTAGTAATATTCCCTTCAACCTGGAGAGGTGGGACCCATGGAATGGTTGCCATGCATTATTGCTTTAAAGGGTCTGCATTTGCTCACCCAATCTCACCAATCCTCTCAGTCCCAAGTGTCCAGCCTCATGCCACATCCAGCTGTCATCGTAGATAGGGTCATTCCAGGTTGCATCAGAGACCCTGAAGGAATTGTAAAGAATTTCCCTGTTTCTTTGTTCTGTTTTTGAAATTCCTTTTTAGAGTGGGTTTGAGCTGATTCTCGCTGCCATGTTTATGCCAGTCTAGACACACTTGATTCCCTTACGGAGACATATCAATACATAGGTTTTAAGATTCTTACTAGTCAGATCTATTCCTCTGCGGGAAATATGGGGTTTTGAGTCCCTTTCACTGAGGAAGGTGTAGGTCTTGTCTATTCCATAGTTGGTTTTTGGAACAGTACCTGTGCTTATATCAAACTCTGGTTTGATGCATCACCCCACCTCTCCTTCCCCCTTAAGCAGGCATAAGAGTGTTTTCTAAATGTGAGACTCTGTTCTCTTTCCTAACTCAGTTCATGTGTAGCCATGTTTACAGGATCTTCCTAAGTGATATCTTATGATAAGTTTCTTTTCCTGTGTGACTTCTTTCCCTTAGAATCATCGTACCTGAATCCACTCATTTTGCTGCTACTGGTCTTATGACATTGATTTCGTGGCTGAGGGATATTCCATCGTACGTAAGTTCCACAATGTTTGGAACCATTTTTATATTTCCTGGGATATTTCAGGTGTACCCAGGTTGAGGTTCTTGTAAGCAGTGCAGCCCTCAATTTGGGGGTGGCTCTGTCTTATGGATTTTCAGTTTTCCCAAGGTATATTCCCTAGACTGGAAGTGCCCTTGGCTCTGTAGCTCTGTTGTTTACTTGTTTTAGGGAACACAATGCACTCCTCCAGTGAGGCAGTTGGCAACTTACATCCCGCCCATCAGCATAACAAGGCTCCCTGTTCTCCAGGGCCTGTCTTGCCTTTCTGGTTTTTACACATTTTGTGGATGTCCCTTTTGACCGTTGGGAAGTGATACTTCTTTGTAGTGCAGATTTGCATTGCCCGCTTGCTTGCTTGGCCAAAAAGGGCGTATGCGTTTTCTCCTGAATATATTCAGGAGAAAACGCATACGCCCTTTTTGGCCAAGTGCATCATTGTCGAAGTTGTGCCCCTCTTCCTGTGCTTTACAGGCGATTCTAACGTACCTCTTGAAATCTGTTTCCTGCTATTCTGCCTCGCATTCAAGTCCGCCTCGTTGCCTTCCCTCCACAGATTTTTGGACGATAGTTGGCCTTGATGACTCTGCCAGTTTGTGAATTGCTGTGCCCCTGAGCTCCATTTTTCAACTCGTTTTTTGTGAGCTGAACGCAAGTCCAAACATTTGGTTCAGGACCTATACTGGTTCCCGGTGGGTGGCTGAGACTTTGGTGAATTCTTCTTCCTGCCGGGAAATTAGAGTGACATGTGCCCATCCAAATGCCTAACAGCTACTCTCTCATTGGTTCTCCCTCTTCCCTTTCCTCCTCTGCCAAATGGGCAACCTGTGTGAACCAGGAGCTTAAAGGGGCTGTCTCTCCAAGTTGGGAGATTGATAGTAAAGCTGTTGGAAAGTCAAACCGGAGCACCAGGAGAGGGACTCTTCGTTGAGTTTTAGAAACCTTTCGTATTCACAGTGTGTCCATTCTCTAGGTTTCCCGTACATGTTATAGCTGTAGTAATATTCCCTTCAACCTGGAGAGGTGGGACCCATGGAATGGTTGCCATGCATTATTGCTTTAAAGGGTCTGCATTTGCTCACCCAATCTCACCAATCCTCTCAGTCCCAAGTGTCCAGCCTCATGCCACATCCAGCTGTCATCGTAGATAGGGTCATTCCAGGTTGCATCAGAGACCCTGAAGGAATTGTAAAGAATTTCCCTGTTTCTTTGTTCTGTTTTTGAAATTCCTTTTTAGAGTGGGTTTGAGCTGATTCTCGCTGCCATGTTTATGCCAGTCTAGACACACTTGATTCCCTTACGGAGACATATCAATACATAGGTTTTAAGATTCTTACTAGTCAGATCTATTCCTCTGCGGGAAATATGGGGTTTTGAGTCCCTTTCACTGAGGAAGGTGTAGGTCTTGTCTATTCCATGGTTGGTTTTTGGAACAGTACCTGTGCTTATATCAAACTCTGGTTTGATGCATCACCCCCCCTCTCCTTCCCCCTTAAGCAGGCATAAGAGTGTTTTCTAAATGTGAGACTCTGTTCTCTTTCCTAACTCAGTTCATGTGTAGCCATGTTTACAGGATCTTCCTAAGTGATATCTTATGATAAGTTTCTTTTCCTGTGTGACTTCTTTCCCTTAGAATCATCGTACCTGAATCCACTCATTTTGCTGCTACTGGTCTTATGACATTGATTTCGTGGCTGAGGGATATTCCATCGTACGTAAGTTCCACAATGTTTGGAACCATTTTTATATTTCCTGGGATATTTCAGGTGTACCCAGGTTGAGGTTCTTGTAAGCAGTGCAGCCCTCAATTTGGGGGTGGCTCTGTCTTATGGATTTTCAGTTTTCCCAAGGTATATTCCCTAGACTGGAAGTGCCCTTGGCTCTGTAGCTCTGTTGTTTACTTGTTTTAGGGAACACAATGCACTCCTCCAGTGAGGCAGTTGGCAACTTACATCCCGCCCATCAGCATAACAAGGCTCCCTGTTCTCCAGGGCCTGTCTTGCCTTTCTGGTTTTTACACATTTTGTGGATGTCCCTTTTGACCGTTGGGAAGTGATACTTCTTTGTAGTGCAGATTTGCATTGCCCGCTTGCTTGCTTGGCCAAAAAGGGCGTATGCGTTTTCTCCTGAATATATTCAGGAGAAAACGCATACGCCCTTTTTGGCCAAGTGCATCATTGTCGAAGTTGTGCCCCTCTTCCTGTGCTTTACAGGCGATTCTAACGTACCTCTTGAAATCTGTTTCCTGCTATTCTGCCTCGCATTCAAGTCCGCCTCGTTGCCTTCCCTCAACAGATTTTTGGTCGATAGTTGGCCTTGATGACTCTGCCAGTTTGTGAATTGCTGTGCCCCTGAGCTCCATTTTTCAACTCGTTTTTTGTGAGCTGAACGCAAGTCCAAACATTTGGTTCAGGACCTGTACTGGTTCCCGGTGGGTGGCTGAGACTTTGGTTAATTCTTCTTCCTGCCGGGAAATTAGAGTGACATGTGCCCATCCAAATGCCTAACAGCTACTCTCTCATTGGTTCTCCCTCTTCCCTTTCCTCCTCTGCCAAATGGGCAACCTGTGTGAACCAGGAGCTTAAAGGGGCTGTCTCTCCAAGTTGGGAGATTGATAGTAAAGCTGTTGGAAAGTCAAACCGGAGCACCAGGAGAGGGACTCTTCGTTGAGTTTTAGAAACCTTTCGTATTCACAGTGTGTCCATTCTCTAGGTTTCCCGTACATGTTATAGCTGTAGTAATATTCCCTTCAACCTGGAGAGGTGGGACCCATGGAATGGTTGCCATGCATTATTGCTTTAAAGGGTCTGCATTTGCTCACCCAATCTCACCAATCCTCTCAGTCCCAAGTGTCCAGCCTCATGCCACATCCAGCTGTCATCGTAGATAGGGTCATTCCAGGTTGCATCAGAGACCCTGAAGGAATTGTAAAGAATTTCCCTGTTTCTTTGTTCTGTTTTTGAAATTCCTTTTTAGAGTGGGTTTGAGCTGATTCTCGCTGCCATGTTTATGCCAGTCTAGACACACTTGATTCCCTTACGGAGACATATCAATACATAGGTTTTAAGATTCTTACTAGTCAGATCTATTCCTCTGCGGGAAATATGGGGTTTTGAGTCCCTTTCACTGAGGAAGGTGTAGGTCTTGTCTATTCCATAGTTGGTTTTTGGAACAGTACCTGTGCTTATATCAAACTCTGGTTTGATGCATCACCCCACCTCTCCTTCCCCCTTAAGCAGGCATAAGAGTGTTTTCTAAATGTGAGACTCTGTTCTCTTTCCTAACTCAGTTCATGTGTAGCCATGTTTACAGGATCTTCCTAAGTGATATCTTATGATAAGTTTCTTTTCCTGTGTGACTTCTTTCCCTTAGAATCATCGTACCTGAATCCACTCATTTTGCTGCTACTGGTCTTATGACATTGATTTCGTGGCTGAGGGATATTCCATCGTACGTAAGTTCCACAATGTTTGGAACCATTTTTATATTTCCTGGGATATTTCAGGTGTACCCAGGTTGAGGTTCTTGTAAGCAGTGCAGCCCTCAATTTGGGGGTGGCTCTGTCTTATGGATTTTCAGTTTTCCCAAGGTATATTCCCTAGACTGGAAGTGCCCTTGGCTCTGTAGCTCTGTTGTTTACTTGTTTTAGGGAACACAATGCACTCCTCCAGTGAGGCAGTTGGCAACTTACATCCCGCCCATCAGCATAACAAGGCTCCCTATTCTCCAGGGCCTGTCTTGCCTTTCTGGTTTTTACACATTTTGTGGATGTCCCTTTTGACCGTTGGGAAGTGATACTTCTTTGTAGTGCAGATTTGCATTGCCCGCTTGCTTGCTTGGCCAAAAAGGGCGTATGCGTTTTCTCCTGAATATATTCAGGAGAAAACGCATACGCCCTTTTTGGCCAAGTGCATCATTGTCGAAGTTGTGCCCCTCTTCCTGTGCTTTACAGGCGATTCTAACGTACCTCTTGAAATCTGTTTCCTGCTATTCTGCCTCGCATTCAAGTCCGCCTCGTTGCCTTCCCTCAACAGATTTTTGGACGATAGTTGGCCTTGATGACTCTGCCAGTTTGTGAATTGCTGTGCCCCTGAGCTCCATTTTTCAACTCGTTTTTTGTGAGCTGAACGCAAGTCCAAACTTTTGGTTCAGGACCTGTACTGGTTCCCGGTGGGTGGCTGAGACTTTGGTTAATTCTTCTTCCTGCCGGGAAATTAGAGTGACATGTGCCCATCCAAATGCCTAACAGCTACTCTCTCATTGGTTCTCCCTCTTCCCTTTCCTCCTCTGCCAAATGGGCAACCTGTGTGAACCAGGAGCTTAAAGGGGCTGTCTCTCCAAGTTGGGAGATTGATAGTAAAGCTGTTGGAAAGTCAAACCGGAGCACCAGGAGAGGGACTCTTCGTTGAGTTTTAGAAACCTTTCGTATTCACAGTGTGTCCATTCTCTAGGTTTCCCGTACATGTTATAGCTGTAGTAATATTCCCTTCAACCTGGAGAGGTGGGACCCATGGAATGGTTGTCATGCATTATTGCTTTAAAGGGTCTGCATTTGCTCACCCAATCTCACCAATCCTCTCAGTCCCAAGTGTCCAGCCTCATGCCACATCCAGCTGTCATCGTAGATAGGGTCATTCCAGGTTGCATCAGAGACCCTGAAGGAATTGTAAAGAATTTCCCTGTTTCTTTGTTCTGTTTTTGAAATTCCTTTTTAGAGTGGGTTTGAGCTGATTCTCGCTGCCATGTTTATGCCAGTCTAGACACACTTGATTCCCTTACGGAGACATATCAATACATAGGTTTTAAGATTCTTACTAGTCAGATCTATTCCTCTGCGGGAAATATGGGGTTTTGAGTCCCTTTCACTGAGGAAGGTGTAGGTCTTGTCTATTCCATAGTTGGTTTTTGGAACAGTACCTGTGCTTATATCAAACTCTGGTTTGATGCATCACCCCACCTCTCCTTCCCCCTTAAGCAGGCATAAGAGTGTTTTCTAAATGTGAGACTCTGTTCTCTTTGCTAACTCAGTTCATGTGTAGCCATGTTTACAGGATCTTCCTAAGTGATATCTTATGATAAGTTTCTTTTCCTGTGTGACTTCTTTCACTTAGAATCATCGTACCTGAATCCACTCATTTTGCTGCTACTGGTCTTATGACATTGATTTCGTGGCTGAGGGATATTCCATCGTACGTAAGTTCCACAATGTTTTGAACCATTTTTATATTTCCTGGGATATTTCAGGTGTACCCAGGTTGAGGTTCTTGTAAGCAGTGCAGCCCTCAATTTGGGGGTGGCTCTGTCTTATGGATTTTCAGTTTTCCCAAGGTATATTCCCTAGACTGGAAGTGCCCTTGGCTCTGTAGCTCTGTTGTTTACTTGTTTTAGGGAACACAATGCACTCCTCCAGTGAGGCAGTTGGCAACTTACATCCCGCCCATCAGCATAACAAGGCTCCCTGTTCTCCAGGGCCTGTCTTGCCTTTCTGGTTTTTACACATTTTGTGGATGTCCCTTTTGACCGTTGGGAAGTGATACTTCTTTGTAGTGCAGATTTGCATTGCCCGCTTGCTTGCTTGGCCAAAAAGGGCGTATGCGTTTTCTCCTGAATATATTCAGGAGAAAACGCATACGCCCTTTTTGGCCAAGTGCATCATTGTCGAAGTTGTGCCCCTCTTCCTGTGCTTTACAGGCGATTCTAACGTACCTCTTGAAATCTGTTTCCTGCTATTCTGCCTCGCATTCAAGTCCGCCTCGTTGCCTTCCCTCAACAGATTTTTGGACGATAGTTGGCCTTGATGACTCTGCCAGTTTGTGAATTGCTGTGCCCCTGAGCTCCATTTTTCAACTCGTTTTTTGTGAGCTGAACGCAAGTCCAAACATTTGGTTCAGGACCTATACTGGTTCCCGGTGGGTGGCTGAGACTTTGCTTAATTCTTCTTCCTGCCGGGAAATTAGAGTGACATGTGCCCATCCAAATGCCTAACAGCTACTCTCTCATTGGTTCTCCCTCTTCCCTTTCTTCCTCTGCCAAATGGGCAACCTGTGTGAACCAGGAGCTTAAAGGGGCTGTCTCTCCAAGTTGGGAGATTGATAGTTAAGCTGTTGGAAAGTCAAACCGGAGCACCAGGAGAGGGACTCTTCGTTGAGTTTTAGAAACCTTTCATATTCACAGTGTGTCCATTCTCTAGGTTTCCCGTACATGTTATAGCTGTAGTAATATTCCCTTCAACCTGGAGAGTTGGGACCCATGGAATGGTTGCCATGCATTATTGCTTTAAAGGGTCTGCATTTGCTCACCCAATCTCACCAATCCTCTCAGTCCCAAGTGTCCAGCCTCATGCCACATCCAGCTGTCATCGTAGATAGGGTCATTCCAGGTTGCATCAGAGACCCTGAAGGAATTGTAAAGAATTTCCCTGTTTCTTTGTTCTGTTTTTGAAATTCCTTTTTAGAGTGGGTTTGAGCTGATTCTCGCTGCCATGTTTATGCCAGTCTAGACACACTTGATTCCCTTACGGAGACATATCAATACATAGGTTTTAAGATTCTTACTAGTCAGATCTATTCCTCTGCGGGAAATATGGGGTTTTGAGTCCCTTTCACTGAGGAAGGTGTAGGTCTTGTCTATTCCATAGTTGGTTTTTGGAACAGTACCTGTGCTTATATCAAACTCTGGTTTGATGCATCACCCCACCTCTCCTTCCCCCTTAAGCAGGCATAAGAGTGTTTTCTAAATGTGAGACTCTGTTCTCTTTCCTAACTCAGTTCATGTGTAGCCATGTTTACAGGATCTTCCTAAGTGATATCTTATGATAAGTTTCTTTTTCTGTGTGACTTCTTTCACTTAGAATCATCGTACCTGAATCCACTCATTTTGCTGCTACTGGTCTTATGACATTGATTTCGTGGCTGAGGGATATTCCATCGTACGTAAGTTCCACAATGTTTGGAACCATTTTTATATTTCCTGGGATATTTCAGGTGTACCCAGGTTGAGGTTCTTGTAAGCAGTGCAGCCCTCAATTTGGGGGTGGCTCTGTCTTATGGATTTTCAGTTTTCCCAAGGTATATTCCCTAGACTGGAAGTGCCCTTGGCTCTGTAGCTCTGTTGTTTACTTGTTTTAGGGAACACAATGCACTCCTCCAGTGAGGCAGTTGGCAACTTACATCCCGCCCATCAGCATAACAAGGCTCCCTGTTCTCCAGGGCCTGTCTTGCCTTTCTGGTTTTTACACATTTTGTGGATGTCCCTTTTGACCGTTGGGAAGTGATACTTCTTTGTAGTGCAGATTTGCATTGCCCGCTTGCTTGCTTGGCCAAAAAGGGCGTATGCGTTTTCTCCTGAATATATTCAGGAGAAAACGCATACGCCCTTTTTGGCCAAGTGCATCATTGTCGAAGTTGTGCCCCTCTTCCTGTGCTTTACAGGCGATTCTAACGTACCTCTTGAAATCTGTTTCCTGCTATTCTGCCTCGCATTCAAGTCCGCCTCGTTGCCTTCCCTCAACAGATTTTTGGACGATAGTTGGCCTTGATGACTCTGCCAGTTTGTGAATTGCTGTGCCCCTGAGCTCCATTTTTCAACTCGTTTTTTGTGAGCTGAACGCAAGTCCAAACTTTTGGTTCAGGACCTGTACTGGTTCCCGGTGGGTGGCTGAGACTTTGGTTAATTCTTCTTCCTGCCGGGAAATTAGAGTGACATGTGCCCATCCAAATGCCTAACAGCTACTCTCTCATTGGTTCTCCCTCTTCCCTTTCCTCCTCTGCCAAATGGGCAACCTGTGTGAACCAGGAGCTTAAAGGGGCTGTCTCTCCAAGTTGGGAGATTGATAGTAAAGCTGTTGGAAAGTCAAACCGGAGCACCAGGAGAGGGACTCTTCGTTGAGTTTTAGAAACCTTTCGTATTCACAGTGTGTCCATTCTCTAGGTTTCCCGTACATGTTATAGCTGTAGTAATATTCCCTTCAACCTGGAGAGGTGGGACCCATGGAATGGTTGTCATGCATTATTGCTTTAAAGGGTCTGCATTTGCTCACCCAATCTCACCAATCCTCTCAGTCCCAAGTGTCCAGCCTCATGCCACATCCAGCTGTCATCATAGATAGGGTCATTCCAGGTTGCATCAGAGACCCTGAAGGAATTGTAAAGAATTTCCCTGTTTCTTTGTTCTGTTTTTGAAATTCCTTTTTAGAGTGGGTTTGAGCTGATTCTCGCTGCCATGTTTATGCCAGTCTAGACACACTTGATTCCCTTACGGAGACATATCAATACATAGGTTTTAAGATTCTTACTAGTCATATCTATTCCTCTGCGGGAAATATGGGGTTTTGAGTCCCTTTCACTGAGGAAGGTGTAGGTCTTGTCTATTCCATAGTTGGTTTTTGGAACAGTACCTGTGCTTATATCAAACTCTGGTTTGATGCATCACCCCACCTCTCCTTCCCCCTTAAGCAGGCATAAGAGTGTTTTCTAAATGTGAGACTCTGTTCTCTTTCCTAACTCAGTTCATGTGTAGCCATGTTTACAGGATCTTCCTAAGTGATATCTTATGATAAGTTTCTTTTTCTGTGTGACTTCTTTCACTTAGAATCATCGTACCTGAATCCACTCATTTTGCTGCTACTGGTCTTATGACATTGATTTCACGGCTGAGGGATATTCCATCGTACGTAAGTTCCACAATGTTTTGAACCATTTTTATATTTCCTGGGATATTTCAGGTGTAACCAGGTTGAGGTTCTTGTAAGCAGTGCAGCCCTCAATTTGGGGGTGGCTCTGTCTTATGGATTTTCAGTTTTCCCAAGGTATATTCCCTAGACTGGAAGTGCCCTTGGCTCTGTAGCTCTGTTGTTTACTTGTTTTAGGGAACACAATGCACTCCTCCAGTGAGGCAGTTGGCAACTTACATCCCGCCCATCAGCATAACAAGGCTCCCTGTTCTCCAGGGCCTGTCTTGCCTTTCTGGTTTTTACACATTTTGTGGATGTCCCTTTTGACCGTTGGGAAGTGATACTTCTTTGTAGTGCAGATTTGCATTGCCCGCTTGCTTGCTTGGCCAAAAAGGGCGTATGCGTTTTCTCCTGAATATATTCAGGAGAAAACGCATACGCCCTTTTTGGCCAAGTGCATCATTGTCGAAGTTGTGCCCCTCTTCCTGTGCTTTACAGGCGATTCTAACGTACCTCTTGAAATCTGTTTCCTGCTATTCTGCCTCGCATTCAAGTCCGCCTCGTTGCCTTCCCTCAACAGATTTTTGGACGATAGTTGGCCTTGATGACTCTGCCAGTTTGTGAATTGCTGTGCCCCTGAGCTCCATTTTTCAACTCGTTTTTTGTGAGCTGAACGCAAGTCCAAACTTTTGGTTCAGGACCTGTACTGGTTCCCGGTGGGTGGCTGAGACTTTGGTTAATTCTTCTTCCTGCCGGGAAATTAGAGTGACATGTGCCCATCCAAATGCCTAACAGCTACTCTCTCATTGGTTCTCCCTCTTCCCTTTCCTCCTCTGCCAAATGGGCAACCTGTGTGAACCAGGAGCTTAAAGGGGCTGTCTCTCCAAGTTGGGAGATTGATAGTAAAGCTGTTGGAAAGTCAAACCGGAGCACCAGGAGAGGGACTCTTCGTTGAGTTTTAGAAACCTTTCGTATTCACAGTGTGTCCATTCTCTAGGTTTCCCGTACATGTTATAGCTGTAGTAATATTCCCTTCAACCTGGAGAGGTGGGACCCATGGAATGGTTGCCATGCATTATTGCTTTAAAGGGTCTGCATTTGCTCACCCAATCTCACCAATCCTCTCAGTCCCAAGTGTCCAGCCTCATGCCACATCCAGCTGTCATCGTAGATAGGGTCATTCCAGGTTGCATCAGAGACCCTGAAGGAATTGTAAAGAATTTCCCTGTTTCTTTGTTCTGTTTTTGAAATTCCTTTTTAGAGTGGGTTTGAGCTGATTCTCGCTGCCATGTTTATGCCAGTCTAGACACACTTGATTCCCTTACGGAGACATATCAATACATAGGTTTTAAGATTCTTACTAGTCAGATCTATTCCTCTGCGGGAAATATGGGGTTTTGAGTCCCTTTCACTGAGGAAGGTGTAGGTCTTGTCTATTCCATAGTTGGTTTTTGGAACAGTACCTGTGCTTATATCAAACTCTGGTTTGATGCATCACCCCACCTCTCCTTCCCCCTTAAGCAGGCATAAGAGTGTTTTCTAAATGTGAGACTCTGTTCTCTTTCCTAACTCAGTTCATGTGTAGCCATGTTTACAGGATCTTCCTAAGTGATATCTTATGATAAGTTTCTTTTCCTGTGTGACTTCTTTCCCTTAGAATCATCGTACCTGAATCCACTCATTTTGCTGCTACTGGTCTTATGACATTGATTTCGTGGCTGAGGGATATTCCATCGTACGTAAGTTCCACAATGTTTGGAACCATTTTTATATTTCCTGGGATATTTCAGGTGTACCCAGGTTGAGGTTCTTGTAAGCAGTGCAGCCCTCAATTTGGGGGTGGCTCTGTCTTATGGATTTTCAGTTTTCCCAAGGTATATTCCCTAGACTGGAAGTGCCCTTGGCTCTGTAGCTCTGTTGTTTACTTGTTTTAGGGAACACAATGCACTCCTCCAGTGAGGCAGTTGGCAACTTACATCCCGCCCATCAGCATAACAAGGCTCCCTATTCTCCAGGGCCTGTCTTGCCTTTCTGGTTTTTACACATTTTGTGGATGTCCCTTTTGACCGTTGGGAAGTGATACTTCTTTGTAGTGCAGATTTGCATTGCCCGCTTGCTTGCTTGGCCAAAAAGGGCGTATGCGTTTTCTCCTGAATATATTCAGGAGAAAACGCATACGCCCTTTTTGGCCAAGTGCATCATTGTCGAAGTTGTGCCCCTCTTCCTGTGCTTTACAGGCGATTCTAACGTACCTCTTGAAATCTGTTTCCTGCTATTCTGCCTCGCATTCAAGTCCGCCTCGTTGCCTTCCCTCAACAGATTTTTGGACGATAGTTGGCCTTGATGACTCTGCCAGTTTGTGAATTGCTGTGCCCCTGAGCTCCATTTTTCAACTCGTTTTTTGTGAGCTGAACGCAAGTCCAAACTTTTGGTTCAGGACCTGTACTGGTTCCCGGTGGGTGGCTGAGACTTTGGTTAATTCTTCTTCCTGCCGGGAAATTAGAGTGACATATGCCCATCCAAATGCCTAACAGCTACTCTCTCATTGGTTCTCCCTCTTCCCTTTCCTCCTCTGCCAAATGGGCAACCTGTGTGAACCAGGAGCTTAAAGGGGCTGTCTCTCCAAGTTGGGAGATTGATAGTAAAGCTGTTGGAAAGTCAAACCGGAGCACCAGGAGAGGGACTCTTCGTTGAGTTTTAGAAACCTTTCGTATTCACAGTGTGTCCATTCTCTAGGTTTCCCGTACATGTTATAGCTGTAGTAATATTCCCTTCAACCTGGAGAGGTGGGACCCATGGAATGGTTGTCATGCATTATTGCTTTAAAGGGTCTGCATTTGCTCACCCAATCTCACCAATCCTCTCAGTCCCAAGTGTCCAGCCTCATGCCACATCCAGCTGTCATCGTAGATAGGGTCATTCCAGGTTGCATCAGAGACCCTGAAGGAATTGTAAAGAATTTCCCTGTTTCTTTGTTCTGTTTTTGAAATTCCTTTTTAGAGTGGGTTTGAGCTGATTCTCGCTGCCATGTTTATGCCAGTCTAGACACACTTGATTCCCTTACGGAGACATATCAATACATAGGTTTTAAGATTCTTACTAGTCAGATCTATTCCTCTGCGGGAAATATGGGGTTTTGAGTCCCTTTCACTGAGGAAGGTGTAGGTCTTGTCTATTCCATAGTTGGTTTTTGGAACAGTACCTGTGCTTATATCAAACTCTGGTTTGATGCATCACCCCACCTCTCCTTCCCCCTTAAGCAGGCATAAGAGTGTTTTCTAAATGTGAGACTCTGTTCTCTTTGCTAACTCAGTTCATGTGTAGCCATGTTTACAGGATCTTCCTAAGTGATATCTTATGATAAGTTTCTTTTCCTGTGTGACTTCTTTCACTTAGAATCATCGTACCTGAATCCACTCATTTTGCTGCTACTGGTCTTATGACATTGATTTCGTGGCTGAGGGATATTCCATCGTACGTAAGTTCCACAATGTTTTGAACCATTTTTATATTTCCTGGGATATTTCAGGTGTACCCAGGTTGAGGTTCTTGTAAGCAGTGCAGCCCTCAATTTGGGGGTGGCTCTGTCTTATGGATTTTCAGTTTTCCCAAGGTATATTCCCTAGACTGGAAGTGCCCTTGGCTCTGTAGCTCTGTTGTTTACTTGTTTTAGGGAACACAATGCACTCCTCCAGTGAGGCAGTTGGCAACTTACATCCCGCCCATCAGCATAACAAGGCTCCCTGTTCTCCAGGGCCTGTCTTGCCTTTCTGGTTTTTACACATTTTGTGGATGTCCCTTTTGACCGTTGGGAAGTGATACTTCTTTGTAGTGCAGATTTGCATTGCCCGCTTGCTTGCTTGGCCAAAAAGGGCGTATGCGTTTTCTCCTGAATATATTCAGGAGAAAACGCATACGCCCTTTTTGGCCAAGTGCATCATTGTCGAAGTTGTGCCCCTCTTCCTGTGCTTTACAGGCGATTCTAACGTACCTCTTGAAATCTGTTTCCTGCTATTCTGCCTCGCATTCAAGTCCGCCTCGTTGCCTTCCCTCAACAGATTTTTGGACGATAGTTGGCCTTGATGACTCTGCCAGTTTGTGAATTGCTGTGCCCCTGAGCTCCATTTTTCAACTCGTTTTTTGTGAGCTGAACGCAAGTCCAAACATTTGGTTCAGGACCTATACTGGTTCCCGGTGGGTGGCTGAGACTTTGCTTAATTCTTCTTCCTGCCGGGAAATTAGAGTGACATGTGCCCATCCAAATGCCTAACAGCTACTCTCTCATTGGTTCTCCCTCTTCCCTTTCTTCCTCTGCCAAATGGGCAACCTGTGTGAACCAGGAGCTTAAAGGGGCTGTCTCTCCAAGTTGGGAGATTGATAGTAAAGCTGTTGGAAAGTCAAACCGGAGCACCAGGAGAGGGACTCTTCGTTGAGTTTTAGAAACCTTTCGTATTCACAGTGTGTCCATTCTCTAGGTTTCCCGTACATGTTATAGCTGTAGTAATATTCCCTTCAACCTGGAGAGGTGGGACCCATGGAATGGTTGTCATGCATTATTGCTTTAAAGGGTCTGCATTTGCTCACCCAATCTCACCAATCCTCTCAGTCCCAAGTGTCCAGCCTCATGCCACATCCAGCTGTCATCGTAGATAGGGTCATTCCAGGTTGCATCAGAGACCCTGAAGGAATTGTAAAGAATTTCCCTGTTTCTTTGTTCTGTTTTTGAAATTCCTTTTTAGAGTGGGTTTGAGCTGATTCTCGCTGCCATGTTTATGCCAGTCTAGACACACTTGATTCCCTTACGGAGACATATCAATACATAGGTTTTAAGATTCTTACTAGTCATATCTATTCCTCTGCGGGAAATATGGGGTTTTGAGTCCCTTTCACTGAGGAAGGTGTAGGTCTTGTCTATTCCATAGTTGGTTTTTGGAACAGTACCTGTGCTTATATCAAACTCTGGTTTGATGCATCACCCCACCTCTCCTTCCCCCTTAAGCAGGCATAAGAGTGTTTTCTAAATGTGAGACTCTGTTCTCTTTCCTAACTCAGTTCATGTGTAGCCATGTTTACAGGATCTTCCTAAGTGATATCTTATGATAAGTTTCTTTTTCTGTGTGACTTCTTTCACTTAGAATCATCGTACCTGAATCCACTCATTTTGCTGCTACTGGTCTTATGACATTGATTTCACGGCTGAGGGATATTCCATCGTACGTAAGTTCCACAATGTTTTGAACCATTTTTATATTTCCTGGGATATTTCAGGTGTAACCAGGTTGAGGTTCTTGTAAGCAGTGCAGCCCTCAATTTGGGGGTGGCTCTGTCTTATGGATTTTCAGTTTTCCCAAGGTATATTCCCTAGACTGGAAGTGCCCTTGGCTCTGTAGCTCTGTTGTTTACTTGTTTTAGGGAACACAATGCACTCCTCCAGTGAGGCAGTTGGCAACTTACATCCCGCCCATCAGCATAACAAGGCTCCCTGTTCTCCAGGGCCTGTCTTGCCTTTCTGGTTTTTACACATTTTGTGGATGTCCCTTTTGACCGTTGGGAAGTGATACTTCTTTGTAGTGCAGATTTGCATTGCCCGCTTGCTTGCTTGGCCAAAAAGGGCGTATGCGTTTTCTCCTGAATATATTCAGGAGAAAACGCATACGCCCTTTTTGGCCAAGTGCATCATTGTCGAAGTTGTGCCCCTCTTCCTGTGCTTTACAGGCGATTCTAACGTACCTCTTGAAATCTGTTTCCTGCTATTCTGCCTCGCATTCAAGTCCGCCTCGTTGCCTTCCCTCAACAGATTTTTGGACGATAGTTGGCCTTGATGACTCTGCCAGTTTGTGAATTGCTGTGCCCCTGAGCTCCATTTTTCAACTCGTTTTTTGTGAGCTGAACGCAAGTCCAAACTTTTGGTTCAGGACCTGTACTGGTTCCCGGTGGGTGGCTGAGACTTTGGTTAATTCTTCTTCCTGCCGGGAAATTAGAGTGACATGTGCCCATCCAAATGCCTAACAGCTACTCTCTCATTGGTTCTCCCTCTTCCCTTTCCTCCTCTGCCAAATGGGCAACCTGTGTGAACCAGGAGCTTAAAGGGGCTGTCTCTCCAAGTTGGGAGATTGATAGTAAAGCTGTTGGAAAGTCAAACCGGAGCACCAGGAGAGGGACTCTTCGTTGAGTTTTAGAAACCTTTCGTATTCACAGTGTGTCCATTCTCTAGGTTTCCCGTACATGTTATAGCTGTAGTAATATTCCCTTCAACCTGGAGAGGTGGGACCCATGGAATGGTTGTCATGCATTATTGCTTTAAAGGGTCTGCATTTGCTCACCCAATCTCACCAATCCTCTCAGTCCCAAGTGTCCAGCCTCATGCCACATCCAGCTGTCATCGTAGATAGGGTCATTCCAGGTTGCATCAGAGACCCTGAAGGAATTGTAAAGAATTTCCCTGTTTCTTTGTTCTGTTTTTGAAATTCCTTTTTAGAGTGGGTTTGAGCTGATTCTCGCTGCCATGTTTATGCCAGTCTAGACACACTTGATTCCCTTACGGAGACATATCAATACATAGGTTTTAAGATTCTTACTAGTCATATCTATTCCTCTGCGGGAAATATGGGGTTTTGAGTCCCTTTCACTGAGGAAGGTGTAGGTCTTGTCTATTCCATAGTTGGTTTTTGGAACAGTACCTGTGCTTATATCAAACTCTGGTTTGATGCATCACCCCACCTCTCCTTCCCCCTTAAGCAGGCATAAGAGTGTTTTCTAAATGTGAGACTCTGTTCTCTTTCCTAACTCAGTTCATGTGTAGCCATGTTTACAGGATCTTCCTAAGTGATATCTTATGATAAGTTTCTTTTTCTGTGTGACTTCTTTCCCTTAGAATCATCGTACCTGAATCCACTCATTTTGCTGCTACTGGTCTTATGACATTGATTTCACGGCTGAGGGATATTCCATCGTACGTAAGTTCCACAATGTTTTGAACCATTTTTATATTTCCTGGGATATTTCAGGTGTAACCAGGTTGAGGTTCTTGTAAGCAGTGCAGCCCTCAATTTGGGGGTGGCTCTGTCTTATGGATTTTCAGTTTTCCCAAGGTATATTCCCTAGACTGGAAGTGCCCTTGGCTCTGTAGCTCTGTTGTTTACTTGTTTTAGGGAACACAATGCACTCCTCCAGTGAGGCAGTTGGCAACTTACATCCCGCCCATCAGCATAACAAGGCTCCCTGTTCTCCAGGGCCTGTCTTGCCTTTCTGGTTTTTACACATTTTGTGGATGTCCCTTTTGACCGTTGGGAAGTGATACTTCTTTGTAGTGCAGATTTGCATTGCCCGCTTGCTTGCTTGGCCAAAAAGGGCGTATGCGTTTTCTCCTGAATATATTCAGGAGAAAACGCATACGCCCTTTTTGGCCAAGTGCATCATTGTCGAAGTTGTGCCCCTCTTCCTGTGCTTTACAGGCGATTCTAACGTACCTCTTGAAATCTGTTTCCTGCTATTCTGCCTCGCATTCAAGTCCGCCTCGTTGCCTTCCCTCAACAGATTTTTGGACGATAGTTGGCCTTGATTACTCTGCCAGTTTGTGAATTGCTGTGCCCCTGAGCTCCATTTTTCAACTCGTTTTTTGTGAGCTGAACGCAAGTCCAAACTTTTGGTTCAGGACCTATACTGGTTCCCGGTGGGTGGCTGAGACTTTGGTTAATTCTTCTTCCTGCCGGGAAATTAGAGTGACATGTGCCCATCCAAATGCCTAACAGCTACTCTCTCATTGGTTCTCCCTCTTCCCTTTCTTCCTCTACCAAATTGGCAACATGTGCGAACCAGGAGCTTAAAGGGGCTGTCTCTCCAAGTTGGGAGATTGATAGGAAAGCAGTTGGAAAGTCAAACCGGAGCACCAGGAGAGGGACTCTTCATTGAGTTTTAGAAACCTTTCGTATTCACAGTGTGTCCATTCTCTAGGTTTCCCGTACATGTTAAAGCTGTAGTAATATTCCCTTCAACCTGGAGAGTTGGGAACCATGGAATGGGTGCCATGCATTATTGCTATAAAGGATCTGCCTTTGCTCACCCAATCTCTCCTATCCTCTCAGTCCCAAGTGTCCAGCCTCATGCCGCATCCAGCTGTCATCGTAGATAGGGTCATTCCAGGTTGCATCAGAGACCCTGAAGGAATTGTAAAGAATTTCCCTGTTTCTTTGTTCTGTTTTTGAAATTCCTTTTTAGAGTGGGTTTGAGCTGATTCTCGCTGCCATGTTTATGCCAGTCTAGACACACTTGATTCCCTTACGGAGACATATCAATACATAGGTTTTAAGATTCTTACTAGTCAGATCTATTCCTCTGCGGGAAATATGGGGTTTTGAGTCCCTTTCACTGAGGAAGGTGTAGGTCTTGTCTATTCCATAGTTGGTTTTTGGAACAGTACCTGTGCTTATATCAAACTCTGGTTTGATGCATCACCCCACCTCTCCTTCCCCCTTAAGCAGGCATAAGAGTGTTTTCTAAATGTGAGACTCTGTTCTCTTTCCTAACTCAGTTCATGTGTAGCCATGTTTACAGGATCTTCCTAAGTGATATCTTATGATAAGTTTCTTTTTCTGTGTGACTTCTTTCACTTAGAATCATCGTACCTGAATCCACTCATTTTGCTGCTACTGGTCTTATGACATTGATTTCATGGCTGAGGGATATTCCATCGTATGTAAGTTGCACAATGTTTTGAACCATTTTTATATTTCCTGGGATATTTCAGGTGTACCCAGGTTGAGGTTCTTGTAAGCAGTGCAGCCCTCAATTTGGGGGTGGCTCTGTCTTATGGATTTTCAGTTTTCCCAAGGTATATTCCCTAGACTGGAAGTGCCCTTGGCTCTGTAGCTCTGTTGTTTACTTGTTTTAGGGAACACAATGCACTCCTCCAGTGAGGCAGTTGGCAACTTACATCCCGCCCATCAGCATAACAAGGCTCCCTGTTCTCCAGGGCCTGTCTTGCCTTTCTGGTTTTTACACATTTTGTGGATGTCCCTTTTGACCGTTGGGAAGTGATACTTCTTTGTAGTGCAGATTTGCATTGCCCGCTTGCTTGCTTGGCCAAAAAGGGCGTATGCGTTTTCTCCTGAATATATTCAGGAGAAAACGCATACGCCCTTTTTGGCCAAGTGCATCATTGTCGAAGTTGTGCCCCTCTTCCTGTGCTTTACAGGCGATTCTAACGTACCTCTTGAAATCTGTTTCCTGCTATTCTGCCTCGCATTCAAGTCCGCCTCGTTGCCTTCCCTCAACAGATTTTTGGACGATAGTTGGCCTTGATTACTCTGCCAGTTTGTGAATTGCTGTGCCCCTGAGCTCCATTTTTCAACTCGTTTTTTGTGAGCTGAACGCAAGTCCAAACATTTGGTTCAGGACCTATACTGGTTCCCGGTGGGTGGCTGAGACTTTGGTTAATTCTTCTTCCTGCCGGGAAATTAGAGTGACATGTGCCCATCCAAATGCCTAACAGCTACTCTCTCATTGGTTCTCCCTCTTCCCTTTCTTCCTCTGCCAAATGGGCAACCTGTGTGAACCAGGAGCTTAAAGGGGCTGTCTCTCCAAGTTGGGAGATTGATAGTTAAGCTGTTGGAAAGTCAAACCGGAGCACCAGGAGAGGGACTCTTCGTTGAGTTTTAGAAACCTTTCATATTCACAGTGTGTCCATTCTCTAGGTTTCCCGTACATGTTATAGCTGTAGTAATATTCCCTTCAACCTGGAGAGTTGGGACCCATGGAATGGTTGCCATGCATTATTGCTTTAAAGGGTCTGCATTTGCTCACCCAATCTCACCAATCCTCTCAGTCCCAAGTGTCCAGCCTCATGCCACATCCAGCTGTCATCGTAGATAGGGTCATTCCAGGTTGCATCAGAGACCCTGAAGGAATTGTAAAGAATTTCCCTGTTTCTTTGTTCTGTTTTTGAAATTCCTTTTTAGAGTGGGTTTGAGCTGATTCTCGCTGCCATGTTTATGCCAGTCTAGACACACTTGATTCCCTTACGGAGACATATCAATACATAGGTTTTAAGATTCTTACTAGTCAGATCTATTCCTCTGCGGGAAATATGGGGTTTTGAGTCCCTTTCACTGAGGAAGGTGTAGGTCTTGTCTATTCCATAGTTGGTTTTTGGAACAGTACCTGTGCTTATATCAAACTCTGGTTTGATGCATCACCCCACCTCTCCTTCCCCCTTAAGCAGGCATAAGAGTGTTTTCTAAATGTGAGACTCTGTTCTCTTTCCTAACTCAGTTCATGTGTAGCCATGTTTACAGGATCTTCCTAAGTGATATCTTATGATAAGTTTCTTTTTCTGTGTGACTTCTTTCACTTAGAATCATCGTACCTGAATCCACTCATTTTGCTGCTACTGGTCTTATGACATTGATTTCATGGCTGAGGGATATTCCATCGTACGTAAGTTCCACAATGTTTTGAACCATTTTTATATTTCCTGGGATATTTCCGGTGTACCCAGGTTGAGGTTCTTGTAAGCAGTGCAGCCCTCAATTTGGGGGTGGCTCTGTCTTATGGATTTTCAGTTTTCCCAAGGTATATTCCCTAGACTGGAAGTGCCCTTGGCTCTGTAGCTCTGTTGTTTACTTGTTTTAGGGAGCACAATGCACTCCTCCAGTGAGGCAGTTGGCAACTTACATCCTGCCTATCAGCATAACAAGGCTCCCATTTCGCCATGGCCTGTCTTGCCTTTCTGGTTTTTACACATTTTGTGGATGTCCCTTTTGACCGTTGGGAAGTGATACTTCTTTGTAGTGCAGATTTGCATTGCCCGCTTGCTTCCTTGGCCAAAAGGGCGTATGTGTGTTCTCCTGAATATATTCAGGAGAAAACGCATACGCCCTTTTTGGCCAAGTGCATCATTGTCGAAGTTGTGCCCCTCTTCCTGTGCTTTACAGGTGATTCCAACGTACCTCTTGAAATCTGTTTCCTGCTATTCTGCCTCGATTTCAAGTCCGCCTCGTTGCCTTCCCTCAACAGATTTTTGGACGATTTTTGGCCTTGATTACTCTGCCTCTTTGTGAATTGCTGTGCCCCTGAGCTCCAATTTCAAACTCGTTTTTTGTGAGCTGAACGCAAGTCCAAACTTTTGGTTCAGGACCTATACTGGTTCCCGGTGGGTGGCTGAGACTTTGGTTAATTCTTCTTCCTGCCGGGAAATTAGAGTGACATGTGCCCATCCAAATGCCTAACAGCTACTCTCTCATTGGTTCTCCCTCTTCCCTTTCATCCTCTGCCAAATTGGCAACCTGTGTGAACCAGGATCTTAAAGTGGCTGTCTCTCCAAGTTGGGAGATTGATAGTAAAGCAGTTGGAAAGTCAAACCGGAGCACCAGGAGAGGGACTCTTCATTGAGTTTTAGAAACCTTTCGTATTCACAGTGTGTCCATTCTCTAGGTTTCCCGTACATGTTAAAGCTGTAGTAATATTCCCTTCAACCTGGAGAGTTGGGAATCATGGAATGGGTGCCATGCATTATTGCTATAAAGGGTCTGCCTTTGCTCACCCAATCTCTCCAATCCTCTCAGTCCCAAGTGTCCAGCCTCATGCCGCATACAGCTGTCATTGTAGATAGGGTCATTCCAGGTTGCATCAGAGACCCTGAAGGAATTGTTAAGAATTTCCCTGATTCTTTGTTCTGTTTTTGAAATTCCTTTTTAGAGTGGGTTTGAGCTGATTCTCGCTGCCATATTTATGCCAGTCTAGACACACTTGATTCCCTTACGGAGACATATCAATACATAGGTTTTAAGATACTTACTAGTCATATCTATTCCTCTGCGGGAAATATGGGGTTCTGAGTCCCTTTCACTGAGGAAGGTGTAGGTCTTGTCTATTCCATAGTTGGTTTTTGGAACAGTACCTGTGCTTATATCAAACTCTGGTTTGATGCATCACCCCACCTCTCCTTCCCCCTTAAGCAGGCATAAGAGTGTTTTCTAAATGTGAGACTCTGTTCTCTTTCCTAACTCAGTTCATGTGTAGCCATGTTTACAGGATCTTCCTAAGTGATATCTTATGATAAGTTTCTTTTTCTGTGTGACTTCTTTCACTTAGAATCATCGTACCTGAATCCAATCATTTTGCTGCTACTGGTCTTATGACATTGATTTCGTGGCTGAGGGATATTCCATCGTACGTAAGTTCCACAAAGTTTTGAACCATTTTTATATTTCCTGGGATATTTCAGGTGTACCCAGGTTGAGGTTCTTGTAAGCAGTGCAACCCTCAATTTGGGGGTGGCTCTGTCTTATGGATTTTCAGTTTTCCCAAGGTATATTCCCTAGACTGGAAGTGCCCTTGGCTCTGTAGCTCTGTTGTTTACTTGTTTTAGGGAACACAATGCACTCCTCCAGTGAGGCAGTTGGCAACTTACATCCCGCCCATCAGCATAACAAGGCTCCCGGTTCTCCAGGGCCTGTCTTGCCTTTCTGGTTTTTACACATTTTGTGGATATCCCTTTTGACCGGTGGGAAGTTATACTTCTTTGTAGTGCAGATTTGCATTGCCCGCTTGCTTGCTTGGCCAAAAAGGGCGTATGCGTTTTCTCCTGAATATATTCAGGAGAAAACGCATACGCCCTTTTTGGCCAAGTGCATCATTGTCGAAGTTGTGCCCCTCTTCCTGTGCTTTACAGGCGATTCTAACGTACCTCTTGAAATCTGTTTCCTGCTATTCTGCCTCGCATTCAAGTCCGCCTCGTTGCCTTCCCTCAACAGATTTTTGGACGATAGTTGGCCTTGATTACTCTGCCAGTTTGTGAATTGCTGTGCCCCTGAGCTCCATTTTTCAACTCGTTTTTTGTGAGCTGAACGCAAGTCCAAACATTTGGTTCAGGACCTATACTGGTTCCCGGTGGGTGGCTGAGACTTTGGTTAATTCTTCTTCCTGCCGGGAAATTAGAGTGACATGTGCCCATCCAAATGCCTAACAGCTACTCTCTCATTGGTTCTCCCTCTTCCCTTTCTTCCTCTGCCAAATGGGCAACCTGTGTGAACCAGGAGCTTAAAGGGGCTGTCTCTCCAAGTTGGGAGATTGATAGTTAAGCTGTTGGAAAGTCAAACCGGAGCACCAGGAGAGGGACTCTTCGTTGAGTTTTAGAAACCTTTCGTATTCACAGTGTGTCCATTCTCTAGGTTTCCCGTACATGTTATAGCTGTAGTAATATTCCCTTCAACCTGGAGAGTTGGGACCCATGGAATGGTTGCCATGCATTATTGCTTTAAAGGGTCTGCATTTGCTCACCCAATCTCACCAATCCTCTCAGTCCCAAGTGTCCAGCCTCATGCCACATCCAGCTGTCATCGTAGATAGGGTCATTCCAGGTTGCATCAGAGACCCTGAAGGAATTGTAAAGAATTTCCCTGTTTCTTTGTTCTGTTTTTGAAATTCCTTTTTAGAGTGGGTTTGAGCTGATTCTCGCTGCCATGTTTATGCCAGTCTAGACACACTTGATTCCCTTACGGAGACATATCAATACATAGGTTTTAAGATTCTTACTAGTCATATCTATTCCTCTGCGGGAAATATGGGGTTTTGAGTCCCTTTCACTGAGGAAGGTGTAGGTCTTGTCTATTCCATAGTTGGTTTTTGGAACAGTACCTGTGCTTATATCAAACTCTGGTTTGATGCATCACCCCACCTCTCCTTCCCCCTTAAGCAGGCATAAGAGTGTTTTCTAAATGTGAGACTCTGTTCTCTTTGCTAACTCAGTTCATGTGTAGCCATGTTTACAGGATCTTCCTAAGTGATATCTTATGATAAGTTTCTTTTTCTGTGTGACTTCTTTCACTTAGAATCATCGTACCTGAATCCAATCATTTTGCTGCTACTGGTCTTATGACATTGATTTCGTGGCTGAGGGATATTCCATCGTACGTAAGTTCCACAAAGTTTTGAACCATTTTTATATTTCCTGGGATATTTCAGGTGTACCCAGGTTGAGGTTCTTGTAAGCAGTGCAGCCCTCAATTTGGGGGTGGCTCTGTCTTATGGATTTTCAGTTTTCCCAAGGTATATTCCCTAGACTGGAAGTGCCCTTGGCTCTGTAGCTCTGTTGTTTACTTGTTTTAGGGAACACAATGCACTCCTCCAGTGAGGCAGTTGGCAACTTACATCCCGCCCATCAGCATAACAAGGCTCCCGGTTCTCCAGGGCCTGTCTTGCCTTTCTGGTTTTTACACATTTTGTGGATGTCCCTTTTGACCGTTGGGAAGTGATACTTCTTTGTAGTGCAGATTTGCATTGCCCGCTTGCTTGCTTGGCCAAAAAGGGCGTATGCGTTTTCTCCTGAATATATTCAGGAGAAAACGCATACGCCCTTTTTGGCCAAGTGCATCATTGTCGAAGTTGTGCCCCTCTTCCTGTGCTTTACAGGCGATTCTAACGTACCTCTTGAAATCTGTTTCCTGCTATTCTGCCTCGCATTCAAGTCCGCCTCGTTGCCTTCCCTCAACAGATTTTTGGACGATAGTTGGCCTTGATTACTCTGCCAGTTTGTGAATTGCTGTGCCCCTGAGCTCCATTTTTCAACTCGTTTTTTGTGAGCTGAACGCAAGTCCAAACATTTGGTTCAGGACCTATACTGGTTCCCGGTGGGTGGCTGAGACTTTGGTTAATTCTTCTTCCTGCCGGGAAATTAGAGTGACATGTGCCCATCCAAATGCCTAACAGCTACTCTCTCATTGGTTCTCCCTCTTCCCTTTCTTCCTCTGCCAAATGGGCAACCTGTGTGAACCAGGAGCTTAAAGGGGCTGTCTCTCCAAGTTGGGAGATTGATAGTTAAGCTGTTGGAAAGTCAAACCGGAGCACCAGGAGAGGGACTCTTCGTTGAGTTTTAGAAACCTTTCATATTCACAGTGTGTCCATTCTCTAGGTTTCCCGTACATGTTATAGCTGTAGTAATATTCCCTTCAACCTGGAGAGTTGGGACCCATGGAATGGTTGCCATGCATTATTGCTTTAAAGGGTCTGCATTTGCTCACCCAATCTCACCAATCCTCTCAGTCCCAACTGTCCAGCCTCATGCCACATCCAGCTGTCATCGTAGATAGGGTCATTCCAGGTTGCATCAGAGACCCTGAAGGAATTGTAAAGAATTTCCCTGTTTCTTTGTTCTGTTTTTGAAATTCCTTTTTAGAGTGGGTTTGAGCTGATTCTCGCTGCCATGTTTATGCCAGTCTAGACACACTTGATTCCCTTACGGAGACATATCAATACATAGGTTTTAAGATTCTTACTAGTCAGATCTATTCCTCTGCGGGAAATATGGGGTTTTGAGTCCCTTTCACTGAGGAAGGTGTAGGTCTTGTCTATTCCATAGTTGGTTTTTGGAACAGTACCTGTGCTTATATCAAACTCTGGTTTGATGCATCACCCCACCTCTCCTTCCCCCTTAAGCAGGCATAAGAGTGTTTTCTAAATGTGAGACTCTGTTCTCTTTGCTAACTCAGTTCATGTGTAGCCATGTTTACAGGATCTTCCTAAGTGATATCTTATGATAAGTTTCTTTTCCTGTGTGACTTCTTTCACTTAGAATCATCGTACCTGAATCCACTCATTTTGCTGCTACTGGTCTTATGACATTGATTTCGTGGCTGAGGGATATTCCATCGTACGTAAGTTCCACAATGTTTTGAACCATTTTTATATTTCCTGGGATATTTCAGGTGTACCCAGGTTGAGGTTCTTGTAAGCAGTGCAGCCCTCAATTTGGGGGTGGCTCTGTCTTATGGATTTTCAGTTTTCCCAAGGTATATTCCCTAGACTGGAAGTGCCCTTGGCTCTGTAGCTCTGTTGTTTACTTGTTTTAGGGAACACAATGCACTCCTCCAGTGAGGCAGTTGGCAACTTACATCCCGCCCATCAGCATAACAAGGCTCCCTGTTCTCCAGGGCCTGTCTTGCCTTTCTGGTTTTTACACATTTTGTGGATGTCCCTTTTGACCGTTGGGAAGTGATACTTCTTTGTAGTGCAGATTTGCATTGCCCGCTTGCTTGCTTGGCCAAAAAGGGCGTATGCGTTTTCTCCTGAATATATTCAGGAGAAAACGCATACGCCCTTTTTGGCCAAGTGCATCATTGTCGAAGTTGTGCCCCTCTTCCTGTGCTTTACAGGCGATTCTAACGTACCTCTTGAAATCTGTTTCCTGCTATTCTGCCTCGCATTCAAGTCCGCCTCGTTGCCTTCCCTCAACAGATTTTTGGACGATAGTTGGCCTTGATGACTCTGCCAGTTTGTGAATTGCTGTGCCCCTGAGCTCCATTTTTCAACTCGTTTTTTGTGAGCTGAACGCAAGTCCAAACATTTGGTTCAGGACCTATACTGGTTCCCGGTGGGTGGCTGAGACTTTGCTTAATTCTTCTTCCTGCCGGGAAATTAGAGTGACATGTGCCCATCCAAATGCCTAACAGCTACTCTCTCATTGGTTCTCCCTCTTCCCTTTCTTCCTCTGCCAAATGGGCAACCTGTGTGAACCAGGAGCTTAAAGGGGCTGTCTCTCCAAGTTGGGAGATTGATAGTTAAGCTGTTGGAAAGTCAAACCGGAGCACCAGGAGAGGGACTCTTCGTTGAGTTTTAGAAACCTTTCATATTCACAGTGTGTCCATTCTCTAGGTTTCCCGTACATGTTATAGCTGTAGTAATATTCCCTTCAACCTGGAGAGTTGGGACCCATGGAATGGTTGCCATGCATTATTGCTTTAAAGGGTCTGCATTTGCTCACCCAATCTCACCAATCCTCTCAGTCCCAAGTGTCCAGCCTCATGCCACATCCAGCTGTCATCGTAGATAGGGTCATTCCAGGTTGCATCAGAGACCCTGAAGGAATTGTAAAGAATTTCCCTGTTTCTTTGTTCTGTTTTTGAAATTCCTTTTTAGAGTGGGTTTGAGCTGATTCTCGCTGCCATGTTTATGCCAGTCTAGACACACTTGATTCCCTTACGGAGACATATCAATACATAGGTTTTAAGATTCTTACTAGTCATATCTATTCCTCTGCGGGAAATATGGGGTTTTGAGTCCCTTTCACTGAGGAAGGTGTAGGTCTTGTCTATTCCATAGTTGGTTTTTGGAACAGTACCTGTGCTTATATCAAACTCTGGTTTGATGCATCACCCCACCTCTCCTTCCCCCTTAAGCAGGCATAAGAGTGTTTTCTAAATGTGAGACTCTGTTCTCTTTCCTAACTCAGTTCATGTGTAGCCATGTTTACAGGATCTTCCTAAGTGATATCTTATGATAAGTTTCTTTTTCTGTGTGACTTCTTTCACTTAGAATCATCGTACCTGAATCCACTCATTTTGCTGCTACTGGTCTTATGACATTGATTTCACGGCTGAGGGATATTCCATCGTACGTAAGTTCCACAATGTTTTGAACCATTTTTATATTTCCTGGGATATTTCAGGTGTAACCAGGTTGAGGTTCTTGTAAGCAGTGCAGCCCTCAATTTGGGGGTGGCTCTGTCTTATGGATTTTCAGTTTTCCCAAGGTATATTCCCTAGACTGGAAGTGCCCTTGGCTCTGTAGCTCTGTTGTTTACTTGTTTTAGGGAACACAATGCACTCCTCCAGTGAGGCAGTTGGCAACTTACATCCCGCCCATCAGCATAACAAGGCTCCCTGTTCTCCAGGGCCTGTCTTGCCTTTCTGGTTTTTACACATTTTGTGGATGTCCCTTTTGACCGTTGGGAAGTGATACTTCTTTGTAGTGCAGATTTGCATTGCCCGCTTGCTTGCTTGGCCAAAAAGGGCGTATGCGTTTTCTCCTGAATATATTCAGGAGAAAACGCATACGCCCTTTTTGGCCAAGTGCATCATTGTCGAAGTTGTGCCCCTCTTCCTGTGCTTTACAGGCGATTCTAACGTACCTCTTGAAATCTGTTTCCTGCTATTCTGCCTCGCATTCAAGTCCGCCTCGTTGCCTTCCCTCAACAGATTTTTGGACGATAGTTGGCCTTGATGACTCTGCCAGTTTGTGAATTGCTGTGCCCCTGAGCTCCATTTTTCAACTCGTTTTTTGTGAGCTGAACGCAAGTCCAAACTTTTGGTTCAGGACCTGTACTGGTTCCCGGTGGGTGGCTGAGACTTTGGTTAATTCTTCTTCCTGCCGGGAAATTAGAGTGACATGTGCCCATCCAAATGCCTAACAGCTACTCTCTCATTGGTTCTCCCTCTTCCCTTTCCTCCTCTGCCAAATGGGCAACCTGTGTGAACCAGGAGCTTAAAGGGGCTGTCTCTCCAAGTTGGGAGATTGATAGTAAAGCTGTTGGAAAGTCAAACCGGAGCACCAGGAGAGGGACTCTTCGTTGAGTTTTAGAAACCTTTCGTATTCACAGTGTGTCCATTCTCTAGGTTTCCCGTACATGTTATAGCTGTAGTAATATTCCCTTCAACCTGGAGAGGTGGGACCCATGGAATGGTTGTCATGCATTATTGCTTTAAAGGGTCTGCATTTGCTCACCCAATCTCACCAATCCTCTCAGTCCCAAGTGTCCAGCCTCATGCCACATCCAGCTGTCATCGTAGATAGGGTCATTCCAGGTTGCATCAGAGACCCTGAAGGAATTGTAAAGAATTTCCCTGTTTCTTTGTTCTGTTTTTGAAATTCCTTTTTAGAGTGGGTTTGAGCTGATTCTCGCTGCCATGTTTATGCCAGTCTAGACACACTTGATTCCCTTACGGAGACATATCAATACATAGGTTTTAAGATTCTTACTAGTCATATCTATTCCTCTGCGGGAAATATGGGGTTTTGAGTCCCTTTCACTGAGGAAGGTGTAGGTCTTGTCTATTCCATAGTTGGTTTTTGGAACAGTACCTGTGCTTATATCAAACTCTGGTTTGATGCATCACCCCACCTCTCCTTCCCCCTTAAGCAGGCATAAGAGTGTTTTCTAAATGTGAGACTCTGTTCTCTTTCCTAACTCAGTTCATGTGTAGCCATGTTTACAGGATCTTCCTAAGTGATATCTTATGATAAGTTTCTTTTTCTGTGTGACTTCTTTCCCTTAGAATCATCGTACCTGAATCCACTCATTTTGCTGCTACTGGTCTTATGACATTGATTTCACGGCTGAGGGATATTCCATCGTACGTAAGTTCCACAATGTTTTGAACCATTTTTATATTTCCTGGGATATTTCAGGTGTAACCAGGTTGAGGTTCTTGTAAGCAGTGCAGCCCTCAATTTGGGGGTGGCTCTGTCTTATGGATTTTCAGTTTTCCCAAGGTATATTCCCTAGACTGGAAGTGCCCTTGGCTCTGTAGCTCTGTTGTTTACTTGTTTTAGGGAACACAATGCACTCCTCCAGTGAGGCAGTTGGCAACTTACATCCCGCCCATCAGCATAACAAGGCTCCCTGTTCTCCAGGGCCTGTCTTGCCTTTCTGGTTTTTACACATTTTGTGGATGTCCCTTTTGACCGTTGGGAAGTGATACTTCTTTGTAGTGCAGATTTGCATTGCCCGCTTGCTTGCTTGGCCAAAAAGGGCGTATGCGTTTTCTCCTGAATATATTCAGGAGAAAACGCATACGCCCTTTTTGGCCAAGTGCATCATTGTCGAAGTTGTGCCCCTCTTCCTGTGCTTTACAGGCGATTCTAACGTACCTCTTGAAATCTGTTTCCTGCTATTCTGCCTCGCATTCAAGTCCGCCTCGTTGCCTTCCCTCAACAGATTTTTGGACGATAGTTGGCCTTGATTACTCTGCCAGTTTGTGAATTGCTGTGCCCCTGAGCTCCATTTTTCAACTCGTTTTTTGTGAGCTGAACGCAAGTCCAAACTTTTGGTTCAGGACCTATACTGGTTCCCGGTGGGTGGCTGAGACTTTGGTTAATTCTTCTTCCTGCCGGGAAATTAGAGTGACATGTGCCCATCCAAATGCCTAACAGCTACTCTCTCATTGGTTCTCCCTCTTCCCTTTCTTCCTCTACCAAATTGGCAACATGTGCGAACCAGGAGCTTAAAGGGGCTGTCTCTCCAAGTTGGGAGATTGATAGGAAAGCAGTTGGAAAGTCAAACCGGAGCACCAGGAGAGGGACTCTTCATTGAGTTTTAGAAACCTTTCGTATTCACAGTGTGTCCATTCTCTAGGTTTCCCGTACATGTTAAAGCTGTAGTAATATTCCCTTCAACCTGGAGAGTTGGGAACCATGGAATGGGTGCCATGCATTATTGCTATAAAGGATCTGCCTTTGCTCACCCAATCTCTCCTATCCTCTCAGTCCCAAGTGTCCAGCCTCATGCCGCATCCAGCTGTCATCGTAGATAGGGTCATTCCAGGTTGCATCAGAGACCCTGAAGGAATTGTAAAGAATTTCCCTGTTTCTTTGTTCTGTTTTTGAAATTCCTTTTTAGAGTGGGTTTGAGCTGATTCTCGCTGCCATGTTTATGCCAGTCTAGACACACTTGATTCCCTTACGGAGACATATCAATACATAGGTTTTAAGATTCTTACTAGTCAGATCTATTCCTCTGCGGGAAATATGGGGTTTTGAGTCCCTTTCACTGAGGAAGGTGTAGGTCTTGTCTATTCCATAGTTGGTTTTTGGAACAGTACCTGTGCTTATATCAAACTCTGGTTTGATGCATCACCCCACCTCTCCTTCCCCCTTAAGCAGGCATAAGAGTGTTTTCTAAATGTGAGACTCTGTTCTCTTTCCTAACTCAGTTCATGTGTAGCCATGTTTACAGGATCTTCCTAAGTGATATCTTATGATAAGTTTCTTTTTCTGTGTGACTTCTTTCACTTAGAATCATCGTACCTGAATCCACTCATTTTGCTGCTACTGGTCTTATGACATTGATTTCATGGCTGAGGGATATTCCATCGTATGTAAGTTGCACAATGTTTTGAACCATTTTTATATTTCCTGGGATATTTCAGGTGTACCCAGGTTGAGGTTCTTGTAAGCAGTGCAGCCCTCAATTTGGGGGTGGCTCTGTCTTATGGATTTTCAGTTTTCCCAAGGTATATTCCCTAGACTGGAAGTGCCCTTGGCTCTGTAGCTCTGTTGTTTACTTGTTTTAGGGAACACAATGCACTCCTCCAGTGAGGCAGTTGGCAACTTACATCCCGCCCATCAGCATAACAAGGCTCCCTGTTCTCCAGGGCCTGTCTTGCCTTTCTGGTTTTTACACATTTTGTGGATGTCCCTTTTGACCGTTGGGAAGTGATACTTCTTTGTAGTGCAGATTTGCATTGCCCGCTTGCTTGCTTGGCCAAAAAGGGCGTATGCGTTTTCTCCTGAATATATTCAGGAGAAAACGCATACGCCCTTTTTGGCCAAGTGCATCATTGTCGAAGTTGTGCCCCTCTTCCTGTGCTTTACAGGCGATTCTAACGTACCTCTTGAAATCTGTTTCCTGCTATTCTGCCTCGCATTCAAGTCCGCCTCGTTGCCTTCCCTCAACAGATTTTTGGACGATAGTTGGCCTTGATTACTCTGCCAGTTTGTGAATTGCTGTGCCCCTGAGCTCCATTTTTCAACTCGTTTTTTGTGAGCTGAACGCAAGTCCAAACATTTGGTTCAGGACCTATACTGGTTCCCGGTGGGTGGCTGAGACTTTGGTTAATTCTTCTTCCTGCCGGGAAATTAGAGTGACATGTGCCCATCCAAATGCCTAACAGCTACTCTCTCATTGGTTCTCCCTCTTCCCTTTCTTCCTCTGCCAAATGGGCAACCTGTGTGAACCAGGAGCTTAAAGGGGCTGTCTCTCCAAGTTGGGAGATTGATAGTTAAGCTGTTGGAAAGTCAAACCGGAGCACCAGGAGAGGGACTCTTCGTTGAGTTTTAGAAACCTTTCATATTCACAGTGTGTCCATTCTCTAGGTTTCCCGTACATGTTATAGCTGTAGTAATATTCCCTTCAACCTGGAGAGTTGGGACCCATGGAATGGTTGCCATGCATTATTGCTTTAAAGGGTCTGCATTTGCTCACCCAATCTCACCAATCCTCTCAGTCCCAAGTGTCCAGCCTCATGCCACATCCAGCTGTCATCGTAGATAGGGTCATTCCAGGTTGCATCAGAGACCCTGAAGGAATTGTAAAGAATTTCCCTGTTTCTTTGTTCTGTTTTTGAAATTCCTTTTTAGAGTGGGTTTGAGCTGATTCTCGCTGCCATGTTTATGCCAGTCTAGACACACTTGATTCCCTTACGGAGACATATCAATACATAGGTTTTAAGATTCTTACTAGTCAGATCTATTCCTCTGCGGGAAATATGGGGTTTTGAGTCCCTTTCACTGAGGAAGGTGTAGGTCTTGTCTATTCCATAGTTGGTTTTTGGAACAGTACCTGTGCTTATATCAAACTCTGGTTTGATGCATCACCCCACCTCTCCTTCCCCCTTAAGCAGGCATAAGAGTGTTTTCTAAATGTGAGACTCTGTTCTCTTTCCTAACTCAGTTCATGTGTAGCCATGTTTACAGGATCTTCCTAAGTGATATCTTATGATAAGTTTCTTTTTCTGTGTGACTTCTTTCACTTAGAATCATCGTACCTGAATCCACTCATTTTGCTGCTACTGGTCTTATGACATTGATTTCATGGCTGAGGGATATTCCATCGTACGTAAGTTCCACAATGTTTTGAACCATTTTTATATTTCCTGGGATATTTCCGGTGTACCCAGGTTGAGGTTCTTGTAAGCAGTGCAGCCCTCAATTTGGGGGTGGCTCTGTCTTATGGATTTTCAGTTTTCCCAAGGTATATTCCCTAGACTGGAAGTGCCCTTGGCTCTGTAGCTCTGTTGTTTACTTGTTTTAGGGAGCACAATGCACTCCTCCAGTGAGGCAGTTGGCAACTTACATCCTGCCTATCAGCATAACAAGGCTCCCATTTCGCCATGGCCTGTCTTGCCTTTCTGGTTTTTACACATTTTGTGGATGTCCCTTTTGACCCGTGGGAAGTGATACTTCTTTGTAGTGCAGATTTGCATTGCCCGCTTGCTTCCTTGGCCAAAAGGGCGTATGTGTGTTCTCCTGAATATATTCAGGAGAAAACGCATACGCCCTTTTTGGCCAAGTGCATCATTGTCGAAGTTGTGCCCCTCTTCCTGTGCTTTACAGGTGATTCCAACGTACCTCTTGAAATCTGTTTCCTGCTATTCTGCCTCGATTTCAAGTCCGCCTCGTTGCCTTCCCTCAACAGATTTTTGGACGATTTTTGGCCTTGATTACTCTGCCTCTTTGTGAATTGCTGTGCCCCTGAGCTCCAATTTCAAACTCGTTTTTTGTGAGCTGAACGCAAGTCCAAACTTTTGGTTCAGGACCTATACTGGTTCCCGGTGGGTGGCTGAGACTTTGGTTAATTCTTCTTCCTGCCGGGAAATTAGAGTGACATGTGCCCATCCAAATGCCTAACAGCTACTCTCTCATTGGTTCTCCCTCTTCCCTTTCATCCTCTGCCAAATTGGCAACCTGTGTGAACCAGGATCTTAAAGTGGCTGTCTCTCCAAGTTGGGAGATTGATAGTAAAGCAGTTGGAAAGTCAAACCGGAGCACCAGGAGAGGGACTCTTCATTGAGTTTTAGAAACCTTTCGTATTCACAGTGTGTCCATTCTCTAGGTTTCCCGTACATGTTAAAGCTGTAGTAATATTCCCTTCAACCTGGAGAGTTGGGAATCATGGAATGGGTGCCATGCATTATTGCTATAAAGGGTCTGCCTTTGCTCACCCAATCTCTCCAATCCTCTCAGTCCCAAGTGTCCAGCCTCATGCCGCATACAGCTGTCATTGTAGATAGGGTCATTCCAGGTTGCATCAGAGACCCTGAAGGAATTGTTAAGAATTTCCCTGATTCTTTGTTCTGTTTTTGAAATTCCTTTTTAGAGTGGGTTTGAGCTGATTCTCGCTGCCATATTTATGCCAGTCTAGACACACTTGATTCCCTTACGGAGACATATCAATACATAGGTTTTAAGATACTTACTAGTCATATCTATTCCTCTGCGGGAAATATGGGGTTCTGAGTCCCTTTCACTGAGGAAGGTGTAGGTCTTGTCTATTCCATAGTTGGTTTTTGGAACAGTACCTGTGCTTATATCAAACTCTGGTTTGATGCATCACCCCACCTCTCCTTCCCCCTTAAGCAGGCATAAGAGTGTTTTCTAAATGTGAGACTCTGTTCTCTTTCCTAACTCAGTTCATGTGTAGCCATGTTTACAGGATCTTCCTAAGTGATATCTTATGATAAGTTTCTTTTTCTGTGTGACTTCTTTCACTTAGAATCATCGTACCTGAATCCAATCATTTTGCTGCTACTGGTCTTATGACATTGATTTCGTGGCTGAGGGATATTCCATCGTACGTAAGTTCCACAAAGTTTTGAACCATTTTTATATTTCCTGGGATATTTCAGGTGTACCCAGGTTGAGGTTCTTGTAAGCAGTGCAACCCTCAATTTGGGGGTGGCTCTGTCTTATGGATTTTCAGTTTTCCCAAGGTATATTCCCTAGACTGGAAGTGCCCTTGGCTCTGTAGCTCTGTTGTTTACTTGTTTTAGGGAACACAATGCACTCCTCCAGTGAGGCAGTTGGCAACTTACATCCCGCCCATCAGCATAACAAGGCTCCCGGTTCTCCAGGGCCTGTCTTGCCTTTCTGGTTTTTACACATTTTGTGGATATCCCTTTTGACCGGTGGGAAGTTATACTTCTTTGTAGTGCAGATTTGCATTGCCCGCTTGCTTGCTTGGCCAAAAAGGGCGTATGCGTTTTCTCCTGAATATATTCAGGAGAAAACGCATACGCCCTTTTTGGCCAAGTGCATCATTGTCGAAGTTGTGCCCCTCTTCCTGTGCTTTACAGGCGATTCTAACGTACCTCTTGAAATCTGTTTCCTGCTATTCTGCCTCGCATTCAAGTCCGCCTCGTTGCCTTCCCTCAACAGATTTTTGGACGATAGTTGGCCTTGATTACTCTGCCAGTTTGTGAATTGCTGTGCCCCTGAGCTCCATTTTTCAACTCGTTTTTTGTGAGCTGAACGCAAGTCCAAACATTTGGTTCAGGACCTATACTGGTTCCCGGTGGGTGGCTGAGACTTTGGTTAATTCTTCTTCCTGCCGGGAAATTAGAGTGACATGTGCCCATCCAAATGCCTAACAGCTACTCTCTCATTGGTTCTCCCTCTTCCCTTTCTTCCTCTGCCAAATGGGCAACCTGTGTGAACCAGGAGCTTAAAGGGGCTGTCTCTCCAAGTTGGGAGATTGATAGTTAAGCTGTTGGAAAGTCAAACCGGAGCACCAGGAGAGGGACTCTTCGTTGAATTTTAGAAACCTTTCGTATTCACAGTGTGTCCATTCTCTAGGTTTCCCGTACATGTTATAGCTGTAGTAATATTCCCTTCAACCTGGAGAGTTGGGACCCATGGAATGGTTGCCATGCATTATTGCTTTAAAGGGTCTGCATTTGCTCACCCAATCTCACCAATCCTCTCAGTCCCAAGTGTCCAGCCTCATGCCACATCCAGCTGTCATCGTAGATAGGGTCATTCCAGGTTGCATCAGAGACCCTGAAGGAATTGTAAAGAATTTCCCTGTTTCTTTGTTCTGTTTTTGAAATTCCTTTTTAGAGTGGGTTTGAGCTGATTCTCGCTGCCATGTTTATGCCAGTCTAGACACACTTGATTCCCTTACGGAGACATATCAATACATAGGTTTTAAGATTCTTACTAGTCATATCTATTCCTCTGCGGGAAATATGGGGTTTTGAGTCCCTTTCACTGAGGAAGGTGTAGGTCTTGTCTATTCCATAGTTGGTTTTTGGAACAGTACCTGTGCTTATATCAAACTCTGGTTTGATGCATCACCCCACCTCTCCTTCCCCCTTAAGCAGGCATAAGAGTGTTTTCTAAATGTGAGACTCTGTTCTCTTTGCTAACTCAGTTCATGTGTAGCCATGTTTACAGGATCTTCCTAAGTGATATCTTATGATAAGTTTCTTTTTCTGTGTGACTTCTTTCACTTAGAATCATCGTACCTGAATCCAATCATTTTGCTGCTACTGGTCTTATGACATTGATTTCGTGGCTGAGGGATATTCCATCGTACGTAAGTTCCACAAAGTTTTGAACCATTTTTATATTTCCTGGGATATTTCAGGTGTACCCAGGTTGAGGTTCTTGTAAGCAGTGCAGCCCTCAATTTGGGGGTGGCTCTGTCTTATGGATTTTCAGTTTTCCCAAGGTATATTCCCTAGACTGGAAGTGCCCTTGGCTCTGTAGCTCTGTTGTTTACTTGTTTTAGGGAACACAATGCACTCCTCCAGTGAGGCAGTTGGCAACTTACATCCCGCCCATCAGCATAACAAGGCTCCCGGTTCTCCAGGGCCTGTCTTGCCTTTCTGGTTTTTACACATTTTGTGGATGTCCCTTTTGACCGTTGGGAAGTGATACTTCTTTGTAGTGCAGATTTGCATTGCCCGCTTGCTTGCTTGGCCAAAAAGGGCGTATGCGTTTTCTCCTGAATATATTCAGGAGAAAACGCATACGCCCTTTTTGGCCAAGTGCATCATTGTCGAAGTTGTGCCCCTCTTCCTGTGCTTTACAGGCGATTCTAACGTACCTCTTGAAATCTGTTTCCTGCTATTCTGCCTCGCATTCAAGTCCGCCTCGTTGCCTTCCCTCAACAGATTTTTGGACGATAGTTGGCCTTGATTACTCTGCCAGTTTGTGAATTGCTGTGCCCCTGAGCTCCATTTTTCAACTCGTTTTTTGTGAGCTGAACGCAAGTCCAAACATTTGGTTCAGGACCTATACTGGTTCCCGGTGGGTGGCTGAGACTTTGGTTAATTCTTCTTCCTGCCGGGAAATTAGAGTGACATGTGCCCATCCAAATGCCTAACAGCTACTCTCTCATTGGTTCTCCCTCTTCCCTTTCTTCCTCTGCCAAATGGGCAACCTGTGTGAACCAGGAGCTTAAAGGGGCTGTCTCTCCAAGTTGGGAGATTGATAGTTAAGCTGTTGGAAAGTCAAACCGGAGCACCAGGAGAGGGACTCTTCGTTGAGTTTTAGAAACCTTTCATATTCACAGTGTGTCCATTCTCTAGGTTTCCCGTACATGTTATAGCTGTAGTAATATTCCCTTCAACCTGGAGAGTTGGGACCCATGGAATGGTTGCCATGCATTATTGCTTTAAAGGGTCTGCATTTGCTCACCCAATCTCACCAATCCTCTCAGTCCCAACTGTCCAGCCTCATGCCACATCCAGCTGTCATCGTAGATAGGGTCATTCCAGGTTGCATCAGAGACCCTGAAGGAATTGTAAAGAATTTCCCTGTTTCTTTGTTCTGTTTTTGAAATTCCTTTTTAGAGTGGGTTTGAGCTGATTCTCGCTGCCATGTTTATGCCAGTCTAGACACACTTGATTCCCTTACGGAGACATATCAATACATAGGTTTTAAGATTCTTACTAGTCAGATCTATTCCTCTGCGGGAAATATGGGGTTTTGAGTCCCTTTCACTGAGGAAGGTGTAGGTCTTGTCTATTCCATAGTTGGTTTTTGGAACAGTACCTGTGCTTATATCAAACTCTGGTTTGATGCATCACCCCACCTCTCCTTCCCCCTTAAGCAGGCATAAGAGTGTTTTCTAAATGTGAGACTCTGTTCTCTTTCCTAACTCAGTTCATGTGTAGCCATGTTTACAGGATCTTCCTAAGTGATATCTTATGATAAGTTTCTTTTTCTGTGTGACTTCTTTCACTTAGAATCATCGTACCTGAATCCACTCATTTTGCTGCTACTGGTCTTATGACATTGATTTCATGGCTGAGGGATATTCCATCGTACGTAAGTTCCACAATGTTTGGAACCATTTTTATATTTCCTGGGATATTTCAGGTGTACCCAGGTTGAGGTTCTTGTAAGCAGTGCAGCCCTCAATTTGGGGGTGGCTCTGTCTTATGGATTTTCAGTTTTCCCAAGGTATATTCCCTAGACTGGAAGTGCCCTTGGCTCTGTAGCTCTGTTGTTTACTTGTTTTAGGGAACACAATGCACTCCTCCAGTGAGGCAGTTGGCAACTTACATCCCGCCCATCAGCATAACAAGGCTCCCTGTTCTCCAGGGCCTGTCTTGCCTTTCTGGTTTTTACACATTTTGTGGATGTCCCTTTTGACCGGTGGGAAGTGATACTTCTTTGTAGTGCAGATTTGCATTGCCCGCTTGCTTGCTTGGCCAAAAAGGGCGTATGCGTTTTCTCCTGAATATATTCAGGAGAAAACGCATACGCCCTTTTTGGCCAAGTGCATCATTGTCGAAGTTGTGCCCCTCTTCCTGTGCTTTACAGGCGATTCTAACGTACCTCTTGAAATCTGTTTCCTGCTATTCTGCCTCGCATTCAAGTCCGCCTCGTTGCCTTCCCTCAACAGATTTTTGGACGATAGTTGGCCTTGATTACTCTGCCAGTTTGTGAATTGCTGTGCCCCTGAGCTCCATTTTTCAACTCGTTTTTTGTGAGCTGAACGCAAGTCCAAACATTTGGTTCAGGACCTATACTGGTTCCCGGTGGGTGGCTGAGACTTTGGTTAATTCTTCTTCCTGCCGGGAAATTAGAGTGACATGTGCCCATCCAAATGCCTAACAGCTACTCTCTCATTGGTTCTCCCTCTTCCCTTTCTTCCTCTGCCAAATGGGCAACCTGTGTGAACCAGGAGCTTAAAGGGGCTGTCTCTCCAAGTTGGGAGATTGATAGTTAAGCTGTTGGAAAGTCAAACCGGAGCACCAGGAGAGGGACTCTTCGTTGAGTTTTAGAAACCTTTCATATTCACAGTGTGTCCATTCTCTAGGTTTCCCGTACATGTTATAGCTGTAGTAATATTCCCTTCAACCTGGAGAGTTGGGAACCATGGAATGGGTGCCATGCATTATTGCTTTAAAGGGTCTGCATTTGCTCACCCAATCTCACCAATCCTCTCAGTCCCAAGTGTCCAGCCTCATGCCACATCCAGCTGTCATCGTAGATAGGGTCATTCCAGGTTGCATCAGAGACCCTGAAGGAATTGTAAAGAATTTCCCTGTTTCTTTGTTCTGTTTTTGAAATTCCTTTTTAGAGTGGGTTTGAGCTGATTCTCGCTGCCATGTTTATGCCAGTCTAGACACACTTGATTCCCTTACGGAGACATATCAATACATAGGTTTTAAGATTCTTACTAGTCAGATCTATTCCTCTGCGGGAAATATGGGGTTTTGAGTCCCTTTCACTGAGGAAGGTGTAGGTCTTGTCTATTCCATAGTTGGTTTTTGGAACAGTACCTGTGCTTATATCAAACTCTGGTTTGATGCATCACCCCACCTCTCCTTCCCCCTTAAGCAGGCATAAGAGTGTTTTCTAAATGTGAGACTCTGTTCTCTTTCCTAACTCAGTTCATGTGTAGCCATGTTTACAGGATCTTCCTAAGTGATATCTTATGATAAGTTTCTTTTTCTGTGTGACTTCTTTCACTTAGAATCATCGTACCTGAATCCACTCATTTTGCTGCTACTGGTCTTATGACATTGATTTCATGGCTGAGGGATATTCCATCGTACGTAAGTTCCACAATGTTTTGAACCATTTTTATATTTCCTGGGATATTTCAGGTGTACCCAGGTTGAGGTTCTTGTAAGCAGTGCAGCCCTCAATTTGGGGGTGGCTCTGTCTTATGGATTTTCAGTTTTCCCAAGGTATATTCCCTAGACTGGAAGTGCCCTTGGCTCTGTAGCTCTGTTGTTTACTTGTTTTAGGGAACACAATGCACTCCTCCAGTGAGGCAGTTGGCAACTTACATCCCGCCCATCAGCATAACAAGGCTCCCTGTTCTCCAGGGCCTGTCTTGCCTTTCTGGTTTTTACACATTTTGTGGATGTCCCTTTTGACCGTTGGGAAGTGATACTTCTTTGTAGTGCAGATTAGCATTGCCCGCTTGCTTGCTTGGCCAAAAAGGGCGTATGCGTTTTCTCCTGAATATATTCAGGAGAAAACGCATACGCCCTTTTTGGCCAAGTGCATCATTGTCGAAGTTGTGCCCCTCTTCCTGTGCTTTACAGGCGATTCTAACGTACCTCTTGAAATCTGTTTCCTGCTATTCTGCCTCGCATTCAAGTCCGCCTCGTTGCCTTCCCTCCACAGATTTTTGGACGATAGTTGGCCTTGATGACTCTGCCAGTTTGTGAATTGCTGTGCCCCTGAGCTCCATTTTTCAACTCGTTTTTTGTGAGCTGAACGCAAGTCCAAACATTTGGTTCAGGACCTATACTGGTTCCCGGTGGGTGGCTGAGACTTTGGTTAATTCTTCTTCCTGCCGGGAAATTAGAGTGACATGTGCCCATCCAAATGCCTAACAGCTACTCTCTCATTGGTTCTCCCTCTTCCCTTTCCTCCTCTGCCAAATGGGCAACCTGTGTGAACCAGGAGCTTAAAGGGGCTGTCTCTCCAAGTTGGGAGATTGATAGTAAAGCTGTTGGAAAGTCAAACCGGAGCACCAGGAGAGGGACTCTTCGTTGAGTTATAGAAACCTTTCGTATTCACAGTGTGTCCATTCTCTAGGTTTCCCGTACATGTTATAGCTGTAGTAATATTCCCTTCAACCTGGAGAGGTGGGACCCATGGAATGGTTGCCATGCATTATTGCTTTAAAGGGTCTGCATTTGCTCACCCAATCTCACCAATCCTCTCAGTCCCAAGTGTCCAGCCTCATGCCACATCCAGCTGTCATCGTAGATAGGGTCATTCCAGGTTGCATCAGATACCCTGAAGGAATTGTAAAGAATTTCCCTGTTTCTTTGTTCTGTTTTTGAAATTCCTTTTTAGAGTTGGTTTGAGCTGATTCTCGCTGCCATGTTTATGCCAGTCTAGACACACTTGATTCCCTTACGGAGACATATCAATACATAGGTTTTAAGATTCTTACTAGTCAGATCTATTCCTCTGCGGGAAATATGGGGTTTTGAGTCCCTTTCACTGAGGAAGGTGTAGGTCTTGTCTATTCCATAGTTGGTTTTTGGAACAGTACCTGTGCTTATATCAAACTCTGGTTTGATGCATCACCCCACCTCTCCTTCCCCCTTAAGCAGGCATAAGAGTGTTTTCTAAATGTGAGACTCTGTTCTCTTTGCTAACTCAGTTCATGTGTAGCCATGTTTACAGGATCTTCCTAAGTGATATCTTATGATAAGTTTCTTTTCCTGTGTGACTTCTTTCCCTTAGAATCATCGTACCTGAATCCACTCATTTTGCTGCTACTGGTCTTATGACATTGATTTCGTGTCTGAGGGATATTCCATCGTACGTAAGTTCCACAATGTTTGGAACCATTTTTATATTTCCTGGGATATTTCAGGTGTACCCAGGTTGAGGTTCTTGTAAGCAGTGCAGCCCTCAATTTGGGGGTGGCTCTGTCTTATGGATTTTCAGTTTTCCCAAGGTATATTCCCTAGACTGGAAGTGCCCTTGGCTCTGTAGCTCTGTTGTTTACTTGTTTTAGGGAACACAATGCACTCCTCCAGTGAGGCAGTTGGCAACTTACATCCCGCCCATCAGCATAACAAGGCTCCCTGTTCTCCAGGGCCTGTCTTGCCTTTCTGGTTTTTACACATTTTGTGGATGTCCCTTTTGACCGTTGGGAAGTGATACTTCTTTGTAGTGCAGATTTGCATTGCCCGCTTGCTTGCTTGGCCAAAAAGGGCGTATGCGTTTTCTCCTGAATATATTCAGGAGAAAACGCATACGCCCTTTTTGGCCAAGTGCATCATTGTCGAAGTTGTGCCCCTCTTCCTGTGCTTTACAGGCGATTCTAACGTACCTCTTGAAATCTGTTTCCTGCTATTCTGCCTCGCATTCAAGTCCGCCTCGTTGCCTCCCCTCAACAGATTTTTGGACGATAGTTGGCCTTGATGACTCTGCCAGTTTGTGAATTGCTGTGCCCCTGAGCTCCATTTTTCAACTCGTTTTTTGTGAGCTGAACGCAAGTCCAAACATTTGGTTCAGGACCTATACTGGTTCCCGGTGGGTGGCTGAGACTTTGGTGAATTCTTCTTCCTGCCGGGAAATTAGAGTGACATGTGCCCATCCAAATGCCTAACAGCTACTCTCTCATTGGTTCTCCCTCTTCCCTTTCCTCCTCTGCCAAATGGGCAACCTGTGTGAACCAGGAGCTTAAAGGGGCTGTCTCTCCAAGTTGGGAGATTGATAGTAAAGCTGTTGGAAAGTCAAACCGGAGCACCAGGAGAGGGACTCTTCGTTGAGTTTTAGAAACCTTTCGTATTCACAGTGTGTCCATTCTCTAGGTTTCCCGTACATGTTATAGCTGTAGTAATATTCCCTTCAACCTGGAGAGGTGGGACCCATGGAATGGTTGCCATGCATTATTGCTTTAAAGGGTCTGCATTTGCTCACCCAATCTCACCAATCCTCTCAGTCCCAAGTGTCCAGCCTCATGCCACATCCAGCTGTCATCGTAGATAGGGTCATTCCAGGTTGCATCAGAGACCCTGAAGGAATTGTAAAGAATTTCCCTGTTTCTTTGTTCTGTTTTTGAAATTCCTTTTTAGAGTGGGTTTGAGCTGATTCTCGCTGCCATGTTTATGCCAGTCTAGACACACTTGATTCCCTTACGGAGACATATCAATACATAGGTTTTAAGATTCTTACTAGTCAGATCTATTCCTCTGCGGGAAATATGGGGTTTTGAGTCCCTTTCACTGAGGAAGGTGTAGGTCTTGTCTATTCCATGGTTGGTTTTTGGAACAGTACCTGTGCTTATATCAAACTCTGGTTTGATGCATCACCCCCCCTCTCCTTCCCCCTTAAGCAGGCATAAGAGTGTTTTCTAAATGTGAGACTCTGTTCTCTTTCCTAACTCAGTTCATGTGTAGCCATGTTTACAGGATCTTCCTAAGTGATATCTTATGATAAGTTTCTTTTCCTGTGTGACTTCTTTCCCTTAGAATCATCGTACCTGAATCCACTCATTTTGCTGCTACTGGTCTTATGACATTGATTTCGTGGCTGAGGGATATTCCATCGTACGTAAGTTCCACAATGTTTGGAACCATTTTTATATTTCCTGGGATATTTCAGGTGTACCCAGGTTGAGGTTCTTGTAAGCAGTGCAGCCCTCAATTTGGGGGTGGCTCTGTCTTATGGATTTTCAGTTTTCCCAAGGTATATTCCCTAGACTGGAAGTGCCCTTGGCTCTGTAGCTCTGTTGTTTACTTGTTTTAGGGAACACAATGCACTCCTCCAGTGAGGCAGTTGGCAACTTACATCCCGCCCATCAGCATAACAAGGCTCCCTGTTCTCCAGGGCCTGTCTTGCCTTTCTGGTTTTTACACATTTTGTGGATGTCCCTTTTGACCGTTGGGAAGTGATACTTCTTTGTAGTGCAGATTTGCATTGCCCGCTTGCTTGCTTGGCCAAAAAGGGCGTATGCGTTTTCTCCTGAATATATTCAGGAGAAAACGCATACGCCCTTTTTGGCCAAGTGCATCATTGTCGAAGTTGTGCCCCTCTTCCTGTGCTTTACAGGCGATTCTAACGTACCTCTTGAAATCTGTTTCCTGCTATTCTGCCTCGCATTCAAGTCCGCCTCGTTGCCTTCCCTCAACAGATTTTTGGACGATAGTTGGCCTTGATGACTCTGCCAGTTTGTGAATTGCTGTGCCCCTGAGCTCCATTTTTCAACTCGTTTTTTGTGAGCTGAACGCAAGTCCAAACATTTGGTTCAGGACCTGTACTGGTTCCCGGTGGGTGGCTGAGACTTTGGTTAATTCTTCTTCCTGCCGGGAAATTAGAGTGACATGTGCCCATCCAAATGCCTAACAGCTACTCTCTCATTGGTTCTCCCTCTTCCCTTTCCTCCTCTGCCAAATGGGCAACCTGTGTGAACCAGGAGCTTAAAGGGGCTGTCTCTCCAAGTTGGGAGATTGATAGTAAAGCTGTTGGAAAGTCAAACCGGAGCACCAGGAGAGGGACTCTTCATTGAGTTTTAGAAACCTTTCGTATTCACAGTGTGTCCATTCTCTAGGTTTCCCGTACATGTTATAGCTGTAGTAATATTCCCTTCAACCTGGAGAGGTGGGACCCATGGAATGGTTGCCATGCATTATTGCTTTAAAGGGTCTGCATTTGCTCACCCAATCTCACCAATCCTCTCAGTCCCAAGTGTCCAGCCTCATGCCACATCCAGCTGTCATCGTAGATAGGGTCATTCCAGGTTGCATCAGAGACCCTGAAGGAATTGTAAAGAATTTCCCTGTTTCTTTGTTCTGTTTTTGAAATTCCATTTTAGAGTGGGTTTGAGCTGATTCTCGCTGCCATGTTTATGCCAGTCTAGACACACTTGATTCCCTTACGGAGACATATCAATACATAGGTTTTAAGATTCTTACTAGTCAGATCTATTCCTCTGCGGGAAATATGGGGTTTTGAGTCCCTTTCACTGAGGAAGGTGTAGGTCTTGTCTATTCCATAGTTGGTTTTTGGAACAGTACCTGTGCTTATATCAAACTCTGGTTTGATGCATCACCCCCCCTCTCCTTCCCCCTTAAGCAGGCATAAGAGTGTTTTCTAAATGTGAGACTCTGTTCTCTTTGCTAACTCAGTTCATGTGTAGCCATGTTTACAGGATCTTCCTAAGTGATATCTTATGATAAGTTTCTTTTCCTGTGTGACTTCTTTCACTTAGAATCATCGTACCTGAATCCACTCATTTTGCTGCTACTGGTCTTATGACATTGATTTCGTGGCTGAGGGATATTCCATCGTACGTAAGTTCCACAATGTTTGGAACCATTTTTATATTTCCTGGGATATTTCAGGTGTACCCAGGTTGAGGTTCTTGTAAGCAGTGCAGCCCTCAATTTGGGGGTGGCTCTGTCTTATGGATTTTCAGTTTTCCCAAGGTATATTCCCTAGACTGGAAGTGCCCTTGGCTCTGTAGCTCTGTTGTTTACTTGTTTTAGGGAACACAATGCACTCCTCCAGTGAGGCAGTTGGCAACTTACATCCCGCCCATCAGCATAACAAGGCTCCCTGTTCTCCAGGGCCTGTCTTGCCTTTCTGGTTTTTACACATTTTGTGGATGTCCCTTTTGACCGTTGGGAAGTGATACTTCTTTGTAGTGCAGATTTGCATTGCCCGCTTGCTTGCTTGGCCAAAAAGGGCGTATGCGTTTTCTCCTGAATATATTCAGGAGAAAACGCATACGCCCTTTTTGGCCAAGTGCATCATTGTCGAAGTTGTGCCCCTCTTCCTGTGCTTTACAGGCGATTCTAACGTACCTCTTGAAATCTGTTTCCTGCTATTCTGCCTCGCATTCAAGTCCGCCTCGTTGCCTTCCCTCAACAGATTTTTGGACGATAGTTGGCCTTGATGACTCTGCCAGTTTGTGAATTGCTGTGCCCCTGAGCTCCATTTTTCAACTCGTTTTTTGTGAGCTGAACGCAAGTCCAAACTTTTGGTTCAGGACCTGTACTGGTTCCCGGTGGGTGGCTGAGACTTTGGTTAATTCTTCTTCCTGCCGGGAAATTAGAGTGACATGTGCCCATCCAAATGCCTAACAGCTACTCTCTCATTGGTTCTCCCTCTTCCCTTTCCTCCTCTGCCAAATGGGCAACCTGTGTGAACCAGGAGCTTAAAGGGGCTGTCTCTCCAAGTTGGGAGATTGATAGTAAAGCTGTTGGAAAGTCAAACCGGAGCACCAGGAGAGGGACTCTTCGTTGAGTTTTAGAAACCTTTCGTATTCACAGTGTGTCCATTCTCTAGGTTTCCCGTACATGTTATAGCTGTAGTAATATTCCCTTCAACCTGGAGAGGTGGGACCCATGGAATGGTTGTCATGCATTATTGCTTTAAAGGGTCTGCATTTGCTCACCCAATCTCACCAATCCTCTCAGTCCCAAGTGTCCAGCCTCATGCCACATCCAGCTGTCATCGTAGATAGGGTCATTCCAGGTTGCATCAGAGACCCTGAAGGAATTGTAAAGAATTTCCCTGTTTCTTTGTTCTGTTTTTGAAATTCCTTTTTAGAGTGGGTTTGAGCTGATTCTCGCTGCCATGTTTATGCCAGTCTAGACACACTTGATTCCCTTACGGAGACATATCAATACATAGGTTTTAAGATTCTTACTAGTCAGATCTATTCCTCTGCGGGAAATATGGGGTTTTGAGTCCCTTTCACTGAGGAAGGTGTAGGTCTTGTCTATTCCATAGTTGGTTTTTGGAACAGTACCTGTGCTTATATCAAACTCTGGTTTGATGCATCACCCCACCTCTCCTTCCCCCTTAAGCAGGCATAAGAGTGTTTTCTAAATGTGAGACTCTGTTCTCTTTGCTAACTCAGTTCATGTGTAGCCATGTTTACAGGATCTTCCTAAGTGATATCTTATGATAAGTTTCTTTTCCTGTGTGACTTCTTTCACTTAGAATCATCGTACCTGAATCCACTCATTTTGCTGCTACTGGTCTTATGACATTGATTTCGTGGCTGAGGGATATTCCATCGTACGTAAGTTCCACAATGTTTGGAACCATTTTTATATTTCCTGGGATATTTCAGGTGTACCCAGGTTGAGGTTCTTGTAAGCAGTGCAGCCCTCAATTTGGGGGTGGCTCTGTCTTATGGATTTTCAGTTTTCCCAAGGTATATTCCCTAGACTGGAAGTGCCCTTGGCTCTGTAGCTCTGTTGTTTACTTGTTTTAGGGAACACAATGCACTCCTCCAGTGAGGCAGTTGGCAACTTACATCCCGCCCATCAGCATAACAAGGCTCCCTGTTCTCCAGGGCCTGTCTTGCCTTTCTGGTTTTTACACATTTTGTGGATGTCCCTTTTGACCGTTGGGAAGTGATACTTCTTTGTAGTGCAGATTTGCATTGCCCGCTTGCTTGCTTGGCCAAAAAGGGCGTATGCGTTTTCTCCTGAATATATTCAGGAGAAAACGCATACGCCCTTTTTGGCCAAGTGCATCATTGTCGAAGTTGTGCCCCTCTTCCTGTGCTTTACAGGCGATTCTAACGTACCTCTTGAAATCTGTTTCCTGCTATTCTGCCTCGCATTCAAGTCCGCCTCGTTGCCTTCCCTCAACAGATTTTTGGACGATAGTTGGCCTTGATGACTCTGCCAGTTTGTGAATTGCTGTGCCCCTGAGCTCCATTTTTCAACTCGTTTTTTGTGAGCTGAACGCAAGTCCAAACATTTGGTTCAGGACCTATACTGGTTCCCGGTGGGTGGCTGAGACTTTGGTTAATTCTTCTTCCTGCCGGGAAATTAGAGTGACATGTGCCCATCCAAATGCCTAACAGCTACTCTCTCATTGGTTCTCCCTCTTCCCTTTCTTCCTCTGCCAAATGGGCAACCTGTGTGAACCAGGAGCTTAAAGGGGCTGTCTCTCCAAGTTGGGAGATTGATAGTTAAGCTGTTGGAAAGTCAAACCGGAGCACCAGGAGAGGGACTCTTCGTTGAGTTTTAGAAACCTTTCATATTCACAGTGTGTCCATTCTCTAGGTTTCCCGTACATGTTATAGCTGTAGTAATATTCCCTTCAACCTGGAGAGTTGGGACCCATGGAATGGTTGCCATGCATTATTGCTTTAAAGGGTCTGCATTTGCTCACCCAATCTCACCAATCCTCTCAGTCCCAAGTGTCCAGCCTCATGCCACATCCAGCTGTCATCGTAGATAGGGTCATTCCAGGTTGCATCAGAGACCCTGAAGGAATTGTAAAGAATTTCCCTGTTTCTTTGTTCTGTTTTTGAAATTCCTTTTTAGAGTGGGTTTGAGCTGATTCTCGCTGCCATGTTTATGCCAGTCTAGACACACTTGATTCCCTTACGGAGACATATCAATACATAGGTTTTAAGATTCTTACTAGTCAGATCTATTCCTCTGCGGGAAATATGGGGTTTTGAGTCCCTTTCACTGAGGAAGGTGTAGGTCTTGTCTATTCCATAGTTGGTTTTTGGAACAGTACCTGTGCTTATATCAAACTCTGGTTTGATGCATCACCCCACCTCTCCTTCCCCCTTAAGCAGGCATAAGAGTGTTTTCTAAATGTGAGACTCTGTTCTCTTTCCTAACTCAGTTCATGTGTAGCCATGTTTACAGGATCTTCCTAAGTGATATCTTATGATAAGTTTCTTTTTCTGTGTGACTTCTTTCACTTAGAATCATCGTACCTGAATCCACTCATTTTGCTGCTACTGGTCTTATGACATTGATTTCACGGCTGAGGGATATTCCATCGTATGTAAGTTCCACAATGTTTTGAACCATTTTTATATTTCCTGGGATATTTCAGGTGTACCCAGGTTGAGGTTCTTGTAAGCAGTGCAGCCCTCAATTTGGGGGTGGCTCTGTCTTATGGATTTTCAGTTTTCCCAAGGTATATTCCCTAGACTGGAAGTGCCCTTGGCTCTGTAGCTCTGTTGTTTACTTGTTTTAGGGAACACAATGCACTCCTCCAGTGAGGCAGTTGGCAACTTACATCCCGCCCATCAGCATAACAAGGCTCCCTGTTCTCCAGGGCCTGTCTTGCCTTTCTGGTTTTTACACATTTTGTGGATGTCCCTTTTGACCGTTGGGAAGTGATACTTCTTTGTAGTGCAGATTTGCATTGCCCGCTTGCTTGCTTGGCCAAAAAGGGCGTATGCGTTTTCTCCTGAATATATTCAGGAGAAAACGCATACGCCCTTTTTGGCCAAGTGCATCATTGTCGAAGTTGTGCCCCTCTTCCTGTGCTTTACAGGCGATTCTAACGTACCTCTTGAAATCTGTTTCCTGCTATTCTGCCTCGCATTCAAGTCCGCCTCGTTGCCTTCCCTCAACAGATTTTTGGACGATAGTTGGCCTTGATGACTCTGCCAGTTTGTGAATTGCTGTGCCCCTGAGCTCCATTTTTCAACTCGTTTTTTGTGAGCTGAACGCAAGTCCAAACTTTTGGTTCAGGACCTGTACTGGTTCCCGGTGGGTGGCTGAGACTTTGGTTAATTCTTCTTCCTGCCGGGAAATTAGAGTGACATGTGCCCATCCAAATGCCTAACAGCTACTCTCTCATTGGTTCTCCCTCTTCCCTTTCCTCCTCTGCCAAATGGGCAACCTGTGTGAACCAGGAGCTTAAAGGGGCTGTCTCTCCAAGTTGGGAGATTGATAGTAAAGCTGTTGGAAAGTCAAACCGGAGCACCAGGAGAGGGACTCTTCGTTGAGTTTTAGAAACCTTTCGTATTCACAGTGTGTCCATTCTCTAGGTTTCCCGTACATGTTATAGCTGTAGTAATATTCCCTTCAACCTGGAGAGGTGGGACCCATGGAATGGTTGTCATGCATTATTGCTTTAAAGGGTCTGCATTTGCTCACCCAATCTCACCAATCCTCTCAGTCCCAAGTGTCCAGCCTCATGCCACATCCAGCTGTCATCGTAGATAGGGTCATTCCAGGTTGCATCAGAGACCCTGAAGGAATTGTAAAGAATTTCCCTGTTTCTTTGTTCTGTTTTTGAAATTCCATTTTAGAGTGGGTTTGAGCTGATTCTCGCTGCCATGTTTATGCCAGTCTAGACACACTTGATTCCCTTACGGAGACATATCAATACATAGGTTTTAAGATTCTTACTAGTCAGATCTATTCCTCTGCGGGAAATATGGGGTTTTGAGTCCCTTTCACTGAGGAAGGTGTAGGTCTTGTCTATTCCATAGTTGGTTTTTGGAACAGTACCTGTGCTTATATCAAACTCTGGTTTGATGCATCACCCCACCTCTCCTTCCCCCTTAAGCAGGCATAAGAGTGTTTTCTAAATGTGAGACTCTGTTCTCTTTGCTAACTCAGTTCATGTGTAGCCATGTTTACAGGATCTTCCTAAGTGATATCTTATGATAAGTTTCTTTTCCTGTGTGACTTCTTTCACTTAGAATCATCGTACCTGAATCCACTCATTTTGCTGCTACTGGTCTTATGACATTGATTTCGTGGCTGAGGGATATTCCATCGTACGTAAGTTCCACAATGTTTGGAACCATTTTTATATTTCCTGGGATATTTCAGGTGTACCCAGGTTGAGGTTCTTGTAAGCAGTGCAGCCCTCAATTTGGGGGTGGCTCTGTCTTATGGATTTTCAGTTTTCCCAAGGTATATTCCCTAGACTGGAAGTGCCCTTGGCTCTGTAGCTCTGTTGTTTACTTGTTTTAGGGAACACAATGCACTCCTCCAGTGAGGCAGTTGGCAACTTACATCCCGCCCATCAGCATAACAAGGCTCCCTGTTCTCCAGGGCCTGTCTTGCCTTTCTGGTTTTTACACATTTTGTGGATGTCCCTTTTGACCGTTGGGAAGTGATACTTCTTTGTAGTGCAGATTTGCATTGCCCGCTTGCTTGCTTGGCCAAAAAGGGCGTATGCGTTTTCTCCTGAATATATTCAGGAGAAAACGCATACGCCCTTTTTGGCCAAGTGCATCATTGTCGAAGTTGTGCCCCTCTTCCTGTGCTTTACAGGCGATTCTAACGTACCTCTTGAAATCTGTTTCCTGCTATTCTGCCTCGCATTCAAGTCCGCCTCGTTGCCTTCCCTCAACAGATTTTTGGACGATAGTTGGCCTTGATGACTCTGCCAGTTTGTGAATTGCTGTGCCCCTGAGCTCCATTTTTCAACTCGTTTTTTGTGAGCTGAACGCAAGTCCAAACATTTGGTTCAGGACCTATACTGGTTCCCGGTGGGTGGCTGAGACTTTGGTTAATTCTTCTTCCTGCCGGGAAATTAGAGTGACATGTGCCCATCCAAATGCCTAACAGCTACTCTCTCATTGGTTCTCCCTCTTCCCTTTCCTCCTCTGCCAAATGGGCAACCTGTGTGAACCAGGAGCTTAAAGGGGCTGTCTCTCCAAGTTGGGAGATTGATAGTAAAGCTGTTGGAAAGTCAAACCGGAGCACCAGGAGAGGGACTCTTCGTTGAGTTTTAGAAACCTTTCGTATTCACAGTGTGTCCATTCTCTAGGTTTCCCGTACATGTTATAGCTGTAGTAATATTCCCTTCAACCTGGAGAGGTGGGACCCATGGAATGGTTGCCATGCATTATTGCTTTAAAGGGTCTGCATTTGCTCACCCAATCTCACCAATCCTCTCAGTCCCAAGTGTCCAGCCTCATGCCACATCCAGCTGTCATCGTAGATAGGGTCATTCCAGGTTGCATCAGAGACCCTGAAGGAATTGTAAAGAATTTCCCTGTTTCTTTGTTCTGTTTTTGAAATTCCTTTTTAGAGTGGGTTTGAGCTGATTCTCGCTGCCATGTTTATGCCAGTCTAGACACACTTGATTCCCTTACGGAGACATATCAATACATAGGTTTTAAGATTCTTACTAGTCAGATCTATTCCTCTGCGGGAAATATGGGGTTTTGAGTCCCTTTCACTGAGGAAGGTGTAGGTCTTGTCTATTCCATAGTTGGTTTTTGGAACAGTACCTGTGCTTATATCAAACTCTGGTTTGATGCATCACCCCACCTCTCCTTCCCCCTTAAGCAGGCATAAGAGTGTTTTCTAAATGTGAGACTCTGTTCTCTTTGCTAACTCAGTTCATGTGTAGCCATGTTTACAGGATCTTCCTAAGTGATATCTTATGATAAGTTTCTTTTCCTGTGTGACTTCTTTCACTTAGAATCATCGTACCTGAATCCACTCATTTTGCTGCTACTGGTCTTATGACATTGATTTCGTGGCTGAGGGATATTCCATCGTACGTAAGTTCCACAATGTTTGGAACCATTTTTATATTTCCTGGGATATTTCAGGTGTACCCAGGTTGAGGTTCTTGTAAGCAGTGCAGCCCTCAATTTGGGGGTGGCTCTGTCTTATGGATTTTCAGTTTTCCCAAGGTATATTCCCTAGACTGGAAGTGCCCTTGGCTCTGTAGCTCTGTTGTTTACTTGTTTTAGGGAACACAATGCACTCCTCCAGTGAGGCAGTTGGCAACTTACATCCCGCCCATCAGCATAACAAGGCTCCCTGTTCTCCAGGGCCTGTCTTGCCTTTCTGGTTTTTACACATTTTGTGGATGTCCCTTTTGACCGTTGGGAAGTGATACTTCTTTGTAGTGCAGATTTGCATTGCCCGCTTGCTTGCTTGGCCAAAAAGGGCGTATGCGTTTTCTCCTGAATATATTCAGGAGAAAACGCATACGCCCTTTTTGGCCAAGTGCATCATTGTCGAAGTTGTGCCCCTCTTCCTGTGCTTTACAGGCGATTCTAACGTACCTCTTGAAATCTGTTTCCTGCTATTCTGCCTCGCATTCAAGTCCGCCTCGTTGCCTTCCCTCAACAGATTTTTGGACGATAGTTGGCCTTGATGACTCTGCCAGTTTGTGAATTGCTGTGCCCCTGAGCTCCATTTTTCAACTCGTTTTTTGTGAGCTGAACGCAAGTCCAAACATTTGGTTCAGGACCTATACTGGTTCCCGGTGGGTGGCTGAGACTTTGGTTAATTCTTCTTCCTGCCGGGAAACTAGAGTGACATGTGCCCATCCAAATGCCTAACAGCTACTCTCTCATTGGTTCTCCCTCTTCCCTTTCTTCCTCTGCCAAATGGGCAACCTGTGTGAACCAGGAGCTTAAAGGGGCTGTCTCTCCAAGTTGGGAGATTGATAGTTAAGCTGTTGGAAAGTCAAACCGGAGCACCAGGAGAGGGACTCTTCGTTGAGTTTTAGAAACCTTTCATATTCACAGTGTGTCCATTCTCTAGGTTTCCCGTACATGTTATAGCTGTAGTAATATTCCCTTCAACCTGGAGAGTTGGGACCCATGGAATGGTTGCCATGCATTATTGCTTTAAAGGGTCTGCATTTGCTCACCCAATCTCACCAATCCTCTCAGTCCCAAGTGTCCAGCCTCATGCCACATCCAGCTGTCATCGTAGATAGGGTCATTCCAGGTTGCATCAGAGACCCTGAAGGAATTGTAAAGAATTTCCCTGTTTCTTTGTTCTGTTTTTGAAATTCCTTTTTAGAGTGGGTTTGAGCTGATTCTCGCTGCCATGTTTATGCCAGTCTAGACACACTTGATTCCCTTACGGAGACATATCAATACATAGGTTTTAAGATTCTTACTAGTCAGATCTATTCCTCTGCGGGAAATATGGGGTTTTGAGTCCCTTTCACTGAGGAAGGTGTAGGTCTTGTCTATTCCATAGTTGGTTTTTGGAACAGTACCTGTGCTTATATCAAACTCTGGTTTGATGCATCACCCCACCTCTCCTTCCCCCTTAAGCAGGCATAAGAGTGTTTTCTAAATGTGAGACTCTGTTCTCTTTCCTAACTCAGTTCATGTGTAGCCATGTTTACAGGATCTTCCTAAGTGATATCTTATGATAAGTTTCTTTTTCTGTGTGACTTCTTTCAGTTAGAATCATCGTACCTGAATCCACTCATTTTGCTGCTACTGGTCTTATGACATTGATTTCACGGCTGAGGGATATTCCATCGTACGTAAGTTCCACAATGTTTTGAACCATTTTTATATTTCCTGGGATATTTCAGGTGTACCCAGGTTGAGGTTCTTGTAAGCAGTGCAGCCCTCAATTTGGGGGTGGCTCTGTCTTATGGATTTTCAGTTTTCCCAAGGTATATTCCCTAGACTGGAAGTGCCCTTGGCTCTGTAGCTCTGTTGTTTACTTGTTTTAGGGAACACAATGCACTCCTCCAGTGAGGCAGTTGGCAACTTACATCCCGCCCATCAGCATAACAAGGCTCCCTGTTCTCCAGGGCCTGTCTTGCCTTTCTGGTTTTTACACATTTTGTGGATGTCCCTTTTGACCGTTGGGAAGTGATACTTCTTTGTAGTGCAGATTTGCATTGCCCGCTTGCTTGCTTGGCCAAAAAGGGCGTATGCGTTTTCTCCTGAATATATTCAGGAGAAAACGCATACGCCCTTTTTGGCCAAGTGCATCATTGTCGAAGTTGTGCCCCTCTTCCTGTGCTTTACAGGCGATTCTAACGTACCTCTTGAAATCTGTTTCCTGCTATTCTGCCTCGCATTCAAGTCCGCCTCGTTGCCTTCCCTCAACAGATTTTTGGACGATAGTTGGCCTTGATGACTCTGCCAGTTTGTGAATTGCTGTGCCCCTGAGCTCCATTTTTCAACTCGTTTTTTGTGAGCTGAACGCAAGTCCAAACTTTTGGTTCAGGACCTGTACTGGTTCCCGGTGGGTGGCTGAGACTTTGGTTAATTCTTCTTCCTGCCGGGAAATTAGAGTGACATGTGCCCATCCAAATGCCTAACAGCTACTCTCTCATTGGTTCTCCCTCTTCCCTTTCCTCCTCTGCCAAATGGGCAACCTGTGTGAACCAGGAGCTTAAAGGGGCTGTCTCTCCAAGTTGGGAGATTGATAGTAAAGCTGTTGGAAAGTCAAACCGGAGCACCAGGAGAGGGACTCTTCGTTGAGTTTTAGAAACCTTTCGTATTCACAGTGTGTCCATTCTCTAGGTTTCCCGTACATGTTATAGCTGTAGTAATATTCCCTTCAACCTGGAGAGGTGGGACCCATGGAATGGTTGTCATGCATTATTGCTTTAAAGGGTCTGCATTTGCTCACCCAATCTCACCAATCCTCTCAGTCCCAAGTGTCCAGCCTCATGCCACATCCAGCTGTCATCGTAGATAGGGTCATTCCAGGTTGCATCAGAGACCCTGAAGGAATTGTAAAGAATTTCCCTGTTTCTTTGTTCTGTTTTTGAAATTCCATTTTAGAGTGGGTTTGAGCTGATTCTCGCTGCCATGTTTATGCCAGTCTAGACACACTTGATTCCCTTACGGAGACATATCAATACATAGGTTTTAAGATTCTTACTAGTCAGATCTATTCCTCTGCGGGAAATATGGGGTTTTGAGTCCCTTTCACTGAGGAAGGTGTAGGTCTTGTCTATTCCATAGTTGGTTTTTGGAACAGTACCTGTGCTTATATCAAACTCTGGTTTGATGCATCACCCCACCTCTCCTTCCCCCTTAAGCAGGCATAAGAGTGTTTTCTAAATGTGAGACTCTGTTCTCTTTGCTAACTCAGTTCATGTGTAGCCATGTTTACAGGATCTTCCTAAGTGATATCTTATGATAAGTTTCTTTTCCTGTGTGACTTCTTTCACTTAGAATCATCGTACCTGAATCCACTCATTTTGCTGCTACTGGTCTTATGACATTGATTTCGTGGCTGAGGGATATTCCATCGTACGTAAGTTCCACAATGTTTGGAACCATTTTTATATTTCCTGGGATATTTCAGGTGTACCCAGGTTGAGGTTCTTGTAAGCAGTGCAGCCCTCAATTTGGGGGTGGCTCTGTCTTATGGATTTTCAGTTTTCCCAAGGTATATTCCCTAGACTGGAAGTGCCCTTGGCTCTGTAGCTCTGTTGTTTACTTGTTTTAGGGAACACAATGCACTCCTCCAGTGAGGCAGTTGGCAACTTACATCCCGCCCATCAGCATAACAAGGCTCCCTGTTCTCCAGGGCCTGTCTTGCCTTTCTGGTTTTTACACATTTTGTGGATGTCCCTTTTGACCGTTGGGAAGTGATACTTCTTTGTAGTGCAGATTTGCATTGCCCGCTTGCTTGCTTGGCCAAAAAGGGCGTATGCGTTTTCTCCTGAATATATTCAGGAGAAAACGCATACGCCCTTTTTGGCCAAGTGCATCATTGTCGAAGTTGTGCCCCTCTTCCTGTGCTTTACAGGCGATTCTAACGTACCTCTTGAAATCTGTTTCCTGCTATTCTGCCTCGCATTCAAGTCCGCCTCGTTGCCTTCCCTCAACAGATTTTTGGACGATAGTTGGCCTTGATGACTCTGCCAGTTTGTGAATTGCTGTGCCCCTGAGCTCCATTTTTCAACTCGTTTTTTGTGAGCTGAACGCAAGTCCAAACATTTGGTTCAGGACCTATACTGGTTCCCGGTGGGTGGCTGAGACTTTGGTTAATTCTTCTTCCTGCCGGGAAATTAGAGTGACATGTGCCCATCCAAATGCCTAACAGCTACTCTCTCATTGGTTCTCCCTCTTCCCTTTCCTCCTCTGCCAAATGGGCAACCTGTGTGAACCAGGAGCTTAAAGGGGCTGTCTCTCCAAGTTGGGAGATTGATAGTAAAGCTGTTGGAAAGTCAAACCGGAGCACCAGGAGAGGGACTCTTCGTTGAGTTTTAGAAACCTTTCGTATTCACAGTGTGTCCATTCTCTAGGTTTCCCGTACATGTTATAGCTGTAGTAATATTCCCTTCAACCTGGAGAGGTGGGACCCATGGAATGGTTGCCATGCATTATTGCTTTAAAGGGTCTGCATTTGCTCACCCAATCTCACCAATCCTCTCAGTCCCAAGTGTCCAGCCTCATGCCACATCCAGCTGTCATCGTAGATAGGGTCATTCCAGGTTGCATCAGAGACCCTGAAGGAATTGTAAAGAATTTCCCTGTTTCTTTGTTCTGTTTTTGAAATTCCTTTTTAGAGTGGGTTTGAGCTGATTCTCGCTGCCATGTTTATGCCAGTCTAGACACACTTGATTCCCTTACGGAGACATATCAATACATAGGTTTTAAGATTCTTACTAGTCAGATCTATTCCTCTGCGGGAAATATGGGGTTTTGAGTCCCTTTCACTGAGGAAGGTGTAGGTCTTGTCTATTCCATAGTTGGTTTTTGGAACAGTACCTGTGCTTATATCAAACTCTGGTTTGATGCATCACCCCACCTCTCCTTCCCCCTTAAGCAGGCATAAGAGTGTTTTCTAAATGTGAGACTCTGTTCTCTTTGCTAACTCAGTTCATGTGTAGCCATGTTTACAGGATCTTCCTAAGTGATATCTTATGATAAGTTTCTTTTCCTGTGTGACTTCTTTCCCTTAGAATCATCGTACCTGAATCCACTCATTTTGCTGCTACTGGTCTTATGACATTGATTTCGTGGCTGAGGGATATTCCATCGTACGTAAGTTCCACAATGTTTGGAACCATTTTTATATTTCCTGGGATATTTCAGGTGTACCCAGGTTGAGGTTCTTGTAAGCAGTGCAGCCCTCAATTTGGGGGTGGCTCTGTCTTATGGATTTTCAGTTTTCCCAAGGTATATTCCCTAGACTGGAAGTGCCCTTGGCTCTGTAGCTCTGTTGTTTACTTGTTTTAGGGAACACAATGCACTCCTCCAGTGAGGCAGTTGGCAACTTACATCCCGCCCATCAGCATAACAAGGCTCCCTGTTCTCCAGGGCCTGTCTTGCCTTTCTGGTTTTTACACATTTTGTGGATGTCCCTTTTGACCGTTGGGAAGTGATACTTCTTTGTAGTGCAGATTTGCATTGCCCGCTTGCTTGCTTGGCCAAAAAGGGCGTATGCGTTTTCTCCTGAATATATTCAGGAGAAAACGCATACGCCCTTTTTGGCCAAGTGCATCATTGTCGAAGTTGTGCCCCTCTTCCTGTGCTTTACAGGCGATTCTAACGTACCTCTTGAAATCTGTTTCCTGCTATTCTGCCTCGCATTCAAGTCCGCCTCGTTGCCTTCCCTCAACAGATTTTTGGACGATAGTTGGCCTTGATGACTCTGCCAGTTTGTGAATTGCTGTGCCCCTGAGCTCCATTTTTCAACTCGTTTTTTGTGAGCTGAACGCAAGTCCAAACATTTGGTTCAGGACCTATACTGGTTCCCGGTGGGTGGCTGAGACTTTGGTTAATTCTTCTTCCTGCCGGGAAATTAGAGTGACATGTGCCCATCCAAATGCCTAACAGCTACTCTCTCATTGGTTCTCCCTCTTCCCTTTCTTCCTCTGCCAAATGGGCAACCTGTGTGAACCAGGAGCTTAAAGGGGCTGTCTCTCCAAGTTGGGAGATTGATAGTTAAGCTGTTGGAAAGTCAAACCGGAGCACCAGGAGAGGGACTCTTCGTTGAGTTTTAGAAACCTTTCATATTCACAGTGTGTCCATTCTCTAGGTTTCCCGTACATGTTATAGCTGTAGTAATATTCCCTTCAACCTGGAGAGTTGGGACCCATGGAATGGTTGCCATGCATTATTGCTTTAAAGGGTCTGCATTTGCTCACCCAATCTCACCAATCCTCTCAGTCCCAAGTGTCCAGCCTCATGCCACATCCAGCTGTCATCGTAGATAGGGTCATTCCAGGTTGCATCAGAGACCCTGAAGGAATTGTAAAGAATTTCCCTGTTTCTTTGTTCTGTTTTTGAAATTCCTTTTTAGAGTGGGTTTGAGCTGATTCTCGCTGCCATGTTTATGCCAGTCTAGACACACTTGATTCCCTTACGGAGACATATCAATACATAGGTTTTAAGATTCTTACTAGTCAGATCTATTCCTCTGCGGGAAATATGGGGTTTTGAGTCCCTTTCACTGAGGAAGGTGTAGGTCTTGTCTATTCCATAGTTGGTTTTTGGAACAGTACCTGTGCTTATATCAAACTCTGGTTTGATGCATCACCCCACCTCTCCTTCCCCCTTAAGCAGGCATAAGAGTGTTTTCTAAATGTGAGACTCTGTTCTCTTTCCTAACTCAGTTCATGTGTAGCCATGTTTACAGGATCTTCCTAAGTGATATCTTATGATAAGTTTCTTTTTCTGTGTGACTTCTTTCAGTTAGAATCATCGTACCTGAATCCACTCATTTTGCTGCTACTGGTCTTATGACATTGATTTCACGGCTGAGGGATATTCCATCGTACGTAAGTTCCACAATGTTTTGAACCATTTTTATATTTCCTGGGATATTTCAGGTGTACCCAGGTTGAGGTTCTTGTAAGCAGTGCAGCCCTCAATTTGGGGGTGGCTCTGTCTTATGGATTTTCAGTTTTCCCAAGGTATATTCCCTAGACTGGAAGTGCCCTTGGCTCTGTAGCTCTGTTGTTTACTTGTTTTAGGGAACACAATGCACTCCTCCAGTGAGGCAGTTGGCAACTTACATCCCGCCCATCAGCATAACAAGGCTCCCTGTTCTCCAGGGCCTGTCTTGCCTTTCTGGTTTTTACACATTTTGTGGATGTCCCTTTTGACCGTTGGGAAGTGATACTTCTTTGTAGTGCAGATTTGCATTGCCCGCTTGCTTGCTTGGCCAAAAAGGGCGTATGCGTTTTCTCCTGAATATATTCAGGAGAAAACGCATACGCCCTTTTTGGCCAAGTGCATCATTGTCGAAGTTGTGCCCCTCTTCCTGTGCTTTACAGGCGATTCTAACGTACCTCTTGAAATCTGTTTCCTGCTATTCTGCCTCGCATTCAAGTCCGCCTCGTTGCCTTCCCTCAACAGATTTTTGGACGATAGTTGGCCTTGATGACTCTGCCAGTTTGTGAATTGCTGTGCCCCTGAGCTCCATTTTTCAACTCGTTTTTTGTGAGCTGAACGCAAGTCCAAACTTTTGGTTCAGGACCTGTACTGGTTCCCGGTGGGTGGCTGAGACTTTGGTTAATTCTTCTTCCTGCCGGGAAATTAGAGTGACATGTGCCCATCCAAATGCCTAACAGCTACTCTCTCATTGGTTCTCCCTCTTCCCTTTCCTCCTCTGCCAAATGGGCAACCTGTGTGAACCAGGAGCTTAAAGGGGCTGTCTCTCCAAGTTGGGAGATTGATAGTAAAGCTGTTGGAAAGTCAAACCGGAGCACCAGGAGAGGGACTCTTCGTTGAGTTTTAGAAACCTTTCGTATTCACAGTGTGTCCATTCTCTAGGTTTCCCGTACATGTTATAGCTGTAGTAATATTCCCTTCAACCTGGAGAGGTGGGACCCATGGAATGGTTGTCATGCATTATTGCTTTAAAGGGTCTGCATTTGCTCACCCAATCTCACCAATCCTCTCAGTCCCAAGTGTCCAGCCTCATGCCACATCCAGCTGTCATCGTAGATAGGGTCATTCCAGGTTGCATCAGAGACCCTGAAGGAATTGTAAAGAATTTCCCTGTTTCTTTGTTCTGTTTTTGAAATTCCTTTTTAGAGTGGGTTTGAGCTGATTCTCGCTGCCATGTTTATGCCAGTCTAGACACACTTGATTCCCTTACGGAGACATATCAATACATAGGTTTTAAGATTCTTACTAGTCAGATCTATTCCTCTGCGGGAAATATGGGGTTTTGAGTCCCTTTCACTGAGGAAGGTGTAGGTCTTGTCTATTCCATAGTTGGTTTTTGGAACAGTACCTGTGCTTATATCAAACTCTGGTTTGATGCATCACCCCACCTCTCCTTCCCCCTTAAGCAGGCATAAGAGTGTTTTCTAAATGTGAGACTCTGTTTTCTTTCCTAACTCAGTTCATGTGTTGCCATGTTTACAGGATCTTCCTAAGTGATATCTTATGATAAGTTTCTTTTTCTGTGTGACTTCTTTCACTTAGAATCATCGTACCTGAATCCACTCATTTTGCTGCTACTGGTCTTATGACATTGATTTCACGGCTGAGGGATATTCCATCGTACGTAAGTTCCACAATGTTTTGAACCATTTTTATATTTCCTGGGATATTTCAGGTGTAACCAGGTTGAGGTTCTTGTAAGCAGTGCAGCCCTCAATTTGGGGGTGGCTCTGTCTTATGGATTTTCAGTTTTCCCAAGGTATATTCCCTAGACTGGAAGTGCCCTTGGCTCTGTAGCTCTGTTGTTTACTTGTTTTAGGGAACACAATGCACTCCTCCAGTGAGGCAGTTGGCAACTTACATCCCGCCCATCAGCATAACAAGGCTCCCTGTTCTCCAGGGCCTGTCTTGCCTTTCTGGTTTTTACACATTTTGTGGATGTCCCTTTTGACCGTTGGGAAGTGATACTTCTTTGTAGTGCAGATTTGCATTGCCCGCTTGCTTGCTTGGCCAAAAAGGGCGTATGCGTTTTCTCCTGAATATATTCAGGAGAAAACGCATACGCCCTTTTTGGCCAAGTGCATCATTGTCGAAGTTGTGCCCCTCTTCCTGTGCTTTACAGGCGATTCTAACGTACCTCTTGAAATCTGTTTCCTGCTATTCTGCCTCGCATTCAAGTCCGCCTCGTTGCCTTCCCTCAACAGATTTTTGGACGATAGTTGGCCTTGATTACTCTGCCAGTTTGTGAATTGCTGTGCCCCTGAGCTCCATTTTTCAACTCGTTTTTTGTGAGCTGAACGCAAGTCCAAACATTTGGTTCAGGACCTATACTGGTTCCCGGTGGGTGGCTGAGACTTTGGTTAATTCTTCTTCCTGCCGGGAAATTAGAGTGACATGTGCCCATCCAAATGCCTAACAGCTACTCTCTCATTGGTTCTCCCTCTTCCCTTTCATCCTCTACCAAATTGGCAACATGTGCGAACCAGGAGCTTAAAGGGGCTGTCTCTCCAAGTTGGGAGATTGATAGGAAAGCAGTTGGAAAGTCAAACCGGAGCACCAGGAGAGGGACTCTTCATTGAGTTTTAGAAACCTTTCGTATTCACAGTGTGTCCATTCTCTAGGTTTCCCGTACATGTTAAAGCTGTAGTAATATTCCCTTCAACCTGGAGAGTTGGGAACCATGGAATGGGTGCCATGCATTATTGCTATAAAGGATCTGCCTTTGCTTACCCAATCTCTCCTATCCTCTCAGTCCCAAGTGTCCAGCCTCATGCCGCATCCAGCTGTCATCGTAGATAGGGTCATTCCAGGTTGCATCAGAGACCCTGAAGGAATTGTAAAGAATTTCCCTGTTTCTTTGTTCTGTTTTTGAAATTCCTTTTTAGAGTGGGTTTGAGCTGATTCTCGCTGCCATGTTTATGCCAGTCTAGACACACTTGATTCCCTTACGGAGACATATCAATACATAGGTTTTAAGATTCTTACTAGTCAGATCTATTCCTCTGCGGGAAATATGGGGTTTTGAGTCCCTTTCACTGAGGAAGGTGTAGGTCTTGTCTATTCCATAGTTGGTTTTTGGAACAGTACCTGTGCTTATATCAAACTCTGGTTTGATGCATCACCCCACCTCTCCTTCCCCCTTAAGCAGGCATAAGAGTGTTTTCTAAATGTGAGACTCTGTTCTCTTTCCTAACTCAGTTCATGTGTAGCCATGTTTACAGGATCTTCCTAAGTGATATCTTATGATAAGTTTCTTTTTCTGTGTGACTTCTTTCACTTAGAATCATCGTACCTGAATCCACTCATTTTGCTGCTACTGGTCTTATGACATTGATTTCATGGCTGAGGGATATTCCATCGTATGTAAGTTGCACAATGTTTTGAACCATTTTTATATTTCCTGGGATATTTCAGGTGTACCCAGGTTGAGGTTCTTGTAAGCAGTGCAGCCCTCAATTTGGGGGTGGCTCTGTCTTATGGATTTTCAGTTTTCCCAAGGTATATTCCCTAGACTGGAAGTGCCCTTGGCTCTGTAGCTCTGTTGTTTACTTGTTTTAGGGAACACAATGCACTCCTCCAGTGAGGCAGTTGGCAACTTACATCCCGCCCATCAGCATAACAAGGCTCCCTGTTCTCCAGGGCCTGTCTTGCCTTTCTGGTTTTTACACATTTTGTGGATGTCCCTTTTGACCGTTGGGAAGTGATACTTCTTTGTAGTGCAGATTTGCATTGCCCGCTTGCTTGCTTGGCCAAAAAGGGCGTATGCGTTTTCTCCTGAATATATTCAGGAGAAAACGCATACGCCCTTTTTGGCCAAGTGCATCATTGTCGAAGTTGTGCCCCTCTTCCTGTGCTTTACAGGCGATTCTAACGTACCTCTTGAAATCTGTTTCCTGCTATTCTGCCTCGCATTCAAGTCCGCCTCGTTGCCTTCCCTCAACAGATTTTTGGACGATAGTTGGCCTTGATGACTCTGCCAGTTTGTGAATTGCTGTGCCCCTGAGCTCCATTTTTCAACTCGTTTTTTGTGAGCTGAACGCAAGTCCAAACATTTGGTTCAGGACCTGTACTGGTTCCCGGTGGGTGGCTGAGACTTTGGTTAATTCTTCTTCCTGCCGGGAAATTAGAGTGACATGTGCCCATCCAAATGCCTAACAGCTACTCTCTCATTGGTTCTCCCTCTTCCCTTTCTTCCTCTGCCAAATGGGCAACCTGTGTGAACCAGGAGCTTAAAGGGGCTGTCTCTCCAAGTTGGGAGATTGATAGTAAAGCTGTTGGAAAGTCAAACCGGAGCACCAGGAGAGGGACTCTTCGTTGAGTTTTAGAAACCTTTCATATTCACAGTGTGTCCATTCTCTAGGTTTCCCGTACATGTTATAGCTGTAGTAATATTCCCTTCAACCTGGAGAGTTGGGACCCATGGAATGGTTGCCATGCATTATTGCTTTAAAGGGTCTGCATTTGCTCACCCAATCTCACCAATCCTCTCAGTCCCAAGTGTCCAGCCTCATGCCACATCCAGCTGTCATCGTAGATAGGGTCATTCCAGGTTGCATCAGAGACCCTGAAGGAATTGTAAAGAATTTCCCTGTTTCTTTGTTCTGTTTTTGAAATTCCTTTTTAGAGTGGGTTTGAGCTGATTCTCGCTGCCATGTTTATGCCAGTCTAGACACACTTGATTCCCTTACGGAGACATATCAATACATAGGTTTTAAGATTCTTACTAGTCAGATCTATTCCTCTGCGGGAAATATGGGGTTTTGAGTCCCTTTCACTGAGGAAGGTGTAGGTCTTGTCTATTCCATAGTTGGTTTTTGGAACAGTACCTGTGCTTATATCAAACTCTGGTTTGATGCATCACCCCACCTCTCCTTCCCCCTTAAGCAGGCATAAGAGTGTTTTCTAAATGTGAGACTCTGTTCTCTTTCCTAACTCAGTTCATGTGTAGCCATGTTTACAGGATCTTCCTAAGTGATATCTTATGATAAGTTTCTTTTTCTGTGTGACTTCTTTCACTTAGAATCATCGTACCTGAATCCACTCATTTTGCTGCTACTGGTCTTATGACATTGATTTCACGGCTGAGGGATATTCCATCGTACGTAAGTTCCACAATGTTTTGAACCATTTTTATATTTCCTGGGATATTTCAGGTGTACCCAGGTTGAGGTTCTTGTAAGCAGTGCAGCCCTCAATTTGGGGGTGGCTCTGTCTTATGGATTTTCAGTTTTCCCAAGGTATATTCCCTAGACTGGAAGTGCCCTTGGCTCTGTAGCTCTGTTGTTTACTTGTTTTAGGGAACACAATGCACTCCTCCAGTGAGGCAGTTGGCAACTTACATCCCGCCCATCAGCATAACAAGGCTCCCTGTTCTCCAGGGCCTGTCTTGCCTTTCTGGTTTTTACACATTTTGTGGATGTCCCTTTTGACCGTTGGGAAGTGATACTTCTTTGTAGTGCAGATTTGCATTGCCCGCTTGCTTGCTTGGCCAAAAAGGGCGTATGCGTTTTCTCCTGAATATATTCAGGAGAAAACGCATACGCCCTTTTTGGCCAAGTGCATCATTGTCGAAGTTGTGCCCCTCTTCCTGTGCTTTACAGGCGATTCTAACGTACCTCTTGAAATCTGTTTCCTGCTATTCTGCCTCGCATTCAAGTCCGCCTCGTTGCCTTCCCTCAACAGATTTTTGGACGATAGTTGGCCTTGATGACTCTGCCAGTTTGTGAATTGCTGTGCCCCTGAGCTCCATTTTTCAACTCGTTTTTTGTGAGCTGAACGCAAGTCCAAACTTTTGGTTCAGGACCTGTACTGGTTCCCGGTGGGTGGCTGAGACTTTGGTTAATTCTTCTTCCTGCCGGGAAATTAGAGTGACATGTGCCCATCCAAATGCCTAACAGCTACTCTCTCATTGGTTCTCCCTCTTCCCTTTCCTCCTCTGCCAAATGGGCAACCTGTGTGAACCAGGAGCTTAAAGGGGCTGTCTCTCCAAGTTGGGAGATTGATAGTAAAGCTGTTGGAAAGTCAAACCGGAGCACCAGGAGAGGGACTCTTCGTTGAGTTTTAGAAACCTTTCGTATTCACAGTGTGTCCATTCTCTAGGTTTCCCGTACATGTTATAGCTGTAGTAATATTCCCTTCAACCTGGAGAGGTGGGACCCATGGAATGGTTGTCATGCATTATTGCTTTAAAGGGTCTGCATTTGCTCACCCAATCTCACCAATCCTCTCAGTCCCAAGTGTCCAGCCTCATGCCACATCCAGCTGTCATCGTAGATAGGGTCATTCCAGGTTGCATCAGAGACCCTGAAGGAATTGTAAAGAATTTCCCTGTTTCTTTGTTCTGTTTTTGAAATTCCTTTTTAGAGTGGGTTTGAGCTGATTCTCGCTGCCATGTTTATGCCAGTCTAGACACACTTGATTCCCTTACGGAGACATATCAATACATAGGTTTTAAGATTCTTACTAGTCAGATCTATTCCTCTGCGGGAAATATGGGGTTTTGAGTCCCTTTCACTGAGGAAGGTGTAGGTCTTGTCTATTCCATAGTTGGTTTTTGGAACAGTACCTGTGCTTATATCAAACTCTGGTTTGATGCATCACCCCACCTCTCCTTCCCCCTTAAGCAGGCATAAGAGTGTTTTCTAAATGTGAGACTCTGTTTTCTTTCCTAACTCAGTTCATGTGTTGCCATGTTTACAGGATCTTCCTAAGTGATATCTTATGATAAGTTTCTTTTTCTGTGTGACTTCTTTCACTTAGAATCATCGTACCTGAATCCACTCATTTTGCTGCTACTGGTCTTATGACATTGATTTCACGGCTGAGGGATATTCCATCGTACGTAAGTTCCACAATGTTTTGAACCATTTTTATATTTCCTGGGATATTTCAGGTGTAACCAGGTTGAGGTTCTTGTAAGCAGTGCAGCCCTCAATTTGGGGGTGGCTCTGTCTTATGGATTTTCAGTTTTCCCAAGGTATATTCCCTAGACTGGAAGTGCCCTTGGCTCTGTAGCTCTGTTGTTTACTTGTTTTAGGGAACACAATGCACTCCTCCAGTGAGGCAGTTGGCAACTTACATCCCGCCCATCAGCATAACAAGGCTCCCTGTTCTCCAGGGCCTGTCTTGCCTTTCTGGTTTTTACACATTTTGTGGATGTCCCTTTTGACCGTTGGGAAGTGATACTTCTTTGTAGTGCAGATTTGCATTGCCCGCTTGCTTGCTTGGCCAAAAAGGGCGTATGCGTTTTCTCCTGAATATATTCAGGAGAAAACGCATACGCCCTTTTTGGCCAAGTGCATCATTGTCGAAGTTGTGCCCCTCTTCCTGTGCTTTACAGGCGATTCTAACGTACCTCTTGAAATCTGTTTCCTGCTATTCTGCCTCGCATTCAAGTCCGCCTCGTTGCCTTCCCTCAACAGATTTTTGGACGATAGTTGGCCTTGATGACTCTGCCAGTTTGTGAATTGCTGTGCCCCTGAGCTCCATTTTTCAACTCGTTTTTTGTGAGCTGAACGCAAGTCCAAACATTTGGTTCAGGACCTATACTGCTTCCCGGTGGGTGGCTGAGACTTTGGTTAATTCTTCTTCCTGCCGGGAAATTAGAGTGACATGTGCCCATCCAAATGCCTAACAGCTACTCTCTCATTGGTTCTCCCTCTTCCCTTTCATCCTCTACCAAATTGGCAACATGTGCGAACCAGGAGCTTAAAGGGGCTGTCTCTCCAAGTTGGGAGATTGATAGGAAAGCAGTTGGAAAGTCAAACCGGAGCACCAGGAGAGGGACTCTTCATTGAGTTTTAGAAACCTTTCGTATTCACAGTGTGTCCATTCTCTAGGTTTCCCGTACATGTTAAAGCTGTAGTAATATTCCCTTCAACCTGGAGAGTTGGGAACCATGGAATGGGTGCCATGCATTATTGCTATAAAGGATCTGCCTTTGCTTACCCAATCTCTCCTATCCTCTCAGTCCCAAGTGTCCAGCCTCATGCCGCATCCAGCTGTCATCGTAGATAGGGTCATTCCAGGTTGCATCAGAGACCCTGAAGGAATTGTAAAGAATTTCCCTGTTTCTTTGTTCTGTTTTTGAAATTCCTTTTTAGAGTGGGTTTGAGCTGATTCTCGCTGCCATGTTTATGCCAGTCTAGACACACTTGATTCCCTTACGGAGACATATCAATACATAGGTTTTAAGATTCTTACTAGTCATATCTATTCCTCTGCGGGAAATATGGGGTTTTGAGTCCCTTTCACTGAGGAAGGTGTAGGTCTTGTCTATTCCATAGTTGGTTTTTGGAACAGTACCTGTGCTTATATCAAACTCTGGTTTGATGCATCACCCCACCTCTCCTTCCCCCTTAAGCAGGCATAAGAGTGTTTTCTAAATGTGAGACTCTGTTCTCTTTCCTAACTCAGTTCATGTGTAGCCATGTTTACAGGATCTTCCTAAGTGATATCTTATGATAAGTTTCTTTTTCTGTGTGACTTCTTTCACTTAGAATCATCGTACCTGAATCCACTCATTTTGCTGCTACTGGTCTTATGACATTGATTTCATGGCTGAGGGATATTCCATCGTATGTAAGTTGCACAATGTTTTGAACCATTTTTATATTTCCTGGGATATTTCAGGTGTACCCAGGTTGAGGTTCTTGTAAGCAGTGCAGCCCTCAATTTGGGGGTGGCTCTGTCTTATGGATTTTCAGTTTTCCCAAGGTATATTCCCTAGACTGGAAGTGCCCTTGGCTCTGTAGCTCTGTTGTTTACTTGTTTTAGGGAACACAATGCACTCCTCCAGTGAGGCAGTTGGCAACTTACATCCCGCCCATCAGCATAACAAGGCTCCCTGTTCTCCAGGGCCTGTCTTGCCTTTCTGGTTTTTACACATTTTGTGGATGTCCCTTTTGACCGTTGGGAAGTGATACTTCTTTGTAGTGCAGATTTGCATTGCCCGCTTGCTTGCTTGGCCAAAAAGGGCGTATGCGTTTTCTCCTGAATATATTCAGGAGAAAACGCATACGCCCTTTTTGGCCAAGTGCATCATTGTCGAAGTTGTGCCCCTCTTCCTGTGCTTTACAGGCGATTCTAACGTACCTCTTGAAATCTGTTTCCTGCTATTCTGCCTCGCATTCAAGTCCGCCTCGTTGCCTTCCCTCAACAGATTTTTGGACGATAGTTGGCCTTGATTACTCTGCCAGTTTGTGAATTGCTGTGCCCCAGAGCTCCATTTTTCAACTCGTTTTTTGTGAGCTGAACGCAAGTCCAAACATTTGGTTCAGGACCTATACTGGTTCCCGGTGGGTGGCTGAGACTTTGGTTAATTCTTCTTCCTGCCGGGAAATTAGAGTGACATGTGCCCATCCAAATGCCTAACAGCTACTCTCTCATTGGTTCTCCCTCTTCCCTTTCTTCCTCTGCCAAATGGGCAACCTGTGTGAACCAGGAGCTTAAAGGGGCTGTCTCTCCAAGTTGGGAGATTGATAGTTAAGCTGTTGGAAAGTCAAACCGGAGCACCAGGAGAGGGACTCTTCGTTGAGTTTTAGAAACCTTTCATATTCACAGTGTGTCCATTCTCTAGGTTTCCCGTACATGTTATAGCTGTAGTAATATTCCCTTCAACCTGGAGAGGTGGGACCCATGGAATGGTTGCCATGCATTATTGCTTTAAAGGGTCTGCATTTGCTCACCCAATCTCACCAATCCTCTCAGTCCCAAGTGTCCAGCCTCATGCCACATCCAGCTGTCATCGTAGATAGGGTCATTCCAGGTTGCATCAGAGACCCTGAAGGAATTGTAAAGAATTTCCCTGTTTCTTTGTTCTGTTTTTGAAATTCCTTTTTAGAGTGGGTTTGAGCTGATTCTCGCTGCCATGTTTATGCCAGTCTAGACACACTTGATTCCCTTACGGAGACATATCAATACATAGGTTTTAAGATTCTTACTAGTCAGATCTATTCCTCTGCGGGAAATATGGGGTTTTGAGTCCCTTTCACTGAGGAAGGTGTAGGTCTTGTCTATTCCATAGTTGGTTTTTGGAACAGTACCTGTGCTTATATCAAACTCTGGTTTGATGCATCACCCCACCTCTCCTTCCCCCTTAAGCAGGCATAAGAGTGTTTTCTAAATGTGAGACTCTGTTCTCTTTCCTAACTCAGTTCATGTGTAGCCATGTTTACAGGATCTTCCTAAGTGATATCTTATGATAAGTTTCTTTTTCTGTGTGACTTCTTTCACTTAGAATCATCGTACCTGAATCCACTCATTTTGCTGCTACTGGTCTTATGACATTGATTTCATGGCTGAGGGATATTCCATCGTACGTAAGTTCCACAATGTTTTGAACCATTTTTATATTTCCTGGGATATTTCCGGTGTACCCAGGTTGAGGTTCTTGTAAGCAGTGCAGCCCTCAATTTGGGGGTGGCTCTGTCTTATGGATTTTCAGTTTTCCCAAGGTATATTCCCTAGACTGGAAGTGCCCTTGGCTCTGTAGCTCTGTTGTTTACTTGTTTTAGGGAGCACAATGCACTCCTCCAGTGAGGCAGTTGGCAACTTACATCCTGCCCATCAGCATAACAAGGCTCCCATTTCGCCATGGCCTGTCTTGCCTTTCTGGTTTTTACACATTTTGTGGATGTCCCTTTTGACCCGTGGGAAGTGATACTTCTTTGTAGTGCAGATTTGCATTGCCCGCTTGCTTCCTTGGCCAAAAGGGCGTATGTGTGTTCTCCTGAATATATTCAGGAGAAAACGCATACGCCCTTTTTGGCCAAGTGCATCATTGTCGAAGTTGTGCCCCTCTTCCTGTGCTTTACAGGTGATTCCAACGTACCTCTTGAAATCTGTTTCCTGCTATTCTGCCTCGATTTCAAGTCCGCCTCGTTGCCTTCCCTCAACAGATTTTTGGACGATTTTTGGCCTTGATTACTCTGCCTGTTTGTGAATTGCTGTGCCCCTGAGCTCCAATTTCAAACTCGTTTTTTGTGAGCTGAACGCAAGTCCAAACTTTTGGTTCAGGACCTATACTGGTTCCCGGTGGGTGGCTGAGACTTTGGTTAATTCTTCTTCCTGCCGGGAAATTAGAGTGACATGTGCCCATCCAAATGCCTAACAGCTACTCTCTCATTGGTTCTCCCTCTTCCCTTTCATCCTCTGCCAAATTGGCAACCTGTGTGAACCAGGATCTTAAAGTGGCTGTCTCTCCAAGTTGGGAGATTGATAGTAAAGCAGTTGGAAAGTCAAACCGGAGCACCAGGAGAGGGACTCTTCATTGAGTTTTAGAAACCTTTCGTATTCACAGTGTGTCCATTCTCTAGGTTTCCCGTACATGTTAAAGCTGTAGTAATATTCCCTTCAACCTGGAGAGTTGGGAATCATGGAATGGGTGCCATGCATTATTGCTATAAAGGGTCTGCCTTTGCTCACCCAATCTCTCCAATCCTCTCAGTCCCAAGTGTCCAGCCTCATGCCGCATACAGCTGTCATTGTAGATAGGGTCATTCCAGGTTGCATCAGAGACCCTGAAGGAATTGTTAAGAATTTCCCTGATTCTTTGTTCTGTTTTTGAAATTCCTTTTTAGAGTGGGTTTGAGCTGATTCTCGCTGCCATATTTATGCCAGTCTAGACACACTTGATTCCCTTACGGAGACATATCAATACATAGGTTTTAAGATACTTACTAGTCATATCTATTCCTCTGCGGGAAATATGGGGTTCTGAGTCCCTTTCACTGAGGAAGGTGTAGGTCTTGTCTATTCCATAGTTGGTTTTTGGAACAGTACCTGTGCTTATATCAAACTCTGGTTTGATGCATCACCCCACCTCTCCTTCCCCCTTAAGCAGGCATAAGAGTGTTTTCTAAATGTGAGACTCTGTTCTCTTTCCTAACTCAGTTCATGTGTAGCCATGTTTACAGGATCTTCCTAAGTGATATCTTATGATAAGTTTCTTTTTCTGTGTGACTTCTTTCACTTAGAATCATCGTACCTGAATCCAATCATTTTGCTGCTACTGGTCTTATGACATTGATTTCGTGCCTGAGGGATATTCCATCGTACGTAAGTTCCACAAAGTTTTGAACCATTTTTATATTTCCTGGGATATTTCAGGTGTACCCAGGTTGAGGTTCTTGTAAGCAGTGCAACCCTCAATTTGGGGGTGGCTCTGTCTTATGGATTTTCAGTTTTCCCAAGGTATATTCCCTAGACTGGAAGTGCCCTTGGCTCTGTAGCTCTGTTGTTTACTTGTTTTAGGGAACACAATGCACTCCTCCAGTGAGGCAGTTGGCAACTTACATCCCGCCCATCAGCATAACAAGGCTCCCGGTTCTCCAGGGCCTGTCTTGCCTTTCTGGTTTTTACACATTTTGTGGATATCCCTTTTGACCGTTGGGAAGTGATACTTCTTTGTAGTGCAGATTTGCATTGCCCGCTTGCTTGCTTGGCCAAAAAGGGCGTATGCGTTTTCTCCTGAATATATTCAGGAGAAAACGCATACGCCCTTTTTGGCCAAGTGCATCATTGTCGAAGTTGTGCCCCTCTTCCTGTGCTTTACAGGCGATTCTAACGTACCTCTTGAAATCTGTTTCCTGCTATTCTGCCTCGCATTCAAGTCCGCCTCGTTGCCTTCCCTCAACAGATTTTTGGACGATAGTTGGCCTTGATTACTCTGCCAGTTTGTGAATTGCTGTGCCCCTGAGCTCCATTTTTCAACTCGTTTTTTGTGAGCTGAACGCAAGTCCAAACATTTGGTTCAGGACCTATACTGGTTCCCGGTGGGTGGCTGAGACTTTGGTTAATTCTTCTTCCTGCCGGGAAATTAGAGTGACATGTGCCCATCCAAATGCCTAACAGCTACTCTCTCATTGGTTCTCCCTCTTCCCTTTCTTCCTCTGCCAAATGGGCAACCTGTGTGAACCAGGAGCTTAAAGGGGCTGTCTCTCCAAGTTGGGAGATTGATAGTTAAGCTGTTGGAAAGTCAAACCGGAGCACCAGGAGAGGGACTCTTCGTTGAGTTTTAGAAACCTTTCGTATTCACAGTGTGTCCATTCTCTAGGTTTCCCGTACATGTTATAGCTGTAGTAATATTCCCTTCAACCTGGAGAGTTGGGACCCATGGAATGGTTGCCATGCATTATTGCTTTAAAGGGTCTGCATTTGCTCACCCAATCTCACCAATCCTCTCAGTCCCAAGTGTCCAGCCTCATGCCACATCCAGCTGTCATCGTAGATAGGGTCATTCCAGGTTGCATCAGAGACCCTGAAGGAATTGTAAAGAATTTCCCTGTTTCTTTGTTCTGTTTTTGAAATTCCTTTTTAGAGTGGGTTTGAGCTGATTCTCGCTGCCATGTTTATGCCAGTCTAGACACACTTGATTCCCTTACGGAGACATATCAATACATAGGTTTTAAGATTCTTACTAGTCATATCTATTCCTCTGCGGGAAATATGGGGTTTTGAGTCCCTTTCACTGAGGAAGGTGTAGGTCTTGTCTATTCCATAGTTGGTTTTTGGAACAGTACCTGTGCTTATATCAAACTCTGGTTTGATGCATCACCCCACCTCTCCTTCCCCCTTAAGCAGGCATAAGAGTGTTTTCTAAATGTGAGACTCTGTTCTCTTTCCTAACTCAGTTCATGTGTAGCCATGTTTACAGGATCTTCCTAAGTGATATCTTATGATAAGTTTCTTTTTCTGTGTGACTTCTTTCACTTAGAATCATCGTACCTGAATCCACTCATTTTGCTGCTACTGGTCTTATGACATTGATTTCATGGCTGAGGGATATTCCATCGTATGTAAGTTGCACAATGTTTTGAACCATTTTTATATTTCCTGGGATATTTCAGGTGTACCCAGGTTGAGGTTCTTGTAAGCAGTGCAGCCCTCAATTTGGGGGTGGCTCTGTCTTATGGATTTTCAGTTTTCCCAAGGTATATTCCCTAGACTGGAAGTGCCCTTGGCTCTGTAGCTCTGTTGTTTACTTGTTTTAGGGAACACAATGCACTCCTCCAGTGAGGCAGTTGGCAACTTACATCCCGCCCATCAGCATAACAAGGCTCCCTGTTCTCCAGGGCCTGTCTTGCCTTTCTGGTTTTTACACATTTTGTGGATGTCCCTTTTGACCGTTGGGAAGTGATACTTCTTTGTAGTGCAGATTTGCATTGCCCGCTTGCTTGCTTGGCCAAAAAGGGCGTATGCGTTTTCTCCTGAATATATTCAGGAGAAAACGCATACGCCCTTTTTGGCCAAGTGCATCATTGTCGAAGTTGTGCCCCTCTTCCTGTGCTTTACAGGCGATTCTAACGTACCTCTTGAAATCTGTTTCCTGCTATTCTGCCTCGCATTCAAGTCCGCCTCGTTGCCTTCCCTCAACAGATTTTTGGACGATAGTTGGCCTTGATTACTCTGCCAGTTTGTGAATTGCTGTGCCCCAGAGCTCCATTTTTCAACTCGTTTTTTGTGAGCTGAACGCAAGTCCAAACATTTGGTTCAGGACCTATACTGGTTCCCGGTGGGTGGCTGAGACTTTGGTTAATTCTTCTTCCTGCCGGGAAATTAGAGTGACATGTGCCCATCCAAATGCCTAACAGCTACTCTCTCATTGGTTCTCCCTCTTCCCTTTCTTCCTCTGCCAAATGGGCAACCTGTGTGAACCAGGAGCTTAAAGGGGCTGTCTCTCCAAGTTGGGAGATTGATAGTTAAGCTGTTGGAAAGTCAAACCGGAGCACCAGGAGAGGGACTCTTCGTTGAGTTTTAGAAACCTTTCATATTCACAGTGTGTCCATTCTCTAGGTTTCCCGTACATGTTATAGCTGTAGTAATATTCCCTTCAACCTGGAGAGGTGGGACCCATGGAATGGTTGCCATGCATTATTGCTTTAAAGGGTCTGCATTTGCTCACCCAATCTCACCAATCCTCTCAGTCCCAAGTGTCCAGCCTCATGCCACATCCAGCTGTCATCGTAGATAGGGTCATTCCAGGTTGCATCAGAGACCCTGAAGGAATTGTAAAGAATTTCCCTGTTTCTTTGTTCTGTTTTTGAAATTCCTTTTTAGAGTGGGTTTGAGCTGATTCTCGCTGCCATGTTTATGCCAGTCTAGACACACTTGATTCCCTTACGGAGACATATCAATACATAGGTTTTAAGATTCTTACTAGTCAGATCTATTCCTCTGCGGGAAATATGGGGTTTTGAGTCCCTTTCACTGAGGAAGGTGTAGGTCTTGTCTATTCCATAGTTGGTTTTTGGAACAGTACCTGTGCTTATATCAAACTCTGGTTTGATGCATCACCCCACCTCTCCTTCCCCCTTAAGCAGGCATAAGAGTGTTTTCTAAATGTGAGACTCTGTTCTCTTTCCTAACTCAGTTCATGTGTAGCCATGTTTACAGGATCTTCCTAAGTGATATCTTATGATAAGTTTCTTTTTCTGTGTGACTTCTTTCACTTAGAATCATCGTACCTGAATCCACTCATTTTGCTGCTACTGGTCTTATGACATTGATTTCATGGCTGAGGGATATTCCATCGTACGTAAGTTCCACAATGTTTTGAACCATTTTTATATTTCCTGGGATATTTCCGGTGTACCCAGGTTGAGGTTCTTGTAAGCAGTGCAGCCCTCAATTTGGGGGTGGCTCTGTCTTATGGATTTTCAGTTTTCCCAAGGTATATTCCCTAGACTGGAAGTGCCCTTGGCTCTGTAGCTCTGTTGTTTACTTGTTTTAGGGAGCACAATGCACTCCTCCAGTGAGGCAGTTGGCAACTTACATCCTGCCCATCAGCATAACAAGGCTCCCATTTCGCCATGGCCTGTCTTGCCTTTCTGGTTTTTACACATTTTGTGGATGTCCCTTTTGACCCGTGGGAAGTGATACTTCTTTGTAGTGCAGATTTGCATTGCCCGCTTGCTTCCTTGGCCAAAAGGGCGTATGTGTGTTCTCCTGAATATATTCAGGAGAAAACGCATACGCCCTTTTTGGCCAAGTGCATCATTGTCGAAGTTGTGCCCCTCTTCCTGTGCTTTACAGGTGATTCCAACGTACCTCTTGAAATCTGTTTCCTGCTATTCTGCCTCGATTTCAAGTCCGCCTCGTTGCCTTCCCTCAACAGATTTTTGGACGATTTTTGGCCTTGATTACTCTGCCTGTTTGTGAATTGCTGTGCCCCTGAGCTCCAATTTCAAACTCGTTTTTTGTGAGCTGAACGCAAGTCCAAACTTTTGGTTCAGGACCTATACTGGTTCCCGGTGGGTGGCTGAGACTTTGGTTAATTCTTCTTCCTGCCGGGAAATTAGAGTGACATGTGCCCATCCAAATGCCTAACAGCTACTCTCTCATTGGTTCTCCCTCTTCCCTTTCATCCTCTGCCAAATTGGCAACCTGTGTGAACCAGGATCTTAAAGTGGCTGTCTCTCCAAGTTGGGAGATTGATAGTAAAGCAGTTGGAAAGTCAAACCGGAGCACCAGGAGAGGGACTCTTCATTGAGTTTTAGAAACCTTTCGTATTCACAGTGTGTCCATTCTCTAGGTTTCCCGTACATGTTAAAGCTGTAGTAATATTCCCTTCAACCTGGAGAGTTGGGAATCATGGAATGGGTGCCATGCATTATTGCTATAAAGGGTCTGCCTTTGCTCACCCAATCTCTCCAATCCTCTCAGTCCCAAGTGTCCAGCCTCATGCCGCATACAGCTGTCATTGTAGATAGGGTCATTCCAGGTTGCATCAGAGACCCTGAAGGAATTGTTAAGAATTTCCCTGATTCTTTGTTCTGTTTTTGAAATTCCTTTTTAGAGTGGGTTTGAGCTGATTCTCGCTGCCATATTTATGCCAGTCTAGACACACTTGATTCCCTTACGGAGACATATCAATACATAGGTTTTAAGATACTTACTAGTCATATCTATTCCTCTGCGGGAAATATGGGGTTCTGAGTCCCTTTCACTGAGGAAGGTGTAGGTCTTGTCTATTCCATAGTTGGTTTTTGGAACAGTACCTGTGCTTATATCAAACTCTGGTTTGATGCATCACCCCACCTCTCCTTCCCCCTTAAGCAGGCATAAGAGTGTTTTCTAAATGTGAGACTCTGTTCTCTTTCCTAACTCAGTTCATGTGTAGCCATGTTTACAGGATCTTCCTAAGTGATATCTTATGATAAGTTTCTTTTTCTGTGTGACTTCTTTCACTTAGAATCATCGTACCTGAATCCAATCATTTTGCTGCTACTGGTCTTATGACATTGATTTCGTGGCTGAGGGATATTCCATCGTACGTAAGTTCCACAAAGTTTTGAACCATTTTTATATTTCCTGGGATATTTCAGGTGTACCCAGGTTGAGGTTCTTGTAAGCAGTGCAACCCTCAATTTGGGGGTGGCTCTGTCTTATGGATTTTCAGTTTTCCCAAGGTATATTCCCTAGACTGGAAGTGCCCTTGGCTCTGTAGCTCTGTTGTTTACTTGTTTTAGGGAACACAATGCACTCCTCCAGTGAGGCAGTTGGCAACTTACATCCCGCCCATCAGCATAACAAGGCTCCCGGTTCTCCAGGGCCTGTCTTGCCTTTCTGGTTTTTACACATTTTGTGGATATCCCTTTTGACCGTTGGGAAGTGATACTTCTTTGTAGTGCAGATTTGCATTGCCCGCTTGCTTGCTTGGCCAAAAAGGGCGTATGCGTTTTCTCCTGAATATATTCAGGAGAAAACGCATACGCCCTTTTTGGCCAAGTGCATCATTGTCGAAGTTGTGCCCCTCTTCCTGTGCTTTACAGGCGATTCTAACGTACCTCTTGAAATCTGTTTCCTGCTATTCTGCCTCGCATTCAAGTCCGCCTCGTTGCCTTCCCTCAACAGATTTTTGGACGATAGTTGGCCTTGATTACTCTGCCAGTTTGTGAATTGCTGTGCCCCTGAGCTCCATTTTTCAACTCGTTTTTTGTGAGCTGAACGCAAGTCCAAACATTTGGTTCAGGACCTATACTGGTTCCCGGTGGGTGGCTGAGACTTTGGTTAATTCTTCTTCCTGCCGGGAAATTAGAGTGACATGTGCCCATCCAAATGCCTAACAGCTACTCTCTCATTGGTTCTCCCTCTTCCCTTTCTTCCTCTGCCAAATGGGCAACCTGTGTGAACCAGGAGCTTAAAGGGGCTGTCTCTCCAAGTTGGGAGATTGATAGTTAAGCTGTTGGAAAGTCAAACCGGAGCACCAGGAGAGGGACTCTTCGTTGAGTTTTAGAAACCTTTCGTATTCACAGTGTGTCCATTCTCTAGGTTTCCCGTACATGTTATAGCTGTAGTAATATTCCCTTCAACCTGGAGAGTTGGGACCCATGGAATGGTTGCCATGCATTATTGCTTTAAAGGGTCTGCATTTGCTCACCCAATCTCACCAATCCTCTCAGTCCCAAGTGTCCAGCCTCATGCCACATCCAGCTGTCATCGTAGATAGGGTCATTCCAGGTTGCATCAGAGACCCTGAAGGAATTGTAAAGAATTTCCCTGTTTCTTTGTTCTGTTTTTGAAATTCCTTTTTAGAGTGGGTTTGAGCTGATTCTCGCTGCCATGTTTATGCCAGTCTAGACACACTTGATTCCCTTACGGAGACATATCAATACATAGGTTTTAAGATTCTTACTAGTCAGATCTATTCCTCTGCGGGAAATATGGGGTTTTGAGTCCCTTTCACTGAGGAAGGTGTAGGTCTTGTCTATTCCATAGTTGGTTTTTGGAACAGTACCTGTGCTTATATCAAACTCTGGTTTGATGCATCACCCCACCTCTCCTTCCCCCTTAAGCAGGCATAAGAGTGTTTTCTAAATGTGAGACTCTGTTCTCTTTCCTAACTCAGTTCATGTGTAGCCATGTTTACAGGATCTTCCTAAGTGATATCTTATGATAAGTTTCTTTTTCTGTGTGACTTCTTTCACTTAGAATCATCGTACCTGAATCCACTCATTTTGCTGCTACTGGTCTTATGACATTGATTTCATGGCTGAGGGATATTCCATCGTACGTAAGTTCCACAATGTTTGGAACCATTTTTATATTTCCTGGGATATTTCAGGTGTACCCAGGTTGAGGTTCTTGTAAGCAGTGCAGCCCTCAATTTGGGGGTGGCTCTGTCTTATGGATTTTCAGTTTTCCCAAGGTATATTCCCTAGACTGGAAGTGCCCTTGGCTCTGTAGCTCTGTTGTTTACTTGTTTTAGGGAACACAATGCACTCCTCCAGTGAGGCAGTTGGCAACTTACATCCCGCCCATCAGCATAACAAGGCTCCCTGTTCTCCAGGGCCTGTCTTGCCTTTCTGGTTTTTACACATTTTGTGGATGTCCCTTTTGACCGGTGGGAAGTGATACTTCTTTGTAGTGCAGATTTGCATTGCCCGCTTGCTTGCTTGGCCAAAAAGGGCGCATGCGTTTTCTCCTGAATATATTCAGGAGAAAACGCATACGCCCTTTTTGGCCAAGTGCATCATTGTCGAAGTTGTGCCCCTCTTCCTGTGCTTTACAGGCGATTCTAACGTACCTCTTGAAATCTGTTTCCTGCTATTCTGCCTCGCATTCAAGTCCGCCTCGTTGCCTTCCCTCAACAGATTTTTGGACGATAGTTGGCCTTGATTACTCTGCCAGTTTGTGAATTGCTGTGCCCCTGAGCTCCATTTTTCAACTCGTTTTTTGTGAGCTGAACGCAAGTCCAAACATTTGGTTCAGGACCTATACTGGTTCCCGGTGGGTGGCTGAGACTTTGGTTAATTCTTCTTCCTGCCGGGAAATTAGAGTGACATGTGCCCATCCAAATGCCTAACAGCTACTCTCTCATTGGTTCTCCCTCTTCCCTTTCTTCCTCTGCCAAATGGGCAACCTGTGTGAACCAGGAGCTTAAAGGGGCTGTCTCTCCAAGTTGGGAGATTGATAGTTAAGCTGTTGGAAAGTCAAACCGGAGCACCAGGAGAGGGACTCTTCGTTGAGTTTTAGAAACCTTTCATATTCACAGTGTGTCCATTCTCTAGGTTTCCCGTACATGTTATAGCTGTAGTAATATTCCCTTCAACCTGGAGAGTTGGGAACCATGGAATGGGTGCCATGCATTATTGCTTTAAAGGGTCTGCATTTGCTCACCCAATCTCACCAATCCTCTCAGTCCCAAGTGTCCAGCCTCATGCCACATCCAGCTGTCATCGTAGATAGGGTCATTCCAGGTTGCATCAGAGACCCTGAAGGAATTGTAAAGAATTTCCCTGTTTCTTTGTTCTGTTTTTGAAATTCCTTTTTAGAGTGGGTTTGAGCTGATTCTCGCTGCCATGTTTATGCCAGTCTAGACACACTTGATTCCCTTACGGAGACATATCAATACATAGGTTTTAAGATTCTTACTAGTCAGATCTATTCCTCTGCGGGAAATATGGGGTTTTGAGTCCCTTTCACTGAGGAAGGTGTAGGTCTTGTCTATTCCATAGTTGGTTTTTGGAACAGTACCTGTGCTTATATCAAACTCTGGTTTGATGCATCACCCCACCTCTCCTTCCCCCTTAAGCAGGCATAAGAGTGTTTTCTAAATGTGAGACTCTGTTCTCTTTCCTAACTCAGTTCATGTGTAGCCATGTTTACAGGATCTTCCTAAGTGATATCTTATGATAAGTTTCTTTTTCTGTGTGACTTCTTTCACTTAGAATCATCGTACCTGAATCCACTCATTTTGCTGCTACTGGTCTTATGACATTGATTTCATGGCTGAGGGATATTCCATCGTACGTAAGTTCCACAATGTTTTGAACCATTTTTATATTTCCTGGGATATTTCAGGTGTACCCAGGTTGAGGTTCTTGTAAGCAGTGCAGCCCTCAATTTGGGGGTGGCTCTGTCTTATGGATTTTCAGTTTTCCCAAGGTATATTCCCTAGACTGGAAGTGCCCTTGGCTCTGTAGCTCTGTTGTTTACTTGTTTTAGGGAACACAATGCACTCCTCCAGTGAGGCAGTTGGCAACTTACATCCCGCCCATCAGCATAACAAGGCTCCCTGTTCTCCAGGGCCTGTCTTGCCTTTCTGGTTTTTACACATTTTGTGGATGTCCCTTTTGACCGTTGGGAAGTGATACTTCTTTGTAGTGCAGATTAGCATTGCCCGCTTGCTTGCTTGGCCAAAAAGGGCGTATGCGTTTTCTCCTGAATATATTCAGGAGAAAACGCATACGCCCTTTTTGGCCAAGTGCATCATTGTCGAAGTTGTGCCCCTCTTCCTGTGCTTTACAGGCGATTCTAACGTACCTCTTGAAATCTGTTTCCTGCTATTCTGCCTCGCATTCAAGTCCGCCTCGTTGCCTTCCCTCCACAGATTTTTGGACGATAGTTGGCCTTGATGACTCTGCCAGTTTGTGAATTGCTGTGCCCCTGAGCTCCATTTTTCAACTCGTTTTTTGTGAGCTGAACGCAAGTCCAAACATTTGGTTCAGGACCTATACTGGTTCCCGGTGGGTGGCTGAGACTTTGGTTAATTCTTCTTCCTGCCGGGAAATTAGAGTGACACGTGCCCATCCAAATGCCTAACAGCTACTCTCTCATTGGTTCTCCCTCTTCCCTTTCCTCCTCTGCCAAATGGGCAACCTGTGTGAACCAGGAGCTTAAAGGGGCTGTCTCTCCAAGTTGGGAGATTGATAGTAAAGCTGTTGGAAAGTCAAACCGGAGCACCAGGAGAGGGACTCTTCGTTGAGTTATAGAAACCTTTCGTATTCACAGTGTGTCCATTCTCTAGGTTTCCCGTACATGTTATAGCTGTAGTAATATTCCCTTCAACCTGGAGAGGTGGGACCCATGGAATGGTTGCCATGCATTATTGCTTTAAAGGGTCTGCATTTGCTCACCCAATCTCACCAATCCTCTCAGTCCCAAGTGTCCAGCCTCATGCCACATCCAGCTGTCATCGTAGATAGGGTCATTCCAGGTTGCATCAGATACCCTGAAGGAATTGTAAAGAATTTCCCTGTTTCTTTGTTCTGTTTTTGAAATTCCTTTTTAGAGTTGGTTTGAGCTGATTCTCGCTGCCATGTTTATGCCAGTCTAGACACACTTGATTCCCTTACGGAGACATATCAATACATAGGTTTTAAGATTCTTACTAGTCATATCTATTCCTCTGCGGGAAATATGGGGTTTTGAGTCCCTTTCACTGAGGAAGGTGTAGGTCTTGTCTATTCCATAGTTGGTTTTTGGAACAGTACCTGTGCTTATATCAAACTCTGGTTTGATGCATCACCCCACCACTCCTTCCCCCTTAAGCAGGCATAAGAGTGTTTTCTAAATGTGAGACTCTGTTCTCTTTCCTAACTCAGTTCATGTGTAGCCATGTTTACAGGATCTTCCTAAGTGATATCTTATGATAAGTTTCTTTTTCTGTGTGACTTCTTTCACTTAGAATCATCGTACCTGAATCCACTCATTTTGCTGCTACTGGTCTTATGACATTGATTTCGTGGCTGAGGGATATTCCATCGTACGTAAGTTCCACAATGTTTTGAACCATTTTTATATTTCCTGGGATATTTCAGGTGTACCCAGGTTGAGGTTCTTGTAAGCAGTGCAGCCCTCAATTTGGGGGTGGCTCTGTCTTATGGATTTTCAGTTTTCCCAAGGTATATTCCCTAGACTGGAAGTGCCCTTGGCTCTGTAGCTCTGTTGTTTACTTGTTTTAGGGAACACAATGCACTCCTCCAGTGAGGCAGTTGGCAACTTACATCCCGCCCATCAGCATAACAAGGCTCCCTGTTCTCCAGGGCCTGTCTTGCCTTTCTGGTTTTTACACATTTTGTGGATGTCCCTTTTGACCGTTGGGAAGTGATACTTCTTTGTAGTGCAGATTTGCATTGCCCGCTTGCTTGCTTGGCCAAAAAGGGCGTATGCGTTTTCTCCTGAATATATTCAGGAGAAAACGCATACGCCCTTTTTGGCCAAGTGCATCATTGTCGAAGTTGTGCCCCTCTTCCTGTGCTTTACAGGCGATTCTAATGTACCTCTTGAAATCTGTTTCCTGCTATTCTGCCTCGCATTCAAGTCCGCCTCGTTGCCTTCCCTCAACAGATTTTTGGACGATAGTTGGCCTTGATGACTCTGCCAGTTTGTGAATTGCTGTGCCCCTGAGCTCCATTTTTCAACTCGTTTTTTGTGAGCTGAACGCAAGTCCAAACATTTGGTTCAGGACCTATACTGGTTCCCGGTGGGTGGCTGAGACTTTGGTTAATTCTTCTTCCTGCCGGGAAATTAGAGTGACATGTGCCCATCCAAATGCCTAACAGCTACTCTCTCATTGGTTCTCCCTCTTCCCTTTCCTCCTCTGCCAAATGGGCAACCTGTGTGAACCAGGAGCTTAAAGGGGCTGTCTCTCCAAGTTGGGAGATTGATAGTAAAGCTGTTGGAAAGTCAAACCGGAGCACCAGGAGAGGGACTCTTCGTTGAGTTATAGAAACCTTTCGTATTCACAGTGTGTCCATTCTCTAGGTTTCCCGTACATGTTATAGCTGTAGTAATATTCCCTTCAACCTGGAGAGGTGGGACCCATGGAATGGTTGCCATGCATTATTGCTTTAAAGGGTCTGCATTTGCTCACCCAATCTCACCAATCCTCTCAGTCCCAAGTGTCCAGCCTCATGCCACATCCAGCTGTCATCGTAGATAGGGTCATTCCAGGTTGCATCAGAGACCCTGAAGGAATTGTAAAGAATTTCCCTGTTTCTTTGTTCTGTTTTTGAAATTCCTTTTTAGAGTGGGTTTGAGCTGATTCTCGCTGCCATGTTTATGCCAGTCTAGACACACTTGATTCCCTTACGGAGACATATCAATACATAGGTTTTAAGATTCTTACTAGTCAGATCTATTCCTCTGTGGGAAATATGGGGTTTTGAGTCCCTTTCACTGAGGAAGGTGTAGGTCTTGTCTATTCCATAGTTGGTTTTTGGAACAGTACCTGTGCTTATATCAAACTCTGGTTTGATGCATCACCCCACCTCTCCTTCCCCCTTAAGCAGGCATAAGAGTGTTTTCTAAATGTGAGACTCTGTTCTCTTTCCTAACTCAGTTCATGTATAGCCATGTTTACAGGATCTTCCTAAGTGATATCTTATGATAAGTTTCTTTTTCTGTGTGACTTCTTTCACTTAGAATCATCGTACCTGAATCCACTCATTTTGTTGCTACTGGT